>NC_135716.1:13710537-16601477 GCF_964656455.1 Halichoerus grypus | reverse complement strand
ATTGTGCACGAGCAGGGGGAGGGGCAGAGGGAGAAGCAGACTCCCTGCAGAGCAGGGAGCCGGACACGGGGCTCAATCCCAGGACCGTGGGATCATGACCTGAGCTGAAGGTAGACGCTTAACCGACTGAGCCACCCAGGCGCCCTTTCTCTAGTCTTTATAGAGTTTTTCCCCTTCTCTCCTTTTCCTAAGCCACCTGCTCAACTCTCATTTTACTTCAGAATGAACCTCACATCTGGCTCCAGCCAGACCTGTCTTACAGCCGCTTCTCATTCTCCTGCCCCCACCTTGTTTGTCGGCTGTATGTAACAGATGCTCTTCCTGACGTCTGTATGACTCTCTCTCCTCCATTATCAACATTTTATTTGGAAATATTTTAAATTTACAAAAAAATTTTAAGAGTTCAAGAATAGCATAATTACTTTTAACCCAGAATTTGGGAGTAAGTTGCGTATCATGGTCTTTCTCCACAAAACTGTTCAGGGTACATTTCTTAAGAATAGGGCTATTCCCTGACATCAGCTTGTCTCAAATGAATAAATAAAATCTTAAAAAAAATAGAAGATTTAATATTGAAAAAGTAGCCTGCCATTCGTATTCCAGTTTATTAGTTGACCTAGTAATGTCCTTAATAGCATTTCTTCCCCCTCAAGTGCAGGATCTAGTTTAAGATCTGATACTACATTAAATTGTCATGTCTCCTTTATCTCCTTTATTCTGGAACAAATCTGTAACCTTTTTTTGTCCTTTATGACATTCTTATTTTTTAAGAATATAGTCCCTTTTTGTTGGTTTTACTAGAAAGTTTCTCACATTGGGTTTGTGTGATGTTTTGTTGTGAGTCCAGAGTATTACCTAAGGAACGTCATGTTTTTCTAAGGGTATGACATTCGGAGGCGTGTGATTTCCGTCTGTCCCCCATTGTTAGTTTTGATCACCCAGTTAATGTGTTTTTGATTTTTCTACTATATAGTTAAATATTCTCCCCACCCGCAGTGACTAAGTAATCTGTGGGCAGATACTTCCAGACCATGCACATATCCTATTCCTCGTCAATCTCTCCCCCCAGATGGACCATCCAGTGGTGATCCTGCCTGAACCATTCTTTACTGTGATGGTTGTAAATTGATCATTTTTTCCAACTCCAGTTCTTCCAGTAACAGTTGGGACTAGGCATTGTTTTATATTTTCAGTGTAAATTGATGAATTCCTGTTTTTTTCAGTGGCTTATAATTAATCACTGCTCTCCCTTTATTATTTGTGTGCTATACTTGTCTCCAATTTTGCCAGTAGGATTCCCTTCAAGCTGTCTCCAGTTTCCTTGTGCCATGCCTCCATCTTTAAAAAAAATCCTTACTTTTGGAGCAGTTCTTTACTTTCTGGCAAAACAGTCTTCTCTTGTACTTCTGTCTCAGTCTTGGAATCAGCCTTTTCTCCTAGGAGCCTGGTTTCTTTTACTAGAATATGGTATTAAAGACCAAAGTCCTGGGCTAGTTGTGCTCAGTGCTTCTGGGCCCTTCCAGCAGACCATATGTTTTTTTTGATTCATTCTTGCTTGAGGGGGAGATGGGCTAACTTGGTCTCCTGATGTTTCAGCCTTACCTATCTTTTTTAGAGAACAAATAGGACTGGTATTTTCGGAAAGGGTTAAGAACGGGAACACTGAAAATCTGGTACATGCTGAGGGAGTTCCTGCTTTATGGACCCGCAGACTTGGGCATATATTATTAATGAGGAATGTTCCTATACCAGATTCTGAACTTGGCCATGAAGCTCTTTGCAGAAATCGGGGGAGGCCAGGACACAGCTTTTTTGTGGCATGTAAGTCTTCATAATATGCCACTGCCCAGGAGCGGCTGGGGATAGAGAGGAAGTAAGGTAGAGCAAACACATATTTCTAATGTAAAAGGAACACCAGTAGACCGTTATCTTCCTAGGTCAGGGAATAAAGACGGTTAGCTTTAAATCTTAAAGTGTCTTCGTGGTTTCCGAGGGAATTTGGCACTTTATTAATAGAGATACTCTGCCTATTGAAACAATATTTAAACACCAAGGCAGTTACCAATATTTTGTCTTAGACATTGCTGTTCCACCTTGTCAGTCTTCCAGCCTACCTATATGCTTGCTCATAATTCAGGTTTTCCTCTGGATCTGTTGCGCTGTGAGAGCCTTCTTGGTTTGGACCCTGCAACTTGCAGCCGAGTTCTAAACAAAAATTACACACTGCTCGTGTCCATGGCTCCTCTCACCAATGAAATCCGGCCCGTGAGCAGCTGCACCCCTCAGGTAAGGAGCCACTTGGAGCACTGCGAGTGGTGTCCTTTCACACTTCCTTGTGGTGACTTGAAGAAGAGGTTTACCAGTTTGATTGTGTTATTTCTCAATTTGCGGATGCCAAATATTAAAATCAGTAACTCAGAAAGTAGTTTTGTATTTTATGCTGTTGTAAGATGTTCAGCTTGTGATATAGAATTGGTATGTTTTACTCATGTATTATCTAGTGACTTGTGGCACATTGAAGTTTTCTTGATGAATGCAGTATTTTATTTTATTTAAAGATTTTATTTGAGAGAGAACGTGAGTATTAGTGGGGAGAGGGGTAGAAGGAGAGAGATTCTCCAGCAGACTCTGCACTGAGCATGGAGCCTAACGCGGGGCTCAGTCTCAGGATCCTGAGATCATGACTTGAGCTGAAACCAAGAGTCAGACGCTAAATCTACTGAGCTACCCAGGTGCCACATTGATGACTGCAGTATTGTATTTTATTTTGTTTTATTTATTTTATTTTTTTAAAGATTTTATTTATTTATTTGACACAGAGAGAGAGACAGCTAGAGAGGGAACACAAGCAGGGAAAGTGGGAGAGGGAGAAGCAGGCTCCTGGCTGAGCAGGGAGCCCGATGCGGGGCTCGATCCCAGGACCCTGGGGTCATGACCTGAGCCGAAGGACTGCAGTATTTTAAAGAGAATGTTTTAGATGCTCTAGGAAGGAAGCCTGGATTGCCTTCAGGGATAAAGTCAATTTAATTAGGAAAAATAAAATGTCTTAGAAATGGGTCTATGTTTGCTAAATAAGCCGGAAAGGAAAGATTGTGCTTGAAAACTAGAACTCTAGGTATCTCAAAATTGACTTATGAACATTACTGCTCGTCTTTTTAAAAATAAATTCAGTTGTGTATTTGTATACTTAGCAAGGACATTGTGGCCTATACCATTTTCAGAGAGTGGGGATCATGTTGCTGTTCTTCAGTGTTACATCCTGCCTGGTCTCCTAGATGTGCGAGGTTAATGGTGTAGAAGAAAGGAAGGGATCCTTGTACAAGGTTGATTTTATTGCTGTGCTCTTCTAGCTGCCTTAGTGAGCATACCTCCCACACCCCCAAATTTGTTCTCTGTTCAGTAGGTGTGGTTATAGGTTGGCATTTACCAACTTTTTAAAAAATAATTCTTCGTGTGCTCCCCCCGCAACCACATATACATACTTCCTCCCATTCTGTAACATGACTTCTAGGGATAGTAGGATTCCATGAACTGAATGAATGGTAAGATGGATGGAAGGTTCGATAGCCCCTTTTGTGAAAAATCTCATGTGATTAATGACAGTAACTAGCACTTTGAAATAGAGCTTATTATGTGACAGGTGCTGTTTTAAACCTTTTTGAACAAGCTTGTAAGCTTGTGTCTTTACAAGGTAGATATTTTATGGCCACATTACAGAAGAGCAAAGTGAGGCACAGAGAGGGTAAATGACCTTCTTTTTTAATTTTTTTTTTTGTTTTTATTTTTTGGTAAATGACCTTCTTAAGATGATATGGCTTAGGGGACAAAGCCAAGATTCAGACCTTGGAGTTCTGCTCCAGAGTCCATTCTCCCAATTGCATAAGATGTGCTTTCTCAGTTCTAGGATAAAATTGAAACTGTTTGAATGGAGCATTTGAAATTTATTTTCATAAGGATAATAGCAATTAACATTTATGTGAGGCAGTAGCTGTTTGTAAGACCATTCTTGGTCCCTTATGAGATTTGGCTGCTTTAGCTAAGTATTACAACTTTCTCTTCCCGTTTTGTGATCACAGCATATTGGACCAGCTATCCCAGAAGTCAGTTCTGTCTGGTTTAAACTATACATTTACTGCATCACTGGGCAAGGACCACCATCTCTTTTACTGTCCAAAGGTACAAGACTTCGAAAACTGCCAGATATATTTCAGGTACGTTGTGTGAACCGTGTTTCTTTCTTTCTTTTTGAGGAGGGTAGAAATTGGTAAGCAGCATTATAGTGACCTTCTTAAATTTTTTTTTTTTTTTTACATCTCTAAACACCATTTTATTCATCTTTTATTCATTTTTTTCCCCCTAGGGTTATGATCGATTACTCATAACATCTTGGGGTCATGATCCTGGGGTAGTTCCTACGTCAAATGTGCTCACGATGTTGAATGACGCTTTGACACATTCGGCAGTTTTGATTCAGGTACCGTTGCTTTATTTGAAACAACCAGTTTTGGATTTTGATTTTGAAGATTATAGTTTGTCTAGCTTTCTGCCAAGTCGCAGTCAGATGTCAGTAATTTAAAATTTGTAAAGCTGAAATGCAAGGGATCAGCTGTGGGGTTTTGTCCTGGCCTTTGTCTGGCAGTGCGGGAATTGCAGAGACAACATGGACTTTGGAGTTAGACCCAGCCTTGAATTCCAGCTTCCTCTTTTGCTGCCCATGTGGCTGTACTTACAAGAGCTCTGTTGAGCTAGAATTCACATAGCATACAATCCACCAATTTACATCGTACCAACTCTGTGGTTTTTAGTGTGGGTGCAGGTATCCACAGCCCTCTCCATGCTCATTTTAGAACGTTTTCATCACCTCAGAAAAGAACGCCTGAACGCTTAGTTCTCACTCCCCTATTCCCCAGCCCTAAACAACGCTGATCTACTTGGCTCTCTCTCTAGAATGCTGATTCTGGGCATTTCACATACATGGAGTTACATAATATGTGGTCTTTTGTCACTGACCTCTTTCACTTTGTAGAGTGTTTTCGAGGCTCATCACATTGTAGTGTGTATCGGTCCATCATGAATCAGTACTGCATTCCTTTTTATGGCCAAATAAGAGTCCCTTGTGTGAATAGACCACATTTTGTATTTCCATCCATTGCTGATGGACATTTGGATTTCCACCTTTTGGCCATTATGAGTAATAGTAACCACTGTAATATATAAATGGTCATTTATAGGTTTTTGTGTGGCCGTGCTATCATTTCTTGTCGGTATGTGGCTGGGAGTGGAAATGCTGGATCATATGGTAATTCTATGTGCAACTGTTTAAGGAACTTCCAGACTGTTTTCCAGAGTGGCTACACCATTTTACATTCCCACCAGCGCTTGGTATTATCTGACTTGTTTTATCATAACCCTCCTAGGATGTGAAGCGGTATCTCATTGTGGTTTTGATTTGTATTTTCCTGATGCCTAATGATGGTGAGCCTCTTTTCATGTGCTAATGAGCTGTGTGACATTTTGAAGATACTTCTCTTATACTTAGTTTCCCACCTGTAAAACAGAGATGGCAGTATTTACTGTATAGCAACAAAAAGTAATAGTAGCAGCTAATGATGAGATAAGCAGTTTATCGTCTTAGGATTACTGAATGAAATAAGACTGTGTGAAGTGTGCAGCATGCATTCTGCTTCATAGTAGGTTCTCAATAAAGATTTCATTAATTTATTCAACTAACAATCATATGTGCCATATTCTGTGCTAATTAATGTGGATATACAAATAAGACACAGTCTCTGAGTTTAAGGGATTTAAGTCTTGTGGGAAATGTTGCATAAGCAGTTAGTTTCAGTTTTTTGCAGAGTGAATAGGATTATATATGGTGCAACCATTAGAGAATAGTACCCAGTTCAGCCTTGAGGCAAGGAGAAAGGCTTGGGGGACACTCATCAGAGATAGTGAGACTCAGGCTGAGTATAGAAGGATGATACAGAAGAGAGCCAGGCCAGGCAGAAGGGTTAGCAGGAATAAATCTCTGGGCAGAGGTTTTTTTTTTCTTTTTCTCCACTGCTACTTGCTCAGTACCTAGAACAGCGCCTGGCTCAGAGTAGTTTCTCATGAGGGTTGTTGTAGGCAGGCCCTGGAGTGTAGTGTACCTTGACAGTTGTGCTACAGGGTTTAGACTGTACCCTGTAGATTGATAGCAGCCAGTAAAGGGTGCTGAGCAGGGGATTTCTGTGGTCAGTGTGTTTTGGGAAGATCGCTACCCAAGTATGCTACCCCAACCAGTAGGGTAATAAGAAACCTGAAGCAAGAGGTCCAGTTAGGATTTAGTATAGGAGTCCTGGCAAGAGGTGAGGACAGCCTAGATCAGGGAAGTAGTAATAAGAATTGAAAGGAAAAAATGGATTCAAGAGTTATTACAAATTAAAATTGGTAGACTTGATCAGATGTCTGAGAAGGATATGAGAAGAGGAAGAGAATGATTCCTGGGGTATTGGCTTGTGAAGGTAGAAGAATGGTGATATCACTACTTGAGAGAATAGAGGAGAAAGAGCCAGTCGATGGGGGTCAGATGATGTGTTGTGTTTGGTGCATGTTGAGTATAAGGTGCCTGTGGGACATTTGGATGGTGGAGCTATCTAATCGGTAATTGGAAATATTTTGAAATCCAGACAAGAGTTGAATGGGAGACACTTACTTGAGTGTCCGCATCAGCACGTGGAGGCACTTGAAACCACGGTTAGCCTACACGTTAGCCAGGAGGGAGGAACACAGAGCAGGGGTTCATGGTGGGAGATGATGTAACGGAATGGGTTAGGTGTGGGCTTGAGTCCGTCTGCCTAAATCCACATCTTGATTCTACCACTTAGTAGGGGTCTCGGGCGAGTTCAGTTATCTTGAATTCCTTTGCCTGCAAACTGGAAGTAATAACAGGTCCTGTCTTTATAAGGTTGTTGAACTTTATGACCGAATCGCATAATCTGCATGAAATGGGTAGAGTCCTGCACTTAGCACACAGGAAGGTCTCCCGAGATGTTCGCTGTGCCCTGGCAGTGGTAGGAGAAGCAGACAGAGGAGTTTCAGTGTTGGTTACAGAGTTTTGTTTTTGCTCAACAAGAATGCCTCCTTTAGTAAGTGGTATGGAAGAAATTCACCATGCTGGAACTTAAAACAAAATTAAGAGTTTGATTAAAGCCATGCTTTCATCATAACAGTCTTGATTAGGGTTTAAATCATAACTGTACCAGTGAAGTAGAAGGAAGCTGTCCGAAGAAATATGTTCAAGTTGTTATATGAACTATCTTAATGAGTGCGATTATTCTCTGAAATGATTTTTTTCTTTTATATCGAGTACTCTGAATTTCAATAATGCATAGGTTTTTTTGAAAGGGAAAAATGTAGAGATCCCCAGTGTTAACTTAAATTTTCTATTAGAACAACTCTCAATGCACATAAACATTAAGTTCTTCATGCTTATTATTCTTACACCAAAACAAATTTAGGGATTTAAATACAAAAATACACTTTAAAACTAACAGAATTCAAATGAACATTAATTGAATGCAATGGCTAAAACTAAATTATTTTGTGTAGCATGGGAGTGGAGTGGTTAGATTTTTCTTAATTTTTGAATTGATAGAACCTGCACATGATTCAAAATAAAACACTATTAAAAGATGCACAAAGTATCACTGCACTTCTAACACTATCTGCCCCATTCTCCTCATTTCTCCTCTAAATCAGATACATTTATTAGTTTCTACTCTAGCCGTCTAGAATTTCTTATGCATGCGCGAGCCAGTGCACAGTGCCGTCCCCATGCTTTTTTCACTTAGCAAGTGGAGACCTTTCTATTTCAGTTTGTAGGGAGCTTCCTCTTTTTTTTCTTTTTTTCTGCAGCTGCCTTGAAAATACATCCATTAATTTATTTAACCCTTATTGAGGGGCTTTTATAATTATATAATTTTGAATATGTGTCATGGAGTGCAGGTTTTTGAGTTTTGCATTCCAAGTTCATGGTGCACCAGGCGATTGATGATGGGATTCTTTTACCACTGTCCTCTCTCAGAACTACAGCTAACCCTTGCGCGAGTGTGCTTGATTTCAGTCTTCGCTTGTCTCATACCTCATGTACTTGTTAAATTGGCCTCTTTGTTTTTCATTAGCCGTATGCTCCATTGGAGATACGTGGCCTTATAAGTTAGTATGCACTTAAGATGGTCTTCGCTTGCTGGAGAGAAAAAAAAACTTGAGAGCTTTTTAATGGAATATTAATGTAGGATATACCGTCACATGGCATAGTTTCATTTATTGTTTGATTATCTGTTTGTTCATGGAAATACAGGTTTCTTGTATACCTTTCAACTGTGTTTCTTCATGTTTAGGGACACGGTTTGCATGGGATAGGAGAAACTGTCCACATACCATTTCCATTTGATGAAACAGAACTACAAGGAGGTATCTTACTTTTGAATTATATCTGTTTGACCTCTTTATCATTAATCTTTGTCAATAGTTTGGTAGAAAACATAGTAGGAAGTGAATTCTTAAAATTTTTAAGTTCTAGGGTCTTAACATGCTGCTTTTAAAGAGTATTAGCAAAGATGGGGGCGCCTGGGTGGCTCAGATGGTTAAGTGTCTGCCTTCGGCTCAGGTCATGAACCCAGGGTCCTGGGATTGAGTCCTGCATCTGGCTCCTTGGGAGCCTGCTTCTCTCTCTCTCTCTCTGTCTCTCATGAATAAATAAATAAAATCTTAAAAAAAAAAAAGTTACCTGATTAAAACTGATGGGTATATTCATATAGCACTTGTATTTCCCACTTCATGTAAAACTGCTGTTCTATAATCTTACGTTTCTGGTTCTTAAAGAAGAGCCACATTGCTTGAATATTTAGAGAGCCGTGAATGGTTCAAGTAATCTAACGTAGGTTGATTTATGTAAGAACTTAATGTTCTTCCAAAATGATAGTCACCACTCTCCCTGACTCCCTCCAAAGTGGGGAAAAAGGAAGGTTTTTAAAATATTTTTTTCCTCTTCACATAGCTAGACTGCAGAAGCCTTGCGTTTGAAATTCAGTTCTCTCTTTTGCCTGTTGTGAATAAATGTGCATGAAATTTGGAGATGAATTTTCTCTTCCAAAAAACAGCCCCTTTTTCAGAAATAAGTACTTCTCTGCAATTAAACTTTGCTATTTAATCCTTTGACACTTTATAAAATATTCTGTGGGAAAAATATTTGTTCACCTGAAGATACAGGCTAGGGACGGTAGGATCTTAAAATTTATAAAATCTCAAAAACTGATTAATAGATCTCTTGCCTTGGGAGATTATTGTGTGAATTATAAAAGAAAGGAATCTTCATTTTTGAGTATAATGCGTCTTTCTGTTTATAAGTTCACCTATTTATGAGGACTTGCACTAAAATTTAAATAATTTACTAAGGATATAATTTCAAGTGCATTTTTAGCTTTAGTTTCAATAAGAATAATTTTACTTTTAAAAATTTCTCAAAAATATGGTGTGTATTTAATACATTTCCTAGCAGAAGCTCAACAAGTAAGCATTTGAGGCAGAATAGAACCACAAAGAGAAGCCTAGAGAATTTGCCCCCGACTGGTCCTATTTGCTTGCTTAGCAGTTAATTTGTTTTGATATAATAAATGCCTCCTGAAGGCTGTACATAATACGTGTACACCATCCTTTCACATTCACAGGTAGTTCTTTGTGATAGATTAAAGTATAAAAGTAGTTCTAAGAATTGTTTAATAAAAGTATATTTACATTTTTGATGTTGTGTTATAATAATGTGATGTCAATCTTTGTCCTTAGAGTTTACTCGTGTCAATATGGGTGTTCATAAAGCATTGCAAATATTAAGGAACAAAGTGGACTTGCAGCATTTTTGTGGATATGTCACCATGTTGAATGCTTCTAGCCAAGTTGCAAGCAGAAAACTCAGTGATGCTTCTGATGAGCGAGGTCAGCCAACAGTTGGGTTCTTTGAATTAAGATCATTGTATGGGGTATATCGCAATCTTAACACTTAAGAAGCAGGGAGACTTTTGTGGGGATGTTGAATTATTTAATACTTCGTATTTTTTCACTAAGGTGAGAAAATATTCTGTGACATCATTTGGACAAGTATCAGTTGTTCGGATGGAGAAAATACTAAGTGCCCAGCTAAATGGGTGCTGGCCTGGGGTTGGAGTACAGAATGGCTGTGGGGTGTTAGCCCTTTACTGTCATCTCCATTTCTGTGGGCTTTCAGTTAAGTTCTTTTGTGGAATGATGGCTTCAAAACTTCAGTCTCTGTCTAAAAATGTTTCTAAAGTAGAATGAACAGTTTTTCCGGTTGAACCTTTCTCTGTAAAAGGTACCACTGTCTCAGGAACCCTGGCCTAGAATCTTATCTTTGTCTCTTCCTTCTTGTGCCACGCTGTCCATTTAGTTTCCACGTTCTGTGAATTAGTCCTTAGAAATGTCTCTCATATCCTGTCTTCCCTTCTCTCCATTTTAAATTCACTGTGACTGTCATGCTAGTCTGTGTCCCTTTCTTGCTCATTAGCCTTCCTGGCCTCATTCTTCTTTCTGTCTCCAGCACAGCCTACATGTTGACAACAGCTGATTTTCCTTTCTCTTTTTAATTAAAAAATGTATTTTCACATCACCTTCTCCTGCTTACTGATTGTTTCTGCTTTGGCAGAATTTTGGCTTGTAGGCGGCTTTGGTGGCCGAGGTGCCAGCTCTGGTCCATGACTCTAGGAAACCTTTCAGTTCAGACATCTGTCGTTGGTTGACGCTGATTCCCTGAGCCTCTTAGCGTGAAATCCTGAGTAAATATGATTGATTGCTCGCCATCCAGTGCATTGGATTGGCTCCCTTTGAGTTAAATATCCAGCCCTAGTTCTTTACCTTTGGCCAGAGGATCTGAGTAAATTTTAACAGTTGGGTGCCACGTATCACAGGGCATTTTCCAAACAGGGGGTATGGGTTAGGCAGTCATTTCAAAACATGTCTGCTACAGTCATGTTTTCTTTCTTTCGTCCCACAAACATTTATGGAGTACCTGCTTAGATGCTGAAAGGATTGAAATTACTAAGACCTAAGGAATAAAAAAAACCCTAGCAAGGGAGACAAAGACAAGCCAGTGAATCAGCTTGCTGTGTAGTGTTAAAAGTCTGCGATAGAGCTTGGCATCAGCTTAATGCGCTACCATAGGACAGAGAAGGCGTATCTCAGCCCAACTGAGCTGTCAGAGAAGGCTTCTTAGAGAAGGTAAAGTTTGAACTCAATTTTGAAAAGTGAGGATTTGGGTATATAAAAGGTGTTTATTTATTTGGAGGGTAGCAGCCTTTCAGGCAGAGAGAATCAGGCAATAGAGCAGCTCATCTTGGCCAAAAGAAAGAATTTGTTGGAAAATAGTAGAAAATGAGAGTAGAGAAGTAAGGTCAGGAGATCTTGGAGGATCTTATGTGCTGGAAGATAGGAAGAGTCCAAGAATTTTGAAGAGGAATGACATAATCTGACTGCATGTTTCCATGGGGATAGAAGCAATTTCAGTAATGATCTAAGTGAAAGTCTGAACTTGAGTTCTGCCTTTTGAGTCATTTCCTTGGGCCAGGGTTTCACCACTTTGGCACTATTTACATTCTGAGCTGGATAATTCCTTGTTGTGGGGGCCTGTCCCGTGCAGTATAACATGTTTAGCATCCCTAGATATCAGTAGCATCCCTGTCCCCATTCATGACCTTTGCATCAGTCTCCAAACATTGTCAGAGGTCTCTTGGGGGACAGGATTGCCCCCTAGTTGGGAACAGTTGCTTTAGGCTGAAGACCCTTCGTTCTCCATTGTCATTCTTATTGCTGGAAGTCTTCTCTTCCGTTAGGGCTGATGGACGACTTGTGCCAACTATGAGAATCCTAATACTGTGTATGTCCTCTCATTGCAAGGAGAACCTGATTTGGCTTCTGGCTCAGATGTAAATGGGAGTACAGAGTCTTTTGAAATGGTCATTGAGGAAGCAGCTATAGACTCGGCAGCAAAACAAAACTCTGGTAAGGCTTTAAGAATTATTTTCAGTTTTAGACTAGTCTCTGAGATTTAATAACTCTTCTGTTAAATCATTTGGATGTCATTTGTTCTGATTATCCATAATGGACCTTTTAATAAGTATTTACTAGGAAACATGTTTATATATTTAGAATAACGATGAAAGTGTTACAAAAATATGACCTGAGAACAATGACTTCAGTTTCAATTTTCCTGTGTTAAATTCTTTCATCTTGTCGATGTCTTGCAGTGTCTTTTTTTTGGTAAAAGGCCATTTTGAGCATCTGGTGAAAGCTATGTACCTTCTCCCCAGAAGCATGTACATACTCAATAAAGATTCTTTCCTGTTGCAGAGATTATCTGACCCCCTCTGAATCCTCTCCCCCTGCTAAGCCCATTGGTGGACCACAGGGGTGGGAGGAATCTGAAAATTTCTGGACGTCCGTTAAGAAACCCTGGTCAGTCATAATATATGTAAACACATATGTGATTAATTAACTATATATCGTTTTGTAGTTGCCACAACAGAAGCAGATTGGGTTCCTCTCGAGCTGTGCTTTGGAATTCCATTGTTTAGTTCTGAATTAAATCGGAAAGTTTGTAGAAAAATTGCTACACATGGCCTTTGCAGAAAAGAGAGGTAAGGGTTTATGTTCATTGTCATCTTTCCATCTGTGAGACTTTTAGGCTGTCAGTTGCCACATCTTATTTTCTTTTATTTCACACATGAGCATAGTAATTGCCTTGTGTTTATTCATTGATTGAATAAAGATTGCTAGTTTAAGGGTTTACTATATTTTTCAAAATTAAACTTCAGCATCTCAAAAATTTGACACATGCAAACATTGGGGGCACATATTTTGGTTAATTTTAATTATGTTAACTTAGTTACCAAGATTTGGTAAGAGTGTGATAAAATTAGCGTGCTTATACGAGGTTATGCCTAGTGTTTGTAATGTGTACGTGTTTGTAGAACATTTCCCTTGTGCCCTTCTGTCCCTCTGAGCAAACACACACTCAAGTTATGTCATGTAAATAGCGATTATCTCTTTTGTTGGAATTACAGCTGAATTTCTAAATTTTCTTCAGTTTCCACATTTTCTAAAACGAGCAGATATTACTTATCAGAGGTGACATGGAAGTTTTATCTCGCATGCCGACTCTGAGCCATTGGGAGCCATTGCTAAGAGGCAGTGTTGTAAAAGTTTTGCGACTGTTGAGCAGAGAGGAGTGTCCCTGAATCTGAGTGTCGGGCAGGGCTGCTGGGAGAGCTGATGTCCACAGGTCTCCTTGACTTCTTCATTTAAGAAAACAGAGTTGGATAATAAGTAATTCATTCAGTTGGCTTAATACACTTTATCAGAAGATTAAAAGTACTCAGTTGACACATAATTTCAGTAATTCTCTGAAAGTCACCTACATGAGTAAAAAAAGTAGGAATACTATACAGCTTTAAAGATTGCCACCATAATTGTTACCAGTTTCCATATTTGAAAAATATTTGATTTCAGTGGGTTGATGTATAGTAAATCTGTCAGACTTTTTATCAGCATGTATTTTAAAATTAATTTGGGTATTTGAAGTTTGTATCGTAATTGTCATTCCTACTTGAGTTTTCATTTTAAAAGTTCTCTTTCATTTAACATTTATATTTGCTAATAGTATAAGCTTTTTCTAACAGTAACTTCTCAGTTTTGGTTTTATACATGATTTTTTATTTCAAAATGGTCTTTTTAGGCACTATTAACTCCCAGTTTTAATAATATTAAAACTGGCAGAGATTTCATTGACGAGAACCATTGAAATTTTAAGAAAATTTTTATGTGATTAATCAGAACGTATTTACATATATAAATGCATTTAAGATGCTGAAATTAAACTCTTGTGAGATATTCGTTCTTGTCATATTTGTTTTAAACTTTTTACCCCTGTTTTCCAGCCTTCAGAACCTCTTACATTCCAGTAGAAAACTCTCCCTACAAGTCCTTAACTTTGTTCACTCATTCCAGGTAACAAAACAAAAAATCCAAATGGTGTTTGCATAGAGCTTTATAGGATTCAGAACACTTCCGTGTTTATCTTGGGCCTCCGCAGTAATGAAATAAGCATTAATTTTAATTGATAAATAAAGATGTTGAGATTTAGGAAGTTCATTTTCTTGCACATGATTTACTGGCTGGTGAAGGGGGTTTAAAGCTGGAACTCTTTGTTCTGTGCCAGTGCTTTATTCAGTAGAAATGTGGTAAGCATCTACCATGGGCCATGTACCATGCTAGGTGCTGGTTCCTGGGTACGATACTGTTCCCTTAACTGCAGTGATTCTTGGTTGCTGACAGGGAGCTCTTTGTAGCGCAAGCCAGTGCTTTAGACCTTTTGTCTTCCCCCTTCCCCCAGGGAAAGAAAGGATACTCTGTAGACTTGATTTGTAGATAAACTTTTTTTTTGGACTGGAGTATTTCTGTTCAGAATATCTGATCCAGCGTTATAAAATCAGTAGTTTGGAGTTTTGTTTCATTTATTTTTTCAATAAATACTTGGGTCTGCTCTATGCCAGACCCTTTACTATGTGCTGGGGAAGAAGTGCTGTCCAAGACACTAGTGGAGCTTATAATGATGTTTGAGACAGTAAATAGCCAAATAAACGTTGAATTATGTAAGTAATTAAAGATTTCAGTAAGCACTTTGAAGCAGCCAAACTCCTTGGAATCTGATGGAATCCAAAGGGAGACCTGATTTAAATGGACAGAGATGATATATAAACTGAAACTTCCTAAGGGATGGAAAGGAGTATGCCATGCAGGGCTTAGTAGGAGCAAAGGTCCTGGGTCGGGAAAACACTCTGTGTACAAGGAAACGAAAGAAGGCTGGTGTGGCGGAATCCTCATGAAAGTTAGGGGGTTGGCGAGAGGTGAGGATGAAGAGTAGGGGAGGGCAGGGCCTTCTAGAGTATGGTAAACAATTTGTATTTTATGTTGGAGTGCAAAGAGAAATTATTAAAGACTTTTAAACAGGAATGACATTATTTCTGATCGACTGTTTTAAAAGATTAATTACCGTTTGGAGAGCAGATTAAAAAGGGACAAGCATAGAAGCAAGACCAGTTCAGAGACCATGTGAGAGTTGTTGGTAGCTGAGCTCCCTTTTGAATTAAAAGTACCCCCAAATTTTGCATGTATCCATAATAAAAGTTTATTACCCGTATGTACTGTTATATCAATAAATTGTATATATTATAAAACATACACAAAAATAGAAATTTTGTTAAGGATGCAGTAATCAATATGGGATTTCTAAAATTTTTATAGTTCCATACCCCACTTTGGAGACCACTGGCCTCGACTATGGTGGTAGGCTATGGTGAATGAATAAAGTAATTTGGGATACATGTTGGAGGTAGATTGCTAGAACCTGGTGGTTAATTCAATGTGAGGAAAAGATTGAGGGTGAAAGGAAGGGAGGAGTCAAGCATGATTCTCCAGTTTCTGGACTAGCTCGGTGTGTAGAGTAGGGAGGACAGGGGCGGAGCTTGGAGAATGAAGGTTAGGGACGTGGTAGGTGTGGAATGGATGGTGAAACACTCAAGAGCCGATGCCAGATAGGTGGGTGTGTGAGCTTGGAGTCCTGGGGAAAGGTCTGTGCTAAATATGAGAATCTGAGAGCCCAGGAAGCCCATGGAGTGTTCTGGTGCTTGATGCTATGTGAGGGGTTTTTAGAGATTAGGTCTAAGAATGAACGTTTGTCTTCTCTTACAGTCTCATGGCCCATTATTTCTATTTATTTCTAAGCACTTGTAGTCTGACTTGTATTAGTCATTATTGCATGCGGTGATACCCCGCCACTGATTATCTCGGCGTCTGTGAGGTAGATCGTTGCGTCTCCCGCAGTGTCTTGCATTCCATAAACATTTCTTGGGTCATCAAAGTCCATATTTATAATGAGCTGTATGAAGTGGTTTGGTAAAGTGTTGGTTATAGGATTTTTCTCCTGTTCCTTGATCTTTTAGGAAGGTGCTTCAACCCTGGATGTTCCCACGGAGGCCAGCTTCTCCAGTGTGCTCTCACAGCCCTCCTGCGCTGAGATGGGAGTTCCACTTCCTGCAAAGAACTTAATATTTAAAGATGGCGTCTTATCAGAGTGGAGGGGACGGTCACCTTCCTCGCTTCTTATTGCTAATCTCCATTTGCAATAATTTGGTTCCACCATTTGTTGCTCACACTTCTGCCTTTTTTCTTTCTTAACGTTAGCTTTATGGTGCCAGCCACTAAAAAGCATCGTGCTGCCGCAGTGCAATTCACGCTTCACCGATGTAAAAGGTTGGGGAACACGTTCGCGTTTTCTGAAGTTCTCCTCATTATTGCACCTCCTAACGCAACAAAGAGCTTTTTAGCAGCCCGCACTGTATTTTTTACCTTGAGACAATCTGCATTTCTTTTATAAGACTGAGGATATATACTTTATAGGCTTTATGATGACTGTTACGTTTATAAGCAGTCACTATGAATATTGCAGTGGTAATTTTATATGTTAGTTTATCAAACATAAATCTTGTTTAATTTTATATTTTGTTACCTACTCTTTAGGGGATCACGGGAAGAGTCGGAACTCTTCCTCTGAAAAGGCTTCTTGGTACTTAAAGTAGCAAAACTATAAAACAATAAACATCCAGTTTCGAGAGATGATATGATGGGGCATTAAGAATTTCTGTGGATGTCTGTAAATTATGTATATGAGTTGAACATTGTCGACGGTATGTAAATCAGCATAGTTATGTACAACTTAACCTTGATTTATAAGGTCTTAATTCCGACTATGACTATACATTGACATCTCCTGAGAAGCTTTGGAAAACATTCTATTTTTAAACCAATGTTTATATGTGGACTTCTGTTGTCACTCACTTTGGGCTTTACATTTTCAGAGTCTTTATGGGAAAGTAGAATTTATTTTCCACTCTTGTAATTGTGGCTGCTGTGTGTTTTCACCCAGACTGGCTTTTTGTTTAGTAGCTTTACCAGTGAATTGTTATGAAATCGAATTTGATGTTTTGAAACCAAGGATTGTGATTTTAGGTTAGAATTACATATTAGGGGCATTAAGGCTATGTCTTCTGATCAAAAACACTTTGGTGATAAACCTACTTTGAAGACATTCTTAGGCAATCTGGATCTTAAATTTATGTGAATCGTTTTGGAGGAACTGATAAAGAAAAGTTGAGTAATTTCAAAATGTTTCTTGAGTCATTGATTCTTTTAGATCTCAAATGGTAATTAGAATAATTGGAATCACTTTCTAGATTTTCTAAGTTACCTTCCTTGGGAAGTTTGTGCAGTGTTATAAGTTTAGTGTAGCTCTTTTCATAGGATAATGGTTTGCTCATTTAAAACTGTAACCAAACTAACTGGTCAGACAACATATATCTAAAACACTTAAAGCATTAGAAAATTTGGGAATGTTAGAACCTAAACATTTTTGCTGATAATTTTTGTTATTTATAGAACTGGTATTTGTGTATTTAACATAGTTCTGGAAATACATGCCTTTCTTAAAACTGTTAACAGAACCATGCATTCAGTACCATGGCCTACCTATAGAATTGAGTATCTCAGAGCAGGTCACCTGTGGCGCGCACTCAGTGCTGTGTTTTGGGGTAAGTGCAGTAACCTTTCCTTTTCTACTTTGTCTTATATGAGGTAGAAATCAAGTGTATGTTATAAATGTTTGTCTTATTATAAAAGGAAAAATACATACTAATATTAAAATAATTTCTTACGACTGTGAATCACCCATTTATTTTTCCAATAATTGATATTGTACATTCCTAGTGCTATTAGGTATGTATGTAACTTTTACAGTTTTTCAATAGAAAGTTGTAAGTATTTCACTTGATCAGGGCTCTTTAATCTCATTTTCATTTGCTTTGTTTATATCAACTGTAGTTGTTTTATTTATTCCTGTATTAACAATCTAAGCCTACTGTAATGACATGTACACTAATAAAGAATGGAATAATTTGTAGTTGTTGGCAGTGAACCCAGTTGGTAGTGAATTGAAAACTTAAAATATGGGAGTGATTTGCTGCTATATTTCCTTCGAGAGATAATGGAGGAAGAATTAGAACCTAATAGTGATCATGAATTTTAGGGAAAGTACTGGAAAAACAGGTGGACGACTCTGGTTTCTCCCACGAATGAGGAAAGGTTCTGATTCCCAGTTGAAAAGCTCTCGTACTTTTAAGGAGGGAGAATCTGCTTTTTCGAGCTGTTAGTAAAATGTGAAAGCTGCTTTTGTGCTTTGCTTTATAAATTTGGCTTTGTTTCATCCATATGTTAACTCATGGGAAGATGCATCTCCTAATCCTACAAGTGTTGATCCAGTTCAACAAAACGTTAAATTTTAAGTGTAGACTTCATTTGCCAAAGAAGACTTATGAAAGAATTTTAACGTAATTTCATTTGGCTTTGTGCTACCTCCCCTTTCTTTTCTCCCCTTAATGTGCTTAAACCATGGGAAACCTTCTTTAAAAACCAAGAGAAAAATACCAGAAAGGGCACAGAATTTGGTATGGTACAGTTTCACCTCTCAGGTGGGTCTAAAGAAATGCAACTTTATGTCATTTAAAAACATATCTGATTTTCTCGATTCCTTTCATTCTTTCATTTTAAATATGTAATCAGATGATTTTGTATTCGTTATTGGGAATATCAGTTTCTTTTACTTAATGTTGTCAGTCTTCTCTGCCATTCATGTTTCTATTTTATGTTCAGTGTTTCAAATACAGTTTGTATTTAAAGATTTTAAAGTACCAAAACTCTGTAACTGAGTACAGTGGATTGTTTTCTGGTATGATGTTAATATTCTGGAACAAAATGTATAAAGTGTTGTCAATTTGATTATTGACACATATAATATGTTTACAAATAAACTGTGGTGTTGATCAAATTACTGCGAAAATGTGTATATAATCTGTAAGTCCCTTTCTTAATACTAAATACAGCCGTGCTTTCAGTGCTGTGGCTTTCCTATACTTTTCTTTAATGACCTTTTCATTTCAGATTTATAGGAAAGTTGTAAAGATAGTCCAGGGATGTTTCCTATACCCTTCCCCAAGCTTCCCCTAATGTTACCACCTTATAAACTATGGCCTATCTGTCAAAACTCAGAAATTAACCTCAGGAAAGTACTATTTACTATACTGTAGACTTTATTTGGTATTTATCTGTTTTCCACTAATGTCCTGCTGTTGCAGAATCCAGTCCAGGACACCACGTTGCATTTATTTAGTCATGGATGCCTCCTTTGTCTCTTCCAGTCTCTGACAGTTTCTTAGTCTGCCATGACCTCAACACTGTGAAGAGTACTGGTTATTTTGTAGAATGTTCCTTAATAAATGGGTTTGTCTGATGTTTTCTTGCGATTAGATTTGAGGTTATGCTTTATCAGGAAGGATGCACAGAGGTGATGTGCCCTTCTACACATCATAGGGTACATGATGTCAGTAGGCATTACTGGTGATATTCCTTCATTGGCTTAGTTGGTGTCTGCTAGGTATTTCTACTGTAAAGTATTTTCCCACTGAATTACTAGGTCTAGCCCATAGTCAAGGGGAGGAGGGTAGTATCTCTATATATTATTTAGAATTTTTCTTAAAGTTTGTTCCTCTTTCCTATTTATTTGATCCTTTGTTTATATTAGTATGTGATCATGGCTATTTATTTTATACTTTAGGTTAAAGTCTAATAGTGTAAATTGTTTCAACTTAGGCTTTTGGGAACTCTTTGAGGTTGACTCCTAAATTCTTTTGATGTGCCTTCATTTTTTTTAAGACCATATTTTTACTTTCTAGCAATGCCACGTATTATCTGGATGCAGGACCTAGAATTAGCTGTTTCTCCAAGAAGCCCTGGTCGCTTTCATTGGAGACTGGTATGTAGATACCAAGATCTGGGTGTTGGGTGTGCTCAGTGCTACTGCTTCTACGCCTTTTCTGTGAAATGTGCTCAGAGATACTAATAGGCATACTAACCAATATGTAGTACACATCTCTATAAGTATTTCTAGGTTTATATGTATGTATATTAAATTAAACATTCAGTTATACTCACTGAACCAGCACTGCAAGGTTCATTCTAGTTTTGCCTCTGTGTTCATTTGTAACTTCTTTCTCTGAGAGTGAGAACCCTGGCTTCTTTATCTACAATTTATTTGCTTATTTGTTGAACCTTAGAATACTAATAAAGTGGTTTCAGAATAGTTAAGTTGTACCCCTGTGAGAAAAATGGCCCCACTGGCATACAGTGTTAAGTACTTGTTTTGTCCTGAGCCTTACACTAGCTACTCCAAGCACCATTTTCCAAAGTAACTTAGTTCAGCTCCCTTTATTTCCCACTTCCTTCGTTAGGTTATGTCAGATATTTGTAAAACAGATTCGCTTGTCACGCCTGTGCCTTCCATCTGGGGTCTCTTACATCTCCGTTGAGTTTTTCATACCATAAAATTCGCTCTATATAGGCTTTGACAGATGCACGGTATGTTCCCACCATCGCAGGACTATATAGAACAGTCCCATCACCCTAAAAATTCCTTTTTTACTCACCCCCCCCGACCCCTCACAACCACTTACCTGTTTTCCATTCCTATAATTTTGGTTTTCTGGAATGTCACAGAAATGGTGGGATTGTGCAATTTGTAGCTTTTTAAATCTAGCCTCTTGCAATGCAGAATGCATTTTAAATTCATGTTGTTGTGTGAATCAATAGCTCATCCTTTCTCTTGCTGAGTACTTCGTTGTATGGTTGCATCAAGGTTTGTTTATCATTTAATGGTCACGTGCAGGTTTGTAATAGAATTCGTTTTGCTGGGAGTGGGATTGCTGACTCATTTGGTAAGTGTATTTACCTTTATAAGATACTGCCACACTGTCTTCCCAAATGACTGCCTTTTTGCATCCCCCCAGCAGTGAAGCAGAGTTTCTGTTGCAGTGGTAACTCTCTGTGGCTGAAATACTCATTTCCTGATGAAAAATGATGTTGAGCACTGTCTTTTCATATGCTTATTTGCCACCCATATATTTTGGCTGAAGTGCCTATTCAGATCTGTTGTCCACATTTTAAAAGTTGGGTTTTATTGGGGCTCCTGGGTGGCTCAGTCTGTTAAGCTTCTGCCTTTGGCTCAGGTCATGATCCCAGTGTCCTGGGATCGAGCCCCGCATCAGGCTCCCCCCTTAGTGGGGAGCCTGCTTTCTCCCTCCCCCTCGGCACCCCCAGCTCCCACTCGTGTTCTCTGTCACTCTGCACTCTGTCTCCAATAAATAAAATCTTTTAAAAACAAATAAATAAAAATTGGGTTTTATTGCTGAGCTTTAAGAGTTCCATAAATTATTCTAAATACAACTCCTTTGTTAGATACGGGTTTCGCAAATATTTTCTCCCAATCTGACTTGTCTTTTCACTCTCTTAATAGTGTCTATTAAAGAACAAAAGTTCTTAATTTCTGTGGAATCTATTTGTTTTAATGGGTTGTACTTTTGATGCGGTTACCTAAAAAATTCATCACAAACCCAAGGTCATGCAAAGTTTTCCTCTGAAAGTTTTACAGTTTTATGTGTAGGTCTTGGACACATGTCGAGCTAATTTTAATATATGGGGTGAGATTTATGTCGAGGCTTGTTCTTGCATATGGACATGCAGTTGATAGAGTACCATTTCTTGAGAAGACTCTCTTTTCCTCATTGAATTGTCATTACACCTCTATCAAAATCAGTTGATAAACCTGTAGAGAAAAGGTAGATTGGCGGTTCTCTAAAGTGAAGATGGGGAGCGAGTGCAAATGGGTATACATCATTTTGGAGTGCTGGAAATGTCCCCCCAAAATAATTGTATTGTACACTTAAATAAAACAAGTGAATTTTATCGTGTAAGTTGTCCTTCAATAAAGCAGTTTTAAAATATATATATATATCAGTTGACATTTGTGTGGGTTGTATTTCTGGGCTCCTTCTTCTGTTCCCTTGAGCAGTGTGTCTGTCCTTTGAATACCACACTGAAATTGGATAGTCTTCCCAACTTTGTTCCTTTTTTTTTTTTTTTGAGAATTGAATTTATTTTGACTCCTTGGTTCCTTTGCCTTTCCATATAAATTTTAGAATCAGCTTGTCAATATCTACACACAAGCTTTGCAGGGATTTTAATCAAAGTTATATTAAATCTATAAATCAAACAATTGACACCCTAACAAATATCTCTCCATTTATTTATAACTTTTGGGGTGGGTGGGCACTGTTTTGTAGTTTCAGCATACATAAACTACATGTTTTGTTAGATTTCTTCATAAGTACTTCATTTTTGTGTGCTTTTGGAAATTTTTTAAGATTTCATGTTGAAATTACTCATTGCTTGTATATAGGACTATGACTGACTTAGATGTTTTGGTTTTGCTAGCTCACTTAGTGAAATTTTTAGTAGATTCTTGGAGATTTTCAACGTAGATGATTATATAGTCTCTGAATAAAAACATTTTATTCTTTCTAATCTGTATGCCTTTTCTTTTTCTTGCATTATTTCACTGATCAAACTACCAGTATAATATTGAATTGGAGTTATGAGAACAGACATCCTTGTTGTGTTCCCCCATCTTAGGGGAAAAATATTCAGTCTCTATTAAGTATGACGTTAGCTATAGATTTTTAAATGTCATGATGACCATTAGGTTAAAGAAGTTCCCTTCCACTTACTGAAGTGTTCTTGTTTTTTTTTATCATGACTGGGTGTTGGATTTTGTCTTTGTTTTCATTGTATTCAATTAGATGATTATATGGTTTATTTTTATTTAGACTCAATATGGTGAATTACATGGATTTTTTAAAAGATTTTATTTATTTATTTGATAGAGAGCACAAGCAGGGGGAGTGGCAGGCAGAGGGAGAGGGAGAAGCAACCTCCCCGCTGAGCGGGACCCTGCTGTGGGACTCAGTCCCACGACCCCAGGATCATGATCTGAGCCAAAGGCAGATGCTTAACTTGACAGCCAGCCAGGGGCCCCCATTGATTAGTTTTTGAATCTTTAATCAGCCTTGTGTTCTTGGTATGAATTCAACTTGGTCACAGTGGATTATCCTATCTACTGATGGATTTGATTGGCTAATATTGAGTATTTTTATGTCCGTATTCCTGAAGATACTAATTTGTGGTGGTCTAATATCTTGGTCTGATTTTGGTAGAATTTGCTAGTAAAACTATCTGGGCCTAAAGTTCTCTTTTTGGAAGATTTTGAACTACAAGTTTAATTTCTTTCATCGATACAGTTAACTATTTTTTTGGGTGAGTGAGTTTTGGAAGTTTGGGTCTTTCAAGGAGTTGGTCCATTTCGTCTAAATTATTGAGTTTATGGGCATTTATTGTACGTAGTACAGGCATATCTCGTTTTATTGCTCTCCACTTTATTGTTTCATAGATAATTACATTTTTTACAAATGGGAGGTTTGTGGCAACTCTGTGTCGAGAAAGTTATCGGCACCATTTTTCCAAAAGCATTTACCCACTTTGTGTCTCTGTGTCATATTTTGGTAATTCTCTCAGTATTTCAAACTTTATTATATTTGTGATGGTGATCTGTGATCAGCGGTTACAACTCACTGACAGCTCAGATGATGGCTAGCATTTTTTAACAACAAAGCTTTTTTTTTAAATTAAGGTATGTACATTGTTTTTTAGATAGTGCTATTGCACACTTAATCGTCTCCACTACGACCCAGCAATTGCACTACTAGGTATTTACCCCAAAGATACAAATGTAGTGATCTGAAGGGGCACCTGCACCCCAATGTTTATAACATCAATGTCCACAATAGCCAAACTGTGGAAAGAGCCAAGATGTCCATCGATAGAGGAATGGATAAAGAAGATGTGGTATATACAATGGACTATTACTCAGCCATCAAAAAGGGTGAATACTCACCATTTACATTGACGTGGATGGAACTGGAGGGCATTATGCTGAGCGAAATAAGTCAATCAGAGAAAAACAATCATGGTTTCACTCATATGTGGAATAGAAGAAACAGGGCAGAGGACCCTAGGGGAAGGGAGGGAAACAGAATGGGAAGTAATCAGAGAGGGAGAAGAACCATGAGACTCTTAACTATAGGAAACAAACTGAGGGTTGCTGGAGGGGGGGTGGGTGGGAAGATGGGATAATTGGGTAACGGACATTAAGGAGGGCACGCGATGTGATGAGCACTGGGTGTTATACGAAACTGATAAATTATTGAACACTACATCTGAAACTAATGATGTACTATAAGTTGGCTAATTGAATTTAAATTAAAAAAAATTGGAGGGCATGTACTGCATGGAGCACTGGGTGTTATACAAAAACAATGAATCGTGGATCACTACATCAAAAACTAATTATGTATGGTGACTAACATAATAAAATAAAATTTTAAAAAATTGTCTCCAGTGTAATGTAAACATAACTTAAGTGCACTGGGAAACCAAAAACTTCATTTGACATTATAGTATGACACTTCATTGCGTGGTCTGGAACTAACCCGCAATATCTCCCAAGGTATGCCTCTATTCCCTTGTTGTCCTTTTAGTCAGTGGGATCAGAATAAGAAAATAAAAAGATGAAGTGAGGTAAATTCCAAAGAGAAAATGTTTGAGAATTGTCCAGAACAGATGAATCCAGAGGTACAGAAATCCAATGCATATCAATAATGAATTTAGGAAACAATTCAATCACATCACAAAAGTACTTAGAGAAAATGTTAGCCTACATTGTGAATCCAGCAAAACTATCAACAACAAAGGTAAAAAAAATATTTTCAAATATGTTACTAAGTTTATTATTAGACTCACCTAAAAAAAAATTCAAAATTCAAATAAAGGAGAATTACTCCAGAAGGAATTTCTGCAATATGAGGAGTGCTGCACAAAGATGTTGATTAAAATGTTGATTAAATTTTTTTTCTAAATAAAATTTTTTTCTAAATAAAAATAAAAATGATGTTTAATTTGGGAGTAGGGAAACAGAAAATCCTAAAAGTAGGATTTAGAAGGGAAGCTAAAATCCTAAAAGATAATGGCATCTGAGTCAGGAGATGTTTTACGCAGGGTTAAAGCACTCTATACTCACTGTATTTTTTAGAGAGTAAATAATATTCTTTGATTTGTACACCCAACACTTACTGTACATTTGCTAAATGGCAAACGTGGTACTAGTTTTTAAGGATGGATCAGTGAATTAAAAATTCTGGACGTCAGAGAGCTTACATTCTAGTTAGTGGGGACAGACACTAAACAAAATAGTATAGCATATTAGAGGGTGGTGATTCTATGGGGAAAAAAAGTCATGGTGAGAAGGATGGGAAACACTAAGGATTGGGATTACAGTTCACCAGTAACTGATTAGAGAAGACCTCAAGAAGAGAGAGACATTTAAACAAAGAATGAGAATGTGAGCCATGTAGCCATCTGGGGAAGAGTGTTGAGGGAGAGGAAACCACCTGTGCAAAGTCTCTCAGGTAGAAGCATGCGTGGCATGTCCAAGGAACTTCAAGAAATGTGATGAGACTGGGTAGGGGAGCTAAGGACATTGTTGGGTAGATCTGGGAGCAGGGGAAGAGGCCAGAAGGTTTGGTATCTTACTGGGCATTGTAAGCACTTGGACTCAGGTGTGAAATCACTAGGTTTTGAGCAGAAAAGCATACAGTGTGACATTTTATTTGGTCACTCTGGCTGCTATGTTGAGAATAAATGGGTAAGCATGGAATTTGAGTATGTGCAACAATCTATATGTGAGGTATTGATGACTTCGGTGAAGATGGTTCATGGAAGTATTCCATGGAAGATGGTTCATGGAAATAGCTAGAAATGATTCGGATTATGCATGATAAAATATGAGTAACACTAAAGGAATAGCGTTTGTAACTTTGAAACTGGTAGAAGGGAAAAATGGAATTGGGAAACAAGAAAAAAGGGGGGGGAAGAGAAGAAAAAGCAGGTTAAATAAAAGCAAAAATATGGTGAAACAACCCAAATTCATGGAATCATGATACACATAAATTGACTAAACTTGCAAACTTAAAAGAAAAGAAACAACCAAATTGTTAGGTTGAATTCTTTTTTTAAAGATTTTATTTATTTGACAGAGAGATAGCAACAGCAGGAATATAAGCAGGGGGAGTGGGAGAGGGAGAAGCAGGCTTCCTGCTGAGCAGGGAGCCCGATGCGAGGCTCGATCCCAGGACTCTGGGATCATGACCTGAGCCGAAGGCAGATGTTTAACGACTGAGCCACGCAGGCACCCCTGTTAGGTTGAATTCTATCCCCCAAACCTGTCAACTTGATGTTTACAGGAGACACCCTGAAAACCTAGAGATGTGAGAGGGTTAAAAATGAAATAATGGAAAAGACAGATAAGGAAACTAGGTACCAAAAGAAATCTGATATTTACATAAGACAAAGTAGACCTTAAGACAAAAGCATTATTGGGGATGGAGAGTGTATCAGGGTCCCAAATGGAGGCAGATGGCACATTAAAATTAGGACCATTTAAGGAGAGTTCTTTTACAAAAGGATTAACTGCTGATATTAATGAGTTAGAAAACAAAAATACAAACAGGAAGCCCACTGCCAAAAGACAAGTGGGATTAATCATAAAAAAGAGAAGAAACCAAAATAGCATTAGGAATTAAGGGGTCATCACCTTAGATCCTGTAGAGTTTAAAAAGTTATAAGAATATATGAGAGGGGGTGGCTGGGGGGCTCAGTCTGTTGAGCGGCCAACACTTGATTTCGGCTCATGTCATGATCTCATGGGTCCTGAGATGGAGCTAATGTCGGGCCCCATGCTCACCAGGGAGTCTGCCTGAGGATTCTCTCCCTCTGCCCCTCCCCCCCAATTGCTTACATGTGCATACTTTCTAAAATAAATAAATCTTTAAAAAAAAGGATATATGACAATTTATACTGGTAGATTTGAAAACATTGACAAAATTATAAAAAGTATAACTTAGTAAAATTGTGATTTAGGAAGAAACCAAAGCCTGAATATTCCTATAACTGTTAAATCAGTAATTTAAAATCTTATGAAGGAAACATCTAATCTAGATAATTTTATAGGTATGTTCTACCAAACTTTTAAAGAATAGATAATTTCAACTTATGCAAATTCCTTCCAGTAAATAAAAAGGAGGGAGAACTCCAAGGCTAGTATAACCTTGAGGGCAAATTCAGAAAAAGGGGCCAAGAAAGGCCACCTACAGTCTAATCTCAGCCATGAATATAGTTGCAAAATTGTAAGCAATATATGAGCAAACTGTACCCCTGTGAAATATGTAAAAGATAGCAAGTTGAGTTTATTCCAGGAATGCAAGGTTCATTTAACAAATCTATTAATACAATTCATCTAAAATTTTAAAAAGTGTATGATCATCTCAATAGATGCAGAAAATGATTTTGATAAAATGCAACACCCAATTAAAGAAGAAAAAAAGGCAATGTTTTTAGTGAATTGAGAGTAGAAAGGAACTTTCTCAACCTGGTAAGATGTATCTACTAAAAACCTACAACAAACATCATTTTAGTGGTAAAGAGAAAAATTCCCTTTGAATTCAGCGACTAGATTAAAATACCCATAATTCCTACTTTTATTAAATCATATGTGGGAGGTTCTAGCAGTGAAGTAAGAAAAAAAAAGATTGGGAAACAACGAAAGGAATAGCCATTATCCACAGATAATATAACTTCATATAGAAAACAAATTAACCTAGTAGATTATTAGAAATAGTAAGTGCAACATGGATAGATGTATAATCACAGCTAAAAATCGGATGCAACGCTATTCACCAGGACTAAACAAAAATTAAATATCTTAAAAGGTACTAAAATGGCAAAAACATCAAGTTCCTAGCAATGAGGTGGTAAGAATTTATGCAGCACTGTTATGAAGAACTTCTTTTGTCTATCAGGATTTATGTAGAAAATAGAAGCCACATTATTATTTTAACAGAGATAAGTAAAATAAAGGGAGTCAGTGAACAGTTTTTTTGGGGAAAAGGAAACCTGAGATAACACAGAGTCCGTAACAGCAGGAACTCTACCCCCAGGTCTGAAGTAAACCTCGAACGAGGTTAGCGTTGCCAGAACCTAGAAGCAGGAGGGAGGAGCCCTCCGGAGTCTGGAAGCTGACTGCTAAGGAGACAGCACCACTGAGCTGCTGCGGCCGTCCCAGGAGCTGGGAGGAGGTCCCCTGTGGCGCTGGGACTCGGATTTGAGGAAGGAGCACCGCCTGGCTGAGGGAGAGGAGCGGAAACTGGACTAACGTTGCCCGTGGTGTGGTAAGCAATTCAGTTTCCCCGTAACCAGAGTTACCTGGCCAGTGCAGTGACCCCCTTCGTTACCTGTTTTTTCAATGACATGAGAAGTCCAAGGTGGCCAGGTGGCAGTCTCAACTACTGGTTCAAAGGAAGCTTTGTTGTGCTCCCTGGAGGAAGCATTCCTCCCTGGGGAGCCTAAAATCTCCAGATGGAAAAGCAGAAATGCTGCAAATGGTTTATTAGTGTAGTCATGATGGGAGCCATGCCCATTTCCCCTCCTTGACTCCTGGGCCCTTGTGTTCTGAATATGGGAGACATGGCCCTGTGAAGTGGTCATGGATTCAAAGTATTTAAAGATACTAGAAGATAGGGGCACCTGGGTGGCTCAGTCGTTAAGCGTCTGCCTTCAGCTCAGGTCATGATCCCAGCGTACTGGGATCGAGCCCCGCATCGGGCTCCCTGCTCAGCGGGAAGCCTGCTTCTCCCTCTCCCACTCTCCCTGCTTGTGTTTCCTCTCTCGCTGTGTCTCAGTCAAATGAATGAATAAAATCTTAAAAAAAAAAAAGACACCAGAAGATAGAAACCCCCAGGTGTGCACATGGAGAAGACCTACCCAGTGGGAGCTCTTGCAAACTGCTGGTGGGGTATAAATTGGAACAAGCTTTTTTGGAAAACGATTTGATACAAGCTTGCAAAGTTGTGCACTTACGTATCCTGCATTCCAGCAATTCTAGCCCTAAAAATCTCTTAGAAGGCAAGTAGCAGCATTGTTTATATTAATTTTAATAGCAAAAAAACAGTGCTGGTGGAAATAATCCAAAAATCAATAGAGGAATCAACAAATGATGTGTTGCATTCCCATGTCGACATACAGAAGTGAAAATGATTGAGCTATAACTATTAGTGCCCCTTTCCAATTATAACATCCATTTTATAGATGGATATAATATGTCCTAGTATCACCATGAGGATATTAATTCTAGTTTTCTTTTGATATTTTCTTCTGCCCTCTGTCTTGTCTCTGTTTTTCTCAGAATTCCTTTTTTTTTTTTTTTCCTGCTTGTGCTTCTGGAGGTTTTCCTGTAAAGACTGGTGATCATCTATGTAAGGGTGGGTATCCCCCAGAAGGTCATTGGGACAGTTGTGTGCACAGGTGGGACTTGTTGGCTGGTGGGAATCACTGAAGGAGGAAGTTGCTTTTTACTAGGGTGCTTCCAACTGTCTGGATCTGCAGGTGTTTTCTCTGGGTCTGAACATTGTTGATTGTCAGTGATAATGGTGCGGTAGGGATACTTGTGCTGTTTTTGGTTTAAGGAGAGGTTTCAGAGACTTCAAGTTGGAGGTGGAGTCAAGGTTTTATTAACCATTCTCTTCCGTCCTGTGCCTTATCCTGCCTGAGCCTTTCTGACTCAGTTTCTCCTTACATCCTAGCTGGATGAGGAAGAGGTGTGATTTGGGGGAGTCAGTGCTCTTTATAATGAGCTCTATTTTCTGTTGGACTCCCCTTTATCTGCTCTGAAAAGCCACCTGCCCATCCCAACCATCTGCCTTCCATCTTCATGTGCTGTGGTCTGGTTACAAACTTCGCTTCTTTTTGTCGGTCATCATTATGTTTCTCATTCTCCTTGTGGTTTTTAGCGGGTGGTTGCCAAGAGGAGAAAGGCAGAATGTTCTTTAACTTTTTAAAACCAGAAATTCTCCCAGCCTCATTATATTTTGTTTATTCCCTTAGGGGACAAGGAACTCCATCCTCATAGGAAACCACGGTGGTGGTGGGTGTAGTGGATGGAGGTGCTATCGATCGAAAGGGACATGAAGAGGTAATTGTCGGTGCAGGATCCTCTAGGACTCTCCTTTCCTTGTGGTGACGTCACTGGTAACATTTAAGATGGTGAGAGCTCGCTCAGCCTGGATCCCCCGTGACTTCAACGAAGAGAGCATCTTTCTTTTCTCTACCCATCCCTGTGGACCCGTGACCAACGTGCCATGTGCAGTGAACCCACAGCAGTGTAGTAAAAAGGGAATATCCACCATTCCCTGAAAAGGTTATTAAATTACTTCCTCTTGGGGCACCTGGGTGGCTCAGTTGATTAGGTGTCCGACTCTTGATTTCGGCTCAGGGTTGTGAGATCAAGCCCCGTGTAGGGCTCCATGCTCAGCGGGGAGTCTGCTTGAGATTCTCTCCCTCTGTCTCTCCCCCACCACTCTCTCTCTCTCTAAAGATAAATCTTTAAATTACTTCCTCTCTTTTCCAAACACATATTTGTGGTGAGGCCAAATAGTTTTCATATACTTCAATCAAAATAACGTCTCACAACAGATGGAATGCAGAAGCATATGAGAATCCAACTGTAAGCCAGACATTAAAGAGATTTGCAGGGACATATGACAATGCTATTTTTCTCACTGAAGTACTTCTTCTTTGAAAAATATAGTTACTTTTCATTAAATATGTTGTTTATGCTAACATGTAATGGGTTTATTATTATACTTTTAACTGAATAAATGCTCAACATTTTTCACAGTTTTAATTTCTACTAAATACTTATATACCAAGATATAAATACAATCCACTCAAACAAAAGCTCTTTGGAGGCCTCAATAATTTTTAGTATTTTAAAGGAGCCCTGAGACCAAAATGTTTGAGAGCTGCTGACCTCGACTATTCCAACTGTGACAACAATTAGGGATATACACATATTTTAAAATCACCATCAGCCATGGCCTATATAATCGTTTACAATTTTTATATTATTTTTAGGAAGCTTTCTAAGTCACAGTTTTTTTCCAATTAAGACACAATTCACTTTCGCTATGATAAATTGGAAAATGCAGACAAAAATGAGGAAGAAAATGTCAACCATAATTTCACTGCCCAGAGATAAACACTGGGAACTTTTTGGTGTGTTTCTTTGCTGCACTTTTTCCGACTTACTCAACACAGAAACACAGACACATGGGCATAGGTAAACACCTGGAACAATCAGGAACCACCCTCTACACGAAACCTGGTCTCTTGCTTTTTCTATTTCACATTACCTAGTTAGAATTTTTTTATCTACCAAATGTTTTCTGAAAATGTATACTTTTCATGCCAAAGTTTCCACATCGATATACAGAATCGTTAGTTAAGTAAATTGTCTCTTTTTAAAAAGATTTTATTTATTTATTTGAGAGAAAGAGAAAGAGAGGACATGGAGGGGGGGAAGGGCAGAGGGAGAAGCAGATACCCCGCTGAGCAGGGAGCTGGATGCTGGGCTCAATCCCAGGACCCCAGGATAATGATCTGAGTCGAAGGCAGATGCTCAACTGACTAAGCCACCCAAGTGCCCCAGTTAAGTAAATTGTCTTAAAAAATCGTGAGGATTGGGGCGCCTGGGTGGCTCAGTTGGTTGAGCATCTGCCTTCCGCTCAGATCATGATCCCAGGGTCTTGGGATCGAGCCCTGTATCGGGCTCCCTGCTCAGTGGAGAGCCTGCTTCTCCCTCTCCCTCTGCCTGCTGCTCCCCCTGCTTGTGCTCTCTCTCTCCCTCTCTCTGTCAAATAAATAAATAAAATAAAATAAAAAATCATGAGGATCAAAAACCTAGGTGATTCCTTAAGGCCAACTGAATAAAATGAAAGTTACACTTATTTAAAATAAAGTCCACCAACGACTAGCCCATTTTCTCAATCCAAAAATCTCCCAATGAGAGCACAGTGAACGTCAGTCCTGAATAAATCCTAAGAGGCCCCTTCTTAGGCCCAAATTATCAAGAGTGTGATTTTTCTCTCTGTGTGGGAGGAAAAGGACAGAGCTTTGGAAAATGCCCAGTTGGCTCTAAACTGTTTTGGTGTTTTTGTATGTTTCACCCATGAGAGAAAACAACGGACACTTTCCACTCCCCAAGCAGACACCTGCTTCATCCCAGGCAGGATCGTCCGGCAGAAATTTGTCTTTAGACCATTCCTGCTGTCATTTGAGCAACAACACTGAAAATCCAGAATGCCCAAAGGGCACAGTTGCCCGATTAAACCTTTCTTTTAAAGTGATCTCTTGGTGATTTTCTTGCTGGTGTTTGGAAAGTCACTGTCCACGCCGCTGGAGTGCGGGCAAAGCACGGATAGTTCTGTTTAAAGCCCTTCAGCTGCCTGGGGTCTGAATGGCTGGAGTAGCTCCAGTCCCCTCTGCAGGCTTTTCCCTTCCAGTGGGTGGCAGTGTTTCACTTTTTAATCCTCCTTGCTCTTCGGGAATTCTCAACTTGAGGACAGCACAGATTTTCTTTTCAGAAGAGTAAGCGGGAGCCGGTGATCATCCGCCTTCTTTGCCCACCTCCCCAGTCCTGTGAACTGTTATTCGCAGAAGTACTCTGAGCACGTCAGGTCTTACTACTCTAGGTTGATATGAATATATTTCCGAGGGAAAGTTTCTCGTGCTGGGGGTGTCTGTGTGTAGGATGACACAGAAACATTGTCAAAAAGCCACTGGACTCTATCTGGGTCGCCAAGGTTGAGGTGGGTGCCCATGGCCCCTTCTTCCTGACTTTGTTCTAGGAATCACCCCTTCCCCAACAGGCCACGTAGGAGCATCTGATCCAGCCCGGCCTCGCAGAAGGGCACAGAGGGTAGGTTCGCAGTGGAGGGATGTTATTGAGTCTGAAAAGCTGACACTTGATCAATTTTTGCATTTAATGAAATGTTCCATGTGTGTTGGGTTTCCATGGCTGTGTAATAAACTACCACATACTTAGTGGCTTAAAACAACATCCAGTTCTGCGGGTCTGAAGTCCGTGCACGGCCTAACTGGGTTCTCTCCTCAGAGTCCCCTAAGGCTCAAATCAAGGAGTCTGGAAGGCTGCTTCTCATCCAGAGCTCATAGGGTTGTGGTGGAACTCAGAATTCAGAGCCTTGTAGTCCTGGTTTCCCTGTTGACCATCTTGCCTGGAGCTCTTTTCGCTCCTAAAGATTGCCTGCATTCCCTGACACCTGTCCTCCTCTGTCTCCAAAGCCATGGAGAATCCTCCTTGTGTTGAATCCTCACACACTGACTCTCCCTGATTTCTCCATAGCTGATCTCTAGACTCAGCTGTAAGGGCTCAGGTGCTTAGGTCAGGCCCACCTGCACATGCTCCTTATTTTACCTTAATTACATCTACAAAACCGCTTCACAGCAGCACCTAAGTAAGCGTTTGATCAAAGAACTAAGAGAATATATGTGACAGCGGGGGCGGGGAATCTCGGGGGCCAGGAATTCTGTCACCACACCAGCTAACAGTTCAAGTGCCAGAAATAAGATATGCAAGCTCCCCGCTCTGACGGTGTTTCCATTCTTGACCAGGATGTTGGGCTGGGGACATACAATAAAAGAAGAAAAGAAGCAACATGATACCTTCAGGTGGTGATAAGTGCTTGTGAAGAAAGTTAACAGGGAGGTGTTGGAATGGCGGGCGGCTGAAACGCCCTGACACGGGCTCTTTAGCCAAGGCCTCTCTGGAGAGGGGACATGGAGCTGAGCTACAAAGGGATGAGGTGAACCAACGATGCAAAGCGCTGGAGGAAAAGCCTTCCGGGTGCGCGGAAGGGTAAGTGCAAAGGTGGGATTTTGGAGAAAGGGACAGCGAGGTGGCACACGCGTGTCCCATGTTCTCGGTGGCTCTGTGCAGGTAGGTGGGCAGTGCGGGCTCCTCGGGCCAACGCAGGGAGCCTCCCTGTTCTGGCGCCTCAGCACCTGGTCCGCACACAACAGAGGGCTGGTTCTGTACGGAGGCCGGTTGGTGTCATGGAGGAAGAAGCAGAGGGTTTCCCGAAGGCCCTTAAGGCCAGGGAGATCCTCAGTTCCACTGGACCAGGGAGTCTCCGCTGGGGGAGGGGGGCGAGGTGGAGGGCCATGACCGTGTGCTTGCCCCGAAATCAATGAATGGCGCACGTTATGCTCACTGCTTGGACAGTTCAGAGTACTTTCTCCCCCCAAAGAGAGCTTAGAGGGGTTTAAAAGGATTTGAGCAAGTCATGACCAATGTAGGAAACACTGGAGAAAAGAGACTTAATCTGCACCCCACACCCCTGTACCCCGGCTTCACCACACCCACAGGCTCCCCCAGTGGCGCCCAGTGGCCCCGGGGTTAAGCATCAAGCATTGAGGGCTGCCTTTCCTTTTGTACTTGAACTTGTACATTTGTGTGAAGTGGAGTAGTAGTGACACCTCTATTGGATGTGTTGATTTTGGGCACAAATCAAAGGTTTGCTTCTGGAGGGAGTTACGTCAAAATGAGACAGATTTTTATGCAAATAGCCTGTATGAGAGCTGACCCCTGGAATCACATTGGGGGTGGGGAGAGGGAAGGGAGAAATGCCATTAAGGGTCGGTCAATGAGAGGGTTAAGGCTGTCGACAATCAGGGCTCCATTCCCAAGGGGACCCTGTGGGAGACTGGATGAGACACATGTGAGCAATGTGCCCTGTGGGTCAAGCACTCTGGAGATTGCTTCTCTGACCCCGTCCCTCATTGGTTGAGGGCTGCCCCTGTGGGCGTTAGCTTCCTGGCACCTTTGACCTGCCCAACCAGGGGGCTGAGCATACTTCCCAGGTCAGTGTGACCCTTTGGGGCAGAGAGACACCTGTAGGGGGGGCAGGAAGGCAGCAACATACACAGGAGCTGAAGCTGCAGGTGACCTCTGGCATGGAGTGAGGGGATATCGGCGGGGCTCACGACCCTGGGTATGTGGCTGGGGAAAGTGAGCTGTAGTTTCGCTTGGCCCTTGCACGGAGCCCCCTTGGTGGAGAGCCGCATGAGAGGGGCGTGTACTAGGCTCTGGCTGCAAGCTGGCTCTCTTCTTGGCAGCCCTGCAGGGCTCTCTCTGTGATACCAATCCAACCATTCCCTTACAGTGTGGCCGGGGACAAGTTCTGCCACTTGTCTGAACTTTGACTTCCTTGTCTGTAAAGTGGGGATGTACCTCTCCCTCACAGTGATGCCTTAAAGATTTAAAGAAATAGTGTGAATAGAAAAGTCAGCCTGAAGATGCCTTGTAAGCTTCTTCCTTTCCTGCCTCCTTTGTGCTTTTATTCTTAGGAATATTCATTCACTCCTTACTGTGGGAGGAGATGAACAGTCCTCTCATTTTACAAAGGGTTGGAGTATTATAAGGACTTACAGAAGATAGTAAAGTTTCTTGTTCCATGGAGTGAATCAGACCCGTGGGTGTCCCACCGTTCATCTGACTTGGTGAAGCTGGTCAGCTCCGTGAGGTCTGCTTACTGTGGGGGTCAGTTACAGTTCCGTCTTCAGGCTGGAGCGTTTCCTTCTGTCTTGTGACAGTTCTGCAGGCTGGCCATCACCCATTCCTGATGGTCACACTGTGGATGATAGTCACAGAGGGGCAGTCCCCACCAGTCCCCACCAGCAGCCTAGGAGTGACAGTTCTCAGAACCACGCTTTCTAAAAACCAGGCAAGACATTGGTTTCGAGAATACTGGCTAAGTGACCTTGGGCAGGCTGCAGGATCATTCTGAACTCCACTTTCCTTATCAGGAAAATAAGGACAGATAAGACTTGAACCTTGCAGACTGAGGCAAGCATTAAATGACGTGAAGTGAGAGCTCCTGGTGCATCATCACCCTCCGTGAGTCCTGCCAAATATGCTCGGCTTAACACCCTGGTAATATCAGCCCTGCAGTGGCAGGGTCACCTACCAAAGCATTCCCTTTTATGAACAAAATAGATCCACGAAGTTTCAGCCTTTCTGACCTCACGGCCCTGCAGGGGCATGAGTTGCTCACAGCCCCATCAGAGCCCCCACCAGGTTGCCAGCACCCAGCCAGCCACCGTCTCTGGTTTGAATATAAGTGGGATAACCGGTGGGACTCTCAGAAGAGTCGGGGTCTGTGTAACCTGAAACCTGGGCAGATGGTTACATTCCCTCTCATGCTGCCCTTTCAATTAACTTGTGCCAAATGACATCATTCAATCCATCTCAAAGGTTAAGAAAAACAGTGAAATAGTTTCTCTTGGGATCAAAATAAAAATCTGTTTCTCATGAAAGGTTACAGAGAAGATAGACTAGAAGGATCCCGGCTGGTCACTCAGCCTATACTGTCCACCTTTACATCACTGTACCTGCGGGGCTGTGTTTATGGAACTACCCCTCAGCCCTTCCCTCTCTCTGACCTCGTTACGAAATTGGAGGACTCAGATACGGGTGTGTGTGTGTCTGTGTGTGTGTGTATGCGTGTGCACGTGCACTTACAGATATCTGAAAGGAGCATTTCCAACACTCCAGGAAACTCTCTTGTGCTCCTTCCTAATTCACGCCCCCTCCAGACGTCACTACTGTGCTGACCTCTAGCACCTTACTTCTGAACTTCATATACATGGGATCATACGGTTTGCATTGTTTTGTGTCTGGGCTTCTTTTGCTCATCAATATGTCTGTTAGACTGATTTATATTGTTGCTTGGAACAGGAAGCAAAAGTTTTGCTTGTGGCTAATAATGAGTGGTACAACTCTCGTTTCTGTTCCTTGATCTTGGCTAAGGCAGAAACAGCGCCATATGTTGGATGCTGATTCGGACTATGTACAGCGCCCTGAAGAGCCTTGCCCCAGCCCTGCAAGGGATTGCCAGCCAGCTAACACTGTGACTTAGTCTTCCACTGTTCTGTGAAGCCAGCTTCTTCAGGATGGTGGTCAGACCAGTGAATTCTGTGGTCCTGGCCCCACTGCGTGCTCTTCACTCGCTGTGTTCGTGAGGGCAGTGCTAGCAGCTGTAACAGAGCAGACCCACCCTGGAACCTCAGTGGCAAACATGCCAGACGCTTCTTTCCTGCTGACTTGCAGTTCAGTCACCAGTGGAGTGAGCTTGGGTCCCAGACTGATGGGCACAATGCCATCCTCAACACCTGCCGGCAGATGAGGGGACAGAGAGAGAGCAGAGAGAGAGAGAGAGAAGCTTGCAAGCATGGGAGCTGGTGTAGATCACTTCTCTTCGTGTACTTGGGCCACAACTCAGGTACATGCTCACAACCAACTGCAAGTGAGGATGGGAAATACAACCAACCGTTTGCACGTCCAGGGAACGTGCGAGGTGGGCTGAGAAACAGCTGCCCCGTCTCTGTCACAGATTTGCACAGTAGACCTTCAGAGTTCAAGCTGTAGAACGCTGGCTCTGGAAGGGATCGTAAAGGTCATGTAGCCCACGGGTTTTCAACCAGGGCTGTGCCGCCCTCTTAGGGGCCACACGACTGGAAATGTGTGGTGCTGTCTTAATTGCGACAATCAGCGACAATCACTCACTACTGGCGGTGGCTAGGGGCCGGGAATGGTAGACTTCCTGCAATGTGCGGTGCGGTCCCAGGCAGGGAACACGAGCTCAACCTGTTCATTTTACAGGGGAGGGAAAGCCCAAGGTGGGAAGATGCCTGTCTGTGGTCACAGTGTGACCTGGGACAACAATTCAGGTGCCCCACTCTGGATCCAGCATCTGCTCTCCTCTGACACAAGATGCAGTGGTTAACAGTGCAGGCTTGGGAACCAGACAACCTGAGTTCAGGTTGACTCCAGTATGTTCTATCTGTGTGACACTGGGCAGATGACTTACTAAGCTTCATTTTCTTCATCTGTAAAATGGGGATAACCTTAGTACTTGCCTCATAGACTAGTTTTTCTTTTTCTTTTTCTTTTTTTGAGAATAAAAATGAGTTAATTGTTAACTGAGCAAAGAGCTCAGAACAGCGCCTAGTACATGGGGACTGCTCCTTAAATGTTGGGTGTTAATATTTCCCACAGTATTTGCGTATAGTTGTTTTCATGAAGATGAATGGTATTTCCCTTCTTAAAAAGAGTTTTAATGAGGTATAATGTATTTATAGAAAAGTTGACATAACATAAGTGTGCAAATTAATGAATTTCCACCAACTGGACCGACCCTCATAATCAGCATCCAGATCAGTATCAGAAGCATCACCAGTACCCCCAAAGCTCCCTTTTGCTCCCTACCAGTCACATTCCCCCCAAAGGGTAAATCATTATTCTAAATTCTAACAGTGTGGATTCTTTTATGCCAGCTTTTGTACTCTGTATGCATGGAAACACATAGCATGCACTTGGTGTGTCTGACTTGTTTCACTCAACATTATATTTGTGAGTTCCGTACCTCTCAACTCCTCCCCTCTCTCCTTCTTTATTGTGAGGGACTAAAGTGCTGGTACGGAGGGACAATATATGGGTGGTGACTAAACAGGAATTTTTAAAAGGAAAACATGCTATTTAGATTAATTAAGAGGATTTGGTGAGCTTTTCTGCCTTATTTAAAATCCTGACATTTAAGAATTCCAAGTGCGGTAAGAAGTTTTGAATTAGTGATTTGGGCTCTGTGGAAGGAATCGAAGAATGAGAGTAATGAAAACTAAAAACAAAAACAAAAACAAAAACAAAAAAACCCCCAACCAAAAAACCAAACCATACTTAGCATCTTTTGTAGGCTGTCACTAGATAAGATGCTGGTTCAATAGAGCTATTTCATCTCCTTCTACGACTTTTTCCTGATAATTCTATTTGTCATAACCAAAGGTTCATTTCTTTATATAATGAAAACACACTCTAAGTATAGCATGTTTTCCACTCCCAGAAAAATGATCTCTGCTGCCTGTACACTTTGTGAGGTGGCCCTAAGTGACCCCTCTGCTTCTTTCCCCTAGCATACCTCCCTGTAGGCCTGTTGGTATATTTGTGTGAATAATAAATAAAAGTCTGTTGACTTGAATTGATATTCATCTTTATACTCCAGTAGGAGTCATTGTCTGCTTAATTTCAGGACGTAGATGTAATAATTTCTCTCTCTCTCACCAGAGCTGCAAAACCAATTCTGAGCTAATGCTTCAACAAGGCAGGAAGTCACCAAAGATTTGCCAGACATCTCAAGAGAGGTATAATATAAAGTAAAGAGCATAGTTCCCAGAGAGATCCATAAATAACTCAACAATTCAGCCAGGGAGGGAGAGTTGTGGGTTATAACCTGCAGCTACAATGGCATCCAGTTTGTGGCTGAATCTGGGATTGCTGCCAGGTGAGATCGAATCATTGTTCAAGGTGATTAAGACAGAGTAATGGGCAGGAATATTTTTCCTAAAGAAATAGTGAAGGAAGTTGCTGTTGGATGAGGAAGTGAAGTGGATAAGGTCTGAGGATAGAAAAAGCAAAGGATTGGACTAGTTTCTTTTCATCTTTGCAAGAATTAACTTTTGGGGTGCCTGGGTGGCTCAGTCGTTGGGCGTCTGCCTTCGGCTCAGGTCATGATCTCAGGGTCCTGGGATCAAGCCCTGCATCAGGCTCCCTGCTCAGTGGGAGGCCTGCTTCTCCCTATCCCACTCCCCCTGCTTGTGTTCCTGCTGTTGCTGTCTCTCTCTCTGTCAAATAAATAAATAAATAAATCTTAAAAAAAAAAAAAAGAATTAACTTTTTACTTTCACATGTCATTGTAGAGTTGGATGTTTTGAGAATTCTTAATATTGCCCATATATGATCTCCCTGTTTCCTTGTACACCCCCATGGCTTCAACCATTACCTTGCACAGGTGACTCCCAAATCTGTATCTTGAGCACATCCCATCTCCTATGCTCTGAATCTATAGATCCAAATGCTGGCTGGGCATCTCTATCTGATGTCTTGTCATCATCTCCACAGGTAATATTCCCAGAGGTAAGCCCAGAATTTCTATCCCTTTCCTGTCAAATCCATTCCATACTGTGTTATGTGACTTGGTAAATGGCACTACCCACTTGCTCAAGCTCAAGCTACAGATCTGGAAGTCAACTTACTCTCCTCTCTCTATTTCTTCTCACATATTCCATTATTGCCAAATCTTCCAATTCTACCTTCTAAATACTGCTTAAGTCCAACTGGTCATTCTTTCAATTCTCATCACCTCTAGGGAATTTGATTCCTTTCTATTTCTTAACCAAATTATTCCAGTGGTCTTCCAAGTAGTCATCTGGTCTCTAGTCTGACCAGACAGGTCTTGTCAGTCTACCTTGAACACTGATGCCATAATGATCAATGTCAAAAGCATATCTGAGTCTAACAATGTACACAAAAAGCTATACACAACAACAAAGTGGCATTTATTCCAGGTATGCAAAATTGGCTCACGAATCAAACATCAGTCAATGTAATCTACCATATCAACAAGATAAAAGAAGAAAAATCATATGATCATATCAAATTGATGCAGAGGAAGAATTTGACAAAATTCAACACCCATTCATGACAAAAACTTAGAATAGAGGGTGACATCCTCCACTTGATACAGAACTTCTACAAAAACCTGACACCTAACAACACACTCGATGATGAGAGACTGGATGCTTCTAAGATTGACAGTGATGCAAGGAATGTCCTCTCTCCCCATTCTTATTCAACATCCTAGTGGAACTCATAGCCAGTGGAATACAAGAAAAAGGAATAAACGTATACAGTTTGGAAAACTTTATTTCATGTAATATGCAAAACTTCTAGAAGAAAACATAGAAGATATAGAAGAAAACCTATGTGACTTTGGCTTTGGTAATGAACTTTTAGATACAACAACAAAAGTGTGATCTGTAAAAGAAAAATTGATAGGTTGAACTTGATTAAAGTTAAAAACTTTTGTCCTGGGAAAGATACTGTTAAGAGAATAAAAATACATGCCACAGACTGGGGAAAATATTTGCAAAACACATATCTGATAAAAGCCTTGCATCCAAATTATACAAAGAACTTTTACAACTCAGCAATAAGAAAACAAACAACCCAATTTAAAAACTGGGCAAAAGATCTGCACAGCATCTCACTGAAGGAGACATGGATGGCGGCAGGTAAGCCTAAGAAAAAATGCTCAAAGTCATTTTTCATTAGTGAAATGCAAGGTAAAACAAAAATGAGATCCCAGTGGGTATCTATTAGAATGGCTAAAATTGAAAAACTGACAAAACCAATTGCTGACAAATATGTGGAGCAAAAGGGATTCTCATTCATTACTGGTGGGAATGCAAGATGGTACAGTCATTTTGGAAGACAGTGTGGCAATTTCTCACAAACTAAATATCATCTTCATAGGTCATCTAGCAATCATGCTTCTAGGTAGTTACTCAACAGATCTGAAAACTGATGTGCACACAAAAACCAGCACATGAATGTTTATAACAGTTTTACCAAATTATCAAAAACTATAAGCCTTCAGTGTGTCCTTAAATAGGTGAATGGATAAACAAGGTGTGCTACATCCAAATAATGGAATATTATTCAGCACTAAGAAAGAATGAGCTATTAAGCTATGCAAAGACATGGATACATCTCAAATGCATTTTTCTAAGTAAAATAATAATAAAAACACATACTATATTATTCCATTGAGGTGACAGTCTAGAAAAAGCAAAACTATGAAGGTGATAAATCATTCAGGGTTGCCAGGGGTTTGGGTGGGGTAGCATTAACTAGATGAGACACAGGAATTGTTTTAGGGTGGTGAAACTATTCTGTATAGTACTTCAGTGCTGACTACATGATAGTACATATTTGTCAAAACCCATAAAACTTCACAGCAGAAAGAGTGGACCTTAATATATGCAAGTATTAAAAAATTATGTAAGAGGTTGGAGGATCCCAGGATGGAATGCAGAACATGACAAAATAATCCACCTGTATTAAAATGTATAGAACCACCTCACTGAAAGGGTGGGGGTAAAGGTAGTGGCCTAAGTGACTTAGGAAATGAGTGGAGTCTGTAAGACTGAAGGCAAAAGCAGCTACATACACAGTGTACTTTAGTTGCTAATGTTGTTTCTCACAGGGTATGCATTAGTGGTTCTAAAACTACTATACGTGCATATGAGAATTTAGCAATTAAGGAAATGGATGGTTGGTGGTGGGGGCCGTTTTTTCTCACTTTTGGAGTAAACCTTGGTCATTGGAATCTCTCCCACTTGGATCTTTTTTCCTATTGACATACCCTTCAATATTGTGGGTATTTTTTTTTTTTTTTTTGGAGCACTTTCTAACTTTCTGGCACTACAAAGTGTTCCAGACTCATCTTGTACACTTTCTGCACCAGTCCTAGAATCTGCCATCTCCCCAAAGAACCCTGGTTCCTCTCATTGGAGGAGATGTGTTTGTCCCTACCAGGGTGTTATTGTTTCTAACAGGTCCTTTCTGCCGACAGAATATATTTATGTATACTAATCCATGCATATACACTTATTTTAAAATATTTCGATCCATCTGTATCTACATTAAGCTAAACATGAGTACGTTCTGATGTTTCCAGCTCTAATCCATTACCACATGAGCAACTATCACAGCCAAGAGGAGCCTAAGGAGACATGACAACTAAATGACACACGGTATCCTGGATGGGATCCTGGGACAGAAGAAAGACACTTCAAAAAACCTAAGAAGATCTGAATAAAGTATGGATTTCAGTTGAAAATAATTATCAATATTGGTTCATTGATTGTGACAAGTGACAAGATGCAAATAAGAGATTTTGGGTATGGGAACTACAGGAACTCCCTGTACTATCTTTGCAAGTTTTCTATAAGTCTAAACTATTCTACAATTTAAAATTTTTAAAAATTAAAAAAAAGAAAATTCTAATTCACAAAGCATATGTGATAGGGTCATTCCCCTGTTTGGTATCCTTCAATGGCTCCCCATATCTACTGGGTAGGATGAACTCCTTACATGGTGTACAAGGTGGCCCCTGATGAGAACCCTGTGTACCTTGCAATTCTTGTCTCTCAGTAGTCCCCATGTAAATTCTGTGCACCATCCGTATCAACCTACACGGGGCTCCCCATACACACTGTGCTTGTTCACACTTGCATGTTGTTGGACATGATGTTCTCTCTGCATAGAACTCATTTCCCTCATTGTTTTGCAGAGATCCACAGCATCATGTGAAGAGCTCCTATTGCCTAGCTTTCATGCTGTTTTCATGAAGACATGACTTTAGAGCTTTGTGTGATCCTGGAAAAAAACACATCCCTCCCTTTTCTCCCCACTATCACTTACAACCTTAGAACCGTTATTTGTCTTGAGGATGGTCAAGATCCACTGTGTCCTTCTCCCTGGCTCTACTGGCCACTTCCAGCAGATTGAGACACTCACATCCTTCCTCCTCACCGGCACTCTCCTCTCCTATGGCTCTACACTGCCTCTAATCTGACACTACCTCGCCTTCCTCCCAAATCCTAAAATCCATCCACCGTGCTCTTGGAACTCATCACAATCCCCTCCATCTTCACTCTCTTCTCTCAGGTTCCATGCCTGATGGGAACCTGTTTCACATTCAAGTCACTGTTTCTCCTACAGACCCATTAGTGACAGCTTTTTCCTACCCATAATATCTTCCATAGCACTGGGCTATGAGATGGGATATTCTCCTCTCTTCTCACCAATGTTCTATACCACTATTTCTCTCTCCTTCCTGAAATCTTCCAGCTTGAACCTTAGGTCATCAGATTTAAAGTACCTGCTAGCACTCTTTGTTGAAATAATTTACAGGCCACCTGAACTCCAGGACATTTCTCTTCATTCCTTGAGGATTTAGATCCTGGCTCACCACCGTTCTCTCCAACCCTGCTTCTCCTAATGCCTGGTGATATCAATGTCTGCATGGATGGCTCTGCAGAATCCTGAATTCTCAGCCTCTCACCCTTGTCTTGTCCAGTGACCTTGTCCCCTGCTCTACGTCAGCTTCCCATTCCCAAGGCCATACCCTGAACTCATCAATATCTGTACTTGCATCCCCTCTGTGTCTCATTCCATTCAGACCATAATCTCTGATCTTTATTTTTTTGTCCTCAAATGCCCTGAATCCAACAATTATTCAAGCCATGAGGACCTACAATACCTTGGCCTGATCATCTTTTCACTGCTCCTCTTGCCCCTCATATCATCATTTTTCTTTCCATCAGTTTCAGTTCTGTAGAGACCATCTTATCATTGCTACCTTGCATACACCCTTGGTTCTTTTCCTCTTATTTCTTTTTATTGCATTCACCTGGCCAACTTTCAGCCATGGTTACTGACAACTTTCCATCTTTTTGCATACCATATCCAATCTATGAGCAAACCCTGCAGTCTCTTCCTTCCAAATATATCCAGAAACTAACCATGTTCCCCACCTCTGTCACTACCATTCTGGCATAAGCCACTCTTGTCTTTTGTATGTATTAATAGATTTCATGGCTGTCCCTGTACTTTCTCCTCTACAGTCTATTCTCCATTCAGAATCTAGAGTGATCTTTGAAAAATGTAGGTCAAATCATATCACTCTGCTGAAAGCCCTCCAGCAGCTCTCTACTTTACTCAGAGTAAAAACCAAAATCTGTTCAATGGTCTACAAGGCCCTCCTCAGTCTGGCCCCCATCAGCTCTCTGACTCCATGTCATGCCACCCTTACCTCTCTCTCTGCATTTTAGCCACACTCCCCCCCCTTGCTGTTTATTGAACATACCAAGTAAGCTCCTACCTCAGGGCCTTTGCACTTACTGGTTCATCTTCCTGGGATATCTTTGTCCCTATTTCCTAGATAGCTGTATGGCTTGCTTCTTCCCTTCCTCAGGTTTATTCAAATGTCACTCTTTCAGATAGCCTTTCCTTAAGCACCTTGCAGAAAATAATGACTACACTGTCACTCCATCACTCTCCAGTCCCTTTACCCTGATTTTCCCTATAGTGCTTATCAGCACTTGACATATGATACAGATGTGTGTTTTTTTTAGATTTTATTTTATAATGTTATGTTAATCACCATACATTACATCATTAGTTTTTGATGTAGTGTTCCATGATTCATTGCTTGCGTATAACACCCAGTGCTCCATTCAGTACGTGCCCTCTTTAATACCCATCACCGGGCTAACCCATCCCCCCACCCCCCTCCCCTCTAGAACCCTCAGTTTTTTTCTCAGAGCCCATAGTCTCTCATGGTTCGTCTCCTCCTCTGATTTCCCCCCTTCATTTTTCCCTTCCTACTATCTTCTTTTTCTTTGATACAGGTGTATGTTTTTGGTATCTTTCCCCCAATTAGAATATAAGCTGCATGAGGGCAGGGATGTTATTTTTTTCACTAATATACCCTTAGAATCTAGAAGAGTCTTTGTCAATATTTGTATGGACAAAAGTTCTAGGTATCCTTCAAGACTTAGATTACATGTCACTTCCTAAGGAAAGCCTTACCTGACTCTATGTGCCCTAGGACCCCAAGATAAGCTGGCCATTCCCTCCTCTGTGCTCCCCAGCACCCTGCACTTAGAGCTTTATAATTGCTTGTGGGTCTCTCTGTCCCAGCCCTCACCCCACACTGGTCTGTAAGACTCTTAGACATGGACCAGGTCTTTCTTCTCCTCCTCAGAGCCCTGGTGCCAACCACAACACTTGGCACATAGAAATGGTTACTGATAGGCTGGCTCAGTCGGTGGAGCATGTGACTCTTGATCTGGGGGTTGTGAGTTCAAGCCCCACGTTGGGTGCAGAGATTACTTAAAAATAAAAAAATCTTAAAAAAATGGTTACTGATAGGACAAAATTATATAACTTACGTGAAAGCGCTTGACAAACATCCACCTGAGTCGTTCTTTTATTTATTTTTTAATCATTTATTTTTAACAATATTTTATTGGACTTGTCTGGAACTGGTCGCCTTCTTTTTATTCACCGTCATGGTTTTATCCAACCCTTGTCTATTTTGCATATTTTTTCACATCCCATTTCCTCTCTGCTCCCAAAATAGCAGTACAATTTTCTCTGATTGATGCTGCTTCTCTGCACAAAATAGCAGAGGTTCTGGGCTCACACACCTGAGTTCTCTGGGCTCAGGTGGGGTTCAGAAGGATACTTGGGAGCTCAGCTGCCAGCAGATGAATGTGCTTGGCATCAAATGAAGTGTGGGGAAACGGCAAAGCATTTTAGAATGGCAGGCATGATGAGGGCCATTTCCACTCTGCTGCTCTGATAAGCAGTTTCTGGACCTGTTCTGTGAGTAGCCTTACCAGCAACCTCATCTTGTTTGAACTTATATCTCTCAGGATTTGAATTAGCATTTTTATAAGATATCTCCAATGACAGGAAACTCCATCACATAGTATGCTAATAATCCTCTAGAATACACATGTGAAATAAGCTTCCTTTAATTTTGTTTGCTCTACCTGCCCCTGCAAAGAAAATGAAATTATTATCTCCAATGAGATTGATTCTTTCCCAACGAAGCTTTTACCATTATGAAAAAGGATTACCAGGAGTAGTAGAAATTGACAAGTTATTTTGGTTCTTTGCTTAAGCAGATTTATCTAGGCAGAGACATTTTTTACCTCTTTTTTTGGTCATATCTTATATTCTAGTTGGCGGAGAGTACAACAAAGGAAGAGAGAAAATAGAGATCTACAGAAATCTTTTTGTATCATGAAGAATCTAACACTCTAGTTGTTTTAACATATTTTATTGTTATTATTTTTAGTAAAATGGAGGGAGTCCTTTAAGAAATCAGCCTTAAAATCCTTGAGCCATCTTGTGTCACTCTCTCAGGGAGAGCGAGTCTCCGAGAGAATTAAAAACAGCTGGGGCTGTGGGGGCACAGCCAGCTACATGGAATGTTCCAACACAGCAAAGAGGAGAGGCAGGAAGAGTGCTGAGAATTATAGCAAGGAACTTGGGGGATTCACCGGAAGCATTTTGCCCCCAAATATGCTTTTTAACCCTTTAATGGCCCAGCAGAAGCTGGAATTCATAGAGTCAAAGTCATAAGGAGAGTCTGGATCCGTCTTTGGATGGGAGCAAGTTAAATGGAGGGCAATGATGGAGATCTGGATCTCATCATGATAACCCAAGCCTCGACCCAGCACCTCCCCACGGCCCCAGAGAGCTACTGCCCCCCCGCCCCCCCCCCAGTGCCTGTTCCAGGCCCTGCCAGGCACCAGCTCTGTGGCCTTGAATAAATTTCATCATCCATCAGGTTTATCCCTAGGATAGACGAGTTCATGTTTGTGAAGAATTTGGAATAGTGCTTGGCACATGGCAAGAACTATGTGTACATTAAATGAAATGCTTGTTTTTTTGCCTTCTCCAAGAACTATTTTTTCTATTCCTTTTCTATAAACCTTTCCATTTCACTTTATTTATCTTAGAAGAAAGCTTTATGTCATTCTTGAAAATGAAGAACCATGTTATAAAAAGAAGGTACCTAAAAATAAAAACAAAGCAATGTTATTAAATTCTAGCTATAGTCTGTGCCCGGAGTCGGGCTCTGAGCTTGAGGCCTCCTTTTCTTTGTTAGAAGATGAGATTAGCTAATGCTTGGGCATTAAAGGTACAGTAGCACCAAAATGAAACTTCCCTTTGGTGTAATCACAAGGACGAGGGAGACAGAGAGTTATGATAATTGTATTATAAGTTTTAATAATATTTAATCTCACCTAAAATAATCTCAGGATCATCAATATCTTGTGGGCATGTGTCTCTTACTATGGGAAACATTCTAACACACACACGCACACGCACGCGTGCACACACACACACACATACATCTTGGTGCTCAGAAAGAGGAAATGGAATGTCAAGCACACAGCACTGTCTCTGTTTCTTTGCACCGGTTTGTTTAAAGACTTACCTACTTTGGAGATAGAGAGCGTGTAATTGAGGGGGGTGAGGTGGGGTATGGGGGAGAGGCAGAGGGGGAGAGAGAGAGAGAGAATCTCAAGCAGACTCCACGCTGAGCACCAAGTCCTCGTGGCCTGATCTCACGCCTCTGAGATCATGACCTGATCTGAAACCAAGAGTTGGACGCCTAGTGGACTGAGCCACCCCAGGCGTCTCTGTACTGGTTTGTTTAAAAGCAGGAGATGGTTCTGCTCCTGCTATTGAAATAGGAACCCTAGATTCCCTGCTTGACAAATCCGATGGTTAATTATAATACAGTTCTGGGGGCTTCGCCTAACACACATAAGAGGCCAGGGAGTTGGGGATAAAAGGCAGGAATGCAGAATTAGCCTGATTCACTTAGGGCCAAAACTGGGAACATGTTCTCTGTATTTTGATGTTACAAATCAACTAGTTTGCTTTTCTTTAAAGATTCTGAGTATAGATTTACGTGATGTTGTCTATGTAAAGAGTAAGTTCCTATTTCCAAAGGTGAAACTCAGAAAAGATTCTCTCTGAAGAGTGGGTCTTTCATTCAGAGAACACAGACTTGCCAGGGATGCCTAAAAGGAAAGCGAGCATTCGCGACACCTCCCAGCCCCCCACGGCCGCGAGGGGCAAAGTAAAGGGCTATAGCTCTCAACGTCCCAGACCCAGGGTGATCTTCCTTGACGGTGGGCCTTGAGGGTGTGAGGGTCCCGGGGCGCTGGCTCAGCCTCATTCTGGGGAAAAGGTACAATTCCTCCCACAGGTCCTGCACCACTTGCCAGCAATGATGTGAACTATGTGTCACTATCTCAACTGCATATTAGAAGAGAGTCATCACGGGTCCCCTTCTCTGTGGGTCCTGTTGACCATATTGGTGGATCTTCTCTGCAGCTGCCAGGCACTTTAGGGGCTGGGCTGCTCCAGTGTCACCAACCGGCCATTTCCTTCGCATCCTGTGCTAAAAGCCAATCATGTTTCACACCTTTTCAATCACTGCCTTTGTATTGAAATTCAAACAACTACATTATAACCAAATTGCATCATGCTTCTTGTAATTTAAGGCCTATAGATTTCAAGTAATTTAAGCAATCCTTTGAAGATCAAAAGAAGACAATCTCCTACAAATGTGATATTTACTCAAAGGGCATTGGGTTCCTAATGGGATTGTCTTAAAACCCTGCCTAGAATAACCACACACTGTATTTTTTTTCCAAAGCCTCTAATGACCAAGAGTGTTTTATTTTTTTTTTAACTTTATTTTTGAGAGCAGTTTTAGGTTTATAGCAAAATTGAACAAAAGGTACAGAGTTCCCATATGCTTCCAGCCCCCACACATACACAGCCCCCCTCCCCATTATCAACATCCCCCACCCTAGTGGTCCATTTGTTACAACTGATGAACCAACAGAGACACATCATTATCACCCAGAGTCCATAGCTTACATTAGGGTTCACGTTTGGTGTTGTACGTTCAACGGGGTTTGGACAAATGACTAATGACATGAATCTCACATTATAGTATCTTACAGAGTAGTTTCACTGCCCTGAAAATCCTCTGTGCTCTGCCAAGAGTGTTTTGAAATAGATTCTAGTAGATTTGTTTACCCTAGTTTAGAGCAAAGGAATGAGGCAAGAGACCCCACCTGCATGAGACCCCTCGGCTGCCTGTCTCCTGGAAGCCCTTGAGAGGACAAATGGGTGTGGTTAGTGAAGAATATGGACAGGGTGGGGATGGGCTGAAGATACGCTTACAGGGCTGGGTGCAGAGGTTCTGATCTCTCCTTAGGAATAGTGTCGTGTCCGGTTCATTCATCCGTTCATGCATTCACTCCACAAATGTTTATGGAGCACTCACTACATGCTAGGTGAATGCAGTCATTAAACAAGACAGACAAAGTGTCTTCCCAGAGCTTATGACGTTGGGGTGGTGAGGGGACCAAACCATAAATACATAAATAAGGAAATTTCTGATGGTGCCAGATGTTACAAATATGACAAAAATGACAGGGAGGGAGAAGAGGGCTCTTGTGGATAAGGGGATCAAAGAAGCACTCTCTAAAAAAGACGTTCAAGCTGGTCTAGGAGCAAAGAAAGTGCTTTCCTGGCCCAAGGATCCAGGATCAGCAAACACAGGAGCAAGGAGGTGGGAGCCGCCAGTCACCTTTGCATGCCTGGGGTCCAGCTCAGGACTGGCTCTCAGGAGGTGCTCTGGGAATGCTGAACTCTATCACGCTTTAGAGGCTGCCTCTGAGGAAGGAAACAGGGCAAACAAGCATTGTCCTGCAGGTGTGACAGGGCCACCCAACCGATGGTGGGTGACCAGGGGATCAGCTGGAGCACATCGTGACTTTTAAGTGGTCTCTGAGGCATACAGGCACGAGACATAGAAATACCCGATGGTATTTGTTGACTAAAAGAAGGCCAGCCAGAGATTTGGCGACACTTGATGGCACAAAATGATGGTGATTCAGATTCAGGTTGATGTCTTTTCAGGTCCTTTTACACATCAAGTAGTGTTTTGAACACACAGTTATTGAGCTCCCATGAGATACCTGCCGTGGGCAAGACCAATGCCTGCCCTGGGAGCCCGTGGAGAAGCCCCGGGGAGAGCTGTGTGATTTACTTGACCTCGAATCACGACAGCATGTTCTGAGCGTTATGATGTCCCGCCTGGGGGCTCCGGGTCACAGAGAACACGCATGTGCTGCCCAGGAGGTCAGCAGGGCTGTGCCCCTTGCGGGGTGTCTCAGGGAGGGCAAGACTTCTCATCCCTTAAATGGTCCTCCAATCTTGGGATGGAGGTATGATTATCCACACTGCAGATTAGGAAATGGAGGTGGTAAGTGACCATGAAGGTAGCAGGGACACATGCAGGATGCACACGCAGGCCCTCGGCCCCAAGGCCAGCCCCTCCCTGGGCCACGCAACTTGGCTGGGGTGGTGGCCGGGAAAGGACAGAGAGAAGGAAATGGCTGGGATCCACAGCGTGGGCTGTTCCAGCTCTGTGGAGGGTTCCGGAATTCCTCCACAGCAGTTTGCTTTGGTTTTTCTTGACCAGAGGATCCTTGATGTTGCAATTACTTATGTGTGTATCAGTCAGGGTCCCAGTACGAATAGATGGTACGCTCAGAATGAAGAGAAGTTCAGTGGAGGGGCTATTTGTAAAGACGCAGGCAGGGTGTAGGGAAACTCCGAGAGTTAGCTCACACCCTCTCGTGCTAGTGAGGGCTCTGGATGGATTTGGGGAGGGAGCCATAACCACTTAGAGACGGAGAGGGGCTCCTGACAGGAGCTGTGGCCCTTGGAACAAGGACAGGGCAGCGTCTGCTGACCACCCCCCAAGGAGGCAGCTGGGGAAATACTGCCCTGGCCTTTCTGTCGTTCTCGCCCACATCTTCTGCTCCCCTGTCCCAACTGCTGTGCTCACGTTCCCTGAGTCCCAAGTTTGGGCAGTGCAGCAGATTGAATAGCATCCTCCAAAAATTCATGTCCCCTGGAAGCTCAGGATATGACTTTATTTGAAAATAGTCTTGCAGATGTAATGAGTTAGGGTTAGGGTAGCCCCTAAATCCTCTGAGAATCTCCTTATAAGAGACAGAAAAGAACAGAGAGACCCAGAGGAGAAGGCCAGGTACAGATGGAGGCAGAGATTGGAGGGACGCATCCCTAAGCCAAGGACCGACAAGGACTGTCAGATCGTCAGGAGCTAAGAAGAGGCAAGGAAGGATTCTGCCCTTGAACCTTTTGGAGAGGGCAGGGCCCTGCTGACACCCTGATTTTAGGCTTCAGCCTCCAGAACCGTGAGAGAATACATTTCTGTTGTTTTAAGCCATACATTTTGCTATCAGCTGATATGGCAGCCCCGAGAAACAAGCGCAAAGCAGTACCGTTTTCTCCTTTTTGCTCTCCTCTTGATCCTCTGTTCCTTCTCTAATAATAACAAGCAACATTTTATATAGTTTGGATCTAGTGATAGACACAGTTATAATTACTCCACATGTGGACTAACTCATGGCTATTCTCACAACAACTCTATGAGGTAAGTCCTACCATTATAGCCTATTTCTGGCCAAGGTACTAAGACACAGAGTGGTTAAGGAACTTGTCCAAGGTCACACAGCAAGTAAGAGGCAGTAATGGGATGAATCGAATTGTATGCCACCTGATAAGATCAAATGAGATTATATTATCCCTTCTGTGATATTTCTGCCAAAGATGCATGACCCAAATCAAATCGGAGGAAATGTCAGACGAACCAAAACCGAGGGGCTTTCTACAACATAGGTGACCTGTAATCTTAGAAAATGTCTGAAAACCCTGACAGTCAAGGACAGAACAAGGAACTGTCCTGACTGAAGGAGAATTGAGAGACTTGACAAGAAAATGCAGAATGTGACTCTGGCCTGGGTCCTTTGGCTGTCAAGGACAAGAGTGGTACTGTTGGTGAAACTTGAATAGGGTCTAAGGATTAGGTGATGGAGATTCCCTTTCTGTATGTCTTACACATATTAACTCTTTTAATCTTCACACCCACCCCATGAGGTTTTGATTTACAGATGAGACAGCTGAGGCCCAGAGAGGTTAAATAACTTGCCCAAGATCACACAGCTAGGGGTAGCAGAGCTGGGATTGCCCAGACAGAGGTGGGATCTTATCACTGCTCTCAACTGCCTCTCAATATGGGAACAAGCAATAAACATGCAAATAAGCTAAACAAATTGTGAACCAGAGGGTGAACTGATGCTAACGGGGAAGACAAAAGCAGGGAGAGCTGGGCACTGACTTCCGACTGAAACACGGTGGTCAGGGATGACCTAACTGAGCAAGAGAGGGTTAGAGCAGAGACCTGAGGGACTGGGAGAGGAGCCTTAAAAAACCATTGAGCTGCTCATCAATTCAACCTTAGAGAAATTATAGGATGCATTAGCTCTGATGTATGAGCCCATTGCTGAGCTCAATGTAATAAGAGGCAGAGTCAAGTTACAAAGAACATACTGATGCTGAGTGCTGGGAAATGGAAATGAGAAAATCAAGACAAACAGGATGAAGAATAAGGGAGGCTCCTTAGCCTTCTCGATGCCTAGTTCCAAGTGAGGGCAGGATCCCAGCACACACAGCCCAGACTGCCTGCAGGGACAGCTCACAGATGGGCTTCCTGGGGCCCAATAGAAAGAGGGCTTGATCTGGAAGAGCAGCTCTAGGAAGACCAAGTGCTGTCCTGGAAGGAGGAGGCAAGGAGGGCCTGCGGGAGGTGGCGGCCAGTGAAGCCAACAAGCAGAGGTGTGACAAACAGCCTTGGGGGCTGTGGGTGGTGGAGGAGAGCCCACTCAGCTCAAAGGCTTCCACATTCCAGTGCTAACGACACACTCACCTTTACGCACTGTTCACTCCAAGTAGAACTGTAAGTCCTCCCCCGAGGAAGGGCACCTACGTGTCCTATTTGCAACTAGTTTGTACATCAAAGAAAGCCTGGCTTCTTCCTTGCTTCTGCTGGGACAGCACAATAAAATCAGGCCGAGCACATGGAATTTGTTTTCATAGTGTTTCATTATGCGCTGTTAGGGGAAACCTGAAACTGTTCTGATTTGGCTCTTTTGCAAGGACTCTGCCTCTCCGCTTTGAATCTAGAAAGATTTTTGGAAGGATGTGTCTTGGCAGTGCTTTGTTTCTTTTCTTTTTGCCTGAAAGGTTATGAGTCTCTCATTTTTTTCTTTCATCTTGATGTTCCCTCCACTGCTCCAGTTTTGCTTTTGAGTGTTGCCCTATTTGTTTATTCGTCTTTCTTAAAGACTCATACACCATGTTTGTGGTTCTTCTCACTGTGTAAAAATAGTATCTGTTCTAGGTAGAAAACAATGGTTTTAAACACCCGCTGTATGTTGACAACCCCATCGCACCCTCTGCCTGAACTCCGTGCTCATATATCCACGTGGCTGCTCTACCAAGGGGTCCTCCATCTTGGAGACTGGCATCTCCATTCAGTCCATTACTCAGACCGAAAATCCACCTGAGCATCCTCGACTGGACTCTGTCTCCACATCTCACAGGGGATCCATTAACTAATTCCACCCCTTCCCACCACCTTCACTGCCGCCACACGGTCCACGTGCCTTTCATCTCTTACCTGGAACAACGCAGTAGCCTCCCTCCCCGTCCTTTGTTCTGTCCTTATCCTCTTCAAATACCAACCAGAATGTTCTTTCAAAACATGAGTTCAATCATGCCACCTTCTGACAGTCTAAAGCTCCCAAACATTTATTTCTTCTCTCTTCAGACTGTTGGAGTTTCCCCATCTGTAAAATGGGGCCAATCTTGTTCGCCTCATGGGTCTGTTAATGAAATGAGACACTTTGGAAAGTTCTAGACCTGCCGGTAATATATGTGGGGTCTGGGATCAGTTGGCAAATGGACACCTGCATCCCACATGTCTCAAGATTTAAGAGTTATAAATCAAGCCATCAGCTGTTTAGTGAAACATATGAAATCTTTATATCTTGACACATTTGCCTTCATCATGATCACAGCAAAATATATGGGTAAAACAGTTGTTTTAATAGTACTGAAACTGGTACAATATCAAGGATGGCTGAATTTAATGATGATTTTACATGTTTAGCAGGCCAGCCACGTTAGGGTAAGTAATCTATGTAAGAATATATAACTTATAGCAAACAATTTATTTGTTCAATAACAGTTGGTTTTCTTGACTTTGTGTCAGCAACTCACTAGCTTTATTGTTATAATCAAGATTTTCACCTAATTTGTGTTCTATTGGCAGTAAAGTAGGAATTGGTAAACTTTCTATAAAGGATCAGACAATAAATGTTTTAGACTATGTGTTTCTGTCTCAACTATTCAACTCTGCTATAGGAGCAAGAAAGGAGCATGGGCAAAACATAAACAGATAGATGGACTCTGTTCTAATAAAACTTTATTTATAAAAACAGGCAGGAGGAGCACCTGGGTGGCTCAGTGGGTTAAACATCTGCCTTTAGCTCAGGTCCTGGGATCAAGCCTCGTATTGGGCTCCCTGCTCAGTGGGGAGCCTGCTTCTCCCCTCCTTCTGCTACTCCCCCTGCTTATGCTCTCTCTCTCTCTGTCAAATAAATAAATAAAATCTTTTTAAAAATTGTTTAAAAAACAGGCAGGAGGCTGATTTGGCCTGCAGGTTGTAAGTTGTGCCGCCTGACCTAAAAGATTAAAAAAACAAAATGCAGTTGTATTCAAAATATACAAATCTGAATATATTTTAATCAAAATGTAGTTTAAAGTAAGTGTAAAAATTTAAAAAACTTGTTTTCTATATGTTTTAATAGTAATTTTCTTATAAAATATCCCAAACTATCAAAATTACAGAGCAGGACACAAGTATAATTGACTATCCAAATTTTAAGTCAAAACTATTTAAATAAAGCTGAAAATTTTAATTTAGTTTTTGAGACTATAATTATGTCTCATTATTAAATATTTGTATAAGAAGGGAACTGTTGGCAATTTTCGCATTCAGTGTCCATCTGGTTGCCAGTGTAAAGAATTAGCATAATGTGCCAGGTATATTGACTCTACACTTAGATATATACACATTTAAGGGCATTTGGATTATTTCATGTTGCAGAATGTTCTCTAGGAGCCATGTGCTGCTGTAGGTAATATTGCACTAATCAGCAAGTACTTCTGACTGAGGATGCTGGGTACCGCTGGGAAAAGATACTGATTGATGCAAGAATCTCATGTTCTCTGGGGGCAGGGATTTGACAACTTATTAACTTACCTTTTCTCTTACCTAAGCACTTCTGCCACTCAAATGCTCCCCACACTCCAAAGCAGTGGATGCGGTCACCTTTGGTTTCAAGAATGTAGGTAGTAGATGTGAAGAAGTGTTGCCCCAAGGCCTGAAATGATGCGAGTGGCACGAGAAAGGGTATGGTATTTGAGAATATGTGTCTTGTTGTGCCAGCACTGGGTGCTGGTCTTGAATGACAGAGGCATTCATATAATCTTTAAAACTCTGTGTGTGTGTGTGTTCGTGCACATGCATGTGTGTTTGAGGTGTGTGGGGCTAAGCACACGTCCTTTCTTTCTTGAGTCTCCAGGCAAGGTGGGAAAACACTTAGCACCTGTGTGAAATATAATCCTCTCACAGTAGATCCAGCCTACACTGCATGCCCATGAGCTTCCACACCTGAAACCCCTTCCACTACGGTGCAGGAGAGTGGAGCCGGGGCCAGCGACTGCTTACAAGAGCCATATTCAGCAGGCGGTGTGGATCAAGCACTCCTAGGTAGAGAGGGAAAGCCTACCTCTAAAATGTGGAGTGCAGCAGCTGCTTCATGAAACTAGGGCTGTTGTTTGGAGCAACAATGATGGTTTCAACATAAAACAAGGAACCCTGGAAGCTGGGGAGCTCCCAGACACCACAGTGTTGAGCCGAAGATGGATACCAAGGTAGGGATGGCTTGGAGGGGTCTTCCACGGGTATGTGGTGACTCTAAACACCTTCTGAGATCTCACCCCACTCTGAGATTCCAAGAGTATAAGATTAAGTGTTTGGGGTAGCAAACAATAAGCAGAAAGAAGAAACACACAGGAAATAGGTATAATGGTGTGTTAGAGCCTGCTCCTCCTGGTTTGCAAGAGTCAACTGTTAGGTATTCAGGAAGTTTGAGAAGAGATGGTTAAACCATTGCAATCAGCCATGGTGGGAGTATGTACACCGTGGAAATTAGCAGACACTTTAATTCAGGGCTTTCTTTTTCTCTGAGTGTTGGTTTACTGGCACACCCCTTAACACATTGTTGGTCCAGCCATTAAATTTTATATTATCTGGGATCTATAAAACTAACTCAGCATCACTTCTTCTAGCAGAAGAATACAGTAACATGGAGGATTCGAGTGGTTAAGCCCCCTGGCTTTGTGCCCAGACAGACCTGGTACTAACCAGCTGTGTGGCTTTGGACAAATTACTTGGCCTCTCTAAGCCTTGGTTTCTTCATCTATAAAATGGGGATAATAATGGTATTTAATAGGATTGTTGTGAGAATTACATGTGATAATTCATGAACAATGGTTAACATGGTTCCTGGCACATTATAATCTCAACAAATTAATTAATTAGCTGTTACGATCATTTTTCTAAGTTATACATTGTTAAAAGCTGCAGTGTTGGGTTTAAACAGCAGAAATGATTCCTAAAACTATTCCTGTTTACATGAAGCAATAGGGGTGATTGAGAAGATGTTGCATTACATGACTGATGGAAATGAAGAAGAACCAGGATCAGATAATAAGCAGGAACCGAGAGAAGTGAGGAGGCTGGAAATTCAGGCAGGATTGTGTCACAGGGACAGTCCTGGGTGACTGGCCTCATTGCTGGCCCTGTGGTTACCAATACTGTTTCTGCTTTTCCCAAGCCCAACCATTGGAATGCATTATCTGTCCCTGTTTCTTTGTAGTCTTAAGTATCAGATTCACAGCCATGGGCAGATATGTTCAATTGGTCAATCCTTATCAGGTACCAGCCCCTTAATTTCCAGAGGTGTTGAGTAAAAGCAAGCATCTGCTGTTTTCGGGATCTGTTCTAGGGGATGGGCTCTATCTTCCACCAAAACCCACATTGTGGGTTATTTCCAAACATAGGAAAAATCTGGGCAAGTGACCCATGTCCAATATGGTGTTCCATTTAGATGCCCTACCTTCTTCCCCCCGTATTTAGTGTTCAAAAATAACAACAAACCAAAAACAAATATAAAACGTGGTTCCATTTAATGTAATAAGACAATCCCTGGCACAGCTGAAAACACTTTAACTCCCTCTGCAACCAGTCTTCTGAGTTAATGTCCTGCTCCAAGTTTTGGAGCTCTGATTCAGGCTAATTCTTCCTTTCATTTTTGGGGATCCCGACCAATACTCTGTAGCCTGTGCACTAGACCAGGGGTTGGCAAACTTTTCCATAAAGGATCATATAATACACATTTTAGGCTTTGCACTTGTGATACAGTGATTTATAATAAGAAATATGTATTTGATCTTTGTCCCTGTTCCTGGCACAGAGCCTCTAAAATCCTTGGAATGTCCTAAGTGATGGGAGAGATGAAGGTGTCTTTTGTTGTGTTAACGAGGTGACTAGGGAGGGGGGCCCCCTGATTGCCAGGGGAACCAACTGTGGGACTTGAGGTTTGGAACTTTCATTTCCCCATACCCCAACCTCCAGGGAGGGGAGACGGGCTGGGCATTTTCAATCATCTACAGCCTATGATTTAATCCATCATGCCTATGTAACGAAGCCTCCATAAAATCCCAAAAGGAGGGGGTTTGAAGAGCCTAGAGGTTGGTGAACAAGCGGAGATTCAGGGAGAGTGGCATGCCTGCGGAAGGCATGAAGTTCTGTGCCCTTTCCCCATACCTTGCCCTGTGCATCTCTCCCATTTGGATATCCAGCTATATCCTTTATCATATCCTTTAAATATATCCTGGTAAGCAGTAAGTAAACTGTTTTTCTGAGTTCTGTGAGCGGCTCTAGTAAATTAATTGAACCCAGGGAGGAGGTCATGGGAACCTCTGATTTACATCCGGTCTGTCAGAAGCTCAGGGAACAACCTGGACCTGCAACTGGCATCTGGTGGGGGGCAGGGTTCAGTCTTATAGGACTGAGCCCTTAACCGGTGGGATCGGGTGCTCTTTCCAGTAGAGAGTGTCAGAGTTGAATTGTGGGACATCTAGCTGGCGTCGGAAACTTGCTTGGTGGTGCAGAAAAAACAGACACAGAGGAATTGGTGTCAGAATTGTAGCAATCCACAGTGTTTGTCTAGGTTATTCTCTGCCACCGTAGCATGACAGCAGCCTTTGCAGATATGTAAATGAGTGGGTGTGGCTGTGTGCCAATAAAACTTTATTCATGAAAGTCTGCAGTGGACTGGATTTGGCCTGCTGTCTGAAGTTTGCTGGCCCCTGGATTAGATTATAAAGTTTGCTATCACCAGTACACTTGTGTATAATAAGCAGGCAACGTAAGGGGGAGGGGGCTGTTACACATACTCACACACATAGTACGTAATGCAGGAAGGAAGGACGTAGAGGTGCAGGGAAGGGCTATGGGCCCCACTTCATCAAGAGACCACAAGGTCATAGCTGCTGGTATCTCTTCCCTCCTTTAGGGCCCATGCTGTGTCCCCTTGGCAGTCAGCAACTCAACTGGTTGTGGCTCATGATCTGATGGGGTCGCCCACGTCTGTATTGTGCATGAACTTTCCATCATTCTGCCTGTGTGGGGCTGGAGTGGTCATCCAGTGACTTTCTCACAGGGCATGATTATATGAGAGGCAGTCAAAGGAGTTCCCGAGTCTTAAGCATGCTCTTCCTACTCTGTCTGGGAAGCGGCAGCCCCTATTTCTTCTTGATACTCAAAGCTTAGGAAAGAAGTTCAGGTTGTTGTCGGGTGAACTGAGGAGACCTTGGGCCATGGGGCCTAGACCCAGCCAGGCCAGAAGGTTCTTGGTCTTGTCATGAGGATGAATTCAAGGACAGACACACAGCACAGAGGATGAGTGACACAAGCGGGGATGTTTATTAAAGCGGAAAGTGCACTCTGGAGATATGAGAGGGGGGCGAGTAGGAGGGTGAGAGCTGCACTCCCTGGGGGTTGGATTTCTATATTTTATTGATAGTTGTTAACTAGGGGGTGGAATATTGATTACTTAAGGAGGGAAGCAGTTTTCCCACTTTTTCTTACTAAATGGGCCAGGGGTTTCCTGCCCATCTTGGGCCTGTCTGGTTCGACCTGGCTTCTAATCGTGTGCTGCCAGGACAGGCTTCTGACCTTCCTGATAGCTGGCCATGAGTTCCTCGTTGCTGACCTCCTGGTCTCCTGTTAGAACCTAAGTAACTGCCTCCTCTAACAAGACTGCAGGCAGAGAAGTCAGTTATAAATGTTCACTATATGAGCTGAATGTCAGAACAGCAGTATGCACGCAAAGACTGCACCACACACACATCATACACAACAAATGTGGTGGCAAGGATCTGCTCTTGCTCTGTTCATGTGTAGCTCTTGATAAAATGTCCCTAAATGATTTGTTTGTTTCCCCCACGAAGCTGTGAGCCTCCCAGGAGCTGAGAACAAAACATACGTGTTTTTGTCAGAACAGGGTATGTCTGTTTTGTCCAGAACCAAGCACAGTGCCTGATAAATTGTTAGATGCTTGGTTGAATGAAAGGGTAAAGTTATTTAAAAAGTCAACATCCAAAAATAAGAGGAAGTAGCTCATAAGAATGTAACTTGGATGAAATAAGAGGACAGTAGGTTCTCATGGGCAAATGTGTGTAAAAAATGTATGTACTATTTGAGGAAACTGAAGTTTGTGGTTTCTGTTTTGTTTGGCTTTTTAAGATTTTATTTTTAAGGAATCTCTACACCCAACGTGAGGCTCAAACTCATGACCCTGAGATCAAGAGCCACATGCTCCACTGACTGAGCCAGCCAGGCACCCCTGAAGTTTGCGAGTAGAACATGATACAGGGTGATTGCCGAGCTCACCTGAGGGTAGAGATTGGGTATTTCTCTCTTCCCTTGTGAAGACCTTGCAAAATACTCCACAGTGGGGAGTAGTACTGGCTCAGGGCAAAAGCAAATTTCCCACTCTTGCTTTTCCTTAGAAGATGATTTATTTAAGAGCTTAAACTTTTAAATCAATAGAACTTTGAAAAATAGTTTGTTTCCTCAGTAGATAAGACCTGTGGTGAGAAGCAAGTGTTATTGGCACTAATAAAAGCTCAAATCTAGATGAGGAATGGGAAAATATGATCACAGAAGACTTGACTTCTACTACTGGAAAGTTTAAATGCCAATTGAACTAAATTAAACTAAGTTCAAGTCAACAGATACTTTTTGAACATTTATAAAGAGTAAGATACAGTATACGGCAGTGTGAGGGTACATGATAAATAAGAATGAGTTCTTTCCTGAGATTAAGAATTCCTCATATCAGTGAGGTCATATGATACATGTCTTTCTCTGTTTGACTTATTTCGCTCAGCATAATACCCTCCAGTTCCATCCACGTCGTTGCAAATGGCAAGATCTTATTCCTTTTGATGGCTGCATAATATTCCATTGTATATATATACCACCTATTCTTTATCCATTCATCTGTTGATAGACATCTTGGCTCTTTCCACAGTTTGGCTATTGTGGACATTGCTGCTATAAACATCGGGGTGCACGTACCCTTTTGGGTCCCTACTTTTGTATCTTTGGGGTAAATACCCAGTAGTGCAATTGCTGGATCATATGGTAGCTCTTATTTTCAACTTTTTGAGGAACCTCCATACTGTTTTCCAGAGTGGCTGCACCAGCTTGCATTCCCACCAACAGTGTAGGAGGGTTCCCCTGGAGTGGGGGGTGGGGTGGGAGGGATGGGGTGACTGGGTGATGGACACTGGGGAGGGTATGTGTTCTGGTAAGCGCTGTGAATTGTGCAAGACTGTTGAATCTCAGATCTGTACCTCTGAAACAAATAATGCAATATATGTTAAGAAAGAAAAAAAGAAGAAGAATGTAGCAGGAGGGGAAGAATGAAGGGGGGGAAATCGGAGGGGGAGAAGAACCATGAGAGACGATGGACTCTGAAAAACAAACTGAGGGTTCTAGAGGGGAGGGGGTTGGGAGGATGGGTTAGCCTGGTGATGGGTATTGAGGAGGGCACGTTCTGCATGGAGCACCGGGTGTTATGCACAAACAATGAATCATGGAACACTATATCTAAAACTAATGATGTAATGTATGGGGATTAACATAACAATAAAAAAATAAAAAAAAAAGAGTTCTTGCCCCCAAATCTGTTATAATCTAGTGAAGTTCTTTAGGTGCTGGAGGCATCAGTTAACACCTTTAAGGAGGAAGAGATTAATTCCCACTCAGAGAATCAATATAAACTTCATGGAAGAATTACTTGAGAGATTACTAATATTTTGATAGAAGTGTATGGGGAAGAACGTTTCTGGTGGTGAGCACATACAGTAAAGGTTGCAAACTGAAATATCTAAGGGGTGAAGCACATCACAATCATGAGTGAAGCCAGTTGGGTGTAAGGCAATAGGGATTGTGGCCAATTGGAGAGGGTGTGCCCCATTTGAAGTGATTCACCACTTCTCAGGTTCAGTTGCCTGTTACCTTGATCTATTACTTTTCCAAGAGAAGCTGGGAATTTTCTTGATGTTGCCAATGGGTTAGATAAAACAACAAGCACTACAACATCATGTGATCCAAATGCATCTAAATCCAGTGTGTGGACAGTGATTTACATAAAGATGCAGAGGGGGAAATTTGCAAGCCATGCTTGGGAACTAGGACTGCTGGATGTGTGTGAACCTGAGTGGTGATGAGCAGGGGCAGTAAGACCAAGAGGTAGAAGAGCTGGACCTCCCAAGACACTGAATTCACTTTGAAGGAATTCAGATCTTATTCTGTGGGCAGCAAGGAGCCTGTCATCCTGGAGGTGATTTGTTGAATACTCTGGTTTAGAAAGACTTCTCTGGCTGCCTGTGGAGGAATGAATTGAAAAGGTTGTTGATGAGGGCAGGGAGATGGGTTAAGAGAATGCTGCAGGAATCCAGCATGAGAATGGATGAGCTTCTGAATGTAGACCAAAGGAGACCAGCGAGACACAGTAACCGTCAAAAACTAATCATGACTAGCTAAAAATAAAGGTTGTTTTCTATTTCTTCAGAGGTTGATTTAGGAAACTGAGGTCTAAGTTCCAGATAAACCACTAACTAGTTTTACGGCCTAAGGTCTATCATTTCTCTTAAACTTTAGCTTTTCTTCCATCAGACAGTGACCATAATAACTGTCCTGTCAACTCGGGATGCTGTAGCAATCAAGAGAAGCAGAGCACATGAAAGAACAGCCACCACTATAAAAGACTGCATCCACAGAAGTGATTTTTATTGGTGTTATTATAGTCAGCTCTGGGATTCCTCATCAGTTAGGACTTTGTAAACATATGGAGGCATGAAAAGTTATTATCTGAAAGTGACAATTTGTTTTAAGATTTATATGAAACCAGAGCATCTGGAGAGGAAAATTTTACTCTGTTGATATTAGCAGTGATAATCATGGCACATGGCTGTGGCTTACAGCCCCTTCTAAGTAAAATGGATCCAACCATTACCCAAGCTGAGGGCCCAACCCGAGGCAGCCATGTTTGACACCTCAAGCCATGCCTGACCCAAGGGCGGTAGATTCATTTGTTGATTAATGGTCTAAGATGTGCCCTTGTGTCAAAAAACCTCTTCCAAATGGGAACAATGGTAATTAGTTGAGCCAGGAATGTAATTTCTGTAGGGAATTTCAGTGGGGGAACTAAAGAGTAAGGCACCCAGTCTATGGTGTTAGAACAATGGGATAGATGAGTAATAGGGCAGACCACTCCACAGTAAGATAGTAGATGGAAGATGGTAAGATGGTAAGACGGAAGATCACTAGAGAGAAGATCCAGTGCCCTTTGCATGCAGCACTGCTGGGGTTTCCTTAGGTCAAGAACCACCTTTTAGTCCCAGCCTCCCTGAGGCCACGCCAATTTTTATTATTTTGTTCAATAAAATTCCATTCAGTGGGGATCCTTAAAATAATCTTCACCCTCCACTTGAGTTAGTTCTTTCTTGCAACCAAAAGACTCTCCTAAAACACTGTTCCTATTCACCAAAAATAAGAATAACATTTTCTGAGGTATTTGAATTTAAGAAAAAAGGTCATCTAAATTTTGCTTTATGTCTTCTAGTGGGAAAAAACAAAAGTGGTTAAATTAGATGGTATGTGACTGGGTAAATTCAGGAATTAGTGTCAAACACTTAAGTGCCAAACACTTAAGTGTCAAACACTTAAGAAATGCTGTGCTTCAATTCCTACAGAAGGCTGCTTTAAAAAAGGAAGAAATTCTACCACTAGTCTAAGCAATGACTGGGGAAAAAGTTGAATTGATTCATAAAGTTGATGGAGTGGAATAATCATGGACTTTAGAGTTAGGAGCCTTACCCGGAAGTCTAAGCCCAGTGACTTCCTGGTTGGGTGGGCATTGAGATCTCAGGTAAGTTGCTCAGCCCTGCAGGTCCCCAGGTGTTGATGAATGGAGATGTCATGGTTATGGTGGAAATGATGATGGTGGTGCAGGAATCCATGAGAAAATGCATGTGAAATTCCTCATGAACTAAGCTATATGGTTTGTTATTATTAAGGAACTAAAGTTAAAGGGTTGAAAATGAAAAGGGTTAAGGTGACAACATTGAAAAGCAATAGCAGTTATACATTGGAGAAGGAAATGGACTAATTTCAGACAAATTACTAGTGAAGGGTTGATATTCCTATCGGACTCCACATGATGGTTATGCAGTAAGATGTTTTCGGGCCTTCGCCTTTTATTTTATTTTATTTTATTTTTTATTTAAAGATTTTATTTATTTATTTGACAGAGAGAGACACAGCGAGAGAGGGAACACAAGCAGGGGGAGTGGGAGAGGGAGAAGCAGGCTTCCCGCTGAGCAGGGAGCCCGATGCGGGGTTCCATCCCAGGACCCCGAGATCATGACCTGAGCCGAAGGCAGACGCTTAACGACGACTGAGCCACCCAGGCACCCCATGGGCCTTCGCCTTTTAAAAGAAAGGTAGTATTAATAATGATGATGACCATGATAATGATGCTAATAATAATCACAGCAGCCAGCACTTCCTGAATATTTCCAATGGCCCAGTACTTGATATTCACTATCTCCAACCCTCCAACAGCCAAGTTATTATCCCCATTCTACCCATGAGAAAACCAAGGTCAGAGAGATTAAGAAGCTTGATCAGAGTCAACCAGCTAGGGGTTTGAACCTGGTCTTTCTGGCTCTGCATTCTGTGTTCATCTTGCTAATTAGCTCATTTTAGAACAGCGAAACAGAGGGGCTGCAGTGATCCGTGGAGAATGCCTAGTGTAGGCCCTTCTTTTGAGAGAAAAGGAAAGAGGCCCAGAGCAGCGAAATGGCCCGTCCAAGGGCACACAGCTAGTTACTGGTGAGATCAGATTCTCAGACTCAGGCCTTCGGACTCTCAGATCAGTAGCCTGATGTCTGCACTAGGCTGCCTCTCTGGTGTGCAGCTATTTTGAATAACCGTGCACCCTGGCAAACAGACTATTGGTTTTATTCCAGAGAATTGCAGGTCAAATGTCCCCTTCCTGGGGGAACAGCTGGTATGTGTGCCGTGATGTCTGTTATTGTGAAACACCCTGGGTTTATGGTGGCTTGCCTCTGGCTTCTACTGACAGTGGGGAAGCTCTTTGTCATGGAGTGAGCAAATAAGGGAGTTCACTGAAAATCACTCCCTAGGTCCTTGTTTATTAGCTACCTCTAGCATAAGTGTTACATGGTGCCTTCCTTAGGTGGGAGCAGGGGTGACACATGAATATCCTGAAAAGATCCAGCCTTTATGAGTGTTCATTACCTCCCAGGGTCCTTTAATTCTCACGATTAAGCTACAAGTTAATGGATTAAACCCATTTAACAGATGAGAAAATTGAGACCCAGAGATATCAAGAAACTTGTCAATGTTAAAAGAAAAAACAATGAATCGTGGATCACTACATCAAAAACTAAGGGTGTATTGTATGGTGACTAACATAACATAATAAAATGAAATTAAATAAAAAAAAAAACAACCTAGTAAGTCCCGGAGCCAGGTTAGAGCCTTCCTTCCCAGGGAAGTTTGATGCCAAAGCTGACATTTGTAACAAACACACACACCTCCACACACACCTGCACCGCACCTTAAAGCTTTGCACCTGTGGGGGTTGGGGGTGGCTGGGAAGTAAAGGCAAAATCTTTACCTTCTCAAAGTTTATAGTCTAACATGGGACACAAGCATGATTAATTCTAATACTCTGTCTCAGAGAGAGCATTGACTTTTTCCGGCCAGGCACTCTGCTAAGAAATGTATGAGAATCATCTTTAATTAATTAATTAGAGAGAGAGAGAGAGAGCATGCATGAGTGGGGGTGGGGTGGGGAGGGGCAGAGAGAGGGAGAGAGAGAATCTTAAGCAAGGTCCACGCCCAGCACGAGCCCGACACAGGGCTCTATCTCAGGACCCTGAGATCATGACCTGAGTCAAAATCAAGAGTTGGACGCTTAACTGACTGAGCCACTCAGGTGCTCTGAGAATCATCTTTAATTTCTCAGCATGACTATGCAATGAATTTTTATCCCCATTTTACAGATAAGAAAACTGAGAGTAAGAGAGGTGCCACAAATTACAAAGCTCTCTGTAGTTAATAAGTATTAGAGTCTTGATTCAGTCCAGGGTCTTAGTCACTGTGGTCAAGTTTAAAATAAATAAATAAATAAAATGCTATGGGACTCCACAGGGAGAAGCCTGTGAAGTTGAGAGCTAATTACACTAAATCCTTAGAACTGACTTCAATAAACTTTCCTGCCAGCCCCAGTGATCCTGAAAAACAGGCAGTGCGTGAAATTGGAGACAGCATGGTGTAATTAAAATAGAGAATGGGAGTCAGAGTTCTGGGTTTGAGACACTCTCTTCCTCCCAGTGAACTTGGTAGCCACTGTAACTGAAGAGAACTCCTTGGCTCTTTCTTCTGCGTCATGCTTGCTGTCACCGAAAGGGGCTCTCAAACATGGTTTATTTTTAAGAGGTGATTTTTGTTTTATTGCTTGTCTCTGGAAGGATGCCCACAGATGCTAACGAAGACTGGGGAAGCTATAAAAGATTCAGAAAAATCTCAAAGTTATTGAATTTCACTGAAATAAAAAGGGCTAATTCTGTTTCCCTCACAGCTCCTTCATAGGCATATTTATGTAATTATTCATCAGTAAATTTATTTTTGATATTGCAAAAGTCTGCTCCTTCTAGTCTTCCAAGTTCTCAAGAGAAAGAAAAGCAGAGAGGTATTTTCAATTTAGCCAGCTGTGTCTTCCTTACGAGTTTCCAGCTCTGTTTCTTTTCTTTGAGCTTTGTGGCAGAGTGAAAAGAGCATAGACTGGGCTCTCAGGCTGACTCTACTCTTTCTTAGCTATGTGATTTGGACAGGTCTTCTCCTTTCCTGGGCTCTGTTTTCTCTCTCTCTCAAACCAGGGGGTTGAACTTAGCCATTTGTTTTCACATCGAGCTGTGCATTCTTGGAAATGGCAGTCAGGGGCTGTGAGTTATTGGAGAGAATCTAAGAACAGTATGTTGGACAAATCTCAGGGCTGGACAAAATCATACCTCATACACATCCATTACATATGTATATGAGGATGTTGTTGTAAGTAATGAAATGTAATTTAAAGTGTTGTTGAATTTTTACTAATTTTGGTCACTATGCTTTTCTTAATTAAAATGCAATTAAAACTTTTTGAATCACTAATTTTGATTTTCATGATTTTCTTAATTAAAATGTAACTTAAAATGTTAGTGAAGTTTTGCTAATTTTGGTCATTATGATGTTCTTAATCAACAGATACTAAATGTTCTGTTAATATGAGAAAGGTCTGAATATATCTTTGATATTAAGAATGGGTCTTATAATTGTAAAGGTTGAGAATTACAGGTCCAGTTGATTTCTTGGGTTCTTTCTAGGTCTGACATTTTGGGATTCTAAACTAAAGTGTCCAAAACAGTAGCCATTAGTCACATGTGGTTAAAAAAAATCCATCCAGTTGCACTAACTACATTTCAAATGTTCAGTAGTAGTTACATGGGTTAGTGGCTAAATATTGATCAGTGTAGATCATGGAACATTTCATCATCACAGAAAGTTCTATTAGACAGCCAAATGAACTAAATGATTTTATTAATGTGTTTTCCTTGAGATGAGATAGTCTTACCATATAATTCTCAGAAGAACAGGAGTTTGAAGCTTGAAGGCATTTAGCCCTTAGTCCTGTCACTGAAGGGAGTGGGAGGGGGCGTGGCTAGGAACCCTGACAGATTGATCTCTCTTCCTGGGACAGTTTGCCTTTGCACCTTTGATTGTAATAGGTAACATGATGCTCAGAACAGTGGTGCACACCAATGAGTGTTGATTCAGCCACACCCCCAAATAGTCTCACATCAGATTACTCTGAAACTCAGAAGCTTATATCCTGGATCTAGATACAGCCAGACACCAGGATTTTGCTGGGTCCCAGCCCAGACAAGCCACTGAGAAGAGGAAGAATGGAGAAACCATCCAAAGCCAAGTAACATATTTCCTTCTCCTAATAGGAAGGTTTCTCTGGGTGTGGCTAGAGCCAAAGGGCTGAGAGCTGGGGACAAGGGTCTCCCTTCAAAAATCCTCAAGGGTTGTTAACTAAGACTTAAGGTTTAGTAGGCGAAGGTCATGGGCCAGGAGGGATGGTGTGTTTAAAAGAAATACTTTCCCCTTCTGATGAGAAAATATATTATTCATTGTAGAAAATTTAGAAAATACAGAAGCTATGGGGATTTAAAGAATCCCTCATAATACAACTGGAAATAACCATTGTTAACATTAAGACAGTTTCCTTAATTCCTCGAGCTGGACTATAAGGGGTTAATATTAAATGCTTTCATTTTCTGAAACCAGGGCCTTTCCTTACTTAATTGCACTAACCTATTAAGCCAGCTAAAGTCTGGTTTCATTTTTCTCTCTGGCCATCTCCTTCTGCTTCAGACGCTCTTCTCTTGGTTTGTAAACTACAGACAAGCTCTTTCCAGTTGTTTTGCAAGAATGACGTCCATTGGCCTCATTCATAGACTTGCTGAGGGAGCTCCTCTGGGGCTCAAACTGTACCCTTGTGACCATGGTGGCCTTGGAGGTTAGTCGTGTGGTTCAGAGCAGACCTTGGCTTTTCATTTTGTTTGGGGCTGGATAAATGGGGTCTGGGCACATTTGTATTTTTCATCTGCAAAGTGATTTGGTAGAATTACATGGGTATGTCATCAGCTCAGACTGGGGATGGGTTTGGGGTTCTGGTATAGGATTGCTGCTGAATCATTTTGAAAAATTCAATCATTTGATAACTGTTTTTGAGGATAGTACTTTACTAGGCACTGGGCTTGCAAAAATGCATCTAAACAGATGATTTTCTCAGTGTGCTTACAGATAAGTATTGATCAATAACAACATAGGTGATTATGATTTGGGTGTTATAGGTATTGGGATAGGGGTCTGCTCAGGGTACTGTGAGAGCCCAGGTAGGGAGAGATATTTCATCCACATTTGGGGAGATCAAGAAAGGCTTCTTAGAAAAAGTATGTCTAAGCTGAGAAATGAAGGATGAATAGGAAAGAACATGCTTGAATGTGGAAGTAGAAGTGAAGGTGAGGGAGAATCTTCCAGATAAAAGGAACAGCTCAAGTAAAGGCCGGGACGTGAGAAAACATGACACATTTGGAAATGACCTAGTCAGTAAAGTGTCTACAATGTCCATTTTGCATATTTTGCAAGCAAATGTCTTGGACAATAATGTTTGCTTCAAGACTGGCCTGTGTTGATCTCTGGTGGCACATTTCCCTTCCTCCCCAAGTACAAGTGCCACTGGTATTCTGAAGAGGATCAGGGTCAAGGCCACCTTCCTCAGGAAGTCTTCCTGGATTTCCTCTGGTGGAAATAAACTCTGCTTCCTCTGAATTCCACAGAATTCTTGTCCTTTCTGAACTTTACACTTTATATAACAGCTCCTTACAGATGCTTCTCCTGCCTTAACTATGAACAGATTGAGGCCAGGGACAGTCTTCCTGCCTTTCAGAATCTTACCTAGTGCCGAGAGCAAAAATGCACTTAAACAACATGTGTGTATTCAGGGAATTCTGGGTTCATGACTAGAACTGGTCTTTTGTGTTGTGTTATTGTGTCTCATGCATTTTTTTTTTTTTTGAGATTTTAGCACATTTTTTTCCCTCATTGCAATTATCTTTTTTTTCCTCCAGGTGCCTGCCCTGATATCCTACCACAGTTAGGCTCAGGATAATTTTCAGAAGAAAAGAGTAGCATTTGATTTTGTTTATTCATGCAGATTGGATTCATTAGGATGACGGTTTTAAGTGGCAGTACAAATAGTGCCCGGAGTGGGGGCTCTGCTAGGAGCGGACAGAGAGCAGAATTTCTCACATGGGTAGCAACCCATCTAGTGTTGTGGAGGGTCTATAGCAAGGCTTATAGCCAACCATTATGCACTTGTATGACTGCATTCATTGTTATAATAATGAAATAGTTTCATACCTATAGTTGAGGAGCTCTTATCCTGAGCCCACCGAGTGCCCTTCTGACACCTGATCCACTCACATCCAGTGATTAATGGGTTACTGCCTGGCATAGTGGGAGGTCTCCAGGATCCTACACCAGTGCCATGATGGGTGGTATTTGAAAGGTCAATTCCCAAGCCATCGATATTTTGACTATAACTCCTGATGATCAAGTATATATCAGTGATTTTGAAGTATTTCCTCCTGAAGAAAACAGGGTTTAGGGTGCATTTTGGATAAAAGAAAGCTGATTAGGAAACCATACAGGGTCCAACCACTGACTTCATCGTTTACCCACTATTATCACATTAGGCACGTCACTTCACCTCTGCTTCTCTGTTTTCTTGTCTGTAAAAGAGGGAAAAGAATATATTCTTATATCCATCCACCCATCCATCCATCCACTCACTTATCCATCCAACAAACAATGGTGCCAACCCTAACCAGGAAGTGTTGCCTAATGGGGACCAGACAGACATTTGGGGAGTTCTGTTTGGGAGACTAGTCACGCGTCTAGTTTTGAAGGTCAAACAAGACATTGAAAGTGAAAGCCTTTAGGGCGCCTGGGTGGCTCAGTTGGTTAAGCGACTGCCTTCGGCTCAGGTCATGATCCTGGAGTCCCGGGATCGAGTCCCGCATCGGGCTCCCTGCTCGGCAGGGAGTCTGCTTCTCCCTCTGACCCTCCTCCCTCTCATGCTCTCTGTCTCTCATTCTCTCTCTCAAATAAATAAATAAAATCTTTAAAAAAAAAAAAAGTGAAAGCCTTTAGAAACTGTACAGGACTTCACTAATGTGTATTGTTACATCAATAGCAGCATCACTTCCTTGGTGTGTACTCAGAGAACAGGCTAGGGCATTTTTGTGCAATATAACATTTAGTAAGGCCTGTTGGCTCTTCCTTTATTCATGGCATTTGTATAAATCCTGCAGAGTTCAAAAAGGATTGTGCATCAGTTTCCATTTACTGGTATTTGATGAGAGCCTCTTTGTTCCACATGCTAGTTTTTTCCAAAACAAAAAGAGCTTTACAGTTTGGGCTGAATGAAAAATAATATACAGCCTTTATAAAAAGGTAAATCAATATAGGAAAGGATATAAACAAAAGTGAAATTAATGCCAAATCCCACCTGACTATCTTTTTGATGAAAAATTCCTTTGGGAATCTTTCTATGCATTTTTTTTACATAAACTGCATCATATTATACATGCTGTTCTGCATCCTACTTCGCTATGAACATTACCAGCATACACTGAAAGAGCTCTTATCAGGTGGGTGATTGAAAAGAAGTATTTAGCATTAAAAAGTGCTGTGGTCCCTGTGGTTTGTTTCATCACAGCATTCTAGAATCCTGTGTGTTGAATCCTTTTCTTGCATTTTCTCCCTGACCTACTAAAGTTTATGTTTAGGTCTTGTCTGGTGGTATTTTCTCAATTCAATAAGTGCATACTTGGCACTGTCGTTGTTGATAAGCACATGGGATCCCATTGTAGGCATACAATTTATTTGTTTAGTTAGTTCCCAGTTAATGGATTTTTGAGTTATTTCCCATTTTTGACTAATAATTCCATAATAAACATCCTTTTATATTCAACTTTGCCCGTTTGCAAACTTTTGCAATCCCACCTTAGGATAAATTCCTAGAAATGCGAAGGCTGAGGTCAAATCTCTCTAAGTTTTTTTTTTTTTTTTTAATTTTTTTTTTTTTTTTAAGATTTTATTTATTTGCGAGAGAGAGAACGAGAGACAGAGAGCATGAGAGGGAGTGAGAAGGAGGAGGGTCAGAGGGAGAAGCAGACTCCCTGCTGAGCAGGGAGCCCGATGTGGGACTCGATCCCGGGACTCCAGGATCATGACCTGAGCCGAAGGCAGTTGCTTAACCAACCGAGCCACCCAGGCGCCCTGAATCTCTCTAAGTTTTAATTCATATTTGTTTCGGGGGCTATTAAGGGACAAGAGGAGTGTTCGTTGTGGAAGCTGGAGGTTCAACTGGGGTGGTGGCATTTAAAACTCACGACATAACCCAAAAACAGAGCAGAAAGTGTTTAGCAGAGAGCTGAAGAGTGAACACTGTTGAGTGAAGGGGTCACTGACTATTGGAAGCAGTTTCTGAGAAAGTGAAGTGACCTTGCTTTGGAGTCCCTGAAAATAGCCTATACCCTCATCAACGAGTGTATCTCTTAGAGAGAGCCCTGCCTAAAAGCAGAGTGGGGGACTAGCTTCTTTTCAGTTCAACAGATATTTCATGAGTACCCCTTGGGTGCCAGGCATGGGATAAGGCTTGGGCATCAAGGGGCTCTCATTCAGGGAGAGACACACGGTGGCCAACAGGAGTGGCATTCAGAGTGGATGTGCTCTTGTGGAATCCCGCTCAAGAGGTGGCACAATGACCCTGGGTGGACCGAGGGGGTGTGCAGGTGGAGAGAACACTTCTCACGAGGTGGTGGTTGAAACATGAGCAGGCAACTAGGGAGCGGCCCTGAAGTCTCAGCTATACAGAGGCTGGGGCTGGGAGAGTGGGGCGCCGTGGTCCAGCCCCAAAGGAGCACAAAGCACAGAAAGGGAGGTTGGTCCTTAGAGGCTATTTCCCACACCTGGCACCATCTACCTTGTCTTATCCTCTGGACTTCCTTCCTTCCTTTACTGGGCCAGGCTGGGCTTCCTTGTGGAGAGGATTTGTTTTGCATCTACTCTTTATGTAAAATAAAAATGTCCAGGCAGCATATGGTAACTGTCAATTGTAGAACCTCGTTCTGCTTCAAGAGCAGTTGAGCAGTTGCCATTTGAATAGGTCAAATACAATTGAATACAGGCAACTTCATATGCTTCAGCTTAATACCAGGCTTCCCTAAGGTCTGGCAAAATTCTGAAAGTACTCCTCAGTGCAGAAAAAGATGAATTATGATTAGGAGAAGACTAATCTACTATTTTATATTCTTTTTACAATCAGATATCCAGGCATAGTGATGATGATGGTGGTGGTGATGGTGGTGGTGATAATGATGTTGGTGGTGATGATGATGATGGTGATGATGATGGTGATGATGATGGTGGTGGTGGTGATGATGGTGGTGATGATGATGATGGTGGTAGTGATGATGATGATGATGGTGATTATGATGATGATGGTGATGATGATGGTGATGGTGGTGATGATGATGGTGGTGATGATGATGATGGTGATTGTGATGATGATGGTGATGATGGTGATGATGATGGTGGTGGTGGTGATGATGGTGGTGGTGGTGATGGTGGTGGTGATGGTGATGATGGTGATGATGGTGATGATGGTGATGGTGGTGGTGATGATGATGAGAGCTTAACTCTTGTGGAACACTTAACACATGCCAGGTCCTATGCTAAGCACTGCCCATGCATTATTTCATTTAATCCTCCCAACTATAAGGTACGAACTAGTATGATCACCATTTTACAGATTAGAAAACTTAAATTTGAGATTAAGAAAGTGAAAACATTCAGTTAATCAAAATGTTAAGTTAATCAAGACACTCAACCAGACTACCATGAAAGGATGAAGTCCTGGTGCTCAGAGGCAGCCATCATGTATGAAGTAATTTTTTTGCTATGCAACTAAAATGGTACTAGTTATATACCACTCCTGGGAGAATTGAGAAAGTCGCACAAGTCATTTTATGTGTCTCGTGGTTTTGATGAGGAACACTGGACAAGAAAGGCAGCTAGATCATGCAGGCACCTGTTCTTTCCTCTCACTTCTGTGTCCCATTCTTCTAACTGTTCTCTCATAGCCATTGTCAAAACTGAATGACTGTGTGATATGGTGCTTTTTAGTTTTTTTTTTTTTTGTATGCTTATTTGTTTATATAAGATAAACTTTTGACTTTGATCTAAAATTCAGTGGAATGTCTAAGGTTCAATTCTCTAGAAGTGAAATCTTTAGGTTGTTTTAGTTATATGCTCCATTACTGTTATTTGTTATTAATAAGTTATATTCCTCTTTTAAGGTATTAATACATTTGTTAGGATATTGGTTTGGCTGTATGTAATAGACACTAAGAACGGTGGCTTATACAGATAGAAATGGACTTCTCTTTCATGGAATAGTTAAGAGAGAGGCAGTGCAGGGCTGGGATGGCAGCTCTGCTCCATGAGGGTGCCCAGGGACCCTGTTTCTGTCTCCCTTGGAGCTCTGACATCCTGACAGTGTTTCACTCATCTGCAGGGTCTGCTGAATTATTCATGTTCCAAGTGCAGAATGGGGGAAAAGACCCTTGTCTTTAAGGATGGAGCTGGGTTACAACATTACATTCATGACCCTCCTTTTGACTAAAGTTATTACATAGCCACACTCAGCTTCAAGGCACCAGGCTGCAAGGGGTGCTGGGAAATGTAATTTTGTAATATCTGTGGCTATAAGCCTAGCTAAAAATTGATTCTATCACTATGAAATAGAAGGAAAAAAGGATAGCAGGGACAGTATTCAAAAATAAAGCTGAACAATGATGAGAAAAAAATATATAAATAGAAGTTTTAATATTTCTTTCTGCACTGCAATGGATGGTTTTTCCCAAACCCTGGAGTGTATCTCTTCTTCCTTGGAAAACATTGCCCTGTAGGGTTGTCTGATTTTCCAACACATTGGAACGCCCTCTCTGAAAATAATAGAATGCTGTTCTTAGAAACATAAACTCCAGGACTGGGTACATTATTTGTGGGGTCTAGTGCAAAAGAAAATATAGGATCCCTTGTTCAAAAATGATTAAGAATTTCAAATGGCAAAACCAGAGCAAAGAAGTCAGCCTGGGACTTGTCTAAGAGTGTGGCGCCCAGTGCAACTACATAGGTCACATATCCGTGATAAAGCTGGCTCTGCTCAGTAACTACTGAGGGGTGGCAGGAAAGGTGTTAAAGTTCCCACTGACTTCTTGCCATTGCTACGTAAGTTCTAAAAGTCAACAGTTATAACACACAATACAGTGTAAATCAACACCCGAAGTAGGACTTCAACAGCTAAGTGTTAGAGTTTGCTAGAGTGGTGGGTGACCAGTGGTGGAGGCTTTGGGAATGTTCTCAGACTTGGGATACCAGTCATATATTTCTGCAAGTTAGAGAGAATCTGTCCCGTGACTTCATTAAATGTTCTTTGCATGACTTCCCCCTGAAGGTAGGTTAGTACTATGTTTAGTAATCTGGATGACCTACTTTCCTCTGGGTTCTGGGACAAAGGCTATGTCCATATGTCTTGGAAATTGTCAGCCCATTCATTTTGCCTGCTTCTGTGCATGGTGACCAGAGTGTACGCTGCAGGAATGTTGAGCTGGGGCCAGCTCTGGGAGGTCATCACAGGGAGGGCTAGACTGGTGGGATGTAAGTTCAGGTTATGATTGGGGAGGGAAATCTTGCCAACTATTAGGTCAAGGCTGTAAATAGGCAATATGGGGTTGGATCAGAAACCCAAGAGATCTGGATGACTGTAGGCAGCAGAACAGAAATGGAATAAGGCAAATTGTACAGAATATAAGCTGTAAATAGTCACAACCTGGCCCACAATCCTGTATTCACAATTCCTAAATCCATACAGCTCTGAAATCTGACAGTTTTCTCTAGGTTTGGCGCAGAATCTTTTGTTGTAGAAGCTGACACGAGTCTGCTTATTGTCTTTATCCCAGTTAATATGAACAGTGACAAGTTTTGCTATAGAAATATTAATACATTTGATTATGGAATGCTGGCCCAGACTCTCATGGGAAATTATTTAACACTTTCTCTCCTTCTAAAATCAGAAATATTTTGAATTTATGGGGGATAAATCCCCCCACACTGGGATCCCAAGATTTGGGGCTTATAATATATAACATTTGTTGAACATATTTTAAGTGCCAGACACTATTCTGAGCACTTTATATGTCTTAATTTCTTTAATACTCATGGTGCTCTATGAGATAGATACCAATATTTTCCCCTTTTGATTGGTAAGAAATCTGGAACACAGAGAAGTTTTGTAATTTGCCTATGGTCATAGATAATTGGCAAATGGCAGGCAGTGAAAAAGGTGAGTGTCTGGGGGGCCTAGTTCTATATCATGGAGGGGAGTCAGCTCAAGAGGCATCAACAACCAATCTCATTTTGGGGCACAATGGCTTGGCTGAATGATTGGGCAAATCAGTCCCAATAGTGAATCTATTTGTTGGGTGAGGTGTGAGGCCTAATAAAAAAGTGTTCTTTCTACTATCTCAGCGACAGTCAGAACTGTACTAATCCTTTGGGAAAATCAAGTGACCTTTGAGTGATAAGGCTTCATTAATAGAAATAAAACTTCTTTATTTAAATATCCAAAGGGCAACAGAAGTTTTATTTGTTAAATTGGATTTTTGGCTTTGATTGTAATAGATATACTGTATTTAAAAAATCTTTACATTGGCTTTTGTGAGAGCACTATTTGTCTTAGTAGAATGTACTTTAATGCTTTTCTCAAAAATTGTACTTCTGGTTAAGAGCTGGGTGGGCTGACTGATAGTATCTTACTTTACCGATGCCCACATTATTCAAAGCAGAATCCCAAACCCTGACAAAATAAAGATAGATGACATTTATTGCTTCTTCTAGATGTTCCACACTTGTCTTGGTAAGAGAGCTGAATTAGATTCATTTGACAGGATTTGTTTCTTTATGTAGCTTTACTGACTGTTGTCTTATACCTCTATACATCATTGTGTTTCTACCCAAAGTTTTTGTCTGATAATTTCTTTTCACTGTTTTTTTTTTAATCTGGAAATGGATGCAATATGTGTATCATGAATAATGAATGGTTTTATTTATATAATTGCTACAAATGGTGAAAGGGGTTAGACAGGAGTATTAATTCCTCCATCAACACTTGAATATGAATCAAGGATTTTGTTGATTTGTAAATTACCTTTTAATGAAATTTGGAAAAAAATTTTCTCATCATAGTTTCTCAACAGATTCTTAATAAATGCTTACTTTTGCATACAAAAGCATGAATATTCCAAGATGTTTAATTTTTTGAAGCAAAAATGATTCTTGGATCAACTAATACCAGAGAAGCCTGGTGGTGATTCATCGAAGTTTTTTTATTGCTGGTAGAATGAACTTTATTTTTCTTTTTGACTGCTCTGCATCTTTAAACTTCCTTTCCCATCTGTAAATTCTTCCCAAGTAAAAACCGTAAACTTGTCTTTCCAGCTTCTCTTGCAGCAAGGATGCAGGCATGTGCCCAGGCTGCACCAGTCAGATGCTTGTATTTGAGGTTCTGAATTGAAGGTCAGTGATACAATTAAGCAGGTGCAGCACAGAACCATTTTGGTGAGGAAAAGGGCAAACAGACCTGCTTTCTTAGGGAGGGCAGTGCTAGAGGTTCTGGCCGTGTTCTCTTGTTTCCAGTGTGGTGGATAAGCTAAAGTGTCTGTGTCTAGAAGCAGGGTCTCTTAGGGGCTGTCTGTGGTGTGAGATAAGCATAGCTCCTTGCTTTCTTCTCTTCAAATCTGGTCCTCTGGGCATCCCTGAAAATCTGGAAACTGTCGTTCCTTTTCTATTTAATCTAGTGGGGGGAGGAGGTTCTGTAATTTGTAACTAAGAAATGTAATTGATATAGCTGGGATATGAGGGTAATGACAAGGAAATGGGATTCTTTTATGTGTATCTCCTTTCAGCTATTGAACAAGACTGTTTGCTGGGTCGTTCTTACCGCAGTCATCATTCACTTGAACTGACTCACTGTTGAGAACAGCAAGCTGGAGAGAGTGACGCATATGCAGGCAGGGTGTTTCTGAGGAAAATGGAGGATGACTCAATGCCAGTGCAATGACTGGCTATGAGTTCGGAATTTACCGGTGACCTTAGGAAAGGGAGTTAAAAGATGAGCCATGAAGAGACCCTGGATAGAGATCTTCTGGAAGGTTCCAGGGTCTTGGCTTGAGAAGCATTAAGAGCTGGTTGAAACAAATAATACACTTGACTAGAGGCCCATGATTTAATTCTTCCATTCACTTATTCAACACAGATTTAATAAGTACTCTGCACCATGTACATGCAAAGTACTGGGGAGACAGTGGTGAACTGGGCAGGGCCAGACAGATCTTTGTTTGGTGCGCTGGGGGTTCCATGTTCTCCCACACAGACATGAGGAAGGATAACAAGTTTTATCACTATTTGTAACTGAAGACACTGGACACTGGAGAGCTTAAGGGATTTATCTACAACCACATACAGCGAGTAGTGGAACTAAGAATTGCACTCAATTCTCCTGGTTCCAGATCCTGTGATGCCAGCCACTTCCTACCTGCCAGAGCTCATATCAACTCTGAGAGACAGGTGTCAAAAGATGACTATTTCTTCCCATTTCTAGAAAGGAAGCCTGAGTCAAGGAGGGCTTAAACTAGTAATTAAAAAGGGCTTGTAGTCCCTTTACTGTCCCTCATTTCTACTGCCCCAGGCTGCCTCTGTCATTTATATGTGGATTGGGAACATGGTATTGAGAGCTGCACTTGTTGGATGATACGCAGGGAAGGGAAAATATCAAGAGTACATCGTACATCTGAGACAGAGAGTTGGGTACCATCTTGAGATGAGGCTTGGGTCCCATCTTGAGATGGGGGGTCAGGTACCATAGAATATAGTCAAGTGTGAGAACTGGGGAGCAGGGATACAAGAAAAGGAACCCTACCTACTTGGCCAGTTTTTCCCTACAGCTGTGGTATTATAAAAGACACGGTTCCCACCCCTACCTGATACCACAATCTAGGGGCAAGATAAGTATGTACACAGCTGAGTCATCTCTACCATTAGACCTGTACCTCTTTTATTACATTTATCCTACTAGATGGCATGAGTTTCCTTCCTTTTTTAATTGAATATTTTGAGATAATTGTAGACTCTGGAGAAATGTAGAGAACACACAGTTGTAAGAGATAATACAGAGATCTCCTGTACCTTTTGCCCAGTTTCCCCCGATGGTAACATTTTGCAAAACTACAGTACAATATCACAACCAGAGTATGGACATGGATACAATCCATTGATCTTATTCAGATTCCCCAAGTTTTACTTGCACTCATTGTAGGTGTGCATATGTGTATATGTATGTGTGTGTATTTAGTTCTATAAAGTCTTATCACCAGTGTTGGTTTGTGAACCCAACATCACAGTCAAGATACATACAGAACCCAAGGATCCCATGTGTTGTCCTTTTATATTTTTATGACCACACCTCCATCCCTCCCTGGTTTTATTTATTTTTGTCTCGTGTGCCCTTGGTATCTGTAAAGTTACTTAATAAATTTGTATTATGTTAATAAATCAACTAACAGTACCATAAGAGATTAACATATATAAATAAAGCCCCCTGGAGGGCAGGAGAAGGAGCCATTCATTTGACCTGGGCCTTAGAGATAAAGAGGAGAGGCAGAGCGTAACAGTGAGTGGGCACTTCTGATGTGGGCTGGACAGCACTGTGACTAATCTCGAGAGGGACTGACTGGGTTGGAATGTCCCTTCCACCACTTACTGTCCCACATAGGCCTCCTCAGTTTTCTTATCTTTTTTTTTTTTTTTAAGAGAGGGAGGTGGGGTAAGAGCAGAGGGAGAGAGAGAATCTTAAACAGTCTCCACACCCAGCATGGAGCCCAATGCCAGACTCAATCTCACGACCCTGAGATCATGACCTGAGCTGAAATCAAGTGTCAGACGCTTAACCGACTGCGCCACCCAGGCACCCCAATTTTCTTATCTTTAAAATAGGGATGCCACCTGCCCACTTCAGGGGTTGCCTTGGGATGAAGACAATGGTGCTTGTACCACCCTTGCCAGGGTCTGGCACATGGTGAGACTTACCTCAATAAACATGCTGCTTTGAACAGTCTTGGTTCTAGTTGCTTGAGAGCGGTCTCCAAATACCTAGAGGGGAAGTCCTGTCTAACTCTGCCTTTGTGAGGAGGCAGGGACTGAACTTTCTCCTTGAGGCTTCTATGGGAGAGGGGTCACTCAGCTGATGGTTGAGCATGGCTGATACCCAGCCACCACCCCACTGTGGTTCTGTCATCCTTGCCCTGCTGGTCGTTCCCATGGAGGCTCCAGAGACACTTCTTGCACTTTTCACATCCTTTATTATGTTCTGTGGGCAAAATGATAGGTCAACTGGCCTTTATGAATCGGGGGATTAGTGAAGGTTCTGGGAGGCTGCTCTCCTGAATAACCAGAGTCTTGTGTACCACAAGCCCCATGAAAACTTTGCACAGTTAGTGGATGAGTTTTACCGCAGCCTGAACTCTTCCTAAGAGGCGTGTAGGAGATCATTTACAAGAGCTAGCTCCCCTTTCCCACAACTTCCTCTTTGTGAGATTGAGGAGGGGTGTTTACTGTGGGTCTGATTTGCGTTGTGTTTGGACCTCCCTTGGTTCCATTGAAATTCCCTCACTCTGTACACACCTGTTGTGAGAAAATAAATCCCTGTGGGTTACAAGGACGAAGGCAGTTAGAGCAGGATCCAAGTTAAGAAACCCTCACAAATCCCCCTGCCAACCATCAGACCCCCTGCAATAGGGCCACCACAGCAAAGGCCTGTCCAGAGAGCTGCAGAGACTATATAGTCTTTTCTTTTTTAAGACTGAGGTTGAGCAGAGCCTGGCAAAATTCCTTCTATCCACAAATTTCTTTTCAAGTAGTGTCATCATCAGAATTTATTGTGTGCTATCAAATATTACTATCTCCATCTTTCTTTGGAGCCTTTTACTAATCTCAACAGTCTAGAGATTTAACACATTAAGTATGGGGAGTGCAGGGTCGGGTGGATAGTGAACTGTTTCCCAATTAATGGACTCAAGACTTAACACTGCTGTTTGCATCGGCAATGATTTTACAGGGCATGGGGACAAGACACTAAATAATATTGGGTCATGAAGAAGGCTGTTCTCTTTAAAATTATCTTCCATTTCCAGTTTTGTCAAAGAAAATGTCTTTGACAGCTCTCTAAAATTTTCCAAGTCTTTTTTTGAATAAGAATAAGCCTTATACTCAGAATCAGTTACAGCTATGGTTTAACAATAGTGTTCCAATTTATTTTTTATTTTATTTATTTATTATTTATTTTAATGTTTATAACATATACTGTGTTATTGGTTTCAGAGATAGAATTTAGTGATTCATCAGTTGCAGATAACACCCAGTGCTCATTACTTCAAGTGCCCTTCTTAATGTCCATCATCCAGTTACCCCATTCCCCATCCACCTCCCCTCCAGCAATCCTCAGTTTGTTTGCTAGAGTCTCTTATGGTTTGCCTCCTTCTCTGTTTTCATCTTATTTCATTTTTCCTTCCCTTCCCTTATGTTCATCTGTAGAAATTATCAAACTTAACACCCAAAAACCAAAAAATCCAGTCAAGAAATTGGCAGAAGACATGAACAGACATTTTTCCAAAGAAGACATACAAATGGCCAACAGGCACATGAGAAAATGTTCAACATCACTCGGCATCAGGGAAATACAAATCAAAACCACAGTGAGATACCACCTTACACCAGTCAGAGTGACTAAAATCAACAACTCAGGAAACAACGGATGTTGGCAAAGATATGGAGAAAGGGGAACCCTCTTATACTGTTGGTGGGAATGCCAGCTGGTACAGCCACTCTGGAAAACAGTATGGAGGGTCCTCAAAAAGTTAAAAATAGAGCTACCCTATGACCCAGCAATTGCACAACTAGGTATTTATTCAAAGGATACAAACATAGTGATTCAAAGGAGCACCTGCACCCCAATGTTTATAAAAGCAATGCCCACAATAGCCAAAATATGGAAAGAGCCCACCCAATTTATTTTTAAAGTTACTTTCTGTGAAGGCATCTGTTACTAGTTTACCATTTAAAATAAAACATACAATCGCTTCTCGGACTTTTGGCTAAGATCAAGTGTAGTAAAATAAAACATACAGTTTTACTTATTTATTTATTAAAGATTTTACTTATTTTATTTATTTGATAGAGACACAGCGAGAGAGGGAACACAAGCAGGGGGAGTGGGAGAGGGAGAAGCAGACTCCCTGCTGAGCAGGGAGCCTGACTCAGGGCTCGATCCCAGGACCCTGGTATCATGACCTGAGCCGAAGGCAAACACTTAACGACTGAGCTACCCAGGCACCTCACAGTTTTATTTTATTATAAATTTATTTGACTAATAAATGGTGAGCTAATTTTAAACTCAGTTAATGATAAAGGAGAGATGTGGTTTTGGCATTGTCTGAAGGTGGTATTCAAATAGCTAAAGTGGGAAAGCATTGGTGTAATGGAAGCACTAGGTGAGAGGAGAACTGGCTTTTAGAATTAGATCCTTCAGCAGGTATAATAGGACCCTGGGCAACTTACAGCTTCACTGGGCTTCCATTCCTTTATCTGTAAAATCAGTGGGTTAGAGTCTCTGAAACATTCCTCAAACACCTGTTGTCTGCAAAATGTTGTGCTTATGAGTGTGAAGCTACTATGATGAAAATGGGGTGAATCTTGCCCCCAAGAAGTTTACAGACTAAAACAAAACACAAGTTGATTTATTAGTGGAGGAAGCAAAGAGCCAACTACCAAGGAAAGAGGGATATGGCTGAGTTCTGGCCCTGGATCTGTCACTTATGACCTGATTTTCACCCATCATTCAACTTCTCTGAGCCCCAGGTTCTCACTCAGTTGGGTGCAAGTGGATGAGATGTCGCAGTATTCTTATTTTGCCTTAGAGAACTCACTGCTGTTTATTTGAAAGGTCAGTCTGAAACCATCTTTTATCTAAAAATATCAATGCACTTTCCAAACTCAGAGGGCAATGTCTTAATTAACTCAGTAAAAAATACTGAACGACCTGGAAAATCTATGGTGAAAAAGTAGGGCAACGCACTGTGGGATGGAAATCAGCTGCTCCTCATATCTTCCCCAGGATGTGGCCTTCTCATTGAACTTGCCCTGTAAGGAGTGTGGGCTCTCTTCTGGGGTTCTGTACTTAAAACAACTGGGTGAGTGCAGAGCAATTTTAAAGCATGGAGGACCATTCACTGGGGACATCCCTAATGGCATTTATCCTACTGTGATATCAGGTTCCTGGTGGCATGGCCAATGGCCACCTCTGACCAAGAGGTTATTTTTTTTCCCATCCTAATACACAGGTATATTTATTTATTTTCACATACTCATCTGGCATTGCACAGTTATTTGAGGGACACTTGCCAAGTGAAATGCGAACTATCTAGATGTCCCTGACCCTAAGTGTCTGCTTTGGTGGATCATTTTCACATTTGACTTTTTTTTTTTTTTTTTTTTTGCAACAGCCAATTTGGGAGATTTTTAACCTCATCATCTTCTCCGTTTGACTTTTATTGGCCCCTTTTGCTGAGCACCCTCATCTCTACAGATGAGAGGGCAGGTGAAATTAAAATTGGTGCAGAGCAAATAGATAATTTCATAATTGGTTTGCTGCTCTCATATTGTTCATGAAGCAAGAGTTAAAATTACTTGTGGTTTTAATTACCATATGCTTCTTATCTTCCATTACCATGGATACACTCAAGGAGATGTGTTGACCGGGGTGTGGGCCTGCCCATGACCAGCAGGGTCTGTGCCCAGCAGCCTCTCACAGACAACTGCCTTTCCCATAACTTATTTCTGGGGCTTCAAAGATCAGTAAGACCAATATAGAACCTACTGATTTTTGTCAAAATTCAGGGCTGTATTTGCCAGTGTTGAGACTGAGCATTGATTTTCACCTTCCTGTTTTTTCTAACATTATAATTATAAGATGTTAGATAGGCATCTTATAATAATAATAAAAAAAAGATGTTAGATAGGCAGTTCAATTCCTCTCTTATAATGAACCTGGAAAACCTTACTATGCCAGAAAGGAGGAAAGTATTTAAAAGCTGATGGGAATGTATCAAAGGGACACAGGAGCCTACCAGAAGGGGCTCCCTCTAGCAAAATATGGGGCAATTTGAGTATCAAAATAAATAACCCAGGAATGGATTATAACCCATTAAATAAGTAACCCATAAACCCATACTGATGCTAAAGAGGGGGAGGGGGTTGGAAGAGAAAAAGAAGAAGGAAATCTCTTTTTTATACGCAGAGGTAATAATAGAAAAAAAGAACATAAATCATCATTTTGCAATCCCTATAGTGATCATTAATTAGCTAAGAATCATCCATGGAGGCTAAAACCATTGGATGAGAGGCTGTTGGGAGGAATCTGGTAGACACCACTTAACCAACCAATTGCACTTACCAACAATAATGAGCCAATAGATATCACATGCCTTCCCCAGTGATGCGCTGAGGGCACATCATCTGTGTGCCTCCCTGAAAAAAGAAAGTTCAGCCTGCATCTAATCATGAAGAAGTAATCAAACAAGGATAAATTGAGAAAAATATGTAAAATAATTGGTCTTTAAGAATATCAATTTCATAAAGACAAAACAAAAAGGTCAGGAAACCACCCAATACTAGAGGAGATTGGAAATTTCATGACTAAGTGCAATGTGTGAGACTCCCTGCTTGGATTCTGGGCCCCCCAAAAGGCTTTTAATAGATATAAAGGGCATTGTTGGGACAACTGGAGAAATCTGAACTTGTGCCATATTGGATAATAGTATTATTTCAATAGTATTAATAGTACTGTATCAATTTCCTGAGTGTAGTGGTTGTATTGTGGTTGAATAAAAGAGTACCTTTGATCTTAAGAAACTATGAATGATAAATTATTTGGTGGTTATGTATCATGATGTCCATGACTAACTCCCAAATGGTTCCAGGGGGAAAAAGGCAGAAACTACAACAACAAAAAAAGATAAAGATAGAGAAAACAGATGGCAAAATGTTAACTACCCTATCAAGGTAAAGTAAAGTGTCTGTGTTTATGACATTGTTCTTGAAACTCTTCCGTAGAATTGAAAATTTTTGAAATAAAAATTCACAGGAAAAAAAACTGAAAAAAAGAAGAAGTGAAGAAAGCGGTTTCTTTGGACAAGATTGAGAGAAAGGGAGGTGTGCAGAGCACACAATGTTCTAGCTCTAGATCTGAGTGGTATTTACATGACTTTGTGATCATTTATTGAGTTGCTATTTTTGTTTTGTGTACTTTTCCTCATGTTCTATAAAAAGTTGATTTAAAAAACTTCTTTATTCAACTATCTTCCAAATTTTATGACTCTCTTTCTTACCACCAACACATTCATGCACACACACACACACACAAAAATATGATACAATGTGATGTAATATGACACGACATATTATGATAGAGTGATCAAGTAATCAGAATAAACACAGAGGAGAAAGCATGCTTCTCCAAGGTCATGGAAATTCATATCATTTTCTGGTCTCCTGCTTGCTAAGAGAAGAGGGTGACTATTAATAAAACAGATATGTAGTATTCAAGCTTTAAAAAGTCAACTTCTAGGGGATAGTCAGGAGTTGAGTCAGTAAATACACACACCACTGTTCTCTACCTTGCCCGTTGCAGGTAATCTACCACAGCCACAAAACCTTCTGAACCGCTTCTCCAGGGAGCCACTGCAATTGATGAGAGCTTACATTTATTGTAACCCAGATCAGAGATCAGCTCCAATGTACTCTCTTACCCTTTCTTATATCTGCTCATTGTTGGTTAAAATGATGACCCTGGCACAAGATACTTAACTGTCAAAGGACATTTGATAATGTTCACTCTATCCTAATGGACTGAACCAAGAAATAGTCTAATCCAAATAACAATTCTTTTTTTAATCACTGTTCCATTCCAGAAGACAGGCCACATGTTCAGGTAGATGCAGAGCTAGATTGACAGGCCGAAGTCTCGGGTTCCACTCCAAATCTGACCTAAGTTTGATCTGTGTGACCGGGGGCTGATCTGGCCCTCAGCTTTCCTGCAGAAGGAAGGCGTTGGACTGAATTAATAATAAGCTTTCTTCAGTGTACGTTGTGCATTTTAAAAATTTTTGAGTGCATGCTGTATAATATTAATTGGATACCTACACTGAATGGGATGCTGAGGGCAAGAAAAGTGAACTGTATCTTGTCTGTCTCCAGGAGCTTTCTGGGTGCCTGGGAAAACATTGAGGGTGGTGGTGATGGTAATCACTTTCAGATGTGCCCTCAGTCTATCAGAATATTATAGCCACGTGGAATCAAAATCATCCACTTTTTACTGTGCAGCAATAGTTGCATGAGGATGTCCTGTTTCTCCTGGATCTTTCACAAGATGACAGTACTTTCCAGAAAGAAACTTGTCCTATAGCCAGTTTTGGTGATGATTCCCCTGTGTGGTTCAGTGTTAGTATGATTTGGGTTCCTTGAGATTGCACAGAACAAAATAACATGCAGGTTACCCCTAGTAAGGGAAGCTTGTTCTACGGATACATTGAATATGGGAGAATGAAACAAGGAAGTATAGAAGTTAAGAGTAAAGGTGTCAGAGGCACATCTTGGCTGCACCACCCATAGGGTGGTTGATTCTGGACAAATCACTTAACTTCTCTGTATCTGTTTCCTTGTCTGTAAAATAGGGATAACAGTAGCTACCTTACAGAGTTGTTTTGAGGTTGAAATGAGATAAGAATATAAAAGTGTTGCAGTTCCTGGCATGTCATTAATGCTCAAATTAATAATTGTCATTATGATTATGATTATAATTATTGTTATACATGGAATGGATTCCAGCAGGCAGCCTTATGGATGAGCAGAAGCCTCAGTATAGCCCCCCTCTTAGGGATGGGAGCATCGCTCAGGAACTGGCATTACTGTTCTGGGTTCACATCAGCTCAGGAGATCTGATTATCCCAGAATCCCCCTGGGCACCAGGCTTCCTTTGACTCTTTCTTGTTTGATCGTAGGTAGACTCACCCCCTCTGTCTCTGCATCAACTGCTGCTACCACCACCAATTGATTTCTTTCTACTCCTTCTCTACGTCGTGACTTCTGTTGACTCAGAGCTTTTGAAGCCCAGTTGCTGTTCCCTCCTTGGGGCCTCAGCAGGCTGTCTTTCCCTGTGTGAGTTTGGGCTTCTGCCCCTGCTACCAGCATCTCAACTCTGTCTGACTTGAATTTAAATCCTTCCATCTATCACTTTTATGATGGTCACCTCCCAGACTGCTGAGCGACCAATGATTGAGGTCACATGGTTCCAGAATGGCCTGACCTCTGAGAAGGGGCCTGTGAGGGTCACAGGGAAGCTCAGCCCAGTCTTTCCAATCCTGTGAGCACAAGGATGAGCAGAGACCACCAAAGCTCACAGTGTCCTTGACACCCAAGTTGGGAAAAAGATAGGAGGCAGTATTATATATGTTAATAGGTGTTAATAATGTTATACTTATTAACATATATAATATTATATATAATATAACGTAGCTTTATTAATGCTTTTCATTTTCCCTTCTAGAATATTAGCAACTTTAGGAAAGGAATTTAATTCTTTCTGGTTTTTTGTGTCTGTTTGTGGCCTAATACAGATAACTGGTCAGTAATACAAGACTAATATAACTGCCCTTTCAACAAATATTTAGTAAAAACAAATTTGTCTCACTTTTACTATTGTAGAAAAATATTTTTCTACCATCATAGTAATTTAACGGTCTCGTTGAAATGTTACAAAGAAGTATGGGAAAGAAGAAAAGAACCAAGAGATGACAGAGGACAGAAGCAAACATAATTCTAAGAGATGTTAAGAAATGTCACTTGCAATGTCTACGATCTCGTGCCGGTAGCTTGCCTTCTCTGGGCCTCTGTTTCTTCATCTAAAAAGAAATTAGGGTGATAGTCCTACTTACCTCCCAGATTAGGAGGGCTAAATGACACGTTCGTAAGGTGCTTGCTATGGTATTTGCCTATTACCTAGCGGGTGACCAAAAAGCAACTGATTCCTCCCATTGCATCTTACCAAGAACATCTTCTCTTCATTACTGTACCTCTCAAGGAGGGAGAAGAAGGAAAACTGGTGAAGTTTAAGAAGGCTGAATCCCATATAGATTTATCTGTAGGTCTCTTGCCCCCGAAATGACCCGAATTTACTCTTTCAGGTGACTCTCACCTAACTGTTTACACAAGGAACACCTCCTTGGTACACAGAAAAGCATTTTCCCACTAAGCTCCAAACACGCTGAGCTTTGGCTTTGCCAGGAATTTTGCCAAAAAGCTATAGAACAATTTGGGTCGCGGATTGTTCCCTTTCCATTCAAGTGTTGAATCACGAAGAGTTGTTGAGATCCTTGAGTGTTGAAAAATCCTTGACTTTTGACATTGAGTGGAACCCTTTTTAATGTGAATTCACTGAGAAATGCCTGCAGGAATAACAGGTCCAATATTAAAACCTGTAGACAATTTAGGATCCATTGCTTATGTTTGAAAGCTTTTCAGTTTACCCATCTCTTGAAGATGACCCTATTTTAAATAATTAAAATCAAACCATTTTCTAAAAATAGGAATAAAGCTTTAATGTAAAGGATAATTAATTTCCTATTCTTCCAGGGAAGATTACATTGTTTGAGGGTTGCCTGGCTTGCTTGCTTTTTCTGCCTATTTTTTCAATATTATTGCACATATATTTGAGAATAGCAAAAGAAGAGAGTATCAAACCATCTTCTTGAGGCTCTTTAGCAATGCCAAAAAAAGAATAGGTATTTATTTGTTGGAGAGTGGAGCTTTATAGCATTCCCCAAATTGTGGTCTGTGGAAAGCCAACATTCTAGTCTTTAATTCGGGAGAACTGAATAAAAGTTCTTATTGTCAACTCAATTTGGGAGCCACTAGATTCTGTGGTAGTTTTATACTTTTGAGGAATCAGTTATGCATTAGCATCTTGTTGAATCTAGAAAGTCCGGTAACACTGGATTTACCCCAGCACTTTTCAAATGTATTTTAAAATGGCATCTCTTTATTGGTGGAAGATCCCTTTGTGATGACAAGGTCTGGATTCTAGTTCTGTTAGGGTGGGTCCTCCAGAAAGCAGATTCCAAGCTGGCATTGATCTGTTCAAGATTTATTTGGAGGAATACCTGGGAAGGATCAAGAGGTAGGAGCAGGAGGAAGTAAGGAGAGCCTTTAGACCATGATGCAGGGCAGACATCTGTGACAGAGAGCAGAAAGGAAGGGGAATTGGGTTGGGAGAGTCTTCTAAGAAAGCCTCCTCCAAGTCGACAAGGATTCTTGTGGCCCACGCCATCCACTGGAGGAGTTCTGAGTCTTGCAGGAAGGGCCTGAATTCGTTTTCTGGCTGTGAGTAGTCATTAGCTGGGAGAAGTCCATGGGCAGAGTGGGCTCAGTGAGGTACGGTAGTGGGTAGGGAGGTGTAACAGCTGGGGCTGTCAGTTACCAGTGCTTTCTGCATCTGGAGATCTGAGTGGCACTTTTCATGACTGCCACAATTTCTAGTTGTGTCCCTTGTTAGCCAAGCAACCTTGAGTAAGTCAGTCAAGGCTTCTGGGACCTAAGCATTTAATTTACTAAACGAGAGTGGGGCAGATCTGTCCCTTCTGCCTCACATAGCTTCTGTGACGCAAAGCCACATAGGAAAGCTGTTTGTATTCTATGAAGCATTCTAGAAATAGAGAAGATTTTTATTACGGGGTAGCTGTAGGCTTTTCAAGTGTATTAGTTGCTAGAATGCTGTTGTCTGGCCATCACAGCTCTGAATTTCCCACAAGCCTACTACCGTGCTGGGCATCTAATAGGTACTGAGTAAATGTTTGTTGAATCATGATAACGAGTGTTGTGAGTTCTCCAAGGAAACAGTCCATGACTCTGGCTGTACGTGGGATAATGATTGCAGACGCTGTGATATATTTCCTCTGGCAAGAGACCACATGGCAGAAGGCAGAGCATGTGGGAGGGTGGGGGATGATTCCTGTTGATCTGATCTGTATTTGTATCTGGAACTAATGTAGCAGCTTCCTGGTAAGGGGACTATTCTTCCCAGAGTGGAGAGGGCTGGAGGAGAGTTGCTCAACCCTCTCGCTTGGCAACATATTCTTCCTTTTGCATTTCTAAAATAATTCTGAGGCTAATTGAATTGTAAAGACAATTCCCAAATTTCATTCTAGATAATTGTACAGCATCACTCCCCTTAAGTTCATTTTCCAGAGTTGTTTACCAGTTACATTTGTGACTGCTTTGAGTTTTTGCCAGTTCAACCTTGGGGAAATACTGGTCAGGGCTAAAAGGGTTCAGAGGCAAGTGCAGGAAAGAGGGTAAGTGAGGTAGCAAAGGTGATTTCTTGCTGGGTAATTTCTTAGAGTCGACCATAGCTCATCTATTTGACTTTCCTCTCCCAAGGGGTGGTGGTTTTGTCTATTCCTTCTTTGTACATTTCTTTTCACCGGCTCAGGGTTTTGTTCAATAAATGTTTGCGAAATGAACCAATGAATGAATTACACGTGTGGTCTACATACTGGGTCCTGGGGAGACAATGATGAGTCAGCTAGACTGGGTTCCTACCTTAATGGAACTTTTTGTTTAATGGCAGTGGTGAACACTAATGAAAAAAAATCACATAAAAATAAAATTACGAACTAGGATCAGCAATGAAAAGAAAAAGCACTGAGGATCTGGGGATCTGCTTGAACCTGGGGAAAGCCTCTGACAAAATGATATTGTGACCCTGGAGGAGAGGACAGCATGAACTCGGCAGAGGTGTGTGAAGGCATGTGGATTCCAGGCATGGAGAGGAGCAGGTGCAGAGCCCTGGAGGGAGGGACATGGTCCCATCAAGTCACTGAAGGAAGGTGGTGTGGCCGGGGCAGACAGCAAGCAGCAGGAGATGCGCAGAGAAACGAGGCTGTGAGCGGGGTCGTTCATGGGGGGCTTCCCTGCAACGAGCAAGCAGCCGACATGTGCTGTGGAGTGTCTGTCGTACAGCCAGATGCTGTCTGCTCTCAGGATGTGTACTGGCATCTGAGTCAGACGCAGCAGCCTCATGGGGAGGGTATCACTCTGCAAACAAGGGGAAAGAAGTTTAAATTTTAGGAGGAGGGATGGGAACTTCAGCTGGAGAATGCTTTGGGCTCAGGGCTGCTCAGCGCTGATAAGAGTTGCCGCAGGATCTCTGTGAAGAGGAGATCAGATGAGGGGAGGAGGTTTGGTTCCTTTGAAAGGATTAGGGGTCTGGAGACGGGTTCCAGCTCTGACGCGGCCGTGACGAGCTGTGCCACCTCAGACGACGTCAGCTGTGCGGTCATGACTGTCCCCACCTGTGACACATGAGGCTGGGACTCACTGGCTTCTGACAACCTTTGCTTCTGATGGGGAGCAAATCTCCCATGATCCAGAATGGAAGGAGGGACGCACCGGAGACCTGCTCTCTGCCTGTGAATCCCTGAGCTGAGGCTCCTTTCTCTGGGGACCATGAGCACTCAGCTGCAGATTTTGAGTGAGGCTGCTTTGGGAAACTCCTATTTACCTTGCTCAGTCCTTACCTGCAAAACCTGCCTCCCAGCCGTCTGCCCCGCACTGGGGACTGACTGCCTTCCTCCCTCGCTGTCTGCACCACGGAGGCTCTTACGCTACGGGCGGGCCCACGGGCACTAACCTCCCAGCCTCCCCCATGACGTGCTCAGTGGAGGGAAGCCAACATTCCTTCCTTTCCCGCGGTGCCCATACGTGCAAGAGGAAGTGACCGAGAGCAGGGTGCCGGGGTCCTAGGGCTGCCTTAACAAATGGCCACAAACTTGGAGGCCAAAAGCTACAGAAATCTATCCTCTCACAGTTCTGGAGGCCAGAGGTCCAAAATCAAGGAGCTGACAGGACCGTGCTCCCTCTGAAGGCTCCAGAGGAGGGTCCTTCCTTGCCTCTCTGGCTTCTGGTGGCTCCAGGTGCTCCTTGGCCCGTGTCCACAGGGTTCCAATCTCCGCCTCAGTTTCCACATGGTCTTGTCCGGGTCTTCTTTTCTGCTCCTTGTGAGGACAATTATTGGATTTAGGGACCACTCAGATAATCCAAAATGATCTCCTCTTGAGATCTTTAACTTAATTTACATCTGCAGAGATTCTTTTTTTGCAAATAAGGGCATATTCACATTTTCTACCACGTGGATATATCTTTTGGGGCGCCAACATTCAACCCACTGTAGGGAGAGTTTCTGAGGCATTTGACACCAAAATGTCCTCTTTTTTGTTTTATTCATTTTTCTCCTTATAAACTTGACCTCTTTGAAACAGCATCAGGACAAAAGCCACAGAGGCAGCAGGCCAGAGGGCCTGAGAGGGCAGCCTCTGAGATCGGGTGGCTTCAGTTCAAATCCCAGCACCTACCAAGCACTCCGTGGCTCAGTTTTGCCATCCATACATTGGGTACAATAACAGTTCCTACCTCTGAGGGCTGTTGTGGGTCTTAAATAAGTTAATATTTGTAAAGGAATCTAGAACTGGCCCTAAGTAAATAAGTGAGCAGGGGATGGTGTGAAGGATTAAAAGGCCAGGCTGGATGGCTGGATAGTGGCTGGAAAGCACCCAGGGCTTTGGCACCGTCTGGAGCTAGGGTTCTTCCGAGTCCTGATCTACCCAGGGCTACCTGACTTGGAGAGAAACCCGTCAATGGCCCTTCCTCTCAGGACCTTCTCTGAGCTGCTGTGTTTGCTGATCAGAGTCTTGGGCTCTGGCAGCCAAGCCATGAGGAGGGCCTGAAGTTCAAACAGAGATAGGCTGCTGGCGGCCGACACACATGGAAAGGCATTTCCTGGGAGGCACCTGCCGCTCGCGAGGGAGCAGCCTTATGCCAGACACCTACTCCCCTGGGCCACTGCGTTCTAGAGAGAAGCTTCCCTCTTCCCAAGACCAGTGCTGGACGCTGTCCCTCCTGCCCCGCTGAGCTGCCTCCGGTCCAAGAAGTTAGCGAGTGCGATTGCGTCTGGGCACTGTTAGGAGCCCCCACTGGTCAAGGTGAGGCTCGGGTTCTTATTGCTGAGCTTCACTGCACCGTCTGCTTGAGTCGGGGAGCTGGAAGCCCACAGGGCTGCTGCAGCGGTTATCGCTCCTTTACTTGTTCTTAGACAGCTGAGCCGCTGGGGGTGGGGGGCAAACAGAGCACAGAGCCTAGGCTTCGGTGACAGACTGCTGTGTGGCTATAGGCAAGTTACCAAACCTCTCTGAGCTGCAATGTTCAGCATCTGGGAAGTGAGGATTGCACAATATTTGGCTTCTCTAGGTGCTTAAAAAACTGTGGCTCTGACTGATATTTGGGAGGTAACGTAGAGTGGAGGTCTGCCAGGCCAGAGTTAGGTTGCAGCTTATGGCTGTGGGATCTAAGGCAGGTTACTTAACCTTTTAGACTTCAATTTCTATATCCCGAAGGGAGATTGAACCCTTCTATCAGATGGTTGTTGGGATGACTAAATTTTAAAAAACACTATGGAGAACCTTAACCCAATGTCTGGCTTATCCTACATGTCTAAGGGACTGTGGCTATTAAGACTGTTCCAGAACACTTGGAATAATGATAATAAAGGGGATGAATATATTGAATAAATTACACACTGTACAAGGGATAACCAAATTTTGGCTCAGTCCCAGTGTGGTCTGGAAAGAAAAGCATTCAGCTAGCCATGAGGAGACCATCTTGGAATGGCCTTAACTCCTTTCTGTTCAATGTGATACATTTTTGAAGACAGCCAAAGAACTTCCAGTGAAATCTTGTGGAGCTTTCTATGTGTAGGCTCTCCCGGTCCGTCTGTCCATCCGTGTGTCCAATAGTCATTGAGCCCTACTCTGTAGCAGGCGTTGTGCCGGGCACTGAAGGTACGGACATAAGCCAGACATGTTACTGGCTTCAAAACCTCAGCATGCAATAAAAGAGAATGACCTTTTACAAGTAACTATTATGATCCATGTGATAAAGGCTATAATAAGGATAAGAACAAAGTGCTAGGAATCCGGAGGACTGAGTGACTTGTTCCTCCTTGCAAAACTGGAGAACCCAGAAATAATATTATTTATTATAATAAATAATAATCTCCAAATCAAGTTGGAGAAGTTTGACATCTTTCCAGTATTGCATTTTCCAATCCATGGGCATGGACTATCCTTCAATTTATCTTTTTTTTTTTTTTTGGTAATTTTCAGTGTAGAGGTCAATTTTTTATTTTATTAAAAAATTTTTAACTTTATTTTATTTTTAATTTTTTTTAACATACACTATTTGTTTCAGGTTTACAATATAGTGATTCAACAATTCCACACAGAGGTCAATTTTTTAGAATGATTCCTAAGTTTTAAATTTTTGATCATATTATCATATTTTTTATTTATAGTTTTAGCTTATAATTCTTTGTTTTTGGTACAGAGAGGTACACTTGATTTTTGTATGTTGGCCTTGTTTCTAGATACCCTGCTAAATTCACTTAGTGATTCAAATAGTCAAACTTTATGGACCTGGTAAGGGCCTCCAGGACAGTGCTGAATAGAAGGGGTGTTCATAAACATCCTTGTCTCATTTTTTAAAAAATCTTAGGGAGAAGTTTTTCAATATTTACCATTGAAGGAAATGAACTCTAGGGAGTTTTATAGATATTCTTTATCATGTTAAGAAAGCTCTCTGCTCTTCTATTTTGTGAAGGTGGCTACAGGATGGAGACTAGTTTGCAGGAAGGAGAGAGAACGGAGAGGCAGGAAGACCAGTTAGGTGCTTCTCTACAACAGGATCAGCGTGGATGGATGCAGAAAAGGGATGTGCTGGGCTCTCTGTTTCCTCAGTGGTTCTTACTTAATCACTGCTCCCCTCATAAAAGTTTCAAAAGAAAAAAGAGCACCAAAAGTTGCCAGGACTGTCTCTCTGGGTGTCCCACGCAGTGTTCTTTAAGACATTATCAGGTGTTTTTTTTTTTTTTTTAGAGAGAGACACAGCGAGAGAGGGAACACAAGCAGGGGGAGTGGGAGAGGGAGAAGCAGGCTTCCCGCGGAGCAGGGAGCCCGATGCGGGGCTTGATCCCAGGACCCCGGGATCATGACCTGAGCCGAAGGCAGATGCTTAACGACTGAGCCACCCAGGCGCCCCTCATTATCAGGTGTTTTGTGATAAGGGTGTGGTCAAGTCAATTTAGAAAAATCTGAATGCTGTGTCATCCCCTTGGAGAATTACAATACATCAGCATTATTAAAGGCTCTGAGGCTCTATAGCAGAGGTAGCTATTTAATTTAATTTAGCACGCATCCTTCTGTCTTCAATGTCCATGACACCAAAAAATGAGGTTCAGAAGGAACTTCTTAGGTCCTTTCTTTACCCATCATGGAATTAATGACTCTCACTTACGACAATATTTTTATATGTTAGTGTATTTGCATCCCTGATGTTATAACCAAGCCCTTCTGTTTCTCCGTTATGTTCAAAACCCATTGAAACATAGACCTACTCATCAAATAGGGATCAAAATATCACGTCTATTGCGGGTAAAGCTAGGTTGGAGGAAGCTATATGGATTGGAGTCCAGATTGGTTTTCAAATCTTTTCCTGAGAATTGGGTGAAGTCAGTGCCCAGCTGCAGGGAGGAGAAGCCCTGCCTCAGTGACTTCTTCTACCTGACATGAGGTGGAATAAAATATTCTGGGACAAGGTAGACCCAAAGAAGGGAAGACCACATGGGAATAAGAGCCTCAGACTTTAACCCAACCCAAGGGAGGAAAACTCAAACAATGGATGCCATACTCTTGCCATTCTGCCACCAAAAGGTAATCAAGGAATATATGGGAAGAGGAAGGTTCTGGAAGTAAAGAAAAGGAGAAAGCCTGGAAAAGGTAGGAGTTCGAAGACTCCTTTATGCTGAGACACAGGGCGGGAGAGCTCCTTGTTCCAAATGTTGGGAAGCTGCCTGGAGTCTATTTTTGGATGAGAGCTTGATTCTTTTGTCTTTAGGAGAACAGAGATCAGGGCTCCAGTTAGTCTGGATATAAAGAGGATGGAATAAGAAAAATGAACATTTTTGTAGGGGCTCAAGCAAGAGAAGGTTTGGGGCTGGGAAGAATTTCACAGCCCTAACTCTACCCTCTGCCCATATGTATTTCTGTATCTTCCTTGCACTCTAATCAAGCCGTCACACGCTGATCTCAGCTATAGATGAGGAGCAGGAGAGGTTGGAGGCCAGTAGCCATAGGTTGAAAAAGGTATCAGTAGTTGGCCCGTCAGCATGCTGCAGGGTGGGCGAGATGCATGTGAGGGGAAAGTCCCCCTTTTCCTGGGGCAGTCCTACAGCACCAGCCTTCTACCACCTTGTCCTTGAACATTGGCAAAGTCTCTGAAGGGCTGTCAGAGGCTGGCTGAAACAGGCCGGCTCTACATGATGTGGCTCCGAAGTATTTCTGAGTCATCCTTGGTTCAGAGAAACCACAGGAGGGGGGATTCATTAGCATCCTCGGAGGCGCATTTCCTTGACTCAGCTGACTCTTGCAGGTGCAATATCGAGGTTCTCAGTGACTGTCTGTGAAGTTGACGTCTGAATCTCCTTATGATGGCCACCGAGGCTGGAATGAACAAAATGAGAGCCTAACAGGGAAACATTCCTTTACTGCTGCAGTGAGGGAGGAGATGGCAAATCGTAGTAGCCCGGAGCGAACTGGTTCTCATGAAATTGGGAGTCAGTGCTCAGTCTATTCAGGCCATTGTCTGGGACACTTTGGACCCAAATAGAGGATTGATCCTGCTCTTTCAAATTGGAGGAGTCAGGTCCTCCAAGGTTGGGTTGATCCTGTGCATAGTAGAGAAGGTGACCAATTCTGTGGGCTAATTGCCAGGATGGGGGTTGAGTGGAAGAGGAACTGGGGTAGGATGATAAAGTCCAGCCTACAAATATTTTCACCAAGTGCTCTGAATTTCCTAAATTTCACAGCCCCCCACTTTGGTTGAAAATTTGTCTTTGAATTTCCCTTAAAAACCATACACCTTCTCTTTGGGAAGAGAGCTCTCTGGCACTAATTACTTATACACAGGGATTTGCAACACTGCTGCACATTACAATGACCTTGGGAATCTGAAAAGTACTGAGCGTTGGCCTCACTGCTGATCAGGGACATCAGACTCTCTGGGATGGGATCTGGCCGCAGTGTGGGAGACTGTTTTAGAAAGTGCCCCATATGAGTCCAATGTATAACCAAAGTTGGGCATCATTGCCTAAAGAAATAGGATATAGAGCAGGCAAGTTGTTATAGGAAGATGATGGGGAGAGAGGAAGAAACATTTTAGTCTTGGCAAGGCAGGAGGTCCCATGGATTTATATTTTAACTATCTTTTTTTTTTTTAATATTTATTTATTTGACAGAGACACAGCGAGAGAGGGAACACAAGCAGGGGGAGTGGGAGAGGGAGAAGCAGGCTTCCTGCAGAGCAGAGAGCCCGATGCGGGGCTCAATTCCAGGATCCTGGAACCATGACCTGAGCCGAAGGCAGACGCTTAATGACTGAGCCACCCAGGCACCCCTATTTTAACTATCTTTAGTCAAAATCCACATTATGGCTATTTCTATATTTGGTGGTTTTCCTTTAATGAATATAACCCAGTTTTAAAAGTAAGATGAGTACACAGAGCAGATTCCTCAGTAGGCAGCTGGGAATCTATCCAAGGCTCTCTGGATAACCTCAGAAGGGTGGTAGATCTTGGTTTTGTTTTATTTTTAAGGTAGTCCTGATTACATAAAAATCCCTTCTTTTAATAAGGAATTTTAAAGTTTATAAGTGTTTACCATATAAATAAATCCACAAATCAAAGTGGTTTTTTTTGGGTTTTTTTTTGGTTTTTTTTCACACTGGATGTCGTGACTCTGGGTTTGGAGGGTCAGGTGCACAGATGACCTGCAATCTGCATCCTCTTAGGTGGGAGGAGAACAGCAGGGGCTAGTCCTGGTCACACCCATTGACTCAATTAGCTTAGTGTTTGGCTGCTTGGCCTGAGCTGCTCCTACTCCATATTGAAGGTAGAAAAGGTGATTCCAGAAGGGGAATTTTGTGAGGCAAGTGGAAAACCACATGGAGACCCTAATTGTGAGCCATTTCCCGATCCTGGCTCCAGTGAGCCATGGATATGAGTTGACATTAATTATTTGTAGAGCTCCTAACAATGCAGCACTCAGTGAGATCATATACATAACATCCCACGAGAAGAGCAGAGTTAACTTTATTGCCACTTCCTGCAGAAGTGGAACCTGAAGCTCAAAGAGGTCCCGTGGCCAGCCCCACCGGCATAGTTAGAAATGGTAGAGATGAGACCCAAACTCTGGTTGTCGAGCCCCTCTTTCTGTGTGCCAGGTTGGCTGCCTTCCCTATGGGGCCCCCTGGAGTGACATCACCTGGAACAGAGGTGCTGAAGGGAACCTAACACGCACACTGTTTAACACTCTCATTGTTTGGATACAGATATCGGAGTCATGGTAGCTTTCACCCTGAGGAGACCAGGTTGGTACGGGGGTTTCTGTGTGTCTTGACTTACCTTGGGGTGGCCCTGGGAGGGAATTCAGTAGATCTGAAGCCAGAGAGCCCCATCCTTTTTTGTGAAGTGGGAGGGTACCCATGCTGGAATCCGCGGCACACTGAGAAGGAGAAAGGGGTTTGATGGCTCCTGCCCTGGGGACTTGCTTCCTGATTTACTGGCTGACCCCAATACACTGGCTGGAAACCCCTGACAACCTCTCATTTGTAAAAATGGGAAATAATAGCATCTGTCTTGTGGTATGTTGCGAGAATGCTAGGAGATAGTGTGTGTCAAATGGTGCTCCTGGCACAAAGTGAGTGTTAATACATGTTTCAAAAATATTGGACTCACTCAGGGGAGTATTGTAGCACATTTCCTTGTCATCAGGGTTGTAACACAGTATTTTGTAGCACGTTTTACACTTTACCAGCCTTGTTTCCTGTTTTGATGCCACCGTATGAAGTGGGTAAGAAATGCCCACGTGGGAATGAGGCGTGCTCATCTGGGTTAAGTGTCTGGTCCTGAATGGGAGAGCTAACAGGTGACGCAAGCAGGCCCGTGAGCTGTCTTCTGTCTCCAGTTCGCTTTCTGCTGCCCAGTCTCCCAGCAGCATGATTATTCTGGGCTGGTGAGCCATGCCTTCTCTCTACTGCAGATGTCATGGGGCTGAGGAGGAAAAAATCAATTTTCATCAAGAAGCCTTTCATGCTGGGAGTCACGCTGGGAGTGCCCTTGATGACTGACTCAGGGTTTCAGGCAAACAACCTTGTGTGTTTGTGGAACAAATATCAACGCATCCAGGAGAGCTGAGCTGGTGGTAAATCCATTGGGCATTACTGCGAAAGGCTCTCTGGCTTCCTTGGTAGCTGGCTCTGAGCTGTGCCAAGGCTTCTCGGCACTCGTTTGTCTCCAAAGCAATTACAGATCTCTGAAAGTGGTTCCAAACATTGGTATCCTTTAAACTTCCTGAGGTGCCCCTAATGGTCAACAGGGCCAAGAGCTCCTGGTTTCAGAGGGACAGGGGTACCCATTTTTCTCTCTGCCTCTGCCCTCGCCAGTCACCTCAGGCGTGCTTCAATGCCTCAGTCACCGGCTGCCCGATGGGAGATTCAGAATGCTGAGGCCATCTGTGATGAGGATGTCAGCTTCCTCCAGGAGCATCGAGTCTCCCTGTGGTAGATACTGTCATTTATTAGTAGTGACTTCCTGTTTGTTGATGGAAGAAGCTCAGCCTTTTCAAATAGTCTGCAGAACCCATTGGCCAAGTCCCAAGGGACATCAGATTCTGCCTCCATGAAATGGTCATGGCATTGAGCCCTTGGAGACCACAATGGCAAGTCAGGGTTTGGAAGATACTGACCTTGGCCCTCTGCTTGGTAACTCTCTTTTGAAAACCGAAAAGTTATTGGAAGTTGCCTTCAAGAAATTTCAGAAGAGGAAAATCCTCCTTGTGTATGTTCTCCTGAGATTCTTGGGAGACTTTAGAATGATTTGCATCACAGATGATGGCAAATCAAAGAGGGGAAAATGCTACCTCCAAAAAGGGCACATTCCAGCACTTTCTATATACTAGGAACTGCCCTCAGTACTTTGCTTACTTCACCTCATTTTATTCTCACAATTCTGTAAAGTTAGGTACCTTATTATTTATTTCCATAAATTTGTACCCACAGGGAAACTGAGGCTCAGAGAAGTACTGTGATTTGCCCAATCCATCCATGTCTGGGCGCTTCCAGAGCCCATTTTTTCCATTCTACTGTATCTCAAGGTCTTAAAGGACCCCCAGAATCCCATAAGCCAGTCCCCCTCTTCTGATGTTTGTCCTCTCTACAACATCCTTTTCCAGTGGTTGCTGGCCTTTGTTTGTACACCTCCAGGAACAGGGAACTCACTCCCACTCAATGCAGTCCATTTCACTGTTCAGACAACACCAATGTGGAGGGCTCCTTAATTCCTCAGTTGAATTAAGGCAGGATATAAAAAGAAAGTAAACAAATAAGTAAGTAAATGAATAAATAAATAAATGGAGTGAATTTCTTCACCTAGTAGCTTCCACTCATTGGTCCTAATCTTACCCATTACAATAATAACAAGCATAACTAACATTTATTGAGCAACAGGTATGTTCCAGGCACTGTGCTAAATGCTTTACATTTCTTATCTCATCTTATGCATGAAGACCCTAAAGTGCAGAGAGGCTCAGTCTGCCCATAGTGCTGGGACCAGAACCCAGACAGCCTGATGTGGAGTCCCTGGTCTTAGCCCCTCATGAGGCCTATATTCCTAAGCACACCGGACAACTTCGATGGCCCTCCACTTCCCTCACATCGCTCTGGGACCGCAGGGTGTTCCTGGGAGGGTTTGCTGCTCTCTCCTCCTTCTCCTCTGTTCTGTCTTTGTTATTCCTTCTCCAGCCTCCAAGGGTCAGCTCACCAGCCTGCCTGACTCAAGGCCAGGACTTTCTTCTGAACTGGGTCCATCCATCCTTCCATCCAGTGTTCAGTCCCTCAGCTCTAGAAAAGGATTTTCTCAGGAGTGTGTGGAATGCTTCTGTTGTCTGTTAAGACAGAGGAGCAAGCCCTTTCCTGGGATAGAAGGAGACCCCAAGTGGCTTCTGCTCACAGCTAATAATGACAACAATAATAGTAGCTGATATTCCGGGCACAGACCATGCACTAGTGGTGGGACCCCAGTGAGTCCCAGGGTCTCCTGACCTTGAAATGGCCTGGGACCCTGGCTCTGGAAAGGGTGTTCACTCTGCACAGGGTAACCTGCTCAGGCCATCCAACGGTTAGAACCTGGGTTCCTGTGGTCCTGATGCTCAGAGCTGTGTGACCTCAGAAACACTACCTACCCTCTCTGGGCCTTGCCTTCTCATCTATAAGATGGGCAAGAGAGGGTTGCCGTGATGATTAAGTGATGTCATTCATTTTGAATACCTGGTACAAGTAAGCGAGGAGAAACAGCAAAATACCGGCTGGGGCTCTTTGTATTCATATTCTGCCCATTTAAGTTCTAGGTGGATCCCATAATTTCTGGGGGGCTTCATGGTTTCTGCAAATGTAGAGCTGTCTGAAGAGCTTGTTGGGTCATCCTGACACTGGTCTTTTGATCCCCATCCAGGGTGGAAGAGGAGGCTGGTCAGCTTCCAGGAGAACTCTGTGTGTGTGTGTGTGTGTGTGTGTGTGTGTGTGTGTGTGTGTGTGTGTGTGTGTGTATTTCCTCCTTATATGTCTGAATTCCTCGAAGTTACTATTACAGTGTTATTTAGTTTTTCTTCTTCTTTTCAGAAAGGGGATGTTTGGGCTCAAGCTGAAGAAGAAGAAGAAGAAAGCAGAAAAGGGGTTAATCCTAGCCAATAAGGCTGCCCAAGGTGAGGCTTTTGGGGGTGGGGAAAATGCACTACCCTGGCGCCTACAGGTCTCACAGAGCTGAGCCCTCCTTGGCTGAGAATGGAGCTCTCCCTCCGTGGGAGTGAGGTGGGAAGTGTGGTGTCTGCTGGGTCTTCGGGCCCTGCCGGTCACAGGTACGGCGTCCGCCCCAGTGCTGCTGGTCATCTGGTCACTGGGCCCAACAGGGGTGGGGGAGCACCTGCTGGGCTGTGGAAGGGGACCCCAGGGGGAGAGAGTGGCAAGGTTCAAGCTCCTGTTTCTGTCCTGATTTGCTCTGTGGTCCAGGAATCACAACACAGCTGTGATTCTTGGCTTTTCCCTCTGGCAAGTGGGCACGATGGGGGTTGCTGGGCCGACCTCACACGCCTTGGGGAGGATCCAGGGAGATTTTAAAAATACGAGTGAGGACAGCAGCTGCTACAGGGGAAGGTTTACATTTATTGTCCCATTCGACCCCGCCATCATCCGACCAGTGGGTGTTGCTATCCCAGGTTTACGAAGGAGGTTGTAGAGATGCAGAGAGAGTAAGTCAAGTGTGGGAAGGACAGCTACTGAATTTGCAGGGCACCATGGAAAACGAAAATGCAAAGCCATTGTTAAGAAATTATTAAGTTTCTGGATGGCAATAGCAGAGTATTGAGCCAAGTGCGATGAGATCCTTCAGATCACAGGACCCTGTGTGGCTGCACGAAGCTCAGAATCAGCCCTGAGACCCAGAGCACAGGCCAGGAAGCAGTGAGCAGCACTGGGATGTCAGTCCCGGCTGTCTGACTTTGTGTCCTCAGAATGGGCTACTTGCATCTTCAAAAGAGCAAATGAATCCCCAAGTTACAGTGTGAACCGTGCCAGTGGGGATAGGCCTGGCGTCAGGTAGACACACGTTTGTTGAGTCAGATAGGATTAACCACTTCCGATGGACAGTTCTGCGGTGGTCTCCTAGAGTCCACAGCCCAGTGGCCCTGACAACAGCGAATTCAAGGCCAGCTCTCTGGACCATTTCTAAAACAAAATGGTGCAGTGGGTCTGCTTTATCTTCACCCCTCTTGTCACCTTGGGGGGCCTCCCTCGCCCTTCACCGCTGCCCCCTGCGGGTGCCCTGTCGCTTCATGTCCCTCTCTCCCAACTCCATTTCCTGCCCTCACATATAACCTACAGTGGAAATCTATGGACGCTTATTCATACTAAAGTGTTGGTAATAACGATGAAGTCATCCTTGGATGGGATGAGAGAGGCATTTTAAGTGGGGACAGGGCTTAAAGCTACCTACTCAGGGAATAGGTGGAAAAGGCTTTTAGGTCTTATCTGGTGTCCTTGAAATTAGGACCCTGCAGTAGGTCCCGGGGCATAAGGTTGAATGAGACAGTCCCTTACTTTCAGGACCTTATGAAAAATAATATTTAGGACACATTTAGTAAGTCCCTGCTGCTTTTTAGTTGACATGCATCATTCATGACTCTGAAATGTAGGTTCCTTTGCTCCTGTACAATAGAGGTGCAGAGAGGTTGAGTGCTTACCCAAAGTTGCACAGCTAAGAAGCAGAGAAGCTGGCTTCTGAGCAGAGGTCAATCTCATACAAGAGCCTGGGTTTTCCTACTCCATGGGTCAGCCTCCACTTAGGAGCCTCTACTGACTGCACGGAAGGAAAGAACAAGCTGGTGGAGATTTAGGGCAGTCAACCTGAGGCATTTCAGAGAAGCTGACTCCCCAGGCTCATTCTAATTAGAGTCTTTAGCCCACAAAGCAAACAGGGCAGAGTGGAATCAGGCCCCTCCTAGAAAGTAAATAGCATTTATGCTGATGGCCAGGGGCTTGCCCCGTAGGAGACTGACAAAACAAAGTCCATAGTACACTCTCTCCTTTTTGGCCTGGCCTGGGAAGTTAGGGCTTTACTGGATGAAGTATTTGGCGATTCTCAAAGTCAGTGGCTCTCATATCCGTGTATTTGAGGCATAGTGGCTATGTCTTAAATTTCATAAAATTCCAATGATCCTAACCCATCCATTAATTAGTTACCCAAAGTTACTGAGTCCCTCCCATGATCAACCATTCATTCATTTCCTCAACAAATGCTAATGGACTGTAAGCTGAGTGCTGGGTTCTGCGCTAGATTCTGGTATAGAACAGTGCCCTCGGGTAGTTTAGAGGGAGGATCACCCTGTGTAGGACTCTTCTGTTTGCCTTTCCCAAATCAATGCTCCACCCTTTTCCACCTGTTCTCGGTCCCAGGAGGCTGACCTGTATTGATGCAGAACCCAGGTCCCTTCCCCAGTGGGGCGCCTCAGCAGGAAGGATGAGGGAGGGAGGAGCATGAGCTCAGATCCAGTGATTGGATGTGTCCCTCAACTGAAGGGTTGTAGGGAGCCGACTGGACCTGACTTCCTCTCCTTCCAGGTTCTGGTAACTGCTCTCTTGCCTCATTTTTGGGGCCTCCAAACAGAAACAGCTTGGCTGCTGTGAGCCCCAGATAGATGCACAACTCTTTGTGATTTTCCTGTACCCACACCTTTGTATAAAGTCCTCAAATCATCCTGTTCTGGGGGGGGGGATGGGGGAGCCTCTTTTATCTATTGAGACCTGAGTAGGTAACCGCATTACAGGTTGAGAAGAGTGCTATAAAGAAAATAGACAATAAAAAATAACACCTCTGTGAGGTAGGTAACATTGGCCTTGCCTGGCTTTATAGGTGAGGACGACAGGGCTGAGAGAAGCGAAGTAACTTGCCCCAAAACATAAAGTTAGAAAGTGGCAGAGCTGGGATTTCCGCCCAACCTTTGGAGTCAGGGTTTTGAACTTCACCATGCAGTCTCTTAGTGCCTGAGAGAATTCCACACACTCTTTGGTTTTTGTCAAAAATCTGTCTGAGAAGTGGTTCTTAAGCTTTGCTACACATTAGAATCACCTGGGGGGATTAAAAAAAAAATGGACATCTGGGCGACATCCCAGATCAATTACATCAGAAGCCCTCAGTGGGGGAAGAGGAGGTCTAAAGAATATGTTTACTATCCATTCATTTAAATTTTCTGGGCACTCGTGCATTCATTTCCTGTGGCCGTTGTAACAAATGACCACAGACTGGGTGGCTTAAAATAACCCACATTAATTTTCTCATAGTAACGGAGGCGGGAAATTCACAATCAGCATCACGGGGCCGAAATCACAATATTGGCAGGGCCTCACCCCCTCGGGAGTATCTGATTCCTCCCTCTTCCATCTTCCAATGGCTGGGGTGGCAGCGTCTGGCCCATCTCTGCCTTGTGATCACATTGCATTCTTCTGTTCTCCCTCTGCCTCCCTCTTGTAACCAACGATACATATGATTGCAACTAGGACCTACCTGTATGGTCCCGGATACTCTCCCCATTGGAAAATCCTTAATTTAATCAAAGACCCTTTTTCCAAGTAACATTCACAGGTTCTGGGGACTAGGACTTGAGGTCTTTGGGAAATATAATTCAACCTAGGACACCTTTCTACTCAAAATTGGCCCTCAGACAGCAGGAACAGACTTACATGGACCATTGCTGTTAGAAATGCAGAATCTTGGCCTCCACCCCAGACCTACTGAATCAGAATCTGCATTTCAACAGTTTCCCAGGTGATTCTTATGCACATTACCTTTTACTGAGGAGGTTCAGAGGGAATAAATGACTTGTCTGAAGGTCCACTGTGGCAAGGTCATGACTTGAAAGCATGTCTTTAAGTTCATAATCCAGTTGTCTTTCCACAATACCATGCATATACGTCTACTCTTTTTTTTTTTTAGAAACAAGATGAATATTTTTTTTAGAAAAATTAAGGTACATGCCTTTCTTTTCTGCCAGTGAGATATTAAGTTTCATGCTGGCAGGGAATGTCTTATAGGCTCCTTGTACTCCTTATGATGATTGGCATAGTGCTGGACAGTTGAGGCTCAGGTCACCTCTGTGTATGTCATAATTGACAGTTTTCTTCCTTTGTTTGCTCCTCTAGATGGCCAGAGTGAAGCAGAGGCACCACAGGAGGGGTCTTCTCACCAGGAAGGACCAGGAGGAGATTTTATTTATGATCAGGAATCTGTCACTCCTATCCCTTCAACTCCTCCAAAGAGAAGGTACAGTGTTGGTGCAGGAAGTCGGCGCACGTTACTGGGTACCTCCCATGGGGGGGGCACGTCTGCAGGTTCTGGGAAACAGAGAATAATACCTGATCACTGTCCGCAAGGAGCCAGATGTCTAAGACAGGAAGACAGATGTCTGTATCTACTTCATATCCTCTACGGCAGTGCTGGCCTCTTGATTCCGGTCAGCCTTCAGCAGGCCAGGGGCTCAGCTCTACCAGCTTCTGGTCTTCAATCCCCTGAGTTAAGGTCCTGCTGTGCCTCGTAATTCAGGAATGACAGGAACAACAGGAGACAGACTCAGGACCTGAGTCCCTCACCTGCTCTTTAATTCATCAAGCTGCCAGATATCTTAGCTTTGTGTTTGTCCCAAGTGTTTATCCTACCCAACGAAAAGTCAGAACAAACTGTCCTTTTGCATGTGATTTGCTATTATCAGTTAGCGCTTCATGTGTAACAACCCCAAGCTCAGAGGCTTAATACAAGAATTTATTATGGCTTATGAATCTATGAATTAGTTGGTTAGCTTTACTGGTTCCAGATAGTTATACATCCATCACTCATGTGTGTGTGGTCACTGGTAACTCTGCTGATTTTAGTTTGAGGGTTGGCTGGTGGTAGGCTGGTCTAGGATTGCTTCACCCAGGACCACTGAGCTCTCCTCCATATGGTGTTAGATCCTCTAGCAGGCTAGTCCAAGCTTATTCCAATGGTGGTGATGGCAGAGTTTCAAGAGAAGGAAGGCAGGGTGGAAGTACACAAAGGTTCTTGAGCCTAGGCTTGGAATTAGCAAAAATCATTTCTGCTGCATTCTATTGGCTAATGCAAGTCACAAGTCCAGCCCATGTCAGAATGAGAGACTACAAGTTACAAGGCAAAGAGCATAGATCCAAGGTAACTAATACTTGGGGCTATTGATGTCTTCAGTCTACCGTATTTGTTTATGTCATTTTCTTACTCATGGTAGTTCCTCACGCCCTCCCTTCTATTTCTGCTCAGAATTCTTACTATCAATAAAGCATATTAGTCCTTCCCTGTGTGGCAGAACCTGAATTGTAACTGGGCCATGGCAGGATAGCACACAGTAGATATGTGTAAGAGGTAGAGGGTGGTTGGGAAAGAGCTGGAAATCTGAGATGGTGATAGCTGAAAGGTTGACTCTTAAAAGCAGACATGAAATTTGTATGCATATCCTCACTGCAGTATCTCCTTCTCCCTATATGGCACCATGACAGTCATGGCCCCCCAAGTCCCCTGAATCAGGATTGCAATTATTTTTAAATATCCTTGAAGGGATCCCTTGTGATTTACTTCACCAGAATAACAATACTGAATGAGGAAAGCAGGGGGAGAAGAAGTAAGGAGGAGAAGACTTTTTCTTTTTCCCTGGTTAGTGCATTCTGCATCCATCAAAATTCTACCCACCAACTAATGCTCAAGTGACATCTAATCTCTGCAGTAAAGTCTTTGTTGCTTACCTGGACTCTCAGAAATGTCTCTCTTCTTTGAACTTGTATCACATTTTTTTTTTTCTACAACACATTTTACATTTACTAGTTCTTCCTTGATATACTTTGGTCCTCTCTCCCTGGGATAGATTGCTAGCTCTGCAAGGGCCAGGTTGCTAGCTCATTCACCTGTTTATCCTCTGAGACCAGGAAAGCACTTTCACACAGTAAATGGTCAGTATGAATTTGCCATTTTATTAATGAACGTATATACCTTTTGATATCTACCCTTCCCTACATGCATTATCTCCTTTAATCCTTAGAATAACCCTATGTGGTCAGAATTATTATTTCCACTTTCAGATGAGGAAATTAAGCGTAACATCACAAAATTGGGAAAAACAAATATTTTAATTCAGATCAGTCTGACTCCAAAGCTTTGAGATTTTTTACTAGCTTACTCTGTTCTCTATTAGACTCAATTATAATCAGCAGAAAAGGGATGAAGTCAAATGCAAGATGGTATTTTCAGAAGGCAAGAGAATAAAATTCAATAGGAACTCAAGCTCATTCATTTCCCACTCATTGCTGCCTTGGTGACGACAGGGATTCTTCACCTCTTCCTACCATTATCAGTTTCTAAATACCCAGGTGTTGCACATCTGTTTCCAATTACTTATGATAGTCCAGATAAATGAAATCCCCTGGAATGTGAAATCTCACTGAGATGGCATCTAGGTTGTTCGTTCCAATTTTCTCTTTTACTAATTCTTTCAAAAGCAATCACAAAACTCAGGGTTGTTATATTTACTAGGAATGGCAAAGGGGTGCCTGGGTGGCTCAGTTGGTTAAGCGACTGCCTTCGGCTCAGGTCATGATCCCAGAGTCCTGGGATCGAGTCCCACATCGGGCTCCCTGCTCATCGGGGAGCCTGCTTCTCCCTCTGACCCTCTCCCCGTCATGCTGTTTCTCTCTCTCTCTCTCAAATAAATAAATAAAATCTTAAAAAAAAAAAAAAAAGGAAATGGCAAAGAAGTCTTGTGGATAGGATCAGACAGGAGATAAGGGAGATCTTTATGTAGACCCAGCTCTGCCACTGACTTGCTGAGGCATCTCAGTTTCTCATTCTGTATAAAAAATAAATGATACTGATAATCATACTCACAATAAGAGTTGACATTTATTCTTGCCAAGCACTGGGTTAAACCTTTACATGCATTATATCATTCACTTGTAGCAATTACCTCGTGTGGTAAGTGCTATTATTAGTTCCACTTTTAGGATGGAGAAACTGAGTCATAGAGAGGTTAAGTCACTTGTTTATTTACATTTATCTCCTCCAGAGATGGAGAGAGAATATGTGATACAGTATTAATAAAACTACTTAAATATACCTGGGAAAATATTATCATGGCTTATGGATCTAAAGTATGTTCTTACTTAAACAAATACATTAAACTTTCTTTTAATAGATCAAAACTGTTGACTAAGATCCATGATGGGGAGGTCAGGTCCCAAAACTATCAAGTAAGTGGATGACTCCTCCTGCCCAGCCTCCCCCGGTTCTTCTTGTGTGAACGAACAGCAAGGTCCAGAGTGCATACGTGTTGCTTTGTGTTGTAGATTGCCATCACCGTCACTGAGGCCCGCCAGCTGGTGGGTGAGAACATTGATCCAGTTGTGATCATTGAGGTCGGGGACGAGAAGAAGCAAAGCACAGTGAAGGAAGGAACCAACAGCCCATTTTACAATGAAGTAAGTCGTGGAGGTCACCAACATCTTCCCCACCAATTCTCCCTCCACTCCCATCTGTGGGAAAGCTGTGCCCCTCCTCACTGCTTCCCACGACTTGTGTAAGCCTTGGCAAACCCTCTGAGCCTCCTTACAAACAACCCCATAGAGTTTCACAAAAAGATGATGAAAAGGAGAGGGGAGGAATTCCTACTGATTTTAAATTCATTGCTGTGTTTTCAATATACCCATTTTCTTATTTCTCATATGCTCATCTTCACCCATTATAAGCTCTGGTTTTAAGTTCAATAAATGTATTGAGTGTTGGTGATGAAGAAGATAAACATCTTTTTCATGAAAGAGACACTAGAAATTTAATTATTAATTTTGAAATAGGCATGTTGCTTTGGAAAGGAAAGCAGACGGGTTTTTCTAAGCAGTGTAAAAATTGTGAACATCAAAGAGAAAAACATCAGAGAGAGACAGGAAGCTTCTAAATGTTATACAAAAAATGCAGCAAACTCTTAACTATTTCCCTAATGGGAGTAGTAATTGAAAAGGGAGACCATGGAAAATGAAATCAACAGAAAATAACCAAATCCCACTTGAGCTGTTAACTGTGTGAGGCAATTGAGTTTGAAATGTGAAACTCAGCAGAAAACAATAAACATTGGAACTAATTTATTGGTCCAAGGAACTCACAACGTTTCATATATCCGAACGAGGAATTTCATGTGAGTTTTCCACATAAAAGAAATTCTGAACAACACAACTCTTTAAAAGTTTGAACATATATATGAAAAGCTTCCTGAAATATCATGTGTATTTTCCCATTTTCTTAAACAGAAGACATTGAATGTAATGTGGCCTGTCATTGATATCTAGGGACTGCCATTTTGAAGGTTTCTTATTATGATGTATCATGGCATCTTTCAATTTCCACATTTTGGTTTTTCTGTTCTGCTGTTTAAAACCAGGCTGTGAGTAGTCAGTTCTCCCTTTCCTACTGCTGTCCTGTTCATCTCTAAGGTCCTTGCATTATTCCTCCACCCTAAAGCTCAAAAACAAACAACCCACGAAGCAACTTCCTGGTCCTGCCTCCCCCACCCCTACCAGTCCCCAAAAGACGCAACCTACAACAAAACACCACCCCAGTGTTCTACATCTTAGGAGAATATTACCTCACATTTGGGAGGTACTGGGTAAAGTTCAAATGGTGAAACATCTATACTTGAACGCTTGTGTGATAATTTCTGGAGAACTGAGCCGTGCTCTCAGGCTCAGCAATAACCAGCTGTCTGAATCTAGGCATGTCTTTTAAATCCTTTGGTCTTCAGTCTTCTTATCTGTAGAATAGAGAGACTGGTCTAGAGAATTTCTTCAACTCTAAAATTCAATCACTTTCTTAAAATTAGAAGTCCTCCTTGTCCATAATTTCTTTTCATTCTCTTCCTGGTCAGTCTTGGGAATGGCCACAAAGATGTTTGAAACTGAAAAATCCTGAGACAATTAGATTTTAATCAAGTTCACCCCAAATTAAAACCACACTCTGATTTTCACCCATCATTATTTATAGGCCAACAAATTAAGAGAATTGACAATATCAAGGGTTGGCAGGGGATGGGGAAATGGCTTTTTCATATGCTGCTAGTGAGCATGTAAAATGGCTTGGCCCCTTTGGAAAGAAATTTCATATTATCTATTAGATATTTACATGCACATAAGCCATGACCCAATAATTGCACATTTTATGTCCATTTTAGAGGAAAATTCACGTATATCCTGTGCAAAGATGGAGATGACAGCATTTTTTTTTTGCATTTGAAAAAAAAATTGGAAAGAATTTAGGTGACCCTAAATAGGGGATGGCCAATTGATTTATGGTATATCCATGCTACTGAGGACCATGCAGCAATTGGTTAAAACGGTAGAAATCTACGACTAGTCCAGTAATAAAGTTCTTAAATGCAAGCCTGGAATTTATGGTCAGAATGAACTTTATGTTTTTTAGTACTTTGTCTTTGACTTCATTGGACCCCAACTGCATCTTTTTGACAAGATCATCAAAATCTCAGTAAGTATATCATTGGTGATGGAAGTGGGAGGGTGATGGGAGAGATTCTAGGTATTGGGAACTCTCTAGAACAGCTCAGCCTGCTTAGGGGTGAATAGGTTTGGGAGGGTGAGTGTGGGATGGTAAGTTCAAAACCAACAGAATGGAACATGAAATAACTAATGTGGAGGAATTTGAGAAGGAAAACCTCCTCAAGGAAATTTGTGCTTCTTGGAAACAAGTTATAAGCTACTCTCAAGCTATCATGAATTGAATTGTGGAGTTTACTAATGTGGGAACTTGCAACACATGCTTCAAATGTCATCTTGACAGATTGCCATTTTGAGTCAATTTATTTCTTTTTATGAGATGAAATGTTAGTGTTTCTCTCTTGGGATGATATCCACACTAATGATAATTAATCACACTGCTCCCCCCTCGTAGTTGGTAATAAATAGAGAAGTAGGAAAAGGCATCAGGAAGGAACCAAATATATCAGTAATGCTGGATCAGAGGACATGATTTGGAGCAAGTGGTTGCCATTTGGCCTCTTCCTAGCTGCCTCTGAGCGTAGACCTTCGGACCTGTTCATGGGGGGTTGTGTCTGCCGCACATACCCTTCTTCAGCTCCACGGGTGACTTCCTGTCTCCACAGATCATGTCTGAACAGTAGAGACAGAGAAGCTTCTTGGTCTAGCCAGGCACCTTATCCAGGTGGTCCACCACATGGAGGACAGGAACGGGAAGGGAGAGTGCCCATGCTGAAGGGCTAGTACTTCAGAGAAAATGGGGGCCAGACAAGATTGATACCAACCTCACATCACTCAGCAAAGGGACAGAGAGACCAGTGGGTGACAGACTGCATTTATCTCACCAGTCTGGGAAATCACTGCTTCTCCCATGAAGAGGTTAGCATGGCTATGCATGCCTGAGAGAGGCAGAGTGGGTCATGGAAGGGTAAGCGCTCTCCTCCTAATGGTTCTGAAAGGACAGACTCCATACTTTAAGTACCAGTGCAAGACATATGGAGAGTGAGGAAATGTTTTCCTTTGCAGTGACAGCAACTCTAGTTAGAATTTTGAAGATGGCAAAACTTGTCTTGGAGACTTCCTTGCCTGTCCTTATCATCCACCCATCTCTGTAATTTATATTATATTATATTTATTATGTATTTTATATATGTACATAGTCATATATATATATATATATATATAAACATATATAACATATTAATATATAGGTCCTGCTTTAAGTCTTAGGTAATAGTGGAATTATTATATTCTCTTTCTCAGGGGCACTTGAAGAATGTGACTCTTGAAGAATGAAAAGTTATCAAGAATCAAACATTCTTAAAAAAATAAGAGCCAAACATTATTTATTTATTTTAATTTTTTTAGAGAGGGAGAGCATGAGCGGGGAGGGGCAGCAGGAGAGGGAGGGAATCTTAAGTAGACTCCACACTCGACGTGGAGCCCATTGCGGGGCTCGATCTCACAACCCTAAGATCATGACCTGAGCTGAAATCAAGAGTTGGATGCTTGACCGAGGGAGCCACCCAGGCGCCCAAGCCAAATATTCTTAATTTGAATTTTAGGCATGATGACAAGTGGTACAGAATATATTCTGGGACCTGGGGCATTGCCTCAGACTTTGTTACATTGCATAGCTCTGGCAACCACCTGTTTGTGAGATAGGCAGTGTAGCTGGGCCCTAAGGAACTGTCTAGATTTCAGACAAACAATTAATAGCTAGATTTTTATACCATAGCATAGACAAGGGTCATGGCTTTCTGTGGGACCATGGATTTTTAGACTGAGGACCAAAGCTGGTATTGCCTTTCTTTCTTTCCCTAACTTGGAAGAAGAGAATACTTTGGGATCCCCAAATGACCCTTAGGGACAGAGACCAAAGATTTTAAAGGGAAAACTCCCCTTGGAGGGGCCTATTTAATACAAGTTTTCTGGTAGTTCATGAACTAAAAGTCAACATGCCCAAAATAAATTCAACATGGGACAAGAAGGGGGTGGAGTGCAGTAAGCAGATACTATTGGGATAGAGAGGCTGTAGCCAGACCATGGTGGTGCCAAAGACCATCTTCCTTTGACAGCGACCGCAGGCATGCAGGGCCCCCAGCACTCTGTGTGTGATACTCCCTGAAGTCCCTGTAATCTCATGCTTGCCCACACCTGGCGCTCAGACTGGGTGGATGGATAATTTGAGGAGGCCTCCTGTGTTATTTAAAGACCCATGTGGGCTCTTATGTCCCATTGTGCCCACAGGGACCCAGATGCCTTTGGCCTAAGAAGAGAGCCTGAATCAGGCTTATGTTCTCGCTGGGGCCTTTGGGAAGCCACATTAGCAACTGCAAGCATGGGGAGGTTTGGAGTGAGCTTTATATATGTGGCCTTAAATAACTCCTCCCCTCGAGCCAAGCTGTCCTTACTTGCCCTCAGTTCTCTTAACTCCCCTACAAAGTTTGGGCGAGGTAGTAAGGGTAGAAAGGGAGATTGGAAGGGCTGTCATTTCTTCATTTCCTAAAGTCAATTGAATTTATTTTTATTAGTTGCCTCCACCAAAAGGAGCTGTTTAGAAACCACATAAGTCTTCCACTCATCCATCATTTGATCAGTCAATCATTCATTAATTCAGTGAATGTTTACTGAATACCTATTCTGAACAAGGCCATGCATGTGGTGGGTGGAGAAAGTAGGAAACTGTTTCTGATTCAAGGAACTCATAGAATGTCATAGAAGGGAGCCCAGAGACCCTCTAGTCTAACACAGCTGGTGCAGGAACCCCTGTCGCCACCTTTCTGACATGGGGTTTTGGCACACTGCTTGGTTACATCCAGTGATGGACGGGTCACTATCTCTAGAAAAGCCTGTTCATTACTGGGAAGTTCCGTTATAAAACCTATCCTTATAGTGAGCTGAGTCTCTCTTCGTGTGACTTGGATCCACATGGGGAACCTACTCCCTCTTGTACATGGCAGTGTTTCCAAGATTGGAAAACACTTCAGTTACCATTACCCCACCTCCACACCCCCAGTTTTCTCTTTTCTGAGTTAAAGGTTAAACTACTCCTGCTTCTTCAGCAGTCTCTTATGCAGTGTGCCTTCTGGACCCCGTGCCAGGTCTGCTGCTTTCCTTTAGAGCTTCCTCAACCTGATAGCACTGCATTAAAGTGTGTTGCTGTCACCAGCCAGGCAATCTGCTGCTGACTTCTGATCAGACAAAACATTGAGGATGACCACTTCCTTTGTTCTTACTATTGTACATGTCCCAAACTTCTCAAAGCTATATGCGATGAGTTCTCTGAGTAAGTTGTGAGCAGAGTGTGGTGGAAGTTTAGGAGAGAAAGGGGACTTTCAGCTGTGGGGGATCAGGGAAGGCTGCTTGGAGGAGGCAACATTTGCTCTAGGCATTGAAGGATAGGTAGAGTTTCAGTAGGCAGAGATGGGTGTTGAAGGGTGGGCTGTACCAGAGCTCACTTTGGTTTAAAAAGATACTTTTCAGAGAGTGAGATTTGTTAGGTGTCCTTCAATAGCTGAAAACCTGCTAGGAGGAAGAGGTCCAGGTGAGATACTTCTGGATGCCCTTTTCACTTGATGACCAAATGTCACTGTGCTCCAGACAAGAGTGAAGGCCAGACAAGCGTCACGGTCTCGAATCCTTGCTGAGGGGTCATGAACCCATTTCACAGATTTATCCTCAAAGAGAAATCTAGTGCAGCCAACTCACTGCTCCATCTCTCCTCAGGTTTTTCACCACAAGCTGATAGGCAGCATATTGATCGGCTCCTTCAAAGTAGACCTGGGGACTGTGTACAACCAGCCTGGTAAGGAAGCATCACTTCCCAATCTCTCCCTTACTCATCTCCAGTTTGCCACACCTGGAGGTCAACTCATTCATGTACCCATCCACTGACCCACTCATTCAATCAGATGAGCACCAATTACACAACTGGAGCAAACCCGGCTCTTTTCCTCAACGTTGACCATCTAATGACAACATTATCTTTCATGTCCATACTTCTGAGCAGTTTTCTTCCCCCAACAAATTCCGTCTGTAAGTTTGTGCTGTGATGCTGTGTGACACGGGCAGAAACAGTGGCATAGGAGTTACACATATGGACTCCAGAGCCAGATTGCCTGGCTTCACATTCCACCCTGCTCTTTCATGGTTGTGCAACTGACTTGACTTCTCTGCACCTCAGCTTCTTCATCCGAGAAAATGAAGATAAGATAGTACCTCCTTTCCAGGGTTGTTGGAAGATTAAGTTGATATATAAAGTGCTTCATATAGAACCTAGCTCAGAGTAATGGCTGTGGCATGCCATATAAGGGTTTGCTACGGTAATTCTTATTATCTCTGATTTATAGGAAAGTGAAACTCAGAGAAGGCAGGTAATTTGTCCAAGGTCAGGAGCTGATAAGTAAGAGGGCCGTCAACAAATCTAGATCTTCTCATGAAAGCTCCCTTCTCTTCAAAGCAATTCCAACTCGCATGAGTTGGGGGCCAGGAGTGCAGTGGTTGGGGTTAATACCTTAAGGGGTGCTGCGGACTGTGGGGAACAGGAGGGCTCACAGCCCACATGAAAGGAGCAGTGGCTTCTCAGCTCCCTTCCCACCTGCAAACACGTGGAACTGTATATTCTGTATTGGCAGATCTAACAATTTTTTTTAGACAAGCCAGAGGTCTAGATTTTGTAAGAGCTTTTAAAGTTTGGACTGACAGTGTAGGCCAAACAAAAAGATCCATGAGCCCCATTTACAGCCTGTGAAAGAGTATGTGACTTCTTTACCCCATTGATGTCCTCCTAGCCTGTCCAAGCTAAGAACCTATCTAGGTGATTAGCGCTGGGTGGAAGGCTTTCCAAATACCTGTGGCAGGTTGGAGGAGAGAGAGAAGAGGGTGGGAACAAAAGGGGAGGAGGGAAGGAGGGGAGGGAGGCAGCACGAGGCTGGGGATACTGACAAGAGCTGCTGCCTCCCAGGGAGCAGATCCAGGGAGGCCTGGGGTGTGGGACAGACCTGCTGGGTCCAGCTGGGCGGGGAATCGGAGCTGTCAGGACGCTTTTACAGGTCATCAGTTCTGTGACAAGTGGGCCCTGCTCACAGACCCTGGCGACATCAGGACTGGCACGAAGGGGTACCTGAAGTGTGACATCAGTGTGACTGGGAAAGGCGACGTCTTGAAGACCAACCCCAAAACCTCTGATGCCGAGGAGCAAATAGAAAGGTGAGACAGGCCCATCCAGGGTCGTGCAAGAGAAATGATATGTCCCAGGTTCCATTTCTCTTTCCTCCCTCTCCCTCCCTTTCCTTGTGGGCACATGAGAACTGCCAAGTTCATGGCTTGTCTACCTGGGATTCTGCTCTATCAGAGGCACCAAGATGTGTCTTATCAAAGGTGTCACTAGTCTTTGGGAGGTCAGCTTCTAGGACAAGGACCGCCTGTCTCCATATAATAACCCAAAATAGATAAGCTGTTCCTGAGCTTATCCTATTTATCTGAATTTGGCTGATTTTTCTTTGAAGGAATTATCATTTCAACCAGTGGTTTGTGAAATGGGAAGACTTAATGCGCTTCTTTTAAGATGCAGAGTGGGAGACGGTGTTTATTCTATAATTCAAGGACTTGAAGGAGTTTGCATTCACTCTATTCATACCCTTTGCTGCCAAGGACACCACAAAGAAAACTCATTTTATTTTATTTTTTTAAATTTTATTTTATTATGTTATGTTAGTCACCATATAGTACATTATTAAGAAAACTCATTTTAGCAATGAATCCTGATCTTTTCAGTTTTTTCTCCTATATCAGGATCCTTCTTTCTGTCTCCAAATTGCTTCTACCTTTTCTCTCTTCTTCCAAGTGAGAGAGATTTTTTATTTTTTGTTTTTTGTTCCCCCTCAAGGAACCTTTTGATCCCTCAAGGGTTTCCATCAGAGAGACCCTGGGCCAGATTCTATGTGAGACTCTACAAAGCAGAGGGCTTGCCCAAAATGAACTCCAGCATCATGGCGAATGTCACTAAAGCATTTGTGGGTGACAATAAGGACCTCGTGGACCCCTTTGTGGAGGTCTCCTTTGCTGGGCAGATGGTAAGGAATGTTGTCACCACCAACAGCAAACCAGGGCCAGAACTCTGCTCTTTACCTAGGACATTACTAATCAAATGAAATCAAGTTAAAATAAAAATTAGGAAGTGCCTTAAGAGAGAAAGCTTTCACAAAAGACGTTGAGTCACATGGCAGGAAAGTGGGGGTGGTGGTGACCCACTCACTGTCCATTTGAGATCATGGAGAAGGGCTGTGGAGTATTGCGATTTAGGACCCAGGCAGACAGGCCTCCTTCCTTACCTCTGGCTACTTCTCTGAGCTGTTACTCAGTCCCCAGGCTCCATAGCCTCGCCACCTGCCTCCCAACCTACTCCCCAGGCTCTCCAGGTAGTCCTCGTCCTGTGTAAGCCTGGACATCTCTGTTTTCTGTTATTCCCTGCTCAAGAGCCATTGGAAGTACCAGCACCTGGGCACGTGGTCACAGCTTAATCCTGGTTGGCTGGACTTTGAAGCTTCAGCTGACACACATGTTGTCTCTGCCCTTACAATATATGCTACTCTAACCCCTCATCTTGGCAGGGTGAACATTGGAGTATTTTTTACTTGGATCCCTTGAGTCATATAGGACATCATCTCCATTTTATGACAAGGAAACTGAGGTCCAGAAGGGGGAAGTGACTTGCACAAGGCCTTACTTTTATAAGACACAAACTCAGGGTCTAACTATATCTGCTACATGGAACAGATGCATGGAACAACTCATGTTCAGAACATGCATGTTGGCCTTTTTCCAGCCCCCATGTGATTATGAGAACTTTCTGAGGGCAGGACCCATCAATTACTCCCTTTGTTCCTGATGCCTGGCATGGTGTCTGGTGCAGAGTAGGATGTTAGTACAGTATTCCTCCCTTATCTGTGGTTTTGCTTGCCATGGTTTCAGTTACTCATGGTCTTCATGGCCTGAAATTATTAAATGGGAAATTCCAGAAATAAATAATTGATGAGTTCTAAATTGCACGCCGTTCCAAATAGCGGGATAAAATCTCGCGCTATCCTGCTCCATCCTACCCAGATGTGAATCATCCCTTTATCCAGCAAGTCAGCCCTGCCTACAGTTAGTCACTCAGCCACCTCGGTTATCGGGTACACTGTGGCGCTATGGTAGTGCTTATGTTCAAAGCACCCTTATTTTACTTAATAATGTCCCCTAGATGCAGGAGGGAGTGGTCCTGGCAATTCAGATACACCAAAGAGAAGCTATAAGTGCTTCCTTTAAGTGAAAAGGTGATAGTTCTCAATAAGAAAGGGAAAGAAATTGTACGCTGAGGTTGCTAAGATCTATGATAATGTTTATTACAATATATTGTTTTAATTGTTCTATTTTATTATTAGTTATTTTTGGTAATCTCATACTGTGCCTTATTTATAAATACACTTTATCATAGGTATGTATGTATAGGAAAAAAACTTAGTATATATAAGGTTCAGCATTATCTATGGGTTCAGGCATCCACTAGTGTCTTGGGATGTGTTCCCTGTGGATAAGGGCGGGGCACTGTAATGTTCCTGGGTGCAAAGGATTTCCATGGGTGTTGGGTGGAAGCAGGTTCATTATTTCTGGCAACTTACTTTATATTTCCCGCTGGTTTGAAGAGTTTTCTTTAGTCAGTTCAGGGGGCCTCTTTCCTTTCTTTTGACGGCTTACATCTTGCTGGCTTTGTTTTTAGGGGCGAACCACAGTGCAGAAGAACTGTGCCAATCCTGTGTGGCACGAACAGGTGGTCTTCAAGGAAATGTTCCCTCCTTTGTGTCGGAGGGTGAAAATCCAGGTGTGGGACGAAGGCAGTGTGAATGATGTAGTGCTGGCCACCCATTTCATCGACCTGAAGAAAATCTCCAACGAACAGGATGGAGATAAAGGCAAATCTTCATCTGTCTCACTTGGGAATGGGGTCACAAAATGATTGATTTGAAGCCCCCATTTTCATAATGAGAGGATTGGAGCAGGCAGTGTGTTAGACATTTCCATGCTCTGTGTGGTTTCTGGTTTGGGTTGATTCAGGGCAATAGGTGGAGCCTGGCTGTGGGATCCAGGAGGCTTGATCGTGGTCCCAGGTCTTCCATGAACATTGCTGGGTGTCCTTGAGGTAGTCATTCCCCCTCTCTGGGCCTTGGGTTTCTTAAATGAAAAATGAAGAGTTTAGATTAGATCAGACATTGATAGGCTATGGTCCATGGGCTACAACCAGCTGGCCAAAAACGTTTGTATGGTTCATAAGCTAAGAATGATTTTTACATGTTTAAATAGCCCAGAAGATACTGTGCCCCCAGCTCACTGTTAGGAGCACACGGTCCTGAGTGTTGCAGGAAGGTGCTGTGATCACACACTCAGAGAGCCAGAGAGGGAATGAGGAGGCGCAGCTAATCCACCAGTCAGGGGAAAGAGCTTTTACTCTTTCTTTATTTGCAAAACCTAAATTAGCAGGTGATAACTTTCTAAATATCCCAACAAACCCTCCCTCCTTAAAATCCCAAGGCAATCTTTCTCTGCACTACAAATTGGTGTTAATTGATGAATATATTTATGCATATATATGTGTGTGTACATATAACGTATATACCAAAGGCTTCACTTACGCAGAGGACAAGATTTACATATTTTTATACCTCTCACAGTGTGACACCACAGAAAGACCTCGATAAACACCTACTGTTTAAGTCTTCCTATCGTGGAAGGGTTTGCCACAGGATTGCTTTACGCAGAATGCGCACCACCCTCAGAATATCTCAACTTGGTGTAAACATGTTTTACCCCAAATTTTCAGGAACATCTTGATGGTGTTCAAAGAAATGTATAAAATAGTTTTAAAAATTAGACATCAGGGGCCATAAAATCTTTTTATCCCCTTTACCACAGTATCTCTGCTCCTTAAAATTGACCCTCCTTTGGGTCAGAATCTCTCTCTTTCTGCCTGACCCCTCTCCATGCCTCTTCAGCCTGTATTTGTTCTTGCTGCATAAGGTAAATCTTCTGCTTAGCACTTATAATGTAAATATTTACTTGTTTAATGTTCGTTTCTGCTTCATTCTCCACTGGGCTCCGTGTTTAGTGTCTAGTGTGGTGCCCGGCACGTGTCAGGACTCAATAAACATGAGTTGAATGAATGAACAGACAAAGGATGCACGTTGGCATTGGTAGTAACATTATAGCTGTGAAGAAGTGTACACGTGTGCATGCAAGGAGGGCTAGAAAGAAAGAAATACAGCAAATATATCAAAGTGGCAATGGTGGCTCTTTGGGGGATGGGATATTCTGTAAATATTTTCTCTTGTCTTTTCGGTATATTTTACATTTTAAATGAATGTGCCAATTTTTATAAAGCAAGAAATAATCAACTTGGAAACATTAGCGGGCAACTAAAGCTTGGGGCTTTTGCAGGCTTTCTACCAACCTTCGGACCTGCCTGGATTAACCTGTACGGTTCACCCAGGAACCACAGCCTGATGGACGACTACCAGGAACTGAATGAAGGTTTTGGAGAAGGCGTGTCATTCAGGGGCAGAATCTTGGTGGAAATTGCTGTGGAGATCCTCTCGGGAGGGGCGCAGGAATCTAAATTTTCCAAGGCACTCAAGGAGCTCAAGTTGTCTTCAAAGGACAAAGACTCCAAATCTTCCAAAGGCTCCAGTAAAGACAAGGGTGACAAAACCAATGAGGGAAAATCCCAGCAGGTGTCAGACAAGACCAACTCAACAGAGGTAGAGGTGGAACCTTTCGATGTGCCCCCCCAGGTAGGTCTGAGCACTGCTCCACTGCCCCGCGAGGCGAGCCCAAGTGGAGGCAGCACCTGCCACCCCAGCTCCCACAGGCTCCCAAAGGCATGCACAGGTCTCACTCCCCCTGCTAAATGTGTTTTGGCCCAGCCTTGTATTCTGGGCCGATCCGCTGCCTCTTCCTGACACATTACAGCCATCCGCTCATGATAGATCCCTCCAGTGTTCCCCCAAAACATGGAATCCCATGAGAACCAAAGTGAAAGGGAAATAAAAGTGTTCTGGGAGAGCTGGTGAAAGCAGGTTGGTGGGGGGATGGACTGAGCTCTATCTGTGGGCTAATTTTGTTTAGCTTTGTTAGCCTAGCCTATGCTCTGGATGTGAGGTAATGTGGGATGAGGGATGAAGAGGAAGAAGAGTGAGTGACATGCTAGGATGAAAGAATTTGAGAAACCTATTCCCCTGGCTAAGACTGGGGGGAAATCACAATTCAAAGGAATGCCTATTTCTCAACATAAAACACATTAGCATTTTTTCTGTATGATGGGAAAGAGATCTGGGTCTCCAAGACGCATACAAACTGTGAATATCCCCTAACTGTTTGTTAGTTTGTTTGTTTATTTGAGAGAGAGAGAGAGAGAGAGAGCAAGTGAGTGTAAGTGGGGGAGGGGCGGAGAGAGAGGGAGAGAGAATCCCAAGCAGGTTTCATGCTCAGTGCCCGATGTGGGACTTGATCTCATGACTCCGAGATCATGACCTGAGCCGAAATCAAGAGTTAGAAGCTCAACTGACTGAGCCACCCAAACACCCCCCATCAACTGTTTAGATTAGCAAGACTGCTCTGTAGTTAAGCAAATGAAGGAACTTGTGTTTTGTTAGTAGCAGAGGTGAGTGGACTCCAGCTCTCAACTTGGATGATTCTGCCTCTGGGAGTGTGTTTCTCAGGTCAACCAGACAATCATTTTGGGTGGGGAAGGAAGGTGATGGCTGGTCTGGGTCACCTTGGCTTTGGTAGAGCCACTTATTTTTACTGCTGGGATCTAATACATCTTAAGAAACAGTGTGGGGGAGAGGTTGGAGCCCAGGCTTGGAAATCGTGAGGGTTGGTTCTATTCATGGCTCTGATAGTAACACCTCTCCATGTTTTAGTTTATTCATTAACAAAATGAGGTAGTAATAGTCTCTTTGTCATAGGCATCTCCTGGGGGTAAATGAGGGAATGCCTGTATGACGGTTGACAGTGTTCTTTACATGTTTATGGTAGGCTGGCAGTACATTTACTATTGCTGTGACCGGTGTTTATGATTTGTTCAGAGCTCTCCACCCTGTTTTTTGGACCTATTTTGGATATTTTGTGGACCTCCCCAGCTCTCCCCTATGGACTTGTATATTGGGAAATATTCTCTGGAAATGTGTACTGTCAGTTTCTTGTGGTTAGAATTGACATTGCTTTGATGTGATTGTATTTATGTGTATTTTTTCAGAATATATGCCAACTTTGGAAATGACATTTTTTGGACTTTGCCAGAAACTGCGGGTACCTTAAGTAGCCACCTATGCTGATATCTGACTGTATCTGATTCTGCAGCAATCTTTCCTACTGTTGAGACTGGCCATTCTTTTCTAGACAGGAATTACCGAGTAGAAAGGGCCTAATAGAAGATTTTCTTAACCCATGTCAGTATCTTCAAGATATTTTGCTAAGGCCATCTAAAAAAAAATTTCTAGCAGAAAGCAAGTGTAGCTGGGAATTTACATAGAGTGTACATTTTCTACAAGGCCAATAGCCCATCTTGGCTCTTGGATAGAAGGTGGTAGGAGAGGGGAAATTCAGGTCTCATTCAAGCCCTTATTTCTCCTTCTTTCTCTCTTCATCTTGGCTTCTTGTTTGTGGTCAGTTTCCTGCTGGGTTTATTAGTTATCTATTGCTATATAACTATTATCCCCAAATTTAGCAACTTAAAACAACAAACATTTATTTTTTCTGTGGATGAGGAATTTGGGAATACCTAGCTTGGTGGTTCTGGCTCAGAATTTTTCATGAGGTTTCAATCAAGATGTTGGTAGGGGCTGCAGTCATCTGACAGCTTGACTGGAACTGTGGGATCCACTTCCAAGATGGCACACTCTCATGGCTGTTGGCAGGACTTGGTTCCTCACCACATGGACCCTTCCATAGGCTTCTTAGTATCTTCATGGCAGTAGGCTTCCCCCTGAGTGGAGTGGGTGATCCGAGAGAGAAAAAGGCAAAAATGTCAATGTCTTTTATGACCAAACCCATAGAAGTCATACACTGATATTTAGGCCATGTTCTACTTGTTAGAAATGAGTCACTAAGCCCAGTCCACACCGAAAGGGGGGAGGAATTAGGCTTCATCTTTTGAGTGGGGGGGGTTTCCAAGGATTTGTGGACATATTTTCTACCTTCCCCAGAGCCTCAACAGCCTCAGAGCTCACCCTTACCAACATGGTGATATTCCTTCTTGAAGCAGTTTCTTTTTTAGCTCTCCAGGGTCCTGAGCTCCTATCTCCCCTGCTGCAGCCATGCTCTCATTGCATACCTGGACAAATGAGTCCCATTATGTTGGCTTTTCCAGTTCACCCTCATCACCACCGTCAAAGGTTATCTCCCTATGCCAAGCTTTCACAGAGCATAGCTAATCTAATAGATATGTTCATTTTCAAATGCTGTGAACATGTACTGACTAGTTTCTTTTTTTAGACATCATCCTCAATATTGGTAGGAATACAAAGAGAGTTTGACTCCATGGAAATTATGATATAGAAGGGGAGGTAAGACATACAAAATAAATGTACAGGAAGTAGAAGGTGATACATACAATAAGGAGCTACAGATAAAGTGCTAATATTTCCTGGAGTAAGTGAAGTATGATAATTAAAATGTTGGGCTCTCAAGTAAGAGAGCTGGATTTCAGATGTGGCAGTGGTTATTGCCCAGCCTCTGGAGAAACATTGCCTCTGAATCTTTGGGCAAGTGATTTAAGCTCCTTATGCTTATTTCCAATAATGATCTCTACTTCATGCGCTCACAGTGAGGATTTAATGAATTAATACATACAAAGTGCTAAGAATAGAGCCTGGCACATAGTAAGTGCTCAATAAATATTAGGCATGTTTAGTAATTTTGGACAGATATTTTAATCTTTCACAAGCTGCATTGTCTTCATCTTTAAACAGGTAGAATAAAAGCATCTTCCTCCTAGGGTGGTTATGAGAATTACATGAGATAGTGTAGGTAAAATTCTTAATACTACATCTGACACATTATAAGAACTCAGTAAACATTGCCATCATCATTTGTCAAACTCAGGAAGTCAAAGTATGCTTCCAAAAGAATGGGCCATTTGAGTTAGACCTGAAGGATGGGAGGATTAAGAGGTGAATTCTGTCTGTTGAAATACTTGCCAAGACTACCATTCTTGTGGCATTTGTATGTGTAGGCTTTATACAAGATGCTCCGTGTAGATGATCTCATTATTCCCCCCTGTAGGCCCTATGACAATGTTTATCTCACAGACAGGGAAAGTGACACCCAGGGAGTGGATATGACTTGACTAAAGTCAACCAGCTAGGAAGTAGCAGAGCTGGGATTTGAAGAAGGGCTGATCTGGTTAAGGAGTCCGTCATCCCTCTTCTAGGCTACATGGCCTATAGTCCCATCAGGTCTTCAGATACTTTTTAACCTCCTCCCCGAGAGTAAACTTGGCCCCAGAAAGGCCAGATAAGTGGCTCATTGACAGCTGGTGCCTACAGTGGCAGCAGGTGGGAGGGGTGTGTGCTCTGTGACTAAGATCCAGCACTGGGCCCCCACCCTGTCCAACATTTTCTGGTCAATAGAAACATTTCCTGCTGATGCCAACAGCAAGGAGGCTCCTGTGTAAAGGAAAGGTCACTTTTTTGAGACCTGTTGGCTCTCAGAGGGACAGGGTTCAGGGCTCCTGATTCAATGGGGCTCTTCAGCTCTGAAGCCATAACTGTTTATTTTCCTTAGATGAACCTTATTGCTTTTTCCATGTAATGCAATCAATCCAACTGTGAAACCAGGAAACACGGACTGTATGGCAACTCATTCAGCCTCTTCACTCAGAAATGTGATGCCGTGTTGGTGTCTCAGCTACATCTGCTCCCTGAACCATCAACCTGTTCCACATCAATAGGAGTCATCTACAAACAGTTATGGTTACCTCGGGATGGCTCCTGTCTTGTGACCTCTCAGGGTCCTGTCTTCCACAATGTAGGATTCCTTGAGAGGGAAGGCTTGGTGGAGCCCAAGCTTCAAATCTTGGCTGACTTTAACTTGCTGTGTGACCTGGGGAAGCCCATTAGTCTCTCTGAGCTTTAGTTTATTCAGATAGGAGGAAGCTGGAGCAGATGAACTCCAAGGCCCTTTTCAGTATAAAAGCCGATGTGATCCTGAGACCCTCCGCATGCTTATAGCTTGTCCTGGATGCATTGGATTGGCTGATGCTCATGCAAGTGCCTAGCCTTCCTGTCTCTTTTATCCAGGCTTATGTTATTTCGGGGAGTAAGGTCTGTCTTTGAACAGCACCAAAGTGTTGGGTTAGCACATGGTAGAGCACTGGTCTGTGGTCAGAATACTTGGGAAAGTTACTAAACTCAACCTTAAGTTTAGTTTCCTCAACTTCTTCGCCTGTAAAATGGGAATGATCCAGATTTTGACCTCTTGAGGTTGTTGAGAAACAAACATAATGTATGTGATCTCCTATATAATCCATAAAACAATGCTCCAATGTAAGGGTTTGATTCTGTTACTGTCTGTTTTCTAAATGGCTGCTCACCCGAAGGTGATTCCAGACCTGTGTTTTACCAATAGTACTGTAGAAAGATACACATGCCAACCTTTGTCTTTAAAAAAAAAAAAAAAGATTTTAATTGCAGGGCAGAAGCTCAGAAGGTTGAGATTATATCATTCTAGATAGATGGCTGAATTTGGATTTGTAATTTGTAGGTCCTGGTTCCTGCCTGCCTGATTAGCAGAGAAATGATGTGCCCTTTCAGGCTGACACTGAAATTCAAATGCCTACAAATCACTCTGGACAAGTTAACATCACTAATTCAACTTCCTGGTAATAAAAAAAATAAAGCCAGACCTGTCTAAATTTTTTTTCTTTCTACAGATTATACCAGAAAATTATGAGAAATTTTTACTTTTTGGAGCATTTTTTGAAGCTACCATGATTGACCGGAAGATTGGAGATAAACCCATTAGCTTTGAAGTTTCTATCGGTAAGTGCAAACAAGCACAGTGCTTGGCACATGGCACTGGCTTTATGCTTGTTTCTTGAATGAATGAGTTAGTGTCTTACATAGAAATGATAGCATTCTGGCAGAGGTTTGTACCTCAGAAAGAAATGAATAATTCTTTGTTCACCCTAGTGTCAACATGTAAGGGATAGATTTATTTTCATACTTAAAAAAAGGATTAAGAGTATAGTTTGGATTCAGAAGGACTTGGATTACTAATCCTAGTTCTATTACTCCTAGGCTCACTTAATTTCTCTGGGTCTCAGTTTCTTCATCTATGAAATGGGAATAGCGATAACTCTTCATAAAGCTATTGCAAGAGTGTAATGAGTTAATGCTTGTGAAGTCCTGTGCATATTGTAGGTGCAGTTATTATAACTCCCAACGATCTTCCTGGGCTGATGTACAGCTGGGAAAATCTTTCCAAGGAAGAGCATTCCATTAGAGAAGGTCTTGATTCCCATCAGGAGGGTGCCCTTCCAAGGAGCAGAAGGAAGTGGAGATGGAATCCAGTTAATTTGTGACTTAAGTAGTTTTTACAAAAGAGAACATGAGATGGATGTAGATGATGACTCACCATCACTGTCAATCTTATTTCTTTGGTCTGACCATCACACTTCCCACCTTCATACTGAGATCTTATTTCTCTGTCTTGGGAGGATATGACCTTGGATCCTTTATGCCGAGTAGCCTGATTCTGCTTGTTGACACCTGACCTCTCTCCCCTTGCTGCTGTCTCTATAGGTAATTTTGGGAATCTGCTTGATGGAGGGTCCCATCATGGGAGTAAGAAGTCAGCTGAATCAGCTGAAGAAGACAGCCTCCCACTCCTGCATGAAGGAGAAGGGGATGCAGCCCACAATGTTGCCATCCCTATGGTCTCCACCACTCACCCAGAGAAGCCACTCGTGACAGAAGGAAACAGGTAGGAGACACAGTAAGGGAGAACAGCCAGGGTTCTGACAATAGGAGTCTGACCTGTTTCTGGGACTGTTTGATTCAGTTCTTCCCTAAAACCAGAAACATCATTTTTAAATCTTAGTCATGGGAGCAAGGCACGAACAGGGGCAACATGGTCATTGCCACTCTACTGAATCTTTAGTGAAATGTTGACAACTCTCCAAATGTCACATCCAGGTAATTCATCTAAGGGCAGGACAATGATGACGGCTCTTGTTACCATATTTATAACTTCGAAGCATAACAAGGTGGGAAGGTGAGAATTTAACATTTCAGTCCAAACCCTATTAATAGTTACTACATTCATCTGAGTTCTGGCTATTACGTAAATGGGATTATTGGATACATCATTTCTTATCTTGTTTTTGCCGCAGTCAGACTAAAGAACTCAAAAACAAAAACAAAAACTGTCAGCCACCAGAAAAGACCATTTCAGAAAACATCTGGGGTACCTCCATGCATACTCACTGATCTTAAACCCACATAACCTTTCAACATGCAAAGAGAAGTAAAATTCTAGAATTCTGTTGTAAGAAAGTGGTGTCGAGCATCAACCACATGATTTACAAGAAGGGAAAGCCATATCCAGCAAGAGTCTTCTGAGTTCTGAGGCTTGTGTCCTGAGAAAAGCTTTATCCTCTCTCTCATTGGGTTCTCATAAGAGAACATAGTTTTCCCCCTTTGTATGTGAGGAGATTGGAACCACATTGCTGGTGCTCTTCACTTTCTCTGCTCTTCCCAATCTAGACACTCTCTCTGGGCACAGACCCATGGCTTACTGAGCACTGTCAGGATAACAAGGACTCCCAAAAGCATTTCCCCAGACAGCCCTCTTCCCTGAGCAGCAAATCCAAACACCCCCACTTGGGTGTCCCAAAGTTGTAGCAGATTCATTGTCTCCATACACAACATTGTTCCTCTTCCTATCTTTCCCATCTCATGGACTAGTCCTACCATTCCCTGTGTCCTCTGAACCACAAATCAAAAAGTTGTCAGCTGCCCTCTGTTCCCTTCCTTCCCACATCCAGTCAGCAATGAAGTCTGGTCAATTCTGGTTCTCAAGAATTTCTCATATAGATGGTCATTTCTTTAATTCTGGCCATTGGCATCTTTGTCCTGGATTATTCTAGAAACTTCCTACCTGGCTCGGATCTTCAAGAAATTCACCAAACTATCTATCAGACCCAGTTACTCTGACATCATTCATTGGCTGTTTTTGGCTTTCAGGATTATTTTCAGAAGCCACACCTTGTTATTTCCATCCCTATCTACTTCTCTACCATCATCTCTAGTCTGCAAACTCTGCCATTCCTCCAGCCACGCAGTGTCTCTGGTGGTTCTTCAAATGTGTCCTGCTATTTGCTGCTTCTGGGCCTTTGAGTATGCTCTGCCCTCTGCCAGGCAACAAGCCCCCTTGTCACAACTGCTGGTTCCCATTACCCTTCAAGGCTAAACCCACATTCCCTTCCCTAAATCCCAAGTCTGATGTCTCCACCAAGCACCAATCATACTTCATTAAGATGTTTTTACTTGTTTGCCTCCCTATGAGACTGTGAGCACTCTGAGGGCACAGACCATGTCCTATTCACCTGTGTATCTGCTCCTCTCTAAGCCTGGAATGTAGTAGATCCTCATAAATGTTTTTGAATGAGTTAAGGAGTTACCATAACTGAGTTGGGCACAGGGTACTAAGGGGGCAGAGAGAAGAGGCGGATAATTTACTTTCCCTGGGGAGGAGGTGAGGAGTTGATAAAGGTCACAGAAAAGGCAACATCTTAAAGAATGGGAAGGGCCTTAAGCAGTGGAAAGAGAGTGTTTGGGACAAAGTATGAAGGAGTGAGTGAAAATAATCTTAGCTGTTTATCTGCTCATTTTTTAGTGTTTCCTATACTTTCTAAATCCTGTCCCTCCCATGGACCACCTACCTTGGCATGTTTTTTTGGCTCCCTGGCAGCCATAGTTGGTTGTCCAACCTCCTTTCCACATACCCAACAAGGAACCCAAACTTCCCAGTCCTTTGATGGCTTCTCTGTCTATTCTCAAAACTGAGTTGATCAATAAGTGGATCCTATGCCTGGATCTGCAACTCAGGGAGACTTTTCTGAGACTACTCAGAGGTACTGTGCATCCTTTCGCGGGGACCAGGCAGTAAAAACCTCTCCACTTGTTGGACTAGCCCCACTGTTGACAATGGGTGAGAATGTCAGGAGGTCTAGTGTGGGAACAGTTTGGGAGGAAATGAGAAGTCTCAAAGCACCCTTGGATGGATCTCATATTAGTGCTGGCCAACTGGCTCAAGGAGACCCAAATGAATCATGCTATGTTTCTTGGACTTTCTGTCTCTCAGAAATATTCCTCAGTCACTATATTGAGGCTCTGTCCACATAGTGGAAAACTGGGGTGGCAGCAGCTGAATTGGAAGATCCTGTGTCTATAACAGACACACACGTGCATGCACACGCACACAGGCACAGGCACGTAGTCACTTGATTTGTGTGTTACCTTCATTAAAATACCTCCTCGCGTTTCTTCTGGGCTTTCCTGTTTTACAAAGCACATGCATTTACATACGATTTCTGTATTGGGCTGGAGTTCAGGAATGAGATCAGAGCACAGGACATCCCATGGCAGTTCATCATTTCATTCTCAGGACTCTAGGGCTACCCTTACCCAAAGTCACCAGGCTGGTCTTGTGTCAGGGCAGCCATTCCAACTGCAGGCTTCTCTTCCCACTGGCAGTATGGTGCCCTCGTGGTGTCCTCCCATCTGCCATGCTCCATCTGTACTGAGTTTGCCTGAGACCCACAGCATCGCAGTCCCAGACCCAGTAAGACTAGGAGGACTCTGGGAATCCAAGAGACAAAGGCCCTGAACATCATTAGCCCAAAATAATCTGAACCATAGAAACCTTGGAACAAAGGACAATATTGGGTGAGAATGTATCTTATAGGATTCTTGGTGCAATAATTTTAAAAGAAGTGAAAGAACAGTTTGATTTCTAACTTTTTTATTTATTTATTTTTTGTTCTTCTGTTATAATAACAATCTCAGGCTCTGCCAAGAATTTATTTGGCTTCTCTTCTAAATTGATGCCTGCTGATTTATTTTCTGCAGAACAGACGATAGGCCACCTTTGCTAATTTTATGGTATCCAGAAGAAATTTGGTTTGTAGATCTAAAAAGAACAACCATCCATTCTTTCAGGATGAAGTTCTCTTCAGTTTTTTGGAATGGAAACAAAGCTTTCTCTCCCTCGGTGTCTCCTCTCTCAGCCTTTATAGGTGTGTGACTCCAAACACTGCCCATGTTTATAGGGCCACGTCTCACCCTGCCCATTCCAAGAACTTTGCCTTGGCCTTCCTTCCACATCTGTCTTCTCATAGTCCCAGCTGTTAGTGGGAAAATTACAGGGGGTTTGGGGAAAACTTAGTCAAGGATATAGCTGTCATTAGACAGGAACTTCAACTTTTTGCCACAATTCTCCCACCTTACCTGCCTCACCCCATCCCTTTCTTTCCTGGGGACCAAAACTGACAAGTTAGTTCCTTCTTTTGTGTCTTCAGTCTCACCCTGTTAACTGCCTTTTTCTCATCAGCATTTAAACATATCCAACCATCATCCTCAAAAATTTCCTTTGGCTCCACATCTCCCCTTCTAGCTATGTTGCACCCTCTTGTCCCTTCTTAACCAAGCAGGTTACCTGCATTATCAACACCAATGCCTGGCGGCAATAAATATTGGATGCATGGATAGATGGATGGATGGACAGATGGATGGATGGATGGATAGATGCATAGATGGACAGATGAATGAACGGATGGATGGATGGATGGATGGATGGATGCATGCATGCATGCATGGATGGATGGGTGGATGGACGAGTGGATGGATGCATGGATGCCTAGATGGATGGATGGATGCATGGATGGCGACATGGTTGCTGCAGTTTAGATTGAGGCACATGCTTCATCCTCATTAATAATATATTACGCTCTTACAGCTCTCTAGCAATTTCATTCACATCTGTTATCTTGGTTGATTTTCACATAGTGCATAGCTTATAGACATTAAAGGGAACATGTTAGTTTTTCTCCCTTTCCTCTCTCAACTGGAAAGGGAAGTTCCTCCTTGCAGAAGGCTTGCTGGTAAACCCCGCCCCCTGGTGCTCAGCTCTAGGCTTTGCCCTGGGTCTGATGGCTGTAGCTGTTAGTACCTCTCCATTGTCTCCACATATCTCTTCATTGTTTATTGTTCATGGGTCCCCGATCAGAATAGAGTTAATTGTTTGATTGTTTTGTCACCACCCCTCCCCACCCCACTCAGAATGTATAAAACATGAATATGTGGCTGGAATTGCCTGAATAATACCGATTGCCAACTAACATCCAGACCTAACTTGTTTTCACAGGAATTACAACTATTTGCCTTTTGAGGCCAAGAAGCCCTGTGTCTATTTCATCAGTTCTTGGGAAGACCAGACATTTAGGCTGCACTGGTCCAACATGCTGGAGAAAATGGCAGACCTGCTGGTAGGTGACACTCACAGGTGATGGATTTGAACATTGGGCAGCTGGAGGCAAAAGGAATCTTTTTATTCATCCAGGAGAGGGTCTTGACCTCAATTTAAATACAAATAAATTGCAGCCGCTGCTTTGGAGGGCACATAGTTCCTACCATGGGGACCCAGGGGAATGAGAATACATTTTGACTTTAAATAGAACTACCTGGATTAGAATCCTCGCTCTGCTTCTTAATGTTACAGGACCTAGGGATAGGCTGTTTTCCTAATCTCCAAAGGGCAGGAGATTGACAACTTTCTCACAAAATTGATAGATCCTGGCTTCAACGCATATAAAATTCTAAGTCCTTAACATGGTAGAGAATCACCTACAAGATGAAGTCCTGCCACCTCTCCAGTCCTGCCTCTCACATGCTTTCTCCTTTGTTCCAAGCACACTGGACTTCTGGTTTTTTGAAGAAACAAACCTTCTTTAATGCCTCATAGCCACCTCTGTGCTGTTCCTTCATCCTGAGCTACTTCTCCCTCCACGCTTCTCCTGTGTCACGCATCAACTTCCACAGCTCAGTTTCAACTACTTCTCAGAGAAGCCTTCTGGCTTCTCCCCATTATCCTCTCTCGTAATACCCTGTGCTTTACCTTCAGAGCTTTCTGCATTTTACAATTGATTTGTGTGCTTATTTATTCAATAACCATTTCCCACTGTTCTGTGGCATCTGGCGTAAGACCTGGCCCCTGAAAGGGGCCAAGAGTTATTTGAGGGATTGAACATGTGGAAGTACTTATGACCGTGCCAATATGCAGGGACTGCTGGCTTGCTCCACCCAACCCCGGGGAGGAAGGCAGCCCTGGGATCTCTGCTTCTTTGGGCTCCTGAGCCTGCCCTTTGATGTCTATGCCTGCTCTTTTTTTTTTTTTAAGATTTTCTTTATTTATTTGACAGAGAGAAAGACAGTGAGAGAGGGAACACAAGCAGGGGGAGTGGGAGAGGGAGAAGCAGGCTTTCCGCTGAGCAGAGAGCCCGATGCGGGGCTTGATCCCAGGACCCTGGGATCATGACCTGAGCCAAATGCAAATGCTTAACAACTGAGCCACCCAGGCGCCCCTGTGCCTGCTCTTATATTTCTCTTCGCGCCCTCTACTTTCTATCCCACCATGCCTCACCAGGTGACCCTCTCATTCCATGAAAACCTATGTTAGGGAAAGAACAAATTTCTCTCTCCTCGTTTGCTTTATCATTCTGTCTCTAGTTGTGTGAAACAAAGTTTCCCCTCTGGCCTTGGGGATTCCAGGCATCATGGAGGTAGAGTCTGAAGGTGGTAGAGGATGCTTGGTCTGATGTCACAGTATGTGGAAGCCGTAGACTCGCTTTGTAAGGCTGGTGTTGCTTCTCCTTCAGGCCAAAGAGATAGTTTATTTCTAAAAGGCTTGACAAACAAGAATGTTTCCCTAGAGGCCATAGCTGCCTTTACCATTCATCTCTAATTCCTTTCTCAGTGCCAGGATCCCTGCCATGCTTGGCATATCACAGCTAACATGATTGAATATTTACTAAGCACTAAGCTGTGTTTGAAGAAGTCCACACCTCCCTATGGTGCTATAGGTGGGCACTTTTATTACCTGATTTTACAGGAAACTGGGCATAAGGGGGTTAGTTCACTTATAAGGATAGAGGCTGGATTTGAACAGAGGTAGTTTGACCCTACGCCTAAATTTTTAACCACTCCACAATTTGCCTGTTCTTACAGTGAAGGGGAAAGAGGGAAACATATGTCTCCAGACATCAAACTTTGATGTGTAGTAGAGAATGTAGTTTTTGTAAGTTCCAGCAAAGCAGTGATAACATGTATATTTTGAGTGCTGTATCCCTCCAAGCCACTGAATGGAATACTAGAATTTAGACCTAAAAAGAAAAGTATGATTATTAAATATACAAACATATAGCCATTGTCATATGCAACCTATCCTCCCCCCATATAACACCTCACCCCCTGCCCAAACCCCTATAATCAGAAGAATTGATAACCCTTGAAATTTAGGATTATTCAGTATTATTGTATTCCCATATAACAAAATGACTTTAACATTGCTTTTGAAGTTTTAAAAAATTATATCTTATTTACTCTACTTTGTTAGGTATTTCTTGACGTTAGGTTTCCCCACAGCGTAGACTCTAAATAAATGGTTCCCCATTCGGAAATGATTTGGGATAGAAATGATGAGTTTGAACAATGTAGGAGAAGATTTGTATTTAGACTGAGTCCAGTTAAGAAAAACGAGGTTCAAAGTTAGAATGCAGTAGCATTTCCCAGATCAGACACAAGAAAATGGAGGAAATCTTCCTTCATTTCTAAAACACAAAATCAGCAAAATATGATATCTGAGATACTAGTGTCTCCACTACAGTGTCTCCTTCCCCTCATCCCTCCACCTCTGTGGTTTGTTTCCAGGAAGAAAGTATAGAAGAAGTGAGAGAATTGATCAAGATTTCAGAGAAAGCATCAGAAGATAAAATAAAGACGGTGCTCAGTGACTTCATCAGTCAAAGCAGGTACTGGGAGAGACAGCCGGTATATGGGTTACTGAGCTATACGGAATCAGCTTTTAATTACCTTAGAAAATAGTTCATTTTCCATGAATTCAGATGGGCATTTTATAGTGTTCTCTCCATCTTTATTTTGTTCAGTAATTGAGCTGGCACTTCTGGGCTCGCTGTTGCTTCCTGACACTTAACTAAAGCATAAAGCAAAGGGGAAAAAAAGAAAGAGAAGAAAGGAAAGACTCACTGCAGAGACTTTTAAATGAAACAAGAAAAATGCTAGTAACATTAAGCCCAGCACACTTCTTTGCATTTGGTAGCTACTCAACAACTATTTGACAATTAGACGGATAAGTTATATCAAATACCATTTAATGGAATTTTTTATATAACACAATAAGCACCAACTAAGGACTCTGATTCCAGGTAGCAAAAAATATAATAGAAGATTTAAAAATAGAGTGTACTAGTTGCTTATTATGGAGTAACAAATGACTTCCCAATTTAGTGGCTTAACACAGTATTGATGATCTCAGTTTATGTGGGTCAGGAGTCCAGGTGTGGTTTAGTCAGGTCCTTTGCCAAGAGCCTCTCAGAGACTACGGTCAAGGCATTGACTGAGGCTGCAGTTACCTTGAGGCTCCCAGTCGGCAGGATTCACTGCCAAGACCACTCACGTGGTTATTTGTGGAACTCAGTTCTTCACGGGCTGTTGGATTGAGGACTTTCGGTTCCCTGCTGGCTCTTGGTTGGAAGTCAGCCTCAATTCTTTACCATGTGGGCTACCTCTCACGACATGGCAGCTGACTTCATCAGAATGAGCAAGCTAGAAGAGTCAGAGAGAACATGCCACCAAGGTGGAAGTCATGGTCTTTTATAATCTAATCTTGGAAGTGATATCCCATCACTCTTTTTTTTTTTTTCCATTATGTTATGTTAGTCACCATACAGTACACCATTAGTTTTTGATGTAGTGTTCCATGATTCAGTGTTTGCATCACTCTTGACATACTCTACTATGAGCAAGTCACTAGGTCTACTGCACATTCAAAGGGAGGGAATTACCCAATGGCAATAAGAGCAGGAGAAGGAGGTCACTGGGGGCCATTGTAGGGGCTGCCTATCACATAAGGAAGTAACCTGGACTAACGCTTGAAATTAATTAGTTCAAGACTTGAACAAAAATGAGAATTTGTCATAAAGGAAGCAATGATGAAGGGGCAGAGATTTATTTGATGTAAGGCAAAAATTAGATAGGGGTAGCTAAGTAGCTAAATTCTGGTGTTCTGCTTTGTAAGTTCTCTTTCCTAATCTCTCAATTACCCCACATTTTTGCTTTAAAAAAGGGAAGCAAACAAATAAATATATATATTTATTTCTATCTATCTTTCTTTCTCATTTCTCATTATAGAAGCAGTATGTGTCGGTGCCACTCTTGCTGCGAGCTAAGTGCCACCTGCAATTCTCTTTAAGCATCTTTGGAAAGCTTCATGATCTCATATATTTAGAAACTGTTTGTGGGCAAATTATAGCTCAGTAATTTTCTATATTAGGGGGTTACTTGGAGTGATAATCATTCCCCTTTCTCTTCAAGTTACAAGCAACTGAACACATATTTATGAGGATCAGATGGAGCTCAAATTGTTAGTTTTATATTTGGTAATCTTGGATTTGAGAAAGCACCTGAGGTCAAGGTGGGCTTCCTGTTTCCCCCACACACACCCGTTTGTGGTTAAGCAGCTGGACTTCCGGGTCTCCCCCGCCCCCCTGGAGAAGAGACAGGCCACTTGCCACGTGAAGGTGAGGAGGCCATCCACAGGCCACAGCAGGCTGGGTCTGAAAGATGAAGAATGAACAGAAACAGGTGCCATGGTAATTTACTCTGATTCTGATGAGGAAATTAATGGTTTCCCCTGCTGTGAGAAAGGGAGAGAGAACTCAGAAGTCAGAAGTGTCCATCATGTCTCCTTGAGCTGGTCTGTCCTGGGAGTGGAATGGAATTTCTTGTGGCTCTCAGAGAGGTAGACATGTAGCAACAAGATGCCTTCCTCAAAACAGAATCCTTTTTAAAAATTAAGAGAACATTTAACTTGACTAGCAGGTCCACAGAGAATTTCTGGTGAGGTTTCTAATTGCGCTGACATAGGACCCCTCCCTGAGAGGTGTGGCATCTTAGACTTCCCCTTTTGTTTCCTTGTTTCCTTTTGTTTCTCCTTGATTTTCTAAATCATAGTATTACTGCTCATCTTACCAAAAAAAGTATAGAAATGTATAAAGAAAAAGTGTTCTCAATTCTCTCTCCAATCCCACTCTCCAGAGACAAGTGTGATTTGTCCTCCTAGATTTTTTTCCTGTGCGTTTCCAAACGCACACGTTCCTAAAAATACTATATTTTTTCACAAATGATGCACACTTTGTTTAGCACATTGTTTTTTTCACTCTACAACCTATTGCTGGCATATTTCTATAGTAGTATTACAATAGTCCTCAATATTTAACTGTGTGATATATATCATATATTTCACTGGTCCCTGATATATTAGTTGTTTCTACTTATTTTCCTACTATAAACAATGTTATGATAAGCATTACTGTGTGAACATCTTGCACAATTTTTTAGTTGTTTTTGAAGAACAGAATTCTAGTTTAATTTTTGGATCAAATTATACGGACATTTAAATTTTGACAAGTGCTATCAAATTGTCTCTTAAACATTATAACAATTATTGGAGAAGAGTGACTACTTCCCCCACCATCCTGGAATATTATCCAATTTTTAATAAGTGAAAATGGTATTGATTTTAATTTGCATTTGTTATCGCTAATGAGGACAATATCTTATTTCCCCAAGTTTTAAAGCCATTTTATTTCTTCTTCAATTGCATTTATAACCTCTATCATTTTATTGAGCACATTTTTAACATCATCCCTCAAAATGTTACTGCTCAGTCTTTTGTATAGTTTTTAACATGTGAGGACATATCCCAGTATTGAGTCTAAAATATTTTTTACATACAACTTTTCAGGAAACTCTTGGTATGTGTTAAATGTGTAAGATGATGGAAAACGGCATTATTTTGTGTTTGTTATGACCTTGGATAGCAATCATAATGGATATATACATGAAAGAAAGTAGGAAAACAAGCATCTATTCCCCCAAACTAATGTGGGGTCTGGGCATCATTTCCAATCCTCATTTTGTCTCTTAGAAAAGTTAGCACACCACTGCTTAATTCTAAATGAGAAATCTTGGGTCTGTGGCTTCATCAACTTTCCCATTGTATTGCAGAAAGTATTTTTGCAAATCTCTGGAATTACGTAAATGGATTTTCACTAAGTAGGTTTCAAAATTGTTATTCTTCTCTTATAGTGTCTTTATCTCTGAAGCAGAGAAGAAACCCAAGATGCTGAACCAAACCACCTTAGATAAGAAACGACTTACGCTCTATTGGCAGGAGCTGGTATGTGAAAACCTATACTTTGAACAGAATTAAAACATGTGCTTTAAAAATAAACCTCACAGATGAGGCATAGGTCGTAGACCAGTGAGGATAAGGTTCTAAAGGTTATACATTTGCATGATGTAGAAGCATGAGTGAGAAGTGCGTAAGTTGGAAGGGAACTAGCATTTATTGACCGTTTATAAGAATGATTTAGAAGCCCACCAGTCCTACATCCTATTCTGATGGATTTCTCCCTTGCCTATTTTCTTGACATCTGTATTTTGTCAAAGGCTCTTTGACTTGACCTTTTGTCTCACAAATGGAAGAAACCCCTCCCACCCCCCCCCAAAAAAACCTGTTCTTCCCCTCTTCGGTTTCCTTCCATTAAGAATCGTGTGAAGAGTTGTAAGCCTTCTTGACAACGGGGCAGGAGCGCTATGTCCGTAATGCTGCATGCCTCACAGATCCTCAGTCCCTGTCGCATGAGTGATGGCTGAGAAATGCCAGACCAAGTCAGACCCTGGATTATCTCACCTTGAAACTTCAGTTCCAGCAGTGGTACCAAGGGGTGTTTTGAACGAGGCCATGATAATCCTGTAAAGAAAAATTACTCAGTGTTTGACTGGTCAGGGACATTTATAAGATGTGAGTGGGTCCCAGAGAGATTAAATGATTTTTTAAAGGTCACAGCTAATTAATCGTAGTCTATACACTAAAACCCAAGTCTCTAAATTGGTTTACGTTTCTTTCCAGAATAATAAACAAAGGTTTGTGTACTCCTCCTCTAGACTCCAAGGGAGGCCAGATTTTCACTATATAGAAGATCTTCCTCCTACCCCATTTCTTCTTTAGCACCTCTGACTGCTCTTCCCTGTCTCTGCAACATCCATCCTCTACACATACTGCCCACAGAGCTCTATTTTCTTCTTATCATCCAATAGTCCTTGGCCTGAATGAGTCCATGAGTTTGATATCTTGTAGTGGCCCACCTCTCCCTCTTCAGGGCAGCATGCACACTGGCAGGCCCTGAACCAGCCTCATGAGTGGCTCAGTGTGGAACTTACAAGCACCTTCAGGATTCTCCAGCAACAGGATAGTACTTGTCCAGATTTCTAGAAAGATCTATACTGACTCTTGTCTTGTTTCAGGAAGCAATGGCCAGGGAGGCCAAGGGGATCATTCAGCAGCAGAAGAAAAAGTTATCTCTTGATGAAATGATCCATGAAGCAGAAAACTTTGTGGAAAAAATCCGCTTCCTTGTCGATGAGGTAATAACTCTAAAGGCAAACTTCCTTTGGGAGATTAGACCAATTGTATTCCTAGTGAGGTTTGAATGTTTGGTGAGGATGCAAGATGGAGACCAGTGCTTTCTTCCAAACCCTGCTGAGCTGAGCAGGCACAATTTAGTTTAGGGGTGAGAACAGAGATTTTTAAATTAAGCCAAAAATGTACAGCTTCATTGATTTTTAAATGAAGCCTGAGTATTCAGCAGAAATAAAAAGCATGTTCCTTAATGGAATCAAGAAAAGTCAAAAGAAGTATGGGACCTTTGATAAGTGTTCAAGTGTAAGAGGGTTTAAACTCATATCCAGCAAAAGTCAAAACAGCATCTCATTTTAAAGTTGAAATCTTTTGTGACTTCTAGAATGATCTAAAAAGCTCTTCCTATTTGCTTTGGTCAGATACCAGGTTTTGTGTGTGAAGATTTCAAGGAGAGGTACAGACCTACTCCTTCTGTCAATCTCAAAAGTTGTATTTCTTGTTGCAAATCTATCATTCCCTGGGGACAAAATAAGCAGTGAGACAGGAAGTTAGGTTAGTAAATGCAGGAATTTTATTAAGCACCCAGAAGGTTTAAACCAAGCATCAGGACTTCAGGTCTGTGACTGACTGACCCTCTGGCTAGGAAAACCTCCTTACTGATACTTCTGTTTCCATATCAAGAGAGAGGGGATGCCCTCTTTGGGAACAAATGACACCAGAGGATTATAGGGTTGGAAAGACAGAACACCGAGCCCAAGAAAGACAAAGCATAGTTTATGACAATGTACCTCCCTTTTGATTTGGTAGCTACTTTGGCTCAGAAATCTGCATTTCAAACACTCACAACATAATGGGCCTCTTGGCAGGGAATTCTGCAATTCCTATCTTGATTAGTTCAATTTTAAAGTAAAATTTTATGTGCAATTTAGTCGAGTTTCTCCTGAAAAACCACCTAAAATGGAGTTAAAATACTTAGCAACCATATTTTAGGTCGAAAGTCCCTTGTAGAATTGTTTTTCCTTCCTTAAGAGCAAACAGAAAGACATTCAAAGACATTCATGGATTTTTGTTTTTGCTTTTTCATTTGAATATTCTGGAATGTTACCTGACTTTTAAGGGGACCAATGATTGAGGATGAATCGTTATTACATGATTACAAAAAAGCAAAAACAAAGGGGAAGATGTTTTATTCCTTAGAAGGAGATAAGTAGACCACCAGAGATGCCAAATCATGGGTCCAACTTGCATATCCTTAAAGCACAAGAGCACAGTTGGGCATATGGGGTTTACATGTACTTGTAAGTCAGGACATAGGTTTTCTCAAAGAAGCTACACTTAACTTGCTTGCTTGCATAGATGTTTAAGTGGCTAGATGGTTTAGGTCACAGAATTTGTTTTACAGAGGGGGACTGTTTCAGGATAGGAGAACTCTGGAAGGGTACCTGTTAAGCACCAACCCACCAAAGCCATTCCCCTCCATTCCCACAGCCACAGCACACCATCCCCGACGTCTTCATCTGGATGCTTAGCAACAACAAGAAAGTGGCATATGCCCGAATTGCCTCCAAAGACCTGCTCTATTCCCCCATCAGGGAGCAGATGGGCAAACACTGTGGGAAGATCAAAACTCATTTCCTCAAAGTAAGTCTGCACTATTTTTGCCTCAAACACAGGAAACCTCTGTTTTTCCCGAGTCTCTCAGCATTTCTAGCGTGTGTCCATATCTCTGACTCTTCCCCAAAACTTTCAAAGATCTGAGGACAGACAGCTGAAACACCTAGCCCCCTCTTGATTCAAACTGTGATTTGGTAGACCATCCTGAGGCTGAATATTTTCCAGTTTTCCAATGACTATGTCAACAGACACATAATAAAGGTGTTTTTTTTTTTAATCTAGGGGGTGTACCTCAAGATTGCTTTAATTTTTATTTCTTTGATTACTAGGAGAAACAAACATTTTTCTATTAGTTTTCTCTCTACCTTTTCTCTTGTGTAATTTGTTCATGGCACTTTTTCATGTGAGTTCATCCATATTTTAAAAATAAATTACAAGAGAAAAGGTTTGTATTTCACAGAACTGGTAGCTTAGGATTCCCTGGTGGCCTTCAATTGTGAAATTTCATCTTGGGTCCATGGACCCTTCATGAGGACAGGTCACCTGATGCCTCCCCTAATGCCTCACGAGTGGATAATCATAGATACAATCTCCAGATGGATGCCGCTGCTGACTCTAAATCAAAATTTGAGCCTTTCTTGGAGACCCTGGGTATTTTACCTCTACTACAAATTTATATGTCAGAAGTAGACTCGAGCAAATCTGGAGAAGGAGTGGTCCAGAAGCTCACCACTCACCAGTACCTGACAAGAAAGTGTAATTTGACTGATTAACTCTTCCCAACTCATTGTCGACTTTCCTGGCAATTGTAGTTCTGATTTCTTGCGGTAACATAATTATGTTCTACTGCCTCAGGGTGGGGGGGCTGAGAAGCCTCATTAACCATGCCATATGAAGAATGGGTGAAGAGATAACAATGCTTAACTGAGAAGGCTTGACAGCATGATAGAGATTTTAAGTGTTTGTAGGGCTAACACATGGATGATGATTGTGTGTGTGTGTGTGTGTGTGTGTGTGTGTGTGTGTGTGTGTGTTTCCAGAGGATAGAACCAGGCTCCATGATAACTATGACAGGGAAATAGCTCCCTATATGGAGGTCCATATTTGTTCTCTGTCCCCTTGATATAAATATGGCAGTGGGCAGCTAGGTTAGATAGCCTCTAAGTGCCACCCAAATATTAGAGTCTACCTTAGATGTGATCGCTAAATGTTGGAGACAGAAGAGGCAGTAGGGGATATTGGTTTAATGCTTGGGCTTTGAAACGAGGTGAATCTGGGTGGGAATTTGTATTGGTTTATCAGCACTGCTATAACAAAGGACCACCAAGTGGCTTAAACAACAGAAATGTATTATCTTATAATTCTGAGATTAAGGTATTGGCAGAACCATTCTCTCTCTGAAGGTGCTAGGGAAGCACCTGTTCTAGCTTCTGGTAGTTCCTTGGCTTGTGGGAGCATAACTCCAAACTCTACACTGTGTTCTCCCTAGGGTGTGTCTCTCTTCACATGAAGTCCTTTTTGTAAGAACCATACTCCAGTTTGACTTCATGTTAACTGTATCTGCCATGACCCTATTTCCAAACAAGGTCATATTCTAAGGTACTGGGGGTTAGGACTTCAATGTATGAATTTTAGGGGAACACAGTTTAACCTATTACAGAAGTCTGGGACTAATATTTACAAGCTGTGTGACCTTGGGCAAGTTACTTAACATCTCTGTGTTTCCTATTCTTCCTCCATCAAATGGAGATGATGCTGAGGGTTAAGTGCGTAACTGCCCATAAAGCAAACAGAGTGGACATCATCCAGAGTAATCACTCAATAAATATTGGTATTCAAACAAATGGGCATCCAACATCTAGAGGCCATTTCTGGAATTGTGTGCCCCTTCATATCCGGTGAAGTATCTGTGGCTCTGTCTCTTGTTTCCTACCATGTGTGTAATGTGATTCTTAAACTGATCCCTGTAAAGCTGTAACTGAAGAGAAAAAAAAGGAAAAAAATTCCCTCTAGCTATTTACCACAAATGTCAGGGTTTCTCTTCAGCTTTCTCCATCCAAGGAATTCTGGGGTCACAAGAAATATTTGTCTTAAAAATAGCAAATCGTTTCAGAAGGCTCTGCACTAAAAATACTAGAAACTCAGTGTAAAGTTCCTCCCTCCTAAATATTTGGATGTATGCTGACTTTATTTAAAATTAGAACAAAGAACAGCTGTAACGTGAAGCCCGAGGACGGACATAACTGAGAATTCAGGACCTCTGCCCCCTGGCCTTGGCTTATGTCTGTCTGTATTTTCCTTTTGCCATCAGGATTACTTTGGGTGATAGCTTTTTAAATTTTGTTGAATTCAATTGCACTGACTTGATGAAACATCTTGATAAGATGATTCAGCAAAACTGTTTTCAGTCCAGTTTTGATTGTTACCCTTGCTTTTCCTTCCCTCTCTCCACCTCTCTTTATGTCCCTTTCTCTTCACTGAAATGGTGAGTCTGAAAAAAGCAGGAGTGGCACCAGGGAGACAAAATGTTCACCCACCTACTACTCGCTCTGGTTTCTTAGCTGAGAATTAAAAGTGCAGGAAGACAGAGCAGGGAATGCAAACCTCCCAAATCTCCAGGCTGGAGTTTCCTCAAAGTTTATGCTGTGGGACAGCTGGGCTTTCAGTGGCCCCGTGAGCTTCCATGTTCAAACCCATCTGGGAGGTTGCAAGTGCCCCCTCCTGCAGGGTCTCAAGGTGCCCATTAGCCAGTAGAGGGCTCCCAGAAGTTCTGCAGTCAGGAAACATCTCCAACCTTTACAAACCACGCTTGCCAACGTTATTCATCTAGAATAGTTATTTACAAATGTTAGGAAACTCCTTTTACTAGGGGCCCGGTTTGGGGAATATTAATCTAGAGGAAATCAAAGTGCCTCATCTGAAGCCACATGGCCAAATAAATAGTAAATTGTAATAGTAAATCATGGTCCCTGGTTCCATGATCTTTCTTGTTTTCTAATTTTAATATACTCATAATGTTAGAGTGAACAGGAAGGAATCGCTGGAACAAAATTTGCTGAGCTCAGCCCAATCCACCCTCCAAAAGAACAGAGCTCTCCTGCTTGGGTCTCATCCCCACCATATCCTTAGTGGCCATAGGGTGGGAAAGGACATTCATGACCAAAAGGAAACTACGTGTGGAAGGAGCTGGATGCACTCAGAGCCCAGCGGGGAGGTGGTGCTCCACCTTCCTTTTCTCTCCGCTCCTGTGAAGTCCCCCACTCAGCTCCCTGTGAGTCCACCCCAGCTGGACTCCAGGGAGCCCCTCCTCTTGAGTCCAGTCACTTCTCTGGACCCCAACTTTCAATGCAGCTTTCCCTAGGATGCAGCACAAAGTGGTGGCTGGGTCCCGCCACAGACTGAAACCTCTACAAGGCAAGCACATCCTCTCTTTCTAGTACCCGCTGACCAAGTTCAGCACAGTATGTGTGAATTACCATCTCTTGTCCACATAATGAGCAGGATTCCTCATCCTTGTCTGTGTCATTCTCTTTCTTCTCTGAAAGCTTTTGGCAAATCCCTTCCTGGCACGGAATAAGCACTCACTCAATGTGAGTCTCTGTTAGCACTGTTAGTTCCTGCCCCTGTGTCTCCGTTCAAGCCTTCCCTCTTCCTGGGATGCCTTCTCCACTGGTCCAACTCCTGAAGCACCCATTTAAAGCCCAGCGAAATATTTGACTCATAAAGAAAAGATGGAAACCCCTGCTACTACTTCTCTGCTCCCTTAGCCTTTTCTCTCTTACCCTTGACTTTGCACTTGAATAAATGAATTAAAGTCAGCCTCCTTGTCTAGATGTGAGCTAATGAAGGGGGTAATGCCCTCCTGACCCCACTGCCTCAGTAAGGCCTAATGGCACTTCAGGCAGGTGCTGAACGAGTGGCTGAAAATCCATTTAAAGGACCCACAGTGCAAGATAGAAAGGTAAACAACCATGCTCAGTTTTGGATTTAGGTGCTCTCCACAGGTGCCTTGGGAACCGTCAGAGCAAGCTGTAGCCTCTCATGTAGGATTTTGTGATTCTCTCTGGAAAAGGAGGGGTGTGGAAGGAAGGGGAAAATATTGACAGGAAATCCGTAGAAACACTAAGAGACACTTAGCCGAGTCAACAAATTCTGGAGAGGTAACTATTCTCAGAATGAAGGTCTTGCCAGCAATCCTGAACACAGCCAAGTCTGGGGTTTGGGATTCCTTAGTTGGGGGGAAGGAGTCCTCTAATCCTGGTGACTAAGAAATAAAGAAGCCACACTGCATTGAGTTATATCCTCCGTATCTTGAGAACGCATGCACGTGTATATGCACACACTCATACCACTTACACTAAGACACACATAAACACACCGATTCTCACAAACATAAATAGAAATCCAAATCCAAGTACATTCAAAGGAGAGAATGGGGGGTGCCTGGGTGGCTCAGTCATTAAGCGTCTGTCTTCAGCTCAGGTCATGATCCTGGGGTCCCGGGATCGAGCCCCGCATTGGGCTCCCTGCTCAGCGGGGAGCCTGCTTCTCCCTCTGCCCTGCAGCTCCCCCTGCTTGTGCTCTCACTCTCTCTCTCTCTCTCTCTCACACTTTCTCTCTCTCTCTCAAATAAATAAATAAAATCTGTAAAGAAAACAAAACCAAAAAATCAAAGGAGAGAATGCAGGGTAGAAAGGGAATTTGAAACCATGCTGCGTGAGGAAGGGATGAAGGGACTAGAGATGGTTAGCCAGGAAGGAAGGGCACAGTAGAGCAGGTGGGTCCCTTCAAGCACAGGGAGGCCTGATCTATGGAAGAAGCACTTGAGTCCTTCTGAATGAAGCAAAGAGGTGGGAGCTGTGGTTGGACTTCCAGGTGCTTGGCAGTTCTGGAAAGGGAGGTTTCAACTCAGTGTGGGAAGAGGCAGGCTGTGGGGGTACAGAGACCAGCAGCTGGCTCTGCAACTGTCTCCCCTGGGTTTGGGTGCTGGCTCTGTCACTTGAAAGCTGGGTGATCTTAGGGAACTTCTTTAACCCCTCTGAGCCTGAGTTTCCTCTACATAAAACAGGGGCAATAATCATACCGTTCCCTTAGATTTAAAGGATCCAGGGCTCAGAAGTGCCTATTTAAGCTTCAGGCCCCGCTAAACCTGGATACTCCTCTGGAATGGTGCATGGTGGCAAGTGGGGGGTCGTTAGTCTCATTTTGATATAAGATTAGGTCCTGAGAGCTGTTCTCCGAATACCTGCCCTGGATGTGTCCCCAGATCTGCAGAGGACCTCTTTTCTCAAAGAGTGAGGCTCCTACTAATGAAGTGGTCTTCCTTGTAACCTTTCCCCAGCTTCCTGGAAAACGGCCGGCTGGTTGGTCGGTGCAAGCGAAAGCTGACGTGTACCTGTGGCTGGGCCCCACCAGACACTCCAGTGCCATGCTGGACAACTTGCCGGTAGGCTATGAAGCAGAAATGTCCTCCGAAGTGGCCTGCGCCGATCAACCCCCAGCCAACCTGCTCTACCAAGGTATGAGGCCCACTGGGCAAAGAGGGTCATTAGGTGTCTCCAGTGGACTTCTGATAAAACAGTGAGGAGGGTGGCATGCATGAGTTGTTTGCACATTATTTTAGAATCAACTTATTAGCCTTTTAAAAATATAGTTTCTTGGGGCGCCTGGGTGGCTCAGTCATTAAGCGTCTGCTTTCGGCTCAGGTCATGATCCCAGGGTCCTGGGATCGAGCCCCGCATCGGGCTCCTGTTCAGCGGGAAGCCTGCTTCTCCCTCTCCCAGTCCCCCTGCTTGTGTTCCCTCTCTCGCTGTCTCTCTCTCTGTCAAATAAATACATAAAATCTTTAAAAATATATATATAGTTTTCTAAATTTTCTTCTTTACTTTCCAATGTCCCATCTCAACAAAACAAAGTGAAATTGTTAAATACATTTGGAGTAAAGGTTTATATTTTTCTGCTAATGGAGAGGATGCAGTTTGAGTTTCTTTGTAGGCAGATTATATAGATTGAGTTTGCATTAGAAGCAGAAGATGCTTTTTAAAAACACATCAGTAAGTTCTTGCTCTGATATGACATGTGGCGCTAGGGTTTTGACCTGTACATGGCAGGCATTTACATTTACCAGTAACGACCCAGTGGGAACTGGGTATCGTTGGGGTCACTTGTGTTTCTTCAGCTTGGTTCTTGACATGGTCGCTTTTAGGAATTCACGCATTATGTAATCCTTTCTTCTATATAGATATTTTCTATGAGTGCCATTATTGACATTTTCATATAATTTAGGATTTTATTAAAAACATTAATGGCTTACGGTTGCAATTTGCATTCTGTTTCCAAATGGCTTCAATTTGCAGGATCTTCGCTGCCGAATTCAGACAGACTACGGTTTTACCTTCGTTTCAGCTGAAGATAAGTTTTGCACTGAGCCAGTGTTAGAAGCACAGGAGAACTGTCCACAAATCCAGGTTTTCTGTGTTACACAACGCTCCTCTGATGTGGGTTGACCTTGACTACCAGTGGAATCTAAGTGGCTCAATAGTTAGAGAAGGCAAGGTTCTGGGGATATTTATCCAGTGGTTCAGCTCATGGTTGCTGTGCCCAGTGGTAATGCACAAGAGCGAGGAAAGTTCAGCCCTGTCTTTTTGAAAAATGCATAGCCCCTACCAGGTGCCAAGCATGGTGCCCTCTACTTTATACATTAGATTGTATTTATATGTCACATCAGCCCCGGGTAGTTTCTTCATTTTACAGAGGGAGAAAGGATGTATCAGAAATGCTTAGAAATTTCCCAAGATCACATAGCTAGTGAACGCTGAAGTCAACTTCTCCAAACCCTGCTTTATTTTCCCTGCTTTCCATCCTGCCTTTAAAGAGTTTTCATCTTTGAGTGAAAGACACCCACATCGAGTTATCTTGTTATTTCTGTAGATACTATCTCTAGAGATCTGAGGTACCTGGACATATTTGCTGGCCCAGCTACTAACAATTCAAAGGAGAGGGAAGATTTTTTTCCAAAGCTTTCTGATCCTCTGCAGTGTGTTATTTTCATGGAGTGACCTAATAAACTTTCTCTGCTATGCACTGACTTTGATGGCTTTGGCTGCCTTCCACACCCACTGGAAAATTTTGTTTCTTCACCCATTTTGTGCTTCAGAAAATATCCATCCAACCAGTAATGAATTTGCACCTACATATGGCAGGCATGGTGGGAAAACTAGTGGGGGATGCAGAGATGAGAGAGGGGTCATCTGGCCCTCCAGTGGGGGCAATCAGACTTGTCTCTACTAACCACAAGTGGAAAGTGATCTTTAGCACAAGAGGTGGGCCACCAAATTGTGAGAGCGAAGAGGAAGCTGACTTTATTAGTCTAGGGACGGAGCTGCTAAGGGGTTTCAGAAAAAGAAAAACCTTGACTAAATGAATGGCGCCCCCTAGAGTTGTGTGGCGTACTGCCTACACGGCCGTAGTTAGGGGCTCTAAGGGATGCCCAGGTGGCCCCCAGCTGCCACCATCACAGGTCACATTACAATGAGCAGTAGTAACAGCCACATCAGCATTTTCACACCACTTCTTCCCATGTGTCAGGCACCATTCTTAGTCCTTAGATCTCCTACGTCAACCCTATGAAGAACTATTATTACCCCCATTTTATAGGCAAGTAAACAAAGGCACAGAGAGGGGTAGTGACTTTGTATGAGTCCACGTAGAGACCTGTGTGACCTAAGCCTAGGAGTGACATGGCAGGGGTTGGGGGGCAGTATTTGCACCCTTAATTGAACTAAGTAGAGCTAGTCAAATTGGTATGTGAGAGTTCCCGTCTGCCAGTCCACACATCAGTGCAAAACACGGGTACCCTGAATGCGGTATAGTGTAGCCTCTGGGGGAGACAGGGAACAGGAATGGGGAAGGGGATAAAGAGGAGCAAGAGGACATAAAAAATAAGAGGGGCCTTACAAAGTCCCACGAACCCAGGAATATGTAAGTCACCTCTTACTTGGGATCTCCCCCCCCACTGAACCCTGGTTTGCCCTCACCTGCAGCCCTCTCTCTGCTCCCGTCCTGTCAACAGATGTGCTCACCCCTGCCTTTCACGTCCATGTCCTCTGCCTGTATTTCTCACAGGCTGCTGGTCCCTGGCCTCCTGTCACTGGGGTGCAGGTGCTTGTTTTATCTTCTGCCCCCTCCCTGGAGTTCCCATAGGGCAGAGGCTGTCTTAGCCACTTCAGAATCCTTAGACCAGACTACCTGGTACATGGTAGGCACTCAAGGTGACACTGGCTGGCTGCATGGAAGAATGGCTGAGTGGCTGACTCAAGAGCTTACCGAAGCAAAAGCTATTAGTGGGGCAGCCCCTTTCTTACACACACACACACACACACACACACACACACACACACACACACAGGCATGTGAGTGCATGTGCCAGTGGAAACAAGGAAAATTACAAAAACATAAAATGTGGCATTTTGGAAAGAGAAGGTGAGTTGGGAATCTGACAGGAGTAAAAATCCAGGCTCTGGCATTTGATAGCTCTGCAAACTTGGGAGACTTCTGTAGCCATTTGCCTCATACATATATGGGGATAATTATATCTATAATCACAAGGTTGTTATGAAGATTAAAACGCACGGTGTGGTAAGGGTGCCAAGGAAAATGCATGGCTCCAAAGTATCCCCCCACCTTCTTAACTGCTTCCCCTTCAGTCTCAGAGGCTGGCGATTCTCCTCGTCTTTGCCTCCAGACAGCCACAGATGCACAAGACACACAGACACCTCTTGCCACTCCCTGTTGGGAAAAGCCCACTGATGCCTGTCCCTTTCCACTCTTTGTCCACAGCCCGGCATGTCTTTCAGCTGAGAGCGCACATGTACCAAGCCCGGGGCCTCATTGCAGCTGATAGCAGTGGACTCTCAGACCCCTTTGCCAAGGTCACGTTCCTTTCTCACTGCCAGACCACAAAGGTAACCAGGGAAGCCGCCTGCCTTCTTCCTGCAGCCCATGACTGATGTGCAGCAGAACCCAGCACAGGAAAAACAGGGGCTTGTTGCAAATACCCGTGTCTCTGGGGATGCAGGTGTTCAGACTCCAAAGCACGTGTGCAAGGAAAGATTGACACGGGGCAGCTCTCTTGTTCCAAGGTGACCCATGGTCCCGCAGCCAAGAAAGCAAGTCCCCAAGGTGAAGGAAGGGGGTGAGGAAAGAGGGATGAGGAGGAGAAGTGAAGTCTGGCACATCTGGAGTGACTGCCGAAGCGCTGGGCACAAGGCCAACTCGGGTGGGGAACAAACACACGAGAAAACAGCACACAGGCATGGCTGTGTGAGGCTTATGATCTAACCTTTGTGAGGGTTGTCAGTGGGGAGGAACGTTTTCCAGCTTTGTGGTCAGGAAGCCCTAGACTTTGCACCATTGCTTTCTACTTACAAGTTGGGGGAAGGGCTTCCCTTCCAGAGCTCTGGAAAATACTACTTCCTAGTGGATGTTGTGAGGATTAAAGCAGGTGGGTCTACACTGGTTTCCTCTGGGCTCTCCTGCTTTCCTAGACACTGAGTGCTGAAAAGCGGAAGGGTCTCAAATCAGCGGGCATCCAATAGGACACTTTTCCCATTAGATCGTAATATCCGAGGATTGACGCTGTTCTCTGAGGATTCAGTGTTCTGAGAGAGAGTTCACAAGGGATTCACCCATCTCTGGGAGTTAAGACAAACACGGAGGACCCAACGAGACCTGAGTAGCTCATCTACTTTCTGGCCGAGTTTACTCACTAAAACTCCATCTGTCATCTAAAAATAGGGCTGTGATGGGACGCCTGGGTGGCTCAGTCGGTTAAGCGTCTGCCTTCGGCTCAGGTCGTGATCCCAGGGTCCTGGGATCGAGTCCCGCATCGGGCTCCCCGCTCCGCGGGGAGCCTGCTTCTCCCTCTGCCTCTGTCTCTCTCTCTCTCTGTCCCTCATGAATAAATAAATAAAATCTTTAAAAAAAAAAAAATAATAAAAAATAAAAAAAATAAAAATAGGGCTGTTGTGAAGAAGCACAGAGTTAAGTGTATAAAGTGATTGATGAATGGTGGCCGCTACATTGGCTAATAGTACACGGGCTGACATGTCTCTCCAAAGTGAGGCCTGTGACCAGGGAGATCGAGTTTGATTTGTGAAATGCAGACCTAGATCTAATGTGAATCATCATCTCGTCCATTTCTCCAGCACCTGCCGAGTGCTTGCTCTGTGACAGGTCCCAAGCTGGGCTCAGGGCCTGCACCATGGAAAACCCCATAGTGCGGGGCTAGACAAAGTCTTCCAAGAGCCGTGGGGAGAGAGGTTAGTTCTGTCTGAGGGGGGAGGCGAGAAAGACCTTGGAAGGAAGGTGACTGCATCCTCACTTAGTGAAGGAGCATGAAAACCCATGATGCATGAAGACTTCCGACTACTTTCTCTTCCCTGTGTTTTGAGAGGTAGTACATAGCTCAGTGATTAAGAGTATAGACGCTGGAGCCACATTGTTTGGGTTCAGATCCAAGCTCTTGAAGCAAAGCCCTCACGATGATGACCCTGTATACACTTCCCAGAAGGTAAACCACCCAGGACAGTGCCTTGCTTCTAACAGTTTCTATGTGACTCCTTATTATTGTCATTGAGGCTTCCCACCAGAAGTAAGGATGATTCTCAAAGGGTGGACCCCTGGGGCCTTCCCCCACCTGCCACAAAACCATGAAATTCCAGGCCCTGGTGATCTCAGGGCCCTGGATGGGGAAGGGGTTTGAGTGAGCCCACTGGGCTGTGATTATCTTCCTATTTTGCATCCCTATCTACTACCTTCATTTGATTTGGACTCATATCTCAAAGGAACAAATGGCATTTATCAAATAATCGTTTGAAAGGGAAAACAGCTCCTGTTGAGCCCTGGACTTTGCCTCCATAGTTTTGAACCAAGTACCTAGTTTTTGTTAGTAATAATAGCTGCCATTTATTAAAAGCTCCTTTTTTGCCAGGCATCATGCTAAGCATTTTATATGCTTTGTTTACTACATCTCACTACAGCCTAAAGGTGGATGTTATTAGTGTCCCCGTTCTGCAGATGAGAAGGTAAGGCTTAGGGACCATATAGGTAGAAGGTGGCAGAGCCAAGATGGAAACCCACATTGGCCATTTCCAAACCCACTTTGCTTAACCACTCTGTTTCCGTTTTGGTAAGCAAAGGTTCTGGTTTCCCTCTGCTGTTTCAGTGTCACGCCCCACTCTTGTACTCTTCTTGATGGGGAAAGCTGAGCCTGGGGCCCCTGCAGTCCTATCCATGCTCCACCGTTCACCTGGTAGCACATGCCTGAACTGACCCTATGGAGCTCAACGAGAGCAGTCTCAGCAGGGCTGGTCCTGCAGCCAGTCCTCTCTCAAGTGATGTCATGATCTGAAAGATATCAGAAGGGGAACCCTGCTATTCCAGAGGTCACTGATGATGTGGGACTTAGAATTCTTATAGTGGTCAAAGGATAAAGGAAAGGGAGACAGCGCCCCAAAGAGAAAGGCTTTGAAGACAGTAGGGGAGAGGGACTAAGTGGCGGAGAGGAGCTTTAGAGGAGAGGAGAGGACATCGTGGAGAGGGGGGCAGTGCGGAACCTGAGATTTCAAGCAATCAGAGTCCCGAGGACTCAGACGGTCTCTTGCTAGACACCAGTGCCCAGCCCACCAAGACTGGCACGTGGTAGGTGTTCAGTAACTGCTTACTCATTCATAAATAGCTTGGCAGGATGGAGTTGGGTGGGCAATAAGCACTTACTGAGCACCTACTCTGTGCCAGGCACTTAACACGCTTTATCTCAGATAATGGCCATCACAATTCTACAAGGTCAGCACTAACCCCAATTACATCAGGGGAATGATGGTTCACAGGGGTGAAATCACCTGCCCAAGTTGAGGCAGTCGATAGAACTTGGGTTCTATTCCAGGGATATCTGACTCAAAAGCCATGCTCCATCCATAGTACCTCACTCCTTCTTCAAAATGTCAGCTAAGTGCTACCAAAATCTCCCAGATGGCATCAAACACAGTCATAATGCATAACTCCTTAAGGAAGCCCTGAAGGAGAGAAGCTAGTCACGGGCACCTTGGCGGAGAAGTGGGAGGATATCTTTTTGTTTGGGTGAGCCTTTTAGTACCTCTTGAAGGTACTCCCCTTATACTCATGGGAACAACTCTGAGGACAGGCCACTATCCATTCATTTATTCACGCAGATTGCGATTGAGCACCTGCTGTGTGCAAGATGCCATGTTGGTGCCCAATACTGTGCCTGGCACACTGGGTGTTGAATGTGCTAAGAAATATATGTCGAGTGAACAAATGCTGGCCTCTGAAATCTTATCGAGTGGTAACTGAAAGTGCCAAGGAAGCCGTCAAAATATTTCTATAGGAAAGATGCTGTGAGGATCATAAATAGCTTTGGTATCACATTTTTGTGTGCACACTGTGAAAGAGTTCACATTTCTATTTTTTAAAAAGCAACACAAAAACTCATGTTTCTTTGTGACGTCATACACCCACATGGGGTAACTTTTCATTGCAACGACGTAACTCCTGTTCGTGGATTGGTTGAAGCCATTCTTCCCTTGTCCAAAAAGTTAAGATTTTTTTCTGAGATTTATGTCAAAAACATCACTGTGTCTGAAGCTTAAAATACTCTAAAAGCAAAAAGTGAGAAGGGAAGGAAATGGTGGAATGCATGGTATTTTTACGACTCCCATAAAGAAGAACAGTAAAAAATTCTCTCCTGACCACAGTGCCAATGGTTTAATGTCCTGACTGGAGATGCCTCCCGACGTAAAACTCTGAGATGCCAGTTTGATTTGTTCTTTGGAGTCTGGGAAATTAATCCAGGCTGGATCCCTCTGGGACCCCTCTGGCACGCATAGTGAGAAGTAAGGGTGTAGTTCAGAGAGGGTGTGGAAATTCCCCAGGACCCAGCAGCCTTGGTCCTGTGTCCACCCGTGACATCACCCATTTGTCTGCACAGCCTGGGAGAGAGGGAGATGTGACACCGCGGCCTCTTTCCAGGACCAGCCTCGCACATTAACAGAACAGTTTCTGCCCAGGAACAGAGTCCACCTGTCCTGCAGACAACCCCAGTCTTCAGCTCGGTGAAACTGGCAGGTGTCCAAACATCCAGTGAAACTAGAGTAGGAGAGGCAAAGACCAACGACACACCGGCTTCTGAGGGTAGCAGGTGAATGGCCTGGCAGAGGGTCTGTGAGCCAATTTCAGGTGAGTCCCTCATGGTTCTAAAGCAGTAATGCAGACTGTTGTCCTCTGTTCTTTGGTTTCTCCATCTGTAGGATGGACACAGCCAATGACCTATGTCACATTTTGCTATCTCAGAAAAAAGATGTCATGCAAAATGGTGAAGGTTATTTTGAAGACTTTGGTTAGTTCAACACAAGTCAAATAAATATCCACAGAACAGTGGAATGCCAAAAAAGGAATATTAGAGTTAAACCCCACTTTTGAGTATTTAATGACAAAATTTTATTTGCTCATAAGCGAAGAATCACTAGATCTTCCTCATCCATGAAGTACCCTTCCATAAAATGGAGATAATATTAGCATCTACGTGGTGAGGGTGGATGAGGTTAGCAGCCTGGGCTTTGGCGCCAGAGGAGTGAATCCCAGTTCTGCCGCTTGCCGGCTCCAGACAAAGTGAGCCCTGGTTTCCTGATCCATAAAGTGTGAGCAGATAACCATCCACCTCCCAGAGTGGTTGTCAAGTTTGAAGGAGACTGCGCATCTGAAATGTAACAACTGGCACATAATGCTCAACGGAGGGTAGCTCATGTTACCAGCACAGCACTACCGGGAGGCTTGAGTGGAAATTATGGATGCAAACACGGTGTTCATCATTGCAGGGGCCCTACTCATGAACTTCTATAAGCTCTCTGGGACCAGGGATCTGCATCCGCTCACATCTAGCACATGGTGGCAGTACATCGGTCTGTGTCATGGCTTGGATGTTAAGTGACTGAATGAGAATGACGAGGATGGTTCTCTCTGCCCTCCACCACGAACTGTGGAATGAATGCATCCCTCCCCTCCAGCCCTACCAAATGATCTTTTGCTTTTCTTTTGGCTCCACCTTCCAGGTCATTTCCCAGACCCTCTCCCCCACCTGGAACCAGATGCTGTTATTCAATGACCTGGTGCTGCACGGAGACCAGAAAGAGCTGGTGGAGTCCCCTCCTTCGGTGGTGGTGGAACTATACGACAGCGACGCCGTGGTGAGTGTCCCAGGCGGTGCCCACTGGGCCGATGTCCACTGACATACTTGGTCTAACCAGCCTGTGACTGCTCAGGCCCCGACAGGTGCCCAGATGCCATTCTGACCTGGGAAAACAATGATTTGAAATGGGAAAATGGGTAATGGTCATTTGCTTTACTAAGGGGCTTTTCACTTAGATTTCCCACGAGATTGCAATTAGAATAGGATCCGGGTCACAAAACTTCGGTCTGCACATGCTTCTTCAGGAACAGGATCCTTGTATGAAGTCACCTGCTGTTGCACCCAGCCTTCTGCTATGTCCTATTGCTGCTCAGTAAAAATGTCCAGGCCTCAGGAACCTGGGTGGCTCTGTAGGTTGAGCGTCTGCCTTTGGCTCAGGTCATGATCCCAGGGTCCTTGGATTGAGCCTTGGATCCAGCCCTACATGGTCAGGGCTCCCCGCTCAGTGGGGAGTCTGCTTCTCAGTCTGCCCTCCCTCCCTCCGCCCCACTCATGCATTTCCTCTCTCTCTCTCTCTCAAATAAATAAATAAAATCTTTTTAAAAATGTCCAGGCCTCTTGAAAACTGGAGGTGTTTACTGACCTCACTTGCCTGGAGGGAACTGGGTGGGTACCATCAGCAATTCAGCCCTCGTAGCTGGGTCTTGTTTTCTCTTGGTTTTGTTCCCAAGCCCTGCAACAACACATTCATCTCCATCCCATTTCTGCTATGATGTTAACCAAAACTTTTCCTCTCCAAAGATGTCTGTGTTCCATACTAAGTAGATTCAAAACCTTACTGGAGGATTTTTTTTGATTACTAAGACAAACCTTCTTTTTAATTTTATTTTTCTTCTCCTTTTTTAAATGAAATAAGTCTAAGATAAAAGTCAAAGGCCGATTTATTTTCTTTGATGTCTGCCCCCTTGGGAAGTTGAAGAAGCACAAATATATTAAGTACAATAGTTGTTCCAAGAAGCCTCCCTACAGCCTCCCCACCTCCTCAAGCATGCTGGCAGCTCTGACCTGGATGCAAGGTCAGAAGGAAATTAGGATGGGAGAATTGCAGATGAGCAGGGACCTTGGAGAGCATGCCCTCTTGCTTCCTGGAGAAGGAACCAGAGACCCAGGAAAGTCAAATGCCTTGTTCAAGGTCACAGGTAGCTGGAAGCAGAGCCGGAACTTGAACCTAGCGTCCTGTGTCCATCCTTTCTTGCACACGTGGGAGTAGCTGGTGTGGCCATATCCCTTTACACACACACATTCTGCTTCTCCATGTCTCTCTCTCTGCACCCTGTTGCCCCAGCTGTAAATCGGAGTTCTGTAAATTGTATATGAGTTCTACCATTGTGCATATTGTATAGATTTTCTGTAGAGACAGCCACAAAATAGATGCCTTTTTTTTTTTTAAGATTCCATCTATTTATTTGAGAGAGAGAGTGAGAGAGAGAGAGAGAGTACAAGAGGGGGGAGACGGAGAAGCAGACTCCCCGCTGAGCAGGGAACCCGATGCGGGACTCGATCCCGGGACTCCAGGATCATGACCTGAGCCGACGGCAGTCGCCCAACCAGCTGAGCCACCCAGGCGCCCAATAAATGCCTTTTAAATTGTGTTGCTAACAACATGATTCCCATCCTAAGTATTTTTGTATTTGAAAACCAGTAACAAGGATCAAGCATCTTTGCGAACTCCTAAACCAACCTGCTGCCCTTTGTGGATTTCCCTTTGCTTTCAGACCCCTTCCAGATCCCCGTTGGACAACTACCCTCCTGGGCCCCACCCAAGCCAGATCCTTCACAGAAAAACAATCAAAGGGAAACGTAGGAGAGAAAAAAAATATATGAAAACTTTGTATTTTCTTCCTGGAGAGATACATGTAGACACGCAGAAGGTTCTGTTTACATTTGGGGGGCTGCAGCTATGTCGGGCCCGCCGCCCCGGGCTGCTGATCGGATGATTACATTCTGACTCTGCCAGAATGTGGCTCCAGTCTAGGACTTTCTCTCATTACCCAGTGGCTTGTACCCGCATTAGGGCCTGCTGCCTCTCTAAGCAATGAGTTTATGTTTGGCAAATTAGCTCAGGTTTAAGTTTATACTCTTTTGTGCCCAGGGCAATTTTACTTAATTATTCCCAGCTTGGATCATGGACGACATAGACAGCAGACCACTTGCATCATGTCCAGCGTCACATCCATCCCGCAAAGGACAGTTCTGACCACACCAGCTTTGTTTGTTTTAAAGTCAAACTAATCATCTAAAATAATTATAAAATCATCAAATAATCATTCGTGGAAACGAAACCCCATTTTCACCTCAACCAAGGTTCTTTCTACAGCCAGGAGCACGAGTGCTGGTTTGAGTCCCAAGGCAATGAAGCAGAGGGGCTGTGAAAACCTGGCAGAAGCCGGGCACTGACTGCCAGCGCCATCCTTGTACCTTGGAAGTCATTAATCCAACAGCTTTCACTCAATAAAATGTAATGAGTGCCTGCCCTGGGCTGGGGGACACAGCAGTGAGTAAAGCAGGCAATGCGGCCATTCCTGAGATAAAGAGCGAGGCAGCCCCATGCTCCAGCCCCACGCTGCTCCTGGGGGAAGGCAGACCCACACTCCGGGGAGCAGGTGTGGCGAGAAGCAGGAGATGGCGCGATCTCATAGTTCTTAAGGAAATTTGAGGCCCATAGACAAACATACATACAAAAATATTTTAATGGCCTCTTTTTTTTTTTTTTTAAGATTTTATTTATTTGACAGAGAGAGGCACAGCGAGAGAGGGAACACAAGCAGGGGGACCGGGAGAGGGAGAAGCAGGCTTCCCGCCGAGCAGGGAGCCCGAGGTGGGGCTCGATCCCAGGACCCTGAGATCATGACCTGAACCGAAGGCAGACGCTTAATGACTGAGCCACCCAGGCGCCCCTAATGGCCTCTTTTATTACCAAGAAAATTGGGGCAGAACTGCTCTATCCCTTGAATATACTGATCATCATCATCATCATCATATCATCATATTACCATGTATTGAGCGCTCACTGTATACCAGTCACTGTGCAAAGCACATACATCACTAAGTCATTCCCCATGGCCCCATTAACAGGTATTATTTTTTCTTTTTTTTTATTATGTTATGTTAATCACCATACATTACATCATTAGTTTTTGATGTAGTGTTCCATGATTCATTGTTTGCATATAACACCCAGTGCTCCATTCAAGATGTGCCCTCTTTAATACTCATCACCAGGCTAACCCATCCTCCCACCCCAACAGGTATTATTTTTAATCCCTTTTAAGACATGAGGCTCAAAAAAGTTGAGTAAATGGGCCAAGGCCATAGAGCTAGAATGTAGCAGATTTGGGAGCAGGGACACTGGTTTACCTGGACTCCAAAGCTTTTGCATTCCATGACCACAGTGGTGTCCTGTCCTGCAGAGATTTTGGAAGGTTTGGTGCCACCTTATTTCTTCTTTTCCCCTTCTAAGCCTACCCTAGGTGATTATTTTAACTTAATTCCACTGAGCTCTATACGTCGAGAAGAGATAACCCCTAAGAGCCTTGGGCCCAGAAGTTTTCCCTGGGACCCCAAACGGATTCCCCTGCACGCTCCCCACTGCCCCCAGCCTTGGTCAGGGATGAAAGACGCTTGGCAGAAGAAGAGAGTGAGTTAGTAGCAAGAGGGACACACTGAGGCTGACAGTTTTAAAGGTGCACTGACGCAGGTCAGATCCAGGTAGGTATTGACGGGGGACAAATGCCTTTCTTTTCTGCCTTAGGGGAAGCCAGAATATTTGGGTGCCACTGTGGCTGCTCCTGTTGTGAAACTAGCTGACCAGGACTATGAGCCGCCCGGGCTGTGCTATCACCCCATCTTTTGTGGGAGCCTCTCCGGAGGGGACCTCCTCGCTGTATTTGAACTGCTGCAGGTAAGCGAGCTGGAAGTGTCATCTGCACTCGAATCCACCTCATCTTCCTGGCCAGAGACGGGCCCTCGCTGGAAGTACACTCCATAAAGCTGTGCTTGGTCGCTCCCTGCTGCCCTGGGTCTGGAGGTGTCTCCTTCTTGGGATCTGGGAACCGCCACTTAACAGTTCAGGTGACATAGGCTATTTCTAGAGCCCCCGTGCTGGAGGTCAGAGTCCCAGGGTGAAAGCCTCATGGGTTTGGCCAGCAATGCTTGCACAGACCTGTGTGCACGTCCTGGAGCTCACATGGACCATGAGAGGATACAGGGGAAGAAGGGAGCAAACTTGTGGGCACTTACCACGCGTGATGTTTGCTGCCTCACATAACTTTCATCACGTAGACCTCCCTCAACCCTGTTGAGGTACTATGATTCCCATTTTCCAGATCATAAACCGAGGTTTGGTGCAATTGACTGACCTACCTCATCATGCAGCTAAGAGCTGAACTGAGACCTTTAAAGCCTTTTGCTTCTTACACTGCATCACATAGTTGCCCCAAAGACAGTTGCCCCATCTTAATCAGTCCTATTAAAACATAGGGGAATTTCAGGGGCGTCTGGGTGGCTCAGTCGTTAAGCGTCTGCCTTTGGCTCAGGTCATGATCCCAGGGTCCTGGGATCGAGCCCTGCATCGGGCTCCCTGCTCCACGGGAAGCCTGCTTCTCCCTCTCCCACTCCCCCTGCTTGTGTTCCCTCTCTCGCTGTGTCTCTCTCTGTCAAATAAATAAATAAAATCTTAAAAAAAAAAAATAGGGGAATTTCTGAACATGTGTCTCAGAAGACTTTTCCAGGAAGCAGAGGCAGGATACTGGGGAGGGAAGCTGAGACTCTCAGGTCTGACTGGTCAGTGGAAAACCAAATGGGACATGGAGAAGACCTGGAAAAGAAGTGAGCAGAAGAGACCACTGCATTCACTGAGGCAGGCGGCACTTTACCTTTGGGTCACACCAATTCCTCTCTAGGTAACCCTGTTTTTCAGAAATCCTATTTTTAAAAAATTCACTTAATAGAGAAACTAGAAGGCGAGCACTCCTAAAACCTAGAGACAAGGGAGAGGGAAGGTGACAGAGTCAGATCCCAAGGGTATGGATCTCATTTCCACCACTTAGTAGTATGTGACCTTGGATAAGCTACTTAATTTCTGTTTCACCTGCAAAATGGGGATGATGATCAGTCTACTGAAAGTGCCTGGCATGGAATAAACACTCAACAAATACCACCTATTTTATTAGTAGTGGTAGTATGCCATGGAATATTGAAGCAAAATGTCTAGTCCCGCCTATTTATTTCAGGTGAAGAAATTGAGTGGGTAATAGAGAGGTAATGACTTGCTTAACATGGCAGGTCAGGGCCTAGAATCCAGCTATACTGATTGATTCCCCTGATGGCTGAGAGGCTGGAAAGTGTAATGGGGCAGGGAACAGGTGAGAGCGCCTTTAAAAAAGATCAATGTTGCCAGTAGGAACATTTCCCAAAGTGTGCTTCTTGGAACATCAGTTCAAAGATAGTGAAAAGAAAGTTTAAGAAATGCTTCACATTCCATATTCCCATAACCTGTTTTGCTTTCATTGGTCTTCTTTTTAAAGTCGCTTTTCATTTATGCAAGTGTTACTTTTTTGCTTAACAGCATAAAGTTCCCTTTTTAAAAACGAAGCATTACCTAATGAAAATGTTCACTGGATAATAGTACAGATAATGTGGTAGAGGAACGGCTGGAAAACCAGATCTAGTGCAAGGCTCCCGTTTCACATGTCAGGAAGCTGAGGCTCAGGGTTAACTGACTGGGATTCAGTCAGCTGTTCTTTAACCACAGGAAGCTGCCTGCCCTGCTCTGAGCCTGAGTCCCCTAGTCCCTCAGTGAGGGGCTGGGTGACTGGTCCCTATAGGCTTACCAAGGGATGGCTCTCAGGGTTCCTTGTCTTCCCTCCCTCCATGCTGAGGGTCTCCCCCTCCCCATCCCTTCCTCTCTTCCTCCACACTGAGGGTCTCCCCTCACCCCCTCCCTCCACAGCTGAGGGCACCCCCTTCCCCCTCTATGCGGAGGGCCCCCCCTCCCTCTCCCTCCCTCTCTCTCTCCACTCTGAGGGTCCCCCTCCCCCATCCCTTCCCTCAGGTACCCTCAGTATGAAGGGTCCTCCCTCCCTTCAAGCTGAGAATACCCCTCCCCACCTCCCTTCATGCTGAGGGGCTCTGCTCCCCTCTCCCTCCCTCTTTCCTCCACACTAAGGGTCCCCCCTCACCACCCCCTCCATTGCTGAGGGTACCTCCTCCCACCTCCCTTCATGCTGAGGGCACTCCCTCCCTCCCTCTCTCTCTCCCTCCATGCTGAGGGACCCCAACCACCTCCCTTCATGCTGAGGATCCTCCTCCCCTTCCCTCCCCCTCTCCCTCCATGCTGAGAGTACCCCTCCCCTCCCTTCAAGCTAAGGGTCCCCCCTCCATCCCTTCAAGCTGAGAGTACCCCTCTCCACCTCCCTTAATGCTGAGGGCCCCCCTCTCCTCTCCCTCCCTCTCTCCCTCCACACTGAGGGTCCCCACTCACGCCCTCCCTCCACTGCTGAAGGCACCCCCTCCCCTGTCCCTCCACGCTGAGGGGCCCCCTCCCCCCTTTCCCTCCCTCTACTGCTGAGGGTACCCAGAGATCCTGCTGCTTCCCCCCAGCTGCGTTAATTGTCAGAGGTGAGCAGCCTAGGAGATAAAATTCATTAGGGTTTCATTAGGACTTCTCATTTGATTGCTTGTTCAAAAAGTAATTTGATCATCAGCATGACAGACTTAGTATGTGGATCTTGTACGTGCTGAGAAGACAAGAGCTGGAAAATGCCTTCATTTGTCACCAGCTGCTCGCTCTCAGTTTTCATCTGTGGGTGGTTTGCTTCAGCCTCTCCACCTCCATTACTGAAATGCTTCCGTGTCTCAGAAGAAGGATTTGGTAACTCGGCTCTTCCATGTCCAGACTGAATGCATTGTCTCCACTTCTCTCCCCGACCCCCTGTCCGCCCAGTCCTGGCACATGGCACCACTGTTCTCCACTGTTCTCTGCCTTGAAAACTCAGACTCAGATTTAATTCTTCTCTCTGTGTCTGCACCCTTAGCCAGGCCAAGCCTGTCTTCGAATGGTTTCCATCTTCCTGCTGCCATATATCTCTTCAGGATCCTTGCATTGGCCTGTTTCCTGGTCTTCTAGCTTCTTACTCTTCTTGTTTATGTCATCCTCCACATTCCTTCCAGAAGACAAGTCAGTTCATTCCACTCTCTTCTTCAGAAATCATCAATGGCTCCCCACTTCTTACCTCCAGAAACATTTCTCAAAGTCTATTTTGTGGAACGCCAAATACAGTCCCCCTAGTTACACTGAAGAGAAATTTTGGGAAATGCTTCAAATTATATCCCTCCTGGGGATTTGGAATGCCCATTACCATGGTCAACACTCTGAGAGGATCCAAAATTTCCCAAATGTTGTGACTATGACAATTTTTTTTTTTTTTTGGCGTGATTTTCATATCTCATGAAAAGAAAGCCTGGCCCATAGAGAATGCCAGATTTCCACAGCTTAGCACTCAAGCTCTCCTAAAACTTATCTTCAAACTGCTTCTTCAGCCTCATATTTCCTCATATTACTTTATACACACTCTGGCCTCTTTATGTCAGCCTACTCCAGGTTCCCTGACCTTACCACACAGATGCGCTCCTCTGCTTTTAGTCATGCTGTTAGCCCATTCTGAAATGTCTTCCCCACTCCACCCACCCCAACATTAACCTAAACCACCTGTTTATGATAATGGTCATCAAAGTTCAAAACAAGAGATGCCTCCTCCAGGAAGCTCTCCCCACCCTCACCTTGGTCAAATTAAATGTTTTCTCTTCTTCCATCCTATAGCACATTGCCTCTTTTTCTTTTTAACTCTGGCTACAGTAAGGTAAATTGTTTACAGGCTTGTGTCCATTAATTTGTAAGTTTTTTGAAGGCAGGACTATTTCACTCATTCATGCAGTCAAACAAATATTATTGAGTGTCCACTGTGTGTCAGGCATGTTCTTAAGAATTCATCAGTGAGGGGTGCCTGGGTGGCTCAGTCAGTTAAACATCTGCCTCCAGCTCAGTCATGATCCCGGGGTCCTGGGATCGAGTCCCAAGTTGGGCTCCCTACTCAGCGGGGAGCCTGCTTCTCCCTCTCCCTTGACCCCTCCCACCCACTCGTGCCCTTTCTCTCTCTCAAATAAATAAATAAAATCATAAAAAAATAAAAATAAAAATAAAAAGAATTCATCAGTGAATAAAACAGGCAAAACTCCCTGCCCTCCTGAGACTTATATTCTAGTGAAGGGAAGATAATAGAGGATACTATGTAAATTATAATGTAACAGCAGTGTGACACATGCTAAGAAGAAAAGGTAATGCACTGGGAGATGTGGAGTGGACATGGGTGTGTGGGAGAGGGGGCAGTTCGACATTTTGGCATCCAGGGAGGCCTCACTGAGAAAGTGGTATATAAGTCAAGACCTGAAGGGGAGAAGTGAGTCGGCCATGCTGGTATCTGGGCAAAGAGCATTCGATGCAGCAGGAGCAGCAAATGCCAGACTGTGAAGCCTAAGTGTGCCTGGCATGTTCAAGGACAAGCAAGGACACCAGTGCTTCCGGAGCAGGGTGTAGATCAAGTCAGAGGGAAAAGATCATGTGGAGCACTGTGAGGAGTTTGGCTTTTATTCTATAAAAGATGAGAAGCCAAGAGAGGATTTTGTTGAATTTTGTTAAATTTGTCTGATTTATGTTGAAAACTATGGATGCTAGATTGGGTATATGCTGAAGGGGCCCAGGGGGAAACAAGGAGGCCAACTGGGAGGCTCTTCAGGTAATCCAGATTGGAGAACTGGAGACTTGGATCAAGAGCGTAGCCATGAAAAAGGATTCTGGTAGAGTCCACGGGATCAGCTGATGGGTTGGAAGTGGGGTGTGAGATTCATCTCCACGTCACACATGGAAGCCAACAATAATAGACACACATAGTAGACTCTCAATACAATATCTTCAAACATGTCTCACTCATTCACAAAAATATGTAGACAAAATCTGAGCATAGGGTAATAATGTTTTCCTTGCGAGAGGATTTAAATTTGCTTCTGAGGTAGTTTGGGGCACTAGCAATCCTAGCTCACCTGAGTCCAAGATGGCATGAAGTCAAGCTTCCACCTTTGCTGTCTCCAGTAGACCCTTACTCCTAGGGAATTTACATGTGCCGGAATATGTGCCAGGCACCTTGCGTGCTGTGTCAGCCATTCTTCACAGCAACCCATGAATTAGATATCATTATCTTCACTTCGCAAATGACAGAACCGAGACTCAGAAACGCTGAGCAACTTTTCCAAGTTTGCACAGCTAGCAAGCGCTGGAGCCCTGGGCTGTGCCCATGGCACCAAAGAAGAGGGGTATCGCAAACGTAAATGATGGGCTGAGGGACACAGAGGACGCAGAAGGGCTTCTGAGCAGCAGCGATTTTCAGATGAGCAGGACTGGGATTAAGGTCACGCATGACCCCGAGAGTGGCACCTGTCTAAATTTTGCACCCTAGGTCCTTGTCCTGGCCCTGCATCTGGATCTCCTTTGAGGTCCCGATATATTGTCTCCACTGGGATATTAGAGCAATTGGCTTTTGGACCAACCTATTCAACCCACTTCTGATGTTTACCCTCTTGCATTTATAACCGTTCTTTATCTTCCTCTGGCCCTACGTGCCAAGTAACTACACACCACGCAGATTCATAAGCCAGGGGCCAACCCATTTCCCTGTGACAATGTCTACCCGTGGCTGCGAGCAGTCATACAGTCTACACCATGATGCAGAGCCCTTCAGGGTTGGTGTTGAGTTCAAGGGCATCTGTCAGGCACCGTGGGACAAAGCTTCTTCAGAACATTTCCTGGCGGCCCCGGAATGAGGAAACATGTGGTACTTTTATAAAAGCCTGGCCAGGGGCACCAGCCTATGCCACCCCCACAGCTGTTTTGTGGCTTCCCCTCCAGAGCTAGAGAAGCAGTCAGCTTTCTCAGGGAGGTGAGGTCTTGCAGGCTCAGTCGCTCAGGCCGGGCGGTACTGGGCATGCGTCCTCACAGCTTCCAGCGCCTTTATCTCGTCTGGTTCTGCAGCTTCACTGTCTCCAGCCTCTTTGGCGTCCACGCTGTCTGCTGTCTTCTTTGTCTGAGCTTTCTCGTAATTAGCTTAACCGCATCTGTCGTTGCCAGCTAGAATATGTCTGTGAAGAAGAAATGGTGATATGTTTGTGCTTTGCCTGTTTTGAGGAGTAATTAAGCTTTTTTGAGCATATGGAGCTAATGTGTCAGTCAGCCAATAAACATTTATCAAGAGTCCACTGGGTGTGGAGCACTGCTTACGGGGCTTAGAGAATGAAATGAAGTAAATAGAGGCTTCCTCTTGGTCAAGTCAGACAAACATACCCAGTGCATCTGGCTCTCAAAGGGTTTGAAGGACCATCGGGCCCAATATCTGGGGCCCCAGAGAGGGGAAGGGACTCATACAGGGTCACACAGCAGGGCCTGGTTTCTGGGCTCAGGCCACTAATTTCTGCACTAAGCTTCCACAGAGAACACACTGCATTCCAAGGACCGAAGGGTAGGAGAACCACCACAGTGACTGGGGTCAAATCAGGGACGGCTTTTTGGAAGAAGTACGCATTGAGCCAAGCCTTGCAGTGTGGGGTGGCCTTTGTAGACTTGCCAAGCTCTTTGTGTGAGATTTCAGTGAAGCACGGGGATTATCCTCCTGCAGTTTCTATATCTTCAAATGCACAGGAAATGATAACCTTTTCATTCTGGAGGTCTGTCTTCCAAAAGCTTCATTTCTGTTTCACTGATGAAGATGTAGTCTCTATTTGACTAAACACAAATCTCTTGGGGCTCCTGGGTGGCTTGGTCAGTTAAGCGTCTGCCTTCAGCTCAGGTCATGATCTCAGGGTCCTGGGGTAGAGCCCTGCATTGGGCTCTGTGCTCAGCATGGAGTCTGCTTGTCCCTCTTCCTCAGTCCTGCCCCCCACCCCACTCGAGCTTTTTCTATCTCAAATAAATAAATAAAATCTTTAAAAAAATAAATAAATATGAATCTCTTTTGTAGTAGTATGTAACGAGGGCGTAGCTAAGTCTCAGAGCTCAGAACCGGACTAGAGCCCTTCTCCACACCTCTGCTGTCATTCCAATGTTATCTCATCAGCTTGTGAGGACCCACTTGTCTTTTCTTCTCCCCTCTGTATTGTGAGCTTACCAAAAGCTTATTAACCTATTAACTTTGTGGCACATTCTAAGTGCTCACTAAATGTTGGTCACCCTCGTGAAGGTGTCAATGAATAAATATTTGTCAACGAATAAATCATTAAGTGTAGTAAAATGCACTGTCTTGGCTACACTTTAAGCTGGAAACATTAGTTTTGTTAAGTGAGTGTCATATGGATGAGGTGGTTGCTTGGCAGCGCTGGTCTTCCTCATCGCTCCCCCACCTTCTAACCAGCACTTGTTCTGTGTGGTAGGTCCCTTCATCTGGGCTACAAGGGCTCCCTCCCATTGACTCACCGGATGTTGCCCAGATCTACCCAGTTCCCGCCAACATTCGGCCAGTGCTGAGTAAATACCGAGTGGAGGTATGGTGCAGGGGAGGACTGACTTGCTCTTTGGGGCTAAGGGCAGTGGTGCATTGTCATACCTGCCTGTGTTGTCTGAGGGGATTGCGGGGTGGAAACGAGGCATAGCTGCTAGAAGGGGGCTCTCAGGGAGCTGCTCGGTCCTGTCCCAGAAGAACATACTTTAGTTCCTGGGCAGCACACCTGACTTTCCACACCCACACCTGCATGCCGGCTCCTCCCGGGGTCTCTGAGTGACAGCTCTGCTGGTCCTCTCGTCAGGTCCTCTTCTGGGGAGTCCGAGAAATGAAGAAGGTGCAGCTGCTCTCCGTGGATCGCCCTCAGGTCCTCATCGAGTGTGGGGGACGAGGAGTCAAGTCCTGTGTGATCCAGAGCTACAAGAACAACCCGAACTTCAGCGTCCAGGCAGACGTTTTCGAAGTGGTACAGCCTCTCCTTCTCCTGCCCGCTCATTGCCTTCATTTCCACAGACGGGACCCCCTCCTTCATTCACTTGGCTTGGGGAGATGCTTCAGAGTTTTGGGTGTCCACTACCTACAAGGAAGAACAGTCTGAGCAAAAAGCAAGAATCTCAGAACGGGATAAAATGGACTTTTGTTATTGCTGTTGCATTGTCTTGTTTTTAAAGGTTCAGTAAATCCAAGCAGGTGGACAGTGGTTCCCAAAGTGTGGCCCCCAATTCATCAGCATCAGCATCCCCTGGGAACTTGTTAGAAATGCAGATTCTCAGGCCCTGCCCCAGTTCTGCTGGATCAGAAACTGCTGGGGGTTGGGGCCCAGACGCCTCTGGCTTAACAAGCTCTCCAGTGATTCTGATGCATGCTAAAGTTTGCAGACCACTGGCCTAGAAGGTTCCTTAACGAAACTTATTTTAGCGGTTAGATTTTTAAAAAATTATTTGTATGTACCATGTCAGTGGTTTGCTTGTGAACTTACGTTTCTAAAGTGATGTTTTTTGACACCTGAGCTTCTATTTCAATATTTCAACACACGTATTTGTGTTCTGACCTGGAACTAACTGTGAAGAACGTTTGCTTTGTGTGACACAGCTCCAGTGGACACATTTCTAAATCAGCAGAGTGGAATTAGAGAATGTGCACGGTGTTTGCACACCTGTCACACCGGGCGTTGTTGAGCCTCTGGGGCCCCCGGGAGACAGGAGAGGGAGGGCACTGGCCCCTCACCCTCAGTTCCGTTTTTAATGTGTCCACTTTCATCTGTTTTCTATCTTGGGTCTGGCTCAGCGTTCAGCTGAACTGGCAGTCTGTGATTTTTGCATTTTACACCTGGGATGACTAGTCAGTGCCATCCCTCATATCATGGATAATTGTTCCCTGGCTTGGAAGGCAATGCTCCTGGTGACCCGGAGGGCAGAACAAAAAGGCAGGGACAGAGGGAGGATGGGTGCCTGGCTTGCTTTGATCCTGCCCCTAAAGAGGTCAGCAGGGCACCAGCAGCTGGGCTCAGCCCGGGCAGTGCTCCCCACTTCACCCTGGCCTCTCCTCCCAGGAGCTGCCTGAGAATGAGCTTCTGCACCCGCCGCTGAGCATCTGCGTGGTGGACTGGCGAGCTTTTGGGAGGAGCACCCTGGTGGGCACCCACACCATCAACTGCTTGAAGCAGTTTTTGTGTAAATCCAAGGAGTCCCCGGCCCTCGCCTCCCAGGTGGACGGAACCCAAGCTGAGCAAGGTAGGAAGCACCTTCTAGATTCCGGAGCTTCAGACTACAAAGCCATCGTGCCTGCAGAGGCCTGCTAGGGGACCCCACAGGAAGTGGGAGCCCCACCGTCAAGTCGAGCTTTCTGAAGAATTTGCTCCTGCAGTCCCCTCAGCTTCTTTAGCTGCCAGGTTCTGACTCTAAGACTGACATCAGGGTCAGCTCCTCTAAGAAGGCTTCCACGAATATGAGTCCAGCTCCCTTCCGCCTCCACTCCCTGACATTTTTCTTTGCTTGATGTTACTTTGATTTGTTCCCCTTTTGGATCTCAGGTGCAGAGTGGAGTTAACTGCACTTCTCTGCTCGTGCTGTGTAGTCATCACTGGTCTGGTCAAGGCTTCTGTCTCATACCCACTGCCCTCCTGTACCTTATGCCCCATCCCCACTCCCGCCCCCTCCCACTGCAGGCCCCACACTGCCCCTCTTTGTAAAATTTCAGTCAATTTAAATGACATATATAACACGATGCTGTAATCTTCATTTGGTTTCCTACTCTTGTGCTCAAAGCAATGCTTTAAGATCTATCCATATTGCCGTGTGTACATTAGTTTGTTACCACGACCTGCTGATCCACCCCACTTTGCTTTTCCTTTCCCCTCATACTGGACCCCTAGGCTGCCTCCAACTCTCCACTTCCACAAATGATGCTGTTATGAATATCCTTGTGAGCGCTGCCCAAGGGAGGATCCTGTGTGGGATTTTCTTTGGAATATACACCCAGGAGTGAGATTACTGGTTCCCAGAGAATGTGCACATGTAATTCCACTGAGTACTACTACCAGAGGGCACTCTAGAGAGCTGTGCTGGTTTACACCAGTCTACACCAGTTTACGTTCCTACCATTACCGCGTCTGGAGTACCATTTTCTTCTTTCTCAATACCACCTGCTATAATCCACCTTTCTGAGTGTTTGTTTTGTTTTGGTTTGGTTTTTGTCACTCTGCTGTGTATAAAGTGGTATCTCATTTTTATTTCAGCTTGGTTGTCTCTGATTGCTACTGAATTTACACATCTCTTTACATGCTTGTGCCACCTTGATTTCCCTCCTGTGATTTGCTCACATCCCTTGCCCAAGTTTTATGTGTTTTTTTGAATTTTCTTTTTGGTATATTCTAGATGTTTATATCCTGTAGATTATATCTTCTCCTACTCTGATAACTGCTAAGCTAACCTGCCTGTGATCCCCATCTTTGAAGAGAAATTCTTAATTTTAATGTAATCATATCCATCTGAATTTTAAACTTTATGGCTTGTTCTTTCAGAATTTTGTTTGAAAACGCTTTCTCAATTGTTGCTGACAAAAATGTTGTTTTATATTTTCTTCTATTAGTGTTATGTTTTTAAGTTTCACATTTAGATCTGCAGTTCTCTGTGTTTGTATATGGCTTAAGATAGGGAGCTTGCTACATTTTTCTCCATAGAGTACATCATTTTCCCCCAAAAGAGTCTACTTGCCCCATTGTTTTGTGCTGTCAGCTTTTTCATAAATCAAGTAGCCATATATCCCTAGTCTATTTCTGAGCTTTCTATTCTGACCCACTGATCTCTCCATCTCTGTGCCCAGCACAGAGTAGATGCCTATCAAGTGTTTATGGAGTTGAATTTTCTGTTGAAAAATCAGCAGCTGGGGAACAGAAACTCCGGAGGCTCCCAACTGGGAAATGTTTCTAAGTACTGGATTCTACAGCACAAAATGGAGAGAAGAGGACCCTTGGCAAGAAAGGACAGTGTTATGATCTTTTCACTGGATCAGCAATCCAGTTAAAAATCTCACAAAGCCCGGGAACCTACCCCGGCTCCCTGATGAGCACATGTAATCACGTGTCCAGAGTCTAGCCTGCAGTTGGGAGCTCACAGACCTCTGGAGCCTCCAAAGTTTCCCTGAGTTAACTGGGACTGGGAAAAGAAAACCCACACAGAGGACCTGTGCCCTAAACCTTGATATGCACTTTCCTTAGGACCACAGTTATTTAAAATAGCTCTGAAGGATCAATAATAAGTACAAGCATTTATTGAATCCTGATTATCCCCCAGTGGGATGGGTTTTTTCACCATCATTTTGTAAATAAGGAAAATGAGGGTCAGAGATATAAGAACTTGCCATATTTGAATCCAGATCTGTCTGACTCTCAGTACTGGATCTCTGAAATGACCACCCTGCTTTGCAACCCAGTTGACCTGATATACTTCCAATTTTAGCTCTTTCAGACTCGTCAATAGCCACTGAGCCCTCTGGATCCCTTGGCTTCTCACAGGAGCTTCCAACAGATCACATCTATGTGGATATTGAGCCGCCTCCCACAGTGGTACCCGACTCTGCCCAGATTCAACCAAGCAGCGTGGTTGACATCCCTGACTCATCTCCTATGCTTGAGCCTGAACCCAAATCGGCAGCCCAGGAGCCACCCAAAGATGGTAAAGCTAAGGTCAGAATGTAACCCCTTTTCATATTTACAAAGCTTTGCTTTGGAGGCTCTAGATACTAATCCTCCCACCTATTAGCTGTGTGACTGTGAGCAAGCAACTTCATGTTTCTGAGCATCAGTTTCCTCATTTGTAGAATGAACATACTGATACCCACTTCACAGATAAGCCAATGTATATGAAATTCAAGTGCTAGCCAACTGTGACAGTCATATTTAATTGAACAGAAACTCTTCTCAATTAATTAGCTTGGAAAAACAATAATTTCTGTATCTAGACCCATTCCACAAATATTTAGAACCTACTTCGTACAAGGACAAGTAAGAAAAAAAAAAAAAAGACGTATTCTCTGGAGTCTAAAGCGAAATGCTTAGCTGAGATTCTGGAAGGCAAGATGGATAAGTACACAAAGAACCCTAAAACATGAATGTGATGAATCTTTCTAAGTCATAAATTTGAGTGCAAAATCCTGGTGTGTCAACTGATGAAGCAGCAGCCAGTTTTTAAAAAGTCCAGAGGGATTGCCTGCCCAGCACATGGTAAAGGCTGAAATAAAAAGCAGAGTAGGACAGATTAATGGATATTTGCTCAGGCTGTTCCTATTGTATCAGTGCTCGGTATGACCCTCCTTGGCCCCCAAGGGCTTCTCTGCATCCTACCAGCAGTGCACCTGCCACTTCCTGTTAGAATTCCGGCTTAAGTGTGCATTGCCACCATAAAATTGTGGGCCCCGCCAGGTCACAGATGATTTTCTTAAAGATATCAGTATCCCCTGCTCTTGATAGAGTACCTGGCACATCACAGCTACTCCAGAGATGTCTGAGAGCAGACAGATGATGAGTACATGATGAGTCTGTCATGGGACCACTGTCCTCTCCCAAAATGCCTCCTCTCTCCTATTCATGCATCACCGCCTCTCCTGTCCCTCCATTTCCTCCTGCATATGTTGCTGGTGTCATTGATTTGCACCCATTCACATCAGAAATGACGCTAACAGGAAATTGTCTACATTATATCGCTTAATCCTCCCAACAGTGAAGCAGGCAGGTATGATTGTCCCCAGCAGAGGAAACTGAGAATCACAAAACTTACATTAGTTGCTTGTCAACTAATGCCTTTCTGCCGTAGCACACCGTATCATGCCGCCTGCCTGTCTCCTCTACTGAATGAAGCGTCCCCGATGCGGGGATTGTTTCTCATTCCCCTTTCATCCCGTGTCAGGCACCATATCTCACATCTGTGTGTTTAAGTAACAGTAAATGTTCGCTGAATAAATGAGTGAATGTATGGGTTGATGATTAAAGTATCATTTATGGAAATGGTACAGAGAGCTACAGCCTCAAAAGCTGCTCACACCCTCATCTGCTTCCAAGGGGACCTGTGTGTTCCCTTCCTCAGGAAACCAGCCAGCCGCCAGCAGGCAGATCCATGAGGCCTCCCTAATAATCCATCCCTCATCCCTTGCCAGGATGCCAGGAAACCTTCTCGAAGGTCGACCAAAAGGAGAAAGAGGACCATAGCGGATGAATCTGCTGAAAACGTCATTGACTGGTGGTCCAAGTATTATGCCTCCCTGAAGAAAGCACAGAAGGTAGAGTGTCTCCTGGCTGTGACAGTCAAGGGATTGGATAAGAAAACACAGCGCCCTCCACAACACCCTCCCACACCCCTGCAAACCCATATTATCCCCTTCTAGATTCTACTATAGGTTAGGCCCCACTCAGGTGCAGTTCTTTTAACTACAGAAAGGGTCAAAGCCTGGAAGCATCCAGAATTGCAAAATTCCTCACCCTCTGGCTGGAGCTGACCCTAGGACACAGGCTCCGTTGTAAATGCTGGAAGGATGTTCAGTCCGGCATAGCATCTAGAGATCTAGCCCCTGTCAGACTCTGAAAGGTCCAGCCATGAGAAAGGGGGTCTCTGGATAGATGGGTATAGCAATAGGGGCTTCAGGTATACCTGGAGATAGCCAGATCAAAGGGCCCCAGGTCTCCAGCAGGATTCTAAGTTCGTACGGGAAGCTACCAATGTAAAGGCAGAGCAGTTGGCCTTAGCAAATGCAAATAATGAACAGGTTGCCAGAGCAGAGCTTTGTGTATATGCAACAAGAAAGATATTGAGTTACAAAACTGCAGAACCACTGGAAAGTGGGTCAAGAGATTCAGGCAAAATCTCAGGGGCTGAATTTGGTAAAACGTCTCATCCTTAAGTAAACAAGGAAAGGAAAATTAGTCCTTTGTTATCACATTCAGTTGCATAGAAACTCTTCTGATTCTTTCGTTTGTTAAGACATAGTTTCTTCATCTAGGGCTACCCATGAGTATTGATATATAGTTAAATAAACAAGCCAAACGGGGGCCCCTGCCTCCAAACTCCCTCCTGTTGTTGCAGTGGACACTACCAATCCCAGGGAGGGCTCAGCCCTTTTTCCTTACCCTGCTAACCTCCCCGACCCCTGGGACCAACCCAAAGGCCCAACAGCCTGGCGTGTCAGCAGGTAGAACTCATGGTGCCAACTGGGTGATGCTCCAGGGAGGTGGGAAAAGAGGGGAGAGAGGTAGTAGCCGACAGGGGGCTGTGCACACAGGGCAGGGAAGTCTGCTGCTTGCTGGTGCTTTTTTGGGACACATGGGCGCCTCTTCTGTAGGGACAGGTATCTTGTGGCAGGAGGGTCCTGGTCTATCAGCGAAGCTTCGCTTGGGGGCTTCTTGGACACAGTTTGCATAGTCTTTTAAAATGGCATCTCCAAGAATGCAGAAGGCTGAGATGATGGAATTGGAACTGTTGGCCATCAAGACTCATAAATGAGGCATGGTAGGGTCAATAATCTAATCTCCCTCTTTTCTCAAAGGAAAAGGAGAGCAATCCCAAGGAGAAAAGAGGCAATGCAGGTAAGTTATTTGAGCATGGAATCTGGCCATTGGGGTTAGATAATACTAAAAGGAAGCAGTGGGAGGCATGCTCGTGCTCCACTCCCTCATTTCCCACGTGAGGAACAAACTCACGAACATGACAACACTCTAAAAATGTAGCTGATTTGAGCTGGACTGGGACCAGATCTCAGGTCTCCTGAACCCAGTTCAGTGCTGGCTCCTGTCTTGGTGTAGAAACAGCAAAGCAAAAGCAGGAGGAAGCTGGCATGATGGGCCAGATTCAGCGTGGTGAACTTTAATAGAGGTGACCCGGGTTTTAGGTTCCCAATTCAGTTAAGGATCTGGTAGATCTGGTTTGGCAGAATTTCAAATGAAAGAGGCCAGGGATTTGAAATGACCACAAACTCGATTCAGGCCATCGGTAGGTCTTGACCTAAAATTAACAGTGATAGCAAGTGGTGGTGCTTTTTCAGATGACACTGAGAGAAGTAGGAGAACCAGAACAAGGCTCACTCAGTTCCTCAACCACTCCTAATTGGCAGATTTAATCCCAAGACCAGCCTCATGACATTAGCCACAGCATCTTCACTTTGCAGATGGTAAAACAGAGGTACAAAGAGATTGAGTAGCTAGCTCAAATTTATACGCTGGAAAAGAGCAGAGCCAGAGGTCTGTTCCAGATGGTGTTTTCCTAGAGACTGCTCCTGGAAAATTCCTGAGTAATCTCTCTAATGACATTTGTGACTTGGTGCAAGACCCTTAACATAGCTGAGCCTCAGGTTGCTGAACTAGATGAATCTCAGTCCCTAAGCAGATCTGAGAGCAAATGTAACTAAAAGCTTTGGGTCTTTCCCTCTTGGGTCTCTTCTTAGCCAGTTGGATGACTGGGCAACATCCTTCCTTCCTTCCTTCCATCTCTGGGCCTAATTTAATGAATTCTTACCTACACCAGGACAGGCCAGAACATTGCCTGGCCCTGGGGGTCTGTTGTCACTGCATTGCTCCGTGAGTGATGTCACCTCCCATCCTGCAACACACAGACTTTAGCCGTATGTAGCAACTCTGCAGTGACATGTTACTATTTCTTTTTGAAAACAAAAGTCCTGACACCCGCAGGAACAAAGGGAAGGAGGGAGCTTGACTCTGTTTCTTCTCATCTCATCAGCACTGAGAAGTCTAACAATTTCCACTAAATATCCACAGAGGCAAAACCAGACGAGGTGGTGGTAAATATAGAAGATGGGCCAAAGAAAAAGAAGGACAAGATGCTCAAGAAGAAACCCAAAGAAGAAGAAATCCCCAACCTGGCTGTCTTGCAGGTGTGTGGACATGGCCATCTTCACCAGGGGTGGGAAGCTCCAGATGGGGGTTCTGTTAGTGCTTCAGTCAACCCTAGTAATGCCTTTGTCTGAACTAACTTACTTTGTCTTCATTATAATCACTGATGCAGAGAAATGAACCTTAACAAGCATGCAAGCAAGACAATGGAGCTTGCTAATTTTCTATTTTCTGTGTCCTCATATTGAGAAGGGGCATAACTTACATTGGTTAGCCTGGATCCAGCAAGGTAACTTGCAGTGGATGAGTTCCCCTTGGCTCACCTCTGAGAGCTTGACATCATCATGCTCAAAATATGATCAAAATAGCAGGAGTTTTTTTTTAAAGATTAATTAATTAATTTATTTATTTGAGAGAGAGAGAGAGTGAGCGAGCATGAGTGGGGGGGAGGGGCAGAGGGAAAGAGAATCCTCAAGCAAACTCCCCACTGAGCATGAAGCCCAAAGCAGGGCTCCATCCCAGGACCCTGAGATCATGACCTGAACCAAAATCAAGAGTTGGCTGCTTAACTAACTTAACCATCCAGATGCCCCCAAATAGCAGGAGTTTTAACTCTCACTAAAGTCAGCTCCATCAGACCAATCTTAACATTAGTCAGAGGCTATTAGCTAGAGGCATATTTATGGATATGAAAATTAGGAGTATGAAAATTACATGTAAGAAATTTAGATAAGTAATTTTGATAGGAAATTTGCATAAGTGATTTAATTATATTACCAAACCTAAAACTCAATTCAATTTTGCATTTCTAAAGTACATATATATATGTAACTTTGCACTTGGAAAATTCATGTCTATATGCATGATGATAAAAAATATTCCATTATTTCATATGTGTTAAGAATTAGATGCTTAATGGACATTTATTGATTTGAATGTCCTCAAAATATTATAGTCTAGATACAATAACCAGATGATATCAATTTGCTATAAAAAGCTTTATCATATTTAACATAATATATTATATATTTTAAAAAAAGTTTGGTTTAGCTATACTTCTTGGAACTTCAAAGTTTAGCCAAAAGATTTTATAAGTTTCAGAGTGGTAGCTAGTTCTAGGAATGCTGAGTCCATCATATTCCTTTTTTTGCTAAAAATAAATGAACTGTGGCCTCTTAGATTTTTCGAATGGGCATATATCAAGGCTAGTTTTGGAGAATCTTGGCATTTCTCATTAAATCAATCCTGGGCCTTCCTTCCTCTGAGCACTCTCTTCTCCCTTCTCCCTAAAGATATATGAGGGTGATCTCGAGAGTGAATTCAACCATTTTGAAGACTGGGTGAAAACCTTTGAGCTCTTCAGAGGCAAGTCTACGGAGGATGACCATGGCCTCGATGGGGACCGAGTCATAGGGAAGTTTAAGGCAAGTTCCAAAGTTAACCCTTTTATTTGGCTCTCCTGTCTGTAAATGACTGATGTGACTCAATTCTGTTAATGAGATTGTGGTGCGGGATGTGTGTAAGAAAATTCCCTAGTCTTTATGCAAGAGCTTCTCTAGAACCCCACAAGGTCTAGCCCTGGTCTTTTGAAATATTTGGCTTGTGGTCAATGAAGTGAGTTGGAACTCAGTCTGATGGGATATAAGGAGACAGAGTTGTTACCTAAAAGGATCACTGAATTTTATTTTGCTTCTCCCACCCCTGACCTACCAAATAGATGATCTATGCAGATGTACTAATTGGATGATTAATCAAACAACACTAACTGTTCATCCTGGCAGGCTCTCGGTGTCAGCATCACAAAGAAGTGGTTGGCATTTACTATGACCTGCTGTGTGCTGGGCCATTTGGTGCAGGGCCGTGTGCTGGAAATAGCACAGGGACTGCAGTTGGCCCCTCTCTGATATTGTAGTACTAACTCGCTTTGTGATCTTGGACTTGACCTCCATGGGACTCATTGGCAGCATCTGAAAATAGGAATACTGCAGTAAGGCTCGAAGGACCTAGTGGGGGAAAGCACCAGCTCAGCTCCCTGTGTGTTAAAGGTCCTCAGTATCCCATCTGATGCTCCTATCCACATTCCTCACCGAACGGCCCTATGAGGAGGCTGTTATTGTACCAACACCGATTCACTGACATACCGAGAAGCACCTCAGACACAAGCAGTTTACGTGGACTGCCTGAGGACCCCCAGACACAAGGGTAGCGCCAGCCCAGGTCCTGCTGGGTCCCAGACTCCACTCATTTTCCCAGCACTATGCCCTGTAGGGCTTTGGTGGGACATATGACCATCTCGTTTCACTGGGTCATGCTTTACTGTTCCAGGGCTCCTTCTGCATTTACAAGAGCCCCAAGGATTCCAGCATTGAGGACAGTGGGCAGCTGAGAATCCAGCAAGGCGTTCCACCCAACCACCCCGTCAAAGTCCTGATCAGGGTGTACATTGTTGCGGTAAGCCGTTCTTGTTTACTCTGAGGGATTGTCTTAATCTGCTCAGGCTGCCATAACCCAGTACCACAGACGGTGGTGAGGTAAATGACAGACATTTATTTCTCACCATTCTGGAGGCTGGAAGTCCATGATCAAGTTGCCGGCAGAGTTGGTTTCTGGTAAGGCCTCTCTCCATGGCTTGTCAGTGGCTACCTTCTTCCTGTGTCCTCACATGGCCTTTCCTCTGTAAGCATGTGAGCACGTGCACGCACACACACATACACATAATGAGAGCTCAGGCAGGAGAGTGAGAAAGAGAGAGAGCCAGGGAGGAGACCTGCTGTCTCTTCCTCTTCTTAGAAGGCCACCAGTCCTTTTGGATTAGGGCACCACCCTTATGACCTCATTTAACCTTAATTAGCTCCCTAAAGACCCTGTCTCCAAATATAGTCACATCAAGGGTTAGAGCTTGGACACAGAATGTTGAGAACACACACTGCAGTCCATAACGGGGGGTATGAAGTTTGGTTGGTAACGTGCACATTTGCTGGCTTTTCACTCAGGGAAAATACTTCGCAGGCATGTAAGACTGCTCTGGGTAGCTTCATTTGCTCTCTGTGGTTGCCTGATAGCTGGAAAGAAGACCAAATAGGCCTGGAGCAGGAAGCTCACAGGCAAGAGAGCAGAACCAGGGCAAAGCAGAACAGCTATCCCTGTGAAATCCTCCCCCAGGCTCGGGCTCTACATTGTTGCGGTCAGAAATTTCATTTCAAATGTATTTCCAAGAAAAGTATCTTTTCTGCTCTAGGCTTCCTACTTTCTGATAATGAGAGCACTACACTTTTTTTTTTTTTTCCTTTTTTAAGTTTTTATTTAAATTCCTGTTAGTTACCATACGGTGTAATATTGTTTCAGTTGTACATCATAGGGATTCAGTACTTCCATACATCAGGGGTGCTCATCACGACAGGTACCCTCCTTAATCCCCATCACTTATTTCCCCATCCCCCACCCTCCTCCTCTGGTGATCATCTGTTTGTTCTCTGTAGTTAAGAGTCTGTTTCTTGGTTGAGAGCACTACACTTTAATTATGAAACTTTTTGACCTGATTGCCCGGAAGCTTGGGGCCACATTTGATGTTCAATCAAAGCAAATCTCTGCTGAAACTTTATGGTTCATGTATTTGTTTTCATATCCTGCCCTTGGAGTTGATTTTCATAATCCTATTTGATTGCAGTAGGCTTATTTTATTCTAACTTCCTTGTTCAAATTGCCTATATCCTTTTTTAGAAACATAAATGAGGCATAAAACAAAGATGAATATTCTTTAATACTTAGGGAAAATATAAATAATAAGTTAATTTAAAAATCTTATAGGGGCACTTGGGTGGCTCAGTTGGTTAAGCATTTGCCTTCAGCTCGGGTCATGATCCTGGGGTGCTGGGATCGAGCCCCGAGACGGGCTCCCAGCTAAGCAGGGAGCCTGCTTCTCCCTCTCCCTCTGCCTGCCGCTCCACCTGCTTCTGCTCACTCTCTCTCTCTCTCTCTCTCTGTCAAATAAATAAATAAAATCTTTAAAAAAATCTTTTAATTTAATAAAATATCCAAAAATGTAAAAAATACTACTACTTAAAAGTTGCTCCAAGAAAGAAATCAAATCTCCCCACCTCTGCAATTCTATCCCTGGAAATAACTCACTTTTCTTAATGACTATGTAAACACATCCATATCTATAGTTGAACAATGTGGGGGTGAGGGGTGCCGACCCCCCTCTCAGTTGAAAATCCACATATAACTTTTGACTCCCCACAAACTTAACTACTAAGGCTACTCTTGACCTGAAGCCTTACTGATAACATAGCCAGTTGATTAACACATATTTTGTGTATTCTATGTATTATACGCTGTATTCTTACAGTAAAGTAAGCTAGAGACCAGAAAAATATTATTAAGAAAATCATAAGAGAAAATACATTTACAGTACTGTACCGTATTTATTGAAAAAAACCCACATGTCAGTGGACCTGCACAGTTCAAACCCATGTTTTCAAGAGTCCACTGTATTTACACTTGTCTACAGCTACATCTAAGTACTTATTTAATAGACTCTTGCTTCATGCATTACATTTTGATCTCTTTTTCTCTTATATAGTATAACTTGGTCATTTTCCAGATCAGTACATACAGGTGTTCCTCTTCTTTGTAGTAGACACCTAGTGTTTTCTTGAATTAATGTAGTTCCCATTTATTCATTCGTTCAACAAATATTAAGACTGCTCTAGGTCCTAGAGATAATGTAATGAACAAGATAGACGGCACCCTTGCTCTGATGGAGATCACACACTAGCGGGGGGTGGTGTGGGGATTAAGAAAGGACAAAAATAAACAGAGGAGCAGATAAATGAGATGAATGTCAGAGATAACTGCTATGTGAGGAATTAAAACTGGGTGATGTGATGAGAGCAAATGGGGAAAGGGTATTTTGGATTTCCCTATATTGGATTTCTCCCTAAGTAATTAACATACAGGTTATTTACAAATCTGGCTAGAAAACAATGCTCTGATGAGCATCCTTGAAAACAGAGCTTTGTGTGCTTATGTATTCCATCTGTAGGACAGAGTCCTAAAAATGGGATCGTTTCTCACTCAGCTCTCATTTCTACAGAGTTTCTCACCAGCCCCCTATCTGGGCTTTCGCTTAGAAAGCGTTTCCTTGGGATGGGTTAAGGCCCAGCTTGTCTAGAAGCAGACCTCACTCTGAGAAACAGACCACTACTCAGCTGGCCCGTGCTAAATGCAGGCCTGATGGAGTCATGGATTCAGAGCCCATCAGTTGTGGGATGGGCCTTCACGTCCCCCTCCCCATGATTTTACAGATAGATCTTGGAGAGGGGCCTGCCCAAGATCATACAAGAAATAGGACTAGAACTCAAAGTCATGCCTTCTGGCTCGTGTCCAGCATAGTGCTCATTACTCTGTGCCAAGCATTGCTTTCCACTGGGGAGATGGCTCCAGAGAAAGTTCAACTTGAGAAAAGCCAATAACTTTTCTTTCAGCAGCAAAATGGAGAGGCTAAAGCAGTGGTTCTTAACCTTGGATGCACACTGGAATCATCTAGGGAGCTTCTAAAAGTCCCAAAGCTCAGGGTCAATTAAATTAGAATCTGGGGATGGAACTCAGGCATCCATATTTTTTAAAAATCCCAGGTGATCTGAGAGTGCAGCCAATGTTGGGAACCACTGGACCAACAGAATTTTCTTTCTCTCCAGGCATTTAATCTCAGCCCCGCTGATCCGGATGGCAAAGCGGATCCCTACATTGTGGTCAAGCTTGGCCAAACAGAAATCAAAGACCGGGACAAATACATCCCCAAACAACTGAACCCAGTATTTGGAAGGTCAGTGGCCACCTGGGTCATGACATACTGTCCTGTGTGTGTTTGTTCCTGCTGTGTCTCTGGGGGGGGGGGGGCTGGTGCGTATGTGTGTGTGTCTGAGTGAATGTGGCAGGAAGTTAAGCTGACCTCTTGGTAATCACCAAACTAACCTTCACCAAGCTAACCTTCGTGGAGAAGCATTAAATTCTTTTGTGGCCCCTTCAGGAATTTGGTGGTACCTGGTGATTTTCATGCCCATAGTTTTCCAACAATGATTTTCTTAGATCTTAAATACAAGAGGCATCTGAACGGTCATCAGATTCAGCCTTCTGCCTTTGGACAGAGAGATTTCCTTTTTATAAACAAGCCAAGGGCAGCAACAGAGAGATTAAAAACTTATTCAAGTTCGCACAGCTCATGAGTAGGGGAGAAGGGGCCATACCTTTGGTCTTTTGTCTCCTATCAAAGGGATTTTTCCATCAGATCATTTTGCAGCTCATCTGGGGTGACCCCTGAAGTAAACAAATTGAATTGTATCCTCTGCTTGTGTTTTACGTTCCTGCAAAGTGTTTCAACGCACATTGCATTTGTTCATGTTTGGGTGAATGAGATGTTTTCCAGTTCACAGCAACCCTACTGCCCCCATTTGTCTTCTAACAGCGTATGGCACACATTTGTGTTCCCCGCTTGGATTTGTGCACCTGATTGCTGTTAACTTTGGAGTTAGATAAATGTGGGTTACATTCTGCCACATACAGGCTGTGTAACTTTATGCAGGTGGCTTAACCTCTCTGATCCAGTTTTTCTAACAAACAATCGTGACACTTGACTCTCAGTGGCCTTTAAAAGATTAAATATACAGCACTTAGCACATTATCTACACGAGCATGTAGTTGACACTCAGAACACATCTGTTTCCTCCTTCTCCCCCCGTGATAATCATTTTAGCAATGGCTACGTCCTAACTGTATTTAACTTCTTTTTTTCTGGAGTAGCAAGGAGCGTGAGAGGAACTCTCCATTAGCCTCATTTAAATTCATTTACACTTTTGTGATTGCTGTGGACCCTCTGACATTTGATCAGAATGAACCTCTTAACACTTTATTGCTCTGGAGGAAATGAGGCAATACATGATCTTGCCTGTTCAGATTAATGAGAATGATTAAAACAATGGTGCCAGGGAGGTTTACCCTTGCTTCCCTGACCCAGAGATGACCTTTATTATTACTTGCTGTTTATGTAACCAGCACTTCATTTTGCCAAGTGCTTTGTAGTCACTTTTTATAAGGTACTTCCAGCACAGTGCATGAATTAGACTGGTTTTATTACCCCGTTGATGGCTATGGTAAACAAAAGAAGAGGATGATGAAATATTCCCACCGGCCTCTGGCATTGCGGAGCCTCTGCCAGAAGCCCTCCATATGTAGATGCTTTCTTCAGTGTGTTTTTAATTGTTACTCGGGGATAGAATTTGCTGGCTCAATCCTGCATGTTCCAGCAGGCAAAGTAGAGGGCTCCTGTCCCTGACCTGGAGTCTGGGGAATCCCTCTTTGCGACCTCACAGTATGAGGATGTCACACGCTCCATCCCCTGATGCCTGGCACCTTGCCTGCTTTACTTTCCTTCATAGCTTCTGACATAACTTGACACGTTTCTGTGTTTATTGGCCATCTCTCATCTTCCCACGAGAAGGTAAGCTCCCTTGGAGCAGGGATTTGGTCTAGTCCATCCAATGCTGCATCCCTAGAACCTACAACAGGGTCTCGCACAGAGCAGACAGATGCTCAGCAAGTATTTGGAGAGTGAATGAATGAATATATGGAGGGACAACCTTCAGTCAGTTTCCAATCAGAATTAATGGGCCCCTGTCACTCTGCATCATCCTGAGGTGGTTTCCTTTGGCGTTTCCTCATTTTCTTCACAGTGCCTGGCATACAGGTATACAATGTATAATGAATGTCATATGAACAAACGAATAAATAAAAGAATGAATGAATGAACAACTTTGCTCTGAAGCATAGACGTACTGAATGTTTCAGCAAGGCTCAGTTTTACCCATTTCATATGCTTTCACTCTTTTTTAAAGTAATCTCTATGCCCAATGTGGGGCTCAAACTCACAACCCTGAGATCAAGAGTCACACACTCTGCTAAGCCAGCCAGGCGCCCCAGTGCTTTCTCTTTTCTCATGCCCCATTGTATTTAGAGGTAGTATCTCAGTGTGTAAGCCTAGTGGAAGCCTAGTCTTTCCCCGGGTGGCTGGAAGTTCAACCACGGTGAGCTGTTTCTGGTAGTTCTTTTAATGACAGTTCCAGTGAATAGTCAAGAGAGGTTAATCTGTGAACACTCCGCTTGGGAAGATGGACCAAAGCAACTGGGTCTTCTGTCACCGTTGGCAGGGTAGTTAAGCACTTAACAAGTCCTTCCTTGGTGGCAGCAACCATGTGATGGCCAGCCTCAGAGACTGTGGCTGGAGGCTTCCTCGTGAGACACGTCCAGAATATCAAGCACAGTTTGGAATCTACATCTTGGCGCCCCAGGCAATGCTATGACTCCTGATGGAAGACATATGGATTTCTTCCCCGCACAGCCATATCTCTGGCCTATTAGAGCTGCCTCAGTCAGTTCCAGTCCATGGAGCTGCGGCATCTCTCTTGCTTTCTCTCAGGAAGGCTTCATGGGCGGGGGGCTGGTGTTGGAATTGTAGTCGCTGCCACTAGAGACTGAGAGCCGGGGCTGAGTGGGTCTGACCCCAAGGGCAGCAGCCCAGACAGGCCAGCGGACACGGAGGGAAATCATGGGCCTTCCGTCCTCCCTTTCTCCCCACCTCCTCTTGGTCCCTCGCTCACAGGCCAGCCCACAGCACCTGTCCCAGGGCAGCCGGAGTTGGGAAGAGCTAGAGAACGCTGGTGTGTTTTTTATTTTCTTCTCAAGAAGACACTTCCCTAAATTGACTCAGAATTTACTTCTTTTTTTTTTTTCTCTCCAAGTTTTTATTTAAATTCCGGTGAGTTAATATACAGTGCAATATTAGTTTCAGGTGTAGAATTTAGTGATTCATCCCTTACATACAACACCCAGTGCTCATCCGTACAAGTGCCCTCCTTAATTATCTTCTGTAATGCTCAGCAACGCGGATAATGCATTATCCCAGGAAATCCCACGGCATTGCTTTTCAACACCTTGCGCTAGTGAGGTATCATGGAAAGAGCTCAGAACTAGGGGGGTCAGGGAACTGGTACTTACCCTAGCTTGACCTGATTTATGGTCCAGGCAAGTCACTTCTGTGCTCCGGATTTCAATTTCCTTATCTGTAAAATGAAGGGGTTGGGATATGGTGATTCCTGAGATCCCTTCCGGTTCAGGGAGACATTCATTGCTTACTCTCTGCAGGTGAAGCCAGGACTCCAGCAAAGCAGAGGTGAAGGAGGCAGGTCTCATGGTCGAGGGGCTCAGAAGTTTGCAGAGACGGCATTGCAGTCCTGCAATTCTGTTTTTGGGATTTTCCATCTTCAAAAGGCTTTTCATTTAAAACAAACTCAGCTGACACCCCGCCCCCCCCATGAAGCAACCAGGGAGGGGGAAGGGAATGGCAGTTTATCGGACACCAGTTGCATACCTGCAAGCTAAATGCGTGCTTTGTATAAACAATATCACAGTTAACGACCGTGCTATATTATAAAGAAGATATACTGATCCCCATTTACACCTAAGGAGGCTGAGAGGGATGGAATAACTTTCCCAAAGTTTTACACCCAAGAAGTTGCAGATTCAAATCCAAAATTGGAAATCAGTTCTGTTGGAGACCGAACCCCCAGGTGTTTCATACCCATCTTGCTGTCACCCTAGATGAAGACTGTGGGATGCGACCCACGGAAGTGGAGATCATTGGCTCCTGGAAATTGACAGCAGAATTGGAAATTGAATCTCAATGAGACATTAAATCAAATAAATATCTAAGTATTCACCGAGTTTAGTGAGTTCCTATGAACCGCAGGCTAGCTCAAAACAGACCGGGGAGACGTTCCCTGTGTAGCTAGATGTAGATTCCTAATGCCTTTACTTGGACCACAGGTCATTTGAGATCCAGGCCACATTCCCAAAGGACTCCCTGCTCTCCATCCTGATCTACGACCATGACCTGATCGGGACAGATGACCTCATTGGGGAGACCAGGATCGACCTGGAGAACCGTTTCTACAGCAGACACCGAGCCATCTGTGGCTTGCAGAGCCAGTACGAGATGTAAGTTCTTCTCGGGGGGGGGTGGGGGGGGCACTGCTGCGCCAGCCAAGGCTCAGCTTGAATGTCTCAGAGGGGTTCCAGGTCAGCGGGGCTGGTGGGAGAAACTGTTCGCTGCTCTTGAGGGTGGTTGGGACTGGGGAGGCAGCATGGATTTAGAACCCAGGGCAAGTTCTTCAAGAGTCAAGAGCTGAATTAGCATGTTCACTCAATCGGCTGGGCCTGGTGGGCAGAGTTTCTTGGTGAAGAATGATGTTAGAAGAAGAATGATTAATAGTACACAAATGCCAATATCCCAGTTAATTATAACAAACACTCAGGAGTGCTTACGATACACCAGACGCTGTACCTCATTCAGTTCTCTCAAAACCCATTGACGTGTTATCCGCACCTTACAAAGAGGGAGGAATGGACCAGCTCTCACTCTTTACAATGATTTTGAATTCTGCTTCATCAGAAAAAATTTTTGAAAGATTTTATTTATGTATTTGAGAAAGAGAGCACACATGAGCAGAGGGAAAGGCAGAGGGAGGAGAAGTAGACTCCCCGCGGAGCAAGGAGCCTGATGCGGGGCTCAATCCCAGAACCCTGAGATCATGACCTAAACCCAAAGGCAGAGGCTTAGCCGACTAAGCCACCTAGGCACCCCTCTGCTTCATTTTAAAATATAGACTTCCAGCTTTATTTTTTTTAAGTGTGTTTTATCTGATATCTTAAGAAAAAATAAAAATCTTCAGAATTTCAGCCAGGAAAAATATAAAAACATTCATTAGATTTCCATGGTGTAATTTTAGAAATGCTTTTCTTGAATATAAAATAATATATATTCATTGCAGAAAATTGAGGAAATGCAGAAAGTACAAAATTATGCTCAAATTATTCCACCCAGACATAACTTGTATAAAAAATTCTTACCTATTTCCTTTTAGCATTTTTTCTATGCTGTTTTTCCCTGAAGTTGGCCTCACATTATCCATGTCATTTTGCAAGCTGCTACTTGCATCTACCCCTATATCCTAAGCATTCTGTAGTGTCATTAAGTATTTTTTGAAATCATTGTTTTCATAGCATAGAAATCCAGTTCAGTTTGGGGGACTCTTGTGAATGTATAAGCCCCATGAGGTGTTTACCTGAGAAGGTACCATTCAGAGAATGATGCGTTCTTCTCACTCTGAAGTCAGGGAAGGAGGCCACAGGTAAAGATGGTGCCTCTTCTGTTCAGAAGAATTTCCTGACGGTGGAACCACCAGGGAGCAGAATAGTTTAGTCAAGGGGTTTGTAAACTTTGTTTAGTAAATTTTTAAAAATAGATGAGAACAAACAAACAAACAAGAAAGCAAACAAAACCAAAACCAAAACCAGAGCACCTATTTCTGGGGAAGCCTGTGTACGTATGGCTCTGGGCATGGCTTGGATGAACTTTTCAGGATCTTCATGTCTTTGGCACAAGGTAGGAACACTGCTTTATAGTTATGTTTTGATTTATTTAAATACTTAAATAAGTTAAATTCTGATGAATCCTGTGTCCCAGTGAACAGAGAAATCCAAACTTGTCTTGGTCATGGCTCATAGGGAGCATTTCATTGCAACTTAATATTTTTTAACCAAACAGCTAGTGTTTAAGGGAAGAAGGGGTTGGAAAGATTTAGAAACTAAGCACCAGGAAAATCACAGATTATAGAAACAGCACATCTAGACTCTCCACCTGTGACGTGAGTCTCTAATACGATTTTGGTGGGGGAGGAGAGGGGAAGAAAGAAGCAGAGTAATTGAAAGGCTGAGCTAAGCTTTCCTCTTAGAAGAAGTAGCAGTCAGATGGCTCTTCTGCAAGGGACAGAACTAAACTAAACAGGAACTGCGTGCAAAGAAATCCAGACCACAGAAAGCAGATGGCTGACTGCCAAAGGCTGAGGGGGGCAGGGAGGCAAGGAGCAACCACTTAAAGGGTACAGGGTTTTCTTTTGGGGTGATGAACAATTTTTGGAGCTAGGTAGAGGTAGTGATTATACAACATTATGAATGTACTACATGCCACTGAATTGGTCCATTTTATGTTATATGAATGTCACTTCAATTTTTGTTTTAAGGTACATTTCTTGAAAAACACACACACATACACAAAAACAACTACCGGCAAAGGACTTTTATGTCAAGCTACTCAGAAGTCTTGACTTTCATTTAAGCATGCAGATGCAGAGGAATTAACCAGAAAAGAGAGAAAACAAAACAAAAAACATTAGCCCCAAGTGTATAGAATGGCAAGAAATCTAAAGGAAACCACTGATCATACTTAGGTGGTCCTTTTAATAGCTACTTTAAGTGTGTCCTCCCAGGGGAAGGCAGGCCTCACCCTATCCATCCTTTCCCCCTGTTTCTAGAGAAGGATACAACGCCTGGAGAGACACATCCAAACCCACTGAAATCCTCACAAAGCTCTGCAAAGACAACAAGCTGGATGGACCCTACTTTCATCCTGGGAAAATACAGATAGGAAATCAGGTCTTTTCTGGAAAAACAGTCTTCACGGAGGAGGACACGGGTAACTCCCCCAGTGTATCCTGCTGACGTTGCTCTTCTTTTGAAAAGCCTGCTTCTGGTGGTATTTGTGGCTGGGAGAGCAGCTATTTATTGTAAAGTAATCATGCTCCTGGTAGAAAATTTGGAAAAGAAAAGAGGATAATGAAAATCACTCAGAATCTCCAAATTCAGAGATAAGCATGCTGCTTGTTGGTGTATTTCCTTACAGTGTGTGTGTGTGTGTGTGTGTGTGTGTGTGTGTGACATTTTTACAGAATTGGAAGTGTACCATATTGTATTGTATCCTGCTTTTTCTATTTCCAATAGATTATGATGATTTTCCTTTGTTCTTTGAGAGTGTCATTGACAATATTCCTTTTTATGGCTGTGTCATTTATTTACATTGTGTCTTGTTTTTTGTACATTTCTGTACAGAAGAAACATGTTTCTTATACATATTTTTGCACATTTCTGATATTTCTATAGTGTAGATCACACAAATAGGATTGTTGTATTGGAAGGTAGGCAGTAACCTTAAAATGAATATGATATAAAACAAATCATTGGACACATCCCAAATTACCCCCACAAATGTTATACCAACAACTCTCTTATTTCAGTACCAAGAAGCAGATTTTCCATATAAGCACATGGGACATACCAGGAAGATTCCAGAGGGGCTTTCATAAGTTGAGGATGAGAAAAAAAAGCCACCTTTACTTTACTTTCATGATACAGAACAATTCTTGTAATGCCATCCCCATCCACTTGATGCAAATCAATAGGTGTAGAGTTACATATGGGCAAAACTTATGTAAGGGTTAAATATGGGCAAAACTTATGAACCAGCTCTTAGGTTCAGAGCTTCTGATGCAAAGCACCCAATTAAGGACATATCACTGGATGTGTTCACAATGTTATGTTGATCCCGCCACTTTGACACCAGAATTTCTTCTCACCTTGTTATTTTGACCCAAGAACCTCTTGAAGGTTTTTTCATGCAGAGTAATTGACATTTAAATTGTGTATTAATGACATCTTAATGAATTTCTCTTGAGAAAAAATTTTTTTCACAGTATACTCTATTAGGCCAATTAATTCCTTTGTCAATATTCTACATTTCATGATGAAACCATTTTTTTTGGCCACCAAAAATCTGAAATGATATTCATTTCAGTCAGTCAAGAACTGATTAAACTTTATGATAAAAGATTTAGTTCACTGATTATGTGTTCATCCCCATCAACTTCTACTGATTGTAATTATTGCTATTGGGAGATTGTGTGTGTGTGTGTGTGTGTGGCCTTTTTAAAACTGAACTCAACATCCCTATGTCAAATTTGGCCATTCTAAACTTTATCAAAAAATTTGATTTTTTTCCAGCAATTTTTGTGTTATTTTTGCAAGTACTTTTTCTACCAGTAGTTTTTATTATGTATTGCCTTCTTTGGTAAGATGACAGATGTGAGAACCTTCCCTATGAGCAAGTATGTTAGTGGGAAGGAACAACGAGAAAAGATAAGACTTCCATGAACACATACTGTGTGGATTTTACCACCTGTTCAGGACCACCCAGATCTACTAGGCCCTCTCACACTATGGTGTTAACAAATAGTCTTATATCTCCAGGAAATATACCCTTTCCAGTACCTCAAAGCCAAGCTTGCAGTTCACAGGCTCTAGAGGAATCTGATTCAAGGGGCAAATGAAACCACAGACTCTGAGACCTTGACTGCACTCTGGTCATCTTGTCAACCCATCTCACTTCCTGCTCTCTAAACCTCCTGTCTCTTTCCCTTCCCTCCACTCCACCCCCACTTCTTTCTATTCTCTTTTTGTCCTTTTTCTCTTTTGCAGTTTTACTCTCTCCCTGTGCCTTAGTACATTTAAATTTAACCTTTAAGGGAGTGTTTAAAAGTGCACCTGACAGCCCATCATTGTTCCATTATGGGAAAATATATCGGACAAATGTCTTTATTCTTCTTTCTTCCATGCAGATGAGACAGTGGAGTCTTACGAGCACCTGGCCCTCAGGGTTTTACAGTCATGGGAGGATATACCAGAGGTTGGGTGTAAGCTGGTTCCTGAGCACATAGAAACTCGGCCACTGTACCACAAGAATAAGCCAGGAATGGAGCAGGTAATGGCCAAGACAGTTCTGGCCCCAATAGGTGTGTTCATCCCCAAGGAATAGGACTTTGTCCCTAAAAGTTATTCTTGTGTTCCCTATGGTAATGGTTCTCAACCAGAGACAGTTTTGCCTCCCTGCCCCAGACTTTAGCAATGCCTAGAAATATTTTTGTTTGTCTCAGGTAGGTGGGGATGCTACTGGCATCTAGTGGGTAGAAGTCAGAGATGCAACAAAACATCCTGTACTGCATAGCCAGCCTCCCATAACAGAGAATTATTCAGCCCCAAATGTCAACAATGTTGAGGTTGAGAAATTCTGCCCTAAAGTCAGAGTTGGATTTAGTGCTTTTTGCCTTTTTAATGAATTTGAGTTATCACACTCTTTTGAAAGAATGCTTTCAAATATTTCAGATATTTGAGAAACTTCAAAATCCATCTGACATGCCCAAGACCTGTCCAAAATCTATCAGTAACCCCACAGGCCATTAGTTTTCCCAGGGAAGCAATAGATGGTGGCTTATTTTGAAGAACTGGCAAGAGGAAGCTGTTTGGAAAAAATAACCAGAGATCTGGGTTATGAATTAGAAGTGAAAAGAAGATCAACTTTATTAAGAGCCTTCTTGATATGTACTTATTAATTATATGTACGTAATTAATACGTACTTATATACCAGGCCCTTTATGTAAATTATCTCAGTTAGGATGATCATAGATTTGTTTATCCAAATGATGGCCATTTTGAGAGTAAAAGAGGCTGCTGTTAATAATTAAGCTGGTACAAGGGGCACCACCAGGATTTTCCTAGACAAATAGGGGTGTGTGAGTCACCTTACCTTATTCCCTAATACAGCCTCATGGTGTACTTATTATGATCCTGGATTTTAAGATGGAGAAATTGAAGTTCATAGAGTTTAAGTAACTTGCTCAAAGTTACTCATGCGGTAAGTAGTAGAGCAGGATTTCACCCAGGCAGTTTGAGTTTTAGTCCTGTCCCAGCCCTGGACTCACTCACTGTGTCACTTGGGCAAAACACATGAGCTTGACTCCATGGGGCAGTTTCCAATGGCCACACTGCCATCTCAGTGGTGTTGGGAGAGTGCCTTTTATCAGATATAGAAGCCTATGATTAGTTCCTAAAATTCACTGCCAGATGTTTAAAACCTTTTGGTTATTGGTATACTTCATTTTACCATGTGGCTTTTTGGTTACAAGTGAATGTTAATATCTTTTTAGAGACTCTAGGATTGTAATCCTCCATTAATTGGTTCTTCTCTTCCCAAATGCTAAACTCTTTGCTTAAATTGTCCCTTCCCTAGGAAAGCCCTTTTATTTTCTAGCCAAAGCCCCTCCTTCCCCTAAATCCTACAGATCCTCCCTGTTCTGGTTGGGAACCCCACTTCCTTCATATAAAATCTCCCCTGACCATCCCAGGCCTTGTTGATCATTCACCTTCTTGTCTGAGCTGATGGAGTACTTAGAATGTATACCACAGAGCTGAGCATTGAATCCACTGGGACTTCTCCCCACATGGGCACTCAGATCCCTTGCAGCAGGGTAAATTCTGATGTATGGAGTCCAAAGCAATGGATGGGAGGCCTTATTCTGCCACTAATTAGTCACAGGACTCCTATCATTTCTTTGGCTGCTCTAAGCCTTGGTTTCTTTAGATGTGTAACACAGAAATATAGCTGGGCTAAGCAGTTATGGAGATAAAGATGTTAAAGCACATTGGAAACAATGAAGCATGATACCTCTGACAGATAGTATTATTATCTTTTTAATCCTTAGGAGTTTATAGAAAAAGCAGTCTCTGGAGTCAACAGACAAGGGTTGAATCCAGACTCTGCTACATATTGTCTGTGTAAGCATGGGCAAGTTGTTTTCTCATCTGTCAAGTAGGAATAATAACATCCATCCTTTGGGGATAGTGGGGGAATTGACATAATGTTTTGTCAAGTGCATAGTACTGTGTCTACCACATAGTAGGTGCTCAATAAGGGTTTGCTTGCCTTTGACCTGCTCTTAACATATGTTCTGACTCATTCTTAATAAAAATGTAAGTTCTGTCTTTGTCAACAAATATCCTAAGCATGTATAATATGAATAATATCCATATGATAAGATATGATATGATATATAGCTAATATCCATGACTAGTAAAGGGATCTGTTAACACCATGAATGATCAGTTGCCCATGTGATACCCCACCAAAGTTAAAGGAGATCTTCTTTTCTTAACCAGGGCCGCCTGCAGATGTGGGTGGACATGTTTCCCAAAGATATGCCTCCACCTGGACCTCCTGTTGACATTTCACCAAGGCAGCCGAAAGGGTAAGTCAGCTAGCTGCAGCCCTACCTTCAGGGGAAGAGACCATGGTAGCCAACTAAAAGATCATGACGTCTGATCAATTACAATGATTGTTGCATTGTAACTTGAGTTACATTGATCAGTTGACACCTGATAATCATATCTCACTTTCCATCTGGCCATTTACCACAAGGGTGAGTGGTAGTAATGGTAGCAGTGGTTATGGTTGAAATGCTGGCTCGTGTTATATGTAGGGGCTATTGTGCTTCAGCATTCTGCAACATTCTGAAAAATGTCAGCTAATGGAAGAAAGTACTGCTCAGAGAACTTCATGTCCTTGGTGATTCCAGCTGGGACACTTGGTTTCGAAGGAACCAAGACCTTAAGCGTTGATATTTTTGAACGTGGTAAAGTTGAAGAAGCCTAGTGACACACAGTAATACCAGAATCCCATACACACCAGCTGACTCCGCTTTCAAGGTCTTCAGCCTAATGCTGCCTTCCCTTATCCCAGGTATGAATTGAGAGTAACCATCTGGAACACTGAAGATGTCATTTTAGAGGATGAGAATATCTTCACAGGACAAAAATCAAGTGATATTTACGTTAAAGGGTAAGGTCATCAACAAACTCCATGCCCCCTTTCTTCCCCTCCTCCTCTCTTTAACCCCTAACTGAAGCTATGCCTCATGGAAGGTACTCCACCCACCTCATACAGAAGGAGTCCATCTTACTCACCTTTTTAGATAAGGTCACTTCCTTTGTCAAATATTATTTGGTCATTATGCTAAGAATTATCTTATGAAAATATTTTTGTGAGAAAATTTTATTATATAAACATCTCTTTCAGTTAAATGTTGGGTACCTAAGCTTTTTGAGTGGCATTCAAAATACCTTTACACCTGAAGCAAGTAGAGAGATGTAATGTAGCTGATGAGAGATTCAGTGTTAGGAAGGTTGTAAGACTAATACAGAAGCTAAAAGTTGCACCTTACCCTTTGCTAGTTCTACTGATAGGAACGACACCAACCTAGGACTCAGGAAACTACCCTCTTCCTCCCTCCCTCCCTCCCTCCCTCTCTCTCTCTCTCTCTCTCTCTCATCTTGGCTGTGACACAAATGCTTCCTTTGAGCCCCTAGTCATGGAGACAGATGAGATGGTAGAGAATCAGAAGCAAAAGTGATTCAAACATGTCCCCTTGGATAAAACCCATCTCAGAAGTAGTGAACTCATCTCAGCCTCCTTTTGGCATCTCTTTGCCTTCCCCAAACAAGGAAACTTCTTCTTCATTGGCTCTATTTCTAGTACGCCATTAAATCCTATCAATTTAGCTTCCCAAATGGCCATCAGCACCGTCCACTTCCATCTTCACCACACCACCATCATAGTCTTTCCCTCCATCATTTCTTACTGAGGCCACTGAAGTACCATGTGGGTTGGTCTGTCTGTACTCACTCTTGCCTCCTATAACTTATTCTCTGAAACATGGGTTATCTTCTCAAAACACAATCTGATCAAATCAGATTTAATAACATCCTATTTTCTCTGGATGAAGATTCAGATCCCTAATATGTCCTAAAATATCCCATCTGACTAGCTCCTCCTACCTCTCCAGGCCCATCTCATTCTTCCTTGCTTTGTGCTCTCTAGTCATGCTGAGCTTCTTTCCCTCATTGGAATGTGCACCACCACACCACAGGACTCTTGCACATCTCTCGCTGGTGACTTCTGCCAACCTCCCCTCCATCTCTCCATCCCCTTCCGTCTGTGGCTGTAGCTCCGTTAAGGCAAGGACCATCTCTGTGTGCTCCCATCACTCCTCTAGCAACTAGCTCACCCCTTGCCTCATAACAGATACCACATATATATTGGTTGAGTGAGCACCATCTTTACCTAAATAATTGCATCCATACTCTGAGTGGTACCACTCCTCTGGGACAAGGAAGGTCTTTATCTTTCCCTGACCTGTGGGGAAGGGATGTCTGCTTTCAGAAAGCAAGTGGTTTGGAGTTATCAGGTAAAGTTAAAAGCACCTATTTTCTCAATAATTCACCAGGGATAAAGTACTAGAGGAAAATGTATTAATGGTAGCTTACTCTATACTGGGGATGGAGGAGGAAGACCAGATAAGAGGAAATAACATTCTATATAACTTGGAGTATACAAAGCACCTTACAGCTATTACCTCTTATAATTCTTCAGAGCAACACTATGAACTAGGTACTGTCATTGCTTCCAGTTTCCAGATGAAACAGAGGTACAGGGGTTTGAGACCTTATCCAGGGCTTTCCAGTTAGTAATGGCAGAGCCAGGACTAGAATCCAGGTGGGTGCAGACAGGCTTCTACCCTCCATGCCATGATGATGCAGGCCTGCTGGGCTTTCGAGGCCCAGAACCAGAGAGGAGGGAGCTGATCACAGGCCTGAGTCTAAACCAGGCCAATTGTACAGGCCCACCAGGGTAGTGGGTGCAGAGGTGGGACCCTCACAGGAAGCCCCAGGGGGGAGAGGAAACTCCAATTACACTTTCCCTTCACATTTCCTGAGTCTTCCCTCTTTACTGCAGGGGGCTTCAGTGCTGCTCCAGAACAACCAAAGACATCTCCCAAACCTGGCTTAGAATGAGAGTCTCATTTCTCTTTCAGGCGCTTTGACTCCTATTTCTCTCTTTCAGATTCAATGGAAACTTCCATCTGAATCTAACTATATCATAATTTAAAAACTATGATCTGTGACCACATTGAAACTAGTTAAATCACTCTTGATTTTACTGATGCCTGAATAATGTACTCAGGGACTCAGGGTGTGTAATTCTTTTTCTGTCTTTGTTTAGGTGGATAAAGGGTCTGGAGGATGACAAGCAGGAGACCGATGTGCACTACAACTCCCTGACTGGCGAGGGGAACTTCAACTGGCGCTTCCTGTTTCCATTTCAGTATCTCCCAGCTGAGAAGCAAATGGTCATCACCAAGAGGGAGAACATCTTTTCCTTAGAGAAGATGGAGTGTAAGACACCAGCCGTGTTGGTGCTCCAGGTTTGGGATTTTGAAAGGCTGTCTTCGGATGACTTTCTGGGTAAGCTGGTGCCTTCGTAAAGTTCACATTAACGTTAAGGGCTCCGTCCCAGTTTTTGGAGAGCTTGGTTTGATTTAGCTACAAGGATAACAATTTCAGTGCCATTTATGATAGCAAAAGATTAGAAACACTCCAAATAGGCATTAGTAGGGGATTGGCTGAATAAGTTATGGCACATCCTTATGGTGGAAGATACGTTTTCAAACAGACTTAAATTCATCTTTGCTCTACCAATAAGAAGCTGTTAAATTTTGAGCTAGTTACTAGTCTCCTCTGTATCTCAGTTTCCTTCAGTTATAAAATGGGGATGGTAATATTACATACCTCAGAGAGTGTTTGCAGCTCTAAATTTGAAGTACAGCTTCAAATCTAACATAATTAAAAATATAACTTAATTTAATATAATTAAATATAAGTTTAATATAGAATTATTACAATTAATATAATTTAATGTAATTTAGTGTAAAATTAATATAATTTAATATAAAAATATAATTTGATTTAATACTTTTACAGTATAATTTGAAAACACACATAGTAAGCACTCAGTAAGTGATAATCCCACAGCCATTAAAAATATTTGAATATTTAATGAGTTGGATAGTTGTACAAGATGCATTAAATGAAAAAAGAAGGTAGAAAAAAATCCCCTTTATGCAAAGTACATGTTTATATGTATCAGAGACAGAGAGAGTCAGAGACAGACAAAGAAACAACGACTAACATAGGATAAAAACTAATGTGTTAGAGCAGTGATCAACTTTTGGGGGATGGAATTATGGAATATTTTTCTATGAATTTCTGGTTTGTGTACATGCTCTAAATGCTCACAATTAGCAAATATTCTGTAGTAGGGAAAGGTTATTAAAGAGAGAGAGTTAAATACTCTCGTACTGGTATCTTATTTTCCATAATATTCACTCATTGAAAATACTTCGTTGAGAGCCCACTAAGGTCTTGGACAGTAGCTACAAAGACAGGAAGACTTAGTCCCCTACCTGGAGGAGTTTAGTGGACTCAGAGGGAGGTGAGTTGGGGGAGGAGGTTCTCTTCGGCAGACCCACGCTAAGGCAGAGGAAAGCTCAGAGGACAGGCACATAGTCCCCAAGCACTCAGGGAGTAGACGAGATGTCCAGCAGCGAAACACCTGAAACTGAGGCCTGGAAGTTATATATTGTAGCTGTGCCCTGTCTTCTACTGACTACTACATTGGGGACCTTGAGGGCACCAAACATGTCTTGGTAATATTTGTATCCCCAAACCTAGTACATGCTAGTGATCCAATGTGGTGCTGGTTGAACGACTAGTGAGTAAATGAATGAATGAATGAATGGGTGGGTGAATGATGCGTGGTGATGGATACTAAAGCCCTTCCATAACTATCAAGGGCATCTCTTCACAGGCTCCCTGGAAATGAACCTCAATAGTTTCCCCCGAGCAGCCAAGTCTGCCAAAGCCTGCGATCTCACCAAGTTTGAAAATGCAAGTGAGGAGAACAAGATTTCCATATTCCAGCAAAAGCGTGTGCGGGGCTGGTGGCCTTTTGCTAAAAGCAAGGAACTCACAGTAAGTGGCAGCTGTAGGAGACAGGGTTGGGGGGCAGACAGGGGCCATCATGCTCTAAGTGAATCACTTTGTAAATGTCAAGTGCCTTGAAGTGACACGGAACACTTTAAGGCAAAGTTTCTGCTGAGAGGCAAGAATTTTGAAAACTATAAATGCATTAAGCTTCTGTATTTCAGCATACTTGATTAAATAGCTATGTCAGGGTGGTTTTCTAACCTCTTAGCTTGAATTTATGCCCCTGGCATTATTTTTTTTCCCAACATTTCTTGAAATTATGCATTAAGTCTTAACTAATGTACAGTTTTAATGGAACAACCTCATCCCCTCACCCTCAAATGCAGGACTCCATTTTAAAAGTGATGCAGACTTTTAAAACTTCCTTGAGAGGGTGGCAGCAGAGAGAGCCATTTCCCTTTTTCCCCGCATTGCCAGCCTGGTCCGTGTGGCACATGCTGTGGGCGCTTAGTCCTTTCACAGATATTGGGAAGGAAGTTCTGCAGCCTTCTTAGTGCCCCTCCATAAGGGAGGGCGGATAACCCACATGACAGGCAGGGTTGAGAGAAGGGAGTTCATTGGTGACCCCTTTCCATGCTGCCTCCTCCTCTTGGTAGAGAGTATGTTCTTCCTTCTGCTCCTGTGCTTAGTGGCAAAAGCATACCCGGTTGGAACCTTCTGGTCACACCTGGTTCTCTCTCGCTGCTGTAGGGGCCCAGTGTGTGTGTGAGGCAAGGATTCCCTTTGCACCTGCCTGGCCTGACTCCATGGCATCTAGTTTTATTATATTTTCTGGAAGGTTTTCTCTTCCTGCCATTTTCAGTTGAACCTCCAATGGGTAAGGTTGGGTCAAGAGAATGAGGCCACAGTCCTCATGGGCTTAGCACATAACAGATGCTCAATCAGTGAATTGATTGATGAATGGGTGAATTCAGCAATGAAGTCAGCATGGCCTCTACCCTCAACCAGCTCAGAGTCCAGTGAGAGAGACAGATGTGTCTAGTCGTGCATGCAATAGTCAATGTATAAATGACACAGGGAAGGAAATGAGAGGAGGGAGGGACCTAATTCTCTCCGAGGATGTTGAGGAGTCAAGCAGAGTATCAGTTTTTCAAGAGCAAAGGCTCTTGAAAAGGCATTTTCTAGATGAAGAAGAGGGTGGATATCTACCTTGAGTAGAGGAACCATGAGGAGCACAGCATGGAGTCATGAAGCATCCCTGTGTGGAAGGCTGGCTGCCCACTGGTCAGAGTTGCCAGAGTGCAGCACGAGGTCGGGACATGGGGGACTGCCAAGCCCCAAAATCCAAATTCATGTCTTTTGATATAATTCCTGTTTCTATAAAATCATCAATAGTAATTATGTATGCATGATTATGTAATGGCCGTCGTCATTTATTACACTTTTATAGCCCTTTAGAGTTTGCCAAATATGTTCAGACTTCTGTTATTTCATTTGAGCCTAGTTGACTATTTTCTGTCACTTATTTCTTTCTTCATTTCATGCCACAAATATTTCTTGAGCATCTGTTAAGTGATAGGTCCTGGGAATAAAATAGGAGTAATAACAGACATGGGTCTCTGCCAGCATGGAGCTTACTTACAGTCCAGCATCCGAGACACACACACACATGTTGAAGAGTTTGGATTTTCTCCTCGGAGCAATGGGGAATCACTGAATGATCTCCAGCAGAGAGGTGAGGGGATCTGGCTCACACAGGAAAAGTAATCCCTCATTGCTTATGTGGACAATGAGTTGGAGAGGGTCACAACTGGAGAAGGAGAAGAACGAGGCAGAACTGTAGGAAGAAAATGATAAAAATGTGCCTGAAACATAAACCCAGAGAAGAGTCTCTTTTGAGAAGGACAGTTGGGCCACTGTGTCAGATGCCCCTGAGTGGTCATATAAGAAGCAGAGAAGTGTCCGGTGGATTTAGCAACATGGAGGTCACTGGTGACCTTTTGGAAAGCCTGGGTGGCTCAGTTGTTAAGCATCTGCCTTCGGCTCAGGTCATGATCCCAGGGTCCTGGGATCGAGCCCCGCATCGGGCTCCCTGCCCTGCAGAAAGCCTGCTTCTCCCTCTCCCACTCCCCCTACTTGTGCTCCCTCTTTCGCTGTGTCTCTCTCTGTCAAATAAATAAATAAAATCTTAAAAAAGAAAAAAGAAAGAAAAGTAGTGTTGTAAAGGCTCATAGCAGCACTGTTCATAATAGCCCTGAAGTGGAAACATCCACATGTCCATCAACTGATAAATGGATAAACAAAAGATGTTATATCCATACAACGGAATATAATTCAGCCATAAGAAGGAATAAAGTGCTGTTACAGGCTCCAACATGGATGGACCCTGAAAACATTCAAGTGAAAGAAGCCAGTCTCAAAAGACCACATACTATATGATTCCATTGATAGGAAATGTCTAGAATAGGCAACTCCATAGAATGTAGATTGGTGGCTGCCAGGGCTGGAGGGACGGGGAATGGGGAGGGACTGCTAACCAGTACAGGACTTGTTTTCTGGAGTGCTAAAAATGTTCCAGAATTAGTGCTGCTGACTGTACAAGTTCGTGAATATACCGAATTCTACTTTATTGTGCACTTTCAAAAGATGAACTTCATGGTATGGGAATTATATCTCAATATTTAAAAAGCATTGTCCAGGGGAACGGTGAAGACAGACATAGACTAGCATGCACTATGGAGCAAGTGGGGAGTAAGTTAGCAGAGACAACATGCGTAAACTCTGAAAGCCTTCACAATTCCATCTTTCCCTCCTCCCCCCAAACCGCACCAGCCGTCCTCATATGCTAGTCCCCAGCCACTCCCTGTTCCCTCCCACACCGCTCCTTTTCTAGGGACTGGTACTTCTGCCTGGAATGCCTTGATTCCCTTCTTCTCTGCGAAATCTCCTCCTCCTTAAGGATTCTGAGACTCTTTTCGGCAGTCACCTCCTCTGGGAAGCCTCCCTGATGCCCTAGGCTGGGATAGGCTTGCTTGCCTTTATGTTTCCATTGTTCTTGTGACACTGATTTGTAATTGTCTGTATACGGCATGGTTCTGCTGTGAGTGGCCTGAGTCCAGACAGTGTGCTTTCTCTTTCTGTCCCTTTTTGGAATTTGTAGTGTCTCATGTGGTGTCTGGCACATGGTATGTGCCCAGTAAATTTTCATTGCATGAGTCAACAATTAAGACATTGACCCTACCATCAAAGATATTTTATGATTTCCTTCTCTTTTTATTCAGTGTACTGAACACCTGGGAAGGGTTCAACAAATAGTCTTTGAGAACAAACACATCAGCACACATTTCTTTTTAAGGCTAAGTGTCACAGTAGAAACCAGAGAAAAACGTACCAAAGAAATGAGAGAGAAGACAGGTAGATTTTAATGGTGGGAGGTTCCCAGGGTCCAGAAGACAGGTTGTTTGGGGACATGTGGAGAAGGGATGAAGGGGTGTTTAGGCTGAGACAGTATGTTTTCCTAGATTGCATTAAGTATTACAAAATGGTTAAGACTAAAGAATGTAGAAGCAGACAGCTTGGGTTTGAATCCTGTCCTCTCCTGACTAGCTGTGTGACATGAGGCAAGTTACGTAACCTCTCTGTTCCATCCACTTCCATTATCTATAAAATGGGGATTGATAATACATACACAATTCATGGGGTTTTAACAGATAAATGAGTTAATATACATGAAGTGTTTAGAACCAGGAAAAGAATGAAGACTACCCAAATGTGAACGGGCTGTTTATTCAGAGCGGGCTATGACAAGAGAGTGAGCCACCGTCACTCTGGTTTGGTAGAGATTCAAAGGCAGGGGAGTAGGGAAGCTTTATAATGAAAAAAAGGGAAGATTTCAGGTTCGTTCTGATTGGAGATTGTTGGCAGGCAGAGTAACTAGAAGGGGGGCATCCTATGTGAGAATACGGGGGCGGGGCACACAAATTAGGGAATCCGCCTCAAATAGGCAACTTGGAACCAGGCAGCTGCAGAAACTGGGAGAGAGGGGTGATGGATGTTTCCATTGCAAAGAGATGGCCCCCTGGTCTTTGGGAAAGGTGGGTCCTGGGTATTAAAGACAAAGGGCCTATCTAGTATCCCAAAGGATTTATACGCATTTCAAAGAGAAACAAAAGGGCTTCCAATTACATTTTCTAAAGTGAAGGCTCTTAGAAAAAGGAGAGGGAAATCTCTTCCTGTATTTTCCCCAGGAAAATTTAAGCTCCTTGTTTTTAATTTGGTTTTGTCCTTACACATCCTAGAGGGAAAATGAGACTTGACTTCATCCCCACCCACCCGGCAGCCCCCCACTCCCTGGTGTGACCTGCAGCAGCAGGATGCCTCGCGTCCATCCTCTTTCCCTCCAACGAACCAGTAACCACAACAAGGAAGCCAGACCGGCAGCCTTGTCTCAGGGTGGCAGTGAGTTGGATGAGCTGGGAGTCAAGTGGCGTCATGGAAAACCTCAGTCAGGGTCTGCCACCTCCTGAGGTCCTGCCATCTCCAAGGCTCCGTTTCCACGTCTGTAAAAAGAGTGGGTTGGACCGGGTGCCCCCAAGGTGCCTTTCCGGTACGGACACCTGCTGCTACCGAGCTCCCCCACGCCCCACCCCCGAAGCCAGCACTCAGGGGGTCACAGTCCTGTTCCAGGCACCAGGCAGCCAGCAGGGATTTGCTTACTGCCACTGCCATGTGCCCAGGCTTATTTTTAAAGCTGCTTATCTGTACCCCCAGGCAGTGCAGTTTAGACATCTGCGTCACAAAGCTCCTAGTGTGGAATGTGGCCATGCTTATAGTCAGGGAAAAACAGCTCCCGGTGGGATTAGCAAAGAACAGGTACCCTTGGGACAAAAGGAATACGTATTGAACAGGTGCTTTATGAGACACATTGCAGTAGGCATTTTATATGTGTTATCCTACTAAAAGCAACCTTTAAAGAAATCACTACTTTAGAAGATGAAGAGCAAGAAGTTTCTTGTACAAGTGAATCCCATTAATTGACAATTAAATAGCCCAGCTAAGTCTCAAGAACATCAACAACTAAAATTAAAAGGGAGGTTTCTGTGCTTCTGGTCTTGGGTGAAAAACCCTCGTCAGTAGCTACTGTGGGTCCACACTCATAGCCCAGGCGGTAAAGGTTCAACAGTGAAGGAGACAAATTCCTGGCCTCGAGAAGCTCACAGCTTAGCTGAGGAGGTGGTAGACACACAGATCGTCTAAATAGTATGTGGCAAACTCAGAATCTCTAGGAGCAGAGTGGGTAAGTATTTTCATGTGAAGATTATCTTAAGACAGAGTAGGTAATATACTTTTATAGGAAATTTAAAAGACACGAGAGTATAAAAGGAAAGAAATAGCACCCACATGTGCACCACCCAAAGAAAGCTATTGCTAATGTTTTGGTTGAGCCCAATTTATGTAGATTTTGGTTAATTTTACATGGTAGTGATCATGCCATATTAAAAATAGTGCCTTTTTTTGTTTGGCTTGGCGTTCTAATGAGCATTCCCCTACGTTATGTTATCAATGTTATTATCAACTCTTTGTATTCTCAAAATAGAAATGCTAGTTTAATCATTGTGTTTTTCCTCAACATTTATTCATTTAAAAAAGTTAAAATGTGGAGAAGTTGAAAGAATAGGACAATGATCAACCCTTTATCCACCACCTAGATTCAACACCTGTTACTATTTTGCTGTACTGATTTTGTCTATATACGTGAGTATATAGTCTCTCACCTCCCCCACCCCCCGCACACATACTTATTAGCTGAACCATTTAAGAGTAAATTGTAGACATCCCAACACTATTCCCTATTTAAAAAAAAAAAAAGTAAATTTGAAGATCCAGTTGGCTTTATTAAATAATTCATGAATAGGGCAGCATCCCATCTACCAAGTAAAGGGGAACTCCCCCAAGTTAAACAAAAGGAAGGTTTTTAAAGGCAAAGAGAGGGCATAAAGAAAGGAATTTATTAGCAAAAAATGCATTATTTGGGACAGGTGCCCTCCTTAGAGGAATGAAAGGGTGTCTATCAGTAAATTTCCAGGTTGAAATTCCATATTGGCTGACTAAAGTTTAAATTCCTGGGTGTGGCCGGGGGAGAATGCAGTTAGAGTAGGTATTAAGTCTTGGATTGTTGACATGGGGCCTTAATCTAAGTAACTCCGTCATGGGCCTGTGGTTTTCTTTTTAACAATTCCTGAATACTTCAGCGTGCATCTCCTAAGAATATGGACATTCTTGTACATAACCACAATGCCATCATCACATATAAGAAGTTGATAATGATCACCTAATCTGATATCCACACCATATTCATTTCTCCATCTACAAGAAGGATACCCTATTACTCTCAAAATGTATTTTATAGCTATTTCTTTTTTCAAAACAAGATTTAGTCATAGTTCATGTGTTGCTTTTGGTTATTTTGTCTCTTTGGCCTATTTTGTTTTAGAACGGTTCCCCACCATTTTTTCCCCCATGACAATACCTATTTGATGAAACTGGCCTCACTTGTCCAGTTGTTTTCTCATGATGTAACTTATCTTATTCTCTAGACCCTGTATTTCTTGTGAACTAGAAGCTAGGTGTAACAGCATTATCAGGATCAGGTTAAACATTTTTGTTGAGAATACTTAAGACCTGGTACTGTTTATTTCATACTGAATTATGCCAGGAGGCACATGCCCTCAGATGGCCTCACTAATGGCGATGCTGTGTTTACTCACGTGATCATGCTGGTGACCACGAGATCTCTTCATTGTAAAAGTACATTTTCCTCTTTGTAATTAGCAAGTAACCAGTGGGTGAGACTTTGGCACTGTGGGAAATCCCTGTCCTGCCACCACCTTTCACATAATGATGATTGTAATTAAGTATCTCATTGGTGTTGCAAAATGATTTCTCTAATCCTTTCTTCCTTCTTTACCCATTCCTTCTTTCCTTCCATCCATCCATCTCTATCCATCTATCTTTCTATTATCTAGCTATCTATCCACCCATCCATCCACCCATCTATATATCCCTATCATCTATCTGTGTATCTATCATTCTTTTTTCATTTATTAGGAAGAGATTTCTCTCAACAAATGGAAATAAATTATAGTTACCACCTCCTCAAAAAAAAAAAAAAAAAAAAAAGACAGGATAAATGTTTAATTCTATCAATTACCACACTGTAGAATCAAGAATTGGTACAAGAGGTACCTCCAAGGGTGGTAAATGAGATTTTTTTTCTCTTGCATTATTCCCAGTATCACTATGGACTTCTGGATTTAAAAATATTTTTTCTAGCTCTATTCACTGAAAGGACCTAGAAGTAAAATCACCAAGTAGCAAGAAGACTCCTAGCATCTGGATCCTGGTTTCTAAGTACCGATCTCTACTGAAAGAACCAGGCAGGCATATTTGGCTGACTCCAGGTCTAGGACAGATAGAACACAAGATGGGCCTGGGACATATCATTGTGACAAATAGGACAATTTGAAAATCTGACAGAATAATGACTGTGCTTTGCATATTAAGCTTTTTCTGAGTTTTGAATTATTTCCTTAATTTATCTGCCCAGAAATGGCATGTCTCAGTCCAGAGTATGACCATATAAGGTAATATACACACTTACATGGACATTATATGTATGCATGCATATATGTGTGTATGTATACATGTGTGTCCCTCTTCCTAAGAGACTTTGCCAGGACACATCCCCACCATTAATGTATGAGAATGCCTTATACCAGTGAGAGTTGTGTTAATAAGCAATAATTATCACTGAAGAAGGCATATCTGACCTAAAGCACCCGCATCCCTCCCCAGGGCATCCACTCTCTGGGCTCAGTGAAGTTCGAAGCCCATAAATAACACACTCAGTGCAACAAATCCAGTCTTTTCAGGACCTTTCCTGGTCATTTTCTTCCATCCATAGATGTCATTAGGTTAATGGATAGTCTCTCAAACTGTCCATTTTTCTTTACTAGCTCTGATTTAAAATTACATTTGGAGGACATTATTAGTGTAAGACCTCGACTTGGTGCTTGGTTGAATACTGATGATTAAAATAAAACTGGGAACACTCTGTGTGGAGAGATATAGAATGAGGAGTGGTATTTATCAAAATATGTCAATAAACCCTTTCCTCCTGGGGCCTGTGTGATATCAGAAAAATGCTTTGTGGCGACTCAAGCAGGACAGTGAAGTGGGGGGCGAGGCCCTTCATGGTAATAACCAATGACACCCGTGTCTAGGGCGGAATTCATTTCTCATGCTCTGCTTCCCATTTCTTTGCATTGTCTTCCCTGGGTGTTTTCTATATGGGCAGATGTTTCCTATCGAATTATGTGTTTCCATCCATGAAATAGTGTTGAAGGTAGCAACTATAATCTCTTTAAGAGTTTACTGTTTACCAGGCACTAGGTTGAGCACTGTATATATGTTATTTCATTTATTTGTCAAAGCAAATCTGTGGGGTACATGCTATTAACATCTCCAGGACAGTGAGACTGAAGCAGGTAACTCAGCAAAAGCCACACCGCTAGTAAGTGGTAGAGCCCAGTTTCAAATGCAGATCTGTCTGCACCAAATCCTATTCACTCAACTCTTACGCTATGCTATGCTACGTGGTAATAATCCTTAAACTACCCAAGGTCATCCGTTAGATGGAAGCCAGAAACATATCATAAAGCCATGTTATAAGGGCCATGGCAAGGATAATGGAGCTTCTCTTGATCATTTCAAAAACACATTTCCTCACTGTTAAATATATACCTTGCTTCTTTTCTTCCACAAAGAAGGGCCTCTTGGGCACAGTTAATAGCAGGGGATGGGGTTTGGTGTCATAGTATCTTGGCGCAAATCCTGGTTTTGTAACACAAGTTAGCAAACATCATCAAGCCTTGGTTTCCTCAGCTGTAAAATGGGAATAAGAATGTCTACTTTGCCAGTTGTCAGAAGGTTGAAATGGAATGACGTATGTGTGAAGCACCATGCAAATTCTATAGCACTGTGACTGAGCTTATTAGCAAGCAGTGGACAGCAAAGAGGCAGCTGTGATCCCCTTACTCTGGTCCTAACTTACCCACTGTTGATTATTGTCCTCTCTTCCAAACATTCGGGAGCCCAGCATTTGGTTAGCAACTCTTAAGCTGACTCTCTTTCAAACACAGAGGATTTAGATGAGGCTCCTAGCGTATAAATATACTGCTCAGTAGAGCTTAGGTCACCTCTGGAAGACCTCTGGGAATCAGCCCTTTTTGCATATTGGAAACCCTTCTGCCTTGAGTTGTAGGCTGGCCTCTTGGGTTTCTTCCAGCCCTCAAGCTTTACAGGGTCTCCTGCCTTTCATGAAACCTAGAAGTAGAGCCAGAAGTTGCCTTAAAGCACATCTGGCCATTTGACAGGTATGGAATCTGAGGCGCAAGAAGACAAATGCCTTCAAGTGGTAATTATGATGACAAGCCAATCATCTCATGTTAGGGTTAGGAAGGTCCTTGCAAATCTTCTAGTCCAACTATCTGGCAAATGCATGAATAAGTTGGGAGGCAGCCCACTATCATGGAAAGAGCATGAGCTTTGGCATCATACGGCCCTCAGTTCAAGTTCTAGTTGGTTGGCTTATTGCCTGTGTGACCTTGGGAGAGTTATTTGACCTCCACTGCTTCATTTTTCCATTGATAAAAAGGAGACCTACCTTGCTTGTTGCTGTGATTTTTTGACAGATGAATTGAAGGAACATAGGCAAAGTGAGCATTCAATAAAGCACCGCAATTATAGTTAGAGTAATAGTACTATGACTCCACTGTTGATAGAGGTGGAGTGGAGTGGAGTGACTAGACGGGACAGAAGCTTTGTGTTCCTTCTTTCCTGGTTTTCAAATATTCCCCGAGTACCTGTATATGCAAGTCATTACCTATAGGGCCAAGATTTGTCAATAGGAAGGAGAGACTATATATATACATGTTTTTAAGGAATATTTCTGGATCGTAGGACATGTAATGTGTTCTGAGTTGGGCCAGGGTTGTAGTCTAAAGAATGGATGAGACCCCCTAGATTTGAACTCATGACTTCACTTGTAATATGCCCACTGCATTTCTTTACTAATTCAGACAACCATGCCCCTGCCTCTTGTCTCTGGCTTCAACCCCACTCTAGATACACGACTCCTCTCTAATTTCTCCCATGATTAGATTTTCATGGTTGCCAGCAACCATCCTGGCTGCTAAGAAGTCCTAGCTTTTGGTGGGGGTGGGGGGAATAGGTAAGTTAACACAGACTCACTGGTTCATCAGAAACTTTAATCTTTTTACTGGGGTAGGAAATCAGGTTATGCCCCAACCACATGTAATTCCAAAATGATAATCATGGGTCTAAAATATTTCCATGATGCTCTAGTCCCCCTCCAGTTCTGTGTCCCTCCTATTACCTTGAATCTCAATCCACAAAACCAAAGAAGCAGAGAGAAGGTCTTCTTCACCAAGAACTGGAGCTCCAGGAGATCAAGGATCCTATTTTTCTTAATCATTAAGTCCCCAGTGTCTAGAACAGTACCTGGCATACAGAGGGTCCCTAAAAGTAGTGAATGACTGAACGAACAAGAAAGAGCGACCCTTACCTTTTGCAGCCATCCTGTCTCACCCTTTGACAACCCAAGACTTATATCAGTGCTAATAACGCACAGAGCTCTGAAGAAGCACATGACACAATTTTCAAACCAGAAAGCCTGCTTCTTATTGAAGGAGAAGGAAAGAGAAAGTGCAAGAAGAGAAGGATAATTCTGAAACAATGTGTGGAGACAATAGAAACAATGAAGGGTGACAGACAAGCCATTTGGCAAATGTAGGGTGCCACCCACCAATTTCCTCTGGAGAATCATTGGCAGAGAAAAAGGACTGTAGCTGATTCAAAAGGGTTCTGTCACTCAGGGAATTCGTCCCCTTTCTAATTGCTATTGAGTTTCTATAATCAGATATTGATTGAACGATTATAAGTGAAAGAGCACAGGCAACCAAGGATATGTGTGTCTATGTGTGCAGGTGGGACTTCTTTCACAAAACTCAACAGCGACATCATTTCAGAGCTTTTACTGTTCATCATAAAAATGGCTTCTCCCAGAACCAAAAAGATAACATTTTTTCTCAAAATAGAGCAGCAGGATAGTCAAAATACTTCCTGGCGTTCCCCCACACTGGATACTTCTAGAAGGTTGGCATTGCTCCCAGCAGGTCTTTGTGACTAGAAACTGAAACGTTTGTCTTTGTGCAGGGCAAGGTTGAAGCTGAGTTCCACTTAGTGACAGCAGAGGAAGCAGAGAAAAATCCTGTCGGAAAAGCCCGGAAGGAGCCAGAGCCCCTGGCCAAGCCCAAGTGAGTGGGGTTGGGGGTAAGAGCATGGGAAAGGCCCTTTGTAGTCCCCAAAGCAGGGGACTGGGCATTTCTCTAGAGGGCCCCTCTGGGAGGACTGAGCCACAAGGAGGCAGCCAACAGGTGCCGTCCAATCCAGCTAGCTTTTTATTGCTATAATTGAGAAATATTCTAAAAACAATATAGACTGTTTGGAAAATGGAGAGGGTACTTTTTTTTTTTTAATGTTTTATTTATTTATTCATGAGAGTCAGAGAGAGAGAGAGAGAGAGAGGCAGAGGCAGAGAGAGAAGCAGGCTCCCCGCCTAGCAGGGAGTCCGATGCGGGACTTGATCCCAGGACTTGATCCCAGGACCCTGGGATCATGACCTGAGCCGAAGGCAGACGCTTAACCATCTGAGCCACCCAGGCGCCCCTGGAGAGGGTACTTTTCTGTAATACTGACGCATAAGCATTTCTAGAATAATTCCATATATTTTTTCTACTCTTTTTATGTGAATATGAATGCTACATGAATTTTTTCTACTTGTTTTTGAATCAGGCATACACAATTGTCTTAATGTTTCATTTATACTGTGCTGCAAAGTTTTGCTTTGTTGCCATAGTGATCAGAATTAGAATTTTTTAATGCCTGTGGAATATTCCATACATTTGGTGCCCATAATTGACTTGGTCATCACCCCGTAATTGGATATTTAATTTACTTCTACCTTTTTCCATTATTGTAATATGATGAAAATATTTCCCTTTTATAAATTATTACTTTAAAATAAATTTCCGGGGCGCCTGGGTGGCTCAGATGGTTAAGCGTCTGCCTTCGGCTCAGGTCATGATCCCAGAGTCCTGGGATCGAGTCCCGCGTTGGGCTCCCTGCTCCGCAGGAAGTCTGCTTCTCCCTCTGCCTCTCTCTGTCTCTCTCTCTGTCTCTCATGAATAAATAAATAAAATCTTTAAAAAAAAATTAAAATAAAATAAAATAAAATAAATTCCCGGAAGTAGAATTACTAGAAGTGTTGCCCTGTTCAATTTAATCCATGGTTACATATCAGTTAAAAAGTAAACATATGTGGATATGAAATGTGTATAAAAATTACTCTTTCAAATTGTATTTCTCCTATTCTTCCTGAGATCTCCAGTGTCTCAAGATGAGTGGTCCCTTCTCTATCATAGTGTTAGAAACATAATGGATACTTACTTATTCATTAATTAAAAATTATTTGCTGAGCTCCTGCAATGTGTACCTACTTAAAAAAAAAAAAAAACCCAACACTTTGAAGAACATCGAAGAAATCTAAGACATAAGTTCTATCTTTTAAGAGCTTCCAATCTGTTTAGGGAGAACACAGACTCATAAAATAGTTAACAGAGTATAGAAGACCGATATGTTAGGTCCAAAAAGGAGCTAAAGTCAAGTGATAGATGAGATAGGAATTTGGAAGGAGGGGGATCTTTATGGACCATGGTGGTCAAGGAGGACCTCATGGAAGAGGTGGGGTTTGGGGAGCTGATCAGGGTTGGACGGATGGAGTCAGACTTTCTTTTTTTTTTTTTTTTTTTTAAAGATTTTATTTATTTATTTGAGAGAGAGAATGAGAGAGAGAGAGAGCACAAGAGGGGGGAGCAGGAGAGGGAGAAGCAGACTCCCCGCTGAGCAGGGAGCCCGATGCGGGACTCGATCCCGGGACTCCAGGACCATGACCTGAGCCGAAGGCAGTCGCTTAACCAACTGAGCCACCCAGGCGCCCTGGAGTCAGACTTTCTTCAGACCAAGCTTTAAAATGATGCAGGAATCATCACCCAGAATGCTGGATTGCTCCTGCTTCAAGGCAACATGGACTTCTCCCATTCCCAGGCATCTCCTTGTGGACCTCTAGAAAGCGGGAGTCATAAATACTTCCTGAGGTCTGGAGAATCCCATGTGTTGACATCATGGCCCCTTTCCTGATTTTTCTCTTGCTTCCCTTGCAGCCGCCCAGACACCTCCTTCTCCTGGTTTGTGAGCCCCTTCAAATGCCTATACCACTTCATCTGGAAGAATTACAAAAAATACATCATCATCGGTTTCATTCTGATTATCCTCATCATCTTCCTGGTCCTCTTCATCTATACCTTGCCTGGAGCCATTAGCCAAAAGATCGTCGGGGGCTCCTAGAGAATCATGGAGGACCGGGCCCCTCCTGTTCCACTAATCCTCTCTTCTTCCTCATCTCTAATACGGAAGAGCATGCGCTCTGTGTAGGCACTGTGTTGGGTGCTAAGAGGATGAACACAAAGGGCCCAAGAACCAGTCCCTTTGTCTAAGGACAGATCAGCTCTTCTTGGAGGAAATGGGAAAGGAGCCTCCCCTCCCTGCTCCAACCCCTGCCACCACCTTTCAAACTCACAAGCTTTAAGCCATGTTTTCGCCCATGGACAGCATGAAATGATGACTCCTTTGCCTCAGAGTAATCAATGGTGACCTCAGATTGACTTAGGTGAATGTTTTCTTTATGTAATTGGTTTTATTCTTAGAGGTCTAATTCTGGGTCTGAGATTTACGGGAAGTGCTTTCTTTTAAATAAAAATTTTACAGCAAATAAACTGAAAGCATTTTTAGCAAATTACTAGACATTCAACCTGTCCCATATATCTTAACCTTGTTTAATCCTTACAGTTTATAGAACACATTCACTTATTCAGGCTGTGAAACTGTCTTGGAGAAAACTTTTTATCACCTAAAATACTTTGTTGTTGAAATTCCCATCTAGAGATGAGATGTTGCTGGTTTTCCATCAAAGTCAACACTTATAGAACATGTTCAATAAAAGTAATGAGTTCTGGAGCAATCCACTTGGATTTATGCTCTATGGCAATTTCTAAGTGGGAATTTTATAAATATGAAATATTATTTTGTGTATGTGTATTGGGGGGGTGTACCTCCATAATACCAGTAGGAATTCTCTTTAGCCAGATATATAAGCCCCACCAAATATGGTGTTCCCATAGACCATGCTATGAATGACCATGCTTGGCACTATTCAGCACTTAGTCTTACCACCATATGTAGTAGGTACTATCGTGACTCTCAAGCACGCATTATTTTCAAAAGTAGTCCCAGAAATAATATCCTATGTACTTGTCAGGTGGGGTCAAGTTTTTTTTTTTTTTTTAAAGAAAACCTTTGATTTTCTACACTGTCTAGATCTGCCACCCCATCTAAAGCAGGGAGTGGAAATGAGCAGCTGGTGTTCTCAGTTAAAATAAGGAAACAAAGGAATTAGAGTGTTTGGCCTCATACACAAATAAATATGGCAACCATTTCTTCTTCCAAGCATGAGGGGCCATTTGGCAGTATTGAGGAGGCTGGATTGGGGATCCCCTCTCAACACCAGAAGCACCTGGGCTACTGTTTTCTTTATATCTTCTTGCACATATGTAACTCTTCTAAAATGAAGGATATTTACTTCCACATGGAAAGTCATTCTAGAATATTCCTGGTTGATCAAAATAAGATTGAAGCATGGGCTGTGTGATTTTAGACTTAGTGTTGTTCATTGAATTCTGGCCCTAGGTGCTCACTGCCTAGTAACTATAATGCCCTATTTTCCTGAAGTGATGAAAAATAGAGCATTTATGGCATTGGTGACGTTTCCTGGTGGGATTAGTTACATAAGCTGTGCTTTTCCTTGCTGTGGAATCACACGGGCACCAGAAATCGTGGAGTGAAAAATACTTGAGGACATGGAATGCATACATTGAATACATTGTAAGTGAAAAAAAAAAACATACAAGTTAGAAAACTATGTACAGCATGATATAAAAAGAAAACATGTATACATGCATAGAGATAAAGCCTGGGGGAATATGCCAAAAGGTGAATAGTGATTATCTTTAGGTAGCGGTATCTTTTTTTTTCTTCTTTTCTATTTTTCCTAGAACTTCTAAAATAAATATGTATTATTTTTAATGTAAAAATTCAGTAAATAAATATAGATTTAAGTGTGTTCATTTAAAAATATTTATTGAGTGTCCCTTATGTGCTGGGCAGAGGGATGCAGGAGAGACAAGACAAACCTAGACCCTTCTCCATTGATTTTACATTCTGGTAGCTCCTCAAGGTCTGCTTTATCTTCAAGTTATGGGGCATCCAAGAAGAGCACTGAGCAAGGGATGGGTTTCATGGATGAGGTTTAAGAGAAAGGACAACATACGTCAGTGGTGTCATTCAAAAGGAAAAGAACACCATTATTTTAGGTTAGAATTAGAAATAAGGTATACTTTCTGCTAGATTTTGGACAGTAAAATGATGTTAACTTTTGACAAAATAATGCACATTGTTCCAATTCACCAAAAAAAAAAAAAAACTAAAAATTGAAAATCCTTCAAAGTTAAATAGAATTCATCAACTTGGCTTTGATGCCAAAAGATGTCCGAACACTGAAAAGCCTTTAGCAGAAGTATTTGAAACACTTTCAGATCAGATGGCATCATAAGAAATGTGTGAGAAGAAGTGGCAAGCAAGGATAATTTTGGAATCAGCTATGTCTGCTGTTCTATACATAGGTTATCACTTATGGCCTGTCCTGCATGTAAAGAAATAAATAAAATAATGTTCTAGGCTTAATTTTGCAGCCCTGGCCCTAAAGACATTACAGATTAAAAATTTAAAAACTTAAAAAGCAAACAACCCATCTCCCAAGAAGTTGCCACGAGTCCCTACTTATGGTCTTAAAAAAGACTAAATTTATTCATTTGACAGATTAGAGTTTTTCTTTCAGCTTAAATCTGTTTCACAGCAGTTCTATTTATTTATTTTCCACAGTATTTGAATCCTTTCCTCCAAACTAAGCAAAACAAAATCAATACCAGCAACAACAACACCACCAAACAACCCACAGAAGGCTATCCAATTCTGTGTTTCCAGTAGTTGAAACATTTGGTACCTTCCTTGCTCTTTCCCTTAAGACACACATAAGTGGAAATTACAGGATTGACTTCACAGCTGGGGCTAGTTGGTATTTATTCATTTAAAAGATAATTGTTGAGCTCCATCCTTGTTCCTGGTGCTGTGATCAACAGTGGGCACACAAAAGTACACCATCATATAAAGTAAGTCTCTGCTCTAGTGGAGCATAGAGTTTGGTGGAGAGAAGACACTGATGAAATAATCACACACAGATAATTACCGACTGAGGGGCTGAACAGGGACAAAGTATTGGGAATGGAAAGAGCATCTCATGGAGGGCCCCCACTCAGTCTGGCAGTCAGGAGGACCTCCTGGGGAAGGAATGGCTGGAGGGGGAAGAAGAATAATGAAGATAGGAAGAAGAGCACTCCAGACAGCGAAGATAGCACGTGCAAAGGCCCTGAGGTGGCAGGGAGTGAGGCACATGAAGGAGTCTGAAAGAGGATGGGTATTATAGTGAGAGACAGAGGGTGCCGAGGTGGAGCTGGAAAGTCATGTAAGGGTCACATCCTTAAGAGTCTGGGTCTTTGTTTTAAAAGCAATGGATGACAAAGGATTTTTAAGCAGTGGAGAGGCACGATTAGATTTTTATTCCATGTGGAGAGTAGATTGGAGGTACTATAGTCCTCCTCCCAAGACAGAATGGTTGTTTTCACTCAGTAATGATGGCAGAGGAGGGAAGTGGAGGGATCAGAGATTATCTCTTTAAAGCTCCAGGGTGGTCTACTGGGGAATTTGGAGTCTAGTATTGACGCTGCGTCATGCAAGTTGTGTGACCTAAGGCAGATAACTTTCCACCTCTGAGCTATATTTTCCTTGTCATATAATGGCATTTGTATATGTGGTGACGAAAAATCCATGGCATATTCTGGTGCAAAATTAACGTGTTAGTGGATCTGTTCTGTAGAGAGTTTGCAGGGATGGATTGACCTCAGAGCCAGATTGTGAGGGTCTTTGAATGCCATGGCAGAAAGTTGAACTTATGCAGCACAAAATGGGGCCCCCTGGGAGGGTTTGAGCAGAGAACTGAAAAGAACAGTTCTGTGTATTAGAGAAGTTATTCTGTCTATATATAGCGCATGCTGGATTGATGAGGATGAGATCCAGGGGCAGGGGGATGTCTTAGGAAACAGTGGCTAAAACCCTGGAGGGAGATAAGAACCCATGCCAGAGCCAAGGCCATGGGGCTGGAGAGGAAGAGCCAGGTTCCAGTATGTGGGTGAGGTTCCCTCCCCACTGCCCAGGCACCTGCCAGAGAGGACAGGGAAGTCTGAATCCTAGCCGCATCATTTCTATCTGGGCAGTTCGCTTAACCTCTGAGTCCCTTTTCTCACCTGATACAAAGGAATTACTACTATTTGACGAGAATGGTGAAGATTACAGGAAAGGCGTGTAAAATGTTCCACATGTGCCTGGCATGAAGCTGGTTTTCAAAGGTTAGCAGCTCACGGCACAAACATTTCTATGGGCAGAATCAACAGGACGTGGAGGCTAACTGGATAAGAGAAGTGATGAGGGAAGAGGATCAGGCTTAGGCTTTAGAAATGTTCTGGCACATGGACTAAGACACTTTTCAGCCAGGGATACTACTGAGTGTATGTTTCCCATTGCCGCTGTAACCGATTGCAACAAACTCTGCGGATTGAATTGATCATAGAGGCCAGAAGCCCACCAGGAGCTCACTGAACAAATATCAAGGCGTTCGCAGAGCTGCCTTCCCTCCTGGAGGCTCCAGGGGAACATCTGTCTCCTTGCCTCCTCCAGCTTCTAGAGGCTGCCTGTGTTCCTTGGCTCGTGGCTCCTTCCTCCACCTTCAAAGCAGCAATGTTCTCTGCGCCTTTCTTCCATAGTCACACCCCTCCCCCAATATAACTGGACAAGTTCTTGCCTTTAAGGATGCATGAGATTACATTGGCCTCACCCAGGTAATCCAGGAAGATCTCCCCATCTCAAGGTCCTTAACCACATCCACACAGACACTTTCACCTTGTAAAGTAACATGCACAGGTCCTGGGGATGAGGACGTGGACATTGTTTTGGGAGCGGGAGGCCTTATTTTGCCTACCACTTGAGTATCACACAGGCATTATGATTCGGCCCAATTTGGAAGCCCATTTAGCAGAGCTTTGAAAGCCAGGATGATTATTGTGCATGAAAGAAGGAGGCTCCACAAACACTTTTCTCTCTGGAACAAGATTTTCCCATTTGTTATTCAGCCTCTCAAGTGACAAGTGTCTCAGGAAAAAGGAAGGACCACGCTCCATCCTTCCCCGACTCATTAAAATCCTCTCGAGCACAGTGGATGAGGCACATTCAGAGCTGGTAAGGGAAGGACACCCAGGTCCTCCCCCACCTCTGCCCCCAGGAGTTTCCAGACCAGCCCCTAAAGTTCAGCTTTCCTTTAAGGGAGCACTAGCTCCTCCCAAATCAAGAGATAACACATGTCTCTGCTCTCCCTCATTCAGAAAGGGCCATTTGAGAAAAGAGCACTCTATTTTTCTCTGAATCTTAGCAGGAGAAAGAAAATGGGCTTTGGAGGCTGAGATGGTGGCATGAAGCCTGAGCATAGACAATAGCTGTGTGACCTTGACCGGGTTACTCAACAACTCTGAATCTCTCTGATTTATAAAGTGAAGATGACGTCCATCTTGTAGGATTGTGGGAGTCTGGGCGTGCGGGCTGGTGGCTGATGGCTCTCTACTGCGGATGGAGGGAGAGGAACATTTTTTAAGTGTCTAGTATTGTCTTCTATATCATATTATCCAAATGAATGATCACTTACTATCTGAGTAACAAACAATTAAAGCTCGCTGAATGCTATTATAGATTACAAAGTAATACATCTATTTCCTCGCTCATTCTCCCAAAGGTCCCACTGCACAGACAAGAAAACAGCTCTAGGGGCTTCCAAGATGTCCAAGCTCCTTTGTAGCAGATCTAAACTCCAAGCGCTTCCCCCCACCTCCTGCCCCTCTGCTCTGTGCTTTCCTGGAGGGGCTGCCTAATGATTGACTTAAGGTGGGTGAGCCTGCCCCCAGTCAGAATATTCCTTGATGATTTTTTTAAGGTTCATCCATGGCCCGGGGGTTCAACCACAACCCCCCAAATATTTACACAACGTCATGGATGCAGGTTGGAGTCTCTTCTTCTGTTTACTTGAAGCACTGCGTTTGATGATGGTAAGAGAATGTAAAGGCAGTTCTCGTTCATGCTACACCTGATCTTTTTGATGTTCTTTTCTCATCTTGCCACTTCTTGTGGTGAGAATCCCCACACCCGCAGTGCAGAAAACAATGCAGACATTTAACTGAGCTCTTTCTAAATCAGGCATAGAACTCAGATTTGGAAGTTAGGGTTGTAAAGAAACAGGCAGGGTAGAAACTGCTAGCTGCATACCCAATATCCATTTTCTCCTTCCTTCTTGGTAACAGAAGACCGACCAGCTGTAGGAGGGCAGCAATGTGCTGAGCTCAAGCAGCACGTCTGTCCGTGTCTTGCTATTGGGGGTAGCAGAAACTTTGTGAGCATAGCTCCGTGGGTAGGGCTTACAGGAAATCTCACTAAAGGGAGTTGTTTCAGCTGACAGACCCTTTGCACCTTTTCTTCCTCCTTCATCGCCCCTGAACTGTGGGTGTGATGGTTGGAGCTCCATCAGTTATCTTGGATCTTGAGGCAACCTTGACTATGGAAGCCGCCATAAGTAGTGGGGCAGAAAGATAAAAGGGGCACAGATCCCTGCTAATTGAGGAGTCACCAAACCAGTCCTGCAGGGACTATCTCCAGACTTTTCTACATGAAAGCAAAATAAACCTGTATCTTTCTAAAGCCACAGTTATTTGGGAGTGGTAGTTGTTGCTTTCATTGTTATTTGCAGCTGAACAAATCCTAATTGATACAGAGACTCTTTTCTGGACCTTACAGAATTGGCAACAGTTTATTCCAGTAGCTTATCTAAATTTCTTCACCTCTGGCCAGTGGAGGACCGGGCATCACTAGTCCTTTTGTGAAGACATATTATCTTCCTTCAAGTTGGAGCTGAAACCCAGGGAGAATTTCATGCCTTGAGGCACCTCTGCATTTGAGAACCAAATCAGTTAGAATTTCCAAGTGAAAGTTCTCTCTTTTCCTTCCTGAGCTTCTCTTAAGTCTCACCTTTTATTTATTTATTTTTTTAAAAGATTTTATTTATTTGACAGAGAGAGAGAGAGACAGCGAGAGAGGGAACACAAGCAGGGGGAGTGGGAGAGGGAGAAGCAGGCTTCCCGCGGAGCAGGGAGCCCGATGCGGGGCTCGATCCCAGGACCCCGGGGTCATGACCTGAGCCGACAGCAGATGCTTAACGCCTGAGCCACCCAGGTGCCCCAAATCTCACCTTTTAAAAAAATTTACTTATTTCTAACTTTAGCAAAACATACATAACATAAAATTTACCATTTTAACCATTTCTAAGTGTACAGTTGTGTGGCATTAAGTATATTCACATTGTTCTACAACCATCACCGTCCTCGATCTTCAGAACATCTTTCATCTTGCAAAACTAAACCTCTGTCCCCATTACCAATGGCTTCCCATGCCCCCTCCCCTGCCCCTGGCAACCACGGTTCTGCTCTCTGTCTCTATGAGTTTGACGACTCTGAGTATGGCATGTGGGTGGAATCATACGGTATTTGCCTTTTGTGACTGGCTTATTTCACTTAGTATAACGTCTGCAAGGTTCATCTGTGTTGTGGCTTTTGTCAGGATTTCCGTCCTCTGTAAGGCTGAATAATATTCCATTGTATGTGTGCACCACCTTTTGTTTATTCATTCACGGACACTCAGATTGCTTTCACCTTTGAGCTATTGTAATTGCTGCTATAAGTGAGTGTACAAATATCTCTTTGAGACTTCTTCTTCGAGACCATACTTTCAATTTTTGGAGGGGGTGGGGATAGACTCAGTAGTGGAACTGCTGGATCATATAGTACTGCTATGTTTAATTTTTTGAGGAATTACCATACTGTTTTCCGTAATGACGGTCCCATTTTCTGCTCCCACCAGCTGTGCACAAAGGCTCTAATATCTCCATATCCTCAACAGTACTTGTTACTTTTCTAGGGTTTTTTTCCTTCATAATCACCATCCTAGTGGGTGTGAAGTGATAGCTCACAGTTTTGATTTGCATTTCCTTAATGACTAGTGATGTTGAATATCTTGTTGGTGCGGGCAGGCCAGGTCCGAGGACCCAGAGTGGGGGACCCAGAGCGAGGGTCCTTGGTTTCACACAGGACAGAAATCAAACACAAGCCAGAGAAAGTGAAAGCAGAGTTTACTGAGTAGCGTGAGTGACAGAAAATAGGAGACGGAATGTCCGGGAGACTCGGAAAGGAAAGCAGAATGAGTCTCGTCATCGCTTGGGGTTAGGGGTTTATGCTGGAAAGGAGTCAGGGAACGTGTTCCTTCAGGAATCCAAGGTAGGGTGCCCTCAAATGTGAGTGACAGGTGAGTAGCAGGTGTGATTTTAGAAATCACTGAAGGTAGGGGCTGCTGATGCCAGTGTTCGCCAAGGCTTGTTCGAAGCTAGTGACCTGGAGACAGGTTTGGGATCCAGCTCTTCGTAGATGTGATCAGGTGTTTGGGGGCCTAGGAGAAACTCAGAGAATGATCAACCCTCTTGCCTCCCCATTGGAGTGAGAACATAGCTTCTTTGGTTTTTACTCCAAGGTAAATATAGGATGTGAGTAAATGGGGGCTTGCAGAGAAACTGCAGAGACAGAGCCTTTCTAACCTGGGGTCCCTCTGGCTTCTCCACCTCATTTTCATATGCTTATTGGTCGTTTGTGGATCTTCTTTGGAGAAACGTCTGCTCACGTCCTGTGCTCTTTTTTTGTTTGTTTGTTTTGTTTTTTTATTATGTTATGTTAGTCACCATACATTACATCATTAGTTTTTTTTTTACCTGTATATTTTAATTTTTTTTTAATTTTTTATTGTTATGTTAATCCCCATACATTACATCATTAGTTTTTGATGTAGTGTTCCATGATTCATTGTTTGCGTATAACACCCAGTGCTCCATGCAGAACGTGCCCTCCTTAATACCCATCACCAGGCTAACCCATCCTCCCACCCCGTCCCCTCTAGAACCCTCGGTTTGTTTTTCAGAGTCCACAGTCTCTTATGGTTCATCGCCTGTTTGGCTTCTGTTGTTGTTGGGTTTTCCAAGTTCTCTATACATTCTGGGTATTAATCCCTCATCAGATGCATGGTTTGCAAATATTTTCTCTCATTCTGCGGCTTGCCTTTTCACTGTTGATGGTGTCCTTTGCTACACAGTTTTTAACATTTTGATGGAGTCCAACTTGCCTTGATTTTCTTTTTTTTTAAAGATTTTATTTATTTATTTGAGAGAGAGAGCACAAGCAGGGAGAGAGGGAGAAGCAGGCTCCCCGCTGAGCAGGGAGCCCGATGCGGGGCTCAATCCCAGAACCTTGGGATCATGACCTGAGCCAAAAGTAGACATTTAACTGACAGCCACCCAGGTGCCCCCAGCTTACCTTGTTTTTCTTTTGTGGCCTATGTCTTTGGTGTCATATCCAAGAAATCATGATCGTATCCAGTGTCCTGAAGCTTTTCCTCTGCATTTCCTTCTAGGAGTTTTATAGTTGCAGCTCTTATATTTAGGGCTCTGGTACATGTGGAGTGAATTTTTGTATTTGGTGTTAGGTAAGGGACTAGTGTCGTTCTTTTGTGTGTGGATGTCCAGTTTCCCCAGCACCGTGTGTTGAAAACCTCACCTGGTAAATGTTCTCCCGTACTTCCTTCATACATACCACTCTTAGTAGTGGCCCTTACTGTAGCCAGTGTGCTAGATATTTTCATAATCTTCTTGAGTCCCTGTGATGACTCCAAGAAGAGTCTACGGTCAGCATAGGCTAGAATATATTATAGTAACGCACACACCCTCCAGATCTCAGAGTTTTATCTGAATAGTTTCTCTCACTCACAGACTTGGCTTTGGGTCTGAGCAACACCCCACATGTTGGTCCAGGATTCCATATGGACCCTGCCATATCAATGTTAATTCCACAACTTCTGGGTCCAGGAAAATAGAGTAATGAGACTCCAACATTGACTAGTAAATGCTTCTTCCTCTTGGAAATAGCACAGGATACTTCCACTCATGGCTCATTGGCCAAAACAAGTCACATGGACAATCCCAACTTCAAGAGAGCAGAGAACTACAATCCCCCCGGGTGCTCAGAAGTAGAGGAGAAACCGATATTGGTGAGTCATAGTAACACTTTCTCCATGTGGGTATGATTACTCCCAATTCACAGATCAGAAATTGGGGTGTCATGGCTAATTACCAGGCAGTTTTGTCTTTGGCTTTAAAACCATCTTCTCTTCCTGTTCCCAGCACTGTAGCTATTACAATAGAATGTACTGGATATAGACTATTTTCTTGCTAGGGAATTATCCAATTTTCGGCCTGCACCAGTCTTTGGGATGTTTATGATGATTTAAGGAAACTGCTCGCTAACTGTAAGCCAACTGATTTTCAATAAAACAACAAGTTTCAGATTGTGGTGAATCATTTCTATGGCTTTCCTGAGCTCCTTCATCAGAACCACTTAGGGCTCCTAAGAGTCCACCCGTGGCTTTTAGGAGACACCCAGGGGCCCTTTTCTTCCTCTGCCATTCAGGAAGCTCGGCTGGATCAGTCAGGATCCATGCACATACACGCAGCAGTGGTGGCCACGAAGTAGAAGTAAATTTGCATCTATGCCAATGTTCAATGCACTGATGTCAGTTTTAAAAATAAGCCTTAGGAGTCCATGATCATCATCCCCTCCACCCCTTCCCTCCTGCAACCACCAGGTTGTTCTCTGTATTTATGAGGCTGTTTCTGTCTTTGCTCTTCTTTCTTCTGTTCTGTTTTTCAGATTCCACATATATGTGAAATTGAACTCATTTCACTTAGCATAATACCCTCTAGGCCCGTCCCCATGGTCATGAAGGGGATTAAAAGATATAAATCTCCAGTTACAAAATAAATAAGTCACAGAAATGAAAAGTACGGCATAGAGAGTATCGTTAATAATATTGTAATAACATTGTATGGTGACAGATAGTAACTATACTCATTGTGGTAAACACTGAGTAATGTATAGAACTGTTGGATCACTATGTTGTACGCATGAAACTAATAGAAGTTGTATGTCAACTGTACTTCCAAAAAGAAACAAAACAAAACAAAAACAAAAACAAAACAAAACAAAACAAACCATCAAGAAGTACGTGATGCTCAGCGCCTCCCCACCGGGGGCGAGGGCTATTCCTTTCTTTCTGCCAAGCCCCAGTGTACTTTGTACTTACCTCTCCTGTGACCCACATGCATATTCTCTGGCTCTAGAATCAGTATGTCCTTGTCACCATGCCGTTTTTATCCCTGCAGACTGAATTTCCTCAGGTCCTATCAACTGATGGGTAGAAAGGGGATTACAGTCAGAATAATTACCCCAAAGTCACAACTCTCTTGGTAATCTATAGGAACCTGACCTCCTAAAAAAGTCTTATTCCCTCACTCAGCCCCAGAACCTTTTAAATAAAACCTTCACCCAGACCTAGGACAGTTCACCCACCATATTTCACCTCAAGCTACGGGGCAGGATCAGATAAGTGGGCAGAGACTAGGGTGGCCATGTGACACGTGTTGGCCAATGATGGATATTAAGAAGTCTCTTGGCTGGAGCCTGAGGCACAGCTTGTTTCCTTTATCCTGTCCCCCGATCCCATCTTGGAATGTAAATGTGATACTTGGAGGTACAGCAGCCATTTCTTCACATGAGGTCTGAAGCCGAGGCCACTGCCATGAAAACGCATCAAGAAGCCTTAGCGCCGCACTGCTCCCCTTCAGACTCCCCTGCTTCCAGGGGAGAAAACAACCCCTAACCTGTTAGGTTTTCGGTAGTTTGCAGTCATAGCAATCCTAACTGATACAGAATGGCGAAGCACATGTCTCCAAAACTACAGATGATATTCAATTGCTTTTAAGGGAAAACATACCCATTTGAGTCAAAATGGTAGAAGAAGGGCAGGGCAAGAGGCAGGGACTGGCCAGATTCAGGAGCAGAGTCAGCACAGGAGTCCACAAAAAGATAGACCGTGGTGGCCCACGTTGAAGAACAATCCCTCTCCCCGTCCCCACCACCAGTACCACTCACATAGAAGCTGAGGCCCGGGCAGGGCGGGAGCGAGAGAGAAAAGAACACTTCATAAAAACTCAGGAATTCAGTGACTTGGTCATTTGGTAAATTGGCTTTTAGTAAATTAGCTTTCAGAGAATTGATTTTCAGCAAAGGGACTTAATGCCTGTGTTTTCAGCTAGAACCACTGTCACTCCCAGGGCTATGGCCGGGCTGAGAGGCATGAGGCCCTCCCCCCACCGACTGTGTGCTCCGGACGGCCTGGCCCAGGGCGGCTCTGTCCCACAGCCCTCCAGGGCTCTCAGTCCAGCAGCTCCTTTCCCTCCCTGCCCTCTCTGGAGCGTTCAGGCATCAGCCCCGGGGTGGGGCACAGAGGCAAACCCGTGGGGAGCCCTGGGCTTCACTCACACGCAGCCTCCCCTCGGAAGACTAGAGTTTTTGATGCTGGTCAAGCTCTTGATGTCTGCCCTTCCTAATCCAGTGTTTGTTCTCTCCCAGGAGCCTCCTAAGTTCTCTTAGGAAGAACCCTGTGCAGGTGCGAGCCATGACTTTCCAGACAGGCCTCATAGGACTGACCCCTAGCTGAGGCTCGAGCTGAGAATACAAATCCCAAGTTCCCCAGGTGTGTCTTGCATGTCAGGTCAGTAGGTCAGTAGACATTTGTTCAATAAATGACTATAATAATTACTGCCCTCTATGGAGGGTCTACCGTGTGCTTTGCACTGTGCCAGATTCTTCATTTACATATACCTCAGTTCCCTGAGGCTAACAGTGTGCCCTCCTTCTAGAAAAACCAGGAATAAGGGAAATAAAATTGACTTTCAAGAACTACACTAGGAGACTATCCACTGGAGGTAACTGGTCAGTGTGAGAAGCAGGTCAGTCTCAGCTAAGCTTAGAAATAGGTGGGATCTCTGGGCTGAAACATAATAAAGTCAATCTTTACCCAGGGCATGGTGGAATGTGGTCATAATCACCTGCTGTTGTTTTTATCTGCTCAGGATCCCTTGCTTTGGGGGGAACCATCTCTTTCCCACCTTCAGTCCAAGGGGTTTTAGGTGGAGATAAATTTACCTCCCTTCCCTCAGACATGTATCCCGACTCAGCCCGTGAGTGTTCCAGCCCAAGGGCACAGCAATTCAGTGAATCATTCAGGGTTGTTCATGTGACCCAAGCCACGTGAATAACAGTCATTCCTGAGACTGTCACTGCCCCTCACTCTTTTGTGTGTGTGGGAGGAAAATTTATGGTAAGTGCCTGCCTGAGGATAACATCAGCCCAGAAGAAAGCATCTCAGAGAAGAGAGAGAAAGAGGGAGAGAAAAGCGAACTAGATCCAGCCATGCCTGAAGCACATACCTCCCCCAGGGCTTCCCAGTTACTTTAGCCAATATATTTTGTGTTAAGCTAGTTTGAGTTGGATGGATCTAACACCTGGTCTGAGTACCCAGAGAGCTCTTCAGGGAGAAGACTTGTTCACTGACTTCACGTTTTCTGGTCCCACTGGCAAAGTCACTTGTATGCTTAACAGATATCGCACAGAACCTCTGATCCACCATCTCCCAGGTTCCTCAGCTAGATAAATGCAACTGCCATGGACACATCTGCCAAAATCCTGAGAGCTGTCATTGATTCTACTCTTTCCCATACCCTCCAAGTTCCATTGATCAGTGCCTGTCAATATGGGGTAGACCCCCAAAATATCCACATCCTTCTAGTCTTCTCCAGTTCTTCTGCCACCATCGTGGCTGGCCTAACTGCTGCAAAAACCTCTCACCTGGTGTCCCCGTGGCAGCCAGGGTGATCTTCTAAATGTGGAGACCAGGTTGTATTGTGGCCTTGCTTCCAAAGGTTCAGTTACTGCTCACTGCCCCGAGGAGAAATGTTCAGCTCTGTAGGCTGGCTCATGAGCTCTCTACACTCTGGCCCTGCAGCTTCGGTGATCTCCCCTGACCCCTCATGCCCCTGCTCATCTGCTCAGGCTCCCCTGCTTCCTTCGTGTTCCCTGACCTTGCCCAGGGTCCTGCAGCCCCAGGGCCTTTGCCCCTGCAAGTCTGTCCTCCTGGGATATTTGTCTCCTGGCTCCCCCATGCCTGGCTCATTCTCATTTCCCTGGTCTCAGCTCCTGTGTCATGTCTCTCCTCAGAGAGACTCTTTGTCTTCCTTGCTTTGGACTCAAGTCTCCCTCGAGGGAACGGCAGCTCCAGGAGGGTAAATGTTACCCCGCCCCCACAGTCTCTACACCAGTGTCTGGCATTGTGTGTGAGTCAGTTCCGGCTCCACCACAAATACCTCAGACTGGGCAAGCTAACAAACAGGCATTAATTTTCTCACAGTTCTAGAAGCTGGACCCCTGAGAGCACAATGTCAGCAGGCCGGCAGGGCTGATTTCTTCTGAGGCTGCTCTCCTTGGCTTGCAGATGGCTGTCTCTTCCCTGTGTCCTCATGTGGTCTTCCCTCTGCTTCCATCGGTGTCCTAATCTCCTCCTAAACACACAGGTCACATTGGATGAGGGCCACCCTAATGGCCTCATATTAATTTAATTACCTCTTGAAAGGCTCTATCTCCAAATACAGTCCCACTCTCAGGTCCTGGGGGTTAGGACTTCAACATATGAATTTTTGGGGAAAATGATTCAGCCCATAGCAAGCATAAAGTCGGCCCTCAGACATATTTATTACATTAGCGCAATGTCTGCCTTCTCTGCTTTATACTTGCTCCGGTAATCTCCTCTTGGAGATTTGGCTTCCCGAGTGACTTGTTGATCCTGCTAATGGGAAAGTTCTAGTCCATGTGACAGATCTATTTCTCACTATAAACGAATACATCAGAATTCTGGTGTTTGCCTCGGTCTACTGTGCACTTTAATCAGCATCGGACGGTCTGCAAGGCCTCTTTACTAATCCGGCACTGACGACGACATCCCCGCCTTCCAAACCAACACTCAGGTCCTGGGATGCAGTGGATGACAGTGACGCCACTGGTGTGGCCTTCCCTGGCTTCAGCCCCACCCCTCCTCCCCGGATTGCTCCTATTTTACAGATGGTCGGAGAGGTTAGGTAAATTATACAAAGTCACCCAGCTAGTCAGTCGTGCTAGAATCCAAATTCGCATCTGGTCTTCTCTGGCCGCAAAGCTCCTGTGTCATGGTTCTGCAGTTCTTGCTTCTGCAAATGAATATGCATAAACAGGTCGCAACTGACCACCCAGCTCCCCCGGGGTCACTGATGTCATTCCTCAAAACACTGGCTACTTTGAAAACAAGAGAGCGGGGATGGCCACGGTGAGCAGCCTGACAGAATCAAGGAGCAGGGGCATTGTGGAAGGGTCTGGTGGGGCTTCAGCTGCAGTCCCCCTCCTCACATCTGGAACCTGAGCCACGGGGCACTGGCCTGGGCAGCCGTATTTGGGCACTTTCCCCAGGCCTGGATCTTGTCAGCCAGGGATTCCAGAAAAGACTGAGTAAAGAGCAAGTGAATGTCAGGACTATGTCCTCCATAGGGTCAAATCCTTCCAAAGCAGCTCTTCCCACTTCCCCAGGCCTCCAGCTCCATGGCTGGCCCAGGCTTCTGTCTCCTCCCACGTTTCGTCTCACTTTGCTGTTTTGCCTCATAAGCCCTGCCAGGACTGGACCCTGTCCCTGTGCCTGTGAGGAGGGGCCAGGCAGCCCAGTGATGAAGAACAAGCCTGAGCATTGACATCACAGAAATCTGATCTAAATCCAGATTTAAGCACTTGCCTTCCTTGTGAGATGTAAGATGGGGACAATAGTCCCAATCGTGTAGCCAGCTACGAGGATAAATGTGATAAGAAAGTCAAATTCTTGGCATAGTGTGAGCACTCAATAAAAGAATATTAAAACCTAAACCTGTGGCTGAGGTTCCTCAGCTAGTGCAGAGCTCAGCCAGGATTTGGATCCTGAACTTCCGGGCTTCAAAACCCCTGCTCTTTCGCCCGCGCCTCCCTCCTCCCCAGGAGGCTGACCACGCTGTCCCTCCCACGCGGCGCTGGTGTGAACACAGAGACAGGGGAGGTAGAACTGCTCTCTGCATTGTAGAAAAGCAAAGAAAATGTCAGTGGTTCTGCCTCTCACAGGCTGGCTCCACATCCGTCCTCCCTTTGGAACCTGTCTCTTAATCCACCACATCTCCAGTGGGAGGAAATTGCCAGCAAACCTACTGCTCTGTCCCTCCACACCTTCCTCCTCTGGACCAAGGGATGGTTGCCTTGGGAACCAAGCGATTTCCTTGTTGTCTGCCCTGAAGACAGGCACGCCAAGAAAGCCACCAGAGATGGGCTTCTGCCGGATTATTTGGTGCCGGGGCTATTGGCTTGGGTGGTCTAAGACACCTGCTGCTTGGGCAGAAACCAGGAGGTGTGGGGGCGGGAGGGAAGACTCGTAGAAATGTGGGTAGGGACCAAAACTGAAGTCAGGAAGATCATCCAGCGGAACCCTGAATCTGAAGAGTTCCCAGACAGAAAAGGAGATGAGAGGATGGAATGTGGGTAGACCAGAAAGAGGAAGAAGGGTCGAAGTGTAGGGTGGGAGTCAGAATCCAGGGAAATCACTACTACTCGGAAAATGTCAGTGTGAAGGCTCTGAGTGGAGGGTTGGAACCCTGGGTATAGGCAGAAGGAGGTGTCAAGATACTGACCCTATCCAGATTGGCAGGTTCAATCCATCCCTGCCCTTTGTCTCACAACCCTGAGGGAACGACCTTCAGGATGGATCAGTTCTGCTTGTTTTGTTTTTTTTTTTAAGATTTTATTTATTTGACAGAGAGAGACACAGTGAGAGGGAGAACATAAGCAGGGGGAGTGGGAGAGGGAGAAGCAGGCTTCCCGCAGAGCAGGGAGCCCAATGTGGGGCTCGATCCCAGGACCCTGGGACCATGACCTGAGCCGAAGGCAGACGCTTAACAACTGAGCCACCCAGGTGCCCCTTGCTTGTTTTTTATAACTTTATTTTTTAGAGCAATTTTATGTTCATAGTACAATCGAGTGGGAAATAGAGTTCTCATGTACCCCTGACTCCACACATGAACAGCCTCCCCTAAGATCAACACCCCCAATCACATTTATTACAACCAACGAACCCTCGCTGACATATCAGTATTACTCAGAGTCCTTAGGGTACAGTAGGGTTTGTTCTTGGTGTTGTACATTCTACAGGTTTGGACAAATATATAGTGACCTGTCTCCACCATTGTAGTATCATATGGAATAGCTTCAGGGCCCTGAAAACCCTCTGTGCTCCACTAGTCATCCCGTAGAGCCACTGTTTGTTTGTTTTTTACCGTCTCCATGATGTTGCCTTTTCCAGAATATCATATGGCTGTAATTACATAGTATGTAAACTTTTCAGCCTTTCCTTTCATTTAGCAACATGTTTTTAAGGTTCCTCCATGTCTTTTCATTGCTTAATAGCTCATTTCTTTTTAGCACTGAATAATATTCCATTATCTGGATGTACCACAATTTATTTAACCATTCACCTACTAAAGGACATCTTGGTTGCTTCCAAGCTTTGGCAATTACAAATAAAGCTCTATAAATATCTGTGTGTAGGTTTTTGTATGGACAGGAGCAAATACCAAGGAACATGATTGCTGAATCATATGGTAAGGGTATGTTTAGTTTTGTAAAAAAACTGCCAGAAGTGAGTCAACTTTGATGGTAAGAGTCGCTCAGACATGAAGGAGCTCTGCAAAAGGCAGTGAGAAAGAGTAGGGTAGAGGGAGGAGGTGGAACCAGAGATGCAAAAGAAGGGCAGGTAGAAGGCAAAGACAGGAAAGGTTGACACACCTGTTTCACGGCTGCCAAGGCTGGGTCTAGTTGGAGACTTCACCTTTGCTTGACCTTGATTCAGTCTTCACTGAGCCAGAACTGCCAACTCGAGTCACACCTGCCCGTAGGAAATTCACCAACTGGTTGTGAGAATCACAAATCATTAATCTAATTCATGGCTTTTCCAACTGGCTTCCTCTACAAAGAAAAATATTTCTCATATTTCCCATTTCACGATGAACAAAGCACCCTGTTCACACTCAGGAATACCAGCTGTAGGTAATAATACAATGAGCCAAATTATGCTAAAGCCCCTCCTAGCATCCACACCAAAAACCCTGGACTTTTCCTTACTTTAAAGGGGTCTCTCTGTCAAAGCTCTGGTGTGTTGGAGATTGGGACTATAAATTAGTCATTTGCCTTCCTTCCGGGCTATAGCCAGTTGACAGTAGACACAAGGAGCCAAACGGACCAAAGAATCAGTTTTATCAATGGCAGCAATGTCCCCTTAACTTGCTTTCGGTCATGGTCACCATCCCCTGCTCCTTCCCTGCATGGAAGGTCTATGGGCCAGCAGAGCAGGATGAACTTATTAACCAATCCGCCACTTTGCTTTAAGTTCTGCTAAGGAAGATGGAGAATGATGAGATCATGAGGCTCACTGTGCCTGGGCACAGATCCAACAAGAAACAAGAGCCCTGCCATGAATGAGCAGTGGCTTGAACACATTAACCTTGCCCAACAGAGCAATGGGCTGCTGAGTGTCAGCCTCTCACCAGCTCTCCGGTGGATGAGTCAGCGCTCTTCCTTTCTGCTACTGGGGTGGGAGAGATAAATCCACCATCCCGATTTGCCTGGGACCGAAGCATTGCCATGATGTGGGATTTTTAATGCTAAAACCTGGAAGTCCCTGGCAAATTGGGACCAGTCGGTCCCCTTCTATCCTCCTCAAGCCTTAGCACGTGTGTTGTCTCTACGGAGGGACAACAATGTGGAGAGAGGAAGAAGAGGGTTTCTCCCTACAGTGGCTCCAGCAGCCCCTCCAGGCTGATGAGAACCGGGGTCATTAGTGGATTGGTATGTGTGTGGGGATGAAATTTGGGATGTAAATACAACACCCCCTTACCGGCACTGCTCTCTGTGTGGTGAGACTAAGGGTGATTTTTATGTTCTTTATGCTTTTCTATTTTTTCCAAACTTTCTGCAATAACCATTGGTAGCATGGGAATCAGAAAAAAGAACCAAATTATAGTTAAGAAATAGGAATAAAAAGAGAAAGCCAGTAATTTAAATTGATCAAAAGTTACACTGATCAACTAGAACAGAACAATGAGTAGGGAAAATGGGAAATGTGTTCCAAATTTACCCTGGATGATCTTAGATTATCCAGTGGTCGTATCACAATTTTTAGGAGGTATCTGTTCCTCTACTCGCCCCTTCACAATCATAATCAACTATAAGTACGGGATTCTCCCAAAACACAAACTGTATTACCCTATTCCTCTCCAAATACCTTCTCTGAACTGAAACTGTGATTCAACGTTATGCTCTCTGTTTAAACAGCATTTCCCACCTTGTAAGCAAGCATGGCTGAAGATACAAATTTATTCTATTACCGGCCTAACTGAGAGGAAAATCTGAAGAGGTGAATTTTTGGTCTCAATTCAGCTACTTCCTGAATGTATGGCCTTACACGTCCCCAAGACTCGGGTTCTTCATCCAAAGAGTGTGGCTGGGAGGCACTTTTCTCCCAAGCTTCAGTGCCCCTGGAGGGCTCCATCAAATCAGTGAGCACGGAACTGTTCTATACCCTGCAGAATATTGTCCAAAGATTCACAACTACATATCAAGGGATTGACCTTTTTGCCTTAGGAACCAGGAAACATAGAAACCAATTCAAATGGAAAATAAAACCATTCAGTCATTCGTTCATTCATTTATCCAAACAGCATTTCCTAATCACCTCTGTGCTTAGAACTGGAGACCCAAAGATGGATAAGTTCATCTCTAACCAGGGACCGAATCTGGGAAGTACAGTATTCAGTGTTGCTGCAAGCTCCCAGACCACCTTCCACCCACTCCTCTTAGTTCTGGGCTCTGTGACCATAATGAGACCCTAATGGGACCATAAGGAGACAAATCTCATTGAAAAGCAAGCTTCCAACCATTTCTCCACTGGTGACTGATAGAAACTCTTGTTTTTCTTTCCTTTTACCCAAAGGGAAAAATAAACATTTTAAAAATGATGAAAGTCCTTCGGTCAGGAGCCTGGACTCAGACCTAGAAAAACCAGACAGTAAACACTTAAATTAGCAGAAAGAAAAGATCTTCCCTAAAGAGCTTCCACGGGGCATGCACCGGGGAGGCTGAAAATAAACCCTTTGAAAAACAGAACAGGTGGGTCTCAGCCCCTTCATGACAGTTGATTGCAAACTCTATTTCAAGCTCTATCTTGGAGCAAAGAAGTAATTAAACACACAAAGGCAGACGAATTCAAACAGAGGAACGCCCACTCCCAGAGGACTGAGGCTGAGGTAAGACAAGGATGGCTTGCTTTCCCTGGAAGAGAACTGCTTCACAGGTAGGCAACACCCCATGTAATATGGTGGCTGCTGGAAGCCACCCAGTCCCCCAAATACCACGTCCCACTCCATCCTGCCTTATGGGTATCTGGAACTCCACCCCATTGTAACTGCATCCTTTTAGGTTAAGATAGTGTCCCTGTTACACAACCCACACCAAGTGTTGGTAAAAGTGGGCAAAATCAGGCGAGTCGAGTTCTAGGTATTTGCAGGAAGAAAGGAGGTAGCTGTGAGCTGTTCAGAATGGAGAAGCTTTCTCCAGGATGCCTATAAAGAAAATGCTCAAGTCTGGAGGTTCTCAAATTTCCGTGTGCCTCAGAACTGCCTGGAAGGCTTGTTAAAACCGATTGTTCCCCCATCCCCATGTATACTTGGAGCGATAAAGAATTCCATGTTCAAAGGCGCATACCCTTGACACTTTGAGACTGATGCTCTAATGTCTGCTGGGATCTGATGTGGCTGAGATTTCTTTTCCTTTAGTATGCTGTTCCATAATTTTACTTTTTTATTTTTAATAATTCTCTGTGATTGTGGCTATTTTTAAAATATTTTTTTTATTATTTCTATGTCTTTTGAAATGAGGGCATTTTTTTTTTCCATGCTCAATCTATCAACTTGATTGAGAAGTCTGAGCACGTGTTCTCAATCCTTTCCAATTCCAGGAAGCCAGCCCCAGAACATCTCCAAAAGCCCAGAGATCAATTTGTAAAACTCACATCGCTCATTTTTAGAGAAACAATTACCATTTCTGTTATCTCTCTGTATTCAGGAAGCATCGTGTATATATGGCTTGTCTAGATGCTACCTTATTCCCTTGGCTCAATTTAATATTTATTTATTTATTTATTTATTTATTTAGCATTTTTTTAATAATTTTTTCTATTATGTTATGTTAGTCACCATACATTACATCATTAGTTTTCGATGTAGTGATCCATGATTCGTTGTTTGCGTATAACACCCAGTGGTCCACTCAATACGTGCCCTCCTTAATACCCACCACCAGGCTAGCCCATCCCCCCACACCCCTCTAAAAAGAAGAAAAGAAGGGGAAACCAAGCCACTTGTTCTGGTTCTGATCTGAGGTGAATCACAGTGTATATTTCCCGCTCCTCAACTCTGCTGCAGCATATGCATCCAGGAAGATCAAATCCATAGCTTACCAGCTCGTCTGTCGCTCCATGGGGGCAGGTTGTCAGTGTCATCCCCACTGTACCCCTTATACCTAGCACAGTGCCTGACACAGAGGGCCACGTTGCTCTATCAGCTGAGTGAATAACCGGAAGGAGTAAGCAGGAGGCATGTGACGCAAGCTATACCTTGCTTGAGAAAACTGGGGCTCAGAGTCACAGCCAGGCACCAGAGTTGGGACTAGAACCCCGAATTTCTGACATTAACCCAATTCAACACATCCCAGGAGAAACAACACAACTCTGTTGATGATCTACTGACTGGACATTTCTCCAAAATGTGTCTTGTTCATCTGTGTGCTCATATGAACCCATAAAAGATACTCAATAAGATAGATGCTTGTTCGATTATGATGATGAAATGAATTAATACGATTCAACTAAGTATTCACTTGTTTCCTAATATTTTTGCACTTATAGAACATCCTAGAATTGAACAACAGCATTAAGAACCCTCTCCCCAGAAAAACACACACCTGTACACATGCACACAAACACATAACATTTTGCATCAATTTCGAAAGGTTCCCCAGAGCCCCTAAAGTTGAGTTAGACCTAAAAAATCCCTTTCAAAATCTTGAAATATTAGGGCTTAGAAGGGGCTTACAGATGATTGATTTCAGTGTCCTCACTTCACAAACACAGAACTGAAGACTAGAGATAAGGAGTTACTGGTACACTGACTTCAGAGTGCCTCCCGGGACCGAGTGGAGTGTCAGCTGTGTAGAAGTGCCCCTGGGAGCAGCTGGGGAAAGAGAGATACCACTTCCCTCACCTTCCTGAGTTTCCTGGAGGCAGAAGTGACCTATCCCAAGCTTCATAGCTAGTTAGGAGAAGCCCTGAGACCAAAATTTCTAGCCCATTGCCCTTTCCATGACCAGCACTGCCCCACAAAGGCTCTTGTGTTTTCCTCTTCATTTTCTTTTTCTAAAAAATATTCTATTTATTTATTTATTTATTTATTTAAGAGAGAGCTTGAGCAGGGTTGGGGGGAGGGGCAGAGGGCCGAGGGAGAAGGAGAGAGAGAATCTCAAGCAGACTCCCCGCTGAGGGCAGGGCTGGATCCCAGGACCCTGAGATCATGACCTGAGCCGAAATCAAGAGTCAGACACTCAACCAATCTGCGACTCTACCGAAAAAGAGGAGGAGGAAAAAAGTGGAGGAGGAAGGGGAAGAGGAGGAGCCACCCAGGGGCCCCTCCTCTTCTTTTTCTTTTAATTGAGGTCTAATTGATACACCATATTGTATTAGTTTCAGGGGTATAATAGAATGGTTCGGTATTTGTATATATCGGGGGGGGGGTGATCCCCATGAAGTCTAGTTAACATCCATCACCATATATAATTACAAAGTTCTTTTTTTTTTCCTGTGATGAGAACTTGTAAGATGTGTTCTCTTAGCAACAGCAGAGCCCCTTCCAACCTCTCCCCCCCACCCTCCCAGCCTGCTGTTCTCCCCTCCTTCCCTCTGGGCTCCCTTCTCATTGACTGCTTTCTCCTATGAAATTCTTCTTCTTCTTCTTCTTTTTTTAATTAAAAAGGAATAAAAATTTCAGCCCATAAAGTGATACATAGTTAGCATAGGATGATTAAAACCAAAAATTACTTGTGTATGTCCAGTGTGAGGTTCCCCAACCAAACTCTTTAAAACTCAACCAATTAATCAATTAATCTTGAATGTCCCTCCTTCTGACACTAGGAAAATAACAACATAAATATAACAAGTGGATGGGACAAAAGAAAAGGTGACATTTAAAATTGTGTCCTGAAATGTCACAAGAGGCTTGAGTAAATCTTTATTATGCTAAAATAAATGAAAATAAAAATAAATGGAAGCTACCAAGTCACAGAGAATTTAGGGCCAATATCTGGCCAAGCCAAAGGAAGTGAGGTCAGGAAATGGAGCTCCTTCACTACTCAGTTCAACTGTCAATTCCAAAAATAAAAGCTGTGCCTAAGAGGCTGAGTAGAGATTTTGGGATTCTCATAGGACTAGAGGGAAATAAAATGGCATTCACAGTGCTTTAAAAAGGAGGGGCTTTGAAAAACATGCAAGGCTTTTCATTGGACAAGGGGAAGGGCTGCCCCCTGGGAGTCACATTAAATGGGAAATAGAATATCCCTCCCAAGGACAGAGGCTTCTAATCATCTCAACCCCTGATTTGTTAACGTGATCTGCCCTCAGTTTAGATCAGTTTAGGAAAGTTCTAACTGAGGAACAACAAACAAATGTGACAAAGAGAAAACAAATAGGGGCGCCTGGGTGGCTTAGTCGTTAAGCGTCTGCCTTCTGCTCAGGTCATGATCCCGGGGTCCTGGGATTCAGCCCTGCATCAGGCTCCCTGCTCAGCGGGAAGCGTGCTTCTCCCTCTCCCACTCTCCCTGCTTGTGTTCCCTCTCTCGCTGTCTCTCTGTCAAAAAATAAATAAAATCTTTTTTTTTAAAAAAAGAGAAAACAAATAGCAAAATGTCAGACTTAAATGAAGCCATATAAATAATTGTATTCAATAAAAATGGACTGAATACTGCAAGTTCTAAAAGCAAGATCCTATGTGCTGTCTATAAGAGTAGGACACTTAACTGATTGCACCACCCAGGTGTCCCAGGATGTTTTTTACTCTTAAAATGTATATGTCAAAGTTGAAGTTTTATATATATAATATATATGTATATATATAAAATTTCAACTGACATGCAAATTTTTTTCTATTTTGTTTTATCTTTAAAATTCAAGTATAATTAACATACATATTCATTTCAGACCTATATTATGATTCAACAGTCTCATATGTTACTCAGTACAATATGAACACACTTGTAAATGATAAAAAATACTACATATCAAAATGTGTGAGATGCAGCTAAAACAGTATGTAGGGGGAAATATACAGCTTTTTTTAAAATTTTTTTTTAAAGATTTTATTTATTTATTTGACAGAGAGAGACAGAGTGAGAGAGGGAACACAAGCAGGGGGAGGGGAGAGGGAGAAGCAGGCTTCCCGCGGAGCAGGGAGCCCGATGCGGGGCTCGATCCCAGGACCCTGGGATCATGACCTGAGCCGAAGGCAGACGCTTAACGACTGAGCCACCCAGGCGCCCCAAATATATAGCTTTAATAACTTGTATTAGGAAAAAGGAGGAGGAAATTAGCTCAAAATGTTTTACAGATCTAAGTCTAAGACCTGATACATAAAACTCCTAGAAGAAAACACAGGGAAGAAGCTCCCTGACATTAGTCTTGGCAATGATCTTTTGGATGTGACACCAAAAGCACAAACAACAGAAGCAAAAGTCAACAAGTGGGACCACATCAAACTAAAAATCTTCTGCACAGCAAAAGAAAAGATCCGCAAGTGAAAAGGCAATCTACGAAATGGAAGAAAATATTTGAAAACATAAACTGGATAAGTGGTTAATATCTAAAGATCTCATGCAACTCAATAACAACAACAACAAAAGCACACAACTGTAAGTAAATCTACTAGTATCTAAAATAAATTTTAATTTGGGGCACCCGGGTGGTTCAGTGCATTAAGCGTCTGACTTCGGCTCAGGTCATGATCCCGGAGTCCCGGGATCAAGACCTCCATCAGGGCACCTGGGTGGCTCAGTGCATTAAGCGTCTGCCTTCGGCTCAGGTCATGATCTCAGGGTCCTGGGATTGAGCCCTGCGTTGGCTCCACACTCAGTGGGGAGTCTGCTTGAGATGTTCTCTCTCTCTCTCCCCCTTTGCCCCTCCCCCCACACTCTCTCAAATAAATAAATAAATCTTTAATAAATAAATAATAAAATCAATAACAAAATACATTTTAATTTAAAAAATAAAAATATCTGAATAAACAATGGGCAGAGGAACTAAATACATTTTTCCAAGAAAGACATCCAAATGGCCAGCAGGTTCGTGAAAAGATGCTCACCATCACTAATCATCAGGAAAATGCAAATCAAAGCTGCAGTGAGATATCCCCTCACACCTGTTAGAATGACTATCATGAAGAAGACAAGAGACAAATGTTGGCAAGGATGTGGAGAAGAGAGAACCCCAGTACATGGCTGGTGGGAATGCAAACTGGTACAGCCACTATGGGAAACAGTATGGAAATTCCTCAAAAAGTTAAAAATAGAGCTACCATATGATCCAGCAATCCCACTTCTGGGTATATATTCAAAGGATATATATAGGATAAAAACAGACTATTAAAAAGATATCTGCATTCTCGGGCACCTGGGTGGCTCAGATAATTAAGTGTCTGCCTTCGGCTCAGGTCATGATCCCAGGGTCCTGGGATTGAGTCCCACATCAGGCTGCTTGCTCAACGGGGAGCCTGCTTCTCTCTCTCTCTCTCTCTCTCTCTCTGGCAAATAAATAAAATAAAATCTAAAAAAAAGGATATCTGCATTCTCATGTTTATTGCAGCATTATTAGTGATAGCCAAGATATCAACACAACTTAAGTGTCCATCAACAGATGAATGGAGATAGATATATGTCTACATCTATATCTATATCTATCTATATCTATATCTATCTATCTATATATATATATATATATATATACCACAGGATATTCCATGAGGAAAAAGGAAATCCTGCAGTTGGTGACAACATGGATGGCCCTTGAGGGCTTTATGTTAAGAGAGCTAAGTCAGACTGAGAAAGAAAAATACTGTATAATATCACCTATAGGTGGAATATAAAAAAGCCAAATTTGTAAAAACCACCACAATGGTGGTTACCAGGGCTGGAGGGATGAGAGAATTGGGGAGATGTTGTTTAAGGGTACAAACTTGCAACAAGTAGATAAATGTCTTGGGAGACCTAAACCACAATAACAATAACCATATTATACTAACTGTAAAGTTGCTAAGAGACTAGAACTTAATTGTTCACATAAAAAAAGGAAATAATAATTATGTAATGTGATAGAAGTGTTAGCTAATGCTATGGTGGTAATCAGACTGCAATGTATAAATGTATCAATCAAAATGTTGTACACCTTAAATTTATATAATGTTATACATCAATTATATCTCAATAAAAAAAGGAGAAGTGTTTAAAGTAAATCATCCCAATTCCACCTTAAAAAGTAAAAAGAAATAAAAGCAATTAAATCCAAGGTACAAGGAAAGAAAATAAAAGATCAGAAATCAATGAAATAGTTAACAACAAGGAAAACAAATAATAGAAGAGTTAACAAAGCCAAAAATAGTAAAGAAAAAACAGGGAAAACAAAGTTGCTAATATTAGCAATAAAAGAGGGGCTATAAATACATAACCTACAGATATTAGGATAATAAGTCAATTATCATAAATAACTTTACCAGTAACTTTGGCAACTGGACAAATTCTTTGGACAACACAACTGCCGGAAACTAACAAGAGAGGAATGACTCGAATACTGCTATATCTATTTTTGAAATTGAATTCATAATAAAAAGAAATGTCTCCACAAAGCCAGATGGGTCACTGGTAAATTCCATCAAACACTTAAGAAAAAACAGCAGAGTGTGTCAACGGCTGACTGGCCTTCATTGCTGGTGCTGCCAGGCATGCGAATCCCAGTCTCTGTCCCTTTCCTCCAAATTCCAAATTCCAGGGAAGAAATTTAATTAGTGCGGCATGGGCCAGGTAGACACCTCTAGAAAAATCGAATTGTCCATGGCCAGTAGGGGTGGGGAGGATGGGCACTTATGCAGTACTGACCAGGGCACAGGGACCGACTCTAAGGTCTGAGCATGCTCTTGGAGAAGAGGGGGTCGCCCCAGGCAATCACCCCAGAGCACCCACTGCACCCACTGGAGCCTAGCCTGAGAAACACCCAACTCCTGCAACTGGATGAACATGGTCTCGGAAAGAACAGTAGCATCCAAACCCCCTACATTCACAGTCTTGTCATCTGAAAACGAGTCCCAATCACCATGCGGTTTCAGGCACAACAAAAAATGTAGTGTTGATCTAGTAACACATGAGAAGATCAACCAGTGAATAGGCGCAGGGAGTATGACCCATAAGAGAGCCCACCAGGTTTTCTTAACCAGCCCCCAAGCTTACGCAGTCCTAAAACAAGCAAACAATCCCCTCCCCAACCCCACCACCACCAAAACAAAAACAAGAAACAAGAACCAAAAAACAACCCAAAAAAACCAAAACAAAAAACAATGATCCTGGGGCGCCTGGGTGGCTCAGTTGGTTGAGCGACTGCCTTCGGCTCAGGTCATGATCCTGGAGTCCCGGGATCGAGTCCCGCATCGGGCTCCCTGCTCGGCGGGGAGTCTGCTTCTCCCTCTGCCCCTCCCCCCTCTCATGCTCTCTCTATCTCATTCTCTCTCTCAAATAAGTAAATAAAATCTTTAAAAAAAAAAAAAACAATGATCCTCTGAGATCAATACAGCAGGTTTTGTAGTACAATCCCCACTTTCCAGGTGGGAAAGGTCACATTTAGAAAGGGGCCAAGGGGCCTGACCTGTCTCACTATGGGATCCCGGTATCTTATATCGTATGATTCCTGCATGCGTAGTTTTGCTCCTCAAAGGATAATTTTGGGCCCCCTGTGACTTCTGTTCGTCTAATCTGGGTGCCACCTGGAGGAAGCAGTGCAGTGTGGCCACCAACAAAGGGGCTCCTGCTTTTCCTGTGCTCTTGCAGATCCCCCGGATCTTCCTGCTTTGCCTGCCTCCCTGTCTTGTTGAGATTTGTTGTGTCTACCAATGTTGAAATAAGAACAAAGATCATAAAGTGGAACCGCTACTCGGTTTGCAAAAGGTGACAGAAAAGGGCAAAAATACATATTTAAAGAGGCTCATTTTTTCAAAAAGCCTAGTGATTATTTCCTCTCAGAATAAAATTATGTTAAAATCATTCTCTGCAAGGAGGGGAAAAGATGGCCTTTGGAGAATAAAGCTAAACTAATTTTAGCTCCATTTGCATTTCTAGTATATTAACAACTTCAATTTGGAGTGTGGAGGGGAGGAGAGAGGCTGACCCAATTATGCATCTTAAGAGGGGGCAGGACAGACAGAGCTGTGCCTTCAAAGGCTTACTTGGGCCAGACAGGTATGCTTCGGTCACACAGCTTGCAGGGAGGTGACATTCCTCCCTCCTCTTCACTCCTCAGCTCTGGAGCCTCCAACCTTGGACTTGAATGCCATGAAGACTCACAGGAACAGCATGATGGCGGTGGATAGGGCAAGGGTGGATTCCTTGCCTTGGGCAAGTCACAGCCTCTTTGCTTCCTGTTCGCTCCTATGAAATGGGAACTATTCATGGTTCCCGTGAGGATTCCAGGTAATCATGTACGTAAATCACCTGCACAAGTAGACTTTTAAGAAGGGTAGTACGAGATCCTAGAAAATACATATTGATCTCTGCACCCAGTTCAAAGAGCTCCTATAACCCTGGTCATTTCCTAGGTGATTGGAGCACTAGGATAATCTTTTGTCCTAATATTTGATCTTTGACTCAGCTTCCTGACACAGGGCTGCTGAAACCCTTGCCATTTGCTGGGTAAAAGGAGTGTCTTTTGTTCTAGGTGGGCTTCTGGATGGGGCTGGTCAGCAGGAAGATAAAGCCATGAGTAGAGGCTTGGAATTTTCAGCCTTGCCTCTCATTCTCTTGAGAAGGGAGAAGGGCTGAAAATGGAAGTAAAGATCTATCACACCCACATGATGAAGCCTCCATAAAAATCCCAGAAATATGGGGTTCAGAGAGCTTCCCGGTTGGTGAACACACCCACGTACTGGGAGGTAATGGGCCCCAACTTCACAGGGACAAAAGCACCTGTGTCAGGACCCTCCCAGACCTCGTCCTGTATATCTTTTTATTTGGCTGTTCGCACAGAAGCTGTTGGTAACCTGGGGACCTACTACTTGCGATTGGCATCAGAAGTGGGGTGGGAGAAATCTTGTGGGACTGAGCCCTTAACCTGTGGGGTCTGATGCTATTTCCAGGTAAATAGTATCTGAATTGAGTTAAATTGGAGGACACCAAGTTGGCAACATTGGAGGATTGCTTTATGTGGGAGAAAACCCCACATACTTGGTGACCAGAAGTGTCAGACATTCAATGTTCTGTGTGAGTAGTAAAGAAAAACTCACAGGAGGAAATAACTGTAGGTTTTCCCCTACACAGGTAGCTCCGATTATATGAGCCCCACTCATCATCCCTATTATCCATCCATCCATCCATCGATACCATCAATGGGTAGTGGTGAGACAGATGATGGGTACAGCCTGAGGCTCTGGAAGTTGATGGGTTCCTGAAAAGTCTTTCTTACCTCCAAGTCGTGTAAATCAAACGAAATGCAAAATGCACCTGGTACTCTTGCTATTTGTAAATGACACACAAAAAAACCCATAAAGCAAAGACTTGGCTCTTCAAATCTCTGATTTATAAATAGGATTTCACATATAATTATGGACCCTCAGACGGAAAGGGACCCAGTTCTCCTGGGAGGTTGTGGATGCAGAGGGAAAAATATACCCATTATGTGGTTTTACACAGACTGAAATGAAACAAATAAATACCCCTTGCTTTTATTTTACACTTAGCTTTTTTTTTAAATTACTTCTACCCTTTTTAATAGTGAACTTTGTCAAAGTGATTTGAAAGTATAGACAATATCAAAAATCAATTATTAAGGGAGGGGTGCCTGGGTGGCTCAGATGGTTAAGTGTCTGCCTTCGGCTCAGGTCACAATCCTGGGTCCTGGGATGGAGCCCCACATCAGGATCCTGGCTCAGCAGGAAGCCTGCTTCTCCCTCTTCCTAAGCCTCTCCCCCTGCTCATGCTCTCTCTCTCTCTCTCTCTCTCTCTCTCTGTATCTCTGTGTCTCAAATGAATAAATAAAATCTTTTTTAAAAAATCAATTATTAGGGGAAACGTTTCCTTCTTAAAAATCTATTTCCTCCTTATTTCTAATCTTTAGCATAACATTTTTCCTCTCTGACTCTAATAACCAAAGGTATGGTATGATGCAGACTCAAAAGACAGGGAAATCTGAACCTGATTCTCAGCTCCACTATTTAACCTCTCTGGCCTTTATTTTCCTATCTACAAAATGGGGGATCTAATCCCAAGTAGTTGGTGGTGCTGTTGCTGTAACCGGTGTGCTAAGCAAGCATGATGGTGCCCTGTGATCAAAATGCACTTGGTTATTCTTACACCCTTTAAACTTGATTCCCGGGGGCAGGGGTGGGACAAGGCAGGGAGGGGGTGCTCTCCCCCACCTGTGAGTGACAAATCCTACAGGCCTACTCTGCTCACACTTCTTTGACAGTCTAAAGGCTACAAATACAGCTGTAATTCAGCAACGACACAGTCCAGTTCTCTTTAATGATCCAGAACTCTGAGTGTGACTTAGCTTCACATCTTCCCTTTCTAAGCTCAGGCCTGCTTCTGTGAACAGTGTGGAGGGAGAGGCTTTCTGCTCTTAGCTGCTCTTTCAGATCTGCTGGCCAGGTTCCCAGAAGGGGAGGTGGGATCGAGGTAAGAGAGGAGGACAGTTCTCGCTTAGCACATGACTTTGCACTCCAGCCCTGGAGGTGAGTAAGACAGCAGGGAAAATGTTCTGAAGGTCTGAGGTCCCTCTAAGCCCTCACTAGGCTTGAGGCTAAAAGGTGACACCCCATTCTCTTTATGAATCTTCTCTCAATCTTTCATAATTTCAAACAAGTTAAGGCAGTTGGTAGACATAGAACAGGTTCTCCTTCATTCCCATTGTAAATCCTGCATGTGGAGAGGTCTCTCTCACATTGGCTCATAATCAGCATACTGATATACCTTGGAAAACTGGGTCAAAAGAGTCTCCTTTTAACATCCTGTCATGTGAAGATAAGAAATAATATATCTCATGTGTTTGGCTTATAGTAGGTGCTCAATAAATTATTGACAAGGTAGAATCCTTATTAATAAATCGTTTCTTCCATCTGGTAGATGAGAAGGGACTTTCTGGGAAAATCCCAACACGTGCCTGTTTTAAATGCATCAGAATGCTTTTCTAAAAATGCTCTGTAGTCAACCAATTTAGATTTCCCAAAGCCAAATTCTTGTTAATTATTCAACATTTTAATATATGCCACAAGTAAAACCACATGCTTTAGAATTAAAAACTCTGTTCAAAAACATCCCGGGGTTGGCACATCCAATGGTTGTTGGTAATGTTCCAGAATCAGAATTAAAACAAAAGACTCCACTGTGGGTTTGAGGTTCCTTTAAAAAAAGTGTTACTTTTTCAAGCATGAAAGTATTTATTTTGCAGATCCCCCAGATTTAAATAATGGTTCAGAAATCTCACTGAAAATCTGCCGCCATCAGCTCTTTGGAAAATAGAGATTTAATTCTGGTTCTATCACCTCTGAGCTTGGCAGAGAACAAGCTGGACTATTTTCCAGGCAACCAAATCAATCAAAAACCATGAACCTTCCAGGAAACCTAAGACTTCAATTACCCAGAGCCCGTGTTTGTGCATGTACCATGTGTGCATGGTATGTTTGCGTCCTGCCCTCTGTGAGCTGTGGGCATTGAGGTTCCCCTGCTGAGAAAGCTGAATGCTTTGTTTTTCTCCTGGCAACATCATGGAATCAAAACCCACAGTAATCTGGCTGACTCCCACAGAAAACAGCACCTCTTCCAAAGCTGGAGGCAGCTTTGGTAGCCAGCCGGAACAGAGATGTAAATGCCTTCTCATCTGAGCAGGACCCTTTTGTATACTCACTCAGGACTTGGGTGATTCCCTTAAGTTATTTGGCTCCAAAACCCACCTTCCTTTGTCAGTTCAAGTGCAGTCTCCCCCGCCCCCTCCCCTACCCCCATCTCCAGTGGTGCTCAATGCTTCTTGTCTGACAGTTGGCAGCCTTCTTGGCCTCTGCCTGTTCTCACTGCTCTCACCAGCACCTCCCCACTCCACCACCAATACTAGCTACTTACTAAATTACTGAAGCCCTCACCGCCCCCCTCCAACCAACTGCCCATCACTGAAAGTTTCGAGTAGAGACTGGTGACCTCTTAAAGGGGCTATCACACAGAGAGGATGTTACTTAAAGCATCATGGAGAATCTGTGCATTGAGTGATGAATGCCTGCTCCATGGAGCACAAAGAGGTGGATTAATTTGCCCCAATGCACATTGCCAGGGCAAAGCCCTCCTACCTCGCTTTCCTGCCTTGGGCAAATGCTCTTCATCCGGTGTCTCACCAAATCTGGGAGTCAAGAGGGTCTCCTTCACATGGGTCATTTCTTCCTCAAGCAGTTTTTCTCTGGCTACCTGCATCCATCACTACTGTTCTCAAGGGGACCTTCTAGACTAGACTGGGTGTCCCCAAATCCCTCCAGCAGAACCCACTCTGAAGTAGACCTGCACAGAAGATACCTAGTAATGGGAAGAAATATAAGGAGGGTGCCGAAAAATATATGGGGGCCAATCCTACTCCAGTGCATCCCAGAGAATGCACACTGGATTACTAGTAGCAGCTACTCTTGAGGAATAGTGCTATGAAATGTAAGGGAGGGAGTGTTTCACTCTTACTTTCTGCAAATTCCATTATTTAATTTTTTTTAATTTAGTGGTTACCCTAGACTTTGAAATATGCATTTATAACTAATCTAAGTCCATCTTCAAATAACACAATATTGCTATCGATACCCTATAACAAAATATTGCCAATACCTTCTGGGGACCCCTCATGATATTGCTGTTACTCATTTCACTTATCCATATGCTATAATCATCCAACAAATTGTTGCTATTATTACATTAAACAAGCAGTTATCGCTAGCTCAATTAAGAAGAAGGATAATAAAATATTTTAATTTAATCTTCCTTTATTCCTTCTCTGATGCTCTTCCTTTCTTTATGTAGATCCAAATTTCTGACCTAAATAATTTTCCTTCTCCCTGAAGGATTTCTTTTAACATTTCTTACAGAGTCATTCTGCTGGTTATTAATTCCCCCAGTTTTTTGTTTGTCTGAGAAAGTCTTTATTTCTCTTTCACTTTTGAAGGATAATCTTGCTGGGTGTAGAATTCTAGGTTGGTGGGTTTTTTTTTTTTTTTCAAGACTTTAGATATTTCAGTACATTCTCTTTTTGCTTGCATGGTTTCTGATGAGAGGCCTACTGTAATTTTTATCCTTGTCCCTTTATAGGTAAGATGTGTCCCTCTTCTGGCTTGTTTCAAGAATTTCTCTTTGTCTTTGGTTATTTGAAGTTTGAATAGGATAGCATAAACAATGTAGATTTTTTGGTATTATTCTGCCTGGTGTTCTTTCAGCTTCCTGGCTCTGTGCTTGGGGTGTGTTATTAATTTTGGAAAGTGCTTGGCCACAGTTCATTATTTCTTCTGCTACATTATTTCTTCTCCTGGTATTCCAATGATGTGTTATCTGGCATATCCAATTAGGTTATATCGTTAGACATCCCACAGTTTAGGTGTTCTGGTCTGTGGTGTTTTTTCTTTTCTCCTTCCATGATTTTTTCTCTTCACATTTTAGTTTGGGAAGTTTTTATGGACCTATCTTTGAGTTCACTGATCTTTTTCTCCGCCATGTCTAGTTGGCTGATGAAGTCGTCAGAATAGCATTCTTCATTACTATTACAGTTGGTTTTCTCCTTATATTTCATTTGATTATTTCTTAGGATTTCTATCTCTGTCTTGCATTACCCATCCGTTCTTTTATGTTGTCTACTTTTTCCATTACAGCCTCTAACATATTAATCGTAGTTATTTTAAATCATAGTTTTTTAAATTGCTGCTCTGGTAATTCCAACATCTATAACATATCTGAGTCTGGTTCTGATGCTTACTTTGCCTCTTCAGACTGTGTTTTTTTCTTGATTTTTGTCATGCCTGATAATTTTTTTTTTGTCAAAAGCTGGACATGATATATTGAGTAATAGGAACTGAAGGAAACAGGGCTTTAGTGTCATGTTTTATGTTCATCTGTTCATTGGCCTCTGTTTAATATTTGTTGTAGCAGTAGGTGCCAGAAACTTCAAACTCCTGTAGAGTTCCTGTGGTTGTCTTTAGTTTCCCTAACAATGCCTCCTTCAATAGTCTGCACCTTGCAGCTCTTTCAGCTGTACTTCACTGTCATTATGCTGGTGTCCTGTTGATGAGGCAGTAAGATGTGGTAAGGATGTGGTGAGATGTGTTAAGGAGGGGGAGCATTCTAATCTTATTTTTTAAATTTCAGTCATTTAGTGAGCCCATGTCCCTGGACTGTGACCCTCACAAGTACTTCTGAGCCTCCCCCCATCCCCTCACCACCTTGAGTGACATAGAAAGGCTGCAGCAAGCTAGAGTCTAATAAATGCCTTTCCCCCAGGGGGAATAAGGGTCTGGTAAGGTCTGTTCCCTTTCTGGGTAGGCTTTTATTATGCAGAATACTCTGGCATATTTCCAAATGGTTACTTTTCTCCTCTCCCTGCCAGAGCCACAAGGAGATAATCTTGGATTTTCCCTGTGAGAAGCTGGTGAGTTTACTAGAGGCAAGACCCACGAAAATGGGACACTCCACCCAAACTGTGGCCACCAGGAGTTTCTCACTCTCAAACTACTCCACACTCAACCTTCAGAAATTCATCAAAAATTGCCATTTAAGTGTTCCCATTCATTTTTAGCTGCAAGGGGTTTCTGCTTCAAGGAAGCAGATCTGGGCTCTGACTCTGAATTCATCTGTCTGTCTACATTTAAGGGCAGCTGTTTGCCTTGCGACCTCAGTTTCCTGGTGGGTCCAAGAAAAGTCATGGATTTCAGTTTGTTTAGCTTTGATCTAATTATAAGGATGGGAGTGATGACCTCTGAGTTTTTGACATGTTGGAGCTGAAGCTGGAAATCTATTATTTAATTTTTAACAAAGAGTTTCATTGTTTTAATTAAAGAAAAACTTTTGAAAAATAAGACATCCTTTTTAGGGGTTTATCTTTGGCCTTTAGGTGTATAACTATAGAGTAATTTTCTTCTTACTTTAGCAAGGAGTTATACCAGCAAACCTTTTTAATCCTAATAGAAATTACCAATAGAACCATTGTCTCCCATAAGGAGTAATGATTATCCTCCTTGCTAAGCCCTGAGGCAGCCAAATCTTACTTTAGACAATAGCTTCCTGCATCCAGTTGGCAGTTTGTTTCCTGGACCCAACATAAAGGCAAGAGATTCTAGAAATTCAAGAAATACCTCCCAACCCTCCTACACCGTTGGTGGGAATGCAAGCTGGTGCAGCCACTCTGGAAAACAGTATGGAGGTTCCTGAAAAAGTTGAAAATAGAGCTACCATACGATCCAGCAATTGCACTACTGGGTATTTACCCCAAAGATACAAATGTAGGGATCCGAAGGGGTACATGCACCCCGATGTTTATAGCAGCAATGTCCACAATAGCCAAACTGTGGAAAGAGCCAAGATGTCCATCGACAGATGAATGGATAAAGAAGATGTGGTATATATATACAATGGAATATTATGCAGCCATCAAAAGGAATGAGATCTTGCCATTTACAACGATGTGGATGGAACTGGAGGGTGTTACGCTGAGTGAAATAAGTCAATCAGATAAAGACATGTATCATATGACCTCACTGATATGAGGAATTCTTAATCTCAGGAAACAAACTGAGGGTTGCTGGAGTGGTGGGGGGGTGGGAGGGATGGGGTGGCTGGGTGATGGACATTGGGGAGGGTATGTGCTATGGTGAGCACTGTGAATTGTGCAAGACTGTTGAATCACAGACCTGTACTTCTGGAACAAATAGTACAATATATGTTTAAAAAAAAAAAAGAAGAAGAAGATAGCAGGAGGGGAAGAATGAAGGGGAGGAAATTGGAGGGGAAGACAAACCATGAGAGATGATGGACTCTGAAAAACAAGCTGAGGGTTCTGGAGGGGAGGGGGCTGGGAGGATGGGTTAGCCTGGTGATGGGTATTAGGGAGGGCACATTCTGCATGGAGCACTGGGTGTTATACACAAACAATGAATCATGGAACACTACATCAAAAACTAATGATGTAATGTATGGTGATTAACATAACAATAAAAATAAAAAAAATTAAAAAAAAGAAATATCTCCCAATCTTCCCTCTCCCTGTAGATCCCAATCCCTGTAATGGGGGACATGGTCCTTCCTAAGAGAAGGATAGCTATGATTTCATTTCCAAAGACCCATGAATGAAAGACCTTAGTGACAAGTCTGTACTGAGGTGTAAATGATTGGTGGTGGTTATCTTCCTGAAAGCAGTCTCTTCTAAGACAGAAGAAGAGCTATGTGAGGATGGAGGGCTATAAAAAGGAGTGATACATTCACATGTGGGAGGGGAGAAGGAGAAAGCCACAGGGCCTTCCCCAACCCCTACCCTGCTGATAACTCTGAAGACTTCATTCCTCTCTCTCCCTGAGCTAAACCCGGCCAAGGCCAGCAAAACAGTATAGAACCGGACTGTAACAGCTGTGACACTTGGGAAACTTCTTGATGCCTCTGAGTATGGACATCCTGGTGGGGGCACTGGGTACCACAATACAATTGGATGAGTGTGGAAGTTTTAGCACCTCACTTGACCTTGCTGGTGGGGGTGGGTCTGCAGTTTTCTCTGTGGTGTTTAGCTGGAAAAGAGAACTTACTATCTAAAAGTTTTCTGTCTTGCTACTCTGGGGACTAGATAACATAAGTCTTCCTTGGGGCTTTTGATGTCTGTATCCAGTGATGTTTCCAGGTTGCTGGTTTCATCAGCTCAAGTCTGGGATGCATGAGGCAAACAAAGCAAAAGCCCAGGGGACTCACTACCAGGTCACTCCTTGGGTCCTGAAGTCCCTAGCCAGTCTGCCTTCTTCTCTCCACCTTTCAGAGTCTTCCTAGGCTTGTTTTATACACCATATCCAGAGGTTTTAATTGTATTTCTTGGGAAGAATAAGAAAAGTGGATCTATTCCATCTTCCCAGAAGCAAAACTCTGCCCTCTTTGTTTTGTTACCTTCTTTCAATGCAACATCTTTTCATGCAAATAAACATATTTCATATGATCATTTTAATGATGGTATATTCTTCCACAACACTGATATATATTGCTTTAATTAAATCAATTATCCTGTGGTTGGACCTGCAGGGTTTCTTCTCCCCCAACACGTTTCTATTATGAATAACACCAAGTAGCTAAACATTTGTCATATTCTTAAGTGTTCCCTTCGGCTAAATTTCTGGGCACTGGCACTGGTAATCTAAAGGGCATGTACATGCTAACACTTCTACAAAGTGTATCTGATGCTCTCCGGAGAGCAGAAAGATTATAGCAAAGTATGCAACTGTGTGTATCTTGTTTGTATATGCAACCCTCCTACCTGCAATATCACTGAGTATTATTTTTTTAATTGCCAATCCAGTAAGTTAAAAATGGTAGGTATACCCCATTTCAAAAGTTACCTTTATTTAGTTACCTGTGAGACTCGAGAGCGATGCTGGTGTCTTTAGTAGCACATTTCTAGGCACTGAGAGGAGAGATGGGGAAACCTGAGATCGAAAGCTTGAAAGGGTCCTCCAGGTAGAGTCAGGTCATGGCAGTTTGTGGAACACCACTGCAATGTGGCAGCCAGTGGGCAGGACCCAGTGACCAGGACAGACCCAGAGGGGCAGAGGATAGGGAAGTAGGAGGGCAGCGCTCATCTGATGGGACAACACATTTCCTCTGCCATTCAAGGGGTCATTTAACTTCTCAGGAATTCTTGGGGCTGTTTCCTAAAGAAGCATCTGCCATCCATCAGAAATGGGTAGTTGTCATCACAGTGAATGGACTGAAGGCCCAATTTAATTGTTGTTCTATAACTACTGGCCTTATAATAATATAAATGAATACAGACGCATGCACGCGTGCACACACACACACACACACACACACACACAGCCCTGGCCTGTTTCAATCCTGGTCTCTTCATCCATGCCACACTTAGTCACTATCAGACTATAATTAGCTTATGTTACAATTGGGCTGTAATGACAGTCACATAGGACAAGTGCAAGATGATAGGGGTTGAGCCTGACAGAGAGAGAGCTTTCTTCTTGGCAGTTCTCAGCAACGGCTTAGATTTCACCACTGACCATCCTGCTGCTCAATAAGTGAATGTGAATAATAGTGATTTGCATTTGTTTGCAAGGGATTTTTTTTTTTTTTTAATTTGAGAGAGAGAGCAAGAGCTAGGGTGGGGGAGGGATAGAAGGAGAAAGAGAATCCCAAGAGGACTCCTTGCCCAGCACGGAGACCAACAAGGGGTGCAATCTGAGGACTCCTAGATCACAACCCAAGCTAGAACCAAGAGTAGGCCGCCCAACGGCCTGAGCCACCCAGGTGCCCCTGTTTGCGAGGGATTTTTAACTGTAAGTCCTTAAAGGCAGGAACTCTCCAGGTGTCCCACTCCCAAAAATCTGAGCTAATGACCACCTCATGTCATTGCTCCGTTTCAACTTGTTGAATTGGAATACATTGAATTGTGTTTCATGAAGTTGATTTGTCTAGACTCTGGCATAAAGGGGACCCCCTGTGCTGGTGATGGTGGGCATCCCAGGATACCTAGTACCCAGTGCCTTAAACGCACACTTACTTCTTCAGGCTGTTTCATCTGGAGCCGTTAGATTTCATCAAACAGCTCATGTCTGGGGTGCTGAGGGGCAATCTGATACTTTGGAGTACAGAACATAAGACTTCACACAAAGAGGCACTCACTCCTCCAATTACTGGCGTAGAATTTGACCCCGCCCCCCACAGAAATTTCCATAAATTCCATTTTGTTCAATCCCCATCAATAAAAGGAAAAGGTGAATTTATAATTGTATGCACTGCATCATATGGCTTATTCCTGCCAGGAAAATACTTCCATTTTGATGAGACATTAATGAAAACAGAATATGCCAGGTACAATTACACCTTTGATGCCTGGAATAATTGTACACAGAGTAGCTTCTGGTAGCTTCTGGCCCGGTTTCAAACCCTGTTGCTCCTTTACCACTCACATCTGCCGGTGCCAAACCCAGGAAGGCATGTTCCTAGAGTGACACAACCCCTAGCTCTGCCTTTCTGGGTCCCTGCGGCTGAGCTGGCACGGGGCCAGCTGAAGGATCCCTGAAGGCATCATGACCTGCTGTTCAAAGCTGGTGCCTGGGCTCAGGGGGAGCTCATTTGTCCCGATTCCCACCCCAACAAGGCCAGCCATGGTCCGGCTGTTCTGTCTGTGACCGGTGCGTCCTGAGGTTGCCCAGCCCTGGGACCCGGGATTTCCACTCAGCAAGCAAGGTATGCAATACACTGAGGTATGGAACCCCCCACATTCTTCATTCTAGAAGTTACCAGAGAGCTTTGCACTTGGCGTTATTGATCACTGTCATTTCCAAAGCTGACACTGGAACCCCATTTGGCTCCTTGGACTGCATTTCAATGGTTGGAACCCAGATGCTGGGAAAATGGATTCTTCGTCCCACGACATCCTCCCTCACCAGGTGCTGATCATTTTATAGATACGGACACTAAGTTCAGCAGGATCTGTCTCACCATGGAACAGCTGGTGAATGTCAGGGGAGGGGACTAGGTATAGGCATTTGCCACTGTGGCCCCCCAACTCCCTTGTCTGCCCCTTGGTAATTCTTCACGTTACGAGCCTTGCCATTCCCCGACTTCTCACATTCTCACATTCCTTCGCAGCTCATTGCACAAGTGGGACTCAGGTCCCACCAACAGGATGCACACAAGACTGGATTCAGAAGCGCACGCGCTGAGGAGAAGTCCTCATGCTGGGGAAGCCAATGTGCAGCGCTACGATGGTGGACATTCTGGAGTCTTGTCCCGAGCGAGGGTGGCCGTGGTTGTGGTGCTTTCACTGGGGCAGCACCCGTTCTGCTGATCCGGACTATGTAGCTTCAGAGCTTGCTGAGCCTTTCCGGATTCTGGGACCCACCTAATACCTTTAAAGGTTTTATATATTTATTGAGAAAGAGAGAGAGAGAGCATGAGCAGGGAGAGAGGGAGAGGGAGAAGCAGACTCCCCACTGAGCGGGGAGCCCAGTGCAGGACTCGATCCCAGGACCTGAGGGTCCCAAGACCCTGGGATCATGACCTGAGCTGAAGCTAGACGTTTAACTGACTGAGCCACCCAGGTGCCCCAGCCACTTAATACCTTTAAATAAATTCTTTTCTTGCTTAAAATAACAAGAGCTTATTTTGTTGTCTGCAACACAAAAATCTGACCAATGTTAACCGAAACCCAAGAGTTTGGATTCCCAAAGTCAGAGCTTTTTTTTTTTTTTCTCGGTCCACCATCAGGTATTCGCTTTAAACTCACATCTTATTAACCTTCTCTCTTTCTCCAGATACGTCACCGAAAGTAAAGGACAGAGGGCAGCAGGGAAGAGAAACTTGGACCTTGGGACTGTCAGAATAGACAGTGGTTGGTGGGTGACAGGAAAATCCAGGGCACTGCATCCCACGAGGGGGAATCAGGAGAGGTGGAAACCCAGACAGAATCAGGACGGGCACCAGACAAGAACACACATTTAGCAAGCAAAGACTTGGTGCCAGGACACGTCATAAACAACAGCAAAACCAAAACTAAGTATCTAAGATAGGTATTCGCAGCATTTCTTATCTCCCTCTTTCCAAGGAGAGTTCTCTGTTTGAGTTCTTCAGCTCCAATGTCCTTATGTGGGAACAGGTCTCATGAATAAGCCAAAGAAATGCCTCAGAGTTATGCACGGAACAAAGAAGAGGGACAGAAAGGGAGAGGAGGGGATTACAGGCTGGTAGTAGGAGGGAGGGCAACAGAAATGAGACGTTGGGGAGAGAGGTACCACAATGAGGGAGACTCTGGGGAAGGTGACATTTTAGGAGGGTTGGGCAGATTTGCTGGTACTGCCTAGTGTAACACCCCTTCCCTGGCCCCCCCTTTCAAGAGCCTTCAGAAAGTCTCACATTACTCTTCAAGAGTTTTAGTATGCATTGGTTCTTCTTCAGGAAGCATCGCCATTCTTGGGACCAGTCTTAAGCAGGAACAGATGCATTATCTCATTTGACATTCATTATAGGCCCGTGAGATGAACACTATTGTGATTTCATTTCTCAGCCTAAGAACCTGAGGATCAGAGGGTTTTATGGCTTATCCAGAGTCACACAGCTCTGTAAGTGGGGAGACTGGGATTTGAATCCAGACCGAAAGGATTCCAAAACCCTTGCATAGAGGAAGGTAGAAGAGACAATACGTTGATCCCCTTCAAATCACAATTTGCCCATTTGCTTGCTGGGGCTGGTCACATGGATTTGATAATTCCTGAGCTGATGTAGGGGTCTACCAATTACTTAGATCTGTAACTTAAAAAAAAAAAAAAGACGAGGAAGAAGAAGCTATGAAGTCCTACACAACAACTATTCCCACAGCCTAAGGACAGAACCTCCAAAGCTGTAATTAAGACCTGCGTTAAGTTATTCAGAAAATAAAAATTCATTAAACTGCAAAGATAAGACAGGTATGCAATAATACCCCCTTGGTTTGCTAGTGATGTAACCCATTCTGAAGGCAATTCAGTTCATACACACTTTTTAAAAGTTTAAATGCAATGACCTCACGGTTGTTTATATCCACACAGACCCCAAAGTGATGACACGGGAGGGAAGCCTCCACTATGTAATAATTTTAGTCTAACGTGCTAGAACCAGGCCTGGGAGAAACTAACCACTCTGCAAGTGTAAGAGCATCACAAAGGCTCTCTTTTATCCTGGCCACACCCCTAAGACTTGAATACAATGAGGCACAGCTTATAAATGATTCACTGGGGCTGCGAACGGGTAAGTGATCTGCTCAGTCACTCAGCTTCTGGTTTTAATGAGGAGACCATAGGTCCCGGCATAAGGACAGCCCTGGGTTCTACCTGTTAAAGTGTCCCGCTTCGTTCTCATAATTTTCCCCTCTTAGATGACAATTTGTAGGGTCACCCTAGTCATCAGTGGCAACACTGAGGTGAACCCACATCCGACTTACCCTATGGCTCTCGGTCACTGGGCTCTCCAGGCCTACACAGGGTACATTTCCATGAAGGCACCCTTATTCGGTGAGTCTCGAGTAGGCCCAGAAGTCCATTTTAACCAAGATCCCCAGGTGATTCCATTGCCGATGGTTGGAGCATCGTGTTTTGCGAGAGACTCTCCTGTTACCTTAAATATTAGTTTGCAAGGGCTGCCATAACCAGATATCACAGACTGGCTGGCTTCAACAACAGAGGTTTATTTTCTCACAGTTTCCTATGCTGGAAGTCCAAGATCAAGGTGTTGGCAGGGTTGGTGTCTTCTTTTTTTTTTTTTTTTTTAAAGATTTTATTTATTTATTTGACAGAATGAGACAGCGAGAGAGAGAACACAAGCAGGGGGAGTGGGAGAGGGAGAAGTAGGCTTCCCGCAGAGGGAGAAGCAGGCTTCCTGCAGAGCAGGGAGCCCGATGCGGGGCTCAATCCCAGGACCCCGGGATCATGACCTGAGCCGAAGGCAGGCACTTAACAACTGAGCCACCCAGGCGCCCCGAAGGTTGGTGTCTTCTGAGGCCTCTCTCCTTGGCTTGCGGATGGCCTTCTCACCATGACCCCCCGTGGCCTTTTCTCTGTGCACATGGACCCCTGGGGTCTCTCTGCATCCAAATTTCCTCTTCTTTTTTTTTTTTTTTTTAAAAATTTTATTCAAATTTCCTCTTCTTGTGAGGATACCAGACTGATTGGATTAGGGTCCACCCCAAAGGCCTCTTTATAACTTCATGACTTCTAAAAGCTTCCCCTATCTCCAAATACACTCACATTCTGAGGTCCCAGGAGTGAGGGCCTCAACATACAAATCTAGGGGGGCACAATTCAGCCCACAACACCTTACTAGGTACAGAAAAGGGTAATGGAATAAAGTTATAAAATCTTCTTTTCTGAGGGTCTTCAGAAGTAAAGCAAAGTCACCCCTGTGAGAAACAGGTGTGAGCCAGGTACAAGGTGAGACCTTGTTCATTCCATCACTACCACTGGTTTGGAGGCTCTGAACGTTCTTTGGCCCACTAGTGTGAGTTCCAGAGGTGGCTGGGAAGAGATGCTTTTTCGGCCATGACCACCATCACCACGCCCTCCCCCATCCCCAACTAGGTAAAACAGAGCAACAAAATCAAAGACCTCTGCTGCTAGAAGGTGGGAATGGGTGGCAAGTCGGATGCAATTTGGATTAACCTGCACGGCAGACAATGTTACTTTTGTACCCTAATGACATTCCTACTTTTCCTTCCTGACAGAGGTTACCAGAACTACAAAGCAGGAGGCCTCCCGCTTAGTTGGAGCATGGGCATATGGCTGAATTCTAGTCAAGAGGAACCAAGGGGAAGAAGAAGAAGAATGTAGCAGGAGGGGAAGAATGAAGGGGGGGAAATCGGAGGGGGAGAAGAACCATGAGAGACAATGGACTCTGAAAAACAAACTGAGGGTTCTAGAGGGGAGGGGGGTGGGAGGATGGGTTAGCCTGGTGATGGGTATTGAGGAGGGCACGTTCTGCATGGAGCACTGGGTGTTATGCACAAACAATGAATCATGGAACACTACATCTAAAACTAATGATGTAATGTATGGGGATTAACATAACAATAAAAAAATTTAAAAAAAAAAAAAAAAAGAGGAACCAAGGGGAAATGTCTTAGCTGGTTTCTGGAAAAGAATCTTCCTCTGGTTAACATAGAGTATTAAATAGAAGCTCCAGGGGCGCCTGGGTGGCTCAGTTGGTTAAGCAACTGCCTTCGGCTCAGGTCATGATTCTGGAGTCCCGGGATCGAGTCCCACATCCGGCTCCCTGCTCAGCAGGGGGTCTGCTTCTCCCTCTGACCCTTCCCCTCTCATGCTCTCTGTCTCCCATTCTCTCTCTCAGATAAATAAATAAAATCTTTAAATAAATAAATAAATAAATAAATAAATAGAAGCTCCATGCCACCTGCCTAGGACATGAGTATCTATAGATGTAATGCGTAGGGCTGCGACCTCAGGGAGAAGTGCCCTTAAGAAGATGACCCGGAGCCCTCACCCGTTAACCAATGCTGGAACCACCCTCTTCCAGATTTACCAAGTGAAGCAGTGAATATTTTCTAGTTGCTGAGCATCTTTTTGTAGGATTTCTATTACTTGTAAGCAAAAGCCTCCTACCTGATATAGGGAAAAGGACTCCAGACTTTATATTTTAAAGTGTTAATGGTTATATGGGACATCTGGGTGGGCTCAGATGGTTAAGCATCTGCCTTCAGCTCAGATCATGATCCCAGTGTTCTGGGATTGAGTCCTGCATCGGGCTCCCTGCTCAGTGGGGGGAGCCTGCTTCTCCCTCTCCCTCTGCCATTCCCCCTGCTTGTGCTCTCTCTCACTCTCTCTGACGAGTAAATAAAATCTTTTATAAATAAATAAATAAATAAAGTGTTAATGTTTACTTGAAAATCAGCATATATTGCATATTTATTACAAAAACCATAAGCAAAGATAAAAAGAAGAAGAAGAATGTAGCAGGAGGGGAAGAATGAAGGGGGGGAAATCGGAGGGGGAGAAGAACCATGAGAGACGATGGACTCTGAAAAACAAACTGAGGGTTCTAGAGGGGAGGGGGTTGGGGGGATGGGTTAGCCTGGTGATGGGTATTGAGGAGGGCACGTTCTGCATGGAGCACTGGGGGTTATGCACAAACAATGAATCATGGAACACTATATCTAAAACTAATGATGTAATGTATGGGGATTAACATAACAATAAAAAAATTAAAAAAAAAATGTATATAGAAATCAATCTTATAAGATTATACTCCATGTAATTATTTTTAATAATCCAATTTATGTCCTAGTTTATATCCTTTTTCCAGACATATATACATGTATTTATTTTACAAAAATGGCATCATATTCTGCCCCTAGTTTTGTAATCTGTTTTATGTCTGTGCCTAATAGTATATCATGATGTTCTTTTCCCATTTTTGATGGTGGCAAAGCATTCCCTTGTGTGTATGTACCATAATTTAAATGACCTTACATGGACATTATAGTTTTTAACCACTATAACTGCTTTTATAAATACCATGATAAACATCTTATGTATATAAATTTGCTCACTTAACTGATGACTTCCATAGGATAGATTCAGAAAGTGCTACCTGACTCAAAAGGTACCGTATGATGCCTTTAAGGGTTTGGGTCTGAATTTCAAAATTGCTCTCCAGGAAGGCTGTAGCACTGTCTTTTCCCACAGTCTGTAAGACACCCTGTTTCTGCATGCCTTCCCCAATGCTGGATGTTATTCTTTTGAAGCATTGCCAATCTGATAAGCCCAAAAGGAAAATTTCTCTGATTTTTTGGTAGGCTTTTGATTACCAGATAAGGGTGGGCATTTGGCTTCTTGTTGAAAGCTCAGCTATCTCAGAGCACAGGAGATTTCTTTCCTATTTTACTCAAACACAGGCTTGAGAGGCCCCTGAGCACCTGCCGTGACAGCGAGCAGCCCCCACTCACTCTCCCCAGTTGATTCCGGGACTCAGTATGTCTGTTGGGGTGAATTCTCCTTCTAGCCTGCCTCGGTGACAGCCTGTTACTCAAGCAATAGTGTGGCCCCACCCCAGCCTCTTTTTAAACAACTTATCTTCTGTTGGCGAGTTTCAACCCTGGCTGCACATTAGGATTATCTAGGCAGGTGGGTTTTTATTTTTTTTTTTAACTTTACTATAAATTTTATTTTCCTTCATGAATAGGTAACATATGACTCACAACAAAAAAAAACTTAAGGGGTATTCAATTAAAAATCTCCCTCTGTAGCCCCGAACCATTCCATCATCTTCCCCAGATGCAACCAATGTCATGAGTTTTTTGTGGACACTTCCAGAGATATGAGTAGATTTTAAGAAGCGCCCCTTCTGGGTCCCCACGCCAGGCTTTCTATATCAGAATTTCCAGGATGGAGAATCTGAAAACTCAAATTTTTTCTTTTTAAAGCCCACAACGTTGTTAGGTGATAGCATTTAAAACGACTACTTTAGGTTGCCATTCGTTCATTCATTCAACACATATTTATCGAGCAAGCTCTTTTATTGTCAGACACTATGCTTGGTGCCCTGGGACAGCAGTGAACCAAACAAAGTCGTTACTCTCATGGAACTTAGATAGTAATGGGGGGAAAAACAAAAAATAAACTGTAATTATCAGAAAGTGAGACATTCCATGATGAAAACTAGTCTTCCAATTGCTTGTATCTCAACTTAAACCTCCTTCCTCCTCTTGGAGATTTTTCTTAGTCCCTCCATTAGAAGGCAGAGGGTAGATAGGAAGAAAAAAGAAGCAAATGTGTCAGGCAATTAGATGCCTCCCAGAGCCCAAATTCTGGATGAGCTTGAAGCTTGTGCCCAAAGTCCTTCTGGTGTGATGTTCATTTCTCTTCACTAGCACAGGGCATTGAATTCTTCATAAAGGCTTAGAAATAATTCTGAGAAATGTCAGCTTGCTCATTACTCCAAAATAAAAAGTCTGATTCCTTCTTTTTTTTCTGCAATCCACAAAGACCTACACTAAAGCATTGCGGGGCCCCCACACAACCATCCCATGTGCCTCTCAAAGAGAAAGGTGGTTGGGTGTCTCCTTGACTCGGACACTCACAATATTCAGTTCAGTTCAAAAAAATACCATTACTGACATGCGCCATGCCCTGTGGTAAGTACCATTATCATCCTGTTTAAAATATGAAGAAGAAACCCATGCTCAGAGAGATTAGGTAACTTATCCAAGTCACCCTGAACTCAGATCAAGGTTCGCTGATGTCAGAGCTAACCCCCAAAGGGTTACCTCAAAAGTTGAGTGAGATGATCCAGGGGACCTGGCTGGTTCAGTCAGGAGAGCGTGTGACTTGATTTTGGGATCATGTGTTCAAGCCCCATATTGCAGGTAGAGTTTACTTTTTTTTTTTTTTAATTTTATTATGTTATGTTAGTCACCATACAATACATCATTAGTTTTTGATGTGGTGATCCACGTTCCATTGTTTTCGTATAACACCCAGTGCTCCATGCAGTACGTGCCCTCCTTAATACCCATCACCGGGCTAACCAATCCCCCCTCCCCCCTCCCCTCTAAAACCCTGTTTATTTCTCAGAGTCCATAGTCTTACTTTTAAAAAAATTGCAGGGACGCCTGGGTGGCTCAGTTGGTTAAGCATCTGCCTTCGGCTCAGGTTATGATCCCAGGGTCCTGGGATCTAGTCCCGCATCGGGCTCCTTGCTCATCAGGGAGCCTGTTTCTCCCTCTGCCTGCCACTTCGCCTGCTTGTGTGCTCTCATTCTCTCTCTCTCTCCGACAAACAGACAAATAAATAAATAAAATCTTTGAAAAAAATTTCAAAGCCTCATTCCAAATCTCTGTACTCTGTACCACCCCATAGTACGTACACCCAAAAGGGAATAAATCTTAAAAAAAAAATAAAAAGTTGAGTAAGATGATCCACACATTATGTTTGACATAATGTCTGGTAAATGGTTAAGACCTATTTCATTCTATGGAAGCTACCTTCTTCTCCTTCATCTTCTTTTTCTTCTTCCTCTTCTTCTCCCCCACCCTCCTACTTCCTTCTTCCTCCTCCTTGTTAATTGACTGGACTCTTCAAGATGGCAGTTACGGACTCACGTCCACCATTTTTTTTTTGAACCAAACTACAGAGAAGGAATGAGGTGGGGAGGAGTGAAACCAAGTGGTGGGGGCTGGAATTCGCCTGCCTGCTGCAAGCTGGGAATTCGGAGGGCCTTCCTGGTACCCCGGGGCCATAGCATGAGAAGTTCCTGATCCAGCCTGCATTGTTGGTGCCTCCAAAACCTGCCTCATTTTCTCTTCCATTTGACCATGAAGCACTGGAGGACTTGCTCCTATTTGTATTCCCAGTGCCGGGAATGTTGTCTGGCTCATAACAGGTACTACAAGTTGAATGAAGAAACGACTGGATGAGCTGCCTGACTATCCAGCTTCCTCTTCTCCAAGGTCAGACTCTGCCCTCGTGTCTTCAGTCACTATTCATTTTGCATTTTTCCCTACCAGATGCTGTACTGGATGCTTTAGGTTTATTTTTGTCCTTAATTCTCACACCAGTCATTGGGGTAAGAAATATTAGCTCCACTTTACACCTGTGGAACATGAGGCTCGTGGTATGTAAGTGGTGGTCACACTGTTCTGAAGCAGTGAGGACAGCTTTGGTATTGCCCCCTCTTCTTAACCCACCTGTCCCTTCGTTCCCCCAAACAGCATGAAACAAACACAGACTGAGCACAGTGCCCGGCGAGGCTCGGCACACAGGGAGGTCGTGATCCATGCGGCCCTCGTCCTCATGGGGTTTATAGTCCCAGGGGAAACAGAGCAGTGAGCGGTTAAAATGCAGGGTGCTGAGTCCTGAGTGCAAGAAGAAACATGCAGGGACTGTGGGAGACAGAGGATGGGCACCCAACTCACTGGTGGATCATAAGGCTTCCGAAGGAAGTGGCATCCAGCCAGAGCCCTGAAGGATGCGGATGGAAAGAGGAAAGGGCATTCCCAACAGAGGGAACAGTATATTCAACAGTATATGCAAAAGACCAGGGAGAAAGAACAGTTGTCAGGACTTGCATGGGGCTCACAGTGTGCTACTGGGGGGAGAGGGAAGTAAGCAACATGGCTGCCAAATAATTGGGCCAGATTATAAAGGGCCCTGCAGACCAAGATATTTAAAGACTGGGGGCTCTAATGTGTAGAGAAGCCCTGCTTAAAATGGGAGCGGGGTGATATGATCAGATTTGCATTTTCAAAAGATCTCTCTGGATACTGTGTAGACAATGAACCAGAGGGGAGCGAGGGTGGGTGCTTGAGAGAGTTAATGTACATGCACGGTGGGGGAGATGGTGGACTGCATTAATGTAGCAGCAGAACAGCATGGGAAGAAGAATGGATGGATTTCAGAAGTTGGCGCAAGCTCCAGCCAGCAGGACTTGGTCACTGAGTGGGATGTGGGTGGGTGGGTGGGTGGGATGTCTGTGTGGGGCAGTGCTAGGGGCAAGTGCAGGAAGCCTGCGTTCGGAAAGGGAGTGCGTGCTATCAACACAGCGCTGAGAAGGCATTTTCTTCTGCTGGTTTTAGTGAAGCACCCTCAACTGTGCCTTGTAACCACCCCCTCTGCTATTTCTTTCTCCCTGGACCAGTGATGCCTGAACTTCCTATGACATATTCCTCTTTTAGCAATTACAATGCTGTGTGCTAATCATTGGTTGTGTATCTGCTTCCTCCAAATGGGCTGTGGATTTCTCAAAGCAGGGACTGGGCCTGGGTGAAGTGCTGGTGCAGTAATCACTAACTGTGGTCTTCAGACCACTGGAATTAGAGTCACTTGAGGCTTACCATCGAACAGGCAAATTCTGGGGCCCAACTCCAGGCTGTTTCCAGAATCAGAATCTCTTGGAGGAAGGACCCAGGAATCTGCCTTTTAACCAACTCCTCAAATATATCCAATAGACGTCTACTGAAGTTTAATAACCCTTGGACTATAAAGTTGAGATATAGTCAAGAGGACAATCTCTGAAGTCAGAAGTCTGAAACCTAATTCAGGTCTTCATTGAAACTCAGTGTTCTTTTCTCTACAATGGGATACTCTAGTCACTCCTCAGGGATGAGTGAGATAGTGTCTATAACACACAAAATCTAGGGTGTGACAAAGGCGCCCACTCCATGAACACTGGTTGAATAAACTTGCAAAATTTGCATGCAACATGCAAGCATCTCAAAATGTTGCTACTTCATAGTCACTGAATGCCCCTTTGACATTAACAGCAGTTACATGCTAATGGCGAAAAGCAACGGAGCATTTGTTCTCAGGAACCTAGGACTCCACTGGCCCTGTTAAAATGAAATTGTGCTAAATTGATGACCACAAGGACATTTCCTTGTCCCCATAAGAAGATTCATCTAAATCATGTGGCAGTTTGTTCTCTTCCAAATGCTGCCTGGACTGAAGAGTACCTTCCACGTTATTTCTTATTCAGTGTGTGTCTTCCCATTTGGCCTCTTTTAAAAACCATCACTCCATTTTTCCAGAATGAAAATGATCCCTTCTTAGAATCCTGCGTGCTATTTCTCAGTGGCAGGAGGCTTGGGAGTCAGCGGGGGGCCTGGGTTGGAAGGCCAGCTCCAGTCCTTACCAGCTGAGCAACTTTTCCAAGCCTCAGTGATAACCTCTGTAAAGTGGGTATGATAGCAGTTCCTACATTAGAGAGCTATTGTGAGGATTAATTCTTGCAAACCTGTTAGAACAATGGTCAGCCCTGAGTCAACATTGGGGCAGGCTGTTCTAAAATGTTTCCAGCAGCAAATATTTGGCTGGCACCCGCTCCTCAGCTTTTTAGTCTTATATACCTTCTAAGTCCACTCAGTGAGGTCTATCTCTCTCTCCTGGGTCCAGTGTTTCCTTGTTCAATTGATAATTAAACCTACCACAGAAAGAGAAGAGAAAATGTATCCCTTGTCTGGTCGACAGAAAGTAGCTTTTCCTCTGACCTCTTCCAGAAGGATTTGTAGTTTCAAAACTCTGAGCCTAAAACTTAACCTAAATCCTGCCTGACATACCTCCATGGGTCAACCAACTCAAGACCTCAATAGGAAGCTGTTATATATTAGAAACTGGGCCTACTGACTGGGCGCAGTGGACACTGGCAGAAGTAGAAGGAAGTCCCCACACTCCTTCACTCCAAATCTCTGCCTGTGCTTCAGGGCAGGCGTCTTTGTGGTCCGGGTGTTCTGCAAAATGGCGGTGGCTAGTGGCAGAAGGCACTTTGGTGCTCCTTCTGGACTAGTGCAGGACTGTGCTGAGTGTCTCCAATTAAAACCAGAGCACCCTAGATGTCTGAAGTTCTCAGCAGGGTGATGGTATGTCACAACAAATTTTATGCCAATAGTACGCTCTGCCTCTTCTCCTGGGCTTGTCTCTTTAGAAGCATCTGCGGAGCTTTGAAAAATCCTAATGTCAGGCCACTCACCAAACCAATTACTTTAAACTTGCAGGAGTAGGATCCAGGTACCAGTATTATGGCAATGCTTCTCAAACTTTATTATTTTTTTAATTATATTATGTTAGTCACCATACAGTACATCATTAGTTTTTGAAGTAGTGTTCCATGAATCATTGTTTGCGTATAACACCCAGTACTTCATGCAATATGTGCCCTCCTTAATACCCATCACCGGGCTAACCCATCATCCCCTCAACCCCTTCCCTTCTAAAACCCTCAGATTGCTTCCCAGAGTCCATAGTCTCTCATGGTTCCTCACCCCCTCTGATGTCCCCCCCTTCATTTTTCCCTTCCTTCTCCTAATGTCTTCCATGGTATTCCTTATGTTCCACAAATAAGAGAAACCATATAATTGTCTTTCTTTGCTTCACTTATTTCACTTAACGTACTCTCCTCCAGTTCCATCCATGTTGATGCAAATGTTGGGTATTCATCCTTTCTGATGGCTGGGTAATATTCCATTATATATATGGACCACATCTTCTTTATCCATTCATCTGTTGAAGGGCATCTCGGCTCCCTCCACAGTTAGGCTATCGTGGACATTGCTGCTATGAACATTGGGGTGCATGTGGCCCTTGTTTTCACTACATCTGTATTTTTGGGGTAAATGCCCAGTAGTGCAATTGCTGGGTCATAGGGTAGCTCTATTTTTAACTTTTTGAGGAACCTCCACACCGTTTTCCAAAGTGACTATACCAACTTGCATTCCCACCAACAGTGTAAGAGGGTTTCCCCTTTCTCCGCATCCTTGCCAACATTTATTGTTTGCTGCCTTGTCAATTTTTGCTATTCTAACTGGTGTAAGGTGGTATCTCAGTGTGGTTTTGATTTGAATTTCCCTGATGGCTAATGATGTTGAACATTTTTTCATGTGTCTGTTAGCCATTTGTATGTCTTCTTTGGAGAAGTGTCTGTTCATGTCTTCTGCCCATTTTTTGACTTGATTATTTGTTTTTTGGGGGTCGAGTTTGAGAAGTTCTTTATAGATCTTGGATACCAACCCTTTGTCTGTAGTGTCATTTGCAAATGCTTCTCAAACTGTAAAATGCATTTGAATTACCCAGGAAACTTGTTAAAATGTGGATTTGGATTCACCAGGTCTGGGGTGAAGCCTGAGAGTCTGCATTGCTAACAAACTTCCCGATCATGCCTACACTAATGGTCTAAGGACCAGAATTTGGGTAGCAAAGTCTTAGGCTGTTCCTCCTCCCATCCCTCCTGTCCCATCAAAATCGGTGCCTGATCCTCATCGGTCTCTTTACCTCAGGGCTGTAACATCAGAAATGCAGGCTTTCTTCCAGGTAGCTTATTTACTTCTGAGGAAAGGGAACTAATTATTATTGACTCACCTACATTATCTTGTTTAAGGTGAAGATGATTAGAAAAATGGGAATTTAAAACATTCTTGCAGTCAGGGCTTTCTGACCAATGCAATGTGGTCATCTTTACTCTTCCTGCCATGGGACTTTCAGTTTTGAACAGGCTCACATGGTTTCTCTTTCCCTCCAACACCCAGTTCTAGCAATATTCTTTTTTTTTTTTTTTAAGATTTATTTATTTATTTGACACAAAGAGAGAGACAGCTAGAGAGGGAACACAAGCAGGTGGAGTTGGGAGAGGGAGAAGCAGGCTCCCGGCTGAGCAGGGAGCCCGATACGGGGCTCGATCCCAGGACCCTGGGATCATGACCTGAGCCGAAGGCAGACGCTTAACTGACTGAGCCACCCAGACACCCCACTAGCAATATTCTTTAAGGACATGCACATGCGGAGTGAGGTGCAGCTGTCCACTCAGAGCCGATAGGCCTGGCTTCGTATTCTGGCTCTACCACCTAGAGGCTGTGTGACCTTGGACAACTTGTTTAGCCCTTCTGTGCCTCAGCTCTCCCACCTGTAAGTTGGGAATTATAATACACAAATTAAAATATCTATAAATAAAGTCTTGATCCTGTTGTGAGAACCTCATATGAATTTTCCTCTGGTCCCTACGATGTACCAGTCTGCTGTATCATCCCATTTTGTGGATGGGTTGAGTACTTGGTTTGAGGTCGCACAGCTAGCAGTTAGTAGTTGTGTCAGGGGCAAGATGTGAATGCATGTAGACTGGCTCGGATGGTCATTCCCTTGACCCTCACAGTAAACGACCTCTCACCTGCACGCACTAGAACTCTGGAGGTCATGGCTCTGGGGTAGGGCCATGCTGCCAGTGTCGGCCATGGTCAGCCACAAGCTCTCAGTCCCAGAGCCCCCTGCAGCCTCCCGGGTAGCCGAGGCCCTGATACCTATGCACTCAGCATGCCAAAACTATCCCCCTTCCCATCTAACGTGGGGCTGGCAACTGGAATACTGTGGGCAAGCTCTTCTGCATTCATCAGTTCAACAAATCGTGCACATAGTCCTTCACTTCTGGAGCACCTTCTGAGCTCTGAATCTGCCTCCTGTGTTAAGCTCTGGAGATGTCCAAATCGATAACAGCCAGCCCTGCTCTAACAGAGCTCATGTGGGGCCTCACAGAGGAGACAGACTTGTGAGAGAGGATTTGTGATAACTTGCAGGAAGTGCTCAAAAAGAGGAATGAGCAAAGAGAGGAAAGCTCTGGCCGGGGACATCAGGGAAGGCTTCTAAGAGGAGGTGGCATTTCAGCTCAGAAATGAATCAGGCAAATTAATGAATTCATCAGTTCACTGACAACACTGTGCTAAGTGCTAAAGATGTGAGAGTATACTGGATAATTTCCATTTCCTCCTGCAGATCTCCTGGCCACCTTCTCCCGCCTGCTCTGTGCCCCCGACCCACAAGGACTGCATCACCAGGCTGCTTTGCCCTCTGGCATCTGGTTGGGTTTGGCCAGTGAGAAGCACCAACAGGAGATTAGCAGGTGGAAGAAGAATGAGGTCAGGTATTTATCTGCTAGAGCATGGCTGTTTTCGTCAGTTCTGGCTTCTGTAACAAAGTGCCATAGACTGGGTGGTTTATAAGTGATAGAAACGTATTTCTCGCAGCTCTGGAGGCTGGAAGTCTGAGAGAAGGGTGCCAGTAGGGTTGGCTTCTAGTGAGGGGCCCCTCCCGGATTGCAAGTTGCCACCTCTCATTGTCCTCACGTGGTGGAAAGACAGAATGGAAGTGAGTTCTCTCCTGACTCTTACGAGGGCACTAACCCCATCGTGAGGCCCCACCCTCATGACTTCATCTATCCCTAATCACTTCCCTAAGGCCCATCACATTAGGGGTCAGGATTTCAATATATGAGTTTTGGGGGGACACAAACTTCAGCCCATGCAATGTCCCTGTGGGGTTGTCTCTGATTGATTGCATCCCTCCACTGAAGGCATGGTTCATGTGGCCCCCTCCACGGGCTCTCCCTTTGAGTTCCAGATACCTTCACTTGTCCTTTCAGGCCCAATTAGGTAGAAAGGCTTCCCGTTGTTACCAGCCCAGGGCACAGCATTATTCCTTGCTGGCTCCCCTAAATCCTGCCCATGCCTTACAAATAGTCCCTTTATTAAACTCACTTCAAGCCATTTGATTTGTGTGTGCCTCCGTTCCTGCCAGAACACTGATCAATACACAGGATAAACAAGAAAGACTTGGTCCCTGCTTTCAGGGAGCTTAGGTATGTTGAAGAAGATGGGGCATATTTTGGGTAGGTATAATGCATCTTAGCACAGATTAAGGGCTTCAGGGGTTTTGAGAATGATGGGGCCTTCGGTGTGGACAGAGCACAGGGTGTGGGGATAAGAGTAGCAGCAGAAGGGGCAGAGAAAGGTTCTCAACAGGGCACTTGCTGGGCACCCACTTTGCAAGAAGCACAAAGCTACATGCTCGGTGAACCCTGAGATAAGCAAGGCTTGGTCCCTGTCCACAAGGACTGACTATAGAAGTCACAGAATGTCCCTCATAAAATAAGAATTCCCTCAGATCGAATAAGAAAGAAAACCATTACTCGTTCATTCAATAATGTGTATGTATTAAACACCAGCTACCAGGCATAGACCCTGCAACATGTCAGAGATCAGACCTGTTGGAATGAAATGCTGGGTTTGGAAGCTTTGATGGTAGAAAACCAGGGCAGGAATAAGTCAGGGACACAATGTCATCAAAAATAAAAACAAAACAACAACAACAAAAACAGTGGGTGCATGAATAGCTGTTGTTTATCCACCATTCATCCTTCCTCCTTCTTCTGGTTATATCCTCCTTTCCTGTTTGAATGAATTCTGTGCACCCTGCACCCCACTCCTGTGCCATCCCTAAAAGGATGGACAGGTGACCTGGGCTCATCTAATCAGAATACAGCACTCTCCAAACCATTGCAATCGGTGCAGGGAGGTCTGTGACTCATGCAAGACCAAAGAGTGTCCTCCTACTATTTGATTTGATAAAGGGGTCCTCTTTCTCTGAGATCATTCAGAGCAGTAATGACCAATTAAACCCTGAATTGCTAGAGTCTAAATTTTCTCCATGGGATGAAAGCTTGTCTGAGAATGAAATGAAGCTGATAACAGGAGAGTAGTGATGATGGAAAGAGAGAGATGGAATTGTGGAACTCCTGGATCCAGCCATACCTAAAGCCAGAGCATCCCTCGGACTCTAATTATGAGCCAATAATGTCTCCCTTTTGCTTGAGCTAGGGTTTCTAACCTTTATAACATAAGGAGTTTTATACAAGAGCCAACAGAGAGACCCTGGACAACAGTGGGGAGTGGTTTCTGAAATAGAGAAAGGGCCTAGAAAACAAGAAAGGAGGGAAGGCAGACTTCCTACCCTTGCTAGGGTTGCCTTGGCAACCAAGAGCACCTTCTTTACTCCATCATATAAGGACTGAAGTTCAATGGGCCTGAGCTCTACCCTCTATTTTGTCACTTACTCTGTGACCTCAGGCAAGTCACCTTCCCATTTTGAGCCTCAACATCCACATTTACAAAATGAATAAACAAAAGTCAAACTCTTTTGGATTAAACTCCAACCCAGGTGGCTGCAATGCTTGTTTTCCAATCTCATTATTGTTAGGGCTTCACATTCTCCCATCAGTTCTTGACTCCCTCCACGCCTTCCCATGTTTTGGAGCCCAGGCTGTCCAGTTCAGCTGGAACATTCTACTAGATTCCTGCAGCTACTATCACAGACTTCCACAAACTCGGTGGTTTAAGCCAACAGAAATTTATCCTCTCATAGTTCTGAAGACCAGAATTCCAAAAGGTGTCTTTTAAGGATAAAATCAAGATGTCAGTAGGGTTGGTTCTTTGTTGAGATTCCAGGGGAGAATCTGCTCGTAGCCTCTTCTAGCGCCTGGTGGCCGCAACCTGTGGCTTGGGCTGGCACCTTCCCAGTCTCTGCTGCAGTCCTCACACTGCCTTTTCCTCTTCTGTAGTAAAATCTCTCTCTGCTGCCTGGTCATAGGAACCCGTGTGATTGCATTTAGGGCCCACCCTGGTATCCAAGATCATCCCATCTCAAGAATGTCCATCACATCTGCAAAGTCCTTCTCTACCATATAAAGAGACATGCATGGATTCCAGGAATTAGGACATGGATAGCTTCTAAACTTTTAAAAAGATTTATTTATTTATTTGAGAGAGAGAGAGAGAGAGAGAGAGCTCTGTGAGTGTGGGGAGAAGCATAGGGAGAGGGAGAGAGAGAATCCTCAAGCAGACTCCCTATTGAGTGCAGAGCCTGAGATCATGACCTGAGCTGAAATCAAGAGCTGGACACTTAGCCGACTGAGCCACCCGGGAGCTCCAGGACATTGATATCTATTAGGAGTCCATTATGTAGGCTGTCACAAAGATCTCAGGGGAAACTGGCCTCATCCTCTGATCAGATTCTCCCCTGAAGCTGGATTTTTCCTTGCTGTCCAGCTTTTGCTCTCCCTGACCTTCAGGCTTCCTGAATCTTCCTCTCACTGCAAATCATTAGGCAGAGCTGGAAGGTTCATCCCTCTCATTTTATAGTTAAGGAAGCTGAGGCCCAGGGAGCAACAGCGTGATCCAGATCACACCATTGGCAGAGCTGTGCTGAAACCTGGGCCTTCAGGCTCCCAGGCCAAGGTGCCTTCCAATGTCTTAGCTGTTCCACACCCACTGGACCTGACCTCCTGGCTCCTAGATCTGCTTCTCTTTGGAGATATCAGCCTTGTGAGTCTCTGCTTATCACTCCTGGCTCCCTGAAAGCCAAATTCTTTTGGATTAAACCCCAAACTTTCCGTGAGTGCCTGGACCAAGCTCAGGCCCAGGGCTCAATGTTCTCCACACTTCAGAGTTGCCCAAAGGGCTGTGACATGACATTGGCACAGCAGAACGGTCCCTTAGAGGTTATACAACCCCATCCTCAGTTTCACCTGAGCTGGAACTGCCAGAGTTTGGGGAACGTTTGCTCTTCCAGCCTCGTGGACTTCACTCCATGCCCACCCTACCATGGCCACATAGTCCAATGTACTATGGAGTTGATTTATACTCTTCTCAAGTAAGACAGTGTGAAGGCACCTCGGAAAAGCACCCAACATGGATGTCACCAGAAAATGCAAACTTCTGGAGAAACCCCAAGTACTCTGAGCCTGTAGTGATTGAAAGGTGAGACTTTCTCCTCAGAAAAGTAGAGGCTCCAAACAGTGAAGGACATCCAGGCAGAGCATGCTGCCTTCTGAATGCATCTCTAAGGCCTGGTATTGTCCCCAAGGGCATGGCACAGAGACAATCACACTGTATGACCCCCCACACTATGAAAAGGTCTTAAAGAGTCTTGGGGTCAAATCCAGATCTTCCCCTCTTGCAACTGGATGACCTTAGGTAAGTTACAGTGAAATTGGGTCGGTAAATTCTATCTCCTCACTTGGTTGCAAGGGTTAAGTGAGATAATATTTGTAAAGTGGACCAGTATAATATCCTGACACATAGTAGATGCTAAATCAATGTTAGTTTCTCTATTCTCCCACTCCACATTTTGATGGAAGAGGATGGGATTGGGGTAAAAATCCATTTAAAGCAGGATTTCCCAACAATGGCACTGTTGACCTTTGGGGCCAGATAATTCTTTGTTGTGGGAGGCTGTTCTGCACGTTATAGGATGGTTAGCAGCATCCCCAGCCTCTACCCACTAGATGCCAGTAGCATCCCTACATTCATGACAACCAAAAATATCTCCAGACATTGCCAGATGCCCCAGGGGGACAAAATCTCCTCCAGCTGGGAACCACTGGTTTCAAGGGAACAGGGCCAGCCTTAAGGAGAAAAGGTGTCATAAAACAGAATATCTATCCCAAAGGGCTCTTATCTCCTTAACTTCAGTGGAAGAAGGCTTGATGGACCTTGCCCCCTCCCTGTCCCAAATTCCTCTGAGAGACTGCCTGGGATTGTCAGGTATGGGACAATCAGTCCTTCCAACATTCTAATCTAGAAAAATGAATGCATTTGGAGACACCAGTGGAAAAATACTTTAACCTTCTTTGCAAATGTCTCCTGATAATCTGAAAAGGCAACAGTGCTGACAGAGGGAGATGGGAGAGGAGGAGGAGAAGGACAAGAAGGGAGAAGGAAGGACGGGCAGGAGAGGCAAAGAGGAGGCGGAGAAGAAACCAATGTTAACAAGACTGTGGACTAGGTACTATTTTTAAATGCGTAATAGAGATTTCCTCACAATGCCTTTTCAAGATGGGTGTTTATTGTGCCTGTTTTGCAGATGAGGAGATCAAGGCTCAGAGAGGCTAAGCATCCTGCCCAAAAACACACAGCTAGGAATTGTGGGAATCAGGATTCCACAGTCCAAACATTCCCCCTACTCTGTTGCTTGGAATACATTTCTTGCCACAGAAACTTTCACTTTTTAGTAATTTGTCAATTAATTTGTTTAAATTCTATTCAAACCATGACCCAGCCCAAGTCCGGGGCTTGGGAATAATCCCAGAGAAGGGAAGTCTGAAGCAGAAACACAGTCAAGGCCTTTGGAAATCCAGACAGCAGGGGGAGGATGGGGCGTATTTGTGACATGTTCACTGATGTCCTGACAACGACCTCACCCTGGATTGAGTGGCCCTTGGATGACACAGAGAGCTGGTTAATAAGTCTCTGGCCAAGGAGTCATAAACCTTGAGCCCCATTTTACAAACTCTGTTCAAGTGTCCCAGAACATCCACTCCAGGAGAGGAAGGGAGGGAACAGGGAGAGACTGAGGAACAATAAGTTTTGAGAAAGTTACTGCTGTCCAAAGTAAGAACTAAAAGTTCAAGAGTAAAGGGGGCTAAGGAGACATGACAACTGAACGCAACATATGACCCACGATGTGCTTTCTCTATAAAGGAAGTTATTGGGACAGCGGGTGAAAATAAGAGAGTTAGCTAGCTAGCTAGATGAATTAAGAGCTATAATTTAGACGATAGTATTGTATCAATTTTAATTTTTCAGGTATTGATCATTCTTACTGTGATTCTGTAAGAGAATAATTCTTATTTTTTAGGAAATATGTACTAAAATTTGTAGGTAGGGGTAAAGGGACATCATGTCTTCAACTTAGTCTTACACAATTTAAAAATGAAATTGTGTGTGTGTGTGCACCGCACGCAGCATGTGCAGGGAGAGAGAGAGAGCCAAGTCCCTCCTTCTTTCTGTGGACAGCTCCTTCCCACCGGTTAGGCTTCGGTTTAAGTCAATAATTTTCGCTATCATCTTGCCTTTTATTTTTCAAAAATGCTACCACAATGTATAAATACTTACTTGTGAGTGTGTGCTTAATCCTGTGAACCATCTGAACGTGAAGAACGCGCTTACCCTGACTGCCTCCGTACCCCAGTGCTCAGCACCACCTGCTACGTAGGGTCACTTATTAGCTCTGTGACCCGGAGCAAGTCATTTAACCTCTCTCTCTTTTTACCTATAAAGTGGGTTTCCCTCATAGGTTATTTTGAGAACTGAGATCATTTGCCATCTCTGGTATTTACCGCCAATTCCCTTCCCTTTTTCCTGGAAGAGGGCATCTATTAGGTCCCTTTCTTTTAAGAGACAGAAACCGCATTGGTTGCAACAAAAAAAAGGAAGCTCTTAGCAGGTGTTTCTAAACCACTGGAGAAGCAGGTGAAACCAGGGACTCAAATGCCCTCAGCTGCCCACTTGTCCTTCTCATTCTCCCCCTCTTCCTGTGCATGTATGCGTGTGTGCAAGCGTGTGCATGTGTGTGTGTGTGCACGCACGTGTGTATGTATATGTGTGCATGTCATATCTTTGCTTTTCCCTGTGTGTCACTTTTATTCACTTAGCTGCCTGCCTTTCTCAGGTGGGAAGCCCGTCTCTGCAGCTGTGGCTCCCGTCATAATTTCCGTCCAGAGAGCAACGGCGCTTCTATTCATCCCCCCAGCTCCAGTGAGAGGGATCCCAGGGAAGAACTCTGATGGCCCTGACTCGAATCATGGGACATTCCCCTGACCACTAGGGTCAGGGAGGTGGAGATGTACAGCTCTCATTCAGGTTAGGATAGGCTAGGGACCATGCCCCCCAGAGAAGGAGATGCATTTCCAAGCAGGTGCAGAAGAATTCAGGCAGGAAAAAACAGTGATGTCCACCATGAGAAACGCAGTGTAACACGCAGCAGAGCATGCAGGGCATAGGGGTGGTTACAATGGCCTCTGTAAGCTCTTTATGTGTCTTTCTCCCTGATTAAATTTCTGGCAACCTGGAAACAGAGACAGTGCCTTAATTATGATTCTTTTCGCTCTATCTAGCACCGTCCCGTGCACACGGGGCATGGAGTAGGTGTCATCTGAATAAATGAATGAACAGTGTAAGCCCCAAAGCCTTCTTTCGTCCCTCTTGGTGCTTCTGTGATCCTGGTCCGGGAAAACAAGTTACATAATGACCCTCAGAGTCTCCAAGAAATTTGGCTTCTCTCTCATTAGTTATTTATGTCTTAGAACGGTCTTGCTGAGACTTGCCCATTCTCCTTCGCCTTGCTTGGCCTCTTCCAAGCGTTTCCATGTTCCTATTTATAAATCTCACTTGAGCCCGGCTCTCCGGGCCTGATTCTCTCCTCGCTCCCTGCCTTCCTCCTACGGGCAGAATGCTTTGGTTAACCCGAAATGGCTCTCAGAGGAGGTACAGCTGCTCATACCAATGTCTTGTGGCTTCATCCAGTTCCCTGCCAAAGAGGGAGCAGCCTTTTTGGATTGCCTGTTTAGCACTTGCCTCAAGGACAGAACGGTCACCTAGCAGCTTTCCCGTTTCGTGTACGGAAAAGTGAAAAGGCTGAGAAGGAAGTAATGGGCCAGAGTCCCCGAGTTCCAGACTAACTCAGTTCTGGGCTTTGCAGGTTCCAAGTCCCTAGCCATGGCTAAGCCTTAGACACCTTTCCTCAACCCCTAGAGATGAAACCAGCCACCCTGGGCTGAGCACCCAGGCCCTGTGTGGGGTGCAGGGACAATGCAGTGATGCAGACCAGTTCCTGTCCTTGCAAGGCTTACATCCCCGGCAGGCAGCTGGAAAGGAAAACCATTAGTACAATGGGGTGTGACGTACCAAGGTTTCAGGCCATGAGTTGCACAACATAGAAGACATTAGAATGCGGCAAATGGCTTCTGCATCTGCAAAGACCTTGGTTTGACTCCAGAAAATCCTCCAGGGCTCATTTACTAAGTACCCACTCACAGAAATAACTCAAGAAAAATCCTTTAAAGTTATTTATTTACGGTCATAGCAACTTTTAAGCTGGAGGAATCTTGAAGATAATCTGATCCCAAGCCCTGAGTTCACAAGGGAACACACCAGATCTACAATTACACAATTAAATCATCGCCATGGTGCACAAACTGCCCCCCAAGGATGTCATCTTAATAATGTATATCATTTTCTGTTGGAAAAAGGATAGAAATTAAACATTGATGCATAAGCCTTGAGCTATACATACCATTGTCACATTTAATTCTCCCAATAAGGACGTGGATATTTTTATTCCATTTACAAAGGAGGAAACCGAAGCACGGAGACGTTAAGTGACAGCCCAAGGTCACAAAGCTGATAAATGATGGGTTGGGGATTTGAACTCAGGCTGACTTATTTCCAAAGTCTCTATTCCTATAAGAATGGAAATGTATTGAATTCCTGTTAAAAATCTGGGTCCTTGTCTTAAATCTACCACTAACAATTTACATGAATTGGGAAAGCTCCTTTCATTCTATTAGGACTAAGTTTCCTGAAGAGAACTGAGTGGGGTCAGCGACAGCAATATATTATATGACCTATGAATGGCCACCCTCCCATCCTATGCCCAAGACAGACATGACTATAAGATCAGGGCACTGTTTCCCCCTGAGCTCAAATTGGGCTTCGAATGCAGAGCCTCATGCAATCAGTAGCAATTGGTAAGAAATAAAACCTATTTGCCACCCTTTGGCTCTATGAGCTCTCAAATCTTTGCCAGCTCTATTTAGTCTGTGCAAACTCTGGCCATGGATTTTGTCATTTCTCTGCAGTGCTGGAAGAAAAAGGGGAACAGCTTATCTGTGATTCTGCAGAAAGAATCCTGCCAGATGCAGAGCCCTACTGTTCTGGCTGATGGCAGAGCTGTGCCCAGGACTCCAGGGGGAAGGGTCTGCCATAAATGTGAAGGGTTACAACTCTGCTCCACATGCTGGAAAGCTTCCCTTGTGCCTGACGTTTACTGGGACATCACGTAGTTCTCTCGTAAAATGAACCTCTATTGCTGAAATGGCTTCATACCAACAATGCCCCCAGAGGGATATACAGAAAAACACTATACACACACACACACACACACACACACACACACACACACACACACACACACTGGAATATTATGCAGCCATCAAAAGGAATGAGATCTTGCCATTTGCAACAACGTGGATGGAACTGGAGGGTGTTATGCTGAGCGAAATAAGTCAATCAGAGAAAGGTATCATATGACCTCACTGATATGAGGAATTCTTAATCTCAGGAAACAAACTGAGGGTTGCTGGAGTGGTGGGGGGTGGGAGGGATGGGGTGGCTGGGTGATAGACATTGGGGAGGGTATGTGTTATGGTGAGCGCTGTGAATTGTGCAAGACTGTTGAATCACAGACCTGTACCTCTGAAACAAATAATACAATATATGTTAAGAAAAAAAAGAAGAAGAAGATAGCAGGAGGGGAAAATGAAGGGGGGGAAATCAGAGGGGGAGACGAACCATGAGAGACGATGGACTCTGAAAAGCAAAGTGAGGGTTCTAGAGGGGAGGGGGGTGGGGGGATGGGTTAGCCTGGTGATGGGTATTAAAGAGGGCACGTTCTGCATGGAGCACTGGGTGTTATACGCAAACAATGAATCATGGATCACTACATCAAAAACTAATGATGTAATGTATGGTGATTAACATAACAATAAAAAAAGAAAAGAAAAACACCACAGTCCTCCCATGCTGACTGGCACACCGGCCAGGGGGATGGGATTGGGGCGCGGTGATGGGGGACAGTTAGTCAGAGTTATCTCTATGGAAGATATCCCGAAGTGCCAAGCTATGTCAGGTGGTTGAGCCTGGGACAGGAGGTGACCGAGGAATGGAACATCAGAACAACATTGACTCACGCTAAGCTGACAAGTTCCACCAAATGCCATGGGCAGCGGCAACAGTCGTGTCAGACCCGAGGGAGCACAACTCCTGGCCACATCACCAGGCTGTCCGGACCTCAGCAGTCTGCAGCGTGCAGGTCACCCCAACCTGCCAACAGCCACCATGAAAAAAAAAATGGTCCATCCTTCCAAGTGTCTATTTGAGTTCAGTGTCAAATTACCCCAGGCTGCCAGTGAGTGCCCAAGGCCCTGCATGGTTGCCCGACCTGCCCGTGGAAACAACAGAGCAACGGAGATTCCAGGTTTCTGGATTCCCAGCCACTCCCTCACACAGCACTGTCGCTCGGGGAAGACAGTTGGGAATCCTGCCCCTGGCTACATGATGGAGGGCACAGCTAAGTGTCAGAACTGTCTCTTTGCAGCTCGGGATACTCACAAGTTACCAAGTGTTGTTCTAGCTGCTTCCTAGGGAAAAGCAGCTAAGGGTTTTGGTGGTTGGGCACAATGGATCTAGAACCAGACAGCCTTGGCTCAGATCCCAGATAGCGGTGTATCTTTGGCCAAGTTACCTAACCTCTGTAAGCCTCAGTTTCCTTACCTGTAAAATGGGGGTAACACTTACATGAGGTTGTTATAAGCATCATCGGTGTTATACTTGCTCTTTACACATATTTTCTCATTGGATCCTACAAAAACACTCGGAAGTAGGTATTATGATCCTTATTCGCATGGGAAGAAACACACAGAGCTGAGAAATAGCCTGTCCCTGGTCCCACAGATGGCAGTGATTTTAATAATGAGATCTAACATTTAGTAACTCTTACTATGTGCCAAGCATAACAAAACAGGGTAGCTACAGTGGTCCCCAATTTACAAAAAAGTAAGAGCTGAGATCCAGAGAGACTAACCTGCCAAGATCATAAAGCTAGTAAATGGCAGCGTGGCTTCAGAATCTGAGTTTCTGATGGCTCTCTTCACCCCGGACCTCTGTCTGCTACATCTTGCTACCTAGGAATGAGCTGTGGAATCAGCCATTTCCATGAAAAAAGAAAAAAAAAAAAGTTCTTCTTTGCCTATAACAGCTTTGGTCACCTGAAGAAGAGTTATAAGATTAGTCACAGTCATCATCGTCACGTAGAGGTAGCTCTCCCAGTCCGAATGAGAGCGGATGGTCCAGTTAGAGCCAGGTTCCTCGGTGGAGTGCTACCAGCATTGTGTATGAGACAGTTCTTTGCTGTCACGTGGGGAGTGAGCTGTCCCGCACCTTGCAGGATGATCAGGCCTCCCCCCCACCCATGGAACACCAGGGACTCCCCCAAGCCACTGTAACACCCCAAAAGCCCCCCATGACTTTCACAGGATTTGGGGTGCAGGGGAGGATTCTGCCCCAGGTGAGAACCACTGAAATGGAGGATTACCTACTTCTCTCTCCTCTTTCCAGTAATTCAATTCAACCCAAGGAATTAGGAGAGAGCAGAAGCAAACCAGGGACAGCCACCCCTAGGAGACTGCATATAACTAAGTACCAAATGGAGTGCTGGCGAGCGACAGGCCGGAGAACCCTGCTGAAGGAGGAAGACACACCACCTGGCTATGTGGTCAGGAATGGCTCTGTGGCAACTCCCCTGATTGGAGGTCGGGGCAAAGGAGGAGGCAAAGTGGAGAAGGGATGTAACCTAAGTGAGGCCAACTCACCCCCCTTCACTGTTCAGTGGCTGGGACAAGGCCAGGCAGAGGTGGAGAGGTTCCGGGGGTGGAGGTCGGGATGCCAGGCCCTGGCAAGCTGTGTCACCGTGGTCAAGTCACCTACCCTCTGTTCCTCAGTTACCCCAGTGGCCTCCTGAGGGTGGCCTCCCTGCCCACTTCCCGGAGTTGGAGGGTCACAGGACATCAGGAATGTGAGGGCACCCAGAACAGTGAATACCACTGGTAGTTTCCTTTGTGTCCAAGGCAAGTCTCTGGGCACTGAGCGCTGTTTGCTTTTGAGTATCTGTCACCATTCATAGAAGAATGAACTGTTGCCAGGCCTGCACTCAGTGATTCATTTGTACCCCCACCGGGGACACCAAGAGAGCACTTCCTTCCCAGGCCAGTCTGCCAAGTGCCAAAAACCTCGAGGGTGGTGTGCGTGGGCTGTCCAGAGCGCAGGGAAGGAGCCTGTGACTCAGGCACAAGGTAGGCTCTCGGCTTTCGCTGCCCCTCCATTAGGAAGGCCGGGACGGGGGCCCCTGGCTGGCTCAGTTGGTAGAACATCCAGCCCTTGATCTAGATCTAGATCTAGAGATTGTGAGCTCAAGCCCCACGCTGGGGGTAGAGCCCACTAAAAAAAAGGAATGCCAGGATGTAGCCGTAAGCAGCATTTTAGGGCATTATGGTTCAGAATATGATACAGGCTGCGGAGTTCTACGTCGTGTATGTGTTTATGAGAAAGGAAAGAGAACACTGCGGACTGAGCATTTATTGTGCCGCAGATGCTGTGCTAAGGGCTTGGCGTGCATTTGTCTCATTTAATCCTTGTAGCACGTTGGCCACACGCATGAGGAAACTGAGAAATAGAGAGTTAAGTGACTTGCCTAAAGTAGTACACCCAACTGGTGGGAGTGGTAAACAAAATAATGCCCCCCGCCATGTCCTTGACCCCCAGAATCTATGACAATGTTAGGTTCTATGGCAAAGGGACTTGAGATTGCTGATGGGATTAAAGTAAGATCAGCTGGCTTTAAAGATTTATTTATTTATTTGAGAGAGAGAGAGAGAGAGAGTGTGTGTGTGTGTGTGTGTGTGTGTACAGAGGGGCAGGGACAGAGGGAGAATCTCAAGGAGACTCCCGTGCTGAGTGCGGAGCCTGTCATGGGGCTCGATTCCAGAACCTTGAGATCACGACCTGAGCCGAAATCAAGAGTCAGACACTTAACCCACTGAGCCACCCAGGCGCCCCAAGACCAGCTGGCTTTAAAATCAGATTATCCTAGTAATCTGGCTGGGCCCAGTGTAATCACAAGGGTCCTTAAAAGTGCAAAGGGAGGCAGAAGAGGAGAGGTAGAGAGGGGGTTGGGAGGGACCCAAGGGGAAGCAAAAATAAGCCTCTCCTTATCTCCTAACTTCATGTTCAGCCACTAGAATCCCATAATTACAGCTAATAATAGCTACCATTTATCTAGACGTTGTTATGAGCCAGGTGCCTTGGTAAGCACTTCACACAGATCATCTCTCGGCAAAAAAGAAAAAAAAAAAGAGAGATGTGGCTTTATCTTACAAAAGAAGAAACTGAGGCACAGTGAGGTTAGACACCCTGTGGATCAAAGGTCAGGCCACTAGGGCAGCACCCCGCAAAGCTGCTTATTCTGACTGCATACCCACTGCCTGAGGGGGCTGAGGGCAGCTATGTGATCCCCGCCCCCCTCCCCCCCCATGGACGCAAGAAGGCCATTCAGCTACAGTGCCCTCTGTCATTATCCTTGGTCTTCTCAAATAGCAACCTGGGCATTTTTCAAAGATACTGATTCTTTCTTCACTACTCAAGACTTGGCGAGAGGAGTTTCTTTTTGGTTTTCTCAGAAAATATGTTTAGGGAGTAGTCAGGTATTTCTTATGTAATAATTGTACTCCAACAATTTTCTACGTCTACAATTCTAATTTCTTTCTCTAAATTATACCAAGAGATTTCTGGCATCAGAACCTCATTTCCTAGGGGCCACCTTTGTGACAGAGTTTGGTCAACCAACTAACCAACCAGTTAGAACCCGTTGCACAAGCTCGCACGTTGAGCCAAGGATTGCTACCCACCCTTCCTTCTTTCCGCCTCAGGTCCCAAACTGGGGTCTCAGCGCTACAGAATCGTTCTCAGGTGGAACCTGAGTAGCGGTTTCCCATAGTTAAGAAGAGGAGTTGAGCTCAGAAATGCAATTCTTCTCTGACTTCCTAAGCTCAGTGCTTTCGAATCATTCACTGCCATCTGCCTTCAGAGCCTCCGGGAGACAAGAAACAGGAAAGGCAAGAACAATGGAAGGTTCTGCCTCCAAGGGTCTCAGAACAGTTACTCAATTTCTTTGGTTTCAGTCTCCTGTACTCTACTATTAGGAGGCTGACTTAGATGGTCCCTAAGGTCCCCTGCAGCCCACACAAGACAGACCTACCCTAATTCTTCTAGGTATCAAGCCCTGATAACTAATCTGTGCTCCTTCTAGCTACTATTTATTTAGAATCTGGTGCCTCGCTCCCAGGCCCAGTAGCTCAGCTAATGAGCCACCATCCATCACATTGCCTGGGTATATAAGTATAGTTGTCTAGTATATTTACAGATACTCACATCGAACCTCTTTTTTTTTCCTGAAGAGTCTAAGACACGCCAAAATATAGTGACTTTTCATTGGAAAGAGTAAAGAAATTCTAGTAGAGCAAAACACTAAGAATCTATACAGTAGTCCTCCTTAGCCGTGGTTTTACTTACAGTTACCCACAGTCAACCATGGTCTGGAAGCAGATGACGCTCCTTCTGACATGTCACCAGAAGGTCAATAGTGGCCTAACGCTACGTCACGATGATTACATCATTCACCTCACCTCATCTAATCACGCAAGCATTTTATCATCTCACATTACCACAGGAAGAAGGGTGAGTACAATAAGGTATTTTGACAGAGAGAGACTACGTTCATATAACTTTTATTATAGTATATTGGTATAATTGTTCCATTTTATTGTTGTTAATCTCTTACTGTGTCTAATTTATAAATTAAACTTTATCACAGGTATGTATGTATAGGAAAAAGCAGGGTATATATAGGGTTCAGTACTATCCGTGGTTTCAAGCATCCACTGGGGGTCTTGGAATGTATCCCTTGTGGATAAGGGGAGCTACTGTATTAACATTTTCTGCCATTTGCTAAGCATCAACTATGTGCTAGATCAGTAGACACTGTATATACTTCATCTACTTCTCACTAAAACTCTGGAGATAATCATTTCCCCCATTTTAGGGATGGGCAAACTGAGGCTTGGTGAGATTAGGCTGACTTGCGCAAAGTGAAAACATGAGCGGGTGGGATAGGTGGGATTCCTCACATGGTCCATTTGGCCCCAAAGTTAATGTTGTTTATACTGCACTATGTATCAGACAAAGTGCTGGCTTCCTTCTTCATTTCCACAGCCCTTTGTTTACACCAATTATTCAAGGCACATCTGCCTCACCCAGTGGTCCATCAATCAAACAACTGACCTTTCCCAGGGCACTTACCATATCTTATTCATCTCTCTTCCCTTCCCCAGCCCCAGACCTAGCTCCCAGCAGGTATACAATAATATATGCTCACCAACTAGCGAGCATCAGTATTCCAAAAACGTCCCCACAACGAATACCATGCTGATGAATTTTGATGAAAGAAGCCTTTTATAAACATCATTTTAAGATAGAAAAATAGGCATTGGTCACACTGTCCATTATAAACATCATCAGCTAAGCCTCTTTTTTTTCTGCCCCCATCTTAAAAGTTATGTTTGATCCGTTGGGATGGCCCATATATTTTGAAGCTATTACCATTGCTAAACCTGTGATCAGATTGTTCCCTGGGCACACACTCAAGCACAGGAGAAATGTCATTAGTACCCAGATTCGCCTGCCATCCGCCCGCTTGTCAGTGTCTGGATCCATGGCGCTAGTGAGCATAATCACGACTGATTCGGTCCCTGAGGTTCATTGTGTAGACTCTGGATTCCTGCTGATTCGAATCTTGATTTGCCCAGATTCCTGGGTAGTTCTGAAATACTGAGAAAAACAAAGGACCAAACAGCTAAGTGAATCCTTGGCTGTCACACACTTCCTTGTCCAGAGACCTGTCACTTTGCCTTCCGGACACCTTTCCTTGGTTAATATTAGGATAGAATTATGGAGCTCAAACAAGGCATCTTATTGATTCACTGGCAGTCTTTGGGGTGAGGTGTAGGGCTGCCTCTTGGACTTACAACATGGACACTTTTCTGCCGGTGTTTTTTTTTTCTCTGACATAAGGGCAGTGTTGGATCAGAAGATGCCTGTAGACTCACATGCCAACACCTACATTCTGGCTGGCACACTATCAAATTTGCATTGTTTCCCTAATGGAAATTTTTGTAGTTAGGATATTTTCTGTTTGAGGCATTCAGTAAATCCCAGATTGAGAGTGGAAGAGAACTCCAAAATCCCTACAATTAAGCTTTGTAGTATTACATGCAGTAGAACTCCCAAAGCATCACCCATTCCAGCAGTCAGCCCAGCTTCCAGAACATAACCTGAATCCTTCCCCTTGTCCCCATTTCCAGCACTCCCATCCCGGTCCAGGCCACTGTCATCCCCTCCCCCCCCCCCGACGGACCACTGCCATTGCCTCCTAAGTGGGGTTTCAGCATTGCCCCCGACACACCAGCCAGAATGTTCTTTGAAAGAGAGAACCCAGATGGTATCACTCCTTTGCTGAAGCCTTCTTGTGGATTCCCACTGCATTTGATTCTTTTCTTAGGACCACTCAGGGGCTGTTCCTACCCATTCGGTGGCCTGAGCAGAGGGAGGTGCAGACCAGGCTTCAGTGGCAGGCTGAGCGCTCCGGTCTTCAGCAGGGAACTGTTGACCAGGCACAGAGGGCACCTGCACGCCTTCAGACCAACCACTCTGGGACCTCAGGTTGAGTGGCAGCGAACTCAGGAACTGGAACAGTCCACTCACCCTGAAATTCCACCTGGGTCACAGCCTTTTGAGCAGTGGCCTGCTCTTCCTTTTCAATCTCTTCTCTGTAGGATCTCTGTAGAAGCAGAAATCAGGCACAACCACTCATGGGTGTTCACGGGAAATGGTGCCACGCATGCGCAGAACTTCCCTAGCCAGCATCCACATCAGACCCGCCGAGGGAGCTTCCTTGTTGTTGCAAGGGATGGCGATGTCCACATAGTGCAGAGGAGTGTTACAGCGGGTGATGGTAGACAGGTTGCTCCAAGGACAGCCCATTTCTTCGGGAGGGAGAGTCAGGGAAAAGAGAACAGAGCAGAGGGGCACCAGTGCTGAGCAGAGAGGCCCAGAGTTCGTGGGGCACATTAGCAGCTGCACGGGCCACCCTCAAACCGGCCAGGGCAGGGCAGGCCTTAGCAGGACTGTGTGGAGAAGGGGAGGCAGAGCTGGGGTTCAGAGGTTCTCTTGGTCGCTCTTCAGAGCCAAAGACTGTTTTCATGGTGGTTCTCACTTCCTGAACCTTCTGCCTAGACTGGCTAGGCAGCCAGGAAGCACATATTTCACACAGGGTGGGTGTTGGTTCCAGCAGCCCTACGAAACGAATACACTTTTGATGACCTGGAAATAGGTGTGCTATAAGCACATAAGACGCCTCTGTGACAGGCTGGTGGTCAGCCCTGGGATCAGTAACCACCAGAAGTCTCAGCTCCCAGAAGGCCGCCTGGATCTGGTTAGCGGAGGTTCCAGGAGTGAAGCAGCCAGCAACAAGAGTGACTCCAGGAGCAGCAGCAGCAGACTTCAGCCCAGCTCACCAGCCAGGATTCCTGGATGGTCTCCACCACCTCCCTGCCAGTTGGTGTGGTTCAAAGTGTGGTCCATGGGTCAGAGCTGGTCCACCACATGCTTTTTACCAGGCCAGGAGGAAATAAGTACAGAAACTGAGAGTGTTTGGGAAAATGTATTATAATTTGATGTTCATGCTATTTTTGTTGGATTTTACAAAAGTATTGAGTACTATAGACAGCAAATTTAAATATCTGGTCATTCGCCACAGTTAAACCAGTAAGAAGATGGCAGAAGATGGTCTCAGGACATCATTTGGTCCAGATCCCTGCCTTTGGGATCATCTATTACTCAGTATCCTGTGTTATACTTTTGTGTTTATTGATATTTACTTCTCTGTGACCCTGTCACTGAGAGTTGGGGTCAGCCACAAACTCATAAATATTGTTTGAATGAAGAAGGGGGCCCCTTCCCAAGGCAAGGAGATGGTATTCTGCAGAAATACCTGTTACTCTTCAATGGCCACTGCCAGTTAACACTCCCATAGGTTGAAGAATGTTACTTTGGGGACATTTTGGCTTGGAATTCAGCACATACTCTCTGACCTATCAAAAATAACAAAAAGAATGTTTTGAATTTATATATCCAACTTTATAAATGTACGTGTTTCATTCAGATATGTTCCGGTGCCCCCGATCAATCTTTGTTGTCCACGCAAGGGTCACATTATGGTTCGATCTTACTGTTTATTTGTCATGGTATGGTGAAAACAGCCTGGGCTGTGGAAACATGTGGGAATTCCAGTTGTCATTTTACTGGTTCTATTTGGCAAATAAAGTTACAGAAATTCTATGAACTTCAGCATCTTCCTCTGAAAAAAATGTGAGAAATAACTTTCATTTCAGAGTTGTTTTGAAGATAAAATACCCTATGGGAAACACTGAGCACACAGTAGGTGCTCAGTAAATGCGGGGCCCTTTACTTTATTTCTTTTGTTCCCTGTAGTACCATCAGCCATGGGCTGGAGGAAAAGTTTGAGGCTCTCTCAATCGCCTTTAGTTGTAACAGTTGCTGGAGTCTGTCCTCACATGGTTTCTGCTACACCCAATGCAACAAATCCTTCATCCTAAGTATTATAAGCAAATGCATAGTTTCCAGTGGAGCCCAGCCCTATCTGCTCCCAACACAACTGGTGTAATGACAGCAAGCTCTGGAACCTCATAAAGGTCATCGTGCTCAGGCTGTCCCTAAGCACTTTGAATTGAGCTTGCTGTAGAAGAGAGCTCTGTTGGCTTTTGCCCTTCCTTTGAGCTTGCATTAATTACCCCTTGCACGGAGTTTATAGACCAGAGCCAGATGTGTAAGATCAAAGGGAAACTGGGCCTCAGGAAAGGAACTGGAAATTGCTTCAGAATGCCTTCAGGCGACGTGAATGGCAATGACTCCACCAGCAGGCCCTCACAGGGGGCTTTCTTCAGGATCTGGGCAGACTCTTCTTTAGTCTGCCCAAGAGGACAGAGGGCTCCCCAGACCAACACGGGCCGATAACACCCACCCTGTGTGAAATATGTGCTTCCTGGCTGCCTAGCCAGTCTAGGCAGAAGGTTCAGGAAGTGAGAACCACCATGAAAACAGTCTTTGGCTCTGAAGAGCGACCAAGAGAACCTCTGAACCCCAGCTCTGCCTCCCCTTCTCCACACAGTCCTGCTAAGGCCTGCCCTGCCCTGGCCGGTTTGAGGGTGGCCCGTGGAGCTGCTAATGTGCCCCACGAACTCTGGGCCTCTCTGCTCAGCACTGGTGCCCCTCTGCTCTGTTCTCTTTTCCCTGACTCTCCCTCCCGAAGAAATGGGTTGTCCTTGGAGCAATTCTGGAGGTACTGATGACCGCCAATAAGAAAGAGTCCAATAGATCCTGGGTCTAATCTCAGCTCCCCCCCTTACTAGCCCCGTAACCCCAAGTCTCATCTTCCTCACCTGCAAATTGTGGGTGACAGTGACGCCTGTCTCATGAGGTTGTGCAATGGATCGATAGTGTAGTAAAGCCCTTAGTACAGTGCTCGGCATAGAGTGGATATTCACCAAATACTCTTATTACTGTGATTGTTCTTTTTATTATTAACAAGCAGCTAGCACACCTATTTCCAGGTCATGAAAAGTGTATTAGTTTCGTAGGGCTGCTGGAACCAATTCCCATAAACTGGATGGTTTAATACTACAAAAATGTATTCTAGAGACCAGAAATCTGAAATCAAGGTGTCAGCAGGGCCTCACTTCCTCTGAAGGCTCTAAGGAAGAATCTCTTCCTTGCCTTTTGTAGCTTCTCATGGCTGTGGGCATTCCTTGGTGTTTCCTGGCTTCTAGACACATCCTTTCAATCTCTGTCTTCACATTGTCTTCTCTGCCTTATTTCCCTTTGCCACTTTCTTCTAAGGACACTTGTGAAGGTGTTTAGAACCCACCCAGATAATCCCAGATACTTTCCTCAACTCCAGATCCTTAACTTCATCTCCTCTGTTATTACATAAGGTAATACTCACTCTTTTGCCATACAGGTAATATTCACAGGTTCTGGGGATTGGGACATACTTTACTGGAGGCTACCCAATTAAACCCACTACAGAAGACATGCTCTAGGAAAATGGGTTTGGGAAGGAGGGCTTTTGCTTGCTTCTTGTTCAAGAGTCTCAAATCCTGACAGCATTTGATTATCAGCTGCAAAACCCCATTTGCTGTCTCTCTAGGAACCCATTCATGACCATGCCAGATCCTAACATGGTTACTAGGTCCCTGGATCCATGGTATATATAATATAGTCTGGGAGTGAGTTTGTGGGATGGTACGATGAGACAGAATAGGCTATAGTGACTAGAGATATGTAGCTGGAACAAAGGAACTCTTAAGAGAGAAAGAACATCAAATTTTGGTTCACATTATACATAACAATGGGGATGCTGTAAATCGGCCAAGCCTAAGATCATCTGGTCTTACCTTATGTACCTGGATATGAACTAAACCATGTTTAATCTTCACTTTTTTTTTTAAAGATTTTATTTATTTATTTGACAGAGAGAGAGCACAAGTGGGGGAGTGGCAGGCAGAGGGAGAAGGAGAAGCAGGCTCCCTGCTGAGCAGGGAAGCCCAATGAGGGGCTAGATCCCAGGACCCTGAGATCATGACCTGAGCCGAAGGCAGACTCCTAACCAACTGAGCCACCCAGGCGCCCCTAATCTTCACTTTTGATGATAAGTGGTTTTGATGCCCTCAAAACTGTTGAAATAAAGTACTACTCTCCATCCCTGATCACTGAGGAGAGAGAGACATCATGTTCAAAGGGACACCATGCCTATTGTATTCTGTGGATTTGTGGAATATGATGTCACCAATACCTTGGATTTGTATATACAGTGGCAGCTCTGGGGGAGATGCAGGGGAGAAATGGCCCTGCCTATGAGGTCAGAGGTCTCAGGCAGAGTTTCCAAAGTATGAGTTGGTGGAAGTGGAGATAGAAAGCCTCACCTTTCCTTGCCCTAGACCAGTCCCATGACCTCCACATATCCTCACCTCTTATGGGACTCAGTGCTCTCATTATAAAATGAGAGGGTATAGTGGGCTAAATAATGCCCTCCCCCCACCAAGATACCCATATCCAAATCCCCATAACCTGGGAATTTCACCTTATTTGGCAAAAGGGACTTTGCAGATGTGATTAAATCAAGGACCTTGAGACGGGGAATTATCCTGGATTATCTAGGTGGACCTAAATGTAATTGTAAGTGTCCATACTAAGAGGGAGGCAAGAGGGAGATTTCACTAGAGAAGAGAAGTCAATGTAGTGACTGAAGCAGAGATCAGAGAGGTGCATCCCCAATCCAAGGACCACCGGCCACCACCAGAAGCTGGAAGAGGCATGACACAAAAACTCCCCTGGAGCCTCCAGAAGGAACCAGTTCTGCTGACATCTTGATTTTAGTGCTGGAAGGCCCATTTCAGACTTCTGACTTCCAGAACCATAAGAAAATAAATTTCTGTTGTTTTAAGCCATTAATTCATGGCAATTTGTTCCAGCAGCAGTAGGAAAGTAATGTAAGGGGTTAGGCCATATACCTGTAGTCATGATAATTATACAAGAACGTTCAAGGGCTCAGCTTGGGCCAGGCATTCGGTAACAAGTTGTACTCTTACTTTACTCCCAACGACAACCCTGAGAAGTAAGTACTATTAGTCTCAGGGAACCGAGAATCAGAGAGGTTCATTAACTTTGCTAAAATTAAACAAGTAAATGGAGGGCTGGGATCTAACCTCAGGCCCAGCTGCTTACTAAGGATCCATGATACACTGCCTGCTTTTATATAAGCAATTTCTTGACATTTTTGACTTCGTACATTTAAGGAAAAAAAAAAATTCATGACTTACATAAGCCATTCAATTTCTACTTCCCAGTGGAACTCTAAATATCAGTGTGTGTATGTGCAAAGTGAGATCTTCTTCTCAGGATATGACACCTCCATTTCTTAGATTATGAGTTAAAATTGCCTTTAGCCTATGAAAATCCAATTTCAGTAACGTAAGAACTCACTCAATGGGAAATGAATGTCTAGTCCTTAGATTAGATAAAAATAAAAGTGTTAATAAAAATTATCCCAAACTTGAAAATATGGCAAAGGTCCATACAGTGTGTCCTTATAATGTCTTACTGCAGCACCGTTGAACAGGCCCACCTAAGGAAGGTTTCATTCTCTTGGCTAGTGGTTCTCAAACTTTTTGGTCTCAGGACTCCTTTAACTATTGAAAATTATTGAAGACCTTTTACTACATGGATTACTTTTTTTTTATTTAAATTTTTTATTGTTATGTTAATCCCCATACATTACATCATTAGTTTTAGATATAGTGTTCCATGATTCATTGTTTGTGCATAACACCCAGTGCTCCATGCAGAACGTGCCCTCCTCAATACGCATCACCAGGTTAACCCATCCTTCCACCCCCCTCCCCTCTAGAACCCTCAGTTTGTTTTTCAGAGTCCATCGTCTCTCATGGTTCTTCTCCCCCTCCGATTTCCCCCCCTTCATTCTTCCCCTCCTGCTACATTCTTCTTCTTCTTCTTTTCTTTCTTAACATATATTGCATTATTTGTTTCAGAGGTACAGATCTGAGATTCAACAGTCTTGCACAATTCATAGCGCTTACCAGAGCACATACCCTCCCCAGGACATGGATTACATTTACTGTTCTTTAGCATCTTAGAGATTAAAAACTTAAAAATTCAAAATGCTTATTAATTCATTTAAATAATAATAAACCTATTCCATATTAATACAAGTCACATTTTTATGAAAAAAAATTATACACATTTCCCAAAACCAAGTAATTTAGTGAGAAGAGTGGGATTATTTTGTATGTTTGCAAATTCCTTTAATGTCTGGCTTAAAGAAGACCTCTGGATTCTCATATATGCTTCTGCATTCAGTCTGTTGTGATATGCTGGTTTGGCTGGAGCCTGGGAAGATAATTCTGCCTCACTGAGATATACAGTTTGAAAAGGCGGAGCAGGGGAGAGGCAGAATTTAATGGCCTTTCCAGATAACTATGGATATTTTCCTCTGATACTCTACCCAGCTTGGCTAGTGATAGTTTCTTAAAGCTTAATGGCAATATGGAACCCGATATATCAATGAACTTTCTGAACTCTGTTCCACTAAAGTCCATTGAGCTATCTCACACTTTAAATGAATGTTTTACCCACATACGGATTTTGTGCCATTGTACATTGATCATTTGGAAAATACTGGTTCACTGAGTTCTGCACAGGTTCCTAATGTTAATCTGGATCCTGGTGCCAGAGAAAAGAGTTTCAGAATTCTAATTTTCACTTGAAACTGTGAATTTTGTCATGGCCACAAATTCTGCCAGTAAGTTTTTCTGAAATTCTAGATACTCTTCATTCATTTTTGAGAAATGATTTGCCAAATATCCAAGGCTGAAAAACCATTGTTTGTCAGTTGGTTTTTGTGCTGTTTTTGTTTTTTTTTTTAAGGAAAAATGGTGTTCCTTGAAACAAAGTGGCAAGTTCTGCTCCTAACTCCAATGACAGCCTGATTGCCTTTCCCCTGGATAACCACACACCTTGGGATGCAGCTGTAGTGTTTTATGTCCTCTGTACTTTCCATTTCACAGCATGGAATATTAAAAACAGTACTCAAAGTCAGGAGTTAAGACAATTAATACTTTTTACTTCTTCATCAAGGACATCCTTAAGTGAAGCAGGTGGGGTTCTTTTGCAGCTAGTACATGAGGTAAAGAATGCACCAACCACCAGAGTAGTTTGGGCCCAAGACCTTGGTTTGCACCAAGGTGCCACATTTCCACCCACATTGCTTCTCCCTCATCAATGCACACGTCAATGCCATAAAGATAAATAAATAAAAATGGCTGAAGGGTAAATAACATTGTGGTGTTATTGTGAAAACAGGTTTGACATCATGTATTCCCGGAAAGGGTTTCAGATTCCCCACGGATCCATGGACCACACTTTGAGAACCTCCATCCAAAGATACCTTCTAGTTCTGAGAATCCATGACCCTTCCCTAAGACCAGATTTCCTAGATGACTTTATCTAAACCTATCCTCACAACTGGTGCCGCAAAAGAGAGAAGAGTAGCCCCAATATTCCTGTTACACTTCATTCCACTTAGATTCTGAATCAGGAGATGTGAGGTATGGCTGGAGGTGGGCAGGAGGGTGTTAACGAAGGAAGTGACCTATGTAAAGGTTTCCATAGAGTGTCTAAGGTCTTACACACTTCTAAGTCTTTTCTGGGCAGAGTTTTCAGGAAACAACCTCCTTTCTGCAGGGCTGTTTATCTCTTTCCCCAACTAATTCTTCCTGACATCTAACATTAGACATGTAAGCAGTGGTTTCTAGTCTAGGTCAGCCACTCCATAACTATTTATAATCCTGCAGGAAATCATTATTCTTTTCATTTCAAGACGACTGATTAAAAAAAAAAAACTAATTATGGCAGGTCATAAAAACAGAATTTCAAAGGGTGCTTTGGGGACAGAGTAACCTGGTAAATAATTATTTTCCCTTGTATCTAGCTCTTTAACTGCACAGAAGATTTTATCACTGTCTTCCTGATGAGCTTTTAAGAATTAGCTGGGATTCAGAGAATTGGGGAAGTGGGACAGAGATGAGATTTGCATCAAGGCACAAAGTTTTTATGGTGTTAATAAATGTAAATGTGTCCTACGAGGATAGGCAATGTGGCTGCAGAGCACTGGAGGCTATTTAGAAGTCGGCAAAGAATCTCTGAAATAAATGTCAGGGTAAAGATTCTTTGGGGTTTGGTATCAGGTTGAAATTGATGAGATTTCACCATAGTAATACAATTGATTTCAGCCCTCCTCCTCTGGAGCCATCAGGGGGGATCTTCTGTGACCTTGAGGATTTAGTCAAATCAGCACAAAAGAGGTAAAACATTCTCTCAAAGAGAACTGTATAACAAGTCAATGTGCTGGCTGAGAATTCCTATGTCCCCGTCCTCCCTGTCAATTAGTCTCTTTTCTATTTAACAAATATTATTGTTTTCACATCTACCCTGTGCCAAACTCTGAACAGGACCCTGGGAAGAATATAAAAATTATTAATATAAAATCCCTTATCTCAAAGTTTCTAATTTTGTGCATAATTTAAGAATTATGCACAAAAAACTATAAAAACTATAAAAACAATACACACAGTAATGAAAAGTCTTCCACTTCCTAACTGTGTGACAGACAAGTTATACAAGCTTTCTAAACTTCAGATTTCTCGTCTGTAACATGGGGATAACCCTAGTACATCCCTTGTGGGGTTGTTTTGGACATTAAATGAAATAACATGTATAAAGAGCCTGGTACAGAGCCTGTACTTAGCATTCCAAGTATCTGAGTCAATGATAAAAACTATCATTTTTTAGTGACTTTCCCTCCTAACAATAACCAGGAAGCATTAGTCCCTTTACAAATGATGGAATCTGAGCCTCAGGAAAATAAAATAATTCACTATTCCATGATACCCTTCAGATGAGAATCATTGCAAAAGAGTAGAGAAAGGGACAGGCATTGAAAAGATATGCTCATTAATAGTTGTGGTAGCCTATCTCCAAAATGGCTTCCCAGGAACCATAGTATTTGCGTCCTTGTGTAGCCCCCTCACTCAGTGAATAAATAAATAATTGTGGCATCAGTAATGCCACATGTTGTGAGAGCGGGTTAAAGGAGCCTAGCCTGACTCCTTTGGGATGCTTGCTCTTTGGATGCTCCATCTTGGAGCTCAGCTGCCATGCTGCGAGATGCCTAAACCCAAGCCGCTGCCCCAGCCAAGCTCACAGCCAACAACCAGCACCATCTGATAGTCCTGTCCATGTTCCACTATGGACTTTATCCAAAGTCAAGCCTCAAGATGACTACAGCCCAGATGATATTTGACTACAACTGCTTTTGAGAAATCCAAGTGAGAACTGCCCAACCGAGGAGGGGTCCCATTTCACCTAGTTTGTGGAAAGATACAAGGGAATCTTTCTCTCAGCCTAACAATAAGAAATAACTAGATGATCTAAAAAATCATAACTTTTTTGGAGCATGTTGGAGAGCTAAAGTCACAAGATGACTAGGGTAACTCAATTCTAAAGTTCGACAAGTCCCTCCAAGACGAGATGAGACCTGTGAACTCTTGCACCTGTGGCAGAGCATGGGAGGGAGAGCCCAGCCTCCACAACAGCAGGTGGCAGGGAGGGACCTGCTCGTCATTCGTTTTTATATGCTCAAACAATTTCATAATTTTAAAGGAACCTGGACTGAGAAGCAGATGACCTGTTTGATAGACAGATGTTGATCGCAGCCCAGTGACCTTGGGAAGTACCCCACACTTTGGCTCCTGTCTATCTGGTTGAGGCTGCCTGTGGCAGAGGTCGCAGATGACAGTGAGCACTTCTCAGAGAGCCACACCTGCATGGAGCAGGAAGGCCACTGACACAGGGAGGCCAGGGCACTCAAGGACGGGCAGTGGCTTTGACACGCCCCACAGTTGGCAGACAACAAAGTTTCCCAACACTTCCTGCCTCTCCTGTTCATTGATTAATGTGCACAGCTTTACACAAATCACACATCTTCCCTGTGCTTTTGTGCCTCCTTTTCCAAGGTTCAGAAAACTAATACAGATACCCTCACTGCACTCTCCACCCCACACACAGGCACCACACTCATTCGCAAACACCGTGGTGAGGAAGAACCAGGCAGAGTGACCGAGAACTACTTTACCAGCAAAATGACCACTGATGCCAAATGACTTGACAGGTTAAAAGATGCAGGGACAATAGATTCTCTTAATGAATCTCTAAGTGACCAAAAGAAACTGGGCACCAAAGCCCTGAGAGAAGTAGCAATGTTTTTTTTGCAATATCATCTACAAAGGATCGACTACATACCAGGAACTTTGAATATTTTTTAACATTCTTTATCTTCAATTCATACAAAACTAAAAGTTAGATGTTACTGTCCCATTTTGCATATGGGAAAGCCAAGGCCAAATACAGAGTAATGGTTATGCCATAGGCACCACAGTCAGACTACTTGGGTTTGGTTCCCAGCTCTGCTACTTACTCGCCATGTGACCGTGGGCAAGTCTTCTCTGTGCCTCAGTCATCCCTTCTATAAGACGAGGATAATAATGGTACTTTTCATAGATGAGAGAGTAAAAGTAAGACATTGGGCAATGTGCCTAGCATACAGTAAACCCTTAGTGAATATGACCTGCCATATTAAGTTACTTTACCCAAACCACACAGTGAGAAAGAGTCTGACTCCAAAGTTGCATTCTTTCCAAAGAAATATTGTTTGTGGTTGTGAAAATTGTTTTTGTGAAATATTAATAAATTTAAATAACCTAAGTTAAACAGAACTAGTATGAACTCAGATAGACCTCCCTCACTTGCCTTGATCCCCTCAAGGCAGCATAGCCATGAAGGACCAGATGTTTGCTGAATGGTTTTCTTAGGTTCCCTGCTCCCTCTCATTTTTTGTTGTCCCAGTTCATCAGGATTCCCTCTCTGAAGGAATCTCATTCCATTATGTTAAATTTAGGTAACTAAGGATCTTCAAAGTATAATATATATTGTATTTGCTATGTAAATTTAAGAATATCAAAGCAAAACAAGACTCCTAGAGAAGATTGTAAATCTCTCTTTGGGCTCTTTGTGTAACATAGGTTATGAGAGAGATACAAAGACATAGATGGATGAATGGATAAGTAAAATGTGGATATATATACAATGGAATATTATTCAATCTTAAAAAGGAAGGAAATTCTGGCACATGTTATAACACGGATGAAGCTTGAAGACATTATGTTAAGTGAAATAAGCCAGTAACAAAAGGACAAACCTTAACAAGGTTAATTAAAGTAGTCAAACTCACAGAGACAGACAATAGAATGGTAGGATCCAGGGGTTGGGGGAGGAGAGCATGGGAAGTTAGTGCTTAATAGGTACATACTTTTAGTTGTGCAGGATGAAAAGAGTTACGGGAATGGACAGTAGTGAATGTGCTTAATACCATTTCAAGATAGTTTTTTTTTTTTTTTAAGATTGATTGATTGATTGATTGATTGATTTGAAAGAGAGAGAGTACACACATGTGGAAGGGAGGGCCAGAGAGAGAAGGAGAGAGAGACTCTCAAGCAAACTCCCTGCTGAGATCATGACCTGAGCCAAAATCAAGAGTCCAGTGCTTAACTGACTGAGCCACCCCGGCACCCCCACTTCAAGATAGTTTAAATGGTAAATTTTATGCTATGCATATTTTACCACAGTGAAAATGTTTTTCAAAGAAGAAGAATATGAAATTTGGAGGAGACTAAGGGCATTATAATAATAATGAAACATAAAATATTGGTGAGTTTCTTGTTCTGAGTTGTGTTTGGAATGGATGAGTCCAATAGCCTGGTGGATGCTATAAGATCAATAAAATCTAAACTCCTCAAGCTTCATTTGTCTCAATGTTAAGAGCCATAGCTATTGGGGGATGGGCTCCAGGACATCTGTCACTGAGGGCTCGAAAAGAAACAAGATAATCAGTTGCCAAGAATATTATAGATGGAGTGATTTCTAAGGGAGTACCCATTATGAAAATCTAAGCTTGCTAAACAGAGGAGGCAGACAGGGAGGGGTCAACTGCAATCCATTGTTCATTGAAGGTCTCTGTGTGGCTAGCATGAACTGGGCACTTCTGGGAAACAAAAGCTATAAGGTGGTGTTCTCTACTGAGGGAGCTACCATCAAGTCAGAAGACATGACAGTGTCATGTCATCAGAACCCATTCAGTGCTAAGTTATGTGGACTTTCCTAAGAGATCAGGATGTGTGGAGGTTCTGTATTGTGCCAATTTGGCTAGACTGGAACTATGCTTCCCGGAATTCCCTTCCCTGATGGTTCTGAGTTAGCATTGGTCACAGGAAGAATCTGCAATATTTGAAAGCAACCATTATGCTCTGAAGGTCCTAGAAGACCAGCACCCATGCTGGTACCTCTAATGAATGCTGGCTTTCATTGTTGGTGGGGATGGCAGCCAGCTTGCAGCTCCTCAGACCCCACCAGATCTTCTCCTCCTCTGAGTCTGGAACAGGAGCATGTTTAACTCTGTAACAAAGAGCACCAGCTTCTGGAGGTCATGCCCATCATCAAAATTAGAGGCAGCAAGAGAAAGATATGGGTTCCAACCTGTCCTTGTGGGGTCCAATTTGCCTTTATGGGTTCCAATTTGTCTCTGTGCACCCCAAATTGTTCTCACTGTTGTCCACTTCACATCCATCTTTTCTTTCTAACTGCTGGCCTTGTTGACCTAGAGAAACTTCGAGCCTAGCACCAGAAGTAGAAGCAAGTCATACATAGCTTTCTTCAGCACCTCCCGCAAGTGCCTAAGATCTAATGTCTCTGGTGCATCCCTTACCCCGTATTAGCCACGGTGGCTCTGCTGTCCTGATAGAACCATTACTGATAAGACCATGGGACAGTACAGTCAGGCTAAAGAAGGTATATGTGAACTCCAGCCTTAAAAGCTTAGGTTTTTAAATCATTAACATGCCAACCACTTTCTAATGCTACTTTCCAAACATCACTCATCCATGCCTTAAGATGGCCTTTGTTCCATCAGGAGCCAGTGTTATTTCCAGCTCAGTACATACCAACCCCTAAAATATATTCCTGTGCCAGACCCAGGTAATCTCTTTTTCAGTCTGCCTGATGCCCATAGCTTTAGAGTGGATAAACACCAGCAAAGGCTATAAAACCCAAGAGAAAAATAGGGGAAATTTGAAGCAATTACATTCATCTAGTTTAGTACAATCGTCAGGATGATATTTGGGCTTTGGAGTTACAACTGAGGATGAATCCTGGCTCCACACTTTCTAATCATTGGGCTTTTTGCCAAGTTGCTTAATTTTTCTGAGCCTCGGTTTTCTCATCTGTAAAATAGGAAGATAACCCCTTCATTACCAGTTTTCTGTGAAGATAAAATTTAAAAAGTATATAAAATACTTACTATAGTGTTTTTTAGTGCTTAGTGGTATACCAAATATGTGTACGCATACACATGCACACAAACACACAAACTCAGTATCAGGACTGAGGGTTTCCATTCTTTTGGTCATTGTGTCTTATCTCCAGTAACTGGGATGCTTGTCTATAATGAATAATGGATGGATGGGTGGATGGATGGATGGGTGGTGATGTTTGCTTTGCTAAGGATCTCTAGATAGAAGGGCCGATGGGGGGGACAAAATGGACCTGAATGCCATGACTTTGAAACAGATGTTAAGTCAAGGACATACCTACAGAGAAATCACTCAAAATTGCCGCAGCATCAGGCTCTGCCAGGTTCTTGTCCTTGCTTCCCCAGGGTGTGTTCTTCAAGCCCCGTACTGCTCTGTGTTTCTCTCACGGACTTTTATAGTCTTCAAATCCCTTTCATGAACATAATGTCATTAGATCTCTGCAATAGCCCATGAAGGCAGGAAACATGAATATTAGTGTCCCCATCTTACCATCAGGGAAAGGCTTTTAAAGAGGCTGACCACCTGTTCTGATATCTAACCAAGGGCTGCTTCCCTCATGAGCCACGGCTGTACCAATGTTGCACAGCAGAGATGCAAAGAAAAACCACAGAGAAAAGCTGCTTTTCCATTACAGCAAAATTATGAAGACTGCATCTTGGTTTTGTGCAACGAATGTGATGCTTCAGCAGGGGAACCAGGGCGCTGATTCTGGGCCTGCTTTTACTAGCTGCCATTTGGCATGGCCAAGGGGAAATACTTGGACCTCACAATCAAACAGATCAGAGTTTGAATCCCAGCTCCGCCACTGTCTGTAAAACCTTGGGCAAGTTACTTTCTCTCTTTGAGTCACGACTTTTCAATCTCCAAAACTGAGACAATATCCAGCCTGGAGGCTTCACTGAGATAACCTAGCAGAGTAGCTGAAATCTAGCAGAGGTTCAATCAATGATAATCCTCTATTATCCCTTCTCTATCCACTTCCACCTTAGTGGAGTAAAGAGAAATATAGCAGAAAGTTAAGAGCATGAACTACAGAGCCAGGTTGTCTGGCTTTAAATTCTAGCCCTGCCATCTATTGGCTATGTGACCTTAAGAAAATTACTTAACTTCTCTCTGCCTAAGTTTGCTCTTCTGCCGAATGAAGACAGTAATAGTACCTACCTCATAGGGTTCTTATAAAGACTAAACCAATTAATATTTGTGAGGCACTCAGAACACTGACTGGCATATGGTAGGTGCAACATGCATTTTCTTTTTTAAATAAAAAAAATAATCATTTTCATGGAACTTTTGTGGAAAGAACAGATGTGAAAATATCTTTTTTAATTTAGAAGAATCAGACAAAAGGAGAGAAATACTAAAACACTTTCCCAAAGCATCAAAATGTACTGAGCCCTTACAATTTCACAGCACAAAATAAGATGCAAAATGATGACGTCTGAGCCATTCATTCAGTAAACCTGTGTTGTGTGCCAACTGCGCACCAGGCACTTTGCTAAGCACTGGAGATTCGAAGGTGGACAACACAACCAGGCCCACTGCCTTTGTGGAGCTACCATTCAGAGGGATGGGTGGTGGAAAACTTAGGGGAAAAAATCAATAAGATAATTACAGCTTATAATAAGTACTTGAAGGGGGGCGCCTGGGTGGCTCAGTGGTTGAGCATCTGCCTGCGGCTCAGGTCGTGATCCTAGAGTCCCAGGATCGAGCCCCACTTAGAGTTCTGTGTTCATTAGGGAGCCTGCTTCTCCATCGCCCTCTGCCCCTCCACACTCATGCTCGCACACTCTCTCTCTCTCTCTCACTCTCTCTCAAATAAATAAATAAAATCCTTTAAAAAAATAATAAATACTTGAAGGAAAGATAGCTGTGTACTGTGATCACGGACAATGGCAGGAAGGTGCCTAGACAGAAGGGAGTCAGGGGAGACTTCTCCAAGGAGGTGGCATGTAAGCTGAGGCCAGAGGGCTGTGAAGGTTCTGCTCACAGAGCTTAAATCAGTCTAATCTAGGGAGTTGGGAGCACTTGGCATGAGCATAAATGTAGAGATTCTAATGGATCTACCTCACAGGATTGTTCTGGGGAATAAATATAATGCGGTCTGAGAAACACCTGGCACAAGCCTGGTCCACAGTACATGCTGAACATTGTTACCCTCTCCCTGGAAAGTGCCTCACTTCAGAGGAGCCCCCACAGTTTCTGCGTAGTCAAATGGAGCACTCTTCTGGGCCCATCCCTGCCTCTCAGAGCAGCATCCATTGAGGAATTAATTCAACAATTCCCTCAAATCAACACACTGTTACTAAGTGAATATATTTATGAGTCACATTAAAGGTACAGATGTGATAAAAGATACAAATCCAACCCTAACCCTGCTCTCCAGGGACCTACAGATTGAAGGAGGAAACAGATACCTACAAACTCATAAGGGGGGAGTCCAAGACCAGAGGGAGTAACACCTGTCTACCCCAGAGCAAAGGGTGGAGTGGCCCACAGACCCTCAGCAGAGAAGAAATGGAGCAGAGGGTTAGGAAAGTCTGGCTACTTGGGGAGGGGGTCTCTAGGCATCAAGTGAGCGTTCAGTTTGCCAGCATGTTGGATCAATGAATGTTAACACCTGCTTGGCTCATGACACAAGGCCCTGGGGGCAGACCCCAGGGCAGGAGTGTGAGCTGAAGGAAGAGGGGTCCAGACACTCAAGATGGGCAACAGCCATGCCACAGGTAACAAAGACATCACCACTCTTGCCCTGCCCGGGAGACAACCTCAATCCTAAGGCACCTAATGCATTCCAGCCGCCAAGCCTCCACTGCCTTCTGTCCCTGCCTGGAGTTCCTTCTCTGTTCCCCACTTCCAGATTCAGTGCCCAGCTCCCGAGTTCAATTCTGTTTCCCTGGATATTACAGCCCATAGCCATCACCGCCACCCCTCCAAAAACCGTTACAACCTGCGTCCGCGGGACTCGGATTCTCCTTCAATCAGACCATAATGCAGTAAGACCTTGCTGCCCGCAGAACTCGGTGCAAAGGGCTGGAGGCAGACCTCACATGGGGCACTATGCAGGGTGCCAGGAGACACAGGTGGACATCGTCCCTCCACACAACGTAGGTTTGAGTCAGCACCAAAAGAGAATGAAAGAGAACAGGACCATGGCAGAAGAAGAGATTTCATACTTGCCATGTCTCTCTCTTCCCACACTACATGGCAAAGTTCTTCGTGTATTCACTTGTTCATTGAAGAAATATGTACCGAGTTCACTCTTCTGGGTGATTAAGACACTTCAGTGAACAAAACAGACAAAAATCCATCAGTGAGGGGATATTTTCATGAAGACAGGGAAGAGAAAGGAAATGACCCTGTGGACTAATACAGTGCATAGTATGGGCTTGGAAGAGCAATTCATTGCAAAGGCCCGGAGGTGAGTGTGTACCGGGGCCCCTGAAGAGGCCTGTGGCTGGAGTCAGTGAGCAGGGGAGCGCAGAAGGGGAGGAGGACTGAAAACTAATCAGGGGGCCACGAGGGGCCATGAGCTTTGCTCTGGGTGAAGTGGGGACCCACTGGGAGATTCTGCGTTGGAAAGGAACATGATATAACTCACATTTTGGAGGCTGTTGTGATACCACAGGAGACAGATGGTAATGGCTTAACCCAGGTGAGAAGCAGAGAAATAGCTTTAAATTCCATTTTCCTCCCTAGTGCTTGGGACCATGCCCGGCACCTGGGAGAAGTGGGATAAAAACCGGACTGATTGGATTGAAATGAAGCAAACACCTAAGAGCTCTTTGGATCTGAGCTCCAGCCAAGTCCCATTGTGGACAGACATGCAAAGGGAGGCCCTGTAAGCTGCTGTCATCAGGCACGCTCGGGACTGTGCTGACCGAGCAGCAGCTTTTTCATGGAGAGCTCAGCGGGCAATCCTGACAGCAGGGCATGTGAGCCCGAGGTCTCGCTGGCTGGAGCTGAGAGCTGCAAGAAAGAAACCTGTGTCCTGGGTAAAGCAGTGAGAAGGGAAAGGTCCCTGTACTTCCATTATGTCACAGATTTTTAATGTATCAAGTGACCTCAAAATTAAAAGAGGCTTCTAAAGGCCCATTCGCCCCCCTCCCAGTTTGCTGTCCTCAGAAGGGCTGCCCTGGATTTCAGTCCAGAAGCCTGGTAAAGAGAGACTCACAGAACTCAAAAAGGCAAAAAAGTGATAATTCAGGGACCAGGCCCAGCTTGTCAAATTCGGTGTGCTCTGGGACGCAAAAGGAGAGGACGTGAGTGCATAGTGAGAGAGAGATCAATCTCCCATGGACTGAACCCCCTTGTTCTGCCCAAGCTCCACTCCCCCACTCCCCGCACCTGCTACAGAGTCCTCCAAACAAAGTATCATGTCATCTTTATGATCATTCCTACTAACCCTGTGAGACACCTGCTCGGTGAGGAACTCATTCTGTAGAATTTTGCAGGACTTGGGCCAGGTGAGAAACTGCAGGAAGATGGAGAAAAAATCAGGATCTTAGTGAGTTTCACTGCCCTGACCCCTCTTTTGAAAGGAGTCTCCCCCACCTGCACTCACCGTTACATCAGCCTGTGTCTAAATCCATTCAGGCTGTGATCACAGAACACCGCAGACCGGGCGGCTTACAAAGAATGGAAATTTATTTCTGAGTGAGTGAATAAATACTTCATCAGCTTGAGACAGCCCGTGCATGGAAATAGCCCTAGAATTCCATCCAGAGCCCAGTGCTAGTCAAAGAAAAGCCTTGACCTCCATTAACCTTCACCTTACCTTCCCAGTTTTCAGCGCACTAAGGACGCAGTCCCTGATCTGATCCTCACAGTAAAATCTGTGAGATAACTGTTACCAGTTCACTTTTACAGCTGAGGAAATGGAGCCTCATAAACATTCAGCGATAGCCTCAAGATCATACAACTGATAAGTAGCAGAACTAGAACTCAAATAACCAAGTTCAAGTTCAGAGCTTATTCTGTGCCTGAGGGAACTTTAAAAGAAAGGCTCTTACTTCTAACTAGATCCTTTTCTAATTTATGTACCTATATCTCCTAAGATAGCGTCCGATGTCATCTCTTTAACTCTGGGGAAAAAAGTGTGACCCAATAAAAACGGGTCGGGCTGGAGTCCAGACCGGAGCTGCAGGAACCAGTTATGTAACCTTGGACGAGGGCTGGCACCTCTCAGCGGGCCTCCGTTTCTTCTTCTCTCAAGTGGATGGAATAATACCTGACTTGTTGGCCTCATGAGGCTCTCATAGAAAAAGAGAAAAGTGCCCCAGACACACAAGCTCAACATTACAAAGGGTGCCAGGGCTCTTATGTCCTTCTGGCCCCTGCTGCTCAGACAGCTGATAATGGAGGGACCGTAACTCCCCCTACCCTGCCTTATTTCCATCTTACCCCATTTACCAGATCTGACCCTCCCGTCAGAGCCCAGATCTAGGATAAGACAGTGGTGGCAGAAACTTTGTCAATCTACAAAAAAACCGCGGAATTTTAATCTTGAAATATGGTATGTGAATTATATCTCAATTTTTTTTTAAATAAAAAGATGCGATTGCTAGCCCTAGGGATAGGCACAAAGACCTACCTAAGACTGTAGCTGTGGTAACATGGAGAAGACAAATTAATTGTAAGAGATTTTGAGGAAAAGGAAAAAGCCAAATGTGATTTGAATTTTAGGATGGAAAATGAAGGAGGACAGCGGGGCCTTTAACCAAAAGAAGGGCAAGCGAGTCTGGGAGAGATCAGAACCAACTCGGCCATAGGGTGTATAGAATTTGAGAGTTCAGTGGGACACACGGGTGCATGTGTGCATCGGGAAGCCAGAGAATCAGGCCTGGATTTCTGGGAATGATGAGGACTTGGGGACGACATAAACGCCATGGTTAATGACAAGATTGGATGTGCTCCCTCAAGATTTAGGAAAACAAAAGAGTCAGCAGGGTTTTTATACGTCCAATATTCTGAGTCCTTCTTCAAATTGGTGGGCTCCAATCCTTGTCAATCTATGAATTCTTTGGGTACAGTTGAATTGGTTAACGTTGTCTTTCTCCAAGTAGGGTTAAGGTTTTCTCTTCTTCGAGCAGATAAAGGACCAGTACTCACCTTGAGCCCGTCCAGCTTTGGCTTTAGGCTTTGTTGGCGCCAATCTGTTGTGATCTTTCCCTTACTCCGAGGGCACAGTCATGACTCCGAGGGAGTGCTTTAGGGTGCAGTCCTTATCCCTAGGATTCAGGCCTCCTGGAGTCCTAACTGAAATCCTACCGAGGCCCCTTGACTTTGGCAAGACTTGAACTCCATCGTCTATCTCCCCGGCACTGTTCAGTTGCTAAAACCTTTGCCCAGCACTTAGCTTCCCTGCTGTTCCATTGCTCTGAGCATCCTCTGCAATCTCACTCCTCACTGGTGCAATTTAGGAGTCATCTGATGACTTCAGGGAATTGGCCTGCATATTTGGGGGCTCACTTATCTGAGGTCCTCCTCTTCGGCAGCCCCAAATGCCGTGTCCACTCTGCACAGTGAGGGGATGCTTCCTGCTCAGACTCCACCCCCCTGGCTGAGAATGACAAGTAGCCTCAGGTAATACTCTGAGGTGAATGGGGAGCTAATCTGACTTGCTGCCTTCTCTCAAGGATTGTGGCACCTCCACTTCCTGAGGTTCCCATCCCCCAATCTTTCACATATATTTTAACTATTTTGCCCAGATTGCATAATAGTTTTAGTGAGCCCGTTAATGCAACATGCTACTCCACAAAACTAGCAATCTTCATTAAGAAAATCAAAAGATAAATCAGGACTGGCCCTCAGAAGCCATTTTGGGGAAACAGAAGGGGAGTAGTCCGATAGAAGGAAACAAGAGCAAAGAGGGAAACCAGAGTATACGATCTTATGAAGGCCAAAAGAGAAAAGTGCCACGGAGTCGGCATTCTCAAAAAGAAAAAAAAAAAACCCAGCCATGGAAAGAAGGCTAAAATAAGGACGTTGTCCTTGACAAGGAGCAGAAGGTCATGGGTGTAGTATTTACTGATTGTTTATATTCATCAACCGGTAAGCTTTTTGGGATAGGCGACGAGTTTTACAATTTGTATTTTCACTGGGCAGTTCTGAACATTCAGCATATAGCTGTTCATTAATTATACGACAAGGAAAAGTTCTGAATGTTTGAGAGAGGCTGGTGTAAAGCTGATAGAGAGGTCTGGTTTGGAGTGTCCTCTGCGGAAGGGCTGGGAAGTGCTAATTTAGCAGAGGCCCCCCCACCCCGCCAGACTATTTATATCCACCAGCAAATGTGCCAGGTGCCTGGCATTCAGTTCATGGCTCGGGAAGACGGGAAATAAATTTCATTTCAAGGATCCCAGCTCCCATGTGGAAAAAGAAGTCTGGCTTGAGCTTTCTCTCTCACCCTCTTGATAACCACACAAATAACAGCCCTACACTGAAACAGACGCCTGTGAGCACAGAGTCCAAGGACCCGGCGGCTCTGGGTCTGTATGAAATGTCGTTTCCTCTGCTTCATCTGTCAGACATTTTTCCTTTGCACTGAGTGAAAAGAATATCCGTGCGTTCACACGGACCAGTCTGACAACTGGAAATTCCGAGTGCTGCAGCCTCACAACTTGGTGGTTTCTCCGCCAGACAGGAAAGAGCTCCCTGCTAGCCCACCTCATCCTGCCCATTCTCACCAGGCCCCCTCCCTTCTGGTAAGTATCCAGTCCGTTACTAGCCCGTATAGACAAGTCCACACAATAGTCTAACCCAACAGCACTTCGCAGACCAACAAAGTCCCAGACGAGCAGAGCTAGAAAGGTCCCCGTGGGACCACCAGGCACAGCGGAAGAGCAGTGGTTTACTAGTTAAGCTAGCCATGGGAGCTGGATGCGGACATTCAACTCCCAGCTTTGCTGCCTTTTACCCTGGTGACCTTGAGTAAACCATGCAGTCTCTCTGTTTCAGTTTCCTCTTAGGAACAATGGGGATGATAGAAACGCTTTCCTCGTAGGGCTGGCGTGAGGATAACACAGCCCCTGGCTACCCCTGTGACGGCATGAGAAAGCTCATCATAAACCGTACAACGCAACGTAAACGTGCAGTGTGATGTGATCCTTATTGTTCTTACTGGCACCTCTGTGTTTAGTTAACTCGTACTTGTGTGGATTTTAGGAGACACAGCTGTTCGCTCTGTGCGGGTCAGCATCTGCACTGTGCTGGGTCAGAGCAGCTGGGAGGAGGCTCACCTGCCCCGGGGGTGAGGAGCTGAAGCCCCCAAGTCACAGCACTGCTGGGGGGAGGCCACCCCGGAAGCAGCCAGCATCAGAGAAGGGCTCTGGTTGGAGCGCCAGGCAGTCAGAAACAATGCAGGGATAGAGACAGGCTCTCTGAGAAAGTCACCACCGCCCTACCCAGCAGGAGAGAAGCACCTGTCTCCTCCATCATCCAGCCCCGTGTACAGCGGATGGTCAATGACTCATCGCAAAGGGAATGTTTCTCTATGAGGATGCAATACATCTGCATTAGGCTGATTAAAAATTGTTCCTTGTCAGCCTAACAAGTGTGGTACTAGAGAGTCTGGAATGCAAATGCACAAAGGACTTTGGAGTCTGACCCACCTGCGCCCCAACCCTGGCTCTGCCAATGACCAGCTCTGTGACCTTGGGAAAGCTGCTTAGCTTCTCTGGTTCTGTGACCTTGCCTATAAAATGGGGATAATAAATTTAACTCCCCCGGGTTACTGCCGAGAGTCAGAAGACCTGGCATATGTGAAATGCTGTGGGACTACTGAGCCAGGCTCAGAGGAAGCAAACATGACAATGACCACGTCTCCCTCTTCCTTCCTAAGAGAACCGTTATGTCTAGGTGTACACGGGTAGACCATTCAATTGCTTATCAACCTGTCTATCCCACTGCATCTCAGGTGTATCCAGAATTCCCAGAATGGAACTGTAGTTGCTCAGAATATAAAACAAAATAAACAAAACTCTGGGGTGTCTTGCTCTATTCGGTTAACAGTTCTATTGCTTTCATTACCATAGCTCCATAGCTTTGAATTTACCGATTTAGCCATGAAAAGTATGTTCATTACTTAAAAAAAAAAAAAATTTAGACCTAGGTATGCTGTCACAAGGTAGGAAGAGGTACTTTACCTAGAGCTCCTTCAATAATTTCCTAAATTTAGAAATTCACACAAACTCCTTTTTACCAAAGTTATCACATTTTGTATTTATTTTCATGCCGATGTTCCCTACTCAGCTGGGACCATGGACCACTGATCTCTGTACAGTCACTGCTTAATTTAGTATCTAACACATAAGCAGTGCTAAGGAAATCTTCCTTTAAGTGAGCTCTGAATTGAGCTGTTCTTCCTACTTAAACTATTTTTTAGGTCAAATTCATTACTACTCTCTACATGATGGTTTACTATGACTCAGGATAAACAGTGTCATGCCTTTTATGCACCAAAAATAAAGTCTCTGTTCACATGAACAACTCGTTAATAAAAGATGCTCATCAGAGAAGTCAAAAGATCTCAGATTTTTCTGAAGTATATTCCATCCATCTCGCTTACATGTTTCAATATAACCTGTCATGGAATCTCACTGTCTAATAATTAAAAACAGAACTAACAACAAAAGAGCTGTTGCCATTTACTGAATGCTTACCATGTGCCTATGTGAAGTGCTTTACATGGATTATCTGAATTCTTGCCGTAGCTTCATTACAGGGTCAAGGAGAAGGCAAACTGGATGCACGGGCCAGTGGGGTGGTCACCCAAGGTCACCCAGTTAGCAAGCCCAATTTCAGACCCAGAAGGTCAGACTCCAAATCCAGGAATTTTTGCCACTGCACCTACTTTTTGCCACTGCCCCCCAGCACGGCATCTGGGTTTCCTGGGATCTATTCCACAGACTTCACTTTCCACCTCAGTTTTTCCCTTCTGTGTACCTTCTGCTTCAGCTGGAGGAGCTCCTGTTAACATACCCACTCTGCACTTCCCCAGCTCCACCTTGGCTTAGGAAAGCCTGCTTCCTGGAATGCCTTTCCCACCTTCTCTGCACAGCCTAACCCACCACCCTTTAAAACCCAGGCCAACCCCTGTCTCTTCCAGAAAACTTTCCCTGATACCCTCTGCCCGCCTTCAACACACACCCCCAGCAGGCATCTTTTCTCCCTTCTCTGAACTGCCGGAGCATTTTCTCGGCATTTCCTGTGGACGCCCTGAATCTTATTCCTGGTATATCCTTTTTATGTGCAGATGCCCCAAGTCTATCTACTGGACACTGCTCACCTTGGAGGTAGAATCCACGCTGGATCCAGACCTGGATCCACACAGCATCCAGTTCAGGAGATTGTGGGTGGAAGCCCCTCCCATTGCGGCCCCACGACTGGGTAGCTTTGTCACGCAGATTCCCTTCCTGGCTTCTCTCATGCCCCCCGCCGCAACTTAATTGATTTAATGGGACTTTGTGGAATTCATCGATGAAGTATGAAATGGACCGACATGCTGCCGTAGCCACCCAGTTAATCAAAGGCCTAGCGGAAAATGAAAATGCTGGATAAGATCAAAATAAATAATTGCCAAATTAGTCACCATCTGTGTCTTGTTGTCAACAAACAGAGCCTAGTTTTCCTCTCACTCCCTGCCTGCTTAGATTGTATAGTGAGGTCTCAGCTGAAAGGCATGAGGAAGGAACAGAGAGTGTTCTGGAGATAAGATGTGCCCCTGAACTTACTTTGGGGAAATTCCATCGACCCAATGGGTGTTTATTAAGCACCTACTACATATGTGACACTCTGCTGGGCACTGGAGATAGAATGGTGACAAAGGCTTTTCTGTCCAGGAGCTGAACAGGGGAGTAGGCTCATAAACAGATGGGAAAAGCAAAGACTGACAGCTTCATCTTGGGCATGTGGCCCGGGGAGATCCTGTCACTGCTTTCAGCCTCAGTGTCTTCACCTGTGAGATGGGCTGATGCCAGGCTGGGGAGGGGGTAGTGAGATGACGTTGACATAAAGGCCTGGCTCACGCTGTGTGCTTCACAACTGGTCACTCCCTTCCACCTCTCTTTCTCTTGGGAGCTGAGCCGGGAGTGTAATCCCTCCCTCAACACAAACGCTATTGGAGAATGGAGGATTACAAATACAGTTCAGGGAAGCAAGCCCATGGTGGAGACCTCATATAACCGCCTTCTGGAAGACACACTGAGCTAAATGAATTTTATTTTCTTCCCATTTTCCTGGTGAAGTGCATCATTTCCCATGAGGCTCAGATGGTACCCACCTCCAAATTAAAATAGCCACATCTTAATTTCTCCATCTCTAATGCGGAAGACATAATATCCACCTCCCAGGGTCCTTGTGGGAAAAAATGAGATAACTCATATATCTGTTCAGTAAACGCTTACTGAATGCCTGTGACGTGCCAGCACTGTTCTAGCTTCTGGGGTCACAGCAGTGAACAGAACAGAGTTTTAAAGAAACCCCATCCCTCTAGTGGGCCAGGCAAGGGAACGCATGTTGACAAATTATACAGTATGTCAGATGCTGAGATGCATGCAAAGCATTTGGTGCAAAGCATGACTTATAACGAATGCTCAGGTTTATGGTGATGGAAAGAATGATTAGCACCGAGGGTAAATTACCAAAACAAGTCAGCTTCTTCAAGGTCAGGCTAAAAGAGATGTTGTGGGTGAGCAGTAGAGGAGGATCTTAGTCCCCACGATTACTTAACGTTATGTCATCCATTCGAAGAAAACATCCCTGGGCTTATCAGTGCTTGGAAGAGTCAACAGCGTTTTTCCTGTATACTTGAGAACAGCAATGGAAATGATTTTCTCCCTCAGTCACTCCTGTTTCCAATTTATTTCCTTATTTGACTCAGTGGTCCAAAGTATCTTCAAGACTTTCTTGTATGAAAAATGAAATTATGTTGGCAAAATGTATATATTCTGTGGCCTTTTGCTTCCGGATGCAGAAAGAAATGATTCAACTTAGGCGTTGGTCCTCATCCTTGGGACGAGATTCAGTGTAAATGCTCAGAGGCAGCTGACGGAAACCAGAACATCTACCCCTGGAACAAGGTAACTGACTTTAATTCTCCATCTGAAAAAGCCAAGAGTTGGCATAAACATTTCCAAGGAAAAAGTCTCACCAATGGAAATAAGGCTGCTTGACCACAAGCTCCAGTCATCAGATGAAAAGCATGAAGTGGACATGCTTTCCACCTCTACTCCCAATGATGAGCACCCCAGAAACCATGGTGGGGGTGCCTTTGGGCAATAATGCAGCAAATCTCTGAGTTCCCAAGGGCTGAGACCATATCTTAATGCTCTTTGGAGCCCTAACACCTCCCAGAGAGTCAGGTGCATTATAGACGTGCTGGTGACCATGACCATTCATTTGCCTCTCTTATCAGTCCTCCACCCTGCTCCACCCTGCTCCACCCAGCTCTGGGCCCCTGAGAGACTTACCTTCGTGTTCTTAATCAAAGGGCTTTCTTGCCATCTGACCTCTAGTTGAGTTTGATCAATAGTGATGTTGGGGTGTTTATTCCCTAACTCTCTCCTTATGGGGTGGCTGGTGGTTGGTGGTGTCCCAGTAAAGGCCATTTCTCCTGTCAGGGCACCTTATCCACATCTCTCTCTCTCTTTCTGGGTTCCAGTAACAGCTTCTTCGCCTTGCACTTCAGGCCTAGGAGCAGTAACAGCTCTCCACGGGTACTCAGACCGAGCTGCTTGCACTATCCCTCCATCAATTTTCTTAAACACTACCCTAAATTTCAAAATCAACTCATTTATTAAAGTCTCCTTCAAATATCCAGTGGGAACTTGCCATTAGTTCCCTTCAAGGAAACTGCCTGACAGAGGATGTGAATAATAAATGTTTGCAAAATGAATTAATTGATTAATGGACTCAAATAGTATTATCCTGTTCACATATCCATATAGCTTTATAATCCAGACCAAAGAACCAAAACCTGCCTGATGATTAAAATTATCTGGAGAACTTTTTAAAATAAATATTCTCAGGCGTATCTCAGGGAAATCTAGAGATTGAGTCTTGGAAATGTCTGTGTGTAGCTTTAGGGATCTCCAGGGGAATCTGATGATCAGGATGGCATAAGAACCTCTGATCTAGATGGCTTCCTCAGAATCCCTGACCATCCTAGAAACAGTTAGAGACTGTCACCACCCACCCTTACACTGCTCATGGCTAGTTACCAGAATAACTGGGTCCAGGAGAAAAAAGAACTTGTCATCCCTTATGATACTTCTCTCTTCATTTAGGAAAGGGGGAGGAGGTGCAAAAGAGATAGGGAAGAACTTTCATTATGAGTAGTGATTGGTTATCCAATTAAATGCTGGAAGAAAAGGATTACTTTAGCTATTAGTTGAACAATCCTTCTACCTAGAGAGCCCCATTTCAAAGAATAACTAATAATAATCACTAAGAACATGTTCTTAGGAATCTGCTCATTTGAGTCCTGACTCTACTGGACAACAACTATTTGTGGGCCAGATACACAGTCTTTCTGAGCCCCACTGTCCTCATGTATAATACTTATCTATCCATTCATTCATCTTCCAATCCATCAATCCACCCATCTACTTACTCATCCATCTATCCCACCTAACTATCCACCTAACTACCTACCTACCCTCCCATCCATCCATCCATCCATCCATCCATCCATCTACCTACCTATCTTTCCAACAAACCATCCAACCATCTATCCATTCATCCATCCATTCAAATCATCCAGCCATGGTCTACAGTGTTCAATGGCACCATTAGGATGGATTATCTTTATGGTCCTTTTTGGCCTGGGAGTCTGTAATTCCATAAAAATCAATAGGCAAAGGATGATTATATATAAAATCAACTATAGTCTCAGCAAGCCCTCAAAGAGCTCACATCTAGTGGAGAAGATCAAAAGATAAATATACATACAACAGAGCAGAAGGCAGAAAATGAAAAGAGCCTAAGGGTGGTGTGAGCAGCAGCATAAAGGATGGGGCTGGTTGAAGGTAAAATGGCCTGATCCACACAGAGAAAGGCAGCCCTACCTGTTTCTGAAATATGTTGCAATCAGTATTGTGGATTTGAGGGGCACCAAAAGCCAGAATCTACCCCCTACAGTAGCCAGTACAATGCTTCAAATTGCTACCCTCTTTTGCACAAGGGTATCTGCTTCCAAGTGGTCCCCATTAAAGGCACAAATTGCCTGGGAAATACATCCATCAGTACCTATCTATGGGACTAGCAATCCCACCATCTGTGATTCTAGGATCATATTTCATGAACCTGAAACCAGAGCATGTGACAAGCACACATGGAGACAAATAAAATGTCTATTTGGAATCCAAGCTGCCTTGGAAAATCTGCGTCATATAGATGCTCTGGCCATAGACTGGCTGAGCCTAAGAGATCAGGAATTAGGTTTGTGGGAGCCTGAGGAATCTGGTTTTCACCTCCATCCTGAGGAACTGCTGGGCAAAGAGCATCCAGTAGAATGCAAGGGGCACTGAAACAGTAGTAAGGAACAAAAAGTCAAATGAAAACAGGAAGAGAGAAGAGGGAACTTGGGGAATAGTGGGCAATCCTGAGAAGTCCCCTTATCTCCACCCACAGTGAACTTGAGTTCCTTCACAATTATTTTCCGACCTGGCTTTCAGTAGGGCAATCTGCCTGACCAGCCTGCACCAGAGGCAGGAGTCTGGGGCCCTGGGAGAGGGCTGAGACCCCTCAGTGCTTCTCTTTCCTACCCCTCACTCTCCTTCTTCAGAGGGCAGAGCTCCTGTCCCAGGCAGTGGACTCCACACTCCTGGGAGGACCTCTGGGAAGTGGTTTCCCACAGGGGTGAATGTGGCCATTGGAGAACATTTCCTGAGATGCAGGTATGCAAGGAGGGAACCTTTCTCCTTCCATGAGGATGACTATTTTAGATACTTCTCATTCCCTAAAGCCCATCTCCTGAGTCATTCTCCATTACAACAAGTCAAATGCTGCCATTCAGCCTTCTAGGGCTCCTACAACACTTGAGTTTTACCTCTTACTTGGCGTTTAATTAACTTTCCAGATGTTATTTTCTTACGTATATGAATCTCTCCCTCCCACTCCAACCTTACTGCAAACAGGAAAAGTAGGACCTCATCTATACGGTGTAGCTTTCATTGTTAAAACGTCAGCCTTTACCTGGGATTGTATTAGATTATCATTAACACGTAGGTAATATAAAAATCTGGGCTGTTTTAAAGTTCTTCAAGATGCATAGGTCTATCTTATGGATATAAAACATAAGACCGAGTAGATCAGAAATACCTTAGTAAAAGATAAATTTTGTTATTCTCCTCTTAAAGTCAAATAACTGAAGTAAGTAAACTAAATCAAATAAAAGGACCTCAGAAGTCACCCAGTTTAGTGCTCCCATTTTACAGACAAGATTATATCGTTTCAACTTAGTCACCCCTCCAGTTACCAAGCTGCAAATATAGTGATAGTTCTGGGCCCTTCTCTCCTAAGCCTTGCCTGACAAGGTTCAGTCAGCGGAGCCCAGGCACAGTCGGGGCATGACAGCACACCAGGTTCTCATCAAACCCAGGAGATGGTGGCAACTCCTCCTCTCCCCTTGGCCCCTCCAGGGAGAAGATCCTCAACTCTTACAGACTTGCATTTTTTTTCCCTTCTATTTCCAAATTAGTCATTTTAAGAAAAGGGGAAAGGAAACCACTTGTTATTTCTGGGATTAGTCACACACAGCACTTCAGTGTCAAACCAAATCACAAAGCCCCAGCTTAAGACTTCCTTCTTTGCAAGATGGATGGGAAGGGAGAGTTGATGAGTGTCCACCCTAGAAGAACTTAGCAGGAAAGTTATCAGGGAGAGAGGAGGGCTACCCACCCAACACGTCATCTTGAAGCACGGGGTGGCCGTTCTGAAAGGTTAAAACCAATGGCAGACACTTTGGGTGGGGCTGGCACAGGGGAGACATGGGGAGAGCACGATTAACACTATAGTAAATATGGCCAGAGTCCCGTGTGAAAGTCCAGTCCTGCCATGGGTGCTGAGATACACTAGCCTCAATTCCGGGAGCAAATATTTTCAATTACAGCATTGCCACTGAGGGGTGAAAGAGCCAAGCTTCTATTCTGTTTGTTCATAGACTGAAACCCGGGATGTATAATGAGAAAGACTTGACTTGCACGGTGTTTGCTCATCCTCCATTGTCTTATGGGGTTCTCATGACTGGGACATAAGACAGGGATTATGATGCCCCTTTAAGAGAGAGGACATTGAAACACAGAAGGGTGTAGTACCTCTCCCACTTTAGGCGGGTGGTTAAGGCAGATCAGGGACTCAGACCCAGGCCTTGTGCCTCCCTGGTTTAGGAATCTTTCTCTACGCTGAGAAATAAGATATCGCAAAGCCAGTGGGTCCTTCAAAGGACCAGAGGGGCCTCTACCTAATAGCATGGCAACAGAAGTCCTGCAAACACACTCACAAAAACACACAATCTCAGCTGAGAAGAGGGGCTGCGGGGCTCTCTCCTGGTGGTTGTCTCCCCTCCATGACCCCTGGATGTCACCCTTCTCCTACTCAGCTTCTTGTAACCACCCCAATATTATCCTTCTTTCCCTTAAAACTCAGGCTAAAGCTGACCAACAACCCTTTTCTTCTTTTCCCAAAGCAGAGCTGAGATAGCCAGACATTTCTGCATCAGATGGTTATAAATAGAAACCAGAGAATTGTGACCTACAGTGAAAATAGTATCACAATCGCCACATTTCCAAAAAGGAGAAGTTTGGGACATTGAGAGAGCTACAGACTCGCCCCCAGAAGTCCAGAGCCTCCTCCTAGACACCTGACTTCCAGAAGCTTGTCTCCAGGTCAGTCATCAGTGCCCAACTGCTGATGCGATCAGTATCTGCACCTGCCAAGTGAGACCACCAACCCTGGCCACGCTCCCTGCGAAAATCAAGGAAAAGCTACCAGATGGGACACAACTGAGACATCTTCAAATCTGATTAAATCTAGGGCTGTTCCTTTTTGTTGGTTTGTGTTTGTTTTTCTCCTTAATCATTGCTCTTGGACACAATTTATCATATGGGTCAGGAGAGACATGTCAGAACCTCAGCAGGGATCTTCCAGAAGAGAGAGAGCTTGATGGTTTCAAGGAGAGGCTGGTGTGGAGCAGTACTTCCTTCTCCTGCACTTGTAGCTCTCCTACCAAGGCAAACCATCTGATGCACTCCAAATCCAAGTTTAGAAAAGAAAAGGCCCTCATCCACCTGTTGGGTTTACCTGCCAGCAACAGATGGCAGCCTCAAGCCTCCTTCCCCTTCACTTGGGGGTGTGAAGTGAGTGGCAGGGGGTGGCCTGGCCGAGGAAGTCTTTCAAAGACCTCCAGAAGGTTTGCCCTTCAATGGGTTCACCTAAAAAGGTCTTATCCCCTCTCTAGGTACATGCCTACTAGAACCATGCTCTCCCTCCCTCCTGCTCCCATTGGCCTTCATCAACTCCACATCCAGGTATGTGAGTCTCTGCAATGGGGACTCTACTCCTGTGAACCCTCCTAGCACTTGGACCTCGAAGGGGACCCAGCACAGAAAGAGTATGAGAGCTCAGTAAACATTTATTTGTCAGCTCTTTGAATGCATGAATATGAGTCTAAAATCTTGTCAGGTCCTGATTTTACTGTTATGTATTTAACAGGTACTCAGGAAAGAGTTAATCAGGCAAGGTTTTCATTAAATCATGATAGCTACCAATTAAAAATATCTATTGTGTACCAAGTGCTTTACAGACATTACTTCTGGAGACAACCATGAAAGGTAGATGTTCGCATCCCCATTTCACAGATGATGAAAGTGGAACATGGTAGGTTAAGTATCTCAGCACTCAAGTTACTGATTGATTGGGTTGCTACCTTACCTCTGGTTTGATCCCGAAGACCAGCCCCCTTCTTTCTTGCCAACTGCCTGTCCACTAATGTGGCTCGCAGCCATTCTACTTCTGGATCCCACCCCACCTGTCATCACCATTCCAGAAAAAGCATTTGAGGCTCCTCGATGAGCAATAGGTCCTACAGATCTTTCTCTATCTAGGATCCTCTGTTTAGCAAGATCATCTGCATGGGGGTGAAAACCTATCACCACTATTTGTTCAACCAAAAAGCAGCAATTCAATTTCACAACGTGTCAAGCACAGGTACTATGGGGAGATATTTATAAGATACCTTGGGCAGTTATTATACAAAGGGCCTAGTTGAAGAGACAAAAATAACACACTTAAGAACAAACTGATATCATAAAAAGACAGCATTTAATTATTTGCCACATCACAGATTCTGTGGCACCTCGAATGCCTAGGCCATACCCTTGCAAGTCCTCATTGCTGGCAAAACATTCACTGACTGTAGATTTGAGTATCAGAAATTGCTAGACATTATCCACAGCCAAATCGGGGGAAGAAAGACATCAAAGAAATGGAGTAAATCCATTTTTATAAAAGAGCAAGGCAGTGATTAAAACAATTTTGGGAGGGTTTTTTTTTTTAAATAATATAGTTCTGAGGCAATTCTGAAAGAAGACTTCCCACTGAGTCTCAAGCACAAGACACATCACTAAACAGGGGCTTCCATTCCCAGATTTATTTGAGAAGGAAATATTACTTGGATTTATAACCTTGGGGTTGCTTGTTTAAAAGAACAAAATCATGCTATTTTATTACTGAATCAGGGTAATTTTTTTAAAGATTTTTATTTATTTATTTGAGAGAGAGAGAGAGAGAGAACACAGAGGCAGAGGGAGAGAGAGAAGCAGACTCCCCGCTGAGCAAAGAGCCCGATGTGGGGCTCGATCCCAGGACCCTGAGATCATGACATGAGTCAAGGCAGACGCTTAACTGACTGAGCCACCTAAGCGCCCTGAATCAGGGTAATTTTTAACCTTAATACAGGAGAAGCTGTGTAGAAAACAGGCTACCTGTGTTCAGAATGTATTCTTTCTGGGGTGGCTGGCTGACTCTTGATTTCGGGGTCATGAGTTCAAGCCCATTGAGCGTGGAGTCTACTTAAAATTAAAAAAAATTAAAAATAGGTAAATAACTAAATGTTTTATTTCTGTATCTGGGGTGAAAGAAGACTGTTGATACCCAAGAAGACAGACACATGTAAGACACTGGTCACATTTGTGCTCCTCAAAGTTCGGAAATTTTTTTTGAATGCGGCCACGATTTTCTCTCCCTTCTGGCTTGTAGAAATGCCTGCTTCCACGTTAGTGGAGAGCTCTGGGGGGCTCGATGAGGCTTCTTTTTGTGTGTGTGTGTTTGTTCATTTGTTTAAAGGAGACTGCATTCTGAAGGGCCTAAAAATCAAGGCCAGATCTGCCCCTGCCCAGACGCCTAGCTGCCTCTGGAGCCCCGCTCAAGTCCACGGCAGAACCCCCCCCCACTGGGGCTGCTACTGACATCATCTCAAGAGCTTGCGGAGCTCCCAGGGCCCAACCCCCCCGGTGCAATTACGCCAGAATCTCTAGGGAGGGACCCAGGCACAGGTGTATTTTAAGGCTCCCCAGGCAACTGCCATGTACATCCTCGGCTGAGACTCCCGCCGTGTCAGATGATCCCCTGACACCCAGGTTGTGGCAGGGTGCTGGGCCATCAAGGTTCAACAGCGGCCAGCATCACACCATCGCCCGGGGCGGGGGGGGGGGGGGGGGGATGGGCAGCATCCCCGGGTCTGCGGACGGCGCCCCCTGCATGTGAATCCCACCTCCGTTACAATTCTAGTTACGGAACCAAAGGCAGGAGCAGAATGATGACTATTCCTGCGCCCCCATTTCCTCCTCTGTAAAATGGGGATTAAACCTTCTTGGGGGTCACTGTGAGAATTGAACAAGGTGATGTGTATAAGGCACACAGCGTACTGCCTGGTACACAGCGAGCACTCGGTAGCATGATTTTTGAAATCTCAGTGTTCCATCCCCATTTAAGGGGGGAAGAGGCCATGAAATGAACAGTGCCTGCTGATCAGGGAGGAGTGAGCTCTAACTTCTCTTTCCTCTCTTCTTCTCTCCAATAACCTTCACCCCAGCGTTTGGGGGTGGGGCACACCTTGTCCTAGCTGCAAATTGGCCTTTAAAGAATGCCTCAAGGGGCAGAGGGCAGAGGACAGTGACTCTGGGTGGTGGAGAAGGAGCAGCTGCCTCTGGGAGATGTGCCCTGCGTCCTGGACTTCTTAGGAGCTTCGGTCATTCTCGAGGGGAGGACCCTCGAGAGGCTTCGAGGCAGGGAGGGCCTCTCTGACTTTGAGCCCTTTCATGTGCAGAAAGTTACCACGAGCAGAGTTCAGGAACAGGAAGGACAGGTGCTCATGACTCCAGCTTCCTTCTTTCTGAGAACCGTAGAGACTGAATCACAGCAAAAGCTCTATGATTCAGATTTTATACTGAGATAAGAAAGGTCACACTAAAACAGTAATCTTTAAGTTTTAGCAGAAGTCCCTTATATTTGAACACACTTTAATTCCAGCTACTAGCTAACAGATCGTAGGCCACTTTTTATTGGAAGAGGATCAGTGCGGTATGCCCGATGTTTGGTGTGCATTACTTCGTCATGTCAGACTGAGGCTCATGGAAGAGAAACAACCTGCCAGGGTCACTCAGCTGGCAAATGCTGGATTGCAAAGACTAGGGTTTCCCAGGGACTCCCAAACCTGAGCACACATCAGGATTGACCAGCGGGCTTGTTAAGCAGATTGCTCAGCCCCATCTGCAGACTTTCTGATTCAGGGAGTTTGGGATAGGGCCCAAGAATGTGCATTTGTAACAAGTTCCCAGGGGATGCTGATGTTACTGGTCCCTGGAACCACAGTTTGAGAACATCTGCCTTATGACAACCGTGTCAATTACTTAAACCTCAGCTATGAAGAAAAGGGAAGAGTCCTTAGGAATAACTCTTTAAAAGGTTGTTAGGTTTCCCTACTCCTCCATATACACCCTTACCAACACCATTGTTTATCAAGCAGATGTATTCTTCAGAGACAGGATTCTGCTTGATCCAAATCTAATCACACCCTCCAGGCAGCTAAAGGCGGAAGACCAAGACCTCACTAGCCCCCCAGTGTGGGCAACTTGGTTTCCTGAAGCCTTTCCTTGGGCCAGGTAAGGAAAAGTCCAGGAAAAGGAGAATAAACCAGCCCACAATGCAACCAGGGCACTCTCAACCTCTGCAAGAGAGCTTGGCAACCACTGAAGCTTGATTGCCGTTTGTGGCCATTAACACAAGCTGGGCCCCAGGTGAACTCAGAAAGCCCCTTCGTTGATGTTTGTCTGGTTTCCTAGCAACCCAAACGTTAAGGAACAGACATAAAAACAAAAGGTTCTAGGAGGTCATCCTCCTGCTGGCTGCCCCCACCAGGTTGGAAGAAAATTCTGCAGAATTAGAAGAGTTTTATCTGCCAGCATGAATAAGGTTTGTGATCCCAATCCACAGGCTGAACATAAAACCAGAGACTAATTACCGCAGTGCCCATCACAATTAAAGCCAGACAAATCACAGCTCTTGGTGTTGCAGCATAACTGAGCTCCTGGCAGAAAGACGGTGTGCAATAATCAGAAATAAAACCAGGGTTTGAAAGTTTAAGGCTCCGAGAAATATATGTCATGGCATTTCTTATAAGTGATCGCCACCTACCCAATAGCATGAACTGACCTAAATGGCAAGATATGCTGTCTATCCCAGTGAGATTTCTAGTCCATCAGATGATGTTGGAAAGTGTGATGTTTGGAGAGAAGACGGAGTGTGGGTGGGCCTCGAGTCAGCCCTGAGTTCAAGTCCCAGATCTACCATTTACCAGCAGAATGACCTTGGGCATGTCACCTAATTGCCACATGCAAACCACCACAAGCCCTTTTGGCTCTACCACCAAAAAATGTCCCAAATCTGTCTGTTTCTTTCCTCTCCACTGCTGCCCACCACATGCAAGCCCCCCTTACCTCTAGTCTGGATGACCTCAATGACCTGCTAACAATTACCTGCTAACCAGCCTCCCTGCCTCCCCAGTTGCCTACCAACAGTTCATTCTCCACTCAACAGCTAAAATAATCTTTTAAATTTAATTCTAATAAAACATGCATAACACAAGATTTTCCATCTTAACCATTTTTAAGTTGTGTTAAGAATATTTACATTGTTGTGCAACCAATCTCTAGAACTTCATCTTGCAAAACTATAATCCAGCGTCCATTAAACAGCTCTGCACTTGCCACTCCCCTAGCCCCTGGCAACCACAATATTTTGGGTTTTTTTTCTATGTGTTTGACTATTATAGATGCCTCAGATGAGTGGTATCCTATAGTATTTGTCTTTTTGTGACTGGCTTCTTTCCCTTAGTATAATGTAATCAAGGTCCATCCATGCGTAGCATGTGTCAGAATATCCTTCCCTTTTAAGGCTGAATAACATTTCATTGTATGTGTACACCACGTTTTGTTTATTCACTCATCTTTCAATGGAAATTTGTGTTCTTCCACCTCTTAGCTATTGTGAATAATGCTGCTATGAACAGGGTAGATAAATATCTCTTCAAGACCCTGCTTTCAATTCTTTTGGGTATGTACCCAGAAGTGGTATTGCTGGATCATATGGTAATTTTTTAAAGATTTTATTTATTTATTGAGAGAGAGAGAGAAAGAGCATGCATACATGTGCATGAGCAGGGGGAAGGACAGAGGGAGAGAGAGAGAGAGAGAGAGAGAATCCCAAGCAGACTCCTCATAGAGTGCGGAGCCCGATGCAGGGCTGGATCCCACAACCCCAAGACCATGCCCAGGGCTGAAATCAAGAGTTGGATGCTTAACTGACTGAGCCACCCAGGCACCCTGATCATATGGTAATTCTATTTTTAATTTTTAAAGGAACTATCATACTGTTTTCCATAGTGGTTGCAGCATTTTATATTCACACCAACAGTGCAGAGTGATCTTTTAAGACCTCCGCACAATTGACATTTTGGTCTGGATATCTATTTGTTGTGTGCATATGTGAGGAGAGGGCTGCGTTTTGTGATGTAGAATGCTTAGCCGTATCTCTGGCCTCTACCCACCAGATGCCAGTTGCACCTGCTCCCCCAATTGTGACATCCAAAAGTGTCTCCAGACATTGCCAAATGCTTCCTATGGACAAAATCACTCCTGGTTGAGGACCACTGAATTAGATCATAGCTCTCCCTAGCTTATACCCCTCCAAAGTCTTCCCATCACACTTAGGATAAAATCCAAATCCTCCCATAGCCAATAAAGCCCTCAAGACCTGCCCTGCCCACTTCTACAACCTCATTTCTTCCCATCTCCCAGGTGCTCAGTGGGCCTCACCATGGTGACTCTCCTTGGTCCCTTGAACACAACAGGCTTATGCCTGCCTCAGGGCCTTTGCACTTAACTGTTCCCACTGTCTGTTGTTCCCAGGTCTCTCTATTGTTCACATCTCAACTCATGTGTCACCTCCTCAGGGAAGTGTTCCTTGACCACCCAGTCCAAGCAGCCACTCTCTGGAATAACTCAACCATAACATTTTGAGGCTTAAGACTCTGAGAAATGTATGTCTATAAGTCATGGAATTTTTTACAAGACAATGCTATAGTTGTTTTCTTCATTGCCTTTGTCACCATCTAAAACCATTTTGTTCATTTTTTGTTTGTTTATTATCTGTAGGATAAAAATATAGCCTATCAAACAAATCAGGACATTTTGAGAGTGAAAGGGCAAGCTAAAAATAATGAACAGGTGTTTTGATCCCAGACAAAGCAGGGAGCTTTGGTAGCTCTAATTATCCATCTTCTAGACTAGGATGTGATCTCCATGAGAACAGTTCTGTGAGAACCTCTGTTTTGTTCATCATCTGTGCCTAGAACCTACAACAGTACTGACACACTGTAAATTCTCAGTAAATACTGCCAAATGAATGTCAAAACTTTCTGATCTCAATTGCTTCAACTATGAAAATGGGTGTGATAACTATGACAGCCTCAAGACTGGGGTGAAGAGAATATGATATTACAAATGTGCCATCAGATTCTCAATAAAACACTTACTTCCTTTTATGCTATTTTCATAGAAAAGTAAAGCTTTAGAACTGAAGAGACCTTAGTCCCTGGAAGTGGAATTCCAGAACTGGAGGTGACAGTCTCGTCCACTGTTTCTCAATCCTGGCTGAACATGAGAATGACCTAGAGCATACTTCTGAACATCAATTCCCAGGCCCCACTTCAAGCCAAATGAAACAAAAGCTCTGGAGGTAAGGCTCAGGCAGGTAATGGTTTTTAAAATTTCTTGGGAAGGGGTGCCTGAGTGGCTCAGTCATTAAGCGTCTGCCTTCGGCTCGGGTCATGATCCCAGGGTCCTGGGATTGAGCCCCGCATCGGGCTCCCTGCTCTGCGGGGAGCTTGCTTCTCCCTCTTCCACTCCCCCTGCTTGTGTTCCCTCTCTCACTGTGTCTCTCTCTGTCAAATAAATAAATAAAATCTTTTAAAAAAATAAAATTTCTTGGGAAATTCTGATGCACAGAGAGGGCTGAGGTCCTGGATCAGGTCAACCCCACTAATTTCACAGATGAGGAATCAGGCTCGGGACAGAGACCTGCCCAAGGTGACACACTCTGTGTGGCAGGTCTCCTGGCTCCTAGTCCGTCCTCTGTGCACCCTGTCAAATGGCTTCCTGCCAGCACCTGTAGTTTTCCAGACCTGGAAAGATCCTGAAGGCGTTCTACGGGAGGACCTATGCTTGCTAATGAGCCCCCAGTCAACTGCAGGATCGAAGAGCAAAGTTCAAGTTTAGTTAAGATCCTCATCAGATCACCATGCCTACCTCAAAGCAATCAGCATGGGCACCATGGTGGTAAGTCCGCATTTGCCTCTCCAGACTCACTCTCTGTCCTCAACACCTCCCCAGTGTCCAGGGATGCTGACCTTCAAGCACTGAGGCACCCAGGCTCCTGCGGCTTCTAATTCAACTCAGCCAATGGGTGGCATCAGCAGGAGATCAGATGACCAGAGGAGAGCCTGAAAATGAAGCTAACCTCAGTGGACTCCGTGAGGATGACCTGAGCAGATGAACCCAGTGCCCCTAGCTAACTACACTATGGTCACATGGTCAGTACACAATAAATATCCTTCCCTTTTGACACACAAGACATGGGTAAAATCTGTCCAGTGCTTAGAGGAAGAAATGGAGATTCACCTATATTTATAGCAAAGGACTGACTCAAAAGATTCATTTAAACAGAACAGCAAAAAACAAAAGTAAAAAGTCAGCATTGTTCTCCTTTCTCTGTGTTTGTTGTTCTTAATTATACCCTCCTTCTCCAGTGCAGGACCAACTTCGTTTTTCTTTTCCTAATCTGATTACTTTATAAACAACATTCAGAGCTTTTTATAATCTCTTGTGGGGCTTTCAAAAGTGTTCCTGTACTTAGAGAAACACTCTTTCTGCTGTTCAGAATGTGATTTTCCCGAGGCTAATGAACTGGACCTGGACTCCAAGGAAAAGCAAGTGATGTGTTCCCAGCTTCCCAAGCTTGAACACCAGCCTGGGTTAGCCATCAAGAGTGTGCTGGCCTCTTCTCCGAAGTGCCTGGAGCTATCTCAGACAATCCCGCTGGGATTTTCTGACCTGCAGTCTGCTAGGTGGGTCATATCCAAGTCATGCTACTTGGATGCCCACAGGCTCCCAGTTTGACCTCAGCAGACAGATTTAACGAGGCCATAGCTGTGAGTGGAGGACCAAGTGAACAGGCTGGCCTGCTCTGGGGTCGACTCACTATTGCTGTGTGTTGCTGGATGTGTCACTGAAGCTCCTCATGCCTCAGTTTACTCATGTACACAATCGGCATAGTAGTCATGTTTACTGCAAGGACCAGTGGTAGATAGTAAACTCTGATTTGGGTTTCTAGCCCTGTGAGGAAGGAAGGGGATTTGTGGGGATTGGAAATAATGAATGTCAAGTTCTTGGCACATAGTAGGTGATCAATAAATAATTGTTATTACTTCATAGGGTTTTGTAGGTGTTCAGTGTCATAATGTGTAAAAATAACCAGTTGATGGTAGACACATAGTAGAGGTTCAATAAATGGTACAATATATTTGAAAGCAGGCCTAAGAATATCTATAAAGAAAGCTCAAAAGTAACTCACTGCCTTGAGCTTGACTGGGATTATTCTAACATCTCTTTTACTCTTGGACAGTATCCTCTGGGGCCACCTTCTCCTCATCAAAAAGCTGAGCTGAGCCCCTGACGGATACAGTTAAGAGTGATGGCAATAAGCCCTGTCATGAAAGTTAAAGTTACTAGCTATAAAAAATGTGAAACTCCAGGCACTTTTCAAACCTTATTTTAAATGCCATTAGTTGAAAGTTGGAGTGCAAAGCTGGAAGCAAAGTTCTGTAGCCTTGATTTGCATAGTGTTCTAGTCTTTATATTTTTCCTTGTAGGAGATGTTACTTTCTGCAGCGTTGAACTAAGAGGCAAAAGGTTGGGGGTTTAGAGCCCTATCATTAGCCAGTTGTGTGACTTTGGGGCCCTGGTCTCTCACCTGTCAAGCAGGAGGGTTGGGCTAGATTGTAAATGTGTGGCTTTCGTTTTCCCAAAACGTTGACGGTTGGATGGAGGGGTGTTATTACTGACAATGACGGCCTTGAGTAAGTGAAGTGGGACGGATGGAGGTTAAGTCCCCCCACAGAGTGAGGAAAGAGACTCCCTGCCACCGGCTGGCTAGTAGTGTGTAGGGTATGGGGGAGGGATGGGGTTGTGGTGGCAGCAAATGGCTTTGAAGGAGTGATCACCTGTGGCAAATGCAGAAGGCAGAGGTCAAATAAGATGAGCACAGACTGGCAATGGATTTAGTGATTTGGAGTCACTGGTGACCTTGACAAGAACATTTCTGGTGAAGGGGCTGGGGATAGCCTTACTGAAAGGAGACTGGAACGAGAGAAATTAAAGATGGTTAGACACACTTTGGAGGAATTTTGCTCTCAATCTAGAAAATTATTGCTCACAGTAAGAGATGAGCTATGTAAACACTTCAAAGAGTGCCTGTCATGATGGAATGCTGAAATAATGTTAGCCAGGATTATGGTTCTCTGTTTTCTCATCTGACCCTCACCACATGCCTGAGAGGTCCAGGGGTCAAGCTTTACCTAAGTTTGACATGAGAAAACTGAAGCAGATAAATATGGGGACTTCGTCGAGGTCTCACATCCCATTCCTTGGTTTATCCATTCGTGTCACACATGTCAGTTGCGTGCCTGCTGCATACTGGGAGGACAGAGGTCGCTAAAGAGTAGACCTAGGAGCCACGTCTCCCGGTGAACAGATACTCTTTCTAGTATATTAGGGAAAGTTCTTAAAATGTTTAAACTTATTTTTACTACTAAATATGTGAGTCACAAATCAAGGCAACTCAACTCCTTGACTTCTCAAAGAACTACCACACAATTTGGCAATTCCCCCTCTAGGTATTTACCCAAGGAAAATGAAAACACTAATTTGAAAAGACATATGCACCCCTATATTAATTGCAGCATTATTTATAATAGCCAAGATATGGAAGCAACTTGTGTCCACCATGAATAGATGGTTGGATAAAGAAGATGTGGTATATAAATTTACAATGGAATATTATTCAGGCATAAAAATGGGTGACATCTTGCCATTTAGGTCCAAGTAGATGGACCTAGAGTGTATTATGCTAAGTGAAATAAGTCAGACAGAGGAAGACAAATACTGTATGATTTCACTTAATAACTGGAATCTGAAAAAAAAGAACAAACAAAACAGAAACAGACTCATTGATACAGAGGACAAATTGATGGTTGCCAGAGAAAAGAGAGGTAGGGGAATGGATAAAATAGATAAAATTAAGAGGTACAATCCTCCAGTTATAAAATAAATAAGATACAAGGATGTAATGTACACCATAGGGAATACAGTCAATAATACTGTAACAACTTTGTATGGTGACAGATGGTAACTAGATATCATGGTGACCATTTCATAATGTACATAAATATTGAATCACTATATTGTATACCTGAAACTAATATAATATTGTATGTCAATTATTCTTCAATAAAAAATAATAAAATTTTTAAAATAAAATGAAAAAAAGAGACTGACCACCTTTCTCATGGGAAACCACCAAAACCGTGTCCATACAACGCTTTTTGGGCACTAGAAACCCATCAAAATTGGCCTCTTGACAGAGATGCCAAAGAAAGAGGTTACTTAGTGATCATTTTGGGGGTTTGTTTAGATACAAGAAAAGTTATCCCTTAGAAATGGGGCTATAATTCTTAGGTCCTCAGCCATCCATCACTGTCAAACAGGCAGGATTTAAATCAACTGCTTAGCATCGAAAAGGTTAAAGATCCGAGTGTAATCCATCTCTTTGCACTTTATTACCAATGTTCCTTTTCTCAACCCCTTGAGTAATCTAATTTCTTCAGCCAAGGAAACTGCATGTAGAATCAGAGAAGAGACACCAATTATCCCTCCTGCCTAGAGCCACTGACCATGACACTTTCTGCAAGAAGCGATGAACTGCTTCAAACGCAACCCTTGCTTACTGAGTCCAGGGAGCCTTACAGTTTTCTTTACCACCCATCCCCACCAAGGTCACTTTTCTGACATGGAAGGGAACAGCCAGAGATAAGGATGGCCTGCCTGGCTACTGGCAAAACTGAGACTCCAGACCCTGCCTTCCAGAACTTTCTGCACTAGCCCATAGACCAATGGTTAACTGTGTGGCTATGGAGTGGGCCAAGCTACAGGCCAAAGCCCAGAGCTGACATCTACTTTTGGTTTGACTTTGGGTCCTGGATCTCAGTTAAAACCCACCTCAAAGGGTTGTACAGATTCAAGGTAATATGTGGTGTATAAACCTTAGCATAATTCCAGCGTTCAGTAATTCGTGTAATAATTATTAAGTATTATTGCTTTTACACAGACCACAAAAAGGGAGGACTAATCCAACAAACACAGTTTAATCATCTATCACTGGTTAAACATATATCACCTCAGTTTAACTTCCCACACGAGCCATGGAGGACACTTATATTCAGATATTGCCTTGTGTGTCCTCTGTGACTGGGCTGTCTTGGATGGGCAGCCCTCTGGGGCCAGTGGCCCTGTGAATTCAATATGGAGTCTCTAATTCAATGATACAGTCTGTCCCTCTGTCCTTTGCCATTTGTTCGCCTTGGTCTGATGGTCACAAGGTGCAGATGCCTTGCTCTCGTATCTGCAAAGTCCTCAGACTCTGTCCCATCACGTTCCTCCAGACAGGTTTGACTTAGATTCAAGGGCCCAGACTGGAGGACGAGGTATTATATTTCTTGGTGAGCTGCTGCATCTCTGGTTAGATTTCTGCCTGGCATATTGCAGTCCACCTTCTGGCAAAAGTTCACTCCTCCCTACGATGCTTCAGGTGCTCCACGGGGTAAACTCTGTCCCCCTAAAATGCATATGTTGAAACCCTAAACCCCAGAACTTCAAAATGTGACTATATTTGGAGATAGGGCCTTTAAAGAGGTGATTAAGTTAAAATGAAGCTATTAGAGTAGGCCCTCATCCAATTTCAACTGGTGTCTGTGTAAGAAGAGGAAATTTGGACACAGAAGGACCCCAGGGACGCGTGTGCACAGAGGAAAAGCCATGTGGGGCCATGTGAGAAGGCTGTCTGCAAGCCAAGGAGAGAGGCTGCAGAAGAAATCAACCCTAGAGACCTTGAGCTCAGACTTCCAGCCTCTAGAACTGTGAGAAAATTAATTCCTGTTGCTTAAGCCCCCCTCACCCCCCCACCCCCCCATCTGTGGTACTTTGTAATGGCAGCTGGAGCTGACTAATGCAGACCATTTGTATTTCTCAACAGGCAGATGCTTCTACGTCAATTCACAAGTTAAAATAAACCATGCATACTCATTTTTATGGTGGCTTTGGAAATTGTCTCCGGACAATTACATTCAAGCTGTCACTTGACAATGGCAAAGAGGGAAGAGCCACAGCACTTGAAAGCATACTTTTCTTACAGTTTATCATTCTTCCTGAAGAGACACTGTGGCTCCCAAAGGTGAGGCTGCACCAGACAGTTACTTCTTGTTCACATTTCAGCTTCTTCACGTGCTGGGATCCTTCTACACATTCAGTTTTAGTCACATCACTGGAATGTTCCTCTCATGAATATGCACTAAAGCACTCACAAAAGGAATTCACAATTTCCAGTCCCAGTTCCTACACTGAGCAAAATGTTTCACGTCTGAGGCACTGTGGGGAGCTCCACAGTGTAGCTGTCACCTTCAAATCCAAACCATATTATAAGCTCCCTAGATGTGCCAGAGCCCGCCTTATGCCACATATTGCATTGAACAACCCGGGGAGAGGGGACAGTTCCATAGACTATGGTGCTAATAGCACACTCTAGGGTTGTGCAGTGCACGACCTACACAGCTGTACAAAGTGGCCCTGGCAGAAATTATGTCTCATATAATTCATCTCCCTTCCAGCCTCATGCTGTGTGACTAAAATGCCCTTTATAATTATCAGTTTTCTGACATTTCTAAGTGAAGTATTCTCCTTCAAAAAAGAAAAGTCACCAAGGCAAGAAAAAGGCTCTGGTGAAATATTAGATAAATATCACAGCTCCTTGGATCACACTGTGTCTTCTCTGGACAATGGGAATTACCCAGTAGAGATAAAATGACCTGATACACAGTTATCTCTGGGAAGAGAAGAGGCTTGGTGCTGCGTGAGGTTCTGATGTTTCTCCTTCAGTCCACATGTTTAAACATCACCCTACAATCACCTTCAGCCTTTCATTGTTTACACTTAATAATGACTTTGTTCTGGGGCACCTGGGTGGCTTAGTCGGTTAAGTGTCTGCCTTCGGCTCAGGCCATGATCCCCGAGTCCTGGGATCGAGCCCTGCAACGGGCTCCCTGCTCAGTGGAGAGCCTGCTTCTTCCTCTCCCTCTGCTGCTCCCCCTGCTTGTGCTCCCTCGCTCTGTCAAATAAATAAATAAAATCTTTAAAAAAAATTAATGACTTTGTTCTCCTCTAATTTCTATTTCTGTTAGAACCTCTAAGTACATCCACACTTATTTATTGGTTGAATAATGGCTGTCTTATTCCTTAGAGCCTGTGCAGATGAGCTGGTAAGAATGCCTTGCAAGGGCTGTGAGCAAGTGAGGTCTCAGAGGGAAGCACATGCCTCAGGCTTACCGGGCATGCACCACTTGGAGATTGAGACACAAGTAAGAATGTCTTCTTGTTGGTTTAAGATGGGATGCACCTGCCAACCAAGCCCAGTTGCCCACTTCGGCACCTCTCAACTGTCTTTCCCTATACACCAAATATCTGGACCTCAAAACTGCAATCAGAGGTTTGTTAGATCAGTGGAGATGCCAAGTTGTGTAGACTGATCCATGAGATAATATATCTACCCAGAAATAGGAATGGTGATGCCCATGGGGCAGCAGACACTCTCCACTGGACAGTGCTTGAAAGACACAGCCACTCCTGGCTCTTTGAGGATTTTTTTAAATTCTGTTCTTCAGCCTTACTCTCCCCCTTCAATTTTTCACCAAACCATAAATTACAAGTGAATAGGTATCTGCTAAGTGGGTTCCAAAGACTCCTGCTCAGTCTCCTTAGGATCAGGTCACTTGATTACAGTTTCTTACAGTTCCAGACCCCCGGGTTTCTCATCAGCGGATACTTGCTTGGTTTCCGCCATGATTGGGTTTTCCTGATTTAACTCCCAAACAGAAACTTGTCACCTGAGTTCTCAGGGAACCATCGAACTCACTGCCCACCCTTTCAGCTCTCCTTCCTGCTTTTAAAGGACTGTTGAGAGAGAGAGAATGAGACCACGCACGACATTCTGCAACCGGTGCTCAGCACGACGGGCACTCAGCAAGCACTGGTTTCCTCTTCCAGGGGGAGTGAAGCATGTATGGAGCTCTGCACACCCAATCACACCATGATAGGGGAAGGACGCAGATGTGGATGCCCCCAAGAGAACTTCTGTTGAGTGATTGTGGGGATCCAAATTCCAACCCAATCCCACCCCCCAAGTGGGATCCAAATGTGGGATCCAAATTCTAACCCAATCCCGACCCCCAAGGGACCTGACCTTGAGGGAGACTATGGGAGTGGCAGGCCTGCCATGGATGTGGATCCTCGCTGGGGGGGGGAGGGGGGCGGTGGGGGGAGGAGGAATGTGGCACTTTGTGGCCTGACCAGTGTCCAACCAGATGGGCACAGTGACTGACTCTCCCAGCTGATAATGAAGCTCTGGCCAGATTCATCTCTACGAAAACCTCTGCCTCAGAGTTCAGAGATAGTCAAGGGCCCAAGAGAAATTCAGCTTTGATGTGAAACATGTTCCAAGATGGTGAATATGGTTCGATATCTTTGCCTCCTTACCTCGGGAGCAACAATAAGGCCTGATGTTCACTACCCTGAGATGAGGAGAGAATGTGAAAAGAAATAGAACAGTTGGTTTTGACTTTTCAGTGAGAAAAGAGAATTACAAGCTACTCCTCTCAGGGGTTTCACTCATATGTGTCTGGGGTCCAGTGAGGAGGGCACCAGGCCCATCCTGTATCCTCAAAACTGCAATCACCTACCGCAGACAAATGGGGCAGCTGGAGAGACTGGTTGGTGCCCGTGGTTCTACATTTTCCATCCACAGCCTGTAAGCTTGAAACGTGGTCTTCGTGGAGAAAGCGATGACCCTCGCCTTTAGGAATGAAGATAGAGACCTGGGGTCCAAGGGCCTTCCCAGCAACTATGTTGGCAAACACAGTTCTGTGTGGAGCATCTGTTGCATACCGGGCACTAGGTGCGGGGCTGTGTATGTGTGATCTCATGTCTCTACAACACCAGGAGCCAGGTGGGGGTAAGTAGCTGATCTGCTTAAGGACAACAGCTGGTAAGTAGCTAGACCAGGATCTGGACCCAGATCCGATGACCACTTTCTGCTTGGCCAATCTGCCAAGCACCTGTAAGAAGAGACCATGGTAGCATAAATTGTGTAAGATTTCCTAAACTTTGTAACCTGTGCTTGTTACTGTGGTCTCTGTGCTGTGTCCCCACTGTGATTAGTTGAGGAAAAAAAAAAAACAAAAAACCTTCAAACAAGAGAAGCCCATCTGCTTGTCTTTAGAGGCAATGAGAAGAGAAATCTCTCACGATTAGTGGGGCCAGAGTGGGGAAAGGCAACATCTAAGGGGTGGGATTCTAGAACCTTGGAAGACAGAATGGGAGAGTCTTGCCATCAGGCCAGAAGAAGCTGCACCCCAGGGGCTCAATGGTAGAAAGACTCAGGCTGGCTCACACCATGCTCCCAAAGACAGAGAAATCCTGATGTGGAGAAAAGAGGGTCGAAGGTACACTGATACTTGAGGGCCCATTTCTTGAACTTTAGCACGACACACATGCAGAGTCATTGTCTTTTCTCAGAAAAAGTGATACTCTTTCAATTTTGACAATATCATTTACTTTTTTAAAGTCCCCTTGGTTTTTTTATCCTGGAAACACCTGATCTGAGGCTGGGCCAAGGGAAACAACACTCAGATGACCCCTGGGTCCTTTGGGTGCTCACTTTAGGTCCTTTGGGTCACTTTAACTTGTATGAGCCCAGAGGGTTTGGGGAGACAGGTCTGGCTCTTAATAATATAACGATCCCACAGGATAATTAGCTGTAACTGCCCCCCTCGGGTTAATCTTGGTGCTACTGGTGTATGGACGACCTGAAACTATCAGTGGGTCTGCTTCAATGGGATGTGCTCACAGCAGGGAAGAGCCCCTCTCCATGCTGCCCCCAAACTGGGCCCATTAGTCAGGGAGCCAGCACCTGAACTTCAAGAAGGCACCACTTTCAAGATTCAGGGCCTTTCCTGCAAGTGCAGGGAGCCTTCCCTGCCTGTTGCCATCCATAATGGCCCCACTTTCCCCCACTGCCCTCCTCTCTTTCAGTCAGTAGCTAACAGTTAAGCTTGCAAGTGTCTCTGACTGTTCCAGAGGTATCTGCTTGACTTCTACTGTAAATCCTCTGAGCTTCGTGAGGTGGGTGGGAGTAGGGGGCTGTTCTGTGGATGGTTCTATCCCCCACAGGCCAACCCCAGGATCCAGCTCACGTTCACCAAATCTTAGCCAACTCTCTGGAATTTCTCTGTGTCCTCAAAACAGCTTTCTGAACAGTCCTAGATGCAGGCCTGCTCCTGGGATTCTTTTTCATGACTTCCAGTTTTCACTTATAGTATATGGACTCATAAAAATGAAGAGAGAGAAAGACAAAGACAAAGGAACAGTAACTAAGTTAGGAGAATTAATCCTGGAATTAAAACTGGTTCCTTGGGAGCACTCCTCTCCTGCACATAATAATCTCATTTTGATTAACATTGCCCCATTAGGGAACAGGCACAGTTTGAGTGCAGTAATGGAGAGATCAAATGTGGAATAGCCACTAAGCTGTCAACGCTCTTTGAAATATGTTTTCAACTTTCATTTCTGTCTGAGCCACTGTTCTTCCACCTCCCTCTGTGTTCCGAGTCAAGACTGTCTCTCCATTGGAGAGACATCCTGTGGGATGGGAAGACAATGGGCTTTAGGGTCTGATGGGAATGCATCTGAATCCCACCTCCATGTCCTAGGAATTAAGACTTTCCTTGCAGGGCTTCTGCCATGATTAAGGGAGTTAATAAATGTACATGTGCCAGTGCACACAGCAGGTGCTCAATACATGGAAATGGTTTGTTTTGATTCATAGCATTGCGAACCCTGAACATACCCTGTATGTTGTCACAGCTGCTTCTGCCCTGGATGAACACCTCTGCTGCTTGACATCCTACCCATCCCTTCAGTCCTAGGTTAACTGATATCTCTTCCAGGAGGCGGTCCCTGATTTCCAAATCAAATAAGAGATCACACATGGAAATATGACCATGTTGTTCCTCTAGTCAAAAACCACTGGGTGATTCTCCATTGCCTATAGGACAAATCTAACCATCTCTAGTGAGCACAACTAGGCTCTTTGTGATTTAACCTGTGTTCCCAGTCCTTCCCCAAACTCCACCCTTGTTTCACATTCTAACCGTGCACACCTGCTGTGGCTTCCTGACTATAGTGAATTCCCTCTGACTCCCCTACTGCCGGAGGCTGCACCATCAAACTCAGGTGGCTGAATCAACTTGCACTTGGATTTCTGGGACACAAGGCATGCAAAATGCGGGGTCCAGTTGTAAAGGGGCTCTGTGAAAGGTTCTTTCCTTTGGAGCACATCAAGAATCATGGCCAAGTTCCTTGAGGGCCTTTGCATCTGCATCTTGCAAATACAGCACTCTTGAGTTCATCTGAAGTCACCCTCATGAGGACTGTGGAAGATGTGCTTGGGTTTCCACCTCCCAAACCAATCCGTCTAGCCTGTCTGTCTATCAGCAGCCTGGGGTCAAGGGAAAAGGCATCCCTCCCATGGGTGGACCAGAAATCCAGGGCTCTGTCATTGCTAGAGTACAGTACCGGGCAAGATTGCAGACCCCAGCAGAACCACATCTGGCCCAAACCTGACTTGTCTGGCCCAAACCAGCTTTGGGACGTTGGCTATGTCTCTGAACCCTCATTTCTTCATCTGGAGGAGGGGAGTGGTCATAACATTCCAGAATGTTATGGGGAGGAGTGCCCGACCTATAGCAGGTGTTCAATAAATGATTACCACTATTAGAATTTCTCAAAATAGCAGGCAGTGTTTCCTCTGAAATGCCCCTGGACCATAACAAGCATTTTGGGACTGGGTTTTATGCACTGCCTGAAGAGAGTGATCCAACCACCTTGGATATATCTTTAGTTCAAACATTAAAAGGTCAAAGTTATGTCCTCCACTCTCATCCTTTTCATCAAGAAGCCTCCCTGTGGAAATTACAGAGTCTGTTACGAGAGTCCCTGGAAGGAAGAATCTCTGTACTCCATGTTCAAGAAGTCAACTTCTGCAATTTTGATTCTTCAGAACTTATTATATGATGTGTAGGTTATGGTATGGGAAGATCCAAGAACCTGGAGACAGAGAACGTGAGTTCTGTTCTAGTCCTGGCCCAGCTGTTACCAGTTGAGCTGTGTGATTTTGGCTAAGTCACTTAGCCTCTCTGAGCTTCAGATTCCTCATCTGTAATACAAGAGTGTATACCTCACATATAAGATAATGAGAGGGAAATTGTTTTAGAAACTATTAAGTATGTTCAGGTCTAAGGTTCTTGGATTTGTCTCTTTTTCCTCTTGGCCTATTTTACTATAGGTCAAAAATGGGATCTACAATTCCAAAATGCAAAAACATCTGAAAAATGATACCTTTTGTAACTCATTTGGTTGCAACACTTGACCTCACTGATGTGATGTTATTTATAGACCTTATTCATCCTAGTTACGGTAAGTATTCCTATGTTTTACCGTGGAAATAATGTATTTTAAAGTCCCGTTCCAGCTACCCCTGGGTGTGACAAGAATGCATGAGATATTCTGAAACACATCTGGCCCCAAGAATTTTGCTGAAGGAGTTATAGATTTCTATCCCAGGAATAGATCCTAAGCTGTCATCATTCATGTACCACTTTCATGACTTTTGTCATATTCTTTTACCACCCGTATTATGATTTGCTTTATATAATTGACTTTTTTTACTTATTTTTTTCAAATGAATCTTTTTAAAAAACACGCAGTAAAATAAATACCTAATTATACATTAAAAATATTTTTCTAGGCAATACCCTGATTCACCCTTCACCTCACAGTGAACACACCCCACACTTAGGCAACAATGACCTCCAACCGGGACAACTATGTTGGCTCCTAAATAGAACACGAGTGGTAAGGGCAACATCGCCAAGTTCAGACTCATCTCTGAGGCTCTCAATTATCATAAATATTTAGCAGTTCAGTTCCAAGGCCAGCTGCAGTCCTGCTGTGAGCAGTGATCTCAGTCACATCAGCTGTGAAGGTCTGTTGAGAAAAACCATGAAATAGCCAGTAGAGACAGACGACGGGTGAATCTCCTAACAGTCGAGGTGTGGGAAGTTCTTTCAAGGATACTCTCATCGATTCTCACCTACACCAAGAGCATCATCTAAAATAAAAACCAGGCCCACACAGATTGAGAGCTTCCTCTAAGATCTCGGAGCCACAGGCAGAGCTGAGAGTAAATTCAGGGGCCTGCTGCCAAGCTAGGGTTTTCTGTCCCACTTTGTAGGGTCTCTCACCCACGCCAAGTCAGTCCCAGCTGCTCATGTTGCTGCTTATGCCACTTTGTGCCTCTGATTAATATTCACAGAAGCTGCTGGACTTCCATAAAACCAGCCTGCTCTCAGCCTAAAATATTGCCCTCATGGCTTAGCTATTATCCTTTGCCAGTTGGTGAAAAAGGCTCTGCAATGGTTGAACGGGTCTAACAAGGCTTTTCGGGGTTTTGAGAATCTTCAGAATGGACCAAGAATTATGTGATTGTCAGCGTTTTCTACAAAACTGGGGGAATAGAAGTTGGTGGAAATGGGGCAGTGCCCAGATAATCTGTTCCAAGGCCACATATAACAGCATGATTTAGCCTTTTGGCAAGTGTTTTCTAGAAACTACAATTTCTAGAAGAATCAAGAATTTCCCAATTAGCTAAACAAGTGCAGGAAAGTCAGAGGTCTCCCTCTTTTTTTCATTTCACCAGAATTAATTACTAATAGTCCCAACTTTCCTCTTTTTTCCCATGTGTAAGATCATGAAAAGGAAATTACACTGGGGGTCTGGAAGCCTGGGTCCTAAGTTCTGCCTGTGTCCCAGGACCAGTCTACCATCTGTAGACCACAGAAGCATGCTCTAAGGAGATGGCCTGTAGTGTAATCTGGAAATCTAGGTGCTGTGGTCAGACATGTTTTCATCCTAGCTCTGCCCCTTGGTCAAGTTCTTTAAACTTCTCTGAGCCCTTCTTTCCTCATCTGTAAAACTAACTGCAAAGGTGTTAACGAGGATTAAAAAATAAATTGGATGTAAAACACTGAGCACAGCCCTGGTACAAAGTGAAATGTAAATAAATGGTAGCTGTTGTTGCTAGTGTCAATTTGGATAATCTGGGCCTTTGAACTGAACTATATGAACATGTATAATGAAAGGCTCTTGCTTCCAATGATTATAGATTTATCGCTCAGAACAGAATGACTGAGGAAGCATCATGCCGTTGATAGGTAAGCTCATCACAATTCAATTTTCAAATGCATGAATTCTTCTAGCTTTGAGGAGTTATTCACGGCGCCTTGAAAGAAACAAAAAATCAACCAGCACAGCTTTAAATATGGCCAGTCATGGACTGTCAGTGGAAAAGGAAGTAAGGGCAAATGGGGATAAACATCATCAACAAATAATTATTTTAGTCTGTGCCTTTGACTTTCAGGACAGAATATTTTACCCAGGTGTGTCCCCCTGATTTGAGTTTCACCAAATTACTGTCCCTGGCTCCCCCGCTTCCTGAAGGAACAGTCTAGAGTTAAGGAGCAAGAGGCCGGAGGAGACATGAGGAAACCATGCTAGTATTTTGTGAAACAGAGTCAGCTGACCAACTGCATTAGGGTGACCTAGGTGTTAAATGCAGATCCCCCAGCCCCAAATGAATGAGACTCTCTGGGGTTGGGGGTAGAAAATACGCATTTTTAGCAAGCACTATTGATGTAACCAAAACTTTGAGAACCACTGATCTTATACCATGTTATAATCATGCAATAAATGCCATACATTATTATGTGCCTTCTCAGTAGGATTTCTCTGTCTCTAGTAGAAATTCATGGCCTAACAGGAGCAAAAAAAATTAGCAAACAAGCCATCCCAGGAATTGTATAGCCAAATAATAGAGGTGAAAACAAAGTAAAACGGTGTCCCAGAGCATGTGGGGTCAGTCTGCTTGGTGACACACAGGGACAATTGTCAAGAAGGTCTTCCCCAAGTGGAAGCTCCACCTGCACATTTTTAGACAAAGTGGGTGAAGTATAGAGGTTACTGGACAGATGTGGACAGGAGGCACAAGCAGAGCGAATAATGTGGCAAAGCAGAGATGTGAGAGGGGCTCTGGCACACGTGAGGATGCACAGTGATTCCTTCTGTGGCTGCAAGGCAGGGAGTGAGATTTCGAGGGATAGCGGAAACACGTCTTCTCAACTGTGCAAAACTACAGATATGCTTGCCTTCCGCAGAGAAGAAAAGCCATTTGAAGTTTCTGGCATTAAAAAGCATAAACAAATCTCTAGGCTCTACTCTGACTTGATGTTTTTTTTTCCTTTTCCTAATTTTAAAATACACTGGCATCCTACACCAAATCCCAAGCAGATGGTAAATATAGTCGGCGATACCGTAAGTTGCTTTGCTTGTCTTACTTAAACTCTCCGCTGTAGCTAGCTTGGCCTCATTGTGCGCCACATTTGGCTGTAAGCTCCTTAAGAGAAAAGGTATCTTGCTTTACCCTGTCTGGGATCCTCACTGCAACAGCCCTCCATCTTCACTGTCTTTTGGGGCTCTAAGTCCCTCTTCTAATTTAGCCCCAACTTACGGGATCACTCTCTTTGTTTGATCTCACGTCCACTCCAAACCTAAATTCTTTCATTTCCTTAGTCTGTAGAAAAGGGGGATCCTTTCTTTCCTGGGCCCCGAATTCACCCACACCCCTCTTTAGCTTCAGGTCCAAACATGTGTATTCGGTTTGCACACTACTCAACTCAGGTCACCAGGCATCTGGCATTAGGTGCTTTCCTCAGTCTGTAATCACATCTTGATTGTCCTCTCCATTGCTGGTCTTTCCTGGTTTGGAGAGTCACTGAATTTTAGGGCTGGAAAGAATTTTTGAGCCATTCGGGATAACTTTCCTTGATTCACTTTTTAAAAAATTAAAAAGTTTTTTTTTTTTTGATATTTCTTGAACACAAACATATGGTTCTCTCAATCTTTTTTTTTTTTTTTTTAAAGATTTTATTTATTTATTTGAGAGAGAGAGAGAGCGCAAGAGGGGGTAGGGTTAGAGGGAGAAGCAGACTCCCCGCCGAGCAGGGAGCCCGATGTGGGACTCGATCCCGGGACTCCGGGATCATGACCTGAGCCGAAGGCAGTCGCTTAACCAACTGAGCCACCCAGGCGCCCAGGTTCTCTCAATCTTGTGAGGTAGGGATTATTATGGCTGTTATTATGCCTTTTCTATTACAGATTAGAAAGCAAAAGCTCAGAGAGGCTAAGTAACTTGCTCAGAGTTACCTAATCGATAGTGCCAAGACTCAAGCTCGAATCTGTTGGCTCCAAACTGAATGCTCTTTCCACTCTTCTATACTCCCAGCTTTAGAATATCTGCCTTGTATGGACTTTGCAGCCCCATCCACTGGATCCATTTATCTATCCTCTCTCTCACCCTGGTGTCTCCAAAAGGCCCTCAGCTTTCACTCTTTACAGCTCTACTCTCTACCATCATTTATCTCCGATTTGACTCAATCTAGAAGTTTCCTCTTCTCCCAAAGTTATGCTCAACAATATTAGCATGAAAAATGCAACCATGATCTTGCTCTGGAAGGTCCTACATGCTGTCTTTATTAAAATAGTAAAAATTTTCAAGACGCCACACTCACATTTTATATTGTGTACCTATGCCCTCATCCCTAACAAAACTATTCTGAATCATCCATGAATTATTTTTGGAAGAGGAGAATTCTTTACTGCATGGACCTAGATGTCATTATTTTCTTCCCTTATTTGCGATTACATCAGGACAGCTTCTGGTCCAGTGGGTGGGTTGTGAAACTAAAATTAATTCCTCTGAGTAAAGGTGCTTTGTGAACTGCATCAGACTCCATACTCATCGGGCACCACTATGGTCATAATTCCAATTGGTCCCTGATGGTCCCAGGAGTGCTGAAAGTGGCCTGACCGCCCTGCACACCCAGAACTTCCCCTGGGTCTGAGAAGCTGGAGCTGCCATCTAGATTTCATTTCTACTTGTACTCTACCAATGGGCAGAGCAACAATATTAAGGCAGTGCATGTATACTTCTCCTTCTTCCAACCCCTCCTTCTTTCCTGACTTTTCCACCTTTCCCTTCTATCATCCAATCTTCCCTTTGGGCTCAAATACAAAACTTCCATCCTTCCAGATCCATCCCAACCTAGTATTCTTTCATCTTTCACTGGCAGTACCACTTCTGTGGCATCCAGATGCTACCAATTGCAATATCTATTCTTTTTTCTTCAGCTTTGGTGTAATTTTGAGAAATAAACTCTTGAGAGCAGAGAGAGATGGGCTATTTTTATTTGAAGCAAAATCCATCGCTGGAACTGCTATCTGAGGTAAAGAAAAAGACTTTTGGAAAACAAGGCATTCAACTATTCCCATAGCAACAAGGGAATCAGGCATTGCTGTGTGGCCCAATAGATGTTTATGGAAACGCCAACACCTACAAAAGGATTATAAAGCAACGAGCATAGGAATTAGAGGCCAAGGATCTGGATAACAGAGAACCACCTCTGTCATTCATTGTATATGACCTTGAAGTTCTCAGAATTCAAGTTCCTTGCCTATGAAATGGGGTAAGGAATACCTGTGTCTTCAAGGTTGTTGTCTTAGCCAAATGAGATAATCTGTATGAAATTTCTTTGTCAGTTAGAGAGCTCTAGATAAATTATGATCACTCCGTTGGGGCAGATAATGCTGAGGTTTAGAGGTGACAGCAACCAAAGATGGATGATCGAATAAGGAGCACACACACACCAGGCTTTCGGGACCATGTTCAGGGTGGGGGAAATTCAGAGACAAAAGCCATAGCAGGTGTGTGAACCTGCTTCCCACTGCATTTGAACAGCATTCAAATACCCAGCAGGGCCAAACTTCAGCACTGGAAGAGAAACCTCAGTCTTTAGGCTGTGGGGCTTTTAAGTTGCATGGCTGAGAGAATACAATGCCCCCACATGGTGTGATGAACAGCTAGAGTCCAAACCTGTGGTCCTAGCCACCGTGTGGCAGAACCTTGGCACTGTCCTTATGTCATTGCTTCAGCATTCATCAGTTGAAGAAATCAAGCTATCCCAGCTACACTGCCACTTCAGGGTTCTAGCATAAGTTGGTTTGCTTGTCTTAAACTTTCAGCTATAACTGGTTTCTTTGGAGTTTTTCAGAGGCCAGCCTGTGAGGAATCAGTCTGGGAAAAGTCAGCCCTTACTTTTCCGTAGATTAATAAAGAATACTCCCCCCCCCCTTTGAGTTCTAAAATTTTTGAGTTTAGGGGCGCCTGGGTGGCTCAGTCATTAAGCGTCTGCCTTCGGCTCAGGTCATGATCCCAGGTTCTGGGATCGAGCCCTGCATCAGACTTCCTGCTCCGTGGGAAGCCTGCTTCTCCCTCTCCTACCCCCCCTGCTGTGTTCCCTCTTTCGCTGTGTCTCTCTCTGTCAAATAAATAAATAAAATCTTTAAAAATAAAAAAAATTTAAAAAAATAAAATTTTTGAGTTTATATAGAACTTTTTGGGTTGAAGATAAAAATAGCAGGCTTACTGGGGATAAAGGGTAGGGTGGAAATACGGGTGAGGTGTACAGCAGCAACAATGAGCTTGCTAGTTCTTCACCCCAGAATTAGGCAGACCAGCTATCAAATCACAGGCATCTTTTATAAACCATGGGCCTTTCTGGGCAGGAGCAAAGTGGTCCATTTCTCTGAAGGGAAGCAGATCCCAAAGGAAACCCAGTAAGTACTGACAAATTCCCCCCAGTCAAACCATCATAAACAAAATATGGTAGATACACACAACCCAGGGGAGGGGAGGAGTCAAGCTAGTAATTGAGAAAGGCTAGAACTATTAAAATAGATAGCTCCTAAAGAAATACATGCCATGAGATGAAATATTTCCTCTTAACCGATTTTGAGGAATCCAGTGAACTGTAGTCCGTCCTATTTCACATGAGAAAGGAGGTGTGTCTGAAGTTTTCCATTAAAGGAAGTCCCATTCCCCCTCTCCATGGATATTTAGTATAACTTAAGATAACAGCTATCTGAATGACAAAGCCATTTTCCATGCAAAGTCTCATCCCATCTTAAAACAAGCCTGTGAGTAATAATAATAGTGTCTAGTACTCAATTTGCAGATGAGCTAAATGACCAGGATCAAACAACTAGTAAACAGAAGACCTTTAGATTTAAACATTATTTCAATGAAACTATAGGAGCTTCATAGGACCTCATCAGCTTTAAACAATATGCAAGAAAACTATTGGGAGGCTCTAAATCATTGTACTTTGGTGCAATTATTTTAGGGGTAGTAGTGCTGTAAATAACTTCAAAGCCATGTGTTTGATCTGGGTTATCTTTTGGTTGCTTAACTTCATCAAAGGTGTGTCTGATGGACTGAAATTTCAGTACTTAAAGTCATACAATAAAGGTCCAAAGAGAGAGAAAGTGGAATGTTTTCACTTTTGCATTATTCCTCAGCTCAAATATATTCAACAGATTCCTCTTAAATATATATATATATTTAACCACCAAATTGAAGACCAGAGAGAGTCCTGAAAACTGCTATCTTCACAACAATTTACTAAGCTCCTTCTATATGCCGAGCATTTCACCAGGCATTATAAATATATAATTTCAATCCTTACAGCCCTAAAGAGAGATAGTATTATCTCAGTTTTATAAATGGGGACAATCTGGGACTTCAGAGAGGCTAGTCGTCGTGTGTGAGCTCCCACATTTAGGAACTGATCGGGTTAGAACTGGTGGTTTCTGAGTGACAAATACTAATAGCACCGCTTCAGAATTAAAGTAAAGGACTTTTCAGCCGTGAAAGTAGATCTTCCTGTATGACCACTGCCAGGTCTATCAGCAGCAATCACTCACCTCGGAGGCTCAGAGGCTGAAGTCTTAAAAAGTACATTGCAAATGGGTGAGTAGTTTAAATCCATCCATGTCTTTTTAATGAGTTTACAACTCCCTTACCAAGCCTTCAGAAGTTCAAAATTGATACAGAATTAATAAAAAACACAGGTAGAAAGAGGGATAATCCATAATATGGTATCGTGATAAATTCCAAGGACCCTCAGTGTCGAAGCCTCACACAACAGATGTGGAACAGCGTGCTAATGCTATTCACAGAGAGCCATGGAATCATGAAAGATTTAACTCACTGATTTAAACTGAATTAATATCTTGCCCTTTAAGATTTCTATATTTTATTTATATTTTTCCTGAATTGGAAGGATGCAATATTTTTATTTAAAAGGTTACTGACATAAAGTCTTACTGCAGAGTAAAGATGAACCAATATGATGTGTCAAGCTGACTTACTTTGTCCCCCAATGCTGAATTATATATATAAAAAAAACTATAATAAAATATATTATAAGAACTTAACAGCATCATTGTGACCCATGTGTGTCACTCAGATTTACAGAATTCTAGAGCACCCAAAGGTTGTCCATCTCCCTGACAGCAGAAGGTCCTCAAAAGGAGCTGGATCTCATGATTCTTTTGACCCACTTCCCTCATAATCTGGTTCATTACTGGGCACCAAACACATAACGGTAGAAGTAAGTGTAGAAAGTATTTTTTTCTGAATTGCATTTTGAATTTCTAAATTTTGCAGAGACAAAGAGAAAAGCTGAATCTTAAATTAGTAAGTGAAACTATTTATTAGCCATCTGAGTAGGAAGAATACTGCAGGAAGATATAATTATAAAACCTGAATGTAGCTGGGATCCAGCTTAGAGTGTTCAGCCTGTTTATAAAATATGCCAAATATCAGATGGCATGCAAAGGGCAATGTGTTAATAGCAGAAAGACAAAACACTGGCTACGATTTCCAGGAAAGACTAAAGATTTTGGACTAAGCTTTTGGCAGAACTGCTCGACAACATACTTTTTCACTCGAAATCCAACTGCTTAGAGATAGAAAGGACTTGAAGGAAATGAGGAAAGTTTATTTTAAGCACCTTAAGCATTGTTCTTTTTGAATCTTTCACTTGCTACACAGAGAAAAATAAATACAAAAAGGATACCAACCACAGAATGTTTAGTTTGTAAATTTAAAGCCCCTAAGTTATCCACCCCTCTCTCCAATTGCCTATAACAAGGCAACCCTATAAAATTTGAAGAAAAAAAGGAGCCTAGAATATGGAATCAGAAGAGTTGTATTTAAATGAAGGTCTAGCTGCTTAAAGAGATTTGCAACTCATCTCACCTATAAAATTAGGGATTGTATTACCTTTCCTTCTTTGCCAAAAAAACCAATGCTATGATTATTAAGATATTCTGATGACTCATCAATGGTTGCTATTCGCTTTTGCCTGCTCTGGAGATCATGATTTTAAAGGCTTTGCAATATATCTTTTCTACCCTACTACTGCAATGATGCATTTTCAACTTAAGTTTTTTCCACTGACTTTTTATTTCTCTTAGAATCCAGGAAAAAGTCAACACTTACTACACAGTGTGCAAAGGTCTGTGATAGTTGCAAAGAAAAACACGACCATAAATAAAATCTGATCCTACCTTCAAGAAACTTATAACAGAAAGGATACAGGTACTAAAAACATGGTTGTGATAAAAAGGCATTATCTGAAAGACCAGATGATTACAATAATAGTCTCTAATGAATAATGCCTTCCTGTGTCCTTGCCCCTTTGCAGTATGACATGGCCATTTCTCACACTAAAAGGATAGAGTCAACAGAGTCAACTTCTTCATTCCTTGAATTTGAGCCGGTTTTGTAACTTGTCTTGACCAAGGGAGGGTGGCAGGAGTTGCATGGCATAAAATCTAGAGTATAGGCATTTGGAGACCTCATGGTTTCTACTTTTACTATCTTGGGACCCAACTGTCATATAAAGAAGATTTGGTTAGACTAAGAACTGATAAGAAACCATGTGGTGAGAGAGATCCTAGTCTTCCCTCTATGCCCAGACCATCTTAAACCCTCCAGCTTTTGCCAACTCACCAGCTGACTGCAGCCACACGACTGAACTTAGGCAAGACCAGCAGAGAAATTGCCTGGCCAGCACACAGAAATGTGAGAAATAGTAAATTATTGTTTTCAGCCTCTAAGTTTTAGAATAATGGATAACTGAGATGTCTGATAAGTACTATAACAGACATAAGAAGTGATTTGGGAACAAAGAAGAGTTAGAAATTATTTCCTGTTCAGAGGATGTGGGGTGACAGTTAAAGACAACTTTACAGCAATAATGTTTTTCCTTTTTCTTTTTTGGGGGGGGCTATTTTTTTTTTACAATTATGACTGTGTTATCTTTTTTTTAAATTTTTTTACTGTTATGTTAATCCCCATACATCATTAGTTTTAGATGTAGTGTTCCATGATTCATTGTTTGTGCATAACACCCAGTGCTCCATGCAGAACGTGCCCTCTTTAATACCCATCACCAGGCTAACCCATCCTCCCATCCCCCTCCCCTCTAGAACCCTCAGTTTGTTTTTCAGAGTCCATCAACTCTCATAGTTTGTCTACCCCTCCGATTTGGGGGGGCTATTTTTCATACAACTTTATTGCAAATATTTAAAGTATAAAATTTGGGGTGCCTGGGTGGCTCAGTTGGTTGGGCAACTGCCTTTGACTCAGGTCATGATCCCGGGGTCCTGGGATTGAGCCCTGTGTCAGGCTCCTTGCTCAGCGGGGAGCCCGCTTCTTCCTCTCCCTCTGCCTGCTATTCTACCTGCTTGTGCTCTCTCTCTCTCTCTCAAATAAATAAAAAATATTTTTAAAAAAGTATAAAATTTGATGAGTCTTGGCATGTGTCATCACTATAATCAAGATAAAGAATGCATCCATCACCCACAAGTTTCTTTTCTAAAGTGGTTGTATCATTTTACATCCCTACCAGTAGTGTTACTGTGAACCAGCTGTCCCACAACATCATCAACCCTTGATATGGTATTTTTCTCAATTTTAGCCATTCTAGTGAGTGTGGTTTTAATTTGTATTTTCATGACTAATGACACTGAGCATGTTTTCATGTGCTAATATGCCATCTGTATATCATGTGTGGGTGTTTGTTTCACTAGATTTTGTCAATTTATTTTTGCATCTATTGAGGTGATCATATAGAGAAACTGGGTCCTTAAATATTTATAGTTTTCCTTCTTCCTCCCATTCTCTATTTCCTGTCTTTCTGAGATTCCAATTACACATCTTTAAAGGCATTTCATTGTGCCCATATGCCTCGAAAGGTTGTTCCATTACTTTCTTCTTCCTATGCTTCAGTGTGTATTGTTTCCTATTGACCTATCTTGCAGGTCACTAATTCTGTCTTTTGTGTGCAAATCCAGTGTTACATCTGTCTAATGTGTTATTAATTCCAGATATTGTATGCAGTCACAGAATGTCTATTTTTGATTAACTTTATAGAATAACTTTCTGATGAAAGCCTCTACCTTTTCATTTTTTCCCGTTAACTTTTCTCAAACAAAAATAACATAGTTATCACTATAAAAACACCGTATGTTAACTATACTGAAATTAAAATTAAAAGAAAAGAGGGGCCCCCGAGTGGCACAGTCAGTTAGATATCCAACTCTTGGTTTCAGCTGAGGTCATGATCTCAGTGTCTTGAGATCAAGCCCCACATTGGGCTCTGAGCTCAGCGAGGTCTGCTAAAGTTTCTCTCTCCCTCTCCCCCTCCCTGCGCTCTCTCTCCAAAATAAATAAATAAATCTTTTGTTTTACTTTTAAAAAAAGAAAGAAAAATAAGTTATTTTAGAGTTCTTGTCAGCTAACTCCATTATCTGGATTATCTGTGGGTCTGTTTCTTGTATCTTTTTTCCTTAGTTTTTGGTCATGTGGTCCTATCTTTCGGCATGTCTCAGAATCTTCAATTAATTTCCAGGTGTTATACATAAAAGTTTTACAGGCTTCTGGTGATATCTTCCTCCAGAGAGGTTCATCCTTCCTTTTGCTAGGACAATATAGTGTTCACCCTAATCCAGCTAGAAATCATGATAAATCAAGGCAGAGTTCCAAACCTTGGTATAAGGCTTCTTCTACCTTTGCCCTGGCCTTCAGAATTTTCAAATGATAACCTAGGCTGTTCCCCAGATCCCCTTCTTCCAGCAGGTTCTGAATTTAGTCTTTGTTTCATAAGGCTTTCTGCTTAATTTTGTCTTCTGTCCTAAATAGCTCTACAATTTTGCAAATTTTCTGAGAGGGAATTACATATGCTTGAGGCTTCTGTATATCTCTACCAAAAGCTCTCCTGGTTTCTGTCCCCTAGAAGCAAGACTTAAAATATACAAAACCAAAATTATCAGCCTCCTGACTGCAACAAGAATGGACAAAAGCTCCCAAGCTAAAAGCAGCTTTAGAAGTCAACTCACTTTTAAAATGTTCACTTCTCTTTGGAGTCCTGCCTAGGCAGGTTTCCACTGCCTTCAAATAGATGAGCTGAGATATGGTGGTGGTGGACTTAATAATTTCTAGCAACTAGTGATGGTTGTACTGTTTATTCTTTCCCTTTCTCAATAGAAGTGGTTATTGCATACTTGGTATGTAGGGGCAGATACTTTTTTCATTTATAGGATATCTGATATCAGTGAGCCAGTTTAAAACCTTATAGAGAGAATAGTATATTCCCGGAGTTGAATGCAGTCACTGCATGGAAACTTGAGCCCACTCCCCTGTGGATGGGTGTTTTCCATATAGAGAAAAAGGTGAGACATGAATACTTGGTAGCCAAAATGGTAGATTGTGATACACAACTAGTTTTCCCCCAAAATGTCCTTCCCTTCTTTCAATTTTTGGCTATATATTCAGCCATACATATGGGGAGATTTACAAGCATCTCTTTCAGTTCAGTGTTCATATGATGGACGTCTGATACATAAGTAGATGCGTCATGTGGCAACTTAAAAGTTGGTTCAAGCCCTTTTCTTTCTAGTTCCTTCCTCCTGGATAGACTGCAGATGTGATAGCTGGAGCTGAAGCAGCCATTTTAGATCATGAAGTGACTACTGAGAACAAAAACTAATTACATGAATGAAGCAGAAGGATGGAAATCTGGGCTTTGCTGCTTTGTGGAACATAACCCTTATACTAGCATACTAGTCCTGGGCAACATACCACAACAATTTTATATGAGAGAGAAATAAATGTCCATCTTGTTTCAGCTACTATTATTTTGGGGTTTTGTTACTTACAGCTAAACCTAATCTAAACTAATTAGGAAAGTTCAGGATGGCAGTTCTCAAAGTGTGAAAGTGTGGTCTGCAGATTCCGTCTGTGAGGTCAAAACCATTTTCATAATATACTAAAACCTTATTTACCTTTTTCACAGTGGTGACATGTTCACTGATGGTGCAAAAGCCATGGTGGCTAAAAGCACCAACATTAGAATGAATAAAGACACCAGTAGTGACTGTATTCTTCATTGCCATGCACTTGGAGTTGGGGGAGAGGGAGAAGAAAAGCTTCACTCAGTGTCCTTCAAAAAGCAGTAAAAATTATTTATTTTAAAAATTGACTGTTGAGTAAATGTCTTTTTAATATTCTATATGAATAGGCAAATGTGCACAAAATACTTCTGGGGAGACCAAAATATGATGGTTATCTTGTAGAAAAGCAATTATGAGATTGTTTTGTGAGATAAACTTGGTTATTCAGATGTGCATATTTGGCAGATATTTTTCTCAAACATGAATGAAGTGAACTGTCACTTCAAGGAAAATTAATGGTATGTGTTCCCAATGACAAAATTTAAGCTTTCACGTGAAAATCAGAATTTTGGGAAACATGTATCTGCCATCTGAATTTGAAAGCTTCCCAATACTTAAGAGGCACTTTTTAAAATGATATCACTGGTCATATTATACATGATTTTTAAATTTTATGTGGGAAATGTATTAACATTGGGAGGATCTGCATAATTTGGTGAACCAATAATTTCCAAATGCTGAATGCATGCTGTTATAAAATCATGCATGGGGAAAAATGTTCAAAGTGCAAGGTAGAACAAGAGGTTTTAATGTAACCCAGTGCAAAATTTCATTGATATGGTTTTGAATTCTACAGTGCAATGAACCATTTAGAAACTACCCCTTCTACAGTGTTAGTAGTGTCCAAGAATAAATCTATAGTCATATAAAAAGGTTATTAAAATATTCTTCCTTTTCCCAACCATATATCTGTGTGAGGCAAAATTTTCTTCATATACTTCAAACAAAACAAACATCAAACAGATTGAATGCAGAAAGATATGAGAATCCAGCTGTCTTCTAGCAAGCCAGACATTGAAGAGATCTGTAAAAAATGTAAAAACAATGCTACTCTTCTCACTATACTTTCAGAAAATAGTCTTCATAAGATGTGTATCATTTATGTTAACATGAAGTTGGTTTATTATTATTTTAAAATAAATTGTAAATATTTTTGTAATTTGTCAGTTATAATTTCTAATGCAGTAAATATTTTTATAGCCTTCATGAACAAACAAAAGGTTTTTGAGGACCTCTATATTTTTTTTTCAGAGCTCAAAGGAGTCTTGAGTCAAAACATTTTAAAATCTTTGGTTTGTGATACTGAAAGAATTAGAGATACAATTACAAAGCTGTACTCTGTGAAATAATGAGATCAGGAAAAGTACCATCAAGCTCAGAGTTGGGTAAATAATGCCCTACTCAGAAAAAAGAGGAGTGCAGATAGGTTCTAGAAATTGTAGACTAATATACTTGACATTAATCCTCAAGGGAAATCCTCCATTAGTGCAGATTAAACAGAAAGTAAAGTGGTCACCACTGGCTCCCAACACAAGTTCACTAAGAATAAATCATGCCAACCAAAGAATGTTTGTTTCCTTGGTAACCAGCAGAACAGGACATTATACATACTATATTTCCCATTAAGCATTTGACTATCTGTTACAAACAATGGACTAGAGAACTGCCAGTAGAAGATGAACCATGAACCAATCGACCTGAAGCAAAATGTGGGAAGTTCAAAAATGATACAGAACATGACTTAGGAAGTGTTTACTACTGATACACAATGGGCTGGGAGTCAAGCCAGAATTCAAGCTCCTAGAGAGAAGTGCACAGTGATGTGGGTGGCGAGAGTTGGCCCGTTAAACAAATATCTACTGTAGACCCACCATGTTTCAGGCCCTGTACAAAGTATTACAGATAGAGAAGTGAACAAGTTGGATGCTTACTATGTGCCTTTGTGGCACTGACATTTGAAGCACAGTCAGATCTTTTTCTTCTTATGAAATGTGGGTATGAATTAGTATGGAAGGTTAAAACTGTTAACCATAAAATGAACTAAAAATTAATTTAGATTTTTTCTCCTCCCAATTGGGGGTAAGGGAGAAAAAGAGAAAATGTCTGACTTATATACTTTAAAAATAACAGCACGGAACATAATATACATTATAAAAACTGCATTTCCATCAGTCCAAGGTTGGGGAAAAGAAGAGAAAATAAGGAAGAAAACAATTGCACCTGAGACATAAGGTAAAGAGATACAGAATAACCACTGTTGTGCAGGAATGGTGATGGTGGGGTTGACATGCAGGAGAGAAAAACTCTAATTCTAATTAAAGTAGCCCCAGTTTTTTTTCAACTAACTCTCTTGAACTCCATGTATATCTAGCATCTGCATAACTATTTTATAAATGGTAAAGCACTACACAAATGTATAGCTTTCATATTAGCAAATGGCAAACCTTTACTGAATTTCACAATTCTCACAGAAAATTCCTTTATCCAACAGTTTTGGAAGGTTCACCCCTTCTCCCCTCAAAAGTAGTTCCTTTTAAGTTTAATTCTTCAGTCATCATTCTCACTTTCTATTCCTGTGAACAAAAAGTTTGACTTGGACTTGTCAAATCACACAATCTCTCAGGTGCCTCCTACTCTTTTTAATTGGTGTCAGTAAAAAAAAGTGTTCAAATTTCTTTCATTCATAAACCTGTCAATGGCATTAACATGTTTGATGTCATAAATTTTAATATAAAAGCCAATATACAACACTATGTGCTTCATACTGCTGTCAGCAAAGATCGGTAGACACTAAAAGTCCTGAAGCTTCAAAATTAAAATGTTATATGTCCTCGCTTTAAGTAGTATTCCATTTCTAAAAGTTAAAGAAGAAAAACCAATTTCAGTGTTACAACTCATATACCAATAGCAATTATTGCTTTGGTAAAAACAAGTGATCTGTTAGTAAGATTTCATTATGAGCACAAAACAAACCCTAAATAATTTGCAGATGGGTTAACCACAGATTGTATGAATTCCCAGGGAGCTTCCCCAGGCTTCTTGGGCCATTTCCCTCTACTGCTGACAGTAAATATGCGGGGAGTATTAATCCCAACATTTAAATATTAGTATTTAGACTTAATCCAGAAAATATTAATAATGCGAAGCAAATAAAAAAATCTTACAAGACATTCCAAAGTGAAATATATCTCACAGGTCTGAGATTTCCTTAACATGTATTGTTAATGTTCTCACTTCTTTCAGGTCTTCCCTAAGCATTCTATAAAAATAAACCCTCAACTCTGAGAAACAAACTGAGGGTTTTAGAGGGGAGGGGATGGGGGAATGGGTTAGCCCGGTGATGGGTATTAAGGAGGGAACGTATTGCATGGAGCACTGGGTGTTAAACGCAAACAATGAATCATGGAACACTACATCAAAAACTAATGATGTAATATATGGTGACTAACATAACATCATAAAATAAAATTAGTAATAAATAAATAAATAAATAAATAAATAAATAAACCCTCACATATGACCACTGGTACTTTCCATGCTCCTTACTTTGTTTCATTTATCTCTAGAACTTATCACTGTCTGCAATAAAAAATATTTCAGTGTATGTTTGCCCCACTGATGCCCCCCTCCCCAGAATAAACTTCACGAGAATGAGAATGTTCTAGCTGTTTGCTCAGTTCCTTGAACAGTTGTGAGCACATAGTAAGCATAGAATTTCTTAAATGAACCTTGAGATTATAAGCACAATTCCCTTAGATTATCGGTAAGAAAACAACTCCACAAATCTGAAGGTAAAAAGGAACCTAAGCAGAGAAGAGACGTTACAAAGTCCACAGAATTGATGCCCTATTGCATAGTAACTAAGAACACAGGCTTCAAACTTGGACAACACTGGATTCCAGTCCACTTATTAGTAGTGACCTCATAGGTCTACTACTAACTTTCCATATAAAATTTACCCAATATAAAATAGGGATAATAATAGCACCAACTTAACGTCATTATTTAAAGTGATTAAATATGACAGTGTGTAAAATACTTACAAAACAGCAAGTGAGTACTTAATAAAAGGGAACTAACATCATCATCATCATTATCACCATCATCATCTCACTCAGGCTCCATAGCCTAATATTTCCCCAAAAAATCCTGGTAAGCCTGGCTATCTAGTTGCTAAATCCATACAGCTGAGAAGTGGCAAGTTAGAGAGAGAAGGAGTTGCCAAAAGCCGAGAGCAGTAAAAAGATGGGAGGAAAATTAAAGTTTTCCTGAGGCACTGCATTACAGCACAATGATAATGTCCATGGGGATGGTGCTTAGCCACTAAGAAAAAGATGACATTACATTTAATACATTCTTTTAAGATGGGAAGAAAATATAATTCTAAAATTAGGAAGATTTACTTCAAAATGGTTTACACAAACTTGTGTGAAAGATAAACTTCCATTACCTTCAAAATTCACCTCCTACAGAAAAGGAGTAAATGAGGCATTATTCTACAGAAGGCTTGGATATCTCTGCTGTAAAGACCCATCAGTGTGATTTATGCCAATCTCTCTAGTGTTATTTTTGACATCCTATTAAAGATCAAATTGTCTCAATATAGGATCATTCTTCTCTCATAATCTGTAATGGATCACCAATGTGGATTTGAGGGAGGTAGTAAATAATTCCATTTTACTGTCTCAGTGACATTGCTACAACCCTGTAAAAAATCTGCATTTATTTATTCTATTTCCTTTAGTGACAGAATAACCAGAGTCGTCCCTTAGAGATTAGGAAGAAAATCAAATTTCAAAATCAAAACCACATTCCAAATTTTTTAAAAGATATTTTTTTGTTCAATTCCTTTGTAAAAACATTGGTCACCATTTAACATACAGTGGCAACAAAATGCACCCAATTCACATGCATCAACAAGTCAATAAATCGTAATACACAGACAACATGAATTTCAAACGAACAGTACTAAAGTAGCTCATGTTGTATTTAACTATAGTTATGGTGCTTCCAATAAAGAAATAGCTAATATGAGAAAAAAGATTCCAGTTTCAATCTGAAATAAGATTATTTGTGACAAGTACCATGAAACTATGATTTTATGAAGTCATTATCTTAAAGGGAGCCATTTTTCAGAAATCACTTGGTGCCAAGCACCAATACTCATGTAGAGTAAGATCTTGAAAAGATGTGTACCTTAGGTTAAGGACAAAAGGTCTCCATTTTTTGAAAGTTAATTATCTGAATGATTCACATATTTATTGTGCCCCCAAATTAAAATATCTTTCAACATGAAGGTTATATATGCTATGTTTTGACACTTTAAATAATTCTGTAGACATTCAACTAAATTGAAATCTTCTGTAGGACTGGATTACTTTCAAAAGCAAAAAGTGAAAACCAATAATCAAAGCCCTTTCTAAACTCACAGGCAAGGTTTCTGGATGTGGGATTTAATTAATAAGAAAATTTAAGCACCACAATAAAATAGTTTTTAGAAAACAGAAAAGACTGGCAATATACAAGTTAGGAACAAATGCACTTAGACATTTAAAAAAATTGTTTAAATAAGCACTCTAATCCTTCCAGCTAAAATAATAAAAAAAATTCTTTTTGGTGTGTATGTAGTACTATGTGGAACATAAAAACCACAATTCTGCTTAAGAAGTCAAGTTCTATAATTCTAATTTGATCAAATGAGACTACCGTATTATTTGTACATAATAAGAATGTCATATATTTATTTTTATATTATATGATTTATTTTCTTCTTTTTTCTCAAAAATCTATGATTAAAGAAGAGCTCTAAATTATTTTGGAGTGCACAGACGGTAATTTATGACAAATTGCCTTGTGGGAAAAAACAGCCCCTCTGAAAATAAGAGGTCAAAGTAAGTATGTGCAAATAAAACTTTAAACTAAGGTAACTATATATACAGCCATCTTAGAAGTTTTCCTTCTTTTGCATCTATTTAGCAACATAAATAATTTCAGTGGCCCAAACAGTTATTTTAATTTCAGTTTTTCTCCTCCATGATGTGTTTACTCTTACAAGTAAGAGTAATTTTTTAGCATATGTAACAGACCACATGCTAACAAACTTTAAGGGCTCATAAAATTAAAATTTATGACTCATATATAGTTGTACTATATATGTTAGATACGCAAGGCTGAAAAGCAATCTCAACCTAGAATATTATTTAAACATCACAAAAGAAGAAGACCAAAAAAAAAAAAAAAAAGATTTCTCCTCACGTAACTTTTGACTACTAGACTATTCATAGCAAAAAAGAAAAGTATAAAATATTTAGTCTTCACCTCAAAGTAAGTTATCCAGAAATAAAACACACTAAACAAGACATCAGGAATATGAGTATGGAGACTCAGATTCATTCAATTCAGATGAGAAGATGCTTTGGGGAAAAAGAAATCCATCCCAAACAATCAAATTTGTATCTCATTAACCTCCCAAACACAACTTCAACTTCACCACTTATACCATAAGCCATCTTGACAGTTCCCATTTTCTTTTTCTCTAAAAAAAATTTTAGCCTCTTAATCTCCAAGTGTCATGTCAAACCCCTTATTTTACCTTAATTCCACAATCCCCATTTATAAAAGACCCTAAAATAATCATTTTCTTCCGCTTAGGAGCAGAAGCTACCATGTTATGATTCAAAATTGAGAAATTAAAGATTAAAAAAATCAACTGAAAATAATACACTTATTAACATACATGGTTTTATGTAGTAGGGACACCACATAATTACTCATTCTGATTAAACCTCTGGCTCTTGAGACAGTGAGGTCAGAAAATTAAAATGAGTAATAGATACTTAAAATACTTAAAGTGTGTGTTTATCTTGAATTGACTAAGAGTTTAAAAAATGACTAAAATTATATGATTGTAAATGTTCAATGTAAAACAGTAGAAAATTCATGTTGCCAAATAGAGTAAAAAAAAAAAAAAACCTTTAACTTATATTAAACACCTTAAGTAATGTGGCAAAAATCTCAAGGCTGAGTTGTAACTAGAGAACAACAGCGAAGACAGAGGATCCTTTCATGCATGCACACAGATGAAGTAACAAATACTCAAACCCCAACTCAGTACAGTACGCCAATGACTGATACTTAAATGATATTTTGATATATAAAGAAAAAGAAAAAGGTAAAATGTTGACTGCCATTGATGAAAAAGCATTTCAACAATTTACACAAAATGGATACTAAACATTTTTTAAAAAGATGTCCTAAGAAAACCAAGCCACAATAAGTTAGTGTTTTCCATAATACATGCTGAATTATTTGATCCCATATCTATACACTGTTATTGTCTTAATTCCTAAATGTTGTGACAGCATATTTAGTAATTGAGGTACATTAGTTTACATTTTTTTATAGATACTCTAAGAGGGTTAATTTTTCTTTTCCAGTTTTTCATCTTCTTCACCTCCTCCAAAGAAAAGCAAAGGAAACATTCCTAGAATGCAGCCAATAGTCACCCCAACAGCTTTGCCCTAAGGAAACAAAAGAAAACATTTTTTGAAAGTTATTTTATCCCTGAAAGAAGAATCCTTGCCTAAGTATCTATGATAAATAATTACTATATATTATAAAATTCAACTGTAATTGCATTTCTTTTGATCATAGTAACTTAAATGTAAAAATAAGCCACATATGACAAAGGAGGCAAGAATATGTAATGGAGAAAAGATAGTCTCATAAATGGTGTTGGGAAAACTGGACAGCTACATGCAAAAGAATGAAACTGGACCACTTTCTTACACGATACACAATAATAAACTCAAAATGGATTAAAGATCTAAATATAAGACCTGAAACCATAAAAATCCTAGAAGAAAACATAGTAATCTCTTGAACATCAGCCTTAGCAACATTTTTCTGGATCTGTATCCTCAGGCAAGAAAAAACAAAAGCAACAATACACAATTGGGACTACTTCAAACTGAAAAGCTTTTTGCAGAGCAAAGGAAACCATCAACAAATGACAAAGCAATCTACTAAATGGGAGAAAATATCTATAAATGATATAACCAATAAGGGGTTAATATCCAAAATATATAAAGAACTCATACAACTTAACACCAAAAAATAATCTGATTAAAAAATGGGCAGAGGACCTGACTAGACATTTCTCCAAAGAAGACATACAGATGGTCAACACATGAAAAAGTGCTCAATACTACTAATCATCAGGGAAATGCAAATCAAAAGCACAATGAGATATCACCTCACACCTGTCAGAATGACTAAAATAAGAAACACAAGAAACAAGAAGTGGAGAAAAAGGAACTCCCATGCACTGCTGGTAGGAATACAAACTGGTGCAGCCCTGTGGAAAATAGTATGGAGGTTCCTTTAAAAATTAAGAATAGAACTACCATATGATCCAGTAATCACACTACCGGGTATTTACCCAAAGAATACAAAAACACTAATTTGAAAGGATATATGCACCCCTATGTTTATTGCAGCATTATGTACAATAGCTAAACTATGGAAACAGCCCAAGTGCACACACACACACACACACACGAATATTATTCAGCCATAAAAAAGAATGCAACAACATGATGGATCTAGACGGCATCACGCTAAGTGAAGTAAGTCAGAGAAAGACAAATGCCATATGATTTCAATCATATGTGGAATTTAAGAAAAAACAAAGGGGGGAAAAAAGAGAAACAGACCAAAAACAGACTCTTAACTATAGAAAACAAACAGATGGTTATCAGAGGGGAGGTGGGTAGAACAGGTGAAGGGGATTATCTTATCTTGATGAGCACTGAGTAATATATAGAATTTTTCCATCACTGTATTTACAGTACACCTGAAACTAACACTGTATGTTAACTAGACTGAAATTAAGAAAAAAAAGACAAGAAATAACAAATATTGATGAGGATATGGAGAAAAGGGAACCCTTGTGCACTGCTGGTCGGAATGTAAATTGGTGTAGCCACTATGGAAAACAGAACGAAGGCTCCTCAAAAAATTAAAAATAAAAATACCATATGACCCACTAATTCCACTTCTGGGTATTTACCCAAAGAAAATAAAAACATTAATTTGAAAAGATATATAAATAACCCTATATTTAGTGCAGCATTATTTACAATGGCCAAGATATGGAAGCAACCTAAGGGTCCATCAATACATGAATAAAGAAGATGCAGTATATGTGTATGTGCATGCACACATACATATACATGTATGCAGGTGTATGTGTATATGCATGTATACATACATATATATTGCGCATATGTATGTATACTACATATATACATTTGTATATTTGCATGTGTATATGTATGTATACACATGTGTATGTGCATGTACACACACACACACACACACACACAATGGAGTATTACTCAGCTATAAAAGAGAATGAAATCTTGCCATCTGTGACAACGTAGACGGACCTAGAGGGTATTATGGTACTTGAAATAAGACAGAAAAAGACACATAACATATGATTTCACTTACATGTGGAATCTAAAAAACAGAACAAACAAAAAGCAGAAACAGACCCATAGATACAGAAAACAAAGTGGTGGTTGCCAGAGAGGAGGAGATGGAGGGGATGGGTGAAATAGGTGAAGGGCAATAAGAGTACAAATTTCCAATTATAAAATAAATAAGTCATGAGAAAGAAAAGTACAGCATAGGAAATATAGTCAAAAATGTTATAATAACTTTGTATACTGAAGGATGGTGACCATACTAATTGTGATATTTTGTAATATATATAATTGTTGAATCACTAGGTTGTACACCTGAAACTAATATAATATTGTATGTCAACTACACTTCAATTAAAAAAAAATAAGCTACAAAAAGGTTCTAGAACAAGTAATATTTAAAGTTCAATGCAACTAGGAAAAGTTTTTTCAAATTGCCATGAAATAACACCAAAGAAATATTCAAGTAGAAAAATACCTTTTAGAAATTGTACATACATTTTAACGTCTGAAGATAGGGGAAAAAAAAAACTCACCAAATACTCTCAATATATTTGGATTTGCTCCTTTTGTATATACTCCTTTTCAATATTTATTCCCATGTATACCTAATTATATGTAGGTCTAATTGTTATGTAAACATAGCTTTGTTTTCTGCCTCAATTCTTACCCCAGAGCCACACATGTTATAATAAGCTCTTTTTTCAAACTATTTCATAAACTTAATAGAAAACTTCTAAATTCCACTGAACTGATGGCCTATAATCTGTTTAAATCTCTCCTTATACCATTAAAAGTCACTGCTACTTTTTCACCAGTATAAGTGATATTACAATAAACATTTTTATGTATAGTTTTTCCCAATGATTTATTTAAAAATCAAATATGAATATTTGTGCATATTCATAAGGTAATGAATGCCATGCTGTCTATTCTACACAAAAATGACTGCAAAAACATATATACCAATTGAAATATAGTTGACCCTTGAACAACACAGGTTTGAACTGTGTGGATCCACTTATATGTGGGTTTTTACAGTGCAGTACTCCTAAATGTATTTTCTTTTCCTCATGATTTTCTTAGCAACATTTTCTTTTCTCTAGCTTACTTTATTGTAAGAATACTGTTTATAATATGTATAACATATAAAATATGTGTTAATCGACTATGTATGTTATTGGTAAAGCTTCCAGTTAACAGTAAGCTATTAGTAGTTAAGTGTTTGGGAAGTCAAAAGTTTTATGTCGATTTTCAACTCATGGGGGAGATGGTGCCCCTAACTCCCAGCTTGTTCAAGGGTCAACTGTATATGCATATGTACATGGATATACACACACCAATTTTTGTACAACCGTACCTACTCTATGAACACTTTTAAATTTTTATTTTTGTAAATAATTTTTTAAATTTGCATTTCTAGGATAATCATCAAGGTTAAGCCTCTTTCAATTAAGTTTTATTTCTTCATATAAATATTTATTGAGAATCTACTACGTGCCAAACTCTGCGCTAGCTACCAGAGAGACAAAGCCTAATTAGACGCAGTCGCTCTCTCTCTCCCAGGAACTTCCAGTTAGCTATACAGAGAAAAGCAAATAAATAAAACAAGTTCTATCAAACATTACAGGTGCTATGACAGCTACATAACCAACAGTTCTGAATAAAATGTTTTTTTCCTATATATTGTCCATTTATCTATCAGACCCTACAAGTTTTCTGATAAATTTCAAGATTAGACATTAGTGTTTGACAACAGCTTGCATAAATATTTTCAATTCTGTTATTTTTGGGTTTTTGGTCATGGTAGTAGTGATGGTGGTATGCCCATGCTTTATATTAACAGTCAGACTTGTCATTTTCATCATGTCAAACTTCGGAAAGAATCACTCCTACAGAGTTTTAATAAGCAGAAATTTTCTTCATTCCAGAGGCTGAAAAAGTTAATCCTAGATCCTTATCTTGACCTGAAAGTTTGTATTCATTTCTATTTAGTTATAAACACAGAGAGAGACTATTTTATTTTAGATTCTGGACTTTCCCATACACATGAAATGTCCATTGCCACTTCTACTTCTCACCCATTCTGTTAGAATGCTTGTTACTATTGTCCATGGAAACCAAGGCTTTCCTCCCCACTCACTGTAGGATTCCCAGTTAATGAGTTCCAACCCAATTATCTCAATGGGGCATAAAGTCAATAGGGCAGAGAGGGAGGAAAGAAGTGGGATATCCTTTTCTGGCTCCCTGATTCAGAACCTGAAACATCTTTCCATTGAAAAATCAGTTACTTATATATTATTATCAGGTCTTATGATAGTCTAGGCCTTATAATTAACTACACTGGGGCTAACCTAAGAACTTGAGTACATCCATAATATGGCTCTGCAAGAAAATATTTTCTGAGTTTCAAACAGCCAAATTACAAATGAAGTTTTAAAATACAACCTATGTCAACAGGAACCCACATGTGCATTTGCATATATTCCATTATGGGTAAATGTCAGAGTTAGCTTATGTCATGAATAGATTGCTGATCACTAACTTAAATTACTTCAGGCTATTTGTTAATTGAATGTTATGTTACAGAGTAGATTTGATCCTAACATAAAAGAAGCAGAGTCAACAGCTAAGAAATAGAATCACTTCATATGCTGGTAGAAGATTTATCAAAATACACACACGTATACACACTATACACACACACACACACACTAGCTTAGTAATTAAAGTACTTTTATAATAGGAAAAGGGAATGGATCTGCTTATAATACAGAAAGAAAACAGAATTATGAATTACATGAGAAGAAAGCCCAGGAAAATAATCTTCTCTTGATCCTAACTGTAGTGCTAAAATGTTAAGCCAAATTGCTAGAATGTTAGAATATCCTGATTCTTCAACAACTGTGGCAGATACTAGCCAGCTAATCTCACTTCAATTTATCTACAAATTGCAGGATATGGACACATATATATGATTTTTTACAAAGAAATAGATAAGTCTAAGGTGGAACATGAAATCTGCATTTCTAACAAGTTTCCAGGTAGTGTTGATCCTGCTGGCCCTGGCATTACACTTTGAGAAGCACTGTCCTGTATAATCTCACTTTCTCCCATGGTTTTAACTATCACCTTTTCAGTGAGGCCTGCAGACCCTCCTATTTAATCCTGCAAGCTATCTCCATCCCAGCACTCCCAACCTCTTTTACCCTTCTCTGCCTTCTTTTTTTCTTTAATTCCTTTAACATTTGTGAACTTCTAGTACATTAAACATTTTATCAGATTTTTTATTGTCTTCTCTCCACTGTTAAAATTAAGATCCACCAGAAAAAAAAGATCTTGTTTTGTTAACCAATATATTCAAAACTCCTACATATGTACCGTGCATACAGTAGGTAAAAAATGAATATTTGTTGAATGGGTGTATCATTGATAATACTCATCATCTCTAATTCAGACCTCTCTAACTCTTGACTTTTAATCCAAATGCCTACTAGGTATCACCACTTGAATGTCTTATAAGCATCTCAAATTCAACTTACTGAATCGAAAACAGAACTCATAACCTTTTCTTACTAACTTGTCCTTCCTCCTTTTCTTCTTGACTTAATTGTTGGCATTGTGATCCATCCAGTTTCCTTTCTATTTAAAATTCTTCACTAGCACTCCATCACCTAGGTATGAGGTTCAAGCTCCTTAGTATAGCTTATACAATGTCTTTCCTGTCTGATCCATTCTTACTTCTCCAATGCTGTTTCCTACTGCTGCTTCAATCTTCAACTACTACATATTATAGTCCAGCAATACCTAATTTCTTGTATTTCTCTGAACATACCCTGTTTTTATCACGTCTTTCTACTTGCTAGTCAATGTATTCAGAATTCTCTTGTTCACCTACTAAACATCTCATCAATAACACAAAAATCAGCTTAGATCCAATAATCACCAAGAAATCTTCCCACCAAAAGAATTTTCTCCCCACAAAGTATTAATTCTCTTACTTGTGCTATTGCTATATCTAGTGCGTAATTCTATAACTGCACTAAATTATAATTTGTTTACATGTCTGGTTCTTCACCTAAACAATTCTTAAAAATAACTGTAATTTATATTCATTTTATGTCCTTCAGTCTCTAGGACATGACAGATATTCCTTCACATTAACTGAATCATATGAAGAATATTCTAAAAATCAAGTACACCTACAAAAAATAGACAATAAAAAATTATTGTTCTTCTGAAAACTGCCAAAGCTTAGACAATTTTTGTTAAAAACTCCATTCAAATCAATTTAGTCTCAAATTTCTCAAAGGACTGAACTATACAGTATCTTGCTCTGGCTACCTGAATTCATTATCATAAACCATATAAAGTACTTACAAAATGTGTACTAACACGTGTTTGCCACATGTCCACTTGTTTTGGTGTAAGATCCGGAATTGACAGGCCTAATCTGGAAGCCAAAGCTTCAACGTAGCCTGCAAGTCTTTAAAAAAACACAAGGACAGAATATAAGTTTTTAAAGAGACACACAAAGGTCCTCAGATAACAAACTAATTGCTACAAAAAGAAACAAAATAATTTTACACCTGTAACTGGCACCCTAGAAATGGTGTAAATGTTTTTTACAATTTTCATTTTTATTGTGCATAAATATATACAGTTCAAAATATTTTAATATTAATATATTCATACATAGATAAACTAATTGACTTAGAGCAATTATTCTCTCTTATTTTATTTTATTTATTTTTATTTTTTTGAGAGAGAGCAAGGAGGGGGGTTGAGGGGGTGGGAGAGGGACCAAGGGAGAGGGAGAAAGAATCTCAAGCAGGCTCCACACCCAGTGCAGAGCCCAACACAGGACTCAATCTCACAACCCTGAGATTATGACCTGAGCCAAAATCAAGAGTCAGCTGCTTGGGGCACCTGGATGGCTCAGTTGGTTAAGCATCTGCCTTGGGCTTGGGTCATGATCCCAGGGTCCTGGGTTTGAGCCCCGCATGGGGCTCCTTGCTCAACAGACAGCCTGCTTCTCTCTCTCCCTCTGCTGCTACCCCTGCTTGTGCGCACACGTGCTCTCTGTCAAATAAATAAAATCTTAAAAAAAAAGTCAGACGCTTAACTGACTGAGCCATCCAGGCACACCTCTCTCTTATTTTAAAAGATCATTTCAAGGTATACAAAAAAATTTTGCAATAAAATTACAGTCATGCACTTACTCCAAATTCAAAGCAAAGCACGTTAACATATGATATTAGATTGGGGTGCCTGGGTGGCTCAGTTGGCTAAGTGTCTGCCTTCGGCTCAGGTCATGATCCCAGGGTCCTGGGATCAAGCCCCACGTTGGGCTCCCTGCTCGGTGGGAAGTCTGCTTCTCCTTTTCCCTCTGCCCCTTCTCCCGCTCGCTCTCTCTCTCTCTCGCTCACTCTCTCTAATAAATAAATAAAATCTTTAAAAATACATATATAATATTAGATTTATATACTAAGTAAAACAGCCTAGAATTTTCAGGGCAATCTCAAGTATTTATCAAGTCTAACTTCCCATCATTTATTGGATATAAACTCACTTTGTGAACTGTAAGAAAGAAAAATATTTGCCAGTTAAACTATGCATACATCAGTTATAAGATGGATCCTAATATCAGATATGTTAAGTTCTAAAAAAAACTGGGTACCTAAGAATCAATAAAATGCATTTGTTATTTAATGATATTTTTTCAAGGCAGAGGAGAAATAGTTCTTAAATATAAAGACTCCCAACAAAATCTTAATCTCTAATCAAAAATAATTAATGATGCAATCTAAAATTAAATGGCCTTAAAATCTATTCGATCACTTGGTTCTATTAAATATAAAAAGCTATCACAGTAGTTGTAATATTACCACTATTAACCTTAATGTTGGAAATGGGGAAACAGAATGTGTAAAGGGTGATATCATTATAGATTTATGTCAGGAATCTGAGAAATATAAAATTTCTGCCCTGGCCCAGAAGCAAAGAAACTTTGTGTTTTAACAGTAGCTTTGGCCCCAAACTGCAGTACAGAATTCTAATACACAGGGTCAGATCACTTATGAAGCTGCCTTTTCCTAGATTATAAGGCTAAGTAAACTTCTAGTAGGCCCAAATCCAAATCTCAAAACTTACCACTCTCATGAACCATGGAAGGAAAAAACAGAGCCAAAGACTGAGCAAAAGAGACTATGTTTATCACAATAATTAATGCCAACTTAGTCTAATTTATCCTTCCCAGCCTTCCTCAAGCTCAGGAGGCAGCCCAGGCCATGTGCTGCTTGGAAGACAGAATGTAAAGTGAGAAAGAGAGAAAGCTGGCCTTTTCTAAGTAGACATCCTTGCTTTGTTTCATCATTCCAGCCACATGGAATAAAGAGAGCAAAAACAGGCCAAACCCATCCATGTATGCTCTGGCCATTATTCTTTTTGAAAGTTCCTCTCTCCAGAAAACATGCCCAGTCAGTATCCTCACATTTGAGCCATTCTCTTATCTTTGAGCTTAGTGGGAGAAGAGTGGGGTGAAATAATGATGGGGTTCTTGGTTTTAATCCTGTCTCACCTTGGAAATGTCTATAAAATACACATGAATACTTCAGTAAATGAAAATTAAACTCTGCTTACATTACAGTCGTCTTAGAAAACCTTTTTCATGTATCAATCTTTTGAGAAGATTTTAAACACAAATTCCAGGTCCCTATACCCAGAGACACAAGTTCTGAGGTATAACCCAGGTATTTGTATTTGATGCACACTGAAGCTTTAGTATTACTGATTTAGAAATATTAAATTTAAAACTTTAGTTCGAAAACACACACAATAAATGTCCCATATTTTTTATCTTTCTCAATTAAAGAATGGGGAAGAGAAAGAGAACAACACACATGCACAAATGAATAAATGAATGGACCTACCCAAGTCCAGCTAAATCTGACACAAGATTTCCCAAAGCAGCAGCTAAAAAATTGAGAAGTGGATAAGTGAATTGTTACATGGAAGTCAGAAAAATCATTATAATACATCACTATATCATCAGTAAAGCACTGATCTGGAAGAGTAATCACAGTTTCTGAAACTACAACAACTATATCCAAAGTAACTCATTGGATAGCTCTGAATCTCAAGATTTCAAAATAGAACACAAGTCTCTTGGGATTATAGTGTTCTCCTTCCATCAAGTAGTAGGATTTTTTCTGTTGTGGCAGCCAGTTTCCATTTTGGTTTCAATACCTATACAATATTTTGTAGCTTTATCTTTCATTACATTTAAGGAAATTTGGATATTTGGAAGTTAAAGTAAAGCTTTATGCATAGCTTTGAAATTCAAGAAAATCACAGAGAAGAAATGACTCTTTCATGAATTCATCCACTTCATGCTTTCTACACAATAAACACAACACTGAACCATTCCTAAATTTCACTATCATGAAAAACAGAGTGGTAACTAGGGGAAAGAAAGTAATAGAACCAAATTAGACTTTCAATCTTATATTTCCTTCTTTGATTTTTCTACCCAACTTGAAAATAAATTAGTAAAAACAAGAGTAAAAAGGTTTTGGGGTAACACTGAATTAAGAGAAAAACTTAACTTTAACATAGTCAGTACAGCATTGTTACTTATTAACTAACATAAAGTACCTAAAATTTCTCAGGAAAAAAGTGCTTCATATACAAAATTAAGAATTTGAAGAACAGGATTAAGGAGACAAACTAATAGACATCTCAATGAGTAAATTTATTTAAATAAATCATCCTCTTCTAAGTCTAACCTGCTAAAATGTTTTATAAATATAAGTACAATGGAATAATAATATGACTTATTAAATACCTGCCATAGTTGAAATTCCCAAAATAATTCCAATAGACATCTCAATATGGGTTCCCTGAAAAATGATTACAAAGAAATTAAGCTTAAAAATTAACGCTGTAGTGACTATAAAAATAGCAAAGTATTAATAAAAACAGATAAATTGGTTAAGCCCATAGGTTATTGCAGCAAAATTATATATATAAAATATGCATAAATATTCATATAATGAGGTAATGCACTTAACTATTAAATATATGCATTCATGCAGAAGCATCAATATCATTTGATTCATTAAAATTAGGCTTTTATAAAAAATAAAAATAGCAACAAATATAATTATAATACAAATAGCAATATAATCCATCATTAAAAATCTAGAATTTATATTTTCCAACCACAAAGATTCTTTAAACCTCTTGGAACACAAAGACCAACTTACCTAATTTTAAATTCTGAGTGATACATCTATATTATTGGTATTTACTCTATCAAAGGAGTAACAAAAAAAGCAAACTAAACTAATTTCTAGGGACCCAAGAGATCACAGACTTCAAAAATTATCTTTATAACACTGAGTTCTAACCATTAAGTAGTGAGACGACATGATTCATTTATGAGCAACAATAGCATTTTGCACAATAGATAGAACCTCAGTAAAAAACAAGGTACTGAATTTACTGAGTTTCTGACTTTCTACATCCATCCCATTCCCCTATAGACAAGAGGGACTTGTATTTTTACTTCCACTTTAAAGAGAAGGAACTGAAATGAAGAAGATTAAACAATTCTAATGGGTTATTTACAGAATAAAGAAGAAATACTATGATCTATTGTGCTAATTGAGTTCTAATGCTTGGGCAATGCTCCCATAAGTAGACTTAATTTTCCTCCTAAATACTGATGATTGAAAATTTCTAAATAAATTTTAAAATCTCAATGATAGTTATGGAGGGAAAAAAAAAGAATGTCCTATCTGGTATGTAGAAATATTGCATTACTCAATTATTTATAAAACTGGAGAGGGGCTCCCGGGTGGCTCAGTCGGTTAAGTGTCTGCCTTTGGCTCAGGTCATGATCCCAGGGTCCTGGGATCGAGCCACGCATTGGGCTCCCTGCTCAGCAGTGAATCTGTTTCTTCCTCTCCCTCTGCCCCTCCGCCTGCTTGTGCTCTCTCTCAAATAAATAAAATCTTAAAAATAAAAATAAAAAAAAACAACTGAAGAGAAGCTGAGTTAGTTTCCTCATTTTTCTCTCGCCTAGGCCTTTTGGTTCCACCCCTTTAAAATACAATTCTTGGGGCGCCTGGGTGGCTTAGTTGGTTGAGCGACTGCCTTCAGCTCAGGTCGTGATCCTGGAGTCCCAGGATCGAGTCCCGCGTCGGGCTCCCTGCTCAGCAGGGAGTCTGCTTCTCCCTCTGACCCTCGCCCCCCCCCTTAATGTCCTCTCTCTCTCATTCTCTCTCTCAAATAAATGAATAAAATCTTAAAAAATAAATAAAATAAAATACAATTCTTGTTGGATATGGAGAGAAAAGCCTGATGCATAAAAGTCTCCGAGGTATTTAAAATCACAAGGAAGGTTGTGAAGGAATCCAAAAGAAACAGATTTCTGAAGAAAAAAAGGAACAGACCATGCATAAGGAATAAAGATGTGTATCTTTAATATGGATGGGGAAAAAAAAAACACAAGAAAAACCCCCACAAAAAACTGGAGCACTAATATAGAACAAAGGCACCTGACAGGTACAGTATATAAAAAATAAATATAGCATCCTTAGCAGCAACAAATCATTAGGAATGCCCCAGGAAAACTCTGTTTGCAATACATGTATTTAAAAAGTATTCAAATGCTTAATCATTTAGTTGAATTTAAGAAACCTGAAGGACCTTCTAATAACATAAAAGCTTCAAATAAAGTCAAAGACAGTTTTAGGACAATGGACTACCAGTCTTTACTTTTTCCCATAGTTACATCAAGTTTTATCTTGTACATCTAATACTAATTATCTTAAATTTATATCTGGTTCATCATCTGAATACAATTAAACTACTCTAGAATTCTAACAAATTCTATTCCAATTAAATTGTAAGAAACATAATCCAAAAAAACCACCAAAACATGTCATAAAAAGCAATCCTAGTAATATAAAAATATAATAAAAAACTATGAAACCAAAGGCTGAGTATGAACAGCAGCCAACAATAAAGGTCAGTCTATTACAGGAAGTTACATAGGAATTTGTTTTGATGACTACAACTAGACTAGCAACCAAGAGAGGACAACAGGAAAGAGGAAAACATCAAATGTCAGTGGCATGACAGAAAAGAAGAATCAAATATTTCCTTCACTTACTATCTTAAAACAGTCATAGCTGTCCCACAATGTTAGGAGTCAATCAGTGTTTTTAAAAAATTAAAAGGTGAAAAACATTCTTAAGATAATGATGACTACTTATTTTCCTATTCATAGACTCTAGTTATATTATTTATGTATTTTAGTTTCAGCAGTCTATTTAAAACCTCCTTGGGAAATTGCACTGTCCCTGAACTAGTTTGCAATTACCACTGAATAACAATTTTGCTACACATACTGCTCTTACTCAGGTACTGAAGCCAGTGGTCTAAACATTTATCTCAATATTATATAAGTAAAAACTGGTATTATGTCCCTTAAACTGGATTTCAATGTAAACTTCAAGAACAAGCATTACTAACTTGGAGTCAACCATCTCAGACCTGGAAAAATAGTTCACTCTCAGTTATACTAACAATGAGACATAGGCCGAGTAACAGAAAACAGTAAACAACATTACAATAATTTGACTCTAGAGTGTGTGTTTCACTTTATTGGTAGCTGTATTTAGATGCAGATTATCTGTTACTTTAGATATTTATTTCAAATAAGTAATAGCACACTGTAAAGTTCACAATCTATGAAGCTACCCAGTTTCCCTATTCCGATCTCTCTTCAAAATCTCTATTCACCCTTCTTTATGCAAAATATATCATCTCAATACTTCCTCAATAGTCTTTTAGTATTTGACTATCTAAGGTCTGCCCTATTGAGGCGGAAAAAACAAATGAATATGAAGGTGGTAGTATGGATACCAGCTGTCAATTAAGAGAAATTTAAATATTAAATTGTATAAAAACCGAAAGAAATATTTGTCACAGAGAAACTTTAATTCAGACAATCTATTTAAAAACACATCAAGTCTTACCTACAGCTTATAAATTCATCATAATGGGGGTTTTCATTATAATTAGATATGATTTATTATGTAGTATCTATTTCAGTAATCTAACCAACTCAAATTTTAGTAATTTCACTAAAAGCAGTGTGGTTCCAAGTTGCTGAATATTTACAGATATATAAATTGGCCAATTTAATTCTTATATACATATTAGGAAAATGTCACAGTCAGTCAAAAAACCAGCATTCTGAAATTATATTTTAGAGGCTCTTGCCAGGCTGCTTTGCTAAAGAACTACACAATGGGTGCTTCCACATTCAAGCTGTGCGCATGCTAGAGCACCTGCTGTGACTATTTAAGCATCAGGATACCTTCCTGCTATGTCAACAAGGTGAGGAGCCAGACTTTCTGGATAGCTGAGCACCATTAATCTGACATAAGATGAGACTATATAATAGCAAAAAAAATCTTTTTAGATATTCTTTTAAGAATTTTAGATATTCTTTAAGCAAATTTTATAATCTACACAATGTAAATTATACTTTTAGTCCCTGTTTTGAAACCAAATATTCTATTTATGTCCATCTGTAATACATATGACCTCCAAGACACCAAAAAAACAAAAAACAAAACAAAACAAAAAAAACCCTCGCTCTCATATGTATTTTTCTCATATTCAATAATCCTAAAATCATTTTTTTCAAGTTAGAGTCAGTGAAGAGAAGTGGATAGAGCACTGGGCAGTTTTAGAAGACTTGCATTTTAATCATGGACTCATCTCTGACTTTAGAAATTGGACCAGTGACCAATATTGTTATTCATTAACAAAAGGTGCCATTCAATGGTAGGAAAGGTAAAGAAGCCTTCTCCGAGACTAAACACTTTTAAAGGACACACTTACATTAAAATGACCAGAGCAAAGGGGAACTTTTTTAAAACACTACAATGGAACAAAGACAAAAAGGAGATATACTCAGTATTCTCAACTAAAATTTAAAATACCTTTGGGTCAAATGGATAGACTACATCAAAACACCCTTTAAAACATTTCTGCATGGAGAAACTAAACAAGGAACTAACCAAATAACATATATGTGATGAGAACTGTCAGTAAAATTAAAGAACATCAGAAAATTTTATATACTTTTTCCTTTAATAAGAATGTTGAAACTAGAACAGAATAATATAGACCTAATAAATATGTTTATAATTGTCAATGCTTTACCAAAAGTCTTAATGATTAATACATATAATGCCTTAAAACTGAATGATAGTTTAATTAACATGAAATATAGTAAAAAGTAGCCTTGTTCATTATGATGTTAACTAAAATTTTATAGCTAGGATATATAAATTATTAGGAAAATTTAGACCACATTAATTTCTTTATTAACTCAAAATAGAAGGGGTGAAAGAAAGAACTTACTGCAACAATCATAATTGCATTATCCAAAAAGCCAAACCCTATGAAAGGTATCGCATTGTGGATGAATACTGAAAAACATCGAAAAGAGAAAATATATTTTAGGTTTTCTATTAACTTTAAATGAGAAAACAGACCATATGATTAAAGACTCCTAAATAGATCTGACAACCTTTGAAATTTGCTTTTCATTCCCCATAGCCAAAAGATTCTGCTCCTGCTATAAGTTTAACTACTTCCTAGAAGCCACACTGGGGAAACAAAACAAAATTAAAAAACATGTAACATGTAAAAATAACTGTGTTAGATTTCTGGGTTGTTTTCTTACTAGCTACACATAAAAAGTACATACAGTTAACGGCAGAACAAGTAAGTAAATACATATTATGAGTACCATGCTTTACCTGTTTAATTACTATTGATATCCATCTGTTTCTTATACCTAAAGACTGATATCATAAAATTAATATCCATATTAGAAATAATAAAAAATACCCTGAATCAATTTCAGGGAAGCTATATGGTCACTTTTACCCACTAAACAATTTTTGGACAAATGTGAGAAAAATGTGATTATCTCATTTATATTAGCCATCTATATGCAGTCTCTTCCCCCCTCACAATATCAGAATCCCTGAAAGCTTTCACAAACTATTTGATTTAAATCAAAACGTAATTTGGCCTCTTCCTAACAAAGGCACACTTTACCTTATCTATCTAATACAGAATCTGAATGACCTGACATAATAGAAGTGTAACTAGGAAGAACTAATACCTATATAAATTTTATACATTCAGTCTCATTTTTTTCATATTTGGATCTTCAGCACGTTGCAGAATGCATAGTGCATACCAGATACTCAATGAATATTAGTTAATTAAGTTGAGGACCACTAACCTGGAAAGGAAGAGAATTCCATATTAAGACAATTGAAGGCAGACTGTGAAACAGATTAAAAGCTGGGCTAGTTAAAAGACTTTATTCTGATTCATCTATATAATTGCCAAGATATAGCCAACAACAATTCAACAGATGACTTTTTTAGATAAGCATCAAACTTGTGAATTTTATAACATATCCAAAAAATAGTTCCTTAAGCGAATTGGTTGTATGTGTTTTTCCTTTTAATGCAGTTAAGTCCATAGAAAGTGTAATTAAAATATAATCCAGAAGTTAAAAAAATTTGACATTAGTCTAGTGAGTTCTGCACCAACCCAGGAAAGGCTAATAAACAGTAAACAAAACAAAACAAAAAAACACTCTACCCAAAACCACTATTGGAAGACTAAGATCACAGGAAAAGGGTGTATATATCCTAGATCATTTCAGACTTCTTCTTGCTATCAAGTAAGAATGTTCAAGATAAAAAGTAGCATCTTTTTAATTATAAAGAATATTATTTTTTAAAAGGTATTATTTTAAAAGTTATTAAAGATGGTAAAAATCAAATAGCACATTAATGAAATGGGATTTCTCAATTAAAGAGTCTAGCCTTAGTTCTTTGATTTTGCCTAAGTCTAGTTGCTTAACTACTAGACATTCAAAATTTTATAATAAGCAACTTTGAAGTATAAAATATATCATGTTTTTATGCTTAGACCTAAATAAATGCATCATATAAGTAAAAATTTATTGTCAACACAAAGGAAAAAATACAATTTTCAAATTGTTAAATAAACATGTACTGGACACTCCACCATGCATGAGATACAAAGATAAGTAAGACTTGGTTACCAACCCTCAAGAAATTTGGGTATGATAACATACCATATCAACAGTTAATTTCAATATAACCAACTGATAATAGTATTATACAGTGCTATGGACATGAATTTGCATGAATCTAGGCTAGGAGAATCAGGAAAAATTACCAGGGGAATTAAAGTCTTCAAGAATTCTTAAATGTTTTGGTATTTGGGAAAAGTTACTTATTTCTAATATAAATTATATTCTACCTCTGAGAGAAAAAAGAACTGGCTAGTTAATAAGTTTTAAAAAATCAAGTAAGTTTGCTCTCCAGTATGTAATGATCTCCTATTAATTTGTGATTTCTTCAATTTCCTTTGGGAAATACTACTCTAAAACAGCAAATCACATCTACTATTTAGCTTTCGCTTACAACCTACTCGAATTCACTGTACTGTTAAAACATTCTCTTCTTTTACTGTCTTTATAATAAGATCCCAAACTGTTTTACATTATGCCAGTGTTAGCCTTGACTATTTATTCCCATCTTAACAGAGTAAAGAAAGCACACCAGCACCATTATAAGCTTCTTCTTCCTGGTGGTCTTAAATGAACTTAGCTTTCTTCATCATCATAAACAGCAAGCTGTATAAGTATTTCCTCCACCAGAGAACAGTTCTACCTAGCCCAGACTTTCTAGTTCTGAAATTACCCAACTTAAATCCAAACTAAAGTGAACATATCCTTTTTTCTGGGAATTAAGAAAACCTTACCATAAGCATAATTTTATTTCTAGATGGTAACAACAGTTTAACAATGTTAGATACTGATTCCATAATATTATAATATGTTGTAAACCAAGTTTATAAACTTTTTGTTTCGGCATGATAAATTAGATAACCCACTCTATCTGGAAAAATTAAATTTACTGACTCATCTATATTAACAGTAAATGATACAGTTATTTTATATCTAAAAGATAGATGCACAGATATTTAACAATTATAGAACCATTACCATATCTCAGCTGTCCTGGGGTGGGTGGTAGAGCTTCCAACTTTTCTAAAGGGGAAAAAAGGGTTTAGGTCAAGAATTAGTTACTATAGCATGATTTCTTTTTTATTACAATAAAGAAAATACCAGCAGATTTACAAAGTGTGAGAATATCAAAGTTTATTCATAAATTTTTGTAGGTTAATGGACCAAAGTTATCCATACAGAAAATAATACTTGGTATGGATTAAATTACAAGGCTAGAAAACAAAACTGAACTTTAGTTACAAGTCTACCATGGAACTTATGACCTTGGGTAATCATTAGTTGTTCATTTTTGTGTTTTTAAAATCCTTGCATCTATATAATGAACCTGTTTACATTAATTACAAAAAAAAAAAACCCTTTGAAATATAGCTTCTTTAAGATGCAGTGATAAATGACTTAAGAATTATATATACAAACAAACATTGATAGTAGAAAAAAGAATATTCAAATAGACGTAGATATCCTTTAAAAAACAGAAAATAACATTTTTAAAGCAAAGTATTACAACAATGACTTCACTGGATTGTGTTCTGTTCCTTAATCTCCCTTGATAATATACTGAATATTTTGAGTTTTGAAACCTATATACTATTGGATAATATAGAATATTCTACACAATAAAATGACCCAAAAAAGTAGGGTGCTATTCAAAATCCTAAGTAACAATAAACTACTTATAATATATAGCATAATAAACACACAAAGTTTTCCCAAGTATAAATCAAAGTAAGTATCTTTAAGTGCCATCATTAAATCTAAAAATTAACAATTATTATAAATAAGCAATGTACCTAATTTCATAACAATAACCATCTCACCATTTGTATAAGTACAAGAGTAAGCTATGGTAAAATGGCAGAGAACATACTTTCTTTATCCTCATCCAGTCCAAAAGAATTAACTGACAGTCTATGGAGAAGAACCCACACCACAAATCACACTGTTCTAAAGATTTAGTATAACTGGACTGTCCAAGGAAATACATTATAAACTGGATATATATTTTCTAAAATATTTATTTATAATCTACAACAACATAAGAACTAAAGAATTTGGTTTTAGAAAAGTAAAAAGCAAATAAATTTCCACTGATAAGCTATATAAAAAAGAAGTATCGTCCATATTTGTGAATGGTATTTTACTAAAAACACATATAGTACCAAAATGGTTCTGCAACAAGAAGTACACTAAAACCTTGAGTTTAGTCAATTATCATATTATTCAGAAAGTTCTAAGAATGCAAGTTTAAATTTTGTTTTCCCTTTTTTTAGAGGAGTTATGAAATGAAGATATACTAATCTTTGCAGAATTTCACATCTGATTAAAACATATTTTCTATTTATTGACTAACACCATTACCTCAAAATCTATTTTGAAAGCATGCAAATGGTTTTCCAAATGTTAACAAGAAATATAGGATACCGCTGTACTCCACAGAGTTTTCTGGTGAAGTAAACATGCAAAAGTGGTTACATACCAGAACTATTTGCTAGTTGCATTACTCTCATCATCACTACAGTTCTGACACTGTGAGGAGAAGTCCTTGTCAGTTGACTGGAACATCTTGAAATACCTAAAAATTCAACAAGCAGGACTTTCCCAATAGAATGAGAATATACAGAGTCCTTGCTTTTACTTCGTCAAATTCCCTACATATTCATACTGAGCAAAATACTTAAAATATTTTACAACTCCTAAGAAGAAAGGATAGGAGGTAGGCAAATGTATAAGGTGCAGCAAAGAGAAAACCACCAAATAATATAATCAATATTCCTAATCTTCCTTTCCTATTACCCATAAGGATTAAAAAATTAAAAGTAATGAAAAAATAAAATTTTTAAAGACTGAGAAAGAGAAAGAAATATAAAGGAGAATAGAGTAGGGAGGAAAACCACTGGCACAGAGAATAAAGTAAAATCAAAGCAGAGATTCTGCCTCCTACTTTACAAAGAGCCTATTGAGTAGCAAGAGGAAACATGAAAGGAACATTTCCTAGAAAGTGGAAATTATACTGGAAATTATCCATCAAAATTTTTTTAGATCATAAATTGATCATTTTGAGGACTTTGACATTGTAAATTACCTTCTTTACTATGTTAACTGAATCAAAACTATATATATCAGAAGTGAAAAACATTGGATGTACAATATAAAACAGAACTCCATCTTGGAAATAAGCCCATGCAATCTATACAGGTTTTAAAAATCTATACAAAATTTTCTTTTGACATATTGTAAACTATCTGTACTTACACTGGAAATGTACTCTAATCTAATATTTCATTAAGAAGACTTTGGAGTTAGAAAAACTAGTTCTTTCAGTTTCTGTGTGTGTATGTGTGTGTCTGATATACATCATGCTTTCTTCTTTTTCTGAATATCTTTAAAAAATAAGAAAACCATTAAGATTGTACTTCACCATACCATATTTTCCAATGATTTTAGCTTAAAAAAAATCTGGTTCTACTTCTACGATTGGCTTATTAGTAACCTCCTACAACACCAATTCTCCTGCATAGAATAAATACACACTATACACAAACATATATAAATAAATAACTACCAAAATGCACTAGAAAATGACCAAAAACAGGTTGATTCTGGAAAGGAATCAACACTTAGAAAAAGGAATGGAACTAAGTGAGTTACCTGTTTATTGCAGCTTTTGGCCCGAGGGCAGCCTCAACCCAACTAAAACTCAAACAAAAAATCTTCAGTCTTTCTGGCCTGAAGAAGCAGTGGATAGGGTGCAAGGTAACCAAAGCCACTGGAAAGTGAAAGGGGAGTCCTGGAAAGGATAGAGTCAGAAAGGAGGAGCCTAAATCCAGTATATACAGTCAGTTCAAATGTATGGCTGACCTGTGAACTACACATTTGCAGTTAAAAAAAAAAAAAAATGCTAGCTAAGGGTAAAATAACTGAAGATTTGAGCTACACACCAAGAAACAGAGTTTGCAGTATGAGCCTAACCATCAACTGCCTGCTAAAACAAGTAAAGAAAAACTGAAATTTTTTAGAAGAATAAAACACAACTCAGAGTCTCTACAACATGGTAATTGCAGCAGTGATTAAGATATCATCCAAAATTATTTCACAAAGAAACAGGAAAACATGACCCATTTTCAGGAGAAAAAACAATAGACAGAGATCAATTTTGAAGTGATTCAAATGTTATAAGTAGCAGACAAGGACTTTAAAGTATCAATTAAAAATATATTCAAAAATATAAATGAAAACATAGTCAAATAGAAACTATAAAAAAGAACCAAACTCTAGTCCTAGAACTGAAAAATGTATTATCTGAAATTTTTAAATTAATTGGATAGGCTTAAAAGCAAAATGGAGGTTATAAAACAAAGAGTGAATATGATGATAGATCAATAAAAATAACCCAATCTGAAGAACAGAAAATAAAAGGATTGAGAAATAATGAATCAGTCTCACAGACTTGTGGCTAAATATCAAAAAGTCAATACACGTATAACTGGAGTTCCAAAAAGGGAGAAGAAAGAAAAGACCAAAAAATATTTAAGTAAATAATGCCTAATAATTTCCCAAATTTGGTGGAAGACAAAATTTCAAAAGATTCAAGAAAGTTCAGGGAACCCCTGGTAGAATAAGGATAAAGAAAATCAATGATAAAGAAAAAGGAATCTTGAAAGCAGTCACAAAAAAATGACACGTTAAAGGAAAACAATGATTTATATATACTTCAAGAAGGAAAAAAAGCTGTCAATGCAGTATTCTATATCCAGAAAGATTATATCCTTCAAGAATGAAAGCAAACTGTATCTTAGATAAACTAAAACTATGAAAATATGTTGCCAGCCAACCTGCAATATAGGAAATGTGAAAGCAAGTTCTTTAGACTGAAGGGAAATACCAGTTGGGCAGAGGGATCTTCAGGAAAGAATGAAGAGTATCAGAAATGGTAAATATTGGGTAAATATAAAAAACTACTTTTTCCCTAGTAATTTAATCTACGTAGACCTGTCTAAAAGAAAAAAATTTTAACTCTGTCTTATGGAGTTTATAAGATATGTAGATGTAATTCATATAACATCAAAGCATAAAGGATGAAGGAGGTTACAAATGGACCAATTTGGTAATTTGGTTGTAATATTTCTACAATGTCTATTACGTGATACAATATTAGCTCTAAGTAGTCTATGAAGAAGTAAGAATGCATATTTGTAATGCCTGGAGCAATCACACATACAGACAAAATGCAATGAGGATACAGCTAAAAAGCTAGTAAATAATTTGAAGGGAATTTTTAAAAAATATTAAATTAAGGCAAAACAATGCAGGAAATGAGAACAGAGGGACAAACAGCAAATAGTATAACAGCAAACCTATATCCTACCACATCAATAATTACATTCAATGTTAATGGACTAAACACTCCAAATAAATGGCAGAGATTGTCAAAACATAAAAAAGCAAGACCCAACTATAAGATATCCATAAGAATTACACTTTAGTAGATTGAAAATAAATGGATGGTAAAAGATATACTAAACACTAGACTTATAAAAGCTGGAGTGGCTATATTATCATATAAAGTAGACTTAAAGAATATGGCCAGAACCAGGGACATTTCAGAATGATAAAAGAGTTAATTCATCAAAAGGCATAATAACAATTTGATTACGCCTAATAACACAGCTTCAAAATGTGTGATGCAAAATCTGACAGAATTAAAGGGCAAAATAAATTCTACAATCATACTCCGAGATATAAAAGCCTCTTTCTCAGCAATTGACAGAAAACTAGGCAAAAATATCAGTAAGATATAGATTATTTGAACAACACTGCCAATTATCCTGGTCCATACTTAATATTTAAATGATACCCAACAACTATAATATACAACTATATTATACATATTCTTTTCAAGTGGAGATGGTACATTCATCAAGATAGACCATAAGCTGATCCACAAAACATGTTAATAAATTTATGATTAAAATAATAAAGAATATGTTCTCTGACCAAAATGGAATCAATAACAATAAGATATCTAGAAAAAAAATTGAAAATTAAATAACATCTTCTAAATACATGGGCCAAAGAAGAAATCAAAAGGGAAATTAGAAAATACTTCAAACTGAATATGAGTGAAAATACAACATACCAAAATTTATGGTATGCAGCTAAATGAATGCTTGAAGGGAAGTTTGAAGTACTTCCATTAAAAAGAAGAATCATCTAAGATAAACGGCCTATGGTTCTAACTTAAGAAGCTATGAAAAAAAGAGCAAGTTAAATCAAGAGTAAGGAAATAAAAAGAAGGAAATAAAAGAGCTGAAAATAATTAATAGAAAACAATAAAGGAAATAGGCAAAGGCAAAAGTTGGTTCTTTGAAAAGATCAACAAAATTAATAAACTTCTAAGTACACTGATCAAGAAAGAGAAAACACAAATTACTAATACCAGGAATGAAAGGGGACATCACTACAGATCCTACAGGAATTAAAAAGAGTATTATGAATAGCTTTATGCCAACAAATTCAACAACTTTGATGAAATGGGCAAATGGTTTAAAAAATACAATTTACCAAAACTGATGTGAAATAAAACAAAAAATCTGAATAGCTCTATCCATTAATAAAACTGAATTTGTCATCAAACACTTTTGCATAACATAAACACAAAAATCCTCTAGGCCCAGATGGTTTCATTGCTGAATTTTATCAAAATCTTAAAGAAAAAAAACACCAATCTTACACAAACTCACAAACCCTTTAAAAAAATAGAAGATAAAGAAATACTTCCCAACTTGTTTTATGAAGCCAGAATAATTCTAAAAATAAAACCTAACCAAGAAATGACAAAAAAGAAAAACTGCACACCAATATCCCTCAGGAACACAGACACAAAAATCCTTAACTGAATGATAAGTGTTCTGCTTTCCCCAGGTGTAAGTGTTTATCCATAACAGTGGCAAAAAATAACATCCAGACTTCCTTACATTTTTTCCTTTCTTAAATATTTCTCATTGTTTGAGGGAGAAGTTGCTCTTAGTAGAGTCCCATGTTTAGAAATACACAGGTTAGGGGGTGCCTGGGTGGCTCAATCATTAAACATCTCTTTATTTCAGTTCAAGTTATGATCTCAGGGTTTTGAGATCAAGCCCTGAATTTGGGGCTTGAGATTGTCTCTCTCCCTCTCCCTCTGCTCCTCCCCTCCCTTAAAAAAAAAAAAAAAGAAAAAGAAACACAGGTTAGGAAAATTACCAGCAAGCATTTATGAGATAATATTTACTTATAGGATTTTTTTCCTTTTGAATTCACATTTAAAAGTGTGCCTGAGGGAGGGTAAATAAGAGAAGACAGTTGTTGCAAACTGCTAATTTATACTGTTATCAAATCAAAATGAAAATTATTTGAAATGGAACTATCTCTTCCTCCAATTCATCCTTGAGAATTTAAATACATTCAATTATTACAATACATAAACAAATCTTTTTCTAATACAAAAATATCCTAGATATTCATTACAAATCTTGAAAACATAAGAAAAACACCTTGTATGTTTAAATATAAGATTTTTCAACACTTTCAACATTTTGTTTTGCTTCAGTAAACCAGGAAGATTCCAGAAAACAATTTAAAACATATAAAGCAATTTTACTTTTTTTAATTAAATGAAACTAACTTTTTAGACTGTACAAAGCATGAAGTATTCAGTTAGTTTTCTAATTAACTGAAGCAACCAGAGACCTGTTGTAGCTTGTAAAATACTGTTACTACCTAATATTTTTAAATTTTTTAAAAGGAATATTTCTTTGATGAATTAGAATATTAAAATGCATCACAATCATCATTTTAACGCTCAATTATTATCTTTTTAGGAAATATAAAAATGAGGGCACTGTCACATAAATCAGAAGAGAGTCAAAAGAAAACACAAGGGTTTTTTTCTATTTCAGGAATAAACAAGTATTTAATCTAGCTGCTTTTTATTTCTTGTTACATAAATATAAATATAAATATTTAAGTTGTATTCACTGTATTCACTTAAAGAAAGAGGAATGTTGGGTTAGGAAGAGAACAGCAAAGGGAGAAATGAGAGATTTCAAGTGCAGACATATTTTTAAAAAGAGAGGGAGGAAGGGAGATTATTTTAAAGGGAGCCTCAGAGAAGAACACACAAGAAAGGGACTCCCTAGATCTGGGCAAATGAGTTGCTAGGACATGGGTTTTTTTCAGTCCCTCTACTGTGATTCTTTGATCAGCCATCTAATGGTCTAAACTTGATATCTTTAGCAGACTCCATTGTGCACACAGATACTCATAATACATAGCACAATGTTAAGCACTATGAGAAGAACAGATGAATAGAAAGCATCTCAGTTGTGCCAGAGTGGTTTTGCTGTAGGACATAGGTCTAAAGATTTCTGTATCCTGCCTAGGCCATGTTCTCAAAATTTGTTTCAAAATAAATTCCTGACCAATCATTTATCATTGCCTTTTTTTTAAACCTAAAATGGCATCTAGTAGATAAAATTGGCTAATTATAGGCTCTAATAAACTAATTTCCAGTTAAGTATTTTGTCTTTTTCCTGTGTTGGAAGGTAACCAAAAATTTCTTATTGGTAAGATTCAGGAGAAGCTTTTCCTAGAATATGTATTTGGGACAGTAATCCTACAATCAAGCCTATATTACTGCAATGACAGATGACCTCTAACCATAGAAGAACAACTATTACCGTTTTAAAGCTCACATTTGCTTTAATCCTAGAAAATTCTTACTAGGTTTTACCAAAATATCTTAGAATACTTCATAACTAAAATGCAACTTATGTATTCAAATATTTTTATCAGTGCCACAAGTATACTAAAATTTACCGTTTATATTAATACTTAGAATAAAGTAGACAATTCTTTTAAATTGTGCTTTTCAGGAATATCAACATGCAAGTTTTAGAATAGAACCTCTGGAAATAGAATGACTGTCTGCAACCTAGACATACAATGCCTTGTGCCTTTGGTTGCGCTTTTCAGTCAAAATTGATTACTTTAATAGGAATTTACTGTAAACATCTTAAACAAGCCATATTTATATATATACATAGATGCCTTATGTATATATACACATAATTTACACATAAACATTTATTCATATTTACATATATTAAAAAGATGAGGATATTGAGGGTTTTTTTTTTTAAGATTTTATTTATTTATTTGACCGAGAGAGAGAGAGAGAGAGAGAGTACAAGCAGAGGGAGAGAGAGAAGCAGGCTTCCTGCTGAGCAGGGAGCCCGGCACGGGGCTCGATCCCAGGACTCTGGGATCGTGACCTGAGCCGAAGGCAGACGCTTAAAAACTGAGCCACCCAGGCACCCCGAGTTTGTTTTTTTTAACTTAAGAATTTTTAAGCAAGGAGGGATGGGGTGGCTAGGTGATGGACATTGGGGAGGTATGCGCTATGGTGAGCGCTGTGAATTGTGTAAGACTGATGAATCACAGGGGCACCTGGGTGGCTCAGTCGTTAAGCGTCTGCCTTTGGCTCAAATCATGATGCCAGCGTCCTGAGATCGAGCCCCGAGCCGGGCTCCCTGCTCCACGGGAAGCCTGCTTTTCCCTCTCCCACTCCCCCTGCTTGTGTTCCCTCTCTCGCTGGGTCTCGCTGTCAAATAAATAAATAAATAAAATCTTAAAAAAAAAAAAAAAAAAGACTGATGAATCACAGACCTGTACCTCTGAAACAAATAATACATTATACGTTAAAAAAAAAAAAAAAAAGAAGATAGTAGGAAGAGAAAAATGAAAGGGGGGAAATTGGAGGAGGAGACGAACCATGAGAGACTATGGACTCTGAGAAACAAACTGAGGGTTTTAGAGGGGAGGAGTTGGGGGGTTGGGTTAGCCCGGTGATGGGTATTAAGGAGAGCACGTATTGCACGGAGCACTGGGTGTTATACGCAAACAATGAATCATGGAACACTACATCAAAAACTAATGATGTAATGTATGGTGACTAACATAATAAAATAAAATTAAAAAAAAGAATTTTTAAGCAAAATTAGAAAATAACATTAAAAATACTAAATTCTTTTGGCTTATCTAAACGAAAAAGTTCTACTTTTCAACTATGAAGACCATACGTACTTACTGTGGAAAGTTAGATTCAGAAGAACAAAAAAAAGAAAATTAAACTACCTATAACTTTTCAGAAATAAACATTTTAGGGCGCCTGGGTGGCTCAGTTGGTTAAGCGACTGCCTTCAGCTCAGGTCATGATCCTGGAGTCCCAGGATCGAGTCCCAAATCGGGCTCCCTGCTTGGCGGGAAATCTGCTTCTCCCTCTGACCCTCCCCCCTCTCATGCTCTCTCTCTTTCTCTCTCTCTCTCAAATAAATAAATAATATCTTTAAAAAAAAAAAGAAACATTTTGATGTATAATCCTTCAATCTTTTTTCTACAGAGATGTATACATAAAATGGTATTCTGCCATTTTCATAAGGCATTATCTGGTGAATATTTTCCCTCATCAAATTTTTTAAGGTAATGATTTTACTGGTGACATTTTTTTTCATCGTATGATGTACAATAGTTTAACTAATCCTCTATTACTAGATACTTATTCTTTATTCTTTTTCACTTTTACAAAGAACACTAATATAAATTTGCACCTAAATCTTTTTATGTTCCTCTGAAAGTTCCTTAGAGTAGATTCCTAAGTGGCAATATTAGGTCGAAAGGAAGGAAGGAAGGAAGGAAGGAAGGAAGGAAGGAAGGAAGGAAGGAAAGGAGGAATGAAGGAAGGAAAGGAGGAAGGAGGGAGGAAGGGATTTAAGGATTTTTAAAATTCTGCAAAATTTCTCTCAGAAAGAATATGCCAAACTATTCCCATCTTGCTGCATTTTTATTTTTTCAATGTTAACACTCTACTAAAAATATTTTCATGTTTTTAGAATGTAGGTTAAGTGTCATTAAAACAAATCCTTGAAAGAAATTTCTAAGCCCTAATCAATTGTCAAGTTATTTTAATTGGTAAAATATTCTAATAAAACAATTAGGTAGGACAGGTCTGAGAAGTTTATTATATGATTTACAAGTATATCTCCCCTTAATTATATTTCCTTTTAAAAATAACTCTTTTACAAAAAAAAAAAACCTTCAGACTAATATTAATAAGCATTTCTAGAATACCTCTTAGGATAAGGTATGCCTGGTGTATTTCTTTTTTATTTATTTATTTTAAAAGATCTTTTATTTTAGAGAGAAAGAGCAAGAAGGAGAGGGAGAGAGAGAATCCTCAAGTGGACTCCCTGCTGAGCGTGGAGGCCAACATGGGGCTCAATCCCAGGACCCCGAGATCATGCACTGAGTGGAAACCAAGAGTCGGCTGCCTAACTGACAGAGCCACCCAGGAGCCCCATATTTCTTTTTTAAATAAGTTACTCTACTTAGAGGTACATCTTAAATTGAAAATCAAAACATTCTGGTTGAAGAAATGTAAGTAGAACACCTATAGTTTCTACATTTTAGTCTCTATTATAAAATTATAATAGATGTTTGTAATGGTGATGCTGGAAAACAAAACTAGGCCCCTTGACATATAGAATGAATTCCATTATATTTAATAGAAACCATAATTTCTCATGTTCATAAACATTCCATCATTAAACTTAACCATATTTTACAAAGTATAAATCCAAACTTGAAAAAAAAAAGAAAATCCGAAAAACAAAAAGAGGAATCTTGTTTTCTATCACGCTTTCAAGGCAATGATAATTCTAAATATGGTAACTTATTTTAGTCTGTTACCATGGACATAAACATCAATGTAAGATCAAAAATCAAGGGAACAATTTAAAATCATTTATAATGTACTTAATAAGAAAAGTACCAAAGCAATTGCACTCTGAGATGACAGAAAAGGAACAGTTTAATGCACACATTATTCCTTTAATTACAAATAATACTGTAAGTGTCCAATTATCCAGTTTCTGATCTTTTGACCACCTGCTATTTGCTCCAGGCCCTACCCAGCATTTTCTCTAAGGAAGTACAGAAAGTAGACTTGGAAACACAAATTACACTTTGGCCTAATAAGAGATTTATGATAAGAAAAGAGATGAAACTACTGTGTTTAAGCAACAATTTGGAGACTATAGATCTTAGTTACCCAATTTATGAACATTATGAATAACTGTTTAGACTTTTGATAAAATCAAAAGTTCTGAAGGGTAAGGTGAAATTTACAATAAATATATAACACATTAAAGAATACAAACTTAAATGCAAACAATGCCATATACAAAATAATTTAAACAAATCATATTAAATAATCAAACATGCACCAAACAGGAAAAAGCTTAAAAAAGGTTTTTTTTTAAGCTACAAAGCAAAAAAAAAAAAAAAAAAAGCTACAAAGCAATATTTTTAAAAGAAACAAATTAATATGACTAAGTTATACACTTATAAAAACTCAAATTTGAAAAGTGAAAGCACTCTTTAGAAATAGCAAGGAACTTAAATATTTAACTTACTAAATTTCAGTTAACAAGTCTTTTAGAATAAAAACTATGATTGTAAAAGTCCTTTTTAATAATTGTTTTTAAAAAATGCATGCCTTAGCTAATACCCCCCCACCTCAAAGAAAAAGAAAGAAAAAAAGAAAAAGAAAAAGCATTTGAATGTGATTTTGTAATTTTATTTAGCATTTAAGTGTACTGCAACATGCACATTATGTAGAAAAGAAACTTCTACCTGGATTTCTACATGGATCATATAATACTATTACCTCATTAACCTCTGGGGAACATAACATGGGACCTGGGGCTTCACTGCAACCTAGACTGGTATCTAGTTAACTTCAGGGCAACTAAGCCATTCCTGGGTTGGGCAGGCCAGTCACATAACAGCTGAGGACAGGAGTTGGCCAGCAGTAATGATGAGGAAGGTAACAGTACCCAATTAATCATCACATTTATTACCTAATTAATGTAGTAACTTGTTAATTGTTTAACTCTGGCTGTACAATTATTTATTTCTCTTTTATCTGTCATTTCATAGAGGTTTTTCTTTAATTTTTCATTTTTTATTTAAATTGAATTACCCAGGACACCTGGGTGGCTCAGTTGGTTAAGTGACTGCCTTCGGCTCAGGTCATGATCCTGGGACTCCAGGATTGAGTCCCGCATCGGGCTCCCTGCTCAGCAGGGAGTCTGCTTCTCCCTCCGACCCTCCCCCATCTCGTGCTCTCCCTCTCATTCGCTCTCTCTCAAATAAATAAATAAAATCTTAAAAAAAATAAAATAAAAAAATAAATTGAATTAGCCAATGTATAGTACATCATTAGTTTCAGATGTAGTGTTCTATTTGTTATTTGTGTATAACACCCAGGGCTCATCACATCACGTGCCCTCCTTAATGCCCATCACCCAATTACCCCATTCCCACCACCTCCCTTTCAGCAACCCTAAGTGTGTTGCTGTCTATAGTTAAAAGTCTCTCATGGTTTATCTCCCTCTCTGATGACTTCCCATTCAGTTTTCCCTCCCTTACACTATGATCCTCTGCACTGTTTCTTATATTCCACTATATGAGTGAAACCATATAATTGCCTTTCTCCATTTGACTTATTTCGCTCAGCATAATACCCTCCAGTTCCATCCACATCAATGTAAATAGTAAGTATTTATCCTTTCTGATGGCTGGGTAATATTCCATTGTATATATAAACCACATCTTCTCAATCCATTCAACTGTCGATGGACATCTCGGCTCTCCACAGTTTGGCTATTGTGGACATTGTTGCTATGAACATTGGGGTGCATGTATCTTTGGGGTCAATACTGAGTAGTGCAATTGCTGGGTGGTAGGGTAGCTCTATTTTTAGCTTCTTGAGGAACCTCCATACTGTTTTCCAGAGTGGCTGTACCAGCTTGCATTCCCACCAACAGTGTAAGAGGGTTCCCCTTTCTCTGCATCCTTGCCAACATTTGGTGTTTCCTGTCTTGTTAATTTTTGCCATTTTAACTGGTGTAAGGAGGTATCTCATTGTGGTTTTGCTTTGTATTTCCCTGATGCCAAGGGATGTGGAGCATTTTTTCATTTGTCTGTTGGCTATTTGTATGTCTTATTTGGAGAAATGTCTGTTCATGTCTTCTGCCCATTTCTTGACTGGATTCTTTGTTTTCTGGGTGTTGAGTTTGATAAGTTCTTTATAGATCGTGGACACTAGCCCTTTATCTGATACGTCATTTGCAAATATCTTCTCCCATTCCATAGGTTACCTTTTGGTTTTGTTGACTGTTTCCTTTGCTGTGCAGAAGCTTTTTATCTTGGCGAAGTCCCAATAGTTCATTTTTGCTTTTGTTTCCCTTGCCTTGGAGACGTGTCTAGCAAGAAGCTGCTGCAGCTGAGGTCAAAGAGGTTGCTGTCTGTGTTCTCCTCTAGGATTTTGATGGATTCCTGTCTCACATTAAGGTCTTTCATTCATTTTGAATTTATTTTAGTGTATGGTGCAAGAAAATGGTCCAGTTACATTCCTCTACATGCGGCTGTCCAATTTTCCCAGCACGATTTATTAAAGAGATTGTCTTTTTCGATTGGATATTCTTTCCTGCTCTGTCAAAGATAAGTTGACCATAGAGTTAATGGTGCATTTCTGGGTTCTCTATTCTGTTCGATTGATCTGTGTGTCTGTTTTTGTGCCAGTACCATACTCTCTTGATGATTACAGCTTTGTAATATAGTTTGAAGTCTGGCATTGTGATGCCACCAGCTTTGGTTTTCTTTTTCAACATTCCTCTGGCTATTTGGGGGCTTTTCTGGTTCCATACAAATTTTAGGATTGTTTGTTTCTGCTTTGTGAAAAAAGTTGATGGTGTTTTGATAGGGTTTGCACTGAATGTGTAGATTGCTCTGGGTAGCGTTGACATTTTAACAATATTTATTCTTCCAATCCATGAGCATGGAATATTTTTCCATTTCTTTGTGTCTTCCTCAATTTCTTTCATATGTGTTCTTAGTTTTAAAGGTACAGGTCCTTTACCTCTTTGGTTAGCTTTTCTCCCAGGTATCTTATGGTTTTTGGTGCAATTATAAATGGGATCGATTCCTTAATTTCTCTTTCTTCTGTCTCATTATTAGTATATAGAAGTGCAACTGATTTCTGTGCATTGATTTTATATATCCTGCCACGTTGCTGAATTGCTGTATGAGTTCTAGCAATTTTGGGGTGGAGTCTTTTGGTTTTCCACATAAAGTATCATGTCATCTGTGAAGTGAGACTTTGACTTCTTCTTTGCCAATTTGAATGCCTTTTATTTCTTTTTGTTGTCTGATTGCTGAGGCTAGGACTTCTAGTAGTATGTTGAACAAGAGTGCTGAGAGTGGGCATCCCTGTCATGTTCCTAACCTTAGGGGAAAAGCTCTCAGTTTTTCCCCATTGAGAAAGATATTCACTGTGGGCTTTTCGTAGATGGCTTTTATGATATTGAGGTATGTTCCCTCTATCCCTACACTACAGAGAGTTTTAATCAAGAAAGGATGCTGTAGTTTGTCAAATGCTTTTTCTGCATCTATTGAGAGGATCGTATGGTTCTTGTCCTTTCTTTTCTTAATGTGATGTATCACGTTGATTGATTTGCAGATGTTGAACCAACCTTGCAGCCCAGGAATAAATCGCACTTGGTCATGGTGAATAATCCTTTTAATGTATTGTTGGGTCCTATTGGCTAGTATCTTGGTGAGTATTTTGGCATCCATGTTCATCAAAGATATTGGTCTGTAGTTCTCCTTTTTGGTGGGGTCTTCGTCTGGTTTTGGGATCAAGGTAATGCTGGCCTCATTGAACAAGTTTGGAAGTTTTTCTTCCATTTCTATTTTCTGAAACAGCTTCAGTAGAATAGCTATTATTTCTTCTTTAAATGTTTGGTAGAATTCCCCTGGGAAGCCACCTGGCCGTGAACTCTTGTTTTGGGGGAGGTTTTTTATTACTGCTTCAATTTCCTTGCTGGTTATGGGTCTGTTCAGATTTTCTATTTCTTCCTGTTTCAGTTTTGGTAGTTTGTTAATTTCCAGGAATGCATCCATTTCTTCCAGACTGCCTAGTTTGTTGGCATATAGTTGCTCATAATATGTTCTTAAAATTGTCTGTATTTCCTTGGTGTTGGTCATGATCTCTCCTATTTCATTCATGATTTTATTAATTTGGGTCCTTTCTTTTTTCTTTTTGATAAGTCTAGCTAGGGGTTTATCAATCATATTAATTCTTTCAAAAAACCAGCTTCTAGTTTCGTTGATCTGTTCTACCGTTCTTCTGGTTTCTATTTCATTGATTTCTGCTCTGATCTTCATTATTTCACTTCTCCTGCTTGGTTTAGGTTTAATTTTCTGTTCTGTCTCCAGCTCCAGGTCCTAGGTGTAAGGTTACCTTGTGTATTTGATATTTTTGTAATTTTTTGAGAGAGGCTTGTATTGCAATGTATTTCCCTCTTAGGACCACCTTTGCTGTATCCCAAAGGTTTTGAACAGTTGTGTTTTCATTTTCACTAGTTTCCATGATTTTTAAAAAATTCTTTATTTCCTGGTTGACCTATTCATTCTTTAGTAGGATGCTCTTTAACCTCCAAGAGTTTGAATTCCTTCCAAATTTCCTCCTGTGACTGAGTTCAAGTTTCAAAGCATTATGGTCTGAAAATATGCAGGGAATAATCCCAATCTTTTGGTCCTGGTTGAGACCTGATTTGTGACCCAGTATGTGATTTATTCTGGAGAAAGTTCCATGTGCACTTGAGAAGAATGTATATTCTGTTGCTTTAGGATGGAATGCTCTGTACATACCTGTGAAGTCCAACTGGTCTAGTGTGTCATTCAAAGCTCTTGTTTCCTTGTTGATCTGCTTAGATGATCTGTCCATTGCTACGAGTGGGGTGTTGAAGTCCCCTACTATTATTGTATTATTATGAATGTGTTTCTTTAATTTGGTTATTAATTGGTTATAATTGGCTGCTCCCAAATTAGGAGCGTAAGTATTTATAGTTGTTAGATCTTCTTATTGAGTAGACCCTTTAAGTATGATATAGTGCTCCTCTTCATCTCTTACTACAGTCTTTGGTTTAAAATCTAATTTGTCTAATATGGGGATTGCTACCCCAACTTTCTTTTGAGGTCCATTAGCATAATAAATGGTTCTCCACCTCCTCACTTTCAATCTGGAAGTGTCTTTAGGTCTAAAATGAGTCTCCTGTAGACAGCATATGGATGGGTCTTTTATCCAATCTGATACTCTGTGTCTTTTGACTGGAGCATTTAGCCCACTTACATTCAGAGTAACTATTGAAAGATATGAATTTAGTCTCATTGTATTACCTGTAAAGTCCCTGTTTCTGTAGACTGTCTCTGTTTCTTTCTGGTCTATGTTACTCTTGGGCTCTGTCTTCACTTACAGGATCCCCCTTAATAGTTCTTGCAGGGCTGGCTTGGTGGTCACATATTCTTTCAATTTCTATATGTTCTGGAAACTTTTTACTGCTCCTTTCATTCTGAATGACAGCCTTGCTGGATAAAGTTTTCTTGGTTGCATGTTTTTCTTTTAGTACACTGAATGTATCATGCCAGACCTTTCTGGCCTGCCAGATCTCTGTGGATAGGTCTGATGCCAGTCTAATGTTTCTACCCCTGTAGGTTAGGAACCTCTTGTCTTGAACTGCTTTCAGGATTTTCTCTTTATCTCTGAAATTTGCAAGCTTCACTATTATGTGTTGGGGTGTTGATCTATTTTTATTGATTTTAGGAGGGGTCCTCTCTACCTCTTGGACATGAATGCCTGTTTCCTTCTCCAGATTAGGGACGTTCTCAGCTATGATATTACTTAAATATACCTTCTGGCCCTTTCTTCTCCCTCAGGCACCCCAAAAATTCTGATATTTTATGTGTTATGGCATTGCTGATTTCTCGAAGCCTCCCCTCATAGTCCATTAGTTGTTTTTCTCTTTTCCCCAGCTTCCTTCCTTTCCATCAACTGGTTTTCTATGTCACTTAGTCTCTCTTCTGCCTCATTTACCCTACCTGTTAGAGCATCCAATTTAAACTGCATCTCACAGCATTTTTAATTTGGCCTGATTAGATCTCATTTCTGCACTAAAAGATTCTCTAGTGTCTTCTATGTTTTCAAGCCCAGCTAGTAACTTTATAATTGTTACTCTGAATTCCATCTCCGACATTTTACTTATATCCATGTCAATTAGATCTGTGGCAGAGAGTATTACCTCTGGTTCTTTCTTTTGTTGTGAATTCCTCCTTCTAGTCATTTTACCCAGAGAAGAATGGATGAACAAGTGAGTATTAGCAAAAATACCAACCACGGGGGTGCCTGGGTGGCTCAGTCATTAAGCATCTGCCTTCGGCTCAGGTCATGGTCCCAGGGTCCTGGGTCCGAGCCCCGCATCAGGCTCCCTGCTTGGCAGGAAGCCTGCTTCTCCCTCTCCCACTCCCCCTGCTTGTGTTCCTTCTCTTGCTGTGTCTCTCTCTGTCAAATAAATAAATAAAATCTTTAAAAAAAAAAAACCCACGATCCAAGTGAAATACATACTAGAAAAATCCAAAGAGGTCAGAAACCAGAAAAGAAAAAGAAAAAAACAAAAACAAAAACAAAAAAAGGGGGGGGAGCATGGGGAGGGGGAAGAGAGAATATAATTTCACAGGGTGGACAAAGTAGGGTGATCCACTTGGTCCTGAGTGTATTTTGGTCTGTGTGTTAGAAGAGACTAAATCCCAAAATTGTAAAGAAAGCAAAACTTACATATATACAAAATTAAAATTGAATAGAGTGAAAGGAAGCCAAAAATGAAGAATATATCTATAAAATGTAAATGTAAAAAAAATGAAAGTTAAAAAAAGACTTAAAAACAAAGAGCTGATAAAATAAGAAACTAGTTGAAAAGGGAAAAAAGAAAAAAAAGTAAATGGAAAATTTTAAAGTGAAAGATAAACAAATCATGAGAAAAAAACCTCAAATTCTATATACTATTTTCCCCTAGCACTGGAATTTTACAGTTCTGTGTGGTCCGTAAACTTGCTATTCGCCTGTTCTTCCAGTTGATCTTCTGGGGGAGGGGCCTGCTGCGCTGACTCTCAGGTGTTTTTGCCTGGGCAGAGTTGCACGCCCCCTGGGGGCCGGGCTTGGTGTAAGCTGTTTTTGGTTGCTCTGTGTGGCTTTAGTTCCCTGAAGGCTTTCCGTGCCTCTTTAGAGGATCAAAATAAAAATGGCTGTGCCCCATCTCCAGCCCCAGAGTGAAAAGATCATGGTCCCCTCTCTTCAGCAAACCCTCAGGGATAAGTGGTCTTCATGGTGTGCACCTACAACAATCCTCCTAGGGGAAGTCAGTTGCTGCATTTCTGCACTTTTCAGGGTCCTGGCACAAAGAACGGTCACCTGATCATGCATGTACCCGGTCAGTCCCTCCTGGGGGAAGGCAGAGGGTCGCTGGTTAGTGTTCTTTACAGAGCCATCCCTCCCCCGCCCCCTGCACTGAGAGCTGTTGCCCTTTCCTGCACTCACACATACGCTTGGCCCCTCCCCGGGGAGGTTCCCTCCCCTGCTGTTAATCGTCCCATATCTCCCCGCAGATTCACTTCTCCGCACCTCCTACCTTGCAAAAAGTGCTCACTTTTCTACTTGTAGAGTTCCTGAAATTCTTTTCTTACATCTCAGGTTGAATTCATGGGTGTTCAGAATGATTTAATAGTTATCTAGCTAAATTCAAGGGACCAGATGAAACAAGGTCTTCTACTCTTCCACCATCTTGCCTCTTCCACTTCATAGTTTTTTAAAGATAATCAAACATACTATTGATCTGTGGTTGTTTTTACATGTCTAAATGTGTACTTGAAAATAATATATACTATTTAACACAGAAACTATATTCCTTCCTTTCCTTCATGCCAAAGGAAGACAGAAAAAGGAAATAATTACTATACATAATGACATTCCTTTTTTAAAAGGCTAAGATAAAAACAACAGTATAAATTTTTTTTAAAAGATTTTATTTATTTATTTGACAGAGACACAGCAAGAGAGGGAACACAAGTAGGGGGAGTGGGAGAGGGAGAAGCAGGCTTCCCACTGAGCAGGAAGCCTGATGAGGGGCTGATCCCTGAACCCTGGGATCAAGACCTGAGCGGAAGGAAGACGCTTAACGACTGAGCCACCCAGGCACCCAACAGTACAGATTTTTTTAAAAGATTTTATTTATATGACAGAGATAGAGAGGGCACGAGCACAAGTAGGGGGAGCGGCAAAGGGAGAGGGAGAAGCAGGCTCCCTGCTAAGCAGGGAGCTTGAGATGGGGCTTCATCCCAGGACCCCGAGATCATGACCTGAACCAAAGGCAGACACTTAACCGACTGAGCCACCCAGGTGCCCCAACAGCACAACTTTTTAAAAATAATCAGATCCTCTTACTTTTACTTATTACATAGAGACAATACTATATAACGTTAAGAAACTCTAGAAAAATCATATAACTCGGTATATTATACATATACATTATATTATAGATGGAAAGCTTAAGGAGAGCTAGAAAAATATAATAATTCATCTTGGAACACAATAAATGGTACATATATCTGCGGGTATAGTTACACAGATCTCCAGACGACATTGATTTTTAAATAAAATTGCTTAATACTAGGAAGAAGCAGAGATTTTTCAGTCAATGCATTACCTTTTTCCTTTCCAGTCATTCCTCAAATAAGAATTCTTTCACAGAATGTTAGAGCTGAAAGGATCCCTAGAAACCATCTGCCAGTAGTTTTCAACATGGAGTATACCTCAACCCTTGCTCAGAAATGCAGGGTTGCTTTTGGATGTGATAGTGACTGGGAAATGCTACTGGCATTAGGGGTGCTAAACACCCTGTAATGTGCAAGAGAGTCCTTCATAATAAAGATTTATCCAGCCCAAATGCCAGTAGTATACCCACTGAGAAATACTGACTTAATTCTCCACTTTGAAGATGCAGCCACTTAGGGCCAGAGATGTTAAGTGACTTACTCGAGGCTACACAGCTGGATCTAGAACCCAGGTTCTCATTCTCTTGTTCTAATCCGCTTTCAATGAATAAAATGACAACAGAAAACCACAGAAAACCAAGAATCAATTATATGTTAATACATAAACATTATCAAAACATTGGTCATACATTAATATTTGAAATTGAAATAAAACTGCAATTAACTAAAATATTAATATCCTTTTCAAATTTTTTTTCATCCTAAGAAATAGTTTCCTTTCAGATAAATCATTTTTCAAAAATCCATCACAGTTAAAAGAAAGAGGAGTAAATCAACTGACTTATGGTTACCAAATAAAACATGTTTTGAATGGGAAATTACATGGTTTCTGATGGTTTCAGAACAACTTAATACCCTATAGTCTAGCACTAATCTTCTCTTCTAACCATGAAGAAATTTATCACAGCAAAAAGAAACTGAACTAAAAATCCAAAGGACTCGACACTAATCGTCACTCTGAGGTATAGGTAACCAGTTGCCATATCTTGAACATGTCACAAACCTCTAGATCTATTCCATGTTACATAAAATGAGTTTAGGTCCTGTGATCCTTTCTAGATCTAAGATTTTTATTCTGTATTTCTTCCTTATTGCATAACAAGTAGGGTTTAAAAAAAATACAGAGCTATCAACTAAATATTCACAAAAAAGCACCCTACAGTGAGCAGGGATACAACTAAAGACTGAGTCTCAAAAGGTGATCACTGACTCCTATTAATTTAGTTACTGTTCAGCAACACCTTACCTCCTACTGATATCTGTCATCAGCTATAGAATCATTATCATTCCTTTTTCCCTACACTGTCCTAAAAATAAAGGCTAAGTAAACAATCTTCAGAATACTTCAAAATTATTCTTAAAAAGACATTTGCATTGGGGTGCCTAGGAGGCTCAGTCAGTTAAGCATCTGACTCTTGATTTCAGCTCAGGTCATGATCTCAGGGTCGTGAGATTGAGCACTTCATCGGACTCCACGCTAGGCGTGGAGCCTGCTTAAGATTCTCTCTTTCCTTTTCCCTCTGCCCCTCCCACCCCCACACTCTCTCAAGCTCTCTCTAATAAAAAACAACAACAATAAAAAGACATTAGCATTTAAACATTTAACTTCTACATATACACAGAGATGAAAACTTTTTAATTTTAAAATTACATCAGAACTGGTCAAGTAGAATATACTGCGGGATTTTTTACAGAAAATGTACTAATCTGTTAATATGTGTATGTATGTACACACACTGTGCCTCTACATTTCTCTTAACCTCTTACAGACTGGTCTTTGCTCTTGACAGTGTATATACATCCTAAGAAAACTGAGTTGCATTTAACCTTTATTCTTACAAAATTTCAATTATTCCATAAAATATTTTTGATACTTTTTCATACATGTGTTATACTTCTTAGGCAATATATCTATATTAAATAGCAATCAAAATAAAATAGGGACAGAGATATAGTTTTTATTTCTCCTTCCCTCCCCTTATCTTTCTCTCTCTCTCATACACACACGGACATGCACACAACATAATTCCTCCAACTAGCACATGCAACACAAGTTAGGTATCAAGCTGTATGGAAACTGGATCTAAAAAAAATTCATGAATGACTTTAAAATAAGACTTTCAAAATATTCAAGAATATACTTTAAAAATGTATTTCCCTGAAGTTCAGTTACTTAAATACAGTTTCTCCTTACAATATTCTGAAGATTTTTCCTGTGTGTGGTCCTTTTTTCCTACTCATGCATCCTAAAGAAATTCATAATTTTTGTTGCTTCTTATGTCTCACTTCCTCAGTTATTTCAACAATTTTTTTTTTTTTTTGAGAGAGAGAGACTAAGCACGTGGGGGCAAGGGGGAGGAGCAGAGGGTGAGAGAGAGAGAGAATCTTAAGAAGGCTCCACAACCAGCACGGAGTCCAGCACAGGGCTCGATCTCACGACCCTGAGATCATGACCTGAGCTGAAATCAAGAGTCCGATGCTTAACTGACTGAACCACCCAGGTGCCCCATTTCAATAATTTTAAAAATATGTTATTTAAATATAACTAAATATAAGTGGTTTTATGTCTTGTTAAGGTTATAAATTTAATCCTTCAGTTAATTAAACATGCAATTATTATTCCATCCACAAAGTCTAGGATTAGATAATAAAAATACTCTGTAGACAGTCTAAAACACTGGTGCAAAAAACAAAGGTTATCATTACAACCAAAACATTCTATTTCAAACAGGCAAGAAGTTCTGCCAAATAGATGCTTTGCTATTTGCAGTAACATCTGACAATCAATCAATACTGTTAAGATTGTACTATACCAAAACTATCAGGGGTCTCTGCTGATGATACCTTCTTCGCTTGCTTCACAATGGCAATCTCGGGTTTGGGATATCTGCATGCTAAAAATATTGTAAAATCAAAATGTATTCACGTGATAAAGTAAATAAAATATGTATAAATAAAAAATGTATATGAAATTTTGAAGTGAAGCATGCTAGAACATAGGCAGTCCTTACTTGGCACAGTAGTGTGGGGTCATAAAAATGACAATGCAAGATGAAACCATAAAGCCTTAATACCAATGGGGAAAATTACAATTGTTCTGTGACCTTTAAAATTTTTTTCAAAACAATAAAAATTCTCTTGCCAACAGTTATGAACATAAAGGGAAATTTAAAATAGTAAAACTAATGTATGATCAATTTTCATTTCTTTGCTGTACTTTCATCTTTTTTGGTCAATTCTCTTTTGATTACCCATTTTTTTAAAACATCTCATGGGTTTATCACTATGAGACAAGAAGGCAATGAAAACTACACATTTTGCTATCTCTGTGTGAACTGACCAACAGATTAAGTAGTGACCAATCACTGAGAGACTGAAAGAGTGATATGATTGGCCATGATAATGATGTACATCTGTTGTTACACAGTGCTTTGTAGAAGGCAAAGTTTGTACTTTGTACAATTACTCACCGTTAATATACTGTAGTAAATAAAATTTGAACTGTGTTGTTGGGAACTGCTGTTATGTAACTAAAACATAGTCACTGAAATTGGTGCATTTGGGAACCATGCAAAGCAAGGAATGCCTATAATAATAAAAAAATGGATTATTTAATGAAATGGGCATAAATCCAGGGAAAAAATAGGGTATTCGAATTTCATATATATTTTTTCTACATATATAAATTAATGGTAAATAAAAGAGAACAAGATTCTCTTCCTTAGAAGTTAAATGTTTTCCACTTAAATCACTTAATTTACTATCATTTGACTATCAGTGAAAGAATACCTAACGTATAATGAAGCAAGATTCAGTGATCGAATCTTATGTTTAAAAGTAAAATACTTGTATCATACATCAGCTGGCAAAACTTTTTAAAATGTGCATTCATTGCTGTAAAAAAAAAAGTTCTTAAAGGTTACTAAAAAAAAACAACAACAACAAAAAACAAACCTTGCAGAAAATAGTCCCTAATCTCAAGGATATACAAACATGTATGAGATGATTAGAGGAAGAAAAAAATACATGTAAGTTTCCAAAAGGGAAAAATTATAGCCTTAAGAAGTGGGAGACAGCCTCCAGGAAGAGGTTTTGAGTCTGGCCTTAAAGCACGGCAAGGATTTAAATAAGTGAGGGGAGGGAGGTTTCCCTTTTCCTTCCCATACAATTCAGTCTAAAAGCCATAAGGTGGGAATCAGTGAGGTAGGCATTTGTGTGGGAGGCAGAACAGGGTCTCAGAGCTCAAGGGGGAGGGAGGAAGTGTTCACACGGGGGGTCAGTCTGGCACAATCTGTCAGAACCCAAATAGGGTAAGAAAGGCTTCCCCATGGTAAAAGAGAGGGGATGTGGCTCAGGGTGTCAGTGCCAGAGCTAGGGTGATAAGGGCATCTATAAAGGAGTATGTTGGCAGTGGTGGTGATGGAATATTGGTGACATATAGAAAGAGTGATCTAAATAATAAATATATTAAAGGTAATGGGAGACGAACCATGAGAGACTATGGACTCTGAGAAACAAACTGAGGGTTCTAGAGGGGAGGGGGGGTGGGGGGATTGGTTAGCCTGGTGATGGGTATTAAAGAGGGCACGTACTGAATGGAGCACTGGGTGTTATATGCAAACAATGAATCATGGAACACTACATCAAAAACTAATGATGTGATTAACATAACAATAAAAAATTAAAAAAAAACTAATGTAATGTATGGTGAGTAACATAACATAATGAAATAAAAATAAATAAATAAAGGTAATGGGAGTCAGATATTTTTTCATCATAGAATAGAGTTAGAAATACAGGAAGAGAGAAAACTAGAATGTACGCTGTGGTGCTGGATCAGAATTGAAGAAATTGCTATCAACTCTCATTGTATAATACAGACAGAGAAATAGAAATATAAATGATATTTATTACATATATAAATACATATATTCATATATTCACTAGCTCTGTCCATGATAGGGGTGGAAATAGCAACACCCCAATAACTATGAGCACATCTAATGCCCAGATCTTGGTTTCTAAATACCATTCTACACTAAAGAAACAAGGGCTCCGTAACAATGGCTGATTCCAGAGCTAGGGCAGAAAAAGTCCAAGAGGAACCTGGAACATCTTATGGTGCAGAAAATAAGGAAAAAGGAAATGTTCAAAAAAAAAAAAAAAAGAGTAATGGGGATATGTCAAAAAGACAAAGAAGTCAGCTTGAAGGGGTTCCCATTGGTGAAGTATGGAACAATTAGAGGATCAAAAATGATAGTAATAAATTATAAACCATTAAACAGAAAAAGAATCCATGAGTATATATTGATATAAATTAATAATTGAGTTGATAAGGAATGGAATATTTCATAGACTCAAAGTACCTCTCCACAAAATATTTATCAGACAGATACCACTTTTGTCAAATGTTCAGAGAAAATGTTACCCTGGAAATGGTTAACATGACCAGGGACAAATTAAAATCATGGGCAACTGAAAGGATGAAAAAGAACATAACACCACTTCTATGATATTCCTGCCAAAGATGCAAAACTGGAATCTATTCATGAGGAAAGAGACAAAACTAAATTGAAGTTTATGAGATGATTAGAGGAAGAAAAAAATACATGTAGCATTGAAATCACTGCAAACTTGTTAAGAAATGCAGAATTTTAGGTCCCACTACATGCTACAAATTAACTGGTCTGTAATCTCAAAAGTGCTAAGGTCATGAAGATCAGGTCAAGACTGAGGAACTGTTCCAGATGGAAGGAAATTAAAGATGTAACAACTAAATGCAACATGTGACTTTGGACTGGATCTTTTTGTTGTAAAGGAACATTAATGGGAGAACTGATGAAAGTGAATTACTTCAGAATATTTAGATGGTAGTACATATTACACTGTGGCTATATAAGGCAATGTTCTCATTTGTAGGAAACACAAGCCAAAGTATTCCAGCTGTAGTGGACATTGCAATGTATAGTCAGTCCTTAAGTGCTGGAATTCCTGCCAAGAGACAGCTCTCAGTGGTCAGTCATCATAGAAGACTGCCTCAGCCAAAGAATGTTGCTTCATCCAAGGCTCTGTACCTTGTCCACATCCAATAAATAGCTCATTTTTACAGAGGTAGAGGCCCAGACCTCTCACCCAGCTCAGAACAAAACTGAAGGGTCATCCCATCTGTAGAACTCCCCACAAGGTAAACTGAGGCTTCCACTGAGACTGCATCACTTTACTTGTACCTCTGCCCAAACCTACTTCCTTCCCTTCCCTTTCAAAGATGAGGATTTCAATAGCATTCCCCAATAAACTTCCCGCATGCTAATCTTTGTTTCAGAGACTGCTTCCCACAAAACTCAACCTATGAGAGAGATGATATGGCATCATGTCAGCAACTTATTCTCAAATGACTCAGGAGAAAGAAAAAAAAAAGCTTACTGTACTATACTTGAAACTCTGAGATTTGTTATATAAATATATGGAAAGAGATAAATCTGAGATTGTTTCAAAATTTTATTTTTTTTTTAAAGATTTATTTCTTTGAGAGAGAGAGAGAGTGCATGAGCAGGGGAGGGGCAGAGGGAGAGGGAGAGAAGCGGATTCCCACTGTGCACGGAGCCCAGCGTGGGGCTTGATCTCATGACCCTGAGATCATGACCTGAGCGAAATCAAGAGTCAGATGCTCAACTGACTGAGCCACCCGGGCATCCCATGTTTCAAAATTTCAAAAGCAATACAAAATTAAGCAGGGAAAACACAGAAGAACAGAATGAAGAAAAGCAACAGAAAAAAATAACAGTAGGGGCATGGAACACTAAAGAAATGAGACTAACCAATGGACAGTATATTCAAGGTATTAGTGGAAAATGAAATAGATGAACAAAAAAGAATACATCTATTACAGCATTTATAACCAAAAAGTGATCATTGTAGAACTATAAAATCAGTGTTAATGATTTACATTTTTGCTAATGTTTAAGAAGCCCCTTTTAAGCAGAAAAAAAGCTAGGATAATGTTTTTCAAACCATAAGATCTTAGTCACAAACAAATACAAAATTCTGCCAGCTCACAAAATGTGCCACATCTTACATTATCACTCTTACATGTTTACCTGTTTTCTTTCATAATTCAAACATCCACATGACCTCAACTCTTTCCAACCTTAAAAACAAAAACAAAAACACCTTCTATAACCTTGCACTCAATGGACCTGTAGCATTGAAATCACTGCAAACTTGTTAAGAAATGCAGAATTTTAGGTCCCACTTCAAACCTACTGAAACAGAATCTGCATTTCAATAGGAGTTCAGATGATTTTATATGTACATTAAGCTTTGTAAAGCAGGGCTCTAGTTTCCACTGTGGGATGTAGAAAGCCGCAAAGAGCTTTGCTCTCACCATTAGGATGAAACAAAGTCACACTAAATTCAAATGCATGACTTATTCTGAACCTATCAGAGAACTCAAGTCAAAGAGCAAACAACAAGAGGCAGGCACCTGCAAGGACAGAGGGGACTTGCTTAGTTGCGACAGATGCAACCAGATACCATAAGAAGAATAAGCTAGAACAGTAAGGGAACAAGTGAAGGCAGAGTAAGGGCTGGGGGTACAGTGTGAAGGTACAAGGGTATGCATAAACTGGAAGAACCTGCACCTTCTTGCAGGTTCTTTGACCAGAAATCCCACCAGATGCAAAAAATATGAGAGAGAGCCCTAATAAAGTGTTCATTGTGGTATAGACCTGGAGGAAGGGAAAAACAGTTGTGCAGGAAGAACATGAAACTCTACCTAGATCCTTTTTCAATCTGTCTTATGAGTCAAAAGCCTCAAATTGTAAGAAGAGCAAAAATACTATTACTCTTGGGGCAGGTAGGGTGACCAACTGTCCGGTTCGCCCAAGACTGTCTCAGTCTTAGCACTGAAATTCCATATCCCAGGAAAAAGTGTTCCCTCTATCTCTTAGGCATTTTAATTTGAAAAATAGTTTTCAATCATCTTTTTTATTTCTACGAAAATTTTAATGGAACTGCAGGAAAAAAACAAAAGATTGTTGATAACTTGAAAAAATCTGTAACTTGTAAGAATGTGAATTTCTGAAAAAATGAAATAGTTAAAGCTTTATGTAAATATAATAAAACACAGAATTTCAATTAAGATATATTACAACTGGGGCACGTGGGTGGCTCTCTCTCTCTCTGTCAAATAAATAAATAAAATCTTTTTTTTAAATATATATTACAATTGAAATGTGTTATAATGGTAAAAGCTGGTATCTTGTAGGTACTGGTTCTAAGAAAATACAGATAATATAAAAATTAAACAAATCTACAAAAAAAGTTTCCATTAGTAAAGTTTAAAGGCATAATATACAACACAGTTTTCAAAAAACTTTATTTTTTTAAAAAGATTTTATTTATTTATTTGAGAGAGAGAGAGAAACAGAGAGAAAACACAGAGGGAGAGTAAGAAGGAGAAGCAGACTCCCAGCTGAGCAGAGAGCCCAACGTGGGACTCGATCCCAGGATCCTGGGATCATGATCCGAGCCAAAGGCAGATGTTTAACCGACTGAGCCCCCCAGGTGCCCACAACTGCTTATTAATTTAATCTTATCTTGATATATGTGAGTCATTTTTTTTGGTACCATCTGAAATTGGCTTTTGGAAATTTGAATTTATATAGCATGAGAATAATGTCCCTGATGGACTAGAATTCTACAGGACTGTCTGTAAGAAATGAGTATACTAGTAACAAATATTTAACTTAAGTTCAGACTTCTGACCTGTAAGAGATAATCTCAGATAAACTTAAGCTACTATCCAACATGTCCTGCCCTCCATATCCAAAGTTCCCTTTAAGAGTTAAATCCTTCCTGGGGCACCTGGGTGGCGCAGTCAGTCAAAGTGTCTGACTCTTGGTTTCTGCTCAGGTCTGATCTCAGGGTCTTGGGATCGGCCCGCACGGGGCTCTGCACTACGCGGAGTCTGCTTCAGTTTCTCTCTCCCTCTCCCTCTGCCTCCCTTCCACCCTCCTTCTCTCAAATAAACAAATCTTTAAAAAAAAAAAAAAAGGAGTTGAATCCTTCCTTATTGATACTCCTTCAACCAACTAAAATCTGGCTTCTCCCCACAGAGATCTTATAAGACTGCTTCTGACAAAGACCTCAGTCTCTTTTATGTTTTTAAATCCAACAGACCTCCTCTTTTTCCCCACAGTCTTCCTCTTACTTGATCTATCTAAAGTATCAAATTATTCCCTCTTTCTTGAAATACTCTCTTCTTCACTTTTCTTCTGGGATACACTATTCTTGATATTTTTCCTATCTTTGTGAACATTCCTTCTTGGCCTACTCCTAGTTCTGGTTCTTCTTCCTCTTCCCCTCCAATAAACTTTGGTGTTTTTCATAGTTCTCTCCTTGATCTTCCTCTCTTTCCACTCTACTTAATCTCCCTGGCCTTAGTTGCTAAATATATGGGTAGGATTCCCAAATTTGCATCTTACCCTGGAGCTCCAGGGTTCATACAGCCAAGCCAGTTAACTATTGGGTATCTTTATATATTGTTATCTCACAAATACCCAACACCAAAGAAGCTAAAAATGAACGCAACTTCTCCATTCCAAAATCTGCTTGGGACCCTGCATGGCCCCTTCCATTGTAAAGAACTATCACTATCTTGTCAATGGCTCAAACCAGAAATCTGAGGATCATCTTTGGTTCACCTTTTTATTTCATAATCCTGTCATCAAATACCTATTCTATTGTTCAGTTAAATGTTTTATTATTTAACTTCTAAATAAACTCTCTTGAATATGTCTACCTCTTTCCAACCTTATTTCCACTAGCCTAGTTCAGGTCTCTATTATCTTTCTTTGATTTCTGCAAAGTTCTCCTAACTAATTGCCTCGCTTCTACCTCTAGTCTAATCCCCCTACTATCCCTTCTTTGTGCTATATGCAGAGTGATCTTTCTAAACTGCAAATACGATGGCATTATTCATGATAGTTTACCTCCACCACCCTGTGCACACACCCCTGGATCCACCTACCTCTTACTGAGTTCTAGATTTCAACTTGAATGTTATTTTCTGTAAGGTAATGTCATCCCCTCTGCATTTTCCAGCTCCCCAGTTATCCCTCCAATGCACTTCAATGCACTGTAAACCCTATCACAGTACTTAACACAATGCATTATAATTTCAAGCCAAACTATCTCCTATCTTCTCTAAAACATAAACTTCATAATTTTAAGAATCCTATCAAGTGCCTCAATAGTGTCTGGCAAGTACACAGTAGGACCTCAAATTGTTAAATAAAAAAATTTTAATAAAATGTCAAGCACTAAAATGGCGAAAATTGGCATGAATTTCTCTAAAATTTTACCTGGAGGTTTTGTAACTAGTACTAGTTACTCAATCAAAAATAACATAAATGATTGCGAAGTTGTATAATTAGGTTCCACAGTTATGAAGCAAGTGGAAGACATCTCTGGCATTTAAGGGAGTTATACTGATTTCATAGGATTTTTTAAAAGAGGAAACTTAGTATACATTATTTTTAAATGCACTACAGAGCTGGTAGAGATCTTAGAGATCATATAATTAAAACTATGTTATAGTTATGAGAGAACAAGTCTAAAAAAAATAAGTGACTTATAAGCCCAAGGTGTTCCTTCCATTACAGAAAATGGACTAGTAGAATTAAGATATATATAAAATACAGTGTAGTGAAGCAAAAATTTCCTGCCCCCTTCTAGGTCCTTTTAGCTAGACTAAGAATCAAATTGACATGAGGCATATTAGCAGAAGAAAATAAAATTTAACTTTATTATGTATGGGGAATCCACAGAGATGTGGTGGTTCAGTTGATTAAACAACTGTCTTTGGCTCAGGTCATGATCCCAGGGTCCTGGGATGGAGCCCCATGGCGGGCTCCCTGCTCAGCAGGGAGCCTGCTTCTCCCTCTCTCTCTGCCTGCCACTCCCCCTGCTTGTGCTCTCTCTCCCTCTCTCCCTGTCAAATAAATAAATAAAATCTTTAAAAATTAAAAAAAAAAAAAAAGAAATTCCAAAGACAGGCAAAATGACATATACATGTCATTCAGAACTAAGAAAAAAAGGGTAGGGGTCTGGGACTTCAAAGGGAAGGAATGCAATTTGCAAAAAGATAAAAAAGAGTAAATGTTTGGTAAACAAATGTTTGCTGGGCCACTCAGAAACAATGGGACACAGGAGACTTAGAGCCAACAAGCCTTGCCAGGTTCCTCCGTCTACAATACCTAGCTTATATCATAATGTAGTTCTCTATGGTGATAGCTCTCTTCCTGGAGCAGGTCCTCTATCTAAATTTTTTTAGGCAGCTGTGGGGGAGGTAAAGAGCCTTTCCTAAATCTGCTGGGTTTTAATTGTTTTTAACTTAAAAATAATCTTCATGCCAAAGTGGGGCAGCCTGCCCTTGGCCCCTGTAACACTAACACACACACACACACACAAATACACACACACTTCATGTTATTAAAACAAATCGTTTCTTTTATACTACATACTATAATTAATGTCCAAAATTTTCAATAAATAAGTTACAAATAAGTGTAAGGGTCAGCAAACTATGGCCTGCAGGTCAAATCCAGCCAGTTTTTTATATAGCCATTAAGCTAAAAATTATTTTACATTTTTAAATAGTTTGAAGAACAGCCCTCAACTACTATTATCAAACATGGAATGGCTATGGAAATTAGCTGTGGCCATGATAATATTTCTTAAGGAATTCAACCCAACACAGCATTTAAATGTGAAATATTAAACAGTAGTCATTGGAAGACAACTAATGTTGTTTGAATCACAAGTAATGTTAAGCTGCTTTATATCCTTCCCTTACTGTTAAAAGTTAAAACAAGAGGCAGGATCTTCATTTCCACACAAATATGTAGCAGTTTCATTTTCCTAGCTCAAACCACAATTCCAGCAGCATTCTTCAAACCTCAATGCAAGATCTGTATTTCAAAATCCATTTAACTGTGCAATTGAGGAGCTTCTACCTACCACAAATTGGAAGGGATTAATCTACAATGTAATATGTGAAAAGACAAATATCAGGAGAAAAATCTAATAGAATTCCAAAAAATGTCTTCTAAGCAATCAATACGTTATCATAAGCTTACAGACTGATGCCAATATTTGGAGGTACCTAACCATGTGAAAAAGACATTTTCAAAGATGAAATATATAAAATCCCATTATAGATTGGCATTAACACATAATATCTACAATTAATTTTGACAATAAGGAACACTAATATTGAACCCTAATTAAGCTAAATGTTATCCTCCAAAAAGAATTCCATCTTCCTCATTAGAAGACCTGTATTTAAAAAAAAAAAAAAATTGTACTGAAGTATTTTATTACATTTTTAATTTTGCCAATTAAAAATATCTGTGGAAATCTGTTTCCTCTCTTACACAAATACTATATAACATCCTCAATTTTGCCTTTTGGTCTACAGTACTAAAATATTTACAATCTGGCCCTTTAAAAAAAGTTTGCCAACGTCTGTTCTGTAAAGAAGCTAAATTGTTTTTTAATTTCTAAATTAAAAAGTAAAGTCTAAAAGACTAATACTGAAATTAAGACTAAGTGGTGTTTTTAGTAATTCTCTATTCAACCTATTCAAATATGTCCCCCCACCAAAGAGATGTTTCCAAGGTCACCAGTAACCTCCTTGTAAACAAATTCTATCTTACTAGCCCTCTCAGCAACATACATCATAGCAGATCATTTCCTCATTCTTGGCTTCAAAACTCTTTGCTTTTCCTATTTCACTGGATGCCCCTCCTCAGTCTTCTTTGCTGGCTCTTACTCTTTTGACTTTGAAACTCTGGAGCTTCACAGTCTCAATCATGGGCTTTTTCCTCTTTTCTATCTAAAGGTTAGCAAACAGTTTCTGTAAAGAGACGGTCTAAATATTTTAGGCTTCGAGGGCCATTATGGTCTCTATCACAACTACTCAACTCTGCCATTCTAGCACAGAAGCAGCCATAGACAATACGTAAATGAATGAGTGTGGCTCTACTGCAATAAACTTCATTTACAAGCAGAAGTGGCAGCTAGATTTGCCTGTGGCCTGTAGTTTTCCCACCCCTGATCTAGACTCTCACCTTGGTGCCCTACTCTCCCCCATGACTAAGTAGCATCTACATACAACTGTTGACCCCCACACTTACATATGCAGTCTCAATTTCCCCTATGAATTCCAGATTTATGTGAACACACACACACACACACACACACACACAATGTCCCTAATCTATTTTCCCCCCAGTCTTCTCCCTGGCAGTTTATAGCACCACCTTTCACTCAATTACTATAGTCAGAAACCTGAGTCATCCCTTACTATTTCCTTTTCCTTAATTACCTGTCCCTTTCTAACTCATCAGCAGTCCTATCAGTTCACTCTCAAATATACACCTTGAATCCATCTCCTTCTCTTCATCTCCATGGCCGCCTAGTCTAAGCCCTCAACATTGCTAGCCTAACCTACTGCCAACACTTTCCTAAGTGGTCTCCTAGCTTATGCATTTGCACCCTCCAGTTTGTTCTCTAAAAGCAACCAAGTACTCTTCAAATTCCATTATTTCACTCCCATGTTTCAACCCAGGAACGGCCTTCATACAGTTTACCTAGAAAGGCCCTGACTAATCTTGCTTTCTGCCTACCTGCCTATCTCATCTCATTCCGTGCTCCCCTTTGTTTTTAAGTTGCACTCATGTTTGCCTTCTGTCAATTCTGACACTGTGTCAAGTCTCTTCCTAACTCAGGATCTTGGTATTTGCTTTTCCTTCTCCTCAGAATGCTCTTCCTCCAACTCTCTGAATGACTAGCTTCTTCAATCCTTTATTTTCAGCTTAAATATCACCTACAAAAAGGCCTTCCCAGATCACCTTATCTAAAGAAAGTGTCATTCTGTTTATTCACCTAATAGCACACACTATCAACAATTATCTTGCTTATTTACTTTATTGTTCATATCTTTCCTTTCTCAAAATGGTAAACTTTATGAGAGTATTTTGCCAAATTAATTCTCTGATATACCCCCAACACCTAGTACAACGTCTATTATATGGTATATACAGTAACAAATATTTGCTAAATAAATAAATTTTCAAAGCTGGAAAGCTTTCCTATGAATAGTGTGTTACATATTTTAAAATAAAAATCCAACAACTCACTCAAAAAATTTAAGGAAAATTAAAATTAAAATTAGAAATTTATGGTGGGGGGCTGCCTGGGTGGCTCAATTGGTTGAGCATCTGCCTTCAGCTCAGGTCGTGATCCCAGGGTCCTGGGATTGAGCTCCACCTCGGGCTCTCTGTTCAGCAGGGAGCCTGCTTTTCCCTCTCCCTCTGCTGCTCCCTCTGCTTATGCTCTCTCTCTCTCTCTCTCTCTCTCATTCTGCCGAATAAATAAAATCTTTTTTTAAAAAATAGAAATTTATGTCAGAAGTCCCAAATACTAGTTTTCTGACTCTTCAAAAATTCTCACATATAAACATTTTAAGAGGTTTATAAACTTTTTTTGCATATTGATTTTACTTTGGCTTCTCTTATTTTTAAAGTAACAATGCCATATTTGCTTTTCTATTGAATGTTATATATAGTACAAATATACAGAAGTTAGACTAAGGTATTTTAACCAGCACATGAGACTGTTTTGAGCATTTGAGGTGCTACTTTTTTTCCCCAATGTGTGTTAAAAATCCCAAGTCTGAGTACCCAGAAAGGTGCAAGAAAAAACTAAATTAAAAACTGCTCTGCCACACAGGTTGTAGGATCTTGGGCAAGCAACTCTGAGCCTCAGTTCTTAGTCTATAGAAAAAAAATAATAATTCTTTCTCTCTCTGAGAGAAATAAAATAATTACCTGAAACTTCACTTAGCTCAGTATGTCTGGCACATAGCAAATACTCCATAATTGCTAATTAATGGTAGTAAAGGTGACATTAGCAACAGCAATAGTGGTAGTAATAGGATGTCTTCTATAAAATATAAGAACCCTTATACAATAGAAATTCAGAAGTTGTGTTACAAAATACTAGACTGTTTTTAAAATTATAAATGTTTCTAATAACACAGTGTACTAAATAATCTACCCTAAAACTCAGAAAGAAAACAGAAAATGTAAACCAAGTAAGAGCACATTCTAATTTAAATTTCCCTGAAACTGGGGTGCCTGGGTGGCTCAGTCATTAAGCGTCTGCCTTCGGCTCAGGTCATGGTCTCGGGGTCCTGGGATCGAGCCCCGCATTGGGCTCCCTGCTCCACAGGAAGCCTGCTTCTCCCTCTCCCACTCCCCCTGCTTGTGTTCCCTCTCTCGCTGTCTCTCTCTGTCAAAAAAAAAAAAAAATTTCCCTGAAACTTTAAAAACAGTAAAAACAGTAAATGTCTCAGTTTAGTTAACTTAAACTGTGCTTAAAACAATAATTCTTTGAACAGTCATATCCAGATGTTAGCAAAAAATACAAGATCTTCAGTGTAAGATCTGAGGAGTCAAAAGAACAATAACAATGTAATAAATACAATTGGTTAGCAAGAGAACAGTGGTCTAATGACCTTTAAGTGTCTGTCAGGAGTAAACCCCATTGGGAAACACAGGGGGATGAAAAAAAGAGAGAGAGAATGAAAGAGAAAGAAAAAAAATAAAAAACACTATGGAAGAGTGACAAAGAGTAGACATTAGAAACAATAACAGAGATATCAAGAAAGAGACCTCCTTTCATAGTAGAAAAGAGTTTAGCACAACCACAAGGGATGAATGAGAACAGAATTGTGTGAGGGCACCAGGGAGCGGGAGGAGGGGCTTATAAGCCCCACACATTCACTACCACTATGAGTCTAAAAAACATGCCAACCAAAATGGTACAGTGTTCTGGAGGCATTTGGTGTGATAACTAGTATGTCTACAAATAGAAGTAGCCCCAAAGAAAAGTATTAAAATATAGTATATAAAGATACTGGCATCTGGTAGAAGCTAAATTGTGCTCATTATACTTTTACTAAGGTAGAGAAAAATGCAATACGTTCAAATATGCCACTACCAACAGCCATCAAAGTAGAGCTTAAGGGAAATGACGTCTTGTTACTTGTAATGTCCTTTGCCTAGAAGAGTCTCTCATTTACCAGGTGATTTAGGATAACTAAGTTATTATATTTTAACATACAACTACTTTGTTCTCATGTGGTTGTTTTCATTAACTTAAAACAGATATAAACCTATGAGTCAAAGATAAGGCTAGAGTCCTATAAATCTACATACTAATTAATTCAGCTGAATTGAGCAAGATGCTAATAAAATCTGCACTCAGGGATTTAGTCCCTATTTGTTCCAGTTAGCTTTACACTATGATATGCCAAAGAAAACCAGACCAGAATGTGGTTATGCAAACTCATCATTAGTTTTAGAAAACCCGAAACAGAGATGCCTGGGTGGCTCAGTCATTTAAGTGTCTGCCTTTGGCTCAGGTCATGATCTTGGGGTCCTGGGATCGAGTTCCACATCAGGCTCCTTGCTTGGTGGGGAGCCTGCTTCTCCCTCTGCCTGCTGCTCCCCCTACTTGTGCGTGCACTCGCTCACTCTTTCTTTCTCTCTTTCTGATAAATAAATAAATAAATAAATAAATAAATAAATAAATAAAATCTTAAAAAAAAGAAAACCTGAAACAATCTTCACTAATAACAGTTCAATATTAGTCATCTCAACACGCAAGATCATCCATTATCTTTAGTTCTACCTAACTTTCTGGATGAGCCTATAAATTGCAGACCTATTATTTCAATTTTCCTATACACAGATTTGTTCATAAAAATCTGCTTCTCATAATTGCTATAAAAAGTAAGCACTAAGTGACTACTGAGGTGGACAACACCAAATTAATTGCTGGTGAATGAAACTGAAGCAGTGTTGAACTTTTCTGAAGCCGGATTTTCTAAGCGTGTAATATTTAGAACTTAGTCAAGAACTTAGAAGTGAAGAAGCAACACAATCAAGGAAACCAGTTATCATAGCACTCATTTATTTGATAGAGAAGTGAGGAATCTGATAGGGAGGATAGGTCTCTGTCTTTATCCAGAGACAAATAAATGAAAATAAAGCAGTAAGATTGAAGTACAGAGAATATACTGATAATAGCAAGTATCAATGGATGAGAGAAGAGAAGGAGATAAGGCAGAGGACTGAAGAAGACATAGCCTTATAGCATTTCATAGAAAGCAACGGCTCTCCACCAGGGCAATTTGCTATACTCCTCCCCTTACCCCCAACCCAGAGTCTCCTCCAAGGAACATTTGGCAATGTCTGGAGACATGACTGGTTACACACTGAGGGTGAAGTAGGTGGGAGGGCACTATTGGCATTTAGTGGATAGAGGACAGGGATGTTGCTAAATATCCTGTGTGGAGGACTGCCCCCGCAACAAAGAATTATCCAGCCCAAAATGTCAATATTGCTAAGGTTGAGAAATCTTGATACAGAAAAAGGAGTCCTAAACATCTCAAATATAAAAGGAATCACTGTACTAGCACTCAGTACAAGAACAAATGTTCAAAAGTCTTAAACACCTAGTATGTTAATGGTACGCATTAATAGAGAAAGAGATTCTAACAGAAATGATTTTTTAACATACTGATATAAAGGAATAAACTACAATTATTAGGTATGGTTATCTACATGGAATGCTCCTAATTTCCCTTCCTTGAATCAACACTGGTCTTAGTGATTTCCTTAACCAACAGCATGCACCAGAAATGACATTCTGGGAATTCCAAGACTAGGTCATAACAAGTCTGTGGGAGGCTAAAGAATGGCCCCCAAATATGCCCATTATCCTAATCCTCTAACTTGTGAATACCTTATTTTACATGGCAGAAGAGATTTTGCAGGTGTCACTAAATTAAGGATTTTGAAAGAGATTATCCTGGGTTATCCAGGTGGACCCTAAATGTAATCATGTGAGGTGGATGCAAAAAGGTAAATGAAGGAGAGGATGATGTGACAACCAAGGCGGAAATCAGAATGATGTGGCCAGGAACCAAGGACTGCTGCAAGCTGGAAGAGACAAGGAACAGATTCTCCCCCAGAGCCTCCAGAAGGACTGAGTCTTGCTGACACTTTTATTTTGGCCCCTTAAGTCTCATTCTGGACTTCAGACCTCTAGAACTCTAAGACAATAAATCTGTGTTGTTTTAAGCCACCAAATTTGTGGTAACTTGTTATAGCAGCAACAGAAAACTAATATAAAATCTTATAGCTTCTACGTAGCCCTCTTGGAACTTTTTCTCTGTGAGTCCTGACCCATCTAAGTACTAGAGTCATCTCAAGAATGTGCTAGTGAGGTCAGGTGCATTTACTCTGGTCAACCATTCCAGATGAACCCAGCTTCTGGCCACCTCCACCAAAGTACCAGACGTGTGAGTAAAAACATCTGGGACCCTGTGACCAGCACATCTGCCAGCTGAAATTTATGAACTGACCTCCACAGGTACCACATGAAACAGTAAGAATCATCCAGCCAAGCCCTGCCTATATTCCTGATCCACAAAATCATGAAATGTAATAGAACAGTTGTTGTTTTAAGTCACACATGACTTTGAATATCAAGGTATACATGAGTGACGATCAGAGATTGTCAAATAGTACATATCCATTTTATAATGGAAGGAAAAAATCCTATTTGTGTTAGCTATTTTTTGCTGGCAGTAATCCCTAGTAATAAGACTACTCCACTATGCCAGTAACTCTAAAATATTCAGAATTAAGTTTGTTGGAATATACTGCTATAATTAGGTTCTTTCCATATTGGTAAAATAACTGATTGTAGCAAAGCTTCATTTAACTTATGTGGGCCCAATGATACAGAAGCTCTCAGCTTAAAAAAAAAAAAAAAAGCGCTCAGCTTATTAGAGATCTCTTATTCTTCCTGACTCAATTCACACTTCATATCCTCATCCTGGTTCTTCCTCTCCCTCTTGCTGGGTCTAGTGTGAGCTACACTTTATTCCTCTTTTACTATTTCAACCAAGGCCCTGAAATATCTGTATTCACATATCTTAATTTGGAATATGAAATGTTTTTCTTGCTCTCTTTTTATTCTCTTTGAGCAAAAGCCACAATTTTCTCCAATTCATCCCAGAAACCAATAGCTTAACTGAGTTGCTACTTTCTCACATTACCATGGGCTGAGAAAAATGAGGATACTCTTGTTAAAGAGTCCAAGATCCCTAGTGAATCAGAACTCCACGAAAAGTCTTGTCTTTAAGTATTTTCAGTATCCACTTTAATATCAGATTTTAATCTTCCAGCCTTTCATTTTGCCAAAGGCCTCTTGTTGTATATGGCAAGTTCTCAAAATGAAACATCCTACCTTAAATAAATAATCACAAAAGGTGAAAATTACAAGATTAAGTTTAGAATTATATGGTGTATCTATACAGATGTAGATAAATGGCAAAAAAAAAGCAATTTAAAATGTACACAATTACCACTTTCACAGAGAAACAGAAAAAAATGCAAGCTGATTAAGATCTAACATTAATAGAAAAACTACTCTGTTCACCTCCATACATTTCTTATCTACTATATGTAAAAGAAATCTCATTTTAAAAATACCTAGAGTACACATTTAACAAAAATATTCCCTCAGAACCTCCCTTTTTCAAATCATATCCTTCATTGTGCCTCCCCCAAAGCCAGCTATTATCTCTCTGTGTAATTCTCCAATAAACATTAATTTTAATACTTTTAAGTAAGTGTGGAAGGTAGCCTCCAACATGGCCCCCAATGATTTCTACCTCCTGGTATTTGCACCCTGTAAGGTACCCTCCTGCTATGTACCAGGACAAAAGAAATGGACTACGGCTCTTCTAAGATTGGGTTATAACATATGTGGCTTCCAGCTTAGGCTCTCACTCTCTCCTATCACTCATTCTGGGGGAAGCCAGCTACCATGTTGAGAACACTTAGGCAGCCATGTAGAGAGGCCCACATGGCAAGAAACAAGACTTCCAGCCAACAACCATGTGAGTGAGCCTTCTTGAAAATGAACCCTCCAGCCCCAGGCTAGATCTCAGCTGATGCAGCCCCAGCTAAAAGCTTGATTCAAATGACTCTGTGAAATACCCTGAGTCAGAAACATCCTATTAAGCCTGTACAAGATTCCTAATCCCCAGAAACTGAAATAAAACATGTTTGTTTTAAGCCACTATGTTTTAGGGTAATTTGTTATACAGCAATGTATAACTAATACAATAAGCATTGCCTATTCTTCAAAAACCAAACTCATGTTTTAAAAGTAAAAAAAAATTATAAATAGAAATAGTAATTGCAAAAATTGGGAGAAAAATTTGTTTTTAAAATCTTGGCTAAAATTGAAAGGCAACTGTAATGTCAGTTTGCCAGTTCTACTTAAAAAAAAATGAGCCAACAAAGTACTATCAGGAAAATATGGACTGTTTGTGGAAGAACAGAGATCAGATTGAGTAGGTAAACTGGGAACACAACATCAACTTTTTTAAAATTGAGAAGGAAATCATTTTGTAATTTAAAAATCACAATATCCTATTTAACTACGATAAGACGTCCCACAAAGCTTGCCTTATCTATTTAGAATCTTGTCACAGCTTTACCTTGTCACAGACCAGATCACATGCCTACTGATAAACACATAAGAAAGATAAGGGCAAATGTACCAAATTTCAACTAGATTTCACAGGCATATCAAAGCATAGATTTTTTTCCTGTGATGTTTCCACATCAAATCCAAAACACTTCTTTCACTCATACAAGCACACTTTCCAAGAACACGTAAGATTTCCTATAATACGAAACAGTCCTTTTAACATAACTTATTTAATTAGAAAATGCATTTAGTACCCATACATTTAGTACATGAGTTGGGTATTTAAAAATATCCAAAAAGCAACAATAAAAGAAAAACATGGGAGCTTTTCATTTATCTGATTGGGGGGAAAAATGATTTCAGTGATCTCCTTAGGAACTGTATGTACTGATATTGAACACAACAAGGAACACGAAGACTGTACTAAAAGTTAAAGCAGCAGCATCAATAAGTATCTTTTGAGTCAACGGGCAATAATTTAGTCATCAATACTGGCAAATATAGTTGATTTAAACTCTCAAGTTCTTTAGCTTATGAATAGGAGATAAGCATTGACTACCACATTGTTTCCTACTATATTTTTGCCAGTTTATCTTGAATAAAGAAGACAAATTACTAACTTCTCTCTCATATAACTTACACACTTATTAAGTTTAATTGATGCTAACTGATCTCCACTGACTGAAGTTAATAGGTCCTTTCCAAAATATTTAAAACCATGTCAAGGGGCGCCTGGGTGGTTCAGTCAGTTAAGCGTCTGCCTTCAGCTCAGGTCATGATCCCAGGGTCCTGGGATAGAGGCCCGCACTGGGCTCCCTGCTCAGCAGGGAGCCTGCTTCTCCCTCACCCACTCCCCTTGCTTGTGTTCCCTCTCTCACTGTGTCTCTCTCTGTCAAATAAATAAATAAAATCTAAAAAAAAAAAAAAAAAAACATGTCAAATTTCAAATTATCTTCAGTGGAAAATGCAGCCTCTCTACTGCAATACTCCTGCCATGTGCTAAAACAATAAGGTATGAGGTAAAATTTATCCAGTTGTATCACAGGATGTGCTTTTCAAGAACTGTCATAAAATTATATTAATAGGGCCCTGGAAACTTGTAACAATGTTAATGCAGAAGAATTTCCAAGAAATTACTTAGACAAGGCCTAATGTATGTTCAAATAGTGTTGTCCATGGAGAAAACATTTCTAAAATTAATGTTACAGCATATATGACTGGCTATATTGTTTTCCCAGGAGCACATTTTCAGAACTGAGTATTTTAAAACCACAAAGTGAGTACAAACATACTTACAAATATGATTATTGCTTCATATAACAGCATGATTACACACTTAATAACTGAACTGATTATGATGCTACATTTTTCCTTAAAAGCATTGTGCACAGACAATATCTGGAATATCCAGTACTATAAATTGGTCCACGATTCCCTGAACATAGAAAAAAAAAGCAGTGCAAAGGCAAAGCTAAGAAAAAGTTCCCGAAGAAGCAGTATAGATAAGTCACGCTTACGTGACCTTCCTTCATTCCTGTACACAGGCCAAAGAAACACTTTCAAGTGCCTCCGGCAAATCAAATGCCACGTTCCAATCAATGTACTCTAAACTTAGGAATCTATGGGATGTTTATGTACCTATCAACTCTGGGGAGGGAGGTAAACTTTTTAAAAAATATCAAATACATCAGAATGTACTATAAAATAGCAATGTATCTTGTCTGTTTTATGTATTTTGTCGGTACTATTGTATTTAAACTGCAAAAATATTTTAAGGTGGAATTAATCACTTACTCCTTTCATCCTCTTGATTTTCTGAATTCTTAGCTTTTTCACCTGCACTCAAATTCAGACCTACAGCATTCTGCACTGGTTTTAAAAATATCCTATTTTAACATGTTAGCTTAAAAATAGCCTTGCTTTCACCGCTCCACATTACTTTAAAGCAGAAGTCTGCTTTTCATAGTAGAGCCAGATTCCCAGAAAAATACCTTCTTAATTACTTCATTCTTTCAACCTCTGGGGAAACAACAAAAACTGGAGTTTAACTTGTGCAGCGCCGAACCTACAGGGGCTTGCTGTTGCTGGTTTGATCCATTCTTTCCATTTCCCAGGAAAATGTTTCCTTTGGCTGCTTAATTTAATACAACTACATGTGTGTGCAAACACACAGCTGAGAGCATCTCTGCCTCAGGAAGCAATACCCCTCTTTTGGACACCCATACATCTTGGTTTGATAACCTTTCAAGAAAGTTTCTTCCTGCATCTCGAGTTTGCGGCACTTTTCAAGCAGGCAAGGCACGCCACCTGCGTGGCCGCACGTTCACAAGAAAGCAGCAAGGGCTTAGGGGGACAGGAGGGTTGGGGAGGGGAGGCACACAACAAATCAAAGCACAATCGAAACAGTATCGGTTGACAATCTGGGCTGAAGCTCGGCTTCTAAGGCTGGGGAGGAACCAGCCAAGCGTCGGTCCGGGCTGCTGGCACGATCCGCGCCTGTCCTACCTGCCCTGGGGACACTCAGGAGGCGCGGAAGGTCCCCCCCGCACACACACACCAATCCCCGCCGGGACGTCCCAGGCGCGAGGCCAGGCGGGCGAGGGGAGCCGGCGGCAGGGGTCCCGGGCCGAGGGGCGGAAGGCCTCCCGGGGCGCCGACGGGGTGTGGGGACTCCGGGCCCCCAGGCTCGCCCCTCACGACCCCTTACCTTGGGCGATGGCAATGGACTCGAAGCGGTGCAGCTCCTTGAGCAGGCAGCTCCTCTCGGTGGAGTGCAGGCTGTAGATGAAGTCGCGCGCGCCCTGCGCCGTGTTCAGCGCCTCTATGGGCTCCTTCTTGGGGTGGGTGCCCAGCCCTCGGAAGCCGCCGGGGGCCGCGAGCGCCAGCAGCCCCCGCCCGCAGCAGCACCAGGACGGCGGGCGGGGCGCGGCGGCGGCGGCGGCGACCGGGCCCGGCCTCAGGCTGCGCGCTGTCCGGCTCCTCAGCAGCGGCAACAGCCGGGACATGGCGGGCTGAGGAGCGGGGACCCCCGCGGCAGTCCGGGAGGGCGATTTCTAGCAAGGCAGGGGGAAGAAGGAGGTAGGCTCAGCCGGACCCCGCCCCAATGTCCTCCTGACTGGCAGCAGAGGCGCCGGGCACCATGCACTCCCCGGGCCCGCGCGTCGATCGCCTCCTTTTCTGTCCCCCTTCCCTTCCGAAAGGCCCGCGGCCGCTCCGGTCCCTCCAACGAGAAAAACTTTCTGTGAGGCTGGGGCCGGGAGAGGGCGGGTGGGCGGTGCGGGCGGGCGCCTCCCGGCTGAGGAGGGGCGGCGCGGGGGGGCGGGCGGGCGGCTAGGGTTGTCTCTGTCAGTTTGATCTTCCAGAGGGATGAGTCAGCCACGCACCGCCCTCCTTCGGCACCGCCCTCCGCTCCTGCCGGCTTTCCCACCCTCTTGCCTGCCCTCGTCGGCGCTCCGTAGGGCTCCAGCGCCCTCAAAGCGGCCGCGCTCCAGGCCACAACCGCCGCCGCTACCCCTAGCGGCTGTATAGGGGCTAACAGGGCGGGGCGAAGGGACGGGGCGGGGCCGCGCAAGCGCAGTCCGCGAGCTCCCCGGCCGTGCTCCCGGCGGACTTGGGAGCGTGCACAGGAGTCCCCACCCCCTCCGGTGCGTGATGGTGGAGGAACAGACGGCGCGTATCCCAGTGCTGGCGCCACCTTTAAGTCCAACGCAGGGAACGGGGAAAAACAGCTCTGGATTTCTTGCTCCGCGGTAGTGCCGCTACCACCGCTGCGCCCTAGCGCCAGGCCTAAACCTGGAGCTTGTTCCGAGCGGTGCTCCAGCGTGCGGCGCCCCCTCGCCCGGCACGGGCCTCACCACCGCTCGGAACCTCACGGCGGCGGGGGGGGGCGGGTCCTGCTCAGGCTTTTGGGGATTGAAGCGCCCACCGTGGCTTCGGCCAGGCACTCCGGTCTTTGAGGCACCTGCCCTGGGAGCTTCAAAGGGAGGGCGAGGCCAGGGGTTTGAGACTGAGGCCTTGACACCGAAAATCCGCTTCCTCGTTCTGATGCCAGCAGCTTGCAGACCGTTAATGCTGGAGCAAGAATATCACAGACCTTTGCCGGCTGTTTGCCAAGGTTTGTTTTTAGTTTTTGTTTTTCTCTTTGCCAAGGCGAAAAGAATTTTGCGATTCTGCACTGTTTCCACGTGTCCAGATCCTAGACCTCTTTCAGGGCCAAGCTCGACGGTCTCCTACTCCGACCTTTCCTTTATCTCCTCCTAAGGAAGATCTCCCCTTTATCTGAACCTAATGACACTTAGGCTTCCTGCCTTAGAGAGTAGATCCACTTAGAGAGTAAATCTGCTCAAGCGCAATCAAGATCGAAATCTTACCCTTATCTTATCCGCTGCTGTACCAGCCCAAGACCTGGTATGTGGTAAATGCGCTATAATCATGTAAGTGCAATATATAAATGTGAGTCGGGGGAGGAATGTTACCGCTAAATCATTCTATTGCTCTAACTCAGCGGTTCTCAAAGTGTGATTCCCGGACAGCAGAGCTTGTTAAGCATGAAAATTGGCCTACTCTGCTCTAGACCCCTTGAATCAGAAACTGGAGTTTGGGCCCACTCATCTGTGTTTTAACAAGCCCTCCAGTTAATACTGATGCACACAAAAGTTTGAGAACCACTGCTCTAACTTAACCATGAAAAGCATTTTTTTAAAAATTTCAGGGCAGCCTCTTTGTGTAATAATGGCAGTTAAGAATGTGCTCTGTGAGGGGTGCCTGGCTGGCTCAGTTAGAAGAGCATGTGACTCCTGATCTTGGGGTGGTGAGTTGAAGCCCCACCTTGGGTGTAGAGACTATTTAAAAAAAAATGTGCTCTGTGGTAAATGAAGTTGGGTGTAAAGACTTGTGTCTTTCTTGTTTTTGAAACCCTCTACATCCCCAGAGTAGAATCCTCTGCAGAGTTATTTTAGTCTCAAATTCTTCTCTCCTATATCTCTTACCCACAAGGGATTCTGACTCATTGAGCTTGGGGCAGGGCCTGGGAAGTGAGGTTTGGAACAGCTATTCACTAAGAACCCATTCCTAACAGTCTTTAGGACACCAGTTTTGTGGGTGGACTCCAGAAACAGATGGCTGACAGTTTGACAACTGGCTCAACCATTTTCTAAGTGTGTTAGTGGTAGATTATTAGAATAGTGGTTCCAATGAATCATGGCTTATGGTATCCATTCCTTTGTGTAGACCTGTCCCACATTGACTGTGGGCTTGGCTGTGTGACCTGCTTTAGCTGATAAGTGGAACATCACAACCCTGATCTAAGTGCTTGCTCGGTGGGACTTGTTGTAATGTGTTTGCTGGATGATTTATGATTATTCAAGTCTGCTATAGAAAATAAGAATCTAAAATGTAGACATAATTTGCTTATGCGACATTAAACCTGGGATAAATGGATACGGGTTGATCTTAGATAAAAAGGATGGAACAAATGAAAGTGCTACTTTAGATAGAAAGAGATAGACCAAGTGAACTTTAAATATTAATAAGGTAGAGATTATACTACCTCTAGACACAACTATGTCATCCCTACATTGGCCACCTACTAGTGACACGCATTATAGTCTCATTGTGGCCTCGTGTAGTCTGTACAAGAAAAGCAGATAAACCCCTAGCTACTCAGCCAGCTAATGGCCAGCTGCAAGCAGACACACTTGCTCCTTCATCTCTGACAGAACAGATATATGTTGGTTCCAGGCCCTCCTCTCTTACTTTCCTCTGTGGTCCTTAAAACCACACCATCTGCAGAGAAGACTGGCACAGCAGGGAGGTTAGGACATATGAACATTGCGTAAAACAAAATTCAGATACTGTGGTCTTCCACCTTGCTGTCCTAAGCTGGTTTATCTGTCCATCTCTTTCCCCTTGCTAGGCAGCTCATTGTTAGTCTCTTATAAGATGTCAATCAGATGTCAGCTAACTGCAGCTACTGGCTGGATGCCCAAGATGGCACATTCATGTGGCTGAGGATTGAGGAGGATCGACACTAATGTGGCTGAGGATTGATGCTGGCTAGTGGCTAGCTGCATGCAGCTGGGACTGTGAACTAGTGTACCTTCATTCAGCCCCTCCAGCAAGGCAGAACTTCTCCCTTGCTGGCTGGCTTCCCTCAAAGCGGGTGTCTGAAAAGAACCAGGCCCATGGCCTTTTCTGACATAGCCTAAGAAGTCATGCAGAGGGGCACCGGTGTGTGGTAGTCGGTTAAGCATCCATCACTTGGTTTCAGCTCAGGTCTGATCTCAGGGTGGTGAGATCAAGCCCTGTGTCAGGCTCCACACTAGGTGGGGAGTCTGCTTGAGTTTCTCTCTCCCTCTGCCCCTCCCCCCTGCATGCACGTGCACGCTCGCTCTCTCAAATAAATAAATAAATCTTAAAAAAAAAAAAAAAAGTCATGCAGCATCATTTCTCCTGTACTCAACTAGCTACCAGCAAGCTACTAAAGCCAGCCAAGATTCAAGAGAATTCAATGGGAACAATGCCAAACAATTTGGGAACATGTTCTAAAGCTGCCACATAAACAGTGTGATTCAGGTGTCTTCATTTGGTTTATAAGCCCATCTGTCCTGTGACCTATGGTAGAGTCTGTGTGGTGGTGTACTTGGAGCCTGCCATTGCATCAAGGTAATTCTCCACATGACATTTGCCCTTTGGAATTCAGCTGCCATACATAGAACTCCGGAGTATCCTGCTACAAAGACCACATGGAGGAGGAGGCAACAGCCAGTAACCCCAGCTAACTACCAGGCACATGTATGGGGCCATCTTGGACCATCCAGTCCCAATCAAGACCCAGATGACAGCATTGCAAAGAGGTAAAGTCATTAGCTCTGGAGCCAGACTTCCTGGGTTTGGGTCCTCACTCCTCCATTTACTAGCTCTGTAACCTTGAGCTGATAACTTAATCTTTCACGGACGCTCATCTGATGGAATAAAGGCATGTTGTTAAATTTGCTCATCTGTTAAATGGAAATAAGGCATCTGCTTTATAGGGCTATAGTGAAACTAAATGAATTAATACATGTAAAGCATTTTAAACAGTACCTAGAACATGGTGAGTGCTCGATAAGTATTAGCTCTCATTATCCAAATTCCTGTGAACCTCTCACACCTCTAGGATTATGTCTTTGGACCCTAATTTGAGAAATACCTACCTAGCTATCTGTCGTTTAATACACATTTAATGTGTACTAATTGGATCCCTTATCCATTCCTTTTCTCTGAACATTTGAATATCCTAAATCTGAGTAAATGGAGGAGATGGGGAGAGAGGAGGGCTTGGGGTCTGTGTATAGAGCTATGGAGAAATACAGGATAAGGCAGGCGCATGTGGGTGGCAAGAGGAAGGTCCTGAGGAAATTGTGAGGCTGCTAAAGAGAGTGCCAGCGGGTTGGAGAAGGTTACGGAAGAGGGAGAGCAGGAGGGCCTGGATTCAGCCTAGCCTGCCCTTCACTTTTAAAGATGACGGACATCATGCCTCAGTTAATAATCACAATCTCCTCCTCATGAAAAGCTGCTGCTGAATCAACAGTCCACAGTAGATTACATCATGCAAATACCTTCCAGAGTTCCTGGCATCTCTCTTGCTGGCAGGGCACAAGGCTGTTTGCTGTGTACGTGTTCTGATATGTTATACACCCAGCTATTACTGCCCATTTTTAAATTCCTGAATGGTTGTTTTATTTAGTGGGACCTTTAATCATTTATTCTGTCCACATTTTTGTAGTTCCCTTTTGGCACTTCTCATCCCTCAGTTTCCCACCTTAGGATTCTGACCCCTGGAACTCCCTAGCACCATCAGAATTATGGCACGTGGATTGCTGCTTCACAATGAAAAGCACGAAAGGCAATTAGAAAAATTAAAGAAGACTTAAATAAACAGAGAGAAATACCAATTAAAGTTTGGAAAACGCAAAGTATATGATGTCTGTTCTCTCTGAATTAATCTATAAATTCAGCACAATGTCAATCAAAATCCCAGCTGGGTTTGTGTCTTTGTATGTGTGTGTACGAAATTGTTAAACTGATAGTAAAATTTACATTGAAATGCAAATGGAGGCCATACAGCATACAGAAATGGCATGGGTCCCCCCGAGTTCAAATCCTAACTCTAACTCATCTACTAACTGTATCAGTTGGACAAGTTGTTTATCAGTCTAAGTCTTGGTTTTGAGTTTCTTGTTATTTCTTAAAATCTACCCTAAGAATCATGAGGATGAAATGAGATAATATATGTAAAGCACATGGCATATTACCTAACATGTAGTAGGTGCTCAACAAATGATAGGCAGTATTAAAAGGCAGTAAGATTTAAAAAATAGTGTTAACAGTAAAACGGTATATCAGAGGCCCATGTAACTTTAGAGCTAAAAGAAAGAGAATCCAATTGGATCTCTATTTTCTCAACATGCCTGTATCAGTGTTTCTCAGCGTTCCAACTCCTTGCAATCTAGCTGTCCAGTTTCCAAAGGACTAAGCTGGAGATATAAACGTGGGAACCATCAGCATCCAGATATCATTTAAAGCTATAGAACTGGCCAAGTTCCCATTGGGGTAAAGACGGAGATGAGGAGAGGGTCTGGGGCTTACCTGGGACTCTTCACCCCTGAGAGACTGGAAGAGGCAGAAGAGCCAGCAGGGTAGGAGGAAAACCAGAGGACGGTGGTGTTCAGATCATTAGATGCCTAGAACAATGTTCACCTGGTGTAATACTGGTCATTATTATTCTTGGGATATTGGATGATTTTTTTTTTTTTTTACTCCTTTGCACTTGTATCTGTTACTTGAATTGTTTATGGTAAATGTATATAATTTGTTTTTAAAAACAAAACTTTTATTAAAGAAAGGAACTACAGAACACCTGAGAAATGCAAAATAAACCCTGAAGGGACAATCTCTCTTTCGGATCCTTTGCATTCCTCTACACCAGTCATTTAATACTACCTCTCATCATCTAATGATCTCATCTACATATTGGAAAGTGCCCGTCACAGGTCAAGAAATAGTATCTTATGGAAGCAAGGTAGAAAATATAAGGGAGGGGCTATCAGTTGGTGCACAAAACTCCTGTGCTTAATTTCATATTCCATGAAGCTCATATTTATCTGTCCTTAAGCATACCTATGGGCAACAAGACTGTCCCACACCCACCATAAAAGGTGCACCTGCACACCAAATACACACACATACATGCATGCACACACACACACCTATTTGTCTCTTTCAGGGCAAAATTTTATAACATTTTTTCCTTTCCAGGTCTCCCATCGTGTTTGAGGTTGGGGAGGAATATTGATCAAAGCAAATATAAGCAGTATGGCTTGAAATGCCTTCTTTGCAAACTTTAAACTTGAGTTCTTAGTGAGGCTTCAAATATTTAGATGCTGAAAGTACTATTTTTTGAAAAATGGCTCTATCTGTGAACCCAGCAGGGAGGTCAGTGGAAGGATTGTGAATGTTCCTGTTTGTTTTGGGAAGAAAATAAGGCATTGATTCAGACTTTCCTTGAACATCTTTTCAAAGAGACTTATCAAATCATCCCCAGACTCTATCTGAATTCAACATATATTGACATCACCAAATTAGGTACTGGAAGTATGAAAATAAAAATGTACTTTGTTTAAGGCCAGATTCTCTATTTACAATTTAATATTTTCAATGCTATAAATTACTACTGTTCAACAGTATCCAATTCTCAGGGCCAGAGAGGATTATTCTTTCCTATGCCCTTGAAGCTAGGGGTAGCTGTGTGACTTGCTTTGGCCAATGAATGGAAACCTGACATATTTCACCTCCAAATACAGGTACTTAATTGCCTGTGCTCGACTAGGCAGTTCTTCCCTCTGCTAATGCCTCAGTGAGATTCACAACATGTGCTGAAATGAAGTTCTATGAAACTGATGATGCTGGGAGTAGTGAGCCTATATAGGAGAAGAGCTGCCCTGGAGAGTTGCCCCAATCCATAGCAGACTTTGCATGACAGAGATAGAAGCTTTTTTATGTTAAGTCCATGTGATCGAGGGATTCCTTTTTATTGCAGCAAAAGCTCCAGTATCATGACTAATATAGCTCTTCTTTGGCTCTTTCTCTTACCTTTATAAAGTTGAATGCCTTCCTTCACTCCTGCTATTTTTCTAAAGGGAGGGCCTGTTTTGGCTCCAGTGTGTTTGTTTTTCCTGAGTAGGATATAGGGAGACAGGGTCCTCTTTTCCTCTTGTTTCTGAGTTTTATGTGAGTCTGGCACCACACACAGATTTGGGAGTCGACAGCATTAAGGAAGTGGTTTAAACCCATGTAAGCAGATAAAGTTGGGTATAGCAAATGTGTGACTGAAAACATAAGAGGACAGAGACTTGGGGAACAAAAACAGTTAAGGGATAAGCAGTGGAAGAAGAAATAACCAAGGAAAGAAGGTGAGGTAATGTGACAAAAGGAAAAAAATCTGGCCACAGAAAACAAAGGATGATAAAGTTTCTAGAATGAGTGGTCTAGAGTTTCAAATGCAGCAGCAAAGTAAAGCAAATCAAAGACAAGGAAGTACTTATTAGAAATGGTGAGTTGAACACGTATAATTATGACCCCTTTATAATAAAAGTGCTCTAAACTGAATGTAAATGAGTTAAAAAAAAAAAAAAAGTCATACCCTTGTAAGCATGGAGTTAATAGGAGAAGAGGAAGAGCGGACAGCATTACAGAAATACAAGATGGAGAGCAAATGGAGGAGTGTTAATTAACCCAATGGATCAGAGAAAGGTGAAAACTAAGCTAAAATGGAGCAACCCACAAGAAGGTTAATTTGAGCAACAGTCTCAAAAAAGTACTGGAATTGGAGTCACCAGGTACCTCTGAAGGTTGAGATATAACTGCACTAAAAACATAAGATCTAGGTGAAAATTTTTAAAGGCGTGTTCAGAAAGGCAGATCCCCTTCTACATCCTATATAGCTGGGAGAATGCCACTTCCTGACTCCAGCAGGAATCCAGAAGTTTACTAGTGGAGAGACACTGGGCTTAAGGGCACTAGAAACACCTGAGGGCAAGGGAGGTACAACTCAAGAGATTAAGTGAATACCACAGTCTGACTCATGGGTCCCCCTTGTCACTCTTCTGCTCTGCTTCCAGGAGAGTTTGGTAGCCATACTATTGGAGGATTCCTCTTTGAGTGCCCAATAAAATAGCTCAGCCAGACCACCCGACAGTGAAACCACCAATTAACCAGCTCTGCCAGTCTGCCAATTAGTTTCTAAACAGCTTTTTGTTGTTTCTCTCTTAAATACAAAATATGAGCCAAGAATTTAAAATCATAGGTTGGTTGAAGAAAGCCTTCAAGACAGAAAAAAAATAGCATAAAAATATATAAATAAATAGCATAAAAATATATAGATAGGTAGATAGATAGATAGATAGATAGATGATAGATAGATAGATAGATAGATAGATAGATAGATAGATAGATAGATAGATAGGTGTCTGGGGCACCTGGGTAGCTCAGTCAGTTAAGTGTCTGCCTTCAGTTCAGGTCATGATCCCAGGATCCTGGGATTAAGCCCCGCATCGGGCTCCCTGCTCAGCGGGGAACCTGCTTGTCTCTCTCTCTCTTTCTCAATAAATAAAATCTTTAAAAAAAAAAAAAAGGCATCTGGCTGGCTCAGTCAGTAGAGCATGCAACTCTTGATCTCGTGAGTTCAAGCCCCACATGGAGCGTAGAGATTACTTAAAAAAAAAAAAAAGGACAAAACAAAAAAAATGGATCTCAGAGGACGTAGGGAGCAAAATAAAACTTTTGAAAATTCATAATACTAATATATTTACAGAATGAGGGGAGATACCGCATCTATGGGAAAAAATGGGATTCTGTAAAAGTAGGAATAGCCAGAAAACAGTATTTCTTGAAATTTGAAATATGATAGTCAAAATGAAAAATGTAGCAAAAAGATTGGGAGATAATATTGAGAAACATTTCTTTAAAAGCAGATAATAGATAATAGATAAAATAGAAGATAAATGACAAAATTAAAGAATCAGGAGGTGCAAAAAAGTGGAAGACAACACAGTTTGAAAATGTAAGAGAGAAAATTGTCAAATGTCTGAAGGAGAACTCCCAAAAGTGAAAGTCGTTTGTTCCCAGATCGAGAGAGTTCACTGAGGGACCAGAACACTAGATGAAAAAAGACACACTTTAAAGTATGTCATCACACTTTGTTGTCATCAGATCACTAGGGACCAAAAAAAGATCTTAAAAGTTTCCAGCAGCAAAGTCAAGAAGTGTCAAGGGAAGTTCAGTAAAAAGGATCCCATTTCAAATATAGTTTGTACTGTAATAGCGTTGTGTGGTGACAGATGGCGGCTACACTTGTGGTCACAGCATAACGTATAGAATCACTATGTTTTACACCTAAAACTAACGTAACATTGTGTGTCTATACTCACAATGACTATATAACTCATTTGCATATACAGCTCTACGAAGTTTTGTTTTGTTTTTTTTTAAAAAAAGGATCCCATTTCAGAACTGTTTTAGGCGTCTCAACACTAATGGTGGAAGCCAGAAGACAAATGGAACATAATAGCTTTGAAATTCCAAAGAAAATTATTTCCAATCTAGAATTCTATATTGAGCAATCCGACGTGAAGGTGGATTATAACCTTTTTAAACATTGAAGTCTCAAAATATGTGTGTCCCATACATCATATCAGGAAAAACTGGAAGATGTGCTCCCCTCTCACTCTTGAGAGTGTTTTCTGTATCTTCACTTAATAAACTTCTATCACTTTACTCAAAAAAAACCAAAACAAAAACTGGAAGATGTGCTCCATCAAATAGAAGGAATAAAGCAGGAGATCCAGGAGATGGGAAGTTGCAGGACAACAGGTCTAGAGAACAACCAGTCGACGGGGGAGCAAGGCGATGGAAGGCTTTGGGAGGTGTACCTCTAACAAAGAGATGGAATTTATGGATTTTTCTGATGTTTTTGAAATATTGAAAGAATTACACTTCTAGTGTTAGCTAGCTAGTCAGTTTAAATAGATGGAAGGTGTGCTGCATGATTTGTGTTTTAATGAGCTCTGCATCCAATACTTCGGACCCACGTGTATAAACCATATGTCCTGTTTGTTTATGCATAGTTTTAGGAGTCAAAACATCCTTTTTGTGCTTTTAATTATTAAAATGGTTTCTGGCTATTATTTCATAACCTGTCCCCAGAATTTCGTGCCTTCAACACCCATTCCTCCTGCTGTATTTCCTTTGTACACCTTCGAAACTCAAACTCAAAGTTTGAACCATCTTTGACCTCTTTCACTTCAAAAATGTCTTTGCTAAATGCCACACATTCTATTAAATGTGACATTTTTTCATATTTTTTTAAAAGATTTTAAAAATTTATTTAACAGAGATAGCACAAGTAGGCAGAGTGGCAGACAGAGGTAGAGGGAGAAGCAGGCTCTCCGCCGAGTGGGGAGCCCGATGCAGGGCTCGATCCCAGGACCCTGGGATCATGACCTGAGCCGAAGGCAGCCGCTTAACCGACTGAGCCACCCAGGTGCCCCTCATATATTTTTTTTAAGTAATCTCTATGCCCAATGTGGGGCTCAAACTCATGACCTTGAGATCAAGAGTCACATGCTCTACGAACTAAATAAGCCAGGTACCCCTATCCATTAAATGTTTTTAATTTTTATTCCCATTTTTCCATCCTGGCTGGCTCTGACAGAGTTTAAGCTATCAGTATTTGTGGACTGTCTTTATGCACTCTCTTTATGCTTCTAAACTATATCTCCAATAGCTCCCCTTACTAACTTATGGTCTTTATGGTCTTATTAAACACTGCTTTTCTAGCCACATCTCTTACTACTTTCCCTTTCTTGAGCCAAACATGACTCCCTTAGTACTCTCTAAGATTTCCAGTCTTCATGCTGGTGTTTACATTGTCACCTGTTTACAGCACGTTCACACTCAGTATCTCTACATGTCCACAAACTTTCCCATTCTTCAGCGTCCAGCTCAAATGCCTTCTCATTCCTGGGGTAGCTCTTGAAGATGTTTTCATAGAAGATATGACCTCTTTTTCTGAACTCCCTCATCACTGTCTCTGAACCTTCTTGTGTTCTAGTGCATGGCAGGAGTGGGGGGCTAGTTGGTGGGGTAGGCCTCACTTATAAACAACTTGAAGGAAGCTTCCCTGTTTAATTCATTTTTGTTTTCCCTTAGCAGCTAGCATAGTATCCTGTACATTCAATACATTTTTTGAATTTTAAAACTAAATAGGGGCGCCTGGGTGGCTCAGTCGTTAAGCGTCTGCCTTCGGCTCAGGTCATGATCCCAGGGTCCTGGGATCGAGCCCCGCATCGGGCTCCCTGCTCGGCGGGAAGCCTGCTTCTCCCTCTCCCACTCCCCCTGCTTGTGTTCCCTCTCTCGCTGTCTCTCTCTGTCAAATAAATAAATAAAATCTTTAAAAAAAAAAAAAACTAAATAGCCAACCAATATTATTTCCTGCTTTATTGAGGTACAATTGGCATACAAGAAACTGCATATAATTCATGTATATCATTTGGTAAGTTTGGACGTATGTGTATATACTTCTTATACCATCACCAAAGTCAAGGTAATAAACATATCCATCACTTTCAAAAGTTTCCTTGTATCCCTTTGTTTTGGGTTTAGTTTGGTTTGGGTTTTTTTGGTAAGAATACAACATGACATATACCTTCTTAAATTTTAAGCACATAATTCCTTATTGTTAACTGTCATCACTGTGTTATACATCAGATCTCTGGAATTTACTCATCTTGTATAACTGTAACTATATACACTCAACAACTCCTCTATTCCTCTCCCTCCCCACCCTTGGTAACCACCATTCTACCAATCAATATTTGATTTTATGATATACTGCCATTTGAATGGCAAAAAAAGAGCAGTAACCTTAGGGAACTATCATTATAATAAGACTAAGTTACTTTGCCCCAAGTCCCAGCAAGATAGGAAAATACTATATGATTGTTAAGGAAAAGATAGAGGGTGCGTGGACTGAAAAGTCCTATTAAAGTTGAGTAGCTGTAACCCAATATTGCATCCATTATATAAATAGAACAGAGGTATTGGAGTCAGACTAACCTGAACTAATATCTTGCCTCAGCCCCTTACCAGCTGCAAATCCTTGGACCAATTAACCTCTTTGCCCCTCAGTGTTCTTCTTGCAAAATTTAGACAATAATGATACTTACCTCCCAAAGCTGTTTGTGTAATTAAACAAGATAATCTACATGAAGAGTTTTGCAGAATGCCTGGAATACATCATATACACTCCATAAATGATAACTTCTCTTTTATTATCAGTGGTGAGAGCTGTGTTAATCAGTTGCCAAGAGCACTAGATTTGGAACCAGAGAGAGCTGGAGGTTCTTCTTCTTAAAAAATGATGAGAAAACACTTCTGAACTCATTTTATTAGGCCAACATTAAGCTCATACCAAAGCAAGGTAGGGTCAATACAAGAAAAGAAAATTACAGGCCAATATCCTTGATGAACGTAGATGCAAAAATTCTCAACAGACACTAGCAAGCCATATTCAACAGCACTTTAAAAGGATCAGACCCCGGGGCGCCTGGGTGGCTCAGTTGGTTAAGCGACTGCCTTCGGCTCAGGTCATGATCCTGGAGTCCCTGGATCGAGTCCCACATCGGGCTCCCTGCTCGGCGGGGAGTCTGCTTCTCCCTCTGACCCTCCCCCCCTCATGTGCTGTCTCTCTCATTCTCTCAAATAAATAAATAAAATCTTAAAAAAAAAAAAAAAAAGGATCAGACCCCATAATCAAGTGAGGTTTATTCTTGGAATGCAAGGATAGTTCAGTATACGCAAATCAATAAACATGATACACCACATTAACAAAATGGAGCATTAAAAACCATATAATAATATGAATAGATACAGAAAAGGCACTTGACAAAAGTAAATATCCTTTAATGATACAGACTCAACAAATTAGGTATAGAAGGAATGTACCTCAACATAATAAAGGCGATATATGACAAGCCCACAGATAACAAACTCAACAGTGAAAAGCTGAAAGCTTTTGGCTTAAGATGAGGAAAAGACAAGAATGCCCACCCTCACCACTCCTATTCAACATAATACTGGAGTCTTATAGCAATTAGGCAAGGAAAAGAAATAAAGACATGCAAACTGGAAAGGAAGAAGTTAAGTTGTCTGTTTGCAGATATGCTCTTATATATAGAAAATCCTAAAGACTTCACCAAAAAACTGTTGGAACTAATGAACAAATTCAATAAAGTTACAGGAAACAAAATCAATATACAAAAATTAGTTGTGTTTCTATACACTAAGAATGAACTATTTGAAAAAGAAATTAAGAAAACAATCCCAATTACAATAGCATTGAAAACACAATAAAATATTTAGGGATAAATTTAAATAAGGAGGGGAAGGATCTATATAATAAAAACTACAAGATGTTGATGAAGAAATTGAAGAAGACACAAATAAATGAAAGATATATCATGTTCATGGGTCAGAGAATTAATATTGTTAAAATGTCCGTACTACCCAAAGCCATTTATAGATTCAATGTAATGGCTATCAAAATTCCAATAGTGGTTTTCACAAAATTAGAAAAAAAATCCTAAAATTCGTATGGAACCACAAGAGATTCTGAATAGCCAAAGCAATCTTGAGCAAAAAGAACAAAGCTGGAGGCATCACACTTCCTGGTTTAAAACTATATTACAGAGATTTAGTAATGAAAACAGTATGGTACTGGCATAAAAACAGACATGTAGATCAATGGAACAAAATAGCGAGCCCAGAAATAAGCCCACATATATAGAGTAAACTAATCTGTGACAAAGGTGCCAAGTATACACAATGGAAGAAAAGTATAGTCTCTTCAATAAATGATGTTGGGAAACTAGATATCCACATGCAAAAGAAAGTGGATACACTTATAACATACACAAAAATAAATTCAAAGCAAATCAAAGACTTAAATGTAAGACCTGAAACCATAAAACTCCTAGAAGAAAAGATAAGGATAAGCTTCTTGACATTGGTCTTGGCAATGATTTTTTTTTTTGACATGACACCTAAGTACAGGCAACAAAAGCAAAAATAAACAAGTGGGACTACATCAAACTTAAAAGCTTCTGCACAGCAAAGGAAACTCAACAAAATGAAAGGGCAATCTACAGAATGGTAGAAAATATTTGCAAACTGTACGTCTGATAAGGGGTTAATATCCAAAGTATATAAGGAACTCCATAACTCAATCACAAAAACAAAAATAACTTGAGAGAGTTCTGGGGAATGAACTTAAGTGACCATCAATTTAATATAGACTGCTAAATGCTTAAGATGTTATATACAAACCTAATGGTAGCCACAAATCAAAAACCAGTACAGATATGCAAAAAATAAAGAGAAAGGAATCCAAGTATATCACTAAAAAAACCCAGCAAACCATGAGAGAAGAGAGGAAGAAAGGAACAGAGAAGAACTACAAAAACAACCATAAAACAAGTAACAAAATGGCAATAAGTACATACCTATCAATAGTTATTTTGAATGTAAATTGACTCAGCACTTCAATCAAAAGACATAGGGTGATAGAATGGATAAAAAAGAAAGACCTCTCAGGGCGCCTGGGTGGCACAGACAGTTAAGCATCCAACTCGGTTTTATTCTGGTCATGATCTCAGGGTCCTGGGATCAAGACCCATGTGGGGCTCAGTGCAGAGTGTGCTTGAGATTTTCCCTCCCTCTCCCTCCGCGCCCCCCCCAATGCTTTCTCTCTCTCTAAAATAAATAAATCTTAAAAAAAAAGACCCATCTATATGCTGCCTACAAAAGACTCAGACCTAAAAACACAGCATGCAGATTGAAAGTGAAGGGATGGAAAAGCATTTATCATGCAAATGGAAGTGAGAAGAAAGCTGGGGTAGCAATGTTTATGTTGGACTAAATAGACTTTGAAACAAAGGCCGGGGGTGCCTGGGTGGCTCAGTCAGTTAAGCGTCTGCCTTCAGCTCAGGTCATGATCCCAGGATCCTGGGATCCAGTCCCACGTCGGGCTCCCTGCTCAATGGTGAGTCTGCTTCTCCCTCTGCCTCTCCCCCCACTCGTTCTCTCAATATTTCTCTCTCTCTCGCTCTCGCTCTCTCAAATAAATAAAATCTTTAAAAAAAAAAGACTGTAACTAAAGACAAAGAAAGATATTATATAATCATAAAAGGAATAATCCAACAAGAAGATATAATAATTGTAAATATTTATGTTCCAAACATGGGAGTACCCAAATACATAAAGCAGCTAATAATAAATATAAAAGAAGTAATCAATAGTAATACAATAATAGTAGACTTTAACACCCCACTTACATCAATGGATAGATCATTCAAACAGAAAATCAACAGAGACAGTGGCTTTGAATGACACATTGGACCAGATAGATCTAATATATAGAACATTCCATCCTAAAACAGAACATTCCATCCTAAAACAACAGATTCTTTTCAAGAGCACATGGAACATTCTCCAGAACAGATCACATATTAGGCCACAAAACAAGTCTCAACAAATTCAAAAAGATTGAAGTCATACAATGCATCTTTTCTGACCACAACACTATGCAACTAGAAATCAACCACAAGAAAAAGTCTGGAAAGAGCCCGAAACTTGAAGGTTAAATAACGTGCTACTAAACAATGAATGGATCAACCAAGAAATCCCAAAAAGGAAATCCAAAAATACATGGAGACAAATGAAAATGAAAACACAGTGGTCCAAAATTTGGGGGATGCAGCAAAAGCTGTTCTAAATGGGAAGTTTATAGCAATACAGGTCTACCTCAAGAAGCAAGAAAAAAATCTCAAACAACCTAACCTTACACCTAAAAGAGCAGGAAAAAGAAGAATAAACAAAACCTAAAACTAGTAGAAGGAAATAAATAGGGGCGCCTGGGTGGCTCAGTCGTTAAGTGTCTGCCTTCGGCTCAGGTCATGATCCCAGGGTCCTGGGATCGAGCCCCAAACCCCGTGTCAGGCTCTCTGCTCAGCAGGGAGCCTGCTTCTCCCTCTGCCTCTGCCTGCTACTCCCCCTGCTTGTGCTCTCTCTCTCTCTGACAAATAAATAAAATCTTAAAAAAAAAAGAAGGAAATAAATAATAAAGATTAGAGTAGAAATAAACAAAATAGAAACTAAAAAACTATAGAAGAGCTCAATAAAACCAGGAGCTGGTTCTTTGAAAAGATCAACAAAATTGATAAACCTTTAAGCCAGACTCATCAAAAGAATGGGTTGTGGGTAGAGGACTCAAATAAACAACATCAGAAATGAAAGAGAAGAAATAATAACCAACACCACAGAAATGGAGGATTATGAGAGAATATTATGAAAAATTATATGCCAACAAATTGGACAACCTAGGAGAAATGGATAAATTTGTAGAAACATAACTTCCCAAAACCGAATCCAGAAGAAAAAGAAAATTTGAGCAGACCTATTACCAGCAATGAAATTAAATCAGTAATCAAAAAACTCCCAACAAATAAAAGTCCAGGACCAGACAGTTTCACAGGTGAATTCCACCAAACATATAAAGAAGAGTTGAAACTTAATTCTTCTCAAACTTTTCCACAAAGTAGAAGAGGAAGGAAAGCCTCTAAATTTATTCTATGAGGCCAGCATTACCCTGATAACAAAGCCAAATAAAGATACTACATAAAAAGAGAACAGCAAGCCAACATCTCAGTATCTCTGATGAACATAGATGCAAAAATCCTCAACAAAATGTTAGCAAACCGAATCCAACAATACATTACAAAAAATTATTCACCATGATCAAGTGGGATTTATTCCTGGGATACAAGGGTGGTTCAATGTTTGGAAATCAATCATTGTGATGCATTGCATCAAGAGAAAGGAGAAAACCATATGATTATTTCAATAGATGCAGAAAAAGTATTTGACAAAGTACAACATCCATTCATGATTAAAAACCCTCAATAAAGTAGGTTTAGAGGGAACATACCTCAATGTAAGAAAGGCCTTGTGTGAAACAACCACAGCTAACATCATACTCAATGGTGAAAAACAGTTGTTTCACTAAGGTCAGGAACAAGACAAGTATGACCACTCTCACCACTTCTATTCAACATAGTACTGGAATTCCTAGCCATAGCAGTCAAACAAGAAAAAGAAATAAAAGGTATCCAAGTTGGTAAGGAAGAAGTAAAACTTTCACTATTTGTGGATGACATGAAACTATATATAGAATACTGTAAATACTCCCCAAAAATCTATTAGAACTGATACGTGAAATCAGTGAGGTCACAGGTTACAAAAATCAATATACAGAAATCCATTGCATTTCTATACATTAATAATGAAGTAGCAGAAAGAGAAATTAAGAAAAATAATCCCATGTACAATTACACCAAAAATAATAAAATACCTAGGAATAAACATAACCAAAGAGGTGAAAGACCTGTACTCTGAAAACTATAAGACATGATGAAAGAAATTGAAGATGACACAAACAAATGGAAAGCCATTCCATACTCATGGATTGGAAGAAGAAATATTGTTAAAATGTCCATACTACCCAAAGCAATCTACATATTTAATGCAATCTCTATCAAAATACCAACAGCATTTTTCACAGATCTAGAACAAACAATCCTAAAATTAGTATGGAGCCACAAAAGACTCCAAATAGACAAAACAATCTTGAAAGAGAACGAAACTGGAGGTATCACAATCCCAGATTTCAAGATACACTATGAAGCTGTAGTAATCAAAACAGTATGGTCATGTCCTTTATATATTTTGGATACTTACCCTTTATCAGATGTCATTTGCAAGTATCTTCTCCCATTCAGTAGCTGCTTTTAATTTTGTTGATTGTTTCCTTTGCTGTGCAAGTTTTATTTTTATGTAGTCCCAATAGCTTATTTTTGCTTCTGTTTCCCTTGCCATAGGAGACATATCTAGAAAAATGTTGCTATGGCCAATGTCAGAGAAATTACTATCAGAGCTGTCTTCAAGGGTTTTCATGATTTCAGGTCTCACATTTAGGTCCTTAATCCATTTTGAGTTTATTTTTGTGTATGGTGTAAGAAAGTGATCCAATTTCATCCTTTTGCACACAGCTGTCTAGTTTTCCCAACACCATTTGTTGAAGAGACCGTCTTTTTCCCATTGCATATTCTTGCCTCCTTTGTTGAAGATTAATTGACCATATAATCATGGATTTATTTCTGGACTCTCAATTCTGTTACACTGATCTTTCTGGGCTCTCTATTCTGTTACATTGATCTATGTGTCTGTTTTTGTGCCTGCCTCTGATAATCATAAATGAAACGTCAATCGTCTTCCTAAAATGTAAAGATAATCACCTTTTAACTATTATCCTACTGTACGGAAACTCCCATTGTAGTAACACTTATTGTAAAGGTTAAACAATTTCTTCATTTTCACTTTATGAGTCATACTGTAATGTCATGCCTGTGAACTTCATATGACTTTGGGTTTGAAGTATCCTGTTTGCAGTTTGTTTCTCGCTCGGTAAAATATTCTCATCAAGTAAAGTTCTCAGAATTTTCTTTTGGCAATATGTGCAATGGAATATTATTCATCCATAAAGATGAAGGAAATCCTGCCATTTGCAACAATATGGATGAACCTAGAGGATATTATGCTAAGTGAACAAGCCAGATGCAGAAAGACAAATGCTGTGTGATCCCACTTATATGTGGAATCTAAAAAAGTACAACTTAACCGAAGAATAGAACAGTGGTTGCTGGGGGCTGGGAGGTGAGGAGGGGATGAGAAGATATTGGTCAAAGGGTATAAACTTTCAGTTGTAAGATGAGTAAGTTCTAGGGATGCACAGCGTGGTGGTTATAGTTAATAATACTGTATTGTATGCTTGAAATTTGCTAAGAGAGTAGGATCTTAAGTGTTATCACCACACACACACAAAAAGTAGCTATGTGAGGTGATAGATATTTAAATAATTGTGGTAATCATTTCACATACATACTTATATTAAATCATCACATTATACACCTTTAAAGAATCATGCTGTACAATCTAAATATATACAATTTTTCTTTGTAAATCACACTTCAATAAAGCTTAGGGGGAAAATGGTGAAAGGCTTATTTGGTGAAAGTCTTGTGACTCTTTGACCTGCAAGTGGAAAGCAGTCCTTGAACAGAATGTGGCTAAATGAAGTTGTGCTTGCTACAATCTTTAATCTCTTCAGATCCGATCAGGACTTCTATTTCCTGAAACTATTTCCAGGACAGTCTCTACTCCACCATTTGAAAAGACCTTCAAAGGACTAATATTAACCCCTACTGGGTTCAGGAGAGGGATAACTCTACTTTCTGCCTCCATCACTTCCCAGGTACTATAAAATTAGATTAGGTCTGCTGATCAATTTCATTGTAATAGCTAATCACCTCGTAGTATCACCACATTTTGGAAAGCACTGTGCTAAGTGCTTTGCATACTTCATCTCATTTAATCCTCTAGGCTTTGCAAAGTAGCTTTTTAAAAATCTCCAGCTTAAAGATCATAATAACAATGAAGATTATAGCTCACCATTATTGAGTGCTTATTGTGTTCCAGGTGCTGTTCTGAACCTTTAGTATAGATTATCTCTCTTTATCTTCGTTAATAAACCCATCAAATAGGAACTATTTTTAGTCCTCATTTTTTAGATGTGAAACTAGAGGTAAAGACAGGTTAAGTAACTTGTTCAAGGTCACACAGCTAATAAATAATGGATGGGAATAAAACCTATGGTCTCTGTGAATCCAGAGTTCAAGCTTCTTCCCCCTCAAAGACCCAGCCAAGTTCAGATGCAAACATGTTGACCTTAGAGCCAAGAGATACTGAGTCACCACAGTCTTCTCTTTGCATGAGTTTCAAGGTGTTTCAAAATCATAAGCCTGTTCTTCCTCTTGACAGCTCCAGTGGCACCTTCTCTTAGTAAATTATCTGTTGCCTGACTAGCTTCATATCTAATGACTTCATTAATCTCCAGTTTGAATTTCCCTTTATCATTACCATTTTAACCATCCCAAATGATTTTTTCATGTAATGTTGTCCCTGAGGCACTGGAAAATACATCATTTGAGTAAAAATTATATAAGATAATACACTAAAAAAAGATAATACACTAAACACAGGGTCCATTAATACAAACCAAAACACTATAAATGTTGGAAGATTCATGTATTTTGGTCTTCTTCTCTTGCAACTGTTTATTGGCAACCTTCTCTCTATGCAGCACTGGACTGGGCACTCTGAGCTCTTGGTTTCATGACCTCCTCTCTCTCCAGTGATCCTTTGCTTGCCCTCTTTTCAGCCACTTATGCCCGTGGTTATACCTGGCCTGGTCACCACAAATAATGTCGGCACCCTAAAATTCAACCGTAGCATTTCCCCGCTCTGATCATCACTCTCTACCCTTTAGATCACTACAGCGGTTTGATCCTATCACAACTTCTAACCACTGACTCCACCAGTTTTTCATTATCCATCAATCCTCTCATGTCCTCCCTTCCCTTTGAACCCAGTTTAAATTCCTTGGCATTATAATCGCTCCTTTTGAAACACTATTAACTTGCCTGCCCCCTGTCTCTCCATCCTTCTTCTTTGACAGCTTAACTCTGGCTAAACTCAAGTATTGGCCAGATACCCACCCAGCTCCTGGGCACCAGCATGTGGTTGGAAAACATCACAGCCTTTTTCACCTGCCCCTGCCACTGGGGCTTCTGTCCCTTTACAACAGAGGGAGGATTCCTGCTCTTTCTTTTTCTTTTTCTTTTTTTTATTTATTTAAGTATAGTTGACACACAGTGTTACATTAGTTTCAGGCGTACAACATAGTGATTCAACAACTCTATACATTATGCCGTGCTCAGGACAAGGGTAGCCACCCTCTGTCACCACGCAACAATATTACACTACCATTGCTATGTTCCCTATGCTGGACCTTCTTACTCCTGTGACTTATTCATTCCATAACTGGAAGCTTTTATCTTCCACTGCCCTTCACATATTTTGCCCATCCGCCATCTGGCAACCATCAGTTCTTTGAATTCATAGGTCTGATTCTGCTTTCTATTTGTTTATTCATTTATTTTTTAGATTCCACCTTTTTTTTTTTTTACCAGTGAAAACTTTAAAAAATAAAATCTTTTGAGACTCCCAGTCTAGAACACAGAACAGATGAGAAGGAGGCTGTTCTGGTTAAAGGAGGGGGTGGGCCTGGGCCTATGCTGTTCCGCCTCCCCCCTGCCACCTGGCCCCACCCCTCCCCGAGCACTTCTGGACGAGTCCTTGGAAAACCTGGGGCTTCTCAGAATGGGGCTGGGGACCCAGCAGGGCAGATAGTTTCTGGGATCCCTTGCCCCTCTGCCACATGGTCTAGGTCTAAGCTGCTGAGAATCCCTCCTGTGCTCCTGCCACCCCCACTCCCAAGCTGGGTGCCTCACTGTGGCACCTCACACTCCACGTGTGTCTAAAGGTAAGAGCGTGTCGGGGGAGGCACGCGAGAGGTGTGCAGGGGTGCAAGTCCAGAGCCACACCTGCAGGGGCTGGACACCACTGGTAATGACATCGGAAATTACGCACACCTGGGCCCTCCTCTTCAGGTCCTGCGGCAGGAGGTGTGGAGTGGGCCAAGTTTCCTCCAGGTACTCAGTGATGGCCAGTGACTGGCCAATGGTGATTCCGTCGATCTTCAGGGCCGGCATCTGCTGCATCAGATTCAGTGCCTAGAATTCCTCAGAGAACCGCTGTCCCCCATCCTTTATGAGGTTGAGAGGTACGATCTCATAGTCGAAGGCCAGAGCAATTCGAACTCTCCATGAGCAGGAGCTCCGGAAATAGGAGTAGAGGATGGGCTTGCCAGACTCAGTCATGGTGTCGTGGTGACCCTTGGCCTCTCAGGGAATGTCTTAGATTCCACATTTAAGTGAAATAATATGGTATTTGTCTTTCTCTGATGTATTTCACTTGGCATTATACACTCTAATTCCATCCATGTTGTTGCAAATGGCAAAATCTCATCCTTTTTTATGGATGCATGATATTTCATTGCGTGTGTGAATATATAAATACATATATATTTATATGCATATAAATATATATACACACATATATATATGCCACATCTTTATCCCTTCATCTACCGATGGATACCTGGGCTGCTTCCATATCTTCACTATTGTAAATAATGCTCCAGTAGTTTCCTGCTCTCATCAGGCATATTTCGTGGGTATCGCCTGCTCAGGAAGACCATTCCTAGAATTAACATCTTTAATTAACTAAAATTTTCTTGCATCCTTAAGTTCTTTCTCTGGATACTTCCCCCAAGCATTAAATCATCTTCTATTGTGTTCCACCTTTAAAACAAACCCTCTCTTGAACACACTCATCTACAGCTACAGCCCATTTTTCTGTCTCACTTCAGGGCAGAACTTCTGGAAGAGGTATTCATGCTCATCATCTCCACATCCTTATTTCCCATTTACTCCTTAATGCACTCAGTTAGTCCTTCATCCCTGGCCCCACTCCAATGAAATTGCTTTTATCTGACAAATAATAGGATCTATGTTGCTAAACCCAGTATTTATTTATCTGTTCCAATTTTCCTCTAAATCTCAAAGGTATGTGAAGTAGCAAACTGCTCCCTCACTCTAGAAATGTTGTCTTTTTTAAAATCTTGGAAAACACTGAATTTGCTGTTTTTCCTACCCTCTTATTGGCTCCCTTCTTTTGAGTCTTCCCTAAAGGTTCCTCTGCATTACCTCACTGTGTTCCAGGCACTGCTCCTCAGCCTTCCTCTTTCACCTTTCACCCCAGGTGATCGCAGTCAGTCCCATGGCTATAAATGCCATGGGTATGACTCTGACCCCCAGATCTCCATATCCAGACTAACACATCCAAACTCATGCATCTAGCTGCTCACCTGACATTTCCACTTGGATATACAATACACATCTCAAATGTGACATAGATGAAGGACATATGGTTCTACACCATTTATTCCTGATGTGGCCCTAGGTAAGCAGCACCACCATCCACCCAAATTCTTGGGTCAAAATCCTAGAAGTGAAATGTGTATCACAGGTAAATTTGTAGAGGCAGAAAATAGACTAATAGTGATTATCCAGGTGTACTGGGTTGAATGATGGCCTCTAAAAAGATACGGCCATTACCCCAGGAGTCTATGAATGTAACGTTATTTGGGAAGAGGGCCTTTGTGGTTGTAATTAAGTTAGGCATCTTGAGATGAGATCATTGCCGGCTTCCCAGGTGGACCCTAAACCCCATGACAAGTGTCCTTATAGCAGACAGGAAGAGAGGACACAGAAGAGAGGAGACGGCATGTGAGGACAGAGCCCGAGGATGGAGCAAGGCAGCCACAAGCCAAGGAGCACCTAGAGCTGCCAGAAGCCAAAAGAGGCAGACAAGTATTTTCCTCCAGAGCCTTCGGAGCTCACGCAGTCCTGCTGACAACTTGATTTTGGATTTCTGGCCTCCAAAACTGAGAAGGAATAAATTTCTGTTGTTTTAAACTACCAAGCACTTCGTGATTTGTTCCATGAGCCTAGGAAGCTAATTCAGTGGGGCTGGGGAGGAAGGGAAGCAAGGAGTGACTGCTAATGGGTGTGAGGTTTCTCTTTGGAGTGATGAAAATGTTCTAAAATTATATTGTGGTGATGGTTGCACAGCTCTGTAAATATCCTAAAAACCACTGAATTGAAGGCTTTAAATGGATGGACTTTTATTGGCATATGGCTTATATATCAATAAGATTAAAAATAAAACCCCTTGGAGTTATCTTTTAATCTTCTCTTTTTTTATTCTCACATCTAAATCGACCAGCAAATCTTTGGGCTTTCTCCCACAATGTGTCTCAAATCCGACCACTTCTCATCATCTCCATGGCCACCATCTTAGTGCGTGCCCATCATCTCTGCTCTATACAGCCACAATAGCGTAAATAATTTCCCTACTTCTACTTGAGCCTCATCCAAATCCATACTCCCTAAAGCAAACAAAACGGTTATCTTAGAACACAAATCACACCGTGTCACTCTCTTGCTTAACCTCTTCCCTGCCTTCTCCTGTGGCTTTCCTTTCCACTTAGAATAGAATCCAAACTCCTCACCAGGTCCTACCGGTCCTTCTATGACCTACCTGGCCTGCGTTTACATATGAAACCTCATCTCCTTCCATGCTGCCCTTTGCTCTACACTTCAGTCACACAAACATCCCTTATGATCCTGGGACAGACCAATCTTGTCCCTGTCTCAAGGCTTTTGCCCCAGTGTTCCTTCTGCAAGTACAACTTCCCATGACTGTCTTCTTCCTGTCAAAACCTTTTCTGACCACTCTATATAGAGTTGCCTTTCTCTCATTTACTCTCAATCATGTCACTTTATTGTTTAGCAATTTTTGTTTTCGGAAATAGTCTTCATTTAGTTGTGTATTTATTTATAATGTATTTCACCCTAGTAAAGATAAGCTCTGTGGGAATAGGGACCTTATTAATCTTGCCCACTGCTATATCCCCCCTCCTATCACAGTGCCTGACAAAAGAGATGTCAGAAATATTCAAAATAATGAACTACTCTCTCATTCTAGAAATGCTGTCTTTTTTGAAATCTTGGAAAACACTGGATTTGCTGTTTTTCATACCCTGTCATTGGCTCTAATATTCAAAATAGAATAGTCTTCACCCAAAACAAATCTAATGACCATCCCTCAGTGAGAAACTTGTGGGGAACACATCTTCCCCAAGCCCATACTGGTTAAGCAGCTGGAATGACTGAAGGGATAGTGAGGCCCATGAGTGATACAGAGTGATGACCTTTGATGACCTCTTCTAGGATGCAAAAACAGGTTCAGAGATCTGTGGCTTCTTTGGGCAGCGTCCCTGGACCAATTCCCATCTCTTCACATTACATCTTCCTTGTTCTTGTTCTTTTTGGCTTCCAGATTCCAGTCTCTGACTGCAAGGACTACAAGTTTAGTGCATGCCTATTGCCCAACAGTCTTGGCCTTCATAGTGTGTTGAAACATTCCTCTGACTTGCCCCAATGCTCTGCACAATCCTCAGGGTCCTCTGAATCCCAGAGTAAGAAATTCCCTCCCCCAGCTCCGGTCTCCCAGATGTGGCCCCCTGCCCCCCCCCCGCCCCGCTTTCTCTGAAATCTCCCTTCTCCACCACAGAGGAACTCAGACAGTTGCCATCAAGATTAACCAAGACACAGGACAGCAGAAAAAGCATGGGATTGGTGTCAATCATAGCCCTACCATTTACTGTTTGTGTGACCTTGAGCAAGTTAATGTTTCTGAGTTTTGCTTTCCTCCCTTTTAAAACCTCCAAAGCAATATTTACCTTACAGGGTAGCTGAGATGATAAATAAAGAAAAGGCATCTTTTTTTCCTGTCCAGAAGCGTTAAATCACTATATTGTATGCTTGAAACTAATATTACACTATTGTCAACTGGAATTTAAATTAAAACTTTAAAAAAATTTAAAATATTAGAAAAAAGAAAGGGCATCTTTTGACACCTTTTTCTCTCCTTCCTCTTTCAGTGTTTTCTGACTCATTGAATAGTCTTATTACCATTGACCCAGCTGCTCAAGCCAGCAATCTGGAGGATCTTGTTTACAATTTCTCCAGATCTGCTTTCTGCTGCACCAAAGCCAAGCAACTCTCATTCAGGCCCACTTCTGTCCATTTCACTGGCATGGCTCTGGTCTAGACAGTCATTTCCTACCCGGCATGCAACAGTCTCCTAACCAGTCTCCTAACACCAGATCCATTCTGCAGCCACAGCCCTTCATAAAACGCAAACGTAAGTATCTCATTTACTTCCTTAAAACTCATCATTGGCTTCCCATTGCTATCAGGATAAGGTGCTGAGTTAATGAAAAATAAGAGTAAGTCTAAATGTATATTATAAACTATAAGTGGACTATAAAAGTCACAAATTTTACTTTCTAATTGCAGCCACATAGTACATAAGGAATCTATTTTGAGCTTACAGCAACCATCATGGTGGCTTACATCTTTGGCATGTTTGGGTTCCTGGCTATTTGATGCTAATCCAAATGGTTATGCAAATACTTATATTCCCCTTATCTTTATCCTATAGTTTTCTTTAACTGATAAGTTCAGTGGAAAAGAGCACAGGCTCCTCGATAGCAGGGACATTCTCTGTCTCCTTCACCTTTATCCCTTAGGCTTAGGCTGTAGGCACATACTGCATGCTCATTTTCCTAATGAACAAATCAGCCATGTTTAATAACAGTTCAAACAAAGCACTCCTACTACCACCAACAAATATCCTGAGCATCTCCAATGCAAGTTTGCAATATTAACAATATTTAAGTAAATAGATGGTCTTTTATAAAAAAGAAGACACCACTATGGGAGTCATCAGGGAGGAACAAATGCAAGTAAATCAATTACCTTGTTAAAAAGATTAGGCTAAGTGAACCAAAAGGTCCCTTTCATTATAAAATTCCAATTCCAGGCACTTGGGTGGCTCAGGCAGTTAAGCATCCAACTCTTGATTTCTGCTCAGGTCGTGATCTCCGGGTCATGAGATGCATGGAGCCTGCTTAAGATTCTCTCTTTCCCTCTCCTTCTGCCCACCCCCCCCACTTGCGGGCACTCATGTGTGTGCTCTCTCTCTCTCTCTCTCAAAAAATAAATAAAAGTCCAAGATTATATGTTAGGCGTTTAGAATAGCAGGTGTGCGAGCTTACTAAGAAGTAATTATGGTAGACATAATAATAGTTCCCCAAAGATGTCCACATGTGAATCTCCAGGATGTGAATATATTACCTCACATGGCAAAATGAATTTAGCCAGTGTGATTAAGTTAAGGATCTATGCATGGTTAGATTAACCTGGATTATTCAAGTAGGCCCGATCTAATCACAAAGATCCCTCAAGGGGACAGAGGGAGTCAAGGGAGGCAGAGCAAAGATGTGACTATAGAATCAGTGGTGTGATTGCTGGCTGGTGTCACAAGCCCAAAACTATGGACAGCATCTAGAAGCTGAAAAAGACAAGGAAACACATTCTCCTCTAGAGCCTCCAGAAGGAATGCAGCCCTGTCAACACCTTGATTTTAGTGCCATAAGACCCATTTTGGATTTCTGACCTCCAGGCCTGTAAGATAATAAATTTGTGTTGTTTTAAGCTGTTGTTTATAGTAATCTGTTACAGCAGCAATAGGTAACTATGCAACATTTTACTATCAGTTATCATAATTGGTTTCCCTTGGTAATTTTCTCTGCAGTTTATTTTATGCATTTAAATTTTTTTTTCTGTTCTGCCACTTACTAGCTGTTGTGACCTACAGCAAATTATTTCCCCTCTGCTTCTTCTTCTACAAAATGAGACTAAAAAATCCACACCCCAGGGTTGTTGTGAGAATTCAATAAGATAATTTATGTAAGGATCACAGAGCACCAGGCTCATAGTAGGAACCAACAAAATGTTCTTTCCATTGCCTGTCTCCCCAAACCCTTATGATTATGGATTTCCGAATGAATTTCAAGATAATAATCATGACATTTTCCAGACCTGACCAGTGTTGTTAAGTCTTAATTGTAGCTACTGCTAAAAATATCTAACACCAGTTGCTTAATCTGACTTTGACCTTGAAATATTTAAGTACTGACAGTGTGTTTGGAAGCTTAGTTCCAGTTTTGACTAGTATTTTCTGAATAGCTTTGGCTAAATAATTTATTGTTTCTATTTGCAACATTGTTCCCTTCCTTTTGAGTAACCTGCATTCAGGTACATAAGTTCAAATATGATTTATAATTGAGATGGTGATTAAGACAAAAATAAAGTGATAAGGTATTTTTCCAGAAAGGATGCACAATAAATGTCTTCATCTTAATGATTAAATTGTGCTTACTGAACCTCATATTCTGCCAGTGTCTTAAGTGGTCCTTTGTTGTTAATTAGGCACCTTTGAAATCATTACCCTTTGGGTGTCTATTTGATATCAGGGAAGTGTGACATATTAAGTAGCTAGGTTATCCAGGTGTCAAAGTTCAGTGCATTATAAATCAATAAGTACTTATCAAATTCCTACTTTACTATCAAATCCTTGAGGGCAGGGATCATGTATTTTTCATTCCTCCCATTTGTGGATGGCAAATTATCTGGAACATATTAAGTTCAGTGACATGTCATCAAAACTTTAAAAGCAGGATAAGAAACCCCCAGATGACAAACAGGTTATATTACAAAGGTTTCCCTTTTCTTAACATAGTTTTCTATAGAAATATGTATGTGTTTATTTAGAAATAACTATGTAAATAGTAATGTAATAGAAATATATTAATAGTCATAACATATTACAATGTATACTTATAAGTAGCTATCATGTTACATGTATGTGAAGTTTCCAAGCTGGCCCATAAACTCCAATTGACCCCATAATAAATAAAGTAACCAGGGATTGTCACTAAGCCAGGTTTCCCTCTAAAGCAAAACTCTGATTCACAGCCACTGTCTAATTCCCCAAGCAAGATGCTGAGGCTGGATTGGGGCTTAGGAGAGAGACAGAAGGCATAGGGCATTCTTTTTTTTTTTTTTTTAAATGTTTTATTTATTTATTCATGAAAGTCAGAGAGAGAGAGAGAGGCAGAGGCAGAGGGAGAAGCAGGCTCCCTGCCTAGCAGGGAGCCCGATGCGGGACTCGATCCCAGAACCCTGGGATCATGACCTGAGCCGAAGGCAGACGCTTAACCATCTGAGCCACCCAGGCGCCCCGGCATAGGGCATTCTTATGAGTAGTACTCTGATGGCAGGAAAAGGGGACTAAGAGACTTTAGTTTGCACTGATCTAGCTCCCAGGAAATAATACTAATAACAGCCTCTGCCAAAGTTAGTCTTTCTCATTTATAATGCATTTTCATGTGCAATAGGCATTTATAACCTGGGGTCTGTGGGATGTCTAGTGGGTCTGTGGAAGGAGTCCTGAAGTTCAGGAGTGACTCTTCTGAATGATAGGCCAAGTCTAGACTATCTGTACACTTTTTTTTTAGACAGGATCATTCTCAAAGGGCTCTGTGACTGAAACAAGTTAATAGCCCAAGAGACATGGTCTCACTTGCCCCCATAACCACTTGGTGGGGGAAATAATGTAGGCATTATTATCTTGGGGTCCTCCCCCAATCAGAAGCCATTGGTAACAGGTAATGGCCCCACAAAGTTCACCAGCCAGCTGCCCAAGTGAGCAGGGGTCAAAGTGCACAGGAGTGTGAGCAGGACAGGTGGCTGGTGAGGGAAGGACTGGAAGGAATAAGAATTCCCACAGGGTAATCTTGTGAGAAAGTGGAAAGAAGAAAGGGGAGATGGAATGGACTCGAAGGAATGAGAGAAGCCTGAAAAATAGTAAGGCTGTATTTTTACCCAAGGGATACAAAAAATACCTGTAAAAGGCACAGTCACTCCCTCAAGGAGCTCATACCCTTGATGGAGCATGGAGAAGTTGGGGTAAACACAAAGAACTATAAGTTGACTAAAAGTAAGGACTATTTTATGGATCCCACAGTAATGATGTCAGTGTACATAGTAGGGACTCAGTAAACATTTTGTTTGTTTATCATGTTGACGGTAGACACCATGAGAATAAAAATAGAGTTAGTGATCAATGTGTGGTACTGTTCACTGCCATACATGTTTAGATAAAGCATCGAATAACAGTGGGAAAGCCAGAGAGCCAAGACCACTTTGGCTGTACCAGAAAATATGGGTAATATTTTTATGAAACAAAGATGCAGTCAAGGGAATGTTTAGATAAATATTGGGGAATATAGTGATATTTGTCTGATTAAAACTCAGGGAGTGAAAGCAGGAAGGGAGCCCTTTGAATACAAATTCCTCATGTGACAGGGGAGGTGATATGCCCATTACATAGGAAGTTCAGGGCTATACTCAGCTCTCTTGACTCCTGGACTTAAAATTTCTCCACTACTCCATGCTGCCATGTTGGAAAGTAGTGAGAAATAAGGCTAGTGTAGATAAGGTGGGGCCTGATAAGCAGGGCATTATATCTGGGAATAGAGGTTTGGGTATTGAAAATCCAAGGTGTGAATAGAGGAGCATCATAGAGGAGACATTGGCCAGGGGAGGAAAACTAATCCTGGGTTTACACAATGAAGAAAGAAGTAGTTCCATTCTACAGTCAGTAAACATCTGATGGTTTGACAAGTACCCAGCATCAGAATGAGAAATTTGGCATCTGGGGATTTAACGTAAACACTAAAGATAACCGGGGCACACAGCGGGGTGGCCCAGACCTTGGACAGCAGCTGCCTGAGCCTAAAGGATGATGGGTGTCAGCCAAATATTCCTGAGCATCAAAGGCACATCCCAGCCACAGCACAGAAAGCACTGAGAGATTGGATGCCAATGGATGCACAGAGCAATTTCACATGCTTCGTGCATGAGTGGAGAGATGACCCATTAAAGAAAGCCTTATTAATCATTATCTTTAACTATGTGACTCTTGATTTCTTCCCCAAGGTCTGTAAGATGCCTTGTGCCTCAGATGCTAGCTTCACAATATAGCCTTCCACAGTCGTAGACAACATGTTTCCCACATCTAAGATTCATGTGATGGCAAATCCATCACTTTAACCATTTTTAACCATTCCTCAACATTGTTTAGAATGGCTGCAAGCTTTTCCTTGACAATGGTCACAGTGACTGAATCACAGATTTCCATAACACATCTCTATTGACAGAAAAGGCAGCTCATTAGGACATCCCTATATTTTTGTTTTAAAGGCAGAGTAGTCAGGATTCAAGGTGTTTTTCAGGAATGATTTACATATGGTAAAATGCACTGTACCTCAGTATAAGTTCAGTGAGATTTCGTGAAGGCATGCCACCCAACTTACCCATGCTCCTGTAAACTACAGAACATTTCAATCACCCCAGGTAGTTTCCTCACACCCGCTCCTAATCAAATTCTGCCCCATGCCAGGCAATTGGTGTTCCGACTTCTATCGGCATAAATCAGGTCTGCCTGTTCTAGAACCTCATATAAGCAGAATCAGGAATGGATACTATTACCTTGCCTGGCTTTTTCACTCAGCATACTGTTCTTCAGTATTTGTCCATGTTTCTGTATGTGTCAGTAGTTTGTTCTTTTTGTTTTTGAGCAGTATGTCATTGTATAAATATACCACAGTTTGTTTTTCCATTCTCCTGTTGATGGACATTTGGAGGGTTTCCAGATTTTGGAAATTATAAATAAAACGGCTATGAACAATCTTGTACTAGGTTTTTGTGGACATATGATTTTATTTCTCTTGAATAAACACATAAAAGTGACTATGTTGGGCATAGGATAGATACCTGTTTATCTACAAGAAACTGATTATTTATAAGAAACTGATTATTTATAAGAAGATTATTTATTTATAATAAACTATTACTTATAAGAAACTGATAGTTTTCCAGAGAGATTATACCATTTTACATTTGCACCAGCAACATATGAGGATTTTAATTGTTCCATATCCTTGCCAACATTTGGTGTTGTCAGTATTTTTCATTTTAGCCATTCTAGTAGGTGTGTATTGGTGTCTCATTATGATTTCAATTTGCCCTTGCATGATTAAAGTTATATTGAGCACTTTTATATGTGTTTATTGACCATTATACATCTTTGTTTGTGTGTGATATGTCTATTTATGTGTGTGCTAATTTTTTGGGTGGTAGGGTATTTTGCCTTTTGTTTTTGACTTGCTAGAGAACTTTATGTGGCACTGTGAATATTTTCTCCCCATCGATTTTTTGATAAGCAGAAAATTTTTATTTTCATGATGTCTAATTTACCAGGTTTCTTCTTTTTGTCTTTTAAAAATTATTATTTTTTTATTATTATGTTCAGTTAGCCAACAGGTTTTCTTCTTCTATGATTAGTGCTTTTTGTGTTCCAAGAAATCTTTGTCTTTGCCAAGTTACAAAGATAATATGCTATGCTTTCTTCTAGAAACTTCAAAACTTTAGCTTTTATGTTTAGGTTGGTGATCCATTTTAAGTAATTTTTTCTGTATTACATGAGGTAGAGATCGGGGTTCACTTTTTTCCCATATGAATGTCCAGTTGTTGAAGCATTACTTATTGAAAAGTCTTTTCTCTGCCCACTGAACAGCCTTGGTGCCTTTATCAAAAAATCACTTAGCTTTATATGTGCCTGTATATTTCTGGACTCTTAATTCAGTCTCATAGTCCTTTTTTCCATCCTTATACCAATTTCAAACTGTCTTTATTCTGTAGTGTTATAGTAAGTGTCCAACCATGTCCAATATTGCTTTGGCTATTCTAAGTACTCTGCATTTACATATAAATTTTAGGACCAATCTGTCAATTTCTACCAAAGAGCCCACTTGGATTTTGGCTGGGATTGCATAGAACCTAAAGAAAAAATTGGGAAGAACTGGCATCTTAGCAATATTGCACCTTTTTTTTTTTTTTATGTTATGTTAATCACCATACAGTACATCATTAGTTTTTGATGTAGTGATCCATGATTCATTGTTTTCATATAATACCCAGTGCTCCTCCTTAATACCCATCACCGGGCTAGCCCATCCCCCCACCCCCCTCCCTTTTAAAACCCTCACTTTGTTTCTCAGAGTCCATAGTCCCTCATGGTTCGTCTCCCCCTCCAATATTAGGAGAAGGAAGCACCTTCTAATTCATGAATATCTCCCAATGCATTTAGGTCTTTAATTTCTCTCAGCAATGTCTTGTAGTTTTCAGTGTACAGTTCTTATACATTTTCCATTAGATTGATCCCTAAGTATTTTGTTTCTGATGCAATTAGAAATTATTTTTAATTCATATTCCATTTAGGTCCCTATGCCTTCCCCTCTTTTTAATATAGCTGTCTTAAGTATTTCCTCCACATACACTGAGCACTATGTATCAGATGGCCTATAAATTTTGTTTAAGCCATCAAATGCGATTGAAGAAACTCAGGAAGAAAGAAACAGTTTATGAGAAATAAGTGAGAAATCCAGTGGGTGGAGCATCTAAGGAAGCATATTAAAGGTGGCAGACTCAGTGCTGTGGCCTTTTGACTTTCTCCCTTTCTTCTTCCTACAATGGGACTCAGTGCTCACGGATGGAGCCGACATTTTAAGAGGGTGAGAATGAAGAAAAACAAGAAAGCCAGAAGGATCCCTGGTCTCTGAAGGCATCGTGAAGCTGCCATACCACCCTACTCTACCTACCTCAAGATTTCTTGCTATGAGAAAAATAAAAGCTATCTAGTTGAACTAGTATGGGGGAGCAGTGCCCTCCTTACTACAGTTTCTGATTCCACAGCTTGGGGTAGGGCCCAAGAGCCTGCATCTTTAAGATGAGCTTCAAGTGATTCTCATGCTAGTAATCCAAGGATCATCCTGAAGAAACTCTTCTTTGGCATGTGTAAATAGAAAATTTCATGATAACTGGGGTGGAGGGGTAGCAATTCAAGTAACAAATTACCAGTAGCATATAGAAACTTACAAATAACGGGGCACCTGGGTGGTTCAATCGGTTAAGCGCCTGACTCTTGCTTTTGGCTCAGGTCATGATCTCAAGGTCATGAGATTGAGCCCTGTCTCCAGTTTCATACTCAGCCCAGAGTCTGCTTGTCCCTCTCCTTCTGCTCCCCAGAAATATAAGATCTATTCAATTCTCTTAAGTGCAGTTCAAGCAGTTCCCTTTCTAAGAGGCAACACTAAATGTAATAAATGGATGGTACTCCTGTTTAAACAAATACATGGTTTTAATTGTCAATATCAATGCAAAAAAATTCTAATATTTTCTTTCTGAGAGTATCTTATTTACAGACATTAGCCTTAGTTCTGATTTTTAACTACGACAGATCCCTTGCTAAAACAAATCCAACACACAATAGTCTGTTCTTACACAAAAGATAGTCTTGTGTTATTGTTTCTTTTCTTTAAAAAATAGCAAGCTCCCCTAATGCATTTAAAAATTATTAAAATTAATAAAAATTATTAGGACATAGTTTTAGAATTCTTACACTGAAATTTTTGTGAAGCATATATAACAAACATAAAATAATTCCAGTGGAGTTTTATGCAGGAGCCAGGCACGTAAGTGTGATCATAACAATCAGGTGTCAACGTAAATTAACTTTGGAAATGTCCTAAATCAGGCATGCACCAAAGCAGTTATCCCTGGTCTTCAATGACATGAATGTTTAAATGCACAATCCATTCTTTCATACTTTCAGGGCTAAAAGGGAGGAGTTGAGAAGAACTGACAAGAGCAGGTTGAGGTGGCCCATATCTGCCTGGGGCAAGGGACTCAGAGGAAAAGAATGAGATTGTGGTCCTGCAGGGTTCAGTCTGGGGGGGAAGACAGACCAGCAAATAAATCCTTATAGGGAGGTAAGCGTTGTAGGGGAGTTCTGGTCAATCTGGATCATGGGCCCATATGGGAGCGAATTCTGAACTTCGCTTGAGCTGGAATGGAGATGGAAAATGGAAGACAAGCCAGGGTAGACATCTGAGGGGAAGGGCTGTCACTGCAACCACATTTTAGAGGGTGGCATGAACATGGCCATATGCTGCCCTCAGAAGCTGGGAAGAGGGTGATATTGTTTCCCACGGCCGGAGCACAGTGTGCTTCACAGGAGGGCCCACATATCCCGGAGAAACACATAGGGGCCATGGCAAAAAAAAAGCTCGGACACAATGCCAAGGAATTCTCACTATTCTGAAGATAATGGGCAGACAGTCATAAAAGGATACTAAGCAGGAAAATGAGCTACCTAGATATGCATGTTGGAAAGTTTACTCTGATTGATCAGATTTGGTGTTTATGATCATTTCTGCAAAGCTCTCAATATTAGAAACTTGATCACGAACTTCACCCCTACTATGAATACTCTAAGTTATTTTTATTTCCCCTGAAATTGGCACCCCAAAATAAAGATGACTTCGCATGCAACTCTATGTATTTTTCTGACTTTCTTTCCTTGGGCCATTATGACAATTGGAACCTTCTCTTTGAATCCGAGAAATCAATGTAAAGATAATTTAATAGAAACTATCCGCTTCTTTTCATTCATTCATTTCCCACAGTCAGCTTTTAAGTGAATCTCTAGAGAAGATGCTACCATGAATCCCCAACGTGCATTCTAAATGCAATAGATAACTAATGATGAAAACAATGAAAAATAAGCCCAAATCCCTAGTCAATTGGAGCAATATTTCTATTATATGACAGTGATTTTATTAGTCCATGCAGAGGAAATTTAGAATCAAAGCCAGTTGTAAAGACACCAGTTTGAAGGATAGGAGTCATGAATAATTATTCCATCTGTGCAGAGACCATATAAAGCAATAGCCCCGTTTATCCATATTTGTTTATCATATAAATATATGTGTGTGTTTACTGAGCATGAAGCCACAAATAGGTCATCCCTACACTGGACAGACTTTGGAATACAATCCAAAATTCAAATAGGAGCTTGCACCATCATTTGCTTTTCTGTTAATTGGCTATGCAGTGTAGTGGGATAGAGCAAAAGCCACAGGGTGCAGATTCCAGCGGTGCCTCACTCCAGCTGTGTAATCTTGGGTATGTCCTTTCACTTTCTTGAGCCTTCATTTCCTTATCTATGAAAAGGGGATAATGGTAATACAATTTACTATTACCAATCACAGGGTTTCTGTGAGGGTTAAATTAGTCAATAGGTGCAGAGTACTTAGAACAGTGCCATTCTTATAATAAACAGTATAAATGTATTTATTCTTGTTGTTAGTACTATCTTTCATTTCTGATCTGGACAACCAGCACCGCCTACTTTTTTCAAAAGCCTAAAAACTATTTTTAAATTATAGAAACATTTTCTGTGCATCTATTTGCATAATTATTTTCCTTAAAAATCAAACAAGGAAAGGCACTTGGATGTAAATATAATAGATTTTGCCAGGATACATCCCAGAAAAAACTAGTAGTTGGCCCTATTCAGTGACCTCTGATGAAATGAGTTTGCAATCAACAATATTTCAAAATAACTACCACATCCTTGGATGTAAGTTAAAGCAGATTTTTAATGGAAATAGTTTCTTGGGGACCTACACCGGTGGGCAATGACAGTGTCCTAGGATTATAGGTCCGGCACATGCCCTGCAGTCTATAGCCAAGTGAACACCCAAGAATAGACAAGTTTCTTTTTTTGAACTTTTATTTTTCTATGCTATTTTAAGGCAACCACCAAATAGGTGGGAAATATTGCCACCTGCCTAACTACAGTATTCTTTTTCTTTTTTGGTGATTATTGAGTATATGTATAGTCACATACATATAAAATTATATTAATTATAATTGATTTATATAATTATATTAAGAACATTAATAATTATATTAATTTATATTATATCTAGACCTCTGTTCCCCTTATTTTTTAATTTGCACACATTTTTGAATATGCATACATTTATCATTAAGATTGAAAAGACCTCAATTTTGTATGTTCACTTATTTTTAAACTGTATACATTTACACACAGTATTGAACTTTGAACCACTATATTTATGTACATAATAAGCATACACAAAGACGAAACTTTAAAAAGAGTGAGTTCAAATATTTACTAAAGATCTGTATTAGTTCCCTGTAACACATTACCAAAAGCTTAAAGCAACAGATTTGTTCTCTTACAGTCCTGGAGATCATTAGTCTAAAATCAAGATACCGCGGACACCGGGGTGGCTCAGTCCGCTGAGCGTCCAACTCTTGATTTCGGCTTAGGTCAAGATCTCAGGGTCATGAGATCCAATTCCGCGCTTAGCAGGGAGCCTGCTTGGGCTTCTCTCTCTGCCCCTCCTCCCGGGAACTCTCCCTCTCTCTCTCTGTCTCTCTCTCTCTAAGATGGATAAGTAAATCTTTAAAAAAGAAAAGAAAATCAAGATACAGCCCTCCAGTTATGGAACAAAAGGCAGAGCGTAAGGAATACAGCCAATGATATTGTAGCAGTGATGTAATGGGACAGGTTTGCAGCTACACGCAGCCTCACGTGAGTTGAACATTGCTTAACATATAAACTTTGTACACCTGAAACTCATGTAACTTTGTGTGTCAACCATACTCAAAAAAATAAAAATTTAAAATTAAAAAAAAAGATGATGGGGCACCTGCGTGGCTCAGTCGTTAAGCGTCTGCCTTCGGCTCAGGTCATGACCCCAGGGTCCTGGGATCGAGCCCCCCATCGGGCTCCCTGCTCTATGGGAAGCTTGCTTCTCCCTCTCCCACTCCCCCTTCTTGTGTTTCCTCTCTCGCTGTGTCTCTCTCTGTCAAATAAATAAATAAAATCTTAAAAAAAAAAAAAAAGATGATGGTAGAGCTGGGTTTCTTCTAGAGGCTCCAAAAAGCATCCATTTCTTTGCCTTTTCCAACTTCTAGAAGCCACCTACATGCCTTGGTTTATGGCTCCTTCCTTGAATCACTCCAACTTCTTCCTTCTGTTGTCACACCTCTCACTACTCCCTCTGATCCACTTGCCTCCCTCTTATAAGGATCCTTGTGATTACACAGGGCCCACCCAGATAATCCAGGATAATCCCCCAATCTCAAAATCCTGAATTTAATCACATCTGCAAAGTACCTGTTACTGTGTAAATATTCACAGGTTCTGGGAATTACTACATAGACATCTTTGGGGACCCATTATTTAGCCAACCACAAGGTCTAATGTTGCGGAAAATCTCCTGTGTTGCATGACCCTTACTTTAGAGATGACTCATCTGGACACCCCCCCGAAGGGCCAAGCCCAGGAAGCTCCACCAAGAACTCCTCCTGGACCATTCTATTTCAGGCTAGCAAATCCTGATGGACTCGGAACACATACTGTTGCCCATATAACTTGTTTGTACTGAGAAAAAGGGCAGCAGACACCAGAAGGGAGAATCAGTTCTCGGACTCCTTTCTTGGTGTAATCATGCGAGAACTGATGGTCAAATCTGTGTGGCTGGATCCCTGAGCACAGGACAGCACAACTGAAATCGGGAGCATCTTGGGAGAGCTGATCTTGTCACTTGTTGGTCAGTATCCCTCGTGGTTCCCCATCACCTTCTGGCCTAAATTCAAGGCCTTCTCTACTGCCCACAGGCCTTTCCAGAGCCTACTCACATCTATCGGTCAACCTCTCCCTGAGCACCCCCTAGTGGTACTGTAAGCTGCTAGTATTACCCAAGTCCACTTAGTTGTCCGGTCAATCCCACAAGGCTCGCTGCTTAAGCACACCTTGTTCACTCTGTTCACCATCTGGCAAATGAACCTTGTCTCCACACAAACTCCTTCTTTAAGGAATTCATCCTACCTCACCTGCCTTAGTGAAAGAAACATCCCCCTCGGATTATGGGTTCTCCTCTCTACCCCCTTTATAATGTTAATGATTCTGTAATTATCCTGTGTGTATAGTGAGGACAGACTACACAATTTGTGGGGCTCACTGCACAGTGAAAATGTGGCGTCCCTTGTTCAAAAATTATTAAGAATTTCAAGACAGCAGAGCGTTAAACCAAGCACAGGACACTTCTAAGCTCAGGGCCACAAGGGACTGCCATGGTCACACACCCATGAAGCCAGCCCTTGACCCTACTGTGTGTCTGCTTAGAACATTGAGGATAGAAACTCATCTGTAATCCACATGTTCCCCAGCACTAGGTCGATGCCCTCCCCCACAAAAGCACACACAAATAAGAGTTGAATAAATGCACAAATGAATGAGTGAGCAATGTTGAAGATAGTTTTTATTTTACAGAAGATTGTATGTATTTGTTTCCTAGGACTCTCAGAACAAATTGTCACAAACTTGGTGGCTTAAAACAACAAAGATTTATTCTGTCATAGTTCTGGAAGCTAGCAGTGCAAAATCAAGCTGTTCACAGGGCCATGCTCCCTTTGAAAGCTCTAGGGAAGAATCCTTCCTCTTCTTCTAGCTTCTGATGGCTCCAGCAATCCTTGGGGTTCCTTGGCTTATAGCCCCATTCACTCCAGTCTTTCACTCCATCATCACATGACCTTCTCTCCTCTGTGTGCCTCTTGTGTCCTCTTCTCTTCTTAGAAGGACACCAATCATTGGATTGAGCAATCAACCTGATCTGCTATGACCTCACCTTAACTAATTACACCTGCTAAGACTATTTCCAAATGAGGTTACCTTCTAAGATTCCAGGTGGATGTAAATTTGAGGGAGGACACTATTCAAACCACTACATTTTGTTTGTAGGGCATTCTTCAGAATGCCTCAAGAGTATTTTTTGCCGATATGTCTTTAACAATTCATATGATTTGTAACTTAATTGTATTTGCCAACATATAACCTGAAGAACTAAAAGAAATTTGGGTGTGGTCATTTAACCAATATCAATTATGGTTGAAGTATCCTAGAATATGAAGGGCAGCCAGAAAAACAGGAATGAGAAAATGCCTAAATTTTCATAAGGAAAATAAGGAGAAATCCAGGAAGTGCTAAGTTTCCTGCCAACTCTGTGTGTATGTAAATGGCTGTGACCTGGTTGGTTAGAATTTCCTGACAGCCTCCTGTTCCCAGGGAAAGACTAGGTGGTTAGAATGCCCTTGGGCTCAGCAGTTTGCGTAAGTTATTTATTAAGGGTTAGGAACACTGTATTATTTTGCCAATGTTAAGGAGGTACAGATCTGAGAGAGGCTCCTTGAGGGTTTTAATCAAAATAAACTGCTGACATTTAGTGGTTTCTTGCTGAATGTTCATTGTTTCATTAACTATTTAAACTATCACAGAAGCATGAGGGTTTAAGCCCCCCCTGCTTTACTGGGTTATTAAAAATTGACAAAATTGTAATATATTTAAAGTGTACAATGTGATGGTTTGATATACATATATAGGGAAAAATATTTTTTTGAGAGAGAGAGAGAGCACAAACAGGAGGGAAAGGGGCAGAGGGAGAAGGAGAGAGAATCTTAAAACAGACTCCATGCCCAGCACGGAGCCTGACACGGGGCTTGATCTCACGACTCCAAGATCAAGACCTGAGCCAAAATCAAGAGTCAGACACTTAACCACCTGAGCCACCCAGGCATCCTGGGCAATGTTCACCACAATCAAGTTAATTAACACATCCATCATGTCACATAGTTACCTTTCTTTTGGTGAAAATGCTTAAAATCTACTCCTTTAGCTATTTTCAAGTGTATAAAACAGTATTATTAACTCTAGTCACCATGCTGTACATTAGATCCTCAGAACCTGTTCATCTTTGATAGTTTGTACCCTCTGACCTACATCTCCCACTTTCTCTAACCCCCAGCCCCCATCAGCCACCATTCCATTCTCTGTTTCTATGAGTTCAGCCTTTTTGTTTGTTTGCTTAGATTCCACATGTGAAATCACAAAGTATTTGACTTTGTCTGGCTTGCTTCACTGAGCATAATGCCCTCCAGTTTCATTCATTGTTGCAAATGGCAGGATTTTCTTCTTTTTTATGGCTGAATAATATTCCAATATATATTTAAATGATACATAAATATATGTAAGTATATTATTTATCATATAATACATTTATATGATATCTATATTACATAAATATATTTTTTCTTTACCATTCAGTTGTTGATGGACACTTAGATTATTTCCATATCTTGGCTATTGTGAATAATGCTAATCTCCTCCAAATAGCAAGTTCATTTCCTTAGGATAAATACTCAGAAGTGAATGGCTGGATCATATAGTAGTTCTATTTTTAATTTTTGAGAACCCCCCCATACTGTTTTCCATAGTAGCTGCACCAATTTACATTCCCACCAACAGTGCACAAGGGTTCCCCTTTCTCCACACCCTCTCCAACACTTGTTATCTCTTGTCTTTATGATAATAGACATCTTAACAGGTATGAGGTAATAGTTGATTTGCATTTCCCTGATGATGAGTGATGTTGAGCATCTTTTCATAGAGCTGTTGGCCACTTGTATGTATGTCTTCTTTGGAAAAATGTTTTTTCAGATCCTTTGCCCATTTTTTAATCAGGTTATTTGGTTTTTGTTTTGCTTTGTTTTTGCTATTGAGTTGTTAAGTGTCCCTTATATATTTGGGATATTAACCCCTATTGGATATACAGTTTGCAAATATTTTCTCCCATTCCATAGGTTGCCTTTATTATGTTTCCTTTGCTGTCCAGAAGCGCTTTAGTTTGTTGCAGCCCCCCTTGTTTATTTTTGCTTTTGTTGCCTGGGCTTTTGGTGTCATTTCCAAAAAATCATTACCAAGACCAATATGAAGGAGCTTTTTTCCTGTGTTTTCTTCTAGGGGTTTTAAAGTTTCAGGTCTTACACTTAAGTCTTTAATCGATTTTGAATTGATTTTTTTGTGTGTGGATAAGCATCCAATTTCATTCCTTTTCATGTGGGTATTCAGTTTTTCCAACACCATTTATTGAAGAGACTATCCTTTCCGCATTGTGTATTTCTGGTACTTTCCTTGAAAATTAGTTGACCATATGTGTGTAGATTTAAAGTTTTGTCAATGCATTTCCTGTTAAAGAGGAAAGTGTTGGTTAGGTAATAAGAAGAATCATGTTTAACACTCATTTAATAGTAAAATGGAGCCAGTAGAGCTGTTTCCTGCTCAACAGGTACTGGGCTAGATCCCTTGATCTCTCCTGCCTTTAACATAAGTGGTAGAGATAGAGAGAATTTCCATTTGAAGTTTTGAGCTACCAGAGAGGGCACTTCTCTGGGCAACCATGCTGTCTTGGGCCACTCCTTGACACTTTTCCCACGGTGTACCCAGGCTGGCTCAAAACACCTACATGCTCTCCTCCAGGTGCAGGTACCAGACCCTGCAGCCCTTTCCTGCAACTTGTGGATTAATTGGTAGGGAGCTCGTGACTCTCTTCCTCTCCCTCAAGACTCATTCCCCTGAGTAGGGCTGTAGAGTGAGACCAATTTGCTACTCCAGCATCGCCAGCACCCATGTTGTCTAGAATGCACGCCTCCTGTCTGATCTTGGTGGACTCTCTAGGAAGTATTATAAGATAAACCTCTGGCACTTTCAGGTTGTGTCCTTGGATTCCTTCTGAGTGCCCCATCTCATGGGTTGAGTCTCCCACTGGACCACCCTACCCCCAACATATACCATTTAACCGAGCAGAGCAGATTTCTGTCCAGGACTGAGTCTAGGACAATGGGAGGTTAGCATGCGTGAACACCATTTATTTCATCATTCATTTACTTACATGTTCCTTAATCATACAGTCACTCATTCAAGAAGCATTTATTGAATATTTACTGTGTACCGGTCACTTTGCTAAGCACTGAGAGATACAGTGATGAACACGACAGCAAAGTCTCTGAACTGCATGAAAGAGCTGGAGATACACATTATATAAGTAATGAACAAATGAAGAAGGTCACAAGTTGTGGGAACACACTGAGGAAATTAGCAAGATATTGAAGAAAAGCAACCTGGAAAAGGGCACTTCAGACAAGGGGGACCAGGAATGCTCTGAATGAAGAAGTAACATTTGAGCTGAGACGTAAAGATGAAGAGGAGGGAGCCATATGAAGACCTGAGGAAGAGCATCCCCTAGAGAGGAAGCCGATGAAAATGCTGACAGATGGCAAAGAGCTTAGACCATTCTGTGGGACTGGGCAGGCCAGACCATACCGGGCTTCCTGGCACGTGTAAGTTAAATTTTATCCTAAGAACAATGGGAGACATTGAGCGGTTTTGAGCTGGGGGAGAGACATGATCAGATTTATGTTTTAAAAAGAGAACTCTGGCTCTGCATAGAGAATGAATTCTAGGTACAACTGGGGCTTCCAGTTTCAAGCTAGAGTCATCTGGGCAGGAGATAATGGTGAAGACAATGAGGGTGGAGAGCTGGGGGCATACCCAAGGTATCTTTTGGACCTAGAACGGACAGCACTTGCTGAAGGTCTGGTTGTAGAGGAATGAGAAAGGAAGAATGTCAGGATGACTCCTGCAACTTGTTCTTGAAGGCTGGGCAGGCGGCGATGCCATTTTCTGGATGGAGCAAACTGAAGGAGGCTGCCCCGTAGTCTCTCCATGGCACCCTGTGAGCTGATGGGGTGCAGACAGGAATGCCGGTCTACAAATGTGCTCCCCTCCCTTCAGTGATAAGAAATACCAGTGGCCAACTTGGCCTCATCTTCTGAAATTCTCCTAATGACTCCGTGAGGTGGGTTCTCTAATGCCCTGAGACAGAAAACAGGCAAGAAAGTAAGCAACACCAACAAGGTCCCAGCACGGATGACCTCCTCCCTCTTCTTTTTCCTCCTCTTCTTCTTCTTCTTCTTCCTCTTCTTCTTCCTCCTCTTCTTCTACTTCTTCTTCTTCTTCTTCTTCTCCTCCTCCTCCTCCTCCTCCTCCTTCTTCTTCCCCTTCTCCTTCCCCTTCCCTTTCCCCTTCCTCTTCCTCCTCCTCCTCCTTCTTGCCATGGGAGATAATTTGTTTATTTTTTTTAATTTTTTTTAAGATTTTATTTATTCATTTATTTGAGAGAGTGAGAGAGAGAGAGAGAGAGCACATGAGAGGGGGGAGGGTCAGAGGGAGAAGCAGGCTCCCCGCTGAGCAGGGAGCCTGATGCGGGACTCGATCCCGGGACTCCAGGATCATGACCTGAGCCGAAGGCAGTCGCTTAACCAACTGAGCCACCCAGGCGCCCGATAATTTGTTTATTTATGCAATGAATGAAAACACATCTCTGAGCATCTTCCATGACGAGGCATTGCTCTGGAGTGATGATGATGACAATGATGATGAAGCAATAGCCAGAAAGTTTTAAATTCTCACTCTGTGCCAGGCAGTTTGTTGAGGACTTCACATACATAAAATTCTGGAACTCTCCAGCAGTTCTGTGAGAGGTATAATTATTGTCACCCAAGTAAAGATAAACTGAAGCTCAGAGAGCTTAAGTGACTTGCCTTGGGTAACGTGGTAGAAATGATGAAGCCAGGGTGGAAATCTCCCCGAAAGAACTCCTGAGAAACCTAAATCCGTGTCTGTCCTTCTGACCTCTGTCCCCTCCTCATCTCGCACAGCCCCTCGTGTAGTGTGGGTGCTCAGTGTTGAGCACCTGAACGTGCTTTTTAAACCTGCTCTGCCGGACCATTCGGATGGTGTGTGTGTGTGTTGGGGGGGCCTGTGGGGTCACTTTGAGAGAAGCCACTCTGGTGGCTGGAATTTAGAAGACAGTTTGGAGCCCCAGAACGTCTGGACTAGATAGAGCATTTGAAGCCATCCAGCTGGGCATCATTCATTTTCTTGTGAGGAAACTGGGGTGCAGAGAATTTAGCTCCACACTGGTATGGGAACTGAGGGCCAGATCATTTAGGTGGAACACACCCCGGGTCGCACAGGTATTAACTGGCCGAGCTGCTGCGTCCACAGGCCCAGCTGTGTCTCTCCCTGACAGATGTGCCCTGGATTCCGCAGCGACGCCCCGCGCGCCTGCCCTCAGGACGCAGCGCACGTGAGGATCGCTTCGCCTGGGCTCACATCACAGCCGGCTTGCGTCATCCTGCTCAGGTTAGTGAGTCTCTCTGGGACGCAGCTTCAGCACCAGCGGAGCAGGTAGAAGGCATGACTCAAGGTCCGTCGTGCAGGTTATGCAAAATGGTAAGTAAGGCTTTCATAGGACAAGGCCTGACAGCCATACTCAGAATAAATAATTCAGCATAAATAGATGTGTTAGACCATATTTTGAAGTATTTATTTCTAAGTTTTTCGGGTGCCCCCTTTTCCCTCTGTTCCCACTCACATTTACAAGGCTTATTGCTTGTGACCTCGGGAGGGATGTAACAGGAGAGAGCAGGACTGGCCTGCCTGGCTTCCTGAAATTCTTCCCCAAAGCCCAATCCCCAGAATCAGAGCGGAATCCCAGGTACATGCTAATAGTCTGGGCAAGAAGCCTGGGGGCAAAACTGAAAAGGGAAATTCAGCAAAAATGTGGGAGTAGGGGGGGGACACCTGGGCGGCTCAGTCGGTTAAACATCAGCCTTTGGCTCCGGTCATGATCCCAGGGTCATGATCCCGGGGTCCTGGGATGGAGCCCCATGTCGGGCTCCCTGCTTAGCGGGGAGTCTGTTTCTCCCTCTCCGTCTGCCCCTCCCCCCTGCTCGTGCTCACTCTCACATAAATAAATAAAATCTTTAAAAAAAAATGTGGGAGCGGGGTGGGGGTGGCAGGGATGAGAGAGAATGGTTCTGTGGGTCCTGAGTGAAGAGCGAAGCAGGTCCCACATCCTGGAATGGCCCCTGGATTTTGTCTAGGCACATGGAAAATGCAGGAAGCCTCCTGAAAAAGTGCCCGACCCACCCAAGTATGGTGGGGATGCCAAGAAGCCACACAGATGCACGCAAGTGTAGTCATAGCCGACCAGAACCCCCATTTCCCTGTACTTTGACACCATCATCATATTGAAATCATGTCAAAATTCACAGTGTTCAGAGCGTCCCCAAAACCATGGCCCAATCCTCAGTGGGGAGAACCCCAGGAATGAGTTTAATTTCCTATCGGCTGGGAGGAAGAGAAACTTCAGGTTAAAAATGAAGTTGAATTATAGAGAATAAAGCAACCATTGCTTATCCCAAATATAGTGGATAAGTGTCCGGGACCACTCGTGGTAAAGGGGAGGGAACTCTGCCAGCATCCTGCACCCCGCACGCCCCCCAGCATATGCTAGTGGGGCCCAGGGCTGAGAAGGAGAGTAGTGCAAGCTCAGTCCTTTCTCCAGGCAACCCTAAGGCATTCTCAGAACAGCCAGCAGCAGATTCAGGTTCTGTGGGGGCCTGGGATTTAGAAATTTGTGGCTGTCTTTATGGGGTCAAAGAGTATAAACTACCAGTTATAAGATAAATAAGTCAGAGGAATATAATGTAGAGCATGGTGACTACAGCTAATATGACTGTGTTGCATATCTGAAAGCTCCTAAGAGAGTAGATCTGAAAAAGTCCTCATGGCAAGAAAACACAATTTGTAACTGTGTGTGGTGACGGATGTTACTTAAACTCTTGTGGTGATCATTCCACACTGTATGCAAGCATGGAATCATTACTTGTGCCCCTGAAACTAATATAATGTTATATGTCAATTATACCTCCAAAAATGGGGGGGGAAAAGGATACAAAATTACAAATATAAAAATAGGAACAAAAGCAAATATGTATCTAGAATAAGAAAAGAAATCCCAACATATTGCTACCTTTTTAAAAAAAAAAAACTCACAAATATCACAAACATTACAAAATAGAAAAATAACAGTATTGTTCTTAAGTGTTTAAGGCACCTAAATAAGACCTTTTCTTCATATTTAGCTGCATATCCTTTGATTCCCTCTACATGTGACAACAATTTTATAGTATCCTTTTCTACATAGAGAGTAGGAATATGACCCAGTCTCTCCTCTAACATGGTTGATTGACATTTGTTTTTGTGATCAGGGGTTGGAATGTATAAAACATGCAACTTCAGAGAACTCTTGCTGGTCTTATTATTGCTACTAGTTTGTGGCCTACAAGCATAAAAATTCTGATAAACTCAAATGTGTGTGTTGCCATCTAGTTTTTTTAAAGATTTTATTTATTTCTTAGAGAGAGAGCATGAGTGGGAATGGGAGTGGAGGGGTAGAGGGAGAAGCAGGCTCCCCACTGAGCGGGGAGCCTGATGTAGGGCTGGATCCCAGGACCCTGAGATCATGACCTGAGCTGAAAGCAGACGCCTAACCGACTGAGCCACCCAGGGACCCCGCCATCTAATTTTTAATTTAAAAAACATACATTTTATTGATGTATACAATAGTGACAAAACAGGATTTTAATTTTTTCATCTGTGGGGCATTAAGAGCAAAGAGCAAATGACTGTCTCACTTGGTTTTATGCAGACAAAACGAAGTTGCATTGATTGCATCTCTTTTAAATGTTTTTTTTTTTTTAAGATTTTATTTATTTATTTGACAGAGAAAGACACAGCGAGAGAGGGAACACAAGCAGGGGGAGTGGGAGAGGGAGAAGCAGGCTTCCCGCTGAGCAGGGAGCCCGATGCAGGGCTCGATCCCAGGACCCTGGGATCATGACCTGAGCCGAAGGCAGACACTTAATGACTGAGCCACCCAGGCGCCCCTCTTTTAAGTGTTTTTATGTGAAAAGTGTGTTTGGCCCCTGCTCTATGATTTCCAGGCCTGAACTGCATCGATGTAGTTGACATAGGGGAGTGTGACTCTGGACTTTTCTTTTGTTCTTTAGGTTTACACAAGAACTGTAATGTTTTGGAAGATCCTCAGCCAGCAGCCACTTGGTTTTAAAATTTCTTGATCAAAAAATAGAAACATGTTGTCAGAGAAATCACCTGTTTGTCCTTTTTAAGACTAATGAGTTGAGTGACAGGAGATTCTTTTGGAAACTCTGAGAAAGGCCAAAGCGAGACCTAAGCATCAGGTAAGACCTCGTCTACTCTCCATGCTGCTGACATTGGAGAGCCAGACTGTCCTTTTATTCTTTTCCTTCTTGCTCTTGGTTCTGTGTTCTTGTCCTACAGGAAGTTCCCTCTTGCAGGAATTTCACACTTTTGCTCTATTCTGCCAAAAGGGGATCTAACCCAGAAAAGTTGAGTACTCCTGAAGTTGGATGATGAATGGTATAATGATTAAGACATGGAGGCTAGAACACAGACCTGAAGCAAGATTCTTGCTTTGAAATTCCACCAAAACAGCTTAATGAGTGCTGTGTGTTTTTGAATGGGAAGCATGTGTCTCAATGAGCTGAACTTGTGTTGAATGTGATCTTTCACTAAATATCCTACTCTCGGGATGCCTGGCTGGCTCAGTCAGTAGGACATGTGACTCTTGATCTCCGGGTCATGAGTTCAAGCCCCATGTTGGGTGTAGAGATTACTTAAAAGATATATATATCCTATTCCTAAGTTCTTTTCTAATGTATGGCACATTTATAATGAATATGCTGTGTTATCTAGTATATTCTGAACCAAATGTTAATCAGACATTGTTGAGAACTGAAGCCTCCATTTAAAAATATACATGCCTGAAGGTTAAAAGAAGCTTTCTGCACAGTAGAAACTTGGTTTCTCCTCCGTGACTCACATCCTTCGAGTGCCCAGCATCAGAAAACATGCTCACATCCCCATGGAACACCTGGTCCTGTATTTCTGTGTCGAGAGACCGGGTGAACCCAGCGGCTAGCCATACAAGTATCTCTGAAATTCCTAAGCCTGAATGGCTAGCAAGCACTTAACTACACACGGAAGAGAATGCGATCACATAAATGTATCACACTAAACCAGACTAAATGTATCCCATCCTTTTTTTTTTTTAAGATTTTATTTATTTATTTGACAGAGAGAGACACAGGGAGAGAGGGAACAGAAGCAGGGGGAGTGGGAGAGGGAGAAGCAGGCTTCCCGTGGAGCAGGGAGCCTGACTCAGGGCCCGATCCAGGACCCTGAGATCATGACCTGAGCTGAAGGCAGACGCTTAACCAACTGAGCCACCCAGGTGCGCCTAAATGTATCCCATCTTAACTTCACCTACCAACTCCCCAAGATGCCCACATCCACACCCTACCAGAGAGGAAGGTGGCATGGAGCGACACAGCGATCTTAACCATTTGTGGGTAAGTCATCTTACTTTTGCAAATCTTACAAAAGCACATGACCCTGTGAAACCACTGTGAAAGGCGTCACCCAGGGTCCAGGATCTTCGGAAGGAGCCCATGCACCTGACGGGACCTGAAACTTAAGCTTTGTCACCGTCACAGTAGATCCGCTTCTCAGAACAGGAAAGTGACTCACAAGCTAATGCTGTCCGAAGGTGAAATTTTGTGTGAATGGAGCCACGGTGCCTTAATTCGGCTGGGTGAGATGGTTCACATTTAGTCCCCTGAGAGCAGAACAGCCTGACTCTGGAAACTCATTTCTAGACGAAGAGTCCTTGCCCAGGCACTGTGCTGAGCGTCAGGCCAGAGAGAAGGAAACAAGGTCCCCTGCTCTTGAGGGGGTCACTGTTGGCGAAGTGGATCTCTGTACCCTGTGGCACGTGCTACGTGTGAGAAATGAGGAGATTTTAATGGCACATTAGCAGAGGCATGGATTCCTTCAGATGGAGGGAGTGGTGGGGGGGAGGGAGGCAGAATGGCGGGGGAAGGAGGAGGGGGTGATGCCTGAGCTGAGTTTAGGGGCAAGGAGTGTTTAGGTGGAGAGGAAGGATAGAAATGCTCTTCTGCCTTCTCTCTGGGCTGGGATAGGTCATCTTCTGCAGTGATTTCCTAAAGCCTAAAGGTGGATGGACCAGCCAGGTGTGTGAAAAGCATCCAGTGGGCAGAAGGAAGATGGAGAGTGTGTTCAGAGAGTACTCACTGCAGCCATACAAAGAAAGTAATGAAATCCCTAAGCCCTCCCTTTGGAAATGTCACCAGTCTCTTTGCCCAGGAAAGCCCTCCCCCGGTGGCAACACCTAGTAATACAAACACACTCAGCCAGCCTCTCTAAAAAGCCCCCCCTTTTCAAACCTGCACCTCTCTAACCCAGAGAGCTCTAAACTATGCATCTGTGTATCTTACATATAAATCTTGGAAAAGGGTTACAGTGCTAATATACTATGTACTTCATTACATATATGCAGATAGAGAAATTAAAGATACGGGACACAAAAAATGAATTGAAAGAAGAAAAATTTAGTATTTCCTCTCCTCCCCCCACTGGGACCATCATGCATACTCATGGGGCACGTGGCATCATTTTGGAGACCTCCAAAAACTGGTAGGTCAGTTGTGCTTGACAGCAGCATGGGGCAGGGGGTAAAAATGTGGACTCAGGAGTCAGTTGGTCTGGATGTGAACCTTGGCTGCACCACTTCCTAGCTCGGTGACAATGGTCATATCCTTTTTTAAAAAACATGAATGATAATTGTAAACACCTCACAGAGTTCTTGGAGAAGTTCCTTAATAGAAAACATTGAAATTAGTGCCTGGCACATGGTAAGCACTTTATAAATGTTACCTATTATTTTCCTCAGTGCCACTATTAAAAATACTTTTAAATCTGGGGCACCCGGCTGGCTCAGAATATGGAGCGTGAGACTCTTGATCTCAGAGTCGTGAGATCGAGCCCCACATTGGGCTTGGAGCCTACTTTAAAAAAAATTCTTTTATATCTTTTTTTTTTTTTAACATTGTCCTTAAAAAATTTTTAAAAAACCCAGGTCGGAGGAAAAGGAAAGAGAAGTCTGGAAGGACCTCCTGAAAAAGATGATTCCCAGTTGAATTCAAATTTTCAGAGCTTGCTGAGTGAAAGTGAAAGCAGTAAGAGTCAGCTCAGTCCTTTCTTAGCTAAACTATGTTATTAAAACTTCTTCACACAAGTTAGTCTTTGCTCTTACGTCTCCTTCCTGTCTTTCATCCAAACTCCTCTCCAGAGCCTCTTTGTTGTTTCCAGGGGGCTTTTTCGCTTACTGCCTAGAGGAATGTCACTTAATGGCTGATGTTTGTTCACTCTCCCTTATGTCTCCTCGATTTAGCCCCATAATCAAAAAGTAAAGCCAGTCCACCCTGCAGTCAGGGTGGCTTTGGGGCCCCTTTCTGTCCCAGAGGGGTTGGCAGAAGTCCAAGGGGTAGGCACTTCTCTTGATCTGCCCTATTCTTTCTGCCTCATCTTGCTCACAGAGCCTAGAAGTATTGTGCCCATATTGAAGCCTCAAGGATAAAAGGGTCACACTAAGACTGAAGAGCCTGGTTTACTGGGGAGTTCCCTGAACCGATACACAAGCCCTGAACTGCTTTTCATATTTAAAAAATATCTACCTCCCTACCCACTGTTGAGCTGCTGTTTGTTGGGAGTTTTATTACTTGCTGCCAAACACATTCATGCATCTGGATTGGCCGTGTCAGGAAGGGATGTCTAATAGAGCTGAATGGAGAATGGTAGGCCCCCTGAGGAGGCCTGGACATCCAAACCATTAGAAACCCAAGAACTTGGGGTGCCTGGGTGGTTCAGTCAGTTGGGTGTCTGGCTCTTGGTTTCCGCTCAGGTCATGATCTCAAAGGTCCTAGGATCAAGCCCAGTGGCATCGGGATCTGGCTCCGCGCTCAGCGGGGAGTCTGCTTCAAAATTCTCTCCCCCTGCCCCTCTCCCCAATCCTGCTCACTCTCTCGCTCTCTCTTTAAAATAAATAAATCTTAAAAAAAAAAAAAAGAAACCCAAGAACTTTACTCAAAGGCTGCAACTACTTTGGTGCTGATTGTTGCTGCCATCTAGTGGCAACAACTTGGAACTAAAACGCTCCCTTGGGCCATAAACTGTTTTTCCTGTACATCTTTCTTCTTCCATCATTCATTCGTTCATTCATTCACTCACTCACTCACTTATGTGTTCATTCTACGGATACTTTATGAGAATGTACTATATGTGACGGGTCTTCATAAATACAATAAGGAAATACAGTAATGGGGGGAATCCAGCTCCTTACCCCCTTGAAACTTACACACTTACGGGAAGATAGCCATTAATCAAATTTAAAAATGAAAAAAATATGACTGGAAAGGGTTTTAAGAGAAGAACATGGTGCTATGAGAATCACTGGTAAGGATTTTCCTTACTGGGGAGATGGATAGGAGGTTAGAGAAGGCTTTCCTGAGGATGTTCTGACTGGTCTTGGGAAGGGAATTATCTGGGCAGTGAGACCAGTCATGAAAGTGAGCTGCAGCAAAGGGAAGGAGTGTGTTGAGTACATGGGAAGAAGAGAGGACAATGTGTTTAGATTAGCACTTAATACTAGGCATTCTAGTTTTTGAATTGAGACTATGGTTGTGAATTATAATGACCAGAAAATTATTTTACCTGATAATAAGCTAAAAGGATACAGACTAACAGACAACTACAGGACATTCCACACCAACAGCAGAACACCCATTCTTCTGAAGTGCACCTGGAACATTCTCCAAGATAGACCATATGCTAGGTCATAAAATAAAGCCTCGATAACCCTAAAAGGATTGAAAGTATACATAGTATGTTCTCTGGCCACGATGGAATGAAATTACTAATGGATTAAAGTGAGAATTTAAATAAAAATTTTATTAAATCTTATTATTTTTGAGTTTTTATAAACTTAAATATTACAAAGTCTCAAGCTCTGAGTATCATAATATGAATTATTCAAAGCCCACGTACAATAATGGAACATTCAATTATGGCATTATGTACTTCATAATGTGACAATGTAGCTCTTTATATAATAAAACAAAGCTTATGAAAAAAATTCTTCACCATCTTGGTTTTTACTTCAAATACTCTGACATTAAATAAAGGGAGTTAAATAAGAGTATGTTATCGGTGAAGTAAACAGAGGTGAACAATCCACTCGGGAAACTGTGAGACATAGTCTAGGACACTGTGCAGAGAGAAGGGGATTCTCTCTGGGGAACTCTGCAGCAGGTAAAGTCCATTCAAAATGGAGGTGGTTTTGTTGTGAGCACTGAGGGCAAGGGAGGGGCATAAGTAAAAGAAAAGTCCCAGGTTTGTGACATGAGCAACTAGGAGACTGGCAGGGCATTTCATGAGCTAAAGAGGAGTGGGGAGAACGCAAGCTGAGTTCCATTTTGGAAGTGTTGAGTGTGAAGTGTCTGGGAAAATCAAATGTGGTGGGGGAGGTAGACAGGTACACCCATAAGAAGAAGCATTCAGTGAGGTAGGAGGAAAAGCAACAGAACGTGTTCTTCAAAATGCACGAGAGGGATGGCTTAATCTTTCCTCCATGCTCACAAAACACTTGAAATTGCAACTCCAGTCACACTTCACTCATGGCATCAGAAGTATTCGTGAGCATATCTACAACTCAGAATAGAGTTCCGTGAAGGGAAGTTAGCAAACAGTTGTTCAAAAAACACAGCAGTGATGCTAAAATGAACAAATGAAGAGGCACCTAAGGGAAGGGAACAACATTCCAGGAGCAGCAAGTGGAGGGAAGAACAGAAGGAAGAGAAAACTAAGAAAGTGAAAGCAATTATTCCTCTTTATCTCTAGGCTCCAGGATCTCTCAAGCCATGGAGGCAAGCTCTCGTGTATACAGCCAGCCCAACACCGTGCAGAACCTCCTTCCTACAGGAAAGCTGCCGCCGGCCCTTAAAGAATTGAATGTTGCCTCTCACAAGAGAGGCAAGTGGACGGCCCCTTGGTTTGGCATCTCATCAAGAAGAGGTGATAACAAACTCATCTCCAGTTGGGGGCTCCCTGACTAAAACTCATATGGAATTAAATAATTCTGGCCACTTCAGGAGAGGCGATTTGTGATAAAGTTTTCCCACCCTCTCCTCTCCCTCTGCAGTTAATTTCCCTGACCTACTTCTCCTTTACTAAGTAATCATCCTCTTCTGCGTTGGAACTCATGGGTTGTCTACAAGCTTGTTTATTATTGTCGTTGTTGGTTGCTCTTGCTTTGTTGTCATTTTAATGAGTTCGCATGATGGAAATGGTGGGGAAAGTGAGGTCACGCGCTTGAGGGATGGTGGATCAAGACGGCCATGTACAAGTGGAGATCATTCGTAAATCTGCAATTTTTAAAGGACCGTTTCCAACTCTCGAATATTAAGTTAGTTTTCAAATCATATCCCCCAATATTATGTTTAGCTCAGGTTAATAGTAGGGTATATCTGGGTCAAAGTCCTTGCTACATTATTTTAATTATTGTTGTAAAGTGTCAAACTGACTTTGGAACAGAAGGAAACCTAGAGAAAAAACACTTTGTAAGATAACGACTTTTCTCACCTCCCACTACAAATAAAATGAAAGGGAGCTTCCATTTGTAGGAGGACCCAGAAAACAACTTTTTTGCTGCCTCAAGGATTTTCTAAAGATTTTTCTAAGATATAAAGATAACATTTGTTCATCACATGCAACTTGTAACTAGAGAAAAATATACAAAAGAAAATGGAATCACTTATAATCGCATCACATATAGGGAATCACTATGAATCACCGTTCACATTTACCCTCATAAACTTGTTTAAATAAATATCATCTAAGGCATAGTTGTGTATTTTGCAACTAAACACTGTATAAGGGGTAACTTCCTGTGTCATTAATATTTCTTATAATCATAACAACTGTTTATTATTGCCATCTAAAGGATGTACCATAATTCATTTAACCTTCATCTGTAGGTTAAGTAAAACAGTAAAGAGTATTTAGTTTATCAATCCTTTGTTTGAATTTCTGATCATTCTATATTCATGGAATGGATTCCTGCTTGAATGGGTACAAACATGTTCAAGTCTCCTGGTGATCAAGCAGTCATTCTCTTAATTACTATAGTATTGCCAAGCAATGACTTGTGACTGGAAACTATACAAGATGCTGGGGATATAGCAGCAAACAGAAAAAGAACATTCCTTGCCTATGAGAAAATTATTTGCTACTAGGGAAGACAGACATTTAAGAGTAAACAAATAGCAATCAAGGAGAATTAACAGTATTTTTTAAAAGATTTATTTATTTGTTTTGAGAGAGAGAGAGAGAGAGAGGAAGCACGAGCAGGGGAGGAGCAGAGGGAGAGGGACAGGGAAGAGAATCTTCAGCAGACTCCCCACTGAGCGGGGAGCCTAAGACGGGGCTTGATCCCACAACCCTGAGATCATGACCCTGAGATCATGATCCTGAGATCATGAGCAGAGCCCAAGTCAGAGGCTTAATGGACTGAGCCACACAAGCACTCTAAAATTAACAAACAGTATTAAGTAGACCTAACAGTGGAGGGAAAAGAGAGTGTTGAATTGAATGAAAGCCCCACCAGAAGATGACCTTCAGGCAAATCCCCAGCCATTCCATCATCTGAGGGAAGGGCATTTCAGACAAAGGGAATGGCGAGTACAAAGGTAAAAGCATGAGAAAAGGCATGGCCTATTTTCAGTCTCAGGCTGAGATTTAGGAGCCAGATCATGCATAGTCTGGTGGGCTAGGAGCTTACTCTTTGAACAATGGGTAGGCAGGAACTGTTTCAGTAGGGAGAGATAGGATCAGAATGTTTTGAAAATTCTCATCCTGGTTGGTATGTAGAGAAAAAAAGGAAGGTAAGAGTCCTAAAGGAGAAACCAGTGAGAAGGCAGCTGCAGTAATCTATGTCCCAGAAGGTGGCTAGGGAGATCAAAAGAGGTAGACCAATTTAGTATATACTTTGGATTATAAAAGTATATGGAGTATATAGAGTATGTAAACACCTGACAGTTAATCATCTAATACCTATAGGAAGTTGAGGAAAAGGTGGGAAGCAGGAGGTGATTAGAGATAGTTTCTCAACTGTGTGTTTGAGTAAATGGTTGGATGCTGGATAATATGGTACTATTATATACATGGGAACCATGGCAGAAAGAAACCTGTTTGACACATATTAAGTATGAGTCGCCTATTAGACACCAAGTTGAGATACTAAAGACACAAATGGTATTGGAATTGGGAATGGTAGATATGGAGTGGTGGGAAATATGAACTTGAAAATATCAATAGAAGTGAATCAAGGGAGGTCGTTAAAGATGGCAAGTGGCAGTGTGTTTTGGGAATAATCCAGGAGAAAGAGAAATTGAACGTGCGTGACAGAGAGAATTACTGAAAAAATGAAGTCCTAAGAGAACACTGGGAGACAGTTTAGAACATACCTTAGAAGTATTCCAACTAAGGTGTGTGGAAGCTGGGAAATTTATTCACCAACTTCCATCCGTTGCTGGTTGAGGAATGCTCTCAAGAGGTGGGGGTTGGGTGGGCAGTAATTCCCCAGCATTTTCGGCCTCCCCTAGACATATGTTAAGCCAATTCTGGTGAGCAGAGAAAGCCATCAGGCAGACTCCTAAGTGCTTTAGTTAGAAGCCATTGGATTGGCATATACAGGAATGGTGAGTCCCAAAGGTATATGGGGCACCAAAAGGGTCTTCTACTCTGTCCCACTTGATATTTTTTCCATGGAATCTGAATTTTAAACATGGAGACAAAACTGGGGCGCCTGGGTGGCTCAGTCGTTAAGCGTCTGCCTTCGGCTCAGGTCATGATCCCAGGGTCCTGGGATCGAGTCCCACATCGGGCTCCCTGCTCAGCAGGAAGCCTGCTTCTCCCTCTCCCACTCCCCCTGCTTGTGTTCCCTCTCTCTCTCTCTCTCTCTCTCTCTCTGTCAAATAAATAAATAAAATCTTTAAAAAAAATAAATAAACATAGAGACAAAACTGACAACAACAACAACAACAACTCTGATTGATACTGAATAGGTGTCAAGAAACAAGAAACTGTTTTAACCATAGCCTTGTGCCTCCCATACACAGAGACCTGAATTAGGGAACTTAATGTTTAACGTCTCTGGGTCTCAGTATCCTAATGTGTAGAATGGCGGGAGGTAAGTAGAAAGAACAGGGCTTCTTTCCAACTCTTATTTTACATTATTTGAATTTAGGTGTAGAGGAATTCCTTGTTGTCCTCATTAAGTTTATCAAAGCATTCCAACAGGTATTTAATATCTACTATCTAACCACTTCAACTTATCACATTATATCTCTTTAGAGTACCTACTCTTTGCTAGTCACTGTTCAAAGCGTTTTATATATAATATCTCAGTCATAGCAATCATCTGAGAAAGTTAACCTAAGTCTCATTTTACAGGTGACGATTTTGGTTCTGAGAGGTGATATGATTTACTCAGATCCTCTGACTTTCAAACATTTGTGGGTTTTTTGTGTTTGTTTGTTTTTATACTTCAGGACAGTGAGAGGGTTACGACTATCTTAACAGGGAAAGGGAATGAGGAAGCTATAGTTGACCCTTCACTCTCAGCAAATGCTGTGGCCGCTGACATTGACCTGAGAGCAGCATGAGACTATGGGAAGCCTTTCTCCAAATTCAGCCCATCATTCTAAGTGCACTTCTCCCTTTGGATTCGTGAGCAGAACTGAAGACAGTGCACGAGGGTTCTGGAGGATACCGATTAACTGGACGTCTTTAAGCCCACAGAACTCCTTGTTGTTATTAATCTTCTGCTAGGCGGCATCCAGTTAACCGTCAACCACAACAAAGATGGCAGCAGCGGCTTCACCACGGCAACGGCGACGCTACTTGCCAACGGGCGCCTCGATATTTACTTCCGGCCTGGCCGTTTAACGTCACTTCCGACACCGGCTCCCGGGCGTGCGCGCCGCTCCTCCTGCCTCCGCGGACGATAATGCCGAGCCGGGTGAGTGGAGTCTGAGAGTCTCACGGAGGGAATCCGAGAGAATGTGGGGCCAGCAACATGGAAAGGGAAGGTGGGAAGCCTGCGGCTGTTGTCGCGGTTGTGACTGAGCCTCGGTTTACCCAGCGATACAGGGAATATCTCGAGAAGCAGAAACTCCTGGATAGACGGCACCGTGTAGAAAAGATGCCGGATGGCACGGTGGCGCTGCCCGTGCTGGGAGAGACTCTCCCTGAGCAGCACCTTCGAGAGCTGAGGGATCGTGTGGCTCCAGGCGGCACCTGTATAGTAACGCAGCTCCTGGATCCTCTTCCCTCAAGGAAGGCCCGGGGCTGTTCACCTGCCCAAAGGCTGTGTCTTGAAGTGAGTCGCTGGGTAGAGGGCCGGGGAGTGATGTGGTCACCTGAGTTGGAGGCTGATTTGCCCAGATCTTGGCAACGACATGGTGACCTCTTGTTGCTGAGTGAGGACTGTTTCCAAGCCAAGCGATGGAAAAATCTGGAACCAGAACTCTGGGAGACTGTTGCGTCTGCACTTGGCGTCCATCGTGTGGCCAAACGAGGGCGGGTATCACCAGATGGCACTCGAACACCGGCAGTGACTCTGCTGCTGGGCGACCATGGCTGGGTAGAGCATGTGGATAATGGGATCCGATATAAGTTTGACGTGACCCAGTGCATGTTCTCCTTCGGAAACATCACTGAGAAGCTTCGAGTGGCATCGCTGCCCTGTGCTGGAGAAGTGCTGGTGGATCTCTACGCAGGGATTGGTTATTTTACATTGCCCTTCCTAGTCCATGCTGGTGCCACCTTCGTCCATGCCTGTGAGTGGAACCCCCATGCTGTAGTTGCTCTGAGAAAGAACCTTGATATCAATGGAGTGGCAGATCGGTGCCAAATACACTTTGGGGATAACAGAAAACTGAAGCTCTCTAACACTGCAGACAGGGTGAACCTGGGACTGATTCCCAGTTCTGAAGAAGGCTGGCCCATTGCCTGCCAAGTGCTAAGACGGGATGCAGGGGGCATTTTGCATATCCACCAAAATGTGGAATCTTACCCAGGCAAGAATCTCCAGCCTCCTGGAAGCAGTGAAATGGAGAAGGAGCATCGGCCTTATCCTCAGCAAATTATCACCAACCAATGTACAAACGGAGCAACCAGGGATTCTAGGAGAAGAACGCTGTCAGCAGCCACCAAACCAGAGTGGCAGAGGTGGGCGGAATCTGCAGAAACTCGTATTGCCACCCTTCTTCAGCAGGTGCACGGGACACCATGGAAGACACAAATCCTGCACATCCAACCAGTGAAATCCTATGCTCCCCACGTGGATCATATAGTGTTGGATTTGGAATGCCGCCCCTGTCCTCTAGTTGGCTAGAGAAGGTGGATCCTGAGACACAAGGATCTACATGTGAGTGACCCTTAATACATAAGTTTAGGCAGGGTTCTCACCCCTCCTTTCTCCTGGCAACCTATTTTAGTATTTTGTGTCCCTGAAAGCAGGCTCTAGATCAGTACAAGTCATCTTGTTTGTCTTCCGTTAACACATTGAGAACGAACTACATATCTGGGAGAAGCAGTATGGCTTATTGAGATGAGGCCTGTACAATGAATTCTGACCTCAGTCTTGTCTTACCTTGGGCACGTGGTTCCAATATTCTTTTGGCCTTGTAGTTCCTTACTTGCAAAATGAGGGTTTCTGTGACTGGTCTCATTGGCTGTTGTCTAATAAGCAGTTGTACACAGGGCATTGGTTATTTTAGAGTGAAGGACACAGTGCTGTTTCCAAAATCACTCCAGCTGCAGTGTGGAAAATCGACCGGAGTGGGGCCAGGGTAGAAGCAGGGAGACCTGGGAGGAGGCTTCTGTGGTTGGCCAGGGAGGATATGGCAGTAGCTTGGACTAGGGTGGTGGCAGTGGGAAGTGGATGGATTTGAGATATGAAATCCATGGGACTAAGCAACACAGTCCAAATCAAAGCACTCAAATGGTGCAGCTTTGTTACGAAGACTGACTAAATTAGGGAAGGAAGAGTTTAAGAATTACTCTATTAACTTCATTCCCTTTAGCGTGCCTAAATGAGTGTTGGGGAGGTGTCTTACATATTATGTTTGTTGTTGTAGAAAAGAGATTAAGAATGACTGCTTTAAATTATGGGGAAACTAGATTTCCAGCCTTAAGTTTGTGCAATACGCTATTTTTTTTTTTTAAAGATTTTATTTATTTATTTGAGAGAGAGAGAATGAGAGACAACACATGAGAAGGGGATAGGGTCAGAGGGCAAAGCAGACTCCCTGCCGAGCAGGGAGCCCGATGCGGGACTCGATCCAGGGACTCCAGGATCATGACCTGAGCCGAAGGCAGTCGCTTAACCAACTGAGCCACCCAGGCGCCCGCTAGCTATTTTTTTTTTTTAAGAGATTTTATTTGAGAGAGCGCACAAGCAGGAGGGGTGGGGGCAGGGCAGAGGGAGAAGCAGATTCTCTACTGAGCAGGGAGCGCTGAGATCATGACCTGAACCAAAGTCAGATGCTTAACTGACTGAGCCACCCAGGTGCCCCTAAGCTAGCTATTTTAAAAGTTCAAATTAAAATCTTAGATTTTAACAGGCCTCAGACTCCCTTTTCATATTCTTTCTCTGGTGGACATCAGGGCCAACATAAGGAGCTATTGGGAATGTGAGATATTCTGCAGAGTTTTTCAAGCCTCACCTTATTTTATGACTGTCTGCCAGCCCCATTGTTTACCATTGGAATGACTAATTGCAGAGAATCACTGTTTACCTTTGGGATGACTAATTTTGAGAAGCACTTCAGAGCTTTGTTTTGGTGCACTTTGAAGCCATCTGGCCTTGTTTTCTTGATGAAGGAAACATAGGAAAGTGTGGCTTTATCGGGATTATGATTGTATCTGGCATTTGGCTGGCTGGGGTTGGGCTGGAGCTGCTTGCCCTTGTAACAGTGTCAATAAGGACAGGATCGGTGAGCCTGCTGTGTACATGAACTGTAGGTGCATTAGATACAGCCCCAGTCTCTGAGGAGCTCACAACCTAGCAGCAGAAATAACACAAAAACTGAAAGAATTGGAATACAATAAGTACCATATGAGTGATAGCATGATATAGAAGTGCAAAGGTGGAGAAGAAAAGTTCTGAAAATGGGGAAGTCTTCAGAGAGGTAGTGTTTGATACTGCTCTTAAAAACTGGGTAAGATTTTGGTAATTGGAGTCAGGGTGGAAACATGCTAGTGGAAGAAAAAAAAACAGGTGCAAAAAGTTTGCTCAGAAAATGTTTGGAGCATCGTCAATTGGATCAATTTGGAACAGCAGAAGCAGGGAGAGATGTGTTGAAGATGGCGGTTGTTATAAGGATTAAAAAGAATAGTGTCTGGTACATAGTAAGCCCCCAGGAAATGTTAGCTCTCATGTGATCCCACCCCAGAAGGGGGCCTAATTGTTCCATTCCCATCACACAGAGCAGCCTGCCTGTTTGCCTTAATCATCTCCTCTTTTACATATTGGGTTTCTTCTCACATGTGTGCCTGTAGCTTTCGAGCCTTAAACTAAAACTGCTGGGACTTGAGCCAATATGGGGAGGAAGGAAAGCAGGGGAGAAACAATGAGGAAGGCGAGTCAGGGAGCCACATGTCCAGGGGCTGAGGAGTTACCTTTCTGCCATAAGCTATGGATAGGCCGCTGAAGTCAGATACACCTGGGTGAATTCATTCACCCTGCGATATACACATCAGGCCTTGAGGGCTCAGGGGTGCCAGAAGATTGGCATGGATTCTATCTTCCTAGAATTGAGTTTCCACTTGTATGCCTCCTGGCTTCGCTCCCTTGTCCGTGACCTGAGGCAGCCTCTCAAGATTTAGTTTCCCCATCTGAACATATGAGTTAACAATTGTGCATATCCTGAAGGATACTCTTTAGCTTTAAATGAGTTAACGTACATTAACTATCATCACAATGGCTGGCACATAGTAAATACTTCATTCATTCAGTAGTCTTTATAGAAGGTGAACTACCGTTTCCCAATTTGGGTGTGAGGAATTGTTGTACATTTGCTTTAGTAGTTAAAGTAGAATGTCCTTATTTTGAAAAGCCACTCATTGATTAATTGGTATGTACTGTGTCCTTTCTACGTTAGGCACTGTGATGAGGGCCAGAGACACAGAGGTGAGTAAAGTCAAGTCCTGAGGGGCGCCCGGCTGGCTCAGTAGGTAGGGCACGCAACTCTTGATCTCAGGGTTGTGAGTTCGAGTCCCACGCTGGGTGTGGAGATGACTTAAAAATAAAAATCTTAAAAAAAAAAAACAAAACCAAGCTGAGTCCTGCCCACAGTGGGATCACTTCCAGCGACATGGACACAGAAGGAACAATACTGTGTACTAAGTGCTGAGACAAACGGGTTTTTACAGGCACACGGAGGCAGCCATCCATGTTTGGGGATATGGGTTGGGGGAAGTGGAGAGTGTGCCTGGGAAGATGGGAGCAGGGATGCATCAACTGAGAGTTAAAGAATGAGCCGGAGTTACGTGTGAATGGAAGAAAACAAGGGTCCCTTAAGCCTTGTCTCCACCTTGAGTATATCCATTTACATTACAGTTTTCTCCAAGCACTTGCTGGATTGGCCTGGTCAGGAAGAGGCATCTAATGGAACCAAGGAAAAAAGACTGAAAGGATCAGGAGGCTCATGGAGTGTTTGTCACCTCAGTCCAGGAATGTGTGCTGAAGGCTTCCTTTGTGAGCGTCAGTATTAGTTGCCGGGTAAGGCACCCACTTGATGGAGAGGTTGTGATTAATAATTTTATTAAACTCCCTCAACCGTGAGTTGCTTGGTTCATTAACTTCATAATTTAAATAAAATTGTGTGCATATATTGATATAGAGTATAACATATACATTTTAAACATAAAAACATAGAAATTTAAAATGATGACAAATACATAGCATTTTTAATTCACTTTCTCCCACCTGGGCACACATCTCCCACCCTGGGCACACCCAATATATGTTATTCTGAACAGCCTCAGGGTGCAACCACTTCAAACTGGGCAAGCCATAAAACCGGTCATTTTCTTGGCCTTTGGTAGTTTCCTTTTGTGTGTACTGTGTGTACTGATCATTAGCTGCTACTTTAGGGGAATGGTCAGCAGATGTCTGGAGTTCTCTGTAGCTCTCTCCACTCTGGCATTCTACTCTCTGGACTCATTCCTGGGCTCCTAGGACTCCCTGTTCCATCTCCACCTCAGGGAGTCTGCTGGGCTCCACCTGGCTTCCCCCTCAAGCCACAGCCCAGAAACTTTCTCCAGGCAGTAAGATGGAGCAGTTCAGTGGCTCACCTTGTGGGTTTGCATCTCCCATGGATCATTGTCCATTGCCTATGTCCAGTACCTTGAGGGGGTTGTTCATGTGTTTTGTGTAACTTTTTTTTTTAAACTATTTAGAAGTTTATAATAATTAGTGTATAAATTTACTAGCTTTCACAATCATTGAAGAAATTCACTCTAGCATAATAAATATATACAAGTACTTAAGCTGACACAAGATTTCAACATATAAAGCACATAAAAATTTCTTACCACTATTGTGCTTAGAATCCCTACCTATATTATAAACTGAATATAAAAATATTAACAATAAATACAATGGCATCTTTCTGATTTGATATGATAATACTTGCCAGGTTACTCGATCAACAACCACATAATTTCAGAGAGGCCAAAAACTGTCAGAATAGCTACTTGTCTCTTTGGCTTTTTAAAGGTCAAGGTTGAATCAGAGGCAAATAGAAAATAATGAATATGAGGTTAAAACTGTATTTTGGTACATACCACAGACACACCACACATACATACCACACATGAATACCCACACACACCCCACACGTATCATATTGTCTCCTGGATTGAATGGCCCATGCAATAAAGATGCACGTACACCATTAGGTAGATATAGATGGGTAGATTGTCCTAGTTTCTCTTTTAGTAATTGAATTTTATTTTTTTAAATCAAAGCTATATATATGCATAGTTTCATAACTCAAGTAAAGGTAACACAACTTTATGAATAAGACTGCGCTTCCACAACACCACAATGAAGCAACTATATCCCCCTCTCCTCATTTTTGGGTCTACTTTGAACAATTTCAGCTGGGCCCGTGTGTCAAAGGGGATGTAGGATCTAACCAACATATACTACCAGGAGCCATGAGGGTATGTATGGAACCTGGGTCCTGAGAGCTGGCTAAGATGCAGTTTGCATTCATGTAGGACTCCACTCTCCCATCATAATATGGTCTGAGGAGATCTAGACCATCTGAACATCCCACAGAATATCACGCTAACCTACTATATTTATAGCATCATATTAATTAGGTCAGATAAACAATAAGCTAGTGTATTGCACTCCAAAGATGGAAAATAATCACTAATACAGTCCAGCAACCTGTTACAATAGTGAAATTTTTAGGACTGCTGGTCTGCTTGAATGCTAAGATATCTCCTTCACAATAAAGAATAAGTTTGCATCTCTCCCACTCATCAATACTCCTGGATGACAAGAAAGGCCAGAGGAAATGAACAGGTAGCACAGGCACGTGGCCCAGACTCCTGTGTCATATTTATAACTCTTGCATCAGTGCCCTTCCCTCAGCTCACAATTATGGCCACTTGAGAGGCTCTTCTGTCTTGCTGATGAAGGACAGAAATGCACAGCTAAGTTAATTGATAGGTTTTCTTGGAATATGGGTTCAAACAAAAAAATAGACTGCTGCTACCCTACAGCCCTCTTCAGAAGTGAGGGGAGTCCTCCCAAAAGGCAAAATTGGCAATATTTCTGGTTCTCCACTTTGTATGGAAAGAGAAGTGGCCTGAAGTAAGAATATACCTTTATGGCAAATGTCAGATAGGTTGACGAGTTGATCAGGGCCCTGGAGTAGGAAAGATTAGATCAGGGACAAGGAAGCCGGGAGAAGAGGCCGTGGAAAAACCTCTGGGATTGGAACATGAGTAAACATCTTAGTATTGCAGAACAGTGCCTACCAGAGACCTGCACCGTGCAAGAGGAACTGAACAAGTAAAAAGACTTGGCCAGTTAATTTTAGCAGTTGTAGTCACGAGCTACCCCAATAGCATAATGGGCTTATGAATAAAGTCATGTTCAGGGATGTAGGTTATCAAGATGCCAACAGCATGGCCTCTACTCACCAAGGAGCCACTCCCTAGTATTCAGCACTGAGCCCTTGAAACAACACCATCCCTCAAGGAAAACAAACAGCTCATTGGTAGCAAGTGGATTACATTGGACTTTGGTCACGGAAGGGCAGTGATTCACTTTGACCAGAATCTTCCCATCTGCATGTATGAGTTTTGCCTTTTCTGCCCACAAGGTGTTGGTCAGCATCACTACCCAAGGGTTTACAAGTGTGTGATCCATCAGTATGTATCCTACGTAATATTGCCTCTGACCTAGGGATCTGATTTACAGCAAAGGTGTTTCAGTGGACACATGACCATGTGACTCACCAGTCCTATCACATCCTAGAAAATGCTGGCCTGGTGGAGTGGTGGAAAAACCTTTTGACACCAGACCAAAGCTTGGAGATAATGCCCAGTGAATGAGATGCCATCCATCAGGATGCAGTATACACTCTAAACACCTATTACATAGTCCATGTCCCATATAGATAGAAAATGCACAGCTAGGACTGAAACGGTAGAAATAGGAGAATTCCTACTATGGTGGGCTACATAATGCCCCCCCAAATATGTCCATGTTCTGTAAATATGTTATCTTACAAGGTAAAAGGGACTTTGCAGATGTGATTAAGAACCTCAAAATGGGGGAGGGGGGCGCCTGGGTGGCTCAGGCGTTAAGCATCTGCCTTCGGCTCAGGTCATGATCCCAGGGTCCTGGGATCGAGCCCCGCATCGGGCTCTCTGCTCGGCCGGGAGCCTGCTTCTCCCTCTCCCCCACCCCCTGCTTGTGTTCCCTCTCTAGCTGTCTCTCTCTCTCTCTCTGTCAAATAAATAAAATAAAATCTTAAAAAAAAAAAAAAAAAAAGAGAATCTCAAAATGGGGAGGGTATCCTGGATTATCCAGGTTGGCCCAATATAATCTCAGAGGTCCTTATAAGAGGGAGGTAATACAAGTAGGAGGAGGTGTGATGACTGAAGCAGGATGCAGTAATGTAAGGAAGGGGCCACGAGCCAAGGATTGCAGGAGGCTCTGGAAACTGAGAAAGGCAGGGAAATGGATTCTCCCCCAGAACGCTTCAGGAGGAACAGAGTTGTTGACACCTTGACTGTAGACTTCTGACCTCCATAACTGAGAATAAATTTATGCGGTTTCAAGCCACTAAGTTTGTGGTTATTTGTTATAGCAGCAATAGGAAGGTAACATACCCACTTCCTGTCCCCACGGGCCCACCCGGGGAGTTTGTGCCTCCCATCCCCACAACTTTGTGAGACTAGAGGGCTGGTTCCTAATTGGAGAACTGTTTCATCAGGAGATAAAATAATAGACCCTTTAAACTTTAACCTACTGAGGTTTCCCAGTCACATCAGGCTCCTTGTGCTTAGAGACCAGCAGGCAAGGAGGAGTCCCCATTCTGGGTGGGGATAAGTGAATGTGATCATGAGGAGGAAGTAGGGTTATTGTCATTATTGTCACACAGTGAGGGCAGGAAGGCGTATATTTCACGCTTACTCCATCCACCAGGGCGTCTCTTGATATACTTCCCTACCCAATGTCAAGAGTAAAATGAGCAACTTCCAAAACGATGGAATAAGGACCTCTGAAAACTGGCCTCTCCATAAAAGCAATAAGAACACTGGCAAAAATTGTCAAAATCAACATTTTTTTTTTTTTTAGAACTCTAGAAACTAAAGGCTTGCCACAATCTGAAGAGCATTTATTTTAAAAACTGCTAAATCTTGATTAAAAAGGGAAGCTTCTGGCATTCTAACATGTCCTATTCCTGCCCCTCATCTCTAATACAAGTTAAATTGTTCTTAACTGTAGGGAGAATGCTTCCAGGATCATTCACCCTTAAGTGATATGCAGCCTTTGTTAGACCCATTATATTGCTGGTTTTTTTATCCTGCACTGTAGTGACACTTTTATCATAAATCAGGTGACCGTATATGTGGGGCTGTTTCTAGACTACCTTGTTCCATAGTCTGTTTTTCTGTCCAAGCACCAATACCATCTTGTTTAAATTACTCTATCTTTACAATAGGCCCTGATATCTGATACTGTATGTCCTTCAACTCTGTTCTTTAAGATTGCCTTATTCTTGACCTTTTGCATTTTCTTATGAATTTTAAAATCAGCTTGTCAATTTTTGGGAAAAAGAACCTGTTGAGATTTTTTGTTAGGCTTGCATTGAACATAGAGGGTAAAATTGAAATCTTTACAGTACTGAATATTCCATCTTGAAGCTTTTATTCTACTCAGTTGGGTGCAGCTCCGAAATGAGAAGTGATTATTAGAAGCCTGGACTACAGGATCCCATCTAGGGGGAAGGGTCCTATCCTTCCCATCCGTCAGTGGGGTACTATATCCATCTTTGGGCTCCCTGCCTCGGCAGATGTTTTTAACTTAGTGTTACTTGTACTCTGCCTCTCAGTAGTGTCTTGGCCCTCAGATTATTCTTGACCATCACTTAACATAATTAACATATTTGAACCTATCACCTATTTACATTCTAACATAACTTAAGTACTGTGAATATGATTATCACATATAACGATCCAAACTAACAAACAATATCTTAACAGTACTCCTGAGCCATACACGGAACCATTGCGAAGTGTTGTGTGTAGTGTTGTAAGGTTTCCAGTGAGTATTCTCCTAAAGTTTGTTCACCACACTAATTACTATTACATACTATATATCATACTAAGTACTTAAAATATATTGTTTTAATTTGTGTAACCAGCATGAAAAATTACTTGCAGAGGATCAGATAGGCTCTGGAATCAGAAAAATACCAGTTAGAATCCTGGCTCTGCCACTGTTACTGTCTATGTCTTTCAACAGGTTTGTTGAGATTAAACTGGATGATGCATGCTATGTATTTCATACTTTATCTGGCAATATTAACCATCTTTTTTTCTTTTTCCCAGGTGAGGATACTGATGATTAGAGAGTTTAAGTACTCTATCTAGAGACAAGAGGCAGAAGTGGGCAAGCACACTGCCAAGCACATAGTGCTCAATGTCTGTTACATGAATGAATGAACCAAAGTAGTCAATATATACTCAACATTGATTCCAAATGCCACTATAGTCTCTTGTTTCCTTAACTAAACAACAGACTTTTCCTATTCATTTGGCATTTACAAAACCAGAAGACTCAACTAGTAGCTGAAATTTGATGGACATATCTGAAATTTTTTTTTTTTAAAGATTTTATTTATTTGTCAGAGAGAGACACAGTGAGAGAGGGAACACAAGCAGGGAGAGTGGGAGAGGGAGAAGCAGGCTTCTGGCTGAGCAGGGAGCCCGATGCGGGGCTCAATCCCAGGACCCTGGGATCATGACCTAAGCCGAAGGCAGACGCTTAACGACTGAGCCACCCAGGCGCCCCATCTGAAATTTACTTTAATGAAATGAGAAAAACTATAAAGTAATTTCAGGCCAGAAATTATTTTTTAAGTAATTCCCAAGGTCTGAGAAAAAGTTATGGAACATATTTATCCCTTTTTGGGCTATCAGTGCCTACCCTTCCTACCAGCATCCCCATCTTCCTTTTGAAGTAAATACATAATACATTGGTGGGGAGAGGTGGAGTGGGTGGTTCTAAGTACCTGTTTCCTACTGCTGTCTCCCTCTAAGGAAGCTGCGTGTATCTGCTCTCTGGTACAGCTAGGGGAAGATACATGGTCCAGTAAGCTCGACCAATTGCATATCACTCTTGAAATTTGAAAAATAATGAAAATAACCCTCTAATAAATTCCTTTTTTGCTTAAGATAGCCCAGAATCATTTGCTGCTGTTTGGAACAAAGACTTGGCAAATGCAAAGATCAACAGAAAATGCAAATGAGCTTTTACACATCCTACTTCCAAAGGCTTTTTAGAATGACTAAAAGGCACTCAGCCATTAAAGCCAAATGAACAGATTGTTATTTTTAAACACAGGCAATTTATGTATATGGAGTGTGTCTGCGTGAATACACACACACCCTCCACACTGCTGAGTGGATTCAATATAAATACATACCTGAGTTGTGCAACGTTCAAGTCAACGTAGAAACCAAACAAAGATTAAATTCACTATTAAATTGCAGCTATTTCTATGAAAGCATTTTTTTTTTCATTGTGGTGGGTTCTATGGAGGGATTATGCTTTTTAGGAACTTAGCTTCTGTTGAGAAGATGACTAACACAGACATTTCCTGATACAAAACTGAGAAAACCTCTTGCAAAGCTAAGCAAACATAGCTAGTAAGTTCCTTTTGTAAAAAAACTATTCCTCTGAGGGGCGCCTGGGTGGCTCAGTCGTTAAGCGTCTGCCTTCGGCTCAGGTCATGATCCCAGGGTCCTGGGGTCAAGCCCTGCATGGGGCTCCCTACTCCACGGGAAGCCTGCTTCTCCCTCTCCCCCACCCCCCGCTTGTGTTCCCTCTCTCGCTGTGTCTCTGTCAAATAAATAAAATCTTTAAAATAAATTAAAAAAAATAAAAAACTATTCCTCTGAGATGTTCCCCCATTGTTCCTCTGTTCCAATCATAGCATCTACTAAGTGGTATTGTAGTCCTCAACTTTTTGGTAGTACAGGATATTTTTTGGTAGTATAGGAAGGGCATCCCTTCATCTTTACTTGCAGGTGATTATTTCTCCTAACTTAACTGGACCCATAAAATGTACGCAGGCAGGGACGCCTGGGTGGCTCAGTCAGTTAAGCGTCCAACCCTTGATTTTGGCTCAGGTCATGACATCAGGGTCGTGGGTTCGAGCCCCACATCAGGCCTCCATGCTGGGCATGTAGCCTGTTTAAGATTCTCTCTCTCCCTCTCCCTCTGCCCCTCTCTTTCTCTCTCTAAGAAACAAAACAAAACAAAAAAACAAAACACGTAAGCAGGCAACTGGAGAAGCTCAGACATGATGAAACTGAACTTAGAATATAGACTTAAGGGATGCCAAATGTAAAGCAGAAGAGTGCATCCCTGGCGTAGGTAAAATCTTCTGAGAGCTTGTTTTATTTTTTAAATTCCTAAGCTTTCTAAAAACCACTGCAGTAATATACATTTAGTTTTAAGATAGTATTTTAAAGTACTTTGCCGGGATCTTATTAAACCGTCGTTTTATAGATAGGGAAAGTCAGATCCAGAGTTTAAAGGGATGTACTTGAAGTCATGTAAGATAAGAACGACCATACCAGCACTGCTGAGAGTTCTTGGCCCAAATGAGATTTAGTTTGAATTAGAAATTCTTACACTGATGGTTGGGTAAGCATTTGCATTCAGCTCCGGTTGTGGTCCCAGGGTCCTGAGATCAAGCCCCATCTCAGGCTCCCTGCTCAGTGGGGAGTCTTCTCCCTCACCCTCTGCGCCCCATCACCCCCTGCCCCCCACCCCCGCTAGTACTCTATCGCTCCTGCTCTCTGTCAAATAAATAAAATCTTTAGAAAAATTCTATACTAGGGCGCCTGGGTGGCTCAGTTGTTAAGCGTCTGCCTTCGGCTCAGGTCATGATCCCAGGGTCCTGGGATCGAGTCCCACATCGGGCTCCCTCCTCGGCGGGAAGCCTGCTCTCCCTCTCCCACTCCCGCTGCTTGTGTTCCTGCTCTCGCTATCTCTGTCTCTGTCAAATAAAAAAATAAAATCTTAAAAAAAAAAATTCTATAGTAATAAAATTTGTGCATCAAATTAAGATGAGAAACCATTAAAACAATAAGGGCTGAAGCATTTTTTCAAGATTTTTATTTACTATTTACTACATTCAACTTTTTGAATAAAAATTGGAGGGAAACCCATGAACTATTTTATTCTCCATTTTGCATGATCATACTATAATGGTACTCGCCTGCCTTCTCTACCACACTCCTTAAGATGAATCCTTGTAGACTCTTTTCTCTGTAACAGCTTGTCTCTTTTTTGCTTTAAATTGCAATCAAGGCAGAATAACAGGTGAGTTGAGAAGCTAATTTACATCTCTGAGGTTTTCTGTATAAACCTTAATAGTCCTCTCATCAAGTTTGCTTTCCTTTGGGAATTTTGTCAGAACCACAAGTTTATCCCCCAGATGTGCAATTTGGGAAAATTAACCTGGCAGAGGTAAACAGACTAGATTAGGAAAAGTGGTGATCATAATAATCATAATGAGGATATTGCAGTTAATCAGGCAAGCTACAGTAGGATCTTGGGTTAGGATAGTGGCAGTGACAATACAAAGAATAGAAAGGAGACAGGTACAAGAGACTGTGAGGAAAGAAGGGATACAATGTGGTAGCAGACTGGCTGTGGGTGAGAAGAGGAAGGAATCAAAGATGCCTGAAGTTCTGAGCTTCAGATAGTCCTGGGTTCTAATCCCAAGTTTGACTCTTACTAGCTACGGCCACACCAGCTTACTACTTATACACATATTTTGTGATTTTGATAACCTATCTAAGCCCCAATTTCCTCCTCTCTAAAACAGGTAACACCTCCCAAAGAAGGCTGATGGCAAAGACTGAAATAAAATGTATGGTGCCAGTCATTATTAGTGGGGAATAACAACAAAAGGTGAAAAACAGGAGACTGGAGTAAGGAGTTTGGGTGTGAGTCAATCATCGGACCACACCTAACTCCACCCAGAGAAAGGGGTGTTGGGAGTTTTAAAATTCTCCCCTCTTGGAGGGCTTTTAACTAACAGTTTTAACTAATAGAGGATAATCACCCATGTAGATCCCTGATACGAGTGGAGAGCAGAGCAGTTTGGGCTAGGAGCCCAGATGAGTCAGGTTCTTTTCTTCCTGTTTTATCTCCCTTAAGATGGCTGGGTTAGTAAAGTAAAGCAAAAAATAAACAAACAAACAAACAAAAAAAATAATTTTGTAGAGAAGTGACAGAAGAAAAAGGGGTTTAGGCTTTCAGGGATGGCTAACTTGTGGTAAAGTAAACATATGGGGGAAACTAATGGAAGATAAGGCGTCCTTTAGTAAGGTTTGTGGGTGATTGAGAGTCTAAGTGTTGCCCTCTTCTTGGTAAGGGAGAGGGAGACACCTTTACAAATGGAAATTTATGCCCTGCTTTTTAGACAAATGGTGGCAGTGAGGAGGGCAGGCAGGGATCTTAAATTTTTTTTTAAGCTTCTGCTGTTGTTTCTCAACTACCTTCCGCTCAAAATAATCCTTATGTCAAAGTGGCGTATTTTGGGGTGGCATACTCCGATCCCCTACAAAAACTTAATTATGGCTTCTTCCCGGAGGAGGAAAGAAGGGATTTCCTGGATGCGCTTACCTCAAAGACTAGAAACAAAGAGGCTTGGGTTCTTGCCCTTAAATCACAGTGGCCCTTAACATTAGCAAAATGCGGCCGATGAGCGTCCTCAGTTCTGTCCAATCGGGTAGAAGGTAGGAAAGGTGATGTGCAAAGAGATGAGAGCGATGCTTTTCTTGGCAGCGACTACCACACCTAGCCCAGTGCCACGTAGTGCGGCCGCTGCAGAAAGCGCGCTTAGCGACGCTCCAGCAGGACCCCAGGCGGCCTCGCAGATACTTTCCCTGGAATGTTTGCCCTCTCCCAGATCCTGCCTCCGCGTGGAGTGGGGGTAGGTCTGGCGGGCGGCGTCCTTTGCTTTCTTCCTCCCAAGCAGCTCTGAACCACGTTTATGGGATGTTTAATGGACTATAATAAAACAGCTAATAATTCCCGCCCACGGAAGCAGGGAGTCCCTAGCCCAACCGACGCTGACATCGCCTCCTGTGAAGAAGCCACTCAGTCAAGAGGGCGCGGCTGCCGGAAAGCGCCTGCGCTATGCGGTCTGGCCAAAGCCGCGAAGGTGGGCGGAAACCATAGCAACACTGCGAGACGATTGCTACGCCGTGCGCGATGACGTTTGGGGAGCGCCCCCAGCGCCGGATTATGATGCAATCAGCGGCGCGGGCTCCGCGGTCTCGCGTGACCGCGGGCGCAGGCCCCTGGCCTCCAAACAGCAGCAACGGCAGAGGCAGGCGGGCGAGGTCAAGATGGTGGCTCCGCGGGCGGGGGAGGTGTTGGAGGGAGGAGGAGCCAGACCTTAGCCGACCGGAAACACCGACACCCAGAGGCCTCCCGGGAACCGCCGCCGCTGCCTCCGCCGCCTGCTCCAGCTCGAGAGAGGCGAGCGGGCGGCGGGGCGGGCCGTAAGAGAGCAGAGGAGGGAGGGCGGGGGCGGAGTCGCCCGCCTTAGCCCCCGCCCCTGGCCGCGGTCCCGGGCCCTGCCCCGCGCGGCCCTGCCCGGCTCGCCCAGCCCCGGTGTGGCAGCGGCTCATGGCGGCGGTGGGGCCCCCGCAGCAGCAGGTGCGGATGGCCCATCAGCAGGTCTGGGCGGCGCTCGAGGTGGCGCTCCGGGTGCCCTGCCTCTACATCATCGACGCCATCTTCAACTCCTACTACGATTCCAGCCAAAGCCGGTTCTGCATCGGGCTCCAGATCTTCCTCCGGCTCCTTGGTAAGGGGAACGGGGTAGCTTGGGTCCCGGGATGGCTTTGAGGGCCGAAACGTGCTTTAGGGAGCGGGCACGGTGCGCAAGCTGTGGATAGTGTGTGTATGTGTGTTTGAGAACCAGTTTCTTCGCCAATAGGGGCGTCTTTGCAGGTTGGGAAGGGGGGAAGAGATGACACTTACCTCAGAGTTGACAGCGGAGCGGTCCTCCTAAAGAGTCAGCCCTCTCTTTCATTTTTGCACCCGAGGGTGGGGAGAAAGCATGGATGTGTGAGCATGCGGCTCTTTGCCTGCTGTTTCCCTTGGGGAATGAGTGCTGGCTTGCCGCGTCTTATGCGACAGCCTTAGAAAAATAGCAACTGTTTGCCCCGGTCTCGCCGTGTGACCTTGGACTTGTAGTGCCAAAGCCTGGGCCTCAGTTTCCCCCTTTCCAAAATGCAGAGTACTCGTATGTTGTCACTTCTGTATCCACGGAGTCCACATGATCGTGAAGTGTCTGCGGTAAATGACATCCAAAAGAAAGAGACAGGGTTTTGAATGTCAGACCTTGAAACCATTACTAAAAATGCTCATGAAGACGGCGATGCTTGTAACGAGTCCTAAAATTTTCCATGAATAGAGAGGTATTGAAAATGGCTATAAAAACGTGGCTAGAAAGTCATGAGACTTTTCCAAAAGATACTTCTAAAAATCAGTGTCTTTGTTGTATATGAATGGAGTGTTAAAAATATCTTATGTTTCACTCCCCATCTTCACTTGCATTACCAGAGTGAGAAGCATTTATGCATAAAAGAATTCTTTAAAGTAATTGAAACTTGGCAAATTTTGTTGATGAGGTAATTCTTGTGATCAGTTTTTAGTAGGCTTGTGATTTTTGAAGTTTGCTGAGGAAGGGTTGATGATGAGATCCTTAACCAAGCCTTTCTGAATTAGGAGCCATCTGTTGCTTCTTTATCTCCCGCCCGCCTCCCCCCCCCCCCCCGCCAAAATGTTGAGTTTTGTTATTAGCAATAAATAATATTTTGTTTGGTACTTTACTTTTGTAAAGCATAAACGTCCCTCAGAGGTGGATTGTGTCATTCTCATTTTTTTAAATGAGGAGACCGAGGGGCATAGAGGTTTAGTGTGTTTTGCTTTTGATATACAGCAATTAAGTGGTGGCAGAGCCTAGGCTTAAAAATCTTCTGACATCAAGTGTGGTTCACTTTCAGCTGCTATCCAGATACAGAATGATATAGTAATGATCATATGCTAGATCTTTAACAGATGTGAAAGTGATGTTCTTTAGCACAAGATTTCTCAGTAACGCACAAGCTATTTAATTCCAGTCATTCCTACTTATCACTGCAAAAGTGTAATGCCCTCATTATTTGTGGCAAAAGTGGAGCTGTATGATTTCACAGCCTATACAAATATGGAATCATTATGTTCTACATAATGTTATGTGTCAGTTATACCTCAGCTTAAAAAGAAAGCATTCACTAGTTTTAATCTTTCATACTTAACGTATTTTGCTTAATTCTGGTAGTCATGGGTAAAAGTGATTTCAGTTAAATAACGTTAAAGTAAAATTAATAAGGGGGCCCTGTTGGGAAGGCATTTTATTTCTGCCAGTTAGAAACCACTCATCATGATCATAAATTAACAGGCAGTTCCTTATCTCAGTATAGTTGCTTAGGGGTTCCAGCTGAGCCTGATGAACTGCCAACCCTCTTTCCCCGCCATATCTACCCACATTTGTTGATGATATATGCATGCAGGCAAGATCTATGCCAATTCTTGGTATGGAGAGAAATGGAGAAAAATTATCATTTCTATTCCTTAACTCCACAGGATGGGAGAGAGCTTGCTAGAGAGAGAACAGAAGCTAACAGACTTCTAGGGAACTTTATCAATTTTGGGATAACCCAAGTGCTGCTTTGGAAACTAACCAAATATAATATAGACAAAGGGGATGGGGGGCTGACTTTCCTTGCTTCTGTTTTGAGAGGAAGTCATGATGGAGCAAAAAAAAAAAAAAAAAAAAGGTAAAAAAACCCAAAAAACCAAACAGCTGTGTTTGAGAGGATTCATGTATTCATTGGCAAATAGTGTAGCCACTGCCTTGTATGTTCTTTTGGCCTGTGACTGCGTATCCTCTGACAGTCCCTTTGTGACCAGGTGCTTTAATGCAGTACTCTCAGAGTTGAGCGCTAGGCTGAGGAGCTTTAAGGAAAAGGGAGTATGTTCCTTAAGTAAATCATTTGTAGTTTAAGAACACTAAGGATTTTGGTATTTTCCTTGTAATTCATGCTGATTTTTGTAGTAAATCATGGAAGTTTGTATTTTAAACAGTAATTTTGGTATTTTCCTTGTAATTCATGCTGATTTTTGTAGTAAATCATGGAAGTTTGTATTTGACAAGTTAAAGTAGAATGTGACCTCAGGCGAGTTACTTAACTGCTCTGTACCTCTCTTTGCTTACCTTTACATTTTTAAAGTTGGGCAATAATGGTCTGTCATAAGGTGTTAAAGGATAATAAATGAGTTAGGATGTTCTCAGAATAGTACCTGGGACTAGTATAGGCTACTAAGTGTTAGCTCTTAATAAGCTTGATAACTAAAAAAATATTTCTATACGTCAATTAAGACAGTACAGATATTTTGGTCTTTAGAAGGCATCAGCGTAATTTTGGTGCTTTGTTCCCAGAATTTTTGTTCACACTTTGTGAGAAATACAAAATATTTTCCAGATCTATTACCTGGACTGCTCCTTACATTATGCCAGTGTAGTTTGCCAAATTTTCACATTTGTGAGAATGATAAAATTTTTTTTTTTTTTAAGATTTATTTATTTATTTTAGAGAGGGAGCACAAGTGGGAGAGGGAGAGAATCCCAAGTAGACTCCCCACTGAGTGCGGAGCCTGACAATGGGGCTCGATCTCACGACCCTGAGATCTTGACCTGAGCTGAAACCAAGAATCAGACGCTTAACAGACTACACCACCCAGGTGCCCCGAGAATGATAAAATTATTAAAAACTGGTTTTGTTGCTAAAAATTCACCCTGAATAAAAAATGTCTTCAATATTTGAGGCCCATTTAATGAGGCAGCTCTTGTTGTTATTGAAAGTGACAGGTTTGTGTGTAAAAGATACCAAAGGATAGTTGAAATTAATTGTTCTACACCTGGTTATTTTTTTTTTTAAATAATTGTAGACCTCTCAGTATTATTATATCTAAATCTCAAAACTTGTCAGTCTCACCTTTTTCTTTAAAATGAAATTGTAAAAATGGAAATCTATTCTCTAAAAAGCATTACCAATTTTATATCTCATCTCTAAAGAATTAACTCCCCTTCCCCTACAGAAAAGTACTATCACTGCACTTCTGGTATCAAACTCATATGAGAATTTCAGCAGATCAGAATATAAAGCATCTCATTTTAGAGATCCAAATAAAATCAAATCACAATATATAGAGTATTTAAGAATATTAAGCTATTCTTAGGAGGTGTTAAATGCTAAATGAAACGCAACCCAGTGCAGCATAATGCTGAATTAACAAATCTAAATCCAAGGCAGAAAATACAAGCATAGGAGTTTGTTTTAATAGTATTACTCATGTAATGATAATTCATTGAAGTGGAAAGGCCTTTCTAAACACACAAAACCCCAAAATTACAAGGGAAAATTCGATAAATCTGAATATATAAAAATGAAAAACTTTCTTATGACAAAACTTTTTTTTTTAGCTCTTAAAAATGACAAACTGAGGATACTATTCGCATTGTATGAAATTGAATAAAAGTTTTACTCTCCTTAAGAAAAATTTATACTCCCAGAGAAAAATGGGTCCAGGATAAGCAGTTCCCAATAAATGAAATGCAGATGGTCAGTATGCAAAAGAAAAATAACTCAGCCTCATTTATAATGAAAGAAATGCAGTCAGAACAAAATTTCAGTTATCAGATTGGTGAAGAGTTCAACATTCAAATAAAAACTAGTTTGTCAAAGGTGTGGGGAAATGAGTAAAGTTCTACAGTTTTGGTGTGCTGTCACTTCTGTGTAAAGGCTTTTGGCACTAGCTACTGAAATTCATCACACACCTTTTGACTCACAATTCTAAGAATTTGACCTAGAGACATAGTTGTACTTGTTCAAAGACTATGGGAAAGGATTTTCATTGCAGCACTGTTGGTAATAACAAAATAGTTAATCTAAATATCTATTAAAAGGGAATCTGTTCTTTTATTAGGTTTAGACATACAATAATTTTTTTTTAAAAGAATGAGAGTTATTTTTGGTGCTGTAGAAAGAACTCAGAAAACCTTTGAAGTGAGAAAATATTGAAGCAGTAGTAATTTTGAAAAGATAGGGACAGGTTAGGAATTCTCAACACTATTGACATTTTGGACTGGGTAATTCTTGGGGAGGTGGAGGGTGCTGTTCTGTGAATTGCAGGATTTTTAGCAGTGTCCTTGTCTTTTACCCATTGCATATCCATTAGCACCCTTCTTCCCCCTTTTGTGATTGCTAAAAATGTCTCTAGATATTTAGAAATTACCAGATGCCTGGTGTGGGGGTAGGGAGGTGGGGTTGGTGCAAAATCTGATCCTTGTTAAGAATCACTGAGATCGACAATAGACCAATAGCACAGAATAGAAAGCCCAGAAACAGTGCACCCATGTATATAGAGAAACTTGATGTGTTTCAGAATTAGAATTGAAGTATATACGTGGAGGTAAATAGAGACTATTCAGGTAATGGTCATTTAGTTGTATGGAAAATATACTGGATCCCTAACTACCAATATATAAACAATTCTAAGTGGCTTAATACCTAAATGTGAAAAGCAGAACTTTAAAATTTTTAGAAGAAAATATAGGAGAATATAGAGGTTTTTGTTTCTTAGAGTAAGGGAGAAATTCTTTAAAAATATATGAAAGTCGGGATGCCTGGGTAGCTCATTCAGTTAAGCATCTTCCTTCAGCTCAGGTCATGATCCCTGGGTCCTGGGATGGAGTCCTGCATCAGGCTCCTTGCTCAGCAGGGAGCCTGCTTCTCCCTCTGCCTGCCCCTCCCCCTGCTTGTGCGATCTCCTGCTCTCTCTCTGACAAATACATTTTAAAAATATATGAAAGTCAGGGCGCCTGGGTAGCTCAGTCTGTTAAGTCTCTGACTCTTGATTTTGGTTCAGGTCATGATCTCCGGGTTCTGAGATTGAGCCCTGCATCAGGCTCAGTGCTGGGTGTGGAGCCTCCTTAAGAGTCTCTCTCTCCCTTTCCCACTGCCCCTCTACCCCTCAAAAAAGAACACATACACACACACATACATATACATATATTTGAAAGTAAATTTATAAATAAAGATTGATAAATCCAACAACATTAAAATTAAAAACCTAAAAAATCAAAAACGTGAAAAGACCAGCCACATACCTGGAGAAGATACTTGGAGTACAGGTAACTGACAAAGAATTTGTAGTCAGATTATTTTTAAGTGTCTGCAACTCAAGAAGGAAAAACAACTCCATAGATGAATGGACAAAAGATAAATTGGGAATTGAGAGGAAGAAACATGAATGGTCAATAAATTGGAAGACGCCTTCTTTGATAAGTAATCAGAAATGCATTTTTTTTTAAAAGGTAAAAAAATCTCCACGTTTACAGTGAGATCCCCTTTGGGTAAAAAGCAAAAAAGAATGTGTTTATGAATATATTTATGAAAAACTTTATTCTTCCTCTAATACCTATAAGGTTTACTTTAAAAAATTATATTCAGATTTCTTTTTAATAAAAACATGTTAAAAATCTTAGAAGCAAAAACTTAGTGTTCTGATTAATAAAAGAGTTAGAATACCCTTTTTAACCCAAAATGAGAGTTTGATAGCAAAATTTTCTTTATGCTCTGGTTTATCAAGTATACCTATAGATTAACATTTCAAGATATTTTATTTACTTTGTCTACATTTCATTGCTGAGGGCTCCCTTTGGATTAAGGTAATCATAACATTTCTGTGCTGTTCCATCTTTACTCTGTTAGGCATTTAAATGTTTTTCCACAGTTTTCTTTAGATCATGTTTAAAAGGTACTTAAAGATACCTGGAGAGTTATAAATGTAATGTCTTATTTTCTTCTAATTTTTAGTCCCAAGTTTCCAGACAAGGTTAAAGAAGGTATGAATGTGTTTTACACATAAAGGGGTTAAATGCTTTGTTGTACACTGTGCCTGGGTAGTGTTTGTTTTGTTTGCTTGTTTCTGATAGTCAGATTGCAAAGGTCCTTCCTGAACTCTCTCCTGAATTGAGTTCTATATATCTTCAAAGCTCCTGAATTGATTTTGCTCCTTGCCTGTTTTCCTACCCTGAAGACTTCAGTAAAACTCTAATCACTGGAGAACTGGATCCCTGAGATGTGCTTTCAGTTACTTCTATTCTCCAGTGTCCCACGGTGATTTTTCTTCATAAAGTAGCATTTATATATAGTCTTGATTGCTTCTTCGGATCACTCTTAAATCCTAGTGAGAAACTCTACCCCTGGGCTTAATTTTCTTAGGCCTTTAGGATAAATACCAAGAGTTTTATATCTGAAGTTGTGAAAAGGCAACAAACTTTGATGCTATTGGCAATACTCCCTAAAGTGTTGGAGGAGTGTTACTGGAGAGACTTGTTACTTGGCAAGTTGGCTTTTTCTGTGAAATGAGAGCTGACTTTTCCTACATTCCATTAATAGGAACATGATATAAAAGAAAAATGTAAGCACCTTACATACATGCAACTTTTGGGTAGGAATTAAAATAATTTTATACTGTTCTTGAAATGTTTCATCATTATGTCTTGGGGTATAATTTTAATCAAGAGAAGAGTGGTATTTTTTTTTTTTTTAATTGAGACAGAGAGAGAGGGCATGAGCAGGGGGAGAGGCAGAAGCAAACTCCCTGCTGAGCAGGGAACCCTACGTGGGGCTCAATCCCGGGACCTGGAGATCATGACCTGAGCTGGGCAGAAGCTTAACCATCTGAGCCACCCAGGTGCCCCAAGAAGAGTGGTATCTTATTGTTACTTGCTAGGATACATCCAGACTTTGAGTATAGTCTCACTACATTGTCTATCATCTCTTCCCCTTTTTTTCCCTTTGATACATTTGCATGAAGCAAAATACACTTTTTCTACAGAAATATTTCTAAAAATCAAATCATTCCTTCATTTGTGTGTAAAAATAAGCTTCAAGGAAAACTATTAGAATAAAAAGGACTGGTTTATAAATTACAGCAGAGTTCATGAATATTCACAGGTAAAGATTAATTTACCCCTTTGTGAATAGCAAGTTGACAAAAATACTTTACAGTCCCTGTTTGGCTTTCCCCTTATACGTGGCATAAAATAGAACTGAAGTTATTTGGGTGTTGTTTTGACTTGTTTTAGGAGATTAAGTTTTGTCTCAGGAAAAATACTGACTTTTGTTTTTCTATGTAGAGAAAGCAAGATTACATATAGTGGCTTCCATTTCCTGTTACCTTATGTGAAAATGTTTCTAAACCTCCAAAAAAAGTTATTTTCTATTGAAAGGGCCTGTTCCCAGCTGTCAACTCTTTGGGAGATTATTAGTGGCCCATTTGTTCCAGGAATCAGATGGTTCTTATGCAGAGACTCATGTGTCTTTCAGGTGATTGTGTCCTTTTGTTCTCCTTTTCACAAATGACCTGACAGGTTGGCACAGGATGAATTTTAAGTTCATGGGGAAAGTCATCATTTAGAAGAACTAGCCCTTGCTTTTATATGCAATAGACTGTAAAATGCCTCCATTGTAATATGCAGTGTCTTTTCTTGATTACGTGCTGAAATAAGGTGGACAGATGATGTTTAATTTGGGGTTTGCCACTTTTGCTGTACTCCAAGCTCTGGTATCTCAGCTTTGTCTTAGCTTTTCATTGGTTTCAGTTTCCATGTGGGAATTCTGGGAATCCAGAATTCTACATTAACATTTCCCCAGTTATTTCAATAAACAATGAAATAATTTATTTTCTGCAGAATATTTTGGGATTCATAATGTGCAAGGTAGAATCCTTGCTTGCTATCACAAGGATACATTATATAACAGGGTAGATGACCTCCTCAGATAACTACAAACTACAGTATCAGGTAGTGTATGAGTATTGGGCATTTCACTGAGTTCTGTTGGTAATTTCAAAGATCAGTAACTATCAGAGAAAATTGGTCTATTGGATGGGTAGGATTTGAACAGTCAGGGATTTGGGAAGCTCACCGTACCAGGCAAAGAGAAGAATGTAAACACAGCTGCGGTTATGGCAGAGAAGGGGGTGTGTTGGAGAAAGTCTGGAGTGGTGGGGTGTGTGTTGGAAGGAATACCACATTGAATCCTTGAGTGAGTGGACAGGAATGTAGATTTTTGTTGATAGTAATTTCAAGGGCTGCTGCTTTTGAGCAAAGAAATGCAGAAAGGCACTTTGTGGCTAGATGGGATTGTAGATAGATTTGGACAAGAGTTTTTAGAGACCGGCTAACAGGTTGGTGTCACTGAGAAAAGGGGGGAAGTAACAGGTGTTAGTAGAATTGGCAAATAACTGTCAAAGTTTTAGGGTTCGGGGCTGGAGGTGCCATTAAGAGAATAATGGTACCTTTAACTGAAACTGGAAATCTCAAGAGTTATTTGAAGTCAGTTAGGTTTTAGAAATCTTGAGTATTGCACTTGTAACGTAGAAGTGGAATCAGGTGTATATTTGGATATCCTTTCCATATTGAAACCTTGGGCAATAATGTTTATTGTGATCTCACAAAATTTGTCAGAGCACAAAGAAAGATGATGCTGGATGCACATCACACACATCACACTGTACTTTGTTACATATGGAGTGTGAGGGGTACTTATTCCATTTTTTTAAAACATGCTTTGGTTTTCTGAATGTTTTTGTAATTTGAAGAATAAAAAGGGTTGACTGTAGTAAGAGATACAGTAATGTACAGGAAAAAGAACTTGGATGATGTTTCTGAAATCTGTAGGAAAGTATGTAGAGAGGGGAAAACAAACAAACAAACAAAAAACCCTGTATTTGGACCCAAGAGGGAATGCGCACATTTAAGGAGCAGGAAAAATAAAAGCCAGCAGGAGTTCACTGAGAAAAAGAAGGATTAGGTACAAGTATAAAAGTTAAACTTGATTTCCTAAAGAACAGTTTTAAGAAAAAGAAATCTAAGATTTAACAGGAACAAATATTTCCATTTTGGTTATTTTTAGTGGTTATGAAATTATAAAGGACATGTTCTTTCAAGATTTAAAAACTTGTTAAAATGTAGGTATCACTAATAACTAATCTTGAAGATCATTTAGTAATTTGGTGTCTGGATATATAGTACTACTTGAATTTGGAACTTAAAAGATAAGGAATAATATTTTAAAAAATAGTATGATTGATCTGTTGAACTCTGACTTTACAAAACTTTTCATGGCCCTTAAGCCTAAACTGTCTTGAGACTTAATGTTCATAACTTTGAAAATATTGTATTTCCTAATTAAGGGAAGAGGGGTATAACTGTTAGTACAAAAACATTCTTAAAAATGTTGGTTAAGTGTCCGCCTTCCGCTCAGGTCATGATCTCGGGGTCCTGGGATTGCACCCCGCATGAGGCTCCCTGCTTAGCTGGGGTCTGCTTCTCCCTCTCCCTCTACCCCTTTCCCCGCTTGTGCTCGCACGGGCATTCTCGGGCATTCTCTCTCTCTCAAATAAATAAAATCTTTTAAAAAATGTTGCACTCAAATGACCTTTCTTTCCTTCTTTTTTTTTTTTTTTTTTTAGGTATATTTGTATCCAGTATTGTTCTGATCTTGTCACAACGATCACTTTTCAAGTTTTACATGTACAGTTCAGCCTTTCTATTAGCTGCAACTTCAGTGTTGGTAAATTATTATGCTTCTTTGCACATTGACTTCTATGGTGCCTACAACACATCAGCTTTCGGAATTGAGCTGCTTCCTCGAAAAGGGCCCTCGCTGTGGATGGCACTCATCGTTCTACAGCTAACCTTAGGAATTGGATACATTACACTATTACAAATTCATTCCATCTATTCACAATTAATTATTTTGGATCTCTTGGTTCCTGTAATAGGCTTAATCACAGAGCTCCCATTACACATCCGAGAGACTTTAGTTTTTACTTCTTCCTTGATTCTCACATTAAACACAGTGCTTGTCTTGGCAGTGAAGCTTAAGTGGTTTTATTATTCTACACGGTATGTTTATCTTTTAGTGAGGCACATGTATAGAATTTATGGATTACAGTTATTAATGGAGGACACATGGAAGAGGATTCGTTTCCCAGATATACTGAGAGTCTTTTGGCTAACAAGAATTACAGCTCAGGCTACAGTGTTGATGTACATTTTAAGGATGGCAAATGAAACGGATTCCTTCTTTATTTCTTGGGATGACTTCTGGGACCTCATTTGCAATCTTATAATTAGTGGATGTGATTCTACACTAACTGTACTGGGCATGAGTGCTGTAATTTCCTCAATAGCCCATTATTTGGGCCTTGGAATATTGGCCTTTATTGGATCAACCGAAGAAGATGACAGGCGGCTTGGCTTCGTAGCACCTGTTTTATTTTTTATTTTGGCTCTTCAGACTGGTTTAAGTGGGCTAAGACCAGAAGAGAGACTTATTCGCTTAAGTAGAAACATGTGCCTTTTATTAACTGCAGTCCTGCATTTCATCCACGGAATGACAGACCCTGTATTAATGTCTCTCAGTGCCTCTCATGTGTCATCTTTCCGTAGACATTTTCCTGTGCTCTTTGTCTCTGCTTGCCTGTTTATTCTTCCTGTTTTACTCAGTTACGTTCTTTGGCATCACTATGCACTAAATACATGGTTGTTCGCAGTTACAGCCTTTTGTGTGGAACTCTGCTTAAAAGTAATTGTTTCTCTCACTGTGTATACGTTATTCATGATTGATGGCTACTATAATGTCCTTTGGGAAAAGCTTGATGATTATGTCTACTATGTTCGTTCAACAGGCAATATTATTGAATTTATATTTGGAGTAGTAATGTTTGGAAATGGGGCTTACACTATGATGTTTGAGTCAGGAAGTAAAATTCGGGCTTGTATGATGTGTCTACATGCATATTTTAACATCTACTTACAAGCAAAAAATGGCTGGAAGACATTCATGAACCGTAGGACTGCTGTTAAGAAAATTAATTCACTTCCTGAAATAAAAGGGAGCCGCTTACAAGAAATAGATGATGTATGTGCAATCTGCTATCATGAGTTTACAACATCTGCTCGCATCACACCATGTAATCATTACTTCCATGCACTTTGCCTTCGGAAATGGCTGTACATCCAAGATACTTGTCCAATGTGCCATCAGAAGGTGTACATCGAAGATGATATTAAGGATAATTCAAATATATCTAACAACAATGGATTTATTGCACCCAATGAAAATCCAGAGGAAGCTGTAAGAGAAGCTGCTGCTGAATCTGACAGGGAATTGAACGAAGATGACAGTACAGATTGTGATGATGATGTTCAAAGAGAAAGAAATGGAGTGATTCAGCACACAGGCCCAGCAGCTGAAGAACTTAATGATGATACTGATTAAAATAGCATTTACTAATCATTGAGGTTATTTGTTTAAAATTCAGTTCATCCAAAATGGAGTAATATGCTTCACTTCAGTGTGTAACCAAGCACAAAAACAGTATCCATGTTGAATCTGTGAATGGTTTTCCGTTTACTGTGATGTGCTACTGTAAATATACCTCTTTAATTACTTCTGGTCTCTTTGGTGACCTATTTAAATTTGTGTACATTATTGTACATAGAATAAAATGTTTTCACGTTTTTATGACAAAATTTGAACAAACAGCTTTTTAATAGATGTAATGATGTAATACAGTGCGTCAGCTGTGCCAAAGATTCCTCAATGGAAGCCTATAAAAGTACCTAACTCTGGACCCTAGTTTTTCTTTAAAATGGGTGGGAAAATGCAAATGCAAATCGGAGGAAACCACATTAAGTCAAGGAAATAATTTGGACCAGAGGATAAAAGCTACATGTAGAGTATTTTAAAATGAAGGAGAAAATAGGCTGCCAGAAGAGACTTTTTTGAAATCTGAGTGTAGCACGTGGCTGAGCTGGGTTCAAAAGTCATGATTCAGAGACTGTGTGAGAGTTGAGAAACAGGCTTTTATCAACTAAACTTTGGTATAAAAACCAGAATGTGCTAATTGTTTAATTTTGATGTAAATAAAACCAATATATTTGTTGGCCATTCTGTTTGCAGCGTTGACATAAAATTGTCCTTTTCAGACTTTTGAAGCAATTACAAAATATTTGGGAGTTTTCATTGTTGTAAACTAAGACCTTAATTGATACTAAAATTCTGATCTGACTTGATGGATAAAAACGAGGGGGGTATGGTATGTAGTAATACAGAATAACTCTTTAGACCACTTCCAGAGAATTCCTTTATTCAATCTTTCAGTAAGGTTTACCATGAAATTTTACATAAATGATGGGAAATGGAAAGAACATACCATCAGGAAAAAAATATTTTAATGGTGTTGTTATATAGTGTATTGGCTAATTCCAGTGGATCCTGCTCTCTCACTGCTGACATTATCTCCAGTATCTGACTAAAAGAAAACAAAACAAAATGGTTAAATTTCCAGGTATATGCTCAGTTTTAAAGATATTAGTTTCCACATAAAGGAAACTACTGTACTAGCACTCTTAACATAATAAGCTTAACAGGTATAAGGTTTTCAGCACCATCAACAGAAAGGTTTAACTGTTATGATATTTAAAAGAGAGTAATTTGAGACAGATTTCTGGGGCAGTCTCGCATATAACTAGAGCCAAGGTCCAGGTTCAAATAAATTCGAAAACCAGCCCATATTATGTCAACCACAACTAATGGAACTGACCCAGTGAAAATGAAGAGTTCCTTTAAACTGTGGTCATTATGCATTCATTAGTGGGTCATGATGACCTTTCAAAAAATAGTAAGAAAAGGAAAAGTACATCACACTTAGGGAAGTACTGTTTCATTTCTGTTTGGGTTTTATATATGTACATGTGTGCTGAGTCACAAGGTATTGTGGCATTGTGGGTATAGCAAAGTTTGAAAGCCACTGCTAAGAGAATTAGTCCCAGAAGCAGCAGGAATTTGGTGCATCATGACCAGCACAATGTCAGCAAAGGAAGTTAGAAGTTATTTACTTGGAACAATGTATGGTTATTGGGGTGAGGGGAGGAGAGATGCCTTCTCTTCCTGTACTTACGCCCTGCAAGAGCGAGACTAGCCCAGGTGTCCTATCTTTCAGTTTCTGTGCCTAGAATAATAATCAGTAGTACTGTTCTCTAGCAATACTATATATAGATGTTTTCATACATGAATTAGAAAGTTCTAAAGTCCAAATTAAACATTTAAATATTCGTTAAGATTTTTGTCCCTGGTATGGGTTTCTTAAATATGAACACCTAAAGGAATTAGAGATTAACTGGGAATTTTTTAATTATATAATCGTAACGCAACAGCCACACTTAATATAGACTAAGTTTTTATCTGAATAAGTCAAAATGTGCTAAAAGCAAATATATTAGCATTTAAATTGACAGTAAAGACCCAATATTCTTAGTAAACTACAGAATTTTCCTCTTACCTACTCAGTTGGAACTTATCTGCATAATACTGTGTGAAATCAGTATGATTCCTGCCACCCATCTCCCTTTCGGTCCTTTCTCTATGCTGATACGCTCCAGCTTTTAAAAAAAAACAAAAAACTGCCCCTTTCCTGCTTAAAATCCTTTGGGTCCTGATGAAATCTGAACTACTAAGGTTGGCATACAAGAGCCCTCACCAATCTGGTCTCACTGTACCTTCCTAGGCTTATCACTTACCCGTGCATCCTACTTTTTGCCACACTAAACTCACTGTTTTCCCCAGAGCAGCCAACCCTTCTGCAGTCTGCCTTTGCTTGAGGTGTTTGTCTTGGTCTGGCACAACACCCAGTTGTACCCCGTGAACGGCTGAAGTGTCACCTTAGTTGAGCTATTTCTCCTCAAGGAAGGCAGTTGCTATGTCCTAGGGTCCTCATCATATATTTATACCTCTGTAACAGCACTAACATCTTGGATTATACTTTCTGCTTATTTGCTCCAGGAGGGTTAAGGATCCCTGTCTGATTCCTTCAGTGTCTTATCCAAAGTGCCTGGCAGAATGTACCTAGTCACCTGGTGGATGGATGCAGGGCAGGGATTGTCCTGATTCTTCTAGGTAGCCTCAGTAACCTTGTACCTTTCCTGACATGCAGGAGCTTCAAAATGTGTTTCAAGGAATTTAAAATCTAAAAGGGAGGAAAGATCTCTATAAAAATAATTAAAACATAAAATTGTTAATAGATGGGTTTGATAAAAATGACTTTGTAAGTAGGAATTAATTAGTAATTAGCATTAGACTAGAGGCATGTGTGTTTTTGAAATGTGGTTTAAAAATTTTCAGTTTGTAAATGCTGGCTTTCCCAAGCTCTGCCTCCTCAACTGGTATTCATGATTGCAGATGATACTCAAGCTTTCTTGGTTCTTAACAGTCTGCATTTGGAAGACCTTAGAATTTTGTTTTGCAAATGTGTCTCTAAAGTCAACAGCTATATTGTACTTAACATTAAGGCAGTATATAAAACTGACGTGGATACACTGTTGGCAAATACTTCCCCTGAGCTGGCTACTAGAAAAATACCAGTTTCTTGTCTCTAGTGTCCTATTAAATCTCTATAAAGAATGATTCAGTAATAATTGTTTTCTGTCTTCTGACTGAATTTGCAACTACCTACATTTCATAAAAGTTACAAGTGATTCTTTACTAATCAGAATTTAAATACATTCCTCAGCCTATGGGTTTTAAAACATTCGGTTTTAAAATCTTTGCCAACACCAGCATGTTAATAAAGGAAAATCTTTCCAGTATAATTTTTATAGAATAAATCTGCAGTTCTCTGCTGCTGAATTTTAGATCTGGCTTACCTAATACTCTTATCTGTTAAAAACTAAAAAAGTACATATGGAAGGAATTACTACAACCTAAAAGTAACAGCTCAGTTGCCTGAACTGGTAAACCATACTAGACTGATACAATCTATATTTAAATTATCTGCTTATGCAAACAAAAACTGGATGATGTGCCCATTAACATGATACAAACTTACCCTGTAAGTTATAAGCTCTATAGCTCCTTAACAGTTGGATGGTGAACAGCCCCTCTTTTCGCATGCTATGTATTATAATCAAAAAACAATGCTGAATTACTGCTTGGTCCCCCTCCCCCAGCTTTTGGGTTAGAAAAAGGAAATCCTTTCTATAACTTGACCTTTTTGTTCAGAGGCTTCAAGAAATGTGTTACTACTTAGGTTTATTCAGGTTGTCAAATAATTTAAAATACACAAAAAGGTCTCCTGCTAAGAGTGCATTTTTATAACCATCAGCAAGGAGGCTGCATGAGAATCTTTTTTTCCCTTTCCTACAAAATGACAAATGACCAAAATCACATGAAGTTTTCACTCCTGTAATTAAACCACTTTTAATGAGTTGAGAGGTTGAGATGATGGGAAAAGAGGAGCCTAGATAGAGCAGTTCAGGTGCAGAGCCTTCCAAATCACTGCATTAAAATGGTAGCTTTTGATGTGAACTTCATTTGGATGTCACCCAACTTTAATTCGGTCCCTTGAGTTCATTTTGGAAATGGCATTTGGTGTTGACTTTAATGTTCTGAAGACCATGAAAACAAAACACTTACATTATATGGCAGGGCTCATTCCTGTCTTTTACGCAGTGCCCATTTTCCCACTTCTTTTTGGTAGGAAATGAAGTTTTTATGTATTTTGATCCAGCATGTGTACTTTTCACTCCACACCAAGGTGCGTCTAGAGTTAAGCAAAGATAGAAGTCTCTTACGAGGTTTATCTTTGAAATCATTGTTTTCTTAATGAACATTATCAAACAAATACATAACTTCTAAAATATAAGTCATGATTCAGCTTTAAAAACGGTAAAACAATTCTAAGCACAAGATTAAACCTTGAACTGTACAAATTTTTAAATGCCTTTTAAAAAAAATTTTAAGTGCTTTTTAAGACTCCCCTTCATTACGTTTTTTTCTGCTAACATTACTGTTGGTGTATGGCATACTTTAAAAAAAGAAAGCTAAAAGAAATACAAATTGTAACCTGAAAACATTTAAGTTAAGCCTCTATTTGCCTCTACTGAATGTGAAACAGTGGCTTTAAATACCGGGATTGGGGCACCAGGGTGGCTCAGTCGGTTAAGCGTCTGCCTTCGGCTCAGGTCATGATCCTGGGGTCTTGGGATCCAGCCCCACATCAGGCTCCCTGCTCAGCAAGGGGGTCTGCTTCTCCCTCTCCCTCTGCCCCTCCTCTCCACTTGTGTTCTCTCTCAACTAAATCTTTTTTTAAAAAAATACTGGGATTATTCAGTTACCTCTTTAATAAAGAATTATAAGAATTCACACATTTTACAAGCATTGTACTTTTAATATCATTTCATTTTCATGACTCTCCAAGAAAAACCTGAATTCCTTCAGAAGAAACCTGATTTCTTCAGAATGGCTTAGTCTTGACTTTCCTAAAAAAGCCCTTATGTGTAAGTAAAGCCTTGAGTTCAGGGTTAGGTAAAATGTTTAGCTTCTAACCTTATTGTAAGAGGCAACAGATTAATTTCTAAAATTCCTTGACTAAACCAGTTTGATTTAAATTCTTGTACTTTATTTGAAAAGTATTGTAGAATTAAGCCATTACAAAGACAACACTGTAAAAAAAATTCTGAAGTTTTTGAAACCCCAAGTGAGATACTTCATTAAGACTACTTGTTTAATAAAATATTTATAATTACAACCTCCTTAGTTACATATTCTAATATTCTTTTTTTAAGTGCTTAGGCTTAATCAAACTTCTAAAATTGAAAAACTTGATTGCATAAATACTTTTCTATCAATTGATAAAAAACCCCAAAGGTTTTCTGAAAAGTATAATTGCTGAAGCTATGAGTGAGCTGTTTTAAAATATTTTTTTGTCTAGCTCTTTTTTGATATGGTTTAATATGAAAATGAAAGTTCTAAAAGCATAAACTTACCAGTTTCAATCATTAGTTTTTCACTAGGTATTGACTTCAGAACTTCCAAATTAGCCTCAGTTTTCAGTGAGCTTAAAAAAAATTTATAGATATATTTAACCAACTTTTTTTTCATATTACAAACTTATCTAAAACAGATTACAAAACCTAAAGTCCCCAAAGAAAACTTTGGCTACAATGGCAATATACACATTTCTATCCTTACAGAATCTAGGTTAGGATCTATTCTAACCACACTCTAGCAGGATGTAATTTTTTGTGTTTATCAGCTGACTATCCAATAACTTTCTGAATCAGTCTGTGTAAAACAACTTTTTAAAGAATTCATTTGCTTCCCTGGGTAATTTGCATAATTTAGGCTCAAAATGCTGAGTTTGAAGGTATGGCCAGTTCTCTTATGGGCCAAATACTGCTCTGAAGGAATCAAAGTTAATGTTTCACTAATCAATACAATCTTCACAAAGGATGAAAATCACAATCATAGAACTAGGAGTATTTAACAAGGAATGAAAATGAAAACCTAGTTAGGCGATGTCCTTTTCCCCACATCTGGAAACAGGATCTTCCATTACTCTTGACATTCTGAAACTTAATGTGTCTGGGCAAGAGACTTTTTTCATTCATTTAGGGGAGTTAGAACCCTTCCAATTTAGACTCCTCCCCCCAACTCTGGGAAAAATTATGGGGAAAAGGAATTTTCCCCTTTTGTTTTCTCTCTCATCTCTTTCTGGGACTTGTATTAGTCAGTTTTACAACTCCTGAATTGGTCTGCTATGGCCCTGTTTCTTTTATCCTTTTCTGGGAAATTAACTTTCATTTCCTTAACTTTCATTTTCAGACCCTGAGACAGACTGGATTATTGGTCCCAATTCTTCACTTGCCTTTAAGAGAAATATATCTGCACCCTTGCGATGGTTCTTAGTAGGAACGAGGAGGAGCTTGAATCTGGCCATGGCCTCAAGACTTGCTTTGACCAGATGACATGGCCAGAGGCTTGAAAACGCACTTTTTTTTATTTTGATGGCACTTTTGTGATCTGAAAGTAGCATGCACTAAATAGCCATTACCTCTTCAGCCTGGGCACCCAGAATGAAAACACAGCTCAGATCTGAATTCAACATGTGCCTGTGGCAGAGAGATCTGCCTCTATCCATCAGTCAACCCTCAGCTGATCCTAAGACCCAGGAGTATGAAAAAATACTTACTGTAATATGCCAGTGAGTTTTAGGATGGTTTGTTATATAATGTGATGATGACTAATACTGTCCTTATGTTATATTTTTAATTTTAGCATATATTTAACTTTGTATTATGGAGAGATTAAAATATATGTAAAACTAGAATACAGAACCCCCATGTATTCATTACCCAGCCCCAATCTGTTATCAACTCCTGGCCGATACTATCCCATCCACTCATCCCAAACCTCTCCAGTATTATCTTGAAGGAAATTCAAAATGTTGTATAGTTTCAACATTCTAGCATTTATTTCAGAAAATATTTCAGCATCTGTCTCTAAGCATGAAGTTTTTTTTAAATGTAACCACAATACTATTAATCATGTCCAAGAAAACCCAAATCTTTTATCATAATATATCCAGTATTCAAACTGTCTCAATGTCCTAAATTCTTCTTAAGTTTGTCTGACTGAGGATCCAAATGAGGGCCACATTGCAACTGGTCAGTGTTCTAAATCTCTTAACCTATTAAGTTTTCCTGCATCTCTTTTTCCCTTTAAAATTTGTTAAAGAAACCCAGTTGTTTGCCCTGAAGAGTTTCCCAGTCTTGATTTCATCTGTGTTCATCTGGATTTGTGTCTGGGCTCTGTATTCTGTTCCACTGATCTAGGTGTCTGTTTAGTAGGTTCCTAATGTATGTTTTTTTAGTAGAAGTATAGTGGACATACAATATTATATTAGTTGTAGGTGTAAACCAGAGAGATTTGACATTTGTTTACATCACCAAATACCAGTAAGTGTAACTATCTTCACCATACAAACTTATTACAATATTATTGACTATCTTCTCTATATTGTACTTTGCATCCACATGACTAATTTGTAACTGGAGTTTGTACCTCTTAATACCCTTAAAACAGCCACCAGTTCTCCATATTTTTGAGTTAAATGTTTTTTGTTTGCTCACTTATTTTTTAAGTAGCCTCCATACTGGATGTACTTTATTTGAAAAGTATTGTAGAATTAAGCCATTACAAAGATGACACTGTGTAAAAAAAAATTCTCAAGTTTTTGAAACCCCAAGGTGAGATACTTTAAGACTACTTGTTTAATAAAATATTTATAATTACACCTCCTTAGTTACCACATACTCTGACATCCCATTTTTAAGTATTTAGGCTTAATCAAACTTCTGAAATTGAAAAATGTGACTGCATAAATACTTGTGCCAGTACCACATAGTTTTGATTACTATAGCTTTGTAGGACAGTTTGAAATCTAGGATTGTGATTAACTACAGCTTTGTTCTTCTTTTTCAAGATTACTTTGGGTCTTCAGGGTGTTCTATGGTTCCGTGCACATTTTAGAATTTTAGTTCTGTGAAAAAGACTATTGGTGTTTTGATAGGGATTGCACTGAATCTGTGGATTGCTTTGTGTTGAATGGACATTTTAACAATATTAATTCTTCCAATCCATGAGCATGGTATATCTTTACATTTCTCTGTTTCATTCATCAGTGTCTTACAGTTTTCAGAGTATAGGTCTTTAACTTCTTTGGTTAAATTTATTCCTAGGTATTTTTTTCCTTTTTGACACAATTGTCAATGGGACTGTTCTCTTAATTTCTCTTTCTGCTAGCTCTTTAGTGTATAGAGACCCAACTGATTTTTGTATATTAACTTTCTATCCTGCAACTTTACTGAATTCATTTATTCTAATGGTTTTATGGTGGAGTCCTTAGGGCTTTTTCTAAAAATACTATGTCACCTGCAAATAGTGACAGTTTTACTTCTTCCTTGCCAATCTGGATGCCTTTTCTTTTTCTTGTCTGATTGCTGTGGTTATGACTTCCAGTACTGTGTTGAATATGAGTGGCTAGAGTGGACATCCTTGTATTGTTCCTAATCTCAGAGGAAAAGCTTTCAGCTTTTCACCACCGATTATGATGTGGGTTTGTCATATATGGTCTTTATTATATTGAGGTATGTTCCTTCTATACCCACTTTGTTGAGAGTTTCTATCATGAGTGGATTTGTTGAATTTTGTCAAATGCTTTTTCTGCATCTATTGAGACGATCATATGATTTTTATCCTTCATTTTGTTAATGTGCTGTTCAGTTGGCAGACATAACCATTCGGGCATGCCTGGAACAAATCCCACATGGTCGTGGTGAATGATCCTTTTAATTGAATTCAATTTGCTGATACTTTGTTGAGGAATGCTTTATAATGTTTATCAGGGATATTTGTAATTTTCTATTTTGTAGTGCCTTTGGTTTTGTTTATCAGGGTAATGCTGGTTTCATAGAATGAATTTGGAAGCATTCCTTCCTCTTCAATTTCTTGGAATAGTTTGAGAAGAACAGGTATTAACACTTACTTAAATGTTTGGTAGGATTCACCTGTAAAGCCATCTGCTTCCAGACTTTTGTTTGTTAGGAGTTTTTCTTATCACCAGTTCAATTTCATTACTAGTGATCAGTCTGTTCAGATTTTGTTTCTTGCTGACTCATTCCTGGAAGATTATATTTTTCTAGGAATTTATCCATTTCTTCTAGGTTGTCTGATTTGTTGGTGTATAATTTTTCAAAGTAGTCTCTTATAATCCACTGTATTTTGTGGTGTTGGCTATTTCTTCCCCTTCATTTCTGATTTTGAGTCTTTTGTTTAAAAGTCTGGCTATAGTAGGTTTATCTATTTTGCTTATTTTTTCAAAGAACCAGCTCTAGTTTCATTGATTGTTTTTTCTCTCTTTTTAAGTCTATTTCATTTATTTCTGTTCTGATCTTTACTATCTCTTCTAATTTTCGACTTCATTTGTTCTCCTTTTTCTAGTTTCTTTAGGTATAACGTTAGATTGAGATTTTTGTTTTCTTGAGATAGGCCTGTATTGCTCCAAACTTCCCTTTTAGAACTGCTTTTGCTGCATCCTATAAATATTTCGAACTGTTGTGTTTTCATTTGTCTCAAGGTATTTTTTGATTTCCTCAATCTACTGCTTGTTCAGTGACATGTTCTTTAGCCTCCATGTGTTTTTGTTTTTTTCAACGTTTTTCCTGTAATAGATTTTTTTTTAAGAATTTATTTTTTTAAGTCTCTAAACCCATCATGGGGCTTGAACTCACAATCCTGAGATCAAGTCGCATGTTCTACCAACTGAGCCAGCCAGGCCCCCCTCTGTGATTGATTTCTACTTTCATACTGTTTTTTTTTTTTTTCATACTGTTGTAATCAGAAAAGATGCTTGACAGGATTTCAACCTTCTTACGTTTACGGAGACTTGTTTTGTGGCCTCACGTGTGAACTATCATGGATAACGTTCCATGTACACTGAATGTGTATTCTATGTTTGGATGGAGTGTTCTGTGTATCTATTAAGTTTATTTGGTCTAATACTTCGTTCAAAGCCACTGTTCCCTTATTGAGCTTCTGTTTGAATGATCTATCCATTGATGTAAGTGGGGTGTTAAAGTCCTCTACTATAATTGTATTGCTATCTATTTCTCCCTTTATGTCTGTTAATGAATTGCTTTATGTATTTAGATGCTATGTTGAGTGCAGATATTTACAGTTATATCCTCTTGTTGGATCCCTTTATCATTGTGCAATGCCCTTGTCTCTTGTTAGTTTACTTCAAAACAAAGATTGTATCATTTAAGTATTGCTACTGCAGCTTTTTGTTGCTGCTGCTTCTATTTGCATGGAATATCATTTTCCTCACACTTTCAGTCTGCATGTGTCTTTAGGTCTGAAGTGAGTCTCTCATAGGCAGCGTATAGAAGTTTTTTTTTTTAATCCAGTCATCCCATGCTTTTTGATTGGAGTATTTGATCCATTAATGTTTAAGGTAATTATTGATAGGTATGTGCTTATTACCATTTTGTTAACTGTTTTCTGGTTGCTTCTGTAGTTCTTTCTTCTCTTGTTCTTTTCCCTTATGGTTTGATGGCTTTCTTTAGTATTACGCTTGGATTCCTTTTTCTTTACTTTTTGTGTATCTATTATAGGTTTTCAGTTTGTGGTTACCATGAGGTTCATATACAACATCCTATGTTTATAACAGGCTATTTTCAGTTGATGTTCACTTAAGTTTGAACACATTCTAAAAGCACTACATTATTTCCTCCTTTCCAAGTTTTATGTATATGGTGTCATTCTACATCTTTTTGTGTAATTATTAGAGAACTGATTTTACTGTGCTTTTCAATCTTCATATTATAAGTGAATGCTCTACTATCTTAACTATATGTTTGCTTTTACCAGAGAAATTTTTTCTGTTTATGATTCTCTTCTAGTTAGTCTTTTCTTATCTGCTTAAAGTATGTTTACCATTTCTTGTAAAGATGGTTTAGTGGTGATGAACTCTCAAATTTTGTCTGAGAAATGCTCTTTCTCCTTGAGTTCTAAATGATAACCTTGCCAGGCACAGTATTCTTGATTGTAGACTTTTTCCTTTCAGCACTTTGAATATATCATCACATCACTCCCTTCTGGCCTGCAAAGTTTTAGCTAAAAAAAATCAGCTGATAGCATTAGGGGGTTTCCCTTGTATATAACTAGTTGCTTTTCTCTCACTGCTTTAAAGACTTTCTCTTTAACTTTTGACCTTTTTATTATGTGTCTTGGTGTGGACCTCATTGAGTTGATCTTGTTTGGGGCTCTATGTGCTTCCTGGGGACATCTATTTCCTCCCCCAGGTTAGGAAAGCTTTCAGCTGTTTCTTCAGATTTTCTGCCCCTCTTTCTTCTCCTTCTGGGACTCCTTTAGCACACTTGATGTCCTAGAGGTCTCTTAACCTATCCTTATTTTTAAAAATTCCTTTTCTGTTCAGCTTGGATGGTTTCCACTACCCTGTCTTCCAGGTCACCAATCTGTTCTGCTGTATCCTCTAATCTGTTATTTTTCACTTCAGTTATTGTATTATCTCTAATTGGTTCTTTTTAATATTTTCTCTTTTTCTGATTTCATCCACTCCTTTCAAGTTCGCTGAGCATCTTTATGACCATGACTTCAAACTCTTTGTCAGGTAGATTGTTTGTCTTGATTTTGTTTAGTTATTTTTGTGAGGTTTCGTCTTGTTCTTTCACTTGGAATAAATTCCTTTGTCTTCTCATTTTGCCTTTTTTTTTTTCTCTTTGTATTACATCATTTACATCTGCTAGCCTTGTAAGCAGTGGCCTTGTGTAGGAAGTATCCTGTGGGGCTAAGCAGCATAATAAATATCCCCCATGGTCGGCAGAACCAAGCGCTCCAGGGGTGTGTCGCATGTGGGCTGCCTATGCCCTCCTGTTGTGTGCTGCAGCCGCTGCGGGTGTGCTGGTGGGCAGGGCTATCCCCAAGTCCAGCTGGCTCAGAAGCCCTCCTGGAATCGCTGCAGGCAAGCTGGGTGGGGCTGGGATGTGATCCTAGCCGGAGCTGTCCACAAGGTGTGGGGGTTGGGGGCAGTAATTGTTTTGTGGGTTCACCAGTCCCAAACAAGGTGACCCCTGGGTGTTGCTGGGCAGGAGCCACTTTGGAAGGGCACCTGCCTGAACTGGCAGGTTGGGTGGAGTGGGTCTGACAGGGAATGCCAGAGCAGGGTGGGCTGTGCTATCAAGATAGGAGTGTCAGAACTGACTCTTATTAGCATCAGGCCAGAGAGGCTGGAGAAGAGCAAAAGAAATGGCACCTGCTAGCACTCCCAGTCCTGGAGAGATTTTCTGCAGATCCCTGCCCTTCCAGCACACACCCTAAAATTAGCCAATAAATCTCCCTCCTGCACAACCCAGATACTTTTCAAACTGCTGCCTCTCCACTGGATCTTGGAGTGAGTAATATAGTGTGCTGGCCCTTTAAGAGTAGCGTCTCAGTTTCTTCTAGCACTCTGGCTCTGCTGGAGTGAAGTCCTGCTGGTTATCAAAGCCAAATGTGATGGGGGCTTGTCTTCCTGGTGCAGATCCCCAGGGCAGTCAGGGGGTGGGGGGTACCTGATGTGGGGCTTGATCTCCTTGCTCCTCCGGGAGGACCTATACACCTGTGATATCCCTCCTGGTTGTGAGTTGCCGTACCACATATTTGGTTCCCTACCATGTCTCTGCTCCTCCTTACCCTTCTCAGTGTGGCTTTTTCTTTATAGTGTGGAAGAGCTGTTCTGCTAATCAGGTCATTCTCTGAATGCGTTGCATTACATATAGTTGTTGCCTGGGTGTGTCTGTGGGAGGAGGTGGGATCCTCCTACTCCACCATGTTCTCTGGTCCTGTCAACATGAAGGAAATTTTGCCTTCTGTATTTCTTACAGGATATCTAGAGTCTTGACCAGATTCAGGTTCGATTTTTTTTCTTTTTTTGGCAAGACTTTCATAGTTGGTGGTATGATCTTCTGTTATTTAGAGAGGCACACACTGGTTGTATTTTTGTGATAGGAGGCAGCCATGGCTGCCCAGTGCTTAGACCTCTTCATTCACCAGGAGCTGCAGAATGTTGATAGAACTCTGTCAGCCCTTTATTCACTAGAATACTTGTATACAAATTCCTGTGTCTACTATTAGGTACCCAGTGTAGTTGGGAGAGGAGAAAATTATGTATCTTCCTGTCAAATGTGTGGAGTCCCTCACTTCCTCCAATGGTAGTGGTATTTTAACACAGACATTCATTTTTTAATCATTAAGGAACTCTTATGTTTTTTTCTTGTAATATTCTGTTCATATTTTATGGATGTAACATCTCAGCCTTTATTATATCAGGTCTCTCTTAAATTTTTCCTTGTTTCCTCTGGTGTTGATTTTTCTATTTATCTTGGTCTTTTTCTTCCTGTTGGTTCACCTCATTTATCCGGTGGTCTTTAATTATCAATTTATACTTAAGGAGGCTTGAGTTGCCAGTGTTGTGTTCCCTCTGCTTTTGTGAAAACAGAGGACTGTTTTACTGCCAGTTCTGAGTGGGGAGTCTAACTGGAAGCTCCTTGTGGGACAGGCCAGGACTGGGCATACTGATCTGCAATTTCATTTAAGAGTGAGAAGGGAGGGGGCTGTGAGGCTTTTGCTCCTCTAAATGCTTTCCTCTGGGATCAACATTCGAATTGCCAAGTCTTGGCTCTCATAATTTGTTCAGTTTTCTTGAGAAAAGCGATTTCCCTCTGAATAGAAATGCTTGCTGCACCTGTACTCTGTGCATGGCAATGAATATAGGGAGTGATATCTTTCTCTACAAGGACCTTGAATTACCCTAATTTGGTCCTGTTTGTCACAAATTCTAAACCCAAAGTCCTCTCTGCGATTCTGCATGCTAAATTTGTTCTCACCTCCTCTGGGGCCCTTTAGTCTAAGTGGTCTCTTCCAGAAACTCCAGCCTTGTTTCTTTGCTCTTATAGGTTTTCCATTTTGAATACGTAGGATTTTACTTTAGAATGATTTTAGGAGGAGTGAAAGGGAAATGTGTGTCTAGTTTGCCATAAATACCAGCCTTTTTATTACTGTTCTCTAGAAAAAAAACAAAACTCTTATTTTTCGGCCAGCTTAACAGTTGATCAATATGAGTATTTTCAAAAAATATACTGATATGCTTGATATGGGTATTTAAAACTTCCAGTTATCAAATTAGTTGCATATTTTTAATCTCTTAAAAAGAAATGTCTGACTTAGATGTTTCCTACATATACTCCATGCTTGTAAAAACTGATCTAAATATAGAATATATACTATGAAGAAATATTTTTAAATCAAAGCCAATTATATCTTTAATAAGGTTTTCCATTTAAGGGAGAGTAGCTATATGATTCTGTAGTCAAATTTGAACCTTTCCCATTTTCTTGGAGGAAAATGTTATAATTTAACCCTTAGAAACCAGACTTTATGTCATAGGTAGTATAGGTTAAATAACCATAACTCAGAGACTCAGATTAAGACTGCAATAAATTGAATTTAAGAATAAGAATAGAAACTGATTAAACGACTAACATTAATTCTGAGTTAATACAGGAAAACAGGAAAGAAAAATCTCATGTCATTAACTTAAAGCCAAATCTTTATAAATTCAAGGTCACATAGAAATCTCTTAAGACAGATGGACATTTCAGGTTGGTGAAATAAAGACCTTCTACCCTCTCCCTTTAAAAAAAAAATTTATTGAGAGAGAGAAAGAGTGCAAGCAGGGCAGAAGGAGAAAGAGGGTCTCAAGCAGACCCCATGGTGAGCATGGAGCCTGACGTGGGGCCCAATCCCATGACCCTAAGATCATGACCTGAGCCAAAACCAAGAGTCAGATGTTCAACCAACTGAGCCACCCAGGCACCCCTACTGTCCTCTCTTAAAAATCATTTCAAAATAATAAAAAAAAACCCACATATTTTGATGAAACTAGGAGATGTTTTTGACTCCTAGTCACAAAATATAAAGCAGAAAGACGGTAAAATGATAAATGATCTGTTTATGTGCTAAGTGATTTAAGTGCCATGTGGCTGCAGAGAGAGATGCTGAAGACAAGCAAACCAATTCACCCAAGGAAGTTCTAAGAACTGAAAGATCTAGGTACTTAGGCTGGGATAAGGCAAGGGACTGAGTGGGGACTGTTTTAAAAGGTGGGGAACAGAAAAGACAGAAGTCTCAGATTACTTTCCAGTGAACTGGTACAGTGAGGACTACTTCTGCCGCCTACCCCTGGCCTGAGAGAGAGAAGCGGGGAGAGGTTGTGCGTGCAGTCTCTGGAGAAGCTAAATCAGAGAACAAGCAGCACAGAGGAGCGCAGTGGGGAAGCATGGGGCTGAAAACAGAGACCGGTCTGAATGCTGACTTTTCGGTGAGGTCCTCTCTCCAACCTCATTCTGCTCCAGAACACAGGTACATTGATGAATCCCCACTGTTTTTCCAGCAGAGATCGGAGGATCCCTCTCTGAAGAAAATGAAGCAACCCAGAAAGATCCCGACAAACTGACATTTAGGAATCCCTGGTGAGGTCAGCTGGCCTGCCACTTGATGGGCTGTCTCCCTACAGAGATTCCAAAGAGCTTTTTTCTTAATTTTTTAAATATACTGCATAAGAATTGCCTGACATTTGAAGAAAGTCATGAAAGAAACTAAAAGGAGGAAATAAACGCATCCTATGGCAAACAAAAAAATAACTATAATTCATATCTTTAGAGAGATAGGAAGATGCATCTGCATCTGTCAAACTAGATAATGGTAGGGAAGAGCTTTCAGAGATTAAAACCAGAAAGCTGAAATTTTATTAAAAATTTGAAAAATATTTTTGAAAGTAGGGAGAAGGGGCGCCTGGGTGGCTCAGTCGTTAGGCGTCTGCCTTCGGCTCAGGTCATGATCCCGGCGTCGTGGGATCGAGCCCTGCATCTGGCTCTCCGCTCCGCAGAGGGCCTGCTTCTCCCTCTCCCACTCCCCCTGCTTATGTTCCTGCTCTCGCTGTCTCTCTCTCTGTCAAATAAATAAAATCTAAAAAAAAAAAAAAAAAAAAGATTAAAAAAAAGAAAGTAGGGGGAAAAACAGAGATAGAAATTATAAGGGGAAAAAAACTGAGATCACAGTATGAGCTTGGGAGGTCCAAAGAAAGAACAGAAAAAATTTCCCAGGACTGACAGAGATGAGCTTCTAGCTGGAATGGGCACAGTAGAAAATGCAGAAACTCTGAATGACAAACCCATCAAAACACCTTTGTGAAATCTGATAATACCAAAGGTAAAGAAATAAAATATTCCACTGGGAGAAAATAGTAGGTCACAGGGAAGGACTGGTAATCAGAATAACCACTGATTTACTGACATTAAACCTAGAAATGGAGCCCTGTAAATTCTCATGAAAATTATTTCTAGTCCAGAATTTTATGCCCAGGAAAAATACCACGTGGAAGGGTTTTTGTTTTTCTTTCATTAACTATCCAGGAAAACTTTCAAGAGCAAAGTAAATTCATTCAACAAAACTGAATACATGAGATATAAAAGCGTTCCATCACAGAGCAGACAGTGGTCCAAAATGAAGGAGATGGAAAGGTCAGGAACTGGACAGATAATCTAGACAGCCAGATTATCTAGACAGTTTTCCTCATGCAGAAAAACAGAGAAAGGCATTTTACAGAGCTGTTGGAAAGTGTGAGAAGGCTTCAACTTTTGAAGAAAACCAAGTAAATAAAAACGAGGACAGTTGCTCCAGGAAAATAAAAAAGCGGTATATCCTGTAGTTCAGCAGTCAACAATATTTACACAGACCTAATAATGAAAACACTAAATACGCATACAACCTAAAATTCTGAAGTACACTGATAAGCCTGTGGAGGAAAGAATGCAGGTGGCAGGAAAGTGCTGGATATAAGAACAAAGACGCTCGTACTCCTTCATGGAAACAGACACAGGAGATGAATGAAGAGATAACCACACATATATAAATATTACTTAGACATAGGACGATGAAGAGCAAAGTGCGCGTCTCTGGAAAAGCTGACTTACAGGTAGAGAGTATGGTGGGGAGACTGTGTTTGTAAGTTTTTTAGAACTACTTTATAATCCATTATTCATGTATTCCTTTCCATAGAGGTTTATTAATTAAATGATTAAAACATAGAAGCAGCATCTAGGACATATAAATAAATCTGAACTCTATAGCAAATAATTTCATGGTTCTATTTCCCTGAAGAGATATTTTAGTAAAAAATAATGTAGTCAGCTAAGTGGTAGTTTTAAAAGGAATGAGACACCGGAGAGGGCAAGCCCAGGGGCCCCGCGGTGCCAGCTGACTATAGTGGGCTTACGCAGACTGGTGTGGTGGAACAGCAGGAAGGCCAGCGCGGGTGGGGCCAGAGGACACTGGTTCTCAAGCTGTGAGTTACTTTATGCCTGTTTCTTAACTACTGTGAGCCTCAGTTTCTTGGCCTATAGAGATACACAAAATGATTATGTCATAGTAGGACTTTTCCCCTGGGCCAGACATCACTTGTGCATATGCATACACAATGCTGAGGACATGGATGTTTTAAAGGGATAAAATGACTTGAGAAAAAATTGCGTTGCTAGAGAAAGCTGTCAATCTCCATACAAAACTGTTTTCTATAACTGCGATACAGGGTTAGTAGTTTATAACCTGCAAGTTTTTTTTTTGAAGTAGACTCTGTGACCAAAGTGGGGCTTGAACTCACCACCCCAAGATCAAGAGCCGCACGCTCTACCAACTGAGCCAGCCAGGTGCCCTGTAACTTTCAAGTTTTACTTGCAGGAGTAACGTAGTTTAATTTCTTTCATACTTAGGAAATTTGCAGGCCAAGATCAATGTGATAAATAAATACATTTAAATCCTTATCTACAATTCACTGTAAAACAAGGAATCTACTTAATATAAAACAAGCAAACTGAAGGACCTACCAGCCATTAAATCCTATGTAGAGATCCAAGTCAGTCAAGGCGGCCGCTGCTTCCTTCGTACCATCAAATGAATGCACCTAAGGACGTACAGGTACAATTTCATTGAATAATTACTCTTTCTTTAAAATCCTAAATAACACTAATAAGACTTTCTTAGCAAAAATATAGATGCATTAGGGTTTTTTGGACCAGAGGGTTTCAAACGCGGTGGCCCCTACAATTTTTATTTTCAAATCAAATCTCACAATTAAAATGGGTCAACATCTCCACTGATGTGCGGCAAGAGGGGAGACGGCCGCCTGGGATTTCTGTCCGGGGCTGGCTGATGGCTGTTCCAGCATTCCTGCAGTGCCCCCAGGAAGGGGAGCGGCGGTGGGAGCCACATTCTCAGGCAAAAGCATGAAGTTAAAAATGTGACAAAACCATGCAGAGTGTATCTTCAAATGTTCAATTTTTATGTTACGGGATACTTTTTTCTAGGAGAGAGAGGACTTAAGAGGCAAGTTTTAAGAAGATCTATTCAGAGTTGTGAGAATGTCACTAAAAAAACAGTAATAATCACCTCAGGAGGCAAAAAGGAGTGAGATGGTGGTGTTCTCCTTCAAAGAGACAGGGATTCAAGCAGTTTTTCACACTTTGGATGTATTTGTGTAACCAAAACAGTAAGTAACAACACTTCTTTAAATACACCTAACAAGTCGGGGCACCTGGGTGGCTCAGTTGGTTAAGCATCCAACTCTCGGTTTCAGTTCAGGTCATGATCTCATGGGTCATGGGATCGAGCCCCATGTGGGGTTCAGTGCGGAGTCTGCTTGGGATTCTCACTCTCCTCTCCCTCTGCCCTTCCCCCGCTCATGTATGCATGTTCTTTTAAATAAATCTTTTTATAAATAAATAAGCACACACACCTAACAAGTGATATCATTAATACGTTCATACAGCATCCAGGGTCTGAATCCACTATGAATAACATGCTTCTCAAAAATAAAACTGTTCCACAACTGCCCCAAGGGTTTAGTCTTCCCTTCAGCATTTCCAGCTGACTAGAAGATATATCATATCCTCCATTAACATCAAAATAATTTTAAATAAGACTTCATAAACCATTTCAGAAAATTAGTTATACTTTATTTGGCAGTCTTTTTTAATTTTTAAGTAATCTCTACACCCAATGTGGGGTTTGAACTTACAACCCCAAGATCAAGAGTCACACATTCTACCAACTGAGCCAGCCAGGCGCCCCTTGGCAATATCTTTTTTTGATAAAAGTCAAACATTTAGGTTGGATTTGCTTCTGTTAAGTAAATTCTTCTTTAGAAATAAAGCAAATGGGCTAAGAGGTGGAACCATTAATCCCAAGGGCGTTAATCAGAGCCTCTAAGCCTCTCTCAGTTCCTAAAGGATAAACTGCAGGGTCAGTAAACTGTAGATAAAAATGTGCACAGCACTGCAGAAAACATCACTAGCGTCTGGGGGACATGAAGCAGAGGCTACAAACGAGAGAATACAGGCGGCACTCAAAGCAACACAGGGTGGGTATACAGTGAGTGCTCAGTGCCACTTCCTCTTTTCTTCGTTGGACTTAGTACGACTGATTTTATATACTTGGACCATAGCTTTTCTGCTAGAGACTAGTGAATCGCTCCTAAAATTACAGGTGAAAGTTTGTGCATCTGAGAATTTTTCTGAGGCAGATTTTCAAAAGAACCCATAATCCAAAAGATTTAAAAAACACTGCTTTGGATGCCTGAGCTAAGGCAGATAAGATTTATGAGAACTGACTGAAATGACCACACAGAAGTGTTTAGAGTAGAAGCAAATTACAGAAAAAAGGGGTCTCTAATCAGAGTGGTTAACAGTAAATGAATACAGTTGACAAGAAATTAAGAAGGCAAACCTAAAGTGAGGATTAAAATACTTGATTAAAATTAGTTTATACTCTGCTCAGAATTTCAATTGGAAAACACTGAGGAATGTCTGATGGAAGAGGCAGAGAAAAAGAGTATCACCCTCACTCCTAAAATGTGAGTAAATTCATGGGGTTTTCTTGTGAACCGAATTCTTTATCATTCTTGTACTTTGAACAAAATAAATGTAATTAAATCAGTGTGATTTATATATCACATCTAGTCCATAGATTCTATAGTAAATGTATGTCCTTCAGTAAGAGGGGGAAGAACATCTACTGCTGATACCTGAATTCGCCAACCTGAGGAACAAGGAAGCTTCTGGGCATCATCTAGTAAAAACAACTCTTCTACTTACCACTCCCCCCACACACCGGTCTCTGTTTCTTTTCATTATGTCTGTGAATTAAAAACAAACAACTGTTGGCAAATACCTTGCTTGATTTCTATAAAATTCTTAAATTCTAAATGAGATTTTAGCTTTAACTCACCCAAAAATTCAGCATGTGAGTTCCTACAGTGAAGAAACATTGGTAATTTTGTTTGTTCTGCCAGTTCAAACTGTTTTTCAAAATATCTGTAGGACACCAAAAAAAAATTTCCTTAATTTTACTTTAGCATGAGAAAAATCATTTTTTTAAGTTAAAGAACTTTTATTATTTTGAGATTATAGAAGTATGAACTCAGACATTTAAAACACATCTGGCTTAGCCAAAGGCTTTTTTATAACAAACAACTTCCAGAAAAGGATACTTCATCTTCTGGGATTACAAAGTTATTTTCAAAAATGTTGGTTAGCTTTCCATTATAACTGCTAGGTAAATTAGGTAGCACTTTACTACTCATCACTAGAAATAGCTATAATGTTTAAGTTTACAGTGATGGGAGCTGTTCCCTCAAATAATTACTTTTTTTAAAAAAAGATTTTATTTGAGAGAGAGAGACAGCTAGAGAGAGCACAAGGGGGGGGTGCGGGGTAGGTAGCAGAAGCAGGGAGCCTGACGTAGGGCTCAATCCCAGAACCCCGGGATCATGACCTGAGTTGAAGGCAGACACATAACTGAATGAGCCACCCAGGTGCCCCTCAAGTAATTAATTTTAACTAGCTTTTCCCACCAAACCCAAGCAAATGAAGCAGACACCCTCCCATCACCCTTCCCTGGGATCCATTCCCTGCAGCATGTGTTGGAGGTGAAGAATACACCACCAGCTTCCTGCCCCGAGAGCTGGCTGAGCACCATCAGTGGAAGTCAGTTCGTTCCAGCAAGGGGCCAGGGAAAGCTTTATACTCAGTGTTTTCCATGTGCTGTTATATAAGAAATTACTACCACTAAACACAAGGATTTATTAAATAAATGTAAGTAGCACAAAAACTGAAACACTATTTTTCAAAGATATAAAAATGATATGATAAAATGGCAGCCGTGGGGCACCTGGGTGGTTGTCAGTTAAGCGTCTGCCTTCGGCTCAGGTCGTGATCCCAGGGTCTTGGGATCGAGCCCGGGATCGAGCCCTTCATCGGGCTCCTCGCTCAGTGGAAAGCCTGCTTCTCCCTCTCCCTCTGCCTACCACTCCCCCTGCAGTGCTCTCTCTCTCCCTCTCAAATAAATAAATAAAATCTTTAAAAAAATAAATAAAATAAAATGGCAGCTGTGAATGTTTGGAGAGTACTTTATAAAAAGGTTTTTCAAGTGCCACATACCATTATCTCATCTGATCCACAAAATAACCCTAGAATAGGATAAGAGCTGGTGTCAGGGGATGTAGGACCTCATCCAAGATCACAACACAACATGACAAACTTGGACCCAGAACTTGAGTGCTCTAATTCCAGGTCCCAGCCCAAATGACAAAGTTGTGACATTTCTAAGAAGCCTTTTCTGGTCGCACAGCATAATGACAATAGCCAGATGATAAAGCGGGGTGGGTGTTCCAGGTCTTCTCACTCAGCGCGGGGCTTACTCATTCTCCACTCATGGTCATGCAGTTCAAATGAAACCAAGAGTTACAGACAGTAAGGGTCTTATTTTCCTACAGGAGTTTACCTCTTCTAGGCACCTTAATTTTAGGGAACAATTTCTCAGTGTTTAATTTAAATCTCTTGCTATATATTCCTGTATCTTGTCTCCCTGAAATACAGGGCAACCATTTTCCTGGAGTACCCCTTTGTCCGCTTGAAAATGCTAAATTTTAAAAGTAGAAATATAAGTGTACTTCTTAAATAGCTTTCATAATGTTGGTGGTCTTTGTCTTTATTACCCAGTGTTTAGGCTTTTAAATCACCTTTTCAGATTCTGCTGGGCTAGAATAAGCAAAAATAATTTTAGTTAACAAAGTGCTGAAATTTCAGACTGTAGGAAATAGAAATGAAATACTGAAAGAAAAATCACTATTTCCGTAACCTCTAAAGTAATTCAAATGTCAGCAATGAAACGCGCTCCAGTCATTACGTAAACTTGACCGTGGCTCTGGCTTCTGGCTACACACCACACTCTCCGCTCTACGGCTCCCCACTCTACACGGATCATTTCTTTCACACACAATTCTATGTGCAAAGCCACACAGATTTACAGAATCTAATGATCCCCTTGAGAATAAGCCTATCACAGCAGGCAAAAGTAAAAATTATGAAAGTAACAGATGTTCAAGCAACGTGCCTCCAGAATTCTGCATATGAGAAAAGAAAGGTCCGTGCACTCAAGCTAGCTAGGTATCTTAAGGAGGCCAATTACTCCTAATGACATAAATTGAGGATAACCAGTGCTTGACATTAAGTACTTGTTGTCTTTAAAGAAAAAAACCCACCATGGTAAATAGAAATCGCGTAAGTCAGAGGGCAGCAGAAACTGGCACCTATCAAGAGATTTCTCTTTTTATTTTTATTTTTTTCTTAATTCACATACGAAAAGCACTGTTGGAGTTAGATTTGTTCATTTTAGTGAAGCTGTAATTTGCTTCTGATTGTATTACTGCTTCTTCCATTTTAGGGTCAACAATAACTGAGGACAAGGGCTTGAAAAGGTCAGCTTCCGAGTAGCTGTTAGTAATTCAGACTGAGGCTACTCCCAAACGCCCAGAGCCTTACAGCACTGCACCTTAATCCACAGAGCAGGGCTGCGTCTGGACTGGCCCATGGCAAGGACAGTCTCACTTTCTCATCTCTGAGGTTCCCCAAATCCCCAGACGGTTATTTTGAAATCTTGTCTGATGTCGGATTTCTTTTTCCAAAACAGACCTGCCCAGTATCAACATTTTAAAGCCCCAAGGAAAATCCCACAGCAAATTCCTCCAACTCAAGCGAACTAAGCTCTGAACTTGCAACAAGGAAAGGGAATGTAGCACGGGGCAGAAACTGAAAATACAGTGTTTGCTTCAAGGAAAACCTTTCCTTAGCAACTCCGGCTTCTTCCTTGTCTTCATGCCCTTTAAAAAATCTTTTCAAAGACCCCAAGGAAAAAGAAGAGTCTGTATTTTCCTTAGGATGGAAGTATATATATATATTTTTAAAGATTTTATTATTTATTTGAGAGAGAGAGAATGAGAAAGAGAGCACATGAGAGGGGAGAGGGTCACAGGGAGAAGCAGACTCCCTGCCGAGCAGGGAGCCCGATGCGGGACTCGATCCAGGGACTCCAGGATCATGACCTGAGCCGAAGGCAGTCACTTAACCAACTAAGCCACCCAGGCGCCCAGGATGAAAGTATTTCTAAGACTACCCCCACAGCCACAATTTCTGGAGCATATACTTTGTGGTAAACATGTTGCAATGGGCTTTACATACCAAGTGTTAAAAAAGGTAGGCAGTATTAGCCCCATTTTAATGATGAGGAAATAGAGATTTACAGAGACATACAGCCACCAAATGGCAGTTACGATTTAAACCCAAAGCTGTTGATTCTAAAGAGAACTACTTTGCACAGTTACATACTGCCTTTACTTACCAGTAGGTCTCACACAGTATTTTTTAGCCACTGTGTCTACTGCACATTAGTTCTGTCTTGCCTACTCACATCACACCATTTTCTATTTTTCTCTTCTGATACATCTTTTTCCTGACTGCATTTTTACTTAAAAAAACAAAACAAAAGCAACAAACCATACGCTGGTTAAGTGTCTCAGATGGTATAAAAGAACAGCCCCCAAATTTAAATTCTTCTAAGAAAAGATCCAACAGTAAAAGCTGAATTACAGGCTTTTTAATCCATGCTGCTCTCCAGGAATCAAAAAGAGCCATTTCCCCTTATTTAGAACTCAGTGAACATTTACGGAGTACCCGCCGTGCACTGAGAGCACTGCGCATGGTGCCGTGGGCACGACAACATGAGTGAGGCTGGGTACGTGCCTCCGGAGAACTCCGACACTAGCCTGCTGTGGGACGGGAAGGGGTGACATAAACGTATTCCAGGACAATGTGCAAAATGCTGAAACAAGTACAGAGCACCTTGTGTGCAGGGAGGGAGCTGCACGCTGGGAGCATATGCTAGGGGAAAAGGAGGGAGCATCGGCAGAAGTGGGGGGGGATTTGTTTCCTTAACATCAATCCAAATGGGATTCCTACTGGTGTGTTTTTTTTACTAAATCATTTGATGTTTTATAATTTAAAAAAAATCTCAAATTGAACTGCCCATCTTTTCAAAATTTATACCATACTTTAGTTTGTCCTTAGCTTTATCTACTCTGGAAGAGACCTAGCTCACATCCCCTCACCTTATTAGCAAAGCCTTCCCTGACTCCCCCAAAAAGTCCTTCCCCCTGCTGTCATACATCTTTTTGTTAGCATTTTCCAAACCATTTTAATTATTTATGTCCTCTCTTGTCTATAAAGGCATCAGAACCAAGCCTATTCTTTGTATTACACTGAGGAGGCACTTGGTAATCATTCACTGAATGAATGGAGTTTAAACTCTCTAGTACAGATTAATACCTGGGCAATTGGCATCTGTGTTCAAGCATGAACTATACCCTGCTATACATACTGTTTTAAGTTCTGATCTTAAGGTGATGGTGGAAATATTCTCAGAGCAGTAAAACAGAACTATCAATGTTTTCATTAAATACAAAAGAAATCGAGTTTAAAGTATTCAGGTTGCATTTTAGAATCAGTTTGAATGCATCTGGATCGAAGTCTTATGAGGAGGGAATCCTGAGGGACTCTCCCACTGCCCTTGATTGTCACACCCTACACCGTCTGTTTGCGTCATGACATTCATCTTGGCCAAAAACAGACTCTAAAGTGGAGGAATTATGATCTCTGGGCTTAACCTAAGAAACAAACTATTTTTCTATTTAAATGTGAATATGTGAACTTTTAAGGTGAGTGACCTATAAATGATATTCAAGAGACGTTAAGGATTTAGTAATCCTGCTTGGTAATCATGTGAATGTCCCTGAAAACCACAGCATCATACATCACTAAACAGCTCTGAGAGGATTTATTCTACTGTTTTATCACCTGGATAATTAATACATTGTTTTTGAAACGCAACAAAATGCTCATGTCTTAAATTAAGTCTATGACCTAATTTTTCTTTTTGGCCTATCACACTACCCACCGATATGCTGACAGGAGCTCCAATTAAAAGGTATAGGCAGTGGGTTGCAGGAAGTCTACAAGGGTTGGGAACTTTGGAATTTTCTGAGACGCCACCACTCTCCACATGGGTCCTGTGAAAAGACCCTCACATTCTAAGTTGACTATATCCAGTGCCCAGCAAGAGGAGGTTTTTCCTACTTTGATGATTGATCCTATAATTTCTTACCCTTGGCTCTTAAATCATGCCCCCAACTGAATTTAAATCATTTCACTGGAATGGTTCATGCATGAATACATTCATGAGGCAAAGAACAACGAAAATCTCCATCACGTAAAACTCATCCCTTATTTCTACCATTAAAATTAAGTTAGATGGTTAATCAATTAGGAACTGTATGCTTCCATCCCTTCCATTTCACTTAACTTTTGATATACAAAGGGAAAAACAAAAAATCCTGATGCTTAATCCAACTACATTCTGAACAGATAAAAGCTATTAAAAAAAAAAAATCACTTAAGATTGTTTGATAATTACGAAAGTCAAAAAATTTCCTTACTTGAGCTGAGTATCTTTGGGACAGAACTGTAGTCGGTCGAAATCTTTAAAAGATAAAAAAAGAACCAGTAACAACTCATTACCCTGTACAGAACAAATCACTTTCAAAGTCACTCTAACAGGGCTAGGTTGGCACTTACCCAGTCCACACTCCCCTATTGCTACAACTTTCCCCTTATTGTTTTCAGCAAGATTTAACAACTCCGTTAAGTAAAGATCAGGATCATTCTTTTCAAATTCATCACATCTTGTAGGATGACATCCAACTGTACTGAAAAACATATCTAGCACAAAATAATGTCTTAGGATTATTTTCAAAATATTTTTCATATTACATTTAATATGCAAAATGATAGAATAAGCTCAACTGGTTAATTTTTAACAATAGCCATAAACTATTTGAACCACAAGAATTGATTAAGGTCAATCATATAATTTTTGGAATACCTTAACAAAGCAGGACATGAATATGAAAATTGCCATAACATATTTGTAAAAAGAATTAATTCAACTTTCCGAAGCTTGGTATTTACTGAGTCTTGTAGAATAGAAAATGAAACAATTTCTTGGAGAATGAAATGTCATAACCTAATTATATCTTTTATATTCACTATTCACATCACTGTCTTCTTCATGTATTTAATATAACAAAATGTATTTCTTCCCCTTAAAAAGGGTGACCTAAAGAGATGGAAGGGGGATTTGTTTTTTTTTTTTTTTAAGATTTTATTTACTTATTTGAGAAAAAGAAAGAGAGCACAAGGTGGGGGAGGGGCAGAGGGAGAGGGAGAAGCAGGCTCTCCACTGAGCAGGGAGCACTCCGGGCTCAATCCCAGGACCCCTAGGATCATGACCTGAGCCAAAGACAGAAGCTTAACTGACTGACCCAGACACCCTGGGATTGGTTTTTCTAATAAAAAATAAAGCTCACTTATTTGGAGACCACACCTTGATAGCTGTAATTGTATGGAACACAAATATGAAGTCAAAAAGGGCTTCTGAGTGGCCTGCACCTGAACCCACGGGAGAGGTGGGGAGCCTTCCTCAGCCTCTCCTGCAGGTGTTTACATATAAAGGAGGCAGAGGTTTTAAAGCAGTGAGGACACAGTACGGGAGGAGGAGTGAAGAGGGCTGACAAGGGGAGCTTCAAGAACTTTTAAAAGCATATCTCTTTGGGGATTAAAAAGTATAGAAAACCATATTCTTATACCCCCAAAGGCATCTCGGAAGGTGACTACTTTTAATCACTAAGAAAAAGTGTCAGTGGATCCTGAAGAGAAGTATGCATTTTAGAAAGATTTCCATAAAAAATAACTTTTAATAAGTAAATCCGTATTTTGAAAAATAACATGGAATGCCTTATTTTTCAATGTCTAGCACAAGCAGCATGCATGCCAAAACACAAAACCAAAATAAGTTAGGTAAAGCGAATGCCAGATAAAGGAGAGGTTTTCTGTAACTAGGATTTCCTTAGGAACCAGTTACAAAACTTCATGGATTTTAAATAAAATGCAAAATGTATGAACATAAAGTGAGCCGAGAGATTATTTATTATTACTTGCATTCCTGGGGCCTTACAACAACGGTCTACGTGATAAATATTTAATAAATGACCCTTAACAGTTTAAGTTTTAAAAATGCAAATAAAAAGCAACTCACATCTTAAGCACATTACAACATACAAAAATCTTACATCAGAAATATGTGAGGCTAAACTGTATACCCAGTGAACTTAATTCTCATTAACTGAAATCTTAATTGTGAAGTACAGTGAGAGAGAGGGTTTAATCACATCTGATACACCAGTGGGCACTTAGAATTCTTGCATTTTAATCATGTCCCACTGCAATCAGTCTGTTTTCCTGTTATTTCTACAGTCACAATCCATTGTACTGTACCTGAGGCAGCTTTTAGAAAGATTTCTTCAAAATAACTCATATTGGGGGGGAGGGGGTAAAAGTAATATGAGGATACCATTTGTTTGTGCCAAATGCAGTGCCTCTTTACTGTCCTGCAGATTTCCACCTGTAATCATAAACTGAAATAGAAAGAAATAAAATAAGCCTACTTGAACAGAGCATCAACAACAGTTTCCCAAACATGCCTTCCTGCTGCTTTTTTCCAGAATGCTTTTCTCTCTTTGACTGTCACACACTTACCCTTCCTTTAAAATTTGGCTGAAAGGTCATCGCCTATTTAGAGTGGTCCCTGACCACCCCTCTCCATACAAGCATACATACAACACAGAATTTGTCACGCCTTCCCATTAAAATGTATTCACATGTCTGTTTTTCCTGTTAGATCAAGAGCTCCTTAAGCACAGAGATCACATCATGAAAGACCAAATAACTAAAGACTTCTAAATTTAGAGTCCTTTTAATCTGAGGCGCCTGGGTGGTTCTGTCGGTGAAGCGGCTGCCTTCGGCTCAGGTCATGATCCCGGGATCCTGGGATCGAGCCCCGCATCAGGCTCCCTGCTCCGCAGGAAGCCTGCTTCTCCTCTCCAACTCTCCCTGCCTGTGTTCCCTCTCTCGATGTGTCTCTCTCCGTCAAATAAATAAATAAAAAATCTTAAAAAAAAAAAAAATTCTTTTAATCTAAATTGGAGATTCAGTAGTGTTTATTAATTCAACAGTTCTCCAAGTGTGGTCCCAGAACCCCTGGGGGAATGTGAGGTCAAAACTATTTTCATAATAATTCTAAGATGCTCTTTGCCTTTTTCACTCTCACCCGGCCCCAAGTGTGCAATGAGATATCCCAGAGACTACATGATGTGTAATATCACAACAGACTGACTGCAAAAACAGATATCCAAGTTCAGCAGTCTTCTATTAAGAGCCAGACATTCAAGAGATGTTTAAAAAAAATAAAACAATTCCACTCACATCACATTTTTTTGGTTTGGAAAATATTTTTCATAAAAATATGCTACCTATGTTATATAATGGTTTACTGTTAATAGATATTTTACATTCTTCTTAGTTCTAATTTCCAATATTAGCAAATAAAACCCACATAAAGAAAAGCTCTTTGGGGTCTTCAGGAATATTGAAGAACGTGAATGGGTTTTGAGACCAATAGTTTGACCATCACTGGATTAAGGCATATTGAATTCTTCATAAGGAAATGCATGGCTCCTGGCAGAAAGCACATTTCTAAAGAGGCGCCCTCAGGGTCCACCGGCGGTCAGAACGACTGTATTAAAGGGAAAATGTCACAAAGAGCGGTGTGTGGGTGCCGGCTACTGAGGCAGTGCTGAAGTGTGTGCCCTTCTAAAGAAGGGACTTACTAAGCACACTGATGTAGATTTTTTTAAGCATCTCACTCCAAGCGCCTCACTGAGCTAAAATCAAGAATTCCTTCTAGGCACGCGCCTAAAGAGAAAACATACAAAACACAGGAGGAAGTGCAAATGATGAACAGATGTTTTCATATAGCAACCTAAACTTCTAATATAATAGGCACTGAGAACCTAATTCAGGGAACGCACAGCCATTATTAAATCCTCAACTGCTTGTAAAACACAGGGTATAATATCTTAACAAAAATATTGGGAGAACTTGACTGTTCACTAACACTACCTAATTCTTTAATACAAGACCAGGTGCCCAGATCTAGTATTTCTATTCTGTAAAATAGTTTCTATTCAAGTCTCTCCTTTATTTTATCTATAACTTTTTCCCAAATAGATGAAAAAGCAAGGACAAGACCAGAGAACGTAATTTCCTCTCGCAGGTCATAATGATACCAGGATCATGGTGGCTTCCACCAGAAACCTGATAGAATAAAGGGTGTTTACGCAGGTACAATACCAAGTGCTTTGCACTCCAGCTTTATTTAACTCTCACAACAACTCCCTTAATTAGGCATTATTATCATTCTCGAATTACAGATGCGAAAACTGAAGTCTAGAGAGAGAAGCACCCATGTTACGAAGCTTTGAAGAATGAAGCTGGGGCTGGAACCCAGCGGTGTGAGGTCATAACTGTGCTTTTCATCACTACAACTTAACTGCAAGACACTAAGTTAGATTCCAACTAGGAACCACGACTGAGTAAATTCCATTTGTCATTCTTACATCGGTGTGTGTACGTTTCCAAATGTTAGATTAAACTACTCACGGCTGACACATGAAAATTTAGGAGCTTGGTATTTCAGAGTCTGCAGAAAAGCATTTTATAAAGTGATTTACCAAGCAGAGAATGACTGCACAATGAGAAGTGAATGCTGTAACTTTTATCCTTTCTTATTACTTGTGAGCAGTGACTCTACAGTGTAGAGCTGGGACTGCGGATCTCAGGAGCCAGCAGGGTCCTCTCTTACAACGGAGGTAATTCAACCAGAAGCCGCACCTACCAAGTCTCTGGACACCACACTGGGGAACTTAGAACTCTTAAAAATAAATTTTGTAACATAACTTAGCATTTGTTAGAATTCAGTGGTCTTTTGTTAGAATTCAGTGGTCATCAGAAAGACTTGTATCTGTGTATGGATATACCTTTTCAAATAACTGAGAAGACACTTTAATTTTTATAGTACTAATTTGATTATCAGGAAAATTCTGCTTTTTAGAGAGTTCTAAGCAAATGAATAGTAGCTCTGTGTCAAATTCTTTGAATAGATACTTCTTTTTAATTAGTATTTTTAAAAAATATCAAGGTAACCCACATATGCACACATAAAGTTAAGTTCCCCAGAAGCCTGGTAATTCACATAGGTTGTAAACATTTTTTTTCAAAGAGACTTTGCCATTTACCACATTTCTGCTCACATAAAGAACTCTCCAAGCATGAGGTCTGTTTCACTTAAGTTTGGTATTTTACTTCATTTACTTGCTAATATTACTTGTTGACAATACATATCCCAAAATGCCAAGTGTGGCATTAGCTCTTTCTCTTCTATTCTACAGTATCTTAACCAAAATTTAATTTTTTAAAAAACTTAACAAAAATTTACCTTTTTAACACCAATCCGGACAGCTCTCTCTATTACATCTTGTAAGTCATCTGTAAAAAGCAAACCCCACATTAAGAAAACTTGTTATAAAAAATTTCACTTATCCCTTCTTGAAAGAAAAATACATAAAAACAATTATATTTACCAAATCAATAGTCTGATGAGTACTTATAATAATCAGCAATAACCCAAGGGAAAAAAAAAACAAATCCATATGAGGCAAACTAGATGACTAGTTATCCATTTAATTATATTTTATTCTGTTGACCAAAAGGGAGAAAAGTGACAAAAATCAGGGGGTTCCAACGAAAGGTGAATTTGCTCACTACCATTTAAATTACTTGCCTTAAGTTTGAAACTTGTTGGTACTGTATTTTTTTAAATAAAAATGAAACAATCATTAAAATTGTTATTTTTACTAGGGCTTTTCAAAATATATCTGTAATGCCTCCCAAAACATGATAAAACATCTCTTTGTAAATTGCAGTTAATGCTGTATTTCTATAATTCCCATTCCCACTGAGGAAGGATAATTTTTATTTTCTCTGACAGTTTTTTGCTCTTCCCCCAAAGTTTCTTGTTAAGTAACAAGCTTTTCTGGGGAGATCAATAGAAAGCTAAGCTTTAAGAGGCCTGAGGTAAATGGGACAGCAAAATCAAACAATTGTATCATAAAAACCCACTTATTAATTTCATATTTAATTATCACAGGAAATTTAGTTAGAATTCAATTATTTCTAGAGTAGCAATAAAATTTTAGACAAAAACTATCAATTTAGTGAACTTCTAACAACTAGTTTCACTAAATATTATAAACCAGAGTGCTACTGATATTGATATAATAAAGGTTATTTCACAAACACACACATACGTAAGAGTCACAAAGCATGAAATCTAGGAAGTGCTACAACGGCAAGACAATCAGAATATAATTTATTCAATCATCTGCAGTACCTAACATCTTATAAAACAAAAACTTTATCGAAACTTCTAAATGCAGTAGAAAAGGTAAGTTTTGAGGTAAGGCTTATGAAAGCTAACATTTAACTTTCTTCTTTCAAGTGGCATCTCACATTCCCAGTATTTAGAGAAGCTTTCACTTAGTATCACCTAGAAGCACAAGTGAAATTGGCTCTGACTTAATTGTTGAAAGAAATGTGTAATTCCTCTTCACCCAGACCACAAACCCAAATTTTCCTGTTTGCATTTACATAACAAGTACAGTAATTTTCTAAGGCAATATTCATAAACCAGTTTATTGGAGAAATTCTCCTTTCAAAAACGTGTTGTCACCATCATTTCCTGCTTCCTCACCTCAGATGACAAAATACACGAATGATCTTGATATGATAAATAGAAGCCATTTTGCTTTTGGCTAAGCTTTCCATCAATCTTTGAGAAACTACTGTGTATTCCCACCTACACCGCAGGGATCTGGGCTCTAGCAGGACTTGGAAGAAAGGGGGGAAGGCAAGACAGGGAAGCCGGAGAGCAGCGCACCCACTCCTTAACCACATTACCACTTTGTCACCCAGCTGAAAACACTTCCAAAAGACTAGGTATTACAGTGATGTTCAACTGAATGTGATTTTGATGTTCAACTGCATGTGATTTTTAAATTATGTGCCCTCATGTTCAATTGCTTAAAAGACTAATAAAACATCAACCATTGTTTGGCTTTTATGCGTACGGCTTTTATGCATTTCTATATTCGAAATTATAAACTTCCTCAGAGAAGGAGGCCTTGGTAACACTGTTATTACAGGTGCTTTATAAATGCTCATGGTTGTGATTTACCCACGTAGCTTATGTATATTTCACTTGGTTTACAGTTTTAAACTATATGCATCCAAGATGCATAATAAATCCTTTTAATATTTCAATTGTAAAGTGGATTATGCTTCTCATGATCTCCTTGAGGCAGAAAACTTGTCTTCATAGAGAAACTATTTATCTTAATAAAAGAAACATTTACCTTGATGCTTCTGAACTCCCCTATAAATTCCTCTGAACATAGGATCTGTCAAGTTGATACCAATATCTGTGGAAAGCAAAAATAAATAATTATTAAGAGCTTCTATTTTAAACTTCTATGTTAAATAAAAGTTCCTGTTACGAGATTTTTCATTCACTCAAACAAAATCTAAGTGCCCACCACTTGTCAGTTACTGTGCTAGACACCTGGGACACAAAGAGGAGTAAGAATTCTAGCTCACAAGAAACTCACTGCAGAATTGGGAAGGCAGATCCATCAACAGTTAAGAAATAATTCTAAGTAGACACTGGCACTGTGGGACACAGATGAGGAACACCCAACCTAGTCTGGTAGATGGCCCAGAAGTTTCCAGAAAGAATGGATCCCTGAACTGAATCTTAAAGGGTAAGTTAGAGTTACCCAGAGGACGAGGGGGAAACTGCAGACAGAGGAAGCGGGAGCAGTGCGTCTGGGGTGTGGAAGAGCAGTGACTGTGGCGAGCTACAGGCTGTTTGGCTGGAGAGAAATGTAGGGAAGTGAGTGGCCAGAAAAGTCCAGACTCAGCTATGTTACAGACATTGGTCTGTCTTTAAAACACCAGATGCAATCAGAAGCACAGATGGCTTTTAAGCAGAGGCGTTAAGGTTTGTCTTCTGGACATCTCATTCTGGCGTCTTTGCAGAAGGTAGATTTGAAGGGGGCAAACGGAGTCCGCAGATCTCATTTGGAAACAGACAAGAGCTCATATTTACAATGAGGAGAACCTGAACTGGGGTAAATGTAAGGAGAGATGCAGAGAGCAGAATAAATTATTTCTTTATTCACCAAATACTATGAAGACCAAGCCTGTGTCCTTACTATGTAAGGAGTTAGGGGATACAGAAGGGAGTAAGACCCAACACTTGGTCCCTGCCCTCCAGGAATTCATGGTCTCTATGGGAACTACAAATACACTTGGTGATATAATATGTTAGACTAAGCAACACAAGGCAAGAATGTTTTTCTTTATTGCTATATTCCTAAAACCTAACATAATGGTTGCCCCATAGTAGGAGCTCTATACATGCTAAGTCTATAATTACTATGTGCTTGGGAGCACAAAGGGGGCATTAACAGTTTTGGCAAACATGACGAGAAAAGCCTCCCAGCAGAGCTGGATCTTGAACAAAGCTAAAGCTTACAAGATGACAAATGGAAAGGGCATTCTACAACATGGACACGTGCAGGCACCAACTCTATCTGGAAGACGAGAAGAAAGAAATTCATTGTGCCTACACAGCAGTGGTCCTCAGTGGAGCACAATTCTGCAGCCCCTCTCTCCTTCTAACCTCCCCCCTTGGACAGCATTTAGCAATGTCCATGTTCATTTCTAGTTGGCGCAACTGAGGGGAGTTACTGGCATCCAGGCTTGAGGCCATGGATGCTGCTAAATATCTTATAATGAACAGGATAACTTCCCGCAAGAAGGGATTATCTGACCGCCAACATCAAGGGCCATTCTTGATCAATCCTGCTGCAGAGTACAAGGGGAATAACAGGATGTGAAGTCAGACTGTACTGGCCATGGGCAATAATAATACCTTCCTTATGGGGCACCTGGGAGGCTCAGCCAGTTGGGCGTCTGCCATCGGCTCCAGGCGAGATCCCGGGGTCCTGGGATCAAGCCTCGCATTGGGCTCCCTGCTCAGCGGGGAGTCTGCTTCTCCCGCTCCCTCCGCCTCTCCCCCCACTTGTGCTCTTGCTCGCTCTCAAATAAAATCTTTTTAAAAAATAATACCTTCCTTATTTAAAATACACACGCTTTAGCATTTAGCACCAGGAGAATCTCCAAGTTCATGATGGTTGGGGGCACTTGCCTTCCTACAGACCCTTACATTATTTCTGCTTACTTTCAGCTTCCTCTTGGTAATGTTCTCACCCTGATTTCTGGCCCTCAGTAAGCTGTGCTGCTTCCACATGAAGACAGACTTGAGGTGATGGATGGGAGTTTGGACAATCTAAGGGATGGTGGAGAGAGTAGTCCAGACATTTGGAAAAACAAAAGAAGGGCACAATGCAGAAAACTTGAAAGATATTTCAGCAACAGTACATATGTCAATAGAGGGCAGGAGATGAATTCACACCGGTACCCTTTAAAGGATTATTAACACACAAACACTGACCACAGTAAATACAATATAGGGGTTCAATGGAACCCAGATCACAAGAATTCAGCATCTATTTTTTTTTTTTTTTTTAATTAAGGAAAGGAAACTAGATAGGGCAGGGGACAGACTGAGAAAGGGAGCCCAGGGAAGACAGGAGAGGCTTTTCTGCCTCGAAGAATCCTTCACAGAGCTCCATCTACAATCACCCACCATGGACGATGGTTAGGAGCACAGACTTGGTCTGTATTTCTTCTACTCATTTCCCCCTTTGTGCAGCAAAGAGATGAGTATTTTTCCAAAGCAATCTTTTTACTAGAAAACAAAGTGAAAAACAAAGGAAACAAAAGCAAGCAAATTTACCAAGTAAACTTTATGATACTTATTTTAAAAGCAACGGAGGGGTGCCTGGGTGGCTCAGTCAGTTAAGCATCCAACTTTTTAAAGATTTTATTTATATATTTGAGAGAGAGAGCAAGTGAGCGTGCATGAGCAGGAAGAGGGGCAGAGGGAGAGGGAGAAGCAGACTGCCGCTGAGCAGGGAGCCCGACTTGGGCCTCAATCTTAGGACCCCGAGATCCTGACCTGAGCTGAAGGCAGACGCTTAACCGACTGAGCCCCCCAGGTACCCCAGGTGTCCAACTCTTGATTTTGGCTCAGGTCGTGGTCTCGGGGCCCGAGATCAGCCCCTCATCAGGCTCCACACTCATTACGGAGTCCGCTTGTCCCTGTCCCTCTCCCTCCCCCCTGCCCAGCCCCGGCTTGCACTCACTCTCTCTCTAAAACAAATAAAATAAAATCTTTAAAAAATAATTTTAAAAAGGCAAATTGAAGATTAACTTGGGGGCTCAGTTTCTGAAGCCTTCCCATGTCCTTGTCTCAACTTGCCTCACTGGACTGGATGCTAAATCGTTCTTCAGCACTTTATGCTGAGGCAGATATGGTTGAAGCCAATTCAAGGTGATACACTACCTCTTAGAACCCACGTCTAGTTGTGGGTCAGTCCTTCAGGCCCTAAGTCACAGTGTAGTTCAAAAATCTGTATTCAGCTTTGGACCCAGGTGAGCCTTGGGCTTTAGGATATCCTACCCTGGCTCAGCCACCAATTTCTTCCCTCTGCTGCAAGAAATCTCTCCTGACTTACAGCCCTTGGCCCTTTTCTTTCTGACATATGGTTTGCTTGAAGTGTATTCCTTAGCCAGTTATTAGAGCTGTTTTCTACCTTGAATAGAATGCTTTCCCTTAGTCAGGTTTGGTGAAGGGGGTCAGAACATACCACCCCAAAATATGCCACTTTGGCATCCCAGTTATTTTGAGCTGAATGCACTGGAGAAAGAGCAGATGTAGGCAAGGCTCTCTGGTCTCCCCGCTTTGTAATGAAAAGGAGGTCATAAAATTTCCCATGAGAGAGACCCCCTCCCTATATCAAGAACAGAAGAATATTGTTATCACTGTAATACTGTTATCACCAGTCTGGGAGTCAAAGTCAAAATGAATCTGTACAAACAGACCCAAATAACCCTCATCATCTCCCATTAGTTTCCCCATACATATCCTCGTCATGGTCCCACAACTCAGACAGTTTAAGCCCTTTTATCACATTGCCACTTAAGCTTTTTGGCCTAATGGCTTCTTTGGGGCTTCATTTTCCTTCTGAAGACTCCCAGATACACAAAAAAATGTCTATGCTTTTCTCCTGTTAATGTCTTATGTCAGTTTAATTCTTCAACCAGCCACAGAACCTAACAGGGTAGGAGGAAGCTTTTCCTCCACTACAGGGCAAATACATTCTTTTCCTGGACGCGGAGTCACTTAGGTTCTCCAAGAACTTCTCCTCCCTTACACTGGCTGACCTCTGGGCCTCCCACTCCCCATCTACCTACCCACCGGCAAACCCCTGCAGGATGGTTAAGATAATCAAGAGGTCAGTATGGAGGGGGTCAAAGAAAAGTTCAACTCGATCACCAAAAAGTGTAAATTTGCGAGCAAGTACCAAGAAATCCAATGAAATGGAGGAACTGCAGTTATGGAAAAAGAATTGGCTCAGGAGTCAGAATTCGAATTCGACAAATAAACAATGATGTTGGGCAAATCAGTGAGCCTTCCGGGCCTCAGTTTCCCCACTAATAGGGCATAACATTTCTCCTTCCAGGGATGAAATGTGGCTCAAACTGGAAAATGAATGTGAAAGCATTTTGCAAATTAAAAGCCTTATAAAATGTACTTACTATCATTACTGAGCACAGTATACATTCTGTAACATGCCAGTAACACATGGAATTTTAGTCAACATTAGCTACCCTGCCATACCACCTGGGTGGTTAACACTCTCAATTCATTATTCAATAGCCAAAGTGAGCCCATCTTTTTATACCTAATTCATGATGCAACTACGAAAATAAAGCCACTCAAAATCCTACTTATTTAAATTGTTCAGAATGCCCTAATTTAGTATAAGAGATACTATCTTTTCAATTAAAAAGTTGCTATCACAGGGGCACCTGGGTGGCTCAGTCAGTTAAGCATCTGACTCTTGGTTTTGGCTCAGGTCATGATCTCAGGGTGGTGAGATCGAGCCCCACGTCGGGCTCTGTGCTCAGTGCAAAGTCGGCTTAAGATTCTCTCTTTCCCTCTCTCTCCCCCTCTGCCCCTCTGCCGGCTCAAGAGGGCTCGCTCAAATAAAATTTTTTTATATATTTTTTTAATTTTATTTTATTATGTTGTGTTAATCACCATACATTACATCATTAGTTTTTGATGTAGTGTTCAAATAAAATCTTAAAAAAAAAAAGTTCCTATCACAAGGATGTGTTGTCAACAAACTCAAAAAAAGTGAACAAATAGTATATGAGAATCAATTTCTAGCTTGAAATAGCTTGAAAAACTAAGACAGATGGGGTGAGAGCATGATAGGAAGAAAGACAAGGTAGAAAATGACTACCGCTGATGGGGGAAATTGAGGGAGTCATACATTTAGTGGCACGTCGTCATCTTGTAAGGATCAGTGATGTTTCTTTTCCATTAATCTTTTTTAACTGGGTGGCTTTAAAAGCAGTAACTGCTTTACTGTTAAAAACTACTTCTGGTATTAATGAGATTTCTCAAAACAAGAGTGGAAAACTGCTTGCAACCAAAACAAAACCACATCTCCAAACTGATGCCTCACTGGGCTCAGTGAAACATGTCCTATCACTGTCACCTATGATCTAGGGATACAAATGGACAGTAGACAGGGTGTTTAAAATTGCTTCGGATTTGCTCAGCCTTCAGACAGAACTTCAACTTTACATGAAATACAGGAAATTAGAGGACAAGCTAAACACCAGCACACAGCAATCAGACAAATTCAAAAGACAGACTTCCGTGGGGCCACCAGCCAAGTGCTTCTCCGAGACGGTGCCACGAGGGAAAAGATGTGCTAGCTCAGGGGGTTGGCAAGCTGTTGCTGGCAGACCAACCCCTATCTTTCTTTGCCCCTGAGCTAAAAATGGTTTTACATTTTTAAATAGCTGGGGGCGGGGGGGGGGAAATCAAAAGAATAATAGGATTTTGTGAAACCTAAAAATTATAAGAAACTCAAGTTTCGGTGTCCAAAAAGGTTTACTGGAACACAGCCACACCCATCTGTTTATACAGTGTCCATGCCTGCTTCTGAGTGACAAGATCAGAGTATTTGCGATAGTGATCATATGGTCCACAAAATAAAAAATATATACTATATGGCCCTTAAGGGAAAAGCTGGCCAACCTCTGTGCTAGATACAAAACTTACGGGCATCCAAATACGTGGCTCTGGATTGGATACTGTTTTGGACACGACCACCTTATAAAAGAGGCTCCAGAGAGACCCCTTGCCCGTTCCATCACATGAGGACACAATGAGAAGGCAGCAGCTAGAAACCAGGAAGGGGGTCCTCACCAGAACGCAAACATGCTAGCGCCCTGACCGTGGACTTCCCAGCCTCCAGAACTGCGAGAAATACATTTCTTATTTATAAGTCACTCAATCTGCAATATTCTCTTATAACAGCCCAAATGGACTAAGGCAATCTATAACATCAGCTTCTCTCTCAAGGTGTACTTACCAAGTAGGTGGATTTTATCTCCCAGTCTATCAAACCTGTGCACTTCTTTCCGTCCCCCCCCACCATAACACTCCAGTCAGCCAACTCCAGCCCGAACGCCACTTTGACTCCCCTTCTGTTCTGTTCTCCACCCGACCCATGGTTTCTTTCATTCATAAATCTGATCATGACACTCTTTTTTTTTTTTGGGTGTTCAATAATTATTTATTGAAAGAAATGAGCAAATAAATCCCAGGCTCCGCTTAAGCCATCCCCACACACACACACACGCACACCCATGACACTCCAAACCCACGCGGAGATCATGACACTCTTAACTGGACTTCTATTAGGATGAAAATCAAGGTGCTAACATGGTAGGACCTTGGCTCTGCTAATCTCTTTAGCTCATTCTATACCATCCTCCCACCCTCTCAGCCCCTTCCCCATTTCTCTCTGTTCCAGACCCACTGGTCATTTTTTCAGTTCCTCAAAAGTACCACGTACCCTCTTGCCACAGGATGTTTGCACAGGCTGTTCTGTTTGGAACCTTCTGCCTTTCTTGGCCTACTGAACTCAATTTTTCAGAGCTCAGTCCAAGTGTCACTTCCTCAAGGAAACTTTTCTGACCTGCCGGACTGTTTTGTTCCTCACCAAATACCCGGAGAACCATGCTACCTTTCTTCAGTGCCCTCATGTCTGTAACTGTGGTAAAGCCCTTAGTGCATTCATGAGGCTGTCTCCACCACGAGACTGTGACCTAGTTTCTGACCACCACCGCTTCCTAGCATTTAGCACACTGGATGGCACACAGTAGAGACTCAGTAAATACTTTCACAGTAAATACTTTAAAAGGAATGAATGACTAGGTTGCTTAAGGGAATCAAAGACAAATAGGAAATACGATCCAATCCCTAGAGAAATGGAATATACAAAAAAGGTGGCCAAAAACCCCAACTGGCTTGCTTCTAGGGCCACAGGGCAGGATCAGAATCCTGTTGAAAAAAGACAACTACAGATTAATCCTAGGTACCTAAAAGCTGGATGGCCCGAAGGGATAGTTATGCTACTAATTACTGTCAGCTGCTCTCTCATTGGCCCATGGAGGGGGGTGGGGACTGCTAGACTAGGAATCATCTAAAGTCGTGCTGCTCAAACTAGGGGTGTTCCGGGGCGCCTGGTGGCTCAGTCAGTTAAGCTTCCAACTCTTGGTTTGGGCTCAGGTCATGATCTCAGGGTCCTGGGATCGAGCCCCACCTGGGGCTCCGCACTCAGCAGGGAGTCTGCTTGAGGATTCTCTCTCCCTCTCCCTTTGCCCCTCCCCCCACTTGAGCATGCATGCTCTCGAGCTCTAAAATAAATCAACCACCAAAAAAACAAACAAAATTATGGGTGTTCCACAGAGTATGTAACACTTCGAGATTTCATGGAGTTTCAATTTTACTTCAGAAGATTTAGGGGGTAAAATATCTTAATTTAAAAAGGGCACTATATTATTTCAAAGATAAACACAAAACATCCAAAGAAATGTAAATGCGTCAAGAGTTAGTTACACATCACTGCGGCCACCCCTACCACCCCTGGAATATGCTTCCTTCTACGCAGAAATCTATTAAACAACTAGGGAAGGATATACTTAAAAAGTTTAAACTGGCTATCTCAGGAGAGTAGGGAAAAAAATGTATTCAAAATAAACGCACCCTCTTCAAGAAGTCTTTCCGAACTTATCTTACCAAAAGGTTCAAATTCCTTTATCAATTTTCTTACCACCATGGTACTAAAACTACGTATATTGTTTTACCCATTCATTCATACTTCCATTGACCATCACTGTACTAAGTCCCTGGGAAACAAACACTACGGAGCATTTGCCTTAAGAGTGTGGTCTAGTGGGAAAGAGAGACACATACATATTTAATTATAAACTAATGTGTCAAAGGGTAGAGTTATGAAGTCTGCTCTTGCAACTAAAAATCAACTAAGCAAGAAGGTAGTCAGTGGGATATTAGAGGCAAAAGTGACATTATGGTCCCGAACTGCCACTCTAAAACCTTGTCCAAGGCAAGAAACAGCATGTCCAAGTGTTTGTCAAAGATAAAAGGGATGAGGCTGGAACAGAGGGCAGGACCAGAACACGGATCGGTTTTGTATGCTGGGTCAAGGTACTTCAACTATCCTGAGGACAGTAACTGAAGGATTTGAAGCAGAAAAAAACCGTAGTTGATTTTTACAGACCACAATGAAGGCTGTGTGTATGATGCGTTTAAGGAGACATGACTGGAGGCAGGGATTTAGTTTTAGATCACAAATAATAAGCTGTCTTTTCCTTGTGGAATGTTTCATGGCCCTTAGCCCATCTCCCCCACTAACTGTATCACAGATTGGAGTAGAGAAGCAGACAGACACCACACCTGGAAAATGTCTACAACTACTGAGGACTACACCCCAACCCCACCCCTGGCTCTCCCACAGCATTTTTATGCTTCTTTTGTGGCACTGAAAACACTCTCCCCTGCACTTGCTTTGACTGTACATATCTCTCTAGTCCGAAAAATAACTGCACCACTCGAATCTTTCATAGTTCCAAAAAGTTAGCACAAAGTCTTTGGAAAAAATATCGCTTAAAATAACTCTCAGATCTAAGACTACATTTCCAATTGCCCAGTAAATGTTTCCAGCTGGACGTCCTATAAGACTCTCAAATTTAACCTAATCCACATGGATCTCACTACATCTCCTACCCATTGCCAAACTAATTATGCTTCCATTTCATATTTAGGTATTTATCCCAACTCTGAGTCATCTCTGACTGTTCACTCTCCCTTACTCCCATGAACACCCGCCAAATGCTGCATATGTACATCTCTTCTATTTCTCTCTCCTTTTTCCACTGCCCTAGTTCAAGCTCGGAAATGTTTCCCCATCTCTCCCCCTCCCCCATAGAACCTGCAGTAACTAACAGGATTGCCTTATTAAAGCAGAGATGTGGTCATTGCCCTTTCCCACCTTCAAGTAGCTGGAAACACCCCAAAGACAAGATCACACCCAGCTTTACTAACTGTTGTAACGCACAGCCCCAGGTTCCTGGTACATAACTGGCATTCCATGATTCATTTGATGAAGAAAGGTTGAAAGCCTTCAGCGAAGCTCCACTCTACACACTAAAAGTAAACTCAGCCAGACCTTTGAGTCCCAAGTTATCCTTCCAATCCTAACTCTACAGCTTTTCCCATGTGCCTGGTAGTAAATACTCTTACCCCTTTGGTTCCTGTCGCATCTTCCCCCGTCTTGTTCTACTGATGGTGAACAGATTATTGTTCTTGCCAAGTAATTGAATTTGTTTTTCTCCCCACTATTTGTGTCCTCCAGTTTCTGCACCAGATGGTGATGCCAGCAGATCAGGGACCGGGTCTCTGCGCCCTGTGTTCCTAGCCGGTGCCTGGCCCCCCAGGAGCGCTCAGTAACTGTGCTATGAATGCACGAATTAGTGAGTGAACGGGTGCGACACCGAGAGGGGAAGGGGCGGGAGGTGCACATGGGATGGAGGGGAATACAATGAGTGGCCTCTTTTTTTGGCCTACTTTTGCTTCCTTTTTTTCTTTTTACTGAATACAACACACATGTTGGAAAGCGCATACATCATTGTACAGCTCGTTAATTTTCACAGATGTGTGATACCAGCACCCAGGCCGAGAAGCAGAATATTAACGACACCCAGAAGCCTCCCCGCGCCCTCTTCCACTGAGTGTCCTCTCGACCTTCAGAAAGCCGGAGAGCTCAAGTCCTGGGCCCTTGGCCGCGGTAAGCGACGCCCGTGGGTGGTCTGAAAAGCCCAAGAACCGAGAAGACGCTTACCCACAAACTTGAAGCGACTCATGTTAGCAGCGCCGGCTCCTCCCCGGCGGAAGCGGAAGTAGTCGCCGTCGCCCCGCCCTTCCGGCTGCCCCGCCCCTAGGCCCGGCCTCCGGCTTCCCGGCAGCCCCCGCGGCCGCTGGAGGAAGCGGGTCGTCATGGCGTTCTGCGGGCCGGGTCCCTACCTGACCCACCAGCAAAAGGTGTTGCGGCTTTATAAGCGGGCGCTGCGCCACCTGGAGTCGTATTGCGTCCACAGGTGGGAGAGGGAGAGCCGGGGCGCGGGGAGGTGACCCCGGGGATCCTCACAGAGGCTGAGAGGCCTTGGGGGACCGAGCGACTCAAGGACATGGGGGACGAAGTGGGAAGGCGGCCATAGACTCGGGTTCAAATCCACGCTTCGTCGCTTCTAGCTGCGAGACCTTGAAGAGTTGTTTATCTGGCCCAGGCCTCAGTTTTCTGTTCAGGAAGAGCGACGCAGGACCAGCGCAGAGGGTTGCTTGACGATTAAATAAAGGAAAGTGCCTAAAACTCTAGTTGTGCGTCCAGCGCTCACTATATAAGAGCTTTCTTCTTGACCTTCTTGTTGCTAATATTAGCAGCAGGAATATGTGCATTGTTTTCTGTAGTCCTCATAACAACTCCAGGAGTTAGGGATTATTTAGCCTTAATTTACAAGTAAGAAAATAGGCATGGAGAGTAACTTGCCAAGGCCCTACAGCTGGTGAGTGGCCGGCCAGGATTAAAACCCAGGTGCTAACCTCAAAGCATCACCAGTCTCCCACTTCTCCAATCAACTTTCCTCTTTTTAGCTTCAGCCCTTTCCACTATTTTCACATCCACATAATTCTTTACCAGCCACGTCGTTCTCTTTCTTCTCTCCATCCGAGAGTAGTCTTAGGACAGAGTCTTAAAACATGGATTTTCGTTACCTGGAGGCAGTGCATGTGTGTGGATGCTGGGCCTCCACTGCCTCATGGGAATCCTAAAGCCTAGTCCCAGGAGAAGGGCTTCTGGGAGAAACCTCTAAACGATGGGAAACTAAGTAGGTCTGGAAAAGTTGTGGAGGGTATCCTTAAAGCCCACATTGCATATTTGTGAGTATTGGAAAGTCATTGACCTACTTTGCTAGACAAAGATGGCCAGGTTCATTGTAACATTGTTAGTTTCTTCCCTGATTTGTTCCTTATTCATTCATCTGACAAAATTTGCAACTCAGGTTCTATGCTGGCTACTGAATAAACAAAAACTAGTAAGTCCTGTTTCTCAGCTGTAACCGCTCACGGATTAATGGGGAAGATGGACATGTAAACAAATAAGAATTATCACTCTTATAAAGATGAAGGAAGTTGAGCTGTCAAGAATTCAGATAACACTGAACTGCATCTGGGAGTATTAAAATCCATAGTCCTGGAGGAGAAGATGAAAGCATCTCCTATGATAACACTGACTCAGTGGTTTTTAAGTCTCACTGACGTCCTCTCCCAGGACTTTTCTTCATCCATTTGTCCTCCGTGCTATTTGTTCTCCATGGTTCCATCCCAGGTCCTTGGTGGTGGTGTATATGCTTTGGGCAGCCTCATCTAATGCTGGGACTTGAGTTACCACCTAGGCTCACTTGTCTCTAGAGCTGTTTTCCATTTATTTGTTAGATAACCTACAGTTCTCTGAAACTCAACTTGTCTTAATGCCTTAAAACCAAACTCTACCTCATTTTGATTTTCTTTCTAAATTCCCTGTCTCAGCTAATAGCATTGATTAGTAATTCAGTCACTCAGCTTTAAGTCTTAGAATCGTTCTTAAGTACTCCCTACTTATTCCGATGCCAGTGACACACGTGCTTGTATGCAGTGTTTATTTGGACACTGATTTTTGTAAATTCTCTCCACAGTGTAATAATATTGTAACTGACATTGAGCAGAGGAGGTACCAGGCATCTGTCTGAAGTGTGTTGATATGTTTTAACTCCTCAAATCTTTAGGATACTTTTAAGATCTAGATACTGTTACTAACACTTTTGTAGAGGAGGAACCCATGGCCTAAAGACATTAATTTACCCAGATTACACAGCTAGTAAACTAAGATTTAGTCTGAAACGATCTGATTTTAGCAGACACTCTCATAATTCTGTAATGTAAATGTTTCTCTCCTGTCTCCTACCATCACAGGTGCCTGCTTCAGGCCCTTCTCATCTGTGGCTTGGATTATTGTCGAAGCCAAATGATCTCTGCTTCCGTTTCTTCTAGAACCTGACCTTAACTTGCCTACAATCGTGCAGTTAGTGTCAGAATTAGGATTCAAACCCAGATCTGTGTGATTGATTCAAGCAATAGTTTCCAGTGTGTAACACCTCCCTTCCTACTCACCTTTGTATCTCCAGAATTTAGCACAGTGCCTAGCACAAGGTAGGAGGAATCTCAGTAAATTGTCATTCAATGAGTGTTGAATGATCCGACAGAGGCTGTAGTTTTTCTCTCTTGCAAATTATCTTTTTTTGTGTGTGTTTGAATCAGCATTCCTTTTTTGGAGGAGAGAGAGGGGAAAGTGGTTAGGTTGTGTTTAATACAGTATTTTTTTTTGCTGCTGCCGCCGTGTGGGGGGCTGCCGAGGAGGCAGTCATAATGATGTGGCTGCTTCATTGGCAGGGTCTGGGGTGCCTCCAGGTAGTTACGCTACACATTCAGAAAACGTTAGTAGAAGTGCAGCCTCTTGTCAGACAGTAATCCTGCTCAGCTGAGTAGATAACCTTTCTAATCTCCAAAACCATTTTGGTTAAAGGGACAAATACCGGTACTTCGCTTGTTTGATGAGAGCCCGGTTTGAAGAACATAAGAATGAGAAGGACATGGTGAAGGCCACCCAACTGCTGAGGGCGGCGGAGGAAGAATTCTGGCACAATCAGCATCCTCAGCCATACATCTTCCCTGAGTCTCCAGGAGGGACCTCCTATGAGAGATATGAGTGTTACAAGGTAGGTGAGCACTGCAGTGGTGACTGCCTTCGGAGAGGCAGACCTTTTTTCTCCCGTCCCAAACCTCAGCCCCAAATCCGCTTGCCCCGTTAGGGGCAGCTAGGCAAATTTCTTTCCTGCCAGTGGTAAATACTTTTCTATTTGCAGGTGTCCATTTTCTCTGTCCCAGGTGACATTCTTGTCGCCTTGTCTTTCTGAACTCAGCTCCAAGGTCTTGGAGTATCTTTTTGGCAAAACAATGCGCTAAATTACTTGGTATATAACTCATTTTGGGATCTTAAAGTTAACCAATTCGGATTGGTGCTTAGTATTTTGGAGCAATTACGGTTAACAGTCCCGCACCGCGTCGAGCTGCTCTGTGTAATTAGAGAATGCAGATCAGAGAGGATTGGTGCCAGCTGTCTTTGAACTGACCTTGAGGTTTCTCAGCCCTTGGCTCTCTGACTCTGAGATGTTCTGTGTCAGGGTCAGCTCACCCTCCGTAGGTCGTTGTGCAGCACCTGAGACGTCTGATGCTTGCAGTGGGTATAAAAATACACCGTCATTTTTGCCTTTTGCCTCCTGAGCAGGCCCTGCAGGTGGCATGCCCACACCTCCTATGGGCTGACGCGGTGATTTCCCCTCCTGACAGGTGCCCGAGTGGTGCTTAGATGACTGGCATCCCTCCGAGAAGGCGATGTATCCTGATTACTTTGCCAAGAGAGAGCAGTGGAAGAAGCTGCGGATGGAAAGCTGGGAGCGGGAGGTGAGTCTTCCCTGCCTTTCGCCTCACGGTTTGGCCCACATGGTCCGCGCCTGGAAGGGGCTCAGGTTCTTGTCCCCAGGTGCAGAAGTCCAGAGTCCAGTTATGACAGTTACTGCGGCCCCTTGCCTCTCAGACACACTTGCGTTTCTAAATGTGGTAAACGTAACCTTTACAGCCTTCTTGCAAACGGGTGACAGGGTGTCGCTGGTCTCTTTGGGTTTTCTGCTCTTTGATTTTGCTTCTCCCCTCCTTCTCCTCAGTCCTCTGCCTGACCATCTTCCTGTACCCTCCTTTCCCTGAACTTTCCTCTCCACCAGCGTCTTGGACATTTTTCATTCGTGGTGTCTGATTTACATTTTTAAAAGCTCAACTTTACTGTAGTGTGAAGAGTATATTGGAGAGGGCAAGAGGAGAAGTGGAGAGACCAATTTGGGGTTGTTGCAGTTTGGTCAGAAGATTATGGCAACCAGCATGGGGGTAGGGGGGATGCAGTGAATAGGGAAAGAAATCGATTCAGGGTATCATTTGGCGGGATATGAAGGCTGACTGGATGTGGGGGATGCATGAGGGACAGGGAGGAATCGAGAATGAGATCCACGTTAACACCTGGAGTCTGGTGATGGTTTATTGAGATGAAGAAGAGGAAAAAACGGGCACCAGTCGGTTAAACATCTGACTCGCGATTTCTGCTCAGGTCGTGATCTCAGGGTTGTGAGATGGAGCCCCATGTCCGGCTTCACACAGTGGGGAGTCTGCTTCTCTGCCCCTGCCCCTGCATGTTCCCTCTCTCCCTCTCTCTCAAATAAATAAAAAATAAAAAAAAAGAAAAAACAGGTGTCAGGGGGACAAGTAAGTGTTTGGTTTTAAATTTGTTAAATTTGAGAATGCTGTGAGACACCAAGTGAGATGTGAATAGGCGACTTTGGGTGTAGGAACCTGGAACTCAAAGGAGAGATTGGAGCTCGAAACAAATTTGTGAGTTATCCATTGTTTTAAAAGCTGTGGAAATGAAGGAGATCCTTATGAGAGAGGAGAAAGAGCAGAAAAGTCACAGGCGCTCCCACTTGCGGAGGTGAGGAAAGGAGGCAGCAAAGCACCCAGCAAGGGGAGAGGGGTGACAGCGAGTCCAAGCCAAGAGAAAGTGTTTCAGGAACAGCCAGTCAGGGTTGGTCATTTTTGCTGAAAGTTGCTAAAAGGTGGAATAGAGTGAGGGCCGGAAATAATGTCCACGGACTGTGGCTGTAGGAAGGGCATTCGTGACCTTGGAGAGCCTTTTCTGGAGGGTTTAATCACACCAGTAAGAGTGAGCAGAAGGTAAGAGAGAGAAGACAGTGGCGGGGGGAGGGGGAGGAATTCTTGAGAAGTTTCGCTGGAACAGTAACTGGAGGCCAAGGCATTATTTTCTTTTTAAGATAAGAAATGATGCATGTGTGCTGAGAGAAGGTTCGGGGCGAGGGAGAAATGGACAGTGTTGAAGCAAGGTGGAAGAGGTCAAGGGGGAAAGCTTTGGAGAAGAGCGACGGGATCCCAAGCACGTGTGAGGGCCTCTGAAAGGAGAACGGGTTCTTCCTCCACTAGAACTGCATAGACGGTGCATGTACATACATCCGGGCTGGAAGGTTTGACGATGGGAAAACGAGAGTTCTATGTGACAGCTTCTCTGTTTTAGCAAAGAGGAAAAAGGCATGAAGTGGGCGCAGCCTGTTTTGGAGAATGTGGAGAAGATGTGGGAGTCACGGCAGAGGATGAGATCGCTGGGAATAATGATAGGATTGCCAGGTGGTGGTGAAGGCCCATTTGAAGTTGGGACTAATTAATGTGTTGTGACGTTGGTTTGTTGCAGCATTTTTTTCTTTCTAGCAACACCAGCTGTCTGGGTGCAGTCTGGAAGGTGGATGGTGTGGTGTGTCCAGTGGAGAGTGTCGAGAGACTAGAGGTTACTCAGAAGGGAGTGATTGCCATGATGGGATGGAAGCGGCTAAAGCAGGCACAGAGTCGGGAGGCTGATGCAGAGAAGGACAAATTGGGTCAGAGGATCTGTGAACTGGCAATTTCTGCGTTTCAAAAAGCATTTTCAAGGGGACATTTAAGCACATGAGCTGGAGAGGACTTCTGTGGTTAGATAGTGAGATATTTGATCCACGATTGTCTTTTAAGATTTAGAGAGCACACACTCGAGCTGGGGGGGGGGGGGGGTGGCGGGCAGAGGGAGAGAATCCTTGAGTGGACTCCCTGCTCAGGGCAGAGCCCAGTGCGGGGCTTGATCCCAGGACCCTGAGATCGTGACCTGGGCCAAAACCAAGAGTCAGACAGTTCACCGACAGAGCCACCCAGGCGCCCCTGATTCATGACTTATATGTTCTTTTAAGTTATATATAATTTGAAAGTTATATGGGTTCTGGTGATAAGGTCCAGGATGTTGACTGCAGAAGTTGTTGGCCAAGGTGGAGTGAAAGGAGAGTCATTGTGACCAAGGAGGGCAGTGCTTGCTAAGAAATGTCTCCTCATTTGTAAACTGGAGGTGTGTTTATTCATGGAGAGCAGCAGGTTTGCTCTTCAGCTGGTGCCGGATAACCTCCTCTTCTCCACAAAAACCTTCTTTACCTAGTTCGTCTCACTGTTATTAAACAGCACATACGCTAGAGACTCAGGTCACCCACGATCCAGAATTGAGTTTTCTGGAGGAAGCTTTAGAAAACCATTATCTGGGGAGGGGGTCCCTTACATGTCCTCTTCTATGGGGACAGTGATAGTCTTGGAGATCACTGGAACTTGGGGTGGGTGGGCAGGATCAGGCAGAACAGAGCACATTTTCACATGTGATTTCATGGTATCTCTTGTCCTGGTCGCTATTGGGGGGGGCTTTAAAATGAACATCTCTAATATATATGAATTAAGGTTTCCTAATGGTGCTTTTGGAGAGCACGTAGCTGAGACATAAAAATATTTTTTAGGGGGTACAGGTCGGGGACCATAACAAAGGGAATGGGACTGGTAATGGTCAGTTTTGCATCGTAAGAGATGGGGTGGGAGGGTTTCTCAGCTTTGCTGTTTTAAGAATGGGAAAACCCTTAAGCAGAATTGTTTCTCTGAGTTAAACTGTGGGTATAAACATAAGGCAGGTATATATAAAAACCACCGCGGCAGGTTTTCCAGTCAGCTCGACTCTGATGGTTCCTCCCTTCCCCCTTTCCAGGTTAAGCAGCTGCAGGAGGAAACCCCAGTTGGTGGTCCCAGCACTGAAGCTTTGCCCCCGGCCCGGAAGGAAGGTGATCTGCCCCCGCTGTGGTGGCACATTGTGACCAGGCCCCGGGAGCGGCCCATGTAGCGGGAGAGGGAGACACCCCACCAGCCAGTCGCGCTTGCAAGTGAAATAATTTACAGCACATAGACACACTTGCCCTAATAAAAGTAACTCAATACGGTACGACTGCTGCGTTCTTCCGGGGGTCTGCACGACGCCAAGCGCGTGTGCCCCCGTCGTCTCTTCCCACTTGCGCAGAGAAGTATGGGAAGTGTGGCCAAGTGTCCTCTGCCCCAGGAAGTCCTATTGCTAGCACGTGTTATCAGGGAAAACAGCAGAACCAGATACAAGATTTACTCTTGAGGATTTTAGTTGAACAGACCCTATTTGAAGGCTTAGTGACTGGGATGAATACAAAGAGAAGGTATGCAAATCCTGAGGACTTGAGAAAATCTTTTTGGTTTTGTAAAGGTGCCAGGAATGACATTTTAGTGTGATTAAAAGGTTAACTCTAAGCAGCACATACTCAACGAATCAGCCTGGAGTTCACGGGCTTCGCTCGGGAGCGGAGGTTTGGGGGCTGGGGTGCAGCTTCCCCGGGACGGTTTTCCGGCTCTGCCTCTCTACTGTAGCTTGGGTGGTCTGCGGGCTCCCAGGTGAGGGGACAGCAGAACTCTAAGTGTTGGAAGAAGTGTCTTTAAAAGGTAGAGCCATTTTTAAAACCATCATCAACCAAACCCATTGGCTTTCAGTTGGTGATAACTCACTAGAATTACGTTCAAACAGTTCATGAGTGGAGGCTGCTAGTGTTCTTAGGGCCCAGGGCCATCCCAGAAGTAACGTTCTCTGGTTTCCTAGTAAGCCTAGTCGGAGTCTCCGTGCGTCTCCTAACAGTTGATGAAGACTTGCAACTGAATTTTAATAAGTCTTGACATCCAGGACTTTTTCTAGTGGTTCTTTATTTATAATGTAGGCTGAAGCAATTGTTACAAGGTAGAAGGGAGACACATTACACAATTGTTATTTATACAAGTTTAGAACAAAAAACTGCACGGGGAGAGGTCAACTCTCAGTACGAACTAGCAACTAAACCACAATAATTTACCTTTAGAAACGATTTCTTTATTTTTAGCTGTGACCCTGCTTTTACAATATGCAAAAACACAAACAGAACTACCCAAGGTGTGTCCTCACATTCTTTCTACATTGAATTTGGCAACATTTTATATTAAATTTATTCAGATTATACTAACGTTTAAAAACTAAACAAGTGAAAAGCTGTACCAAGGTACAGTTACATCCATTTATTTCCAAGGTTTAAAATACCACTTTTATCTATTGTAATTACCTTGCAGTGATTTCTGCTTTTGCAAAAACCATCTCAAGCATCATATGCACAATGCATCAGCTACTTTTAGTCATCAAGATTGGTGGGCTAAACCACAGGCACTACTGTTGCTTATATTCTGTAGAAGGAGCTTGTTTTTCAAAGAAAAAAAGCTTGAATAGTTTCTAATAATCATGCCTTTGCTTTAAAGCCATAACATAAAATGCCCTTGAGCAATCACAGCAGTGTTAAATGTTAATATATAGAACAGTGACTGTACAGGTACGTTACTCTCACATCCGATGCAGTTAGGTATGAAAGCAGAAGATTATGTAATTGAAGATCAGAGCCAACAGAAACCTGCAGGGTCTGCGGGACCCACCAAGCTCCGGTTTCTTCAAGAGAAACTGACCCGAGTGCTAAGGGGCTTGCTTGGTCTTTTTGGACATGTCTTCTCCAAACAAGATCCCTTTAAATCTACAAATCTCTGTTGGCTTTAGGGAATGGGCATTAGAACAAATTTAACTTTCACTTAAAAAAGAAAAGACATAAATCCATTCCAAAAAACATTACCTAGAATACCAAAAAAAAAAAAAAAAGAAGGGACAGTATAGTGGTCAGATTCCCAGTGACAATAAATAAATCCTCCGCTCTTCAATGTTTGGTATGATGCCAATTAACTGCCACTTATTTAAAAGAAGAGAAGAAAAACAAGCCCCCAGGTCGGTAAACACATTGGCAAGTTGCTAGATTCCAAGCTGGTTACCCTTGTTAAATCCGCTCGAGTTTGTTCAAAATATTTGGGCTTTTCAACGCGCCCAGCCTGCTGGGCACGGTTAAGTAAAAGGCATTGGCTATATCTAAGAATTCCCTGCTATCATTTTTAAATGTTTTCACATTTTTAAAACTGCCTTACCCTTTTTGGATGTATTTGGATTCAATGAACGTGGGTACGAGAGACGAGTAACTGAAGGGGGGCGGGGGGGGGGCTCTGGGTCTACCCGGTGGCGGCAGCATGCACGGGACTGGAGGTGGGTGCTGTGTGCAGTCAAGAGGAATCGTGGGACAAAGGAAGTCCTTAAACACCCTACAGAAACAAACACTGCAATCCAGTATGGCTTATTCGGATGCATTTACCATGAAGCTACTAGAAATTCAACCTACGAGGCTACTCTTAAATGTTAACAGGATCGGCTATGTTGACTGTGTGCCCCTCCCACGGCCCTCCCCCCCAATCCCAACAGAGTCTACCATTTCCGGATTTACTTCACTCCGAATATTGCTCATCATTTGTTACTCCTGCTTTTCTCAGCCAGAACATACTCCATGTAAATGAAGATTTTAACCCTTGATCCATTTTGTTTGTACATTAAAATAACTTGAATTTGCTTCTAAGCCAGACTACTACAATGCATCTACAAAAGCTTGCAGGAAAAAAAGGAGAGAGAAAAGAAAAGGCTAATAAGTAGAGTTATCCTTTTTTCTGAAATTAACTACTTTGTGTTTCCCCTTGCCCCGACCACCCCCCCCACCCATTATGCATTTAAAATTTTACAAAGACTTGTAAAAAAGTTAAATGGAATTTGGCACCTTCAGAAAAATCAAAAGGGAAACTAAGATTAGAATGTGCAGAAAGAAAACGGTCAATATTTACAAATTAAAAGATCAAAGTTATGTCAGTTACATATGTTGCTTTTAATTCTTATCTAAAGGTGTCGAGTACTTTCAAAAGAGCTGTATTCTGAGTTGCCTACAAAATCTTTTGTCTGATTATAGATTGGAATGGATCGAGACAAATTAGGTTTTATGAATTAAACAGTTCCTTCCCCCACTGGCAGCATTTCTTGGGAGCCTAGCGCGCCTACGAGAAGCGAGGGGCTGAGCGGTCGTTGGTCGTGGTCTTCTTCAGTTTCACGCCCCTTCGGATGGCGTTCAGCATGTCTTCCCCTTGCGGAGTATCTCTCGGGCTCAGCTCTGCAGCATCGCTCTCCGGGATCTGGCCTGGGGAAGCAGTGGCACTTGGGGGATCCCTCTCCTGGTCTTCGGCCTCGCTCTCTGGAATCGCCTGTCTGTGCTCCTCGGGGATACTTGGCTTCGGGCCTGGGAGAGGAGGGTTGACGGAGGCTTGGCCGCTCCACATGGAGGAGGGCATGCTGGTGACACCCTGGGGGCCCTCGCCCACAGACGGCGACTCGGGGCTGTGCTCACCCCTCTCCTCTGGCCCGTCCGGGGGCGCGGGCAACACCCCGGGGAGGTCTGGGACGGTTGGGGTCTTGACGGGGATCACGGGGGTCTTGATGGGGATGGGGCCGGCTCCGATGGTCCCCCGGCGGACAGAAGGCTTGGTGGAAGGGGTCCGTCGGATGGTTGCAACCCCCGGGGTGACCATAGCAGGTCCGAGGGTGGTGGGGAGGCCAGCCGTTGAGGCTGGGCGCTTGGCCTGGAACATCCGTCGGTAGGACTGGCTGATGTCGCTGTTTCTCGGGATGGTGGAGGATTTGTCAAACTCCTGCTGATCTGCCTCCTGGTCGCCACTTACAGAGAAATAATCATAATCTGAAACTGATGATAAGATTTGATTAGGACTCTCCGCGGCAGCAGCTCTGCTTTTCGGTTCTTTGGTGTTGGAGGAACAAAAGGCACAAGAGGCAAGATGCGTTACCCGCCACCTCATCCCCAGCCTCCCCCAATCTCTGCACCATCCTGAGAAGCCCTCGACGTCCGAGCAGTCCCCGCAGGGGTCTTCGGTTCCCCGCTCTAACCCTGGGCCCCAGGACGGCAGCGTCTCCGGGAGGTATAAGGGGGCGCGCGGGAAGAGACGAGGAACTGCACACCCCCGCCGGGCCGGAAGCAGACGTGAGGATCCAGCCTCAGCCGGACTACCACCGCCCCCCCGAGTCACGCGTCGGGCAAAGGCCGGAGAGAGATCGGAGCCCCGGGCGCTGAGCCCCCGAAAAGACGCGCGGAGTCAGGCTGCCGCCCGAGGCGTGCGCGCTTCGTCTCGGCACCCGGGCTCCCGAGGGCGGTGGGGCTCAGAGCGGGTTTCGGAGCCAGAGGACCCCACGCACCGCCCGCCGCCCCCCTGGACAGCACAGCGGCCGTGCGGGGGCCCACGCAGTCTGAGGAGCTTGGAGCGGCGGGCTGCAAATCGGATCGGCCCCCCCACACACACACCTCCTCTGGCCCCTGGGCTGCCATCTGGCCGGCGCGCGCGGCGCTGAGGGACGCAGGGCTCCCGGGGGACTGGGCGGAATGGGTTCCGAACCCGGGGCTGCGGGCTCGGGGCGCCCTGACCAGCACAGGCCGCGCCGCCACGCGCTCCCAGAGGCCGCCGGCGCACTCGCTGTGGCTGCGCGGCCTCCGCTTCTCCGCCGCCGGCCAGCCCGGGCGGCCTCGTACCTTGGGAGGGGATGGTGTCCTCCGAGCAGCACGGGGTGGTGGTCTGGGTGCTGTAGCCGCTGGAGCACTGCAGCGAGTCCCGGCTGCTCCTCTGGGTGTCCAGCTGCAGGCCCCGCGACAGGGCCAGCGCCAGTTCCTCGCACGCCTCCATCTCCTCACCAGGCTGCAGTGGGGAGGCGACAGACACACAGACAAGCCACCAGGGCCGTGAATCCCCTGTCCCATGTCCCCAGAGCCTTTCTGCATACTTCAAGTGGGAGCCTCAGTATTACTCCTAACCCGCTCCCGTGCACATCACCCGTCTGTGGGTCCTACCCAGGCTCTAGAAAGTTCTAGGAGTCCGATTTCAGTGCCAGGCTCTTCCCTGGGGGCCCTCTAATCACTACAGAACAGGGAGTGGGGGGACGGGGCTCAGCCCCTCCAGATGCCGGGCTGACTCGGCCCCCTGTGCTGGTCAGCACACGGCCGCCAGCCAGGGCTAGAGGGGTCCAACCAGCTGTAGCGAAAAAAGCGCCACCCTGGGGCGCCTGGGGGGCTCAGTCGTTAGGGATCTACCTTCGGCTCAGGTCATGATCCCAGGGTCCTGGGATCGAGCCCCGCATCGGGCTCCCTGCTCCGCGGGAAGCCTGCTTCTCCCTCTCCCACTCCCCCTGCTTGTGTTCCCTCTCTCGCTGTGTCTCTGTCAGATAAATAAAATCTTAAAAAAAAAAAAAAAAAGCGTCACCCTGGTGGCAGCTGACACGGTCATGCTCCGCGGTCTCTGCGCTTCGTCAGCCGCTGCGGGCGCGCCACCCGCGGCCGTGGGCCCTCCGCCACTGGGGTCTGGCTCCCGCTTCTCCTTGCGGCGCTGTAGGGTGTTCACCAGAGGCTGGTCGTAGGGTCCTGGCTTGGCCCAGTCCTAAGCAGAAGGCACGCCGTCAGGCGCCCGGCCTCCGCCGCCATCTGGAAGGCTGGAGAAGCCTCCGGACAGCTGCCCACAGAAGGCAGCCGGCCTCTGGGGAAGCTCGGGCTAGGACAGGCCAGCAGGCCCTTCTACTGCGTCCTCACCCGGCTCTAAAAGGAGGGACTGGAAAATCCTTTGGCGGGGGGCCCCCCGGGAACCTCCCCTTTCCTCCTATCTGCCCAAAGATGAAACACCCTCACCAACCAGGCAGGTACCTGTGGGTGACTCTTAGTAGCCACCTGCAGCTGACCAACTGTCTAAGGTGTCTGAAGGCCCCAGCCGGTGGCCAGCACATGCCCCGGGGACCAGGCCCTCCCTGCGGGTGTCTGAAGGGACCCCCTCTCCTCCAGCCCAAATGGCTTCAATTGAGCCAAGTGGCCACCAGGGGGCACTAACGGGAGTCAGCCCCTCCCGCTGACGCTGAACCTCCGCCTCCAGGAAACTGGGCCTGGGCCCCAAAGGGCACCCGGGAAGTGCCCCCCCTGAGGCCCTCACAGAGGGAGGGAAGGCCTCTGGGGTCAGCAGAAAGATTTTTGAGGAGCATGAGGGGTCCACACTAGTTATGAGGGATTAAGTCGAGACCTCAAAATGCCGCAGCCTGGGGTCACCTACTATTCAAAGTAGGGACACCACCTCTCAGAATAGGATTGGACTTGCTAGGAACTCATTTTAAAACTTTGTTTTTGTATTAAGGCAAACACATTTTGAGAGTAAACAAATGAGACTAAAAAATAAAGTCTGCATTTACTTTTGAGATCAAGCATGGTAAGCCAACCCCCAGTTTGCATTATGGTTCTGTCGCCGTGGCCCAGTAAGGGACTCGAGGGGAAAGTCTGGGGCCCGCGGCCGGGGAGGGCAGTGGCTCCCAGCCCCTGTAATACTGACACCCCGCAGTGGCCCCCAGCAGCGCAGAACTGCACACGGCCCTGTCGGGCGCCACCGTCTGCCCGGGCTGAGGGAAGGCGCGTTACAGGGAGCCTCTCCCATCTCAGCTCCGTGTGGAAATTTCTCCCTCAGATCTGCCTGCTGCTTTTTGGTTCTTCCCGGTGGGAACTTTCTTAGGGAGAGGGGTTCTATGGGGAGGAAGGCAGAGTGTGGAAGGGAGGGCTGAGGGGGGTCAGGATGAGGGATCGTGGGACTGGTGGGGGGAGCACAGCCATGAGAGGGGGCGGAGGGAGAGGAGAGGAGGGGAGGGAGGAGAGACACAAACCTTCCAGCTAGGGATCTGAGATGACGGGAACATGCCGGGCCCAATGGTGTGATAATGAGCGAAGTCTGGAAGGTGGACAGAGGTGACCCGAGGGAGCAGGCGGGAGGCAGGCGGGCAATGAGGGGAAAGGCTTGCCCCCACGGGCCCCACATGGGATTCACTTGGCAAACTACAGTGAGAAAACCCGTTAGACAACTGGAAACAAAACAAACAAAAAAGGGGGGGGGGAGAAAGGAAAATAAAATTAATATAACAGGATGAGTGTGGAGGTACAAGATGGCATTGACATTCAAGGGAGGAGGGGACCGGAGCCTTTATCCATCAAACAAGCGGCGGGGCTCTGCTGCTCGTGGATGATCCGTGGGGCAGAAAGGGCCACGGGGCAAAGAGTACCCGTGGGACACCAGGCAAGTGCTCGGTCAAGGACATAACTTATCTACATTCTGGAATAGTGTGGAAATTGACCAGTGTCCTTCACTTGTGGCGTTCGCAATGGTTTTTGATCATTTAGCCAACGAAGCAGAGTTTCAGGGTGATCGTGATCTGCTCATCTCATTATGCAAATTTAAACATTCTCAAGCGTCAACTAAATTTGTTCATTCTAGGTTTCCGAAATCATCACACTGTTCAGGAGCAGATTCCAAATCGGGGTGAAGAGGGAGGAGGGGTCAGCAAACTAAAAGGCAGAAAAGCACACAGCCTCTGATGCAGCGGGAGGTCCCATCGGGCGGTGTGGCTACGGCGACAAGGGGGCCACAGTGGGGGAGAGGGGCTTGGGAGGGCAAGGGGGAGATGGATGAGCACACGGCACTGTTCTGGGAAGGAGCCTTCCACCTCCGAGTTCCCCATACCCCTTCCTCTCCCTCAGGACGACGGCAAGGTCATGGCTCAGGAGCCCGGCGCCCATTCAAGAAAAAGCCCTCAGCCTTGTCCCTCTCTCTGTCCCCAAGAGTGGCTGCTCAGGGTGTGCCTTTGGTTGATTTCAAGTTTCAGGTCCCGGCGGTGACGGCCAGTGGCGGGCGGGGAGGGGGGGCGGAGAAGGGTGGCCGCGGTGGCCGGGGGCCCAGCCGGTCACCTTCTCTGTGGACGCCCAGGCGCCCATGGTGGAGCCTGAGCTGACCGAGGTGGGCGAGCTGCACTCGCTCACGGACTGGCAGGTTTCCGAGGCTTCGGAGGAGGCCGAGCTGGACGAGTTCTGCCGGCAGGGAGGGACCACGTGCCACCAGAAGTAGCAGGAAACCGAAACAGAAGATGGGGCGGGGGGAGGGCACGCACAGAGAGAGAGAGAGAGACAGACATATACACAGAAGAGGGAAGGATGAGAGAAGCAGAGTGTTAGGGTTATTTTTTTCCCCCAAGACTGCACACACACACACAGGCTTCCAAGCCCTCGAAAAGAAGCCGGAGACGCGGCAAGGCCCAGACCTGCCAGGCTGTCAGCCCCCCGCACCCGGGAGCCCAATTTGGGTGTGTCTAGTCTGCGCAGGGCGCGGGTCAGGGGCGGGAACTCCCGGTGTTCCCTCGGGCATCTCTCCTCACGCCACAAGCCCAGGTCCAGGGGAGGCCTGCCTCTGGCATCTCCCAGGTGCACAGGCCCCTTTATTAGCTGAGGACTGACACCCCAGCCCCCCTCCACACACACACCCCCCCACCGGGTCGGGCTTTGGCTCCAACGTCTCCAACTCCCGGCCTCGCCCCTGGTCACATGCAGCCTCTGCGCCCATGAAGGGCGGTGTCCAGCCCCTCTGAAGCTGCATCTTCGCAGGACAGGTTTTTAGGTTTCTCTGCTTGGGAAATGATTCTGAGGTTTGGGACAGTGAAGCCCTGAGCTCAGCGCAATGTTTCCAGTGGCCATTCAGGGAGGGAGGAAGCATCTGGAGCGGGGCCATTACAGAAAGGAGGTCTGACTTGGGACAACATCCCTTCGTGCCGATCTTTATTGAACCTCCAGTCTGGGGGTCACCCCCCACCCCGCCCCGCCATCGGCCAGGGTCTGTGCTCCCAGGTCAGCCTCCTGACATTCAGTTCAGGCAGGGACTGGGCCAGGGGGCTCACCGATCCGTCTCAACTTTCTAGTCCTGTCCTGGCACGTGGCAGGTGCTTGGAATTACTGAATGGATGCGTGACAATGACCATCTCTTCCGTAGAAACTGGGTCCCCTGGGATAGTGCTTTGGGCACACCCAGGTATTTGCTGTAAGTTTTGTTCACAGCTAACTGCAATCTCTGGCTCGTCCTTTCGTTTAAATAAGCCCAATCCTACTGGGGTCTACTATTACTTCCCCCAAAGTGTTCCCACATCCCCTGCCAGGGAGGCCGGACTCATGTTTCTGTCCACTTCTTTCACCGTCTTTAGAAAAAGAAAAGTTTCCGCCAACCATCTCCATCCGGACTCTCCATCCTGCAAGCAGCGAGGCTCCAGGAAGACACTCTGCCGCATGGGGCCCCGTGGAACCACAGCAAGGACAGGCTCCCTGGCGGGTGCCCTGGCAGCCCCTCAAGCTCGGGGTCTGGTGAACCGGTCCCGGATCCAAAGTTTGAGGGGTTCGGATCCAAGTAACGTTTCTGTCACTTCTCAGTGGGGGAACCTTGGGCTTAATCTAAACCTCAATTTCTTTCATCTTTAGGGATCAGTAATATCGAACGGAAGACGACGAAATGAGACTTTGTATCTAATGGATGACGATAAGGCGAAAGCGTACGTGTATGTATGCGTCTGTGTCCAGAGAAGCCGGTTATCTCTGTAATTTGCCAGGGCTGTTCATTTTGGTCCCTCCAATTCAAGTCTGTTCAACTTGAAAAAAAGCCCATAAACCAGCGCAGGGCTGTGGGTTCCTATTTCCTTTGACTTCTGTTCGTTTTTCCTAAAGATCCTCTCACCTTGATGGAATGAACAGCTCTAGGATGAGACCCTCACCACAGACACAGCCCCACTCCTGGGCCTAAGGCACTAAGGTACGACTTGAAAAGAGCACAGGGTAGGAAAACGGGACAATTCTTAACATCCTCCATCACTCGGCACTCACTTCGAGCCATGAGACTGAGGGGAGCAATGAAGGGGTCTTGCCGCTTAGAGATGTGTGTTCCCTTCCTCACGTCCTAAATAAATGCTCCGGCCTATGTGATCTGTACGATTTCCTTAAACTTCCCCTTTACAACTATAAGCAGCCCTAATGCCTTTTTGTAAAACTAGAATTCTCTACTAAATTCTGCAGCATCCCTGAGCTTATTAAGACTACCCTAGAGCTGCTAGCCAAGCAGATCTTGGGCACCGGCTTCCAGATTTGAGTAAATCCCCACACGCCACCTTCTGCTTCCCTCAGCGTAGCCGGAGGCAGAAGCCTCGCTTCAGCCTGACCCACACACACAGTGTGACAGGAAGGCTGCAGCGCAAGGCCTCCCCTTTCTTAGAAAGGAGCGTCAGCACACGATACCATGTTAACGTGTCCGCTGACTAACAACACACACAGAATTCGGCCGCGCAGAGGAACAGCCTTGCAAGAATCGCACATCCCTGTTTTGCTTCCAACCATTCACACTGCTTTCAAGACACACAGGTGTGGTTTAGTGCGCACACGGTGGCGACAGGCGGGGGGCACCCGACAGACCAAGCCGGAGCACCCCCGCGAGGACAAGCACGTTAGAGCGTAAAGCCAAGGCTCTTGGCCCTCGATGTTTCTGTGTGAGGCCGAGTCTCCATCCCAGGAGGACAGAGCGAGAGTCTCCTGAGAGGGCTGGAAGATGCCAGAGGGCCCACCGAGCCGAGAGCCTCTGGGTTCAGCAATGTCAGCAAGTCAGGCAAGTAGCCTTCTGGCTGAAATTCCCACAACACTGCAGCTGCTTCCTCTCCAGGAAGTGCCCCCCAAACACTCTTCCAAGGACGCCTTACGGCTGAGAAAGAACAGAAAGGGTTCTGGATCAGTCATCAGAAGCCCTTGTTCCTGGCGCCCCCCCCACCTGCAGGTCACATGGTAGTGCAACGTGGGGAAGTCACGTCTCTGAGCCCCTTTTTCCACAACTGAGTAGGCGTAACAATACTCCCCGTGGCTGTCGGAAGGACAACAGGGACAGCATGCGGGGGGCCGGGGGGGGGGTCCTAGGGTGGTGCCGGGTACACGGTAGATACTCAGGGACTGTGACGCAAATTGGGTACCTGGATAAACAAGACAAGCATGTGACCTTCTGAGACCACAGGCTCCCGGACCAAAGGCTGTGGGCAGCCCCAGAGAGCGCAGCGGGCTCCCCAGCAGATGGCGCGCGGGCCGCTTACGAAGGGGGAAGCCAGGCCCCTGCCGCTATGGGACGGGGACGGGGGCTGGGGGAGGGGGAACCGAGAGGGCAGGAGGGGGAGGGCGTCCCAGTGCCCCCTCCAGCCCCGGCCCTGCTGCAACCGCTGGCCTGGGCTGCGCTGGGTCTAGCGCCGCCGCCTAACCCAGCCGTGCTTGAAAGATTCCCCATCTTCCCTCCTCCCGGGAGCAGAATGCCAACAGAACCCATCCGCAAGGGCTCTCAGGATCCATTCGCATTCTCGTACCAGCTGCGACAGGGAACCGGGCAGTGCCCCGGAAGGCTTCCAAGAATCTCCACCGCTCAGAGGGAAGCAGAGAGGGCGGTAGGGGAGGGGCCGCCCTTTGCACCAATGCCGTTCCTTAAGCACCATGCTGAGCCGGACACTTACAGGGACGCCAGAGGGTGGTCCGTCTCCTTGCATAAGAAAACTCCCCAACCCAATGGGGTGACGCGACCATCACCACCATGGAGACAGGCTTCAACCCCAACTTAAGAGTTCTCGCCCTTTGGGGAAACAACTCATCTAAAGGTGACAGCTTAGACCAGAGGTCTCTCGTGGGACGAGGACAGGGGTCTGTTAGAGCCGACGTCCTTCCCTGGTTGCAGCCACGGGCGGGGGCCCGGGCACTAGACGCCACAGCCGCTTCTGGAGCCCGGGGCCCCCTTACCTGGTTGGGGGCCTCTGGCGGCATGGGGGACGGTGACTTAGACTGGAAGGCGTCCTGGGAAATGAATCCTGAGTCGTGGGAGGACACGCTGGACAGGCGGACGGGCGCCTGCTGGGCCAGGTTGGAGCTGCGGTAGCGGTAGTGGGAGCTCGGGGAGTGGGAGTGGGAGCCGCTGGAGCGCGAGTCGCTGCTATTCACACTGTTCAGGCTGCTGTGGGGGCAAGCAGAGGGGGCAGGCATGGGAGGGAAGGAGGAAGGAGCGACACGAAAACCGAGGGGGGGGGCGCGGGGGAGGGGGGAGAACATAATGCAGTCAGCTACCTGCCACAGAAAAGCGGGGCAAACGGTAAGGCATGGTTTCAAAACCACCAGATGATTCAGGTAGCAAACAAAAGCTTCTTCACGTAAGCAGGGGAGAGAAAACTAGAGTTATCATAAACCAGGAGTCTGCCGGGACTCACTTCTCTGATGGTGCCACGAGGTGACCTTAGCATGGAGGCCCATGATTCTGAAGAGTCCAGTGCTACCCGATTCTGCCACGTCATCTACCACCAAAGCTACAGACCTAATGTCTGTGGCAGGAAAAGATGGGGCTAATCGTCTCTGCTCAGCAGCTCGCAGAATCCCATGACCCTGTACAAAAACCATGAGGCTGCAGCGCCACCCGGTTAGAATATGCGAGTGTCTCCCTTAGATGGACCATCTGGGGCCAGGAAACCAAGGTCAACCCAGACAACCAACGCCTTGGAAGTGCAGGTGCCAAGGGACTCCTCGAGGTGATTCCATCCTACATGAACCTGGTTCAAGACCATCATAAAGAACATCAGCAAATCAACTCAGTGTGTCCGTGTCACCGTGCTGTACCTCTTATTAACAAAGCTGATGCTTTAATGAACGGCTTTACCCTGACCACAGGAATCTGTGACCGTATCTGTGGGCTGGGTGTGACCGGCACACCTGGAGAGAGGCGGGCAGCTTTCACCACCACCAGGGAGTCAGTGCTAAGCTGTCTGCTTCCGAGACGAACAGTCAACAGGATGTCGAGAAGTGATACACTCCCTGGAGGTGTTGTCTGCTTCCATTTCCACCTCTAATGAATAACGCTCTGCACGGTAATTACTCAAATTACGAAAACCAGAAACCTGAACAGAGTTCTGTGGTCCCAACCGAGATATAAAGTACAGTCGTAGAAGTATCAGAAGGGATAGAACAAACAACCCAGCCCAGGATTAGAAAGTTTGCGGTTTCTGCTCCTGGCAAGAGAGTCTTGTCAAATTTCGCCAACGCTGACAGCTAACGTGGTCAAGGCTGTGTGACCGCCCCAGGCTAGAATCACTTGGTGCGGACGCTCTGACAGATGCAGGGGAGTGTGCCAGAGGGAATGACTGCGGCTGGGCATGAGCATCATAATTTTTGCTTCCCCCCCCCCCAGCCTGCCAATCAGCCAGAAGAGGGCATCTGCGCTCCGCCAAGTTCATAGCTGATGCCGTCAGCGCTACGGGATTTTCGACTGAAGCTCACACTCTAAGAGAGACAAGATACTCATGCAGCTTCGTTTTATACCAGTGAGATGGTTTTCTTGGTTACCAAACTGAAAACCCAGTAGATTTGTCAAAGACACAAACACACACACACAGCCTACAAAAGAGGCTAAATCAACCAACATTTTCAGGTTCCGGAACGTCAGGATGTAGCATCTTCAGTCTGAAATCACTGTTCAGTGTTCACTAGACACGCTCAAATATGGAAGGACACACACACAAGTGTGTACAGAGACACAACCGGACACAGATTTGGCAGATCCAACCTGCTCTTTACTCTCAACACTCATTCACAAGAAGGGGAAGGTCATTTGGCTTCGGAAAGTCCAAGAAAAAGATCAGTCGGTCGAGGACACCAAGAAGGATCAGTGATGCATGGTGAACCTTCCATCCTTCAAGAAGAGGACAGTAAACTCTGCAGTCAGCAAGCCAAGAACAGTCAAACAGAAAACTGCTAGGAAACAATTCTGCAGATGGCAGAACTGTTCTAGATGCTTCTCGAGTGTGTCAGGAGGAGCAGGGTCCAGCTTGACTTACCTGCAGACGCTGGACTTGCGGGACATGGTCGTGCTGGGGGAAGAGGGTGGCGTCTGGTACGACCAACTGTAATCAGAGCCTTTCAAGTCCAAAATCACCTAAGGGGACAGAGCCAAGTGGGTAAGCAAGGAGCTGAGGAGGGAAATGTTATCCATCAAATCTTTACCAGTAACATCAAAATTCTGCCATCATCCAGAGGTATAATGTAAAAACTGTTGTTCAGGTCTTTTTTTAAATTAAAGAACCATACCACCAATCCATCAATGTCCTCATCCTTTTTCTGACACAAGCAAAAATATAAAAAAAATTGCAGGGGGAGGGAGGGGACCATGAATATCAGTCTAGAGAGAGAGAGAGAGAGACAGATTGATTTACAGTTATAGATGGACAATTTACAAGAGTCATTTATAATCCAGGCTAGAATTTATAGGATTTTTGTCTTCGAGAACTACAGGTTCAATCACGGTTTCAGGATTGGTTGATCTTGCATTTTAGCTGCTTGATATTTGGTGGTCACTTGTGCCCTATCTGACCACAACTTGGTATTTGAAAACCTGGCAGAATCAGGAGCAAAAGCCAATTCTTTTGCAGTTACTTCTGCATCTGGCTCCCCCGCCTGACAAGTAAGTACATGAATGTGAGGTCTACCTTTCATTCTTACAGTAGATGCTCAATAAATGTCTATTTATTGAGTCAATGCACGCCGGCTGTGTTTTAACAAAAGCAATTTTATAGAACAGAAAATATACACTCTTGTGTTTGTCTTCAGAGTTGGTTCTCCAGGGAGGCAATAAGAATTTTGTACAAAGGGCAAAAGCCAGCACGTGATTCGTCAGCTGTTCCAACCTGATATAATGTTACTGTCATGTGAACTAAATGAATAAGCATGAAAAATGTCATCTTTTTCATAAGAGAGAGCCTCACGCATTAATTAATTAGAATGGGAGAAATTCAGTGAGACTGGTTCACAAGGATGACCAAGATCACGGTCATGTTCCTATACGAGTTTATTTCTAGAAGACAGATAAACACAATGGTTAAGACCACGGGCTCTTGACTACTTGGTTCAAATCCCAGTTCTGCCACTAATTAGCTAGGTGAACCTGGCTAAGTGACTTTATCTCTCCGTGCCTCACTGTCCTGCTCTATAAAATGGGAATAACAGTGAAGATTAGCTGAGGAAGTCTATGCAAAGAGCCTAGAACACTACCTGGCCCACAGCAGGTGCTCTATAATGGCTCGCAGTGAGGACGACTATGTATCACCATGTGAAACACCGATAGGATTTTAAATGGGATAATGCCTCAAGGAACCCTCAAGACCTTGAACCTTTAGGTCTTTGGTTTGCTCTCTTGAGTGCTCAACCCACGCCTCCTACCTGTTCACTTGAGGACGGCAGTTTGTGAGGGTCCATGGTCAGGCTTTTCAGATCTTCTGATATGGTCTGAAGGTGAGTTATTTCCCCTAGCATTGAGATTTCTTCTTCCTGAAGGACAGTAATGCACAACATGTTGTCATCATGAGTGATTCACTTCCTTGTCTTGGTCCAACTGTTTCTCTGTCTAACCCTTTCAGCGTTTCAGAAAAGGCACCCGAGACTGGTACATCTGTGCTGAAGGCGCTACCGCCTTCCCTCTCTCTTGGGAAACACAAAGGGAAAAAGGAATCTGCCATAATTATGGAGTGACTGTGCCCCCCAGACATGGTGAGCAAGTCAAAGCAAACACGTGGCCTTCCTTGCAGTGCCGGGGGTGGGGGGGTGGGGGGGGTTAGCACACCTGCTCAGATGGTCCGCCTGCGTATTCTCACGGGATCCTGCAGCACAGCCCCTCCACGGGCTGAGGCCCTGCTCTGAAGTCACTCCACTTCAGTGGCTGACCCGAGTGGGAGTGATTTGGGTCCAGATCGGATAACGGATCTCTGTGACAACCCACGTGTGTGCAGTAGCGTTAACTATCCCCCTTCTCTCTTGTGTTTTCCACCAACTTAATAAACGGCAAGCGAGACAGGAGCAGGGGACTACGGAAGGGAGTCATCTGCTCCACTGAAGTGCCAAGCTGGGACTGCAGGCCTGGGCAAGAATGAGCCACGGACAAGTTCTATGCTCAGAGGCTGACTCATATTTGGGCATTTTGCTAGGGCTGAGGGAAATGAGCTGGTGTCTTACCAGTTTCAAGAATGCTGACAGCAGAAGTCCTCAATTATCGCATGCAAATGATTTACTTAAAAAATTAAGTCTGCACTGATTCATTGAGGATCTTCCCATATTAATTTCACGGTCACTCACTGGTGTTGAAGTCGGCCACTGAGTCTCAAAACCACCTGAAGGCCTTGTTTAAAACCCAGATGACTGGGTCCCCACCCCAGAGGTTTGGATTCAGGAGGGTCTGGGTTGGGCTCAAGAAGCTGCATTTTTTTTTTTTAAGATTTTATTTATTTATTTGACAGAGAGAGATACAGCAAGAAAGGGACACAGCAGGGGGAGGGTCAGAGGGAGAAGCAGGCTTCCTGCCGAGCAGGGAGCCCGACGCGGGGCTCGATCCCAGGACCCCGGGACCATGACCTGAGCTGAAGGCAGACGCTTAATGACTGAGCCACCCAGGCGCCCCAAGAAGCTGCATTTCTAACCGGTTCCCAGGGGACGCTGCCGGCCTGGGGACCACCACACCTTAAGAACCACCCTGCAAGGCCTTCTTGACTTGGGGAGAAAGAGTAAGTGAATAACCGGTGCTAAGAACCGTGAACAAGGAACGGCGACCCGGAGAGCGTCACCGGCCTACGGAAGCACTTCCGCCATCACGATCCCTGACACGCAGCAAATTCCCCGGGACTCAAGGACGGGTGGATGGATAAAGGAAAGTCTCCTCCAAACTGGCAGCTGAAGCCTTCCAGAGCTTTCCAATAACTTACAATCACTGGCCGCAGCATAGCAATGAAGGTGCAGAATCGGCCGCGCTCCTCAATCAAAGCCTTCCGGACCGCCTGCTTTTCTGTCTCTTCCAGCAGGAGATACTTGTCGTTGACATCCTGGAGAGCACTGTCCAACTGAGGCTGGATATCGCCTCTCCCTGGAAACAAAACAAAGGCCCGAGCGTGGCTCGCTGAAACACCAGCCCTAAAATAAATGCCCTTCCTCCCTCGAGTCCTGGCCGGAGTGGACATCACCTCTTTCCCGGACTCAAAACAACTATTTAAGGATACTCAGGATGTAAGGTTGCTGTTTTCCGAGGACCGGCCATTTCCGGTTGTTTCCAATGCCCGGAGGGCGCCTTTATCCTCCCGACGAGGAAGACTTCCTGGGTGACCCCTCCTGACTGGCCTTCTTGCCTTGTGCAACCCCACAGAGACTTCTGCCAACAAAACCCCAGATGTGGCAGCCAGACAGTATTCTTTCTTTTTAGAACATTCCGGAGAGCCTAAGGGATGAACAAGGTGAGGACCTGTGGTTGTTTCCCAAAATGGGTACACGCTGGTTTGTCGGGTCAGCCGCAATCAAAGAGCCTGTGTTCGGGCAGAAGCTTCTGTCCCTGAAGACAAAGATGGCAAGCCTCCGCTCTCCTGTCTCGGGGAGGCCCCTGGGAATCCCTGGCAGTCAGTGTAACTCCCCAGTGGAGCGTCCTGAATGTTCCTCTTATAAAACAAGCCCAGGAACAAAAAGACCTACAGTCAGGTCTCCGCTGGTGAAAACCTAAAGGTAGAGTCAGTGCTGAGCCTGCCCCGTGTGAGGTAATCCCCGGCCATGTCCACAGACCCAGTGACGATGAGGCAACCATTTCTAGAGTTTAAGACAAGTGTTAACCGTTTATTTATTTTTTTGGAGTGGTAACCTTTTTTAACTCGAACTTTCTAAAGTCAGCAAACTATCTCCATAAATAAAGTTTTATTCGCACACAGCCACGCCCACGTGCTCATACACCACTATACCCGCTCTTGCTGCAAGAGCAGAGTGGAATCGTAACACACACCGTATGGCCCCTAGACTAAGAATATTTACGCTCTGCTTTTTCAGAGAAAAGGTCTGCTACGCTAGAAGACGAACACAGGCACTGTGTCAGGAGAGGCGACTGCAGACCTGATTTGTAGGTGCGGACAAGGGGGTGACCACCCGAGAGCCCAGCTCAAAGGCTTCTGTGCTCGTGTCCCCACGCAGGGGCTTTGCCTATCGCCTGAACAGAGAAAACATTTCTAAACCCCTTCAGGGCCGGGCCTTGGAACTCTCCCCGCCCAGCCCATACCCATGACAGTGCCATGTGTGTATACAGCAGGCGCTCAATAAACGGTCATTTTAACCACAGAATGTTAGAGACGGAGGGGGCCTTCAGGGTTGTCCAACCTGCTTCTGTTTCGGTAGAAGCGGAGGCCTCGAGAAGGTGAGCGGCTTGTCCAGCGTCATTCAGGGAAAGCTGGAGAGCCAGGACAGAGCCCACGTGGCCTGACCCCCCGGAGGCTGGACTCCTCCTCCTCTGCCCCACGGCCTCAGCCGCACGAAGGAACCCCACTCGCCTCCTGGCAAGGGGCCTGAGCAGTCACCGTCTGCCCCTCTTTAAAAAGATGTAGAGAACATTAAATGCAATGCGCTATTTGGTCTGAAGAAGGAACGGGTCAGGGGAAATTGCCTTGAAAGTAGGAATATGTTCCATGTTTTCTCTCATAAGCAGATGAGAAAGCTTAATTTGGAGCAAGAGGTGGTCAGGCTTCAAGAACATCCCAACAGAAAAGGTCTCTGGATTTTATTAAGGAAAAGTCACTTCCTGGGCGGGGATGAGGTTGTAGGTGAGCACGCACAGGGAAAATCCTACGTAGTCAAAAGTCACCCCTCAAAAAGCCTTGGACGGCGGGTAAAGCACAGTGAACACAGGATGAGCAACTCTCACGAGGCAAGGGAGCACAAACGCATGACGGCTACAACAGGCAGGAATGAATTCCATGCAGGGGTTTGATCCAACAATTCCCAGCGGAGAGCTTGCCTATGTCCAAGCTGACTGCCTACCCCTCAGGATAATTCTAGCACCTCCTACAGGTTCCCCACCACTGCCTCTGGTGTCTCCCCAAGGATGCGGGGCATCATCCCCACACAGGAACCTGGCCCCGGACCCCAGGTTCCACGCATCTGCAGCAGACAGGGGACCCGAGAGAGCGCGCGCCCCTTCTCACTAGGGACTGGCCAGGGAGGGGACAGGTGCTCCCCACCGAGGACACCCACTGTCGGCGGGCACACGCTCTAGGAGGGAAGGCTGGGGTGTCATCGGCCCTATGAGAAATGGGGGCTTTCTCTTCCACTCTTAAATTACTGATTTGTACAGCTGAATCCACAGCCACCGAAGTTGTACCTGGCACAAGCCTCCGGTAGTCAAGCCCTGGGACGCTTTCTCAATATTCTCTGCTGTTCTGCAGCCTACAAAACCGCCAGGCCCCTCTCCGGGGCTGGCCTAAGGCCTCTTTAAGTCTTTCCATCCTTCTATGATGTTCTAACAAAACGTGGAGGGCCCCAGGCATCAGAATGTTCTCAACTGCAGCGGACGAGGGTGGAGGGGAGTCGGGAAGATAGATTAAAACCCACAGTGCTTGACCAAGTCCACCGGGATGTGCTTCGATTACAGGAGCAATTTCTCCTCATATCAGCCTATAAGAAATTAGGAAAATGTGGCTCTTCCCTTCCTTTCACAGGGTATAAAGCACATTTCTATCTGCAATTAATTAACACTGACTTTTAAGCATATACCTCCATAGGAATGCAAAGTGACGGGGACCCAGGGTCATCTAATCTGGTAAATATAAATTTCAATTATTCTATAATTACAGCAAAGTTATCTTAAATATGTATTATATTATAATTATAAGACTTTCAAATTGTAGTATTCTAAAATAAGTATAATCCGTAAAGACGGCTACAATTACAGACACAGTGAGTACATTTCCATTCAGATATATCATAACCTAGAAACACAATGTGTATTTCTTAAATTCACCAACACAACATATAATTATATTTATAAAAAAACCGTGGAAGAAATTATTTCATGTCCTAGTTGGTTGCACTGGTTTTAAGACACAATCCAGAGCTGTATGGGTGCGGAGCCAATATACAAAAGCCCGTTCTCATGGCTCCCGCCGGCAATGTTCAGGGAGCCCGTGCCAACTGGCCCCGCGCAGCCGGCCCCTCCAGCTCCCACTGGGCTGGACTCCATCCTCTTGGCTCACCTCTGCTATGGCCACCCTCCCTGGGTCACCTCCATCTCTAGTCTGGACAGCTACAATGTCCCCTAATTTGTCACCTCCTATGCCCGCCCAGGGCAGCGCCAGATTACTTGCAAAATGCAAAGTACTGCTTCATTTCAATAGCTCCCGGTGCTTTCAAGAAAAGTCCAATGTCTTCAACACCGCCTGCCTGCCAAGGCATGCCCGGTCAGCCCATCCACTCACTGGCAGCCTCTTAGGAGCCTTCTCAGGCTACACTCTCCCTTCCCTCCTCCCCTCACCTCACAGGCCCTTCTCTGGGATCTGGGGTCCGGGGTCCAGCTCCGTCCCATCCTCATACATGCTCTCCTCCTCGCACCCACCTAAGCGCCTGTTCACCTGGCAACTCTCCAGCCTTCATGAACATCCTTTTTGAACTCTCTCACCCGATTGGGTTTTCTTACTTGATCTCAGAAGTCCTACACGGATCCCACAGGACTCTCCTCCCAGTATAAATCTCCTCTTTATTTTTTGAGGTCTTCGATTGATGCCAGTCTGCCCTACTGATCAGAAACCCCACAGAGGTTTCCATTCAGTGCTATACCTTCTCGCCCAGCACACGTGCCTGAAGACAGGCACCCAGATATCTGCCAGTGAATGAGGCACTGATAGAAAAACTTGGCCTGAGATTGCTCAGTGGCCTTGACCATCCTGCCCTTAAAGGGCCTAACGCTATAAAACTCACCAATCCCAGGACAGCCAAGCAGCCACAGCGGGCCTTCCAGACAAAATTCCTGAGCAAAGAGTCGCTTACGACCTTTTCCCTAAAACCCAAGTCACCTTAGTCTTGAGAATTTCTTTCCCCCACCGCCAGTTTCCAGGCCTTGGTTGTATTCATGCTGGAGAATTCTAACGAACAATAGCCAGGAGTCCTTTACTCCCCTAGAAGTCATAGGATGGTTCTCTTTACAGAAAATGCTACTGGGACAAAGTACTGATAATGGGCACATCATGGGCCAAAGCAGCATCCCTAAAGGAGAAAGGATTTCATTTTTTATTTTAATTAAGTAGGGAGAGTTTATAAAGCTGTCTGGAATGATAGGAAGATCCTGTATCTTCCAAACATTTTACGTTTTATTTTCCTTAATCTTTACATCAATGTTCAAGGCAGGAATTAATACCCCCCATTGACAGAGGGGAAAACTGAGACCAAGGGAGGCAAAGTGGCTTGCACAGAGCCACCGAGCTAGGAATGGGGCTAGACTCCACCCAGAGGTCTTTCTTATTCAGAGGCCCATGCTCTCTACTTCATGCTCACAGCAAGCGTAAACCCTGCACACAAGCTGCCAGGAGCTACGTGCTCTGTGTCCTCGACAGCCCGAAGGAAAAAGCCAGTCAACTGTGATGAGCATGATCCGGAACCTCCCAGCCGTTCACACACACGCTGTAGCCCACACCTGAGCCCAGGGGCTGAACCAAGCTGGACACGTTCTCAGGCAAAGGGCTCTCTGACAGGGAAGGACCAGCGCAGGACACACGGGGTCAAGACCACTGTCAGGAAAATACCCGAAGTCATCTCCTTCTCCTGAGAAAGAAGTACAGGGAAACCAGCAGAATCCCACAAGGTGACTTCCACCTGCCCCTGACACACGCACGCGTGCGCACACACACACACAACAGCACTTCATTGGAGGCACCCACTTGCTCACATTGCTCTAGCTCACAAATCATATGGGACGGAAATACTGAAATTTGGGATACAAATACGGAAATGGACGTGCAAGGTGAGGCTGGGGGTGGGAACTGGAATGGTAATTCCCCTTTCCCATCAAAAGGCCGCTGTCCTTGTCGTCCGGATATAAATCTTCTGCTCTGCTATCCCGTAGCAGTTTTGAGTGATTGCCCAAAGGGAAAACCACCAGAAATCAAAAGACTGATAGATTTGATCAGACCAGATTGAAGGCTTTTTGACTTAGCATTTTCAAACTCAATTTCTGTTATTCTTTCGCCAGGCTGTGCCCTCCATGTCCCCCCATCTGTGAGATGCAAATGACCGTCCCTAGCCCACACGGTGGTCTGGAGACCACAGGAGGTCACTCACAGGAGGCAGTCAGCCCAGCGCCCGTGTGTGGTGATCACTCTGTCCGATGCCATCAGCATCTCTGAAGCCATCCTCCCCGCACTGGGCGCCTCGGCAGGGGACAGTGTGCGGGGCACACGGGTTGTTTTAAAGGAGCTTTCGGTTCCACGTCCTCTGTGCTGTGCAGAAATGCATAACATCCCATCATCCATCAGGATGAATCCGTCAGGATTTGCTGGCCCCTGAGCAATCAGCTGTTCAATCGAAGCAAAGACAGGCTCGGAGGACAACTAGGAAATGTCCCCTGCCAACCCGTGGCTCAGCACCCGCGGTGTCTCAGGATCCTCGGTCATTGAAAGGAGTCCTCCTCCGTGGTCAAGGACACGCTCTCCCATCCATCACCTGCTTGCCTGAAATTTGCCTCCCCTTCAACTCCTCTTTCTCACATTTCCCCTAAAAAGCTCTTGAACCCACCTGCCTCTCTCCATCCCTGGGGCCACTTCCCCGAGCCCTGGCCACGGTCATCCCCCGCCTGGACAGCAACAGCCACCTGGTCGTGGGCATCCAGCTGGGTCACTACCTAATCCAAATGCACATGGTCACAGAAGAATTTGCTAGAAGCCAAGGAGCCTACGAGGGCTTCACTTCTCCGAAAGTCACGTCTTGAACGTGGTAGAAAGGCTGTGAGCGGTCAGCCAGCTCACTCGTGCCTAGGCCTGCACCTGAAGGAAGATGCAAGACCACTCCCATCCACGGAAGGTCTCGATATACAGCACGTCCTTCCGTCTTCCCTCGGCACGGGGAGAATGTGAGCCCAGCATCTAGGCCCCGACAGGACGCCTAGCAGGCACCACTCCATAGTAACTGAACCAAACATGGACGAAACCCACCTCCAGGTTCCAGCCGCGCTGCTGTTGTGCGAGCCTGCCCCCGGAACGCACACTCCTCTCTTCTCCCGCCCGCCCCTTTCTCTACAGGCACTCTTGATTCAACCTTCAGGAGTCTGCTGGAGTGTTGCCTCCTCCTGGAAACCTTCGGCTCCCCCAAGCAAAATCCAGCCCCTGCCTCCTCCGTAAGCACCAGCATTTTCTTCATAACGAACTGTATTGATGTTGCCATGTCACAGGGTTGTCGTAAGACGTTAGGGTGTTGTCTTAGAACAGAACACAAATATCCATACATTTGGTCTTTGCCCCAGTTCCTGGCACAGAACTTCCCCAAAGCCTTAGAATTTCCAGAATGGCAGGAGTGTCTCTGTCGTGCTAATGAGGTGACAGGGAGGGTAGGGGGCTAGATAGACAGCTGCAGGATGGGAGATGCTGGCCAGGAAAACCAACCAGAGGATTGGAGGCTTGAACTTTCGGCCCCCACCCCTGACCTCCAGGGAGGGGAGAGGGAGTGGGCTTTCAGTCACCAATGGCCGATGCCTACTCAATCGTACCTCCGTAATGAAGCCGGGGTAAAAACATGAACGGCCGGTTTCAGGAGGAATTCCTGACCGGGGAATATACCGACGTGTTGGGGGGGTGGTAACCCCAGGGAGGCCCGGCCGCTCTGCACGCGCCCCACCACCACCCTGTGCGTCTCTTCACCGGAGGGTTCATCTGTACCCTTGAGAACAAACCAGCAATCCTAAGTACAGTGCTTCCCTGAGTTCTGGGAGCTGTTTTAACGAATTAGCAACCCTGAGGGGAGTCCATAGGAAACCCTGACTTCGAGGTTGGCCAGGCCAAAGTGTGGGCAGCCTGGGGATCCCCACTTGTAGCTAGTGACTGAGGTGGGGGCGGTCTTGTGGGACTGGGCCCTTAGCCTCTGGGACCCATGCCAACTCTGGGTAGTTAGTGTCAAAACTGGGTCCAGTCGTAGGCGTCAGACAACTGACGTTAGAACATAAATGCCTTTGCCACCCTGGGGACAGCTTGGGGGCAGAGGCCACTTCTGCTTCCTTAGCTGCACACGGGGGCTATCGGGGGGTGGGGGGCACTCATACCTAGCTCCCTCAATGGCTTGCTGCACGGCGCGCATCCGCAGTCCTCCCGCAGGATGTTTATGAATGACAGAGACTGCACCAGCTGGGAACTAATTAGCCCGTGAAAACCGGGGATGGCTTGCAGCTCTAGCGAGGCAGACCTGCCACCCCCACCCCCCCGAATCACCGCACCAGCCACTGAGGAGGTGAAAACCACACTGTATAAGAAATCAGTATTGCAAGCAAGCTGTTCTTTCATTTCTTGGCCTTTCCACTGGGCTCCTGTTGTATCCCCTCCAGGCCACTGTAAATACCTCTCCCTTGGCTCCTAAAGGCAGCCACAGGGAAGCCAGGTGCTCCAGCCCATGACAACAGCCTCACTGTGTTAAGGGACAGTTCAGCAGTTCAGCTCCTGGGGTCAGCCAACCAGAGTCGCAGGCAAGGCCCCTGGTGAGCTGTGTGGGGGTGAGGCTTTCCCAGAGACCAGCTCTGCAAAGGAAGGGGGTTGGCAGCTCTGGGCCCCCGGGGGGTTGGGGGGCGGTCCGCGTGGCCTGTTTTTACCTACAATTCTCAGCTGTGAAATACGGCCAAAGAATCCCCCCGCCTCTGAGGACCACCGGCTTTCTTCTCCAATGTGACAGCCCTTTGCAGGAGTTTCTCCGGGTTCAATTCCAACATCTCTACTGATTTCAGGCAGGGACAGCCTTCCGGAATGCCGCACCAGTATAAAAAGGAAAATTCGCCACTCCTGCTTCCACCAAGGTGGAAGGATCGGGCTGCCCCTGGCTGTGCTTTTCCCCACCGGCCCGCTAGCCCGGGGCTTGGCCTCCAAGGACTGGCTGTGTCACCCACCGGCTGGCTGCACTTCTCGCTCTGCCCGCGGCTCTGCCCGGTGCTTCCGAGGGCCATGACATCCATCACGCCGTGGCTCCCTAGTGCTGACCCATTATTACAAAGTCCTTCGCTGTCCATGTCGCACAGGTCTTCCCATTAAGGCTGGCACCCATTCAATCACTTCCCGCATAATTAAATGTGCGTGCTCCTGGAATGCCTTCCCCAAGACTGGAGCAAAGCCGTGACTCAACAGCCTTCCCCGCTGCGTTACAGCTGGATCCAAATCCCCAGACACATCGCAAGGCTGCTCGTGGCCAAACCACCTCCGAAGGCTGAAGCCATCACCTGCTCCCAATTTCAGAAGGAACTGTTCCAGCTTCAGTTTCCACAGAGCAATCATCTGTTCGGGCCCAAAGCACACTTTTACCATCTGCACTGGTGTGAGTGCAGATGGGGGAAGCAGCTGGACCACGGGCCAGCCCCTCACCACCTATGGCAGGATTTAGGAAGGACGGGGGCTGGGTTGTTGCTCTGCAGACAGCCGACACGTGTTAGTGAGGTGGTGACCGCAGAGAGTAGTCAGAGATTTCCAGGGCCAGGTCTTGGAACCTAGACAGCCAGAAGCAACCGGGGGGGTGGGGGGGCCCCTCTGGGCTCCATCCTGACTCCAGTGGCCCAGGAGGTCCTAAGGGGCTGGCAATTCCTGACGACTTTCAGAGGCACACCCAGAACACAGGTGGTGGACAGCCGTGCGGGGCCCCTCGTGCCAGCCACGCCAGCTTCTGAGCAGCCGCTTGTCCCTCAGGCTCAGCAGCAGGAACAGAGCAAAGAGGTCTTCTGCCCCATGCCGGGCAAGAAAGCCAGGCGACCCACTAACAGCTCAGACTGTAGATGTTTAGGTGGGAACTCCCTCTGGGGAAGAGGGCTCCTAGAACTATCCCTCTTCCAGAACCAAAGGCAGGGGTGCCTGGAAGAGACCCAGACATGTCCAGTTTTTACCACGGAGGCAGGGAGAACGATCCACACTGACTGTAGGTCTGAGGGGCATTCTGACAGTGGTTTCTGCTGGCTTTCTAAGTATAGAAGAAACACGCGCGGGGACGTGGGCATACACCTGCTGTGGCCGTGGGATGCATAAACCACGCTCCTGCTGGAAGGCACTCAGCACTGATGGTGGAGAAGTTTAGTCCACTTTGGAGTCTGAGCACAAATGAGGCCCAGGCATGGAACCCTCTGGAGGCAGATCGGGGTAGCCAGGGAGCTGAGGCCGAGCAAGGGGAGGGATCCCTGTGGATCTCCTATGAGTCCAGTCCACCTGTGGGGAGACTGGCAGCCTCCAGAAAAGCTGACTCAGGGTAGCACATACCCTTGCCCTCGGAGTGCCCCCTCGCTCCATGGTCACCTTTGACCAGGGTTCCGGTGCTCCTGTCTAAATGGTGACAGCCATGTGTGGGCATACACTGTCCCCTCTACCTTGAACATCCCTCGCCCTATTTTCCACCAGCTGATCCCTTTCCATCTTGCTCACTATCACCTCCCTGCCTCCAGGCTGAGCTGAGTTCCTTCTTTGCCCACTGCTATACCTTTTGCTCATACTCCTCACAGCGCTGAGCACACCAGACTAAACTAGCTGGCTTATTTCCACTAGAGTCTCAGTTCCTCGAGGAGGCAGGATATCCCTGCAGAATACATTTTGAGTTGTAAATTCCTTCCCTCATGGAGGCCCCCAGCCAAGCTTATGCAGGAACCCAGGGTTCAAGGTAAATTCTTCTAAGTAGACCAAAGGAGAGTTTCATTTATATATTTTTTTCTCTTGTTGAACCAGAACATTTTAACTAGCGTGAAACTGTGTTAAAATGTCTATGTCCAGGTTCAAAAAGGATTTAAAACTTGTAAAAAAAAAAAATTTTTATGAGGGCTTCAAGCCATACTGCTCTCTTATGTCTTTATGCCCAAGTTCACTGCTATGATTACATGTCACTGTGGCTTAGCCTTGTGGACCCTGCGAGAGAAAGAAACAGAGGGAGCTGTGGCAATTTCTCCTGAGATGAGCAGAGGTTAAGCTACGGAGCCAAAGGGCTGTGTGGTTTCCTTCCTCATCCCCAACCCTACTGCCCATCATTCAAAACGAATAAAATGCCCAGTTTACTCCACAGACGGACTCAGGCCAGGCTCTTAGCGAAGGTTCTAGTAAAACTCTGTGTCATCGTAAGGACACCTATTGTACAGTTCCTTTTATATGAAATGTCCAGAAGAGGCAAATCCATAGAGACAGAAAGCAGATGAGTGGGTGTCCGGGGCTGGGGGCAGGGAGAATGGGGACTGGCTGCTCAAAAGGCAGGGGGTGTCTTTTCGGGGTGGTGCCAATGTTATGGAATCAGTGGCGATGGTCGCACAACACTGTGAATGTACTACAAGCCACGGACACGTGCGCTTTAAAATGGTGAATTTTAGGTTATATAAATGTGATCGTAATAATATGCAAAAAAAGAAAAAAAAAGGGGGGGGCTATCTTACCTTCCTCCCAAAAGTACACTAAATTTTGTTCAAAGTGTTTCACATTCACAACATTGAGAACTGGAAAAGATCACTGCTTATAAAGTTGGGGAACGACTAGGCCAACGTCACCATGAGGGGAAGGAGAGACAGAGCTGGGTCCTACGCGAATGACAGCAGACCATCTCGGCCCCCCACCTATCACAGGAGACCCGGGCCACTTGGGTGTTTGTTGGAGAGGACAGATTCCAATTCAAAAACCTCTCTGGAGCTGTTCGGTAAAAATGGTCTCAGAGGACACTCAGCACACTCAAGGCAAGATAAACCACACGGACGCCTCAGACAGACCTTTCCGAGACAGAGGGTATAGCCACGAGACTCCAAAAGCAAATCACCCAGAGAATGAAGTTCAACATTCAGTCAAGAAGAATCACTGGGATTACTGAATTTGAAGATCTGATACCCTTGAAATGAAACATTTCACAAACTCCGCTGAAATAAGAAATACTTTTGTTTTTTGTTTGTTTGTTTGTTTTTTTAAAAAGACAACGAATTATTCATTTTGAAAAGAACTAGATGGTCCTGGGGAGACAAAGTTAAAGAAATTTTGCTAGCCAAATCTGATTTGGGGATTATTTTGAGGGTTTATTTAGTGCAGTTCTACACATTTTATGATATAAATACACGCATACATATATACTCAGATATATATGTATGTATAAATACGTTTATTTCCAGTGCAAATCACTCTGTATTTCTTCTTTCCATGAGTCTAATACTGAATTATGATGATGCAAAGGCCCTCAGGATGTTGGGTTAACCCATGAAAGGGCCAAACACCGAAAAAGGAAAATGATTAAAACACACATAACACACACGATTGTCTTAAAGTTATGGAAAATTAAGTAGGCACAACTGATTGTTCTGAGCTGGCAGGAAAACTTGGGCAACTAGCATAGGTCTGGACAACCACGGAAAGCCCACAGGAAGGACCACATCGTGACCAGCCACCAGAGAGTCAGGATGGTAGACTTACCGAGAGCATCCACTGGCGGGGGGCGCACGGTGAGAAAGTGCAGGATACACAATTGACACAAAAAGGAAAATAATAAAGTCAAACTGGGATTCGAGCAGCAGTCTTACCTTCCTTTCATGTGTTAAACAGTCCGTGGTTTGCCACCGGATTTTCTGTCGGGGCAATTGAACCCACCTCCACCAAGAGCTGCGCATCCACGGTCCCTTCCCTGACTTGCTAAAACTTTTCTTTCTCCTCTTAAACAGAAACCTTCCTCGTTAGTAAGCATCACCCCCTAGAGATCACGGCATGGTTTCTAAGAAGAGAGATGAAGACTATGTTCCCCAAAGAAGCCAATTAAGATGCTTTACACCAAGAAAATCTTTCAAGTATAATTTACTATAACTTGAAAAGTAATTGGGGAAACCCAGGAAACAAAATTTAAACTGGGGTGAAAAATGAAAAAAAAATAATAAAGTTAAATTTTAGTAGAAGAGCAAATAACGTCTTCGTCTAGACCTCTGTGAGTCTGTTTATTAGGTTTATAGTATTGGCTTTTTGCAGCCTCTGGTCAAAAAAGATAGATTAAACTATTGAAATGTCAGGCTCCAGGGTTAATATAGTAGAACGCTCCAGTTTTAGCAGCCTCAAAGAAAGTCCTGATAAGCTTTCAGTAGTTTCAGATGGAAAGAGAAGGCTTGACCATAATTAATTTTTACATTTAAATTAATAGTAATCTGGGAGTTAATTAAATGAGAAGGCTGCTGACTTTGTACGGTAAGGTGGCAAAAGCAAGCAAAGAACAGAACACGTTTCCCACAATCCATCCACGCTCACTTCCCCAGTGAAGTTTCGGCCAGCTCTGGGACCCGAGCTGACATCAAGCAGCAGGGCTTGATGAGGACTCATCGGACATCTTCTAGAGTTCGGACTATTGGGTCGGCTCCACAGCACGTCCCTACCTTCCCGCTGCCTCAGCCTTCTCCCCATCGCCTGTCACTCAGGCTGGCTCTGTCCTGGGTCCCTAACCCTGGGCATCAGCCTGGAACTTCTCCGAGGGCGGGTACCATCTCTGCAGCTCCCAACATCTGCCTCACGTTTACGCCTGGTAGGTGTTCGGTAACCCTGCCTTCCACGGAAATAGGTACACCCACCCACAGCTGGAGCAGATGCCAAGTTGTTTTAAAATGGTTTTGAGATAAAACCTACCCAAATCCCCAAAAAAATATTCGAAGTTTTTTTTTGGATGGTAATATTTAAATACCTTTAGATTATAAATTATCACTGTCTTTATTATAGGAAAAAAAAAAAAGAGCCCAATAAAGCATGTGACAAAAGGTGATATGTGCAGCGTGAAAATTAAAGTAAATTAGTCACATGCAAAAATGACGTCCCCTATGTGTCTGCCTACATACTCAGATATATATGTATGTATAAATTAATAGTAATAAATTAAATTAATAGTAATAAATAAATAATTAAAAAATCAAGAGCAGTGCTACCACCATGTTTAACTGCACAAAGGCATTTGAAATTTTGAAAAGGAGAGTCAGAAGAGCTTTTAGATCAAAGATCACAGTTTTTTTAAAAAGGCACGGCAGAAAGCTGCTTGGTGATCTCCTGAAAACACATTAAAAGCGAAGTGATTATTTGGTTACCAGACTCAGTTCTATCAGGACAAAAAAAAAGGTATCTGAAGCATGTGTCTATCGTAACACATCGTGTAAATCTCGGAAGAAACTACCAACACTTTATAAGCCTAGAGTCCAGAAACCCACCACCTGTGGAAGGTGATGCAGATGCCTCAAGAGGAGTTCTGGCAGCAAGGGAAACTTCAGGTAACCAGACCCCAAATCACTGGAAGCCTCAAATAACCAGATTTCTGCTGGCCCTGAACTTGCAGCACTCCTGCTCCATCCTCAGGCTACCCGTCTTCTAGGAGAGCACTCCATTATAAACAGAATGATAACTCTGGTGCCTTCTAGAAGGTTCCATTCACCTCAGACATACACAAATGTGTGCAGTCGGTCAAAAAAATGCACTTATATATTTTAAAAAACAATATTTTTGTAAAGGAAAGAAAGAAAACTGTTTTCTGGTTGTACTCTGGAGTAATGAGAAAATCATCTGGAACATTCCAAGCAACTGATCTGACTTGGTGCGTGTACATAACTATACCACCGTGGCCACCTTGTCTGGAAGGACATGGTGCCTGAGACCACCAGCTATGTGGCTAGCGCTGAGAAAGAATGCTTCCAGAAACCCCTGCTCACAGCCTCCATCCTCTGCCTTCAGGCCCAAGTGCCCCACGAAGCCTCCCAACCAAATACCAATTCTACTGAGCCCTGGGACCAGAAGCATCTCTTCATGTTACACAGTCCAGCACCCTAGGCATCCTGAATCTTTCCCTTGGGTGCCTCGATGGGGAACTCATTATCCTCTCTAGGCAGGCTGAGCCAGTGCTTGGGCAAGTCTAACTGCCAGAAACTTCCTTTTGTGTTGTACTGCAATCAACCCATCAGCCTTTCCCTGGAGGTCCAAATTCTGCTAATTGGGACAATGCCAGGGACTTCGAGTGACAGATGCACACTGTTCCAGCCTCCGTGCAGAATTCAGATAAAAGGATTATCACTGCAGCCAAGAACTTAAGGCCTCTGGAAAGAGAACTCTGGAACAGCTAAGGGAAAACAGCTACTTTTTCTTCCCTCCTCCTTTTTACCAAACTTCCAAACCTTTCCCAACCTGTAAGTGTCTTCCCTGGACCTTCCTTCCAAATCCCTTTCATCTCAAAGCTGCCAAGCCGTCAATGACATGGAAATCAGTCCCGAATGTTTACCAGCCAGATCTTCCATGGGACCCCAGATTCGATGGAAGCGATGGCCATTTGATTTATAAGCATTTACCTCTGGACTCACTGAAATGTTACTGGCCGCAAACCCTGTTACTTGTCCAATGTTAGGTCCCAGGTGCGCCAGGGAGATAGAACATACGTTTGAAAAGCACCAAGAAAACACATCCAAAACAAAGGGGTGAGGCCAAAACTGACAGAAGATCTGGTTATGGGTGAAAATTCTCCTGCCCTTATCGTGAAATGGTTTTACGGTTTTTACAAGAACTGGGAAGACATTTTTGAAAATTGTCAAAGCTTAAAAACTTTGTCCAGTCCTTGCCCCCCTTCCACCAAACTACTCCAGCTCTCTGAATGTATTTTCCTCTAATTCCAAATGAGAACTGCCCATTTAGGAAAAGAGGAAATTTGGTTTTGGGGGTTTCTACCTAAAAATTGTCCCAAACATTGTCCCAAACAAACACTAAACACAGAGCTTTTTCCTCATGGGAAAAAACAAAAACATTTCATCAGTTGTGAGACAACAAATTCAAAAAGCTGGTATCAAGAAGAACAGCCTGGAAGAATGTCACCCTCTCAAGTTCGAGTCCCTAGATTTTTGGTCTTAGGAAAATGTCACAAATGCTTGCAAAGTAGATGTAGCTAGATTTTTCTCTGCACATTCCCAGTCCACGTTGGAAGAGCAGAGCTGGGTCACGGATCTGACAGGGGGCCAGTGTGTGGATGACAGCAAGCAGGAAGGCGGGCGGAGGGCCACGCTGCCCCAGTCTGGTTTTCCCTGGGAGTCCCCACACTCACGAACACCATGAAAAAGCTCTCTATAAAGCACATGCTCCCAGGCTCCCACTGCAGCCATTTCTAACATTCTCACAAGGCTTAATAAAGGGTTTCGGAGATTATAGGCTGTGAACAATGGAGGAGAAAAGGACATAATTTCTGTAATAATTACTAGAGGACATTTGCATGAAGGCTTTTATGCATTATCCCAAGGCTTCCAAGAAATTTATAGGTTTCATTACAAAGCACAATAGGCATGGAAACTGTCATTTTGGAGACAAAGGTAGGGGGGAGGGAACAAGTCATGTACAACTTTGCAAGGGCCTCAAATTAATAGATATTCTGCACTTGAGAACTTTAATTCAGATGGATTCTAGGTGCTCCTGCTCCCCAGGGCCGTCATATGCACCGAAGTCTGAATCCGATGCTTTCTGCTTCCAAGTCAAACCAAGCACGTTGCTCGTTTCCCCAAAGGAACACTATTAATGGCAGAACTTGTACAGTTACCTTTTTTTGCTTTCTTCTGCAGTTTCAGTGTATCTGAGGACTTCTTTTTTATCTCTTGGCGAGCTTTTTTATATTCTAAAAGAAGGCAGAATATTGAATCATTTTACCACTTTGCGCAACGGAAAATATTTTAAGGAACAACCATTACTTTCATTACAGAAAGCAGAAATGATGACATGCAATGAAGAGCTTAATCCAGAATGCCAAATGATAACAATCTCACACTGACATTGTATAGCCCAGGGGTGATTATTAACATGAAAAGCCACAAAATGCACCTTGGTCTTTTCCTGATAGTATTCACTCGTATCAGCTGTGAAGAAAGACGTCATTCGGGGATATTTCACTAAAAGTGAAAAATCCACAATTTCTCGGCCCACGTATCAGGAAATTGAAAAATAGGATTTGCTTTCCCAAAGGCCCAAATTCACAGTGCTTTGCTCAAAAAGGAACCCATGTGGCAAGACGCTGGCCAGATGTTACAATTCAGCAAAGAGCCCCCAAGCCCCCGGCGTGAGAGATCAGACGGCGTGGGGGCAAACTGGGGAAGGTCCAGCTGCCTTAGCCTTACTCTCACACCCACACCAAGGCTGGCACTGGATCCCGAGGAGGGGCGGCTCACATACATACACCACGTCCCCCCAACAATGACTTCCTCGTCCCCCACCAGTCTACACCTGCTCCTGGACTTCCCATTTCTGTCGTTGGCGCCTCCATCACCCAGATGCGGACATCTGAAGTGACAACCGCCTCTGACACCTCTCTCCTCCTTTGCTGACCTCATATTCAAATAACTGCCCGTTCGACCAGTTCCCTTGCAGACTTCCCGGATGCTTCCCTCCCCCCGAGCCCCCCAGCCCCATGCTGCCACTCAGGGCCCTCAGTCCCACGCTCCTGGGATCCGCTATGCGCCAACCCTTCCTTCTGGCTTCCTCCTGCCTCCAATCTCCCCATAGGCCTTCCCTCCCCAGCATTCACTGCAGGTCGTATGATCCTCGGAGAAACCTGCCCCTTCCACGCTGCCAGTACCCCTAGCCTTTGGGTCCAGGAGGACCAACTGGGGAGGTGTCCATCTGGACCACTTTGCCCCCAGAGCGCGGCACACGAGGTGCTGAGGTGCTTTCGTTGAAGCATATGCAGAGAGGGTGGTGGTTCCGGGCAGGAGACCCCAGGTCAGCTTCTCTCTTTAAAAGGCTGGCTTTCGAAACGTGCTGGAATGCCTTACGTGTGAATCTTTGGCGTTGAAGCCTGGCATTACCGTTCACGTTTCATTCAGCCGATCACAGCTAAGACCACTGAGAGCCTGGACCATCAGCCGCTCAGGGAGGTTTCGGGAGTCCTTATCCTCCAACGCCGAAATGGGAGAAGTGGGACCGGGGGGGCCCTGCGGGGGGCACCAGCAAGGGCACAAGGCAACATCCGGCAACATCCGCAGCTCTGCTCGGGGCGCGTGCTGCTACGCAGCAGACAGCCTGCCCCCGTACCTTTTGCGTGGTCTTTATCCAGCTGGTTGGCCACTTTCTTCCATTCTTCCATCTGTTCTTGAAGTGGGTTTATCAGACAATCGATTAAAGCACTTTCACCCAAAAAAAAAAAAAAAAGGAAAGACAAGGAGAAGTTAAACAGATACATTCTGTTGTGAGGTTGTCAAAACCACCTAAGTCACGACAGCTGGGTGCAAGGCAAGGCAGCACCTAAGCCCAAGTTCACGTCCAAATCTCCCCATTTCGTAATAACCTTACTCTCAGAATGCTCTCCAGGGACTGGTAGGAGGCCGTCCACATGACTGAATGGAGCGAGCCCTCTTCCCATTTCCCCTGCTTATATTCTCTCTCTTGTGTTCGCAAGCATGGTCGCAGACCTGTGGGGTCACCCCTCGAGCTGCACAACAAAAGCTCCTGGAGAGCTTTAAAAAGGTAAAGACATCAGGGCTACACCCCAGACCTCATGCCTGAGAGAAACCTGGAGGGTGGGACCCCAGTATTACTATTTTTTTTTTTTAAAGCCCACATGATTCTGATGTGCATTCAGAATTAGAAGCCATGAGTGTAGACTAACTGGACAGCCTGGAGAAGGAAAGCTGAATGGCCAGCTTCTGGAGAAGAGCGGCAAAGGCATCCCCAGGTACCCCCCACACAGAGGAACCGTGAGAGGCACAGACCCCCAGGGTTTATGTCTGTGTAACAGAAGGAAAATGGATACATTCCTACGTCACAGAGATGTTGTAGAAAAATTAGCAAGTGCCCATAAATCGCTCGAATTGCACTGGTGAGAATTACTACAAAGGTGCTCTCAGGTTACTTTTTGATCGTGGGCCTCCTGAAAATCTTGAAGTTCTTGGTACAATCCCCTCCTTTCCTCGTCAGGGCCTCCCCTCCCTCACACACACGCCAGCCATTCAGCACAGCTCACCCCCTCCTTTCTTCCAGGTCTCTGTTCAAATCGTCCTTCTGAACAGACTCGCTCTAACCACCCAGGGTGGAACCGGGCCACCTGTCTCCTAGCCCACGGATTTCGCCTCGTGGCATTTCCCACGGCCTGACGTTGTGGGAGGTGTACGCGGTGTCTAGAGTGTAAGCCCCATGAGGACAGGGCACGGTCCTATTCACTGCTATAGCCCACACGCCTTAAGACAGTGCCACGCACACAGTAGGTGCTCCATAAACACTGGCTGTTGAACCAGTGTCTCCTCATCCCTAAAATGGGGTAGGGTACCGCCATTCATTCATTCATTCATTATTTACTGCAAATAAACCCGGATGACACGTGGGAGAGGAGGCATTGCATGGTCTGGGAGCGAGCAGGAGGGAAGGCGGGCAGACGTCATCACCTGCTACCCAGGCGCTTTCTGCTCGAAATGTGTGGACATTCCATGATTTCTCACAAGCACCCCAATTTATAGCAGCTGAGATTCCAGCCAAGAGGCCCACGCCTGAGCGGCCAGCCCAGGGTTCAAACCCAGGCCTACCGGTCTCCAAGACCAGGCACTTCCCACCACGTTCTGCCACCTCCCATGGTGGCCCGGCCAGGAGGGACAGAGGCCTTTCACACTGGCAACCCCTCACACAACTCACGATCCGTAAAGCAGAATGCTCCGATCTGCTTGGAAGAATGTCCCTCCCCTCCACCCCCCACTGGAACACTGGTGACTCCAAATCCCTGGCCAACCACTGCCAGTTCTACCCACTCCGGATGCTGGTAAGACAGACAAGAGGCCAGCAGCATGGAGGGCTCCATGGTTACCGCTGTCCGCGGTGGGTAGAGAGGATGCCCCCGGGTAACGGCGCGTGCCCCGCTCCCCAGCACCACGGCTCCCCTTCCAGAGGCTCCTGCAGAGGGGGCGTGCCCTGCTCGCACGCTGGCGGGGCGCCAGGAGAGACCCACAGGAGCACAAAGTGGGGTGCGGGCTCCACGAGGGCAGGGACCCAGGCCGTCCGGTTGTCCGCTACACCCCCAGCACCCCGCCCAGAGCCTGGCATGCGGCAGAAGGCCCACGAACACTTGATCAGTGAGGGAGGAGCATCACGGGCTGTGGGCACTGCAACGCTACAGGGAAAAAAGTGCTGCCCCTTCCCCGGAAACCAGCAAGGGCCGGTGAGATCCCGGCGAGACGCGCTCCTCACCTCGAAAACTGCCTGAGCTTGGCTTCTATGCTTCTGTGTCTCATGCACATCCTGGTCAGGGCGGAGCCAATCTCCCTGGTTCCACCTGAAAAAGAAACACAGGCAAAGCTGAGGACAGGAGACAAGCCGCGATCACTGAAATCTTGAAAAGAGAACGGAATCATCTGGAAAGAAGCTGGATTTCACCACGGGGTAAAACCCAAGCCACTGCCTCTTGCCAGGCGTGTGTACATGCCCGCACGCACGCACATGTGTAAATATATGTGGTGACGCATTTTTCTATTATCACCAAAATAAAAGGTACCTTTACTATACACAATGCCCAATCATACTTTCTATTCTGATTTTCTCTAAATGCCAACTGTGACCCAGAAATTGATTTTACGACCCACTAACGGATCGTGACCTGCAATGTGAAAAATAACTTCCCAAGGAAGACGATCAAAATAGTATCTGATATTTAAGGAAAAGCTGTTGTTTTTGTTCTGTTTTGTTTAGCTTTCCACTTCTGGCCAAATAACCCCCTTAGCATTATTTAGAACAGCTAATAAGGACACTCTAGCTGTTTCAAAACACATAATCTAGAATACAAGTCATTCGGAGACAAGCGAGGCCAAAGCAAAATGAAATAGGGAGTATTTTCCTAAAGGGTTTGGGGTAAGGCTGGTGAAAGAGGTCCTCAGACTCGACAAATGTCAAAGTAAGCTGTAATTCGGTTTGATTTTCCCGAAATTCTTGTCCTACTGCCCCCTTCGGGCACACCCTCTTTCAGATTATTTATAAAGTTTCCCTCCTTCCCCCTGCTAGAAACAATGCCTGAATCAGCACTTAGGTGGGTGTGGGGGAGCAAACTGCAACCACAGATGGGAATTCAGCATCAAGCACTGGAAAGCGCAATTATAAATGTTATGAAAATACTAGGACTCATGAAATCGGGGGGGGGGGGTGGGGAGTGTCAGTAAAGCACAATTTTCCACACACAAGGCCTTCAAGGGAAAGCTGCAGGCATTTATGGTAGGTTTAACCAAGCCAAGTTAACAGGAAAAAAATGCCCTCCCTTATTAGTACTGATGACATTACTGGAGTTCATGTCTCCCCCTCTGCCTGCTCTTCTAGAAATGCCAATGCGCTATTTCAGTTCCTCCTATTTTCCATTTTATTCTGCACAAAGGTTTCCAGAACCAAAAAAAATTAGTGATAATAGTAATATATATTAAATATTAGTATTTCTATATCCTATTTTAGTCTGAAAAGAGAAGCCTTCTAGAACAATTCCCCCATTCCTCTAAAACACAGTTTCTTGGCCCGAATACTACGAACATGTGGGCCAGATGAGTCTTTGTTTGGGGGTGGGGGATCCTGTGCATTGTAGGATGTTTAGCAGCATCCCTGGCCTTGACCTTCCACAAATCAGTAGCCGCCCCCCAATCTGTGACATCTAGATATGTCTCCAGACAGTATGAAGTGTTCCCTGGGGAGCAAAATCCCAGTTTGTGAAGCACTGTTGTAAGAAAACCGAGCAAGAGCTAAAGGTCACCTGAGGCTGGGCACAGCCAGCCGGGAGTCTTGGTAAAATGTCACCCTTTAGCACCCTTTAGCCCCCAGCACCTGCAGCCACTCCCGGGAGTTAGAGACCACCTGGGCGTCCCCATCTACTGCCGCTCACCATTCTCCACCAGGGAAAACCAGTAGAGGGCGCTGCCTGCACGCGTGACGCAGGCAAGCTTTTACTGCTTAACGAGCAAAGGCAAGTAACACTTTATCCCCAAGGGAAATCTCTCCTATTTTTCCTGGGCCTTCATTTGATTAAAAGTTAATAACCTGGCCATGCAAGGAAGCTGGCACACTCATGCACTGCTGGAAGGAGTGTAAACTAGTCCTTTTCTGGAGGAGAATCTGGCAGCGTCCATCCAGCAAAGCCTTTAAAAACAAGTCCCCTCTTTGACACGGCAATTCTACTTCTAGAAGTTTAACCAGAGAAAACAATTAAGAACGAGAGCAAATCCTTCCCCAGGAGGACAGTCCTTGAAATGCTGCTGACAACAGTAAAAACTGGAAGCAGAATCCCATTCTGGGGAGCAGGGTAAATAAAGCATAGAACACAGACCGGCGCTGGAATAGCAATGTAGCCCTCTCCAGGCCAGGCCGCGGTGTTGAAGGTCGTGGGAAGGTGAGTCACCTGGGTGGAGCTCAGGCTGTGCCGGGCCCAGGGAGAAGTGCCGTGCACACAGGAACTCCCTCAATCCTCGAAACGCTCCTGGTTCTGCTAGTACAATTATATCCCCATTTCGTAGATAGGAGAAGTGTCTTATGGAACTTGCCCAAGGTCACGCTGCTAGTAAGTGGGGTTCCAACCCAGGCTAAGCCTCCAGAACCTATGCATTTCACCACTCAGTATATGGCTCTGACTACAGACAGCGGAAGGTGGGGCAGGGGCAGAGCCAAGAGCCTAGAATGAGTACCGCTAAATGTACTGAGCGCCATGCTATGAGGGCCGTTAGGCCTTTAAGGCCCCGCTCTCCAATTCTGGCTGTGCAGCCTAGAAATGTCGAACTGGTACCACAGAACTGAGCTCCTGTCCTTGCTAAGCTACCGCCGAGAGCGCAGGGATGGGCAACTGCTTCACGGATAACCCCTGCCTCAGTTTCCCCAAGACGGGCTTCCGGGGTTGGAAAAGATCACTCAAGGTCGGTTCCCTCCCCCCATTTCTCCGCTCCATTATTTCTGTTACCTTCCCAGACATTTTCCCTAGACGGCCACCGGTCGTGTGCCGCCCCCAGGAAAGCCGGAGGCTTCCCAGAAACAGCCAGTCTATGGTACGATAACAAGCAGGTCCTACACGGGCCCCCGCAGCACAGGAAAGCCTGAGAGGGGAGGAAATGAAAACAGCAAAGACAACTTCCAAACAGCGTGTCTCTGTCCAACTGGCACAGGGCAGGAGACAGGCGGGTGACCTCCGCCACGGACTCCGGGACCCGTCCGCGGGAATTACTGCTGATCGCAGCAACATGGGGCACCCTAAAAATAGCTCGATCTGTGGATGTGCTTAACATCTTATGCTCTTCCTGACCCTTGCTAAAACTCACCAAAAAAAAAAAAAAATCAGCAAGTTTGAAAAAGCTTCAGAGGAAACCGGCTTTAGCTACAAAGACAGAGCAGACATCTGGAAGGGCTCCGATCTGACAGTGAGAATATTTATGGAATCAAATGGATAGCTGAGACACTCAGCAGCTTGTGAGTGAGGACAAGAGCTTACTTGTTTCTGGATTCCCCACACCCAGCCCTGGTGCTGAAGGAAGGAGCCACCATCTACCATTCTGAGAGCGGATCACCAGGCAGGCAGGCCTATACCTGGAGGCAGGACCAGGGGGGTTGGGTTTGTCTTTTGTTTAATCCATACATCTTTGTGTGTCTTCCCCGTACACACTATAGAATATTCAAAATAAATACAAGAGTCTTCTCTTAGAAAAGGTCTAGACTGATGCAAGGTCCATCCAAAGGAACAATGGTATATCCACTTTCTATTGCTTTTATAATCAATCACCACAAACTTACTGGCTTAAAGCAATGCACATTTATTATCTTACAGTTCTAGAAGTCAGAAGTCCAAAATCTGTTTCACCGGGCTAAACTCAAGGAGTCAGGAGGGCTGTGTTTCTTCTGGAGGCTCTAGGGACGAATCTGTTCCTTGCCTTTTCCAGCCTCTAGAGGCTGCCTGCATCCCTTGGCTTGTGGCCTCTTCCAGCATCTTCAAAGCCAGCAGCTTAGCATCTTTTCTCTTCTCTGATCTCTGCAAGGTCCTCACATCTTCTCTGACACTGATCCTCTACCTCCTTCTTATAAGAACCCTTGTGATTACACAGACCCAGCTGGATAATCCAGGATAATCTCCCTGCCTCAAGATCCTTAACTGAATCACAGCTGCAGAGTCCCCTTTGGGATGAAGATGGAGACACCTTTGGGGACGGCAGTATTCTGCCTACCACATTGCATAAGAGTCAGTAATTTGGAGAGTGCCCAGGGGCACTGCGTGTCTCTCTCCAGAGCCCATTCATCCTCAGATGGTGAAGTCTGGGCCAATGACCTAATTCCACCCCCTTTGGCAGTGGCTGGTTCAGGGATGGGACAAAGAGAGAAAGTTGTTGTGGACGCCTATGGGGAAAATGTCCCTGATCTTAACATCAACACACCAAAGAGATCCCACAGGTCACGAACAGAAAGCAGGCTGCCCATCTGCTGCAGTCAGCTATCATTATGGCCATGGGGACACCTGCCTTAGGATGAGACCTGTCCTCCAGACAGAAGACAGAGGGGCCGGCATCCCCAGTGACCTCCCTGAGCTGGGACACTAACACACAGACCCTGAGCAATCCCTGGGCCTGGAGCTCCTGTTTTGCAAGAGCATACATTTCCTTATTTTTAAAGCCACTTTGATTTGGTTCTGTTTCTTGCCAGTTGAAAGGAGAAGAGGGAAGGGAGCATGGGCCTCCTGTGCTTCCCCCGAGCACCAGGAAGCAACCTGCTGCTGAAAGAAATCGCAGTCTGGGCAGTAGCTGCTGAGCGACACAAAGATGCTTTATGGCAAAGATCTTAATTCTTTCCAACACGGTACACATGAGAACTTTCTGCTGTAACAAGCAAAGGTTTTTATAATACAGTAGCACAAAAATTAGTCAGTGATCTACACTGGATGAACTGCAAAGGACACAAACGGTGGAGAAAAAAGACAAAAGTCCAGAGGCTAGGCTATCAGAGTATGAATGCTGGGGCAGAATACTCTGTTTTGCACCTGAAGACACTTAAAAACTCCACAAATGCTTATTGAGTATTGCATCCGTTTCCCAGGGCTGCCGTAACAAAGCACCCCGAACCAGCTGGCTTAAAACAACCACAATGTACTGTCTCACACTTCTAGAGGCCAGAGGTCTGACATGAAGGTGTGGGCAGGGCCGTGCTCCCGCGGAAACCCGCAGGGGAGAATCCTTGCCCCCTCTTCCCAGCTGCTGGTGGTTACAGGCAACCCTCGGCTTGTCGATGCATCACTCCAGTCTCTGTCTTTGTTGTCGAGGGGCAGTCTCCTGTGTGTCTCCGTCCTCACACGAGGTACCTGCGAAGGCATTCTGTCCTCTGCACACGTCTGTGTCCCAATCTCTCTCTTCTTATAGAGACACCAGCTGTCCTGGGTTAGGGCCCACCCTAATGATCTCACCCTAATTTGATTACACCTGCAAAGACCTCATATCCAAATAAGGTCACATTCACAGGTACTGGGGGGTTAAGACTTCGACCTCTCTCTTTGGGAGACTCAATGCACCCCATAATAAGGATCTGCCTGGAGCAAGAATTGAAGTGATTCCAAAGATGACAACAAGGGCCTGACCTTTGAGGGGTCAGTGGACTGGCTGGGGGGGGGGGGGAGGCTATGAAATGGTGCAGGGAACGCAATCTTTGCAGCCACACCGTGGGGTTGGTATTCTTGTCCCCATTTTATAAATGGAAAAACTGGAGCTCAGGTGGGTGAACTAACTTGCTGAGGACCCCAGGGTTGAGAAGTGGTAGAGCAAAGATCCAAGCCCCACTTTTACGGACACCCAAAGGCCCTTCCCCACTATGACAAACTGGACACATTCCCAACTGAGGACAAAGAGGCACATTAAAGTCACAAACAGAATATGAACTGTTTTATGTCATTTGGGGGACGACGGGGGAAAATAAGGAGGCACTGAGCCACAATCATTCCCCTGAAAAGTCTGAGAGGACTACACCCTTTCAGACTACAACTTGCCACACGGTGGCTCTGCAGAGAGGCAGGACAGTGGCATGCATCCGTGGCCTCGTCCCCGTCCCTCCACGCTGCCTCATTGGCAGGCGGCTTCCATCTCCCCACACAGCGGGGGACTAATGCACCGGCCATGGTGGGGTCTCCAGCATGCAGGTGGCCAGCGAGGGCTGAAAAGCCGGTCTGTCGGGCCCAGCTTCTGCAGCAGAAGGGGGGAAGGGGGAGCAAGATTTAAGAAGCGCAGGGCCACAATAAGTCACTGTACCTCCCGGAGGCCCTCTGAGGGCTCATGTTGTTGGGAGCCTAATTAGCAGTCCGAAAGAGCCACAGGACAGGGGAAGGCTCTCCGAAGCCTCTGCAGGAGAGGGCTCAAAGGGACAGCGCCGCTCACCTACTGCAGGGGTTCTCGACCCCAGCACGGCTCACTTCTTGGACCAGATCCTTCTCTGTGGTGCGGGGCTGCCCCGAGCACTGTGGGGTGTCCCGCAGCGTCCGTCCCTGGCCCTCCAGGTGCCAACAGCATGCCCCAGGTCAGGATGACCAGATATGTCTCCACACTGTCAAATGTCCCCGGGGGGGCGGGGGGGGAGGGCGCAGAATCGCGCCTGTTGAGAGCCACCAGCCGAGGGGAACAGTGACCATCTCCCATAAGGATAGCTCTCTGATCTCGGCGCTGGGCCTGGACAAGCCACAGCTGACATCTTCCCTGGGACGGCGGTGGCCCCGCCAACACACACTGCGCCGCTCCAAGAGGCGGGCTTGCTGCCCACCCCCAGCATCCTGAGCAGAGGTAACAGGCACCCCCTGTTCATGTGATGAAGAAATGACTTCACTTGCCGTTAGAGAAACATTAATTCCAAAACACGCAACCGACATTCCCCACAAAGTCAACAGGCACTGATTCCCTCCCCTGCAGCCCTAGGGACACATGGATTCCACCAGAGGTAGCTGATGTTCCAGGGTGAAATACCAGAAGGATCCACACGGCCGTGAAAGGGGGGCAGAGACAGGCCCGATCCCAGGCACCGAAGCTCCACCGTCCATGCAGTTAGGAAGAGCTCCTTCGTGGGACCGACACGGGCTCAGAGGAACAAGGGCGGTGGAATACGAAAGTGACTTCTAGCCACTGAACAGCTCGTGACTTCTGTCTGGACACAGGCCAGCGAAGCACCGACAGCCCCACAGTGTCTCCGATCTACACGCAGGCGCCATGCGACCCTAGCCTGGGCAGGTGCTCCGTCCTTGTGCACGCGGATGCACGCAATCGCTCCCCGCACCCACCTGGTTAAAGTTTAAGAGATCTCAGAGGGGTGGCTGTGTGTGGTTCCTGGGCGCACAACCACCAAACATGCCAGATACGCCACACATACCAAATAAGACTACGTCACCCTGTGACGTATTTGTATCAGGAACCTTTTCCCAAAATGTATCTGTTTAATCACCAGATCTTACCTGTTGTGGTATGTGACCCCGTCCCCTCCCCACTGACCTCAAAAGAGTTCTGGGGGTCCCTTCCCAGCTATATTCCACTCCCCCCCACCAGCCCCAGTGCTCCATCCCTGAGTGACATGCGGACCCCATGTAGCCTGCAGGCCATGGAGATCCCACAGCAGCACGCTCACCGTGGCTGATCTGGAGTCAGATCCCTGCCATCTCCCGAATTATCACGGGGATCAAGAAGAAAAGCAGTAGAGCAAAAGGGTTAAGTAAGCTAGGCTTTGAAGGGAAACAATGTGGATTCAAAGCCCAGCTCCCCCACTCACTAGCTGTGTGACCTCGGGAAGGGTCTAACTTGCTTAGACTCAAATGTGGATGACTGTATTCTACTAAACAGTCGTGCCAGTTCGTGTTTCGGGTCATCTCTGCTGCGCACATCACACCCAAAATGCATCACCTATGATTCAGAGTTTGGGCTTCTTGTGAAACAGCCTGAGTATCCCAGGTTTTTTACAATCTTGTCCCTAATCTTTCACAATTGCCTCATCCATACGCCATTTGATGGCGATATTTCCTTTTAAAAGCAACTTGCTTCTATCCCATATTTTAAGCATTCCACTTATTTCACAGAAATAACCAATCTTGATTTTACACTCATATTCCAAAGATTTACATACCTCATAATTAAATAATTTAGCAATGGTCCATACTGTGTGGATATACAGAGAGAAGCCCACCAGCTATGAGCTTGCTAAAGGCAGGGGTTGGTACAGTTTCTAGAGAAAGACAGAGCGCTGGTTACATCAATGGGCCAATTAAGTAGGGCTCTGGTGTGGCCATAATCAGCCAAGTCCAACAGGAAGGCAGGGGCCAGAGTAACTCTGGCCTGGCTGGAGCGACTGTCCACATCAATGTGCCAGCCACCAGAGGATGGCCCTCACTTCTCCCACATGGAATATTGCCCTTCTCCAAGCAGCTGGCTGATGAGAACATGGAAGGCAAGTTAACAGTACAATGGGCGTTTTCTGCGAAAGCCCGGATTATTCCTTCTTTCCAAACATCTCAGGAGACCAAAGGCTGAGAAGGAGCGGTCCAGAGGGTCTGCCTTGGAAAGGTCTGCTTAGCTATGCATCAACAAAGTGGTCATTTGATGGAACTCAGAGCTGTGGTATCAAGAGGTTCACGGTCACCTGGCTGCTGTGAGCTTCAATCTCTCAGTGCCCCCAGGCCTCCGTAACAGGCAGGCAGCTGTCCTTGGCTAGCCAGCTTTTGAAGGTGTCCTGAGCTCTCTATCTCTGTGGTTTACTTTTATGTTGCAAGATCAAGACAGGTGTGTCACCGCCCTCCTTCCAGGAAAGGATGGAAAGGAAAGGTCCTGTGGACTCCACCACTCAGTACCCTCACAGGGCACTCAGGAGCTCTCCTGCCAATGGCCTGTGGCAGGGTGTTACATTGTGGGCTCAGTATAGGAGGACATGTCTGTCCTTTCTCTCCAGCCACTGCTCTTCAAGAGCCCCGAAGTCTTGAAACATCAGGAGTCTTTCACCTTGCCGGCCGGCTGGAAGACCGCCCGGGCGTGGCATCACAGAAGCTGCCTCGGCGTGCGTCACCTGCCGCTCTGGCCAGACCGCGCAGGGCACGGCTGGGGACACCATCTGCCGCCCTCGCCACAGCCACCACGGCTCCGCACACACGCCGGCGCCGCACCTGACGGGGAAGCTGGCGCCCCACTTCTGCCATCTTGCAGGCAGGTTTCGGGGTTCTCACAGCTCTGAGTGGTGGTACCCGGACTCCGAAAGGGGGAGTAAAAGTGTCTCGGGGACCTGAGTGTGAGCCTGAATTCTAATAAGAAAGAGGGGAGCTCAATTCTTATCCTTGGAGAAGCTCAACCATGAAGCCCTAACCAAGACCACGCATTACCCAAATATCCAGTCCAAGGGGCCAAGTCCAAAGGGCCATCAGGGGCACCACCATAGCCGGACCAACAACATAATGGGTCTGTAGGGAGCACTCGGCACTCCAGGCAGGGGACCAACTGGACCTCAGCTGGAGGTGGGCAGACCGGCCTGAGGCTCTAGAAAGTGGACTTTCCGGGTGACCTCCAGGCTGACCCTCTTTCTTCCTCTAAGGAAAAGCATCTTATGGCAGCCAGGATGCTGGAGAAGAGACGGCACGGCATTCCTACACTCAACAAACACTGAGGAAATGCTACTGCGGTCCCATTCCCATGCCATGGACAGGGAGACAGCCCCAGTCCTCATGGAACGCACAGCTCATCCAAACGTGGAAGCAAGGAATTTTCAGGGTGACCTTTGGGCAGGAAGGTCCCTCGGAAAACTCACCAAGCAACAAACCAGCAGTTCCTTACTGCTCAGCATCACACTCCAGCCTTTAATTAGCAAAGAAGCTCCTGATGCCCTCTGAGGAGTCCCACACTGGCTGTCCTTTCTCATGTTTGGGAAACACACCCAAGTCCGTCCCTGTGCATTTGTGAGGAGGCTGGTTCCTGTCAGGGGCACCATCATTTTCATTTAAAGGTCAAAGAAGGCACTCAGGATATTAAGAACAAATTAACTGTGTTTCTTTTGGCTTCATCAGCATTTTATTTTTATCCTCGGGCACAGAGAGATGGACAACAGGGAAAAGGTGGCATCATTTGATGCCCTACATTTCTTTAATGGAGGGGACGGGGCGGGGAGGGGAGGGGAGGGGAGGAGAAGGGGAAAGAAACAACCAGTTCCTGGTATCACGGGTTACCATACAGACAGTTTACCATTCACATTAGCTATGTAAGCAGCTCCACTCAGTAGAGACACTGGTCAGGCTTCAGTCACGGAACAGCATCCAAACACCTTACGTTAACCCTGACCATGGTTTCAAGAACACCCAACACTTCTGCATGTGCTACTTAGATCACCCAAGTATGTTCTTGCAACAAATCCACAATCTGATTTCAAGGAAACTAACAGATGAGAAATGTGAGCAGTATTTTAAGCAGTGGAAGGATCTGCCCCCTTTTGTCCTCATGGGGTCCCCTAGGACAAAAGTGGAAAAAAAAAAAAAGTATAAAGATTTTTAAAAATAAACCCTTAAATCTCCCCCACAAAGGAAGCCGAACTTCCCTTTTGCTACAATGGCAATCCCAACCACCCGCTTCCATCTTCGCGGAAGAGAAAAACACATGGAGTTTCCTGTTTGAAAAACTGTATTATTCAGCTACTGTATGTGGCTTACGGGCGATGGATGATCCAGCTGGTGTTTACGGAACAGCTAATACCGTGCACTCAGCAAACGCTGGACAGGGTCAGCAACACAGTTTGGGAAGACACCCTTGTGCCCACATGCAGGGTGGAAGACACTGCAAACTGTTATCAGCTGACAATCTTGCAGCCAAGCTCGCACTCCCCAGCCTCTCCCACTTCACGACTTTTCAAAAAGCAGAGGAAACAAAACCACACACAGTCCCCACCACCATCTGGCGGCTTCAGCAAGCACGAGATTCTGGCATGCACGGTACTGGCAGCGACAGAGACCAATATTCCTCTTTCTTTGTTGCTGTTTCAAAAGCAAAGCGAGAGTGGTAATACGGAAACACAAACACACGGACCAGCTCACGCTCTGGGGAAGACAGGGCAGGAGCAAATGCACTCCGACTGGGATCCTTCCCTGCCGCTGTTTCGGATGCAATGGTACCCGGTTGGAAAATGCTGGGGGGGGGGGGGTATCAACCAGGAAATGCCAATGGCCCCCCAGACAGCTGTCACCACCAGCGCCCACTGCGAGGGTCTGCCTCTAATGCAGGTGTGCGGAAAGACGCCCCCACTGGAGCCAGGTGCTCAGCTCAAGGAAGCCAACTCGTGCCGGCAAGGCGGATGTGGGCTGCAGCGTCTTCTCAGCTGGGGAAACTGAACCGCCGGGCAGATAAGATGCTTAGAGCCACTGATCTGGGCATCACCTCCCAGGCGGCCTTCGGGGAAGGCCAGATCATGTAGAAGGGGGCCTGATGAACAATGTGGACACAGAACAGGGCAGCTGTATCTTGGGGATCAGAGAAAGCCTGATGCATCCACCTCCCCGAAAGCGATGAGACCCTTGAGACTGAGCCCTTGATGGGTCTCTTTAGCCATCCCCTGGTTCTGCTTCCGCTGGTGACCAGACCCTCCCTCTGACTAACAATTTATCCTTAAAACCTCTGCTATCCAGAAATGTGTTGCTGGCCTATGAACTGCTCTAGTCCTTAAACGGGCTTCTGTACATCCCTAAACTATGCCAGAATGTGCTGACTTCATCAACTCTCAGGAAGCAATTTTGTTGCTTTCCAAATTATTAGGAATATCTACCGTTTACTAAGGGCTTGTAAGCGAAGAGTGAGTTGCAAGCACAAAGAATTCAATTTTTAACCCCATTCTACTCCTCATATAGGTAACATTATAAGGTAGGTATTATTATCCTCACTTTACAGATGAGGACAGGGAAGCTCAGAGAAGTGAAGTCATTTGCCGAAGGTCACACGGTAGAATTCAGGATCTGTATCCAGGGCTGAGTCTATGGACCTTTTAAACGTTCTTCAGGACAGCTCACTGTTACAAATACATCTCAGAATAGCTGATGGATGAGAAATCAGATTTCCGCCCCCTGCCCTTGCTGTAACTGAAGGAAAATAAAAACCCCTCCACTCAAACATCTGTTTCATCAGCGAGACTCAAACCACTGTTGCCACATCCCTGCCGGACTGTGTGTAGCTGGTCGGTCTGCGTGCGGGGCCCTGGCTCCCGGGCGGATGCAGACGGTCTCAGCAGGTCACCAACCGCCAGCTTCTTTGGACAGGTGCAAAGGACCCTTCCCTACTCATTAGGAGTGTCCTTCCCAAAATCACCCTTTTGGCTACTGACCTGTCCCAGGAAGAGCCTCTACAGCACAGTTTTGTGGAGACCTCATCCTTGCTTAGTCTCATTCGAAATCTGTTTTCTAGAAACACTGACATCTCATCAAACTGCACATCACGGGATGTGTGCACATCTCTGGACATAGTAGGTGCTCAGCAAACCTCCGTATGTGGGAATTGGCAGGCGTGCTGACCTCTGAGTTCCAGGCCTGTAACACTGGCTCTTCCCAATTCTCTTAGTACCTCCCCCAGCTCCCCAGCCCTCTCTCCGTGCATGCTGCCCACCCCACCTGCCACTGTGACAGGGAAAAGCAAGAGAAGCTCAGATGTCAGATTCTATCAGAAGAGTGGCCACATTGGCCAAGACTCCGACAGACTTCTGTGTTGCAGCTAATTTCCTACCCAGATTCATCGAAGGTCACTCTCATCTCCTCCTCTTCCTCCCCTCCATTTCTCTCTCAGGCCACACCTATGCCAAATGGTTTCTGGATGAATCTTTGGATCGTTTCTGAGCAGGTTTCTTCTAACTAACCCTGAAATGGCGAACAGGAGGCTGGCTCTTCCAACCAGAGAAAGCAGGTATAGGGCTCAGGCAGGCAGGAAATCAGCATCGTGATGCAACCCAAGCATCCACAGGACCCTAGGGCCGGCCACCCCACCCTCCCATCCTCCATCTGTTCAATGCAAGGGCGTAAACCGGTTTTAGTTTCGAGTTCCCCAGCTGAGTCTCAAGGTCAAGCAGTAGTGAAGTGAACCAAAGACTATTCTGTTATTTCTAAATCTCTTTACTGCTCTGGCCAACTCAACCACCCACAGTCCTTTGTGTTGTACCAGAACTGCATTAAATCTGGCAAAAATGATCCCAGAGTCACAGTTACTAGAGTCCTCCAAAGTAAAGGGGGGGGGGCGGGGGGAGACGGGTCATATATTACTTTGAAATGTCATTTGTTCAGTAAATAAGATCTTCCAAAGCTTGAGGTACGTCCATAGATGTTGGGGAAACGCAAGGAGTCCTCAGTGGTTAGAAGCTGCTGCTGGAAGCAGAAGATAAACATGCATCTCCCAAAACATTTTCTTGGTCCTGCCCAATTTCCATTAAAACAGGACACAATCCTAGCATCCTGATGACCCTTCGAGGTTAACCTAACCGGCCTACATGAGATGCCCCCAAGAGCCAGTCACGGGATGGGACGTGAACTTTCTACTCGATGATCAGAGCTACCCCTGATCTTCTTCCTGCTCTCTGTTCCCCTGACTTTCTTTCCCTAGTCTTCTAACAGAGCACACACACTTCCCAAGGACAATAATCACCCGTGAGTGGTTTAAACCTAACTGCTGCTCAGTCATCAAACAAAACCCCCAGGGAAGCTGCCAGAAAGTATGGACCGGCCCTGTGTCCTGAGGGGGGGCATGCAGGAGCCAGGGGCACACAGCAGCTTCCCCTGCTCCGTCCAGCTCGCTGCCTGACCCCGAGGACCAGCTGGGTCTGATTTATGGCCAACAGCTGTTCATTCAGTGGGCGCTTGTGTTCCTTTCCTCTTCCCTGGGGAATGATTAGGGGCATAATTCTCAACCCTGAAGGTCTAGGCATTCCTTGTTTTTAGGATGAATTCTTCACAAAGGCGGGGTGGGGGTGGGGCAAATGGGTTTTTATCCTCTGGGCTAATTCTGATTGCCTGCTAATGACGCCTGGAACACTGTGTTAAGAAGGATTCTGAGGCTGGATCTGGACTTGGTGGAGAAGTGGGTGCCTAGATCAGCTAGCAGTGTCTGCCATGATCGCAGGAACCATGGAAGGATGCGTGCCTTGTATTTGCTCATCTGGCTGTAAGCTCTCACAGGAACTAGAGCAGTAAGCTTTCACACTTTAATGTGATCACTAGGGGATTTTGCTAAAATGCAGATTCTGACTCAGAAGGTCTGGAGTGGACCTGAGACTCTGCATTTCTAACCAGCTTCCAGCTCATGCTGACTTACTGCCAGACCAGCAACCACGCTTTGGGTCGAAGGGGCTGGGGTACTTCATCAGCCAATACCCCTTTCCCAAAATCCCTGAGAACTCCACCACCACAAGGACCCTACCAGGCGAAATCTAGGTGGACCAGATGTCCCAGACTTGGAGGAGGGACATGGAGAATGAGACTGTTCACTGTGTTGTACCCCCAAAAGACACTGGGGACTCCTGCTGGTGAAGCTTCCCACCCCTCTCCAGAGGTCCCCCTGCCAACAAGTGAAACTGCAAATCTGGGTCCCGAGAAAAAGAGAAAGCTCAGAAGCATCAGACAGCATGTGAGGGCAAAGTGGCTGGATGTAAGCTAAGTACAGGTCACAAAGTGGCCCTTGGTTCCTGTGAGCCTCTGGCTCCCCCAGACCTGGGAGGTTAAGTAGCCTTCAGAGTGACTCAGTATAAAAAGTTGGGCACGGAGTAAGCTCTCTCCTCTGTCTTACGGAGAATTAGCACCTCAGGGGTCTCCAGCACATGCAGTTCAGGATGGGGTAATGGAGGGAGAGGAGAGACAAGGGGACCAGACGGTTGCTAGCTCACCTCCCTCCTTCCCATGCACGTTCATGCATCACCACACTCGTAACACTGTCCTGGGCTTACTGCATCCTGGGCCCGTGTCCTCCGCTAGACAGTGACCTCCCCGTGGATAGCCACATTGTCCCAGCCATCTCTGAATTCCCAGTGTCTGGCAAGATGCATGGCCCAGAATAAAGGCTCAGTAGGTATTTGCAGATAAAGGAAACCAAAACAGAAACAAAATTGTTTAAATCAGACAATAACCCATCCTGAAGAGCAGGTACCCTTAGGAAGTTGGTAGCTGAGGCTATATCTGAGCTCCCAGAAGGGGGTGATGAGCAGCTCTTTACCAGAGTTAGGCTCACAGTGGAGTGAAAACAAAAAGGGACAGGAGTTCTGACCCCGTGAGCTCTGGGAGGCCTGCCTGGCTTGAGATTCAAGACCGTTTAATAAAACAGTATATCTAAATGCTAATCTAATAAAGAATATTTAGATCTAAAGCTCGTCTGTTTTGCCTGTGCAAATAAAATTATTTGTGTACCTACTATGTGCAAGGCATTATGTAACAATGGGATAGCAATTCTTCTTCCATATAAGAGCATGCACAAAAGAAAAAAAAAAACAAGAAGGCAAAACGAAGAGTAGTCTTTTCACTTTAAGATAGGGGACCGATACGGCCCTCAGAAGTCCCCATCGGGATGGAACAGAGCCCATTAAAATGCTCACAATATTCAGAACATATTTTTTAAGAAGATAATTACCAACAACCTCAGGAAGCTCCAGAGCCCCTTATATGCTATTAGAAAAGCCTTTGCAGGCACAGCTCCGTTGCCATGACAACGATCACTTGGCTGAGTTATAAAGAAGACGGGGGACCCACCAAATGGTATTCTCGACAGTAAGCCCTGAGGTTTCTTAAAGCCACTTTCTAAAGAAGCTTCAGAATCTAGGAGTTAGAGAATGTACAAGCTGAATGGGACCTAAGGGCAGCCCAGTTTAGCATGTTTCTGGCATTTCTTCCCTTCCCACCCCTGCCAACCAGTCACCTAGAGTCAGGTGACATATCCTCCAGGCCAGAGAACTCACCCTGTCCCGTGCTCAGAGGGAGAGGGCAGGAAGCTCTCCTCTGCAATCCCTGGAGTAAAGTGAGCACAGGCGAAGCTTTAGGAAGGGCAGGACTTCTCATCTGAAGAACCTCTCCCTTCCAGGCAGAAGGTTCGAGTAAAGCACCCTGACCTCTTTGGCAACACCTGCCATTAGCTCAAGGAGGCCGAACAAAACAAAGACAGCCATGGAAGGTAGCTTCTTCTAGGTCTTAAGTACAGGACTGGTTTCTAATTCCAACCATTAAATGCCACCTGGAAATTTCATGATTGTCACTGTCTTCCTGTGACCTGAAACAGACACGGCTCACCAGGGACCCTCATGGTATTCAGTGAACCACTTGGGAGGCTGCATATGGCAAAAACATACATGCCTTGTGTCCACACGTACACAGAGTGCACATGCACGTGTGCACAGACCACGAGAGAGGAAGCCACCATGACGCGTGTCTCTTTAGTCACCTCCGTGGAGCATCACCAAGGACGGCTTCTCCCAGGGCCCCAGGCATCAAACCCCTTTGGGATGAAGGCATATGGATGCTTAGGTAACTCCCAGCGGAACGCACTTGTGCAGACCAGGATCGGGAGAAGGGGACACGGCTGAACTGGGGGCACAGCTGGGCACGTAATTTGCATCATAAAAGTGGACTCAGGCATTGCTGAAGGAGAACCCCACATTCCACCAACACGCGCTGCTGTGAGGAGCAGCACAGCCTGAAGAGGAGCCTTCCAGATCCCAGAACAGATGACCTCCACCTGCCTTCCTGACACCAGCCCCTTAGAGTGAGGTTCCAAAACTACAGGTGCTCTCCTGGGTGCCTACTTGCATCCTGTCCAGGACAGAACGGTCCCGAACCCTCAGCTTCCTTCAGTACACTGTGCCCCTTAGCTCACCACTTCCCAGATGGCCCCTGAACACCATCTGCATCTTTCACCCTGGGCCAGGGCAGCACTACCTGGGACCGCCATCCTGAAGCAAGCTTAAAGGCTCATTTCATAGGAGAAAGATCTGTTCTTAAAACTGTTCTTAATCTCGGAAGAATGAAGGGGGGATATAGGAGGGGGAGACGAACCATGAGAGACGATGGACTCTGAAAAACAGACTGAGGGTTCTAGAGGGGAGGGGGGTGGGAGGATGGGTTAGCCTAGTGATGGGTATTAAAGAGGGCACATTCTGCATGGAGCACTGGGTGTTATGCACAAACAATGAATCATGGAACACTACATCAAAAACTAATGATGTAATGTATGGGGATTAACATAACAATAAACAATTAAAAAAAAACTATTCTTAATCTCTGTTCTTAAAACTGTTCTTAAACTCCAGTTTACTTAGTGTCTTATAAATAACTTCTACCATCCTAAGGAAGAACTTGAAAAGATGAAACTATTTGATCTACAGTACTCTTGTTGAAATCAAACACCCAAGTGGGCTCATTTTCACAGATAAGACAGCACTCATGCACAGGTGTCTCCCCAGAACGCTGCAAGGCAGCCCCCCGGGTTTCCTACCAACATTCCCAATCAGGAACCCAGCACGCATTAGGAGAAAAGCCCAGCAAACCTTAACAGTCCTGAATCAGCACACTGACTCAAGTTTGAGGCAGGAATTAGCTCCTGTAAGAATTAGCACTGATTTGGTGAGCATCCTACAGAGATGACACTGTACCCGTCCCAAACCAGGGGTGACAACTCGGGGAGGACAGATGCACGGAGAGTGGCTCCTGACCGGAAGGCGGAAGACAAAGGGTGGAGGGACCGGCCGGAGTCAGCACGTTCCTGTTACAGAAAAAGAAGCCCGGCCCTCCCCCACCGTGGGACTGTTGGCCACGTTTCCAGATGGCTGCAGCGGGCCATGGGAAATGGCACCGGCAGCCAGCCATTAGGAGAGACAGCTCCGCATCCAGACAGCTAAGAAGACGAGCTTACAGCCCTGGAGATGCTAGTTTATTTTAAGAGACAATTGCCCAGTTATTACAAACCTGAGACTGACCTTTCAGCTAGGAATCTCGACATCAGGGACCTTCTTGTCCTCAGCCAGAAAACAGGAAAAGCAATGACATTTGAATGACTTCCATTTAAAGAGTGGGTGTGTGTGCACCTGCACATGTGTGTGTGTATGCGAGACAGACCAAGGGAACCCAGGGCAGGGGCAGACCCCCCGGCCATACACGGCTGCTAGATTAACACAGAATTGTATTCAACCCACAAACCAGCATTCAAAAGTGGATCAATAACTGCTGGAAAATGAGTCCGAGTAAGGCCCATTTTCTTATTTTTTAAGTTCAAAGACTGAGACCCATCGGGTAGGTTAAGTAAACCCAGGACAGACAGCACCCGGCCGTGAATGCCCCCACCTGACAAGCAGACAAACCCTGCACTCAGGCTACTCCTCCAAGCTCATTCCTCAGAATGAACGGATTCCTCAAAGCATGATGCTAGTGCACAGGAGCTGAGGGGGTGTTTCTCTGGCCCTAGAAGGATAGCATGATTTCTGATTGCCCAAGACGAACAGCAGCAGGCCCTGCTGGTTACGCGTCTGCACCTAGTCCCCTGGCTACCCCCCAAGATCCGCTCAGGGTAGCCCAGCCGAGCTGGCTGTTGTTCTTAGGAGGTTCCGATCTGCGTTCTGAGTTGAGCCCAGAAGCCATCCCTAGCGACTGTTTCAGCTCTCCCTGCAACCCGTGGCATAACCCTGGGCAGCATCCACTCTGAAGCTCAGCACTTCCTCCATACAGGGCCAGCGAGGACTGAGGGATGTAATCCTTGCAAGTAAGATGCTGGGCACCGGTGCAGGCCCTACGCATCCAAAGTACTCATCGACCCTTGCTATCGTCATGCTATCAACATTCAAGACCACAGCTGTCTGACGGCAGATCTCTTCCCTCGAGCTTCTCTGCAGGCACAGCTTCACACATGTCCCTTTCACCTAAATCTGGTTTTGGATTTACATCCCACCTCACTGCCAAATGCATTTCGGTTTTCTGTTTAATGCTTCAGCTGCAGCAGAAATGTCTGTAGTGACCAATTAGGAGGAAGCGGTCACTGCCTTCGAAGACGGCCACTGAGAGGCCCTTTAAGCCTCTTGGGACTGATGTGTACGGCTCATAGGTGGTGCACTGCCACGCTCCAGAGGACACCACGCCCACAGACGGTGAGTCACGGGCCTCTGAAAGGCTGGTTTCAACCCCAGTCAAATCCAGAAGGAGATGGGAGTGGAACCTGAGTCACAGCACTGCCAGGTCTGCTGGCCCCACCCTCTCCTTTCTTTTCCCTTGGTCTGTTAGCAAAGTTTAAAACAGACTGGTTCACTCTCAGCAAACGGACAGCTTCCCCCGCCCCAGACAGCTCGGAGGAAAGAACAGGGTGGTTATCTGCTACTGAAATCTTGTTTAGGTGGAGACCAGGGGCTAATGCCGCTGGTCCACCCCATTTGTGAAAAATCATCCGTTACGTTCTCAGGAATCACTTGACTACGAATGAAGTTACAACACCTTTTGCTCTCCTTTGCGGATGGATGAGTAGATTTCTTTTCCTGATGTACAAAGGCCCACTCACCTTTGTCCTCATTACAGGGAAGGAAGAACATCTCTGATTTCCAAACCAGTGGCAGCATCACCAGCAGACCCCAACTTACCAAAGAGGTGCATGTTCCAGAAGACTGTTTGTATTTGCTGTTTCAAAAATGGAGACACTTTTTTTGTTTCCCTGCAAAGAAATAATGCCTCGATGGCAGTTCTCAGGCTAGCCCACACACGTGACCCATTACATACCTGAGCCTAGCACTATGGAACTGGACCAGTCCCGCCACAGTGTGGTTGTGGGAAAAAGTACTCAGTTTCTACGTGGGTCATGGATTTTAGTGGCAAGGAGAAAAGGGTGGAGCAGAGGGGGGAAGTGAAGAGCCTCCTGCATTTGAAAAGACAATATTCCTCATGTGTTTTAATAGACATGCCACACCTACCATGCACAGACGCTAGGATTCGTCAATAAAATGGTCCTCGCTCTAAAAATGGCTCACAGGCCCCTGGTACAAAATGAGAGGTACACAGAAACGGATGATACCATGTGTGAGATCCCAGATTTGGGGGGAAGAGCTTGTCCAAGCTGAGCGAGCCAGGGCCCAGCCAGGCTAAGACAGTGTGCTGCTGAGTCCAGAGAGTGGGGAAGAACCAGCAGCAAGAGGGGACAGGCCTGGGGGCCTCCAGGGAGTCCAAAGTGACTAGAGCATCTTGGATGGAGGGGCAGTAGTCAGAGGATGAAGCTGGAGAGATAGGCAAGAAGAGGCCCGGCCTTGAAATGGCCTCAGCAACAAGGTTAGTCTGGGGGAGAAATTTCACCCCAAGGCAAATGGAGAGCCATGGAAAGGTTTAAAAGAAGAGGCATGGCCAGCAAGCAGAAGGAACCCAGGCCCATCAATGGATGAATGGATCAATAAAATGCGGTATATGCATATAACAGAATATAATTCAGCTTTAAAAAGGAAAGAGAGGGATGCCTGGGTTCAGTACCCCACTCTTGGTTTCAGCTCAGGTCATGATCTCAAGGTAATGGGATCAAGCCCCAGATCAGGCTCTGCGCTCAGCGGGGCGGGGGGAGTCTGCTTGAGATTCTCTCCCTCTGCCCTTCCCCCACTCACGTTCATGCTCACTCGTGCTCCCTCTCAAATAAATAAATAAATCTTGCAAGTATCTACAGCTGTCCAATTCATGGACACAGAAAGTGGAAGGGTGGTTGCCAGGGGCTAGGGGACAAGGAAAACAAGGAGGTATCGTCTAATGGGTATAGTGTCAGTTTCTGCAAGATGAGAAAGTTCTGGGGATTGATTATATGACAAAGTATAGACACTTACTACTACTGAACTATATATACTTAAAAATGGTTAAAATGGCAAGAAGGTGGTCAATTTTATATGTATTTTACCATCTTAAAAATTAAGATAAAAAAAATTTCAAAAGATTTCAGTGATCTCATCTCAGCTTCCGCTTCTGCTCTGGGAATGGTTTTGGAGGAGAAGCTAATGCAAGAACAGGAATGTGACCCCTTTTCCTGGACCAGATCAGCCTGGGGGCCCCAGAAGGAGTCATTAAGAATCACAGGGCAACCTGCTAAGCTGTGCACCCTTCTCTCGTCAGCCTCCTTCGGGCTCTGGCGACCTCTGCCCTTCAGAGTCCTCCTGTCCCTCCTCAGCGCTCTCCCCACTGCCAGCATCACAGGTGACAAGCGTCAGGGCTCGGGACGTTATCGGCCTCAGATCGAATCAGGACTGCAATTTCCCATTTCCACATTCAGGGTACAGATAAGCCAGGCCTCATAGGAAGACACTCGACAGAACATGCCAAGGCTCTGCGTGACGTCAGAACGCTCCGTGAGGGGCCCCAGGCTTGAGGGTGCAGCAGAGAAGGGGTCACTGCAGTGAACTGGGAAACCGAGCCTGTGTTCGCCGGCGTTCGGGTTGACTGGGAAGCGGGCAGGGGCAAGCGCATTAGCTCAGGGCACCTTCTCTTTATGTGGGTGTGGCCTCTGCTGCAAGTGTGTTTATTTCAGGTAGTAAAACCACCCCCTGGGCGCTGCTCTGTTCCATGAGCGTGGTGGCCGGCGCGGGTCATCTGACATCCTCCTGCCCGGGTTTGGCTGCTGTGACTCAGCCCCCACAGGCGAGCACAGGGGATGGGAGACGCAGCAAGTAAGACCAGGGCTACTGTCAGAACCCATGGCCTCATGAGAATGAGATAAAGTACACCCGCGTGACACGGGGATGACAGAGTAGGGGAACACGGAAGGAAGAAGGGGGAAGAACAGGGTCCTGCGAGCGCCCCCCGCCCCCACATCCTCCAACAAATTCCTTCTCTGAGTCTGAAGTGATTTCTGCTGCTACAAAGCAGGCTCTCGACTGATGATATCCGGGAGAGAATTAAGCCCTTCTCATTCACCCCTGGAGCAATGAGGCATTTAGCTATTGAAATCTGGACTGCTTTTCATTTCCATTTCTGAGCGTCTTTATTTTTTTTTTAAAGATTTTATTTATTTATTTAATTGACAGAGAGAGAGAGACAGAGAGAGAGGGAACACAAGCAGGGGGAGTGGGAGAGGGAGAAGCAGGCTTCCCGCGGAGCAGGGAGCCCGATGTGGGGCTCCATCCCAGGACCCTGGGATCATGACCTGAGCTGAAGGCAGTCGCTTAACCGACTGAGCCACCCAGGCACCCCCATTTTTGAGCTTCTTTAAAAACAGGGATTGATTAGCAAACAATTCAGATTAACTAGCAGAAATCCACACCTACGGCCTAGCATTTCATCTGCCCTCCAGCCTGCCACAAATACTAATGTTTTTCCAATCAGGATTATGTAAGTAGGGACCCACAGGTGGAAAGGCTGTCCACGCACAAAGGGAGGGCAGGGTGTCTCCCTCTGGCACAGAGTTCGAGGGACTTAAAGTCTGTGCCTAATGTTCCTCCCAGGAGTCATTCCCAGAACACTGGTGGCAACAAGATGATTTTCAGGCAGGGCTCGGCATCCGGTGAGGACGTCCTCCCTGGAGGTGGTGATGTGGCCACTGGGCAGCCCAGGCCCGGAGACCAGCAGCCGCCTCCAGGGGCCCAGGACTCTTGCTTCCATTTCCAGGAGAACAAGGACTCACCAAACGGCCAGTGGGGTCGCAGGGTTCCCAACCGGGGGCCGGTGGCAGACTTTTGGGCCCCAGTAGGCTATTAACTGCATTAACCCATTTACCTTCATTTTCCTGGCCTGTCAAGTACGAAAGACCAAAAATTCTGTTCTTCCACTTCTTACAAATGAGAAAACCAGGGGATCTGAAAGGGTCCTTGAAAAATCATCGGGTACTCCATAAGGGATCTCACCTAAACCAGAGATCTGCAAAATAATTTTTTTTAAACCCTATTTTGAGTTCAGATGTTTTACAGAGAAAAAGAGGTCCAGTGCTGGCGGGGGGGGCGGGGCGCAGGGGAGTGCCGGGGCCCCTCATAGACTGTTCTCTACCCCAACCCCCTAGGCACACCTGAGAGCTCACCCATCTGATAATACCACTCAAAATTTAGAGCCTACCCTCATTTTAGGGACCTCAGAGACCTAAAGAAGTCAGCTGACAAGATTTACCACCACCTTTTACACTCCTCACTCAGGGTGGGCAACCTTATGCTAGGCACTGTATATACTTGATTTCTAATATTCATAACAGCTGTGCTTGGTGGACATTAATATTCCCACTGTGGATGAGGAAACTGAGGCACAGAGACCAAGGCACTCATTCCAAGAGGTAGCCTGGCGCGTTGGCCCTCACCCAACACCAACTGTGTTTTGGAAGGGGGATTCTTTGTTGGGCTACGCATGTTTCCGCAGTCTTGTGCAAAGTGTTATGTAAAAGTACTCCTTCCAGACTCCTATGTAACGATATTCTCAAGCTGCCCGTGCACAGAGAGGGTAAGCAACCTGCCACGGGTCACACAGCAAATATAAGGGAGCTGGGCGTTAGACCAGATGTGTACACCTCCAAAGGCCGTGCTCTTTCTACCAAACCCCACTGCTTCTCTCACCTAAATCCCTCAGACCGCCACCTAGGCCTCAGGGGAAGCTGCAGAGAACTGGCCACCACCCTCCGGGTACCAGGGTTCACAAGCGAACAGACAAGTACCCACAACACACTCTTCTGTTTCACCACATTCCTGGCTTTCTTTCGTGTCAAGAGTAAGCCGCCACCGCAACGTTCCACGGTATCACAAGACAGATTTCCAAAGAGGAGGTCACCAGGGCAGCGAGCCTGCGCCAGTTCCTCCATATTTGATCTGCAGTTGACAAAACTAATCCTCGGACAGCTGGTGGGGCAGAGACGGTGACCCTGTTCCTAAGGCCACACGTGCTCCGAATGCATTGTGACCAGGCTGAAGGATGGCAAAGCAGCAGGAAGCCTCGGCCCCTTCCTTTCATTCCAAAGGGACACCTCGTGAGGGGTTTCGGGCCCGTGGCTTCCCCGATCGGCTCCGCAGGGACCCTGGTGCCCAGCAGCTCTCCGTAATGCGGGTGCTGGCTTCAGCCTGGGAGAGCAGCCTTCCCCAGACCCGGGGACAGACAAAGGAGGGAAACAAACAAACAAACAACAACAAAAAAAACACACACACAAAAAGCAGCAACCGATAAGCAAGCTGAAATACTGTTCTAAGGAACAAAGGGGAACAGATGCAAGACGGTCTCAGACTTGACAATGACTTTTGCAGCCTCAGAATCATTTGACAATAACAGATTTATAACATTTGGGGGTATGATGGCTGGGAGGGGCAAGGATGAAGTGCTTTGCTCCGAATGACTGGGATAGATGTTTGCTAAGTTTATCTCAAATTTTCTTGTACGCGTTAACGGGAGGTAATTAGCATTCACGGGAGGAGGATTTCACCTGAATCTGAGAGAGTTGACATCTATTAAAGTTAACAGACAAAAAGGCAGAGCTGTGAATGTTCTCTGAAGCTGGCACCTGAGAGTCTTCACGGAAAGCAAAATCGGCACAAACTGCCAACACTGGAGCTCCAGATGACAGGCGTCCTGGCAGCTCCCAAATGCCCCCTCCTCCCTTCCGCCACCTCTCGGCTTCTGGACACGCTGTTCCCTCTGCTGGGACGGTGCCCTGCCTGCTGGCTTCTATGCACCCTTGTGACCGTGCCTGGGTGTCCCCCAGCCTGAGCGGCACTCCCAGAGCTCTGCCTCCGAGAAGCCCCCTCGCCGTGTGAAATCTGCACCCATCACCACCCGAACGCTGTCCGGCCACGGTCTCTACTGCTTCTCTCCTCCACGAGATGAAGCTTCTTGCAGGTGGGGGGGGGGGGGTGTCCTGCCCACTGCACAGTGCCTGGCCCGAGCAGCACTCAACAAAGACTTGCTGAATGATGGAAAATGGGAAGGAAGAAATCACCAGAAATTATGGGGGCTGGGGAGTGTCATTAAAGACAATGGAAATGCAAACAAAATAGATCGGGTTGATCTTTCTAGACTTAAGAAGAAAAAAAAAAAAGCTTTTTACAGTCTCCAGCTGGCTAGATGTAAGTATGGCAGAACTGAGACTCATGGAACTAGAAGGGATCCCGGGGTCACATGGGCCCATATCCGCATAATGCAGGGCACACGTGTCGGCCTTGTACCGAGTCGAGCACATCACTGATGCTCTGTTTTCCTGGCAGACGCTGCTCCCCGAAGAGCCATAAGCTGCAGGCCTGTTTTTCTGTAGAATCACAGTACACAGATTAGAGAATTTTTTTTTCTTTCCACTGCTTCAACTTTCTATCAACTCCAACAGATGAAAAAAAAAAAAAAAAGAAAGAAAAAAAATCCACAAAAACTTAGAGGCGTTAGGACTTCATACTCAGAGGTGGGCATTTTTGTCCTTAGGGAAATGGAAAGTATCTGTCTTCTCTAAGGGATCGCTTTTGCTCCCACCTTCTCGATGAGTATTCGTGCAAGGCACCGGACTCACTCTTTTTTCATTCCCAAGGGTGCCCCACAAGGTCTTGGCACACAGTGAACATTCAAAATCTTTCCGAGTTGGTCTTTTACCAACAAAGACCGAATGTCGGCCACACCCATTTCACTTTTGAGGCCCTCTCCGTTCTTCTCCTGAAATTCCCATCAGAATGGTAGAGGGCAAAGCACTTTTGGAGTCACCTAAAAAGTTAATTATGGCCAATCACTTTTATTACTAGAATGATAAAGCTAGGATCCAACCATTGTGTGAGGAGAGATGTTACTTTGTACGTACAGCAACGGCGCTCTGAGGAAAGAAGAAAACACAGCAATTTTCCAACATATTTCCTTCTTTCTGCATAAAAAATTAAATTAAAAGGCAGAACAATGAAATTTCAATGCCTCACCAAGCTCTGATGGTACAAATGAAACCCTATCTTGAGTGACTGGACACGGAATACGGTTTCTCCAATTGAGCACAGTTGTCCAGTTCAAAGGTCGTCCTCACCCACATTCCAGCCCCTTCCCGGCATCCCTCTGGAGAAGCAAGATGAGGGAAGGCCAAAAATAAAAAAAATTGTATACACACACACACAGAATTATCCTGATCGCCTGGAATCCCTTCACCCATAAAGGCAACTTCTATCTTCCTTCCCACACATCCCTTTCCTTCCCATTCCCCACCCAAACCCACAAGGAAGGAAAACAATGACACCACTGCAATCACCATGACTCTGACCTTTAAATGTTTAACCAGGGATCTATTTTTTAAGGGCCAGATTAAAAAGGCAGGTGATTAGTTTTCAACATGAGTCACAATATCCTCACAGCAAAATAATTCAATTAAATATTTAGTGGCCTTAGGTTTTGTTTGAGGCACTGTGTATGTTGGGGCCTTGTTGGCCCTGGCCATGCTCTCCCGAGTGCAGAAAGTCAGCTCCCAGGCAGAGCGAGTTGCTTAGATGAGCGCAGGCGGCCCTATACCAGACCTGGAAAGCAGGCCCAGGAGCAGGAAAGGGACGGGCATCGGCCACCACAGCCCTGTGGCACTGTCTCTCACATCACACAGAAGCGGAGGCTGTGACCTCTCACGGAGAACTCCTTACTAAGCCTTGGAGAGCCCCGAAGAAGATTCTCACATGGGTTCCTGGCACTGAACTGTAGGGTTAAGGTTTGGGTTGGGTTTTGCTTCCCTCAAGTGACACGCTACTATGAGCTGGTTTTACTCTTTCAGTTGAGAAGACTCTCCCCGAGTAGCATCCCAAGAAAATAAGGGGAGGGGGCCTAGGGCAAGGTCAGAGAACAGACAACCCGTCCCTGTCCAAGAACAGGATGACGGTAAGAACGATCCAGCCTGTCCGCCTTCCTCAGCCCTTCCAGGACCTGGAGCCACAGGGATTAGGTGAAGCATTCAAGTGCTATCTGTTCCAGAGGACTGAGTCATTGAAGAGCTCCCCAAACTACTTGATGTGCCTGTTTCGAGGCATATGGGTCCCCTACTGAAAATGTTGAACTCCATCTGCTATCATATGAACTCACACCAATGTTTATCCTTCTCATGAAGACCCCAGGGACTAAACTGCATGCATTTGTGTTCACACATAGATATTAAACGTGCCCTATTTCCCCAGATAGTTTCCGTTAAGGTATCGATCAATCACTTTTGCGGGTGGCAATAATGAAAGGTTAAAATTACTGGAAAACGTGGTGAGGCTCAATTCTGTGAACACCACATTTTCTTTTTACCAAACACAAGTCAATCTGGCACCCGAAATAGTTGGGTGCCCTGACCCTCTCCCAAAACAACTATTTGCACAATGAACTTTTGTTGAATTAACAAATCATCCTCAAAGAGTGAAGTTTATAAAATTAACCATTCGGTTTAAACACCTGACTTTAAAACAAAGCAAAACCCCACAGAAAACAAAGAGCATTTAAAACAAGGAAGCATCTTCTAAAATGTGCTGCCCTCTTGCCCTTCCCTGCAGAGATAGGAAAACGGTCTCTCCTCCTCTTGTCATCAACTCAAAGCCATCAACCATTGCTTCCTGTCGGTGAACAGCTAGGCACTAGTTAGGCCAGCTTAAAACAAAGGGGAGAGGTGCACTCACAATCTCCATTTAAGCTTGCCAGCCAGCCATCGTGCATGGATTCGAGAAGGCTGGACACCATGCAAAGGCCGGACACCATTCGAAGGCCTGCCAGGACCTGAGAAGAGTAAGAGGGCCCCTGCTCTCAAGGCTGGACCAGAGTGGGAGAGAAAGGGACATGCGTGCGCCGTTTACTATCATCAGTTCCAGAAAAGCACCAAACCAAATGGCACTGTGTGTCGATGGCAAGGGAGTGCCATTTTTGGAGCAGGGCAGGGCCTTTTTCCTGAAAGACCAGCTGCCCACGTTGTAAGAGGAGAAATGGCGAGAGGTAAGTATCAGCATTCAGAGTGGAGGTGGCCAACGGCAACCCGGTCTCGGTGGTGATGTGCCAGAGAAGCAGAAAGGGAAGGGGTGGGCACAGGGGAACTGCAGGGAGCGCCGGCTATGAGCCAGCCAGCACGAGAGTGATCAAGACGCAGGGCCAGGGGACCTTCCCTGAGAGGGCCAGGAACAGACACAGAAATCAAGAGGAGGCAGTTCGGTTTGGCAGAGTCTCAGGTGCCACCGGGTGGGGACCAATATCCCTGTACTGTGCCAGGTACGTGGATGGCACTGAAATCAGCGTCTGTTCGGATGGATGGAGACCAACCAGCAGACGGCTGGAGTAGGAGATTGGGAGCGAACCCAAGGAGGTGGATTTGCCCAGAAGAGGGGAATGTGGGCACCGGAATTAATGTGGCCTACACACAAAGCCGTTTCCTGCCTTCCACATTACAAATGGCAGATGTCTAGCAAGTGCCTGGAAATTTCCTGACACTCCTCTCATAAATACTATCAACAACATGCTCACATTTCCCCAGCTACAGACCTCACAGCTGTAACGAGACGCGGCCCCAAATGTGTCAGGGCTGGGGTGTGTGGATTTCAGATCCAAATATGCAAATCACCCCCTTTCAGGGAAATGGTCTGGTGGGCGGGGCTTGGGAGCCAGCAGGAGAGTAAATGGGAAGGCAGGTGCAAGTGGTCCTCATCTTGTTGAGCAGCATGGAGGGCTCTCGTCAAGGCTCTGCCTCCCTCTGGTTACATGCCCCTAGAAAGGATTTTTCTGAGCCTCAGTGTGATCATCGGTAAAGTGGGACTCTCTCCAGGCCTTAAAAGACTGCAGTTAAGGAACCTGTGAGCGAAACCTCAGGAGAACACACCATAAAATGGTAAAGCCCTCCACAAGAGCCAGAGATTCTTGCCAAATAGCAGAAAACTTCTGATCCTTGCGGTGAACCTATCACAACAATTCTGACTCATTCTTACAGGCAGAATTCGGGTCCAGAGAAATGAGCGCAGGGCTGAGAATTTAAGGACCACAAAAGCTGAAACTTTAGACAGACCAGCACTTTCGGACACTGATTTTCAGTTCTCCAACACAGGCGGCTTTCACAGCAAAGTTCAGCTGGTACAGACCATCTGCTTTCGAGGCAACTCTACGCCCAGAGGCAGCCCAGTCCTGGCTCCGAGAGAGAGAGAGAGAGAGAGAGAGAGAGAGAGAGAGAGAGAGAGAGAGAGGCGCCAGTTAAGGCACCCACACACAAAAACTGCAGCTTTGAGAATCGTGAAAGGGGCTTAAAGGCTCCAGGTGCGCTACGCTGCCTTCCTTAAACACATCTTGTTCCTTTTATTTCTTGATGACCAGCCTCCCAGGCATGGCTACAGAAGGGGAAGGCTACACAGCCATTTTGATGAGCACATCCTCATACAGAGTAGTTTCCATCCAAGAAATCCAGACGACAGGATCACATCCCTGCAATGTCTCTGCACCTCTCAGCTGGCTTACAGGGTCTGTTTTCCATGGTCTGTGACTCTGGCTGAAGCACAGCGAGCACCTACTATGTGCAGCAGAGCACTGGGGAGTCTGCTGGCAACAGGAAGGGAGAGACTGTGTCTCAGTATGACTCCAGGGCACTGTGCAGGCAAGGATGATGATGGGGATGAGGATGAGGATGATGGAGGAGGAGGGGGGTGCTGGCAAAAGCAAAGACCAGTGACCCTGAAGGGCTGTGGGAGAGGGAAGTACAGGGCGTGGGTCTTCCACGAGTGGAATTCGCCTCTCACTACACAGAACCATTCTAATGTCTCATAAGTTCTTATCTTGGGAACATTCTTCTACACGCAGTACGGGGCTGGTTCAGCCCACTGACAAGTTTCTCAGCTGCCGTTTCTGCCGGAACGCTTGAGCTAAAAGATGATCCCATAGTCAAGGTAGCCCCAGTCAAAAGGACCTTGAGAAGCATGAAGTCCAGAAATTAGCCATCTCGGCCACAGAACAGGGCAGGTGGGGATGGGGAGCTAGTGAGGTTACATTCTGTAAGGCAGTTTGTTGGGAGGTACCCCATCCGCCAATGGAAAAGAGGTGATATGAAGATGCCCCTGGTGATGGGATGGGGGGGTGAGAAACGACCAGAGCCCAGCGCGAACAGAGCAGAGTGCCCCAGCAAATTCCATCCAGAATATCTGCTTGCAGGTTTCTTCCTCTGCGTGTGATCCCAATCTCTGCTCCAGGAGACAGCAGAGAAAGGAAGCAAGGATCGCGTCTCCCTGTGACTGACGCAGGGTCTGATGATGCACGCGGCCCCGGTGCTAAGACAGGTCTCCCGAGGCATCTCTGAATGTGTGCTTGCAGCCCCTGCCCAGCCTGCACGCTCGGGTCAGAAGCAAGCCTGCCGTGGGTACTGCATCCCTCCCGAGTGCTACACTCATTCCCATTTCCTGCGAAGCAGCTGCAGAGCCCAGGCCAAAGTCTGCACAGAGAAAACGCTCCGGGGCCTCAAGAGGCTGCCACCCTGTTCTCAAAAGAGAAAGTGAGGTTGTGCTGATCTCCTCTCCCACTCCCTGGCACCTCCGACCTCTGTCTGACCTTGGTGTCTTCGTGGTGCCTTTGAGCCGTCTGAAGACCTGGAGTCATCTTAAACGATCTAAAACTGGTGCAATTAAGTTATTCTGTTGGCACTCAAAGGATGAGGGCTGGCTATCGTGGAGAAACTGGAGCATAATCATTGCATTAGCTAACACTTACTGAGCACCACTGCATACATTAGGCACTTGGCACTTCCTCATCTCCATGACCCCACAAGGCAGGCACCTCTACTTCATAAAGGAAAAGACTGAGGCTCACAGAGGTTATGTCACTTAACCACGGTCACAAAACGTGAACGTGTTGGGGCCAGGATTCAAACCAGAACCATCAGATTCCAATCCGCATTCCCAAGTCCCCCATAACACTAAGCCACGGCCAAGGAGGAGAGGTGACGGAACCAGGAAGACGGGAGGGTGCCAGGAAGCAGTCACAGAGGGGCAGAATGGGATTGGAGCACCCCGTGGAGCCATGGGTCCCCCAGGCACCGTCGAGCAAGGCACATAGGAGGACGTCAGGTGCCAGCCCAGATGTCGGAGTCTCCACAGGCAACAGGAAGCCAGAGAAAGCAGCACAGGAAAGCAACGTGAACTGCACTGTGGAAAGAAAACCGTGACACTGCCATTTCCCTCAGACAGAACCTTCCCGTGGCTAGAACACGAGCTGGGATGCACAGTATCGCACAGGCCACCAAAGGAGCAGACGCCAAAAGCTTGGCAGGGGGCAGAGGGGCGCTTCCTGCCCCAGTCAGCAAGCGTGAACTCCACCGGCCTAGCGGCTCCTGGTCATCTTGCTCTCGGATCATGTTCCCCGGAACACAGTACCAATTATCTCTTCCAATTAAACCACCGCCACAGGATCCTAAATCCAATGACACCAACCAGCAGCAGGATGCTCACTCAGCTGCGGGCTGGCATTTATGACCCTGATTAGCAGGAAGGCTGTGTTTCCTGCTCCCCATGGCTCGCCCGAGGAGCCGGGGACGGCAGGTAAGCCCAGCAGGACCCTCCACCTCCCTTCCCCACAGGACCCCGGAGCAGGGGCTCTGGAAAAGGGCAGATTGTCCCTGATGCAGAATCCATCCAGAGAAGCCAGGGCTCATTTACCATCACGTCTGCTGTCCAGCACCACAAGGCTGTCAGGATGCACCAACCCCAAAAGGGGGTTCTTTCCCCACCGACGATGAGCAATTTACAAAACCTCAAGTTACAGGCATTTTGTGAGCTAAGAGATTCCTCTGACCGGGTGTGCACTGATGGGCCGGACACTGCGAGGAGCACTTGACATAATTTCATTCAATCCTCATGGCAGGCTCTGAGGCAAGTGTGCTCTTACCTCCCCTCCATTTTGAAGACGGGGAGCCTGAGGCTCCAAGAAAGTCGCCCTTTGTGGGTAAACCCAGGAGTCAAACCCAGAGGGTATCCGGCCCCAAAGTCTGCACATCAGAGCCCCATGACACCATGGCACACTGTGACAGTAACATGCATACCTTTTATGTAATCCTAGACGATCTGCAAAAAAGTTTTTATTCACCAAGAAGGTCCGCAGGGGCAGGAGGGCAAGGAACCAGGAACGAGAGCTAACTTACGCTGAGCACTCACGAGCGGGGCCCAGGCCTAAGCTTTGTACACACGTTAATTCGTGTTAATTCTTCCAACAACCCTGTGAGGAGGCACTGTTATCATCCTCATTTTACAGAGGAGGAAATGGGAGACTCGGGGAGGTCCAGTCGCCTCAAGTCACAGCGCTGCAGAAGGCTAGGGCCGGGTATTTAGCTCAGATGCCCAAGATCTGCCCGCTGAACCACAGGATAGCTGGGCTTGGGGAACGCCCCTCCTACAACAGCCCCTAAAAGAGCAAGCTTCTCTGTGCCCAGGCGCTGAGACAGCCAGCTGGCCTCCAACAGGAGTGTCCTCCTGTCCTGGTGTGTGGGCGCTGTTTCCATCCCAACACAGACACACAGCCCTCTGCTCAGCCTGCCTGACCAGAGAGTCCCTTCTCCCAGACTTCACCTACAAGGATTTCCCCCACTTCCTCAGTGAATCATCCCAACGACTGAAGCTCCCTTTCTGAGCAAACCACAAGTTTTCCTTTTCATCTTAGGTGTCACCTTTTTTTCAAACGTATTATGCACGTTAGGCTTTGTGTCAACAAAGCCATCAGCAGACAAGTGGGCCTTCATGACACGGACGGCTGTCAACCCCTCAGGGATAAGGGTAGCAACAGGCGGGAGCGGGGACAGAGGGAAAGAACTGGAAGGAGAGGACGCTCAGAAAGGACTGAAGGGGGGAAAAACGGACACGAAAGGCCACGGATATTTCCCATTAATTTGCTTTACAGAGACTTCACATTTACAATTGGGTTTCTCCTGGTGATTCTAAGGAAGGAGGGAACACCGTAACTGGATCTCCTTGCTTCACAGGTACTGGAAGTGAGATTCAAAAGAAATTAAGCCAGACACCAGGTGGTGTAGACCCCTGCTACACAGGGCGACCCACGGATCCGCAGCAAGATCTGGGAGCCTCAATGCAGGCTTCCTGCCCCCACCTCCCGCCTGCATTTCCGCAAGACCCCAGGTGATTTGCAGGCACTTTAAAGTTTGAGAGGCGTTGATCTAGAGCACAGCCTTTGGGGTCAGAAAAATCTGGGTTCCGGTTCTGGCAACACTACTTATTTGTATGGGACCCAGAGCAAGCTCTGTAGCCTGCACTCTCTCATCTGGAAAGCAGTACCTACTTGAAAGGTAAAGTAAAAGTAAGCAAAATAAAGCAGTTGGCTGAGCTGTCATCAAAACTTGAAGGCAGAGCCCAAGTCACCAGATTTCGCCTCTTGTCATGGTCATCACCTGTGGTCATGGCACTCCAGAGCCTGCCTGACACACTGCACTCACTAGTGTGTTCTTAAATACACAATTTAACACAGCATCATCGCCGACAGAAAGCTGCCAACCACGCCTGGAGCCAAAGACACACTTGTAGAAGGAAAGGAGATGACTAGTAGTGGTGCTTAAACATTTGGTCGGCCCAAAGCTTTGCCCTTGAGCCTGAAGCACCTCAGAGACCAGGTGCTTAAGTCAAAGACGAGGAAGCCAGCAGAGGGGGGACAGGCCAGCAACTCTGGACCCTGATTCCAACAAGCGGCCACCGCTGGAGGCCCTGAGGGCAGCCCAGACCAAAGGTCACTACCTGGACATACAAATATCCCCAATGACACAAAATGTCCTTTACTTCCAGAGCCAGCAAACACAACACACCGATTTCACAAGAGGTGAGCCCTTTAGGGCACTGGAGGCACGTAACACATACAAAGCAAAGATAGGGTCTACGCAACAGGGTCCCAACACCTCTGCCCAGGTCAGATCCTATCCTGGCCTCTGCACCTCACTGCACACCTGGCCTGGAGTCCTGGTCAACGCTTGCCTGTCCTTTACTCAGCTCAAGGCACACCATCTCTGTCCTAAGAGGTCTCTGGCCCTGTGCTGTCCACTTCACTCCCCAAATCACTCTCAGGTTCTTATCGTGAAAGCCCTAGGTCTGCTGGCTGTCTCTCTACAGCTCAATCCTGTTCAGCATCACTCCCCTGCTCAACCCCATATAACACCTCCGACCCCACCATGCCCTTGGGTGGATCTACTGTTTAGGGTATCAACCCACAGTCCTTCAAAGGCAGAGGCTCCCAGCACTGCCCGCCCGCCCACTCCCGGTCTTCTGCGGCAGCCCTTGGAGGGACAGATCTGGAGTTTGCCGGGCGGGGTTGTTATTTGTCTGGTTTGGTTTTAACAAAGTAAACAGAACGGGGAGAAAGGGTAAGGAGCGTCCATGCTGCCTTTTATCAGCACACGCATACCACAAACAAAAGTCAGTAAAAATAAGGTGGCTCTTGCTACAAACTCGGAATTTCTCCAACCAAATGGTGGTTGTCGTCTTAAAAGCCAATGCTTTAATAAACCTACTGTTGGGCAAACACTTTTGAGAAGTCCTATTTTAAGAACAGCACGCAGAATTAGGTTCATAAGGAACTGGAGAAAAGCGGTCCTTCGACTTGAGAGTCAAACGCTCTTCTGACCATAAACAGTACTGAACAGCTTTGTCATCCACCCTGGTCCCAAGACTTGGCCCTGACTCTTGCCGCTAAAGGGAAAAATTAGGTCCACTCTCAGTACATGAAAACTTACCATAGTAAGTGGTCTTTAAAATAACATTTGTTGATTCTAATTTGATATTGTGTTAAGTTCTGATGGTGATTCTAGAAGAGGTAGCCCCCAAAATCTGAGCAGTGTCCAGGTGGAGCTGATGGGAGCTGATGGAGCAAGTGGAATTAGCTTCCAGAGATAATTCATTCCTTCTCTCATACTTCAAGGTGTGATCCAGATCTAAATTTATGTATGAAGATCTAAGTTATTCAAAATGACAAAAGAGCAATGTTCTTCTCTACGTAGCTTCCTTTGAGACCAGTTCGAAGGTTAATATAGAGGCCAGTCTTTACTTAAAATGGGAGCTATAAAATGTCCCAATCCTCCCCCCAATGTTTCTTCATGCCTCTCTTCTCTATCCTCTCAAACCACATTGTATAAATATTTACAAATATGAAGAGATCTCGATCTGTCACCAAGGACACCAAAGGGGTCATGACAACTGGAAAATAAAAGTCACCAGCCTGATTTTCGTGATCAACTGACGAGAGCAGCAAACCTTTACATTCCCTTGACCTAAATACTTTTTCTCCCCTGTTGCTGGAACAGACAGCATTAACAGCACCTAGCAGGTGTACAATCCACACCCTTGGTATCTGGAGTGTGGTCCCTGGATCTGCAGCAGCAGGCCCTGCCCAGGAGGCTTCACGGACATGCAGCACCCCGGGCCCCCCCTCCCCACACCTGCTGAATCAGAACCTGATTTTTACAAGATGCCAGGTAATTCCTATGCACCTTAGAGACTGACAAGTGCTGTTCTCTGTGAGAACCTTAAAAGGTAGCAAATGACTTTTTAAAAGTCCTAATGAACTTTGTAGTTTTACAGAATAATAAATTCTGACTCTTGGTTCCCCATCTACTAAAAGGGAACATTGTACATTCTCCCTGGGTCTTTACCCTCCGGACACCACTTCCCTCCTCCTCCCTCTTTCTTCCCATAAATAAACCTCACTTTGGGGTTAAAAAGACAGGAGGAAAGAGACAAATGCAAAGAACAAGCCGCAGGACAGAGCTACTCTAGTCTGCTTGGAAAATAAACTTGCAAGGTGGGAGGAGGGAGGATGCACGCGGAATCGCCAGGTGCAGTGCTCCCTCCTAGCAGCATGGCCGTGGTCCCTGAAGTTTGAGAAGACTCAGGACTTCTTGATTGCACGGCTCAGCTGTAAATGTATATGTAAACAGAGAAATGGGTGATGCCTGACATATCCCAGCCAAATGCCCAAACATCCCCGTTCCTATAAAATCCCCCGTATCCACCCCCATCCAGAGCACACGAAAATCCTTATTACAGTTGGCGACTCTGATTAGCAGCTTCCCGCTTATCTCCAAACTGCCAAGCTAAGCTGCCTGAGGCGAAGAGTGGCTGATTCATCTTTACACCCTCCGCAGCACTGCAAGATCTGGTAGACAGCAGGTGCTCAATCATTGCTGCTTCATGGATGTCCTGAACTGTCACTGTCTCTCATGCAACTGCCCTGTTTTTAGGTGGAACCAAACTTAATTTGTGACTCCCAGATTTCCATTTTATTAGATGGTTAGCATGCTTTCCATCTGGCTGCTAAACAAAATCAGGAGAAAGGTTACCTGGTCTCAATGTGCTCACCTAGGCCAAATAAAATACCCTGCTACATGCACCAAGTATCTGAATGAAGGAAGTCGACACTCGGCTCCTAAGGTTAAAAGACACAAAGGTTAGCAGGTCTGTTGTCAGGCTCCCCGGGGTTTTAAGCACACAGCAGCCCTGGATAAAGCTCGGGATGTAATCACAGCTACGGCCAGATTTTTCTTTCCTTCTTTTCTACCAAACATGTTTTGAGACTCCACAAATACTAGGCCAACGTAACAAAGGTTATTAACTCAGGGAGCTTGCCTCCCAAAAGTTTTCCGAAGGGCAGCCGCCATGACATGGTCATTCTGACAGCTAGGACAAATGAAGCTTAATTTGCTGAGAGCCTTCCCTGTTCATTTAGTGCCATCACTGGAGACTCATGGTCCCCACGGAGGAGACGCATCCAGATGTCCGCTGAGAGCCACGGATCTCCCAGACCAAGAGTCTCCAAGCATTCCCATTCAGTGAATTGAAAGCCCCAGCCCCGACGGAGCAGGCCCACGAGGAAGGGGCCTGCTTCACACCTGGGCTCATGGGGCTCTCTGCCCAATCATGACCTTGCAGGACCGTCTTCGAGCCTCTTTAGAAGAACCTGCAGGTCACAGTATTTGCTCTGGGCAGGGAGCCACCTCCCTGTGCTTCTCTAAGAGTCATCCTGGCTCCCTTCAAGACGAAGAGTTCGGAGGAAGACAGCTAAATTTTAAAATGAACTTATTTATTCATCCAATCCAACCCAAGGGTCTATTTTGTAAAAAGGGAACAGGGAAATGGGGTGGTAACCAAGGCAGGAAACAGAATCAAGGGAGGTTCTGGATGACGACTTTAAAGTCACCCACAGCTAGTCGTGAGGGAGGGGTGTCCAGGGGGGAGGTGCCTTTGTAGGCTGGGGTCAGGGGGGCAGCGCCAGGAAGCCCCCTCTCCCACGGGAAGCGGGAAGCAGAGCACGGGGCTCCGTGTGGATGGGCTGGTGGTGGGCTTGGTATGGGCAGCTGAGCACTGAACACTTGCAGAAGGGAGGGGCTGGGGCATTTGCAAACCCCTAGCTGTGGCCCAGCAGCTGCTCCATGCTGGGACCTGCAGGAAGCAGGTGGTCGGCCATCTCTACTCGCATCCTGGCAGGAATGGAATTTCTGTGTCACATGTGGGCCTCAGATTCTTCGGCCAGAGCCACGTTATTCTGAGGAGTCTTCAAGCAAAAGGGTGATCTGCCCCTACAAGTTACAGAGTTGTTTTCATGGATACATTTTGGATGGATGTACCTGCTCATTTGTTCTTCTTAGGCGAATGTTTGAAGTCAGGTGGGAAAACTGCTGTGGGAACATGATACCAAATTAGGCTGAACCTTACCTCAAAGGACATCTGATCTCAGAGAAGGCTTACACACAAGTTAGATGAATGAAGGAGGGGAAGCAGGTTTGGGAGTTTAGAGGAGGGAGATTAATTCCAGTTAGGAGGAAGACAGAGTTTCCCAAACTTTACTGTACATAATAAGAATCACCTGAGAAACTTTCCCTATGTGGTCTCTTCCTTCTCATAAAATTCTATGATTCCTGTACCTTTTTAGGGAAGAAGAGGCCGACTCCCTTCATGGTATTATCATTTAAGAGGGAGAATGTAGCCTCTAACAATAAATCGAACAAAGATATTAATCAGAATTCTTTTGTCTTGTAGAGAGCCAAGGAAATTTCAAATTTCATAACTACAAAAGGTTTAAAGCTTGAACACTGCTGCCCAGTTTTCAGGGTCTTTTTCTTCAATCAGTGGAGAAGACAGAGTCAAGAGGAAACACAGAAGTGTTTGTGATCAAATCCACTACTGCTGAGTGGAGCTTCAAAGGAAGCCCAAATCATCCAAAAATAAGCTTGGAATGAGAAGAGTTCCATCTGAAACAGGAAAGGGGATCACACACAGACATTCCACTTCCAAAGTTCCTTCCCTGGCGGAGATCCGAGCCCTGTGGGCCACAGTCAGGAAATGGGAGGGTCCATGAGGAAAGAAGCAGACACCTGATCCTTCGAGCAGTTCTGTTCTCCTCGAGCTCCCAGAGAACTGGAAAAAGCCACAGAGCTAATTACCACCACTCAAGCATGAAGTGGAAATATCCCCCAAATGCTTCCCTTTTAATAACCTAGGAGTTTTTAGATCAACACCCATCACATACCTATTCCCTACCACTGTGGTCAGGACACAGGCGGGTGACAAGGACCTTGAGGCCACAAAAGAATTGGTAAGAGGAGGAGGATGCCTTTTTCATCACTAGGAATTATTGCTTTCGTGTTACAAGCAAACAAATGATAAATATCATTTTGGAAATATAAAGACAGACCCTACAAGGGAAAGAATTTTAATGAAGAGAGAAGACCAGTTTGAATTCATCAAAAGGCTGAACTGACAAGTATGAACTCTACATTTTAACAAGAAAAGGACTTCTGGTTTTGAAATGCATCTACGGTGATGAGCGAGGTTAACCAGCTGTTGGCGGGCAGAAGGGCTAGACCACCTGCTTTAATGAAGCTATAAATTTCTCACAAGAGTGTGTCAACAAGCCCCTCTCCAGAGCTGTACGAGCATATGTGATCAGACAATCTTTCCGAGAGTACTGACTTGCTTCCCGGATTTCTTCTCTATGTAGTGTTAAGACTGTCATGGTCTAGGGGCGCCTGGGTGGCTCAGTCGGTTGAGGGTCCGACTCTTATTTCAGCTCAGGTCATGATCTCAGGGTCCTGGGATCGAGCCCCGTGTTGGGCTCCCTGCTCAGGGGGGAGTCTGCTTGAGAGTCTCTCTCACCCTCTCCCTCTGCTCCTCTTCCCATTCGCAAGCACATTCCCTCTCTCTCTCTCAAAAATGAGTAGATAAATCTTTTATTAAAAAAGACAGTTATGGTCTAAATGTTTATAAACTTGGAGTCTGCCAAATAAGATTTTTGGGGGGGTACTTCTTGCCCCTACACCTCATAATCATATTAGTGAATGAGATAAACATTAGAGACCAGTATAACGAGCCTAGCACAGTCTGCTGACATTTAATGAGCACCTACTATGTGGAAAAGCACTTTCACATATACTACTTACTAGATGGACCCTCCCCAGCTGCAGTGCTGGACCCCCTCCCATTTTACAGATGAGGAAATTGAGTGGTTTCCCTTTGGTCGCACAGCTGGTAGGTGGGCCAAGCTGGGATAAGAACCCAGCTCTCTGGACTCCCAGCCCACTCACTGTTCTTCCACCCTCTGGCCTATTTCCCACCGAGCAATGGGAGGTGATGCGAAGAAATGCAGTCACTCCGGTTCAGCAGAAAGACCGTCCTGTCTGCTGTGATGGCTGTTTATTTTAAGAAGGCAGAGCAGGAAAGGACTCAGAAATGAAATATACACACCTTAAACAATTTACTTTAAACATTCATGCCCCAATCTTGTGATGAAGGGCCAAGGTCTTTTCTTTTGAGGATGGATCTGTTGACTGAAGTTCCATGGTCTTTCTAGCAAAACCACACCTGCAAGGTCCCAGTGCAACTTCCTTCAAGGAGAGTTTCACTAACTTGTAAAGAGAAGAATCCTCCTAGATTTTAACCACCACCGTGCCCCTTGTTTATTTATACTGATGTGTCTCAACCACACCTAAAACGACAGGAATTTTTTTAAAGATTCTATTCACTTATTTATTTTAGAAAGAAAGAAAAAGAGTGGGGGGGTGCAGAAGGACAGGAGCAAGCAGACTCCATGCTGAGCCCGACGTGGGGCTCAATCCCACGACCCTGAGATCATGACCTGAGCTGAAATCAAGAGTCAGACCCCTAATTAACTGAGCCACCCAGGCACACCAGGAAATTCTTTTTTTTTTTAATAAAGTTGCTTTTCAAGTCTTTCCAAAACACACAATGTAGTTTTCAGAAAAACAACTTCTCTTCACACTCAGATTTCATAAGTTTATATAATATTTCATTCAATTACATAATCACAAAAAGCAAGTGCAAGTGGCAAAAACAAGTTTGGAGGGAATAAACACAACTGCCCAGTAAGCACAGCACTCTCTGGGAGGGAGCAATGACAGCCCCCACGGACCTCAAGGACGGAAAGAGCAGTTACCCTGGCCAGCAGGCCCCCGGAGGCCAGTTGAGAGAGCTTCTATCACACACACCTGTAAGCACCTTGGGGCAAACGGTGAAAGTTTCCACCAGAAAGCAGAGCCGTTTCTCATGCAGCTGCAGCAAAAATTAAATAAGAATATGTAAAAGCTCTCAGCCCTGGCCTTGAAACACAGAACTGCTCAACCAACATGAGTTCCTTCTCTGTCTTATGTACCTTTCTTCCATAGCGCCTAGCAACATACTTCAAAGGGAAAGCTGTGAAGATGGATGGATGGATGGTGGATGGATGGATGGATGGACAGCCCAACAGACAAATGGTCTGGTGGAAGACCTAAAAACCCTTCAATTTAGTAACTTGTTTGGCTCAAATGGCCCAAATAAATGAATCAAGAAGCTGTATCCTGAATCAGAGTTTTCCCTACCCCATGATGAATGAATTCTAATTTTACCAATGAGCATGGAGAGAAAAAAAGGAAGGATAAAGGAAAGAGACAAGCAGAAGAGAATTGTGAAAGCATCAGTCCTGGATGGTCAAGAAAAGAACTGACTCGTTGGTAGATAAATCTCCCCCCCTTCCCCTTCTTTCCAAATGTAGTTATTGAGAATGAAGCAACATTAGCATGGGTGTCACAAAGAAATGTACAGACGGCTAAATCCAGCATAAAGGTAAATTATTTACCTTTAATTTTCAATAAACAGCAAGTCTCAAAAGTTAAAAAGGAAATAGTTCCAGAAGGACCACCGTGTGGTTTGGTTTCAAGTACTTCCCATGTGCTAAACGGAACAGTTAACTGGAAAGATGTTTAAATCCTGAAATGAAGCAGGTGCCAGATACATGCTTTCAGTGATAGAAGCAATATGAATGGAAAAGAGGCAGAAATGGAAAGAAAGGCCCTAAGCATAGCATATCTTTTTTTTTTTTTTTTTTAATGAATCACAGGAGATAAAGCATTCACGCACTGGAGATTTTTTGTTTACAAGAAGCTCAAAGTGCTTAGAAAGCCATACCTAAAACCTGGGAGGGGACACTGTACTCTGCGGAGAAAAACATCTCAGTTTTAAACAGGAGCCCCAAATCAACCTACCCCTCTCAGTGTCAGCTAATTCCCATCTTCTTTCTGACGATCCATCTTTGGTTGGTCCAACTGAGCTTTACAACTATTAAGTCTTAGGGCGCCTGGGGGCTCGGTCGATTAAGCTTCTGCCGTCGGCTCGGGTCATGATCCCAGGGTCCTGGGATTGAGCCCCGCATCGGGCTCCCTGCTCGGAAGGAAGCCTGCTTCTCCCTCTCCCACTCCCCCGCTTGTGTTCCCTCTCTCAAAAAATAAATAAAATCTTAAAAAAAAAAAAAAAAAACTATTAAGTCTCAGGGCGCCTGGGGGGCTCAGTCGGTTAAGCGTCTGCCTTCAGCTCAGGTCATGATCTCAGGGTCCTGGGATCGAGTTCCGCATCAGGCTCCCTGGTTAGCAGGGAGTCTGTTTCTCCCTCTCCCTATCCCCTGCTCATGCTCTCTCTCTGTCTCTCTCTCTCAAATAAATAAATAAATACATCTTAAAAAAAAAGAAAAAAAACACTATTAAGTCTCCAGGCATCTCCTTAGCTAATAACAAGCATTAACTCATCCAATTTGGGAATATGACTCTCTGAGGACAGCCTCACTTGTCTGTGTTTTTAAAAGACCATATGAGAAGAGTCAATGGCCTGTTGGTTCTCTAACCCTCAGCTGTTCCATCTGTTAAATGGGGATATAGTGGAACCTATTTCAGTTAGCTGTTGTGAGAACCAAAGATACATATCACACTTAGTGCATCCTGTACAATAACGCCTCGATCCTGCTATCATTCTCCTGCTCTATATCATTAACAAAAACACCAACAAAAAGGATCTCTGAACAGTAAAACTGGCAGAGTTGCAAAAAAAAAAAAAAAATTGGTTAACGCCTAGTCTCAATGAGATGCCTCCCCACCTGGTGGGGGATTAACTATCTAAACCCTTACGAAAGCAGCATTTGGCAACAACAGGAATGCGTGCTGCAGCATCACCTGCAATACTGAACGCTAGAAACAAAGTATAACCAACAGCCGAGAAACGAGAAACGGTTCAATAAATGGCTGTAATGCTCACATGAGTAAGTGTTTCTATTCTAATAATGAAAAAATTATTGCAATATGATAATTTAAACATTAATATCTGTAGGGGCGCCTGGGTGGCTCAGTTTGGTTAAACGTCCGACTCTTGGTTTTGGCTCAGGTCATGATCTCAAGGTTGTGAGATCAAGCCCCAGTCCAGCTCTGCGCTCAGCAGGGAGTCCGTTTGAGATTCTCTCTCTCCCTCTCCCTCTGCCCCTCCCCTCCATTCGCATACACACACACACCCTCTTTCTTAAAAAAAAAAAAAAAAATCTTTAAAATCTGTAGCCAAAACTTGGAGACCTTATATGTCATATATAAATATATTTAAAATATTACGCATTCACACAGTTAAATTATACACACACACACACACATACATACACGCGGAAAATATGGAAAAATATTTGCAGAAGTACAAAATATTACGTTAGGTATTTCCAGATGGTGAAATTACAGGTCATTTTTATACACTGTAAAAAGATAAGTGCGCTGTGTTTTTGAAATTCTGTAAAAAGAGTTTATTTTAAAAATCAGGGAAAAAAATTTATGAAGTATGTGTGACGAGGAGAGGAAAAAGTACATTAGAGATGTCCCACAGCCCATTTCCATGAAAATGAACTGGAAGCACATCATTAGGAGCTAATACCTGAACACACAGAAAGAAGGAACAGAACAGGACCCTCTCAGGCCCACAGCTTGAGCTACATTAAGCCTGGAGTCATTTCCTTTAAGACCCAGGCACATGGGCATTGCTCATTTTCATGTACCATTATTTGTGTGTTGACAGGGGTGGAGGTTGGGGGGGGTGGGGGGAGCCTCCCAAACCTCAAACCACATTTGAATGCATAAGCAACACACAGTTCTATAGCATTCTGGTGGTTTCCCTGGCAACCTTATCTCTGTCTTCTTTTACCTCAGCCACAGATGATACAGCCTTGGTCCTACAAAGTCCCTGAGGTCACTGCCCACTACAGAGTGGCCAACCATGGTAGGATGCTCACTCGCTAAGAAATCCTAATTAACAAATTTGTTCACACCAACTTCATGCCACAACGATTTTAAAGAAGTGAATCTTGACCATCTGAGTTCCAAACTGTCTGAACTTCCTGTTACCAAAATTTAATTTTAGCATCATCTAAACATAATTAATCTTTCTCACTAAGTGAAAGGAAAAAGGAAATCACATTGAAGTCTCCAACTTTACTAAATAGTACAGTGTCTAAACACATACCTGCTGTTTCTACCTCAGGTCCCTTGAGTAGCAAGTTGGCGCGCGGGGGAGGGGGGGTGCGCGTTGTTCCAGACCTAATTTTAACAGGTGAGTGTCAAACTGGAAAACCTCCCACCAGGGGTGGTGAGCAAGGCTTTGACATCTGAACACTACAGACAATATTATAAAGAAGCCAGTGGAGGGGCGCCTGGGTGGCTCAATCAGTTGGGCGTCTGCCTTCAGCTCAGGTCATGATCCCAGGGTCCTGGGATCGAGTCCCATGTTGGGCTCCTTGCTCAGCGGGGAGTCTGCTTCTCCCTCTCTCTCTACCTGCAGCTCCCCCTGCTTGTACTCTCTCTCTCTCTCTCTCTGTCAAATGAATGAATATTTTAAAAAAAATAAAGAAGCCAGTGGATCATTTCAAAAAGGGATGGGGTAACTTAAGTCACCTACTTATGATTCAGTTAACTATCAGGGGCCTTTAAACATTTTACAAAATTTGTGTTTTTCCCCTTAAAGGCATTTTTCTACAAAAATATCTGCCTAGATAAACTGGATAAAGTCAGGTGTGTCACCCACAGACTCATTCAACCATAAACATCTATCAGGGACCTAAGCATAGCAGGTCTTAAGATTTTTCTTTTTTCTTTTTTTAAACGAATCATAGCCGATAAAGCTTTCACTCACTCTGGAGATTTTTAAGCTCAAGTGCTTAAGAAGACATACCTTAAACATGGGAGGGGACACTATACTCTGGGAAGAAAAACATGGCACCGTGATAGGCCTCAGGGACACCTGACCCAGAGATGGTCTCAGGTTAGTGGATCAAAAACATCTTCAGTGGGCAGAAGCACACGGGGCTTGCCCGCGCCCAGGGTGGCTAGTGGAAGCATGCTTCTGGGAGTAGCTACACTGTTGTATCACAAGTTGAAAGCGCCCCAGTTTACCACGTCAGGTTATTGTTCTGGTGTTGGTGGGTTTTTTAAACTATTTTTCCCAAATCTCATTTTCTCCATGAAGACTCAGCATGATTTTCAATTTTAAGCCCAAACCCTTGACTGAAATTCTTTATCATGAGTGCCCAGAAAGTGAAAATGACCATACATTTTACTATTTTGAGCGCTCTAAACTTTTTTTTTTTAAGATTTATTTATTTTTAGAGAGAGAGACAGAGAGAGAGAATGTGTGCGCGCACGCAAGAGCACGCGAGTACGGAGGAGGGGCAGAGGGAGAGAGAATCTCAAGCGGACTCCCTGCTGAGTGTGGAGCCCAATGCGGGGCTCAATCCCAGGACCCTGAGATCACAACCTGAGCCGAAACCAAGAGCTGGACGCTTAAGCAACTGCACCACCCAGGCCCCCGGGCACTCTAAGCTTTCAGTGAAAACAGCTGTTCATGTTCCTAAACAGAAAAAAAAGACCCTCACCTCGGCACCCATGAGCCCAGCTTTCTCCTCTGCCCCCAGCCCCAGCTGCACAAAAACCATTCAACCCTCCTTCAGGGCAGTAAGCACGGACTCTCACCCCATTTCAAGGACTGTGGTACCTTCAGGAGCTGCTAATGCAAACAGGGTCCAACCGTTCCTGTTCTATTTCTCCCCTTCTCTCCATTTATCTATTTAGAAAAAAATGAATTTTTTTTATTATTTATTAGTATTTAAAATATGTGTAATGAACAGTGAGGTTTTTAGAAAATTGTATGTAACTCAGTTTTTTAAAGCAGTCTGGGCCATGTTGACATCTCAGCTAGTCTGGGCTCCTTCAGGAATCTAGGAATCCATTCCTTCTGGGTTTTTTTCCCCGTCTTTCCACTGTGACACGGTCAAGGCCCAGTTCCCAAGCTTAGTCCACTAACTCAAAGGCTGGGCTATCTCAGTTTTAGTCCATTACATGTTAAACAGCTGATGGCCTGGAAAACGTGTAACAATGAATATGGCTGACACCTAATCAGCATTTCTGTGTAAATAAACGGAATAAACGATCAGAAATCATTCTGCTGTTAAATCCATACTTTCATTATTTAGACACCCTGCAAGAAATCCAAGAAAATAGTATGTGGTATCTGGGTGTGACGGGAACAAGGCTTCTCAACTGCTTTGAAAGAATAAATGCCCCTGAGTTTTAAGCCTCCCCTACAGAAGGCCGAGATCAGAAAGCTATCACCCAGCACCCTGAAGGAAAATTGGTATCACCTGTTTACACTACATAAACAGGTTGTACAACTTACTGGATCATAGCTAATAGCTATTTTCCATACAGTTTAAAAAAAAAAAACCCACTGCATCATTACACATACCTTCTTAAAAAAAAGTAATTTATCTATATGCTCAAGAACTACCTCAAACTATAATTTCATATTACTTCTGTTTTATATATGTATTATGTTACTCATGTCTGGATACATCCATATTTAAGATCTTTTATTTAACAGAATTTTTTTTGGCCTTTATTACATATCAAAGTTTCTGTGTTTTACCCTCAATAAAACAGGTTCCAATATACAAAAAAAGGTATGTGTGTGTGTTTGTGAGAAGTGTTACCATTCCTCCTATCCCCATTATCTAGCCAATTTCAAAAGTACTAAGACAAATAATTTCTCATTTCTTCACATTATTACAGCCACCCACACCCTCACCTCAGACTTAGGATGAAGAAAGCAAAAGCCACCTTCACCTCCAACAGTAGCCATTCCCAGCTCCTGATCAGGGGATGTTTCAACACAAGGTAAGAGAGGGAGGGTGAGACTCCCTTCAGGGGCTGCAGTGAAATGGACACCACAAGGCTGTGAGTTTGCCAGGATGAAAAACACCATTATTTATCCAACACCTAGGGAGTCCGCATCACATGGGGTACACACAAGCCTACCCTCGAGAAGCCTCTACAATATCCAACCTCCACGAGAATCTCCCCATGCAAGAATGGATCGTGATTTAACCCTCTCCAAAACAGTTACCCTTTCTGTCTTTTGTGAGCTACCCGCCGTCATTCTTCAGAAAGTTTCAGAAGAGTAATAAATAGCCATTTCCATTCAGACTGAACCCTGAATCAAGAGTTGGCAAACCACAGCCATCAGACCAATTATGGCTCACTGTTGTGGTAAATAAAGTTTTACCGAAACACAACCAGGGCCATCCATTTAGCTATTTTCTACAGCTGCTTTTGCTCTACAGGGCAGGACTGAAGAGCTGCAATAGAGATGCTGGATCTCTCAAAGTCTGAAGTATTTACTCAGTGGCCTTTAAAGAAAAAGTGTACCCTAAACGGTACAAAGCGTTTAAACCTCTAGGAGGTCCACAGCATTATCAGCAGGAAGCAGCCCTTACCTAAACAATGCCCTCAAGTGGTGCAGAGGACCGAGGGGGCGGGGGCCCTGAGACAGGCTGTGCTTCTTACCAGCTTTCATGACAACCACAGGACACTGGCAGGTCTCCGCTCCTCTGGCTATATGTTTAGGGCGTCGATACCTACTTCACGAAGCTGTCTTGAGGATGGGACAGAATGACATATATAAAAAGCCCCTAAAACCAGGCCTGATATTCCTCAAGGTGCTCCATTAAAGCCAATGACCCACCGCCCATCCTTCACCAACCATGGTGATCTAAGTACGAAACGTGAATCACTGAGATACCGACCTTTAGTCTTTACGGCCCCTTCTGCATGATCTCAAAAAGGATCAGACTCAGAGCAGTATAACCCAAACAAAAGATGCAATGCTCCCACTTTGCTGAGTCACAGAAAATTAAAGGCTCGGGATTTTATGTTCTTGTGCTTGGGGAAAAATACTGTGAACGGTTTCTGGATAGAGTCTTTCCATACCAAATTTCAGGCAGCCTTGGGATATGGAAAAGACCCAGAGCTTCGCCATCTAGGGTCGTTCTTTGAACACTGTGTGTTTAATCTTATTAACAGAGAGCAAGTAGAACAGGGTATCCCCAGACAGCAACAAAACCACATCACCACAGACTAGCCAGAACTGTGAAGAGATGTTTTCAAGAGCTGTGAGATCCCACTCCTGTTGCTTCATGTGGGTAGAAGTGACACCAGGCAGAGCACAGAGCAAATGACAAGAAACAAGATAATCAGGACATGGTGAGGGGCAGGCGCCCAACGTGACCATATCATGACAATGTCCTAGGCCAGAGGCAGCCACATCTCAGCCTCTCCCCCATCCTCCCATTCCACCCCATCGCCTCTGACATTTGCAAACCAGAACCAAGCACAGCCTTCAACCACCCCAGGCTTCCCCCAGACCTTCCCTTCACATTTCCCTACCTCAGGGCATCTGATCTTAAATACAAATCCCAGGAGGTGGGAGGGGCAGGGTCTAGGTATCAGTTTCACAGCTGGGAAAACTGAGGCTCAGCAAGAAGTTGTGGCCTGGCAGGAAAGTCACAACTGTCGGACTTACCTACCACTCCGTACCCGACCCCAGGGCCCGGCAAGTCCTTGGTAGTTAACACAGGTAAGTCCACAGTTATTCAGGGCCTACGTTCAAATTCCAACACTTCCATGGACTAGCCATTGACCTTGGGGATGTCAACTGACCTCTCTCTCTGCCCAAGTTCGTTCATCCGTGAAACGGAAATAACAGTAACCTACCCCGTGAGGCCTGAGTGAGCTCGGACAATGCTTGGCCCCAAGCAGGTGTCCATTAACTGCTGGCTTGGGGCCAACCCTGCTACTCGCTGGGTTGAATCTACCTGACCTCAATCCCCATCTCTGGACCACTTTCTGCCCTTCTCATTCACATAGTCATTCCCCAAACACACAGATAGCAATTTTTTTTAAATTATGACCTGAGAAAAGCCACCTCCTAGGATGTCAGTATTAAAGCATCAGGCAACAAGAGCCTTTTTCAGAAAGCCATCTGGCTTAAGCTGATAACGTGCCACAAAGTAAGCCGATAGCCGCGGTCGGTCACGTGCGCAAGCCTCAACTGAAAACTTGAGCCTGACACGTCCACTCAAAGAGCATTTCTTTAATACACTCAGCACACACCCCTCAACGACACCCCACTGCGCTCCCGGGCCCCAGCTACGAACACCGTCCCCGGGGCCATTTATTTATTCTTTTTTTTTTTTTTCTTGGCCACTGACAATTCCAGCAGCGAACATGTTACATTCAGTACATTTCTCCAGAGTTCTGCCCTCTAACTACAGGCTGCTACAGCTTCCGGGCCGCAGAAGGGCCCTCCCCCGAAACCACAGACCAGATAAAGAGCAACGTGAAAGGCTTCCCAAGAAAAGAGGTCCCTTCAGCTGTTCTGGCTCAGGACCCTCCACCGGGTCACCGAGTCCCAGCCCACACCCAGCAGAAAGAAACCCTCACGCAGGAAGAACTTGCTAAATCAACCGAGGGCTCAGCGACAGGAAAATGCACAGACTCGGGGTCACCTTGACCCCCGGATCAGGGGAAGCAGGGACCTCCTGCTTGCTGGGCTTCATCCGTTCGGATCTCAGGGTTGCAGCACACTCTGTCCCAGAAGGAGGGAGCTCCTTGTGTGCTCTCTCCCAGAGCCCCATTCCTCCTCGGGGGCGGGGGTGGGGGGAGACCGTTCCTGGTCTGTCAGAGAGCCCCATTCTGTCCATTCCATTTTCCTTAAAGGATTTTCACTCCCCAACTTCAAAACTCAGTTCCAAGGCCACCTCCCTCGGGCACCCTTTCCGGGCTGTTTCCAGAGGCTCTAACCACTGTTACACTTCCCCGTCCACTAGGAATCACAAACTCTGTAATAATTGGATGGGACTCAGGAAACATCTATTACAACTTCTCACCCCGTAGAGGAATTTCTTCTCTACATCAGCACTGTCCAAGAGAAATAGGATGCAGCCCACGAAGTTAGCCACAGGAGTAATTTTTAAATTTCTGGGGCCACGTTACCATTAAAAGAAACAGGAGGGATTAATTTTCATAATATATTTTATTTAACTCAATATAGCTAGAATATTGTCATTTCAATATGAAACCAACCTACAAATCACTTGATGAGATACTTTAATTCTATTTTTTATATCAAGTTCTTTAGAATCCAGGGCGTATTTTCTTTCTTTTTTTTTTTTTTTTTTTTTAGATTTTATTTATTAGAGAGAGAGCGTGTGCGAGAGAGAGAGAGAGAACATGAGCAGGGGGGAGAGGCAGAGGGAGAAGCAGACTCCCCACTGAGCAGGGAGCCCGATGCAGGGCTCGATTGCTTAACCAACTGAGCCACCCAGGCACCCTCCAGTGTGTATTTTCCACTGAAAAATACATCTCAATGCAGACCAGTCACATTTCAAGTGCTTGACAGCCATCAAGTAGCCAGTAGCTACAGTATGGGACAGGACGGTTACACCACTGTCTGTGGGCATTCCTACAGTGCAGGGGAGTATGTTCCTTCTAACAATATACAGGAAAAAACACAATTCCTTCCTACAAAGACAGCACATTGGTATGTCATTTAGCAAAGGCTACCCCGGGTGAGAAACACAGGGAGTATGCTCAGTCCCAGCATTTCCCTGTTAATTCACTACAACGGGGACTTTAGAGATCTCATGGTCCAGCTTGACAGGTGAGAAGACTGACACCCAGAAAATGAATGTGAATAACCTGAGGTCACACAGATAAGCAATAGCACAGGGAGGCCTAAAATCTACATATCTAGTCAAGGGTTCTTCAAATATTAATACCACACACACACCTATCTACTTGGTTACCACTCTCTGCAGTCAATGCATACTTCAAGATTTAAGATTAAGGCAGTTACAGAAGGCAACACAACTCTGCTTTCTCCCAATAAGCCCCAAATTTCTGAGATCTAGGAAATGCAACAGAATCTCACCAATTCCGTCCAGTGTCCACTTCCCACTCTTACCTGGGATGTGAGGAATAAGGTAAGAAAACACAAACAAGGAAGATAATCATAGGCACAGCAAAGCATGCCTCTTAATTAGGAGTAAAGCACAAAATGTGCATTATGCCTCTATCCTAGACATATCCACCCCCCCTTCCACCTCTAACAGATACTAACAGTAAACTGTGGGAACCTTACACAAATGGATAGTAACCTGCAATGATTGTTGAAAAGCGCTTCTAAAGAATGATCTCATGGAGTCTGTTTTAATGAACCTCCCCCTAAAGACCCTGAAGTTTGTGCCCCCACCCAATACCTGTGGTAGGTTACCTATCACTCTGCGATCTCATTCACTCTGTGACTTGATTGCAGCAAATTCTCTGCTCAACCCTGTGACCACCTATCTGAGTTATCCATCCATTTTGGGACAACTGTCAAAAGGAATCCACAGATTAAAATTACCCCAAACATATTCAGTTCTGTGCCCAGGCACATGGGGCTTGCCTAGCTCTGGAATGTCTGGATGGGACACATGCACCAAGCAGGTGGGAGAAGGACTGGGGTAGCAATTCAGAAAAGTGGATCTCGTGGGAAAGCCGAGATCAATTCCCGTGCCAACAAGAGGGAAACCCAGCAATGCTCTGTGGGATGACAGCCGGTTAAGGCCAGACCAGAAAGGAATCAGCTCAAAGTTATGCCCAAGTGAAATGGGTGGCTTAGTCCGCCATCTTGAAATGAAATGGCTGGCTAATAACTTTTCATATACTACATCTTTTGTATGTTTTTATTCATTACAACTATGTTGATAGACTATCAGGGGAAAGGATGTATGTGGTAGCTTAAAAAAATGCCAAAAAGGCCTTTGTAACATTTACTTTGAAAAAAAAAAAAAATACCCCTTTTCTTCGTAGGCCATACTACGACTAGGACTTTCTTCCGTGAGGATGTTGGGGGAGGTCCGCAGTCAACAGAACCACTAGAAGTAACCTGCACTCAGAGAATGCTAAAAACTTAGATAATCTTAACTCACTGATCCCCTGAGTGCCCATCACAGGACAGCTGTATAGACTTGGCTGTAGGAAAAGGCCTCTTTCCCATCACAGATTCTCAGGCAGAGCAGCAACGTCTCAGGTTATTTACATTCCAGAGCTTCTGGATGCTCCCAGAAATATCTTCCTGCTGCTACCCGCCCCCCCCAGGAGGGTGATGAGGTGGATCATCGTCACTGACCTGCCAGCTAACAGAGCAGCCTCAACTCCTAAGGAAGGAAGGACAGGCCCGAAGCATTCCTGCGGACAGTTGCCAGGAAAATCCCGAGGATGAGACTCTTTGCCAAATGAACTATTAACCTATTTTTAAATGTTTGACCCTCTTCTCCCATCCGGTTTGCATTTTAAAGAAATGCGTTCTAGGGGCACCTGGGTGGCTCAGTCGTTAGGCGTCTGCCTTCGGCTCAGGTCATGATCCCAGGGTCCTGGGATCGAGCCCTGCATCGGGCTCCCTGCTCCGCGGGAAGCCTGCTTCTCCCTCTCCCTCTCCCCCTGCTTGTGTTCCTTCTCTCGCTGTCTCTCTGTCAAATAAAAATAAAAAATAAATAAAAAATAAAAAAATAAAGAAATGCGTTCTTCAGAAAGAAAAAAATTCCCTGTTTCGAGAAGCATTACAGAAGCAAATGTTCCCATCTACTCTCTCACCGTCTGTCAGTTTTCCTGGTGAGAATAATAGTGTCTAAAATGTAAGACACAGGGCGCCTGGGTGGCTCAGTTGGTTAAGCGACTGCCTTCAGCTCAGGTCATGATCCTGGAGTCCAGGGATCGAGTCACGCATCGGACTCCCTGCTCAGTGGGGAGTCTGCTTCTCCCTCTGACCCTACCCCCTCTCATGCACTCTCTCTCACTCTCTCAAATAAATAAAATCTTTAAAATAAAATAAAATAAAATAAAATGTAAGACACATTAATAAATTATATAGCGGGAGAGTTCTTCCCTTCCCATAGATCAGAAGAAATGGCAACTCACAATTCTGAAGAATTTTTGAGAAAAACAAAAGTTTCACAAAGTGTAAACACTCAAAGGTTCATGCTAAACCCTGTGAAGTATATTCTTATGTCAAGAACTCCAGGAGTCGAGATACTTTACCCTGACCCGGCTCAGTCTCCACTAGCAAGGTGACCTTTGCCAGCTGAGTATCCTTCAAGGTCCCAGTGGCCTTACTAAAAAAGAGAGTAAGTCCCATGACTATTCTGGGATAAGCATAACGTGATATATCTAGAGAGGGTCCCCGACTTATAATGGTTCAACTTACGATTTTTTGAACTTCACAATGGTGTGAAAGTGATACATATACATTAGAAAACGTACTCTGAATTTTGAATTCGGATCTTTTCCCCAGCTAACAATATGTGGTACGATCCTCTCCATCGATGCTGGGGCTCCCGGTCAGCCCCGCGATCACAAAGGTCAACAACTGATACACCAACAACCATCCTGCACCCATGCAACCATACCATTTGTCACTTTTAGTATAGTATCCAATAAATTACATGAAATATGCAACACCTTATTATAAAATAGGCTTTGTGTTAGATGATTCTACCCAACTATAGGCTAATGTAAGTGTTCTGAGCATATGTGAGGTGGGCTACGCTAAGCTACGATGTTCCGTAGTAGGTTAGGTTTATTACATGCATTTTTCTGTTCACGGTAATTTTTAACTTGCGGTGGGTTTATGGGGACATAACCCCACTGTCAGTCAAGGAAGATCTATATTAGCAAACACGATAACCAATGTGAACAGCTCTTTACAGCTTACTTACACTTCTCATTATCTTCTGCCCATTTTTGACAAGAACACCCTGAAGCTCAAATAACTTGCTCAAGGCCACAGAGTTAGAACAGGGTGTTGGGCTCTAGTCTTCTAATGCCAAAACCTCTAACAGTCTAATAAGAATGCTTAAAGATCAGTCAGGCACTCTATTCCTCATCATAAAACCACTTCCCAGTGAAGTACTACCCCACCCTCCCTTTTCTGCTCTGCAGCCCATAAAGAGCAGAGCAAGACGTGGACCAGAAAATGATGTGCTTATGAGCCAGGCGTGCGAAGTGCAGGCGCCCTGTGGCTCAGCCCAGGCGTGGGTACTTGCCAAGGGGGCCAGCGGAGCCCCGCTTGTGTACCAAGCAAGTCCACCAAGCCCTTCTAGGGAAGCGTTTGTTCCCAAAGTCGCTGCAAATGATTCCAAAAGGCAAGATGTTCGATGCCAACTCTGTTGCGACAGTCAGCTAGACAAATAAAGGAGAAGGGGCGGTTACTGATTAGATTCGATTAAGAGAGATTTAAGCATATATCAACAAACACAATGATAGGACTCTGTATTTTGATTCAAACAAACTAACGTAAAAGACATTTGAGTCATGGGCGCCTGGGTGGCTCAGTTGGTTAAGCGACTGCCTTCAGCTCAGGTCATGATCCTGGAGTCCCAGGATCGAGTCCGCATCAGGCTCCCTGCTCAGCGGGGAGTCTGCTTCTCCCTCTGGCCCTCCCCCTCTCATGTGCTCCCTCTCTCTCTCTCAAATAAATAAATAAAATCTTAAAAAAAAAAAAAAAAAAAGACATTTGAGTCAGAGGCGCCTGGGTGGCTTGGTGGGTTAAGCGTCTGACTTGATTTCAGCTCAGGTTGTCATCTCAGGGTCTTGGGATCGAGCCCCATGTTGGGCTCTGCACTGGGTGTGGAGTCTGCTTGAGATTCTCTCTCTCTCTCTCCCCCTCCCTCTCCCCCTTCTTAAAAAATAAAAATAAAAGACATTTGAGTCATTGAGGAAAACTGAGTACAGACTAACGGTGTGAAGAAATGACTGTTAATTTTGTTAAAAGTGATAACAGTATTGTGGTTACAGGCTGTTGTTTTTTTAAAGCCTAATCCGTTAGTGGTTCCTGCTTAAGTGTAGATGGGTAAAGTCATGTGTGCATTCTGCTTGAAGATACTGCAGCACACGAAACAGGAGGGCCATGCATGTCTGAAAATAAGCCTAGCAGCAAGTTGATGGTTGTTGACCTGAGTAATGGGTAAATGGGGTTCATCAGAGTAGCTGGTCTCCCTTCGTGTGTGTGTTTAAAAATTCCCATACTAGGGGCACCTGGGTGGCTCAGCTGGTTAAGCGTCTGACTTTGGCTCAGGTCATGATCTTGGAGTCCTGGGATTGAGCCCCGTGTCAGGCTCCCCGCTCAGCGGAGGTCTGCTTCTCCCTCTCCCTGGGCCCCTCCCCACCACTCGTGCCCTTTCTCACCCTCTCCCTCTAATAAATAAAATCTTTTTAAAAATTCCCATACTGAAAAGTTTTTTAAATGAAGCCACAAAAATTAGAAAGATCTATTTCCTTCTTCTTGACACATAGGTCATTTTAGAGGCAGAGTAAGCTTAAAAAAAAAAAAAAAAAAGACATTTAGTCACAGATGGACTACATGTGAACAGAGGCCAGTTCCCTCTGCACTGAGCCAAAACAGAGCACAAAGACACAAAGGCTCAGCAGCCACTCTGTGCCAAAGAGAGTTCCAGGGTCACCTCAAGCCCACCGCCCAAGCATCATGCACAAGGCAGATACACACAGCCCTCGCCTCAGTCCAAATTTAACCAGGAGACAAGGGCCTTCTAATGACACACAGGACCCCCAGGTACCAACCTCCCTAAAAAGGCATGAGACCCCTCAGTTCATACATCCACCCCACAGGTGGGTTTGGATCTCAGCTGATAACCTCATTATTAACCCATTTCAAGTTGTCAAATTACAAGCATTATAAAATGAAGTCCTTCTCCATCTGCTACGGACTGAATGTTGTGTCCCCCCCAGAAATTCATATACTGAAGCACTAATCCCCAATGTGATGGTATTTGGAGGTGGGGCCTTTGAGAGGGAAAGAGGTCGTGAGTGTGGAACCCTCATGGATGGGATTAGTGCCCTTATTAAAAAAAAAAAAAAAAAGACACAAGAGATATGATTTTTTCTGCCATGTGAAGACACGGCAAGGAGGCATCCAACTACAAATCAGGAAGACAGCCTCACAAGGAACCCAATCAGCCAGCACCTTGACCTTGGATGTCCTAGCCTCCAGAACTGTGAGAAATAAATTTGTTGTTTAAGCCTGTGGTATTTTTGTCACAGAAGCTCAAACTGACCCACATACCATCTTTGCATTATTTCAAAAGAAGGTGAACAAATCCCAGCAATTCTGAAGTTTGTTGTATAGGACGTTAATAATCTACCAGCTTAACTCTGACAAATAGTTCCTTTACAAGAACTCAACACTAGTTAAGAACTAGAATCGTGGATGATCTGAGATGAAACAGACAAGTTGCTATGAAAATTACCTTTCTGTCCTGCTCAGAACAGTTATTTCTCACATTAGGGTAGCTTTAAATACATAATGGCCAAAGGGTATCAACTACCACCTAGTTTAAGAGCTCAGATTCTATTGGTCGCCAGCTATAATTTATTACATAGTTTCCCCCATGACTCTTGATCCATTTTAGTGACTCACATCTCAGGAATGATCATATATACGTGCATATGCCTTTACCTGATAATATCAGGAAAGTTTATCTTCAAATACAGTGAAACACTTGGATCACAGCACATAGATCAGCACTCTAGGCTTATTCCAGAAAAGCTACCTAAAAAATCACATGGAGCCGCTCAGCTCATTTCTCAGGAGATTAAAGGCTAAGAACTATGATTTGACTCCAGAAGCAAAGAGCCAAACACCTAACCCACACTGTTTCCAGTGGTTAAATTATAAAGTCCACAGAAATTCTTGGGAGGAAACAGACAAGGTATAGTTGTCATAACATCAAAGGGAACCGTGTAAAATTACCTGGTCATCTTCTGGATCCTCTCCCTAAGCAGAGTGATGGAACAACACCTGGGCCACCCCACTCTCACCTGGGTGCCCTCCCTCCCTTCTTACAGAAACTTCTCCCAGCCCCTGGATCACATTTTCCCTGGGACCGGTTTCCCAGAGATACTTCTATCCTGACCAAGGCCCTGAAGGGAAGGATTGTGATTCAAGCATCTTCAAATCAGCAGCATCTAGCACAGTGCCTGGCTCGAGGCTGGCATTCGAATGCCTGCTGAGTGAACAGAAGGTGGATGGATGGATGAGCGGAGAACCCATAATCCTGAGGAATTAACAAAATATACAGGAAAAAACAGAATGTACTAAAGTACTGTGAAGACATTAAAGAATGGATATTAAATCAACTTCAGACAGTGAGAGTGATCCTGGAATTAAATGAGAGTCCAAATAAAATAACTAAACAGAAATAAATACAGGGACACACCACTGTCGGGCGGATGTGGTAATCACTACACAGTGGGAACATCCATCAAGGACACACCATTGTAAGGAGGAACGCTCCTCCTGACTCTCTCACTGTTAAAATCAGACCTTGTGATCCATTTCCCATGGACGCTGAGTAACAAAAGCCACAGAGTATTAGAAACAGTCTGTCTCTACCCTACTCAAAGGGACTGCCCCCTCCCCCCACAAAATATGGCAGGGGGGATGGCCATTCTAACCAGTTAGATCTCAAAACCGAGCAACTGTCCCAGTGATATCCTTGGACTTTAAGGCAGTCCACACAAGTACATTAAAGAAAAGAACTTTGAAAAGCCCTGCACCAGTTTTGGGCTCAACTGTGCGAGATGACAAGGCGCAGGGCAGCCTAGAGTCAGGTTTCAAAAAAGCGCAACCATATGAGCAATTTGGAATAAGCTGTGCCACAGAAACACAAGCCCTAGAACAGGGCGGCATTTTAGCCAAAGAAAAGTCAACAGGGGAAGGAGGGGCAAGAAACCAATGATACAAGGTTATAATTAGAAGGTATATTATGGTATTTAGAGAGAAGGAAACACTCACATACACACAGACACACAACACACACACATACACACACAGGGGTGAGGCAATAAATCAGCAAGGCCTCCCCCATCATAGCACAGATCACTGCCCCACTCCTCCAACAGAATAGGAACTTCCTGGGTTATAGCTTAACCCCCGCTCCCACTTACTTGCCTGGACTGAGATGCCTCCCACTCTACACCAAAAAGGAAGCTGCGGCTTAGTGAGGAAATTCAAGCAGTCCCGTTTCCATGAAGGATGCTCTAAGTGCATATAATGTGAATGGTGCTGAAAGCCTCACAGTGGGGCAGCACACCGTGCTGACTCGGCACAGGAAGCCCAGAACCCTTCCCTCTGATAGCAAATTCGCCCCCATGACATCCTGGTTCTCCCCACTCTGAAGGCTCCTTTCCCCACCTGGGCCAAAGTGGGAGGAACTGATGCCCTGAGGCCATTTTCAATCAACAGACAGCCAGGGAGGCAACAATCAGTGAACAGGAAAAACCAGACCCAGCCCTGCAGCAAGATGCCCCAGGGCAGGAGAATGCGCTTGGTCATTAGGAAGTTTATCACTCAGAACCTTTGTCCTTTGAGTAAAGAGCTTCAGTAAGAAAAACTCAACTAACACATCTATGTTTTAAAAACTGAAGTCGATCTGCTTTTTCCAAAAGAAAGGGTAATACTGAAAAGTAAAAAGCCTGGGAAAACGTCACCCAGAAACAATTCCAAAATTATATAGGTTTATTTCCTTCTGGGCTTTTTTTTTTTTTGTCCTAAACAGATGTATATTTGTAAACAGCCCAGGCCTGTGTGGGCTGATAATTACAGTATTTAGACAAAGAGCATGCTTCATGACCCAGTTCCCCAGTGCCCACCCAAGCACGCGTTCTTCTGTCTCTCAGGCTAATTCAAAAGGAATCTGCAGTTGAGAACACACATGTGACCATCATGCATGAAAAGGCCAAATGATCATGTAGTGGGATCCTAGCAAAGCCACGGGCACAGACACCGCTGGGAGAAAACACAAGCCACAGCCTTCCCAGCCCAGGAGAGAGGCAGCAAGCTTACTTCCTGGACCCACCTGTCCTACAAACGCCACCCTCCAAAGATGGGGCTGGGGACGAACCTGGGACATCAAATCAGCACAGCAGGGCCTCGTAAAGGGTTTCCCTATTTATTCAAATTACCAAAGCCGCTTTAGCAAAGAGCCTGTTCACAGTTTGCTCATCACACATTTAGAACCTAATACGCTTCTTTGCATTCATCTGTTTTCCCTGTCTCCCCCGCTTAGACTAAGCAAGCCTTAAGTTTTGGAGCTGTGCTTTATTTACCTTCGTGTCCACGTTGTCTAGCACATAGGAGGTGCTCAAGAAATGTTTGCGGAGTGAATGTAAGAGGCATTTAAAATGGAAGAGGAAGCCAACTTCAGCTTCGTTTTACATTGAAGAGAAAGGAAAAGGATCTATCCCAGTCTTGTCTGCAGGCTCTGCTCTTCAGTCTCAAAGTCGATGGTAGAGGCAAAGGTGGCGTTTTAGATCTATTTATCTCATTTGCTACTAACGCTGAACAATATTCCAGAGTACCTCCCGATGGTGTTTGGGAAGACCAGAATCCAACGATGCCTGAGAATGAAGAGAAGCCAGTCTCCACATTTTCTTAGCATCTAACACAAACAAGCACCCCCAGCCCCCACGGGGGCTCCAGAAGTACCAACAGTGATGTTCACCACTGTATTCTAGGGCCTGGCCCGTAGCAGGTGTTCCATAAAGATTTCTGAATGGTACTAAATGCCAGGTACAGCAGGGGACACCAAGACAGAGAGGGCTCAGGCTCTGCCACCAGGAAGCTTTTCCTTCTAATGCAGTGGTTCTTGGTCTAGGGCACCCACGAAAATTACCTGGAGATGGAGAGATTTTCCAAAATACTCAGGAGCCAAGCTCTTTCCAGACCTCTTGAATAACCTCTGAAGACAGGGTCTGGTACACCTCCTTTTCAAACAGCTACCCAAATGATTTGAATACACAGCTGAGAACCTCTGCCCCCACAGAGTAAAATAAAGCCATTGTGACCTTCATAAATACTGGGGCATAGGCACAGGGAGAGGAGCGAAGCCGGTAATGTTTATTTGTAAGCATCAAAGCTTCCCTATACCTGATAGCACTCTGCAGTCAGACAAAGCAGGCAGAGACCAAGGGCAACTTCCTAAGGGGCTGAGTGACTGAGAAATGTGGCCCTGAGCCACTTCTGATCCAAAGGGCAGCGACTCACCTTTAGCCAGATGAGGACCCTGGTTGTCAGGGCCCCGCCCCCACCCCAACCCCCACGCTCAGAGTCGCTGTGTCCGGTGCTGTCTGGATGGCCTCAGGCACAGAATCAGGTGGCCGGCGCTGACCTGCAGCCAGGCCTACAAGTCTGGCTCTTCAGAAAAGGAGCACCTGCAGCAGAGCCATGAAGTCCCTCTCAGGAACTAGCACCCTGTGCTGTGAAGTTTTCCTTCGGCCACTTGATAAAACCTCATACTAAGTGAACAACACACATTTGTTGAGAAAGTCATAGTCTCAGGTGCCCTTCTGCTCAAGGAGGCTTCCCACAAACGCTTTGGCAAAGAGCTCTAAGTGAGGCTAAGGACACTTGCCCCTGGCGGGAAGGAAAATCCGCAGCTGTGTTCTCTGGCCCGACCGCAGTCCCCTCCTCCCCGAAGCCTCCAGAGCAGGGACTCGGGATCCTGGCAGGAAACCCAGGCTTGCGTATGTATGCACCATCCACCCCAAATGACCCACCTGCCCCATCCATGCCCCTGCCAACGTCAAGTATAGGAGCGTCCCCGCTTCTGCTTTATCCCACACTCCTTAATGCAATAGGTTTTGTGAATTCTTGTCCCTTTCTTGGCTCCTCTGCCACGTGACCCATTATTCACCTACATACAAAGGCTGCTTTCCTCTTCCTCCTCCTCAAAGGGCCCTCGGAGTATCACCTTCTGCTATTTTGTCTTTGTCCATCCCAGTGTCCTTTTGTAAACGGCCTGCCACGCACGCGCAAAGCACAGTAGATACAAAGAAAAATAAGATGCAGTCCCATTCTTCAAGAAGGGCAAAGACACACAGAACTGAAAATGATGATAGAAAATGCAATGGAAGAGATAAGCCCCTGGCATCAGGGGAACACAGGGGATAAGCGAGGCTCACAGGAAGCCTTCTCAAGAGACAGTGCCCAGCTCGAGTCTAAGAGCCGAGGATGAGTCAGTGATGGCCACGTGGTGTTGGCAGACAAAGGACCGGGGACAAAGCACAGAAGCCACCCCATGCCTGGGGAGGTGGGCAGAAACTATCCAGACTCTTGGGTGGGACAAGAGGTGACGTCCAGGTGGGGAGCGGCAGGGGGTACGCTGGACTGGCGGGCAGAGGCCAGAGCCTGCAGGGCCACCCCCTCTGGAGGCCTTAGGGTACCACCCACAGCTCTGCTGGCCTTTTCCCAGGAGTGGTTTCATGACTTCGAACCACAGGCCTTAGTTCAACCTGTCATCAGAGGGCAACCTAGTCGATGGCCCTAATTAAAGTCGCCTGAGACACAGGTGTGGCCATTCCCTTCCGGCAAGGCCCGTCTCTAGATAAAGGCTCCCTCACCACAAGGCCCAGCAGCCGAGCCCTCCACGCGGCTTCCCACTGGCCTTTAATTTGGTAGCACCCAGGCACTCAGGTCTGAACCCAACCATTTAAGGTTACAAAACGTCTCTCTAATGGTTGGTAGTGTGTAGACCAGAGTTTAGGGTATGCAAGATTACAGGCCACACTCTAAAACCGAGCCCTTCATTTTCCCTTGGGTTTGGAAAAGGCGGATGACCACGGGGTCCTCTCATACCCCGAAGCAGGCACACTCACAACACACGGTCACATGGAATTACAGGCCACCAGGGACTCTTGCTCATCGGGGGACCTGGCTAGTCAGAAATCCGCCAAATATGCAACGAGAGCGCTTTCCAGAGTGCTTTGGCTTACATGGAGCCATTAGTCACTTCGGCCTCCAGACCTTTTTCCACCCTTTCTATAAACACGGCCACCCCCATCACCATCATCAACACATACTGAGTGATGACTGTGCGCCTAGCACTGTCCACCTGAGCCCCGTGAAGCAGACGACCATATTTCACTGAGTTCAGGCCCACGCCTAGACTCAGTCTACAGTCAATCCTTTTTCTCCCCATATTTTAATATCTCTAAAAAAAGCACGTCATACTTGCATTAGCAGGACTTTTTTTTCTTTTTACGGGTATAAAAAAATAAAGGTGCAGCTTAACTGACAGTATCTTGGGTTTGAGGAAGTGTCTATTTTTATCTCCCCCTTCTCGATATGGCCACTGAGCACACAGAGGGTAAATAACTCGCCCTAAGGCAAATGTTTGTACCAGGTAATCCGTGGGGTGCCTTTCAGCACTTAAATGATTTGAATACACGTATATATACAAGAAGCACGGCTGCCTTCCAACCCTGAAGACAAAAATTATTCCTGCAGGGTTCTCTCTCTGGGATTTTTTAAAGATTCCTTTGCTCTATTCAACAATCTCTTCAGTGTTGAATTCTGTTTTTCTTCCCGAATCTAATCAATGAACACTTCATTGCTCTCTTTTCCCATCTCTTGAGATCTCAGTTCATAAAATGTCATCCAAAGTTCATTCATTCACTTAGTCTCACTTTTGGGCCTTTGCTTACTTTGTCTCCATCCTCATTCTACACCCTCCTCCAGGAAGCCTTCAGTGATTTCCTCCTGGCTTTTCTCTCTCTCTCTCTCTCTCCCTCCCTCCCTCTCTCACACCTATTTATCTGGATACATTTTGCATTAAACTGATCTCTCTGGGGGGTAAGCAGTGGGTCATATCCCTTAGCATATCCCTGGGGCCCAGCACTGTAGCTAGCTCAAGAGGACTCAAAAAACATATGCTGAAGGAAGGAAGGAAGGAATGCATGCCTGGGTGTATAGCACGTGTAAGGCATCATGCTCTGGAACACATGGGCGAGGCAGCCACGCAAACTCTCAACTCTAATACAGATGTGAAACAGGTGTTCCAGTCATATACTCTGCAATAACAATAGAAGGAAAACTGAAGTCTGGCCGGGTGCACTGAAGAAAAATACTGATGGAAATGAGAGGGATGGAGACAGGAGGCTAGAAGGAAAGAGCAAGAGCAAAGGCAGAGAGTCTCCGGGTGCAGTCTTCCCAGGAATGGTCCAGCATAGCATCAGGCAGAGTTCACAGCTGGGATCCACAGACCCCTTGAAATTGAGTGGACAGTTAGTTGGGTGAATACATACCTTTCCAGGTAGGAGGTCACAGCTTTCATTACTGCCTCAGAGGGGAGACGAAGAGCCCCTGAGTCAGTGTGTCCAGTTAGGGGACAAGGAGAACAAAGGAGGGGGGTCTCACATTTCAGGATGAGCCACGTCGCAGAGGGTGAGAATGCTACTCAGTAGAGTTTGAGCTTTATTTCAACGCAATGGGGAGTCACGGAGGGTTTTCAGATAGAAAAGCAGGGTGATCAGATCTGGACTACCAGAAAGAAAACCCCTCAGCAGCATGGAGGCCACACGGGAGAGGAGGCAGGGGAAGACCGGCTAGGCCCCTGGTGGCCTGCAAGAGAGACAGACTCTAAGAGAGTGGGAACAAGAACAGAAATCAAGATTCCCATTTAAGAAAGAACAGTTCAAATGAACCCCAGACAGAAGTCTAGCCCTGCTAGCTCTGTAAAAAGGGGAAAAGAAAAAAAAAAAAAGAACAAACCAGGGAGTAGGCTGGGATTCAGGTGGAGGGGAAAGCATGACTCCATTTCCTCCTCTCTCAGAATCTGAGTTTCCACTGTGAGTTTGGGGTGTAGGCAGACCTCCATGGGAAGCTCTCCCAGGGGGATATGGAGCTTAGCCGTCCCTGGGAAGAACTCCAGCCTCACTGGTCCAGACTCTTCACCCACACTACTAGATAGGGTCCGAGGTTATTCAGAAAACACACTTTTGTAGATAGTACCAATTAACACAACAGGTTCTTAGAAGATGTCAAACATTTAAGACGGCAAACCTTCTTGAGTTGTAATGTAGTAGAAAAAACACTAGACACATGGAGCCCAGAATCCTGGGTTCAAATCTCAGCTCTTTCACGGAAGAATGAGAGTTATTATATGATGGGCACAGAGTTTCAGTTTGGGACAGTGAAAAGTTCTAGAGACAATGGTTGTGACAGTTGCAGAACAATGTGAATGTTCAAATGGGGGCGCCTGGGTGGCTCAGATGGTTAAGCGTCTGCCTCCAGCTCAGGTCATGATCCCAGGGTCCTGGGATCGAGCCCCACATCAGGCTCCTGGCTCAGGAGGAGCCTGCTTCTCCCTCTCCCTCTGCCATTCCCTCTGCTTGTACTCTTCTATTTCTCTGTCAAATAAATAAATAAAATCTTAAAAAAAGAAAGAGAAGAAATGGTTAAAATGGTGGGGCACCTGTGTAGCGCAGTCGGTTGAGCGTCCAACTCTTGATTTCGGCTCAGGTCAAGATCTCAGGCTTTTGAGACCGAGCCCCACGTCGGGCTCCGTGCTAGGCATGGAGCCTGCTTAAAATTCTCTCTCTCCCTCTCCCTTTGCCCCTACCCTGTCTAAAAAATAAATTAAAAAAATAGTTAGGGGCGCCTGGGTGGCTCAGTCGGTTAAGCGTCTGCCTCCGGCTCAGGTCATGATCCCAGGGTCCTGGGATCGAGCCCCACATCGAGCTCCCTGCTCAGCAGGGAGCCTGCTTATCCCTCCCCCTCTGCTGCTCCCCCTGCTTGTGCTCACTCGCTCCTTCTCTCTGTCAAATAAATAAAATCTTTAAAAATAAATGAACAAATATAGTTAAAAATGGTAAATTTTATGGTATGTGTATTTTACTACAATAAACAAGTAATAACCCTGCAAGGTAGGTATTATTATCATTTCAGACAAATGAGGAAACAGAGTCTTGAAAAGGTTCTGTAATTAGCACAAGGATGCACAACTGCCACAGAACTAAGGGCTTTGAGCTCCACCAGCTAACTCTAGATCCAAGATGGCACAGCACCGTCAGCCACATGTGTTCCCACAGAACGGGCTGCAGGAGGGTGGTACTTCTACTCTCCCCATTTGGTTTTCTTATGGGCACAACCAGTTCCACAAGCCACATCTTTTCCAGCATATTTTCTCCTGGCCCTAAACTGACAAATGTCTTGGTGGAGAACGGCACTGCGGACAGGAGGTGCCACCAGATCTGCGTGACCCAAGAGACCCACAGCTGGGCTTCCACCCCTCAGTTCACAACTACAGCAGGAATTCATCCCACTCTTCCCCATTCTCAACATCCCCCTTCTCTTTCCTACCCTTGTGGGTCTGTCTGCAAATGGATTCCTCACTCCATGTGGTCACGGACAGCTAAAAACGCCCCATCAGCCATTTTGTTTCAGGATGGCAAAGAGACCCGCAAGGTCAACTTAACATATCCTGACGCTCTTCAACCGCATACCAGATTCAGTTATAAAAAAAAATCAATGCCTCTGAACGTGACCAGAAAACAAAAATGTCAAGATGCCTCAAGAAGTTGAAACCAAGATCTCTGTGTATCAGGGCAGCCAGTCCAAACTGACCGCTGTGTTGAAAATAACTCCTGTACCCAGGACCCAAAGTCCATCCTTAGCTCTATCTACAGGACCTCATCCGATACAAGCTTTTACCAGCAAATTCTACAAAGCCCATCAAGGTCTGACTCACTGTGTTCTTGTGATGCAAAAGAAACACCTTTTGGTACACACGGGCTCTTTCCCACACAACTCTGTACCTTCCGTGAGGCCCTGGATACATCACATTCCCCATCAAAGCTGCTGAGTGAACACAAGCCTCGTGGTTTACACAGACATTTTGACTGTATCTGGCTTTGAAACTCTTTTCCAACTGGGTTTACTGCTACTGGATTTCACGTTGCTCCACTCGAAATGCTGAGCGCGAAATGAATCTCTTGGTAAACACCAAGCAGCAAAGTAAGACCCCCAACCACCTCCACGCTCCAAAAATGCGATCCCTAGGACACCATGATAACACAGTACAATTAGAAAAGGTTTCATCCCCACAGTTTTAGATTCTATTTTTCTCTATAAATACTTACTCATTTTCTAATTAAACAAACAATTAGCAGAAAGCACAGCCTGAGAAACTGTGTGGGTGTCACCAACTTACTACACAGAGATACTGTGACAAACGACGCGAACCAAGGGGTAAATAAGACGTGTTTGGCTCCGATGTTTGCACAGGCAACCTCACCATCCAGCTTTTATTACACAGCTTGCTCCAAACTCGATATATACACTTTTAATGACAGACATATGAAACAGAGAAACAATTCCTTTAGATAAAGCCCAGATTTCTTGGACCGGAGGGGGAAAGAAATAAAAGAGCTAGTTGGGGAATATATTCAAGGAAGTATGATTTTTGTTTGTTTTACAGGATGCTACGGTACTACAAAAGGTCCCAGGCCCAAATGAGTCAAAGACTGTGAGCCACACAGTTTTGGCTGGCTTTTACTAACGTTCAGCGTCTCTGTCTACACATACTCAGGGATACAAGGCAAAGCGAAGACCTTTACAGCTCATGTGCTAAATCTGCTGGTTCCACTTGACTAAGCAAAGTTAATATTTGCTCTTCTTAGTTTAGTCCTGGTGAAAGAAAACGGGTAGCTACAGCACTCCAGTCTCCCTATGCTACATAAAGGCAGATGGTACAATACAAGCGTCTCGCTCCTGTCCTAATAGTATCCAAATATCATCTCCACAGAAGGATGTGTCTGCAAGCACAAGCTAATTTTAAGTTCATTCATTTAAAGTTCTTATGCACTCATTCATTCATTCAACAAGTCTGTCCTGAATGCCAGGTACTGTGGAACAGAGTTCTGTCCTCGTGAAGCTTACATGCTAGTGGACAGGAAACAGATCCAAGAGGTCATGCGAATAAGAATTTTATGTAATTCCAAGAGCCATAAAACAGGGCAGTGGAAGAGACAAGGAGTAGAGGGGGGCGGTGCGTAGAGGAAGGAGGATGGGGTATTTAACCTGGGGTGGGTGGGCACTCAGAGAAGGCCTTTTTGACGTTACATTTGAGCTGAAACTTGTACAGAAGTCTGGGGAAGAATCTTCCAGGCAGAGGGAACTGCGAGTATATCCTGCCAGTGATCCTGGGGTGGAAAGGAGCTGGGCCCTTAAGGTTGAGCACAACCAACTCTGGGAACAAGTGCTGGGGGAGGGGGCTTGAAGGGGCCTCCCATGCAGCCCCATAGGCCACTGGGGACTTCTGATTGTGTCCTACAAGCAAAGGAGTCTTCTAAATCGACACGGAGCTACAACTTTAAATACAAACGTGCAGGCGAGCTCAGCAAACGTGATACACTTAGAACTGATGGTTTGAGAGGATAAAAATAAGGAAGTGGGTTTATGATAAACACCACTTGTATAGCACCCTAGGGGCTACCAAGAGCTTTCTCCACATCATCTTATTTGCATGGTTATATTGGAGCAGTGAGCATCAGAGGTTAAGGAGGAACAGTAAAAAGAACTGCGAGCGCTTAATTACTAAGAAACTGATTCATCCCGTCTCTAAAGTGGTTAAAGAAGAAAACTCCAGAGACTGTGGATGAAAGAGGTGGCTTCAGGGCTCTTCTGCCTCTGAAGACTTCAAATCATCCCTTTCACGAAGCGTGGGGTATGAACCCATGAGTGCCAAGAGGCCTGGTCGCCAAAACTAAACACAGAGCTGCCATTTTCGGTACAAGACTCAGGCAGTCTTAATTTTCCATTGTCATCAGTTCAGAGGAGACCTTCTAGGACACGCGGCTTTTCAGTTTTGTTTTCTGCAGTGCCTCTGCATTCTGATACGCTCATCGGGTCTGGACTGCTCCAGTCCCTCATTGCAGGCTACCCTGCTTAAACACTTCTCATCTCAAGAACCCTCCAGAGCCCTCCTCCAAAATCAGAGCTTCCCTTACCTCTCTGACTGTGCCAGCCTCTCTTCTCTCATTGCTTCCAACTCACCCATTCTCCCCTCCAGAGAGGAGTCTCCACATGGTCCTCATTAGAGCCAAGCTGTCCTCCCTCTTTCTACCCAAACTGAGTCCCGCAGGACCAGAAAAGTCACATTGCTTTCATGAAGTCTTCCTTCACTATCCTCACCTTCACTGGCTGCCTTGCCTTCTAAAACTTCACAGCATAAGAACCTAGGGACACCCAGAATTCTCATAAAGATAACTTTTCATGGGGCACCTGGTTGGCTTGGTCTGTTAAGCGTCCAACTCTTGGTTTCAGCTCAGGTCATGATCTCAGGGTGGTGAGACTGAGTCCCACCTTGGGCTCCATGCTCAGGACAGAGCCTACCTGGGATTCTCTCCCTCTCCCTCCATCTCTGCGCCTCCCCTCACTCACACTTGCTCGCTCTCTAAAATAAATAAATAAGGAAGGAAGGAAGGAAGCAAGCTAACTTTTCAGAAGACAACCAAAGTAGAGAGAGTATTCCAAGACATTCCCATTCCCACTGGTGGCTCAAACTCTGGAGAAGGATTCACGGCTGTAGCAAATTAGCTCAAGATGTCCCAAGCCCAAGTTTGGGATTTTGTGACTGTAGACAGCTGCCTTCAGATAACAGCTCTCAGATGAGAAACACTAGGTATCTCTTATATAACCACCATCTTAATTAAGAACACAGCATCCTGCCCCAAGAAATACCTGCTATGATCAACATCCATTTCTTTTATAAACATCACTTAAGGAGACTGAGATTCTCCATTCATAAACACATCTGATCAACACTATTTGTATAAGACAATAATAAGACAAAAGCTCAATTTTGGCTATATTCAGTGACTTCATAGAAAAATTCCTATCACAACACATACTAAGGGTACATGTCTCCACACCTAGTAGGTACTGTTCTGTAGAAGTTTTAAGGAACTCAGGCAGTCATGCCCATACAATAACTTTACAAATGTCAACTGGAATAGATGTTCTGCGATCATCTCAGAGAATGCTAATTAAGGATCTACTTTTTTTCGGCATGTGTGTAGTGAAATAATAAGATGCACCCAGACACTAAGGGACACAAAGATAGTATTAACCAGTAATATTATTTTCGTCCACTTAAAAATATGGAGAAGAAGGGCATCATGGAGAACTGTGGCCTTTTACATATCATCCAGGAAAGAGAAGGAAGGTGACTTTGTCTTTTTCACTTGATTTAAACCTCAAGAACCAAATCCAGGCCCTTGGCTCCAGACTAAGCCGTCAGGGTTTCCTTCAGGGTCTCCGAAAGCTAGGAAATGTAGTTCCTCTACATTCCACACTGGACTGCTGTGTTCTGTTAGTAAGGTGAGCTGTGTCTTAAAGTGGTACCAAAATGTGTAAGGACAGCACAGTAGAGATGAAGAGGGAAAGCCCCATAAAATGAAATATGAAGCCAGAGAGGAGACCACACATGCCTTCATACGGTATGTTCCTCTTGAAGAAAATCACTCGAGGGTGCTACGAGTTGCTCACAAGGACACGCGTGACCCAGACGCGGACACGCCAAGTGAGACCCAGCGCAAGGCCAGGATCCCGAAATGCTGTGTGAGAGCCCCCAAGGGAGGTCAGGCAAAGCGGGCTGCTCTCCGCCATTCCACCCTGCGCTATTTTAAGCACTATGACTTCATTGTTGTTTGTTCTGAAGCAGCACAGATGGGCTGCTTCAATTTCTGTTACTACAGGAAGATAAGGAGACCCAGATTGGAAGCAGTATTTCTCTCGCCTCCTGTTAGGGCATCATGAAGCGGGAACTGTGACATGTTAAGCAGCTGCAAGCACTGTTTCTCTCTTTTTTCAGAGCCTAAGAGCATTTCACCAACACTGCCTTGTTTCACGGAACCAAACTCCAGATCCACCTGAAAAATGGCAGAAAGGACACTGCTGGTAAGTGGTTAAGTACCCTTCGGTGTCATGGGTGCCACCCAACTGTGAAAGCAATCCCAGCCCCTTGAGACACAGGAAGGCTCGTCCTCATCAGAGGGCAGAAGGAAAATGCCACCCATCCAAGCTGGACTGTGGCTTAAGGTAGACCAGGGTTCCCACAGGACATTTCATTATGCAGACAGACCTCTGAAGCCACAAGGCTTCTCAAACCTTTCCAGGAAATGTAGCGAACCAGACTGCAGAAGGAGCAGGTATGTAACAGATTACATTTACTAAACCTCGCCCGGAGGCTGCACATCTTACTAAAAACTCCGAACAATCCTCTTATAATTCTTATTATTTCTATTTTAAAAGAGAAAACCAGCTCAAAGAGCTAGAGGAAATAACCAGGCCCAAAATACATAGCCAGTAAGAATCAGAGCAAAAACTAACCCTTCCGCTCCATGGCAGGTACTATCAAGAAACTGTCTTCCATGGAGAGATAGGTTTGAAGCTTCTAGAAGAAGAGTGATCCTTCACTAGCCTATCCACTTTGCTGGCTTCTCCCGTCGCCCTGCTGGCAAATATCACATGGAAATAATAAAGAAGTGCAGGAAAACTGCCGTCTTCCCAATGACCTGACTTTGAACAAGTTCTATCATCCAAGCCTCGGGGTCCCCTGTGTAAAGGTGAGTTTTCCTCTGTCACAGGTTGTAGACCAAGCATATCAGGGACTGATAGCTCCTGGCAATATAGCAAAAAAAAAAATTAAAAAAAAAAAAAAAAATATATATATAAGATTTGAGAGAGTGTGCACGAGCGTGCACAAGGGTGTGCGAGCCAGGGGAGGGGCAAAGGGAGAGAATCTCAAGCAGACCCCCCACTGAGTGCAGAGCTGGATGGGGGGCTCGATCCCACAACCCCAAGATCATGACCTGAGCCAAAACCAAGAGTTGGCCACCCAACCAACTGAGCCACCCAGGCAACCCCAATATATTTTTTCTAATGTTAGTGAAATTGACATAACATAAAATTAACCATTTTAAAGTGAACAATTCAGTGGCATTTAGTACATTGCCAGTGTTGCACAGTGACCACCTCTACCTAGTTCCAAAATGTTTTCATCGCTCCAAAATAAACTCCCACGCCCATTAAGCAGTAAGTCCCCATCCCCCACTCCCACCACTCCTAGCAACCACGAACCTGCCATTTGTCTCTATGGGTTTACCTTTTCGGAAAGTTTCACATAAACAGAATCATAGGAGACCTTTGGTGTCTGACTTTCACGTACCATCGTGTTTTCTAGGTTCATCCAAGTTGTAGCAAATTACCAGTACGTCATTCCTTTTTGTGGTTGAATAATATTCTGTTGGGTGTAGCTACCACAGTTTATCATTCACCCCATGATGGACCACCGGGCTGTTTCCACCTTTTGGCTATTGTTAGAGCTGCTACAAACATTCCTGTAACAGGTTCCATCTCTTGAAGCACTTTTACATTTGATTCTAACAACTTTGTGAGGTAGACCCTACATTCATCAAAACAAAAAAAATAATATATATATATATATATATATATATATATATAAGATTTGAGAGAGTGTGCACCTGAAAAATGGCAGAAGGGACACTGCTGGTAAGTGGTTAAGTACATTTGGGGTGTGCTGCCCTCTTCATTAATTCATCACACTCAAATCCTTCCCCCGCCCAACCTTCTTTGTTTTAATCAAGAAAAATGGCAAAGGACTTCCAAGGCCAAGTCAGACGCATAAAGACTTTGTGAAGAAAGGAACGAAAAGGTGTTTACTCATGATTTGATCTTTTTAAATTGATCATAACTAAGACTGTAACCCGATATCTACAAAATTGGACATTATCCCTAACCTGTATGAAAAACGTAAAGGTTGTAATAAGAATTAAATTCTTTCCAAAGTGAAGACACTGCAGGAATGTGGAGAGAAATGAGGCACAGGGGAGAACAAAAGCAAAGCTCCCCATCTCTGGTCCCACGCTTCTTCACCACCGAGTTCAGTGACTTCAGGACACCCAGACCTTCCATTGCCCGGAACGATTTTCATCCAGTGGACACCTTCACGACCATCCAGAGAGTTTCAGCTCAACACCTTAAGCCAGGCGGGCAACCACAAGGCAATTGTGGGCCTGAGGGACCCTCAGGGCCTTCACCGCATTGCGGGGTCCGATGGAAGAACCATGTGCTCAAATCTAGACTTGGGAAGGCTAATATTGTCCTCATTCCTGTTGCCATTATTCAGCTGCCAAGACCATTCTTCCTCTGCACAAAGAGAACCGCCTCCCCGGAGGTGCCAAGAGTCTGAAGCTCTCAATGAAAAAGTCTTAGTTCCCTGGAATCGCTTTTAAATCCAAGGTGTGGGGCTTCAGATGCAGCATACAAAGTGAACCCCATACAACAGGCTCCTTGAAAGGGCAAAACGCAGTCTCACCTGAGGACGGAGGCCGGCCAGCTGCCGTCCCCAAGTCAGCCAGGCACAGGCTCGCAGGGCAGCCGACGCAACTTGGCACGACTCACTGTGTCATGTCAAGTACTCCTCACCGCATACATAATAAAGTCAGTCAGATGAACACGCTCATGCTGTGTTCCCCATGAGATGCAAAGAGAGAAACTGTCTATTCAGAATTGTAAAGGTTTTGGGGGTGGGCCACAGAAGAGAGCGAGAGCCGTAAGAATGCTCTTGCTCAACAACATCAAGGCCTTCCTTCCCGAGGCCTCCACCATCACCAATGGTTTATTTTTTTCTTTTGTCTCCCCTCCATCAAGACTTTCATTTCAAGGATACACAAAATCAGGAGGAAGAGAAAAAAAAAATTTTTTTTTTTTTAAAGATTTTATTTATTTATTTGACAGAGCGAGACACAGAGAGAGAGGGAACACAAGCAGGGGGAGTGGGAGAGGGAGAAGCAGGCTTCCCACTGAGCCGGGAGCCTGATGTGGGGCTCGATCCCAGGACCTTGGGATCATGACCTGAGCCGAAGGCAGACGCTTAACGACTGAGCCACCCAGGTGCCCCCCCAAAAAAAATTTTTTTAAAGAACGATTCATTTGGAATATTTAAATTTTACCAAAGGCAGGGAAAAGGTAAGGAACACGCACTTTCTACCTCCATCCCCACACTACTTTCTCCCAACCTACTTTGCTTGAAATCAAAGCAAACTTTTTCTGTCAAGGGTCACGGGGTAAATATCGTAGGCTTTGCGGGCCATTGGGTCTCCGTTACAACTCAACTCCAAAATTAGCCATAGACCAAACCTTAACACTAACGGGCTGGCTGTGTTCCAATAAAACTTTATGGATGAACCTTAAGTCTGAATTTCATGTTCATTTTTACATGTCGTGAAACAGGACTCCTTTTTTTCAACTGTGTAAAAAAACATTCTCGGCTCATGGGCCAGCAGTGAGGGGATGTGGCACACAAGGTCTAGGTTGCCCGACCCTGCTCTAAATTGTTGATGCCAGCTTGTTAGGGATGCAGTATACGTGGGGTTATTTTTTGGGGGGGGGTTGGGGGGAAAGATTTAGAGGTCTGCATAAACCAAAACAGAACCAGGCACAGGAAATGTTTACAAGAGTACATTTCAGAAAGAAAGCACCCACCTCTGTTACACGAATCCCAAGAAAGTCTGAAAACTCCTTTCCTCACTTCTTGGCAAAAGACTACAAATTTTAAAACATGCCTGCTTATTTCTAAACGTTAAGTGTTTCACTCTCTCCTCCATGAAAAAGAAGTATGAGAATACTTATTTATATTTTCTGAATCAGATCGGTAGGTGCTCCTTAGATTCCTCTTGTGGGTTCAGCAGTGGACATGCTGCTGGATATAAAGGATATCAAACACATCTTTTCCCCTAAAGGTCTTTGATCCCTGGGAGTTTTCAGTGATATACCCTCAGTATGGAAGTGATAGATTGGGGCTGATCCCTAATCCTAGGGATCCATAATCCTAGTTGATCCCCCTTTGATCCACTACATGCATTTTAGAAATGATTTTACCTAGAGGTTAGTATATTTTTTTTCTTTTTTTGTGTATGTATGTGTTTGTCTGTGTATGTGTTGTTAGTACATGTATTTATGGCAATGAAGTTAGTATGGTCTTAAAGGAACAATACCAGACTTTAAAATACTAATTCTGCCACTTAGCTCTGGGACCCAAAGAAAACTAATTAACCTCTCCAAACCTTTTATGAGAACAGACATGAAAACAATCTTTCTCAAATATCTCAACACTTTGGTGCAAGGCCTGGTTGGCACTAATTCACCCTCTTATTCAACAAAGGTTTAATGAGCCCCTACAATGTCTGGGGCCGGAGGAACACAATAAACAAGGCAAACCCCGTCTCCTCCACTGTGGAATTTACAGACCAATGGCAACTCATTGCCTGTTTTCACTAAAAACACACACGCATGCCTAAAAACACTCCTTAAACTGTAAAATGTCTATCCTCCTTTGCTTTCACTACTTTGAATTCCACTCCAACCTGTTAACCTGGGAGTGGCACCGGCTTTGGAATCTAACAGACGCAGATCAACACACAACGTCTGTCGTGTATCTGTCATTCTTGCTCTAGAGTGTGACGTCAGAAGACTGTTGGCATTCGAAGATTTAGGCACTCCTTTCTTAAGAAATTCTACAGTCCATAGCGAGGGTTACATGGTTTTGCCAAGGCAAGGTCTGAATCCCGTATGTGGTGAGGGGGATCAGGATATGCTGCCCCCAAATATGCCACTTTGACATAAGAAATACTTAAAGCTGAAAGGATTTGAGAAGCAGCAGGTGCAGGAAGGATTCTCTGCCCTCGGAGGGATATCTAAAGGAATCTGAATGAACAGGCCTTGATACACTTCCCCCAGTAACTACCTTAGTTTCTACCCTTTTGTCCCATCACATTTTCCCATGACTTTCCACTCCTCATCAAAACTTAAAAAGCCACTCAGGTTCAACTATTTCTTAGAATCTTCATTTCCTTATGAAGGCTCCCATCTGGCATAAAACTTATATGAAAGAAATGTGTATGTTTTTCTCCTGTTAATCTGCCTTTTGTCAGTCCATTTCATGGGGTCCCTCGCTGGAGAACCTCAGAAGGTGTTGGGGAAAAGTGTTGCTCCCCCACAGAGGCGAGGTTGGTTTGTGAAGGCAAGACCTTTAGCTAGTAAGTAAGCCAAGCCTAGTGCCTGCATCTCAACTCTGGTTTTCTTCTTTTCATTTAACAGATTTTATTTAGTCTTTGCAACTACTCTAAGAGGCCGGTATAACCATCCTCATTGAACACGTATAGAAACTGAAAGTAACTGGACACTATAGTGGCTTTTGAGCATTTGAAAATCCATAAGGATCTTGTATGGTCACCCTCTAACGTTCAGGGTCTAAGAGGTGGTTTCTGACCCTGTCTGAACTTAGAATCCACCGAGGTGCTTTAGAAAATACTGATGCCCAGCCCCACTTCAGAGGAGTTAAATCAGACCATTTGAGCAAAGCCCAAGTATCAGGACTTTTTAAATGCTCCTCTGATTTTCGTCTGGGTAGAGGTTGTAAGGTGACAGTCCATGAGCCAAATGTAGTCTGCAAACTCCTAAAAATCAGAAGATTGTACATAATACCCAGATTCTGGCTTCTTCTACACCTGTGCTGCCCGATGGGGTAGCCATGAGTCACACGTGGCTATTTAAGTTTAAATCAATTCAACTGAAATAAAATTAAAAATATGGTTCCTCGATCATACCAGCCACATTTCAAGTGCTCAGTAGCCACATGTGACTGCCTTACTGGATGATGCAGGTATGGAACGTTTCCATCATCAATACAATGGCTACTACAATCCTATTTCAGTCTAATACAATTCTATTGGACAGCACTGTTCCTAAAAATCCAAGGACCTAAGCCCACTTTCCAATAAGACAACAGGGTCGTTGCCTGCTTTAGACAAGCCACATGCTTTCCCGTTGGCAGCCGGACTCCACTCATTCCTGTCTGTGACCTGCCCCGTCCCTTAGATGCCATACCCAAACCCTGCCTAGCCACTATGCGAGTTAAATAAAACTGGTGCAGAGCCTGATTAGAAACAGATTCAAATTCTTTACCTCTAAAGCTTAACTGCACGTGTGCTGTGTTCCCTCTGTCCCCCCACCTCCCTCCTTCCATCTCCCTCTCTGTTTTTACTGCAGTGAGAAGGTTAACTTATATGAGAATAGATTCTACCTGACAAATGGCCTGCAGGCCTTTGGAGTCGATCTCTGCATGAATATGTACTTGTCCTGCATGGTTCCCTATGCTTCTAAAGATCAGATTTTCATCTGGGCAAAGGCCCACCAATGAAGATTCAAAAACACTCCAGTTTCCATAGAAATGGTCACTTTTTCCTGTGAGCAACAGGGTTGAAGGTACATGCATTCTTTCCCATTCTGGACAGTTAGCCCTATTGGGCCCAAACCCTTGCCTGATCTGCTTCAAAAGCCCTTTCCAGAAGCTGCCCCAGTCCTCTAAAAGTGGAATGTGTTCAGAGTTTGTTCGGTGAACCATGGAACCAACTGCCATTCGGTCACAACAGAAGAGCTGGATGTGGTGTAGAAACCCACAATACCAGTCGACTCGCCTCACACTGAACATCTGAGAATGCCAATCAATGGAAGATTTATATAGACTGTGAGAATCTCGAAACCTCTCACACTTTGCAACAAGATCCATGAGAAAGTTTAGAAGGCAGCCTAACTCCTCAATGGGAGAAAATTTATACAACACTCTGTACAGGATTTGACAAGGACTAACCCCAACAGCCACCATCAAAAAAGGGTTATGAACCTCACATACACACTAATTTGGGATTTGATTAAAATCACCTCTAACAACTGCCAAGACATTCTCTAAACTTAGCTTTCCTTATTTACTCCAGGACTTTTTTTGCATCTAGGGTTCGCAAAAACAGTTAAGTCAGCTTCTCCCAACCGATATTTATGAATGAATTTAAGCCCTAGGAAACACAGAAATTGAGTCATATTGGAGTTTCAGTTGTCAGTACATAAAATACAAAAGGCAGAATGGTGCCCCAGGAAGAGATTTTTAAAAGGCAACTTCTTTACCACTGCATCAGACCCTACACCTGGAATACAGATGCTCCCGAGCAGGTCAGCTCCATCTCCAGCTCAGGAGCACCAGGTAAGGCCGAGTCAGGCAGCAGGACAGGGAGGGGACAAGTCACCAGAAGAAGGCCCTCCCTCCTCCAGCTATCAAACCTCAGGGGGCCATTGCCAGCCAGCTGATGCATCTGTTCTCAGCTAAAAGTAGGTAAGAAGGAAGCACCTGGAAGTTGAGCCCCAGGGGAGAACACGTTAGGGTAGGAGAGGAGGGAATGGAGGGATTACTCCAAGGTAAAGAGAGGGAAGATGATCATAAGAAAAAACAAAGGTTGGGGCGCCTAGGTGGCTCAGTCGTTAAGCGTCTGCCTTAGGCTCAGGTCATGATCCCGGGGTCCTGGGATCAAGCCCGGCGTCAGGCTCCCTGCTCAGCAGGAAGCCTGCTTCTCCCTCTCCCATTCCCCCAGCTTGTGTTCCCTCTCTCTCTGTCTCTGTCAAATAAATAAAATCTTTAAAAAAAAGAGAAAAAACAAAGGTTATTTATATGCCACAACGAAGGCACTCAGGTTCCAGAACCCAATATAGCATTTCTATTGAATGAACAGCATGCAATAGTACATCACTGTAACACTTCTGTTATAGTCATCTCTTTCAAGAACATCCAGGACCTGATCACCAATATACTCTCAACAGAGAAACTCTACCACCCATTCCACGTGTTGAAGAACATTCACTGGTGCCAGGCACGGTGCTTCCACAGCATGAATGAAGGACACACTCCTTAGCAAAACAGGTAAGGACACATGGAGCCCTCACCCCCACCCAAGCTGTGGTAGGCTATCAGCTCTGCATTGACGCCCTTACCCCAGACTTGATTCCTGCGGGAGGAAGAATACACCGGGCCACAAAGACCCTCATGACCAGAGTAGTGGTTTCTTTGGACCACAGAAAGGGAGCTCCTTAATCACATTTAAGCAAGTTAATAATCTCTTCAAGGCCACCTGGGGATTAAGTGGCAGAGCACAGAGTAGAAACGTTTCCCGCCACCCCCCCCATGGAGTAGACTCCAAGGTTCAGCATTGCAAACAAAAAGGAGGATTATTGTGCTCAGCTTCCTGCTGAGTGAAAAGCTGGACCTTGGAAACCTTACACAAATGTGTCTATCAAATCTAAAACAACACAGGAAGCTGTGGCATTCTTTTAAAAAAAAAAAAAAAAAAAAGGCAAATGACAAACTCAAGTAACTAATCTTCCACCCAGGATCATCCATCAGTCATGAAAGGTACTGCTTTTATGCCACACCCAGTTGTTTTTTGGGGGGTGTGTGTGTGTGTGTGAGAGAGAGAGAGAGAGAGAGAGAGAGAGAGTGGGTGTGTGTTTGGAGTGTGTGGAAGTTTTTTAAATGTCCACAATGAAAATGTACCCATCCTAAATATATTTCAAATTATTTCAGGGAACCTGATCACTGTGTAAATCAATACCACCTCTCTCAGAATGACCTTGTATAAAGATTAATTAACATAATCTACAGCAAGCACAGCATACTGCCTGACACATTCATACATACAGACAAGTAAGTAGTAGCTTACCATCTTCATGATAACAGCTAACATGCTGGGGTGGCTCAGTCGGTTAAGCGTCTGTCTTCAGTTCAGGTCATGATCCCGGAGTCCTGGGATCGAGCCCCACATCAGCTCCCTGCTCAGTGGGGAGTCTGCTTCTCCCTCTCCCTCTGCTCATGCTCTCTCTCAAATAAATAAATAAAATCTTAAAAAAAAATAATAGCTATCATGTAAAGTCTGCTATGGACCAGGCCCTGAACTAGGCCCTTCTCTCTCTCTCTCACACACACAGAGATTTCCCTGCAGCCCTACATGGGTGCTATCATCGCATCTAATTTACAGACAAGAAAACTGAGGTATGCAGAGATTAGAGCCGTTTGCCAAAGGTCACGCTGCAAAAAAAAAAAAGAAAGCACAGGCCAGGGTTCAATCCAAATTGAAGGTTCTTAACCAGCACACTGTGCAATTTCTCAACTTTAACAGCTGGGCAGCATTCACACCAAAAAAATATACCCTCTTTTACAATTCACACTGACATGATTTCGGGGGCCGTGTTTCTGTGGAGTGAGAGCAGGGTTCATCCACACGTGTGCCCCCCTCCAGCAGCTTCCCTCGTGCCAGGGTCAGCCCTATTTACTGACTGGCTGGTGCTCCCTGGGGGCGACACAGCCATCAGCAGTGGCAAAGCAGCTGGGATCCAGAACTAACATGCCTCCCCGCCCTCCGTCTGCAAGGTCACAGGTATGAGGAGCAGCACAGAGGCAGGGAACAGCGGCCCCATTCCAGAGAGTAAGTGCTTGGTTCTGAGGCTGTGAGAGAGAACAGGACCGCTCTGGCCATTGCCTCAATGCCTGCAGGGCAAGAATACAGCAAAGAGGCCACTGGAGGGGCCAGTCTGGCCCTTGGGAGGGAGCAGGAAGCCTGGGGCCGGGGAGGGCGAGGCCAGGCTGCTGGACGGAGGGCCAAGGGTGAAGGCTGGCTGCCCGGACCAGGGCTGACGGCAGGGCCAGCTCTGGGCAGCTGCAACAGCAGTCCCCACCTCAGAGACGGAGAACAACGCAGGGAAGGGACGACAACACAGCACAGGAACAGACACAACAATGGGAAACAGCGTTTGAAGCCAAATGCATACTAAACACAGTCAAAGAAAACAAGGAGGGGCTCTGAAGCCAAATTACACCCCTAACCATGTTCTCATCCAAAAACAAAAATGGATGGGCTTTGAACTATGGATGACTGCTTTGTCTTGCTTTTCTAACACTGACAAATGGTCGTCCGCCCTTCCTTCCTCAGCCTCCGACCGAACCAGTCCACCTTCGTTCCAATCCTGAGGTTTCCTAAAGTAATGAAGCAACAGCACACTGAGCTGTCCGGCCCCAGGTTATTTTCATGGGACTTAAGCATGATTGGCTCATGTGTAATGTTACAGAGCTTCCGGTTAAAGTAAGCAAACAAATAAATAATAAACAACAAATTTAAATTTTAAAAAAATGGAAGAGGAGTGGCGACACCAGACATCCTCCCCCTCAAGGAATTGGGAACAGAAAAAAGGTTTCCAACAGCCTGCAGCGTTAATCTCAAACACGGGCACGCGCACGCACGCATACACACGCACACTCACGCACGCGCACGCAGCGCACTCCCTGGGCCTGAGGCTCCGAACTTCGGAGGAAATTTCCAGGAGTGCTGCCTTCCTTGACAGCCTGGAAGGAATGCAACAACACAGATCCATCTCCAGACAAGAAAACCACAGCTGGAGGCCAGAGGTGGAAACACCTCTTCCAAGGGTTCCTACTCCAAGGAACCAACTGCCATATCTGGGTCACTTTCTCTGGCAGCAAACACCACAGGATGCAGGGCAAGTGAGAATATGAAAAACCATTGCACTGAGATTGGTCAAGCGATGGCTGAACAGACACACTCAGGACCGAGGCAACAGAATATGGTGGCTCATAGCCTCTGGAGGCTTTGGACTGAAGCCCCAGTTCACCCCCTCCAGTGGTGGTCACAGACGCTAGCTACCCTGCGAACGTGGGGAGGCCATAATGAATCAGCACCAGCGCGGTGAGGGCTCAGCGCTGGCTGGCTACCGACGCCCACGGCCATCTCCGTCACGAGACCAAGAGTGAGCTTCGGCTGGTCAGAGGGCGAAAGGTGACCTGAGCCTCGGGACTCCAAGCACTGGTCATCTAAACAAATGGAATTTTGTACCTACACTTTAGAGAGAAGAAATGATCCTTTGGTTTGTAGCCATGGTCAAATCTTCGAGCCCACAAATGCATTACAAGAGTAGAAAACGTCCGCACTAAAACAAAAACCTTTCATTATTTTTTCTCGAAAAACAAACTGTAAGCTATTTTGCATTCTTTTTAGTTTCTTTTTTTTTTTTTTTAAGTATCTGATAGCACGGCCATTAAAGACAATCTCTAAAAGTCTTTGTTGAGCATCAGAATGAGACAGCTGGGATATTGGCATGAGGAAATGTTCAATCTTGTCATTTTGCAAAAGGAATTCATATTCATAATTAATGAGGCTTTTGTCCATGCCAGAAAGAAAATCTAAAGGCTCAACTATGCTTAAGTAAATTCTACCCAAGCCAACTGCAATACAATTTTATAAATTATAGAGCAACAGGGAAGAACAAGATTTTATGAGTTGTGAGCCTAAAAAAAAAGACTAACATACTTCAAGGAAGAAATCGGCTTAAAAATATTAATTTCTGAAAGGATGACTACATTTTTTTCTCCTCCATAAAAGAAACAGTATTTGAAAATTTTAACATCCTAAGAAAAAGTATGTATTTGGCCATCGCTACATGTATTTGAAAGATTCAGTAAGTCTTTGTTTCAGTCTTTGTTTCTGAGTGTGTCAGACGGATGCCACCAGGTACAGAACCAGGACCACCATTATCAACCCAAAATATCGACTAAAAATAACAAAGATGCGCAGATAAATACAAAAGTAGCTTTGGTTCCAGAGGCACTTCTATGCAGATATCGGTGGACAAGTAGAAAACTCTTAAATACTAGGAAAACATTTCAAAGAAATTTCCTTAAAGATAACTTTTCTCATTATGTGGCTGTTGAAGAAATACACAAAGATAAATCAGTGCTAGAGTAAAAGCTCATCACTGACCAAAGTTTTATTCAGCAACAACCATGTTGGGGGCTAAGGATATAATGATGGAAAAAATACAAAACACCGGCAGGGTGACTGACAGATACTAGTGGAGGGAGTGGACAAGAGGAAGATAGGGATTACCTGCTTAATGTGTATGGGCTTTTGGTTTTTTTGTGGTAAAATATACCTAACATAAAATTTAGCATCACAGCCATCTCTTTAAGATTTTATTTTTTAGAGCCATTTTAGGTTCATAGCAAAATGGAGAAGGGAGAGATTTCCCATATACGCCCTTATCACCACAAATGCACAGCCTCCCATTATCAATATCCCCCACCAGAGTGTACATGTGTTATAACTGATGAATTGACTCTGGTACATCATTATCACCCAAAGTGCACAGTTAAAATAGGGTTCATCCTTGGTGTTGTACGTTCTGTGAACTTGGACAAGTGGATAATGTCATGTATTCATCAGTATGGTATGACACAAGAGAATTTTTACTGCCCTAAAAATCCTCTGTGCATTATCACCATTTTTAAAAAAAGATTTTATTGGGTGCCTGGGTGGCTCAGTTGCTTAAGCGACTGCCTTCGGCTCAGGTCATGATCCTGGAGTCCCAGGATCGAGTCCGGCATCAGGCTCCCTGCTCGGCAGGGAGTCTGCTTCTCCCTCTGCCCCTCCCCCCTCTCATGTGCTCTCTCTCATTCTCTCTCTCTCAAATAAATAAACAAAATCTTTAAAAAATAAAAATAAAATAAATTAAAAAAAAGATTTTATTTATTTATTTGAGAGAGAAAGAGCACAACAAGCAGGGGAAGCAGCAGAGGGAGAAGGAGAAGCAGGCTCCCAGCTGAGCCAGGAACCCAATGTAGGGCTCAATCCCAGGACCCTGGGATCATGACCTGACCGAAGGCAGACGCTTAACCGACTGAGCCACCCAGGCACCCCAACATTATAACCATTCTTTAAGTGTAGAGTTCAATGGCACCCCAACATTATAACCATTCTTTAAGTGTAGAGTTCAATGGCGTTACAGTATGTTCACACTGTTGTACAACCCTCACCACCATCCATCTCCACAACTTTTCCATCACCCTGGGTGCAGGGATTAATCTGAGGTGATAAAAATGCTTTGGAACCAGACAGAGGTGGCAGTTGTACAACACTGTAAATAAATGAAATGACACCAAACTATTCGCTTTAAAACAGTTTTATGTTATATGAACTTCATCTCAATTAAGGAAAAAAAAAAAGACAGGGCACACCAGCGTGCTCAGTAGTGTAATCAGTGAATGAGTCCTTGCCTTGAAGAAGCTCAGAGGTTCGTAAGGGAACGGTGATGGGCAAGTGGAGCCCAGGTTCTGGGGTTGGAGCAAAGCAGGGCAGCCTCTAGCCCAGTGAAGGACCAAGAAAAGGCTTTCCAGAGGAGAAACTGCCTGAGAGCAACCTCAGAGGATCAGCCAGGGTCTGTGTGAGAGAAGGAAAGGAACATTCCAAGTGAATGCCAAGGTGGGGAAGGTGAGATTCCCCAGACCGGGGGCATGCGAGAGGCAACTAAAATTCTCAGAATTCATTTTTTAAAAATGGTAACCATGTCAGGTGATGGGTTTGTTAATTAACTTAATCGTGGTCATCATTTCATAATGTCTAAGTATATGAAATCATCATGATGTACACCTTAAAAAAAATCACAACCTAAATATAGTTATTTGTCAATCATACTTCAATAAAGCTTGAAAAAATAAAACATTAAAAAAAATTCATTCAAGTTACCATTACAATACCCCAAATCTAATAGCAACATAATTACATGTAATATTTGTAATATGTAAATACTCATTTATAAACAAAAAAATAAACTGTATTAGTAATAAACAAAATAATAACAGAGCCCAGAGAATAAAGGGAACTTTTAAAATGTCAGAGGTCTTTCGGAGGAAAATCAGAGACGTAAAGAGATCCAGAGCACAGGCAGAGGTTGGAGACAGAGAGGCAGAAGACAGGGCAAGCAACAGTGGAATCAGACAGGAGTGTTGGTGTCTAAGAAGAAGCCAAGCAGCCACCGGTCTGATGTGGGCAGGACCCCCAGAAATTATGTGACACAGGAACACATGACCTTGTGTCATAACTGCTGGGGGCTTTCAGAGCCACAGCGTCAAGCGAGCTCCACGATCACCCTGACAGGCAGGGATGGCCGAACCCACTGTCCTCCACAGACAACAAAGCTGAGGTGTGTCCGATCGGATTGATCCACCGAGGCCACCCAGCTGTGACCGGGCAGCACCGACCTCCTGCCCGCATCCTGACCCAGGCTCTGCCTCTGCCAAGCCACCTCTCCGAAGGAAGCCGGCCCAGCGGGAACGAAAACCCTCCGTTCGTCTCCACCACTGTTCTGATTCAACTTAATCTTTTAAAATACTATGCATATTTTCACACTGGGAAATGACCTTCTGTTGAAAAGGAGCAATCTTTTTTGGTAAGATGTGGACTCTTCACAAAGTTTTATCCACGACTTAGCACAGTGGTCATTGCTCGGATGAAACAATTGCATGACCTGTCAAACTTCTAAAATCAAAACACGGTTATAAATAACTTAAAACCTAGCTTAAATGAACCAAGTTCTCTACAACCGCGTCAAGAAAAGGCACAGCCATGGTTCCGTCAAACCGCCATATGAAAATACCTGAAGGGTCTAGTTCAAAGGTTCTCATCAGGACCGTTTTAACCCCCAGAGGACACTGGGCAATGTTGAGAGACATTTTCAGTTTTCACAAGCGGGGGATGGACCAGGGATGCTGCCAAACATCCCACAATGCACAGCCCTAACAAACAATTATCCAGCCCAACATGTCAATAGTGCCACGATGAAGAAATGCTGGTCTCAATCCCGAGATGGTTCTATATATACAACTGATCTCTCAGGTGGAAAGAATGTGGGACTGAGGGTCACGCAGAGCAGACACACACTCCAGGCTCTGCGGCTTCAAAGTTGTGTGACATTTTAACCAAGTCACTGCGAGTCACCAAGCTGGTTTCCCTTGTTTGCAAAATGGAGTTGCTACCACCTCAAGATAAAGCAGCTGGAGGGCTAGCTGAATCCTCAAGGCCACGGCTGGACTGAGATCCCCACCACCTGTGACAGGCAAAGGCTCTGGTCCATCTCGCTGTTTCTGAAGATCATCCACTCCCAGCATTTGCTTTGCACAAACACATTTGGAAAAACAGATGTCAGAGCACTAGGCGTCCATCTAAACAAGGTTGGGGCCCATCTTACTCTCCCTCCATCTCATGGAGTCTGTTCATGGGCAGTGGGAACCTGGGGCTGGGTATCTGCCACCTCCCTGGAGGATGTGCTGTAGGCCCACCTGTGACCAGTGACCGATGGGCCACCAAACCACTGGGAAGTCAGGGGCTGTGTTCACATGGCTCATGAGACCTTCCGATTCTCATACAAGCAGCACATCTTGCACTTGGCTTTAAACCGTATTATCCCAATGAAGGATCGCTCTCATCATCACCATCCGCCTTTCAACAAGCACAGATGGCAACCACGTGCTCAACTGGCAAATCCAGGGCTAAAATTCAGGCAAGCTCTCCAGGCTCTCTGATCCGGTTCTCTGGGCAGGTTCTGAGAGAGAGGGGTCAGGAAATGCAGGAAGGGGGGGAGGGGGCGGGGAACATGCAGAAAGCTGGTCTTTTGTCTGCTCTCAAGCCCTTCAGACAAATCAAATGGACTCAGCCAGAGTCAACAGGATAAAAGGCCATGTCAGCCCGCCCTGCCGTCATTCCCAAAGAGAAGCCTACAGATCCCCCCGCTCAGGGCAAAGGTTCCACTTTCACCACCTCCCCCGAAATTCTTCTGTATTTTATCAGATACCTCTGGCCACCTCTGGGTGACACTCATAAAAAGGGTGCATATTAAGGTCTCTTTCTACCTTCGCAGAAATAGCATTTTTTTTTAATTTGTAATCACTCTGGGGCGCCTGGGTAGCTCAGTCGTTGGGCGTCTGCCTTCAGCTCAGGTCATGATCCCGGGGTCCTGGGATCGAGCCCCGCGTCGCGCTCCCTGCTCGGCGGGAAGCCTGCTTCTCCCTCTCCCACTCCCCCTGCTTGTGTTCCCTCGCTCACTGTCAAATAAATAAATAAAATCTTTAAAAAATAAAAAAATAAAAATAAATAAATTTGTAATCACTCAGATTTTCCCCCTCTCCTTATTTTAAAGGGAGAAGCAGCAGCATTGTATTGAACTGTGAAATGCGCTCAAATGCAGCTCTAAAGGAAAGTACCACCCAGCGGCTGGATGTTAGTTTCCATGGCAACCAGGGTCCCCGGGCCCTGGCACACACAGCAGGAAATGCTGCAGATTTCCACAGCAGTATCTTTTACTAGAAATAAGAGTCCCGTGGCAATTTTAAACGTTTGGGAATCAAAAAACATATCATGTGTGCGACTGTATGTGGGCGCATGTTTACGTGCACACACGCGTGGATGGAGGTAGATTTGCAATAAGACAACGCAGATGAAAGAAATCTCGTTATTCTTACAGATAAATATGCTTATGTCAAATATAACAATATATTTTTGCTCCAAATTTAAGCAAAACAGCCGCCCCTCGAACAGACACAGAGCTAAAAGAAAACAAAAGCATCTTCCATTAGAAAAACGAAGGACCAAAATAGAAGTGGAAAATGGCTTTCGAAAACCAGTTGACCAAGGGTCCTGCAGAAACAAATAAGCAAACAAAAATCCTTACAAATAATCGACTGAAAGCAGAGATTTTTTTTTTCCACAGCTCATGTTATTTCCTACTTGAATATCCTTAGCACTAAACCAAGGGACAAAGTGAACAAGCCATTTACCATGCGGCTTTCAGGGGAAACCAGGAGACAGAAGACTCTGGGCTAGCAGGACAACCCCTCCCCAACTGTGAGCCCCTTCCAGCTGCGTGGCCTTGGGCAAGTGACTTTGCCCCCTAAAAATGAAAAGGTTGCACCAGACACTAGGTGGTCTATAAGAAAAACCCTGTACCATCTTAAAAATGAAAGACCACAGGGTTAGATTAAAAAAACAAAAAACAAAAAACAAAAAAACTCCAGATCATTCTCACCTTAAGCCACAGATAGGTTTCTAAAAGTAGTGCATAAAAATCAAATTTCTTTAAAATGTATCAGAAGGATTCACTGCCAGATTTTTGTGACAGAAGAATATCTTTTGAATAGTCTGTATTCTCAGAGCTATTTCTCAACACCCTACTTTTTTTCCCCCTCCAGGAGAGCACACGTGTACAGTTAAAGTGATAATGTCAGTTCAGAGGAGTTTTCATACCTTATGCAAGTTTTAGGCTGGGGCTTTATCAGAGGGAGCAGAGAACAGGCAGCTTGCAATCAAGCAGAATAGGCTCATCGTAGAAAAATACTAGTTTTGACAACTTCAAGTGTCTTCAAGTTCACATTTACATTCTAAACGGTTATTTTTATCTGAGGTGGGCAGACCAGACCAAGTTCACAACTCTACGGCAAATGATCTTTCCCATGAAAATATTGTTTAAATTAAAAAAAAAAAAACTTGCCTCATCTGTATGAACTAAAATAATTGCATCCTCCCGTGAATGCTAATCCATATTTTACTCAAGTAACAACCACATGGTTGTGTGCAACAGCAGGGTGGGGTGGAGTATTAGTTATTAAGCCAAAACAAAGAACAAAGGGAAAGAATGAGGATGGAGAGGAGAGAGGGAGAAGGGGGAGAGTCCTCAGGGCTTGTGTACAAAATGCAGACAGCCGGGCAAGCTGGAAGGATGGAACTGCTGAGCAAACCACTTCATTATGTAAACTGCCTAACGACACAAATAACGACGCTGCACAGATCGACCCAGTCACCCATAAAAACACACATCCTCTCCGTGCCTGGACCTTCCTCCCTGCCGCCGCCATCGCCTTCACCCCCGTGTCGAGTATTCGCCGGCATTTACTAAGGCTGCTGAGGTTAGACAGAAACCAGCACACATCACACTCAAGCATCGTCTGGGAAAATACACTGGGGCCAAACAGGGTGATGTCACTGAGCACGGACAGATGTTTCTCTTGGGTTAGTGGTGGGACAAGCCTTAGCAGGACACACGGGCTCCGGGGTGGAATTCGGACATCCCCAGCTCTCCCTGTTACGTACGGGATTTCAGGATTCTGGTGACATCCTGCTCCGGACACCCAGGTAGGCTTACGTTCAAGTGGGACTCATGTTCGTGCCTTTCAGGCCAAAGCACAATAACCGCCGTTGCAAGTGTCATTTCAGGAAAAGAGCGAAAAGTCAAACACGGCACAGGCGGGACACTGGCGAACCACAGTGAAGGTGGTTCGTCGCAGGCAACTGTTGCCACCCAACCAAACATCAGTAAGAAAAGGCCACCTGTAGAGCGGGGAACAGTACTGCTGGTCAAGCATCAGTTTTAACATTAAGAAAAGATCAATGGGATCAGAAAGGACGGATTTCATTCTATCACCAGTAATGCCCAGTTCAGAAGATCCCAATCTCCTGGAATATACAAATTTGCCCACCAAAATAATTGCATATGTTAACACCCACCTCTGAACTCCTACAACCAAAAAACAGAGGGGGAAAAGGGAAGATTTTTTAAAATTTATAAAATATATTTAATAAACATATGAATTCCTTTATTTCTTGTCCTTACCTACAGTGTGATTTGTAAAAGAAAAAAAAGTTTAAAATACACATGCCTCCTTACTAGGCTAGACTCAACACCAAGTCTGAATTTCATATCAAGCGAACCAAAAAATAATCACGTTTAAAAAGTGGAAAATGGAGGGCGCCTGGGTGGCTCAGTCGTTAAGCGTCTGCCTTTGGCTCAGGTCATGATCCCAGGGTCCTGGGATCAAGCCCCACATCTGGCTCCCTGCTCAGCGGGAAGCCTGCTTCTCCCTCTCCCACTCCCCCTGCTTGTGTTCCCTTTCTCACTGTGTCTCTGTCAAATAAATAAATAAAATCTTTAAAAAATTAAATTAAATTAAAAAATAAAAAATGGAAAATGGTAAGACAAACTTCACCTTCATAGGGCCACTTTCATTTTTTTAAAGATTTATTTATTTGAGAGAGAGAAAGAAAGATTGCAGGCATGTGAGCAGGGGGAGGGGCAGAAGGAGAGAGAGAATCCTCAAACTCCCCTCGGAGCGCAGAGCCCAAGTGGGGCTCAATCCCAGGACCCTGAGATCATGACCTGAGCCAAAATCAAGAGTCAGACGCTTAAATGACAGCGCCCCCGCCCCCTCACCATGGGGCCAATTTTTAAAAAGTTGTTTTATCCCAAGCAGAATGTGTAAGCTTAATTGTATTGTGGTAATGAGTTAAAATGACTCAAGGTCTATCAGAGTGGAAAAGCATCAAAACAGTGAAACCCACAAGCAGGTATGCATTTATGAACCCACTTAAAAAGGCATTATGTTTTTATGTCATCCCTTTGTAGGTCAAAGACAACTCCAAAATCTCTCTAGGAGATGGAGAATTTATATCCTGAAGCGGTTTACATAATAGGCACACTTTTTAGCTTAAATATTATTATAAAAAGCAACAAGTTACAAATTTTTTATTTGTACTTCATGTAAGATTGAGACTATGACAGGTATTAAAATACAAAAATAGATGGATATGTACTCCTACACACGTACACATTTCAGCATGGAGTGGCTTGAGAAGCTGATGGAAATTCCTGAAGCTACTATCCCAGATTGTGGTACAAACAGCCCTCAGCAAAGTTGTAAGTTACATATAATTAAAATTAATTAAAATGTAAAAAATTAGGAATTCAGTTCTTCAGTTACACTAGCCACATTTCAGGTGCTCCAAAAACCACCTGTGGCGAGTAACTACCATATTGGACAGTGAAAACGCAGAACATTTCCAGCATTTCACAGAACAGCCTGGCCCAGACTAAAAGCTCCACAGGGCCAGGACCCCACAGCATACACAGCTCCTGTCAAGTCCTGGCACTGGGCCTGCAATTAAAGGGAAAACAAAAAAAGAAATGGGAGAAAAAGGTGACTTTTTCTTTGCCCGGCCAATTTCCCACTTGAACCAAATACAAATGTTCTTATTCTTCATATCTCTGTTCTTACTCCCCACACCTGCCAACATCACACCAGTGAGACTTTTCAAAATCTAACTACCAGCAGGGCACAATGTGCCTAGGGGTTCCTCAGCATAATTCATGGGAATCAAAATCAAGAAGTCAAGTTCAAAACCCTGCAAATGAAAAGCAATGGAGAGTTTCTAGGTCATCTTCCATCCAGCATACCTAGACTCGTGTTTAAAAATATGAGAGAATACAGCTGCTGGTCCATCCACCCTGCAAGCTATGAAGTGTTTCACTTTAGAAAATTTTTTTTAATATCTCAGCAACTGTTTCCTGGGCACCTAAGATGTGCCAGGCTCCAGGAAATCAGAGCTAAGGTGCCCCTATTATGGCTATATACAGGCTCTAAGCAAAATTAACCCCTGCCAGGTTTCCATAAAACTCCCTCTCCAAGGCTCCAGAAGATGCTTTATGCTAGACTCCTTTCTCTCCTATTATCTGGTAAATCCTCAGAATAAGATCATCAGAAAAATTAATACACGACCCTTGAAGTTTTCAAAACAAACTAAGCTCTTAAAAAAAAAAACACACAACTGAGCTTGTTTCCCAAAGACTTTTAAGTTCTCTCTTTTCCTAAAGGCAAAAAAATCTCAAAGACAATAACCAAAAATAACCATTCATGATCTACCGTCATATCTAGAGATGAGCAGATTGCTGTTTTAGAACCTTTTATTTTGAATCAGTGAATGGATTTGTCGACATTCCTTTAACTAGAATATACAGTTCCAGGCCTGTGAGAAGGACCTTACTTATGATTTTTTTTAAATAACCCCCCCACCCCCCAGTTTGTGGCTGAGGAGCTTCCTAGGTAGAAATCATAAGGCTCTGATTACATGAAAGAGTCTGACCTGAACACCAAAGTCAAGCCAGAAGTTAAGGGCCAGTGAAATCTCAAACCACCTATTTAAAATAAAACTCAGGGGCAAACAAAACCAGTCTGGCTGCCTCTCGGAACAGCTTCCCAGCACCTCCTCCCCGAGAAGGGAAGATTCTCTCTCTTCCCTGGGCCCAGCCATTCACCCACCTGCCCCTTCCTGTGCCTGCATCATGAAATTACTCGGCCCTCTTCAGCTACAAGAAATAAGAAGTCACACATTCCACACCAGACTGGACCTCAGGGAGAGGGGTCACCACAATGTAAGTTCTGAACCCCCATATGGAATCCAACCAAGATCCCATCCCACCAGCTTTCTGCCCCCAGGGATGACAGCCTTCCTCACCCGGATCCACTGAGGACCACGCTAGTGTGCTCACTGCTGTATACGCTCATTCATTCATTCATCAAACATTGTCTGCACTTTGCCAAATGCCAGAGAGCCACTGAGCATCTAGGTGCCCCGGCTCCTCAGAGAGGAGCTGGATGCAGGCCTGTCCTGGAGGGGCCTGCATCCTAGTACAGAGCCGGGGACGACACAGGGAGCCAGAAGCACGTGCCGCAGAGGCCCTGAGGCCCGAAGTCTCCCTCTACCTGGTGACCATCGGTATCATCAGTGACGCGACTGCTAACCTGGCTCTTGGAAAACAAGCAGCAAATCCTCGAGCATCTAAAGGGGGCGGACAGGGGGCGGAGGGAGAAGGACATTCCAGGTGTGGAATGCACACACATGCAAGCAGACAGGGTCAAAGGATTTAAGGGCTTCAGGGAGCCAGGAGCATTTCTCTATGGGTGCAAGTGCCAGCCACTGGCGGAGATGCCGCTGGACAGGTGGCTTAGGCAAGAGGCACAAACCTCGCCGGGGAGTAAAATCTCCCGAGGAACTTTAAAAAATCTGAGATTCCCAGGTCCTACCCACACCCATCTGATTCCACAGATACAAGGCAGGGCCCTGAAATCTGTATTTTTTTTAAAAAAAGGTTTTATTTATTTGAAAGAGAGCAGTGTGAGAGAGAGCAAGAGAGCGCAAGCGAGAGCGCGCAGGAGCAGGGGGGAGGGGCAGAGGGAGAAGCAGACACCCCCACTGAGCAGGGAGCCCCCCCACGTGGGACTCAATCCCAGGACCCTGGGATCCGCGACCTGAGCGGAAGGCAGACGCTTAACCGACTGAGCCACCCAGGCATCCCTGAAATCTGTATTTTAAAACCAACTTCCTGAGCGATTATGATCCACGCAGTCATATCTGGAGACCACAGCATTTAACAAAATGTATACTAAAAACGTGTAACATACACTAAAAACACATCACTATTTGCAAGAACCACTACTGGCCCAGACTAAAAGCTCCACATCACTATTTGCAAGAACCACTACTGCTTTATCCAATGTAAGCCCCGGAGACTTTCTTCACCAAAGCACAGAACCTCGGCAATCCAGGCTTGCTGAAGAAAGTGCACCTCTGGCCAACTGGACCTCGCGGGCGGTCCTAAACGTTCCAGCTTCCACCTGCCCTCCTCAAACGCACGCTGCAGGTCTGAGGGGGGGCCTTGATTTTTCTCTTCTAACCCTCCCTCTCTCCATAATCCCATGCTTAACGTTGCTTCCGCTACTCCTTTGTCTCCAGGGCAAAAACTGGAAAGTCTAAAGATAACCTAGGGGAGAGAATTTGGACGTCCAACTTCATTCATATTTTATGGACTTAATAGGGCCAACGAGATTTTTCAAATCATAAAATATTAGAGCCGAGAAAGGTTCCTCATGATCATTTAGGACTCTGTGTCCTGGGAAAACCCCTTTGAGAGTTGGGGAAATTAAAGCCCTGAAAAGTGAAATATACAGTAGTCCCCTCCTTATCTGTGGTTTTGCTTTCTGTGGTGTCAGTTACCCACAGTCAACTGTGGTGTGGAAGCAGCTGACCCTCCTCCTGACAAATCGTCAGAAGGTCCAACAGGAGCCCAACGCTATGTCATGGTGTCTTCGTCATTCCCCTCACTTCACCTCATCACGTAGGCATTTTATCATCTCTCATCATCACAAGAAGATGTTTTGAGAAATAGAAAGACCACATTCACATAATTTTTATACCATATTGTTATGATTGGTCTATTTTATTATTACTTTTTGTTGTTAATCTCTTACTGAGCCTAATTTATAAATTAAACTTTATCATAGGTATATACATATAGAAAAAAACAGTATGTAAAGCGTTCGGGACAATCCCCAGTTTCAGGCATCCAGTGAGGTCTTGGATAGTATCCCCCTTGGATAAGGGGCGGGGGATGGAGGGGCTGCCTAGTTGGCAAAACCAGAAGACAAACCCAGGCATCACAGTTCCCAATCTAGGTTACTCCAAGGTGCCACACAGATTCTTCTAATGCATTCAGGATCAAGTAACTTTAAAAGCAAATATAAGCTTATACTAAATCCAGGAGCTCCTTACATAAGGAATTGTAACTTAATGGTTAAAATCTAGGCTCTGGGCCAGACTCCTTTTACCACTTACTGGCCATGTAACCTTGGTTTAGGTTAAGTTCTCTTTATCCTGACTTCATCACCTAAAATGGAGATCACAAGCACCGTATCTCACGTTATGAGAACAGACTCAGCATATGTGATGCTCTTAGAACAGAGCCCGGCCCGCATTACTATTCAATAAAGGTTAGTTGTCATGATTTCCAACGTCGAAACCATGCCCACTCTTTTAAAGTGATGTACAAAGGCTTCTGGACATTAAAGATGATCTAGTCGGCTGGGGATCCATTTCCTTTCTTCATAAAATCTTAAACTCCTCACTCTGGGTTTGGTGTATCATTATCTAAACAGCCCTGAGATGGTTTTTCAAAGCTATAAAGTAATTACATAGGCACACAGAGGCAGCCAGAAATGAAAGTCACACAGCATTATGCTCTTCAAAGGCCCTTGTGGACACAACCAAACAATGCGGTGGTGCAAAGGGCCAGTGCTGACTAAGGCAGAGGGTTTCATCAGCTCAGTACCCCTGCCTTCCAGTCAAACAGGAGGCAGGGCCCAGTGTGCAAGGACGTGCTCACAGGTGCAGGAATCCTATTCCCCAAGAGGTGCTTCTGCTGTCCAGAGCTAAGATGCCCTCCATCCCAACCCCCTTAGTTTTTTTTTCTTTTTCTTTTTTTTTTTTTTTTTTAAGTAACTCAGACAACTGCATACCAGTCAGTCCAACATTTCTCAACTCCAATGACAGGTCGTTTGCTGGTCCATCATGGACACGAAGAAGATGGGGACTCTGCTCCACAAAGTCTGGCATTCCATGCATAGCAAATGCCTAGACACTAACTCTTTGTGGTCAGTAATATGGGAAAAGGTATACTTTCATGCTAAATACAAACTGTATATTCATTCCAGAGTGCACAATCAACAAAATATGAAACTGTATTATGGATTATGGTGCTAACAAACTCTTAAATTCCATTATGGTTTAATTATTAATCTAAATACACACATTATAATAGCAACTTATACGCATTTGTATAATGAACAAAATAGAGTTCTAACATATTTCCACATCCTATTTAACAAGTTACGTAATGACTACATTAATTTTGCTCTTATGGTGAATAGCTTTAAAAGTTTTTCCTAAATAAATTGTGTTAATAGCTAGTGCAAAATATTAGCTAAGAAGGACAAAGGAATTTCAGAGCTTTGGGAAACAATATGGAATGCTAATATTTTGGAAACCAGAGACATGCTAACTTGAGATTCTGGATGCCTGCCCAAAAGAGATGCACTTAAATTCCCTTCTATCACATTGAGCAAGGACTCAAAAAATACATCCAAAAGCTCTAAGCAAAAACAAACAAACAAACAAAAAACACAAAAAACTGGACTTTTGCAGAGGGTAGATATCAATCTGCAAACCATATAGAGTCACAGCCTTTAATAAGCTTAAGTCCAAATATATTTGCTGCTGACCAAAACAGTTTGAAGCAATTTCTACAGACCGTTTCCGTGGAGATGCACACACTTTTAAAAAGAGATTACACACAGATCTCCCAAAGGATGTATATATGGGCATTAACTGCTGCATGGCTTGAAACAGCAAATAAATGAGAGATATCCTAAATTTCCATCAACAGCAGAATGCTGAAACCGTGCTGTATCCAGACAATGAAATTCTGTTTGGGCGCTACAAAGAATGAGGCCGATCCACAGGTATGGACATGGAAAGGTAACTGTAACGTACCGTGTAGTAAAAGCACGGGAACGTGTTCCTTAGGGGCTACCTTTAGATCATCCAGAAGTACTTTACTCCACGTACCATTCTACACATCGTTCTGCAACTAGCTTTCTTCCTCCCAGACGTGTTTATACACGCAAAAAAAAAGTCTATAAATGACGCTCAACCCAATCCCTGCCAGGGGGCACTGGGAGGGTGGATTTTACTTTACAGACTTTGTTATATGAATTTTTTAAACAAAAGCGCATGGTCTAGGTTTTTCCATTTTTAAGTTAAAAATAACTTAATAAAAATCACTTCTGATGCTTGTTGACCATACAAGAAGTGCCTTCGTGTTTCTCTCTTATCACCTCTATGAAATATACCTTCTTTGTATCAACCATACCCTTTTTAGATCATGTGAGAGTTCTCACCCTCAAGAGAAAGTTCTTTCTCCCCCCAGTGCACAGGGATTTCTAGAGATCGCGAGATGTAAAGTTATTCTGGCATCGCTAAAAATGACCTGAAATCAAGTGGTTTAAAAATACATCAAAGCAGGGGTCTGTTCACTGTGACATTGTCTTTTGTCAAGTTCTTCACCTCCAAGCTGCGACTCCACCTCCATCACCGCCACAGAGAGGCTATTCTGGTTTCTTTTCCCACAGACAGTTGCTCTGTTTGTCCTCCCTGAAGCCATGAGACTTGCAGGCCCTCTGCTTTCCCACCGAGAGCCACTCCAGGGAGCAGCCTCTGCAGAAACCCCAGTTCCTGCTGTCGGCAATTACGGGAACTTGAGGGATGCTGCTCTCCTCCATCCTTGAGGGTCCCATCAATAATTAAATATGAAAATATAAAAAACTTGGGGCGCCTGGGTGGCTCAGTCGTTAAGCGTCTGCCTTCGGCTCAGGTCATGATCTCAAGGTCCTGGGATCGAGCCCCGCATCGGGCTCCCTGCTCAGTGGGAAGCCTGCTTCTCCCTCTCCCACTCCCCGCTGCCTGTGTTCCCTCTCTCGCTGTGTCTCTGTCAAATAAATAAATAACATCTTAAAAAAAAAAAAAAAAACTTTAAAAAAACAAAATATTAAAAAATTAAAAAAGAAAAGAGAAAATATAAAAAACTTATTAAGAATCACAGAGTCTCAAAAATGCAACGCCAGTGATCTCTGTCCTTTCAAATAGTAAAGCCATTCTTTTAAGGAAGACACGTTCTGATGGCCATTCTAGAAAGACATCAGTGTGACTGACAAGCCCAGTTCCCAAGACCACTGAAATAGACTATTTGAAAATAGACTCAAAAACACTAACAGTGGTGATGGTTGGGTTAAATGTTGCAGAATCTTTATAATATCCAAGTAAAAAGAGTACAATGGACACATGTCGACTATGTAAGAACTTTTTATGGGATTAAGATACGAATTAAGACCCCTATCAAGCTGACAAACCAGATCAAGTCCTTCCAACCACTGCTCTAGTGCCTCCATCCCATTCTCCTAGGGAACCTTTCGAAACACCGTTGGCATCTTGGAAATAAGGGGAAATATTACCTCCCCTGGGAGAACCTCGACTCCCTGAGCTGAGCTAATTGCTCACTTTTCTGTATTCCCCCAGCACGCTTCTCTACTACTATTACTGTACTAAACATATTACTTCTACCGCTAAATTCTCTATTCACACATCTCCTCCCTACCCCCCACTCAATTGCAAACCCCTCCAGGACACGAAGAATAAATAATATATTGATTTTTGTGGTCCCATAATAGTACCTAAAATATTAGCAGTTCTCAAGTTTCTTGAATGAATGAGAAGTATCCTCACTGCAAATTCATTTGAATATTTAATTAGACACCGATGGTAAAGGGGTACCAACTGAAACCCGCTGGAGGTATCCATCATGTGTTTCAGAGAAGCTAAACCCTCGTGGGACTGACAGCAACCCCCCAAAACTCACCCCCAATACCCATGTTTTCCAGTGTTACCATGACAATGAACAGACAGTATACAAGCAGACCCAGAAAAATAAGGCAAAAAAAAAAAAAAGAGGCAGGAGAGCTTCCCTGCCTGGGAATGAAAAGGAAAGCACCCCCCCTTTGAACAGGGGTCTCCATGTTCTGGGTGATGTTGTCTTTCTGACAATGGCGGTGGATAGGGGAGCTTCATTTTCTCTTTCTACCTCTCATGTTTTTATTCTAGTCACTGAAACTATTAAAAAGTTGCACAAGATTTCCCTTTGTTCATTGATTTAATAAACCTTTTAAACACCTGCTATGTGCTAGGCACCATTTTGGGGGAGTTCCGACATGAATACGTCATAGTCTCAAGGGGTTTGCCATCCAGTGTGGGAGACACACAGATCCAACACAAGAGGACACGACTTACACAAGGGATCCTTGCAGAAAAATGCTCTATCTGATCATTCTCGCCGCTTCCCTCTCCACAAGGGAATAAGGAAAACCTTAGGACAGACAACCCGTGTGAGGAGGGAAGGACGGCAACCAAACACACGGTTCCAGGCTCGGCAACCAGCACGTCATTAAAAGTGACCCACACCACACACCAGGCCCCCTCCCACACAAACCGTGCCTCCTTTTCTCTACTTTTCACGCCCCCTCTCACATGCTTCGTTATCTGGAGGACTGTCTGCAACTTCCAATATGGGGAATCCCACAGAGTTTTCTAGGAAGTTAAAACCGTGAGTCAGCTAAGCTCTGATAACTTCAGCCGTAGCTCCCCGTGAAGCCACCCAAGGGTAAGAGCCCACATGCTGCATTCGGTTCGCGCTGGAAGCCGTCCCTCCATCTGCTTACCACGTGTGTTGGTCGCCATGTCAGCCACTTTCTGAAAGGCGTCCAAGAAGGCAGCCGCTGCTACTACTGTGGTCCTAAAATGCAAACAGAGAACAAAAACATGAGGAATGTCTCATGCAAGTTCATTACAGCTAAAGGGTTAACACCTCTGCAGGGAACGGAATGCAACCTTCTGGGAGAAATGACTCAACTGGACGTGGACAGGCACGGGCTTGGCAGGCCCCCTTGTTTGCTCAGGAAGCATTTCTCCCCATATTAGCACTCTCTCCCGAAAATACCCAGTGCATTCGGGGCTGGTCAGTAATTGTGGGCAATTCCTCCCATCCTGTTCCACCTGATGACATAATTACTGGGCCAAATTTCACAAAGGAGGAAAGACAGGTGTTTCTAACCTAAAAGAAAAACATTAAAAACTAGAAATGGTACAGGTGAAATTCATTTTAGAATAGGCAAACAGCATCTCTATGTGGACTGGGAGATGGAATCTTAGAGAGAGAGCCTCTGCTTCAAATACTTCATATTAGAGTTGGGAAAATGGAGACAAGTTCAGAGTGACTTTCAAAAATCACCAGTTCATCTCAGAATTGGAATGGATGTAGCCTGGCAGGATGCACAGTCCCGTGCTCATCTGCTGCAGGACAAGATCCTAGCTGTGTGACTTTTCCCCCTAAATCCCACTTATAATGAAACAGACTATTTTTTCAACCTTAGAATGCTATCTCGACTGCATCTTCTGAATTCCTTGAGACTGAGGAGAAGTCACTACAGTCATCTGCTGTCCTAGAAATTATTTTGAGTTCTTCACATCCTCTTGAGAACTCTGTGGTCTACCGGTTCCTAGCACTGTGATCCCAAGACGTCATCCAGTGAAGTTAGATAAGCTCCGCTACCCACGAGGACCTGGGCCTACAACACACAAGCCAGCCCCAGGACTCGCACACATGGACTTCACAATCCAGCGTGGAGCCTGAAGTGCATTTCCAAGTTTCTCACATATGAATCTAGTCTTTGCTCAGCATTCCTAAGAACGCAAAGCTGTAGAAGGAAGAACATGAGAATAAGGACTAGAAAGGAAGGACTTCAAGATGGAACTGAAGAAAGGAACCCTATACCTCAGCAACAGTAGCTCTGACACAGAAGGTTCTGGAAGGTGCTGGGAGTGGTCTCCAGGAAAACCCGGGCCACAGTCCCTTAGCGCCAAACTGCAGAATGAAGCCTGATATTGTCCGGTAGAGCAAGAAAATATTCTGCTCAAATTAAAAAAAAAAAAAAAGACACACAGAACAAAACTGAAAGAAAAAAGCCCCTCTGAAGTGTATTTTTCAAAGAGTTGACATCAAATGCAAACCCTGGAAAAGTTAGCTTTATCAAACATCCTGGGATTTATACATAATTCATTCTGATTGACAATTAATATCTGACACAATGGCTGGATTGATTCTCGTTCAAGTCAATGCTGATCATCCCAATTTAATGAGCCAGCTGTAGAGGTGCCTTGCTACACGGGCTCCCCTGAAAAGGAGGATGGCGGTCAAGTGTGCGGAATCAGGAGCTTTTAACCACTGCCCTCCAGTGAGTCCTATTTCATTGTCTGCTGTCGTCATGAGACATCCTGGTTCTCTGACGGGGCTGAGCCACCATGCATGCGCCCACAGCACCGAGCAGTGATTCAGCGTACACACTCCAAGCTTATTCGCCTCTCCTACGGGCTTCTCATCCTTTCTTTACTACTGAAAACTAAACCATGTGCAGGAGGCTCTCAGCTGGGTACTCCTAGTTTGACAAAATAAAGAAATGGTCCCTGTCCTCAGGAGGCCTAAACGTTGTGAATAAAATATATAAAATGTTCTTTGTACCAATGGGGATAAGATTGCTTTAAGTTTTGGGGCGCGTGGGTGGCTCAGTTGGTTAAGCAGCTGACTCTTGATTTCAGCTCAGATCATAATCTCAGGGGTCCTGGGATCGAGCCCCCTGTCAGGCTCTGTGCTCAGCGGGGAGTCAGCTTCAGGTCTCTCTCTCCCTCTGCCCCTCCCCCACGCTCTTTCTAAAATAAATAAATAAATCTTTAAAAAAAAAAAGATTGCTTTAAGTTTCATTGTAACTGATTAGCTGTGCTAAATAAATAATTACTTTAAGTTTTAGCTTCCTCTTTGGTAGAAGGGGAAGAGAGCATCTTCTCCTTGGTCAACCCTGAAAGGCTGCCAGACAATTAAATGCAGTCAGAAAAGAAATGAGGCAGGGTGGCGGGGGAGGGGTACTCAAATGTTTTTCTGGTTTATTCCAGGAGGGACCTCCTACAGGATGGAGGGTAGGTGTAGCTCCTTGCATTCAGAGAGAGGAGGTTGGAGCTGGCCCAACAGAAAACCTTTACAAGTTCCCCCTTTTTTAAAAAGTCTGTTCAAGTTCTTAAGCACCAAAATGGTAAAGGATTTGACAAGCCGAAAAGGGGCTATATGCCTGAGATGACTGTCCATCTGGAAGACCACTCACAGCTTGGGATATCCTAGGTTCATGGGATAGAAATCCCAGGCCCCACGAAGCTGACAAAATGGAATAGGAAAGATCCTTCCTTCTGGAGGTCCTCTCTTCTGATCTACAGGGGAGCCATGGATGTCCAGTCTTATGGCTACAGCTCCTGACATCCATGGGTAAAGCACCAAGAGGTTATGTCATCCACGTGGCTTTTTATCCTAGAAAACACCTACCTGCTTTGTCCTCTGGAAAACCACCTCCATACATCCAAACCAACTGATGTCATCCCCCATATGCCATGAACGGGAATCATGAAAATTACTGCTTTTTAAAATGTCCCATCCCAGGGGCGCCTGGGTGGCTCAGATGGTTAAGCGTCTGCCTTCGGCTCAGGTCATGATCCCAGGGTCCTGGGATCGAGCCCCACATCGGGCTCCTGGCTCAGCGGGGAGCCTGCTTCTCCCTCTCCCTCTGCCTCTCTCCCTGCTCATGCTTTCTCTCTGTATCTGTGTCTCAAATGAATAAATAAAATCTTAAAAATAAAATAAAATGTCCCATCTCTCATGGGGCACCCACCAAGTGGGTAGCCCTTCTCCCCACTAAAAGCATATAGCTGTAACGAGAAGATGCTGACAAATTTTCTATTTCATATCAAATGATACATGAGCAAGCACAAGACAAGGCAACAATAATAGCCCCTTAAAGCCGCTCAGCCCTAGATCTTGTTCTTTTTTAAGCAGCTTCATTGAGACATAATTTGTATACCATAAGATTCACCCTTTTTGGGTGTGTGATTCAACAATTTTTTTAGTAAAGTTAGAATTTTGCAACCACTACCACAAGCCAATTTTAGAACATTTCCATCACCCCCAAAAGATTTCTCTTGCCCATTTGTACTCAATCTCCTGTTCCTCTCCTAGTCCCAGGCAACACTAACCTATATCTGTCTCTACAGATCTGCATTTTCTAGACATTTCACACACATGGAATTATACAATAGTCAACAGCAAGTTGTAAACTCTTTATAAAGACAGGCAGTGGGCAGAATGGACTATGCAGCCAGACTCAGGTTCAAATCCCTGCTCTGCCATTTACTAGCTGTGTGACATTGGACAAGCTACTTAGCTTCTCGTTGCCTTAGTTTTTTCATCAGTAAATTGAGGATAATAACTGTACTTACCCCTTGGGGTTGTGAGATGTAATTAATTTAACATATGCCTGGCACACAGTGAACATTACATAAATGTTGCTCATTATTACCTTACATATGATACCTCATTTGACTCCCAAAACTCCTGTGGAAGTAGAGCAGATAGGAGTTCGGTTTTACGTATGGGAATCGGGGGGTAAGAAGTGGCAGTGCTCACATTAGAACCCACTACATGCTTCTGTATCTGTAATGCTTCCAAAATTAACCTCAATCTGCATCCTGGGTCTGTCCTATTCCATCCTCTGTCTAAGGATGTTGCCATTTTTCTGGGGATGACATGCTTCTCTACTTACCGAAGCTGGGACTGTAGCTTTCCTGCTTTGTTTATGAAATCTTCCCACACTGGATAGCTCCCCTACAACAAAACAAAGTCATCAATCAGTAAGGCACACTGTGATAGACATCTGATTAAGACAATAACAGAACACCCAATTCCAATTATACAGGGAACAACCTGTGTGCGCGCTCTTCCTCTGCAGTCTAGGATATGGTGCCCAGATTATATATAAATGCATTGGCTCCGAAATGGGTTTAGAATGTGCTCAGGCCCTGTTATCTTGTAAATACTACAAACGCCAATTTGAACACGTTTGGCAGAATCTAACACATACATGGATAGATCACTTTTTGAGTAACAGATGGTGGGTCCAAATTCAAGATATGCAGAACATTTAAGGCTCTGACCGGAACCGCCTGACCCTGGCCACGGCTTTTCCCACCCTCATCCCCCAAGGGCAGGGAGGAGGGAACCAGAGTGATTGGCGCTCCTCCCCAGGACAGTGACTGACAGCCACTGGGAAGCATTACTAACCCATCAGAATCTCAAGGTTGAGAAGTTATCGAAGTGTAGCCACCCAGTTGATGGCTTGAACCCAGCACCTACACACGACATGACAACATGTGGATCCCCAGCACACTTCAGCTCACAAGGAACTCAACACCCTCCTGTGGGAGCCTCTATCTGCCATCGTGTCCTCTGTGTCCATGCGGCACCGGCTTGAACCTTCTGGGGACCCTCAGGGTGACGCCCAACCCCGCTTCCGTGTGGAAGTCTTTTCAAAGAACTGAGGAAAACCAGCACATTCCTCCAGCTTTCCCTTCTCTCCCCATTTGCAGTTCATGTTCTACCCAGGACCGTGTTTCACGTCCCTGCAGCGTCCTGGGGACACGGCAAGGTATCGCTCTCTCCCCTTTTAAGGGCGGTACTCAGACACAAACTCAAAACTGCAGGTGCAATTCTGACCGGGGCAAACCAGAGTGGGGCGTGATACCTCCCCTACACGGACACGTTCAATTGATATTAAGATCAAGGAGCCAAGCAAGAGGGGATGCAAAATAAACCCATAAAAGGAGAAGCCATGGCTAAAGAAGCAGAGTTTGGCACAGAATAGTTTACATACAGAGCTAAGACTCAACACCTGCGGGGTGATACTTGCTGCCTCCTGAGCTGGCGGTTTAAGGAACGGAGGGAGAAATTCTGCTGAAGTTCATCATCTCATCTTCCACTAATTACAGAAGCCCACCAAAACAGGCTGCGACGGCAACTGAGCCAAAACATGATGATTTCATCTTCCTACTGATTTGAATGGTCTTAGTTTCTTACCCTGGCGTACAGTTAGTTGCTCAACCTTGCCACCACTGACATTTCGGGCCAGACGGTTCTTTTCTGTGGGGGACTGTTCCGTGCACTGTAGGGTGTTCAGCACCATCCCTGACCTCAGCTTCACTAAATGCCAATAATAGGGGCACCGGGGTGGCTCAGTCGGTTAAACGTCTGACTCTTGATTTCAGCTCAGGTCAGGATCTTAGGGTCCTGGGATGGAGCCCTGCATCAGGCCCTGCACTCAGTGGGAAGTCTGCTTGAGGATTCTCTCTCTACCCCTCCCCCTGCTTGCAGGAGCCCACTCTCTTTCTCTAAAATAAATAAATAAATCTTTAGAACAAAGAACCACTGCTTTACAGGGATGCTTGAGCCCCTCCCCCCGCACTGGGCTCCCTGCTCAGCGGGGAGTCTGCTTGTCCCTCTCCCCCTGCCCCTCCCCCGGCTCACTCTGTCTCTCTCTAATAAATAAATAAAATCTTTAAAAAATAAAATAAAATAAAGGGATGCCTGAGAAACTAATTTCTTTTGGTCATCTGAAGTTCAGCAATTTCTTCAGTATTTCACTTAAGTTTCAATTCTGTTAAAGTAAAATTAAATATATTTTTATTTTACATCTTATCATAAAAGTGCCTCTTTCTACGTTTCTCTAGCTATCAAGTCTGTCTGAAAATGAGCAGAGAGATATCTGGAAAATTGTCTACCAACGTTCAAATGGCCTATTTCTGGAAGCTGAGATTTGGACCAATGTGTTGCGTTCTGGTTTGTATTTTCCTATATGACCACAGTTTTTTTGTTTTTTGTTGTGTGTGTGTGTGTGTGTGTGTGTGTTTTAATTAAGGGTCATGTATCATTTTTACGAAAACAACAGTCATTATTTTTTTTAATTTTAAGATCAAACTAGAGGTTCTGGCAATAAGAGCACCATGAAGTTACAAACCTCCCAAAGCCTAAAGTCTGTTTCACAGGTGCTGCTAGAGCACATCCATCAACTCTGCATCTGAGACCTGCTTGGCCCAACTGCAGGTCTCGGGATTTATTCCCCCAAGCGACAGTTGGCTCCTATGGGGCACTAAGCTGCACCAGGCCAGGCATCCTGTCTGACTGGCTCCTGGCAGAGGCCCTTTGGCAGCCACACCTGAGCTCCTGACACCAATATCCACACACAGGTCCTATCACCACATTGCTAAGCCACACAGCCTCCATCTCGTCTTTGTGCCCCAGTGGGCTGCTTCTACCCAAGAGCATAACTTTATTTTAACTTAGGCTGAATGAATCCTTGACAGCTCAAGCTACCATTCCAGGCCCATCAAGACCTTGTGGGGAAATCCAATTATAACACCTAACGTATTTACCATTTTCTTATCAAGTATGAACACCCTTTCTACATCTATATCCAAGTAATTAAAGGGGCAAGGGCTGAGATCAGAGTTCTCTGGCTGGCCGCGAGAGATCTATGTCCCATGGACATCAGCATACTTAAGAGCACAAGAGTTCAACCAACCAATTACAGCCTCACCTCGCCTTTTCTTCTCTTTCAGATCCCCGGGAAAGTATGAGAAGCTTTTTGAAAAGCCTAAACATGCTCAGACATACTGACCACCAACTTCCAGCCAAAAGGTACCAGCATCGCTCATCTACACAAAGGAGGCCATGACCGCCGCCGGGCCTTCCTATCCCCAGCACCAACCACTCCCCTGCAGGGGCCCCTGTGAGAAGGTCACTGAGATGCTCCAGAAGATGGAAGAAAAAGGTGAGGCACATTCAATGAGAACACGCCAGAAAGACAACAGGTCTGCGCAGGAAGCACACAGTCCTGATTTCTAGCCATGGCTGCGCCAGCCAAGTATTAGGGCAAGTCACTTTACCTCTCAGGGCCTGCTCCTTACAAAGACAAACAATAAAAACAAATAATTCCATCACCATTACTGAACACGGACATCACTGAACACTAAAAGAATGGAGGGAAGGAATAAGGGGATAAGTCACTACTTCTCGGGGTTGGTGGGAGGGATAACAGACCTGCAGTTGGGCCAAGCAGACCTCAAAAGCGCTCAGTGCAACGCCGGGCACTCTGTCAGTGTCCAATAAACATTGGCCAGGAATGACCCAAGGGTCTGCAGGGCCCTGTAATCTCACTCAGGCTACTGGCACAGATGTTGAAGCCTCGAAGTCAGACTGTCTGTCCAGGCTGGAATCCTGCATGCTAAGTGCAGAACCAGCTGCACCTCACAACTAGTTAACCAGCTGGGTGTAGGGAGTCAGACTAGTCTCTGCCGCTCCCCGGCACATGATAGAAGGAGTACTCAGACCGACATGAATGTGCCTGAAATCAACTGCTCAAAGCACTTAAAAAAACAACTTATCTGCCCCCACCACTTGGGAGCCTCATTTCAGTCTTTACCAAATTAGCAACAAAAGGAGGGTCCCCTCTCTAGTCAAGGGGTGCAGCACACAGCTCTCCGCCCACGAACACCCACTCAGCCAGAAGAAGGCTGCCAAAAGCAGCTCTTTCCTGATTTAATGATATTTGACAGTCTATCAAAGAGTGTCAGGCCCACCTGTTTTAGGCAATATATAATTTAATGGATTCTAAAAAAAAAAAAAAAAATGAACTTCTAAGAACAGAAGACAAAACCTCCTTGTTGAGAATTTTTTTTTAAAGTGCGTAAATGTTATTAAAATTTAAAGGCAAGGTGATGTTGGATTGTTCTAGATCTAGTTTTTTTCTTTTAAGTTTCTTTCAAGGTTAAAAAAAAAAAGTTTCTACCCACCTGAAAAGTAGCTTTACTACAAAAATTCAAAAGCCTGGAGGAAGTGAGAGGAGAGAGAAGAAACTTGAAGAAAGAGTTAAAGGTAACAGAGAAAAAGCCAGGGCTTCTTCTAGACTCTTAAGACCAAGTCAAAGAGAATATACTCGAGTTTCAAAAGAAATCTGCAGATCAAGATGCCATATCCACTGAGAACCCTATCAGAAAACAATCCCAACACAGTCCTTAATTTTCTCATCTGCACCTCCCACCAACGAGTCCCAGAAAGCTCTCCCGCGAGGCCATTGGTTCTGACGGGGCTCCATTCACGTTTGAGGAAATCCCCAGGAACACAGTCCTGGGGCTGTGAAAAATCTCCACACAGACCCCTCTGTGGGGTTCACCAGAGAACACAAAGATTTCACAACTTTCCAGACAGACCAAAATCAAAGAAAATAAGACTCCCGCCAAGCACCCGGGCTCTGCCAAGTCCAAAGTCACAGGCAACGGGTACATGACTCCCGTCTCCCTGGAACCCCTTGGCTTTCTATGGAGAAGAGGGCAGGTTTTGAACCCCAGGCGATTTGTTGAAAATAAAACTCACACCACACTGGATTCTGAGAGAAAGGAAAAGTCCCCTATTCCAAAACGAGTTTGTTTACAAATATGTAAAGGACTCCCTTGATCAAGTTGCAAGACTGCCCCCCTTCCTACAGCAACAGAGGGGGGGCTTCCTTGAAGACAGGCTATTATAGCTCACACCTCTGCATCCACCAGGTGGGCTGCCCACCATGCTCCCCACCCCACACACCCGCCACTGACAGCTGTTCTCTCTTCTAACCTCCAGGGGCATCCAACAACTAGAAAACTCCTATTCAGCCATAATAAATACAATCTTAAAAAAAAAAAAAAATCCCAAGTCACCTAGGTGACAAGAGAACCTAACTCACAGGCCACATACCTTACAGCAGTCTGGTCCCTTAGGGAGGGGGTGGGTGGTGAAGTCTTTTACTTACTTCTGAGAAAAAAGACCCACCCAATCTCTGTCAACTCCCCAAGAGGCTGGTGGCCACTTAAGCAAATATGGAAGTTGGCTTCCCCACCCCCACCGTCCAAGCTGAGCTCTGGGAACACCCCAGGGTCCCTCTCCTCTTCTCCCTCCCCTTCCTCCACTCTCCCCACAGCCAGAAGGCGGGACAGGCCACTTGCCTAATGCAGGGCGCAGGACACAGCACCCAGCCAGTGGCTGTTGTGGCTTGGGGTTCTGTTTTGCTTTGTTTTGTTCTGTATTAAACAGAGGCCCAGGATGGCATCCCACACACAGAGCAGAAGAATAAACTGTGTGTAACTCATCGGCACGGCTGGTTAACGATGCCCCATAAATAATGCAGCAACTGCCTCTCCCAGCCCAGCCCACTGTGGCAGCGGGACCTCAGGGGACAGCTGAGGGAACCAGACACCCGCGCTGGGAACTCGGGGGAGCCGGGAGCCGTGGTCAGAGAAGGGGCAATGTGAGAAGAGCCAGAGCTAGAGAAGAGTCTCCCAAGGAGGAAGACTGCAGCTTAGCTGAGAACAAACGAGAGACTGGCTCCAGGGAGTGGGTTCCAGCTCAGAGGCCTCTGTCCCGCCCAAAGGTTCCAGAGGGATGCTGGCTCGCCATGCTGCTGAGAACTCAAGTCCTGGGCACACGACTGCACGGGTAACCTCCCAAGCCCCTCTTCTCACCCTGGCGACATGACCACCATCATCATCATCATCAAGCATCACCAGTTTCTAAAACAGTTGCTTGGTGCCAGGTGCATGGATCAGCAGGTCTCACACTTTCACTTCCATGCCCATCACCTGGGGATCCTGTAGAAACACAGGCTCGGATTCCCTTGGTCCGGATGTCACGTGTTTCACCTAAGCGACGCTGAGGCTGTTGGCGCACAGACCACGCTGAGGAGCACAACCTGATACACATTCCGTTCCGTGCTCACAACACCCCGCCGAGGCAGGTGCTACTGTTATTTCGCAGCCAAGGAAATGGAGGACCGACTTTGGGGCCCAAGGGCTACCCTGACTCTGGGAAGTACAAGCCACGAGACGAACAGACCCAGCTACCCAGCCCAGCCCCCGGGCTGCAGAGGGCCGCTCAGTAGGCAGGCTGGGTCCCGCTCGGTCCAAGAAGGGAGGTACGAGGGCTCCCCAACCTGCAAATGCTCCAGGGGAGCTAGAGATGGTCATGAGCCTCAACCACGTGAAAAAGAAACCACGAGACACAAAACAAAGAAAAGCCCTTCGTGTAGAAAAAGGTCTGGAAGGAATGAACCCGAAATGTTCACAGGTGCTGTCGTCCTTGGTGCGATTATGGGTAACGATCACATCTTCAGGTTTTCGATGGACTGATGGGGACTGATCAGGTTCTAGCTGACAGCCCGTCTGGAGGATCTCTACAGGCTACTGCTGTCAGCACCCCAAGCCACCAGCCTCCCCCCCCGCCCCGCCCCCCGGCAGATCTGCAGGAACCTCCTCAGGGCGAGCACGAGTAACGCAACCCTCAGCAGCCCTCCTCCTCCTCTCCCAGGTCACCCCTTGGTGTGGACTTTGGGGAAATGAAAAGCAAAGCTTCCAGAGGAAGCTTCTGATCTGAGCAGGAGTGCCTCTGGACCCCATGTGCTTCTACAAGCACGAGGCAGGAATCGGCAGCTTCCAGAAGTGGGTGTGCAGGATGAAGGACAGGGCCCCTAACTGCCTGTCACAGCTTTGTCCCAAAAGCCACCCTTCCCCACCCTATCCTGTAAGAGGAAGGGCTCCTGAGATCCTCAGATGAAAGGCACTGTGTAAGCCCATCCATCATAAAAACCATTCCTGGGCTTTTATTCTCTGATTGGGGCCTGCCTAATCCACTAATTATCCCTGTCCATCAAATGGATGACAGCCTTGGGGATAATCAATGGTTGCTTCCTCCACACGCCCACCCTCACCCACTTGCCCAAGCTCACCAGCAATAAATACGCCTATGAAAAGGAAGATTTAACCACAAAAGGTGCTCCCTCCACCCAACCTCCCCTCTCAAACTGCTCCATTTGTAACCGTAAGACCCTAATAAAGTCAAGGACATCAGGCGTCTTCTTCCTCCAGTGCTATGTGGTTCTATGCCCACAATGCCTGTTTTCTGACACATGGGTAGGTCGCCACTGGAAATAAAAGAAGAACCAACCAAATATGTCAACTGTACCTTCAAAGTATTGTTGTTGTTGTTGTTGTTAGATTTTCTACCAAGAGGCATTCCTTTGTCTATTCTGAGCCTTCCAGCAAAAGAGCCACTGGCCACATGGACTTAAATTTAAATTCACTACGATTAAATGAAATGTAAAATCAGTTCCTCACACCAGTGCTCGTGAGCCCCACGTGGCCCGTAGTACTAGGCTGCGCGGATGCAGAACACGTCCCCCGCTGCTGACGGGGCCATCGGACAGCGCCGGCCATCGGGGGACAAAGCCACTCTGGGCACCCGGTCTTGTTCTACACCTCAGTGAGGTTTCTGGTCCCATTGTTTCACTCTTGCAAAAACTGGTGTGCGTACCATGCACTACCATTTCTATGAAAATGGAATCCTGCTCCTCTCCCTCTTCCCCAAATTCACCCTCTCCCTGCCCAAATCTGTGCTACCCCAGTGGTCACCTGAGGCCATCTAGGAGTCCAAGTGTATTTCATGATCATCACTAAGAACCCCATCTCACGTTTCCATAGTACTTGAGGGTATAAAGGGCTCTCAGGACAACCCCTGCCAGGGTACTTGGCGGAACCAACCCCAAAACGGATTTTTTTTTTTTTTCTATGCATTTATAAATATTTTTAAATCTTTTTTATTTATTTTTTTTTAATTTTTTTATTGTTATGTTAATCCCCATACATTACATCATTAGTTTTAGATATAGTGTTCCATGATTCATTGTTTGTGCATAACACCCAGTGCTCCATGCAGAACGTGCCCTCCTCAATACCCATCACCAGGCTAACCCATCCTCCCAACCCCCTCCCCTCTAGAACCCTCAGTTTGTTTTTCAGAGTCCATCGTCTCTCACGGTTCTTCTCCCCCTCCGATTTCCCCCCCTTCATTCTTCCCCTCCTGCTACATTCTTCTTCTTCTTTTTTTCTTTCTTAACATATATTGCATTATTTGTTTCAGAGGTACAGATCTGAGATTCAACAGTCTTGCACAATTCACAGCGCTTACCAGAACACATACCCTCCCCAGTGTCCATCACCCAGTCACCCCATCCCTCCCACCCCACCCCCCACTCCAGCAACCCTCAGTTTGTTTCCTGAGATTAAGAATTCCTCATATCAGTGAGGTCATATGATACATGTCTTTCTCTGTTTGACTTATTTCGCTCAGCATAATACCCTCCAGTTCCATCCACGTCGTTGCAAATGGCAAGATCTTATTCCTTTTGATGGCTGCATAATATTCCATTGTATATATATACCACATCTTCTTTATCCATTCATCTGTTGATAGACATCTTGGCTCTTTCCACAGTTTGGCTATTGTGGACATTGCTGCTATAAACATCGGGGTGCACGTACCCTTTTGGGTCCCTACTTTTGTATCTTTGGGGTAAATACCCAGTAGTGCAATTGCTGGATCATATGGTAGCTCTATTTTCAACTTTTTGAGGAACCTCCATACTGTTTTCCAGAGTGGCTGCACCAGCTTGCATTCCCACCAACAGTGTAGGAGGGTTCCCCTTTCTCCGCATCCCCGCCAACATCTGTCATTTCCTGACTTGTTAATTTTAGCCATTCTGACTGGTGTGAGGTGGTATCTCATTGAGGTTTTGATTTGGATTTCCCTGATGCCGAGCGATATTGAACACTTTTTCATGTGTCTGTTGGCCATTTGGATGTCTTCTTTGGAAAAATGTCTGTTCATGTCTTCTGCCCATTTCTTGATTGGATTCTTTGTTCTTTTGGTGTTGAGTTTGATGAGTTCTTTATAGATTTTGGATACTAGCCCTTTATCTGATATGTCATTTGCAAATATCTTCTCCCATTCTGTCAGTTGTCTTTTGGTTTTGTTGACTGTTTCCTTTGCTTTGCAAAAGCTTTTTATCTTGATGAAGTCCCAATAGTTCATTTTTGCCCTTGCTTCCCTTGCCTTTGGCGATGTTTCTAGGAAGAAGTTGCTGCGGCTGAGGTCGAAGAGGTTGCTGCCTGTGTTCTCCTTTAGGATTTTGATGGGACTCCTGTCTCACATTGAGGTCTTTCAACCATTTGGAGTCTATTTTTGTGTGTGGTGTAAGGAAATGGTCCAGTTTCATTCTTCTGCATGTGGCTGTCCAATTTTCCCAACACCATTTGTTGAAGAGACTGTCTTTTTTCCATTGGACATTCTTTCCTGCTTTGTCAAAGATTAGTTGACCATAGAGTTGAGGGTCCATTTCTGGGCTCTCTATTCTGTTCCATTGATCGATGTGTCTGTTTTGTGCCAGTACCATACTGTCTTGATGATGACAGCTTTGTAGTAGAGCTGGAAGTCTGGAATTGTGATGCCGCCAGCTTTGCTTTTCTTTTTCAACATTCCTCTGGCTATTCGGGGTCTCTTCTGGTTCCATACAAATTTTAGGATTATTTGTTCCATTTCTTTGAAGAAAGTGGATGGTATTTTGATGGGGATTGCATTGAATGTGTAGATTGCTCTAGGTAGGATTGACATCTTCACAATATTTGTTCTTCCAATCCATGAGCATGGAACGTTTTTCCATTTCTTTGTGTCTTCCTCAATTTCTTTCATGAGTATTTTATAGTTTTCTGAGTACAGATCCTTTGCCTCTTTGGTTAGATTTATTCCTAGGTATCTTATGGTTTTGGGTGCAATTGTAAATGGGATCGACTCCTTAATTTCTCTTTCTTCTGACTTGTTGTTGGTGTATAGGAATGCCACTGATTTCTGTGCCTTGATTTTATCTCCTGCCACTTTACTGAATTCCTGTATGAGTTCTAGCAGCCCCAAAACGGATTCTTGCAATCTGTCAAATCCACCCTGGGGAGCCATGGCCTGGCCACACCGTACACACTTCATGGGCTCTGGCACCTTCCTATGAACAGTGCCTGCCCCACAACCCCCAAGCCCCACCCCAGGCTGCCAGGAAGGACACCCGGGGGCGGGGGGGGGGGGGGGTGTCACCGAAAAAGGCACTGACTGTGTTTGATACCTGTACACTCGCTGTCCTCTCTTTCGTCTTCCCACAGCGTGTCCTCCTGGCCTGGAGAGAGCACCCTGGGGCGCAGCCATACTCCGGAGTCTGAAAGGACCCATGTGATGTAGGCGTCAAGAGCATGGCGCTACGGTCAGACTGCCCGACTTCACATCTGCCCACTGGATGACCTAGGCGACTTAGTCACCCGCAACTGCCCTGTCTTCATGTGTAAAGGACACCTATGCTAGGCCCCACCTCCAAGGATGGTAATGAGGGTAAGGGAAGTAGTGCAGGCGTTTAGAAGGGTGACGGGCACTTAGGACTCAATAAATCCCAGCGATTGCTATTTTCAGGAGTCTACATGCGATGCCAGCCACCCTAGCTGGGGCATTTAATGAGCACCTACTATGGTAGGAGTGGGGTGGAGGCCGTACAGAGATAAGGAGCCAAAGCACTGAGGAACTCAGGCCAGTAGAACACGGATGCGGATGCGTTAGCCACCATTCGGAGGGCACCACACTCCAAATATAAAGTACCAGAAGGTGCGGTTGGTGTAAGCTTCCCGGGGCGGGGGGGGGGGGGGGGGGGGAGCCTCACCTAGGTCTTTAAGGACAAAGGGGCGTTTTCCTGGCAAAGGGGCAGGAAATAAAGAAGGGAGACAGTTTTCCTTGCAAAAGAAAGAATTGGCAGAGGAAAGGGAATACAGAAGATCATGCTGCATTTAGGCATGAGAGTCATTTTGGGGTGTAATCTGGGGGCACGGGAGAGGGGAGCAGGGAGATCCTTCCTACTTACCTCATGAGCTGCAAAGGAGGCTCTTGGTGCCCAAGAACCACTTCTACTTGCCCTGTTCCTGGTATAATCACAACCTACCAGAGACTCACTAGGAATGTCTGCTACGACTACAGAGGCCTGAGCCCCACCCCACAGCTACACAATGGACATCTCTGAGGCCCAGACACCTGCACTGAACACACTCCCCAGGGCACACTCACACTTTCTTGCTAAAATCACACACAGCAAGATTTGAAAATCACCACACCAGGGGCGCCTGGGTGGCTCAGTCCGGTTAAGCATCTGCCTTTGGCTCAGGCCAGGATTCCAGGGTCCTGGGATCCAGCTCCATGTCGGGCTCCCTACTGAGCGGGGAGTCTGCTTCTTCCTCTCCCTGTGCTTGTCCTCTCTCGCGCTCTACTAAATAAAATCTTTAAAAAAAAAAATTAAAATCACCACACCAAATAAGACGCTTCGTCCCTCTGAGGCCCAGCAAGCTGTGGCCTCAGCAATTTCTCTGTCCCGATATTCAAGTCTAGCTCCTTGAGAAATAATCCCTGGTGATGAGCACCTGCACGTGGGAAGAGGAACGGGTACGTGCTTTCTGAACGGCACTGGGCAACGTGTTTGAAATGCCTTGAAAAGTCCGTACCTTTGACCCAGGATAAAGCCTTCAGGGGAAACTGTCCATGCAAATCAATGTCTAGCTACAAGGATATACTCACTGCAGTGCTGCTTATAATTAGTGAAAAACCGGACACAGCCTAAACACGAAATCAGCATGGGACGGACAGAACTGTGCCCACCTTAAGGCCTCCGCACATGCTCTTCCCTGGCCTGGAACATTCTTTTTCCGATATCCATGTACTTCCTACGGTTTTGCTCAAAGGTCACCTGCTCTGTGAGGCCTTCCCTAGCCACGGTATTTAAAAAACAACAACACTGCCCCTGCTCTACTTTTCCCCATTGCACATAATCCTTCTAACATACAGAAGAACCGACTTAGTTTGTCCCCGCTGCCCTAGAATGTAAGCTCCAAGGGGCGCAGGGGCTGTGTCCGTTTTTATTTACTGCTGTACCCCCAGCACTTAACACAGAACCTGGCACATGGTCGGTCCTCAAAGACAGGTCAGCTGAATAAATTAATTGTACACATACCAAACAATGGAACACCACACAACATTAAAACTGACACGGCTCATAATTACATACACGGAAAGGCAAGGTAAGTGAAAAGCTAAGTGAATAAAAATTTCTGGCACAGCGTGGGCCGCATGAACCTTTGTCTAAACTGTGTGTACATAACCCGCTTTGTAATCAAGCAGTATGGGTGAGTTTTATTTTTTTACTTAACTGAAATTTCTGTTTTTCTTCCACTAACTTTATATTGCTTGCATAATCTTTGAGAAGTAATCCCTCATGAAATGCTCTCAAAGCACTTAATTTTTTTCTTTTTACGAATAAGCTTCCTCCTTAGTGATTTAATTAGGGTGTCCCTAATTAAGGCCAGCACAACATCAAAGAGGCCAGGTTCCAGGGGACCCTTGCTTCAGGTCTACTCCTGGCTGCAAGGCGACCTCAGTCCCTCCAGCTTGCAGAACTTGTGAGCGCTGGGATGCCGAAGGCTTGGCCACCAGCTAGCTCCTCCTGGCCCTACTCCCGGCTACTTGCTTCCTATTGGGGTGCCTCATCCAATTATTCAGGCCCGAGATCACATCCTGCTGGAGAGCTGGCTTTGAAGGTTCAGTAAACAATCACTTCAAAACAAAGAGCGACCATTAAACCAAACTCAAAGACTTCCTTAATGACTCCGTGCTCAGCTGCAGGAGCCTGGGCACAAGCAAGCCGGGCCTCAGAAGTGAAACTGAGGTCTCCCTGGAAACTAATCTCTAAGCATTTCCAGCCTCCTACTGCAAATATGCCCCTTCCTGTTTCGCGCTCAGGCATGTGGGGTGCAGAGCCGTTACTGGGGCGACCCTGACGGGCGGGGTGTCTTCAGCAAAACAAACCTGTGTCTCGTGGTTGTCACCTTCAACAGCTGTGTCAGAACCCTGGGTCTCACACCCTGCCTGCTCCCCACCTACTTCCCTCTGCTGACAAATCAGAGGCACCCGTGGGGTGAGTCAACCACCCAACAGGATCTTGTCGGCTGGGCTTGACTCTGCTTTAAATACAGAGAGGCCCCTTGAGCTTCTTGAAGCAGTTCAGAGAAGAGCCTCGATTGTTAGGCTTTACCTGGTTCATCCTGAGTCCTAAAGGTACAGACAGAACAATCGTCAAAGAGATCAGTGAAACACACCCATTACAGAATCTGAAAAGACACAGCCCACCACGGCGGATAAGCCCAGAGCCTGGAGCCAGACCACCTGGGTTCAAATCCCAGCCTTCCCTCTCACGAGCTGTCTGGTGTGGGCAAATGGCTACACCTCTCTGAACCTCAGTTTCCCCATCTGTAAAGTGGGAATTGTAGCAGCAACTACCTCACTGGGTTGCCGGGAAGAGTTAAAGAGTCTATTGGTAAGGCACTAGAATGCCTGCTTGTGCCATATAAAGGCTCATGAAATAGGTAAAATAAAACGTAGGTGTCACTCATACCAAAGCCTCCCCTGACTCTGTCCTCCACTCCCAATGACGATCAGAGGCCCTCCCTAAGATCTTGCTGCTTCTCTGTTCCTCTTCTAGACAAAACAACTTTAGGGCGAGGGCTTTACTGGTCTTGCTCACAGGTGTATCTCTACCCCCGCATTGCCTGGCCCAGAGCAGGCACATCGTCAGATCTGTTGAATACGTGTACTGTGTTCTCTCAAATTATTCATATACGTTGAAAGTTGAAAAGCACTGCAGTGTTGTCTCTATTGCATTATCAAAGTGGAGCTATAGGTTTCTTGTATTTTCTGAAACATCTGAGTGCTATTATTACAGGGTACTCCACTAGAAACTACCACGGCAGCTCAGATACACGAGAGCATTTTATTTAGCATTTATTTCACGCTAAGCCCTTTACATATACTTTCTCACTGAAGCCCCTACAACTTCAAGAGGGAAGTATTATTTCCCCCATTTTACAGATAAGAAAATCAAGTCCCAGGAGGTTGAGTAACTCGCCCAGAGTAATCTACCTAGGAAGTGGCAGAGCCAGGTTTTAAAGCCCAAGGGCAACCGCGTAAGGTAGAACGTAATACTCAGTAGACTCAACACAGGATGTGAAGAATGCCTAAGGGTATCTGGGTTGGTGGAAAGAGGAGATAACTTTGTGGTGGGGCCTTGAAGGATGAGAAAGATTTCAGTGGCCAACAACGTAGAAATGTCCTCCAAGCAGGACAAACAGCAAGAATGAGGGGCACAGGATGTGTTCAAAGAGGCCAGGGACTCCAGGATGGAGAGCACTAGGCATACAGACCACTCAGCTAGGGCCCAGCCGCGGGGTCCTTGAATCCCAGGCTAAGGCAGGTGGGACACATCCAGCAGGTGGGCAGGTAGGAAGAACTCAAATATGGCCAAGTCCTAGGAAGAGACAGAAGATTAGTGCCCAGCTGCTGCTACAGGACAGGCTAAGAGGCGACCGAGGCCAATTTTCCTGGTGATCACTCCCAAAAAAGAAGGGGGAACTCAAACAATGCAGACAGAAAAAGACGGCCTTTACAAAGCTGCTCCTTTCCCCTTACCCTGGTGTAAACATCTCTGAAAGACTTTTTTTTTTTTTAAGCATTAAATGCCCTGAGGACCTCAGCCAGGACCCAGCCCTCCCCTTCCCTTTATAGACAACGGGTTTGCAAACACAGAATTGCAAATAGGCCCAGCCGAGGCAGATGAGGTTATAATGAACTCAAGAGTAATTGACTTAGCAAGAAAAAAAAAAAACAACGCAACTTCTCCATTTCCTGCAACTTCGGTGCAAACTCTAAATACAACTATGTCCAGGGTTGGGTAGCTTTTGCCTGAAGTGGTGGAAAGAATTACTACAGTGACTGGAACGGTAACAGCTGCTCACCCCCGAGTGCCAGTGGCAAGGCACGGCGTGGAGCTTCGCAAGCGCAGTCTGCTTCCGGAATCCTCTGAAGTGGGTACTTTCTCAGACCCTCGTACAGAAGAGGAAAAGGAGGCTGAGAGATTAAGTAACTTGCCCACGGGATTGAAAAGCAGATCCCTTTGACTCCAAGGTCAGCGGGAGCTCTGGAATTTCCACAGGAGGGGTTTAGAGGCAACGGGGAAGGGGCCGGCCAGAAGGGAGTAGAAGGTGTGCAGGAAGCTCACTGTTTTTACTTAAACGGTATGTTGTAGATCTACACCGTCCAATACGGGAGTTACTAGCCCCATACGGCTATTTAAACAAAAGTGAATAAAACCTAATAGCTCCTTGATCACACTCGCCAGACTTCAACTGCTCAGTAGTCACATGTGGCTAGTGGATAACGTATTTGACAATTTCCATTATGGTAGAAAATCATACCGGACAGGGCTATTGTATATTTAAAATCGTTAAATATTCTAAAGAGGCTTTTTTCTACTATTTTTATATTTCAATTTATTTAATGTTGTTTCACCATAAATTTATTTTTATTTTTATTCGTGGCAAAACACACATAACATACAATCTATCATCTTGGCCATTCTTAAGCGTCCAGTTCAATAGTGTTTAGCAGATTCACACTGTTGTACAAACATCTAAACATGCTTTTACTCAGACTTTGGTGAGGTTGAGAAAGTACTTTTGAGGGTGCTAAAGTTGTGTATGACTCGGTGGTTCTCAAGCCCGACTACACATTAGAATTACCTGGGGGTGCTTTAAGAAAAAAAATGTGAATGCCCAGGATGTCCCCTGGAAGCAATGAATCAGAACCTCCAGGGAATAGGTCCAGGTATCAGTGTCTTAAAGGCTCACAGGAAACCCGACGCTCTTAGGCCTGTAACCAGGCACATTCTACCAGAAGGGGCACACCAGCCCAGAGCCTCCTCCTCTGGCCAGACCCACTCCTCCAGCCCCGAGAGACCCCTGTCCTGTGGGAGGTGGCAGGGAAGGGAGTCCCGGGCAAAACCTGCTGCCCACCTCCAGGACTTAGGAGGCCACTCATGCCGAGCGAGCTAATATTTTACAGTTGCCCAAATTCTTCAAGGGGAAGAAAGCAAATAAAAAGACACACAGCTCAAAAGACACTCAATTGATTTTTTTTTTAAACCCACTTAAACTAGACAGGAAAAGAAAAACCACTTAGAAACTATGACCAAGGCCGTATATGCCAAGAGTCAGCACAGGAAGGAGGGGTTTTTGGTGATCCCATCAATTTCTGCAAACACAGAGCCTGAAAGGGCTCTACAGACTCAACCAAACTGGAGAGTTACGGGGACGTAATTAAATACAGAAAAGCTCTTTTACCAGAGAGTTCCAGGGCTGGACATAAAATGAGTTCAAGGTAAGGAGTTCCCTTAGAGGCGTCATTTGAACTTTGGGTGAACTTATTTAATTCATATAATTAGCGCGGGCTGCCAGGCTTGCACAGTCGCCCAGTCTCAGGAACCAATGGGCTCCCCGGACGTATAAACACGGCCCTCTGGCCACTCATGGAGAAGACTGTGAGCACTTCGTATGGGGACAAGGACAGGAGCCAAGGGTGACAGGCCAGAGCCTGGCCCGAAGGCTTCTTTCCCCTCTGCACACCCAGAAGAAGAGGAAAGGGAATTCCAGGTTTGTCTGTCAGAGAAGACCGGTGAGTGGGAGAGGGAAGGAGGCCACAATATGTCAATAGATCATAAATTAAATGACTTCCACAAAAGTGACAGCCAGATGGGAGCTGCCCGCCCCACAACAGTCCCCACGCATCTGAGCTCAAGTTCACGCCTCCAGGCTGGCTCTGGGCTCCAGGCACGGAAATAAGACCCTGATTCCTTCCTTGAGCCTCCTGTAGAACTCAGTAAAGTGGAATTCGGTATGCTGCCCTCTACAAATAAATCCATTCCCCCCTCTCTACCTTCAGCATGTTCTAAAGACCTCCAGCTTTGGGAATCAAATCGGCCAAGGTCTGAACCAATCCCCCTCACCATGGCCTTGGATAAGTTACCACCTCTCTTCAAAGAGCCTCAGTTTTCTCATCCGTAAAGTGGGGCTGATGTGAGGATGACGTGAAACCATGCGCACCAAGCACTTAGCGCATTGCCTGGCACATGGCAGGTTCTCACCAAGTCCCTTCCTGCCCCGTGTTCACCATATGCCGTGAACACTAAGCACCTACTACATACAGGCGACGCACAAGAGCGTCTTAAATCGGGAAGCAGCAGACACACAGCCCAGGTCCTCCCTGGGCTAAGAGGTGGGGAACACTGACAAGCGGTGGGCTGCTCTCGAATCTGTGCTGGGTGGGTTTGCTTTTGCTTTTGGGGGTTTCGTGTGTGTCTGTGTGTCAGATACTCAGAAGAAACCTTGCGCAGCCTCCTAACTAATTCAAGGGAGAACCTCCGCAATCAAATACAATGGGCTTCCTCGAAGCTCAACCAATTAATTTACTTCATTTGTCTCTCTGGTTTGCTGCTTAATAAGGCCATATCAGCAGTGCAATCTGCAAATCCGAGTTAAAGTGCTTAAGGCATCCATCAGTTCCCTCTAAGGAGCCCCAAATACTTCTCCTCTGGTGTCCTAGGCAGCTAAATCTGCCTTTGGCTTTTGTTTGGTTCCAGGAGAGGTATTTCTTTGTTTTTGCAGAGGTGTGGGTTTAAGGGGAAAGTGTCCTGAAGGCAGTTCCGAGAAGTAATGGAGACCTCGCAACGATCTCATTTTCCCAGTCCCAATCTGAGCACCTAAACAGTCTTCTGCAGAAGGAATCTTTCGAGCTCTCACCCATCCCCGGCAAGATGGAAAAGCCCAGATGAAAATTATAGATAAAGCGTCTACTAGATCAATAGTTTCAACTTTTCCATCCTCCAAACATTTTAACAACCTCAAATGAGCTGGCCATATTGACAGACACCATTTTAGCTTTTTCCTTTTCCTGGATGCAAAAGAGCAGTTCAAAGTACAAGAGGTCAGTCGCTGAGAAGCCCGAGGATGCATGGAACATGCTTATACTAAAAAGTTGTTCCCTGTTTATCTGAAATTCAAATTTAACTGGAGAGTCTGTATCTTTACTTGCTGAATCATAGCACTGAGCTCAGTGCTTGCAACCTTGCTGGTGCTCAATAAATACTACAGAATTACGAGTACATGCTACTCTCGTAAGAACGGACTGATAGCTGAACCAGGCAAAACTCAAACTCAGCTCATCTTCCATGTGAACCATGACCTGGGATTGACCTTCTCTCCACGTGAGGCATCGCTAACTGTGGAAATTCAGAACATAAATGTTCACGGTGTCGAACAACAAGTTCTACCCAATTTGGTTAAATATGATGTATACAGGATTTTCCCACAGAAACATTCAAGCCAAGACCAAAAAATAAATAAATAAAAGACTTCTTTCTAAACCTGGACAAGATCTGCACCTAAAAAAACCTAACAGACTGATCTACATAGGCTCTCAATCTCAGAACAGGCACCCATTCTGGACAGTTCCCCTGCTGCCAAATTTTATGACATCTTCACTTCACCTTCTTCGCCCACAGGCCCAAATTGAGGAAGCTGTAAAATCCTGGGCAAACACAGCCATTTGCTAAGAGAAAAAACAACATGGGGCCCATCTGTACTTTACAAGGGCTCTGCTGGTCCTGCCTCTGTGTGTCGCCATTTTCAGGGCTGCCCGCCTCCCTCAGAGCACCTGGCCGCTCTTGGAGGCCTTCGCTGGGTTTTCAGTATCTTCCTGGAGAAAACATTTTTTTTTTTCCAAGAGTCAAAGAGAAGTCCTTCAAAAACTGACTGATGCTCTTCCTTCATGGTCACCATAGGGTACTTAATGTTACCTACTTACAGCCCACAGGACAAGCAGCTCTCCAAGGGCAGGCCTTGTTGGCTCCTTGCTGCCCAGCCAGAGACCTTCCACATAGCAGGCCCTCGATAAACACCGAGGAAGGAGCCTCTCGTCTGAGAGAAACCCCAAAGCCAAAGCAGTGGGGGGTGGGGGGAACCCTGAAATCATTATCCAGCGCTGGACCCAATACCCACATTCTTGATCTATGATAAGTGAGGGAAAATACCATGTCATGCCTTCGAACCACAAAAGATTTCCATGGAATTCAAGAAGTTCCTTTACCAGCTCTAATTTTAGGCAGAACTTAGGAGGATACGGGTGCCAACGGTGGTGGGGGGCAGTGGAGAGGAACTGAACAAGGCCCTTATTCTGCTCGGCACAGGTGCTGGTAACAGGACACCTCTCTCTACAGTGAGAGGTGGGGTAGGGATATTCAAGGTGTGCTTCGGTGCTTTTCACCCCCCAGTCCCATTACATAACCCCCAACACACTCTCAAACCTAGTACAAAGTTCTCCTTGCATCAGGCCCAATTCAGCTCCTGACATGCTGATTCTTGAGCAACAAGGCTGAGGAAAATATTTGGTTTTAGCATCCAACTTTAAAAAAAACACCAAAAACCTAAGTTAATTATTAAAAGAACAAAGATATCCACAGTGACTTGCCCTTGAGTTTAGCCAGTCTCCTGGTCTTAAAAGCTCCCCAAACATCATCAAATTCTTTGCTGGTTCAATTACTTCAACATTAAAAAAAAAAAAAAAAAAAAAATCAATCAATAAAAATAAATTTAAAAACTACAAGTATCAAATCACTGTGTTGTATATCTAAAACTAATATAATGTTGTATGTCCATTATATCCCAAAAAATTTTTTTAAAAAGTCATGGCTCAAATCTGCTGTTTGCAGCATTTAGCCTGCTTTTCTTGGCACTTGGATAGAAACTCCAAAAAGATTCTAGAACCTCGTCAATGTCTAACCATTGTCAAACATCAGAAGCCAGTCAGTTGGCCTTCCATAGTCACCGGCAAGCTACTGTTCCCCCAGACAAACGGGTGATGGGCCCTCGCCTCCAGCCACGTGAATCTCTGTCTCCCCTTCTCTTTGGGACCAGCTCACACCAGACAACTTGATTTATGTGCATGGGCGGAAAGGCAGCCAGTAAGCGATTCTGCACACCACCGTCATTAGTGACCACCACCACAGGAGGGTGGAAGACAGGGGAAAACACACAAGGTTTCCTCTCGTCAAGGAATCAATAAGTTATTTAACAGCTGCTGCTGGATCCCAATGGAAGAAGAGCGAGGGTTTCTTCCGCACCCTTCCCCCTGAAAAGGATAAAACACACACCCTGACCGCTGAGGATTTAGCCAGATGAAGGATCACTAGAAAAAAGCAGGATTCCTCTCCAGCTTTTTAATGTCTTGAGGTTTTTGGTTTTGGAAGATGTATAGTGTTAGGCCTTGAAATTACTCCATTTTTTTTTTTGTTCTTTTTTTTTCCTCCTCCAAAGAGGAAACTGACTCCCTTCCTGTGTCGCTGTACATTTTGGAGAATCAAATGCTACTAAAAAAAAAAAAAAATTTCCTTACCCTTTCCTCACCCCAGTCCAGCATTACTTCTGGAAAAATAACCTAAAAATTTTCTCAAGATGACATTCCAAATGGGTTTCCAACATTTACACTTGTCCTTCAAAGCAAACAGAAAGGGGACCAAAGACATCAGAAACCCATCATGGCAGTTCAAAGAGAAAAAGAGGATAAACTGGTCATTAGAAAGCCAGCTGACTTCAGATATTAAAAGACTGACTTTTATTGGTGGTGACTTCATGCATTATGCATACTACGCACTGCTTATCCTATATGCCCAAAATTTTTTTTAATTCCCTTTTAAAATATCACTGCCATCCAACCCACAAAGAAGTCTTTTAAAAAGAAAACTCCATTAAAATATTCAACAACTGTCTTCTGCGTAAACAATCTTGGCAATCAGTCTACGCCTTTCTTTTTCCTTATCTCTCTCTACTCCCCAAAAGTCTGGAATCCTGCAGACCCTGAGGCAAGTTTTAGTCTTCCCCTCCAGTTTGCTTTTCAAATCTTTGCCAAAACAAAACAAACAACCTTAAAATAAATGCCTTCCCACAGGATGTTGAACAAACCCTACTAAATTCAAAGGGAAAGAAGTCAGGAACCACAAACTATAGATACAGCATTGAAAGGGCATTAAATAAATCCTTATTTTTAACTGTCATCTTGCAGAGGGAAAAACATGCCACCTTGGCACCCATAAATCCCCCTGGCCAGAATGCTAGAGGGCAGCCACAGGATGGCAGGCGGAAAATAGGGGGCCCATCCTGTGGTGGGCTACCTTCTGAAAGGCTTTGGGTTCAAACTGCTAAATGCAAAGAACGGAGACTGGAGGGATTATGGATTAAGGAACAAAGAGAGAAAAAAAAACTCTAGATTTTTTTTTTTCTGGGTCTGCAGTGGGCAGAACTTTTAGGTCACTGGGTCCTTGTTACTACTCAGGGACTGGAAACATCCATTTCTCTTCAAAAAAAAAAAAAGAAGAAGAAGAAAAAACCGCAAGCAGCTTTACCTGCCCATCTCAAATTCTTCCCCTGGTGATCAAAATACACATGTGCCTCAAACCAAATCTTTGATTATAAGGCGTACAGAATTTAAGTTAACAAGAAATACCCCAGAGTCCGAGGCGGGGACACCAATCTTTGTCTCAAAAGAGCACTTCAATAAGTCAATGTGGATTGAGGGCAAAGGAATGAAAGAGGCTGTCTTTGAACAGGGAATAATCCATCTAATTCCAAGTGGCTGGATTAGAGGCATTCCTGGACAAGCAGGGTCTAGCTGAAGATAATGCTACACGAATGTCAATTTCTCACACACACAAAACAACAACAACAACACAGGCTCTGTAGAAGGAGGGCCAAGACCAGGATGGAGGCACCTTGGAAAAGTTCACCCTTGGGGAGATGGCAGTTGCTTCTAAAAGGGGGAAGCAGGCGTGACAGCTGAGCATTCCTTCACAAAGTCCATCTCCCAGGCCAAACCCTCTCTAAACCTTACACTTCATCAGACAAAAGCTCCTCCAAACGCCCAGTCAGCGGCTGAAGAGGGGCTATCCACACCCACCGGCTCGACAGCTTTCCAAACCTGCCTACTCGTTTTGGAAGCCGAGCTTTTAATTAAACACCACCTCCCCGGATCTGTTGAGGCAAACTGGGGCTGGGTTAAAGCCAAAGAGAAGCTCCCTAAATACACATGAAAAAAAAAAATCCCCCCACCGCCCCCAATTCCCACCTCCAGCCAGCTCGCGAGGCTGGTTATATTTCCTTTGGAGGAGTAACACTGGGCCCTGGTCTATCTCTATGCACCAGAAAATCCACATCCAAGGAGCAGGTTATCCCCAGTCCCACCCTTTGCAGGAAAAAAACCAGGGTGTTGTTCCCCGCCCCCAATACACACGCGCGCGCGCGTGCGCGAGCACACACGGACACACACACCACACACACACACACACACACAATATTCACAATCCTTCCAAGAGAAAACCTGGAGTCTGTGTGTGGTGGGTGGGGGGGTGGGGGGGGCGGAATACAGTTCTTTAGGGGACCCCAATCTTGCCTTCAGGCTGGAGCCTCAGCCAGTGGAAGGAGGGTCCCCAGCAAGGCTACTCTGGGAACTTCTGCTCCGCGCCCCCGGGGAGGGCTGAGGAAGGCATGCACACCCTCACCAGCTTAGGAACAGCCTAATTAATGCCTAATTTGCTCAGATCCCCCCCAGGTGGACCTGAAAGCCAAGGAGGGAGAGGAAGGCCTCTCTCTCAGGCTCTCGGCCAGGGGTGGGGGGCCAGTTCCCGGGGCCGGGCAGAGCCCCCATACCCCTCCCCACCACCGCGCCAGGTGCCCCCACCCCGTACTCGGGGGAATCAGGTGTCCGCCCAGGCACCCAGTCTCCAGGGGTCGCAGACACTCCGTCCAGCGACAGACAATGGAAAACTTGGAGCCGGGGCCCTGCGCCCCCAGGGAAACGAGATGGTGCCGCCCCCTGGGACAATGAGCGTGGAGAGGGCAGGGGGCATCAGACACCCCCAGAGAAGCAGCCCGCCCGGTGACCCAGCAGAGCCCGGAGCGGCGCCGCGGGTGAGCAGGTGACACCGGGCCGGAGCGCTCCCGCAGGTGGCCGGCGGCCGCGGCGCAGGCAAGGGCTGGGCGGCTGGCCCGGGGCGGAGGCGAAGCACCGCGGCGAGGTCAGTGCGCGGCCGCCGCCACCGCAGCCGCGCCCCCGGCGTCCTACCTTCATGTCGCTGATGATGGTCTGGAAGAGGCCTCCGAGCGCGCTGCATTCCTTCTCAATCACAGCCTCCATTTTCCCGGCGCCGGCAGGGAGAGGACACACACTCGGGGCCGCCTGGACTGTGCGCGGGGCCGGGGCTCGCTCACCCGCGAGCAATTCCACCTTCCGAGCGACCCACCTCCGACTCACAGCCTCTTCTGCAAAGAGGACGAAGTGCCCAAGATCGGCTGTTCTCTGCCCCAAATAATAACAATAATTTAAAAAGCCAAACCGCCCTGCAGGGTGATTCGCCTACATGCAGTGCTCGGCTCCTGGTCTTAAAAATGCCCGGAGAAGACTGACAATCAGGCCACCACTGGTGCCCACGACGGAAACAGCAAAGCCCATCTTGAAGCAGAGAAAACCGCCCGCTGACCTGGGGCCAGCGCCATTTAAAAATGCAAGATTTTCTAATTTAATAATATTTTTGAAATTAAAAAAAAAATCGCCCAACAGCAGAACGCGTCTGCTCGCGGCGTCCGGATCTGTTGCTCGCAGCCGCGGCCGCCGCCTCCTTTTCAGTCCTGCGCGCCCGGCCCCGGCGCTCGCTCTGGCGCGGCTCCCGGGGACGTTCGGAGGGGCGCACGCGCGCTCGCGGCCGTGCGTCCGCCGCGGGGGCGCGGGTAGGGCGCGCGCTCGCGGCCGTGCGTCCGCCGCACGCGGGCGGGGCTAGGAGCGCGTGCCCGGGAGGCGCGTGGAGCGCACGCAGAGGAGGGGAACCGGCGGGCGCTGCGGCGAGGATTCCAGCCCCGCGGGAGACACCTCCTCCTCGGAGCACGCGCGGAGCACCCCCTCCTGCCCTGGGCGCGGGTCGCAGCGCGGAGAGGGCGTGTCAGCACGCGGCTGGACGAGCGCCCACCCCACAATGGCTGCGAGCGCCTGGGACCGAGGGTGCACCGCCGCTCCCCGGGGTCTTGCAGGGTGGCCCGCTTAGCGCAGTGCCCAGCATATTCTAGTGAGCGCTCAGTAGGGCGGGAAAGCTGACGCGGCTGCTGCTACTGCAGCCTTTGGAGAAGCCCTTTCTGTGATATCAGGACTGCCACGCCAGTCACGATTGCAGACAGCATTCGTAATCTGTAATTAATTTGTAATTAACAAATATGTAATTAAGGAGAGTTTGGGTGCGTATCCTGTGGCGGGATGCCCAGTTCAATAAAAGTTGCAGGCTGCTGGGAAAGTGGATTGATTTGCCATTGCAAAATAAATGGATTGAGTTTTTGTATCCTGTCTTCGGTTTCTGGATATTGTTGACTGCCTGTGACTTGGATGTTTTTTTGGTTTTTGTTTTTTCAGGCCCACTGAGGGCATTGGGTGTTGGTATCACTGCAGAGAGCCCTGTTGGGACGTTCAACCTGGAAAGAGCACAAATGTTCCTGAGTTGATTTGGAGGCTGGTGGTTCATTTTCATAGCTCCACCGCCTAACTGCACATAGCTGGAGCCCTCATTTAGATTACCACCAAATAGGCAAGGAAGAAAGGAATCAAATGAGCGGCTTTTTAAAAGACCTTTAAACATAAGTACCTAACTCTTGACTGCTCCCTTGCCCCGTGAGCTGACCCTGTGAAGCACAAAATACAACAAAGGGAAATACTGGGGAGGAGACAAAAGAAACCATATGCAAAATGCTGTAGGCTTGTGTCAGACTCACTCACTCAGTAATAGGTCAAGTTCTGGCTTTGAAAAATTGCATGCATCAAGGAGATTCATGGAGGGGCATATCACAGCTGCAGAAGATAATTTTACCCTGGGCCACTCTGCCCAACTTTTTTTTTAAGATTTTATTTATTTATTTATTTATTTGAGAGAGAGAGAGAGAGAGAGAGCACATGAGGGAGGAGGGTCAGAGGGAGAAGCAGACTCCCTGCCAAGCAGGGAGCCTGGTTGGTGCTCGATCCCAGGACTCCAGGATCATGACCTGAGCCAAAGGCAGTCGCTTAACCAACTCTGCCCAACTTTTAATCACAACCCTTCTCCACCCCCTCCCAAAAATCATAAAGAGGAGTGTTACTTCTGGAATTAACCAATCTCTTGGACAACCCTGCTGGATCCTGTCCCCAAGGTTATGGGGATGTATAAGTCACATCTTCACCTTGCCAGTAATAGAACTTGACATACAGTTTGCTGTCAATCATTATCATTAGTATGATGTTTAGTACTATTGGTATTATAGTGATCAGGTCACTGTTTATAGAGCCTGATTGTACTGGGTTCAAACTCCAGTTTACAACCTACTAACTAACTGTATGACCTTGGGCCAAACTAACTGGGCCTCAGTTTCCTCATCTGTAAGTGGGGATAAAAACTTCATAGGGCTGTAGTGACTTTTACTTCCACTAATATATGTAAAGCATTTAAAACAGTTCCTGGCCTATGGTAAATAAGCTCTCAATAAATCTTACAGACGTAGCTTCTTCATAATAGCTTCTTCATAATAACTATTACGAATAGCCAAGATGTGGGAACAACCTAAATGTCCATATTTGATGAATGGATAAAGAAAATGTGGTATGTACATACAATGGGGTATTATTCAGCCTCAAAGGAAATCCTGCAATATGTAACAACATGGATGCAACTTGAGGACATTATGATAAGGGAAATAAACCAACTGCAGGACAAAAACTGCATGATTCCACTTATGAGTGGAATTGAGTACTAGCTAAAATACTCAAATTCATAGGATGGCTGCCAGGCGCTGGGGTTGGGGGAAGGCGGTAATGGGGAGTTGTTAGCCAATGGGCACGAAGTCTCAATTACACAAGATGAGCTAAGTCTAGTGAATGAGGGATTTTGAACAGGAAAGGGACAACATCAGATTTACACCCCTACATCACATTCTTTCCCCATGTTTCAGCATCCCTCAAACTCTTTTCTCCCTTCAAAATGTCCCGAACTCACTGCACAGACAACAAGATCTGATTAACATGCAATTCCTCCCAGGAGTGTTTGCCTTTTTTTTTTTTAATAGCTCCTAGGAGGAGGAACCCAGAGGAATGAAGCTCTACTAAAGGAATTTTAAGTCATGTGATCTTGGAAAGGAGAGATTGAGAAGCAGCGAAGCCTTCTCAAAGGCACTCCCATCACCCTCCTTCACCTGGTAGAGGGTAGTTCAGGATGCCCACCACCATCTCCTAGCCCCGAGACTTCTGGCAGGTTGTTTGATCTCTGGAGCCAGCCTGTTTCCTTGCAGGTTCCTGACTCGTGGCCTGTTTCCAGGGTTGAAGTAGATATCAAATGCCTATCACATAATAGTCTACCCAGAGGACTTCCCTTCCCTCTCAGAAGTGATTCTCAGCCCCAGGTGCACCAGGAGTTCTGCCTGGTCCTCAGACTTGGCAATTGGAATCCCCTGGGGGAATTTGAAAACACCTGCGCCTGAGTTCCACGACCAGGGAGACTGATTTAATTCATCTGGGCCCTAGCCTGGGCATCAGGACTTTTTTAAACTCCCCAAATGATTCTAACGTGCAGCAAATTTGAGAACTTTGATCTAAGGAACTTTAAAAGAAACTACTCTTGCTCAGGTCCTACCCTTAAACAATTAAAGTAGAATCTCTGGGGACTGGGCTCCAGATTTTTTTTTTAATGTATTATACACATTTTATTCCATCCTCGTATAAGGACATACAGACATATGGGTGTGTGTGTGTACATATGTATGTGTGCATATTTTGTCATTATTTGCTTTACACGAATAGAATCACATCACACTCACTTTTCTGGATCTTGTTATTAACGCTTCCTGTTGGGGCTTCTGGGTGGCTCAGTTGGTTAAGCGTCTGCCTTGGGCTCAGGTCATGATCCCAGGGTCCTGGGATTAAACCCTGCATCAGGCTCCCTCTGCCCCTCCTCCTTGCTCAGGCTCTCTCTCTCAAATAAATAAATAAAATCTTTTTAAAAAAATAAATAAAAATTTTTTAAAAAAAACATTTCCTGTTAACACTTCTTACCATCAACAATTCCTGGGGCACCTGGGTGGCTCAGTCAGTTAAGCATCTGACTCTTGGTTTCAGCTCAAGTCATGATCTCACAGTCTTGGGATCAAGCCCTGCATCGGGCTCCACTCTCCACATGGAGTCTGCTTTGGATTCTCTTTCCCTCGGCTTCTCTGCCCACTTGTGCTCCCTCTCTCTTTCTCTCTCAAATAGGTAAATAAATAAAACCTTTAAAAAAAAAAATTCCTATAGAAATCCCTCCAAGTCAATTAATATTATTCCAATACACTTTTTTCATTTAATATTTTTTTACTTTGCTACAATTTCAAACATACAGAAAGAAGAGTGCAGAGACTTCCACATTCACCCTGCATTAGATCCCCCAAATGTTAACCCATGATGGTATTTCCTCTGTGTCTCCATATGCTTTGGAGGCTCCTCATGAGATTCCAACGTGTGTCCACGTTGCTAGGGGAGGCCTCAGGGATGCGATGAAGCTTCAGGCAATGGTCTGTGACACTTCTGACCCTTGTAAGGGATCCTTGCACAAGGGCAGCCGGGCTCTGGATAGGCTCTGAGGATAGGCTCAGAGTCAAGCAGCCTAGGTGTGAATTCTGACTTCTCTTCCCAGCTTTTCGTGCCTCAGTTTCTTCATCTGTAAAATAGATAATGGAAGTGCAAACTCCTAAGGGTGTGTGAGGCCTAAATGGGATGACTTACTCTAGCACTTGGCACCAGTAAGTACTCAATCAAGGTGAGCTATTCACATGTATTGATCATTACCATGACTCATCTGTGAGATAAAACTGGTTTAAGCTCCCCCTCATGACCTATTAGCAAAATGTTTTATGAGCCCCAACCCACTAAATCCCTTAGAAAAACTGGGGAGTTGTCAGTAGATAAAAGCATCTCAAATTTAGAAACCGAAGGCCTTTTTGCAAATGAAACCAGCAAGAATCAACAATAATATCTGTTGCGGTGACTCACCCTAAGAGATGTTTTGTATGTGTTTGTGGATGCTGGCCTGGGATACACCCAAGAATACTATAACCTCAATGTGTAGAATGTGTCACTGAGGCAGGAAACTAATGAAAGAAGGTCTACCCTCACAAACTGATTGGTAACAAGGCCAAAGGCTGGAACAGCAGGGTCACAAGCTCAGCATGTCTATGGGGTCAGGCCGCATACCTGTGAAGAAGGCCAATTGTCAGTTCATGAGAAGTGGGGGGACAGTGGACGCCTGGAGAACAAAGTGCTCGCTCCAAGAGCCAGTTGTTCCTCGGTCCCAGGCCGAGTGGGAAGGTGTGCCCTTAATTGCCCCACATTCCAGTCCTTCCAGAGGGGCTGAAACTTTGCGTCTTGATGTGTAGTTTTCCAAAATCTAAATATTTTAAAATTTCCCAGTTTTTAAAATCTCCTCTGCAGGCCAGTTTGAAGCATCTGGTCATGGCAATTACATAGAGAGTTTGGTTCATAGGGAAGATGTAAAAGAGGGGAAAAGGAAAAGAATTTACATTTTTTGGGGTGTCTGGGTGGCTCAGCCGGTTAAGCAGCTGTCTTAGGCTCAGGTCATGATCTCAGGGTCCCGGGATCGAGCCCCACATTGGGCTCCCTGCTCAGCGGGGAGCCTGCTTCTCCCTCTCTCTCTGTCCCTCTCCCCACTCGTTCTCTCTCTCTCTCAAATAAATAAATAAATAAATAAAATCTTAAAAAAATAAGAATTTACATTTCTCTGGGACTGTTCAAGGAAGAGGGACCCTATCTAATGGTTCTAGGTCACCAGGAAAGTCTGTGTCTGCCCAGTACTGGGGTAGGGATGGTTAGTCAATTCCTGATCTACTTCTTGAGCATCTACTCTGTGCCCAGTCACACTTCTCCCAGGAGAATTTGATTTCCTTCTCCTTGTTTATACTGTCCCAGGCTGCCTGCTGACTCCTAATTTGGCAAAATTAGTTACCTTGATATTGAGAATGGAGTTTGCAGGGAAAAAGCAGACATCCCCATTGCAAATTACAGAACAGGATTGTCCAAGATCTGATCTCTTCCTCTTCCTGAGCTTAGCTTTTTCTGTTCCATACAAGCACAATGAGAAAAAGGAGCATTTTGTAAGTAAGATACGAGTTCTGGTTAGAGTAGCAGAAAAAAGAGTGAAAAGCATATTAGAACACCTTACTTTTAACATAACACATGAAGCAATTGAAAAAGACCTAGTTAAATCTAATTAATCAGAGGCATCTGAGTTTGCCGGAAAATGGAAAATTGATGTATTCTGCAAAACCCAACATTTCCCCATGTAAACATTTTACAGTGATTTTTTAGTATAGTCACAGTTGTGTGACCATCACCACAACTAATTTTAGAACATTTTCATCAAAGCAACCCCTACCCATTTGCATTTCGCTGTACCTCTCCATCCCCAGCCCTAGACATCTACTAATCAACTCTCTGTCTCTAGAGATTTGCCTATTCTGGACATTTCATATAAATAAAATCATACATTGGCCTTTCTCATCTGGCTTCTTTCACTCAGTGTAATGTTTACAAGGATCATCCATGTTGTAGCATGTTTCTGTGCTTCATTCCTTTTTATGGCTGAATAATCCATTGTATGGATGTACCACATTTTGTTTATCCATTCATCAGTTGATGAACATTTGAATTGTTTCCACTTTGAGTACTATGAATAAAGGTGCTATAAACATTCATGTATGAGTTTTTGTGTGGACATGTGTTTTCAGTTCTCTTGGGTATATACTTATAGCGGAATTTCTGGTTCATATGGAATACCTATTTGTAAACTTTTGGGGGAATTGTCAGACTATTTTCCAGTAAATAGTTTCTTATTCCATACAATTTCATAAGGTTTTTCACAACACGAAGTAGCTCTGATGAAGTCAATGTCAATCTATTCATAACAGTGACATCATCTATCTGTATCATCCCCAGCTAGTGACTGGTGGTATGGTAAATCTCTATTACCTGGCATTGCACCCACAGCAAACTGTTTATTGATTCTTCCAATAGCATGATTTTAGAAATTTTTAAATTCATTTTCGAACAATCCCATTGTTAATGTTTCTAGCACTGAGACTCCCAGGTAAACAAAATTCTACTGTAGCCAATTAATATTCTGTCTATACATCTGTCTCTCATAAATCGGGCTAGCAGGAGTCTATCCCTGAGAGTCTGTTAACTCACTGACAAGACCAAGATTCTGCACCTACAAAGCTGCTTTCTGGTTTCTTTGGACAGCTGAGTATATAAAATGGCCCGCAAATTAAGCATGCATTGGAGCAAGATAATAATCACCAGCCACTTAACATCTATAGTCTTTTGCTGTGTCCGCTTTGCACATTTAACTGATGGAGGTGGCTTGAGGCTTCCTCTCTCCAGCAACCCCACAAACATGCCTACAATTTTAGGAGGTTTTACCAGGGCAGATGCAAGTTTCCTTCTCCTGTGTCTTGGCTTTTCTTTAAATCAACAATGAACACAGGGGCATAGGAGACCTGTCTGTAACGTGCTAAGGTAGATTAGGCATGGGTTTGGAGTCATAGAGATTTAAGTTCAAATGCTCATGTTTCCATATTATAGCTGAATCCATGAGCAAATTACTTGGCCTGCCCATGCCGTTGATAAAATGCAAAATATCCCTACTTCTAAATCTTGAAGATTAGAGATAATGTGGTTCCTGAGCCTAAGCTGTAACAGGCACTCAATAGTGTGTGTGTGTGCGCGCGTGCGAGCATGCCTGTGATTCTCAACCACACTGCCGGCATTCTCTCTTTAGATTTTCAATATGGGAGGCTTTGTTTGGGGTAACAGGGGTGAATTTAGGCCGCTGAGCCCGGAGACATTTAATCAATTGTTTCAAAGCAGTTCTGCCTTGTTTACTTTTAATAATGGGTTTGTTTGCTTTTAATAATAAGACCCAGACCCAGCCCTTCTATTTTCTGAAGCTGGGGAGCAAATGGATGCTTGTGAACCGGCACTCAGGAGCAATCTCTGCAGCCACAAGGGGCCAGTGGCCCCGGGGCAACAAGTGAAAACAGGTTGTGTGCGGGGAGGGGGGGGGGGGCGGGGGACATTCATTTGCAGAGGGTAATGGTATTTACCTGCGATCCTATCCAGCAGCTTCAAAGGTGGTGGCAAGCATTACCCAGCTAATGAGCACAACACCCCCTAGGCCCCCTGGCCCCAAGGCAGGAATGATGTTACGTAATATCTCCCCAGTGATGCCCATCAGAAGACAGAGGGAGAAAAAAGAACTTGCCTACCTGAGCTTGACTAGCTGTGGGATCTCCAGGGAATCAGAGATCCTTCCTGGGCCTTACTTCCCTCTGTAAAATGAGAGGGTTGGTACCTTCCAGGTGATGTTACAAGTGTCTTCCATGTGATGGTAGTTGACCTTCAGGCCTGATTTCAGGCTCACTCTCCATCTTTGTTGACTTTACATATACAGGCGTGTCTGTCTGTCTCTGGGGGTACTTTGGAAACAGCTGGAAAAAGAGATTCAGGAAGAGACAAGTGCTGTGTGCTCCAGGCAGTGGCCCAGAGAGGCATTCCCAGTGAAAGAACAAAGTCACTTCCCAGATGATGCTTAATTGCTTAATGCCTGCCCCCTCCCCCCCCACCCCCGCACTACCTTGGATTCTTGGACTCTTCCTATCACTTTGTCTGTCACTAGACAAAGCAGAAGAAGCATCTAAGTCCCACGATGCATGACACCATTAGCTTGTCCCAGCTGCAACTGGGGCACTTCTTTCCCCCAAAAAACTTGTTTATATTTATTTTACTCTAAATCTATTTTTACCTAAATATATTGAAGTAGGAGAGGCCTATCCATCTCACACCTTCTATTGACATGCATTTTCTGGAACAAATTCAAACCCAATTATCAAATGAAACAGATTTCCACTAAGTTCTTCCCCATAATTCCAATTTTTCTGATAGGGAGCTTACTATTTCAAATGGCAACCATCCTCTTGTTGGTCATAGCTATTTATTTGAAATAATATCTTTATCCTGAGTTGGATACTTTCCCCCTTGTTGAAGGGAATTTTCTTAAGGACCTATAATCAAGGCACCATCTTTCCTTCAACACCATCTCTCAGAGGAGAAATGTAAATAGCCACACAATTCACATACATGTTAACCACTGGGTCTCAGTAACATATTATTATAAGAAATTACATATTTATCTAAACTCTATTCTCTATATATTTGTATATTCTATTCTATAATGTAATTTCTGCTTATAGTTTAATATATATTGTAATATATAAAAATAATTTGAAAACTGGATTAATTTAGAAAAAGCGACTCTCTCAGGGGACCCATTCATGAAAATGGAAAGATCTTTTATCAAGTAATTTCCCCCGGGGGGCCTTTAAATAGCAATCTCCCCGTTTTGATTCAATCTGTAGCAATCCCATTTAGCTGCATTACTGGACCACCTCCTTGTGTGAAGGAAGAAGGTAAACTGTATTGGTGACCATTTAGCTCTCTGGTTTTTTTTCCCAACTTGCTTCTAATTCATTTGGCCATTAATCGGGCTCCCCCCACCCCGCAGCCATTTGATCTGTTTGCAAGATAAGCAGAGAGTTAGGGCCACTCCTCCAGTTACAATGGCTTTCCAGAAGCACAATCCAAAGGGACACTGGAGTTATGACAAATGATTAATTGAATAACTCACTCGAAAACGATGTGCCGCTTTAAAGACCTAATAGCTGATGGAGTAAGACCTCACGTAGTAGCCTAAGAACCATGCCGAGGGAAAAAAAATTTTTTTTAAAGATTCCCATTAATGGATTTCTACAAATGCTGGATGCACGATAGAAAATAACATTTCCATAATTTTGATAATATGCACTTACATTTGCATAACTCTACACAGTTTATGAAGCATTTTCACAAATATTGTTGCAGCTCTTACAGTGTCAGAGGGATGGGGGACGCAGGGGAGGGGGGAGCGGGGGTGGGGGGGAAAGAGGGGGTGGAGGTGGCCCTGAAAGTCCTCAGCTGGACTCGTGTCCCAGGAGCGACAGCAGGCTTGGATCTGTTGGCTCCCCAAAGGCACCCCGCCAAGGAAGTGGCAAAAGTAGCACCAGGACCCAGGACTCTAATTTGAAATCTCTTTTAACCGCACCATCTCCTGAGCATCACAGCTTAAACCACCTCTTTGGATATTTCTCACTCTGGAGAGAAGGGCACACCGCCTTGAAAGTATCTGGCCGTTGGGGGCCCAGAAGCCCAAGCAAGACTGCGACCCACAGAAAGCATCTAAGTCCCATGATGCATGACACCATTATTTTCCGATATTATAAAGGAATGGGTTCCTTTCTGTGGGACCTTCATGGAATTTACTGCAAGGGGTCCATACATCCTCATGAACCCCCAAGCCCATGTACAGAGAGACTGAATATACAAGCAGTGGCCAGATCACATTAAAAAAATTAAAACTTTAAGCCACAACCTGCCCAAGAAATACATCCTTTATCTACCTTTATCAATAAACAACCCAGGTAGCCAGCCTGCCCTAACTCAGATTTGCAAGAAGCCGGATCGCCCTCTCTAGCGGCAATCCAGGAAGCGAAACAATAATTCTGCAAAAATCGGCCCCAAATGTCCAGAACTTCGTTGGTAACTGATACCTTCCCTGTTTGGTTTTTGTTGTTGTTGTTGTTGTTCCCTTGCTTCCAACTTGGGACCAATCAGAGAAAGCTACATATGCACCCCTAACCAATAGGATCCCCTGCTTCTAGTTAGCCCGCCTCCAGCTTCCCAACAGCCTCCAATCAGGGCACACTGAAAGTTGGGGTTCCTTCCACAATGAAGCTCTCCAACTCTTCCGCCTGCCTGTCAGTCTCTGCCCAAATGCCAGTGACAGCGGCCGACTTTCTTGCGATCGCATATAAATAGGCTTTGCTTTTCTCATTTGGAGGGTCTTCGTTTATTTGCCGGGTATAAACCAGAGATGTAATACGCCTCATTCATACACATACCCCTCCTTTCAAATATGTGTAGCTGCTGTCGTGCTGTGGGTCCTAGTCCAGACCCTGCCACGAACTGCATGTGTAAGATTAGTAGATTTGTTCTTCTTGTTGAGTGGTTCCAACACACACAGCTCTGCCCTTCTCCTTCCTACTTCTCGGGGTCATTACTTGCTCAAGGCTGGCCGTCTAACACAGGCAGCTGGACTCCAGAACCTGGACTCCTCACTGCTGTGGGTCTACCCCCTGCCACGTCAGGGGTATGTGGGCAGAGCCCACGGCTGCCTGTGCCTCACTGGATTTCCAGCACCTCCCTCAATGCTCAGTACATAGTCCATGCCTAGCAGGTATTTATGGAATGGATGAATGGCTTCTATCTCATCTGTACGGGGCCTAACAAAACATTTCATACACATTGGAAGTTAATACTATTCAATGTCCCTGACTGTGTTCAGCTTTCTCCCGTTACTGTTAACAACCAAAGAGAAAGGCTTTACTATACACAAATAGTTCGTTTGCCCTACCCCCACCAGATTTTTGTTCCTATTTACCCAATGTCTAGTCCTGTCTTTTGTTATATTCGATGCCCTGTTGAATGAAAAGGACCATTTGTCTCAATAGGTGCTAGAAAACAACAACAAAAAAAGAGAGATCGTTTGCTTCTTTCCCACCCAGATCTATATCCATAATTCGCTCCTCTCTCCCTTTGGGTGTGTTGTTTTTACTCCCCAGCTAGTGGCTCTGCCGTGAACGCGTCCAAAGAGCCATCACCTGTGGGGCCCCTTACCCTCTCTCTAGAGCTCACCCACTTCTCCTTGACACCATTTACAGGAGGCGGTGCTAAGTTTACAGCCCCAGGAACAGCAGCTCTAGGAACCCAATTCGCACACACTGAATGCTGTGGGATCCTGTTCCCGGCCGGCAGCTTTTTTTGGGTTGTTCATTTCCCCTGCCTGGCACTAATAGCTTTTTCAGACCTCTCCAGGGATGTGGACTATTTTGCATTCGTAAGCCACCTTTATGGAGAGGGCCTGCAGTTTTGAAGGGCCCCGTGACCACTTACTCAGTTGGACACGCAAAGCGTCAAGGCCTAGTTCATCGGAAAGTGGAAATGCGTGGTAAGTGTGATATTGTGAATGTCCTTGTGGCACTGGATGGTCACGCAGGACTCCAGCGTGGCTGACATCATGTTGGAGAAATGGAATTGTACTGATGCAAAGGATTGTTCTGCTAGCTCTTTAAAGGAGGGCGGGGGGATGAAAAAGGAAGTGCCGTTGAGTGGGGGCAGGCTAAGAGAAAAGGAAGTGTTCAGCTTGAAGTCTGGAAGATTTTGCCCTTCCAGAGCAGGGCAGGGGATCCACCCAAGTCCCAGGTAATTGCCCCACCGTGCTTCCATCCTGATCATCAGCATGGCAGGCCTAGAGAAGTTTCTGAACTAATTTGTGGCCCCTTCTCTGTGCCCGGCTCTTTCCCCATTTAACTCTCACACGATTGCTATGAGAAAGTTGCTGTGGCCTTATTTTGTACTTGGGGAAAGTGACACTCAAGGAAATGACACAGTGTGGCCAGTGTCACATTGCTAAGGGATGGAGTCACTAATCAAATTCAAGGTTGCTGGGTGCCAAAGCCAGGTTTTCCCTCTGTGCCACCCCCACGCTGTCAGTGACGGGCAAACAAATCAGGGACCATGACAATAAAGACCTGTTGCATTTCCTCAGTCTAGTAGACGTTGCTCTTTTTGTGATTTTGGAGATTCTCCTGGCTGCGTCCCCTTGGTGTCTAGTGGTGAAACTCCTTTCAAACACCAAGGAACAGTGCATTCTCTTGTAGGAAACTGAATTCTCTACGACAATCTTGGTGAGGAAGGGTGCCCCAGAAGACAGAGTTGATGGTGGGCACGAAACAAGGGAAGTCCCCCGTGGGGAGGAAGAAAGGCAGTAGGAGGAACTGGTCAGAGACTTGAGTCATTGTGGGTGCTGAACCATGAAAAGCCTGAGGAGGACCTGGTGTCAGTTTGTTTCCATGATCCCCACCCTCCCGGCAGAAAAGAGTTTCCCTAGGGTGCTCCCGTATGCTCTAGGCATTCCTTTCATGATCAACTATTTGCTGAGTGTTTCCACATGCTGACGTAGACTTCAGATTAGGTTCTAGTGCATATATAACACCAACACACACGGTGGCTTAAACAGGGCAGATGTTTATCTTTCCATTGTGTCAAAGTCTACATGTGGGCCACAAGTGTGGTGACTCAGTGGAGTCACTGGGGACATAGGCTCTGTCTTTCTACTCTTCCAGCTGCGGCTTCCTCCTGCAAGTCACCTCATGGTCCAAGATGGCTGCTGGGGCCCTTCCTGAGATGGAAGAAGGAGGAAAAGCAGAAGAGCAGAGAGGGGTCCTTCCCAAATGAAACAGCTACTTTTAAACAGCCTTTCAAGAAATCCCAAATAATGCTTCCTCTTATATCCCATTGGCTGGAATTTATTGAAATGGTCACATTTGCCTGTGGGAGTGGCTAAGAATTATCATTGTATTGCGCGGACTGCTGGACACAAATACGTGCAGCTAAAAATGAGGACTAACTAAAGGAAGAATGGATATTATGATAGACCAGGAGTCCCTAAGCTATGGCGCGCACGCTAAATCTGGCCCATGGTTCTGTAAATATAGTGTTACTGGAACCCAGCCAAGTTCATTCATTTACATATTTTCTAGGGCTATTTTTATGCTACCACAGTAGAGTTAAGTAGTTATGATGAGATACACCCGATTTACTATCTGACACTTTGCAGAGAAAGTTGGCTAACTGTTGGAATAGACAACAACGACGTGGGGGGCAGAACAGCATCCATGACGTCTACCCGCTAGGCACCCCCAGAGCAACCCCCAAGTTGTGACAACCCAAACTGTCTCCAGACATTGCCAAATGTCCCCTGGTGCTGGGGGAGAGGGAAGGCGCAATCGCCCCTTCTTGAGAGCCGAGGAGCTCGTAGTAAGGCTTAAATGAGACAGTGCATACGTTACACGTGCAAGCATTAGGTTGATAACTATTCTCATTATTATAACTAGTGTCCTGGAAACGTAAACTGAAAGAATGAATACACGTCATAGAAGAGCAAAAATCTCACAGAAGCTATTTCTGGTTCTAGGCCGGCAAAGGTGAGAAAGGCGGTCTTAGCTGTGGCAAACAAAATTTTCTGTCAAACCCACCTGTTGCACATGGCATTATGTTAGGAATGTTGGCCGAGAGGCATTATCAAATGAGCTGTCAGTGACATCTGTTGTTTCGTTGCTTGATTGCATTTTGGGGGGGAAATAGCCACCCCCACTTTCAGCCATGTGCTTCGCATGAAGCTGACCTCCACGTTGGTTGCCGAGGTGAATCACAGGCCTCAGGCCCAAGTCTCCTAGGGAAGTCCATTCTCCTGGCCGCAGTCCTTAGTCCTGGATTGGGAACCAGGCTCAAGCCAAGATGCAATCAGAAAATCCCAGGGGTTTGCTCGGACAACTCTGAAGATGGGGTTTTCCCCTCTCCACTGGACTTGGACATGCCAGGTCATGAGATGAAGGCTGTGGCCTGGGAAGGGGGGTGGTGTCTGGTGTCTGAGAATAAGGCCCACACACAGAGGAGGGCAGAGTTGAGCAGAAAGATGCCTGAAACCCAATTTGTTTACCAACTGTTCATGTTCTTGTGCTAATAAATTCCCTCTTGCTTGTTAATTTGGGCTAGTTTTTCCGTCCTTGACGTCAGAAGACCCCCATCTCCCCACCAACCGATCCTTGATCCTGATTATACTAAGAGTATTTCACGAGTCTCTTTGCACAGTTTGAAAAAATAGGCTCCAGCTCCCTTTCTCTGGAGCTCTTTCGGCCCAGCTGTCCTCATTGTGCCGGCTCTGCCTTAAGGCTGGCTTCTCTGGTAGCAAAAATGGGGCAGTGGTTCCGGACCTCACAGATAATGTGCCGCCAGGAAAGAGAGAGGAAGAGTCTTCTCAGTTCAGAACCAGCAAACAGAAGTCTTGGGCTTCCCTGTGGTTAGACCATCTTGGATCAGGTGCTCAACCTTAAACCGGGGTGATGGGTAGGGGATCTCCTTGGTTTGTAGCCAGGGCCTGAAGCTAGACTCCTGGGGCTGGCTCAGTGCCATCCGGAGCTTGGAGCTGCTCTTCAGTGGGGATACGGCATGGGTGCTGGAAGGCATGCTCACTGCTCACTTGAAAACAAGAAAATAATATGAAATGTCAACGAAAAGGTCACCGTTTAGTGACACCTTTCCGTTTCTGTTGGATGTCAGCATGCCTCTCCCCCGGTTCTTCCAGGATTTGCTTGTTAATATATTAGCAATCACATCTCAACTGTTAAGAGTTGTTTGTCCAACATTTATTTTCCTTGCTAGACAATTTGGGCAGAGAGCAAATCCAACATCTTTTCTTCTCCTCAACATAGCCCCGTACTCGGTGGAGGCCTGCTCTTTGTATTTATTTATTTGTTTGCCGTATACTTCGATTTTATTTTACTCGAGATTTCCATGCAGATTATGCCATAGCCATCTTCTTGGCACCAAGGGGTTCTCATCTGAATCAGAGGCACAGCCGAAAGTTGGGCCAATAACGGGAGCCTGTTGTTTGTGAGAATTATTTGATTAGCAACACAACCAGCCTCTCTGTGATAATCTGCCCATGAACTTCAGTCCAGATATTGAAAGGCTAGACCTGAAATGAGGGAGACGTGTTTTAACTAAGTACACTGATTGCTTTCATTGACCAGGAGGTGTTTTGTTTTGTTGTTAGTTTCTCTCTCTCTCTCTTTTTTTAAACCAATTAAATTTGTTCCCCTACAAAGCAAGGACAAAGAACTTCAAACCCAGCTTGCCAAGAGTCTAGACCTCTGAATTGTAATTCCAGGACTGAAGTTCAAATTTTTCCTCCAAGCTTACGGGCTGTGTGATCCTGAACAAGTTACTTAATCTGTATAAACCTCAGTTTCCTCATCTGTAGAATGGGGATAATAATATTAACCACGTTGTAGAGTTATTCGAAAAAATGAATGAACTAATGTCCGTGGGTCCAACTGATGGGAAATGCTCAGCAATGCTAGCTCTTAATGTGATGGCTCTTTTTTTTATCATTGAATGTGTGCGTTTGGACAATCCAGACAAAATGCCAAAGCAGCAGTTTCTTCATTTGTGAAACAGGACAAGAGCACCTCCTTTACAAGGCTCTTGTGAAGAGCACGCAGTAGACATCGACTCAACATTAGCACCAGTTCACTTCCACCCATGCTGGTCCCAACGAAGAATAGGATGGAGGGCGCCCTTCATTCTCCCGCCCCTCCCATCGGTGGAAGGGGCATTTGAGACCCTAAGGTTTGTCTTACAAATAATTAGGAATCTAGGGCAGAGAACCCCCGGTAGACGTTATGGTTGAGATCCGATAGTCGCAGATCAAGCAATCCAGCCTCTGTGGTTCCTCTTTCAACCACTGTTGACCACATTGGGCTTTCAGACAAACCTGCGGACAGTAAGGCTGAAGCATCAGTTGGAACAGGAGAGGGGAAATATATGTGGGCAGCTGTAAAATGTCTTGACTTCCACTGGTGAAACACAATTGTGTAGCCAAGGCAGGGACCCCTGCTGCATTTTTGTGAGTTGTTGAAGTTTTTTTCCCCCACTTTGGAAGCTTCCAGCTACCTTAGTGGGTTTCTTTTTCCTGGGTTGCAGGCTACTGTTTAAGATGGCAGTTGGCACGTTTGGAAGGTACTGGCCTGAAAAAGATTCACAACCTGAAATGCCCCTAGGTTTCCAGATAGCGGTTTATGCATTAGTGGATGTATTTGGGGGATCAGAGAGGTCTGTACTCTGTCTTACTATTCATTTCTATATCCTGAGCCCCTAGCACAGTGCCTGACATAGACTCCAGGCTTAGCAGATGTTTGACAAGTGAGGGAGAAAGGAGGAAGTCACTCAATTAAATAGATCAGGGCACAAACAGCAAATCCTGACCGGTGGTGTTTATAGCCTATTGAGGACTGAGAATTTCCAGGCTGACCAGAGACTTATTGTGACATTTACTGACTTGTACTTACAGCAAGATCAATGGGGAACCTGTTTGGGCTAGTTGATCCCAATTTTCAGCTAGGATATTGAGTGGTGTCAGCCCGGGCAGAATGACCATATTCCTGTGAGCTTGTGTGTGTAATTGGTGAGTGTCCGGGGCTAGCCAGTTCAGCCTGGGGACAGGAGCACAAAGCCACTGCCGCTGAGCCCTTCTGCAAGATCATTGCATTCAGGTTAGGGATCATGACATTATTTCCTGGCCTTCCCATCACTTCATGCCCAGCAGAACTCCTGTCTGCCGTAACACAGTGGAATACAGACTCAGAGAACATTGGATCTGGAAGGGGCCGATGTTTATCTACCAGGCCTGCTGGACACGAGCATCAGAATTACCTGGGATACTGATTCATTGTACACATGATAAAAATGAAGCCCAGAGAAATACAGTGACTTTCCTAAGGTCACACAGCTGGTTTGCAACAGAAGAAGCTTATACCGTGGTATCATGAGAGCTGTATTCTGTTTTATATATTGTCCCGAAGTGTTTTCATCTCTATTCTCCCATTTGGTCTTCTCAACCCCTCTCCACCTAAGAACACGGAATTATTTGTTTTCATGTTAGGAGGAAAAGCAGTTTTTATTTAGATTTCTGTGTTAGTAACCAGACATGAGCTTCTCAAAAAAGGTACCACTAACCTATATCGTACCTTTGTACAAATTAGTAGAAGGCACCCTTTCTTCCAGGAATATGTGGGCCTGGCCCATGTGACCAGAGTGCAAGCTCGATTTTGGCCCTTACTCCTGTCCTTGGTCAAATGGACTTGGGCAGTTTCCAACATGTACAACTGTACATGGCAGCCCTATTCTCAAGGATGAAGAACTTGTCTTTTTGTACTCCCCAGTGTCTAGCACAGAGCTGGACTTATAAGTATTTTAAAAAGGTGACTGAATTGCTCAAGGCTACCTGGTTGATCAGTAGTAGGACTGGAACCTCTGATTCTTGGCATGGCCTCAGGTTGCCTTACGCAGGAGACAACAAACTTTAACCCGGTATGCTGACCATATTCCACTCTGGGGGACTCGGCCGGAATAACTTAGTTCTCCAGAAATAAAGCACCTTGGGGTGACCCCTGAAGACCAATTTTCAAAGTCAAGGATTTGTAGTGATCCCCATCTCAGGTATGAGTGCTGGGAAGTGTGGGTTGAAATAGCCTGATGCCCCCAACCCCTACAGGAATCCAAATGCCAACCTCTGTGTTTGGCAGAAGTTAAATGAGAGTTTTCAGACAGGGAGCAAAGCTGGACTCCATTCCTGCCTCCGCCCCCCCCTTGCAAGGTGTAAACACGTGGGAAAGGTTCCTGAGCAGCTGGGCCTGACCCATAATTACGGTAGTGACACTTTTGCCTACTAATAAACATGCAATTCTTAGCCTTTTTATTACATGGCTCGACGTTATCACAGAGAGGTGGCCTTTTCCCCTCAGGCTGCCCCTGAAGAGAACTTCCATTGCTCAGGGATGGAACATTCTTGGCTTTGGCTCTATGTATAGCAGTATTCAACTTATACTGAACTCTTTGCAGGGGCCAGGCCATGGGCCCAGGGCTCAGGGCTTTACTGGGTCATCTTATTTCATCCCCACATTCACCCTGTGAAGTAGATGTGATTATGCCCCTTTTACAGAGGAGGAAACTGAGTCAGAGGAGTTCAGGAAACCACTCGAGGTCACCCAGCCAGTAGGTGGTAAAGCCAGGACTCAGACTCACACCCCAGGGCATCTAACCACCCAGCCAGTGTTGCTACCTCTCATGTTCCACTGTCCTTAGTCTTGTTTGATGGTGTGCTGTACTGGGTACTGAGGACAAAGACCTGCAGAGAGCCCTGCCTTTTTTCTGCAAGTATTTGCTTTGCCTCATTTATTGATTGTTTGCTGTGTTACCAACACTGTGCTAAGTAGCTGTCCTGGATTTACATGCATTTTCTTTTTTTTTAATTTAAATTCAATTAATTAACATATAGTATATTATTAGTTTCAGAGGTAGGATTTAGTGATTCACCAGTTGCATATAACACCCAGTGCTCATCACATCACGCACCCTTATTAATGCCCATCACCCAGTTACCCCATCCCCCCACCCACCTCCCCCCCAGTAACACTCAGTTTGTTTCCTAGAGTTAAGAGTCTCTTATGGTTTGTCTCCCCCTCTGATTTCATCTTATTTTATTTTTCCTTCCCTTCTCCTATGACCCTGTTTTGTTCCTTAAATTCCACATATGAGTAAAACCATATGATAATTGTCTTTCTCTGATTTACTTATTTCTCTTAGCATAATACCCTCTTGTTCCATCCACATTGTTACAAATGGTAAGATTTCATTTTTTTTTGATGGCTGAGTAATATTCCATTGTATATATAGACCACATCTTCTTTATCCATTCATCTGTCGATGGACATCTGGGTTTAGCTATTGTGGACATTGCTGCTATTAACATTGGGGTGCACGTGCCCCTTCACTGTTTGTATCCTTTGGGTAAATATCCAGTAGTGCATTTGCTGGGTGGTAGGGCAGCTCTATTTTCAACTTTTTGAGAAACCTCCATACTGTTTTCCAGAGTGGCTGCACCAGCTTGCATTCCCACACAGTGTAAGAGGGTTCCCCTTTCTCTGCATCCCCGCCAACATCTATTGTTTCCTGACTTGTTCATTTTATCCATTTTGACTGGTGTGACATTGTATCTCATTGTGGTTTTGATTTGTATTTCTCTGATTACTTGCATTTTCTTTTAATACTCTAAGCAAACCTACTAGTCAGTACCGTGGCTCCCGCTTTCCCTATGAGAAGTTCAAATCACTCACTCAAGGAGAAGGTGGGATTCCAACTCCAGGCCTACCTACATGACTCTAAAACTTGTTCTCACCCAAAAGCCTTGTATTTCTCAAAGCATGGTCCGTGGGTCACCCTCGTCTACATCTTGGTGGTTCTTGTAGAAATGCAGATTCCTGGCCCACATTCAGGAGGGGCCAACCTACTGGATCAGAATCTCTGACAGCGGGGCCAGGGAATCTGCTTTCCTGCCAAGTGCCCCAGGTGTTTCCTATGAACTTGTACAGGTAAAACTCATTTCCATACGCAGGTGCTGGTAACACGCGCATGCGCACTTCTGAAAATTCACGGAGTTGTAGATTTCTGACTTATCACTTGTCTCTGTGTCTGTTACAGCTTAACAAAACTGGACTTAAAAATCTACTCCCATATAAGACAGTCTCTTTATTAGGAGCCTTTTGCCACAGTGTTACTTTTCCATCCTTAATCTGCATGGGACACTGCAGTGCACCAGGCCTGAAAAACCAGGCTATGAGAATGTCCCAGAGTCACCTCTTCCTCCGCCCAAGCTATCACGCAAAGGTTACCAGCAGTTCTCATTTTCTTTTCTCTAGATAATTCCCCCAAAATAGATCACCCAAATGCCTCACTCTGAAAACTTCCATCATGTTCCATCAACCCTGAAACCCAAATCAGTACAAAATGGCCCCCGGGGGCCTCCGGATGGCTCATCATCTGAGTTTCCACCACCGGGTCACCGGGGTGGTCCCGGAGACTTCTCTTTTTGGGCCCATCCCGTCCGTGAATCACTCCTTGACTAACTGTCACCTGTTCCTTTCCCCTTAACCCTTGGTGAGGGGTTTTCCTCTCCTTCTGCCTTCCTCTGCTTCTTCTGGAACCTTGGTAGAACGCGCATCAGAAATACTCTTACTCTGCAACCTCTGGGAACTGATTCATTCACCCACTTATTCACATTTACTGAGCACCTATACGTACTAGGAACTCTGCTATGGAGAAGAATTTAGAAAATAAATAGGACGTGGCCCCTTTTCTTGTGGAATGCAAAATGTCGGCAATCCTTCTGGAGCTACTTTTTAAAATAATATGTTGTAGTTGATGAGCCACTGATGCTAGAGGAGGGGAACAAGGAGGAGAAAGAGGAGAAGATGACATTATTTGAGCCCCCCACCCTTTTTTTAAATGGGCTCCACTCCCAGCATGGAGCCCAACACAGGACTTGAACTCACGACCCTGAGATCAAGAACTGAGCTGAGATCAAGGGTTGGATGCTTAACCCACTGTGCCACTCAGGTGCCCCTATTGGAGTCCTCTATCCATGGCAGGTCCTCTAATAATCATTTAAATGTATGACTTCTTTCCCTCAACAACCCCAGGAGGCAGGTACTATTATAATCTTCATTTTACAGATGAAGAAATATAGGCCCAGAGAAACTGAGTACTTTTCTTGGGGTCACACACTTTGTAAAGGCTGAACCCTAGAGCTGATCTGGAGTCTGACCCCAGAGACAGGGCTCTCTAATATTCCCTTTGAGTCCTCAAAACCGTCAAATGAGAAGTATTGGAAGTGCAGGCAAATGGCCTGAAAGAGGATGAAAGATGAGAAACAAGAGCCTGGGAAGAGCATCGTCTGCCTGGCTCCAGACTGAGAACATGAAATGCACATTGGCTGTGGAAGTGTGGTCTTATCTGTCCTGTCTAAAGGATAGCATTTCCCCCAAATCATAGAACCATAAATCTCAGGGTTGGGAGGGATGTCGATGTGGTGTAACCTAACCCTCATTAGATGCTGAACCTCTTTACAACTTTGTCACCAAGTGCTCATCCGGTCTGTCTGGAATACCTCCAGGGACGAGGACCTCCCTACCTTAGGAGATAGCTTATTCTGTTTCTTACAAACCAGTGTAATGGATATCATGGTTTGGCCCGCCCAGCATCCCTCCTTCCTTTTGGTAACAGCATGCCAAGTTTTCTTTGGGAAACTTTCTTCCCCCATTTCAAGTGATTCTACCAGGGGCTATCAGTCAGTGAGGGACTGGGTATATGACCCCAGGTCAGGCCAATCAGACTGTCTCTGCTGGGACACCAAGGAACACAAGGATAGAAAACTGATCAAACCAAGTTACAGCAAAGCGAGAGTGGCCATGAGGGCCCTGAGCAGCTTCGGGACTCCTGACCTTCTTCAGCCTTCTCTTCAATTCTGGAAGCAGTCGTGTCCTTCTATTAAATCCTTTTTTTGCTTGTTCTGCCTATTAGCCAGTTTTGGGGGGGGGGTAGGAGGGGCAGAGGAAGAGGGAGAGAGAGAATCTTAAGCAGGCTCCATGCCCAGCACGGGACCGATGTGGGGCTCGATCTCACAGCCCTGAGATCATGACCTGAGCCGACATCAAGAGTTGGATGCTTAACCCACTGAGCCACCCAGGCACCCCACCAGGGTTGTATTTTGATGCTTGCAACCAAAATACCTTAGCTATTACAATCCACTTGTGTTTTCTTTCTGTTGTGTTGCTTTATTAAATCCGTTTCTTCATTATAAGTATAATCCACACACATGGTTTTAAAACCTCTTCAGTGGAACACAAGGGTAATTTCCAATGGGGCATTTCCCTGGTCCTACTCCGTGGAGGTAACCACTGCTAATAGTTTCTTGTGTTCCCTCCAGAAACCTCTCTTTTGTTTATTAACAGCTCTGTTAGTTCTTCCCTAGACTGAGTTAAAATCTGCCAGTTTGTGGTTTCCATTCGTTTGCACAAAGTCTGAGTTTTGGAAACCACTGAACAGATTTCACTTTCAGGTAGTTGACATTTCTGAAACCTCGTGCCTGAAGTCTCTCCTAGAACCAGTCACTCTCAGTTCCTGAGGCCACCACCCAGGCGGCACAGTCAGGAAGCCCCTCGCCATCCTGGCCCCTTTCCTCTGAATACACGCTAGTTTGCTGTATCTTTCCAGAACTGGGACAGCAGAGCTGAATGCGTTATTCCACAGTGATCTGGTGGAGGAGAGCAGAATGCCTGTTGCTGCCCTCGTCCTTCTTGTTGTCCTGGAAAATGCAGCCTGAGACTCTCTGAGTAACTCCGGTCGGCAGCCTTATCACCCCACTGACCTTACTGTCCGCTAAAACACACACACAGAGACATACACACAGTAGCTACGTCAGATCTCGATACTGAATTTCTACTGCTTCTTTTTTTTTTTAATCCAAGTACTAGAACTAATACATAGCCACACTAAATTCTCTCTAGTGCGTAGACGCATGTTAAAATTTTTGGCCCTGACTCAATGAAATAGTACTGATAAGATCCCTGTTCCCGAGAGAGCCTATCCTGAACGCATAATCTCACTTTGTGCAAGTGAGCCCCTGCACACTGAAATACAGCACGGACATCAGCACGTGTATCAAAAGCCCCACAGTTTTGCATATCTTGTTGCCCACCTGTTCTACTTCTAGGCTGTTCTTTGAAACATTGTTCAAAAATCATCCCAAAGTGCAAAGAGCCCAAGTACCCCCACAAATAGGGACTTGGTCAAATAAAGTAAAGAACAATCATATGATGAAATATCATGTGGTTATTAAAGATCAGGCTCAAGAGCCAGATACTCAAACAGATCAATCTGACACGACACAGCACTCTTTAGCTATGGGACCCTACAGCGCCATGTAACCTCTGAAGCTGTCCGCTTACTGACCACATGGGGCTAATAACATCCTATCTTTTGTCTCATCTTCCACAGCTCCCCACATTCTCTGTAACAACGCTTCCATCCCTTTGCAACACTGTTTCCCCTGTTCCCTCTGCCTGGGATGCCCCTTCCCGGGTAGGTCTCAAAAATACCTACTCAACCCCCCCACGAGTAGGGCCTAAGGTGTAGTTGAAGATGAATAAATATTCGCTGGATGAATAAATCCCACAAGATCAGGTTTCTCCCCCTTTCCACCCTCCCTCTCCCCTGGCCATACCTAATATCCGCAGGCAGAACAATACTTGTTCATCATCCCCATTAAATGTGCAAAAGCCTCAGGTGCAGACCTCATGAATGACACAGAACATTAGTGTTTAGTAAACAATAGTAAAAGTGAAAAACAAGTTGGTTGGGAAAGGCATTATTATCTTCATTTTAATAATGACTCTTAGGTTCTGAAAAACCCCAAAGAACTTTTTGAATCATCCTGGAAAGTTAAGCAGCTTGCCCAGTCGCAAAGGGCCCCAGGCAACCTCATTTTCTGACCTGAATCTGAGTTGTCAGACCACAGTTCTCTTAGGCGTTGAAGAAAAAGTACTTATTTCACAAATCCTAAATGCATATTTTCCAACATCTCAGAAACTGAGAAGGGCTTTTCTTTCTTTAATTATACATAGAATAATGGTGGTGTCTCTTATAAGTGATGTGTCCTTTGATTTGATGAAATGTATTATTAGTTGTAGTTGGGAAACCTGGAAGAACCTGTATCTGGCAGCTATTGATTCAATTAATGAAGGCACTTTTATGCAATTGAATAATATAAAATGATAAAACTGCTAATAATTATGGTTAATTATAAACAATGGGTATGTATGTGTATAGATAAAAGCCATTGGTGATATTTTGTTCTACTAACAAAAAGCTTGGCTTCAATCTGATTCCATTTTTGTTTGAAAAACACCTCTGTGTGGATGGCCACCATAGTGTATGTGAGGATCACCTGACATTAGTAAGATTAGAGGTGTTCTTTTTTCACAGCTGAGTTACTCTTAAAAATAGCTAATTCCAATGCTATTTATTCATTTATCTTTCTTTGGTTATTTGGAAATACTTTTATTTATTTATTTTTAAATTTTTCTTTTTTTAGTAGGCTCCACACCCAACATGGGTTTGGGCTCACAACCCTAAGATCAAGAGTTGCATGCACCCCACAGACTCTGCCAGCCAGACCCCACCCCTTATTTATTTATTTTTAAACTGATTTTGAAATAATTTCTAACTTACAGAAAAGTTACAAGAACAGTACACAGAAGGCTTATATACCCTCTTGTGTATTTCTCTCTGTGTCTCTTGCTCGTCTCCTATGTTTGTGCTCACGAAATTATTTTTTATAAAACAGTGGAGAATAGGTTACAGATATCATGTCCCTTTACCCATTAGTATTTCATTATCCATTTCTTAAGAACAAGGATAGTCTCTTACATAGCCACAGACCCATTGGCAAATTCCAGACATGTATACTGATACAATACTTTCATCTAAGCTACCGTCCATATTCCAACTTAATCAACTGTCCCCATTATGTCCGTTTTAGGAACTTATTTTTCCCTTGTTCAGAGCCCAGTTCAGGACAGTGCATTGCATTTAGCTGTCACATCTTTTGTCTTCTTAAAGACTTATTCATTTATTTGAGAGAGAGACAGAGACAGGAGAGAAGGGGCAGAGGGAGAAGGAGAGAGAGAATCTCAAGCAGACTCCCCACCAAGCATGGAGCTGGGCACGGGGCTTGATTTCCCAACCCTGAGATCACGACCTGAACCGAAATCAAGAGTTGGAGGCTTAACTGACTGAGCCACCCAGGCGCCCCTTATCTTTTTATCTTCTTTATCTGGAGCAGTTCATCAGCCTTCCTTTGTCTTTCATGACATTGACAGTGTTTAAGAATACAGGCCTGTATTTTACAGAAAGCCCCTCGATTCAGGTTGTCTGATGTTTCCTTACAATTTGGTTCGGGTCGTGCATTTTTGGCTGGGCTACTACATAAGTGATGTTGCGTCCTTCTCAAGGTATCACATCCAGAGACCCATGACATCTGTCTGTCCCTTAGCGTGATGCTAACTTTTATCTCTTTGTTGTCACTTGTGCTTTCTTCACAGAATAGTTTCTATTTCTCCTCTGTCAGTAGTAAATACTTTGTGGGAGGATACTCTGAAAGTGTGTAAATTTCCTATTCCTTGTCTGACTTCTTCCCCACCTTCCAGGTAGAACCTGATGATAAATCTTACTTGAACCAATTTTTACTATATAGTTACAAAAGGGTGATTTTTCTATTTTAATCATTTCTCCTACATTTATTAATTGTAAGGAGGAGCTCCCCCTTCTTTACTTACAATCAAAATGGACTACGGAGTTTTATTTTATTCAATGGATTACTGTCCCTTACTGTCTATATTTATCATGATGCTCAAAATTGTCTAGGTTTGGCCAGTAGGAGCCCATTCATGCTGACTCCTGTGCCTTTTTGACATGTCCCAAAGTTTTTTTTTTGTTTTCTGATGCTTCCTCTGGCCTTTCTTTATGGCACAGAAAGATGTTCCAGGCTCACCTTCTTCCTTCCATGCCCCAGCCTTGGAATCAGCCTTTTCTCAGAGGGGCCACTTCTTTTTAGTGGATAATGGCATCTAGAAAAGAAGAGTGTGCTACACACCAAATCTGATACAGGCATTTCATTTTTCTTCTTTTCATCTATCTGTATCTACTATTTTAAAACACAAACATGTAATTCTTTATAAGAAGAGAAAAAAACTAAAGTTATTTTTACATGATCTTCAACAACAACCAAAAGACAGTGGACTGTCACAAATCCCCATGGGAACCAAAATGCCTTGGACCCTGAGGACAATTTTCATCACACATTGTCCTGGACACTAGGCATGCACATGGCTCATATAGAGGGTCCCGAAGCTATCGCTAGTCGGGAAGAAGGCTGGTGATATGTGGACATGTGCCCAGGTGCCTCATCATAATACAAGCCCTGTCTGCCTTGACTTGGGACCAGGCGAGAATGTTTTGTGAAACTGTTGAGGAGGTTGGTTGAACGCTAAGCACTCTTTATGCAGCATGGTGTGTAAAGTGTGGCAATTTCTAGTTCAGAATGTTCTATTCAGTGTGGAAGAATGTGGCTATTTGAAATTCTGCTGCAAAGATGCTACAACTGTTCTAGACAAAGGCTGACAAATCTCTGTCACCACCTCGGGGGCACATGGAGAGAAATGCAGGGAGAGAGAGCGCCTCTCTTCTTCTGGAGAATTAAGTAGAAAAAGACTTCCCTGGGAATGCAGGAGAGGGAAGGACTGGTGTTTCACAGGTAAGGGGACATTTTTGATCCTTTCTACATATTTTTCATAACTTTATTCTGGTTATAAAATTAATATGTGCTGAATCTGGGGTGGGGGGGGCAGAAAAATTTAAAGAAGAAAAGAGCAGTCTCTCCAAATCCTTCCCCCAGATAATAGACTACCAGTATATTTGGCATATTCTTTTCTAGTCTCTTTTCTAAGCATGAGATCAGTTGTACATATTTGAGCTCATGCTGTTTGTACAATACCATCTCTTCCTCCTCTCCATTGGTGTGCCGCAAGGGTTCTCCCACATAATTAAAAGGCACATTATAAAGCAAGTTGCAGGATAATACATATAGTCTGATACCAGAAAAAAAAACACAAGCCAAAATAATAAGTTATATTTGCTAAGCACATACGGAAAATATTTTTTTAAAGCTCTGAATGGACACATTTCAAATTCAAAATAGTGGTTATCTCTGGGGAGACAGAGGGAGAAGAAAGAAACTGGTGCAGGAAAGCAAGGGATATTAGCTTTCCCTACAAGGCCCAGTTTGAAAAGAGAGAGGGGAGGCACCTGGGTGGCTCAGCAGGTTAAGTGTCTGACTTTGGCTGAGGTCATGATCTTGGGGTCCTGGGATCGAGCCCCGCAAGGAGCCCCACGTTGGGATCCATGCTCAGTGGGGAGTCTGTGTCTCCCTCTCCCTCTGCCCCTCCCCCCAACCATGCTCTCTCTGTTTCTCTCTCAAATAAATAAATAAATAAAATCTTAAAAAAAAAGAGTGAGAGATTCTAGTTCTCATGTACTATGTAGATAATCAAAATTATGTTTAAGTTTTATTGTAGTTATCATTATATTGTTTAATATTACGTGGCTGCACCTTATTTGAAGGTTTCTTCTAAGATGGGACATCAAAATTGTTCAAAATTTTAACTATTCTCACTAATTTTGTGGTTAACTTCCTTGGGTACAAATCTTTGTCTTAATCTTAGGTGATTTCCTCTGCATGTATCTGGAATTCTTTGGACAGTGTCCATCGAGTCGCACTCCTCCAAGCACCACATGTTAGTGTCTGCCTCACTGCAGCCTCACAAGCACTGAGTATTATCACTTTTTAAATGCATTACTAATTTGGTGCTGACTCATTTACTTTTAATTAGTATTTCTCTACTACAAGTGGATCTAAATCTTTAAATATATATTCATTAGCCATTTTCTCTGAGGAAAGAAGTTTCTTTATCCACTTGAAGTGGGGAAAAAAAGGCAGAAGCTCTTCAAGGAGGAAGCAATGGGGATATACCTAGAATGGTGTTTGTCTTTGTCCTTGGAGGTTTCTTCCTTTCACTGCTTGGGAGAAGGAGAAGCTGAGAAAAAGCAGCTTGGGGGCCAGAACAACAGGAGTGACATCAGCTATGAGTCAGCCTAAAGCTCATAAAGTTAATCTCCCTAAAATACAGCTCTGGTTACATCACTGACCTGCCCACACCTTCATCTTCCCATCACCTGTCAAGAGAGAGTCCTCCTCAGTGGAACCCAACCCAACTTCTCAAGCATGCTCCCCTCATGATGGGCACATGTCATATCATATCCTCCATTCAGTGGACTGGGTGCCATTTTTCAAACACACAGCTCCAGCCCTGACTCTTGCCTTGCGCACATTGTTATTCCCTCTACTGCAATGCCCTGTCTACTTGATCCCTTCACCAATCTTCCTCCCCAACAAAGATTCCGAAGGCCACCTCCTCAGTCATGCTTTTGCTCATCCCCTAAATTTTCATTACTTTGAACTTCTCTTTGTTCTTGAGGCAGGAGTTAGGGCCAAGCTTCAAACTCTAGTTTGTTGACTTCTCCCACTTCCTACATGGTGCTTTGGGCAAATTATTAAGGAATCTGAGTCTCTGAGTCCCTCTTCAGAAAATCAGAAAATTAAATGAGATCATGTAAATAAAGTGTCCACGGCTCCTGGCATGTAGTAGAATGGTCAAAAGAGGTTAGCTTCTACCTTACTTCATTTTGCCTTTGCATTAGTGTGATGTGTATAATTTTCATATCATCTCCAGCTCCCTTCTAGAAAATAAAGTCCTTGCCGGAAAGGTCCCAGTTCTTGCCCTTTTATTTGCCCTCTACACCAAAGCATCTAGCACAATGCCTTGCAATCAGTAGATATTCAATAAATCTGTGTTGAATTTGGAGAAGATTAAAGGCAAATCATTGAGAATTTACTTCTGACCAAAATTTAATAGGTAAGTAAAGGAAAAGTACACAGTTGCTATAATAAACTAACCAAGGGACTCAAGAGAAATGAGCATAAGCTTGGGCTCCAAGATTGATTTTCCACTCTCAGGCTATAAGACACTGGGAAGGCCATTTATTTCATGTAAGAGCCTTAGGTCTTGTGTCCATGAAGGAGGTATTAATAGAACCGACCTCATGGAGTTCCCAGGAAAGAGCGAATGAGATCATACATGGAGTGGACAGCACCAGGCACATTGTCCGCTCTCACAGTAACTACTGATCATTTTATGGGTGTAAAAGCAGACAAAGACAGCAAGTTTCAGGAGAATTAAAGTTATTGAGAAGACATTGAGATATGTATCATGCTAGTTCATATTTTTTAAAGTCCCCAAGAATGCTCTTTAATTCTGTTTGTTCAAAATTTGCATGTTTAATATTTTTTAAAAGAGAAATATTTTATAAACAAGGAGGGCAATGTTTTCATGAATACGAATTGTCTGGAATTGATGAAAGTGCCAGAATGCCATCATCTTGAGTTTTACAGAAAGTATGGACCTTGCAGCTAGGACGGCAAGACCACACAACAATTTCATCCTCCTTATTCATATGTCGAGCACATACTACGTGCCAGGCATTTAACAACACACACACAAAGTGCAAGGGCAATAAATTTTAAAAAGGTTTCAAATTAATGACTCCTTTTTGTACTAGAACTAAAACAAAAGTCACGAGATTGTCAGATTTCGATTGCCACATGCTGAGTAAAGTCAGGAGGTAGATCTGGCTCTGAATTTTTAAGGAAAGAGGAGAGTGTACACAACAGAACCCTCCATTTACAGAAAGAAAGGAAGGAAAGTAAGGAGGAAGGAAGGAGGGAGAGAGAGAGGGAGAGAAACAGTAGGCCTGTCCCTACAAGTGAACAAATCAGGAAGATAGCCTCTCTTCCATCACCCCATCAATAGGCAGGTCTCTGCTCAAAAGCCTCCGGTGGCTTTCCATGGACATTAGGAAAAATTCCAAACTCTAACATGATGTAGTGGACAGTCTTGGTTGCGTACCTAATTGTCATCCTCCACCTTTCCCACTACACCTCTAGTCATTCACATAAACACCTCACCCCCAGTTTCAGAGGGAATTTGGCCTGTTTAAACCCCCAGGGCACGGCGATCTCTGGTAATTATCATTGGCCATTCTCAGCAAAGGAGTCTGTCGCTCCAGTCACCACTGAGAGCCACCTTGTGACCATGGGGAGAGGTTCTCATGAGGCCGAGAGTGACAGAACAATGAGCTAAATATAAAGACCCTGGCTCCACTGAATCAAGCAACTCCGAAGCCGCCCACCTCTGAGCCTCTTGTAAAGTTAGATCAGAAATGTCTTTATTATTTAGGGCAGTCCGAGCCTAGGTTTTGTACCTAGGATGCCAAAAGCATCCTAGCGGTTACAGGTGTTTTAAGGCCTTTCTGCATGGTATCTCCTTGTCCTGCCCTGTGTCAAACCACTTGATCTCAATGCTTTCAAGCCCTGTTCTCCTTTCGGTTCCTCGGATGTGTCTTGCTGTGTCTCTCCTCCAAGTCTTTCCGTACACAGTCTCTCTTTGGTTGGCTAATTGCTACCTATCCTCAGGCCTTGGCCTAAATGCTACTTTCCCTGGGAAGGCTCCCCCGACCCTTACAATCTGGAGGTGAGTTAGACATCATTCTCTGGGAGATAATTACATATTAGTTAGCTAACCTATTAACAGGATTAATTTTTTGAGGCAATATTATATGGTGGGTTAATCTACAGATTCCAGACTCAGAGTGTTTGGGTTCACAACCAGCCCCACCTCTTACCAGCTGGTAAGTTACTCAACCCTATGTGTCTTAGTTTCCTCATACATCAAGTGGAGATAATAGTACCCTCGTTATACATCAGTGGGGACTATGAGGATAGATGGGCTAATATATGAGAAGCACAGAATGCCTCATACACAGTAATGGTTGTTGTTGGCGTTGTTGCTAGAGAGGCGGCCTAGTAGGAAAAGGATAGAACACTCAGGTCCCACTGCTGGATCATCAAAAAATTATCCATTTGAGCCTCAACGTCCGCCATGTTTCTCTGGGCCTCCATCTCCTTCCAGTGAAAGGAGATCATAAACTGTGTTCTGTCATCTCTATTCATTTATTCAATAAAGTCTTACTGAGCACCCACTCTTTTATCACTATGAAAGTTCTCTCTCTATTACTAGGGACACTTTTTGTTTTGAAGTGTACTTTTTTTTTAAGATTTTATTTATTTATTTGACAGAGAGAGACACAGCGAGAGAGGGAACACAAGCAGGGGGAGTGGGAGAGGGAGAAGCAGGCTTCCCGCGGAACAGGGAGCCAGATGCGGGGCTCGAACCCAGGACCCTGGGATCATGATCTGAGCCGAAGGCAGACGCTTAACGACTGAGCCAGCCTGGCATCCCTCATCGTTGTTTTTTGCATGATGTTTCTTTTTCTATCCTTTTACTTTTAACCTGTTTGTATCTTTGAACCTAAAGTTTGTCTGCTGTAGACCGCATATAATTGGATCCTGTTTTTGTTTTTTTTTTAGTCCAGTTTGACAATCTCTGCCTCTTGTTGGATGTTTGGGCTTGTTTTTTAAACACTGGAGATATTATAGTAGATCTGAGTGCTGAGAAAGAGGCCCAGCAGAAGGAAAGGTAGGAGGTGTAGAAAAGAACAATGAATATTAATGCAGTGGGTCGTTGAGAAGGTAAGCAAGGAGAAAATCCATAGCTCACATGAAAGCAGTTGTCTCCTTTCAAGGAGGGATGTTTCCTCTCTAACAACAGAAGGGAAATAGGAGAACATTGGTACAGGTGCAAGTCCTTTTGTAAATTTGATGGTGGGAAACTCAAGAGCATTGACTTCTGGTGATTTCTGTATTCTCTTGTTATAGGAATCAAAAAAGGTAATCTGGACAAAAATACTTCAAAAGCATTAGAGAAATGCAAAGCAATGTCTTCACTTCTTCAGCCCATTATCACTTGGCATAGAGTGGAGCTTTGCGTAAGTGAGACTCCAGGACAGCTGGACTTTGATGGGGCCGGACTCTGGGAGTCAGAGGCAGGAAGGGAGGTCTACGGCATTTAGCTTGGCCTGGCTTGTGCTTTGGACCAAAGCCAGGGCTGAGAGGGCCATGGGGAGAAGAGGCTCCTGCAGATTTGTGTCTAATTCCTTTTCATATGGGCCCAGCCCTGCTGGCAGTACTCACTAGCTCTGCAAAAGGAAGATTCTGGATTTGCCCAGTCATTGCACAACATCCTGTCACGTCCACAGCCAGATATTGCTGATCATCCTGGGTAGAGTGACCCGTGGTGACGAGCACTTGGAACAGACGAGCTAGTAGGCAAGCCTCAACGGGGCTGCACCGTCTCCTCATCCTGCCTGAACTGTGCAATCCCGTGTAATCCTCACAGGCCTGAGGGGCTTCCCACTCACTCACAGTCCAGCCCACATTCTGATTCACACTGTTGGCCGGTGGGGAGACGGGAGTCTGCACGGAGCAGCTGAACGGGGAGGAAGTGCTCTGGTTTAATGGGTCTGCATGGCAAGTGTTCTTTTCCCTCTTATCTACTTAAAGATTTTTTTTTGACAACACACATGTTCATTGTTGAAAAGGTGAAATATGCAGATAAAAAATATATCTCCCCCAATTCCCAGCCAAAGGTAAAAACCTGAATATTTTGGTATATGTTTTGGCATATGTCCCCTCTGGGGACATAAAATGTATATAATATATATAAAATATATATAATAAAATGTGAATGTATATATAAATATATAAATAATAAAATATATGTAATAAAAATGTGAATGCATATATACATAATTTTTTAATGAAATAATGTTTTTGTGAACACAAAGGCAGGAGGGGGAAATGGAGTTCCAGTGCTCTAAGATTCTTGCGTTTTCTGGGAAGTGTTAAATACTCTACATGACAGTGTACTTTATATTAACCGTAATAAGTCAAGGATGCACACTGAAACACCTAGGGTAACCACTAAAAGAACGATACAAGCATATATAACTAGCAAGCTAATATAAATGGAAAATGAAGTAATAAAAAACAGAGGGGAGATAAAAAAACTAAAAACAAATATGGCAAATAGAAAACAAACAATAGCATGGTAGATTTAAACTTGAACAGAGCAGTAACTATATTAAATGAAAATAGATTAAATATTCTAATTAATACTCAAAAATTGCCAGATTGGATAAAAAGAAAAACAAAATCCAACCTTATGTTGCTGAACACTGAGAGGGTAGAAGGAAATGGACTGGAGAAGATATACCATGAAAGCTAACCAAAAGAAATCTAGTGCTGTATAAAGTAGCCCTTAGGTCCAGAAGTGCTATTAAAGAGGGAGACTTCCCATAATGATAGAGTGAAGAGGACAGCAATTCCCACCCCTGCAACAAAAAGAGGAATTCTAAAACTGGACAAAAATTATCAAAAACAACAATTTCTGGGTACTAGGAGTTGACCAAAGGCAGAGCAATTGAGAAGTATTTATGCTTAAAATATTACTAGAGCTTCAGGTGAGAATGGTAGAAGTCTATGGTCTTCTTGCCTCTGGCTACTCATATCCAGCACACCTCCAGTTCCACAAGGGAGAAATGCAGCTTTATCACCCTGGATCTGTCCAAGAAAATCAGCAACTTTGATGCCAGAAGAGGGTGAGTTTGATTGAGGAGGCAGTAGGGGCAAAAACCCACGCTTTCCCAGCTAAAAGTGATGGGATTAGCTGGGAATGGACCGAGAAAACCCGCAGCTCTGCTGTCCCGGTTCAGAACATAGGAACAAAAAAGATGGCAAAAGCAGAAAACAGATACTAAAATAGTGGCATTAACTCCAAACATATCAATAATTCCATTAAATATTAATGGACTAAACATAATGCTAAAAGGCTCAAGCTCCCTGCAAGTAATATAAGGTGGACAGATTTAGAGCTTTGGAGTGAGCCAAGTCCATGTTTGGACCCCAGCTCAATCACTTACATATCCTCAAACGTAAAATGGAAATAATATTTGTACTTCCTTCATAGGGTTAAATTATCTGTGTAATAGCTTACTTTAGTGCCTAGTATCTAGTAAGTACTCAATAAATATCAATCACTTCTCTTAAAATTTAATATAACAAAGATGAGCAATGATCAGTTTCTCTAGGTCATTTTAACCTAGGAGCACTGGGTTCATCTAGAATGGGGCTTGGTAAACCACAGCTACAGGCCACGTCTAGACTGCTTCCTGTTTGGGGAAATAGTTTTATTCGGACACATCTACACCCATTTTTTAATAAATAGTGTATGGCTACTTTTGTGCTATGACAGAGTAGAAATTGTATGGTCCATAAAGTATAAAATATTCACTATCTGTCCCTTTATAAAAAAACATTTGGCCATCCCTGACGGAGAACATGATTGAATTTACTTCCAAAATCCCAGCCTCATTTTTTTTTTTGAGACATCTTATGCCAACTTTTTGCTATTAATACTTTTGATTCCATGTTTATTGTTAGATAAATCTACTTTGAAAATAGTGGCGATCATTTAGATGTTCACTTGATTAAAAATTACAATCTTTGCTTGCTACCTGATACCCTGTCTCCAAGACTTCTACCTTTATAAACTTTTCTTGTGATACCTCTAAAAATCACAGTCGAAGAACTGTTTAAGGGTCACTTAAATCCACCATCTTGCTCCACTGTTAATAATCATAAGCCCTTTTATGTGTGTTAGCTTGATTTTTTTAAAGATTTTTTTATTTCTTTATTTTTGAGAGAGAAAGCGGGGGGAGGGGTAGAGGGAGAAGCAGACTCCCTGCTGAGCAGGGAGCCTGATGTGGGACTTGATCCCAGGACCCTGGGATCATGACCTGAGCCGAAGGCAGCCGCTTAACCAACTGAGCCACCCAGGCACCCTGTGTATTAGCTTTAGAACTCTCACATGTATGTTCTCATTTAATTATTACCATATTGCATCCATTTTGTAGGTAAGAAAACTGAGGTTCAAAGAGATTGGTCACTTGCCAAACAGCAGGCAGTGGAAGGGTATTCTGACATCCCATCTAGTGCTGCAGATCATATCACTTCATGCACATCTGTTCCCTGATGTTTCTCATTTTACTGAAAGAGAATCACTTTTACTAAGTGAAAAAGACAGTCCAAACTCTGATTTTAGTTAAGTTAACAGAGTCTGGAAGCTCTTGGAGATAGAGGCCTGGTAGCATTCTAAAAGTAGGGGTTGAGTACTTAAACCCTAGTTAAGTACTTAGAACTATTAGCTTTTGGCTTACAATGCTATAAAAATTTGCAAAAGCAGGAAGCATGTAATGCAAACCTATTAACATAGCACAGCAAACACCACCTGAACAGATCTCCCTCGTCCAGAGAAAATCCCTGGTGTGTTACTAGCACTCAGCAAATTCAGCCGATAATTCTGAAGGTCAATAAAGTGCCAAGCTCTGTGTTAAGCATAGGGGGAGAAGGGTGGCCTAAAGATGACAGGACCCTGAATATGCCTTCAGAGAACTACAGTCTAGTAGGGGAGCTAGATACATATACACACATACAAACATCCACCTCAAAGAGAAAACAAGGAGCTTCCCATGGTGGAAGGGACTGCTGGGGACAAGGATACCTACAGGTTGGGGCCCAAAAGAAGAGAGGGCAACACTAGCCCCCTTTTAGTAGCTACAGGGAAACAAAGGGAAGGACAGCTATCGGTCTCTGGCTTTAACTAGTCTCTCCTCTGCCATTTCTCTGTTCTCTTCTGACCGCTGAATCTGGCCTTGTTAAAACTGTAGGAATTGGTTGTCTATATTCGTATATCTATCCATTTATTCATTCTATTCACTTCTTCATTTGCCCATTCATCCCTTCTTCCATCCTTCCAACCATCTATTTATTGATCTATTCATTCATTCACTCATTGGTCCATTCACTTATTCAAGGACTCATCCATCTATTCACTCATTTATTCATTCATCCATCGAGACAACATTCATCGAGTACCTTCTTACTACCACACATCAGGCCCAGTGCAGGCTGTGTGTGGGCAAGAATGACTTCTCTCTTATATTCACCATTGAATCCTCACTACCTGGAAAGATGATTAGGGGGTTACTAAGATGAGAATGAAGAGTCCCACAGCATTTGAAGATGCCTGGTGTGTCCTGAAAGGGTATGGTTTACCTATACCCATAGGAGGAGTTCCTACTGGCTGGAGCACAGGGTTTGTAGGGGTCAGGAGGCTCAAGGAAGAAGACAGGCAAAGAGGCTGCCCTGTATGGATGTCAGGCCAAGGAGTTCGGTTTGATCCTGTGGGCACCAGGCAATCCACCTGGCTTTCATTAGGGGAATGAGATGTTCAATGTTTTTTTAGGAAGACAATTGATGAGAGATGGAAAACCAAAGGCCAGGAGGCCAGCAAGTAGGCTTAGGCTGAGGTCATGTTGATGGAGATGAAGAGGTAGTATTTGAGCATGTTTCCAAGGGACATTTGACAAGTCATATCTCTAAATCCCATCTAAGAAAACCCCCGAGCTTTGAGGGGAAAACACCTTTACTTTGTGTTCTCCTTTCTCGGAGCACATTAAAGGCGTTTTCCAATCCAGAATGTTAATTATTGCATGGGCCCTCAAATGGCGGCGACCAGAGCTACTCCCCTGGGCCACAGTGCAGGCTGGTCTGCAGCTCTGAGTGTAATGAAGCCTTGGCCTTAAAGAGATTTTTTTCTTTCAGCTCATTCCTGATAGAATCTTTGAGATGCTCTCATTTTACAAATGAGAGCTACAAAGAGAGGCCCACCTCGGTTAAGTACTTTCTCAAGGTCACACAGAACTACTGAGAGCAACTCAAGTCTTTTCACCGTTATCATCAAATGAATATTGACAATTGTTTATACACTAAGACTACAGCTTTGGTACAGATTACAGATAAGTTACACAAAGAAAGTAATTGCTGTGCTTGAGCCATTTTTCCATAAAATTCCTTTTATGGAGCTTTAAAATATATTTAATGATTACAAACTTAATATATAGATTCAACAAATGGGCTATGTTGTCAGAGTCTCAAGAAGGGGGGAAATCTGAAGTCCTTCCTGGTGTGGCCCCTTTCTACTCTTGGGAACTTGGAACACAATTCAGCATAACTCGGAGCAATTCTGTGCAATGATTCTGTGTAACTCAAGGATCTCTTGTAGCCTCGCTGGCTTTCCCTCTCCCAGGATAGTTCCCTGGTTGTCAGCCCTGATCCCATTCCTGGCTCACCACTTTGGCCTCATTTCTCCATTCTGCATATTTGCCTCCTACTGCCCCTCCCCAGGCTTCACACCAGCCGTGGACCCAAGGTCACCAACTGGCCAACTAACGATCTGATAAGGTCTACAACACGGTGCATGGCTTACACCATATTTTAAATATTTGAATTGGTTCTCAACAACTACAAATTATAAAACTTCACATTAAAAAAAAAATCTAGATTTCTGGCTTTTCTTTAAAAAGTGGGAGATATGGGGGCCCCTGGGTGGCTCAGTCGGTTAAGCGTCCGACTCTTGATTTCTGTTCAGGTCGTGATCTCAGGGTCATGAGATGGAGCCCCATATCGGGCTCCATGATGAGCATGGGGCCTGCTGAAGATGTCTCTCTCCCTCTCCCTCGGCCCCTCCCCACCGCATTCTCTTTCTCTCTAGAAAAAAAAAAGGGAAAAAAAAAAGTGGAAGATCTGGCAAGATAGGGCCTGCCTTCCCACACATAATCAGCCAGAGCTGACAAACATGTGCTGTTCAGTTTGCCACAGCGCTTACCTTCTGCTGACCTCACTCATTTATGGAACTTGACTGACCCCGAAGGCATTTGAGTTCATGATCCTCGCAGTAGATAACCCTTGGGATACGTAATGGAGCATCTACCATCTCAAGTATTTCCAAAGGACCCGGGTGGTCCACACCATGTAGCATTTTGTGATTTAACCGAGACCCGAATGGATTTGACTCAGGTATGGACATACAAATCGAAGAACGTAAGAACTTCTAGATAGCACAATGACTTTTAAACTTAATTTTCTTAATTTCAATTTTGTACTCAGGATCATTCTCTGCTAGGTGTCAATGCCATATTTTTTCTTTACTTTTAAAAATAATTTTTTTATGAAAGTAATGTTTATAATAAACCATATCTGAAAATGCAGGTAGGGCGGTAGAAAATAAAAATCAGAATCCCTTTATCCAGAGATAAACTGTTAATTTTACATACATCCTTTCAATCTTGTTCTATGTGTTTAGACACATAGAAAAGTGGGATTGTATTGCCGCAATTATTTTATAATCTTTTTCTTTTTTCTTTTCTTTTTTAAGATTTTATATTTAATTTTTTAAAGATTTTATTTATTTATTTGAAAAAGAGAGAGAGCATGAGCAGGGAGAGGGGCAGAGGGAGAAGCAGACTCCCCACTGAGCAGGGAGCCCGATGCAGGGCTCGATCCCAGGACCCCAGGATCATGACCCTACCCAAAGGCAGACACCCAACTGACTGAGCCACCCTGGCTCTCCACTCTCTCCCCTACTGTGGGCTCCTTAAGAGAAGGAGGCGTATCTTTTATCCTAAATGCCTACCCAAATGAGATCCCATCCTGGATGTTCAACAGGTGTTTGATGAATGAATAAAGGAGTGACTGACACAGGGCTCCCAGCACTGTTTCCATGATTTCTTTCCAGAACTAGGTGTTTCCTAGAGACCATGCTCAGTTCATGGCCATGCCTAGCCTGGACTGTGCAAGGGGGTGGCTTCACTGGTCTGGCCACTCTCAGCTGGACCCCCTGCCAGGCCATGGAGAAGGCAGCCTGAGGTGGAGGGACAGACAGTGCCTCTCAGGACCTCAGGGTAAGCCCAGGCAGGCCTGTTTCTGGAACCGTCCTTCCTGCTGAGACTTTTCAGTGCAGGGACTCCAGGGAACTGGTCTAACCATGTAGGCAAATCTTGTTTCTAAGGCAATCTGCTGAATGAGAAGGATGAGTAAAGGCTTTATGAGCTGTAAAAGGCTGCAGGAACACGGGGATTACCATTCAGTATTACTACTAATCTCGTGGAAAGACAGTTCCAATAGGGACCTTAGTAATGACATCATCTGTCCCCTGCCTCTGTTTCCCAGATGAGGACAAGGAAGCCCAAAGAGGGGAAGGGACTGGGCCAAAATCGTGCAGTGGGCAAGAAGATTTGCAGAAGCCCTCGGGGAGGGAGGTAGAAGAGCTTGCCAGTGGATGGATAAAAGCTTTACTGAGCACTAAAAAGTCTTAGCTGAGAGCCCTGCTTGAGCTGACAAACTAGATGTGAAGACAGGATATAAACCATGGGCCGCTGACCACAGCAGACGCTGCTCTGGGTGCTGGGGTAAGTGGCGTTGCCCTTGTTGGCAAGGAGAGGACAGGAAGGTGACAAGTAGACGAGGAGGGAGGTCTTGACCACTGGGCAGAGGGCTTTGGAGTTTATCTGGCAAAGTGACATGCACTCGGGCACAGCGTCCCCTGGAGCACTCACCGCGACAGAGCAACGGACAGGAAAGCACGTGAGGAAGATCGCATGGGGCATCCCGTGTCTTCTCTGCCAGGGTCCTGTTTGGCACCCCTGCATCCCTGCTGGTGACTCCCTGAGGTCTGCTCCCGGCAAAGCAAACCATCCTGGAAGAACACCGCCAGGGGCTTGCTGAAGCGTCAACAGAAATCACCCGGTGAACCAGAAAAGCGGCCTGGGCAACAGCCTGATCCAGAGCAGGTGTGGGCCTCAGTGTCCTCATCTGTAAAATGGGCAGCTCCTTCCAGCTCATGGGGATTCGGAGGGCTGCGATTCTGAAAAGTCACAGCGGCACTGGTCGCCACTTCCCACTCTGCCCCTCTCCCACCCTCAGCGCTCTCCCTCTGTCCCGTAGCCCCCTGCCTCCGACAGGCTCCTTCCCCCTCTCCGCCTGAGTCCTGCTGGCCCCAGCTGTCCTTCATCAAAGGGCAAGATTTACCCCACCCTCTCTGCCGCTCACAAAGCCCCCACTGGAGAAAACAGAGCCCCCCCTGGAGGGCTAATAAAAGCTTTATTGCCTCTTCGAAGTTGCCTGTTTAAGGTTTAGGTCTTTCTATAGACATGGCTTGCGGCCAGGAGGTGACTCTCCCGGTGGGAACACTGGGGAGGAGCTAGGTAGGACAGGCCGACCCATAATGTGCCCCACATCTGCTTCTGTATTGCTGCCTTGATCCCAATATAAAGGACGACACAGAAACGGAGGAGGGACTCATTTTTATAGAGCTTAGAGGGCTCTCCAAGGCATTATTATCTAATTGGGTTCTCAACAGCTCTGCGAGGCAGGTCTGGCAGCGCTGAGCAGCTGGGCCAGGGGGACCGGTCCCAGGTGAGGGTGCCAGCGACCCAGACAGACCGCTGGGCTGGGCTCACTCGCTGTCCATGTCCGGCAAGTGGCTCAACCTCTCTGATCCCCAGTTATCTCATCTGTGAAATGAGAGTGATGATGTTAATAATAGCCCACCCCTCCACAGGGTTATTGTATTCAGTATATGTGATGTATATTCTAAGGGCCAGGAAAGTGGTAAATATTACCACTTTTATTCTCCTTGCCTGTGTGAGCGTCCCAGTGGTCCTGCTGGCTGGGTGCCGGGTAAGAAGGCTGTAGACACAGCCTCTGTGTCTGCTCATTCCCTCCCCTCCTCCCCCCAGCATTGCTTCCCTTACCCCTGGGGGCAGGTTGTGCGCCCAGGAGCCCTGCTGGACTCATAGATTGAACCAGGGGCAGCTATGTGACCCAGGCTGGTCCAATCAGATCCTATCTGGGAACGTGGTATTTTCTGGAACAGCTATTCTTATAAGCCCTGGTAGGTTCTGATATCAAGGAGTCGGGAAACGCAAGGCAGACTTGGGTACAGAAAAGCAGAGAGAGGAAAATAAAGCAAGCGCAGGGAGGGACGTAGGTAGGACATCATGTGACAAGGAGGGAGAGGCAGAGAGGGAGGCCCGGGATGCGGAAGATCGCTACCCGGGTCCTGCCCTTCCCGGTGCCTAAGAGGATCTGAGGGTGGTGGGTAAGGGGGTGGACTCTAGGGCCAGGAGTCTTTGGCTTGAACCCACCTCCTTTCTCTTTATTAATTACATACTCTTGGACAAATAACCTAACCCCTCTGTACCTAGTTTCCTTGTCTGCACAAGGATTCGACACAACAAAATCTGACCTAGTTACCAGGTCTGTGGTTCTACGACACGCTTCGGAGGGAGTGGCCTGGGGTTATACGCGTTATCACTGCAATCCCGCCTCTCCCTTCCATGAGATTTGGGACTGGGTGTAGCTATTTGTCTCCTCGAAACCTCACTTCATCTGTAAAATGAAAAGAGTACCAAGTACACTGTTGTGACGGTCCAGTGAGTGGTGTGCCTGTAACTGCTTAAGCACCAACTGATTGGTAGCGTTTGCTGATTTCCACGATGCAAATACACCCCCAACAGCTGATTTCCAAGGTACCGATGTAACATATTTGAACGAGGAATTGGCAGAGATGGGCACCACTATGTAATACTTCCCCTGTACAGATACAATAGACATGATTCGAACCTAAATAATAGTTAAATGTAGTAAAATAATTAGACATGGGTGAATGTTGAGTTTTTATCATAGCTGTTTTTAATGTAATTTCTTTAATTGGGAATTTACATAATGTAATTTTTAGTAATTGCTGTGTTTAGTAACCAGCCTGCAAAATTCTTGGAAATTTAACCACTGGCTCTCAGGAGCCAGAACGAGTTGGCTCGACATGCTGTGGATGAGCTAAAGCTCACACCAGGCGCAGGACGAAACCAGCACACGGAAGGGCTCAATCAACGGTAACCTGTGTGATTCTTGTCATTTATTTTTATTATGCAATTTATGACCGTAGGGGGAAAATCGGGAGAAAATAAACCACACTTTAAAAGTGCTTTTTATGAATTTAGTGTCGCTTCGTCTAACTGAGCAACACAGACTTGAGGTTTATGCAACGTGATTTACTCATAAAATGACTGTGCTTGGCATAAAGTCAAAACCGAGGCCAGAAAAAGAACTGAAAAATGTTGGGTTAAAAAGTTTGTGAAACTTTGGATTTATTGTGGTGTCGCCTGTGGTAGCGGGACGCTGGAGGCAGTTCCTCACCGGGGACTGAGAAGTGAAGGGGGGAGGCTGCGGAAACCGTGCAGCCCCGTGGGGGGAGGCAGCACCCAGGCGCATGCGCCGTCCGGCGATACACGCAGTAAATAATAGGATGAAGTCTATTCACTGCACACGTACGTATACACAAATGTGCACGCCAAGGAACAGTCTCCGTTTTACAAGGTACGTATTTGGAAAGGAAAATGATGGGCATACACAGAGGCACCATTGGAGAATTAATAAAAGTACTACAGACGAGGTCCAGAAAGTTTGCCTTACGATTTTTTGACTTGATGGTGGTGTGAAAGCGAAATGCATTCAGTAGAAAGTATACTTCAAATTGTGAATTTGGATCTTTTCCCCCGGCTAGTGGTCCATCTGCTCTCGTGGTGCTGGGTGTAGGCATCGGCCACAGCTCCCAGTCTGCCAGCGATCACACAGTCAACAACAGATACATCAGCTGCCATTCTGCACCCATATAGACATTCTGTTTGTCACTTTCAGTATACAGTATTCAATAAATTACATGAGATATTCAACCCTTTGTTATAAATAGGCTTCGTGTTAGATGACTTTGCTCAACGGTAGGCTAATGTAAATGTTCTGTGCATGTTTAAAGTAGGCTGATGAATTATTAACTCTACATCTGAAACTAATGATGTACTATATGTTGGCTAATGGAATTTAAATTTTAAAAAGGGGGAAAATGTAGACTAAGCTAAGCTATGACTTTGGGTAGGTTAGGTGTATTACATGCATTTTTGACGTGTGGTTGTTTCAACTTACAGTGGGTTTACTGGGACATAAGCCCATCCTAAGTCGAGGAAGAGCTGTATTTGCAAACAGGTGGGCAGGGTTAGGAAAACCACCAGTGATGGTGAAGTGGGCTAGAGGAGGAACAACCATGTGACCTGACGTGCCCTAGGCCCAAAGGGGCTGAATTGGTTGAGAGTGCCTAGAGAAGGCCACCTCACAGGGGCCCTGGGGATGCAGCCAACACCTGCCTCAGCAGAGCACCTTGCTATGCCACCTTCTGGGTCTCCTGACAGTGATTCCCGTGGGCCCAACCCCATCAGAAACCAGAGGGCAAGCAAACCATTGACGTCCACCCTACAGGTGAGCCTCCAGGGACCCAGAGCTGGACTGAGGGAAATGGAGAGTAGATCTGGAGGGGCAAACGGAAGGGGTGCATCACAATATTCTAGGATACAAATTGCACATAGTAGGATGGATGTCAATGGGGAAAAGGGAAAGAAAGTAAGGACTTGGAGTGTAGAGGACCATACTAAAACAAGTTCTTTGCTCTGATGGTGAGGGTAATCATGTCTTCTTGAATGGAAGAGCATAATTAACCCTCAGCACCTGAGCTCTCAAAGAGAAGGCAAGTCTGACAGTTGCTGGAAAAGCAGCAAGCTAAAGAAGTCTTTGGAAAACAGCCTTTCCCCTTGCGCTCCAACCCCCCTGTGAAGTCAGGGCTGGAGAGAAAATTGACTCCTTGTGTGAAAGAATGGGTTGGTCACAGGAAGGGGCCTCGGGCAAGGACTGCGTGACGGAAGACAAAAGCAGAAATGTGTGTGTGGGCAGTAGAATGGGTCTCAGGAGTAGTTGTAAAAATCTGTGTTTATCAGTAAAGCGGAAGAGAAGCTATGTGGACAATTAGGAAGGGATGATATTTTTCCTATGAAAAGAGAATGTACATACTTGCAAAGAAAAATGTCTGGCAGGCAATACACCAAAATATGAATGGTGGGTGTCTTTGGGTGTTGTATTATGAGTAGTTTTTATTTGTTTGATTTGCTTTCGTGTATTTTGTAATTTTCATAAAGTAAACATGAGTTATTATGTAATGAGGAAGGAGTTAAGTTAAAAAAGGTAATAACGTCTTTGAATAACATTAACAGCTAAGAAGTGGGATTGATGACATATGTGAGAATTATGCCACACTTCTTCACTTTGCTCACCTGCTCCTCCCTCCTCTGCCTCCAGGTTCTGTACACAACTTACACATGAATGAATTGATCGTGTCATTTGCAATATAGAAAATCTGGAGAGGCCCTGGCTCGGCTGAAAACAAGAGGGTTCTCAAGAGATTAAATTGTAACCACTGGGGCACCTGGGTGGCTCAGTCGGTTAAGTGTCTGCCTTCAGCTCAGGTCATTGTCACAGGGTCCTGGGATCGAGCCCCGCATCTGGCTCCCTGTTCCGCGGGAAGCCTACTTCTCCCTCTCCCACTCCCCCTGTTTGTGTTCCCTCTCTCGCTGTGTCTCTCTCTGTCAAATAAATAAATAAAATCTTTAAAAAAAAAAATTGTAACCACTGCTTGGGAACATTCTCTACCTGCCACCAAGAGGCCAAGTGGGGATCAAAAAGTAATCCTTCTTGGAATTTGCGGTTTATATTAGTTTCCTAGGGCAGCCATAACAAATTAGCATAGACTAGGAGGCTTAAGACAACAAGAATTTATTGTTTTACAGGTTGAGATGCAAGAAATCAGAAATCAAGGTGTTGGCAAGGTTGGTTCCTTCTGGGGGCTGTGAGGGAGCATCTGTTCCATGTTTTCTTCCAGCTTCCGGTGGTTGCCGACAGTGGTCCTTGGCATTCCTTGGCTTGTAGCTGCATCCCTCCGATCTCTCTGCCTCCACATAGACTTCTCAAGGTGTCTCTGTGTCACCAAGCTTCTATCTCCTTGTAAGGACACCAGTCAGTGGATTTGGGGACCCTCCCCAATTCAGTATGACTTCACTTAACTTGATCACAGCTGCAAAGACCCTATTTCCAAATAAGGTCATATTCACGGGTAATGGGGGTTAGGACTCTGACATATCTTTTTAGGGGGGGACACGATTCAACCCAACCCACCACAGTACCATTTGCCAAAACTTTTTTGCCTTAGAAAAAATTCAAGCACCAGAATTTTCCTGATGAAATAATCATGAATATTTATTTATTTATTTTAAAGATTTTATTTATTTATTTGACAGAGAGAGACACAGCAAGAGAGGGAACACAAGCAGGGGGAGAGGGAGAAGCAGGCTTCCCGCAGAGCATGGAGCCCGATGTGGGGCTCAATCCCAGGACCCTGGGATCATGACCTGAGCTGAAGTTAGATGCTTAACGACCAAGCCACTCAGGTGCCCCAATCACGAATATTTAAAACTTCTTTTTGGGGGCATCTGGGTGGCTCAGTCAGTTAAGCATCTGCCTTCGGCTCAGGTTGTGGTCCTGGAGTCCTGGGATCGAGGCTTGCTTCGGGCTCCCTGTTTGGCAGGGAGTCTGCTTCTCCCTCTGTCCCCCCCCCCCCACCGTTCCTTCTCTCTCTTGCTCACACACCCTCTCTCTCAAATAAATAAAATCTTTAAGAAAAAAACAAAAAAACCCTTCTTTTTGAAGTATAATCTAATACAAGGAAGTGCAAAATCATGTTTGGCTCCACAAATTGTCACAGGGAGACACACCCATATGCTGTCATAGACCAAGAAGCAGAACATGACCTTTCCTACAGAAGTTTCCCTCTTGTCCCCTCCCTTGATCCTCCCCTCCAACACCATAGATGCGGTTTTCCATTTCTGAAGTTACGAAACATGAAATAATGCAGTCTACTCTTTTGTGTCTTGATTCTTTCACCCAACATTGTGTCTGTGAGATTCATCCATGTTGTGTGTAGCAATAATATGTTCAATTCTAATCACTCTATAGATTCCATTGTATGATTATTCCACAATTAACTCTACTGTGGGTGGATACTGGGTTGTTTCTGTTTTGGTTTTCGCTACTATCAACAGTGCTGTGTTGATATTCTCGTATGTGTCTTTTGGTAGACAGACACACATGGCTCTGTTGAGTACATGCCAGGAGTAGAACTACTGAGTCACAGGAAATGTCCGCTAAGTGAAGTGGATACTGCCAAAGACTTTCAAAGTCCTATCACTTTACACTTTCTCCAGCAGCATAGGACCGTTCCAGTTGCTCTGTATTGTCACCAACACTTGGTATTGTCTTTTTAATTTTAACCATTCTAGTGGATGTGGATATCTTTAAAAATAAGATATTTCATGCAGCATTGTTCATAAGAACAGACAAAACAAAACAAAAACTGGAAAAGATTGAATGACTTGAAAAGATGCTTTTGATATATTAAGTTAAAATCAAGTTATAAAATTCTACGAACCCATTTTAAAAGACAGAGAGAGAGGGAGGAGAGAGATGGAAAAAAATCTATAATCTCCCTCTTCCTCGCCTTCTGTCTATATATGCCCTTAATGTGTCTGATTCCTCTGCCTGCAATTCTCCCCCCACCCCCCGAACTCTTTCCATGGATGCTCATTCCCGTTCTTCAGGCCTCATTTCATCACCCCTTCCCAGGAAGGCCCTCCCGGATCACCCATTATAAAACAAGCTCCATCTGACCTTCCTCTTAGAACCCAGGTGTTTTCCTTCACAGCAATGAACAAGTTTCTAAGTATATATAATGTTGTGTTGTTTACTTTCTCCATAAACACAGGAATCATGGGTGTCAGACCCTGGCTATGGGGCTCTCCTTACAGCAGGTGTTTGGACCAGACATTCATAGGGATCACATTCTAGTGGGGATGAGAGAGACAAATAATATGATTACAGATGGTAGTAAATCCTTCAAAGGACATAAAATAAATGACTGGGGGAAGGATGTGCTGAGGAGAGGGAGTTGAGACCTGAAAGAATGATAAGCATCCAGGTCTGCAAAGATGTGGGGGAGATTATTTTAAGCAGAGAGTGGAGCAAGTGCAAAGGCCCTGGGTCAGTTTGGCTGGAGGGCAGTGAAGGGGCTGGGCTGAGGGTTGTAGATGATGAGGTCAGAAGGGAAGGTGTGAATGAGATGAAGAAAATCCTGGTAGGCTGTGCTAAGGAGGTTGGATTTGGTTCTAAAAATAATGGTAAACCAGTGGAGAGTTTTAAGCGGAAAAGTGACATGATCTAATTTACATCTTTTAAAAGATCCATCTGGCTGCTCTGTGAGTTGTTAGGGTGTAAGAGTAGAGGCATGAACTAGGAGGCTATTTCGTTGGTCTCAGAGAGACACCAATGGCTGGGATCAGGATGGTAGCCGTGGAGATGGAGAAAAGTGAGTGGAATCAAGACATAATTTGGCGGCTGTACCACCAACACGTGTTGATAGATTGGGTGTGGTTTATGAGGAAAGAGAGAAATCAAGCGTGACTATTCTGGCCCAAGTTACTGGGTGAATGATGGTGCCACTAATTTTGATGGGCAAGAATGGAGGAACAAGTTTAGGGGAGAAAATCAAAAGTTTTGTTTTGCGTATGCTAATTTTACAATGAACTTTAAGCTGATGATTACACATCCACGTGGAGGTATAGCTAGAAGCTGAATGGATACGTGGGCCTGCACTCAGGGGGAGGGATTGGGGCTGGAGAGAAGTAGTTGGCTATCAGCATGTGGATAGTATCTATAGCCATGGGGCCAGAAGGGAACCTAGGGAGGGAGTGAGGAAGGGCCCACGTAGGGAGCCCGACACTCAGCCCAGGGTTTTTGAACATTCACAAACAATCGGAGGAAAAGCCAAGTCTTAGCAAAGGAGACTGAGAAGGAGCTTGGCTTTCTGTGATGGAAAAACTCAGAGTGTTTGGTGTTATGAAAACCCAAGAAGAAAGTGTTAGAGGGAGAGAATAGTCAATTGTGTCCATTGCTTCTGAGAATTTGGGTTCAAGGAGAAGGAAGAGTTCACCCTTGCATTTGGCAAGCTGAGGTCGTCGGGACCTTGGTAAGGGCAGGTTTATTTGGTTGGGGTTGGGGTGGGAATGGAAGCCTGTTGAGAGCTGTTGAAGAAAGACTTGGACTAAGGAGCAAGTGACTTCTTATATGCTTGCATATAATGATGTCTGTCACACTGTGGTTTCCACACCCATCTCCCCTCCTACTCAGGCAGCTCGCTATGCCTTGTTCATCTCCACATTCCCAATGTTTAATACAGTATCCCCGATACATAGTAGATACTTACTAAATTGTTGAGATGCTTTTAAAGAAAATCCTCGGTCCAACTCCCAGACCAGCCAGGTGCTGCACAGATGTCTGGGCCCATCACGGAAGCTCTTATTGTTTCATCTACTAAGTGGAAAAATTGAAAAACAGGGTGAACAATGTCAGCCTCCCAGGGTTATTGTGAAGATGGAATAAAATAGCAAATGTGACACCATTGGAAACTGCGGCTCACCATACAAACCTGGGTTGGGTTATTGTGAGCAGATGACAGAGAATCCGCCAGACTCCAGCTCTCCGAGGCACCTGGCACATTGTCCCCTGAAATTTTACTTGCAAAATCAATTCAAATTGGCTCCAATACAGATACTTTCTCATGAACTGAAAGTCAGCCAAAAGACACAGAACAAAGAGCCATAGTGATTGTTAGCATCTCACACAACAGGGCCGTGTTTACCGGAGATGCTGGTTTTAGGATCAACCTTCTCGAAGGAGGTCTTTATGCATCGACTGGGAAAGTGCCACCAGACAGAATCTTAATAGCACCTCCCAGGGAAACAAAATTGAAGGGATTTACCATTACCCATTAGAACCAGGAATTTACAAATGGATTTTAAGGGCTGAAGTGTGTTCATCTCATTTCCCCTCCCAGGTCTAGCTGGGGTGGGAGGGGGGGGTGCACAGATCAGGGGCTGCCCAGGCAGTGTCGGTTTGAGGAAGGCAGCAGTCTCCCCCGTTTCACGCTCTGAGTGGGCATCACCTTCAAGATCATCATTGCCATTATCAAAGCAGCATCAATTTCTGGAACCTAGGTGCTTTCTCTGTGCTCGATGCTTTACACTCATTACCTCGTTTGCTCTTCATCACCACTGCATGACATCAGGTCAATGATCATTCCCATTTGACAAAGAAAGGAGAGGCCCAGGAAAGTTAATCTGGACCACATTCCCAATATAAGAAGTGATGGAGTTGGGATTTAAATTCGAACCTTTACACTCCAAAGCTTGAGCTCATAACCACATGTCTATACCACCTCTCAGGGGAGGTTGTTTGGGTCCTTCGAGGCTGCAAAGATGGCCGTTGAGCTCACAGCTGACTCTGCCCAGGAAGATGGCGATTCTGAGTCCTCTCCACACATGCATACATATACACACACACCCCTCAACATCTAAGACCCAGATGAAGAGCTGGCTTCTTCTGGGTTACAGCTTGAGTTTGAACATTCTTTCCTGGCCACAAGTGCCCAACAGTCCGATTTCCCAAAAGAAGGCCCAGGTGGGGGTTTGTTGCCATCCAGTATGGCATATTTGATTGAGTGGAGTATCGCAAGCCATGGAATCATTTGCACAACACTCTTGAGCTCATTTGCTAGGAGGAAGTCTGTGGGTGAAGCTGGCACTTAAAACCTCATGGACTTTCTCCAGTCTAGAATCACAGAACCAAAACATTCACTGGAGCCGGCCTGCCTGTGTTCCAATGTTGCCTTTGTCACTGACAGCCGAATGATCCTGGGCATGGGTGACAAACTAAGATAACTGGCTGTTTACTAGGTACCAGACCCTGTTCGAAGTGTTCTCCATGAATGTACTTCTGAAATTGCCAATTCTGAGAGATCGGTTTTGTTATTATCATCCCCACTTTGTAAATGAGACAGCCAAGGCACAAAGAGGGGAGGGACTTGCCTCAGGGCATATGGCTAATTGTGAAGTGCAGGAATGAGAATCTGGGCAGAGGCCATGAAGCCAGAGCCTACCCTCTCTGCCACCATACAACCCTGCCCCACTCACCTGTGCCTCTTTGAGCCCTGGTTTGGGCATCCTAGCAAATGGAGGGCATCTGTAGGGGTAGTGCAGAGCTGGATTTAGAATCCCATTTGTGAGGATCCCTAGTTTCACCTAAATTTCATCGCCCTTAGTGGAAGTCATCTTCTAGAATATAAATCTGACTGGAGCTGTGGGCCCCAGATCATGCCATGTTTGAATAAATTAGTGTTGTCTCTTTAGAGTTGTGTTCTTCTTTCACCAAGGGATGGAGGAGAACACCAGGAGGAGGACACCAGCTCAAGAGGGTGTATCAGTTTCCTTTGTTGTAACAAAACACCACAAACTGGGTGGCTTAAAACACGAGAAAACTATTCTCTCACAGTTCTGGGGCTAGAAGTCCAAAAGTGAGGTATGGGCAGGGCGGTGCTCTCTATGAAGACTCTGGGGAAGAATCCTCCCTTGCCTCCTGCAGCTTCTGATGGTTGCTGTCACTTCTTGGTGTCCCTGGGCTTTGCGCAGCCTAATTCTAATCTCTGCCTTTGTCTTACATGGCTGTCTTCCCTCTGTGTGTTTGTATCCAAATTTCCCTCTTCTTATAAGGACACCAGTCGCTGGATCAGAGTTGACTCTAACGCTTCTTAACTTGAGCACACCTGCAAAGATCCTGTTTCCAAATAAGGTCACATTCTGAGGTTCCAGGTGGACATGAATTCGGGGGGGAGGGGGACACTATTTGATCCAGAATAGAAGGAAAAGGTGACAGCAGAGTGAGAAGCAGAGACATGGGTGTTGGCAGGAAGGGGAAGGCTGTCAGCTCTGCTTCTGTGCCTGGGCAGCATTCCAGCTCTGTACTCATCTCACCCCTCTGCGTCCATCTTTTCATCTCTAAGATGACAGGGTTGGTCTTTAAGGCCACATCCACCTGTAACATTTCTCATTTCCTAGGTGAGCAAGTAAGCCTCCCTGGGGGCCATGAAGCGCCATAGCAGTCTGGAAGACAATGAAGCAACAAATCCCATGACAGGTGTCCCATTCTAGATGAGTCTGCGATCAACAAACAGTTCTTCCAACCCCATGCCAGAACTTTCAGTGGCCACGTCTGAGGGGTCCTTGGGTGGGACCTGTTGTTCTTGGTCCAGATGAGACCATGGCTGATGGCGTCCCAGAGACAGCCCAGGAAAGGGCTTCAGAAGGAATAGAATCACAAAGAGATTGAGACTTGGCCTGAGAGGAGGGGTGAGAATGAGCAGTGTAAGTGATCTTGGTTAAGGGGGGTATGTGGATATATCTTGAAGATCCCAAATAGGTTAAATGCTGGATCCCTAAAAAGAGGTTTTAGATCTGCAGTGTGTGATGTTGGCATTAGAAGGTTGGCATATGTGTGTATTAATATATTAATACACACATATGTGTGTATTAAATGTGAATTCTCTTAGGACCAAACAAAATACATGGAGTGGCTTTGAATTTGTGGCTTCCAACAGTCACATTTATGTGCATGAATGCAAAAAAGACTGGACAGAAATATACCCAAATTACACAATTATTAGCATAATTTCAACTGATTAGATTTTTTCTTTTTTTTTTTTTTAAAGATTTTATTTATTTATTTGACAGAGAGATAAACAGAAGAGCACAAGCAGAGGGAGTGGCAGAGGGAGAGGGAGAAGCAGGCTCTGCACTGAGCAGGGAACCCGATGCGGGACTCGATCCCAGGACCCTGAGATCATGACCTGAGCCGAAGGCAGACGCTTAACCATCTGAGCCACCCAGGCGCCCTGATTAGATTTTTTTCTTTACACCGTTTTTATTTTCTAAGTTTTCTCCATGTATTTCTTTTTATAATCAGAAAGCTATGACCTTCTCTCATATGATGTTTTAAAATCAATTTAGTAACCCTTTTTATCTCCCCATGTAGAAGTTGTGAAAATGGGGGTCCAGACGATGACTTGCTTAGGAGTCGCACTGTTGGGAAATAGCAGGGCCAGGAATCCAAACTCCGGGCGGGGGGCGCGGGCGCTGATTTCCAAGCCAGGTCAGGGTCAGGCTTGGGTATGAAGGTTTGTCTGGGGTTCAGGGCTTTGTGTCTGTTTTGGGCATTGGGCTCCCTCCTTCCACCTGCCATGCACGTGTCTGCGGGCCTGGCTGCCTCTGGTCTCAGGCGGTGGGGTGTCTCATCTTCCTTCCCTCCTCTGTGTGAGGACAGTCAGCTATTTGTCCCGGAGCCAAGGACAGCCTATCAAGGGTTCAGACTCATTTTACTTCCTAAGCAGGGAAGAGGCCTTGCTCTGTGGAAACCATCAATTCGAGGGGATGAATTTAGCTGCCACCCCTAGTTGGCAGCGGGAAGGTGGGCAGGGGCCTGTCAGCCAGAGGATGCAGGCCTAGCTCCAAAAGGGCTTTTGTCTGAGGCCGGGCCCCAGGCCAGAGTGACATTCTTTGGGGGAGGCTGCCAGGGCCACCACTGAGTGGGGCACCTGCAGGGCAGGGAGGGAGAGAGAGCGAGCAAGAGGCCCGTCTTTCTTCCAGAGAAGAGAGAGCCTGGAGGGCAGAATCTGCTATTTGGGGGGCCCCGGGGTGCTGAGACCATGCCAGCAGGTGCTTGGGGCTTGAGAAGTGAAGCCAAGCCCCAGACTCCCACACTGCCCAGAGATGTGAACTCTTGGTTTTTGGCTTTTATTATGTTTGAGGAGAATCCCAACAAGAGGAAAGAAATCCACTCCTTTGACTGGTTTCTTATAAAGATCCCGCGATCACAGACCTCTCTAGTGGGAAGAAAGGTCCTATCTTAGAAGTCTTCTATTGTAACTCCCCCCTTAGGGCACACATTACCTTTTGTCAGGGATGCTATTGGTACCCCACCCTGGGCCCCTCCACAGGGTCAGGTGCACCCATTCCCCAGGTGCTGTGAGTGTCGGCTGCTGATGCTCACAGCTGCCCCACTCCGTGGAGAATTACCCTCTGTCAGGAACCATCTTATCTGGGAGGCTACCATCCCCCCCATTCCCAGCCCCCTTTGCGGCCAATTACTGACACAAGGGCCTCAAGGAGGCACCGAAGTCTGTGGAGCAGTTCATGCTCCACAGCCCCCCAGAGAATCGGGCTGAAGCTAGACTTTTCTCTTGGCTTGTGGCTTCTTTTTGATCCACCAGTAATTGAACCAGCTGGCTCTCTGGGGTTGTCATGCCGATCCCACTGGCGTCAAATATTGACACTTTTTTATTATGTCATCCCCTCCATAGTTTCCTAACATGGTAACTCAAATGGAAGTTCGATACAGTTGTCCGGCTTGGAAGGCATGTGTTTCCAAGCGTTGGCTTGACAGGGACACAGGAAGCAAATTCTCACGTTGTGTCACTATCTGTCATCCTGTAATTACTCACCAGGGCCGCTTCCCTTCTCCACCTCCTCTGGACCCACACAACCCATGAAGAGAAAAACGGATGATGACTTGGTGGGGAATAGCCTTTGCCAGTCCCCAGCTGGGCTGGGGACTGGGCATTAGCTGCCACACGTATTTTGAACCTGGATATTCTGCCAGACACAGCCCATTACCCCCCTGGCCGTGACCCATTTAGGTCATCCTTCTGTTTCTTCCTTCATTTATTCATTCAGCATTTATTCATTTTGTGCCAATCCAGTGCCAATCTCCCAATGATCATGAGGTAGGTGTTGTTACTATCTCCATGGTCACATCGGGGTGATTAGGGGTGGAGATCACCTAACTATCTTGACTGGTGTTGCACAAGGAGAGACTGGATTCAAACCACATGCCTGACTCTCCCAAACCAGTGTTTTTCACCATGATGCCACATCGCTCTTACTATCCACCAAAAGATTGTCTATGGATTGTAGTTTTCAACTGTTTGTATCTTCCTTCCCACCAACAATTCTTGTGTGTGTTTGGGGGTGGTGAGGATTAAGGGTGAGGTGAAGAGAGGTATGTGGTAAATAACTTGCCCACAGTCACACAGCTAGGCAGAGCCAGATCTCGGCCCAAGGTCTAGCTGATTGTAAAGAGCCCAAAGCCCACCTGTCTCCTCCACTGCGCCATGCTGTACCATTCAGCCTCTGGCTGCAGTCATCCAACCAATTGTTCTTTTTCAAACAGCCACTATATACCAGGCATTGTGTGGAGTACAAATGTCCATCTCCTCTGCCTCAAGGTGGGATAGATTCTGAAGTGTAGTTTTAGGTTCCAGAACTCCCTGGGGATAAGGTGGGAAGTTTAGATGTTTAGAGGAGGATGTTCTAGATTCTGGCGGGAGAAAGAGCCTCTGCCTCAGGCTTCCATGCAAGGTTGAGCATGTTGTCCACTGCACAGCTCTGGCTTGGACCATCCACTCTGTAGCATGTGTGAGCAGCATCCACGCAGCTGTGAATGGCAGCCGTATATCTGCTTTACAGAAAAAGTGTTGAGGAAAGTCAGGAAAAACATTATGCGGTCAGCCATCCAACCACCAAAATGGATTTTGAAAGCCTGCCCTAGACGTGATGGGCACCTCTTATCTCTGCTCTCCAAGAGTGTTGAAGTTCACTTATTAGGGGAAACAAAGCAAAGGAAAGGTAACAACACAGAGCAGCATGGGACAGCGGGCAATTTTGCCCCCCACAGGGACAGTTGGTGACACCTGGAGACATTTGTGGTTGTCATAAAGAGGGGGTGGAGGGGTATGCTATCAGCATCTAATGGGTACACCCCACAATGTATAGGACAGGGCAGAAGAGCAAGAGCATTGGGCCTGGAGTTAGAAGTTTGGGGCTGCAGGTCACCTCAGCCCCTGACCAGCCTTCTCAGTTTGGGTTCGAGTCTGGTGGTTTCCATGGCTGTCCATCCTCTGTGCTTCAGGCCCCTGGTTCAAGGCTCATCTTCTTTCCTTGGCATGAGTTTCAGGCTGAACTCCAAGGAATAAGATGCTTCAGTTTGACCCCAACGTGCTCATCCTTCTCTGGGCAGCCCTTCCGGATCTGATTCAGGCCCCTTCTCTGGCTCTGGCCCTACATAGAGTGTTCCTGGAAAATGGGACACTATTTTAAAACCCTAAGGTCTTATTGGTGTCCTGAACTTAAACCGTGTCTTCTTGGTTTGGTTGTATGACCCATCTGGGGTGGGGGCGCTTCTGGGGGGAGCCCTGTACAGGTCACATTTCCCTCATGGTCTTGTGAGTGAAAGGAAAATGTCTCAGCCCAGTTTTTCCCAGAAGTAGACCCTGAGCCAATGATGTGAGTGCAACTGATTCATCAAGGAAATGCTCCCAGGAGAAACAAATAAGGGAGTGGAGGAAGAAGGACAGGAACGAGGAAGAAGGCATGCCAGGGTATGATTTCAGCCAACGTCCCAGCTTCACTCCGACCCCACAGGGAACTCCGGAGCATAAGCTGCACCTCAGAGTTTGTCCCAGCTCAGATCCAAGGAACTGTGCCCTTGTGCCACCACACCCGCCCTTTATAGGAGGGCAATGCTGTGAGGAAATCGCAGGAGTCATTGGTTAGCCTGCAGAAGTGGGGACAGACACAGACCACTAGCTGGTCCAAGGTACTTGGGGGTTTCTAGATGTGGGCCAATAGATCCATCACAGGCTCAACTCTGTTAATCTTCTCTCTGTTCCAAGAAGTGATCACCAAGAAGTCTTCAAAAAGTAGGAGAGGGAAGAATTTAGTTCACCGATGTTCCTTTTGTCAAATCCAAATTGTCGACGTCCAGTCTTCCTTCTAAATTCCAGATTCTGACTGGCCCAGATGGCTTCCTCTTTCATTTCAATACCGGCCTAAACAAGACCCAGTTAAATTGATTTGCAGCAGAAACAAACCACAAAAACTTAAGCCAAATAGAAATGATTTTTGCATAATCTGGGGGTTTTCTGGATATCAACACATCCGCTTCCCTCGAAATCTGGGCAATCGAGTGTTGATTATATAACAGTCCCATCAATGAATCTTTGTTGAATACTCTGAAAGGTACCTCTCACTTCCTCCCCAAAAGGATAGCCTCTCTCCACGTACTACCAGCAGCTGATGTAGGATTTGCATGTTTGAATAATAAAGAAGGCATAGCAGTTTAGGCATGAATAATTTTTACGTTAAGAAACAAAAAAATGCCATATAGGTAGCCCACCAGAATTTAACTTTTAAATGTGGGGTACAATCTGTAATTGGCTCATCAAACATGAATAAAGTAACACCCCAAAGTGCCAAATTTTATACCAGTGACTTTCAACCAGGTGCCATCCTGCCCCTTAGGGGACGTTTGGCCCCACAGGGACCATTTTTGGTTGTCCTGGGTCAGGGGGAGGAGCCGATGGATATGCTACTGGCTTCTAATGAGTCGAAGCCAGCAATGCCGCCGAGCATCCCACCATGCACAGGACAGACCCCACAACAAAGAGTGACCCAGCCACAAACGTTAACGGTGCTGAGGGTTGAGACACCCTCATCTAGGTTAGTTTTATTTTCTGTGAATTTTGCACTGACTCTGTATCTAGGCCTATTTTCAATAGCTTTGAACTTTCAAACTCCCAGTGTTTAATGCTTTTGAGCACCAATTAAGAGTAGACTGCTGCTCTAGGTGCTCTGGAATTAACTTTTTGCTGTTACTGAATGAGGAAAACAACGAGGCACTCAGCAACATTGCGTTCCCTCCATCGGAGTTTTCTGAGTTCTGGCGCCAGGGCGTGTGACCAGTGTAGTGACTTTGTGTTTTGATAGCAGTCTGATGAGACAAGGATACACGCACTGGGGCTTGGAGCCTGAGCTCATATAGGGTCCTCCTCCTGCCACCTGCCTGGGAGGGATTCTCCGCTGCCAGCTCCTCTACCCACACCTGGTGACTGTTGCTGCCCTTTGCCTGGCAGGGGCTGGAGTGGGCATGGGGAGGGTTGAGTGGGGCATGTGCCCTCCATGCATCAAGTCAGGGGGCAGGGTCCTGGGGCACCCATGAGGGTCTGCAGTGCTTCAGAAGTATCCCCATGCTTGAGGGAATGCAACATTAAATAGCAAATTAAAAAAACACCATGGATTATGGACTGAATGTTTGTGTCTCCACAAAATTTATATGTTGAAGCCCTAACTCCCAAGGTGATGGTATTTGGAGGTGGGGCCTTTGAGAGAGAACCGGGTTTAGATGAGGTCTCGAGGGTAGGGCCCATGTTGTGATTAGTGACCCCATAAAAGGAAGAGAAATAAGAGCTCTTTCTTTCTCTCTGCCTTGTAAGGACACAGCAAGAAGGCCGCTGTCTGTAAACCAGGAAGAGGGCTCTCACCAGGAGCCCGATCTGCCAGCACCTTGATCTTGAATTCCTCAGCTTCCAGAACTGTGAGAAAATAAATTTCTGCTGTCTAAGCCCCCCAGTCTAGGGTATTTTGTTATGGCGGCCCAAGGTAAGACAGCATGACAGGTTGAGAGAGAGTAGAAGAAAGAAAAAAGCTTTTACTCCTCCTTTTTTTCCCCTCACACTTTTTTTTGTCATTTTGCACTGGATCCCAAAAATTATGCAGCTGGCCCTGTCTACAACAAATAGCTACTGCTCTTTCTTTGCGAGCAAAACCTTCCTGGTGGAGTTCTGAGGCTTCCCCTTTATTCTGGAGACAGGAAGTCTTCCCATAGCAGGGTACAACCAAATCTTTTTTGGAGGAAACTTCAGACCAGATCACTGATACATCCAACATATCATTGAACTACTTAATACCAAAATTATTAAATAAAAATAAAAAGATAGAGCAATAATAATAGTTTGGGTTCTCTTTCACATAGTTGTGTGTAATTAGGAGACTCAATTAGGATCTACTGGGCTTCTAGTTCTTCTTCTTTTATTGCCTTTGGCATCTCTGGACCTGGCCTTGTACGCCTTGGAGAGAAATTTATTGCGTGGTGCTTGATGGAATGCCTAAGGGACTATACCGAGCTTATGGGAACAGCTGTGTTTGTTCCTGTCTGCTAATTGTGTTTGTATATGGTAGGATGTCATCTTGTATTAGCTTTCATTATAACATTCCTCCTGGTGGTGAGTTTGTGGGGGCTAGAACCAGGGCATCTGCCCTCCTGTGGTCACTGGGGCTACTGATGTTTATCAAGAGTTCCTGATGGTCATTGAGTGGCTACCCTGGTGCAGATCATGGCTCACTGGTGGGCGATAGTGCTGTTGTATTTTATTGATTAAGTTCCTGAGGTGTGGGAAGAGGGTAGGGAATTTATTCCTGGTCATATGACCAGCAAACAGCAGAGCAAACACTTGGACTCAATCCCGACTGGCCCCAGAATATGAACTCTAGCCTCTGTTCCTCCAGTCCTGGTGATGCTCCCCGCTGGCCTCCAGAGCTCAGGTGTGAGATCCTTGTCAGGGGCTAAGAGGATTAAGGAACCCCTGACCCCTCTGTCTCAGGTCCTGTGAGACCACCCAGCTAAGGGATCAAGTAGGGACTGAATCCCCCCTGTCTCTGCTTCCCAAGCCTTGGTCTGGCCTTTCTACCCAAAAGTATGGGGGCTTTTTATCAAGTTCATCTGCCCACAAGGGGCATCTTTTCCAAATTCACAGAAGGGCTCTGAACAGACAAGCATCTGTTCAGGGTATAAAGGGGCTGTTGATTGTTTTTTCCACCTGCTTGACTTCCAGCTGGTTATTGTCCATCCTTGGGTGCTCAGGGCCACCCATACCCAGCAGGACACTCCTACCAAGAGGCCACACCCTTAGCCCTTAAAGCTAAGTAGACCCCACTGCTTTCTCAAAATGTGGCCCAAGAACCATCTATGTCAGAATAATCTGAGAGGTTGTTAAAAATGCAGATTTCTGGACCTTGTCCAGATTGCCATACTCGGATTCTTGAAGGGTAGGGCTTGGTAATCTGTGTTTTAACAAGTACTGCAGGGCAGCAGTTCTCTTCAGGGCATCCTGCTGACTGCTCTGTTCTTGGAGCACCTCCCTTTGGTGAGATGCAGACTCTGGCACACCAAGGCCTTAGGTAGCTGCTCTGAACCCTTGCTCTTGCCTCCTAAGCCCTTTGGATCCTGCTAACGCCTCTGGAACTTCACGTCCATATCCCTTCTTGCCTCCCCAATGTCTTGGTCACAGAGCGACTCAGCTCACAGTCCCCATCTCTGGGACACTCTCAGAGTCCACTTTGGTCCTGAGTGTCTCCCAAGCCCAGGGCATGGGAGACATGGCAGATCATGCCACACTGTTTAGAGGCTTCTGTCCCCTTCTCGGTATGGTTCCTTTGCTATCTTTGGCTCAGGCCTGCCTACAGCCTGTGGTTGAGGAAACAGGTAATGCTCTGGGTTTCTGGTTTATAGATTTTAGGAAGTATAGGGAAAACCTCAATTCTCATACGTGAGTCATTCAGAGTAAATGTTAGGGCTGAAAATGTCTTTAAAAAATTTTTTTTTTAGCAAATTAAAGCCAACAGTAAAAGGTTGCATGTTCATATTTTAATGCTAAATATGTTATTTGGTAGCACCCACTGAAGCCTCAGGGTTGAGTTGCTCTTCTCTAGGGGAAATGATTTAATTATTATAATAGTCATCATGGTAATAACTAACATACTGTTTTATAGGTTACTTATGTTGTATCTCATTTGATCCTCACAGAATACTAATGGCTAGTAGTTACTCTGTGCCAGGCACTGCTCTATGACTTTTATGGATGTTAATTCCTTACCAACACAGGGAGGTTCATTAATCGGCCCAAAGTCACACAGCTTGTGAGTAGTTTAGCTAGGATTGGCATCCAGACAATCTAGATTCAAAGTCTGGATGTTTAATCATAAAGCTATAACGTATCATATCAACCCAGGAAAGGTAGATTTTAATATTTCTATTTTACATATGAGGGACATGAATATGGAACAGACAAAGTGACTTGTTTGGATGAATCATTGTCACCTTCTTAAGGTGGTGGTTCAGGATGTTTAGAGCATATCACCTGAGTTTTAGTGGCCATGTTCTTTTTTTTTTTTTTTTAAGATTTTATTTGTTTATTTGACAGAGAGAGAGAGCACAAGCAGGGAGAGCAGCAGAGGGAGAGGGAGAAGCAGGCTCTCCACTGAGCAGGGAGCCCGATGTGGGGCTTGAACCTAGGACCCTGAGATCATGACCTGAGACAAAGGCAGACCCTTAACCGACTGAGGCACCCAGGTGCCCCAGTTGCCATGTTATTAAGACCAGTGGTAAAATGTCTAGGAGACTGAAGGGGGCCTGCGGGTGGATCTGGAAATCCTGGTGGTAGCTTCCAAGGTCAAGAAAATCCCATTTCTTGTTGATTTGGCTAGCATTTGTATGCATTTCTGAACATCTCTTGAGAACCAGTTAAGTTCACACTAATGCATATGTTTTTTAAACTAGGTATTGTGCTAGGCGTGGAGGATACTGAGATGAATACGTCACAGTTTTGGCTTCGAGATGCTCATGGTTTCATGGAGGAAGAGAGACAAAGTCAGGTAATGATAAACCATGTTTATATGTTGTGTGGGAACTATAAAGTGTTTTGTGGGATTATATGTGAGAGAGTGTGAGGAGTCATGAGATAAGGGTGGAGCTGGGTGAACAATAGTAAGGGGAGATTTTCTAGCAAAGTGGCATCTAAGGTTTAAAGGGATAGAAGTTTTCCAATCAAAAAGGGGGTAGGCAGGCATTTGCTTCTGTCAATTAGATAATTGTTTGTGATGTACCAATTCTCCTTGCCAAGAATAACTGGGAAGGCTAGATATAAATCAAACAAAAATCAAAAACAGTGGCTTGAAAGGATTGGAGCACAACCAAGGTAGGCATGACTTGTGAGACCAAGATGGTAGACAGAGGGAGCTGTAAAGAAGTGAATGATACCCTACACCGGTTTTCCCCTTAAGGTATTTACAATTTATCAGGAAAGAGGCTAAGTCAATTAGAAGGTGACTGCTAGAAGTCTAAAAATCTGAGCACAATTTTTGGCAATCTCAAGATACTAGAGGAATTCAAATTCTACCAAAAAGAAAAGGCCCTGGTTAATAGACCAGACTTATAATGACACCACTGAAGACTCTTGTCCTAGGATAAGGGCAACTGGAAATAGAGCAGGCCTTACAAAAACAAACTCACCCTCAAATTATCTCAATTTCTGATTGGATTAAGCCAAATTGCCCCTATACTAACTGCATCCAAGAAGAAAAGTAAAACCTCTCTAGAGAAATATAACATCATCAAGATTCTCTATAATTTTTCAAGACAATGCCAAGCCTTTAATAAATAATCACCAGATATTCCAAGCTAGAGAGTATAATGCTAAGCGAAATAAGTCAGCCAGAGAAAGACAAATACTATATGTTTTTGCTCATATGTGGAATTTAAGAAACTCTTAACTCTAGAGAACAAACTGATGGTTGCCAGAGGGGAGGTGGGTGGGGGGATGGGTGAAACAGGCGATGGGGATTAAGGAGTGCACCTGTCGTGATGAGCACCTGGTGACGTATGGAAGTGTTGAAGCACTATAGTGTTCACCTGAAACTAACGTAACACTGTATGTTAACTGACTGGAATTAAAATAAAAACTTAAAAAATTACCAGATATTCCAGTTAAAGAGAACCAAAAGATAAAAACCCAAAGGAAAAAAAATCAGACAATAAAAATAGACCCACAGATGATCCAGACCTTGAGGTTAACAAACATAATCTTTAAAATAACTATGATTAAGTGATTTATGACAAGGTGAGGAAGTAGATCTATAGGAAAAAATCAAATAGAAAATGTAGAACTGAAAAATCCAACAATTGAAAATTAGAACTTAATAGATAGATTTAACAGTAGATTTCATATGACAGAAGAGAGCATTTTTAAACCCAAAGAAAGGATGGTAGGAAATATCCAGAGTTAAGCACAGAGGGAAATTATGTAAACAACAGGAAAAAAAAACATAATGACATGGTGAAAGGGCTTAAAATGCCAGCAATTTAAGTGCCAAAACACGGAAGAAAACAGGGTGAAGAAATATTTGAAGATAAGCAGGCCGAATGATTTTTCAGGGCATTAAACTACTTCTAGTAGTCCATTATCCCATTTTGTGAAAGCTGCCAAAAGATATTATTATATCCATTTTACAGATGAAGAAATGGAGTCTCAAAGAGGCTAGGGGTCTTCATTCAGTTATTTAAATGCAGCTATTCATTTACTCAGCAAACTTTTATTGAGTGGAATCATTTGCAAACTTGTTCTTGTTACACAAAGCAATAAAGAGCTTTAGAAATGACAACTCTATGAGTAAATATAAATGAATTCTTATTTTTAATTTTTTTAAAAAAAGGTAATTAACACCAAAAAACTGTAGATTTTATAATATATGTGGAAGCACCAGTATGACACAAGAAAAGAGAGTGAAATGAAAGTATACTCTTATAAGCTCCTTAGATTATACATGAAGTTTTATAACACTACTTAAAGATAGAATGTGTTAAGTCAAAGATGCATAATATAAAACCAAGAGCAGCCACTAAAATATACTCAATAATCCAAAAGAAGTCAGGAAAGAGGAAAAAAAGAACAAAGAACAGATGGGATAAATGGAATATGAATAATAAGATGGTTGACTTAAATCCAGCTGTGTCAATAATTACATTAAGAGTAGTTGACCTAAACATGAGAATTAAAAGGGAGATGCTCTCAGACATAGTTTTAAAAATTCATCGAAGTGTCTACAATTTTAAAAACCTGACAATCTCAAGTATAGCCAAAAATATGGAGCAACTAGAACTCTCATATATTGCTAGTGGGAGTGCAAACGGTACAACCAATTTGGAAAACTGTTTGGCAATATCTATTAAAGCTAAATATATGTATATAATATAATTCAGTAATTCACTCAGTAGAAATGCATACATATGTTTACCAAAAAAATGTAAAAGAATGCTCATAGCAGTACTTTTGTAATAACCAAAACCCGGAAACCACTCAACACTAGACTGGATAAATAAATTTGGTGTGTTTATACAATGGAATATTACATTAGACAATAAGAAAGCACAAGCTACTGCCATATGCAACACTGTCGGTGAATCTCAAAATAATATTAAATGAAAGAAATCAGACAACAAGCATCTACTGTATGATTTCATTTATATAAAGTTCAAAATCGGGCAAAACCAATCGAAATGGAATGAAGGGAGAATATTGGCTACCTTTTAGGGTGTGGTGTCAGGAGAGAACAGGAGAGGCTGTTGGGTACTGATGATATTCAAATCCTTGATTTCTATAGCCGTTACTTGAGTATGTCAGTTCTATAAAAATGCATCAAGCTGTACCACTTTGCTATATTCATGTCTTGTGTCAATAAAAATTTTCCTGTTAAGAAATAGAGATGAATGACATTTTGGGCAAGAGAGATGGCATACGCAAAAGCACGGAGGAATAAATAATGTGGTGTGCTGAAAATCACAGGTAGCTTGATATTGCTACAGCTTAAAGCATGAGGTAGGTTATAGCAGGGCTGAGGGAAAAGGTTGCAGTGGGCAGGTCATCATGGAAGCTCTTATCTACTCTGCTAAAGAGTGCAGACTGTCTTCTGAGGTCAATTAAACACTCCAAGATTCTAAGGAAGAGGTGCCATACTAATATTTGAAATTTAAAAATATGTAATTACAAAATATTAAAAATATTCCCAGTGTCCATTGCTGCAGAGGGACCCAAATAGATGCATGGAGACTAGTTAAGACGTTCTAGCAAAAATCCAGTTGAGAGCTGAATGAAGATCTGAATCAGGACAGAGGTCGTGGGGCAGTCTCTGTAATATACAGAGAACAGGACTTCAGAACTACCTAGGAGATGATATTGGTAAGACTTTATTGGGTGTGGGAGGTGAGGAAGAGTGGAGTTGAGCGTGATTCGTAAATCCGTAGCACAGATGACCACAAGGCTGGTGGTTTTACTAAGGGAGGCAGAGAAACTTCAGGAGTTCAGGGAAGGGGCAGAAGACTCGTTTCATTTTCCACGGTTTGGACAGGTTTACAGATAAGGCAGCAGCCAAGAGGAGGGGGATTCTTTGAGAGTTATTCTGGGGTCCCTTGTTTCCTGGAATTGATGACCGATTTAAATGCCGGGTCTCTGATGTTCTCCACAAGCACTGTTTGGTTTTGTTGCCGTTTCTGGTCCTCACGCACAGTCAACCCACAAAGCCACGGTTGTCAGCAGCAGATCCAGCGGCACCGCTGCCCTGGGGTCTGAAAGACTTCATCTCGCTCCCTGCTGCTGATCCAGACAAAGGCTGTCTTATGCACCGTCTATTTCAGTCATTTTTATGAGTGCTGCGGAATATTTTCAAGCTATCCCTTTTAAGCATTATCTCTTGGCAGTTAAGAAAATAGATCCATTGCCAGCGCTGGAGTTTCTGAAAAGGGGTTTAAAAATAGCTCAGGGCGCTCTTCAGCTGCAGCGATTGGGAAATTGAGCCCTTTGCTTGCACTTTTCGCCGGTTTCCATTTCAACCCTGCAGCTGGAAATCGGTAGCTCTTCCTCTGTCGGGAACAGATGCAAAAGGAGGAAGGAAGGGGCCAGGGCCCTCTCTTAACTTGGGGTCACATTCAACAATCTGTGGACGCAGAGAGGCACCGGGGGTAATGGAGAGTAGGCGTATCAAACTTGGGGGTTTGAAAAAGCCTCTTCAATATTATGGTATCTCTTTATATTTGGAAATGGACAAAATAAGCCTATTGGTTTTGTCGTGCAAACTATTGGAAGCAAATGGAACAACACCACTGGGCTGGTAGGGATAAGTAGAAAACACACGCGCCAATAGCAATGCTCTTGTTGCACTTGGTTCACGGAGTACCTATGACAACGCTAGAGGTGGCCGTCAGCGCCCTTCCCACCTTCCAGGGGTGAACACTGAGGAGGAGAATTGTTGAGGGACCCTGTCCGCCCTCACGGAGCCTGGGAATGGGGGAGGGAGAGTTACGGCATAGGCTCCAAGCCCCTGCTCTTAGCCGTGGCTCTATATTGCTTTTTAACTGGGAGGGGTGCACGAGATTTTATCAATTCTCAAAAGGGAGCATGAGGTGTTTATAAGCAGGAAAAAGACCCAAGAATAGAGATGAACAAATCTCTTCAAGCATGGCTCTGCCCTGACGCCACTCAATATGAGTAAATGAATGAGTGCATTTTAAGTGAATGAAGTCCCCTAGCCTCTCTGAGACTCCGTGTCTTCATCTGTTAAATGGATACAATAGTATCTTTTGACGGCCTTTATGAAATGGCCGTGAAGATCAAGGCGGACAACGGACTCCTGGAAGTGGTTTAATCCTCGGGAAAATCATTCAGCACCGCCGCTGCACCCGGCATTGCTGTAGGTGCTGGGGGATACATCCGCGAACCACGTAGACAAAATCCCTGCTTATATTCTATCGGGGAGAGATGGGAACATTCTAAAGTGTGTTAGAACGGTCTATACACTCAGGGGAGAAGGGCTATGGGAAAAAGGAGAAGTGGAGGAGGGTATAGGTGACCTCACTGAAAGGTGCCATTGTGTGGACAGTTTACGGTGAAGGAGTTCGCTCTGCAGACTTGCGGGTGAAGAGTGTGACAGGTAATGAGGCAGATGTGCACCTGCCGGGTCCCGGGCCAGTGGGGCTGGTGCCCAAGAGCAAGGTGGGGAGAGGGGAGGTTAGGGAGTTCGGGGCGGTCTGGGGTGGGGGGTTGGGCGGGGGGATGATTTGGGGTGTGTACTGACATGGACTTCCACTCTGAAAGAAATGGGGCCGCTGGGGGTGTGACTCGGAAGAGTGACTGTGCGCCTGACGTGTTTTAAAGGGATCCCGCGGCTGCTGTGTTGAGAGTGGATGTAGGTGGTACTGGTAGAGCAGGAATATGAGACTAGCTAGCAGGCTGTCTCCGTAATCCAGAAATGGGGTCAGAAGTGTCCCCTTCTGCATGCATTGTGAAGAAAAAAAACAATGGGATACGATGGGGTGGAAGGAAAGGCCAGAAGGTGTGTGTTCCAGAATCCAAGCTAGGAAAGTAGATCGATGAGGAGGCAGTGAGCACGAGCACTGATGGGATGTGCTGAAGGAAGAGGGGGGCGGGTAGAGAAGCCAGAGGCAAAGAAGAGTTCTCTCTCTCTTTTTTTTTTTAAGATTTTATGTATTTATTTGAGAAAGAGAGAATGAGTGGGGGGGAGGGGCAGAGGGAGCAGCAGGCTCCCCGTTGAGTGGGGAGACCAACTTGGGGCTCGATCCCAGGATCCTGGGATCACACCTGAGCGGAAGGCAGACACCTAACTGACTGAGCCACCCAGGCGCCCTCGTTTTTGTTTTTTGTTTTTTTGACTTTTGACTATGATAAAATATACAGAACATAAAATTTACCAACCTAACCATGTTTACATGACTTTACAACTCAGTATATGTTAAACATATTCACACTGATGTGCAACCAATCTCCAAAACTGTTTTCACCTTGCAAAACTGAAATTGTACATCCATTAAACAGCACCTTCCTGTTCCCCCCACCCCGCCCAAGCTCCTGGCACCCATCATTCCACTTTGTCTATGAATTTGGCCACTCTAAATAATTCATGCAATATTTGCTTTTTTCATGACTGGCTTCTTTCACTGAGCATAAGGCCCTTGAATTTCATCCATGATGTAGCATGAATCAGAACTTCCTTCCTTTTAAATATTCCATTGTATGTATATACCGCATGTTGTTTATCCATTCATTCACTGATGGACACTTGGGTTGCTTCCACCTTTTGGCCATTGTGAGTAATGCTACCATGAACATGAGCTGTAAATGTCTTTTTGAGACCCTGCTTTCAAATCTTTTGGGTATATATGCAGAAGTGGAAGAGCTGAATGAGGCAGAGAAAAGTTTTGCTGCAAAGGGAAGCCTTAAAAATGTGGGGGAGTAGTTGGCAGCAGAAGTGAGATCATGAGAAGGTTTTTGGTTTTTGTTTTAAAGTATGGGACAAATAGCAGCATGTTTTCATTTGATGGGACTGATCCCGTAGAGAGAGAACAAGTGAAAATGAAAAATTGCTGGAGCCATGTTCTTGGGTAGGTGGGGGGGATTGGATCTCGTGTGCCAGTGGAAAGACTGGCTCATTGGGGGAAGGCAGAGTTTGTGGGTGCAGGTGTAGGAAGGGCTAATGGTTGATGGCTGGATATGTGGATGTTCTCTGATTGCTTCCATGTTCTTAGCCAAGTAGAAAGCAAGACGGTCAACTGAAAGTAATATATAATGACAGCAAGATCAGCTACCCATCTTGAGAGCTAGACACTATGCTAGGAGCCTTATTTCATGACCTATACACTTCTCAGTTAGCCAGCAAAGCAGTTATTATTTTTTTTAATCCCCGTTTTATGGATGAAGAGAATGGAGATTCAGAGAAGTTAAGAAACTTGCCAAAGTCACACAGCTGATGAACAGAGGCCCTCACTTTCTATCCAGGTTTGTTGGACCCTGGAACCCGTACTTTTTCTGCTACACAGCACCAAGGGTCCTCATTTCTCTGACACCTGTCCTATCTTGGAACCACAGTATCAAACTTCAGGGACCAAGGTGTCCGGGCCTCCTCCTCAAATATCGAAATGAAATTTTAAGTAAACTTTGGTGCAGAATTGAGTGGTAGGGGTGGAAAGATAATAAACAGGGAACAACGGAAAAGGCAACAACTCTATTTCCTTAAAATGAATTAAGTTGAAGGTGAGTGCGAGAGGCATATTTTTCCCAGTCCCACTAGTGAGAAGCTCGGAAATACCAGGTTGCCAAGCATCAGCGGCCAGAGCGCTCTCCCCTTGGGATTATGCTTTGAATCAATGCCCCCGCCGCACCATGAGTTACATATGAGTATCACCTCCATCTTATAGATGAGAAAACAAGGTTGCCAAGAAAACACCTTCGGAAAAGTCGTGGAGCTTCGTGGAGCTGCAACTTGAACCCAAGTCTCTCTAGCACGGGGCGCCTGCATGAGAGGAGGAAGCCAGGCTGAGAGGACACCCCCAGCCAAGCTAGTTTGGCACCATGATCACAGCTGCGCTGGCTTTAGTTAATAAATCTCAGCTGCAGTCTTATTTTGTAAAGTAGGGACCATGCTTTGTTTTCAAGGGTTGCTGTCAAGACTCGAGGTGAAAATGTGTAGCTGTTGAAGACCCTCAAAGGGTCAGAAGAGAAACCTTTGGAAAACACTAAGGTGACTTGTCACAATTTAAAGGGAGACCTTCTCTAAACAAATGATCTCACATGTTTCACTTCTAGATACCTCTTCTGCAGAAACATTGGCTTATCTCCCAGAGATTTGTATATAAGGAAGTTCGTTGTGGCTATGACTACAATAGAGAAAGATGGGAAACAAACTTGAATGTCTGAGGATAGACAAATGGCTAAATATCTATTTGGTACATCCATGCAGTGGAATCCTAGGGAGCCACTGACAAGATGCCAAGGTTCTAGGAGGACCGTGGAAAGAGCTCCAAGATACAAGGTTAAGTGAACAAAACAGTATAATTTGATCTTATATTTATAAATGGGGTGATATATAAAGTGGGATTTTATTATTATTATTATTTTAAAGATTTTATTTATTTGAGAGAGAGAAAAAGAGAGAGAGAGAGAGAGAGAGCATGAGCCGGGGGAGGGGCTGGAGTAGAGGGAGAGCAAAATGGAGAAGCAGACTCTCTACTGAGCAGGGACCTCAACACGGAGCTCGATCCCAGGACTCCAAGATCATGACCCGAGCTGAACTGAGCCACCCAGGCACCCCAGGATTTTGTTACTTTTTAAAAAAGATTTTATTTATTTTAGAGAGAGAGCTGGAGGAAGGGGCAGAGGGAGAGAGAGGGAATCTCAAGCAGACTCCCCACTGAGTGTGGAGCCAGACTCAGGGCTGGATCTCACAACCCTAAGATCATGACCTGAGCTGAAACCAAGAGTCAGATGCTTAACCGACTGAGCAACCCAGGCGCCCCTAAGTTGGGATTTTAAATAACATACCTATATTTACAATACATATTGTAATATATAAGTGAACATTTAAAAATCTGATTACATATTGTAATGTATTCCTAAATGCATGGAAAAAGTCTGGAAAGATTTGACAAGCATTTGTTATCATGGAACACTGCTGGGGGAGGGAATGGGATTGGGGAGAAGACAACGAATTACAAAAGAGAAATTTTAAAGGCTTTATAAATACAATTGGTCTTTAAAATTTTTTTAAAGAATTATGTTAATGTACTCATTTACTACTTATATCCCTAGATCAGACCATCAAGTACTATGAAAACAAGAGTAACAATTCCTAATGGTGAAATTTCCAGCACCAGGACAGAGGTTGTGTCCCTTTCACTGAGACCCAGGACTCCCCGGTTCTATTAGTTCTATTGATGCCGCTGACACTCTCTGTGTGACTTTGGACAAGTCGCTTTCTGTCTCTGGGCCTGTTTCCTCCTGTAAAGAAAAGATTGAACTCGAGTACCAACTGGTAAGCCTTTTTATGATTAACTTCCAAGCATCTGACCTCTCTTTGCAAGTGCATTTTTGTGGGTGGAAGCCCAATATATGAAACAGAAGAAAGTACGTCAACAACCCGACCATTTGCGCCCCAGACCCCTTTCAGTGCTAATGTTTCCTGACTGTAGTTGAATGCAGCGGACCAAATCCACCAGTCAGAACTTTGCTGCCTCGCCATTGAGTGGAGAATCACGGGGTGATTTTAAGTGACCCACAGAAGCTCACATCTACCAGTTGCTCTTGCCGTGTTTCCCTGCGTATTAAGCCCAGACGCTGGCGGCTGCATGAGGGCTCAGGAACTGTTTGGGCTCCAAAGAGACCTTTGCTATTTCTAGAGCATTCTGTGAGGACCCCAGGTCTTTGGAAGAACTCTCCACAAATGGTTTTCAGAAGAATCAGGTCCCGGGTTATTATGCTCAGAACCTTCCAACCCCACTGCTAGCCCCTGACCCAGAGCTACAACGTTGGGGCTATTGCAGGAAGACAAGGCCACCTGGGGAAAGGATGGAGGCAAGGGGAGAGGTCAAGTGCAACACACATCACGTTGTGAAATATGGGGAATGTTCATCAGGGCCCTTTCCCTGTTCTGAGGGGCTTCTACGGCATTGGCTCCAGCCTCCTCAGGTGACAACTGTCATGATAAGGATCCTTTTGTCTCCTTTAGGAGCAGGGCTAGATGCCCCATGATGTTCTGCATCATCAGAGCCCACAGACTGTCACGCCTGTGTCCTGAGTAATAATGAGCAGCACATCACCCAGAGCAAAGCCTGGGCCCTAGGCTTGTTGGATCCCATTTACACCTGGCCCAGATTGACAAGACTCAAAGTCAGAGGAGGTGGGAACAGCAGGAGCGCAGTGCCTGAGGAGGGAGAGGTGGATGTGCCGCCCATTCAGTGGGCTGGCCCTTCCTGGCTCAAGTCTTCCCTGTGGACGGAAGCAGAAGGTTGGCAGCCAGCGTTCCCACACCTCCCTGACTTTCCCCGCCCATTTGTAGGATGCAGAGCTAGGGCCTTGGGTGAATGACTAGTTATAGCCCACGGCCCCACTCCCACCAAGGCACACCAACCTGGGCTGCGGGTCAGGAGACCTGGCTTCAAGTCCCAGGTGGGTCACATTCTCAAAGTGAAGCTAGTCACACATGTTCCCTGGTTCTCAGTTTCATTTTCTTAAAGGGTCTTGGATTAGAGGCTTGCCAAGGCCCCCGTCAGCCCCGAAGTGGCTCTAGCACTAGACTGTAGAGCCTTCACAGGGTTCCACATACTTAGTAAGAGGAAGGGAGTGAGCGATAAGGGTTAAGTGGGTAGACCCTGGGATCAGAATTCCCGAGTTTAAATCCTGACTCTCCTTTCCTTGCTGTGACTTTTTTTTTTTTTTTTTTTTAAGTAGGCTCCATGCCCAGTGTGGATCCCACCAATGTGGGGCTTAAACTCACGACCCTGAGATCAAAACCTGAGCTGAGATCAAGAGTCGGACCCTTAACCAACTGAACCATCCTAGCGCCCCTCCTTGCTGTGACTTTTAAAGGTTTTCCACATCGGCAAAATGAAGGTAAGAACTGTAGTTACTTCATAAGGTTGTTTTGAGGAATGCGACAGATAATCTGCCTCAAGCTCAGCACCTGATGCAGTAAATGTTTAATACTCCTTAGCTTATTATTTTGCATTTCTCCAGTCTATCATGATGCTGAGATCAATAGCAGACAGGGGCTCAATTGTTTCTTGATAAAACACGGTACCTCACCAGAGATTCAGTTCTACTACAAGCCAAATCATATACCCCATAAAGTTCATCCGTTCATTCGATACTAACCCATCAATATTCATTGACTGTCTTAGGTGATGTCTTCTGACTGAGGATGCAAAGACATCAGATCTTACTCTAGAATTTACTCTGATACAATCCTAATATAGAACACACTTTATTGAGTAAGAAGTATTTGCTGAGCATTTATGGAATCCAGAGAACTATCCTGGTGTCACTGGGGTGTCCCTATGAAGGTTCATGTCCTGCCCACAAGGAGTTTAGAATTTCAATGGAGAGGAGGCCCCCACCCTCCCCTCCAGGATCCCCAGTGGTGACTAATTTGCACATTTGTGACAGATGCTGAGCATTTATGTGTCAGGGACTGGGTCTGGAGTGTTCCATGCAGTATCTCACTCAACCTCAGGAGGTGGTCCCTAGTGTTCACCCCATTTCACAGATAAAGGCACTAGTCTCAGTGAGAGGAGGTAACTTGTCAAGGGTCCCATAGCTGGCCAGAGGCAGAGGTCTGTCCTCTCTCACCAGACCCCATTGTTCAGTCTGCTAGGGCTGCTGTAACAGAGGACCACAGGGGGGTAACTTAAACAACAGAAATGGATTGTCTCACAGCTCTGGAGGCTGGGAGTCCGAGATCAAGATGTCAGTAGGATTGGTTCCTTCTCGGGGTGGTGAGGGAGACTCTGTTCCATCCCCCTCTCCTGGCTTCCGGGGTTTCCAGCCATCTTTGGTGTTGCCTGGCTTATAGGTGCATCACCCCAATCTCTGTCTTTGTCTTCATATGACGTTCCCCCTGTGTGTGTCTGTCTCTGTGTCCAAATTCCCCCTTTTTATAAGGATATAAGTCATATTGGATTAGAGCCTCCTCTAATGATTTCATCTTAACTTGATCATCTACCAAGACCTTATTCCCAAACACGGTCACATTCACAGGTACTGGGGGTTAGGACTTCAACATCTTTTGGGGGGACATGGTTCAACTTCTAACACTTACCTTCAGGACTATGGCATCCCTCAACTGGCTGATCTTCCACTTCCTTTCAGAGACAACCTCAGTTAGCATGGAGTTTGATCTCCTCCTTGACATTCTAATTAGCTTGTGCCCACCTGTATTTGTCATAAGGCCTCTGTGTGTGGAGGAAGGTCCCCGTGGTGCCAGCTACTTTCCCCACTGAAATGGATCAGCTGGCGGGGGGGGAGGGGGAAGGCAAAGAAGGCAGGTCACCTTCTACATATCAAAGTGTAACTGCAACAAGAATGATATAACATTGACTACTTATTGATCAATTATTATACTCCAGTCACCGAGTTAAATATTTTACCCGCATCATCTATTTATTTTGCATAGCAACCCAAAAAGATAGACGTTACCATATCATTTCCTAGATGGAAAAACCTAAGGTTCATAGAGATTAGGTTCTTGTCTAAAGCCACTGACCCCAAGGCTTAATCAACACAGTATCAGGCATAACAATTATGAGATATTAGCAAATATTATTTTAACTATTTTGCCTCCTGCCCATGGAGCTTTTGGGTTAAAATAACACCCCCTTTCCCTCCCCTCTATTCTGGTTGATTGGGAACCCTGCCCAGGCCCTATTAGTTCATGCCCTGGGGCTGTGGATGAAACTGGTGAGTTGCAAGGGCAGTAGCCGCAGGCAATTTGACCTTGGAACAAAGCTGGGCAAGGCCACGGAAGAGGAAGTCTGTCCCAAGGGTCCACCCTGTGCAGTTTCCCCCGCTGAGCTGTAGGACCTTCATGCATTCCACTCCCTCGTGTGGGCTGCGAAGGGGGCCCAAGGTTTATTCGGTAGAATACACCATTCTGTAGGAAGCACCATTGTTTTCATTGTTTTAGAAAGTGGGCTAGGGCAGCCTTTCCCAGGGCCTGAGTCCTTGGATGGAGACAGAGCAGAGAGGCCAAGGGCAGGAAGAAGCAGGGCCGGAGTTGGAGGACCCAAGCCAGGGCCTCTGTGTGCCTCTTGGGCTCTCCGAATGGTTTTTTTTCTATAAAAGTAATCAGTGATTGTTTTCAAAAACTATGGAAGTGTATAAGATAGAAAAGCAACCGTTTTCACAATCCCAGCCATTGGTGTATAGGCTTCCATAATTCTGCTATTCACAAATAAACATACACATGGACAGTCAATAAAAAGGATCGTATCACTCTTCGTCTGCTTTTGCCATTTAGCTATATAGAAGCATTGTGTTCTGTCTCTACGGACTGACTGATACTCTGCTAACGGCTGTGTAGGGTTTGATGGTTTCACTGTGTGGATGAAACACAATTTATTTAACTAGACCATGTAGATAGACGTTTATATTGTTTCCCATTTGTCATTCTTACAAGCAATATTGAAATAAAAATTCTTGTACATAAGTCTTTGTCTTCTTACCCAATTATTTCTTTGGGATTAATTCTTTTAAAGGTGGGGTTGCAGGGGCAAAGGGTAAACACATTTATTTATTTATTTTTAAAGATTTTATTTATTTATTTGACAGAGAGAGAGCACAAGCAGGGGGAGCAGCAGAGGGAGAGGGAGCTGAGCAGGGAGCCTAACGCGGGACTCGATCCCAGGACCTCGGGATCATGACCTGAGCTGAAGGGAGATGTTTAACCGACTGAGCCACCCAGGCACCCCGGTTGTTATTTCTGGGTTGACCTCTATAAGCATTAGATATAATAACAGTCCCACCAATAGTATTTGAGATTACCTGTTTTCCTTCCTCTGCCCACTAAGCATTAGACATTTAACAGGAAAAAAAAAAAATCTATGTCTTGTTTTAAATGACATTTTTAAAAACTCATGAGTGAGGTCAACCGTAGTTTCATATTTTTGGTCTACCTGTGTTTCCTTTTCTGTAAATGCTGTTGTTAATGCTTCTCTACTGGCGGTGAACTCATGTGATCCTGAGGAAATTATATCCTCAGCTCATCGCTTTACCAAAGACGATCTTTGCATTGTTGACTTTAATAGTCTGGAGAAAAGGGACCAGTGGCCGTGAAACTCGGGTCGGTTATTATCATTCCTTCATGAATTCGGGGCCATTCATTCATCTACTCTTTTATTCGCTTGGAAATTATTCCTGGAGTAATCCGTTGCTCTGGTTTACTCATTAATCATTTTTTCACATAGTTATTGAGCACCTGCTGCCTTGGAAATGCCAGGTCCCCGGGGGTGGGGGTGGGGACTCAGAGAGACTCGGTGGGGATTACTCTCCTCGCCTAGTGGGGACATTGGTCCTGTACATGGTGTCCCAGGAATTCCTAGCCAGAGGGGCAGTGGGAATGGCGGGAGAGGCTGTGATCTGGGCAATCTTCCCAGACGTGGTGTCAGAGGATGGGTATGATTTTCAATAAAGAAGGAGCATGAGGAGAGCCCGAGTTCTCAGGGGAGCACGGGGCTAGGAGCTGAGAGGCCTGGGGTCCCCTCCCCACTCTGCCACTGGCTTGTCCATAAAGGGAGTTGCTTTCAGAAAGGTCAGAAGGCCATCTCTCAGAAAGTGTGGCCCCAGCTCTGTGTCATTCCATGAATTGCCAGCTCTTTGTGGAACATCCCCCGGTTTTCAGGTGCTCTGCTAGGTGTGGGGGCAGAGGGAGTGAGACGGAATGATCTCGGGGCAACAGGAAGGAGACCGGGAAGGGCGGACGGCACAGGAAACTGCTGGAGAAGAAATGAGCTGCTGAGATAGTCTCTTTGTTTCTGCTTCATTCTTTTTGACGGCTGCCAAGCAATTCCAACTTCTGGGTGCTCCATAATTTGTTTACCTGTTTCCTGAGGAATGAGAATTTGCGAATTTTTGTCACAGACCATGTCACTATGGAATTTTGTGCACTGACTCTTGAGTGTAGGTGAGCATACCCCTGTAGGGCAGTTTCTTGGTGGCAGGAGTATATGTACTATAGGTTTTGGTAGCTTTTGCTGAATTGCCCTCCCCAAAGGGGCCTCCCGATTTTTAGGATGACTGGGGCACAAGGAAGTTAGGTTGCTTGCCCAGGGCCATAGCAATGACATGATTTTTCACGGTGGTTCTGTCTTCAAGTCTCTATTCTTTCCATTGTTCTGTGCTATAAATTCCTGGAACTCTTTCCCCCTAACTCTCCGATGTTTCTGTTTTGCTCCTTCACTCCACAGCAACTAGTAAGAGAAACCTTGCAATGACAGGGCCTGAGGTCTTTGTTTGGGAGACAGCAAAGAAATGGGGGCAGGGGGCTAGAGTTTCACTTCAGGGCTGGCACTGGGTAGGGCACAGGGCAACCCCCCCGCCCCGGCCGCCAAGATCCAGCCGGAAATGGCAGATCAAATGTGTTGTGAGGAAGCAGCCGAGCCTAACAAGGAGCTCAGGGGGCTTCCTGGGAGAACTGGGAATTTCCCAGACAGCCTGCACCTTAATCAGAAAAATCTTCGATACAGGGTTGTCAGCTCTGAATTCTTCCTACCAGCTGAATTACCGGGGCTCCTTGGAACATCTCTGCCCAAAGGGGTGGTGGTGAAGAAATCAGTGTCAAAACATTTTTCCCAGGTCTCATGGGATTGAGTTGTAATTCCCAGCTTCTCCCCGTTTTCGCTTCTGCTCATCCTCCCAGCTTCCACATGTTATTCTTACAAAGACGTGAAGTGACAATTCACAAAGTTGGGAGCTCCCACAGTGAGGTTCTGCATCCCTCAGTGTCTGCTGCCATGGTGAGCTGGAGTCAGACAGCCAGGGCTCAGATCCTGGCTCTCAGTCTTCAGATCCCCGGGCAAGTGATTCAGCTTCTCATCATCTGTGAAATGAAGAGACCAATATACCTTGTCATAGGGTTGCCATGAAGATTAGGTTAAATTGGCATTCTTTTCCCTTTTCCAGACTCCCCAGGTTGCTCAGGTGATGGCTTCTGACATGTGGCCCAGAGGTGGGATAAAAGCATAGACAGCACTGATGGAATGCTGACCACATGCTAGGCGGTGTTCTAAGTATTTACATGTATTACCTTAATTTTCCATTGCTTCGTAACAACAAATTACCCCAAAATATAAACAACAAATATCAAACACTATTTTATATCTCTTGTGGTTTTTGTGGATAAGGTGTCTGAGAGCAGCTTAGCTGGGTGGTTCCAGCTCAAGGTCCCCTGTGAGGTTTCGGTCAAGATGGTGGCCCGGATTGCATCATCTGAAGGCTTGCCTGGGGCCGGAGGGTCCGTTTCATCTTCTTCTTCTTTTTTTTTTTTTTTAAGATTTTATTTATTTATTTGAGAGAGAGAGAGCATGAGCATGGGGGAGGAGCATAAGCATAAGAAGGAGACGCAGACTTCCCACTGAGCAGGGAGCCAGATGCAGGGCTCGGATCCCAGGACTCTGAGATCATGACCTGAGCTGAAGGCAGATGCTTAACTGACTGAGCTGCCCAGGTGTCCCCAGAGGGTCCATTTCTAAGATGACTCCCTTACAGGCCTGGCTCATTTGGGCTGGTTGCCAGCAGGAGGCTCTCATTCTTTGCATGGCGACCTCCTTGCCAATTCAGAGTGCTGCTTAAGTGTCCTCATGACCTAGCAGCAGGCTTCTCCTAGAGTGAGTGCTCCAAGGGAACAGACTGGAAGTTGCAGTGTCTTCTATGACCTAGTTTCAGAGGTCACACTGTCATTTTTTGCACAATCCTATTGGTTACACCAGTCAGCCCTATCCAGTGTGGGAGGGGCCCACACAAGGATACAAACACGGGGAGGTGAGGATCACCGGAGCCATCTTGGAGGCTGGCTACACATGTATTAACTCACTCAGCCCCTGCCATGCGCCCAGGGAGGCTTAGTTAGAAAAGACTGAAGTGAAGAAGGAGTTGCCGCCATGTGGGAGAGCCATATGAAGTCGTAGAGACAGCGCCCCATGCCAACATGTGCAGCGTGAGGGTGGAGTTTCCTTGGCCAATGGCAGTAATGACTGGTGGAGAAGCCCAGGTAGAGGTAGTTCATGAATTGTTCCTGGCTGTGTTGCTTCTGAGCCGGAATCTTTGGCCCTGCTGGAGATTCTGCGAGCTACCAAATAAAATATGCCTGATGGCTTAAACTATCTGGGAAGGGTTCTATTATCGCCATGAAAATCCACAATGACTGCTACAAATGTTCAGAGCACAGGGGGCATATTATTCTCATAGGCCGAATATAGTGAGTAAGAGAGAGCCATCAGCATAAAGTGATGGCCAGAGTGCCTCATCATCTTAGGTTTTATTAGCAGAAGCACAGCAGCTATGTTGAAGGAGGTGAGAATGTGTTTCTATTTGGCACTGGTCAGAAGACAACGGGAATATTGTGTCTGGAGGCTGTTTTTTGAAGAGAGACAGTTACAAACTAGAGCACACTTGGAAGAGAGAGGCCAAGATGGTGGAAGAACACAAAACCATCGCCCTTGAGGCCTCAGGAATGTTTTCCCTGGAGAAGAGAAGGTACCAAGGAGGGCACGGAAGCTGTTTTTCACAGATATGAAATTCTCTTGTATCATGGTGCAGGGGGTTGGAAAGACACCGGTTCAAACCCTGGTCACTTCCTCTGCGTGGTGTGGACAAGGCCCCTAGTTTCTCTGAGTCATTTATCGTAACATCTGGCATGTAGGAAATGCTTCATAAGCATGGGCCTTCTCTTTACCTTCAGCACCAATGAGAATATAAGAGTAGCTTTGCACTTGGTCTGAATAGAGAATACAGGGTGTGCATGCCTTGTCTTTGGAGAAGACTAGGGACAGACTGAATGACCCACTGGGCTGTCTACCCTCACTGAGCCCTTCTGGAAGGCTGTGTTCCAAACTCAGCATGTTATATGCATTTTCTCCCTTATTCTCATTGCCAATCTTAGGAAGTGGGGGCTATTGTGTCCATTTTACAGAGAGGGAAAGTGAGGCTTGTCGAGGTGAAATAGCTTGCCATTCTGAGTGGCCATGTCAGAATGTGAACCCAGCTTTGTCCGAGTCCAGAGCCCGGGCTTGGAATCACTATGGTCCGCTGAGAGTGGAGGAAGGGGTGGGGGGCGGAGGGGTACGGCAGGGGAGGACAAGCAGTAGGAGGCGCCAGCACAGATAGGAAGACGCATTCAGAGCTCCGCCATCCTTTGGTTTCCTCGGGGCTGTGAAAGAAAGTTCCTGGCTCAGGCTGTGCTTCAGCCCCGACTCCCAGCCCCCGGCAGAATGTCTGGCATGGCGCTCGGCTTCCCACTCCTGCACGCAGGGAAGGAGCAGACAGTGAAGAGGCCCGAATGCTCCCCAAATGCTAAGGCAGGCCCGCACAGCGGGGCCCCGGGCAGCCGGCATTGTGCAAGCAGGAGAAGCAGGCCCTGGAATCCTTTCTTTTCCAGAGAATTTAGGAGGACAAAAGGAGCCATTATCCCCAGGGCTGCAGCGGCTGCTGCCCGGGCCTGTGGCTCAGGTGTCACATGCTGTCCCCACTCTTAGCCCGCTTTCTCCCTTTGTCTGCGGGCACACAGAGGCTTGGCCCTTGCTTCCTTCTCTGCTGCCCTGCCCCCTTTGGGCCTTGGTCCCTGGCCACTGCTTTTCCAGACCGGACTTGAATCTCCATGGACTTGGGGAGGCCAGCGTCAGCTGTGAGGGTGACGGCTGGCTGGGTTCGGCTTTCGTCCCCCGCTCTAGCCCTGGCCGTGCCCACATCTCCTGCCAGCCTGTTGGGGGGGGGAGCGGGAGGCTGGCATTCTGCACAGTTTTCACTGGGTTCCTCTGGGCATTTCCCTTGTCTGCCAGGCCTTCTTCATGCACCAGGCCCTGCCTCCCTCGCCAGCATCCCTCCCCCGGCTCCACGCTCCCCCAGTACGGCAAAACAGAACCAGCTTTGGGGAGCTTCCTGAGAGCCAGCCTGTGTTCCCCACCTCTGCCCCTTCTCTCCCACCCTCCTCTTCCCGCCGGCCCCCCTTCCCACCTGTCCTCACTGGCTGCGTCTTCCTCAGCCTTCAGAACCAAGCTCAGGTGTCCCTTCCAAGAAGGCCTGGGTCCCCCTCCGCTCTGCTCCTTTAGCACCTGGAGTCGGCTCACTCCAGTAGTTACGTGCCACAGGTGAGGTGGTGGGCCGCTTGCACGAGGGGCCTCTTGGGTCAGACTGCCCAGATCCAAGTCCCAGTCCTGCCATTTACCAGCCATGGGATGTGGGGCAAGTCATTTAACCTCTTTGATTGGATTAACCAGAAGAGCCTCTTTGGGCCTCAGTGTACTTGCCTGTAAAATGGGCATGATTGAGTTGCTGTCAGGATCATGTGAAATCACACCTGAGGCCAGTAAAGCCTCTGGCACGGAGAGAGCACTCGGTAGATGCGGCTATTACTATCACTGAGCAAGACATTTATTGAATACATCCTGCGAGTGTCAGTGTCTAGGCTCGGCTGGGGAAACACAAAGAACGAGATAGATACCATCTCGCTGCTTAGGGAACCGTGCACCCACAAACCGACACCTCACAACCCCTGGAACACAGCTGGACGGGATGGGAGAGGTACCACGGAACCACACGTGGAGAGGAGAGTGGCCTGAGAGGAGTCCTGTGTCCACACTGTTGGGAGAGATCCCTGTGGTCTGTGGAAGGTTGGGTTGAGGTGTGGCTCTCCTGTGGGTCCTTCGCCTCTGCTCCTGGCTGTGGAGCGCTCAGGTGCGGACGGGGGACGGGACTTGCAGCCAGAACGTCGCCTCTTTCTTGCTTCATCACATTTTTGCTTCTTTCCAGTATCATCCTCACCGGCACAAACGCATGCATCCCATCTTCAAAAGCAAGAACTGGAACTCTCCCTTGAGGCCACACACATCTCTACCCCATTTCTTGGTTTCCTTTTCTAGATGACTTCCTCCACAGATCGGCCTGTCCCCTCCCATGCTCTCCTCAGGCCTGTCCCACCGCCCTTCGTCCCCTCCAAACTAGCCTGATCGTTGCCCGAACCACTGGAAAATTTCTTTCTCGTTTTCCTAAAGCTTAGACTGTGACTTGACCAGCTGATCACTTCCTCATTTCATTAGTTTTCTGTGGCAACCACAGAAAATCACCACAAATCTCCCGGCTTCAAATAACACAAATTTATTATTTTACAGATCTGCAGTTTAGGAGTCAGAGAGGGGTCTCATTAGGCTAAAATACAGACTGGGCTATGTTTCTGTCTGGAAGCTCTGGGGAAGAATCCATTTCCTTGCCTTTTTCAGGTTCTAGAAGCTTCTAGGAGGCTGCTCACATGCCTTGGTTTGTGGAACACTGAACTTCTCTGGCCATTCTTCTGTGGTCCTATCTCCCTCTGGCCTTGGGGAGGAAAGGGTCTCTGCTTCTAAGGCCCACCTGCAGAATATCATAATCTCCTCACCTCGAGGTCCATAATCCTGTCACATCTGCACCATCCTTCGGCCACGTTCAGTAACATAGCTATAGGGTCCGGGGATTAGCAAGTGGGTATCTCTCAGGGGCCACCATTCTCCCTGCTACGCTGATTTAGAAATTTTTCTTCACTCAGCTTCTAGAACTCCACTCTTTATTTTCCTCTTACTGAAGTTGGTTTCAGCCTTCTTCCTCCGACCCCTATCTTGCTCTCCAGGAATCTCATTCAGGCCCTTCACTGTGCGCACGTCGTCAGCTTCTTGTCTCCAGAGTCCACCGCCCTCCTGAGTTCCAGATTCAAAGACTATGAAGATGCCTGCTTGGCATTTCCTCTTTCCTGGCTGATACATCCCTTTGACTTTTAGAACCAAACTCTGAATTTTATCCAAATAGCTTCTCCCTCCTTATCTTCCTCATCTTAGGAGAAGGCACCCCCCATCCAGTGCAGGCCAAGAGCCTAGGAGTTGTTCTTGAGACAGGACACTTTCTTACCCTCCACTTCTTAGTTAGCAGCCGAGCTTATTGACCGATTCTTCAAAAGACATCCTGGGTCCACGCATTTGTCATCACGGATATCATCGGTACGCGGGTCCAAACCACTTCATCTCGCCTGGGTCATTGCAAGCGCCCTGCATCCCCCTGTGTCCCCCCTCCCCTGCCCACCGCCGCCCCCAATTCTCCACACAGCATCTGGAGTGAAACTTGTAAAATGGAATCAGGGCATCCCTGCCCTTGCTTGAATCCTCCGGGGGCAGCAGCTTCCCGTCCCTTTGAATAAAATGCAATGTCTTTGGCATGTCCTCCTAGAGCATACACTATCTGGCCCCTGATATCAGTCCAATCTCTTCTTACACCTGTGACCCCCTCATTTCTTGTACCCCAACCCTACTGGACCCCTTGCTGCTCCTCACATACCATCGAGTGTGTTATTGATGCCAGGTCTTCACACGGCTTTTCCTTTGCTTGGAAGCTTCTTCCAGACACCTATGGGGTGGCTCCCTCCTTACAATGTTGGCTGCTGCTCAAACGTCACCTCCTCTGAGAAGCCACTTCTGCATTATTTCCTCTGTATTATATATATATTATTTATTATCTCTCTTCCTCACTAGAATATAATCTCCATGAGGGCAGGGATTCTATTCTTTTGTTCAATTCTGCATCTACAGGACCTAAAACAGTACCTGGCCTGCGTCGTAGGCACCCGATTGATATATATTTGTTATCTAAATAAGTGAATGAATGAATGAATGAATGGGAAGGGAGACTTCCCTTGGGGAGGAGGAAGTAGCCTGGGAGCAGGGGTGGTGGGTGGGCTCTGGGTCGGGAAGAACACCCCGGAGGCAGAGACCAGAGGCAAGGCCTCTGAGGGAGACCGTGTCCATGGTAACCGAGGCGAGAGGCCCAGTGGCTGCTCTTGGGGGGAGGCCCGAGGAGGCCGGCAAGCTGATGGAGCCCGGGGTGACACCAGGGGAAGCAGAAAGCCAGTACCCAGGCTGGCATGGAGCTCAGACACCGAGGCTCTTTCCCCGCTCCCGCCTCACTGCTCTGGCTGCGGCCGACCGGGCAGATGGGCTCGTGGCAGGAGGCTGGCTCTCAGCAGGCCCAGGCCCTTCTCCTGCAGGACAGCTTCCCAGCCTTCAGCTCTCCAGTGGACAGAGGTGCCCAGTGCCACGGACTCCTGGATCAGAGAACTCAAAGGAACCCCAGCAAGTCGAGAGCAGTCATCATGTCGCCTAGAGGAGCGACAAGAATAATAAAAGCGGAGTGGCCAGCCTGCCTGTCGCTGTGCACCGGGAGCGCTACTTGGCTCATCCTCACAGTGCTCTGTGTGAAGGGGGCTGTTTATCCTCATTTACAAAGAAGACCAACCTCTCTGGTGAAGGGGCCTTGTCCAAAGTCACACGGCCCAGAAGGGCTGGAACCGGAACTCAGTGACCCCCTCTCCTTCTGTTCTTCTTTTGTGTCCCCCCATGAATCCCTGCAGAGTAACTGGGCTGCTCACCCTAGAAACCTTTCTTCCCCACGCAGTGTGGGCCACCGCGCACCTTGTCCCTTTGTGAGTTCTTGATTCTGGGCCGTTTTGGAATCCTCTTTTATCCTGCTATTTTGCCAAGGAATACACATCATGGATCGTTTCGACAAATGTCCACGGAGCCCCTGCTCAGTGCCAGGTGGGCAGCGAGGAATAGTCATAACTCCAGTGCTGACGGAGGGGGGCTTCCTCTGCGCCAGGCTCTGTTCTCTGAGCTGTGCGTGTCAGGACACCCATCCTGTTCCCACAACTACCCTCTGGCGTAGGAGATGTCCTTCCTATTTCTGAGTTGAGGACACTGAGAAACCCCAGCTTGGTGAGTGGCAGAGCTGGGACAGCGACCAACCCATCTGACTCCAAAACTCTTAATCACGGGTCTACGCCAAGAAATGAGGTCTGAGGGAGAGGAAGGGGCACGGTGCAGGGGGGGCAGACGAGGATGTGACACGTTTGGCCGGGTTCCCGTGCAAGTGGACAATGAAGAAGGCAAGCGACTTCACCAGGTAGAAGAGAAAGGACATTCCAGACAGGAACAAAAGTCCAGACAAAAGCGGAGACCTTCAAGTACTGAGTGGGTTCGTACACACGTTGGTTTCTATGCTCCTCGAGTCTTTTTCACCTTCATATTTATCTACTCCTCAATAAATATTTGTGAATTAAAAAAAAAAATCAGATTTCGTCTGGCTTGGCTCCCAGCTTTGGGGCAAGAAGGGAAGAAATGTGCATTTGTTGAGGACTGACAAAGCCCCAGGCCCTTTCCCGGGTGTGGGTCAAGTGGCTTTCAGACGAGTCTGCATGGTGAGCATTGTCTCCACTTTACAGATGAGGAGACTGAGGCGCAAACGGGAAGTGCGGCTTTGTGGCTTCCACTCACTTCCTGAGCCCATATCCTCCCCGCTTTACCACAGCAAGGCCTCTGGAGCTGCTTCCACCTCTTGAGGTAACACCTGTGAAGTCAGTGAAGGGGTGTGCTGGGACATCACTTTCTGTTTCCCCTTTGCACTTCTTCTGTCCTCCTCCCCTTGTCCCCGAGACTGACTGAGGGCCTGTGCTCCCAGGACCTACGAGTCTCCTCCCTTTCAGAGTCATGCGGGTGATAGAATTTTCAAGGGAATGGGCATTTTTTTTGTTTGTTTCAAAACTAAAAACTTACTTTCTTCCTCTTTTTTCTTTCAATATGGAAAAGTTGGAAGATTTAGAAAAGCCACTTGACCGCTGTGTGACTGGGGGCAAGCCTCACAGGCAATGAGCCTCAGTTTCTAAAAAATGTCAACGGGGACTCAAAATCATGTATCCTAAGGGCACAAAGAGTTTGCATGTACAGATCTGCCCATCGCAGCATTGTCTACGCTCTTGAGAAATTAGAAATGAACTGTGTGTCCATCAACAGGGGACTCGGTTAAATAAATTTGCTACGTCCATACGAGGTTCACTAAAAAGTATGATGTCGATCTATATTCATTGAATTAGAAACTTCTTGGCTTACCACGGAATGATAAAAGCGGTATTACAGTGGATGTAAAGGATGTTTTCTGCTTGTCTGGCCTGTCTACTCTCCACCCTCTCCATCCTGTTCTGTGCCCTGGGGCATTGGCCTCGAGGAACTACCGTCAATGGGCTTCTATACCTAATAACTGTGGCTGAGATGGCCAATGGGAGGCACCAGCAGTTGGAGGGCAGGGGAGAGTGAAATCAGGGCTCCATGTCTGCTGGTTGGCTGGGGCTGGTTGTGTCTTCACTGAAGGCTATAGTTCCTGACAAGCAACCCTCTTCGTACAGCTCTGGTTTGTAGTAACCGCTCCCTCTGCCCTTGCCCTTTAGACCTATGAGTCATAATGGCTCTCCCCTGTTGCTAGCCCTGGTGTACTGCACCACTCCTTGCTGATTTTCCTAACTTCTGCCCAAGCCAATGAAGCCATTATGTTTAAACTCTCCACAATTACTCACTTGAACGTGCCATCTATTTCTACCAAGAGCCCAGCTAACACGATGATATAATCCCAGGCAGGTAAAATGATATCCATCTATGATCCAATAAGGAGGTCTGGAAGGATGACCATGAAAACATTATTGTTTTGGTGTGAAGGGATTTGGGTGGGATTTTTTTTTTTCTACTTTATGCCTCTGTGAAATTTTTGAACTTTTCTACAACAAGCAGGAATTGTCTTTGATTCCAGAAAAACAAACAAATAAAACAGTTGTTGTAAGGGTCAGATGAGAGCAGGACATGAAAAGTGCTTTGTACATTGGGAGCTACTGTTCAAACTTAAGGTCCTAAGGAGTGAGCCAGCTGGTGCAAGGATTTTTAGGGTATTTGCATTAAGGCCTGATTTCCTCACGGAGAGGCTGATTTCCCTCTAGAAAGAAGGACTTGAATGTAAACGGACTGGCCCAGCATCCTTAGCTTTTTCTTTCTGGAGCATCTCAGCAAACAGTCAAGTTCAGAGCAAGGCTTCTCTGCCCCCTCCTGCCCTCTGCGTCAGTGACCTGCTGCCTTCCCCAGCCCCCACCGCATTCAAGGGCAGAGACAGCCAAATGAAAGCCAGGATAATGAACTCGCAGCAAAACTGCCCCTCTGGTCTCCCGGGTCAGCATGTCTCTGCCAAAATGAAAGAGAGGACTTCCAAAGGAATGCCTCCTTTTTTTCACAAAACTTGGCAATGAATTAATCATTGTTTATCGGGGCTGTATGATACTTGGTCCCAGTAATGGTGCTAAGACATAAATCACAGCTCTTTGGGGGTGGGGTTGAGGAGGGGGCCCGGCATAGCTGTGAAGAGCTGTTCTTCTAACCCAGGGAAAAAATATCCTTGTTTTCAAGTGGCTGGGAGTGCATTCTGGGCTATTTATAATCTGCTGCCGAGCTAAGGCATTTCTGCAGCTGGGCCTGGGAGATAATTAGCACAGTTTTCTTCTCAAGCCAGGTCTGCAAAACAGACCCCTCTCCTCTGGTAGCCCACCCCAGCCCATCTGCACCTGGCTTCCCGAGTCCGACCTCCCTCCCTTGGTTTCAGCTTTCTAGAAAGCAACGGGTGCATTTCAAGACAGAAAGGCCAAACCACCGTGGCTCGGAGATGAAGGCACGGCTTATGACCCACTGGCAGATGGATTTGCCCAGAGCAGGCCTGTGGAATGTCCATGGAACTTGGCACAAAGGGCCTTTGAGAGCTGTGGGGAAGGGGCACATGCCACGGGCTCTGTTTCCTTCTCCCAGAAGTTACTCCAGATAGAAAAACAGGGTCCGAGGGAGGGCAAATTCCAAAATTCTCCCATTGTATGTCTTGGCAGGAAGGTGAGCATTGGGGTGAAAGTTCTGGAATAGGGCTCAGAAAACCTGGTTGTTTCTCCCAGGACTGCCTGGTGACCTGGAGCAAACCCCTTTATGTCTCTGGACTTCTGTTTCCTTATCTATAAAGGGGGGAGAGCTCGGTATTTTTCACACTTTTAAAACTCATTAAAGCTCCTTTATAAAAGCAATATTGCATAGAAGTGGAGTATATAAAACAGGTACAAACGGGTAACAGGTTGACATGGATTGGGGAGGGGATTGAGACCGGAAGCCCACCCACCTGGCCTCTTTCTCAGCCTGACCGGAAGGACGAAGGATGTCCAGGAGCCTAGGGCTCCAAGAGAGTTTGGCTGCTGCCGGCTCAATGGCGTCAAACATTCTGAGCTTTGAGATCCATTCATTCATTCCCCCATTCATCCCCCACAAATATTTACTGACTTGTGCCAGGCTGGACTTGGTGTTGGGGATGAAAAGATGAATAAGAAAGCCATTGTCCAGGAAAGAAACAATAAATGTTGGAGAGGTTGTGGAGAAAGGGGAACCCTCTTACACTGTTGGTGGGAGTGCAAGTTGGTACAGCCACTTTGGAAAACAGTGTGGAGGTTCCTCAAAAATTTAAAAATAGAGCTACCCTATGACCCAGCAATTGCACTACTGGGTATTTACCCCAAAGACACAGATGTAGTGAAAAGAAGGGCCATATGCACCCCAATGTTCATAGCAGCAATGTCCGCAATAGCCAAACTGTGGAAAGAGCCAAGATGCCCTTCAACAGATGAATGGATAAAGAAGATGTGGTCCATATATACAATGGACTATTACTCAGCCATCAGAAAGGATGAATACCCAACTTTTACATCAACATGGTTGGGACTGGAGGAGATTATGCTAAGTGAAATAAGTCAAGCAGAGAAAGTCAATTATCATACGGTTTCTCTTATTTGTGGAACATAAGGAATAGCATGGAGGACATTAAGAGAAGGAAGGGAAAAATGGGGGGGGGGTGGAATTGGAGAGAGAGATGAACCATGAGAGACTATGGACTCTGAGAAACAAACAGGGCTTTAGAGGGGAGGGGGGAGGGGGATTGGCTAGCCCGGTGATGGGTATTAAGGAGGGCACATACTGCATGGAGCACTGCGTGTTATACGAAAACAATGGATTGTGGATCACTACATCAAAAACTAATGATGTATTGTATGGTGACTAACATAACATAATAAAATTAAAAAAAAAAAAAGCCATTGTCCTTGCCTCACAGAGTTTGCAGGGCAGTTGGATAGATAGATATTGATTCAATATATAGATTATAGAAATAGATGAATAATATATAATATGCAATACATGTGTTTTTGTATATTACATATAATAAATATATTTCTAAGACGAGGTTATACAGAAGTAGGTTGGGTCCTAAATCCAATATGACTGGTGTCCTTACAAGAAGAGAAGCAACACAGAGACAGAGCCACCTGAGAAAATGCCATGTGATGACTGGAGCAGAAAGGCCACCACAAGCCACAAAACACCAAGTATTGTCAGCAAACCACCAGATACTGGGAAGGGGCAGGGAAGAATCCTTGTCTAGAACCTTTAGCAGAAGCAAGGCCCTGCTGACAACTTGATTTTGGACTTCTAGCCTCTAGAACCATGAGAGAGTACCATTCTGCTGTTTTAAGCCACCCAGTTTGCGGTATTTGTTACAGCGGCCCTAAGAAATGAATAAAACTAATACAAATGCGGTTCTTGTTATTCACAGTGGTTATGTTTTATAAAGCCACCACAAGAACTGAATTAGTGAACACTGAACCATTGCTCCCAGGAGAAACACAGGGTTAGGTTCCTGGGAGCCTCTGGTCACAACATTCATCCACCAATTATTACATAATCTTGGTTTATGTGTGCTTCTGTTGAAAGACATCTTATTTAGTATCTATTGTCGATTCATTAATGTTAATTTATGGCCAAGAGCAGTATAACTCATGCCTGAACGAATCTTAGCCAACACCTACCTTTTCTCCTCAAGGCACATGGCAGCCTTCTTGGGCTCAGGAGCGCTAGACAGCCCTTCAGCACTGTGCCTGGGGACCATTTTAAACAGCGAAACCACCAACCGTGAGCCCCAAAATGTAAAAAATGTGACACAAAATTGGGAAAAGATCACTTGTTTAGAGTCTGAGAGCTGAGATAAGAAGCAGAGTGTCAACTCTGTTGGATCACAGGTGGGAACACATGCTTCGGATGACTCAAATTTTTTGCCGCTCTGCCCATGTCCACAGATGACCTCCAAAGCACTGCAAGTACTGATTTGTGTGATACAAATCAGTTTGGGGGAGTAGACAAATTCATAAATACAGAATCTACAAATAACATGGATTGACCGTAGACACATATACCAAATGGTAAGAAAGGTTGTGAACCAAAGAATAGTGTTTTGAAAGATAGGAACAAACACTTATCTTAACTGGCAAAGTCAAGGGGCCCCCTGAGTGGTGGCATTTCAAGCCTAGGCCTAAAGAAGAGAGGAGCCAGGAGTGGGGGGAAAGATCTGCCAGCAGAAGGGGCAGCTCGTAGGGAGTCTGGGGGCAGGCAAGAGCTTGGTGCATTTACGTGAGGTGGGAGTGCTACGAGCAAGATGGTGACTGATTCAGGTGAGGCTTCTGTGTAAGGAGTGATGGGAAGGTCTTGGAGCGATTTGAGCAGAAAAATGAGGTGTCCCAGGCGGAACTAAAGTTCTATCTCAGCTGCTCCACAGATTTGCTGAAATAAGATCTGGTTCCCTCAGCTGGCTAATCTGAGAAATAAATGTGTGATAATTTCAAATCCTTCTTTGGATTTGCACAGGGATATAAATAAATGCCAAGTGAAGTGTCATGGCGTGATCATATCTCAGTTTGTTCTGCACATGATGGTATTTAATTTTTAAATGATATCTACTAGGAATATAATGCCTCAAACCAAGGGAGTAAGACTTCCATGTGAACATTTCAGCTTCCACGGCAGGAAAGGGGAGGGAGATATTTTTAGAAGGAGACCTCTCAGTGCCCCTAAACCACGAGGGAGGCACTGCCCTGCCCCAGCATTCCGCAGGCCCTGCCTATCAGCTTTCATCGTGGACAAGGCGTGGGTGGGCTGAGGTACCCCATGTTGCCAGGAATGCCTGACCAGAAACTGCTCTTGGGTGTGTCCCGGAGCTGCCTCCCCTTCACTTGACCCAGGACAGCTGGCTTCCTGGCCTTGTGAAATCTTCCAGAAGCAGGAAAGAACTTGAGTTCTGAGTGAGGCTCTTGAGTCTGACTTCGTGAGGTTGCCGTGTCTATCCTCTCCATGTCTTACTTCACCGTGTCCATCTAACGTTAATTACCATCCCCCTCGACCACCACCAAACCCTATCAGTGGAAACAGTGTGGAGTTACAGAGATGCTTGGCACGCGTTGGCAAATTGTGCTCTGTTAACTGGCAAATACCATGGCGGCCATTTTCTTTCCTTCCTTGAGGAGAAAGTCCCTTGTTAATCATTGAGACAGTCTGAGTAAGCTTGTTCTTAGGCATCTGATGACTAAGGAAGCCCCTCATGCTACCTCATCATATTTTCTTCCTCTTCTCCAGGGCTTACCAACACTCCCTTCTGTAGGACATGCTGAGGGATTATGAGTCAAAAGGAAGAATGACAAATAAGTGATTTTTCTGGTCTGGTATTTGGAGGGCAACTTCAGTTCAAAAGTTAGCTATTCCAACCTTTGTAAAAGGTGTAGACGCTCTTGGGTGAACATACTTGGTATGTGAATATGAAGGTTTTGCAATGGTGCCTGCCCCAGAAAAACTGCCTTTGTTCCTCAGTTGACCTCAACACAACTTTTCAGTCAGCAGAGGGCTGTAGGATCCATGCTGGCCCGGAACTGTGAGCTGTTGTCCCCGTCCTGACACTTTCCAAGAGACCTCAGGCAAGTCGCTTACCCTCCTGGGGCCACCCTGTCTGCGGAGGGCGTGCCCCCACAGCCAAGGTCGCCTGCTAAACGGCCGGCCCCACTTCCACGGAGGGGGTGTTGCATTGCATTCTTTTGTGCCAAAGGGACTCCAGAATTAGATTCTCCAGCTATGCCTGAGAAACACTCCACAGGAGTTCGAACCAAGTAATGAAAAACCGTGGAAAACAACGAGGCAGCCCGTGTCCCGAAGTCACCTCTTCCTGGGCGGTCCAGGAGTGTTCCCGCCACTTTCCCCGCATTCTGCTTCCCTTGCCTCCCCGCACGGAGCCCACATTTGCTCCAGGACAGACGATCAGACTCTTATCGTGAGAAACTGCACCCGGGAGAGGGCCCCACCTCAGGAGGCCGCACCGAACCTCCTGCCTCTGTCCTCAGAAGGACATCTCCCTGCCTCGCACCCCCCAAACTCGGCAGAGGTCGCCAAAAATTAACTGAGGGGACACAGGCATGGGGCTGGGCGCTGGGATGTGGTATGAAGGAAGACAGGACTCCCGCCCGAAGATTCCAGTCAGGAGAGGGGGAGAGAGGGTCCTGGAGGAGTCACCCCGGGGAAGGTGACAAGCGTCGTGGTGGGGATAGACATCAAGTGCTGAGAAATGACAGACAAAACGTGCCCCTAACACCTTAATCAATCGTTTCTCCCCCCCCCTTTTTTTTAACAGTTTACGAAGCATTTTCACACCCAAGAGCTCATTTGTCCCTCACACGCCCTCAGCGAAGCAGACGAGACGGGGACACTGAAGTGTCCCCTGGGTGGCTCCTGCGGTGGACACACAACGGTTGCTAACAGTACACGGAACACCGTCGACTGGGTGCTTCCTCCAAGCCAGGCCCGTGCCGAGCCCTTCACAATCGTGAGCTAATCCTCACATCTCTCCAAAACAGGCATTATTATTATTTTTTCTTTTTTAAAGAATTGCAGTAAAAACCTAGAGCATAGGGCGCCTGGGTGGCTCAGTTGGTTAAGCAACTGCCTTCGGCTCAGGTCATGATCCTGGAGTCCCTGGATCGAGTCCCACATCGGGCTCCCTGCTCGGCAGGGAGTCTGCTTCTCCCTCTGACCCTCCCCCCTCTCATGTGCTCTCTCTCATTCTCTCTCTCTCCAATAAATAAATAAAATCTTAAAAAAAAAAAAAAAAAAACCTAGAGCATAACTTTTACATTTACTTTGAGGACATTCACACCACTGGGCACGTCACCACCTTCCACCCACAGAACTCCTTTCATCCTGCAAAACCGAAGTTCTATACCCACTAAACAACTCTTCAGTTCTCCCTCCTTCCCTCTGCCCTCTGGCAACCACCATGCTGCCTTCCGTCTCTCCGTATTTGAGTATTTTAGGCACCTCAGAGGAGTGGAACCAGACAGGATTTGTCTTTTTGTGACTGGCTTATCTCACTTATTTCACTCAGCATAGTGTACTCAAGGTCCATGTTGTAGCAGGTGTCAGAATTCCCTTCTTTTTTTTTAAGGCTGAATAATATTCATGTGTGCGTGTGTGTGTGTGTGTGTGTGTGTGAGACATTTTGTTAACACATTCACTCATGGATGGACATTTGGGTTGCTTCTACATTTTGGCTGTTGTGAATAATACTGACATGAATATGGGTATGCAAGTATCTCTGAGTAAACAGATACAGCTGTTTGAGCAATGTTGGGTTGCCAACCTCGGGCACAGTAAAATATCCACATATAACTTTTGACTACCCCCCCCAACTTAACTACTACTAGCCTACCGTTGACTGGAAGCCTTACTGTTTTTTTTTTTTTTTTTTAAAGATTTTATTTATTTATTTGACAGAGAGAGACAGAGAGAGCAGGAACACAAGCAGGGGGAGCAGGAGAGGGAGAAGCGGGCTTCCCGCCGAGCAGGGAGCCCGATGTGGGACTCGATCCCAGGACCCTGGGATCATGACCTGAGCCGAAGGCAGACGCTTAACGACTGAGCCACCCAGGCGCCCCGGAAGCCTTACTGTTAACATAAACAGTCGATTAACTCGTATTTTGTATGTTATGTGTCTTATATACTGTATTCTTATAATAACGTAAGGTGGAGAAAAGAAAATGTTATTAAGAAAATCTTAAGGAACACAACATACATTGACCATGTTGTACCGTAAAAAATCTGTGTATACGTTGACCTCTGCACAGTGCAAACCCATGTTGTTCAAGGGTCAACTATATTATGAGTCTCCTTTTACTGGAGAGGGAAACTGAGGCTCAGAGATATTAAATAATTTCTCCTGGTTCAACAGATAGTAAGTGGGAGAACCAGTCTGTGTGACTCCAGACACAGGGTTCCTAACCATCGAACCATCCTACCTCTAAAAAACATAGGTTTTAACGTAAAAAATATCTGCGTTCAAATCCCAGCTCTGCCACGAGCTGTGACTTGAGCAAATCACTTAACCTCTCTGAGTTGTGGGCTTGTTTTAAGGATGAAGTAAATCAATGTGCGTATAGTGCCAGGCTCAGAGTAGGTGCTGGATAAATAGTGTCTTTTGTCATCACTATAACAACTGGTAGCAAGCATGTAGGAGAAGTAACCCAGGGACGCACACCCTCGGGTTCCTTGGCTGCAACTTCCCAGGTGGGCTGTGGGGCTGGTTCTTGCCGGCTGGGTTGTGGACCACACTGAGGCCCCCTTTGTCATCCGCACCGAGCACCAGCCCAGGGCTGAGGGGGTCACAGCACTTGTGTGGCTGCAAGGTGTAAAAAGGGAGCACTGCCTTGAGTCAAGAGAAGGGGGTCCTAACCCAGGGCAGCCACTAACTGGGCCCCCTCCCCTTCCCCCTGGGCCTCGGCTTTCCCACCTGTGGATCGAGGCTCTCACAGGGGATGACCGCCAAGCCCTGCATGTTCTGGAACTTCTAAGCTGTGACCTCAGCGTAGTGGTGTGAAGGATTTGGGTGGTGCAGTCAGATTGTCTGGGTTCAAACCTGGGACTGCTGCCCACTTGCTGTGTAAGTTTCAACCAGGGGCTTGGGACCCCTTTAGCCTTTGATTTTCTCATTACTAAAAATGGAGCATACTACAGAGCTTGAGTCACAGGGCTGTGAGGGTCAAGTGAGAGATTTAAGCGCTCAATAAAGGCAGGCTGTTGGAAGTCTTCTTACAATTATCAGAATGAATACTTGCTGACTTCCCAACTACCGGATGAGAGACCTAGCGTGGCAATATTACTCACCTGTGAATATGAGGTTTCTCCTTTGACGGCAGGAACCCCATCATCACCAACTCAAAAGGTCATGGTGGGGGTTATATGAGATCACAAATGCCAGGCACAAAGTAAGGGCTTAACCAATGTGTATCGGTGGTAGGATTATGCCCGTTGTAAAGTTTTAGAAATCTGTTTCTTCTCATACAGTGATCGAGAGTATAAGTTTGTGCAATTCCTATGACGGGCAATTTGGCAACAGCTCTCAACACCACAAATCCACCTGCCCCTTGACCCGGCAGCTCCACAACTAATTACAGATAACAGCTGGGAAATGATGTATGTCCAAGGCTCTCCATGGCAGCACTGGTTGTAAATGTCTGTCTGATTAAAATAAGTTGTGCATTGGCAAACTATGCAGCTATGAAAAAAAATGGTAGAAAAAGCTCTTCACATTCTAAGATCTATTAATTGAGAAAATTAAGGAGCAGAACACTGTGTATCACCATACGAAGTTTAGCATTTATATAAGAAGGAATGGGGTGGTATATAATCATATTCCCATGTAATGCTTGTATATACATTAAAAAAAAATCTCTGGAGGGATACACAGCAGGCCCTGAGTTCCTGAGAGGTTTCCCTGTATCTTTTTATAATTATCTGCTTATAACTTTAAGAATGTATTGCCTATTCAAAAAATTAAATAGAGTAAAGTTGTATTAAGGAAAGAAGAAAGGAAGGTGGGACAGCAGGAAGGGAGGGAGGGAGGGGAAGGGAGAGAAGTAGTGGGAGGGATGAGGATGGAAGGAGAGCATTTTTTCCCCCTTCCAATGTCTGATTTCTTAAATTAATTTACGTGGCAACTGCGAGAGCCAATGGCCCAAAATCTCCTGGAAACCAAAAAGTCTTAAACACGTGAGAGGCAGAGGTGGTGATAGTCATTCCCCAGGTGGGCACGCCTCTGTCTTCTCGGACAGATGATCTAGAGACCTGACTGCCATCTTTAGGGGTTATACTAATTTCTTGTCATCGATGGTATGAATCTAGCGATGAATACACAGTTGTAAATATACACGTATATTTCTGTTTCTCTCAACATTGGACTCTAGAGGAGTCTTTTTGCCTAGGCTTTGGCACATGTTACTCTTATTAATATTATTAATACATACGATCCGTTGGTTTGTATAAAATCCATAAATATATTCATGGAAAAATAATAAATTTAATGGCAATTTATGGTTTGTTTTCACATCCATTATCTCATTTGCTCTTCAAACACCCCTAGAAGGTGGGTATTTATTCAACAAACATTTACTGAGCGCTCATCGTGTCCAAGATGCTGTGCTAGGTCCTGGTGTTTCAGAGGTAAAACGACAGGGCTGTGGTGTAACTGAGGTCTGGTCTAGTCACAGAGACCAACACACAGACAGATACGCAATTATAGCCATAGACAGATGATGTGGGAACAGTGACGAGAGGCACCCAACCCAACCAAGCAGTGGGGAAAAGATCAGAGAAGATTTCCAGGCAAGATGTGGTCTGAGCTGAGCCTGACATAAAGCTACACTGAGTCAGACCACTGGCTCTCCCAGAGTCTTTCTCCTGGGAGCGGAGCCCAACGATCCATCGTAGAAACTCCACTCCATCCCAGTCGGCCATGCCTAACTCCATGCTACACATTCCTTGGGAAACTTGTCAGTCCAAGACCTATGCTTTGGTACAGGACCTTTATTTATCGGTTTGGCTTCTTTCCTTGAGGAGTGGACTGTCTGGTTCTCTCGCCCCAGACACACCGGGGCTGATCCCTCGCACATCTGGCTCTGCACCACCCACAAGTCTGGACAGGGCCCTGAAAACCACCTCTGACTTTACAGCACATTGTCCCACGCCCTGGGAGGTGGGCTGTGTCTGGGCTTGCTAGAGTCTGGGAACGGCAAAATCTGGCCAGAGCCCGCGCAGCCCAAACTCTGCTCGGAGGAGGTCAGCACAAGCCTCAGACTTGGGGCTCTGGCTGGGAGGTGGTCCCAGGAATTTGCAGAGGGGAAGCCCTGTGGATCTCTGCTCCCTGGGGGAGTGTGAGCAGCTCCGAGAAAGTGAGGGTGGTGAGCAAAAAGATGGTGCCTAGGATGGTGGTTAAGAGGCTAGGGGGTGTCCTGGGGCGCCTGGGTGGCACAGTCGGTTAAGCGTCTGACTCTTGGTTTCCGCTTATGTGATCTCAGCGTCGCTAGATAGAGCCCTGCATGGACTCCGCATTCAGCAGCTCAGCACAGAGTCTGCTTGGGTTTCTCTCTCCCTCTCCCTCTGCCCCCCCACTCGTGCTCTCGCTCTAAAATAAATAAATCTTTTTTAAAAAGAGGCCAAGGCGTGTCCTATGTGGGGGTCCCCAAAGCAGATCTTGAGAAGAGGGTTCAAGTGCAGGTGACTCATTAAGGGAGTGCTCCCAGCAGAGACCAGGATGGGAGTAGACGTGGGACAAGGAAGAGGAAGGAACCAGAACAAGGGAGAGGCTGACCTTGAACCCAAAGGACCTTTCTGCTTCAGAGGGATGGAGGGATTTCCCACCGAATCCCAGCCTCAGCCTGACCCCTGATCTTGTGGGGTGGGGGAGGGGTGGGGTTGGGAGTAGCTCTGGGGTGTAAGTTAGGCCTTCAGAGTTTGTCTCACCAGGAGAAGCAGGACCCTCACACTCCCCCAGCAAAGGGCTGCCTCCAGACACACACTCCCAAGCACTTCCTTTGGGCAAAGCTGCCCCAGTAGCCCAAAGCCCAGTTTCTACCCGTGCGACCGAGGGCAAACTAACCTTATTGACAGTTTTTTCTTTTCTTTTCTTCCTTTTCTTTTCTCTTCTTCTTTTTCAAAGATTTTATTTATTTATTTGAGAGACAGAGAGTGGCAGAGGGAGAAGGAGAAGTAGGCTCCCCGTTGAGCTCGATCCCAGGACCCCGGGATCATGACCTGAGCAAAAGGCAGACGCTTAACCGACTGAGCCACCCAGGCGCCTTGACAGTTTTTTCAACTCTAAAGTGGGGACACTTAACATCTCCTTCGTAGGGGTGTTGTTTAGGGTAAAAGAGATAACATGAACAAAGTGTGTAGCATGGGGCCTGGCACGTGTTAGGAATTACTTACGTCTGAACCTGGCGAGTGCCCGTCTGGGGGATCTTACCATAGAAATGTTAACGCAGGTGAGCCTGAGCTCCAGGGCCTCTGCTTCGGCTCCTTGTGTCTCCCTCTCCCCCTGCTGGGAGTTTCCACTTTGTCTCAGAAACCCAGCCCTACTGCCTCCTCAGCTCCCACAAAGCCCTGTCCAGTCAAGTCTTAGGACCTCACACCTGAATCCAGCCACTGCCCCAGTCTTTTCCTTACCTTGTTGGCCTTGCTACCCGGAAGCATCATAGAGCAGAGTGATTAAGAGCCCAGATTCCAGAGTCAGGTGGTCTGCGTTGGCATCCTTGCCCCAACACTTACGGAACATGCAAACGTGGCAAAATACTTAGTCTTCCTGTGCCTCAATTTCCTCATCTGCCTAATGGGGTAACAATCACTCTACCTCTTAAAGCTGTTGTGAGATATTACTGAACTGATGCATTGTAAAATGCTTAGAGCATAGTGCTCCGTGTGTTGGCTAGTACAATCATCAGGATAAAAAGTCCTTATGGGTCAGATTCCTGCTTTATTTACTGCTCCGATTCTTGGGTTTATAATTTCCTCATCAACCCCTGCTATTTCCACCCTCTGGTCGTGGGCAGGGTTCCCACCCTTGTCTTCCTTTTGGTCTCTGGAGCTCCAAGGTCACTTCCTGTTGGAGCCTCAGATGGTCAGCACAGGGAGAGAATCATGAACACGTGCATAGCACCTCCTGGTTTTCTACATAGCACATGTCTGACCTGATCTGTGCCTCTTTTTTTAAAATTAAGTTTTTAATTTTAATTCCCATATAGATAACATACAGTGTTATATTAGTTTCAGATGCACCATATTGTGACTCAACACTTCCATACATCACCCAGTGCTCATCATGACATGTGTTCTCCTTAATCCCCATCCCCTATTCCCCCCTTCCCCCCACCCCACACCCCTCTGGTAACCATCAGTTTGTTCTCTATAGTTGAGAGTCTGTTTCTTGGTTTGTCTCTCTTTTTTTTTTCCTTTGCTCATTTGTTTTGTCTCTTAAATTCCACATATGAGTGAAATCATATGGTATTTGTCTTTCTCTGACTGACTTACTTCATTTAGTATGATACTCTCTAGCTCCACCCATGTTGTTGCAAATGGCAGGATTTCCTTCTTTTTTATGGCTGAGTACTATTCCATTGTGTATATATGCCACCTCTTCTTTACCCATTCATCTACCAATGACACTTAGGCTGCTTCCGTAATTTAGCTATTGTAAATAATGCTGCTATAAACAGCAGGGTTCACGTATCCCTTTGAATTAGTGTTGTTGTATTCTTCGGGTAAATACCCAGTAGTGTGATTGCTGGATTCTAGGGTAGTTCTATTTTTAATATTTTTAGGAACCTCCATAATGTTTTCTACAGTGGCTGCACCCGTTTGCATTCCCACTAACAGTGATCTGAGCCTCTTTTTAAAAATGAGGGAACTGAGGCTCAGAAAGATTCAGCATTGTGCCAAGTTCACCCAGCTCCCAAGCAACTACCATTAATTCCAAGTTCACTGCTCCTGCACCCCCAGAGACCCCGTCTGGGAACCCCGGCCTCTGCCGATGGTGGCAGAATGTACCACTTCTCCCTCCATCTACTCCGCACCTACAGCGGCACCTGTAGACCTCTGAGAAAGTGTCTCCCCTGAGCAGTTTACTTGTTCGTCTCCCCTGCCAGACCATGAGCCTCTGGGTCTAATTCATCGCTCTATCCCCAGCCCCGTCATAGGGCTTGGCATAGCGTAGACGCTAGATTTGTGTTTGTTGAATGAATGGACAATCTGTTCTGGGTGTATATCCAGAAGCGGGATTGCTGAGTTGCAGAGTATGAGAATATTCAATTTTACAAGGAAATGCAGATTCTTTTTCAAAGTGGTTGTACCAGTTTACATTCCCACCACCACCATGTCAGGGATGCTGTTGGACCTCATTCTCTCTGCACTTGGCGTTGTCAGGCAGTAAAACAGGAAAGTAGGGATCTACATTTGACCCACACCCTTCCAGCCCCCATTAGTGGTCACATGGGCCACCACAATTTCTGCCATGCATTTCCCAAGCGATGTAAGAAGTTGTCTATCCCATGTCTAGGGGCGCCTGGCTGGCTCAGTTGGAAGAGTGTGCAACTCTTGATCTCGGAGTCTTAGTTCGAGCCCCACGTTGGGTGTAAAGATTACTTAAATAAATAAAACTTAAAAAAAAAAAAAAAGAAGTAATCTATCCACGTCTAACCACATGACCATCGTTAGTGGCTGTCCTCTGTCTCTGACCTGGCCCCTCCCTCTGTCTTCAGACTCGTCTCTTGATAGTACCCCCTGCCCCTTGCAGCCAAGATTCCAGCAGTGAAAACACTCTCTGCCATCTTGTTGAATACACACCATATGTTAGACATTTGCTGGACATTTAAGAGATATTATCACTTTTAACCCTTTCAATGACCCCTTCCCCCATTTTATAGGTGAGGAAATTAAGGCTTGGGAGTTTAAGTTCACTGTCAAAGGCACACAACTGGTAAGTAGTAGGGCTGAATTTTAAACCCCCAGGGTCTGATTCCAGAGCCTGCGCTCTTCACTATAACGTGTTTTCCACTAAACAACTGTGTTCACGAGTCTCTATTTTTTCCTTTGCAACTGCTGTTTTTTCTGCCTGGGAGAGCTCTTTCCTCTATTCCCCATCCCAACCGCTTTGCTTTGCTTGGTAAAATTTTCCTCGTCCTTTGGGACTCCAGTCAAGTGTCACCTTCTCTGAGAAGCCCTCTCTGACCACCTATGACTGGATTACCTATCCGACTCCCAGCATCTCATAGCTGTCTCATCATAAAAACTTATAATCTAGGGGTGGCTGCATGGTTCAGTCAGTTAAGCATCTGATTCTTGATTTCATCTCAGGTCATGATCTCAGGGTCATGAGGTCTGAGCACGGAGTCTGCTTGAGATTCTCTCTCTCCTTCTCCCTCTGCCCTTCCCCCCACAAGCATGCTCTCTCTCTCTCTCTCTAAAATAAATAAATCTTTTTAAAAAATGAAATAAAATAAAAATTTATAATCTATTGTAATTGTCCAATTTTCATTTCTCTTTGTGAGACTGAATTTCTGGAAGGCAGGACATATTCTCTCAACAAATGTTTACCAATGCCTACTAGGCCCAGGCTCTGTGGTAGGCCTGAGGCTACCATGATAAAAAAAAAAAAACAACGAAATCCATGAACAAAAAAGAACTCTCAGCCAAGACGGGTTGCGAGAGAGAGAGTCATTTTTGCAAGTACATGATTGTATTAGGATGTAGGTCCTAAAACTGAGCTGTGACATTAGTACAAGGCCCTATGCAAGAAGGAAGAGACAAATTCAATGAGCTAAAAGTCTCAGAAGTCTTAACAATAGGGATGACATTTGATCTGGGTTTTGAAGGATGAAGAGGAGCGCATCGAGGGGTCAGGGCTGGCATCTGGAAAGGCACAGAGTGTGGGAGATGTTAAAGGTAAACATGTGGCTTCCCATCACTTAACATAGAACACTAAAAGTATTCAGAAAATATCTATTAGATGAATCTATAAATGAATAAGTTACCTCTACGGCCAGGAAAAGTTTGCAAGCTCTCATCTTACCCCAAAAGATCCAGGTCTAGTTACATGTAGGTCTCATGAACAGGAAGTTCATGATGTTACTGCCTGGGTCTGCCACTCTGTTGACTGTCTCATGGAATTCAGTCTGGTGTGTCATCCATGCAATCACCATATAGATTTCTACCATCACATTAAGCTGTGGCTGAAAAAGTTACAGTACTCAATCAGTGCTGTGAAATGGCTTTCGCATAATCTTCTCTGGAGATGAGTCATGAACTAGGTAACATGTCAAGGATACTGATTCCTCCAAAGTCAGAAGCTGAATCTACTCTACAATTCTCTACACAAGGCAAACCACACCTGTAGGCTGTACTCAGTTCCAGGCCAATTTTAAGATGTATTTTGTGGTGGACATTATGGTTACTTCTTGATATGGATTGAGTTGTGTCCTCCCACAAAAAGATATGTTGGAATCCTAACTCCCTAGAACCTCAGAATTTGACATTATTTGGAAATAGGGTTGTTGCTGATTCAACTAGTTAAGATGAGGTCATATTGGAATAGGGGTGGCCCTCAACCTAATACAACCAGTGTTCTTATAAAGAGAATGCCATGTAGAGAGAAAGAGACAAACACAGAGGGAGGACAATGTGATGGGACACAGGGAGAAGATGGCCGCCTACCAGCCAACAAGAGACGCCAGAAACAGATTCTTTCCTCCCACCCCTCGGGAGGAACCAACCCTGCTCACACCTGCATCTCAGACTCCCACCCTCCAGAACTGTGAGACAATAAATGTCTGTTGTTTAATCACTCAGCCTGCGGTACTTTGTCACAGTAGCCTTAGCTAACTGATACACTGCCCAACATCCATTCTATGACCCTTCCCATTAGTAGCCATCATGCATAGAGGAGGATGGATAGTTTGGACACCAATCAGGATGAAGCCCAGGATATTTTTTTCCTTGGCTGAAGAAGAAATATCCTCTTCCCCTGAGAGGAGAATGAGAAGCGAGGAGACCTATGAGCATCGGCAGCCATCTTGCTACACAAAAGAGAGCATTCTGAGAATGAAGCCCAGAGAAAGGCTGAGAAAATTGCAGGGAAATGAAAACACATCTCTAATGCCACTGTGAACCTCTGGATCAAAGCCTTACCTAAAGTCAGTGGCCCAAGTAAATCCCCTTTACTGTTTGAGCCACTTTGAGTTGATTTTCTGTTGTAGGAAACTGAAAGTATTGTAAGTGATACAGATGTCATTTGGAGTATATTTGTTTAGGGGAGGATAATCAAGATAATGGGGGGTATCAGGAAGAACCAGGTGAGAGAAAGATTGAGGGGGCCACACAGGCCACCTCCAACGCGTAAAGAATGGTCATGCGGAAGGGGAAGCAGACTTCTCGTGTGACCCCAAGAGATGGGACTGGGTCCAGTGGGCCGTGGCATGAGCAGTCCTCCCAGCACAGGCAATGAGGCAGTATATAATCTGCAGAATTTATAAACAATGATAAAACTCACAAAAAGTTGATATGCTTTTATTAGCATTGAATGGTAGAAATTCTGAACACCTCCGGTAATAACATATTCTGTCCTGCTGGGACAGAAAGCTCCCACTGTCCCTCTACTGCTTGATATGCAAGTGCTGATGAGGAGAAACTATAGGGAGTGAAGTTTCAAGTTTGGTAGAGAAAGACCTTTCCAACAGGCAATAATGGAACGGACTATCTTGCGGCTGATGAATTATCCATCACTGGCAGTGTACAAATAGAGGCTAGACAACCACTCTTCTGGGATACTGTTCAGTAGACTACTGAATTCAGTGGAGGATTCCCTTAAATGACCTTGAAGACACCAGCTGACTCCATGAGTCTCTACGAGGAATGACAGGGGAATGACTGAGACAACTCTGTTCAAGTCAGAAAAGGAACTTTGAGTGGGAGGCAATATTTCCGGTCTTCTCTGTTAGGATGTGAGTAGCAATACAATAGAAACATTCTGAGGGTCATCTGAGCACTAATGCCCTCATGAGCACTGGAAATCAAGTCATATCAAAGGGCTGGAAAGTAAGAGGTGAAGTCTGTGGTTACTAATGGTCAGAAACATGAAAAGTCTGGGAGCCAGGGCATGCGCTAAGGGAGGCAAAGGGCCAGAATCCAGAAGGTCATGAAGAAGAAAACCCAAGTACTAGTAACAAGACCCCAAAAGGGAGCATGATTCCGTCACACTAGCCTAGGGCAGATTAGCTAACCCCTCTGCACTGTTCCCATCTCATTGGATTGTAAAGGCTAAATGAATTAATATGTATAAAGCCCTTAGCGCAGTGCCTGGAGCAATGTGAGTGCTACATAGATGTTAGCTGTGGTTATCTTTTCTTAAAGGACCTGCCCTGGTAAGCTGCACACCTCTTTCTGCTCTGCACATTGCCATGTACCCTCTCCCCAAGAAGGTCAGGACGAAGTTATTTATCCCATCCCGATCCCATTCCAGCTCCTTAATAGTCACTAACTGGTTTTTTGGTGGCTAAAAATTGTGATTTTTTTTCCAGTATGGTACCTCAGTGTCATTGGAAATGTTTAATATTACATGTTCTTTTTTTTTTTTTTAAAGATTTTATTTATTTATTTGACAGAGAGAGAGACAGAGAGAGGGAACACAAGCAGGGGGAGTGGGAGAGGGAGAAGCAGACTCCCTGCCGAGCAGGGAGCCCGATGCGGGGCTCGATCCCAAGACCCTGGGATCATGACCTGAGCCGAAGGCAGACGCTTAATGACTGAGCCACCCAGGCGCCCCAATATTACATGTTCTTTATTTGTCCATTCATTTGTGTCTTCATTCATTCAAATACTTACTGGGTGCCTCCTTGATTCTTAGCAACTGAAGTTCAAGAGTTCGAACAGTTAGTAAAAATAAGCCAGATCGTTGGGCTCGCAAAGCTACAGTCTGATTGGGATGGGGCGGTGGGAGAGGGTGGGGGACAGACCTGTTAATAATAATCACATGGATACAGAAGGAATCACATCTGTGGCCGCGCCATCAAGAAAGGGAGACAGCGCTGTGATTGTGAAGTCAGGCAACATCCTGGTCTGGGGTGGAGCTTCCCTGAGCAAGTGATGCTTAAGCCAGGATTTAATTGCCTGTGTTTTAACTTAGGAAGTTAGGAAAGCTCTAAGCCAAAGTACCAGTGTGCTCAAATATCCTGACATCCATCAACTGTCATTTACAAAGTGCCAATCTTGCATCAGACACTCTGATAATAATGTTATGATCATTATTTCATGCAGACATTACATCATCCCTTCGAAATAGAAGTTATTGTTTGGCCCATTTTACAGATGAGAAAAGTAGGGCTCAGAGGGGTCCAGTAAGTGATGCAAGGTGATACAGCTTATAAGCAGGATTTCAGTTCAGCTCTAACTCTAGTCCCTGGACTCTTAACCCTGTCAGCAGAACTGTCTTATTCATCTTTGTATCTAAAGGCTAGAACAGTACCTTGCATGTAGTAGATGTCAGTAAATGCTGTTGTATAAACACTAAACTGAGTAAAATTGTATTGAGGGGGAAGAAAGGCTCCCATGTGTAGGGGGGAAGGATGACTAGATGGAGGGCAGAGAGGGAGGGGTTTCAGGAAGAAGGCATTTCAATGGCAAAGCTTGTAGGTGGGAACACACATGGCCTTGAAAGAATATTCTTCTTTGATAGGTATGGAGCTGTTCGGTCATTAGAAGTATTCAAGTGCAGACAGGATGAATACTTTGGTCCTGAAAATGTAGTAGGTCTTAATTACCTTTCACATTATCTTCCATTCTGGGACTGATCTAATACAAAGTGTTCTTGTAAACAAGCGCCAAAAATTTACCAGTTCCCAAACCTCCTACCTAAGTGGGGACCTAAGTGGAATGAGGGTGGGTGGACTGAGTGGGCAGCCACTGAAGGAAGCCAGACAGTGTGACAAACATTAGGGAAGATGGAGCTACCACCTGGATATCAGCTGACATTCAAACGATAGCCCTAGACAAAACAGATGCGTGCGAGCCCCTAGAATAGTGTCTGGATATAACATTCAAGAGGTGGTAGTGTTTCTTGTTATTAGATACTCTGTTTGTTTGCCAGATCAGGGCTTTTGTTTCATAAAATAAGGCTTTTGCTCAAACTGGTATCCAAGGGTTGAGGAATAAAAGACTATTTTCCTCTCCTACCAAAAGATTGCCTTTTGGTGCTTGCAGGGGTGGATCTTGGCCAACACTGTGATTTCATTCCATCTTCCTCAAGCAGGTTAAGTTGCCCAGGTCACAGGCCCTCAGTGGGTCGTGGAGTCTGGAGATGTGAGGTTTCCAGGACTGGATGCTTGAAACTCCATTTCCCTTTTCTAAGGTTTAAAAGGTAAAAATGAATATTCATATCATAGTTGCAAACCCCAGGTCTTCAAAGCCCAGAACCATAAATCCTTGTACATTGTGGGCAGTATATAATCCTATCCTTACAGCGTTGCAAGAGGGCGTACTATTATTATCCCCATTCTACAGACGAGTAAACTGTGGGTAACCACGCCTTAGATATACAGCTGGAAAGTGGTAGAGCCTGTAGTTCCCTTCCCCTCTGAAGGAAACATAATAAAGCAATTAAGAACACAGCTCTTCATGTCATTAAGAAGTGGACTCAAATTCTAGTTCTACCACTTTCTGGTTGTGTGCCTATGGGCAAGCATTTCATCTCCATCTCTCCCTTTGGAAAGTCTTCATCTTGGTTTTTAGAATGCTTTGATTCCCATGGTCTCCTTCCTGGGTATTTCACCTATTCCTTCTCTTTTCTGTGTTGGCTTCTCTTCTTGTCTTATACATTAGATGTTACCAGACAGTCCATTCTCCATTTTCTTTTCTTTCCTTTTCCCCCCTATATCCCCTTCTCCTTGGTAGTGTGGGTGCCTGTAGCATGGGAAAGAATGCATAGAGAACTTCATACTGGCCCTTTAATCTTCCAATTGGAAATATGACTCACTGATTGTGCTCACAGTTCTTGGGCAGAGCAAATACAGGGCCATATCTAACTTCAAGATGGACATGCTCTTGAATCAAGTGTCTCTTCTGGAGTTGTCTTATACCCATCAGAATCCTCAACTCTCCCTCTGTCCAAGAGATTTGCAAATATGTTTATGCCCATTAGAAAACTTACAACTAATCGTGCTTCCCTCTTTGCTTTGGCTGCTAGGAAGTTTAAAGCCAAATGTGGGGTCCATCTCTAGCAGAACCTATGGCATGAAGATGATGTGTTAACCTTATGGCTTAAATTCAATTTTATTTCATATCCCTGTGTTTTCCTTTCTTTAATTTGTCTATTTAAATTGGTGCAAATCTTTGTATGCCAAATAATTTTTTTGAATGAGTCGAGGTATAAACAAACGCATTCATATGCACACATCCGTTCAATCTTTCAGCCCTCATCTCTCATTAGAAATACAAATGATGGGGCGCCTGGGTGGCTCAGTCATTAAGCCTGCCTTAGGCTCAGGTCATGATCCCAGGCTCCTGGAATGAGCTCCGCATCTGGCTCCCTGCTCAGCGGGAAGCCTGCTTCTCCCTCTCCCACTCCCCCTGCTTATGTTCCCTTTCTCACTGTGTCTCTCTCTGTCAAATAAATAAATAAAAATCTTAAAAAAAAAAAAAAGAAATACAAATGATAATTTATCATTGCCCAGTGGGTATCTCCACTGGGACATCATATAGTTGCCTCAGAAGCAATATGTTCCAAATGAAACTTAGTATCTTACCTCTAAATGGTCTCCTTTATTTAAAGTCTTCTTTCCACTCCAAAAAAAAGAAAAGCTACAATCTTCCCTCCCTCCTGGGCAGACATTATTTTGAAGATACAATTTTCGAGGGAGAGATCTCACATCATTTAAGAGACCTGAGTTTAGTTCCTCAGATTCCTTCCTCTCTAGATAAAGAGTTATTAAGGGTAGGTATATATATCCAAGAGAATTGAAAACATATGGTTATGCAAAAACTTGTACACAAATGCTTGTAGCGTCTTTATTCATAATAGCCAAAAAGTGGAAACAACCCAAATACACATCAACTGATGAGTGGAGAAACAAAATGTGGCATATCCATACAATGGAATATCATTTGGCCATAAAAGGAGTGAAGCCTGACTATATCCTTTATATCCTATAGAGATTCTCATATCATTTTCTATTTTGACCTTGATTCTAGGGCTTTGATTTTTTTTTTTTTTAATCAAGACTTCCCTTGCCAGAATGAAGATGTGTTAGGCCTAGAGAAATTTGGAGGAGAGAACTGGAATGGGGAGCGATTTATAAATAGCCCTGATAAGAAAAATCAAACACCTTCATTGGAAGGAGTGAAAAGGGGACCCAGAACTCTCATCCTCTCCTCACCGGCAACACTCACTGCCTCAGGCCCACTATCTTGGGATCGTCAGGATTCACCCATAAGGCTCTCTATTCCTATCTCTGACAAGCCCTACACAAAGTCCAAATTCCGAGGGCATCACCCAGATTCCGTATATACCTTGATTTTGCCCCATCTCCCACCTTCCTACTCCCCAGTGTAACTTTGGGAGTCCACCGACCATCATCAGCAATGTCTTCTGTATTGTCAAAAACTTTTCTCTCTGTTCCCTTCACCCTCTTGCTCTAACTGTGACCTGGTGCTCCTCTGACAACCAACAACTCTGAAGGTCATGTGAAAAGATGATACCACCCACAACTTCTCCTGGGTGCAGTCGTCACCAGACCCAGGTGACTTCCCATCATTTCCTGGGGATTCCAGTTCCTGGCCTCTTGTCATTCTCTCCATCACTAGGTCTAACCTAACTTTGGTGATTTCATGTAGTTAATCCTTCCAGTGTCCTGGCCTCTCCCAGTTCTTTGATCTCTTCTCCAAAGATCTTATAACCCAGCTACCCACTGCCATGGTCATACCCTAGACCTTGCCCTTCTCAGTATCTGCACCCCTGCAGATAATCTTAATTTCATCCATTCTCTCCCTGATCATCACCTCCTATCTTTCCAACTCATTCTCTCTGGCATCCAATGTCGATGATTCTTAGCTCCATCAGGATGGGGACTGGTCCAATAACCAAGGTCTGCCCAGAAAAGTATGGCACTTTCAGAAATTGACTCCAGAGTCAGACAACCTGGGCTCATGCCCTACTCCTGCCCCCTACTAGCTCTGTGACCTTGAGCAAACTGTTTAACCTTGCTAAGCTTCAGATTCAGTGATGACCCCAGTCTCCCAGATTATTTGAGGGTTATATAAGATACTGTAGAGTGACGAGCATAGTGCCAGACCTATATGGAATTCTCGGTAAAGGAGAACGATTATTCTATGTAGTAAACATGATATGTTTTGGTCAGCCTAACAACTGTTCTTTTTTTTTTTTTTAACAGTAATAATACCCCAACTTTAAGGGAGAAATAGAGCTCTTCTTGGTGCTAGAAGGGGCTAATCCCTAACTCAACTCCATGAAGGGTACAGGAACCCAGGCCTGACAAGTAGGAGCATTCTAACCCCTGACAATGGTGAATAGTGTCATTCAGGAATGGGCATGTAAATAGGCTGCACCAATGGGAGTCTACTCAAAGACTTTTTGTGGGAACAATCAGGACAGAGGGGTCCTCCCCTGGATGTGGGGCTGGTAGGACCTATGCAGGCAGCAAAGGGAGCCCACCCGAGAGTAGCCAAGACAGAGGAATGTGGAGGGGATGGATGCGGGAGGCTGAGATCTGTGTCCTTGTGTCCGGCTATGCTTAAAGTCTGTCTTGGATTTTCAGTTACACAGGAATAAATTCCCTCCATGAGACTTAAACTAGTTTGAGCTGGGCTTCTCTCTCCCACAGAGTTCTGACTGTTATTATATCATGAAATGCCAGTTTGTCATTAAAGATGATGCTATAAAGCAACATTAGGACACAGAGAGATGCTTACTGTATGTTTTTGATTGAAAAAATCTTATAGAATAATAAGACATCAACAAGGATGAGAATGAGTAAGATTCCTTTTTTTTTTAAAGATTTTATTTATTTATTTGAGAGAGAGAATGAGAGAGAGAGAGCACATGAAAGGGGGGGAGGGTCAGAGGGAGAAGCAGACTCCCTGCTGAGCAGGGAGCCCGATGCGGGACTCGATCCTGGGACTCCAGGATCATGATCTGAGCCGAAGGCAGTCGCCCAACCAACTGAGCCACCCAGGCGCCCAGTAAGATTCCATTTTGTAAAAAATATATAGAAAGAAGTCTGGAAAGCTATATGACAATATAACCTTAGCAGGTTAGCAAAAGATTACATAGGCTACATAATTAACTCTGGATTCTAAGGGTGGTAGGACTGTCGATAATTTGTATTTTCTTTTCTTTTGGGGGCTACATTATCTAGCATTTTTACAATGTACGTAGATTATTAGAGTTCAATTCTTTTAAAGGTTTCCCAAATGAGAAAAAGCATCCCTCCCTTGCCACACATGTGATCAGAGCATTAAATTTAGCCTGTCCTAGGGGCCCCTCTCTCCATCCATCAGGGTGTCTGGGACTGGGTGAACCTGTTTTGTGGGTTTGTGGCTCCTGGGTGTGCCGGGTCCTACAACCTTGAACCAGGTAGAATCACCAAATCACCATTTACAAGTTTAAACTGTCTTAGAGCAGTTGAGACATTCAGAATTAATCAACTGTGTCCTCTTGGGAGTGAGGTAAGCAGAGTGAAATGTGTACAGAGCTTTCAAAAGGGATCAATCATGGCTTTGGGGATTGTGCGTAGTGATGGGAGGAGCTCTGTGAATATTTACATGCGGGATTATTAGCCAGCACGCACACGGCACCCTCTTCACTGCAAAGGGTTTCACGTCATAAGTTTCCTAGCAGAGAAAGGAGTTTTTGCCCACATTTTGAGGGTGGAGAAGCTGGAAATCCAGAAATCTTCAGCGACTCATTGAGGGGTATACGGCAAGAACGGAGTTGTGATTTAAGATTCTCGACTCTGTGCCCTATTCCAGGTGCCAATGTTTTTCTATTAGGGCTGCTTCAGACATCTGTAGCCTGCCTCAAACAGGACAGGCTTCCCTCCCTCCCCTTCTATGAGCTTATCTTAAAAATTCATGTCAAGGTAATTTTCTCTGGGTTTTTCCTTTTAGAAACACTCAAGGTTCTCTCCTATAGTTTATTCCTTTCTCTGCCCTAACTTGGGGAGCCAAATTCATGGCGTGCTGCAAACATCTTTGGCTCCAATTGGGGTTACTGCTTGGGAAAGTTGCTGTATTGCATCTACGGGGTGGTTCACATTTTAGGGAGTGGTATTGAACCCTCCCCAGGTGGTTTAGCTCATCTCCATCCTAAGCATCCTCCTCCATCCCCTCCTCTGTGCAAATAATGCTCCAGCCCCCAGTCCCCATTTGCCAGGCGCCCTTCCTCACTTTGAGCCGTGGTTCCATGGCTGGAATACCCTCCTGCACTCTTCTCTACCTGTTCATCTGACACGTTAGCTTATCAGTCACTTACAGGGTGCTCACCGGGTGTCAGATTGTTGTTTAAGACTTCACAAATGTAGGGGCGCCTGGGTGGCTCAGTTGGTTAAGCGACTGCCTTCGGCTCAGGTCATGATCCTGGAGTCCCGGGATCAAGTCCCGCATCGGGCTCCCTGCTCAGCGGGAGCCTGCTTCTCCCTCTGACCCTCCCCCTGCTCGTGCTCTCTCTCTCTATCTCATTCTCTCTCTCAAATAAATAAATAAAAATCTTTAAAAAAAAAAAGACTTCGCAAATGTTAACTCTTCACAGGAACCTAATGATGTGGTTATCTTTACTATGATCTCATTGTACAGATGAAGATATAGAGGCACAGAAACTTGCGCAAGATCCCAGAGCTGGCAGGTGCTCCAGGCAAGATTTGAATCCAGGCAGCTAGCTCTGGAGTCCACGCCTTTAACCACCATGCTTTTCTCCCCCCCATGCATCCTTCCCGTCTCCTGCCCTGCGAAGTCACCCTGATATGTATTTGGGGGAATTGCTGGTCCCTCTAAGATTCTTTTGTCCTTGGGCATGGTTTTTATTAACGTTGGGCCCCTACCAGCGGGGAGCTGTGTAAGGACTGGGATTTGGTGTGTTCATCTCAGGATCCATGGCATTCTCACCTGCAGATACTTTCCAGGTGTTTTAAACACTGGAGCTGTGAAATACATGTGGGCTCAGATGAACTGAAATCTACTAGAAGGCCCTATAGTGGGCACCTGGGTGGCTCAGTTGGTTGAGCGTCTGACTCTTGATTTTGGCTCAGGTCTTGATCTCAGGGTTGTGGGACTGAACCCCCTGTTGGGCTCTGCGCTCAGCGGAGAATCTGCTTGAGATTCTCTCTCTCCCTCTGCCTCTCCCCCCACTCGTGTGCGTGCGCGCGCTCTCTCTCAAATAAATAAATAAATAAATAAATCTTAAAAAAAAAAAAAAAAAAGGAGGCCCCATAATAAATAAACACTTGAAGACAGTCCAGGCAAGATGTTCCCATAAAAGGTTTAACTTAAGCCAAAAAACAAAAAACAAAAAACAAAAACAAACAACAACAAAAAAACGCAGATAATTTTTAGCCATCCAAGAGCTGATTATTTTCTTGTGATCATTATTCAACCCCCTGCTTCTCCTTATATTTCTTCCAATATTTTAAACATTTCATGGCTTTGGAGAATCACCATGAGGAGGTGGAGAGCAATTAAAAGCACATTGGGTCACAGCAGCTCCCATGCCTTACCAGTTCTGTGACTTTGGGATGGTCACGTGAGCTTGCCAGACCTCAGTTTCCTCAGCCATAAATGGGATCCTAATCACACTTAGTGACCTGTTACTGCATGTACAGCAGCTGGCCCAGGGCTTGGTTGATAGAGAAGGCTGTGTAAATATGATTGTCGTCACCATTATCCCCATGGCCTGGCCAGCAGGACCAGGAGAAAGGAAAGTAACCTGAAATCTTTGATGCGTTTCTTAAGACTCTGAAAAAAAGGGTGAAAATGCATCAAGTGAACATGACGGGTCGAGGTGAGGGCTGAAATAATAAGTTTCTTTTTAAATAAATAGAAATGGGAGGAAAATCCCTGCAACAGGGCAATGTCCTGAAAGAAACAATTGCCTAAATGCAACTAAACCCATATTTACCCATTCGATGCACAAGTATGAAGTACCTACTGTGTGCCAAGCCCTGTGTTAGCTTTAGAGGTGCAAAGCCACCTAAGACACAGTCCCTGTCCTCAAGGAGCTCCTGCTCCAACGTAGGGGATGGATATGTCAAGTGAAGAACTCAAAATCAAAGCCAATTCCAAGGATTTGCTTTTCTATTGGAGAATTTAGGGAAATGTAGAAGAGAAGATAGTTTGCAGGACAGCAGGAAGGAAGATGTGAGCTGGGCCTTAAAGGGGGTTATGTCAGAGTTCTCAGACGCAAGCAACAGAAAGCTTCCTCAGCTAGCTGAAACAAAAAGAAGGGGAAAGTATGGGAAGGAGATTAGGGGCTCATAGAATTGTCAGGAGGCTGAAATGACCAGATTTGGAAAATGGAAGATGAAGAATATGAACCCCAGCAGAGGTCATGCAGAAGGAATAGGCTAGTTCAGCCTCGTTACTGCTGAGAATGTCCTTTTATTTTATTATTCTCTCAAAATCAAAGTCCAGGACCGAGTGTATGACAAGCTGACCGAAGTCACACAACCGGCGGCTGGCTAGGCCCAGGGTGGGAGGAGGGAGGGAGTAGAAGAATCCAGTACCATTGGCTTCTTTAGTGGGAGTTGGCCACTCCTTTCCACCAAAATCATAGACGTGGAGAATTTCTCTTATGGATCAGTATTCTAATCAGAAGGACACAGCTATAACAATTGTAAATACCTATGCAATGCACCCAACATTGGAGCATCCATATAAAGCAAATATTAGCAGACATAAAGGGAGAGATGGACAGTAATACGGTAATAGTAGGGAACGCTAACACCCCACTTTCATCAATGGACAGAGGATCCAGGCAGAAAATCAATAAGGAAACCGTGTGTCTGAACGACACCCTGGACCTAATAGGAAGGGAGTGATGTAGAGTACTGCCCAGCAGAAAAAGGCAAAGGTCCTCTACAGTAGGTAGGATTACAACAGCAGGCAGCGATGAAGGAACGGCACACCTGGGATGGAACAGAATCTGCAAAGGTAAGGGAGAAAAGTTCCGGGTTGTGGAGGGAATGGAAAGCAGCTGAGTGTAGTGATAAAGAGTTAGATTGAAAGACAGAAGTAGATAGGTTGAGCCCGAATCATAGGTCTTATTAATGCTGCAATAAAGTCTAGCCAAGCTCAGCTACAGTGGTCTTTTGAGAAAGGAAGTACGGTAGTCAAGCCTGGGAGAGAAGAGTAGGTTGAGGCCATGCTTCTGACCCGATTTCTCCACAAGCTCTCCAGGTGGCCGGCTGCACTGCAACATTAGCCCCGAACGCTGCAGGAGCACGTGGAGGGGAGACAATGAAGCAGGGCAGCCGGTGGAACGCGGGGCTCCATCCCCAGGAGATCCGCTCAGCGGCGTAACTGGAGGCCGGTGGCCCCACCAGCAGGAGACCAAAGGCAGAGGCCAGAACCCAGAGCAGGAACTGAGCTAATGAGATCGGCTTCACGGGGAAGAAAAGCTTTTAAGTTGCTTCATTTGCCACTGGATTTGCTTTTCCTTGTTACTCAAATGCAAGACAACTGGGTAACTGTGCAGATCTCCCTGGAAATCTGAGATCGTATTTTACCTGCCCCATATCGCTTTCCATTTCCTGGGGTAAGAGGCCCTCAAGTTTTTATTCTGAAGCCTGTCTCCTGCATTCGACTCTAAGCCCATGACTTTTTATTTTTTTATTTATTTATTTTTAAAGATTTTATTTATTTATTTGAGAGAGAGAATGAGATAGAGAGAGCATGAGAGGGGGGAGGGTCAGAGGGAGAAGCAGGCTCCCTGTTCAGCAGGGAGCCCGATGCGGGACTCGATCCCGGGACTCCAGGATCATGACCTGAGCCGAAGGCAGTTGCTTAACCAACTGAGCCACCCAGGCGCCCTAAGCCCATGACTTTTTAGAAGCGGTTGGCCCTATATTCTGGTTTCTGGGGGAGAGGTGACCTATAAACCAGGTTTAGCCAATCAGAGGATTCTACACTCCCCACCCCCACCACGGTGATTGGCTTAGGAATGGACACATGACCCAGGTCCAGCACCTGCAGGAATTTCGCTGGGGCCATGGCGGGGCTCTTTCTGTAGAGTTGCCTTGTGGGTACAAGTCACAGTAGGGTTGCTGCTTGCCACCTTGCCCACTTTATTGGGAGACCCTGCCGAACAACGAAGCCAACACAGAGGAACGTGATGCTGGGAGATGGGGAAATGCCTCCCGTGACTGGCAACATCTTGGCATTATATAACCCCTATAATCCCCCCTCTCCTTTTTCCTTTGTTCTTTAAGTTCTGATAATGGTATGTTGTATTACCACATGATGGCATTAAAGGCTTCTCTTTCATAAATGATGTTTGGAGTTTTGAAAAAGTTGAAATTTCAGATACCTTAAAATATGTGTTTTTTTTTTTTTTAAGATTTTTATTTATTTGTTTGAAAGAGAGAGACAGCGAGGGAGGGAACACAAGCAGGGGGAGTGGGAGAGGGAGAAGCAGGCCTCCCGCGGAGCAGTGAGCCCGATGTGGGGCTCGATCCCAGGATCCCGGGATCATGACCTGAGCCGAAGGCAGACACTTAACGAGTGAGCCACCCAGACGCCCCTTAAAATGTTTTCTTAAAAAAACTTAGCTAGGCAAGGTTATTATGTGTTGAAGTTCGGGTTCCATGGAAGCCGACGCTGTAATGGAGATTAGCATGTTGGGTGCTTTGAGGATCAATAGTTGTGGGAGAGTGAAGGGACCAGGACAGGGTTGTGATACAGTCACAGCGAACGTCTCAGCCCATTAGGGGAGACTCTGGAGCTGGGGGTGGCACTGCGGAGTGGTTCTCACTTGGGGCAAAGGGGCCAGGCATTTATAGCCCTGTGTTAACTAGTCATCGCATGCAGGCTGCTCAGGTAAGGAGACAGGACCCCAGGCGAGGAACTCTCTTCAGCTAAGGACAGTTGTGGCAGGGGAGGTGCAGAGTGGGGAGCCCAGCTGAACTCTCAGTCAGCAACACTTCCAGCAGCTGCCAGAAGGATGCTTCAGTCCCAAAGGAGAGGATCTGGGTGGTATACCTCGGGTTCCCCTACACTCCACTCCTGGGCCACTTCGTATAAAGGAAAAGCAAATGGGGCAAGCACTAGCCGCTGGGGCTGTAGCCTGTCCCAAGGTGGCAACTAATACTCTTGGTCTCCCTCCTCCACTATCCATCCTAGAGTACCCTCACTCTCAGCTAGCATCCCTGCGGATCTCGATGGTGGACCTTGTGGTGTGACCAGACCCTCCAAGTGCCCGAGCTCCTAGGCACCCTGCCCTTCTCAGGCTCTATTTGTGCGTTTGTCCACTTGCCTTCAAAACTAGGCAAAATTCACAGATACAGTGGGCCCCTAAATCTTCACAGCACTCATTTCCCACCCCCTTGAGCATATGTGACTTACCAAGACCTCCCACATATTTGCCACTTCTTGCTCATCTGATCTGATCAACAGGATGCCATCAATACTGTGAACCACTGTGATGTCCTTTGAACTGTGTCTGGTCCAGGTCACTTTGGCATATATCAGCTAGGTCTTGATGCTCGTTTGGCATATAGTTTTATTCTTCTCAATGGGGCAAGACTATAAGTGTATGCTGGTGTGCATTTCAAGTGAATTCGAACTACTTCTCATTCTCCTTTCTAATAGGGATAAAAAAGAAAAAAAAAAAAAGCCCAAAAAACCCGATTCACCAGATCAATGGCGGCGTGCCATGTGCCTGAGACTGTGTTAGTTTCATCTAACTAAGACCCTCCTTCTGACACAGCAGTTACAATGAGGCTACTCGACTGTGGGAGTCCACTGTCATCCTCCAGGATGCATTTGCTTTTGAAGGACGCATGGTAGAGGTTACTGCCTCTCAGATATTAGGTCTTTAAGGGAGGCATAATCTCTGCTGTCTCTGCAAGGGTACAATATTATTTTGGATTGACCCTGTTGGCTGTGGGGAGGAGGCCATTTCAAAAGCTTCCACTTAATCTTTCCCACTACAATAGCTCTTCCCCCGCAAACCAAGGAACCAATGTGTCTGTTCAGTGAACTGCCAAGTAGATCCATTAAAATTACACATTTGGAAACTGAAGAAATAAGTACTAGGTTTGTCCGTGGACCTGGTGGACTCACACTGAAGCCAGATTCAATTTATTAACCGATCCCCATAAGCCCCTAATCTCCTGAGGGACCATGTTGACACTTCAGGTCCCGGATACTAACGATAACTTGAACTCTGTGTCCAACAGTCCTTGGGATATTTGAAACATTTGGAGGTCTGCCCTTTCTCCAGGGTAGGAGGACCCAGGGTAGTGACTGGCCATAGGAAAGGATGGAGGAACTCATTGCTGTATGTTTATCCTAGTGTTGCAGGATCTACCTTCTGGGAACTCACCTCTCCCTCAGGCCATGTGTTTGGAGTTTGAAAATGGGCTCAGGTGTATCTACTTGTATTTTTCCTATGGTCCAAAACCTGAGCAAGGGATTACAAATTCTTATTGGAGTAGCAGCCCTCAGCCTCCTGATCACCCATCCTTGATTTCTTTTGTTTGTAGATGAAGCAATATCCTCCTTGGTTGTCCATGCAAACAGAGGAAAAGAATTGAAGCCAGGATGTGGAGGATTCCTCACTGCAATTGAGGAAAACCCAATTATTGGCTTAGATTTTCTATTTGGGTTCTCACCATTGACCTAATTTGGATTTCTTAATAGACCCATTTGAAGTTGTTTTCTATCATTTTACTCACAGCTGGAAAACTCTCCTGGTTTGGTGCATGAAAGGGGTTCAGTCTGTTATGATTTTCAAAATTTGTTCCATTCTGATTACTCAGGTGGGAGAGTATAATTCTTGCCAGGAGGGGAGCTGGAATCCCTCCTCTGATTAGAAGGATGGGCCAGAAGCTCCTCTGCTTCCTCCGTTGTGTGCACATCACCAGAGCGGGAATTTTCCCAGTAATCTTGGCTGCCATCTTGGGGAGGTGAGATCATTGAGCAGTGGGGGTGTGAGAGAGTTAGGTGCTGTGGGCAATAATAGCTTCAGAGAATATTCTAGATTGAGGCAGTGGGTCAGAAAAACACCTGCGGGCAAAAGCTCTTTCATGCCTGTGCAGGCAGTACCTGGGAAGAGTCCGGGTGGTCGGAGGGAGCCTTGGAAAGCCTCAGCCAGCAAAGCAGGAGCCCAATGCAATAACATGACGTTGGTCTCATCAACCTGCTGCTGAGGTTTGCTTTGGGGTGAATCATCTCAATGGCTAGAACAAGCAGCTTAAGCCAAGTTCACCAGCTAATTGCTTGGTCCATATCTTCATTTCACCAGTGTGGACAGAACCTTGGCTTCTGGCCCAGGAGATCTGAGTTTCTATCGTAATCAATCTACAGGCCTGAAATCCCACAAGCGACTGTCCCTTCCTTCAAGATGGTGATTTCTTCAGCCCTGTCCTTCCTTCATCCCCAAATTCCTGTCTCCCTCCACAGGTTTCATCAACATTTTAATAGTGGTAAGACCCTAAAGGGAACCAAAGCTTCCCCAGGTTAGCCTTCATTTTCTACTTCTATTTTTCCTATGGTCCAAAATTTCTCTATATAATATGTATTATATATATTTATTATATATTTGTAGAATGAATTATATATTTAAATGTACTTCTTTATTATGTCATATTAGATCATAATTATAAATACATAAACTATATTTTAGCTTACTAACTATAGTATAAATATATATTATACATAAATTATATATTATTAATATAAATATGTATTTAATTTATATAATATACATTCTATATTTATTTGACACCCAGTGCCAGCACTCAGCCGAACTCACCCATTAAGTCCCACCCCAAATATCACTTCCTCCTCTATAAAGATGCCCCCAACTTCCCCGGACTGAGGTTATCTCTTCTCTGTGTGCTCCTCGCCCCTTGGACTGCACCCTCATTCAACACCACGATGTTTGAATTGTTTTAAATTTTTTTTCTATCTTTTTTCATGGGCTTGCACTCTGATTACAATCGGATCACATTAATCCAAGCATCCTTAATACCAGTCCCCGGCACTCCAGTGACACTCAACGTTTATGGAAAGAATGAAATTATTTCAATGCCTGGCTCACAAAAACATGAAGCAGATCTGTGTTGAGTGAATGAAGAAGGAACAAATTAATAGATGAGTATAGTCCAGGGCCCAAAGTGGATCAGTACCTAATGAATATGTGCAGGGCCTGGGCGAGAGAGCACGCTGAGTCTCACTTACTATATATCTAAATAATAAAAGTTACAAAACAAGCTAACTGACAACCTTGTTGAATAAAATGTTCTCGCTTCCTATCTCAACAAATACATCTTTATAACCAAAAGGGGAAAGATACATAAGTTGTGAATTAAGTATGACATGAAGTGGGCAAAATATCAAAGATGTTCAAGTCTGATTAATATTGCAAATGTTGAGTTATTCTATTGAGGGGCTGATGATTTGGGGGTAAATAACAAAATAAAGACAAATATAACCCATAAATTACATACATCTAGATTATACCATTTATTTTTCTTGCCTTTATTTCAGCAAGAGCTATGGGTTTTTTGTTATACTTGAGTTTTTCACATCATTTATTTTATTGACAGTAATGCCAGATTGCAGAACCTTTCTTGGATTACTGAATTTTTTAGTTCTTTTTATGTAGAAATTATTCTCAACCTGGAGAAGCACAAATATATAAGCTCATATACACAAGAATATTAAATGCGGCAGTTGATTGCTGTTAGTGGTTTATAATGACAAAAATAGAAATAAATGGGCCCATCGCTATGGGAATGGGGGAATACATTTTGGCATAGCTGCACCATATTATGCCGCCACTTAAGGGAATAAATAGGAGCTCTATCAGTTGACTTGGAGGGATTGCCAGGAGGTATTCCTGAGAAAACTGTATGTACACAAATGTGTATAATTCATCTCATTTCCAAAAAATAGACAATGACAAGACCCCACATGTGTATGTATATTTTTGACATATTTCTATAGGATGTTTGAACATGGAGAAAAGTGTGGAAGGAATCACACTGATGGTTAACGTGGATTTTCTGTGCGTATGTATGGAGGGAGTGGTGATGCAGGTTGTAAGAGGAATGTAGATATGAAAAGAAAAAAATCTGGCTAAAAAGAATACTCTATACTTAATTTGATCTCAATTGTTCAGTAATCTGTATGCGTTTGTGTGGAAGATGGAAAATCAGAGGGAAAGTTTATATTCACATTTACTGATATAGAGGTGTGATAACAGATATAGAATTGTCCAGAAAAATACTGTGATATCATTCTATTTCATTCACAGCAAATAAACAACCTAAAAACCCTGTTTATAAATGTCTCTGTGTTTAAATTGATGAACAAGGAGAGAAATAATGGGAAGACTGGTACCGGGCCATTAACACTAATCCTCTCAGGGAACGGAGTAAGAGACGGGGCAGGAGAAAGGTAGTTTTTTCTTGTTACATCTCAGTGTTGTTCTACTGGTTACAATGTAAACTTAATATGCTGCTTTCGTAATTGGAGGAATAACAAATAAGATCTTTTCTAAAAAATGGAAATCCTTGGGGCACCTGGGTGGCTCAGTTGTTGAGCATCTGCCTTCGGCTCGGGTCATGATCTCAAGGTCCTGGGATCGAGCCCTGCATCGGGCTCCTTTCTCCACTGGGAGTCTGCTTCTCCCTCTCCCACTCCCCCTGCTTGTGTTCCCTCTCTCGCTGTGTCTCTCTCTGTCAAATAAATAAATAAAATCTTTAAAAAAAAAATGGAAATCCTTGAAGAGCTGGGCTTAATCGTGATACTGTCACTTAACACTTCTATTTCCTTGGGCAAGTTTTTTAACTTAAGAAATGGGGCGCTTGGGTGGCTCAGTTGGTTAAGTGTCGGACTCTTGACTTCTACTCAGGTCATGATCTCAGGGTCGTGAGATTGAGCCCTGGGTCAGGCTCCTGCGCTGGGCGTGGAGCCTGGTTAAGATTCTCTCCATCCCTCTCCCCTCCTCGGACACCCCCACACACACTCTCTCTCTCTCTCAAAAAAAAAAAAAAAAAAAAGTTCCAGGGGCACCTGGGTGCCTTAGTTGGTTGAGCATTCAATGCTTGATCTCAGCTCAGGTCTTGATTTCAGGGTCGTGAGTTCAAGCCTCACATTGGGCTCCATGCTGGACGGGGACCCTACTTAAAAAAAAAAAGTTCCAAGGGGCACCTGGGTGGCTCAGTCGTTAAGCGTCTGCCTTTGGCTCAGGTCATGATCCCAGAGTCCTGGGATCGAGCCCCGCATCGGGCTCCCTACTCTGCGGGGAGCTTGCTTCTCCCTCTCCCACTCCCCCTGCTTGTGTTCCCTCTCTCGCTGTGTCTCTCTCTATCAAATAAATAAAATCTTTAAAAAAAAAAAGTTCCAAGGTAGTTAAAGAAAACTAAGTCCAAAGGAAATAAAAAATACGTCTGGCACATTTGACTTTCAGACCATGTAACTATTTTATCTTATTAAATTATTAAACTAAGTTTTTAAACTTATTAAAACTAAATTAGAAAAAAATTTATACGCATCAAAAGTGAAAGGAAATAAATGAACCTGTGTATCCAGTTAACGGGGTAATCACATCACAATCACACAGGAAGGAGCTTTCTTTAAACCTCCGTGATTTGACTGGACATCACTAGTGAGATATACTCTAAGGACAAAAGGAACTACAAAAATTGTTTTCACGGGGCGCCTGGGTGGCTCAGTCGTTAAGCGTCTGCCTTCGGCTCAGGTCCTGATCCCAGAGTCCTGGGATCGAGCCCCTCATCGGGCTCCCTGCTCAGCGGGAAGCCTGCTTCTCCTTCTCCCACTCCCCCTGCTTGTGTTCCCTCTCTCCCTGTGTCTCTCTCTTCAAATAAATAAATAAAATCTTTAAAAAAAAAATGTTTTCACTGCTTTCAGGGACCCTACTGTGGGGGTAATAGCATTTGACTTGATATTCTGAGACTGCTCTCTGTCCACTATAGGACAAATAGAATGGAGAATGTGGTATCATTGAGAACTGAGACTTGGGCATGTTTGGAAGGAGAGTTTTTTTTTTTTTTTTTTTTAAGATTTTATTTATTTATTTGACAGAGAGAGACACAGCGAGAGAGGGAACACAAGCAGGGGGAGTGGGAGAAGGAGAAGCAGGCTTCCCGCGGAGCAGAGAGCCCGATGTGGGGCTCGATCCCAGGACGCTGGGATCATGACCTGAGCCGAAGGCAGACGCTTAACGACTGAGCCACCCAGGCGCCCCTGGAAGGAGAGTTTTTAAGATCAATGAAGTTAAATAAAAAACCCTGTAATCCTAAAGTGCAGCATAGGGAACATAGTCAATAATATTGTAATAATGTTGTGTGGTGACAGAGGGTAACTGCACTTAACATGGTGAGCATTTCATTATGTATGTAATTGTCAAATCACTATGTTGTATACCTGAAACTACTATAATACTGTACGTCAATTGTACTTCGACAAAAGGAAGAAAAAACCTGTAATCCTAAATCTGAATTGAAAGAAAAGTCAGAGCATATCTATATTTAAAAAAAAAAAAAAAAGATCAGCAATGCATTATAACCTCACAAAAGAAAGATAACCAATCAGATGCCTCCTGATAGAAATATACACTACAACCTGTAAAGTGGTCTTGAAAACCAAACCTGAATCTGATCAAACCTCCGGATCTAACTTCCAATCTACATGAAATACAGGGGCAGGGGACACACGTGTTGCAATCAGAAGAAATTCAGAATATGGGAAGCTCCACATGGCAAACAACCCAGTCTCTTCCCCAAAAATGTACAAGGAACAAAAAGAGATAAATAGAGGGGAAACTACAAATTAAAAGAGACATAAGAGATTTATCAATTGCAGCTTTTGGAACTTTTTTAGATCCATTTTTTAATGTAAAAAAAAGATATATGACAATCAGGAAATGTTAAGTGCAGACTACATATTTGATGATATTAAGAAATTACATTTATTTTTTTAGATGGGATAATGGTTTTGTGTTTTTTTAAAGAGTATACATCTTTAGAAGATGTACACTCAAGTATTTAGAAATAAAATTAATGATGTTAATATTCATCTCAAAATAATCAAAGTGAGGGAACATTGGTGGGAGAGTAAAGATAAAATAATATTGATCACATTGATAATTTTTGAAGCTGATTGGTAGGTATACTCCATTCATTATATTATTCCATTTCTATATATAGTTATAAATGTTCATAATAAAATGTATATGCCTACACACTTATATATATGTGTGTATATATATCAACATTATTTTTAATAATCCCAAAGTGGAAATAACTAAATATCAACAATAGAATAAATAAATTAATTAAGGCATATTCATACAATGGTATACTACATAGCCTTGAAAATAAACTACAGCTGCATGAAGACATACTAATGAATCTCATTTGAATAAAAGAAACTAGATGCAACTGAACATACATTGTGTGTTTCCATTCATATATAAATCAGAAACATTCAAAAACTAACATAAGGTAGGGGCGCCTTGGTGGCTCAGTCAGTTAAGCGTCTGACTCTTGATTTCTGCGCAGGTCATGATCTCAGGGTTGTGAGATTGAGCCCCAGGAGGGGCTCTGCACTGGGCATGGAGCCTGCTGGAGATTCTCTCTCTCCTTCTCCCTCTGCCCCCACTCACACACTCATGCTCTCTTTCTCAGTAAATAAATAAGTAACAAAATAAATAAATAAAAACTAAACTAAGGTGTTATAAATTAGGATAGGGGCTACCTTTGGGAAGGAGGACAAAGATATGATTGGGAAGGAGTAAGAGGGGTCTTATGAGGTATCACCAATACTCTATTTTTTATTTTTATTATTGAAGTATAGTTGGCATACAGTGTTAAATTAGATTCTAAATTAGTTTCAGATGTACAACATAGTGATTCAACAATTGTATACCATGACAAGTGTAGTCACTTTTATCACTATACCATATTATGACAATAGTATTGACTATATTCCCTATCCTGTTGTTTTAGTCTCGTGACTTATTTATTTTATGACAGGAAGTTTATGCCTCTTAATCCCCTTCACTCATTTCGCCCATCCTCCCACCCACGTCCTCCTGGCAACCATCAGTTTGTTCTCTGTATTTATGGGACTGCTTTTGTTTGTTCACTTGTTTTGTTTTTTAGATTCCACATGTAAATGAAGTCATGGTGTTCATCTTTGACTTATTTCACTTAGCATAATTCCCTTTAGGTCCATTCATGTTGTTGCAAATGACAAGATCTCATTCTTTTTTATGGCTGAGTAATAGTCTGTTGTGTGTATACACACACACACACACACACACACACACACACACCCCACATCTTCTTTATCCATCCATCTATCGATGGACACTAAGGTTGCTTCCATATCTTGGCTATTGTAAATACTGCTGCAATAAACATAAGGGCACATGTATCTTTTCAAGTTAGTGTTTTCATTTTCTTTGGGTAAATACCCAGAAGCAGAATTCCCCGATCATATGGTACTTCCATTTTTAATTTTTTGGGGAATCCCCCTACTGTTTTCCACAGTGGCTGTACCAGTTTACATTCCCACCAACAGTGCACAAGGTGTTCCCTTTTCTCCACATCCTTGCCAACACTTTTTATTCCTTATCTTTTTTTTTTTTTTTTTAAGAGAGAGAGAGAGAGAAAGTGTGTGTGAGTGGTGGGGTTGGTGGGAGGGCAGAGGGAGAAGGAGAGAGAAGCAGACTCCTTGCTGAGCATGGAACCCAACACAGGGCTCCATCTCACGACCCTGAGATCATGACCTGAGTGGAAATCAAGAGTCAGACACTTACTCAACTGAGCCACCCAGGTGCCCATTCCTTGTCCTTTTTTTTTTTTTTTTTAAGATTTTATTTATCTGACAGAGAGACAGAGAGAACACTGGCAGGGGGAAGGAGCAGAGGGGGAGGGAGAAGCCGACTCCACACTCAGCAGGGAGCCCGAACTTGGGCTTGATCCCAGGACTCCAAGACCATGACCTGAGCGGAAGTCAGACGCCCAACCAACTGAGCCACCCAGCTGCCCCTCCTTGTCTTTTTGATCCTAGCCACTAATGTTTTATTTCTTAACCAGAGAGGTATACCCAGAGACGTATTCACTTTGGGATAATTCACAGAGCACTTAGGATTTATGCACTTTCTGTATGCATACTATACCTCAATTAAAAAATAAAAATATTAACATAAAGAAAAAATAGACTCTGAATGAGTGCCTGAGAAATTTTCCTTTTGTAGCACCTCATTTTTACTTTTGAAACTGAGAACTTGGAAAGTCAGGTACCTAACAGGAGGGTGTGGTGGCTACAACTGAAACTGTGCAAGAATGGGTATTGGGAGTAGGAGGGGGTAGGCTGGAAGCAGGAACCCAGTCACCAGTAGGAAATGCCCATTCAAACCAGAGTTGGAGGGATAGCCCAAGGACAGAGGTTGGCGGGAAGGAAAGGTTAGGCCACCAACAGATTGTGTAGCGTGTTCTGACTACACTCTCTATTGAGGAGGTGCAGTGGGGTGTAAGGGCCACAAGGCGGTGAGCAACACTGCGGCTTACAGCACAGAGATCAGAGCTGGACCATAGAGCTTCTTCCCAAGGCAGCCAGTGGGGTGTGTTCAGATCTAAATGAGTGTTTATCCCAGGGTGAGCTGGGGAAACTGAGATCTGCTAACATATTCCAAAAAATGGATATGGCTGAAAATGGGGTTAAAAATCAGAATAGGAGATCTGGCTTGGATTGGGGTGGGGGCGATGGTTGGTAGAGTATTGAAGACTTGGAGGCATTGTAGTTGATGGAGCTTGCCCATGTTGGTCATTTGACAAGAGGAAGTGGAAGGTAGGTGTCCAGCTTTCTTCACATATAGGGTCAAAGTGGCAGGGCCACAAGACTTTAACAGGGATAAAATTTACTGTAGTAGGGACTTTGTGCACTGGTCAAATCTTGAACGCAGAGAACTCTGAACCCAACCACCAACACTTGCAAAGAGGCTCAGGTTGAGAGTCAGAGAGACCTGTGTTCAAATCCTTGCTCTATGACTTAATAGCCAAGGGAGTTTGGGCAAGTTATTTAATTTTCCCATGGCTTAGTTTCCTTATCCATGAGATGCACACAATAATACCTACTTCACGGTGGGGATGGAGGAAGAAATAAAAGGAAATGCGGGCAAGGTGCCTGGCATTGACCAGCTACCATTCCATAAATGGTAGCTGTACCTAGAATACCAATTCCTGTGAGCATCAGTGGGTAGACACCAAGAAGTCTATTTTGGCAACTCTGCCGTGATTTGGAATGTTTCATGATTCTTAGCTATGCTCAGTATAGATGAGATGCTGGGCTAAGCAACCTGGCTTAGTGAGCTGGGACTGTTTTGTTAGTTGGGGCTCTGTGAAGGATTTCACAGATTCTCAGGCACAGTTCCCAAGATGTCCTCCCTTGAGGACATGCCATCCATTCTGGGAGGGAGTTTCTGGCATGGCATGACCTCAACTCTAAGCCTGTCATCTTTTGCAGCCTCCTTTGGAGCTGGGTAAAGTCAAAGTGCCCTTTGAGGCTCCCTTCCCTGCTCTGAACTGCCCCAAAGAAGCCCACAGCTAGCCTGGCAAGGCCAGCTGGAGAGAGGAGCCTAGGCAGATGATGCTCCAATCTGCCTGCCTCATCCTGCTTCCCGAAGGCTCACCTCCCGCCTCCTCACTCGGGTCTCTGAACTCCCTCTGCACTGTCTACAGACCACCCCTGGCCAAGCCTCCCAAGACAAAGCAGGAACTCACCCTCAGCCACATCTCCTCCCACCTACCCCAATCCTGCTGCATCTTCACTAGCTCTTTTCGTTAGGAGAACGATCATTTAGTCCATCTAGTTCATTTTACCACGTCATTTGATGGGTGTGGCCCCCAGAAAATTCAGAATAAGTGTGGGTGCACCACAGAAACACAGTTCCTAATATTCATGGCATATACCTACAGTGACCAGGATTTCAAAATTAGATTCTGTTTTACTTACAGGCTTTTTTCTTGGCTGTGTGACGACAGGGTAAATAGTGATTGAAATGTGAGTGTTGTCATCTGTTTTCCCACCCTCTGCTCATTAAGGAGGATTCTGACTTGTACTGCTTAGGTTCTTATCCTCCTCCACCCTCCAAGGAGGACTTTGTCTTGCTAGACCAGTTCTTGGGCTTCTCTGACGGGTAATTATAAGACAGTGAAGAGGGGAGGAAGACAACGAGATGCACATGGGAGGGAGGGCTAGAGCGTCTTCCTAGGGGGCTTATTAAGGACCCATGCAGCTGCAGTATGGGAGGACAGGGGGTGTTCGGGGAGAAAAATGTTCATGGTGTTTGGTAAATACCAGGTTTTGGGACATTACTTTTTTGCATGAACTATGTTTCTTTAACCATAACTCTGCTTCAAAACTGGACCACATAGATCATGACCTTATAAATTATACAGCTGCAATGAAGAGACACACCCAAGTTTCTCAGAAAACTTGGGGGGGGCGGATTTTAAGGATACAGAAGGGTTTGAATTGGAATTGGGGCATGTCTGAACCAGAACCAAGTCCAGGGACCATCTTCTCCTGGGCCCCGTGGGCTCTATCAGATGGCATGTCTGCTTTCTCCATTGCTCTGTTCCCTCACACCATTGGATGGCCTCCTCTCATTATACATGGTGTCTACTCCCACCTAGCTTCTGATTACCCATGGCTCACAGGACCTTCCTGCTCTACTACTGAATTAGTGCTTCATAATTCCTGAAAAAGGGAATCTGCTTAGCCCAACTCATCTTTTTGAGTTGGCCCACATCTGACGTAGTTTCTCAGACCATAGATTGGCTGCCTTGGGTCTGGGACACACTTCTAATCCCCTCAGATTAGCTCAGAAGGGATAGGCTCAGCTGGAAGCAAATATGGCCTCTGTGGCTCTCCCTTAAACAGGTTTGGTGGTGGCATGGTTTCCCTTTGTAGGGGTGTTCGATGTTGGCAAAATGAGATGCCATAGTCTGGTCCTGGTACAGTGGAAAGCACAAGCCTAGATTCTGGTCCTGGCTCTGTCTGGGGTGGTGACCTTGGTTAAGTCATTTAACTTCCCTGCACCTCAGCTTTCTCATTATGACCCCTCCCCTCTCGACTATGACAGAGTGGCAAAGGAGGACTAAATAAAATCTTATGTGAAAAGCTAATTCAAAAAGATAGAGGCACCCCTATGTTTACTGCAGCATTATCAACAATAGCCCATTTATGGAAGCAACCCAAGTGTCCATCGATTGAGAATGGATAAAGATGTGGTCTATATATACAATGGAATATTACTCAGCCATAAAAAATGAAATCTTGCCATTCACAACAACATGGATGGATTTAGAGAGTATAACGCTGAGTGAAAAAAGCCGGAGACAGACAAATGTCATATGATTTCACTTATATGGGGAATTTAAGAAACAAAACAAATGAGCAAAATAAAAAAGAGACAAACCAAAAAACAGACTTTTAACTATTGGGAACAAACCGAGAGTTACCAGAGGGGCGGCGGCGGGGGGAGATGGGTGAAACAGGTGTTGGGGATTAAGAAGGGCGCCTGTCGTGACCAGCACCAGGTGATGTATGGAAGTGTTGAATCACTACATTGTATACCTGAAACTAATATTGCCCTGTATGTTAATTAACTGGAGTTAAAAAACAAATCTTGTGTGAAAGGCTTGGGAAATTTCTAGGGCTTCACAAATGTAATAATACTGACATGTTTTTTTAATACCAAGATACACATTTCTCATTTTATTGTTTTTTAAAATCAGATATCTCACAATTTCTTTCTGCCTTATAACTGATGTGAACATTTAATGTCGGAGCTTTTGTTGTTTCCCCAAATGTTATAAAGTCAGTGGTATGTCTTACACTCAACGGCAGGTCTTACGGTAAATAAGATCTACACTAGTCTTCTATCACTGTGTACCACAGTCTAGCAGTGAAAGCAATGCCCATTTATTATCTCATCGTTCTCGTGGGCTCACCTGCTTTCTCAGCTCGGAGTCTCCCAACGCTGAAATCCAAGTGCTGGTGGCCAGGGCTGCTATCACTGCTGAGGGTCGGGGTCCTCTTCCAAGCTCACCAGTTGTTGGCAGAATTCAGTTCCTTGCCTCTGGAGGGCTGAGGCCCTCAGCGCCTGGAGGCCACCTGCAGTTCCTGGCCATGAGACCCTCTCCAAACATGGCAATTTGTTTCTTTAAGGTCAATAGGGGAGCATGTCTGCTGCTTTGAACCTCTCTGACTCTTCTGTTCCTGACCTCTAAACCCTCATTTAAAGTGTTTGCCTGATTGGGTCAGGCCCACCAGGATATTCTCCCTTTTGATGAACTCAGAGTCAACTAATGAGGGACATCTGAAAAGTCCCTTTGCCTTTGCCACACAATGTAACCTGAACGCAGGACCGAGATGCCACCACACTCTCACGTCCCACCCACTCCACTCACGCTCTCGGGGACGGGATTATACGGTGTGTGTACACCTGGGGCAGGAATCTGGGGGCCATCTTGGAATTCTGCCTGCCTCAGTATCTACCAATACAGCAAACATGGCAGCTTCATGGGGGAAGTTTATTATGATGTCCATGTTCCTTTGGTGTCTTCCTGCTCCACTTCAGGGCTGTACCCAAAGTAGCTCTCAGAAGCCCCTCGTGGAAGAGTTCATTGATACCCCTTCTGCAGCCTTTCCTTCATTTCCCTCAGGGTGCCAAGTGGCCCAGGGTGGCAAATAAACTTCAGCTCGCTCACCAACCTGCTGGGATAGATGGTTGCTGCCTCGTGTTACCTATGGAGAAGGATTGTCAGATTGCATATGGGGTTCCTCAGACAAGGAAGCCCCAGCACCCCAGGGCACTGATGATAATGGATTAACTTCTCTCTTGTGCACCTACAGTGGGATGAGTCGTGTAAATTCTTCGGGCAATTGAGAAAGTCATCCTTGCCGTCTCTGATCCTGATGAGGAACACTGGTTGAAATCAGGCGGTCTGGTATCAGCTGCTGATATCTGCCATGGGTTCTGGGCAGGGGAGCGATGGCGTGGGTGCCGGGACTTTGCCCTCCCTGATGCCCTTCATCCTCATGGCAGGCCGGTCCCCCTCCTGGAATAGCTCCCACATAGGCCATTCCAAGACGTCTGCTGCAGGGCGCACAGAGCACAGGAGAGAGAGAGAGGACCTTCTTAAAAGGCTGAGGAGCTGACGAGCTTCTCACCCTGCTCTCACTTTCCAGCTCTCCTGTGCTTTGTACTCCTCTGCTTGTGTCCTGGGATTAGGAAAATGAGCCAAAGATCACGTCCTTTGAGCTAAAGCCGGCTGGTGATCTTGGTTGGACAGATGGCAATTGTCCACAGAAAGCCTTGCTTTGCCTTTAGGGAGTCCCTAATACACTATTGTTAGTCATGAGAATGGCCTGACAACTTCAATCAAGTCAAATCAACAGAAACCCTCCCTCCTCCTCCTTTGGCCTACAACCTGAAAACGCAACAACAACCGTCTCTTGTGAAAGCCTGGGGTGTGTGGGTTTTTTCTCCATGCTCCATTAGACTGTGAGGTTCTTGAGGAAAAGGGACCCTGTCATGTTCTCCATTTTGTTTCCACTGCCTGGCATAGGGGCCGATACATGGTAAATTCTTGAGGGAAGAAATAAATTAACATGTGAATTTACTACACTCTTTCATGTACCCAGCACCAAATAACCTTGGTTTTGTTGTTGTTGTTTTTTAATAAAGTCCCAAAGTACAACCTCTCTTCTCCCTTCATCTTTATAAGACAGTTTGGTTTATTTCAAGGGGAAAAAAGAAAAAAAACAACCCGTGGGAAGAAGGTAAGCGAATTACACCAGGATCTGAAAGGAAACAGATAATGCTAGTGATTGTTCTTGTCGGCTTGTAACAGGCAGGATATAAATATACGTTAGAGAAGAGGAAATTCAAAACAGGCACAGGGAAGCAGGTTGGAGATTTTGAAGAATAGCATGTTCAGAACCTGCTTACTCAGAAGCAATTAGACTGTGACCCTAGGCAAAGCGTGTTTCACTTTGCTGTTTGAATGAGATGAAATTTCATAAGCGGGCGAGCCCCACCCCTTCCTGCCTATTTCATTGGAGCATAACTTATTTTTCAAGGGGTGAGGTTTGGGTGAAAGATGAGTGCTTTCCCCTTCATTGGAAGCCCAAGTTAACAGAGAGGGGTGCTGTTTTTCTTCCCAGGGATCCTGCCTGCCCTCAATCCCATCTTTTATGCTAAACTTTAATTTTCAAGGCATTCAGGAAACATAAGCCCCTCGATTATAGCTTTTCACTAGACATACTATGGACAACTTAAATTTATCTTGGTTTAAAAAAAATGTCATTGCTTTCATCTAAAACAACAACAAAAAAGAGTAGTTAACACACAGATGGCTATTTTGAGTTCAGGAAAACGACTTCCCTTGCCCAAGGCAACTTGCAACCAAAGGAACTCAAAGTCCTTTAACTACCCCTTGAACTAAATGGTTGCTGCTCTAAATGGCAAGAGGGGTCTGCAAATTGTGCTTCCAAACACTCCAGGGATCCAGAGTCCAGCACTTTGCAAAGAAATTTCTGGGCCTGATGGTGGTGTCTGGTTAAACTCCAGACCGGACAGACAGGTATACAATGGGAAACCCAGGGGTTAACACTCAAGTGCCTGGTTGCCACAAAGCTAGCAAGCTGGGCAAAACGCAGGAAAAAGACACATTCTCAGACAGCATGCTCCCTCGAACCTTCTACCTCAGTGTGTCCCAGCTGCCTTCCCGCCGGGTTCCAGCGCTGGAGCTTTGGAGAACACAACCGCCCCCTGTTTCTAAAGAACGCCGGGCAAGGACCCAGCCAGTTCAGTCTTTGTTCACTTGCTAGCAGTGTGCACATAATGGCTAGTTGGTAGAGCAGGATCCTTGCCTACGTGTGTTACCCTCCTTGATGGGATAAAGAATTGTGTTGTAGATGCTAGATATTCGATATGTAATGTATTAGATAACGACTCAGGCTCCAAGTCTCTGATGTATTCCCAGAGTGACTGGAAAAGGGGCTCAGGGAAGCTTCCTCAACTGGCTTCTGGTGCTAAAGAAAGGCTTTTCTAGAATGAAGGCCACATGAACACTGGAATGTCTCTGGGGCCGCGGCAGGGAGTAGATGAGAATAAGTGGGGGGAGATTATGACAGTCTACAAAGTCCGTTCTCTGCCTACAGACATTCAGATTCAGTTGTGTGTTTGTTTAAATCATGGACCAACCAAACTGAACACAGCTGTGGACCATCTTTGGTTACTAGGCCGAGAGTCTTCCACACCCTACCCAAGTGGTCTCCTGGACCACAGGGTAATGTGTTGTGTTACCCCACATGAACTTGGGGGCTAGGTCAGACGAGCCCCGGATCTACACCCCCCCCTCAAGGCCAGCGCTACCCACTTAGTGACTTTGGACCAGGTGGGTGACCTTCCCCTCTCCGAGCCTCAGCTTCATTTTACAAATGAAGATAATGCCGTCCTCACGATGTCACTCAGAGTGTGAGAATTCAGAGAGATTCTGTATTGAGAGAATTTGCCATCGTGCCCTGCACAGTTTAGGAGTAGCAGTGAGCCCACGACCACACACGCTCACACATCAAGCCCTCAATACAGAGCATGGAGCTAACACCCAACACCTCAGAGTACACACCTGTCTGGTTCCTCTCCTCCTGATCCGCTCTGACCCCCGGCTTCCCCTGCTCCCCAGGCCCACGCTCCTTCTGGGCCCCAGCTAAAGATTCGGCTTCTCTGGCTTGACTCTGGGGGCTCCTTCCTGGGAGAAGGTTTGCATCTGCCTTCCAGATCTTTCTAGAGGCACCAGGCCATCCCCTCAAGAGGTATTTGGACAGAAGTCATTGTGCGCCCTCATGTCTAGGTTCTGAGGGGCCCTGGCTGTATCACCTGCGGTGGGGGGAGGACGGCGAGCCTGAGAAGTGACTGATGATCCAGTACAGGGGGGCTCTGTTTCCACCGCCCTTCTCAGGGTCCCGGCAGTGGCTAAATTCTCTATGGCCTCAGAATCGTCACAGATTCTCCTTCCTTGCTCCTCAGTTTTTCCCTGACCAAATCCTACCCAAGCGATCTGTCTTGGCATAAGTATCCCTAGTCAAGTTTCGTGAGCCCTCAAATTCGTGTCTCAAAGTGCTAATTCCCAAAGTGATGGTATTTGCAGGTGGGGTCTTTGGGAGGTAATTTGGTTTAGATGAGGTCATGAGAGCAGGACCCTCACGATGGGCTTAGCACCCTTATAAAAACAGGAAGAGACCAGAACCCTCTCTCCCTCAGCCATGTAAAGACACGACGAGAAGGCAGCCAGGAAGAGGACTCTCACCAGACATAGAATCTGCTAACACCTTCATTTGGACGTCCCAGCCTCCAGAACTGTGAGAAATAAATGTCTGTTGCTGAAACCACCCAGTCTGTGGCATTTGTTATAGTAGCCTGAACTAAGCCAGAAACCTTCCTTCACTGACAATTATGTTAGCCCCCCCCTCCCAAATTCTATTCTCTCAGGGAAAACGCTATGTGGTTTTCATTGCATTTATTATAACTTGTACTTCTACAGATTATATACTTGAGTGATTTTTTTTCAAGCTTTTCTCCCCTGTATTTATTTGGATGTATATAAAATCTCCAAATGACTTAACAGAAGCTTCTTTCTCTCTCATGTAAAACTTGGGAGTTGGAAGGGCAGCTCTGCTTCACAGACTCACTGGTTCTGCCGTCCCTTAGGTGTTGCCTCACTTACGGGGTCCAAAATAGCTCAACACAATATCCTCATTCCTGCCAGTGGAGGGGATGGAAGGGGGAAGGGAGTCACACCTTTTCCCTTTAAGGGCTGGAGCCCAAAGTTGCAGGTGTCCCATCCAATCAATTCCCATTGGTCAGAGCCTGGTCACATGACCACATGCAGCCACAGAGTAGGCTAGGAACAGCAGTCTTTATTCTGAGCATCTGTTTACCCAGCTAAAAACCAGGGATTCTGTTGCGCCAGCAGAAGGACGAGTGGATGTGAGGGGACAAGGAGCAGATTCTACCTGCTACCCTTTCTGACTATGGGAAACCCGACTGCAGAGACCAACTTTCTGTCAAGACCTTGTACTACGCATCCAGTCTAGTGCTTGGTCTAGGTGAGAGATGGAATAGACGGGCGGAGTGGAGACCTAGAGACGTGGACAGGTGTGGGGTACAAGTTAGAGGGAGGACCAACGGGTCTTTCCAATCGGGGTAAGCACAGGGGTCTGCGGAAGGGCACTTCTCCCAAATGTGAACTTCCCGTTTGTGTTCTTATTTACCCTTTTAAGCATTTATTTCTTAACCATCCAACTAAATTCTAAGCTGTCCAAGCTGAAGTCCAGGTAGAATGTAAATTATGGGTTCAAGTCTTATTTCTGTCATTTAGCCAGCTGCAGGAACTTTAGCCTGTTTTCTTATCTATAAATTCAGGATTAAAACACTCTGCCATGGGACGAATTGGACTAATGAACGTAAATGCGTAGCACCGCACTCGATGGACATGGATCCTCAATAAATCACTTGTGGCTCTTCTGCTGTGTAACCACTTACCCATCCTAAAGCTAGCACAGGGAGTATCCATCAGTATTTGTCAGTGGGTAGGAACGTAAATAGGGTAATGTCTGTGCTCTGGAAAAAAAACCACGCACCGATTTCTAGAGAAGAGCTGGAGTCTGCTGGCTCTCTACCTGACTTTTGGTTCCCAGTGGTGCCTTCTCAATGTGTTCCTCTTTCCCAGGAAAGGGACTCTTCGTCCTCAGCTGGGCAGGCTGAGTTCTGTGGAGGTGACTGGTGGCCCGACACCCACACCCAGTTCAAATGTCACCTCTTCTGTGAAGCCTTCCCTGACCCTTTTCCTCCCATCCGCTTCCTGCCCAGAAAGGCCTGGAAGAATGAGTCACTTCCTCTGTACTCTTGCTGCTCCCTGCCCATTTCTGTTCAAGCTTTTATCTCTCTGGTAACAGGCGGAGGTCTTGGGCTGGCTCCCTTTGGTATTACCCCAGCCCAAACTCCTATGAGGCTTTTTCGCTTCTACCCCTTCACAACTCAGAACCTCAGGCCATCCAAAAAGAAAGGTTACCTATGCAAGAATAGTCAAAATGTGGTTGAGCCAAGTCTTGAGTGCACACTGGGCGGGGCACTTCTACTGATGAACAGACAACACGCTGGTTGCTGATGAGAAGGTCGGATGCCAAGGAGGACAGAGAGCATGGCTCCCGAGCCCCGGTGATCTGTGCTGCTCAGAGGTCTAAGTTTCCAGGAAGCCCCCTGGTTCTGATGTTGGATGGTGTTTGTTGGAATGAACTCTGCACTGGCCTGCTCCACGTGGTTCCCCTCAGCTGGGAGCTTTTATCTGGAGCCCCAGGCCCCACCCCACCCACCCCCCTGCTGACATCTCCCCTCCGGGATGCCCACAAAGCCCAGTTTCTAGTCTTGGACAGGAAGGGGAGGCTTTAACTGGCTTCACTTTGCCATTTCTAAACCTCCAGACTCCTCAAGATCAGGCTTTTGACAAAACATCCCAAACCTTTTTCTCGAATTCTTTGGGCTCATCCCTTTGCTAAAGCACAGATGTAGTACCGTCTGGTTGTCTGCAGGAAAGGGGGGTCATAAGGCAGCAAGGAGCATGAGCAGGTACTTGGGGGGAACGGTGGTTAAGATTTCAAAGATCTACCACATCACACTGTCTGGTAGTCGTCCATGCTCCTCTGCCTTGTTAGAGAGCTTCCTGCAGGCTGGAGCTGTGTGTTACTGTTTTTGCCTTCAAGGCCTGCATTGGGCCACACTTTTGGTAAATGTTTATGAAATGAATGGCCATAAATGTGTGTGAGACTTCTTTGTTGGCAAATGTTCATCACTTCCATTTGTAAGGCCTCTACACATCTGTCTCTGTTGCTTGGTTTAATCCTCAACACAATCTCAGTAAGGAAAGGCAGGCAGTGTTATTGCTTAATGCAAACTAGAGAACTGAGAGACTTGCCTAGGGTCCCCTTGCTGGCTAAGAGCTGGGCTGAGACTGAGACCAAAGTCGGCCTGCCTCAAGGCCCATGTTCTGTCCATCAGGAGGGAGAGCAGGAAAGGGAGTGGGAAAGGGTGTGTGCCCTTATCGGAGCCCTGGGTCCCCTGTTAGCATTCTCAGCTGTCCTTTGAAGTCAAGTCCCTTGTTTTAGGGTCATACTGAAGCCTGGAGTTGGGGAATAATCTGGAAAAGGATGCTAATGTCAGTTATATTTGGAGGGCCCCACCCCCACCCAGGGTAGGTTAGATTTTGTCTACTTGGCCAGAGGCTCCTGGGGACAGCAGGGAGCATGGGGGTGCTGGGACCCCTGGGGAATTCATCACTTGCTCACGGCCACCAGTAGGAGCCCTCAGCATTTTAGCATAAAGCAGTTCTCCAACTTTTTGTCCCTGATATATTCTTAAAAATTGTTGAGGACCTAAAAGAGCTTTTGTTTATATGGGCTGTGCCTAGCGATATTTGCAATGAACTGAAATTAAAACAAGGATTTTTTTAAATATGTGTGTATTAATTTAAAAATAAAGATTTAGGGTAAAGATCATTTTACAGTTGTCCATCTTTAACATGAAAGATGCTTGGTTGTTGTCGAATTTGTCTCCAGTGACCAACATCATCTACCCATCCATTTGGGAAGTGGGTCCCAAGTAAAAGGGCTCAGCGCTCTCTTTGGGAGTTGGAGGCAGGGTCTTGGGAGGTCTTCAGGCTCAGGCCCCCCCACCCCCTGCACTGGGTTCAGTTATTTTGGAGGGCCCACACCCCCACTGAGGGGAGGTTAGACCGTGTCTACTTGGCCATAGGTTCCTGGGGGCAGTGGACAGAGTGTGGGGGCGCTGGGACCCCTGTCCTGGGACAATTAGAAGTCTGGGAACACCACCCCTGACCCCCTGGGAACAGCTGCAGATTAGGGGAGGTTGACCCTCACCCATAGATGATGCTGGAAATTTCCTGGGGTCAGGGGGACAGGGACCCTAGTTTGGGGGAGGCAGTGGTTAAGAGGTAGACGAAATGTTCTGAGTTCTGCAGGGAAGAGCTGTAAGGGACAGGGGCCTGGGGCTGGTTGGGGCTCGGCTGTGCTTCAAGCTGTCTGGCTTCGTGGAAGACAGCTGGAGTCTCCACTCTGCTCCAACGTGTTTCAGTTGAAGTACACGTAGAAAGTCCAGCCCCTTGCAGCTGGGCAGTGGGGAACACAAGGAGTGCTCTCATAGCCTCTTCAGATAATTGTGGATATTCTTCCTTGATGCTCCCCCAAACTTGACAAGTGGAAGTTTCCCAAAGATTAGTTGCAATGTGGAATCTGAAACCGTACCAATGAAACGTTCCTACTCTGTTGGATCTTACGCTTCAAATGGATCTTTGACCCACGCCCATTGGCTCCGCCACGTACTGGTCACTCGGAAGCTCTGAGTTTGCAGAGTTACGCAGCTCCTCTAAGTATAAGCACATTTCTTTATGCAATTTCAATAAATCGCATTTATTAATATTACCACTGATATGATCAGAAAAGTCTAAGTATTGGAAAGCTGTCAAGCTCAAAGGAGCCAATGCGCTTTTTTCCAAAATTTTGATTTTCACTTAAACGCTCGAATTTTATCCGTAGCAAAAAAGATTTTCGGTTGCTTTCCTTTATGCGACAGCCTTGCTTCGTTCAGTTGTCAGGAAGCCATGCATCCAAGGCTGAATACCTAGAGTTCGTCAGTCATTCTCTCAAGTGCAAATTGTATTCTGGGGGGGCGGGGGGGGAATGAGGATAGTTCAGCCTGCCACTCAAATCACTGGAGAAGCACTGTTCCTGAAGACAGCAGTGTTGCTGCGCGGTGCAGCAGAAGTGCTTTCTGTACAGCTCCCGTATCATCGCAATGGCGCCGTGAAAGTGGCTGTTTCTCCCCCGTGAGTGGATGGGGCTGAAGAATACAATGACCACCAGGACAGGTGGTGTGACAGACTTCATTCACACTCAGGCGATCGGCAGTTTTACCCACATTCGCTTTCACACCATTAGCGAAAAGGTCAACACAGAGAAAAAGCGAATGAGGTCTTAGTATTATTACGGAAATTGCTTTGACCTCCAAGACCCTCTGAAAAGGTCTGGGGGACCACTGGGGGTCTCAGGCCATCCTTTGAGAACCATTGACCTCAAGCAATAATCGGTAGTGGAAATTCAGCGTCACCTGGCAGAGAAGAATCATCATCACTCTGGATATATCAGGAGACGTGTGTTTAGGCCCAGCCCTTTTCTGGGCCTCAGTTGTATCTTCTGTAAAAGGGAATAATATCTTCCCTACAGAATGGCTGTGAGAAGTCAGTCACGAGGCTGCTGTGAAAGCACATTGCTGGGGATAAAGCTCTGGGGGAATAAAAAGACAATTTTTTCGGGGTCTATGAGTATTCTTGAGGAAGGGAGAAGCCTAGGCCTGTGGTCCTAATGCCAAGATGCCCGTCTTCTGTGTCCATGTAACTCAAGCTAGAAGGGAAGGAGTTTGTACCCCACAGAGCCTCCCTCCAGGGAGTAGAAAGGGCATTGAAGCCTCTTCTCTCACCCATCCCTTTGCCACCTGCTCCTGAATCTCAAGTGGGCCCTCAGTTCTGTCCTACGTTTCTGTAGTCAGTTTACACTTCCACTCCCCGAGACGACCACAGCAGACAAACTATGGGCACTAGGGCTGAGCACGGGTTCTTAGACTTACACCCAGAGCACAATCCGTAAAAGGAAAAAGTAATGAATTGGATCTCATCAAAATTAAAAACTTTTGCTCTGCAAAAGGCTCTGTTAGGATGAAAAGACAAGCTGCACACCAGGAGAAATGTTTGCAAGTCACTTATCTGACAAAGGGCTTGTGTCTAGAGTATATAAAGAACTCTTGGCCAAAAGTGCGCAACAAAAAATATTAAAAATTAAAAAAAAAATAGACAGTGAGCAAAAGACAAAAATTTCACTGAAGAGGATATATGGATGGTAAATAAGAACATGAAAACCATTCAACAACATAACCATTAGGAAAATGCAAATTAAAACCACAGTGAGCACTCGTGGGTGTGACATTGCATTTACTTTAGCACAATGCTGCAGTGGGAGGGAAATGGGACAAGGGTACACAAGACTCCTCTGCATTGTTTCCTACAACTCCATGTGAATCTACAAGCACCTCGAAAGAAAAAGTAAAATTTAAAAATTAATAGATGATGTCGAAGCCCTGCTCCAGACCCCTAATAGTTTCCTATCACACCTAGAACAAGTCTAAACTCCTGATCATGTCTCACAAATCCTACGGGCACTGGCCCCTGCCTCCAATTCCACTCTCATCCTTACTCTTTTCTTGGAACCCTGGCTTCCTTGAGATTCCTTGAATATTCAAGCCGGTTCCTACCTCAGGACCTTCTCAATGGAAGTCCCCTCCCCCCCCAACCTTTCCTCAGATCTTTGTATGACTTTCCCTCATTACTTTGGTCTTGATCAAGTGATCAGATCCTAGGCCTTTCTGGAACATTCTATCCAAAAGAGCATCCCCACTGTCATTCCTGCCACTCTCTCTGCACTCCGATGGTATATTTTGTCAGTATTTGCTTATCTGCATATTGCCTATCTCCATAGAAAAGGGGAGACTAGAGGTTCAATGTGGGTGATGTCCTGCCTGTTATGTTCACCACTGCACCCCCCATGTGTGGCACATGGTAGGTGCTCAGTAAGTTTTGTTGAATGAATGAATGAATGAATGACCGAACGAACGAATATAAAAATGGCAGGTCAATGTATGGAAATGTTTGCTTTGCCACACATTACTCTGTACTAAGACCTCCTTATGTTTCTTGCAAAGTAAATCTGCTTAGGCATGGGAAAGTAATTCCAGCAAAAAGAAGCCCTGGGTTTGAGTCCCACCTCTGACACTATTCTGCCTAGGTGAATTTGAATAAATCACATCAGCTTTTTGAGGCTCAATTTCTCATCTGAAATTAAGATTGCCCTAGGGAGTCTAGGCACAATAAGATTTCAGCAGCTCTGCCCCAAACCGGTTCCTCCTCCTGATCACCATCTCAGCACAGGGCACCACCACCCAGCCATGTGCCTGAGCCAGGAAGCTTGGTGAATCAGTCCCTGCGCTTTCCTTTTTCCCTGCCCCCCCACAAACCAGCAGTTGCCAAGTCTTAACTTGTCTACTCGTAAATCTCTCCCCCATGTCTCTTCCACCTTTCCCTCTCTCTCAGCTACTCATCATCTCTTGGCCGAACCATTGCAATATCCTCCCTAATTGGTCTTTCCCATTCATCATCCATACCACCGATGGAATGGTTTTTCTACTCTGCAAATCTGATTATATCAGTACCTTACCCCAAACCTTAAATCGCTCCCCAGTGCTTTCCAGATAAAGAGCAAATTCCTTACCTTGGCACTGATCTGGCCCCTGCTTATCTCTTAATCCCATTGCTCATCTCTCCCCAGCACTTCCTGTCAACTCCAGCCATATGCTGAAACAAGCCATTCTCTATCATCTCTGACTGACTTTGATGCATTGTTCCATCTGTCTGCATGCCCTTCTATCCTGCCTGAACCCTACAAGATTGTCAGGGTTCACTTAGCATCAGCTGGGGGCATCCCTGACTTGCCTGTCTGTTCAGTGCCCCCGCCCTATACTTGCGTGATAATAATGCATCCGCACGCCTAACCCTATCACAGCACTGGGCTTAACACACAGGAGGCACCTAATGAAGGTTTAGCAAATGAAGGACTTATGTGAGACATTAATAAGAATGTTAAACCTGCAAATCCTTGTGTAAGCTGTAATGAGCTGTTCAGGAATTTTTTTTTTCTTTTCTCTAGCACTAAGTTAAGATAGTTATTTGTAACCTTCTGGAGATATCTGGATTTGGCCCTGCCCGGGGCAAAGGAATGGACAAGTCGATGACCTCTGAAATCACCCCTCCTCAGACTTCTTCCAGTTCCGTGTGTGATCTTGGCCAAACAATGAAATCTGGATTCAAAGAGATGTGGGTTTGAATCCCAGCTCTGCCGGCTTGTTAGCTGAACGACCTTGAGCCTTAACCTCCATGAGGAAAATAATGGGATGTCTACAAAGACAGTCTTCCTGATCTGTCATGAGGAGTCAACAAAACCACGCAGGAAAAGCCCAAAGAAGGGTGCTTGGCACTTTCATGTCCAGTAAGTTTTAGTATACCTCCATCTAGTGGTCTTGGCACAAGAAAAGGAAGAAAAAAAAATCATGAGGGGCCAGAGGCACTGGGGAGTTAGGATGGATGAGAAGGAGCAGAGGGTATGAGGTTGGCAGGAAGAACCGCAGCTCCTTTGGTGCAGAGCGAATGAAGTGGCCATAGAGAGGCAGAAAGGGAAGTGGGGAGGAAGGAGCCTGTAGGAGCAGACATCACTGTTCATAGACAACTAGAGCAGCTAAGGTTTAGGGGACTGGGAGCATCTTCCCAGCCAGTGGGTGGATCTGCAGCCACTGAGGTGTTTTCCAGAGTCAGAGAAAGAGGTGGCCTAGGCCCCCCACCAGCCTGTGGTAATCCTGTCTACAGACCGTTTCCCAGCCCTCCTTCTACCAGTGTGTTCCAAGTCAATGCTGAGTCCTGGCTTCACTGAAGGCAGGGCCCCTGCATGAGGACTAACAGGGAAATCCAAAATGGTCAGCCTGAGGTACCCAAAAGAAAACCGTTTGGAGTCTGCACAGCCGGGGTTCCACTCTGGGTGAGCCAAAGACCAGAGCTGTGTGACATTAGCTGGATCACTGAACCTTTCTGGCCTTCAATTTTCTCATCTGTAAAATGGGGATAAACTACCTAGTTTGCAATCTTTGGAGGGGTTGAACGACATCAAGATGAAAAATGCTGAGTACAAAATAGACAATCTAACTCGCAATTCCTCCCTTTTATCCAACTTGATGGGTTTTCTTTTATTCTTAGCACTTATGACCTCATATTCTATAGAATGTACTTGCTTATATTCTGTCTCCCACACTAGAGCATAGAGCTCACAAGAAAAGAAACTGTCAAGCGTCTTGCTTGCTACTGTAATCTCAACACCTGGCAGTATTTTGTAGTACTGAGTCAATGAGGGAATAGATTCTATTCCTTTAATTCTCCCACTAGAATGTAAACTCCATGACAATTAGAGTGTATCAGTTATCTAGTGCTGCATAACAAATCATCTCCAAACTTAGTGCTTTCAAACAACCAGGATCCTGGCATCTGTGGATCAGGAGTTTGAGAGTGGCTCAGTAGAACAGTTTTGGCTCAGGGTTCTCCCACATGCCAGCAGGGCTGTCATCATCTGAAGGCTTGACAGAGCCCGGGGGATCCGTTTCCAAGGTGGCTCACTCACATGCCTGACGGTTGCTGCCTAGTTGGTTCCTCTCTTGGACAGTCTTCCTGATCTGACAGCTGGCTCCCCCTAGAGCAAGCAATCCAAGAGACCAGGGAGGGAGCTGAAAATGCTTTTATGATTGAATCTTAGACTACAGGGCCTGAGAGTCACAGAGCCTCACTCCTGCCATATCCGGTGGGCCACGTAGTCCAATCTCCATTCAGGTGGGAGGAAACCATACAAGGGCATGAATACTGGAGATGAGGATCATTGGGCGCCATCTTGGAGGTTGGCTACCACAAGGAGAGTTTATTTGTGAATGGAACCCCGGTGCCTGGCATTTGTTGAATGTGTGAGTGAATGCGCATGTTCCACACATTCCAGGGCTAGGCATAGAAAGGAACTCAGGCCCTGCCTTCAAGGAGATGGCATTCTAGTGGAAGAGGCAGACAGAGAGAGACATAATAATTCTGTGTCTCGTAGCAGAAGATGGTCTAAAAATTCCAGGGAGACTGGTTCTGTCTCCTGGAGATCAGGCAAGTGGGTGACAGGTAGGCTGGGTTCTGAAGGGTGAGTAGAAGGAGGAGGAGTGAAAGGAAGGAGGAACAGCATATGCGAAGGTCCAATGAAAGCAAGGGAGAGGGGCGCCTGGGTGGCTCAGTCGGTTAAGCGTCTGCCTTCGGCTCAGGTCATGATCCCGGGGTCCTGGGATCGAGCCCCGCATCGGGCCCCCTGCTCAGCAGGAAGCCTGCTCCTCCCTCTCCCTCTGCCTGCCTCTCTGCCTACTTGTGCTCTCTATCTCTCTGTCAAATAAACAAATAAAATCTTTAAAAAAAAAAAAAAAGAAAGAAAGGGAGATGGGAGCAGAGAGAGGGTGAAAAGGAGAGAGAGAGATGTGTCATCAGCGTCGTGTTTATTTCCTTTTTATATACATCAGATTTCTATTAGTGCCTTTGCCTATGGTAAGAGTACATAATATTAGTAATACACTGTAAATAATATATTGGTAATAATATATACTATTACAGAGAGTGAGGAATATACAGTAGTAGTAATATAATGATAATAAAGAGGGTAACAATAAAATAATGAGGGAAGAACTGAGAACACGTTGAGATGCTGTGTTGCTGAGGTCCATTACCTCCCAGCGATGTCTATTCAACGTGTATGCAGTTCCCCACCAAGGCCAGGCTCCAAGCTAGGCGCTGAGAATATGAAGATGAGGAACACAGGCAGCTAAGGATTAGAGGGAGTAGGGCAAAGGCACGTACACAAAGTATTGTGATGAGAACCAGAGTAACACGGGTTCCTGGAGGCACGTAGCAAGGGCTCAGAGGGCCAAAAGAAGGCATTGTTGCGGCCCTTTGGAGGAAGAACTGAAGCCTAAGAATATCTAAGAGACCAACTTGATCTGTCGTCAACAAAGATACAGCTCTTTATAGAGACTGACTCAGGGTTTTTTAAAAGACCCTTCCTGCATGCCTCCGTGAGCCGGCGAGAGGCACAGTCCTGCCCCGCTTGCCTGCAAGGGAGAGACGCCCTCCCTGGCGAGTGGTTTGCGGCAGGGGGAGTGATGGAGGGGACAGGTTCTGGACAACCCTCCAGGCTGCTGGGCTCCCTCCACCTTGTCAGGCCTCAGCCCAGGGGCTAGAGAAATGCAGGAAGAAAAACGGGGACAGTGGGCAGCCCCACTCCCCAAACCCCAGCTCCCGACAGCTTGGGCTTAAATTATGACTCAATATCAGTTCTCCATGGAGCTTCCTCCACATCCTTAGTCCTGAGGAAATGAAAGCACTTCTTCCAGGTTCTCCCCGGGCGCCCATTGCCAAGTGTACTGCATGGAGGAGCAAGGAATTGCTCCCTTTTAAAATGAAGGACGCTGAAGCCAGAGGCAGGAGCAGACTTGCCCAAGCAGCGGGCTAAGGAGTGAGGCAGGGCTTCTGAGGACCAAACACGGGGTGAAGAAAGGTCTTCGGAGGTGGCCTGGGAAGACTGCCACAGGAGCGGGACAGAAGACTGGGGGGAGCGGCGCCCATCCCACAGGAAGGGGACTGCTCAAAGCCACTGGACACCAAAGGAGAATCATACCGAAGCCTGGGCCAGGAATCCCCACCTGGTACTTTCCCCTGCATCATGGACAGTCTCTAGCTTCACAAGACCCCTCTGGGAATTTGAGGAATTTAGAACCCAAAGGACACTGGCCAGCTCTTCCCACCTTTCCTGAGCTCTCTGTTGTCCCGGGGGGAGCCATTCTCCAGGCTCTGAGGGCACCCCTGCTCCCTGAACCATGCCACCCAACCCCAGGGCATCCAGGTGGCCACCGATGCACTCTTCTGTACACTGAGGGACACTAACTTCACACCCAATCATTGCTGCCCACACCACTGAGACAGTGAGAATCGCCCTCTCCAGACAGAATGAACGAATGAGGCCACAAGCACTCAGAGTAAATACCCATAAAGCACAAGCGCATGGAGATTGGGCCCCTCCTCTCACGGCTGGTGACAAAGTCATAACGCGTAGCCTGGCGACAGCCAAGCCCAGGGAGTGAGGTCCGTTCTCCAAAGGGTGGGGGTGGGACACACTCGGGAAAGGTTCCATGGAGGAGGCATCCTTTAAGCTGAACTTTGGGAGCTGGGTCTGCCACACAGAATGGATGGGGAAAGCATCTGGGGGGAGCAGGATGAGGCATGGGCACTCCGAGCAGCTGTGGGCAGCTCCACGAGGCTGGAGACTCAGGGCTCAGGGTGAAGTGTGGTGAGACATAGATCCAGACGGAGAGGCCAAGCCTAGGTCACAAAGGATCGCATGACCAAGCTGAAAGTGTGCATTTTGCCCTGAAGGTCGATATCTGGGGAGTCACTGAAAGATTCTAAACCAGAGAGTAACATTGGAGCAGAGACTTTTCCTTTTAATGGCTGTGTGACCCCAGACAAGATACTTAACCTCTTTGTGTCCCAGTTTCCATATCTGAAATGGGGATAATAAAGATCTTTTTATCCAGTTTTTTGGGAGGTTTTTAAAGAGATTATGCATGTAAAGAGCTCAGCACAGTGATGCACATATAGTAAATGTTCCACAAGTCATAAGCTCACCATTGGTACATTTTAGAAAATCACTCTAGTTTCTAGGTAGAGAATAAGGTAGAAGGGAACCGAAGTGGACTGGGAGGGCCACAGAGGAGACTATTGCCATTGTCTAGGTGTGAAGTGATCATGGCCTGAGCTAGCATGGAAGCATTGGGGAAGGACAACATAGGACTGAAACGGGAGATGTTGAGAGCAGAGAAACTTCTGGAATGAGTGGCTCTTGGCAAGTGGGGGTGGTGAGGGAGGAGGAGGAATGTGGATTTGCCTGCTAGTTACTGAGATAGAAAATCCAGCTTGGGAGACCAGACACGGGAATGATTCCGTGGTTGTTGAGATGTTGAGTTTGGGAATGTTGTCCACCCCGGGGGAAGCAGCCTAGCTCGGCTGGAGGAAGGTCATCTGGGGAATAGAACTGAGGGTCAGCAGCACAGAGCTGGCAGCTGAAGCCATCAGAGAGGACAAGATGGCTCAGGGGCTGGGTGTAGCCTCGGAGAGAACCCTGCCAGAATATTTGAAGGGGTGGGCTGAGTCCTCCCCTCACCCCCAACTAGAGCATGAAATAAAAAGACCCTTGAAGTTCTTGGCTGGTCTGTCATTAAGAATGCTGGTTTTCTGTAAATTGGACTTTATTTTCCATGTCCTAGAAGAGGCTAAAAATAAAAGCGAATAGTAAACTCTTGACATGATCTATTTTCTAAATACAGATCTTCACATCTTGGGTTAGCGGGACCCCTTTAATGTTTGAAATTTGAAACAGGATGTTTCCCCGTCCCATGGTTTTCACCCCATGCCCTCTGCGGTCAAGGTCGTCAGAGAAGCACTTTCCCACTCAGCTGAGCCAGAGCCCACGGTCTTTCCAGACCAGACACAAATACCATCACCTCTACCACTCTTCCTCTCCCACCCAAGGCAGCCGCCATGGAACTAGTTCTGAATTATGTTCCACAGCAAAAGCAATGAGGCATGATTTTTTGGTAAAACAGATCTCTCAACCTGCCTGCAGTGTTTAAAAAAAAAAAAAAAATAGCCCCACCTGGGCCGTTCCTTGAAGCTCTCGGAATCCCTGGGCAAACTTGCCATGAGGCCCAGATCAAGAACCTTAGGAACGGTTTCCTCATCTGGTCACTGGTCACTGTGGGGATGACAGCGTCACAGAGCTGAGCTGGAGAAGGGCAGCCCCCAGCTGCGCCCTTGCTGTCCCTGGGCCCTATGTAGGTGCTTCTCTGGCCTTGGACCTCACGACAGTAGCCTGCTCTGTAGCTCAGTTTGCCAGGCCTGCAGGAGCTGGCTAGGGTTAGCGCTCCACGTCTTTTCTAGACCAATGATGTCTCAAGTTGTGTGCAAAGGACTATGAGCTAAAGCTTCGGCTCCTTCTTACCCCAGGTCATCCCTCTGTGATTTAAAAAAACTTCCCAAGAATAGTCTTTCTGGTTAGAGAGGTGCCCTTTGGTGATCTCTATTGGACGAGCCTCTGGGACAATCATCTCGTTATTTCCTTCTGCCTCGCGTGACAGTTGTCCTGTCCCATCCTCGTCACTATTGACATTGGGGGCCGCATCATTCTTGGCTGCAGGACGCTGTCCTGTGCATTGTAGGGTGTTAACAGCACCTCTGGCCTCTACCCACTAGATGCTTGGACCACTACATACCCCCTCCAGTCGTGGCAACCGAAAAATGTCTCCAGACACGGTCAAATGTCCCCTGGGGGCCCACATCACCCCTGCTTGAGAACGAGTGCTCTGGGGGAAGAGCTCGTTGAGGGCGGGGTTCATAGGTAGGTCAGCTCTTTCTTTTCTGTCAGAGCTTGTCCCTGTGCCTGGCCCTTGGGAGGTGTTCTCTCAGTGACCCTGAGGGGAACCCCTCTCCGTGCAGTGGCTCACGTGGACAGATGTGGCGGGGAGAGGGCTTTGGGAGATGGTGATGTAAGATGTTTCCCCCAATTGTCACCCTTCCCTGCTCCCACTCAGGCATGGGATGGGCCCTGCGCTTCTGTTTCTTTCTGGAGAGACTTGTGCCCAGACTTTTGTTTCCAAAACCCATTGAGGTGAACAGGATAGGAGAACAAAAGATTTTCCTCTGGATTACGAAGAGATTTCCAGGGACTTGGGCAAGAGGTAAGAGAGAGAGTTCAGCGAGTCCCAGGAGTCTTCTGAGTCTGTGGCTGGAAATGACGCACCAGGAGGCTTGGCCCTGGGCAGGGACCCACAGGCTCAGCTAAGACCTCGAGTCCCAAGTGTGGCACAAAAGTGGCAGAGACCTGGTCAGAGACCACGGGCATCTTAGTGGATGGCGGCTGACGACCAGCAGGACCCTCCAGAAACCGGGAGATCATGTTAAGATGTCAGATCCCTGGCACAAACTCTGGAGGACTCGGGGAAGAGAAACCAAGAAGGACTGAGGTAGTATGAAGCTGGAGACAAAATCAAGTTGATTTATTGAAAATAAAGAGATGCTGTTATTTCTGGAGCACCTGACTTTCTGACCTGGGATCTGTACCATGGTAAGTACGAAGTGCCAAATTAGTCATAGCTAATATTTATTGAGTGCTTATTACATACCAGACACTCTTTTTTTCAGCTTGTGGTGAATTGTCTCCTAATTTTCCCCAATATTCCTCTTAGTAGGTCCCATTGTAACTGCCAAGTTAAGAGATAAGGACTCAGAGACATATTCCAGCTGGATGACTGGCTCTGCACCTAAGTGGTGGGTGCAGAATAAGAATAGTAGCAAACATATAACGCTGTGTCAGGCGCCGTACCTTGAACCTTACAAGCATTAATTGATTTAATCCTCACCAACAGCCTAATGAAGTTGGTTTTGTCCCCATGCCCACTTGTAGAGAAACAAACGGAGAAACAGATTCAGTGAATTGTCCAAGTCTTTCAGCTCATAGTTGGCTGACTTGGAATTTGAACTTGGAGAGCCTGGCTGCAAAGTTTGTGCATCTATCCACTAAGCCGTGCTTCTGAGACTCCAGGACCCAAGCTCTTAACCATACTCTGCTGGGTGGGCACCTAGATATTCACAAATGACCGAGTAGTAAAATGGGATTTTAGTAGGAACCAAAGGATGGTTAGAACCAAAATGGCTTGTTCGTGTTCCAGAAAGAAGAATCAGGCAGAGCTGTGAACTGTTGGCCTACCTTTGGAATTTACAATGAACATTGAGCTGAAGACCAGGTCACCCACCCGAGAAGTTACTGGCTTTCCTTATCTCTAAAGTAGGGACACCAGTGCTGATCTGAAGATTGATGACTGAGGAGATCATCTCCTTGTAGTGGGTCTGCTAGGAACACTAACCAACTGGAGCGTGCAGGCAGGAGAAGACGGGGAAGGAGAAACCTATCACAGAGAAACAATGGAAGGAATCCACAGTGTTCAACTTGGAGAAGTCTGAAGGGGAACACGGATGTTTTCAACAACCCCAAGGATCTGGGATCAAATTGACCAGGAGTCAGGATCTTGCGAGGCTTTTCGGTTTGTCTCCAGCCACCCAGTGTGCTCTGGGCTCATGTTTTCTCAGTTTATGTCCTAGAGCAGGCTCCCCGAAGACAGTGAAGGGACTTTGTTTAGACCCTGATTTGAACAAATGGTAAAGACAGTTGTTGGGGGTTTGTTTTTGTTTTAGATGACAAGAGAAATCTACATTTGGACTCGATAGTGGGTGATATTAACAAATTCATGTTACCTTTGAGAGGTGTGATAGTGACGTTGTAATTATGCGAGAAAATGCTCTACCCAGGTCCTCACCCCACCCCTTACTTTTTAAAAAGTTGGATGTAAGGGTGAAATGGCATATTATGTGGGGTTTGTGTTACAACTTCAGCAAAAATAGGTTGTCCTTGGTAAAGCAGGAGTGGTGAAACCAGGTGACGACCACATTGTTTATTGTATTCTCTAGTTTTGTTTCTGTTTGAAAGTTTTTATCACAAAAAGTAACAAACTTATCCATAAGTATTTTTTATCCATAGGTATTTCGACAAGTAAGGAGTTGAGGTGAGGTGGCTAAGTTTGACCCTGGGATTTCCTGATGCCTCCTGTAACAGAATCCCGTAGCTGGTGCACGTGGAAAGGGGGGCGGGGGGGCGGGGCAAGCTCCCTCTCACATTCTTTCTATACTTGTGTCAGCCTTTCCTGAGGTGTCTTTATGAACACATCCCAGGCAAGTCAGGCATGGTAGGGATAGGTAGAAATCCTTGCTTGTGGGTGTACCCAAAAGTGCTGAGTGTGGTAACTTTTGTACAAGAAAGGGGGTAATAAATATAAGTCAATATGCCCATACACCCATATAAATACATATTTATTTATATTTCCCAAAAGAAACAATGGAAGGATAACCCCAAAGTAACGAAAATGGTTGTCATAGAGGAAGGGTGGGAACAGGCTGGAGAAACAGAATTGAAACTTCCTTGACAGTATTGGTATTAAATATTGCGTTTTACGTGATTGAAAAAAATTAAACTAGGAAAAAAAAAACTACCTGGTTATGTATTTTGACTTTGGAACAATATAAATGTTTTATATAGGTTTAATAAATATTAAACGAGTAAAAAGCAATCTCTAAAACCTGAAAACCACTGAAGCAAACAAACCTAACTATAGTCAGGTGGGCGGCATAGTCATACAGAAAAAAAACAAACTTCAAAAGATTTTAACTCAGTGTCTTGTGTATGTCCCTAGAGCAGGAGTCTTTAACTTGGGGCAGCTTTGTCCCCCAGCCCCCAGTGGACATTTGTCAGTGTCTGGGGACACTTTTGGCTGTCACAACTGGAGGGTGACTACTGGCGTCTAAATGGGGGTAGGGGCTACAACTCGCAGTGTGTTCCCACAACAAAGACATATCCAGCCCAAAATGCAGCATTGAGGTTGGGAAATCCTCCCCTAAAGGAGTATATTGTAAGGGCAAAAAGAATAAAAAGTTATCTTTTCAAGATCACAATCTCAAATATTCTACGAACAATACTGCATCCCTCTTGCCACTTGAAATGTTTCTAGGTTTATTGTAAGATAAAGTGAACAAGTGATTATATGTTAATGTCATGAGGATTCAAGATTTGGGGCATAGGAGAAAGAGATATGAGAATAAAATCAGAGACATTAAGTGCAAATTCTGCAATCTTAAATGTTCCCATGTCTGGTGCCTCGGGCCTCTACGAGGCATTTCATTCATCAGCAGGGAATCTCCATGGGGGCTTCTTGGGCTGCTCACAGCGTAGGGATCTCGGAGGAGAGACCAGCTTCTTACAGAGTGTGCTGGCTTCCAAGAGGCAGAAAGCAAAACCCCAGGCCAGTGAGGATCTACGGTTGAGGGGGCACAGCGTCACAAGCAGTCCCCAGGCCTGCCTGGCTTCCAGGAGGTTGAAAAACAAACTCTACTTGAAGGAGGAGTGGCAAGGTCACAGTGCCGAGGAGTATTCAGGATGAGAGGTACTGGGTGGCCAGCTTCCGAAAGCACAATCAGCCCCAGCCAGGTGGTGGCGGAGGACGGAGCAGGGTCCAGCTTCCCCACCAGTGGCTACAAACAGGGCTTCTGACTCTAGGAACCTCAGGGAATGGCCAATTCCCACCCTACTTTCCCCCTGACGTGAGCTTGCTAACCTTTTGAGATTCATCAAGAGTCTTCCAGAACTCTCTGGGTTACTCCTGATTTCCAGACACAACTGCATTTCCCCCCGAGGGCAGTGGGTTGAGACCCAGTATCGGGGACCCGAGAGAGGAAGTCCACAGCTGCCTCTGCATTGAAGGGGCCTGGGCTTAGAGAGCCCCCTCCCAGAGGGCTGTCTGCTTCTCCTCCTGGTCTGGATCCTGACAGGGAGGCTGCTACGGAGGGAGAGGCGGCAAGACCAGGAACACATCTCTCAAAACCACTCGGCACCTGCACCTTCTGGCCCACATCTGCCTCTCACCATCCTGCTGGCCCTGGGAGATGGGCCAAAACACAGGAAGGCTGGAGCTGAGGGGGTACTCCAGGAACTCGGGGCAGATGGGCTCAGGAAGCACGGGAGGAAGGAGGGGCCCCATGTCAAAGAAACGAACGTTGTCCAAGGGCTTCATCGTTATGACTGCTTCTCCAACGTGTGCAGGCCGGCAGCTTTGTGGGCCCAGTGCTCATTCATGCTCGGAAAGCTCTAGGGATGAATATGTGGGTGGTGGGAAGAGCCAGTTGGAGAAAGCAGGATCAGGTGGGGGCATGGGGGGGTGGACTGTGGACACACGTGGGGTGCAGGCCGGAACACTCCCTAGCTTGGCTGGTGTGGAAGGTGGTGGCCTCTGCCCTCTCCCACACCTCCCTCCAGGGATAAAGGATTTTACTGTAAGCCTGCTTGTTTTCTGCCAAGCTCAGTTCCTCTCTTTGAGCTGCAGGCCTAACTCCACACCCAGAGGCTCTCAGCTGCCCCATCAGGGCAAGGACACTAGGAGGAGACCCATGGTCTCAGAGGAGGAGAGGAGAGAGGAACTTTGTTCTCAGCTCCCTCCCGCTGTGGGCAGGACCAGCGACAGGGCTGAGGCCGGAGCTCCCCACACTCAGGTGGACTACCATGAGTGTTGAGGAGGAAATCATGCTTCCTCGTCTCTATGTGGTTTCCATCCTGGTCCACTTTGTCCAAAGTAACAGTGAACTAGTAAGGGGCAGTTAGAGAGATACGGCCTGGGTTTTCACAAATCTTATTAAATGAAACTAAATGTAAGCGTGCCTTTGCATTTCCACCATCTTTACCAAGCCTTCCAAGTCCCGAAGAGCACTATTGCTCTTGCTGGTGGCTGAGTGTCTGGGTCTCTTTCATTTTTTCTTGCCAAACACGCTTTCCTCTTTGGTCTCATAGCACCTCCCTCATTTTAAGTGGAGGGTGGGGTGGGGGGAAGCGGACTCTTCTGCCCTTTATGTGGTCCTAGCCAGGTCCCCAGTCACGATGCTCCACACTATGGTGGCCAAACAACCCAGGCTAACCAAAGAACTCCATCTCCTGGGCATAATGACTAATTCAGGCTAGGAAGGCAACAGAAACTGGGCCAATCAGGAACTTCCCTAAGATTTTATGCATGGACGCTGGAAGCAATCATGTGTGTCCTCCTCTAAAATCAGGACTCTGATTTAGGGGTGCTGGTGGAGCTGGCCTGAGTGAGAATAAAGCTGGAGCACGACACAGCGCACAGGTGGAGAGTGAGAGAGATGTGATGACATGATGTGAGTCCCTTGCAGGGTAGGGTGAGTGGTCTGAGGAGCTTTAGCAAAAAATAAGACTCTGTCCCCAAGCTTTTCTCAAGCACCACTATCCAGAGTTCTCTGCCACATGGCAGCCGCAAGGACAGAACTAAGGATGTTGCCTTCCTACTCAAGCCTGTTTATTCAGGTGGACACCAGACAACTTAGATTGAGACACTGGGGCTGAGCAGAGCATGGAGGTCAGTAAATACAGTTTTTAGATGAACCTAGGCCAAACCAGATCTCGGCTGTCCTTATTTGAGCAAATAGACTTAAAGCCTACTTGGGGCTTCTTAGGGAATTTTATTGCCCCCAAAACCACAAGGCTGACCTGCCAAAGCCCTTGATCCAGAGGCAGATCTAGGCTCTTTCCCCACACCTGCTGGAAGTGACAGCACTGTAGCCCCCCAAGGGGCATAAACCTGGAATGCCATCTCAGGTGGACAAGGGAGGTCCCCCCCGAGGGGACAAGTCAATAGCCACAGAGCATGTCAGCCAGGGGGGTGTTCCCCTGGAGGGCAGAACCAGGATTGCCAGGGGGACCCCTCAAATGACTCACTGGCTGGCAGAGAAGAAAGTCTTTTCTGTTCCCACCCAGTAGGATTTGATCTTTGCCATGGTGCAGTCACATACATGGGGTTTCTTTGTATGCCCCTTTGAATGGGACTTTTTATTACAGTTTTCCTGTTCCTACTTGCATTGTCTATTGGTGTAGAAAAGTTGGGGGAGATCCCTTGTTTCTTCAAGTTGTGTTACCAACAGGAACTACACTCACCCTGATTGCTTAGCACTCTGGAGTTCCTAGTTTTTGAGCTCATCAAAGCATTTAGGGTTTGGAGCTCATCTCCCTTGGAGAAGGGGTAAATGTGTCTAGGTGTGAGAAGGCGAGGGCCCGTAAACACTTGGTGGCTAGGAGCATGGATAGGGTCAGACGCTGTTAGATCCCCAGTGCTAGTTCTGCCTTTCTTGTAGACTAATAAGACACTTAGATGTTTGTCTGGACACCTGGCCAGGCTATTTCCAGCCTCCCTTGCTGCTAGTGTGGACAAGTGCCTGAATGAAAATGAGCAGAAGTAATATAAATGGCTCTGGGTCAAGCCCTCAAAAGGAAGGGACCTTGCTCCCTTCTCCTTCCCCTTCTCCCCACCCTGCTGCTGGAATTCAGATGTGCTGGAGAACCACTTCGGACTATGCAGTCAAGGGTGATCCAATGGCTGATTTTGTGCCAGAACTCCCAAACCTACAAACTTTTGCTCTTGAGGCTTTTATGAATTCAGTGACCTTAAGGAAGTATAGAAATCACATCCTATAAAAATTACTGTAGTACTGGCAAGCTATAAAAGCAGTAACCTTGGGAAGCTATGAATTAAGAGTAAAGATTAGAAGAAAATAAAGAAACATATGTAAATTCACAGTATTCGTGCTTGTATTGCTGGTTTTAACAGCACAAGGGTATGCAACTTTTCAGGTGGGCTACGCATTAGTGAGGGGAGACCTTTCCCATTCTGACTCTTTCTCTCCTTCTCTCTGTAAAGTTCCTGATAGAATTAGCTAAGGACGCAGAATGTCATCAGAAGTCTGGGGCTATAAAGGGCAGGAGTAGCTAAACACATCCATAGTGCAGCCCGTGGCCCCCAGAACTCCCGAGAGAAGCCAGCCCCTTGGGAAGTATTATCCTCCGGGTGGGGGACTGACAGACCTAAGCTCATTTCCAGCCCACCACAGCCCCGGTGTGCGAGTGTTTTGCTACAGCATTAAATATTGTCATTCACGAAGAATTTATGCCAACAATCCATGCATGTAATTGAAAATATGCCCATAGACCACCTCCTGGGTTCTGAGCCACACAGCATGAGCAAAACTCCTCCTTATACAAGAGAAGAAGAAAACATAGTGTCTTCCCTCTGACTTTCCAGTGTCTCAGAAAACCATTTCCCCACAGCACAATCACTTCTGTAATCAACGTGACACCTTGTGCATGTGCTGTCTGCTTCTCAAAGTGTTCAGTGCATGTGAAAGAATCTCATTTATTAGATTCGTAGTTTTAATTATTTGTTTACATAAGATCTTGATTACAAATTTGTAACTGATGTTTAAATGTCCAGGGACATTTAATGTTAAGTTTTTATGCTTTAGTTGATTATGTGTACATAGCGAATAGATATTTAGAAATGCGAATGCTAAATATGAAAGGGAATGTTGTTTCAGAGATTAATGAGTTAGCACATTCCTTACATAAGAGACAGGTAAGTTCTTCTCTCTCGATTAACAGCCATTCTGAAATTAGCGCTATGCCTAGACAAGAACAGATGTGATAAAAACCTAGCTTATTAACTCTCGTGGGTCTCAGTTTCCTCATCCCTACAGACAAGGGGTTGGATTCGGTCATTACTAAGCCTTCATCTCTAAGATACTGGATTATTATTAAGATTCAAGAACTGTTTTGTTCATGTTTATACCATATTTTTACCAAACTGGAACAAATGATCAACCGCACAGAGAAATGGAAGTCATCTCCTTCATAATGACTTCGACCTCTAGCCTGCCTTTCCTTCTTTTGTAATATTGCAGCTGCCTCTGTGTAAATAGACTGTCAGCATTTTGTCAAGGCCCATGTCTCATTGATAGGTTTTCCAGGCACACTCACAATCAAAACTCAGCCCGTCTTGCAGATAATTACCAGCTTCCGCACAGCTCAGCTGCTGTAGTAAACTTTCTGATTCTGTGCCCCAGCTTCCCACAGCAATGGAAAAAAAAATAACAACAACACAAAAACAAAAAACACAACTACCCACTTCTTAGGACATTTCCATCACATTTTTGCAAAGGCTGAACATTTGAATAGTGTTTCACTGTTGACAACGTCCTTTTCTCACAATTACCCTTGTCTTACAGATGAACTCAAACTCGGGAGAGCCCAAATTGGCTCCTCAAAATCACACAGCCAGAATGAGGCAGGGCAGGACTCAAGCCTGGGTTCAAGCCCAATGGCTTGTCCAGAAACATACCCTCAATTTATAGCAACATCTCTGTACCACGTCGGGTTGTCATGAAAGCGGATTTCCACTTTGCTTGAACGTTTTATGCAGGCCTCCAGTTTTATAGAAACAGTAACACTAATTCTAACGCCTTCTCTTCACTGTTAGTTCTGGCAAAGGTTGTCTCTAAAGGCTGGACAGAAAAAGAAAAAAGAAAAGCTGTGGGCTTAATTAAAATGTATCAATAAGGAGAGCTGAAACAGGAGCTCCCAGATGTCTGGCCTGCTGTCTCTGCCTAGTGCCTGACTCCTCGAGGGCGCTATGAAGGAGTGTAATTTTTTCCCTCCCAACTGTTAACTGCTAACTGCTAACTGTTAACTGCCCCAGGTTGCCTTGCTGATGTCACGCCAGGCCATGTGACTCGCTCCGGCCAATGAAACGTGAGCACAAGTGCCATGCGCCATGTGCCAACAGAAGCTTTGGAGAGCTCTTATGTATTTCTACACTCTCTCTTTTCCCTCTGTCATGAGATCAGCATATTCTAGATAGAGGTTGCTCCCACAAGCTTGGTCCCATAGTGAAAAGGATGTGGAGCAGAATTTCAGCCAACCTATAAAGATCAAGTAATGTGAGGGAGAAATAAAGTTTGATTGTTGCAAACCACTGCAGTTTGGGGGATCATTTGTTACTGCAGCCTGATGTCCCCTAAGCTGACAGATTCGAGCAATGATGCCATTGTATTGGAAAGATCTGTCAACTCCAAGGGACAGGAGGCTCCTCGAGCCGGTACTATTGTTTAAGTATCTTTCCATCCCAGATCCTAGTAGAGGGCCCAGCATACAGGAGGTCGCAAGTGAATTTTTGATGACTGGCTGGCTGGATGAAAGGAGGGATGGGTGACCAGGAGGATATGACAATAATGTTATGAGTCATATCATGTTATGATACCACTCTCTGCTCTGATTTCATCAATCCCACTGCTCTCCAAATAATCATGTAGGATGTTGCTGATTACCTCAGGCCTTAATATTCCACCTTCTATCATCCAAGTCTGCACTCCCTAAAACATCATCTCTAGATCTTGCTATTTGTGTCTCGGTGAGTCAGCAACTTCTGTTGACTTACCACTAAAACCCAATAGGAAACGTGACATAATAGCTGTCTACCTTGTCTCTGACCCCTTAAATATGGCTGCCCCCCCAACCCGCCATGACCCTATGTGCTAGAGAAAAGCAATCTCTGGCAACAACTCTCAGCCCAAGTGTTCACTAGGAAGACACTGTGATATTTCTGTTTTCTTTCCCTCCCTGCTGTTTCCTGCATGGTTCCACGGCAACAAAATAGCATAGTAATTTGAGTATAGTCTCCACAGGGTCAGAAAGCCCTTGACCCAATCTTGATTACACTATTCACAAGGCACTAATGCCATGTGGAAGTCTGGAACTAGAATGGCCCTGCAGGATTGTCCCAAGTTCAGCGGAGATGAACCAGCCTTCATCTTCCCACAACGAGCCGAGCTATCATTGGATGCAGGCTGGAGCAGAGAGGTCCGTGTCTTGAACCTGCTTCTCCCTCTCCAAGCCCCTGTTATACCTGAGGCCTCTCTGCAGAGCCACTGGTTTGCTGTGTGACTCTGAGCTCAGGAAACTGGCTGGACCACGGCTTGGGAGCAGGAATATGCGAGTCGGACGGACCGATTTTAAAACTTCTTTTTGCTTCTTCTCTAGTTCTGACAATAGACTGATGCCTTTCACCAGAATTTGCCATGAGAAACCTGACCCGAAGCTTTCAGGATAGGTCAGTTGTCGCCTGCCATATCCTAAAGTTCTCGTAGTCATCAGCAACCTTTCATTCCTGGCACCTGCTTCCTAAACCACAACCCAAACAACTCTGCTGTTCCTAGGGGCAGTAGAGATAGCCATACATCCCATTCTTTTCTTTCCTGCCGCTAATGACCAATTTCCAGCACCCCTTTCTCCTCTGGATGTCTTCCAAGTCAGAGCCATCATCTGTGGACTTGACCGCTCCTTTCCTCTGAGGAGTGCTGTTGACAGACTGGATACAAAACAATGTACACAGACAGCACGGTGCCAGGTCTTCCCCATGGTGGGACACCACCATGTAAAGTTTGCAGTAAGGTCCTCAGACTGTGCTTTTTTAAGGTGGTTCCACCCACTTGCCCATGTGTGAGGAAGCTCTTCCTGCAAGAGCCCTCCGAGGCTGCCCCCTCCTGGCACCAGCCCCCTCTCTCGCACTGTCCTGTCTCCCCTTCACAGGCCATATCCACCGCGGATGTTCTCCTCTGACTAGCAATAGGGTAAGGAGCTCAGGCCTTGCCAGGAAAAGTTGCCCCTGCGCAGAAACTGAGGAGCCCTGCGCAGGTTGGGGAGTGGCCAGGAGGCACAGGACGGGGAAATGTGAGAGAACACCAAAGGTAGGGCCAGTGGCCCAACACAAATCTGTTCTTATAAAGCTTGTTCAACTTAAATTTCCAGAGATTTCATTGGAGATTTTGATTCATGGCAGTGTTTTTCTGAGGAAACAGAAACAAATGCAAAGGGCAATTCTAAAAAAGGGAATTCTATTGAACTTTTCAAGAGATTTAGGTCTTAGAAACATGGAGAAGTCCTAATGTGTATGCTGTGTGTCTGGTGCTCTGGGGACAGGAAGAAGAAAACCGGATGCATTTCCTGTGGATCAGACCCTGTTCTCAGCACCTTCCACACATTTACAACATTAGTCCTCCTCACGACCCTATGAGGTAGGCTCTATTACAATCATCCCCACAATACTGATGAGGAAACTGAGGCACACATGTGTCCAATAGCTTGCCTAAGCAGCAAGTTTGTCAGGTGGTTACAAAGAGGCAAAGCTGGGTTTCACGCAATACCACCATTTTGCCAAAAGGAAAGAAACTTCGAGTACCTGGGTGCTCAATTCTCTAAGTCTCTAAATGAACTCGCAGAAACCCTAGGTAAGTATCATCACCTTCTATTTTACAGATGAGAAAACTGCAACTCAAACAAAACAAAACAAAACAAAACAAAACCAAAACTAAGTGACTTACCAGCATCACAGAGCTAGCAAGCCAGGATTTGAAAACTGAGATGGAATTCCACCTTGTAAGGCAGCTAAGCAACAGGAAGAGATGAGAGATGAGAAGCTGTGGTTGCTTTCAGCACAACAGTCCTAGCCCAGGCACATGGCAGGAAATGGAAACGAACGTGGCCTCCTTCTGGCCAGCAACACTTATATCTTCGTGCCATGACTTAGTTTTGCTTACCTGGTAGCTCTGTGGCCTATTTCTTTCTTAAGAATTATTTCATAACTTTTAGCAAGTAACTGTGACATGCTGAGCACAGCATCCATGAGCTTGGAGATGAAAAACACAAAAACAAAAACCAACGTTCCTTTAAATGTGTGGAGCAATATTTGCCATCCAGTAGAAAGATGGGAAGGGAAATTCAAAAGTCTTGAACCTGCCCTGTCCCTTGTATTCAGGTTGGTTTCCTTTTTACAACATCTGCCCTAAATCACAGGCAATGGGGCCCTGGACTGCTGGACCAGCTTTTCAGCGGGGCCCTCTGCATACGGAAAGTTCTACAACCTATTAGGATTAGGTCTTTCTTGAGCCTGCTGTGAGCATTGCATCTTCAGTACCTCAAGCTGGTTCCCTAGTGCCAATAAAATCCACTGTCCACGTGGGGTCCCGGGGCTGAAATCAAGGAAAGAGTGAGTTAAATGTTGGTAAGAGATGTAGAAGTGTTATTTAGGCAATGCAATTCACTACTTTTGAAAGGGCTGAGCCACAGAATGCTGTGATAAAGGGTCTGCCTATAGGACTAAATGGATAGAATTACATGTGAAAGTATGCAAGGAGGGGCTCTTGGGGTCGGGGGTAAGGGTGATACATTCTGATTTGTATGTTGAAAAGATTTTCTCGGGTGGGAGGTCAGAAGAGTGAACGGTGGGTAAGCCTGCCCCTTCAAGGTTGAGTCCTATAGTCCCCAGTGGGACTTCCAGTCAAGATTTGAGAGGGAGCCGGGAGCTAAAGACCCCTACCCTCGACCCCACCACCCCTCCCTGTAAAACTCTCCCTTGCCATCCCATTGTGATTAGAGTACCTCCGGCTTTCTACCCGGACCTCTGGGTCCTCCATGATCTGGGCTCTGCTTCTCCAGCCTCATCTCTATCACTTTCCGGTACATTCTGTGCTCTAACCCAGTCTGGTCCTCTTGCTATGCTTTGAACAGCTCCAAGTCTCTCTACCTCAGGAGCGTTGCACTGGCTAGTCCTTCTCTTTAGAACACCCCCATCTATAAAGCTGGCTCCTTCTCATCTTGTGGGTCTCAGCTGAAATGTCACCTCTTCAGAAAGGTCTTCCTGGATCACTTTCTCTAAAGGGGGACTCCCTTATCTCAGCCATTCCATTCTTTATCATATTCCCCTCTTTTGTTTTCTTCAAAGCACTTAACCACTCTCAGAAACTATCTTGCTTATTCATGTGTTTGTCTCATCTTGATTGTCTACCTCCACCGCTAAGCGGGAGACTCCATATGAGGGCAAAGACTGTGTCTGTCCCACTCACTCTTATCTCCCCAGAAGCAAACAGTGCACGTGGGGGCCCTCAAATATTTGTAAACGAAGGAACATATTGTGTTATCTCACCTGCCACCAGTTGGTTAACTGGACTCACCATTTCATGTCGATTGCCTTTTGTTTCAAGAAGCCATTGTTGACCCTGACCTTTCTATCACACACTGGTTTACCTGGACTGCAGCATTCATTTGTTAAGCATCCGTATTAGAAGGCCATGTGCCAGATGCTGTGTTGGGAAGTAATTTCACCAAGTCAAAGGAGCCATGGTTCCTGCCTTCAAAGAGTTTCTAATCTAATGGGAAGACAGGCAAGTAAGGGTGATCCCTGCAGGATGCTTTGGTAGAAGAAAGAAAAATAGACAACAGGAGCATCTCAACCAGACTAGAGGGTTCTGGCCAGACTTCTAAGAAATGACTTTTGAGCTAAGTGTAAGTAAGAGCTAGAAAGAGAAAAGCAGTATATTTTGGGGTGAGGCAGTCCCATGGGCTAGAAAACTGTGGTGTGGACACCATGTGTGCTGTGCTGACCTAAGCAGGCAGTGGGCTCTGGGGAAGGTCTGATGGGCAGGGAGTTTGGGGGACTGGTTTCTGCCTAGTGTGTTCCTAACGAACTGTGTGATCTTGAGTGAGTTACCTCCTTTCTGAGTTTCAGATCCTCTCTCTGGCTGGCATTTAGTGAAACCTGAACTGGTCTTGACATTTCAGACCTTCTATTTCGTCTGTAAGTATTGAGTCTCTCTGCTCACAGTCCCCTCACATCAATTTACTGGGGGCTCATTTTATGCCCAGCAGAGCATTAAGTGTTCTAAAACATAAAATTAATGGAAAAATGCAGTCTTTGCTCTGGAGGCAGTTATAATTTGGAGAGAGGAAAAAAAATAAGCCATAATAAAATTAGGAAAACAAAGCAGTTGAACACATCTTACATCTTTTGCTAATTGTTGCACAGGTACGGGTCCTGTTGTCCCATGTACATGCCAACAACATCAGGGCCAAAGACCCTGTGTTCTCATTCAGTTTAATCCAGCCTCCCACTTTCTAGCTGTAAAACAGAGGCCTACTTCTTTTACTTTTCTAAGCTCCCATTTCATTATCTGTAAAATGAGGAAAGTACCAAATTTATAGGGTGGTGAGGAGCAAATCAGCTAGAACATGGGAGGCACTTAGCACAGGGCCTGACACATGGTATGCCCCCAATAATAATTGCATCCTCTGTGCTGCTGGACATTGGAACGCATAACAATAGAGGTGAAACATCAAGAACAAGGTTGAAGAGTGATCAATGAAGACTGAGACTGCACACCTTCTGAAAGACCCTTGAGTGAGTTTTTAAGGAAGTGAGTTAACTGAGTTGTTGGTGAGGAATCAGCAGGAACAAAGGTAGGAGGCTCTTGTCATGGCCAAGTAAAAGGTGGGGTCTGGACAGGAATGGAGGTAAGAAGGAGACACTATGGTGAGTCAATAGGATCTTGATGGTGCTCCTAGTCAAGGACTTTTGTATTTTCTCTGAAGGATCAGGCCACCAGCATTTTTTGACCCTCCCAAAGACCTGTTGCACAGGCTAAATTCCAAATGAATGCAACAGAGGCCTGGGGCTTCCTGTTTGCACCTAGCCCCACTCATAACACAGAGGCTTATGTACGTCCTACATACTAACTTGCCTGTAATCTTCAAGGGTGTCAAGTTCATGAACGTCAAGGAAAGAACTGTTCCAAGCTAAAGGAGACTAAAGAATGCCTTGATAGCTCAACACAGTGTGTGATTCTTCTGTTGGAATCACTGACAAAACTTGAGTGAGTTCTGTGAACTAGATAGTCATAATTATCAATGTCAATATCCTGACTTTCATGCTTATATTTTGGTTATGTAGAGTAATTATTGACAAGCTGTAGGATGATGAAGAGCAATTGTGGTAGCTGGTCTCCAACACGGCTGACCACCATGAATTCCTTCTGCCCTATGTACACAAGCCAGAAGTGCAGCCTGTTCCTGTGCTCCCTTGAATGTGGCCTGACTTACGACTGCTGCGAGCAACAAAATGCTACTGAAGTCATGCTATGTGGCTTCAGAAGCTAGATCCTAAGACGCCTTTTAGCTTCTGCCTGGATCTCTTAGAACGCTGGCTCTGAGAGAAGCCAACTACTACCTAAGAAGTCTGAGCGCCCAGAAACCACCATGCCCGAGGAAGCCCATGCTAGGCACGCAGGGTGGTTGTGTAGAAAGATGCTCTCTGAATGTCACCATCTGAGACGCTTCTAGTGAGAATTGCCACTGAGCACATCAGGCCCAGAACTCTGAAAGACATGAATAAATTGCGTGAACCACTATGTTTGGGGGTTGTTTGTTACACATTTATACACAAGACAATCGCTATATTTGAATGGTAATGGAACTATGGATATATATAAACTTCTTGGTGTTTTTCTCTTTCTTTTTTTGTACTAAGCGTATGTTAAATTCATAAAGAAATCACTTCTTTCCCCCCAGCACTTTAAGAGTAGCATTGCTCAAAGCATACCTTCCAAGACCTGGCTGTTTCCACTAGACAGAATAAGTTATTCACCATGATATCTATAGCATCCAACACAATGGCTGGTTGTGATAGGTGCTTAGTAAATATTTATCAAATAATTGATGTATGTAAAAGCATTGAATAAATTCTCCAAGGATGGAAGGCTATTTATTCATTCGTTCATTTATTTACTTAAAAGAGATTTATGTTAGTCTGGCATCATACTTTTTTCCAACTAGTTCTGTGCTCTCTTTAAAGATACCAGAAAGGGAAGCCATGTGTTGAAGTTATGATTTATTGTTTTTTTTTTTTTCTGTACATTTATCTCTCCATGTGATTTTCCCTCTGCTTCCTCTGTGACTTCCCCACTCTCTCTGTGGGCATTTTGCCACCATCCTCCTCCCTTAGGCCATGCCTAGGCAAAGGCAGCATAAAAAATAGAATTATAAATTAATCTCTTTGGGGAATAAAACTTAGATGAAATACTAATTAAGCTCAAGTTTATCAATATATTTATATTCATGATCAAGTAGGATTAATTCCAAGAATACAAGGATAATAAAACATTAGAAAATTTGTTAATCTTAATAAAGTATGTTTCACAGATCACAGGAGAAAAAATATGATCATCCTAGTTTTTAAAATAATTCTTAGTAAACTGGATCTTGAGGAATACTCCCTTAACATAATAAAAATTTATATTAAATGAACACTTACTGAGATTCAGCATAGGCAAGGCACTGGATTAAGTTTTCGGGATTAAATGAGGCAACTCCCTGCTCCCAAGAACCTAAAGCATGTACACAAAACATTACCAGTCTCCTTTTCTGCAGTGGACCTTCTATCTCACAAGTGGGAATTAATCCAAAACAAGTATTTCAAATCCAGGTATTTTCAAAATGTTCATTGTAGTGCTATATTTAGTAGCAAAGCCTCTCAACCTTAATGTGCAACAATACAGGGATAGTTTTGGAAATTTCACATCAACTCAATGGAATATTTTGCATTCATAAGTTTCATTCAGTGTCCACAATTCAGTGCCAACAACCTAACACATGAGCCTAATTCAAAGACATGCAATAATAATGAACACTGTATAGGAAGTAAAATTAGTTGTTGGTTTCTCAGCTGTTGGTTTCTCTAACTTGTTGGTTAGTACTTGGTTTCTCAACCTTTAGTGTTGTGGTTTGGATCAGATAATTCTCTGTCGGTGGCGGGGTTTGTCCTGTGCATTGTGGGATACTTAGCAGCACCCCTGGCTTCCACCAGCAGGCCAGTAGTACGCCCCCCTGCTTGGTTTTGGCAACCAAAAATGTCTTCACACATTACCAAATGTCCCCTGGGGGGCAAATTTGCCTTTGGTCAAGTATAACACATATTCAACATATAACACCACTCTATGAAAACCTGTACATAAATGAATAAAAATTGGGAGAGACAATGAAGAAACAATACTTGCTAGGATCCTGATGGAATTCTGGTTGTAGTTTCTTTTCTTAGATTTTTGAATTGTTTTAGCGGTAAACACAACCTGTGCCTGAGATGTGCTTTCTAAACAGCCAGATGTAGGAAGAGCTCTCAGTCCAGAAATACCAGTAATACTCTCTGGCTGTGTCGATTCCCCTGGTGGGCTGCTGCGCGGTCTTAATTTCCTTTATGTCTTCCCTGAGTTCTAGCACTCCACCAGAGCCCTTGGCTAGCTGAACATCTCCTTATATGTGCACCAAGGTCATGGACATCTGCTTCCAGCCGTTGCTGGATGACTCTTCATCATTTCTAGACTGCATGGTGCCTAGATATTTGGTCAAACATGATTATGGGTGTTTCTGTGAGGCTGTTTCTGGACGAGATTAACATTTAAATCCGTAGACTGAGTGAGCAGATTGCCTTCCTTAATGGGGGTGAGCTTCATCCAATCAGTTGAAGGCCTGACTGGAACAAAAAAGCTGATCCTCCCCTGAATAGAGAGAATTTTCCCGCCTGATAGCCTTGAACTAGGACCCTGGTGTTTTTTCCTGTCTTGGACTCAAACTGAAAGTTTGGCTCTTAGGTTTTAGGCTTTTGGACTCAGGCTAGAAGTAAGCATTGTTTCTTCTGCAGACCTTGGGACTTGTCAGCCTTTATAATTGCATGACCAAATTCCTTACAATAAATCTCTTTACCTCCCTCCCCTCCCCCTGTTGTCTCCTATTGGTTCTGTTTCTCTGGAGAACCCTAATGCGCCAGCAAAGGTTCACCTCCAGTCTCCAGGACTGGGCCTTTCCAGAGAAGTTCCCAACAAGATGTCACCAACCTTGTAACTGCATCAGAATCAAACAAAAACACCCACTATTTTGGTTTCCACATCTAATTCTCAAAGGGCTTTGACCTTGGGCTGGCACCATGTGGCTTGTCCCTACTCAGATCTGACCTTTCTCAATGGGCGAACCCACAGTAACCTTTCCCTTTTATTCTTCTTTTGTTCTAAAGACATGACTTTGGCAAACTGTCTACATGTACCCTAGAAACAACTTCAATTTGCTTTTGTATCGATTTCACTTCTCCACCCTTGCTGCCATGCCCTGCCATGTGACTGAAAGAGGCCGATTCTTTCCTTGTTCATTGAGCGTTTTTTGGAAATGCAGCACAAATGTACTCTGACAGATGCCTTTGCCTCCCTTGGCGCCCTTGCAAACACAGCTGTGTAGAGTGGGCTCAAAGACGTGGCTCCTGTGACGGGACATCGCTTTACTGCGCTGGTGATGGAGAGTGAGCTAGACGGGATACAGCACACATGGACACAACCGATCACCCGGGCCACACGGTTGCCTTAGGATGCTGATGAGCTTTTGCAGACAGGCGTACTTGCTTCAAGATTCCAAATATCCAAGTGTTAACCAAATATCCAAGTGGCATGGACCAGGAGGGAGTCCAGGCTTACAGGCTGAATTTAAGATCATAGGTTTGAAGATATCCTCAGGGGAACTCAAAGAATTCTGACCAGGGTCATGCTTTTGAAATAGATAGGCTGGTTAACAATGGAAAATAAACGGAGGCAAAGCATGCTTTGTTTTCTTTTCTGTCATATCTGTTTAATCTAGTTTGTAGGGTGTTGTGAGAATCAAAAGAAGTAATAATAGAAAACACATAGCACTTATTACATGGCAGATACTGATTTAAGAACTTTACGTGTATGAACACAAGACAGTGGTAAGAACATTAAAAATGATAAGTGCATTCTGCAAAGGAAATGTGCTATTATTAGAAATGTAATTACTATTCATTGTTATCATGCACATTTGCATGAGTAGCTCTACCCAGAAGTAAGCTCTTGCAGTAACAGATATCATAGGGACCACTGAGATATTAGCAGGGACCAGGAAACAAATAATCTAGCCGGCCAGATGGGGCAGACTCTACCCTTCTGGGAAGCCTCATGGCCTTATCCCCATGAAAGAATCTGCCTTCCCCAGCAGAAACACATGGACACTGATAATGACACCCAAGCTGCTTGCTGCTCAGCTGTCAGATCATGAGTTGCCCGGCTGTCCTTCCTGACTGTTCTCATCAGCCTCCTACTCTCTGTCCTACAGAAGCTACTTCATCTTTCATTACTTTATGGTTTTTTTAAAGATTTTATTTGAGATAGAATGAGAGTGAGCGAGTGAGAGCAAGTGAGCAAGAGTGAGTGAGCGAGAGAGAGAGAGAGAGAGAGAGAGCGCACAAGCAGGGGGGAGGGGCAGAGAGAGAGGGAGAAGCAGGCTCTCCACGGAGCAGGGAGCCCAACGCAGGGCTTGATCCCAGGACCCTGGGATCATGACCTGAGCCAAAGTCAGACGCTTAATCAAATGAGTCACCCAGGCGCTCCTCTTTTTTTTTTTTTTTTAAGATTTTATTTTTAAGTAATCTCTACACCCAGTGTGGGGCTCAAACTCACAACCCCGAGATCAAGAGTCGCACGCTCCCCCAACGGAGCCAGCCAGGCGCCCCTCCTTTCTTTATTCTTGATTGCATCTTCCAAGTACTGGCCATATTTCCTGAGCTTTGGCGTCCAAACTGATCAAACATGGTGGCCCAAAGTAGAGAACTGGCTCCTCATTACTTGACCCAACCAGGTCTGTTTATTGAACTGTGCTGCTCAGGACTGAAAAGTCACTCACTTTCAAAAAAAAGAGATGAAGATTGATGTCTTCTGCCAAAGAAAGAGGAGCAAGGCAGTGTCCTGTCACCTCTGCTTCTGCCCAATGATTAAGGTGACCGTTTATCCAAGTATTCCTGAGACAGTCCTGGTTTCCAGTTATTGTCTCAGAATAATTATTCACAGAGCCTCTTTCACTCTCCAGTGTCCTGGTTTGGGTGATAAATCACATGGTCACTCTATTGGTGACCCACCGTGGAGTGCTGCATCCAAATGTAGTGAAAGACATATTGAGAATGGGGGCTGGAAGACCAGGGCTTTAAAAAACCCAACTCCAGGGGTGCCTGGGTGGCTCAGTCAGTTGGGTGTCTGACTCTTGATTTTGGCTCAGTCATGGTCTCAGTGTCCTGGGATCTAGCCCTGCATCGGGTCCCCGCTCAGTGGGGGGTCTGCTTGTCTTCCTCTCCCTCTACTCCCCCCACCCTCACTCCACTCACTCACGTGCTCTCTCTTTCTCTAAATAAATCTTTAAAAAAATAAAAATAAAAAACCCGACTCCACCACTGGTTCTATGGGCTTAGGCAACTCACTACCCCTCTCGGATCCTCAGTTTTCCTGTCTGCAAAATGGGCATGGTTCCTGCTCTGTTCTTTTCACAGACATGTGATGAGGAATAAGTGACATATTGGCGGGGAAGTCCTTGGTCAGCTTTGTACCACTCAGCATATGAAAACTCTTTTTATGATGACAGTATAGATTAGGAGCCCATTATTTCATACTATTATCTAATAGCTTCCTAGGAGGTTTTTCCTTTATGCAGATGAAGAGACTCCATTTTATTCTTTTTTTTTTTTCTAATTTTAAAATTTATTTACGGAAAAGTCATACAAAATATAAAAATTAAATTACATGTAGTCACACATTTTATAAATAATATTCATGAAAAGGAGTAAAAATACGTAAACCTGAAAATATTCTGGACAATTTCATGACAGGAGGACACCATGGGGCACAAATACTCCCTGATATGTATTTGTTAGTTTCCCTAGCTTATAGTGAGAACAGCAGCATTGTTTAATTTTAGTCTCTGTCTTTACCCAATATATGTATTTATTAGCAAAATGCTTTCATAGCAAAGAAATTTCAACAATGGTTAAGTTTCTATCAAAAGCCAGTAACATTTGTAAGTGTTGAAAAATGTCACACTGGTGCTACAGTGACCTTATTATCTTTCCAAGTTAATTAAAATATTATATAACTACATTAATTAGTCCCCTGAAAACAGACAGTGAAATTTTTCTTTCATAAAATACATATTTGTTTTCTACTAAAATGAAGTCAAGACATAAATCACACTTGGGCTGCAAGTTAACCCGTCTGAGTTACTTAATGTTTCTGCTTCTCAGTTTTTCATCCACAAAAGAAGGTTGGATGACACCTCTATTTCCCAACTGGCTTTAGAATCTGTTAATTCTATAGGGAAACAGCAAAATACTAGATGAGACTCCATTTTAGAATAGAGACTGTCACAGGTAACAAATGACTTGTTGAACTTGAACTTGACAGTATGCAGATGTCATACTATAAAGTACCACGCTCTTCGTGGATTCTTTCTCCCTCCTTCCCTTTCCCACCCTAATAAAGAGTCACCATGTAATTTATCCCAAAGGAATGTGGTTGATCTTTCTGGATCCTGATAAACAAAGAACCTAATGGTCCCAATCCTTTGTGAAGATGCACATTCTTGGTCACTCAACACTGGTGTTTCCTTGGACAATTATTCTTTCATGGCAAAGAAAAGTCCCAACGCCGATTGCTAAGTCTCAGTGACCTGAATGCACTGGATTTCCCACTGGACTTGTTTTCTAATGCAGAATCCTGTCTTCACCTTTTCACCCATATCCACTTCCCACAGAGATGATGGGCAAGGAGGTACGACTTCCTTCAGCGACATGACATGCTTCTTGGGGCAGCTCCTCTGAGCCCTAGTGCCCATGAAACCCACGACTGAGAAGGGGTCACCACTATCCATGTGACACCTTCCCAGGTTTGCTTGCCAGAAACAGGCAGGCACCCAGGGAATCAGTCCTATTTTCTCTATGCACTTTCTGAACAATCAGTGGCCCAAGGCCACTAGAGATATCAATTGTCACCCCATAAACTCTGCAAAGGAATTCAAAGGAAGCAAACTTGGAGTGCGGAACAATGAGCAGTGAGTCAGAGATGGGCCCGTCCTTAGATCTTCCAGGATGTGAATTTATGAAGCCAGTTCTTAGGGTTTCCTCTGCAAGTAGAGGAAATCCAGTAAATGAGTTCAAAAGTTTTAAAGATATCCTCTCAAATTAAATTATTTCTTCTTCTGTGGAAAGGAGATGAAGAAAAAAGAAAACTCACTCATTCATTCAGTACATATTTATTGAACTACCGGGTACTGTAGTAGATGCCTGAATATAGCAGTGATTATATAGACAAAACACTGCCTCCTAGAACTGACACACTAGTCAAAGAGAAAGACAATAAACAAAGAAACAAACAAGTATAAAACGGAATGTCAGGTAACCATAAGTGACTACGGTACAATTTCTAGACAGGGTGGCTGGGGAAGGGAGGAGGGGGGCACTAGCTTCCTGCTCCCAGTGTTACTTTTCTAAATCTAAAGCTCCCCACCTTCCGCCAAAGGGCTTTGTCTTCTTCCGGGAACCCCCACAGGAAAAGCTCTTTGACCCCAAAGCAGACCCTTCATATGTGAAGGGACTTTAAATAATCCTCTCTCAAGACAAGAGCTTGGCAAAGAATGCCAGATTGTCTTGCAGCAAAATCTTATTTTTGAATGTCAACAGCAAAGTATTACCCCAGTCTGTCTCTCGGCAGCGCCTCAGTAACAAATGATAGCCCCCCAAGCAGATAAATGGCTCAGGTGAACTGAGACAAAAGGTAAACTGCATATAAGCCCATGAAAAATTTAAGAGGGGCGCCTGGGTGGCTCAGTTGGTTAAGCGTCTGCCTTCGGCTCAGGTCATGATCCCAGGGTCCTGGGATCGAGCCTGCTTCTCCCTCTGTCTGCTGCTCCCCCTGATTGTGCTCTCTCTCTAACAAATAAATAAATAAAATCTTAAAAAAATAAAACAAAACTTTAAAGATATCACACCCTCACAATTGCTAAGCTCCTACTGGGTACCAGACACTATGCTAGGTCTTTGCAGAACAAAGGTAAATAAGATATGGTACCTTCCCTCAATGAAAAATCTAATAGGGTCATCCAGAATAGCGAGAGTTGGGACAACACTGGTGTTTCTCTAGAGGATGCTATGGGCATTTGGGACAGGACAATTTTTTAGGGTGCAGAATCTGCCATCCTACACTTTGTAGGCCACTCAACATTCCTGTTACTTGCTGTCTTAGTTTGCCAGAGCTTCTGTAACAAAATATCACAGGCTGGGGGATTTAAACATCACACATTTATTTCTCACAGTTCTGGAGACTGGAAGTCCAAGACCAAGGCGTCAACAGGTTTGGTTTCTCCTGAGGCCTCTCTCTTTGGCTTGTGGATGGTTGTCTTTCTGCCTTTTCTCAGTGCCTGTGCATCCCTAGTATCTCTTCCTCTTCTTATAAGGAGATCAGTCCTATTGGATTTAGGGCCCCATTCGTATGACCTCATGTAACCTGAATTACTTCCTTAAAGGCCCTTAAAGTTCCTTACTATTGTATTGTTTCCAAATACAGTCAAATTGTGGGGTTAGGACTTCATACGTGAAATCTGAGGGGGATACATTCAGTACATAGTACTTGCCCACTAACTACTGGTAGCATTAACCAAAGGGACCCAAAGATAATCAAAAAGTCCCCACATATTCTCAAATGTGTCCTGGAAGTCTAAGACGACTTCCTGTTCTCGTGTTCTACAACCTTGAGAATTTCCACATTTACTTTAAATACTTACAAAGGCCCATTTGTCTGTCAATTTTGGCTATCATTTTTTGATGACAGCTAAGATGGTTCTCTGAGAAAAGTGATTTATGAACTGACTCCAGTGGAAATCCAATGCATTTGTTATATCATTAGGTAAAGCTGATAATACCATCTCTCTTTCAGAGCATGCTAGCCCAAAGCAATATGTGACCAGGGACGGGCAGATCAACTCAAAGCTGTAATTTATATATTGCCTGCCTAGATGGAATACATTTTTCACAAATGAATATCATAAAAATCTGTCACATTCTCTTCTGAGATCTAATGTAAGAAGGATTTAATGAGAAATTTAGAGGGAAGAAGAGACTCAGGGGAACTGAAAGATGAGTTCTAGATAAAAGAAAATACAGGGGCGCCTCAGTGGCTCTGTCGGTTAAGCATCTGACTCTTGATTTCAGCTCAGGTCATGATCTCAGGTTCATGAGATCGAGCCCCACATCGGGCTCCATGCTCAGTGCAGAGTCTGCTTGGGATTCTCTTTCTCCTTCTCCCACTGCCCCTCACCCCCTCAAATAAATAAAATATTTAAAAGAAAAGACAAAAATAGAGCATGACCCCCCTGTCAAGCTGCAGTTATGATATGAAACACATTAACCAGGAAGTCTTTTTGCATGTGATTTTCATATTAATACTAGCCCCATGTACTGAGTAGTTACAGGGCCAAGCATAGTAATATGAACCTTCCATACATGCTATCATTTGACTTAATATTGTTGAAAGGCAATTAAAATTTATAGATATTTCCGCAACTCTTCATTTTTCCTCAACATCCCTACCAAACCTCAAATTTCCAAAGTTCCTGTATAACTTGAGGCCAGTTTTGTAGGTTTCGCGGGCGCTGTGACTCCAAGAACTAGACCTAGCCCCAAGAACTAGAATTCTTCTCTCTAGCCAGGAATGAGTTCTGCCTAGCCTTGATTTTTCCTTCTGGAGGAAGATTGACTTACAGCAGAGTGGATGCCAAGATGAGGACATTTGAAGACAACGAACCTTAGAGAAAATCTGTGGCCAAGGAGAAGTGACCCCTAAAATCCTGGAGAGTGGTATTTGGCATGTGGGACAATAGTCTCTCTTCCTCTGTGCTAATTAATTACAAATGGTTCACATTAGAGAGAATCCATAATCCCTCATAATCCTCCATTACACCCAGGTTTATTCTGGTTAAACCTAATTGGTACAAATAACTGTGTTTGTGTCAAGACTCCAAGATTATACAGGATTCAGTCACTCTGCAGTCACTTAGATTTTGCGACAATCCCTCCAAACAGCTGCCTCTGGGGCCACCTGCTGACACAGTTTAGAATCGTGAGCATTTTCCAGGACTAAGGAAAGAGCCCTCCCATGCTATTATGAGAGAGGCACCATCTAGGTTCCGCTCTGTTGATCTCCTTGCCTTGCTGTAGCACCAGAATCCAATCATCCTGGACATTTCTTTCCCCTCCCAACCTCCACACCCAGCCACTCACACACCTTCAAAAAAGATGTTAGGATCTCCTCAGTATCAGTTTCAACCCAAGCAATCCTCTGCGTTGGGGATGGATGGCTCTTGGACTCCTGATACCTTTGGTGCTCTGTGCCAGTCCATACTTTCTCGCTCAGCCAAGTCTCTGCTCTGTTGGACTGCACCCTGGAGGTGTTGAATCAGTCGCAAAGTTCCATGGATTAATGATTGTTGCAGTAGCAATTCTCTGTATGCTCCCCCCCACCCCGCCCAAGTAATAGAGGGAGAATTGGAAAGGGGGGATGATGAAGAGAAGAAAGGGAGCTAGAGATCTGCTGAAAGCACCGGAAAGCCCACCACTGAAAGTCATCAAAATAACCCTCAGAACTCTGGGGAAGGTGGGTATCACCTGAGGCTTGGGGAAATCCAAATTTCTTTGTAAAGGGTCGTAAATCTTATACGTGAGGCAAAGAATGTGCTGATTAGGACATAATAGGGCTGCTCACCACATGGCTCTGCCCCACCCGCCAATTAGGGATGCCACCATTCTAACCCCTTCTCTTTTGAAACGCAAATATCCCTGCAAAGAATAAAACCAGACAACTGACAATTTTGTGCAAGCTGTTATGGTCACATCGTCAGCTCAGTACTGTATCGGTCCGCTCAAGTAACAGAATGCCATCACAAAATGCCACAGGCTGGGGTGGCTTAAACGACACACATTTTCTAATAGGTCTGGAGCCTGGAAGTCAGATCAGGGCTTCAGCATGGTGCGCTTCTGGTGAGAGCTCTCTGCCTGGCTTGTGGATGGCCGCCTTCCGACTGTGTCCTCACAGGTGGAGAGATGGAGCAAAATCTTTGTTGTCTACTCTTATAAGGGTACTAATAACCCCATGATAAGGGCCCCACTCTCATGACCACCTCTAAACGTAATTGCCTCCCAAAGGCCAAATACCATCACAATGAAGGTTAGGGCTTTGACATATGAATTTTGAGGGGACGTAATTCAGTTTACAGTAAGTACCAAGCCCCTCCCTCTCTGAGACATGGGAGAATTTTGGGGCGGCTCAATCTATCCCAGTACTGCCCACTTTAGATATTTCTTAAGTGAATAATAAAGTCTTTATGGTTTAAACAACTGTAAGTAAGGTAATCTGTAATGTGAGGCTGAAAACACTCCCAGAGAACCCATATAAAGACAGCTGTAACTGTTATTCTCAGTGACACCGATGCCTGGAAACAGCCAGCCAGGGGCAAGGGCAAAGCTATCCCGACTCCTGCACAGGGGGGCCCCTCAGGAAGTCAACAGCAGGTGACATAAATATAGGTTGAATAAATGCATGAAAGAACAAAAGAAACAAAGGAAATGGAAGGAGGAATGAAAGGACTTGATGAATTTTTCCAGCTTCACAATAGGATATACCCCCATTGCCTTCCAGAACTTGCAGCTAGGAGTTTATTAAGCATTCAATATCCATTGACTCCTACTATGTCCTATGTGCTTGGGATGTAAGAATGAGACAGGATTCTGTGCTCAGCTCACCTGCTACCCTGGGGGTCAGATATCTACACAGCCTACTACAATATAAGATGATCTGATGGGCAAATTCACTCATTTATTCATTCTTGAATCCAGTCTCAGATGTGGAAGGGAGGGCAAGAACTCAGGCCTGAGCAGAAGGAGAGGTTCGCCTAGGACTGGGGGGCACTGACCACAGCTTCTCCTACCCACCCCACCGAGAACTTAGGAGCTGAAATTGTTCATAAGAGTTGTCTGCTTTGGGTGCGAAGATCCAGGCATTTATGCTTCTGCCTTGATCAGTCACTGTTGTGGGCTGCCCAGGAAGAGTGTGACTTTGGGAGAGGCTGTTCTGTACAACTGAGGCAATCCCTGAGGGGGGCTGACAGCTGAGAGCTCTCTGCTCATAGCACTCCCAGAAGTTGGGCAACCAGTCTTCTCTATTTATTTATTTATTTTTTGGGGGGGGTGCGGAGAGAGAGATAAGGCAGAGGGAGAGGGAAAGAGAGAATCTTTTTTTTTTTTTTTTTTTTTTAAAGATTTTATTTATTTATTTGACAGAGAGAGAGATAGCGAGAGCAGGAACACAAGCAGGGGGAGTGGGAGAGGGAGAAGCAGGCTTCCCGCTGAGCAGGGAGCCCGATGTGGGACTCGATCCCAGGACCCTGGGATCATGACCTGAGCCGAAGGCAGATGCTTAACGACTGAGCCACCCAGGCGCCCTGGAAAGAGAGAATCTTAAACAAGCTCCACGCTGGGCTCAATCTCATGACCTTGAGATCATGACCTGAGCTGAAATCAAGAGTCGGACGCTTAACTGACTGAGCCACCCAGGCACCCCAACAAGTCTTTTCTTAAAAGGGAATCTGAGTGACACATTTCTGTGTCCATCAGTCATGGACTATGGGGCCTGACTTCTCTGCCCTATTTCCTACCATTGTTCATCTCATTTATTTTGCCCCTTACTGTTTCTTGAGCATGTCAAGCATCTCAAGGTCTTTTCCCTTATTGTTCCTCTGTCTTAATTGTTCCTCCCTTAGATAACTGGATGGTTCTTACTTTCTCTTCCTTCAGATTTCCACTGAAATATCTCCTTATCTGAGAGAACATTCATCACCACCTTAACCAAAATAGTAGACCTTCCTCAGCATGAGAGAGAGAGAGAGACAGAAATAGATATATAGATAAATAGACATGGTTGTATTGCTCATTGATGGTCTCCCCCACACTATTTTGTGTACTGTTACATCCTCAGTGCCTAAGAATATACAGTAACGGGCACATAAGAGGTTCTCAACAAATATTTGTTAAGAGTCAGACACTGTGCTAGGTTCTAAAATAGAGTGGTGAGCAAAAACAGGGACGAACTCTGCCTTCATGGAGCTTGACATTTGTTTGGGAAGGCAAAATAAAATAACAATCATGCAAATAAAAATAAAGTTGCAGTCATAAGTTAGGCTACTTTTGTGGAGAGAAACGTGGTGCTAGAAGGGCACATAACAGGGATTTGACCCTGTCAGGAAGGGTGTGGAAAGCTTTTGTGAGGAAGTGATGTATGAGCTGAAATCTAAAGGATGAACAGGCTTTGACTAGGTGAAGAAAGGTGACAGATTCAAATTTATCTATGGAAGAGATCACTCTGGACTCATTGAGGAGATTGGATGAGAAGGGGCAATGATGGTCATCTGTAGGATTGTTAGTGTGCTCCTGAAATCCTTCAGGTGAGGGTGATAGTTGTCTGAATTTATGGTGGCCCAGGTGGTTGGGAGAAGTATCTGGATTTGAGAATTCTATGTGAAGTACACAGCAGATGAGGCTTATGGATTGTATACGGGAGGTGAGGGAAAAGGGAGGTGACAAAAAGGACTTCTGGGCCTCTGCAGAACTGAATGGATGGTTGGGAGAGAATATTGGAAGAGGAATAGGTTTATTTTGTGTTTGTATGTCTATATGGGAGAAGAAAGTGAGAAACAGATTTTCACTTTGGACATTTTGGTTTTGAGGTGTTACTGAGACCTCTAAGATGAGACGTCAAGTAGACCATTGGTGATAAGAGTGAACAGCTCAGAAATGTAGCCTGGGCTGGAGATATAAAATTTGTGAGTCGTCTGCACAGGTGGTATTTTAAAATGTGGAAGCGAATGAGGTTGCCCACACAGAGGACATTTCAGGATAAGAGAGAGGTCCTGGGGTGGCATTAAGGAATGTCAACATTTAGAGAAGACTGGGCTTGCAAAGGAGACTATCAGGACTGCTAAAGATGTCAGAGGACAATGAGGATAATGTGGTGTCTAAAAGAGTGTTTCTATCATCAGCTTATACAAGATACACCAATATCTTGGGGCGCTTGGGTGGCTCAGTTGGTTGACTCTTGATTTTGGCTGAGGTCATGATCTCAGGCTCCTGGGAATGAGCCCCAAGTTGGGCTCCATACTCAGCCGGGAGTCTGCTTCTCTTCTTCTTCCTCTGCCCCTCTACCCCTTGTTCATGCGCACTCACTCTCTCAAATAAATAAAATAAATCTTTAAAAAATTATACTGATGTCTTATGTTCATGTTGTTTTCTGAAAGTCCTCATTTATTTCAATGATAAGGATATAATCTAGGGCAAAAGATAACTAAAGATTAACAAGGCTCTGTTAAAATGAAAGTGTTTCTAGAAGAGGAATTCTCAGCAGTCTCAAAACTCCTGAAAGAGGCCTTAGGACTGAAAAATACCAACACAGAGGTCAATGGTGATCTTAGTGATTTACTGCTTTTGCTGCAGAAGAAACGAGTTAAAACGTCAGCGGGAAGCCATAAAATGGAAACACTGTGAGAGGGAAAATAAATAAATAAATAAATAAATAAATAAATAAATAAATAAATAAAGCCAAAGAACTATTTTGGGATGGAAGTGGTAGAATTGAGAGGTTAGTTGTTAGTGTAAGGATTCCAAGAAGGTGGGAAGGAAAGTGAGTACCAGTAAAGGGCTCCTTTTAAATGCGGACCAATCCTCCGTTGTAACAGGAGGGAAGAGAGAGACATAAGTAGATTTGTAGGCTTGATATGGGGGAGACGAAGGGATTGCCTTCCATTTTCTCTGTAATGAAAGACCAGAGTTTCAGTGCTTCTCTGGGTCTTATTAATAACGGCGCCTTGTTAACGAATTGTTTTGTGCGTGGGTGGATGCCTCAGCGGTTCAACTGTTTCGCAGATAGCTAAATATACGTCCCTGTTCACAGCGGTGGCAACGGAAACAACAGGAGCTTAGTAAATGCTCGGTTCATTTTTCTTGTACTGATGATGATAAAGCCGAGGATGCCCTGATGGCAAGGGAAAGTATTCGCTCCAGTCGGGCCCCTGTTATAAGGCGCCTGACAAGTGTGAGGAGTGAGAATCAAGTGGACAGACCACAGACAGCGCGAGGGAAGGAAATCCACCAGCACGCCCCTTCTGGTCCGGGACCCTAAGGGTTAAGACCAACGAGACCTGGCCATCCCTGCTTCCTAGAGAGGCTCCGACAAAGCCTGCAGGGGGGCTTGGGTGACTTCCTGTTTCTGCCTTCCGGGCTGGAGAGTTTAGGACCTTGGGTTGGTGGGGTCAGAAGGAGCTAGGCTCCTTGCTCCGGGACGGCTGGGTCTGCTGGGGTGCTGGGCGCCTCGTGTGTGGCCCCCGGAACAGTGAGTTCCTTCTCGGGGGGAAGGGAGCCAAGGGCTACGGGCTGGAGGAGTGGCCACTGCACCACCCGGGCTGCGGTGTGTGCCCGGAGAGGGATCCCGCGGCTGCGAGGGGCCGAGGCCCAGGATCTCCCGCCGCCCCGGCCATCGCGCTGCCCTCGCCTCCCTCGCCTGGCGGGTCCCTTAAAGGACTTGTCGGCTGGAGACGATCTGGCCTCCTGGAACTTTACCCCCGCAGCGCACCCGGCCTCTGCCCCCTGCCAGCGGTTCCTAAAGCTAAGCTTCAGGCAGTGCCTTTTCTTTGGAAGACTTTCTAATCCAAAGCACGGCCCCATCCTAAGCAACTCTGCTCTAGGACAGCGAAAACAGCCCATCTCTGTGGAGTGACATCTAAGGGACAGCCTTGTAATACCATTTATGGCCTGAGTTTGCTACCGTTTTGCTGAGCCAGTGTTCCTGAGAGTCCCCTACTACCAAAATTAATAGTTTCTTATCAGGGAAAGTGCTGCACGGGTCTCTGTTACCCGGACTTTTACTTCGTTTGTAAAGACTTTGATGGAAATAGATAACTCAGCAAAACATATTACTCCATGTGAACAATTTCCTTTTTTACCCTTTTAGGTGTGTGGGTTCCCCCCCCCCAAACGTTAGGGCTATTTGTAATTTAGACTAGTTTCACCTTTTCCTGTAACAAATCCCTAGTTGCTGAGGGTGCTTCGGGAATACCAGCTTCGTTTGGTATCCCGTCTATAGATATAAATCTTTTTTTTTTTTTTAATCCAGCTAATATTTTCCAAAATAAAGGTCCTCTTTGAGATTCATTTGCAGTTTGGGGTTATGCCCAGCTCTGTCTCCTGTTCTGGTTTACTGTAATAGATAAGAGTGTGAAAGTCAGTATCCAGACAGGCTTGGGACTGAATTCTGCTCTACTGCTTTCTGGTTTTGTGACCTTGGGAAAGTTTCTTAGTGTCTTTTTTGTTCATCTATAATAACATGCTGGTAATTGTTTATAGATCTCCAAGGACTATTGTGAAAATTAAATGAGAAATATTATGTGTAAAGTATTTAGCTCACTTCCTGGCACATAATAGGCAGTGATAAGGTGAAAATTACACATTTTTTATACTCCTCCAAAAACAAAGTTTTCCATGTGTGCCTTTGTACATTCTTATCTTAGGCTCTTGTTTTTCCTGAATAATGTTCTTTATATCCTGAAATGGATTGCAAATCCATATATACCTGCCTTCCAGTGATAGATCAGTCCCTTAAAGTAGGTCAAGAATCATAGTTGACTCCAGAAGATAAAGTTTAGGCTAAAAGGAATATTGTGATTATGATAGATTGAGAAAGTAAGAGGCAAGGAAGAGTTCCCTCATTAGCTTCCTTTTTATCTTTAGAGGTTATTGGCTGTAATTATTCTAGCCCTGCTTTGTCCTATTTTTTTCTTTCTTTCTTTTTTTTCCTGATTATATAAATTCTAACTTTATTTTGAGATTGAACTTCGAATGTTTCATCCTGCTGTCAAGCGCCAGCATATTCTTTCTGAACAGAGTGCTTTCTCTTTAGCTGCTTCTTATATCTGCATATCCATTTTTTGAAGTCTTGTTATTGTTGCCTTTTCCAAAAAAACCTTCATGTTTTCAATTAAAAGTGCTTTTAAACTCTGAGTGGACAATGAGTATTAGTATTCATTCTGTTTTTGAAGCTTGATCCTCAGACTTTAATATGAAGATTTAATTTTTTTATTGGCATGTCCTTAGAAAAAGTAAATTGGGTTAACCTTAATTCAAAACACTTGCATCTGAGATAAGATTTTTTTTTTTTTCCCAAACATACTTCTAAAGACCATATTTCTTTTTTTCAGTCTGGTGCGCAGAACATTCTGTGCCTATGGTTACAGTTGTTATGTTGCAATGGTTGGGAAGGAAGGAAAAATAATACATTTTAGCTGGTGCCTGCAAGCATAACCTGTTTCCTTCCACAGGATTTCTGATCCCTACCCTGGCTGTGACCACTGATGGAGCAAGAGCAAAAACTGTTGGTCTCAGATTCTAGTGGCTTCAAGGAGAGGGAGAGTTTGAAAAGCCCTTTTACAGGTGAGGGATCAAGAAGATGATCTGGATCGATTGGAAATTCAATGTAAGATGTGCCATGGAGGGCTATAGACTGTGTAGAAAGAACAGGGCGTTTGAATGGGACAAACTTTAATTTGATTCCTGCTCTGTTGCTTTGTTGCTTACAAGCTATGTTAACTTTTACAACCTCAGTTTTCTCATCTTTAGGAAAAATGAGTATCTGTCTCATATTTTTTAGGATTAATGAGATACTATATGCCAAGCTATTGTTCTTTATAAATAGTAGGTATCATTGTTATTTCTGTATTTTCTCAGATTTTAACTAAAGTATCATCAAGTTTTCACCTTAGAATGTGTCTTATTCAGGTTCTCCCCTACTCAGATCCCCTTTTTTCTTTTAAGTCTTCTAGAATAAAGTTTAATGAAGTTTTTAGATCAATAAACCCCCCCTTGGTAATTGCTGACAGCTGTTCAAATTCCTCATTAGTGTTGTTACTGTGCACAAAAAAATTCACCTGCTTCTCATGAACACTTAGAGTAGAAAAACTAAAACCTGCTTTAAACACTTTAAAAGACTTACGAGGTTTTACTTTCTTATTCTTTCCCTTCCCCTGCAATTCAGAATTTCCTTCCCCTGGTAGAGATTAGGGAATATGTTTAGAATATTTGTTTATTCTTACAGGAGATGAAAGTAAGAATAATTTGGAAACTGCTCAACACAATAATTCCAAGGCAGAGAAAGAGAGAGCCTCAAAATGGTCTAAAAGAGATGGCCCCCAAAAATGTAAGCCTGAGGGTACAAAAGAAATTCCATTGACATGGTCCCAAGGAGATGAGATCTGGTGTAATGATTCCTGTGAGAATGATGGCAAGTCAGAGAATCAGGGAAATTCTACAGGAAAAGATGAAAAACCCAATCACTGGAGTTGGGACCCAGGGGAGCACTGCAGTGTCTCTGTCCGGCAGAATTCGATCTTCAGAGACAAACCCTACAAATGTTCTGAATGTTGGAAAAGCTTCAATAACAGTTCTCATTTGCGTATTCACCAGAGGACCCACTCAGGAGAAAAACCTTATAAATGCTCTGAGTGTGGGAAATGCTTCAGTAACAGCTCTCATCTGATTCAACATCTGAGAACACACACAGGAGAGAAGCCCTACCAGTGTGGTGAATGTGGGAAAAGCTTCAGCAATACCTCCCATCTCATTATCCATGAGAGGACTCACACGGGAGAGAAACCCTATAAATGTCCTGAGTGTGGGAAGAGCTTTAGTAGCAGCTCCCACCTGATTCAGCACCACAGATCACATACCGGTGAAAAACCATATGAATGTCCTGTTTGTGGGAAATGCTTCAGCCACAGTTATGTCCTAATAGAACATCAGAGGATTCACACCGGAGAAAAACCTTATAAGTGCCCTGACTGTGGAAAGAGTTTTAGTCAGAGTTCTAGCCTGATTCGCCACCAGCGGACCCACACAGGTGAGAAGCCCTACAAATGTCTCGAGTGTGGAAAAAGCTTTGGTTGTAATTCGACCCTAATAAAGCATCAGAGAATTCATACGGGAGAGAAACCCTATCAGTGTACAGAATGTGGGAAGAGTTTCAGTCGAAGTTCAAACCTGATTACGCACCGGAAAACCCACACAGGAGAAAAGCCCTATGAAAGTTCCGAATATGAGGAAAGCTTGAGTCAGAACTGCAGTGTGATAGAAGAATGCAGACTCCAGCCAGGGGAGAAACCATACAAATGTTGTGAATGCGGAAAGCGTTTTGGTCTCAGCTCCCATCTCATTAGACATCAGAGAACACATACAGGAGAAAAACCTTACCGGTGTTCGGAGTGTTGGAAAACTTTCAGCCAGAGTTCCACCCTGGTGATTCACCAAAGGACGCACACAGGAGAGAGACCTTATAAGTGTCCTGACTGCGGCGAGTGCTTTAGTCAGAGCTTTAATCTTATCAGGCACCGGCGGACTCATATGGGAGAAAAACCTTTCAAATGCACAGACTGTGAGAAATGCTTCAGCAGAAGTGCCTATCTCAATCAGCATCGGAAAATTCACACAGAAAAGTCTTTCAAGTCTCCTGAAGTTGAAGATTTTCCTCATGGGTGGACTTAGAAAAACTGTCCAGCGGAAATGGCCCTCATCTCTTCTTTTTCGGTCCCAAATCCATCTTCTTCTTGAGTCCCAAAGCCTGTTTATTTATTTATTTATTTATTTATTTATTTATTTTCCTTTTCTTACTGGGACATTACAATGAAGGTGTTGCTACAAAGTTTTTTGGTGTGTTTGCCATAATGTCTGGAAAAAGTCAACCTCCCAGGTTAGAGGATGGGAAGGCCCCGATCTCCAGCTCATTACATCTGCCCAGTGAGAGAGGCTGCCAATGATGGAGAAGAAATGTTTTTTTGATTAAGGTAAGATTGGAATAGCTTCAAAGGCAAACATAGAGAGAAATCTTGGGAATAAGGACATCTGAGAGCTTGAAGCTGAGCTAGCCATTGAATTTCCCTATTTCCTCTTGCCTGATTGGGTGGCAATAATTCATTACTGGCCTCAGGGATTTATCCAGAGAAAGATTCTTTTTGAATAAATAATGTGATTTCCTGGCTGTTTTGGTGGCTCCTAAGAAAGAAAAGACTCATTTTTTGAAATGCATTTTTATTTGCTGAAAATTAACTTTTGTAGTGTTTAGAACTATATTGTCTAATACAATAGCCACTAGCCACTTGTAGCTATTTAAGTAAATTTATATTGAGATGAAATGAAATTTAAAATCTGGTTCCTTAGTTGCTTTAACCACTTGCCAAGCACTCAATAGCCACACTCGACTGGTGACTGCTGTATGGGATATCATATAAAGTTCTTTCTTTCAAGATTATTATTCTTGACAGACTCATAAAGATTTCCTATAAGACTGTAGGAAATGTGCTATGAGGTGTCTGTTCTCCAAGAAGAATTGCAACATAGAGTAGAAATGGGATAGAGGCACTCAGTCTAGAGACTGGCCATTCTAATGCTTGTATGTCTTCTGTTCAGCCATCTTGGTAATCTAGTGATATGATCCCATTGTCTTGGCCAAAGCCAGATTAAGAGGTAGAATTCTTAAATTGTTTAAAAATTTTTAACCAATAGTCTTTTTCCCTCGGTTTTCTCATTACACAACTGCTGGTCAGATCAGATGCGGGGTTCTTTTTCTTTTTCTAATGATTAAACCCCTGAGTCTGAGCCAATGTGCAGGGACGGTTTGCCATTGGAGACCAAGACTCCTTAGTTCCAGTCTTGACAGTTTTCTTTTGCCCTCCTGACTTACAGGGTGTGTGGATCCTCCCTGTTTGTCTGTCCAATGGGAATGATGCCTTGGAAAGTATTAAGTTATTTCCTGTGCTCCTAGCCCCTATGTTTTCCTGCCAGTGCAAGGAGTAGATGTGTAGGAAGGTCAAGACTCCTGAATTGCTCAGGATTTCTTTTCTCATTTTTGGATTCGAAATATATTTTATGAAGACCATGTAGAGATACAAATTAGGAATGTGGAGCCAGAAAGGGCCAATGAGACCTGCTGCAAAGGGCTGTAGCTGGTAGATCACTGAATTGCATGGGGAATATTTCTTCTTTCATGATCGTACTATGCCTGATACTGGTTAAGCAATTAAGCTGTTTTGTATTGTTACAGGATTCAAAATTTAACCAAAAGTTAACAAAAGACTTACGAAGCATTTGGGGTGATTTACTGCTTTTAAAAAAGGGGAGAACATAATTGGGTATCATTGGCTTTTACGTGACCCTCACCTAAGCATCTTTTTACCTTTGTATGTTAGGTAGGATTGTGCAAATTGTCTTCGACTGTAATATCTGGGGACAAGTGTTGGCAGTATTTTTAACCACAGACAACTAAGAGTTTGATTAATGTTTGATAATTAAATTTGGGCATTTGCTATCGAGGCCGAAATTCAGTTGCAAGGCAGGAGCTGTTGGGGTGGTGCACCATCGTCAATCACATTATATGTCGCAGGTAACCACTCTAAACCTGCTTCCTCGTCTGTGAAGCCGAGAGACTGCCTGCCTCATGGGGTTTCTGTAAGGATTAAATAAATGTTTGCAAAGCAGCTAGCAGCTAGTGCTTAAAATATAACAAGGTCTAAATACATGGTAATGGGTTATTATTGATTGAAATAAATTGAAAACTGACCTCCCCACATTTGTAGAAGAAGCAGTGCAACCCCAACTTCTCCTGCATGTGAATTCTTTATGACCAACCTCGGGAACCCTGAGGAATAAGGTTTTGTAAAAGCACAAGACTATATATCGTGTTTCAAGTTTGCAGAACTTTTGAAAACCCTTTTGATTCGGCTTATTGAATTTTTTTGTTCTTGAAACAAAGGGGTTCAGTTTAAGTCCGGAAAGAACAAAACCGCAAGTTTAATTTCAGCTAATTCCCGTCTGAAGAGATTAACAGCAGGTACAGTTTCTGTCCTATCAGCATCACCTACTCTGTTTTATGACTGCCCACGATTACATAAAACCTGTTTCACAAACCTCGATGTCTGTAGAATCATAGATGATCACATTTTAGATGGGCTAAGATGGGCTCCATGAGTAAAACAATTTAGCAAGAAGCATTGTCTCTTTAGACTGAAAACTAGGAAAACAGAAGAGATGTGTCACTTACGAGGAGAACATAATAGTAAATCTAATCATATTTGATGCTTTTGCCTCAATTTCATTAATCGGCAAGTAGGTATTTTTTATTTAGCTCCCCAAGAAGTAAATATTCTGTATTCTTTATTTTTCTTGCCAGCACAGAGAATATATAAAGCATTCCTTTTTTTTTTTTTTTAATTTTTTTATTTGACAGAGACACAGCGAGAGAGGGAACACAAGCAGGGGGAGTGGGAGAGGGAGAAGGAGGCTCCCCGCAGAGCAGGGAGCCCGATGTGGGGCTCGATCCCAGGACCCTGGGATCATGACCTGAGCCGAAGGCAGACGCTTAACGACTGAGCCACCCAGGCGCCCCCCCCTTTTTTTTTTTTACTTGCCACACATAATATGATTGGTGATGGTGCACCACCCCAACAGCTCCTGCCTTGCAACTGAATTTCGACCTTTATTTATTTGAGAGAGAGAGAGAGAAAGGGAGAGGGAGCATGAGCTGGGGGAGGGGCAGAGGGAGAAGCAGACTCTCCTCTGAGCAGGGAGCCCGATGCAGAGCTCGATCCCAGGACCCTGGGATCATGACCTGCGCCGAAGGCAGCTGCTTAACCAACTGAGCCACCCAGGTGCCCCAATAAAGCATTCTTATTTAAGTGATTTGTTTCATAGTTTCATTTTAACTAAAGGGAAGACGACTACTCATTTTTTCCTACTCAAAGAAGGGGCTTATATTTTTTTCCCTACAATGGAATGAGGAAATCCATGTTAATGCTTATACTCACAAATGTGGTGGGGAATTCACTCCCTAGCTGCCGTATAGTCTACCAGAAAGCGTGCAAACAGTAAGTCTCTTATCCTAGTACCCGAGGTGAAGGTTTGCTCCCATCATTCCGGGTCATCCAAGTTGGATCTCCAAATGAGCCTTCTCCTTAGTGCTGTACAAACTTCCTCATTGAGGGTGAGAGGTAGTGGAATATGGTTTGTGACTTCTGCCTCTCATACATTAATCCAGTGTGTTCATCTTGGCCAGTCTCACTTTCTGAAATCATGGTAGTGACAAAACCGTCATTGCTTCTTGATTCTGTATTTAAGTTTATGTAATTCCTTTCAAGCAGTGTGGTCATTCATTCAACAGAAATTTACCTGATGCCTAATATGTGGTTAGCAGAAGTTCAAATGACCTTGGGAGGGGCAAATGTAAGGATAACTAGTAGGAAAATGTTCAGCTTTTCGGAAGACTACCTTCTCCTTGCCAACTCTTGAGCTATATAACTTACGCTGAACCCTCCATCTTCAAATCTAATAATTTGATAATCCAAGGAGCTAGAAATAACTGTATATTAAAATGGGTTAGGTTTGCTCTGTGAAAACACAAGCTTGGTGAAGTTTACACAGTGCTTTGCACATAGCAGTGCTCAGTAGTGACTGAGTGGGTGTCATATGCTTATATGTTTTATGCTAATGCCCAAGAGTATGCTTTTCCAGAATATGCCTTCCTGTTAGACTGTCAACTCCTTGAGTGCAGAGAATGGATTTCATTTTTGTAATTCTAATGCCTGACACAAAGCCTGGCATGTGAAGTGTTTATTGGTTTTGGATGAAGGGCATTTGCCAATGGTGAAGTTTACTGGAATAAGCTGTCCAGTCTCAGCATCCCCCCAGGTGCCTTTAACACCATTATCATCCAGTCCATAGAGGCTGGGCTAGCTTGGAAGTGAAAGTGACTTCCTCTAGGAGGCTGGGTCTATCCTCACACTGACCCCTAGAGGACCCTTAAATGTCCCAATTGTTCAGAATCCTCTGGAGGTAAGACCCTGGGCTTTTGGTTCAGACTGTCCAGGATAGGTTCAAAATATGTTTCAAATTCATGTTTCAATCACTTTGTACTCTGTACTTACCTGGTAAGATTTGGTTAGCAGTGAATGAGGTGAGGTGTCTGGCATATTATAGGTGTTAAGAAAATAGTATTTTCCTTCCCTGTCTGCCCTCATCTGCTCATAATTTTGCCAAGGATAGACTCTATGCACAGAAATGTTTAATCATTTCTTGGATTGATTATTTCTAAGTTTCTAAAATAAAGACATTAATAACCTTTAGCTCACAGGTTTGTTGTGAGGATCAGTGAGAGAATACATGTAATGTGCTTAGCATTGCTAGTACCTAGTAATCACTCAGTGTTAGCTGATAGACCATTATAAAATGCCTCTCGACAACCATGGGTCTTCGGATCATCTTTGAAGGTAGCCCCAGAGACTTGGGTGTCCCCTGGGGCCACTAAAATGGTGCAATCCTGTTGTTATTGTTTTCCCCATGAACATGAAGGGGTATGACTAGGAGGAGGTAGCAAGCTGAGTGTGTAGGCTAATAATGTAGCACATCATTATTATTTTATGGCAGATGTTTAGGCAACTGCTGCCTTTTCTGTTTAAAAGGGACCTTTCCTTTAGTTCCCCATCTCTTTTATTTCATTTTTGTTCTCTTTTACCTCTCTTTGGCCCTAACCTTTTCTGCCTTGTCCATCCATATTCTAACCCAAACTTAGGCTTTTTCTACCCTTTATTTTGTCCCCTTTTCTTCCCTTTCCCTCCTTCTCCTCCCAGTGAAGTAGGAATGAAGTCAAGGCTTAGGATGGTCCAAACACTTGGTTATAAAGGTCCAGATGGAAACATGATGCTTGGGAGGACTTCAAGGGCATGTTGCCACTTATAAGCAGAGGTAGCTTATAAGGTAGTGCTAAGACAGCGAGGTTTGTGATCTAACATTGCATGCCTGGTAAAATCAGTAGATGTTCTAGGACTAGACACAGTGCGGGATGAAGTGGATGCTTTGGTTGAAAAAGGATCATGATCAATTTTGAGCCATGTTACATCATATGGATAAATAGATTAAAGAAAATACTAGTTGATTAGACTGGATGAACACAGGTGAAAGATTTTCCCCCTTAAAATAATAGCTTACTTTCTAAACATTAATACTTATTGCTAATTGTAAAATATACAGAGAAGTATAAAGTAGGAAATATGTAAAAGTATGAAGACCAAAATAAAAATGGCCTGTGATCATTTTTTCCAGAGATAACTCACGACGAAAGTTCTGGGATCTTTCCCAATAGCCCTTTTTCTAAGTGTATATCTGAATAAATATTTTTAAGAACTGGATTATACAGAGTGTTTGTGTATGTCTGTATAGAGTATTGTGTCTTGATTTTTTTTCTCTAATCTTATGTCATTGCCAGTTTACTTGTTTTAAATGATTATGAGGTTTTTAATGGCTTCATAATAATATACCGAATGATGTACCATAACAACTCCGAAAGGCTGTGTCTGATTCATCTCTAGGACACCCCGGCCTCGTAGTAAGCGCTCGGTAAATGTTCACGGGATGACTGGCCCCGTTCCGACATTAGGCGGCGTGACTCCCGGCAGCGGTTTCCTCGGAACGAGCTCCACCTCTTCCCGGGTAGGACCCCCGCGGCCAGGGCTGCGGCGGGTAATCTGACCGCGGGACCCAGGGCACGACCCCCTCCACCCCCTCCGCCCCCTCCGCGCCCTCGGCCCCTCGCAGGCAGCTAGCGCCTTCCCATCCGCCCAGCCGGCGGCAGGTCCCCACCCTACGCCCCCACCCCACACCACGCAACATCGCCCTAGCGCCTCACCCGGCGACGCCGCGCGGGCCGCGGTGCCCGCGATTGGCCAAACGCGGCATAGCGCCATCTCGGCCTACCGCGCGGTGCGCGCCCTGATTGGCCGGCGGCGGCGGTGGGCGGGGCGGGCGCCCTGGGCGCGCAGGGCGGAGCGGGATCGCGCCCTTGCGCCCCGCCTCGTGGTCTTCGCCGGGGCGGAGCCCGTCGGCCGTCGGAGCGCGCTGGGCGAGCGGCGAGCAAAGGGCGCGTGGTGGTTACTCTGGTTACTGCCGAAGCGCCGGGTCGGGGAGGGCAGCGGCTTCCCGCGAGGAGGCCGTCAGGGGCCGCCGCCGTCTGAGGAAGCTCCCTGGAGACCGCCGTTCACCGGCTGGGAAACGGAGGCACGGACTGGAAGGTTTGGGGGCTGGTGACTCGGAGCTTTTGCGGAGCGGCCGCGCTTGTGTGCGCGGAGGCCGCAGTCTCGAGTCCGAGGCAGTCCCGGCGCGGGGCGGCATCTCTCCGCGCTCCCCTCCCGGCCAGGCCGCGCCCAGACGTTTCTTTCATAGCCCCATCCGCTTCTGAAAGGGCACCTGCTGCAGGTGAGCGAGGACAGTTTTACTGCACGGCGAGCCCACATCACTCTCAGGGACGCCACCAGCAGCAACCCGGGAGAAGCCCGTCCAGAAGAAATAAATGGAGTGCTGGAAAGAGGAGAGTCTGCTCGGGAGCTGTTGGAGCCGGCGATCTTTTCATACTGCTTTCTAAGTCCGGACACCTTTCCCCTCTTTCCATACTTCTATACCAACTTGATAGGATCTTGGAGGTTCCTCTGATTTGAATTGTAATCCTGTGGCGGTGTTTGCTGGAGTTTGGCCGGTTCCTCGTGCTCCTTTTGGTGACACATTTTGGGGAGAACCTCGAGTCACCAAAACCCTACCGAGAAAAAGAGGATCTCAGCTTTGACCCGGGGACACCGGAGGAGCCTTTGAACCATGTGGACTTTCTTGGGCATTGCCACTTTCACGTATTTTTACAAGAAATGCGGAGACTTCGTCTCCTTTGCCAACAAGGAGCTGTTGCTGTGCGTGCTGGTGTTCCTGTCCCTGGGCCTGGTGCTCTCCTACCGCTGTCGCTACCGGAGCGGGGCCCTCCTGGGGCGCCAGCAGAGCGGCTCCCAGTTCGCGCTCTTCTCGGAGATTCTGTCGGCCTTGCCTTTCATTGGCTTCTTCTGGGCCAAGTCGCCCTCGGGATCAGAAAATAAAGAGCAGCTTGGGTCTAGGAGGGTAGGTGGAATTTTAAGTGACCAAACGAGTGAGCGTGTTCTTTTAAAAATTAGAATTGGGATCACTCAAATGTAAATTTTCATCTTCTCTACAGGCCAAAAGGCAGCAATTTAGATACTCTGGTATGATAAATTCTCATTTAATTGTTGTGTTGTGTTGTGTTGTTTGTTTTTTTAAGCTCTTGACTGTTCCTTGGCTACCTCCTTGCCACTGTGAGGAGTGATTGAAAAGATTTGTTTCCTTTAGTGTTGGTTGAGCCAATGCTATGTGAAATCGATTTGATTATGAAAGGGGAAATGAAATGTTAGAATTTAATTTTGAAGGAGGACAGAATCACTTTCTGCGATTGGGAAAAAAATGTTTTACTGAAATCCTTGGGTAAGGATTGCATTTGTACCTGAGGAGAAAGAGACCGGCTGCAGGTTAAGTCCAGTGCTTATAAATGACAGCTGGCTGGGGAAGGTAACAGAAAGAACAATTCCAAAGGCTGGTGGAGTAAAAATTAGTTCAGCATTTTAAAGTCTTGGGCAAAATCCCCTCCTCTGCTCATGTCCGTGGGGCCTTGCGTAAATCAGTGCAGGGATGTCCTGAATCACGTGGATAATTGAGTAAGGCCCACAGTTTAGTCATGTTCCTAATTCTGAGGCTAGTCTTCAGTCACCTGTGAAGTTATGTCTGCAAAGACAGCAAGAGGAGGACAATGGTAGATGAGGGAGAAGAGGTCTGGCTTCAAAGCCAGAACATTTAGGGTCTGTTGGCCATGGGTGTTTGGACTTTTTCCCAAGAGCCCTGGAGGATTGTCAGCAAGGGGGTAACAGTACTTGATTTTAACTTTTTAGAAAGCATTTCCAGTTGGTGGGAGGAGAGTGGATGGCAGGGGCACGAGAATGGGAGCAGGGCTCTCAGGTGAGAGGCTACAGTAGGAAGCCAAGACGTTTACTCCTTGAGGGTTCTAGATCTACATTATTTTACTGTAGCCACAGTACAGATTAGCCAGGTTTATAGAAGGGAGGACTTGAGTTAGAATTTTTGTTCCACCACTTCTGGCTGTGAGACCTTTGGCAAGACCTTCGTTTCTGTAAGAATCAGTTACCTCTTCTATTAGATGGGGATGGCACCAGTCTTGCTGTTAGTTAAGGAATTAAATGATTGAATGTGGTCGGTAACCGACTAGTAAATAGTAGCTGTTACTAGTTTAGAGGTAGTGTACATCTAATAACATCTAGTACATGTTAGGAGCCTTTTGACTAGTGCTTGGAGCAGCAGTAATGGTGGGTCTGGCTTGGAGCAGTAGGGAAGGAGGGAGAGGGAATCTTCATCTCAGTTTGAAATCTTTGGTGTTGTCTGAGGTAACTTTTGCCAAGGACATTGAACACTAGTATAGGTGCCTGGAATGCAATTACATCATGTCATGTTGAGACACTTTTGGGAAGAGAAAATTGGATTGCCAGCAATCAATGATTGGTTCCATTTTGTGAATGCATCAGGCTTTCTGCTTATTCCTAAACAGCAGGGAGTTGGTAGACTCTTCCTTGAGTATTAAGTTCCCATCAGTGCTTTTACTGACCATTCTCTGGGTGACACAAGTCCCCCTTTCAGGATTGGGTGTATATATATACGTGTGTGTGTGTGTGTTTAACAGGGAAAACTTAGGAAGAAAAACTAATAAAAAGTGGCTAAGATGGCAAAGAGGTCTTTTATCTTGCTTTTGGAAGAGTAATTTAAATATAGTCAGTTATTCTGGACATTAAGAGATACTTATGGGAAGAAGAGACTCTTGTCTTCTCTTGGTAAAGGACAAAAAAGTAATTTCTCTAAGAGAAATTATAAAAAATGGAATGGACAAGGCCCCAGTCCCTGTAGAGTTGAAGGAAGACTGGGTGCATATTAAAATCACAGAGAATCAAAGTTCTAAAAGATTTTAGGTTTTATTTCCTTCCTTTTTGCTTGAGGTCTTTTATTAAAATCCCTTCAAAATGGCATTTGGGCTTGTCTTAATCATTATGGCCAGAGAACTCAAAGAAGATTGTTCCTTGCAATTCTGTATCTGAAATGTATTTATGTTTGTCAATCCACATACCAAGAAAAAAAAATACTTATTTTAACCCTGAATTATTCATATTAAAAAACCCAACAGGCACTTTAATTCTCAGTGGCATAAATCTCTCAAAACAGGTCTTTTTCATAATCTTATGAATAAAGTTTTTATCGTCAGCCTAACTAGTGATATGTTTGATGTTTATTCCTAAATGGACCAACTGTTTGGCTAGGCTCTCTTAGAGTGTCAAGATGGGGCAAATTAAATATGTTCTTATATGTTAAGGACTTAAATGTGAACGGGTCAAATCCCAAGGGACAGGATGAGTTATTTTGTCCTTTCAGAATTTTCTTGAGTTAAATAATTCTCAATTAGTAGATTAATAGCCAGGATTTGACAGTCTTTTTGTTATATAAAAGGGATTTTTTAGGGTAAGATAGATTTTTCAGATGAAAATCCAGAAGGAGAAAATAAAAATAAATAGTGGAAACATGTAAAAGGTGCTGAATAGTTTGCAACATGAAGTCGAAATAGAAGCTGTATGGGATCTGCATCTGGTAGATGCTTAGAATGTATTTGAGGAATTGAGTAATTAATGATAGAATTTTCCCTATAATAAGTTTTTGGAGCCCCTTGTAAACATTATTTATATTTAGCCTCATGTGTATTTCTAAATATGTCTGTATAATAGCATTTTCTAAATATATGTGGAAAATGGAATACACGTTTAATTTTATTAGGATATTATTATACATTTTTATTTAACTGAATATTCTGATATCCTTGGTTTTTATATGTGATCTGGATTTAAAAACATAGCAGTGCATTTGGTTTGATAATGTTTGTGATGTAGGTTTTGCCCAAGATGGGAAAGTCCAGAGTATATAGTAGTAGGATAGCAAATGTGGACATATAATTAACTCTCTTTTTTTTTTTTTTAAACAGCACAAAAAAGGAACCAGTGTTTCAGAAACAACCTTAATAGGAGCAGCTGCCTCTTCAGTATCTTTTCAAAATGATCCAGAAGTTATCATTGTGGGATCTGGTGTAGTTGGCTCTGCTTTGGCGGCCATGCTTTCCAGAGATGGAAGAAAGGTGACAGTAATTGAGAGAGATTTAAAAGAGCCCGACAGGATAGTTGGAGAATTTCTGCAACCGGGTGGTTATCATGTCCTTAAAGACCTTGGTCTTGAAGGTAGGTTCATATTAATTTTTAGGAGTTATGTGGTAGAAGCAAGCACTCTTCGCTTTAGACTGTCCTGTAACTGGTAAAAAGATATTAGTTACTATTTACCAACAAATCTGCATGAAAATGAGAGCAAAGAAGAAAATCAGCATTTAGTGTATGAGGAGATATAGTAAAGTGGCTAAAAACCAGAAACGGTCACAATTAAAGATTGGAAAACTAGAATGAAGGCATGAAATTTAGTGAAAGGTGAAGGGAACTTTCACTGGTGAAGTACTTATTATGTGCCTCTTATAGAATCTTTTATTTAAGTATTATCTGTTAAACCAATGATTTTTAAACACAGACTACTCATTTCGGCGATACTTATTCACTGTCTACTCTGGGGGAGGTGTTGGACTTGGTACCAAGGATGTACTGGTGAACAAGGCAGATTCACTGGCTCCTCTCAGAGTACAAAATATGCCTGGGTTCTGGATTGAGGAAGAGCTTGCTTGGCTCATGTGGTAGGCAGGATGGTGTAGGAATTATGAGCGTTGATCCTGGAACTAGATTGCCTGGGGTTGAATTAACAGCTCAGGCACTTAAAAAGCTGTATGACCTTGGCTAAGTTATTCAACCTATTATGTACCAGTTTTTTCATCTGTAAAATGGGCATTTTATGTGAGTCCTTGCCTCAGAGGTTATTATGAGGATGAAACGAATTCATATACACAAAGCATTCAGAACAGTGTCTGGTATATAGTCGGCGCTATGTAAGTATTTGCTGTTTTATTCAAGGAGCCGAAAAGGAGAGCAGTGTAGCTAGGAAGTACTGGGTGATGCGGAAGGGAGAATGGCTTGCGATTAAGGCTGGAGAGAGAGGCGGCAGCTACATCACGAAGGGCTCTGCAGTCGGTGGCGCAGGAGTGTGGTGTGATCTGCTTTATGCCTGTGTAAAGTGGCTTCAAACCTTTGACATCTGCTCACAATAACAAACACATTTTACATCCTGATCCAGCACATACATACATATATTTGACTGAAATTTGTTTTATTTTACTTTTTAAATACTTGTCATGATTCTACCCAAGTACACGATTCACAAGTTGAATTTCATTTCATAATTTACCATTGAGTCACACCCTGCCATTAGTAGAATGCTGTTTTAAAAGAATATGTGGATAAAATGTGGTGAATAAACTGTTAAGATTGTGGCAGTGGGGTAGCAAGAGTCAGTGCAAAGAGTCTAGTGGGAACTCATTGCTAAGTGCCAATGACAGATGATGGTGGTTTGGGCTAGCATGGTAGCAGAGGATATAAAGAGAAGTGGACAGATTGATGTTAAAATTAAGAGACAGAAATGCCATGATTTACTCTAGGATTAGTGTGAGATATCAGGGAGAAGGAGGTATTAAAAATGAGTCCTAGGTTTTGGTTTGGCAGTTTAGTTTATGCAAGAATAAGGAGAGCCTCTAAAGTATTTTAGGGGGCGCTTAGGTGGCTCAGTCGTTAAGCGTCTGCCTTCGGCTCAGGTCATGATCCCAGAGTCCTGGGATGGAGCCCCGCGTCGGGCTCCCTGCTCCACGGGAAGCCTGCTTCTCCCTCTCCCTCTCCCCCTGCTTGTGTGCTCTCTCTCGCTGTGTCTCTGTCACATAAATAAATAAAATTAAAAAAAAAAAAAAGTATTTTAGCCAGTCCACATACCATGAATACCTTTAATATAAAAAATTAAGAGTCCTTCTTAACATTTATTATGTTAAGATGTTGGTATCATTTGTTGATAAGGAGACCTAGAGAGGAACAGCCATTGCGGGTAATTTGCGGGACATGTTGAGATATCCAAGTGGAGAAGTTAAGTTGAATATATGAATCTCGAGTGCAGAGGAATGGTTTGGGCTGGCTGGAGTTAGAAATTTCAGAGGTGTCAGCATATTTATAGTATTTAAAAGCCACAACAGTGATTGAGAGCATGTAGGGAGAAAAGAGAAGACAGAATAAACCAAGTCATGGGAAACTGATATTTAAAGATCAGGCAGAAGAAGAGAAGCCTGAAAAAGAGTTCAAGAGGGAGCTGGCAAAATGGCAGAAGAAAGCCAGAGGGTTGGGTGCCACTTAATCCATGAGAGAATGTTTCTAGTTGGAAGGAATGGGTATGTGTCAAGAAAGGGAAGGACAGCTATGTCATGCTTTGTTAATGAAGGCTCAGGTAAGATGAGTATAGAAGAATGACCATGGGATTTGGCAATTTGGAGGTTGCTTGTGACATTGACAAGATGTTTCAGCAGAGTTGTGGGGATAGAACCTAGACTGAAGTGAGTGGAGTTAAAAAATTTTGAGACTAGAAAAGGACTCTTGAGTTTTTCTGTAACAGAAAACAGAAATAGGGCAGTAATGAGATGTAGATGTAAGGATAAAGAAGGTGTATTTTGGGGGCGCCTGGGTGGCTCAGTTGGTTAATTGATTGGTTTGACTCTTGATTTTGGCTCAGGTCATGATCTCAGGGTCGGGCAGACAAATTCTTTGAAGAGTAAGGAGGGAGAATAGTGTTGACTGGAGTAGTGTGAGTGAAGGGGAGAAGAGGTAAATAATGGTCAGATTATGGGGGCTGAATCCGTAGCATTTTGTAGCCTGCTACGTGGATTTGGCTTATGTTCAAAGGGAAGCCATTGGAGAATTTTAAGAAGAGGAGTTATTCAATCTCACTTTTTAGAAGTGTGATTAAAAATATTATTTAGAAGTATTCATGTTATTCTGTAGGAAAAAAGAGTAGATCATAAAGTGGCCAAGACAGAAGCAGGGGAACCTGATCGGAGGCTATTGCAGAATCAGTGAGAGTTGATGGCTTGGAACAGGGTCATAGTAGTAGAGAGGTGGGAAGTGGTCACATTCTGGAAACGCCTTTTGAAGGAAGTCAGTAGGATTTGCTGATGAATCAGGTGTTAGGTATGAGAGAAAAAGAGGAGTCATGGTATTTAAACAAGACTAGAAGACATTACCAGGAGAGGTCCAGGACTGAACCCTGGGGTACTCTGATGTATAGAGATCAGTGAGGTGAGTGGGAGTCAAAAAGATGGGATTGAGGAAGTGTGGAGGAAAAGCAAAAGCCTGCAGGGTCTAGGATCCAGGTGGAGAGAGTGTTTATGAAGAAAGGAAGTTCCATCTGTGACCTTTTAGGTTTCTTAATTACCACCTTACATGAGAGGTTCACTTGAGGCAGATGTGGCAATATCTTGAGACAGTACTTTGTTACTTTTATCGTTGAACATCAGGCAACCACAAATGCTCTCCAACTAATGACTGTACATAGAATATTTAGAGATCTAACTTCAGGGGACATCACCAAGGTTGTGGAAACAAGCCTTAGTGGATTTTTATATGTTATGCAAGAGTAAGGAGAGCCTCTAAAGTATTTTAGCCAGGCCACATACCATGAATACCTTTAATATAAAAAATAAGAGTCCTTCTTAACATTTATTATGCTATTAATTTCCGCTGAGGTATGATGAGATGTGGATAATAGAAACACTTGGAATAGTTACTTTTTGGAGTATGATTTTTTTTTTTTTTAAGATTTCATTTGTTTATTTAACACAGAGAGATGCAGGGGGAGTGGGAGAGGGAGAAGCAGGCTTCCCGCCAAGCAGGGAGCCCAATGTGGGGCTTGATCCCAGGACCCTGAGATCATGACCTGAGCCAAAGGCAGATGCTTAATGACTGAGCCACCCAGGCACCCCTGGAGTATGATTTTTTAATATAATATGGACTCATTCTTCCTGAATATGAGTTTTTATTTATTTTTAAATTTTCAAAAAGATTTTATTTATTTATTTTATTTATTTAGAGCACAAGAAGGGGGAGGGACAGAGGGAAAGGGAAGAGAGAATTCCAAGCAGGCTCCATGCTGAGCATGGAATCTGACACGGGGTTCGATCTCAGGACCCTGAGATCATACGTGAGCTGAAATCAAGAGTTGGATGCTTAACTGACTGAGCTACCCAGGTGCCCCCTGAGTATGGGTTTTTAATAATTGATTGCCCTATGGCTTAAGCTAAATATCTAGAATTCTTAAAATTAATACACTATAATTTAAATGTTATATTTTTATATTAAGTCAATATCTAGTGGGGAACCTCCTTCCCATGTTGTTTTCTTTGGGATTATTTTGGCTTTTCTTGGTGTTTTTGTTTTCTATATATAATTTAGAATTAGATGTAAAAAAAAAAAAAACAGTTAAGATTATGACTGAAATAGCACTGAATCTATAGCTCAGTTTTGGAATAATTGACTTGGACTTCCTATCCATGAATGTGGTATGCTTTCCATTCAGTTAGGTCTTTAATGCATTTAAATAATGTTTCATAAATCTCATATGTCTTTTGCTATATTTATTCCTTGGCTCTGGTTTATATTTGGGCTTTCATAAATGATACCTATTTTATTATGCACTGTATACTTAGTTTGAGGTTCAGACTTTATACCAGGTCATGGCACAAGGTATGTTTGGATTTTTTATGGATGACTTCACCCATAGCCTGTGGTGAATAGCTTACTTCCATACCTTATCTCAGGGTATTGAATTGAGTTTTTGTGGTTTCTATTTTATTGACAAATTTATGAATGGTGCTAAGTTTCCTTGTCCCTGGCCATGGGGGCCCCTACCTCCTGTTCAGGAGTGGCCCTTAAAACTCCAATCGTTTAGGCTTGTGGTTCTGATTCCTTTATACTGTTGCCTTTCAAACTTGCTCACTGGTTTGACTTTGACGTTGCTTTCCATTTTTAGTATAGGTGGTTTTTTGTTTTTTGTTTTTTCCTTGTTAGTTTTGTTTTTTAACTTGCCTTTTTATAGCAAGCAGTTCTGCAGAGGAATGTTTTCCATGTCATTTTATCTGATATGTTGACCAGTAGTCTTAATATCTTAAGTGTGGAGCTTTATGATTATAGATAGTGATAGCTCTAAGTTATCTGGCTTCAGAGTTATTAACATCTAGTATTCATGAAGCATGAATTTCATTGAAGTGTAGGGTACTGTCTTCTTGCCTGCTTAAGAAAGTAAAAGTGTTCAAAGTCTGCCATATATGATTTCATCAATAAAGGTGAGATAGGGACAGATAGATGTTAAGAAATCTTAAATTAGACCTTATTTACCTTAAGATAGTTTACCCAAGGAAAAATTTTGCTGTGCTACTATACTTTTTACATTTTCTGGTGTGTTCTAAAATTGGCCAGTTTAAACATTTCAAGTACTTCTGTAATATAGTTATGGGTTAAGAAAAACAAACTGTCTCAGTAGCTGGACAAAGCATTATAGAAATACCAGATGGGTTTCAAATATTTAGGTCAGAAATGATTGGCAGTTTGCTGAGATCCAAATTGAATACACTGCAAATTGGCAGCTTTTCGGATATCTGTGTACTGAATCTCTGACTGAATTTTAACTGTAATAATTTGAGAACCATACTGAAAAACTAATTAGTTTTGATTCTGGGTCAGATGTGTGACAATATTCATCCAGCTTGAGCCTGCCTGCACTCTAAGTGGCATTAAAAAGAATATCAGAAAACTAATTTATTTCGATCTTAGCCTAGATGTGTGATAGAATTGTTTATGAAGATTTTCTTTCATCCATTTCATTATTCTAATGTACTTCACCTTAATATATTAACCATTATGATTTTAGGCCTATGTATGGTATATTCTCAATTGACATTCATAATGTACTCTTTCTAACTTAGATGAATATTTAGGTTGTTTTCAGTTATTCTTTATTAGAGATAACACTATAGTGAACTTACTCTTGCATATAACCTTAAAAATTATTAAAAATTAAAAATTAGGGCTCCTGGGTGGCTCAGTCGTTGAGCGTCTGCCTTAGGCTCAGGTCATGATCTCGGTCCTGGGATTGAGCCCCGCATCGGGCTCCCTGCTCCGCGGGAGGCCTGCTTCTCCCTCTCCCACTCCCCTTGCTTGTGTTCCCTCTCTCGCTGTGTCTCTCTCTGTCAAATAAATAAATAAAATCTTTAAAAAAAAAATTAAAAATTATATCTTTAGGATGAATGATAGATGAATTGATAAGACTTAAAGATTATTACATCAAAGGATGCTAACTTCTTCTTGGTTCTTGATAATTAGTGCTACAGTTACTTTCTAAAATGTTTTTAGTTTATATTAAAACCAGTAAATTTATCAGTTTTATTATAATCTCACCAGCAATTTTGATAGATTTGGTATCTTACTGTTTTAATTTATTTCATTGATTTTTTTTTTTTAAATCAGGTTTTGAACATTTCCCTTCCCTGCTATGTTCAATATTTCCATATTGCTTAATGTGAATACCCATGAACTTTTCACCCATTATTATTAGGGTCTTAATATTTTTCCTAGGAAAAATAAAATATTAATCTTTTATGGTTTTACAGATTTGCTAAGTGGTTGTCTTCCAGACACATTAAGATTTCTGAAATAGTTATATTAATGTCCAGTTGTCGCAATGGTTTCATCGCATTATGAAGACAGAGACTCATTTTTGATGCCTCCTTATCCTTTGGTGCCTCATATAACTCTGGGCATGTTAACAAAATTGATTTTTTTGAACTGAATTGTTTTGTAGATGCAGTGGAAGGTATTGATGCCCAGGTGGTAGATGGCTACATAATTCATGATCAGGAAAGCACATCAGAGGTTCAAATTCCTTACCCTCTGTCTGAAAACAGTCAAGTGCGAAGTGGAAGAGCTTTCCATCACGGAAGATTCATCATGGGTCTGCGGAAAGCAGCTATGGCAGAGCCGAAGTAAGACTGCGCAGGTTTAGAATGTTAAACACATTTAAACTTGGCCTTTGCACAAATACTATTTCATCAATTTTGTCATAAGTGTTTGGGTATGGGCTGGAGCATAGGTATTCTAAAGTAAACTGTAAGTTAGAAGAATGTTAGATCTTCAGTGCCTTTGTTGACAATATCATGTAGAGAATTTCCGTTTGAATGACAGAACTATTGAGATTTTTCCTTTGACTACATACATTGTGTGGTTTTTTTTTTTATGTTGTTGGAATTTAGAGGATGCAGTTGTAACCAAGGGTTAAGGCCTTGTCTGCCTATTTGGGAGTTGGGGTTTGTGCTCACGGTATTTTCTGTTAAAAGTCAGAACAGAGACTTCAGGGGAAAACCCTCAGCTGACAGGACTGGCTCTTCTCCTAATTATTAACTTCTATTTGCCCCTAGCCCTTTGGCACTATAATTGAGAAAGTTTTACACATGAGAACCCTCATCTCATTAACAAGGGCTTAAGTATTGCCAAAGCAAGTGAAGAAGTGAGTGGACTTATCCTTAGGACTGAGAGTTGCTATCTGTGGAAGTAGAATATGTTCATTGTGGAAACATGGGAAAATGCACAAAAATACAAAGACTGTAAAACTTATCCATGATTCTTCTGACTAGAAGTAACTACTCTGGATAATTTGGTGGATAAACTCCCAATTCAATATTTTCCCATCTCTGTATGAATTTGTGTGGTGTGTAAAGTTTCTCTGCATGTACTTTTTTTTTAATGAATTGAGGTAAAAATCTCATGTTGCTTTTAAAAATACTTTTAAAAATCATTACATTAGTGTATATGTATTCAATTTCAAGAAATTAGAAAATAAAAGCCACACTTACTTCTAAAGTCCATTAATGTTTTTGCGTTTTGTCATTCCGGACCTTTCCTGTATACGTGTGTGCACATGTGTGAGTCCCATTTGTAACTGGAGATAAGGAATAAGGAATTCGTCATTCATTATTTAAATTGTCCAAGTGTGCTACTATATAATTTATTTCTGTTTATCCTTTAGTACAAAGTTTATTGAAGGCATCGTGCTACAGTTACTAGAAGAAGATGATGCTGTGATAGGAGTTCAGTACAGGGATAAAGAAACTGGGGACATCAAGGTGAGAGATAGCAAATCTTAGCTCTTCCCAAGACATGTTTCTCCTCCTTTTTCCCCTACTCCTTTGAAAAGTAAGCCCACCAATTTACTCACCTAATAGACTGAGTTCTGTCTAAGCCCTCTGCTGCAGGGTGAATTTCAGACTGCAACACATTACTCTTTAGAGCATCTCAGAACTCTGTACAACAGCTTTGTAGACATGCACCACTAGATCAGCAGTATTAAACCGAAACGAGAAATATACATGTGCAGAGAAGCAGAGGGGACCTGGAAGGTGAAAAAAGGAAGGATTCAACATAAAAGAAATGACTGGTTTCATTCTTCACTTACTCTAATCCCTTCATACCTGGAATCTTGATTTACCATTTTATATCAGCTCTTGTGCTTTTCAGTATATTTTCATAATGAGTTATATTGTCATTTAGATCTTCTAACAACTCTGGGAAATAAAGTCCAAAGACTAATTTCTTAAATTTAGCTCATGTTTTAATAAAAAGACAAATTGGAACAAAAAAAAATGATGAGGATAAATGAAACAATTGTTTTAATCCGAAAGGGAAAAGTAAGAGAATCTCTGTGGGAATAGCAGAGTAAAATAATTGCCAGGACCTGCTCATGTCGATTTAGTAAGAGAAGAGAAAGTGAGAGGCTAATCTGTTGGCATTTCTGGGCTGATCTCTGGAGTCACCACCTAGAAATATACTCTAATGATGGTGATTGCAAGATAATATGGAGACCTACATCTATGCATACAAAAATTCTTCAAAGCCCTAGCCACTGATTGAAAGCACTATATGAAGTTAGAAAATTCTAGAATAAACGTGGAGTCGTCCTTGGACTTTGTGATGAGATTCAATATTCTGTGGTCCACACTTGCTTTGTAGTTGTTTCCCCTGTTGTTGATCAAAGTGTAGCTTTAATCCCAGATGGTTTGGATGGTAGTGCTTCGAAGGCAGGCAATCCTCATTACCCTGTATAACGTTGTCCAATAAAATGTGTAAATATTTTACAAGAATGCACATTTTAAGAGAATGGTCGTTTTACTGTGTATTTCTAACCATTTAGCTGAGCATTGTTTATCTTTGTTGTAGGAACTCCACGCTCCATTGACTATTGTTGCAGATGGACTTTTTTCCAAATTCAGGAAAAACCTGATCTCTAATAAAGTTTCTGTTTCATCTCATTTTGTTGGCTTTCTAATGAAGGTACTGTAGGAATGTAATTGTAGAAAAATAAAAGCAACTTGGAATTTGAAAATTATTAGAATATTTTGTTTTGTTTTGTTTTATTCTAGAATGTACCACAGTTTAAAGCAAATCATGCTGAACTTATTTTGGCTAATCCAAGTCCAGTTCTTATCTACCAGATTTCATCTGATGAAACTCGAGTACTTGTTGACATTCGAGGAGAAATGCCCAGAAACCTAAGAGAACACATGGCTGAAAAAATTTACCCACAATTACCTGGTAAGAAATAGGATTTCGTTCACATTGTAATCTGTGGTCTGAAAGTAAATATCACAAAAGGCTGTCCATCTCCAGTTCTCACTAAAGCTGGGTCTTAACTAGGCCAGAGATAAGGATGGCAGGTAAAAATGCACCCAGTCAGATACACTGGAGCTGAGCTGTTTAACTAGCACATATGAAAATCTCCAAATTAAAAGAAAATAGTTTCAATATATTTTTTCATATTAATAATTAAATCATTGTTTTAGAATAATTATTAATATTGAGGAAAATGGTACGTTTTTAGGTAGTCTGGATAGAGATGTAAGATCTCTGAATTCTTAAAATATCTCTCCTATTACTTTAGCGCTTGGTTTTTGTAGAAATGGTAGCTACCATTTATTGAATATCTACTATAAGGTGCTTTACAAACTTGATTTCATTTATCTACGTAGTCACCCTCTGAGGTAGGGCATTACCATTATCCCCATTTTATTGCTGAGGGAACTAGGAGTCAGTAAGCTCCTCCAAGGATAAACTGTTAGTAAGTGGGGGAGTCAGGTTGAGGGTAGGCGTGTGGCTCATCCATCCATCCTCAGAACATGAGAGCTGTAAGCGGTCTTCAAGGTCATTTTTAGTTTGGAGTTGAATACAGTAAGGCTTCATGAGATTTCAGACATATTTGTAAAACACTCCTAAAAAATTACTTTCTGGCATTTTTTTTGAGAATGGGAAGATGTAAGTAAAAGTAAATAAACATTTAAGATATTAATTAAAATATTAAGGATATTGATAAAATTGAAGGGAAACCCTGCTTGCCAATTATATGATTATAGTAATAGGAAACTGTCTTTGGTAGGAGTATATTTTGTTTAAAAATTCTGTTTCTTTTTCAAGTTATTTTTTAATCTAAGTGAAAGCACTCTGTTTAATAACAGAATATTAACAGATATGAATGTATACATGGAGTAACTTAGATTTTTTTTTTAAAGATTTTATTTATTTAGAGACAGATTGAGAGAGATCGTATGAACAAGGTGGGGAGGAGCCAAGGGAGAGGGAGAGAGAGTCTTAAGCAGACTCTGTGCTGGGCAACACAGGGCTCCGTCTCACCACCCTAAGATCACAACCTGAGCCGAAACCAAGGGTTGGATGCTCAACCGACTGCGCCACTGAGGCACCCCAACTTAGATTTTTTAATAATGACCTTTTCAACATTTCAATACATTTGCACTTAGACTATAAGCCATTTTTGAAGCTTTCAGAGGAAAAATGAATTATTCACATTTAAGAAAAAGATAGTCAATAATGTGATAGTTTTAGCATTTTTTTTCTTTTATCGTAGATTGCCTCTTCAATCCAGAGGTTTAGAACAGACTGCCCTGAGATCATGGTCGGAAACCATTTATAGGTTTATATTAATATTTGTTAGGTTATTGAAATTCTCCTTGTTGGGATGGAACAATTTCAGCTTAGGCATTCTGCTCCTGTATTCCCAGATTACAATGGGAACTGTATGAAAAGACAGTTCATTTTCTATACAAGTAGGAGCACAAAACTTTAAACTGGGGAGTGTCTCAGAGATGAGCTCTTCCAAGCATTTCATGTTGTAGATGAAGAAACTGAAGCTCAGAAAAGTAGAGCTCTCCACAACTTACCGTTTTTCTGCCGTACATACCCTCCTGCTGTTTGTGGATTGCTAGTATGTGAATATGGCGGTGACGCTTGTATATTTAAGTGTTAAATATGATACCTGGCAGTTAACATTTGGGAGGAAGGTGGGGCCCTGTCTCATCTCTGAATTTGCTTCACTTTTCTTAGCTTTTTTGTTCATTCAGCTGTATGTGTATCTATTTACATTAAATTTCTCTTAGATCCCTTAGTCATTCCTTAGCATGAGTAACTAGGTTCTTTTTTTTTTTTCCTATTACTATCTTATGCCTTTTTCTTCCTTTTTTTTTATTATGTTATGTTAATCACCATACATTACATCATTAGTTTTTGATAGTAACTAGGTTCTTAATGAACAATTGTATTAATAAAATAATTAGTTCTTGACTTATCACAAGATATATGTAACATATATAGTGCATATATTATTATATGTAATGTAATATGATAGAAGGTATTTGTTTAGATTTGAGAAGAACATGTGCTAATTAGAAATTGAAATTTTATAAACCATTTATCTGGTGGGGGTGGGATTTATTGCAGACCACCTCAAAGACCCGTTCCTGGAAGCCACTCAGAATTCCCGTTTGAGATCTATGCCAGCAAGCTTTCTTCCCTCCTCACCAGTAAACAAGCGAGGTATTATTTTATTGGAGTGATTCTATAAAGGGTATTCTAAATATTCAAATTTAATATTCCAAATATTCCAAATGTAATATGGGATGGGATTTATGCTATGTAATACGGGAATCCTATGTGGGACAGAGAATTGGTTACTGTGCTTGAACACATTACACCAAAATTAGTTTTATGATGTCTTGATTATTTCATAATGAGTGTATACATCATTATCCTAGTTATTGAGGCTACCACAGTTAAGTATAGTCCTAAATCTAGAGAAGGCAGTTTTCTAGTGAGGGGTATGAACTGGTAATTTCAGGACACTGTTGATAAATGCTGTAGTAAAAGCCCACTCGTGGTACCACAAGGTTCACTGTGAAGGGGTGCGCAGGGCAGGGGGGAGCTTGTGAACTGTGAAGGGTGATTGGGGAAGATGTGTCTCAGGAAATAAAACTGGAGTTGGGGCATGAAGGATTAGTGGGAGTTCATTAGGTGGACGGTGAAAGAGGGACTTCTAAGTAGATGGAACAATATCTGCAAAGGCCAGGAGGGCTGAGAAATGATAGCACTTTCAGTGAAGTCCAGTAGTTTCCTATGGCTGGAGCGAGCGCATGATAGGTGTCAGAGCCTTAGAAAGGTAAGGTATTTATTTATGCTATAGACAGTGGAAAGTCATTGAGAAGTTTGTTTTTAATAGCTTTATTGAGATGTAATTCACAAATCATATCGTTCACCCATTAAAGTTTATACAGTTTATTAGTTTTTAGCATATTCATAGATACGTGCAACCATCATGACAGTCAATTTGAGAACCTTTTTATCACCCCAAAAAGAAACCCTATACCAATCAGCAGTCACTGCTCATTTTCTCCCAACTACCAGCCCCAGGCATCCACTGATCTGCTTTTTGACTCTATAGATTTGCCTATTCTGGACATTTCCTATAAATACAATCAGTGGATCTTTTGTAACTGGCTTCTTTGAGGTTCATCCATGTTGCAGCATGTCCTTCATTTGTTTTTGTGGCCAAATAGTATTCCATGTGTGGATATACTACATTTTAAGTATCCATTCATCAGTAGATAGACATTTGGTTTGTTTCCACTTTTGGTTGTTATGAACAATGCTGCTGTGGACATCTGTATATGAGTTTTTGTGTGGAGTTAATTTTCACTTTTCTTGGGTATGGTAACTCTGTTTAACTATTTGAGGAACTGACAAACTGTTTTCCAGAGAGGCTGCCCCATTTTGCATTCTTATTAACAATGTATGAGGGTTCCAATTTCTCCACATCCTCACCAACATTTGTTATTATCTGTCTTTTTGGCCATACTCATTCTCGTAGGTGTGAAGTGATACCTCATTGTGGTTTTGATTTGTATTTCTCTGATGGATAATGATGCTGAAAATCTTTTCATATGCATATTGGACATTTATTTGTATTTCTTCTTTGGAGAAATGTCCATTCAGATTGCCCATTTCTTAATTGGTCAAATGAAAAAAACTTTTATTGTTGAGCTGTAAGAGTTCTTTATATATTCTAGATATAAACCCCTTATCAGATAAATGATCTGCAAAAACTCTCATTCCATGGTGATGGTGGTTGAAGTTTTTAATTTTCATGAAGTCCAGTTTATGGTTTTTTTTTTTTTTTTTTTTGTCAATTGTGCTTTTGATGTCATATCTAAAAAGTCTTTGCCCAATCCAAGGTCATGAAGATTTACTCCTGTATTTCCTTCTAAGAGTTTTGTAGTTTTAGCTACTATATTTAGGTATTTGATCCATTTTGAGTTAAATTTTTGTGTATGGTATGAGGAAGGGGTTCAACTTCATTTGTATGTGGATATCCAGTTGTCCCAGTACCATTTGTTGAAAAGACCATTCTTTCCCCATTGAAGTGTCTTGGCACTCTTGTCAAAATTAATTTGACTGTAAATGTAGTAAGAGTTTTTTTCTTTCAACAATATTTTATAGTTTCAGAGTGTTTTACATTTCTTTTGTTAAACTTATTTCCAAGTATTTTATTCCTTTTTATGCTATTGTAAATAGACTTGTTTTCTTAATTTCATTTTAAGAATTCTTCATTGCTAGTGTATATAAATACAATTGATTTTTGCATATTTATCGTCTGTCTTGAAACCTTGCTGAACTCATGTATTAGTTTCTAATAGTTCATTGAAAAGTTTTAAATAAGATAGTGGCATGATTAGCTTTTTATTTTAGAGATACTACTCTGATACGTTGTGGAGCATGGTTTGGAGGACAGGTCAGGCTAAAGCTTATAGTAAGGCTATGTAATTGTTCCATGTCAGTGGTGATAAAAGGTTTGAACTAGGGTTGTGGCTATAGAAGTGGAAAGTAGGGAATAGAATTGTGTACTCTCTAGAATGTAGAATGCATGCAACTTGGTGACTCGCTGGCTATTGTAGTAAGGGAGAGTGAGGCCTCTTGATGGATTCCAGGTTTCAGGTTTAGGTAACTTTGCCAGCTATTTGCTGATATTGGAGATATGGGAAAAGGAATGTAAGTTTAGGGAAGTGTGGGAAGAGGTGATGAGTTCACTTTTGGACATATTGGGTATGAAGTGCCAGTGAGGCATTTGAGTGGAGACGTGTGGAACACCATTGAAAATGTGAGTGTGGAGCTCCAAAGAGAGGTCCGAATGGGAGCTGTTGATATACTATGGTTCCTGAACATAAACAGATTGAATTTGCTGTGGAAGAACAGGCATAGTAAACTACTAATCCTATAAATAAACTAATGCAAAGCAGAATGAAGACACTAATGCCAAATGGATATAAACAACATGCCAGCAGTAATTGGTGGAATTAGAAATGTTCCATGGAGAGGAAGGAATAAAAGCTGTTTGTTGCTTGTGGTTTTTTTAGTGAAGATATTAGAGTCATACATGAATTTGAATTAATATTTAGAAGTTTTCCTTTTTATAAGTTAATGTTTATTATATGTATTTTATAATAAGTTATAAATGTAGCATATTATGACATTGCAGAAAAGAATTATCCATAATTTTGTCCCTTTAACATTATAATGGTTGTTTATTTCTCTTGGATTAAATTAAATAACTGCTTTGTTGAAATGTCACTGTAAGTGTTAGGTCATTAACCAGGCTGACAGTGACCCGGGAATCTTAGGCAGCTCAGGAAGTGCACCTAGAGAGCTGCATTTCTGCTTCTGCAGTTTTGCATCAAGGGGCTAATTTTCAGATAAGATTCAGTCAAGGCTTATTCCTCTAAATTTACTTTGGATAGGTTTGGAATATCTGCTTATAATTGCTTTTTAATTCCAGCTACAATGTGGCTGGCTATCATCTTCCTGGGGCCTCCTTTCTTTCTCTTAGAACTGTATAGACATTTCTCTCTGGTGCGCTGGCAGCAAATATGGCTGTGAAATGTCAGACCTCTCCATTTTTTCCCTTGTAAGGAGACTTGCTTTTTATGCCAATTTTTTTTTTTTTTTCCACATAAGAGGCCTTAAAAATATTTTGGCATTGTTTGACTTCACCTTAGATTCCCATGTGACTTTCATGAGGGTGGGGACCATGTCCTTGTTCTGTGTCCCTAGTATCCAGTACCTGTTAGGTACCCAATAAATACTAATTGAATTTTTGTCTCAACAGATTTTAGTCATGATTTGTTCCCTTGTATTTTCACATTCTCATTTTCTGGTTCACATTCACAATGTTTATTAATTAACAGTGTTTTTTTTTTCTTTGTCTTAAGGGATGCATCCAGGATGTGATATCATAATCTAAATTCTCTCATTATAGGTGTTCTTGTTTTGGGAGATGCATATAATATGAGGCATCCTCTTACTGGAGGAGGAATGACTGTTGTTTTTAAAGATGTGAAACTATGGAGAAAGTTGCTAAAGGGTATCCCTGACCTTTATGATGATGCAGCTGTTTTCCAGGTAGGATATTAAATTATTCTTTGACAAAAATGTCTCAGTAGATTTCTTTCCGGGCCTAAGAGGAATGGGGCCTTACTGGGGAGATCTGTACCCAGGAACCTGATCCTAAGTCCTGGTTCTTAGGCAGTCTTGTTCAGGCATAGAGAACCTGTGAGCCTGTGCAACCCACAAATCTCACAGAATTTCTGAATTTCTATGTTTGAATATTATGTCACATTGGTTTGCACAGACCACTTTGCTCATAGTGATCGGATATTTCGCTTCAGAGTTCTGGAACTCATTCCTCCAGAGATGTTTTGGTGTATATGTAAATGATAAATATAAGGCATAATTACTTATAGATGATCCTCAGGATAAACATCAGTTTGAGGGGATTATGAACATTAATTTGTGCTTCCCCCCCCCCACCTTTACCATATAGTAAGTGATCTTTTTCTTTTTTAGGCCAAAAAATCATTCTATTGGGCGAGAAAAACATCTCACTCCTTTGTTGTGAATATCCTTGCTCAGGCTCTTTATGAATTATTTTCTGCCACAGATGGTAAGTATAGATATTTTTTAATGAAAATTACTGAACTGCAAATTTTTAGCACAGGAAGGGAACTTAATTATAAACAAGTTAGTCATTAGGCCAGAAATAGCCATGTTTCCTGAGTCTGCTGACTCCCAAGTGGCGGCCCTTTGTAACTCCATCCTTGCGCAAGATTTTGCGCCTCTAATCATCATGTATCCACCACTTTGTGTGGAAGGCTTAAGACAACCTTCCCAGCACCACTTCAGTAATGTATCTTTATTCATTCCTCTGGTCCAGATCAGGTTATATATATCCATAAATGCATAAAGTTGTGATGCAGGTTCTTTCTGCCGGTGAATTCAAATGTAATATAGTTTTAATCTTTTTCTTCCTGAACACTTGTTTCAATTTCTGTTCAAAATAGTATTATATAAAATGAATACGAGCTTCACAACAAGTTTAGATTTTGTCTCCTATTACAATGCACAAGTAGAAGAATGCATCTACCTTTTACTCACTTGAAATATTCCCATGCTTTTGTTTTTGTTTCTATATTGTAAAGTGGTGGTCATTCTGTATATTAAGGAAAACCTGACTTAGCAGAGGCTGTATTAGAAATGGAGGAAGAGGCAACCGTGCCACCTCCCAAGCCTAGCAGTGTACAGGTGGTTAATGGTAGGTTAACGAAACTGGACGTTTAGGTTTGTTCAGGAATAAATGTAACTCCAGTCCTATTACTTCAGATATTTACAACAAAGCTCCTTCTGTGAACTGGCCAGGGTCCCAGCAACCTATGCTTTGGTGACTTGAGTACAAAAGATAATATAGTACAAATACCTTCTGTAGCCTATCTGTATGCATTATTCTTGCTAAAAGAAAAAAAAAAAACCAACTCATTGATTGTGATTTGCCAGTCAAACCTCTCTTGCTAATTGGCATGGAAGCTAAAATGGCTGGGTGGGCAAGTAAAAAGAAAAGAACCAAGTCTTGAGTTTTTCTAAGTGCTTCTTTTTAAGCTTTCCTAAGCTCTTGATTTTCTTACATTATGAAAGATTAGAGGAAGAAAGAGTTTTATTGGGGTAAGTTTACCTGTTACGTCTATTCCAAATAAAAAAATTGTTGGTTGATAATACTATGTTGTGAGGGTTTAATGAGTCACTTTGAAATTATGAAAAACTATACACATCTAAGGCATTGTTAATGTTTACTATTCACAGCTATCCTTTTACTTGAGAGTTTACTGCTCAGAAATATAGGTTGGGTATGGTATCTTAGAGCCTGGGAATTTGGTTTCTAGAATTGTGTTTTTTGATAAAAAAAGAATTTACAGAATATTTGCATCACTTAATGAATTTACAACACAGTCAAGGAAATAACTTTTAAACAACTTTTTAAACAACTTTAACTTCCAAATTTTCTTTTAGATTCCCTCCATCAACTAAGAAAAGCCTGTTTTCTTTATTTCAAACTTGGTGGAGAATGTGTTGCTGGTCCTGTTGGGCTGCTTTCTGTGTAAGTTGTTTTGATGACACAGAGGAACCAGATCTTTCAGATTTTCTTCGGACTGCTCAGTTTGTGAATTACTGCAAGTCTTTCTTCTTTCTATATTTTGTCCGTTAGAATCCCAGTCAGAAGGTAGCTCAGAGAAATGAAAAAAGAAATTTAGCCCTGTGTTTTACTTCTGGGAAAACAGTTTTGAACAGAAGCTGGTGGTAGATGAGGCTAAAGCCCTGATTAAAATAGCTTGTTTTTTGCTGGTGGGTTTGACCACATGATCTGATCGGTGGGAGCCATGGATAATAGAGGAATTTGTATTTAAAATTTACTTCGATTAAGGTGCGGGGACTTGCGAAACTCACTAATGGTTTTGACAGTGCAGACATACATAGAATTATTCTTGAAAGGTCTGCACAGTACAATTCTTTAAGTCTGTTCTCATTCATTTATAATCTGAATGTCAATACTGCTACCTTTTGGAAAACCTAAGACTTCCATAGGTCAGGCCATCCAGTCACTTCAGGCGGAGATCTCAAGATTAGTGAACGAAAACAGCTCCACACATACAGTTTATGTCAAGCAGACTATGAAGAGTTCCTGGCTTCTCTGACAGACGGGGGTATATTCTAAGGAGTTTCTTGTAAGAACATTTATTTGTCCCTGCTATCAGAGCGTAGGCAACACAAGCTTCCAGAGTCGTCTAGAATGTACAATGTATGTTTAGCTAAATTTATAGATGATACGTAATTAGAACCTTTCTATGAGTAAATTTTAATTGCTGGGTCTTACTAATACATATATTTTTTTTCTATTACAGCCTGTCTCCTAACCCTTTCATTTTAATTGGACACTTCTTTGCTGTGGCGATCTATGCCACATATTTCTGCTTTAAATCGGAACCTTGGATTACAAAACCCCGAGCCATTTTCAGTAGTGGTGCTGTATTGTACAAAGCATGTTCTGTAATATTTCCTCTGATTTACTCGGAAATTAAGTACCTGGTCCATTAAACTTACAGGGGAGCCATTTGCAAACGATTATTTGGAACTCACCAAGTCCTAAGAGACTTTTTTGGAAGAAGACATACATAGCATAGAACTATCCCATTTCTAAAGTGGAAACTCTTGGGCGCCTGGGTGGCTCAGTTGGTTAAAGTGGAAACTCTTGGACCAAGATTGGGGTTAATTCGTTTTTGAAGTTATTTGTATATAAACATGTAAACACATACTTTGCAATTTAAAATGAAGGGTAAAATAGACATTTAAAAGAAATGATTGTTATCTTAAATTACTGCTAACACTGAAGAACTGCAGTTTTTCTTTTGAATTCAGTAGCTGGGAGGAGTCATTGTGGGACATGCAAATAAAGTGAAGAATGAACTGTAATGTCTTTTTATCTCTGTTGTGGCCTTGAGGTAGCTTCGTTGTTCATGGGAAGGAAAACCAAAGTGGGATGGAAAACGCAGAGGGAAGCCTGTTCTGTGAAATAACTGATGTCGGGAAAGTTGCCTTAAAATCTCTGGACTATTTTCCTCGTGTATCCTATGAGGCAATTTTAAGGTTCTCCTCTGGGTTCTTTGGAAGTAACACCTTCGTTCAGGAACGCAATCAGGGCCTCACAAGTTCCATTATATAACATGACTTAGCCAGGCTAGGATTACTTAAAGGAACAGTGAATGAACAAATAAGCACTCGTAGTATCTGGCGTAATGCTTAGAAATCAGAATTCACTGAGTTTTAGTATATTTGAAGAGATTGTGGACATCAGAGAGGTATTATGAAATTTCAGTAAATCCCCGAATATCACTAAAGTTGCTTCTCCCGAAAGAGCGGTAACAGATACCCTGGAATATTATGTAACTACTTCAGATTATGATGATAAGGGCTGAAAGAACTTGAAAAGCTTTTATAAAAAAATTTCTCTTTTTCACCTGTCAGTTATCTCTGTTGAGGACTGGTCACTAGCCAAATCCCTCGTGGCGTCAGTCACGTACCTTATTTGCCTTGTTTTAGCAGCATATGGTGGGCTTGGTTCTGTGAAAGTCCCCTCTAGTTTATCCCACACTTTTCTGGTTAAAATCTCACTTTCTTAGATCTGGCCTATTTAACAGCAGCTGGCTTTCCTTGGGGGCCATTTTCACAGAGAACCAAAGATCTCACTTCATGCAGTTAACGGATTACGAATGGAATACAGCAAGCTATTTTTGAGATGTGGCTGTAGGATGGCCATGGGCCCACCGACTGGCAAGTTCTCATGCACCGCACCAGCCTCCTGGTGGGCGACACTTCCAAACTCCTTACGTGCTGGGCAACAATTCACTTTTATAAGATCCTGTGCTCAGCCTCGACGAGGCCGGACTGCTGGGGTGGGGCTTAGGTTGCTGAGGAAGGGAGGGAAGGATGGAAGGAGCAGCTGAAGTTGGGGAGACCTACAGAAGGAATGCTGAGAACCCCCCAGGGTCTCTGTGATTGGACGAGGACAGTGAGCCTCAGACACCAAGAAATTTCCATGGTACGTGGTCCACAGATATTGTGTGGTCTCTGTGTTTGCTATCACCACGCGCCTGCATGGTGTATCCACAGGACTGACCCGACACGTGGCTTACCTTCCAGAAAAGGTTTTTTTTTTTACAGGATGAATATACAACTTTGTAGTCACAGGCAGAAGGAGAACTTTGGGTACTGGCAATACTATTTTACTGAAAATCTGGAGTTGCACAAATAGTTCTTTAGAACATAAAACTAAATGGATTTATACGTAACAATTACATTCAGCATTTATAAGAGGCAGTACAAAAATGTGTTCTGCTTCTACGTGATACAAATTGCATATAATACCATGATTTAAACAATATTAATTATATCAAGTAGTGCCGTGAGATACATCTTACTCAGAATATCTGATGTTTCCCACAATTAAGGGAAAAAAAATGCAGTTCTATGAGCAGCTGAGTTTCTTTGCTTCTAAGTTCATTTTAGTAACAAGAAGATTTAAGGACGATCCTTTCATCAAAGAAGCAGATGTCAAAAAAAATTTACAGGACTGTTCTGAATTCATCAAAAATGAAATTAGGCACGTGAGCTTCAGCAACCTAAAACAATGAAACAGGAGAGTTAAATTATTCATAGTGTTAGAACTCAGAACAAGTTCAGAATTTTCCACACGAAAGTTAAGTGAAAATACGCTTTGGAGCAAGCTGAATCACGGGAATGCTGGATTCACAGAGGTGGATGGCTCCTGAAACTGCTGGCTTCTGTTTCTGCTGTTCGTCACCCTGGGGTCTAACTTCTTGGCCCTGCCGACATCTGAGGGAATGCTGTCCAGCGCTCCCCGCCTCATCCTTGGCTCTCAGAGGCACTTGGATCTGCTAGGAATGTGCAGGCCTCTGGGAAGTATGAAGAGGTCATCTGAGGTCACCTCACAAGGGACTGATGACCCACCCGGGGAAGAAGAGCATGTCGCAAGTGACAGGCCAGAGGGGGGAAAGAGGAGGAAAGAAGGGCCTGGAAAGCATGCATTCCTGAACTGTTCTGAGGGGAAGCCCTGAGAGGGGTGGGGGAGGGTGAAAGAGTGGAATGTAGAGCCAGGTGACCTCCAACTGCTAGAAATGGGTATTTTTTAATAATGTACTGGCACTAAGGTACTGGCAATACTATTTTTACTGAAAAAAGCAGCGTTGGTTTTTTCTGATTATAAAGGTGTATCACCTGCTACTTAGAGGAAATTTAGCAAATGCAGAGGAATGTAAAAAGAAGTAATCACTCATCTTAATCCCCTAGAGAAAACTAAACCTGATAATTATTCTATAATGAATCCCTCTAATTTACACAGACACACTCAAAACTAGGTTCATATAATCTTGTGTCCTTTACCTCTGCTAAATCTTACGGACATCCTTGTACACCTATCTTCGTGAACTTCTGCACATATATCCAGCAGATAAATTCCAGGCAGTTGAATTGCTGGGACCGGGTGAATATATGACAAGTTTGTTTGTTTTTAATAAAGCCAAATTGCCCTCCCATAGGATAAACAGTTTGCACCGCCATCGACAGTACTGAGAAGTCCTATTTCTCCAAACCCTTCCATGCAGCGGGAGTCCAACATTTAACTTTTTACCAGTTGGAGTAAAAAACTGGGTTGGTGGAAACAGTAATTTTACTGTTATTTTGATTTGTGACTCTTGAATTAAGGTCAAACATTTTCACAAATGTTTATTTGCTATTTGTATTTCTTGTCCTGAAAACTGCCTGTTACTACCTCTTGCCTGTTTTTGTTTTTGTTTTCTGTTGGATTGGTTATCTTTTTCTTACTCATCTAGAAGAACATGCTATAAATCAAGAAAACCGGTCCTTTGTTAATATTTTCCCCAATTTTTTTTTTTTAATTAAGAGACATTTGACAGAATTCATTATATTCAGCATTCACAAGAGATCAGATCTCTAAATTTTCTTTATCGTTTCCTCCTTTGGTGTTTATCTAGAAATTTCTGAGAGCTGATACATATTTGTGTAAAATTTCTGAATTTACTGGTTCCATTTTCCACATGATCTGTAATTTATTTTGATACATGGAAGATGTGAAGAGACTAATGGGCTAATTTTTAACCACATAATGAACTAATTGTGCCAGCAATGTTGACTAAAATATTTCCTTTCTCCCCTCATTTGAGAGGCTACTTTTCCTCAGGTGCTACTGTATGCGCTCGGATTTGTTTATAGACTACATATTCTGGTCTATTGATCCATCTACTGGGTTTCATACCAGTACCACACTATTGATTTTGGTAGCTTTATAATATTTTTAAATACTTGGTATGTTTTAGTATCTTCTTTTTAAAACAATTCTTTTGGCCTGAGTTCTGTAAAATTTTTAAAAATTTTCTCACCCCCCGCCCCAGGTAAAAAAATTATCTGGATTTTGATCATAGCTGCACTAAACCTATAAACTAATAAATACTATTTGAGTTTCCTCATTCAGAGAGATGGAAAAATTAAAAAATGTTTATAGTTTTTCTAAATTGTTATTTTTTCTAAACTGTCTTTCTTATAGAGGTTATAATTCCTGGCTACTTGTTAATTCTACAAATGGGATCTTTTTCCTATTTTTGAATTGGTTATTAGTGTATTTACCTTGTACATTGTCTAATCAGCTTTTTTGTACGCTTATTATTTTAATAGTTTTCCACATGATTCTAGTGGGGATTCAAGGAAGACAACTACATCCTCAATAAATAATACAAATTTGTTTTCCTTTTTTTATGCATTTTTAAACTGTCACTTCTTGTTTTATTGCCTTGAACCTGAGCGACACAAGTAGCAGCGGGAGTCAGTACGGCCGTATTACGGCTACGGCGCGGACTTCAATGGGAATGCTGCTAGTTTCACTAAGTATGATGTTGCTAGTTAGTTTTCAAAACATCGTCTTCGGCTTTTGTTATTAAAAAAAAGTATCTTTGATCCCTAACCTACCGATTTTTTAAAATCAGAATGGCTTTTCAGAATCTATCGAAAAGTCTTTTAGATTTTAGTATCAAGCTCTGCATTTTGAGCGAAAACTTAAAGTGGAATTACTAGTGAGACAGGAAAAGGAGAGTATCTTAGAGGGTAAAACGAAGCCATTTTTGGGAACCCTGGCCAAGTACTTCAGTTGTGAACTTAACCAAACCTGCTGTGGGAACCAGGTTTTCGGGGACGGGAAAAAACCAACCACACAATTAGTTCCCTGCCCTGGCCCCTTAAGGACTCCCCTCCTGGTCCGCCCACCTGAACTGCCCCTGGACCGGGACCGGAGCCGGGTGCGCCGCTCACAGGACGAGGGCGCTAGTGAGAGGAGCGGGCAGGTGGCGTGACGCCCGCCGCACGCAGCAGGGCGGCGCCCTCCCAGCTGCGGTCGGAGCCGGGGCGCGCAGCCGCGGGCGGGAGCTAGTGGGCGCGCAGCCGCGGGCGGGAGCTAGTGGGCGCGCTCCCAGGAGCGCAGGGCCCCCCGCAACGCCCTCTTTCTACGGAAAGCGCTTTAGTCGTGGTGTCCGGTGCTTACCCTCCTAGGTAGCTTTGTGTACCGAACATAATCCTCCAGAAAGAGAAGGGCGCCCACAACATCCGCAGGCATTTCAGGTATCTTCTGGCTGTAACGGAGAAGAGTCTGGATCAAGTCACTGCTCTGCGCACGGCAGACAGGGTAAGTCCGCTCACTTCTTCCCTTGCTTTCTCAACACTGAAGCCCTTGATAATGAGATGAGGGTTCTCCTGTGTAAAACTGCCTCAAGCATAGGGCCTAAGGGCTAGGGGCAGATAGAAGTTAGTAATGAAGAGAAGAGCCAGTCCTGTCAGCCTGGGGTTTTCCCCGGGAGTCTCCGCTCTGACCTCAAACAGAAAATACCGTGAGCACAAACCCCAACTCCCAGAGCGGCAGACAAGGCCTTAACCCTCGGTTACAGCTGCATCCTCCGCATTCCAACGACACATTACTAAGTGAGGCCGGAGGAGAAGAAATCTCTGGAACAGCCTCTTGATTCCTGTCGTCACGCTGCCCGCAGATCTGCAGACACGACCGGGGGATGAAGTCTGCGCCGAGCGCCTCACGCGGGCCTGCAGACGCCCGCCGGCCGGCCGGCCTCACCTCCCTCCCCCTCAGCAGGTCCCCGAGCAGGCCACACCTCCCCACCCCTCCGCCCGGGGACTTGAAAGTGAACCAGGCATCTTTCCAGTTCCGGCGTGGGTTCTGCCTCCTCCGGAAGTCTAACCTGACTCCTCTGGGCAGGTGGCCTTTTCTTGTGCTTTCATCATACTTAGTATCTGCCCCCAAGACTCCTACATTTTCAGTTGTTTGTATGCTGGTTTCTTTGAGGGCCTGGGTCATGCCTTTATCTTTCGGTTTCCAGCATCTGTGATTGTACCTGCACACAGGTGTCAGATCCACACAGCATGTCACAACCTTCTGTATGGGATCCTCCTCCTCGTTCAGTCATACAACTACTGTGTTGCCAAGCACTGTTCTAGGGCTGGGAATGCAGCAAAGTACGTGACAGTCTTATGCAGCTCATTCTTTCTGCACATCAAAAAGGAACTTTTCGCTCTTAAAATTATTTCCAATTTAGGTACAGACTGGCATTTTCTGATTAACGAAGGATTTCATGCAACTGGATTACTGGTTTACTTCCCTGATGATTTTTTGCTCTTGAAAAGAAGGTTGAAGAGTGATTACAACTGGAAAAGTTGCCACTGCTCTGGATCTTTCAGTGTGTGACCAGGGCTGTGTTTATATTTGCTCTGCTCCCGGCGAGGGCAGGGAAAGAGCCTCCATGCATCCCAGGTTCCTTCTGTCACTTCCCTTAGCCGGATCAGAAACCCAGAGCCCCAGTGACACCTGCCTCCTGATGGGCTCTCTCAAGGTCCCCAGAAACACGCTGTGCCACAGCCACACTTGGTAGTCGTCAGTGAAGAAGAACCAGCACGAAGGACTTGCCAATTCTTGACAGATGGGGAGCTACAGCTGGGGTGGTGGGTGTGGAGGTTTCTTCCCAATCTCCCTGTACCGGCCTGAACTGTGGTCCTTGGCTCCCTCTCCACAGTCCGGGGCACTAGGTTTCTAGGTGCCCACTGCGTTCCTTTGCAACCAGCCTCATTTTGTGAGCGCTACAATTTCATCTCTGAGACTTCCCTACCCTTCTGGGCTACCTTCTGCTTTTCAGTTGTAAAAAAGTGTGCTGTTTGAAGCAAGTCTCACCGGATGTCCTAGAAAAACATCCAGTGTGTGTTTGTTGTTCAGTCCATGAACTAAGGCGAGGAAGAACTCTACTGACTGAGGCTCTTGGGGAAAAGATGTCAGGATTTAAGAAGAACGCAAGGTCACTATGAGCCACGGGTATCCAACGGGTGTCAAGAAGCCAGTACTGCAATTTTAGCTGCCCTGCACTCCACCGGGGGCCTGGCGGTCCTCTCGAAGGGGTCGGCTGTTTTTGGAATCTCAGTACAAGCTTGGGAAACCACAGAGAAAATGTAGAGAAGAGGGTCAACAGCCAAGTGGAACCCCCAGAAGAGGTCACGGACACGGTGAGTAGCCACAGCGCGGTGAACAGGAAGGGGTAGAAGCAGCTTATCTAAAGAAAAAGAAGACCGAAGGCAGCATCCTGACGTTCACAATGTGGGGTGAGACAAAGGTAGGAGACTGCATTTATCCCAATCAGAGAGTGTAGAGGAAGGCACGACGAGTGAGATTTCAGAGACAGGATGAAATTCTTCACGCGTCACAATGAGCGACTTTCCAGGGCCGGGCACACCGCCACCAGCATCCGGCCTTGCCGTGGGAGATGATGGTGCCTCACTGATGGCCGGATCCCAGGAGGACTCCTGCCAGGGATGCCTGAGCACGGATTCACGCCCTGGGTGGAAGGTTAAATGGTCTCTGAAATCATGTCTGGTGAAGACTGCTCTGTGAGGTCCTGGAAGGTCATTCCCATTAGTCTTTAAGTTACGTTGACCAAAGTGACCAAGTGGCAATCTTCCAGACTTTGGATGTACAACATCCCAGAGAAATTTATTTAGGGGCCTGACCCTTTAGAGTAACAGAGGAGGCTCGGGACCCAGCATCTCATGCAAATAGCTTTTTTTTCTATCCCAGAAAAACCACATTGGGGGGCGGGGGTAGAAAAAAGGCCTATGAGCCTTGTATCCAATAGGAACTTCTGTGTGATTTCTGTTTCCTCCTACGCTGCGACTCCAGGCTGTGCCCAGGCTCTGACACGGACGTGCTCCCTGACTCCCGCCGAAGGATATGAGGCCATCCCAGGCCAGTGGCCCACCCGGACAGCCCAGGCTCCCTGAGCTCTGCGCACAGCGCCCAGAACAGCAGAGGAACAGGCCTGCACTCTCTTCCCTGTGGGGGTCGCTAATCCTGGTCACGACTTGCTCATTCTTGCCAAATCACTGTGGAGTGAACCGAGGGGGCTCCCCCAGCAGGGTGACGAAGGATGGGTGCACCTTTAGTTGCTGCAAACAAAGCTGCTTCGCACAGCAGGGTAAAGCAGCCAATTCCCATCTGCACTAGGGAGATAATAAGAGGAATTTGGAATGCAAGGTTCCCAGCTCCCTCTGTAACATCAATTCCTTTAGTACCTTGTGCACTGCTCCACTGTGGAGCGGATAAACTGGCCGATCAGCGCCAGGAACTGTTCGGTGTACCGGGAGTGAAACTGCTTCAGCAGAGTGAGCAGTCCCAGGACGAGTGGCGGCCAGTCCACGGGGTCGGCGGGCTTCCGGCAGACCATTCCTGCAAGGAGCGACAAAGGAGGAATTAGGCCACCCAGCGAAGTGCTTTCCTTTGGTGATGTTCATCCAGTGGGTATGTGTGTGAATGTCAAAATGTTTGGGGACCGTGCCCCTGCCGGCAGATGACTATCTGGAGGGAATGACAACTCTGGACTCCAGTTTGAATTAGGCCTGGGTCAGAGTGGTCTGACTCAACATAATAAAATGGTGGCTGATTTTTATAATCACCATCACTGTCTCTTTTGCTTAATATAGTAACACGTGCCATTATAGGAAAGCTGAAAGAGACAAATGAAGGTAAATGAGAAGGTGAATATTACCTATAAGCAACTTCTGTTAGTGGCCGCATAGTAGTGTTAGATGCGCTGAACCACTCTCTTAAATGAAAGCAGTTTAAACCCCAGATAAAATATCTAAGAAGTATCTTTAAACACAATGTTGAACGTTATACAGTAAAAGAATCTGCAGGAGAGCCTAGACAGTGGAAGAAGGAAATGTGGGGAGTGAGTGAGCGGCAAAGCTGGCTTTTGCACTAAGGATGTCCCCCCCAATCTGGAGACCTCGGCCTTCTGCCCAGATGGCTGCAGGGGGAACAGGAGCTAGAGCTTAGGGTCTTTGAGGGGAAACACAATGCTGAAAAAGAACCAGGTTGGAGGACTTACATCACCAGATTTCAAGACTTAATTATAATAAATTATAGTAAGCAAGGCAGTATTGGCATGAGGATAAAGAGATCAATGGAAGAGAAGAGAAAAACCAGAAATAGTCCCACCCTTATAGGAACAATTGAATGTCCACGAATATCCAAATGATTTAATGGAGAATGAGAAATCTTTTCAATAAATGGTGCTGAAACTGGATATCCTTATGCTGTACATAGAAAGTAATTTTAAATGGACCACAGACCTCAGTGTAAGAGCTAAAACCGCAAAGCTTCTAGAAAAAAAACCATAGAAGAATATCTTTATGACCTTAGGGTTAGTCAAAGATTTCTCAGGATATAGAAAGGACAATTATAAAAGAAAAATAGATAATTGGACATTATCAATATTGAACATTTCTGCTCATTAAAGTCACCAGTAAGAAAATGAATAGGGAAACCAGAGTCTGAGAAAAAACACACTATCTAACAGAGAACTTGTATCCATGATATATAAATAACTCCTACCACTCAGTGATTAAAAAGAAAAAAAGCCATCAACCTAATTTAAAAACAGGCAAAGGACTTGAACACTTAACAAAGAAAGAAAGAATGGCCAAAAAGCACATGAAAAAGTGCTCAACATCATGAATCATTAGGGGAAGGCAAATGAAAACGACGAAATACCACACACACCCCCATTAGAACGAATAAAATTAAAAAGACTAACATTGCCAAACGCTGGTGGGATGTAAAATGTACACCACTTTGGAGAAAGGCGTTAGGCGGGCCAGACAGGCCTTCAGATCCCGCATCTGGGTTCCTGTGAAGGCTGGGCCATCCCTTACTTAAACCAGAGATGCCCAAACAAGTTATCCTCATTTCCCTAACCTGGGCCTTGGCAACTCTGAATTTACTCAATGCCCACTGGACGAGACAATGATGGTCATCAGAACATGAAGAAATGACCCTTTCCAGGTGGACAGCAGCAGTGACACTTACAGCAAAAGCTTCCTCTCTGAATGTGGCCCTACGGAGATTCTGCCTTAAAGACAGACCACGGCAGGCAGGCGTTTCTTAGGTCAGTCTTGAGAGCAACCCTCAGCAGGGTTAAATACGTGTTTTCTGGGTCTCCAAACACCCTGATGTTCCTTCCTAGTCCTACTTACCATTATTTTGCTTCCCAGATTAACACATCACTCTAATTCATGAAAAGAACTGTAGTCAGATATAGATACATCTCTAGGACACTAAAAAGTTTGTTTTGTTTAAAGATCTAGAATTCGATGGAATAGTGAAATGCTTCCTATGGGCAGCTATATAATGAAAGAAATACTACCTAAGAATGAGACCAGTGAACAAATAGTCTTTAATGAAAACAGGATCATCTTCATGCACTGACAATCCATCATCATAGAGGGTCACGTATTCTTGTTTAGTTCTAACACAGAGACAACAGAGGAACAACATGACTCTAAGTCTTGAGATGAACTCCCAAGCCCACCCTGGGATGGTTCTTTACGTTGATTTTGGCCAATATACAGAAAAGGACTTAGCGTCAGGGCAACGCTTGCTCCGTGCCAGGAACTGTGTCAGGTCGTTCAGAAAATCGGGTTGGCCTGAGAGGTTACGTAACTTGGCCACAGTCACACAGGTGAGCACTGCTTGAGCCAGAGTCCGGACTCACGTCCGTCCGTCAGTCAGTCCTGCAGCGGTATTGACGGGCGCCACCATGCTCTGCATTCTGTGGCAGGGGCACATACTGCTATGGGAGCTGTGTCTGGAATCGAGGAGTATTTCTGAATGAGAGGATAAAAACCTTACAGAGATTCCACATCTCTATCCTTAAAAAGCTTATGAAATAGGAAGGGGAAATAGCTCAAGGAAGAAACTCATTTTGGAATTGCTGGCTAAGAAATAGCACATTTACAGGAAAGCTCCTATGATATTTTTGTTTTATTTTATTTTTTTTTATTTTAAAGATTTTATTTATTTATTTGACACAGAGAGAGAAAGCACAAGTAGGCAGAGAGGCAGGTAGAGAGAGAGGGAGAAGCAGGCTCTCCACTGAGCAGGGAGCCGGACGTGGGGCTCTATCCCAGGACCCAGGGATCATGACCTGAGCCGAAGGCAGCCGCTTAACCGACTGAGCCACCCAGGCGCCCCACCTATGATATTTTTAAAGTAAATAAACCTCTATAGCAGATTTGACAAAGCTCAACTTCGATATAAAGTTTAGAGGCAGAGGAAGGACCTGGGAAGCTATTAGAAAAGTGTTCCTAAAAATAGTAAGATAAAGTGATCAATAGCAAGAAAAAAAGAAAATAGGGCGATGTGCCTGGCCAGGACAAAGATACTGAAAGGCTTTGGCAGCTCGTCTGTACCGAATATTTTCACATGTCATCACATGTACAGACATTGTAAAGTACTGGCTATGGCTGTTACTTCTCACACGGCAGCTCCTGATACTCGGGAGGCACACGCCACCCCTGAGATTGGAACGGTAACCAAAGGAGGTTTCTCTCACACCACGATCAGCTGCCTAAACATTAAAGAAAGGAGAGAAGCAAAGATCCCACACATTTTACAAGTTGGCTAATCTTTGGAAATCAAGGGTGGACTATATTTGGTTAATGGTAAATCCACTGTCTACACCTCATGAAGGGACACTATACTTCACAGGCCCAAAGACGTGCATTTTCTCCACACTCCTCTGACTAAGGAAAGATCTCGTAGGTGACACAGCACTCTCACTACAAAGAGCTGTTTGGTGAGGTATTAATCCACTGTTACCGTGTTACTGTGACTTCTTGCAAGGAATGTCATACAGTACCTAGGTTTTTGTTGTACTGAAGTTTTGGCAACTGCGCGATCAAAAACAGGAAGTTGACAACTGGGAAGTAGGGTAAGCGCTTTGTTGTGATGTATATCTGGAAAGAGAAAGGTAAGAAAAATCGATGACTTCTTCCCAAGGCACAAGACCGCAGAACACATGTTCAAATGGAAAGCTTCCATTTTCTTTCAGTTTGCTCTTCAGGCTACCGAAAACAGGGAGGGTTCAGCATTAATTTGCTGCCTGCAGAGTTAAATGTAATACCACCGACCCCTGCAAACATAAAAACCTATATAAAAACGAGCCCTTTTGGGAAGGGAACAATTTTGCTTGGAGATGAGCAGTTACTTTCCCCTCGAATCCTCTTCATGTCATTCACAAAGGGAGAGGGAAAAGGATGGGACGTGTCGCAGAGCGGTCTCCTTGCTAGCTGCGGCGCACATAGTACAGTCGGGGATACCCGGCCATCGCCCTCCCTCCCTCAACTCCCCGGGGGGCAAGGCAGCGCTCTGGCTGGGAGCCCTGGCTCTGGTCAGACTGCCTGCCTCCCGCGCTCGCCCGTGTGGAGCCCCGGGGAAGTCATCAGCCTCTGAGCCTCGAGTTCCTCACCCGATGATGGCATGGTTCACGGTGCTGCTGAGATGATGGCACGTCACCCACAGCCGGGGCTGACAGGGCTTGGCACGAGGGGAGTGCTCACAAAATGTTAGCTGCTACTTAGTTTCTTAGCTTTTGTCCAAAACCCAGGGGGGCGTATAGCTTTCGTATTTTACAGATTTTAGAAAGGTCATAGAGGGTCTAGGCTTACAGCCTATCATCAAAGTCATCAGTATTTCTGCAGCAAAACATGACTATTCACTGAAGTATAAACAGCCTTATGTCAGTTCGGGACGAGTTTCGCCACCAAATGAGATCTGGCACCAACCTGGAGAAAAACCTTTCAGCTTGCAGAGGTTTTTGGAAGTCAGAATTGCAGAAGACAGTCTGTGGCCCCAGATTATGGTTGTGATTACTGTCAGCCACGAGGGAAGCATCTTTGGGCCCCAAGGATCAATGCCATCACTTAGCAGCAGTTCAAATAAAAACCCCAGATAAACCTAAAACTGATCTCCTACAGATAAGAGTATCTCACTTTTTAAGGAACCGTGGCAAACACGGTATTACCTGATTCCCATGGCCTGAATCAGGCAGGGAAGGTGTGATCATCCTATCACTCATGGGAAACTGGAACTCAGGAAGGGAGGGGGCTTAAGAGAATGGAGATTCTGGGATTAGAACCCAGGCTCTCCCAATATTTTAGCAAGTGATCTGCTGTCTGGGCCAAATCTCTGCAGGGACCATCCATCTCCTGCCACTCCACTCCATACTTGAATCATTGACCTTATTCAGTGGGTTGTGGATGCCAGCCGCCTCCAGGTAGGCTGTGATCTCATACAAGAGCGTGTTGTCTTCTTTGGGGTAAGGAAGCGAAGGGTCCTGATAGTGGGCTTCAATATCTGCCAGGAGAGCCCTACGCGAGGAAAAAACAAAACAGAACAGGGATAAACGTTAGAGATGAACACAATTCATACAACAGTTAACACAGGCTATGATGTGATCTTTCCGGGCCTCGGTTTCATCTGTAAAATGAGGCCTTGATCCTCCTAATTCTCAATTCCCATACCTGTGATTGGTTGTTAAGTGGAAAATGTGACGTAGAGTATTTTATCTTTTGGAGTTAAATCGAATGCTTTTGCCATTCCAATTTTTATGAACTGACTGAACTGTTTTTAATAACTGCTTTATCAAAAGCGCTGACTTACTGACTGGCAAAAAAAGATTACTTATTTTTAAGTAGAGGCTGGGAATGAGAGCAAGTTGCTGGGGAGGTGGAGGATATGACTGTACTTCAGGACGTGTGCCCACAGCCACTCGTGGTAATTAGCACACTTTGAATAGCCCTCCGGATGATCAGTGACTCAGTCCTCCGGAAATCTAGGTGTGGATTTTGGTAACAGTTGCTTTCTCAATCTGTGCAAGTCCTCAGCACAATGTCTGATGTGTCCTAAGTGATCAATAGATGTTGACTAAATAAATGAATCCATCAGTAATGAGTGAGTGAGAGAGAGAGAAGACCAAGGGACAAGACTGAGGAAAGGGGCTTATACGACAGATTTGGTTATCCCTGGGAAGGAAGGCTCTAAATTCAGAGAGCCTTCTTACCTGAAAAGGTCGTAAAAGGGTAAATACTGAAGAAATTGGGGTGCTAATGGATAATGAATAATCCAGGCCCCTAGGTGGCTGTTTCGAATGCCGGCACTTACTTATTGAGATTCTCCAGAGCGGCTGCCAGATGTTTGGAGTCAAACCGACAAGAATAATTGAGTTCATTGGCAATCTGTTGTCTCAGAATCTGCATCTGTCCCACCTGGGAACGAGCAAGAGGAAGAAGAGGGAGAACACACAGTGCTTCCAGGTGACAGCGAGGAGGCAAACACGAAGATGACCATTTTCTACTGGAAGGATCACCATGTTCTACAGGAAAATCTAAGGATTTCCTGGACTGGTTCTGTGGCTAAGACCAGTGTCTTCCCTGATGGAGCACAAGGAACGTCTGGATAGACTCCTGTATGCCAACCTCAAATATCCCTGAAGTCTAATATTATACGAAGTGACATGAATGGTCAGTTGTTCACATATTAAAGGTGTCTGTTTTGAAGCTCTATTTATGATCTTTTGAAATAAGTTCTCCAAGCTTAGTAGCTGCTAACGAGAAGTTAACTTCCTTCATTTGTCCTAAGCTGAACTTTCTTGAGTCCCAACGACGCCATTTCACTCTGTTTTTCTAAAATTTGGTGACTATAAGCCTAGCCACATCGCCCAGAATTACAGATCATGTAACAACCTCGGTTATAAAATAAACTATATAAAATCTTCCAAAAAGGCCCTTCTAACAATGATAACCTCTCATCTAAGGGTTCCTAACCTTGTTCTGGTACCTTGGACCTCTTTGGGAATCTGGTGAAGCCTATTGACACTGTCTTAGAATAATTCTTTTCAGTGTGCAAAATAGGGGCCTGGCTGGCTCAGTAGAGCATGTGACTCTTGACCTTGGGGTTGTAAATTCGAGCTCCACGTTGGGTGTAGAGATTACTTAAAAATAAAATCTTTAAGGGGCGCCTGGGTGGCTCAGTTGTTAAGCGTCTGCCTTCGGCTCAGGTCATGATCCCAGGGTCCTGGGATCGAGCCCCGCATCAGGCTCCCTGCTTGGCGGGAAGCCTGCTTATCTCTCTCCCACTCCCCCTGCTTGTGTTCCCTCTCTCACTGTGTCTCTCTCCGTTAAATAAATAAAATCTTTAAAAAAAAAAATCTTTAAAATAAAATAAAATAAATGTGCACAATAAAACATACAGGATAACAATGGAAGCCAGTTGTAACAAAGTATAATTCTCAAACCATTAAAAGACGAGATCTGCAATACAGAGTTATGTCAGCATGGCAGATTAAGCACGACATTTCCGAGTAGTGATGAGCATAAATGATATCTGGAGATGTCTATAACCCCTGTCCGGTGATAGGAAACTATCTTTGGGTCAGGTCTGGGACAGAGTTCAGATTGTTCCAACAAGTTCAATTTGTTGGCATCATAAAGTCAAAAGTAAATTCTTTTTGTGCCCGTGAATTTCTTCATTCCTATTCTAGGAAAGCTGTCCCCAAAAGATTAGCAAGAGGGAGAGGAGGAATCGGAGGGAAGACTGTTTTATGATGCTAGTAACAGTGAGGGAGAAATGGACACAGTGGTTGGGAGCAGAGAAAAGTTAAAAAAAGAGTGGCCTTCTCTAAGAGCAAAGAAAAGATCTTTAGATAAATGGAACCTGTAACACTTAAAAGTGTTTTAAAACACCTCGGATGTGTTACTTTTGACCACTATTCTTACTAGATTATTATTCTACTTACGTGAAGAAAATAAAATTTAAAAAATGTTCTCATAAGAAACCTTTTATTAATAGAAAAATATTATTATTGAAAAACTGGAATAGGGCAAGGCCAAGAAAATAGTGGGTTTCCTCAGGCCACTCAATAATGTCCTTCCAAGCTTTTATCTGGCCCATGGACCCCTTGCTGAATTCTAGATACTCTATGTCCAAGATTCCCTTGAAAATACCAGTCTAGGAAAGGAAGCAGAGATACGGGCAGTTTAACCTAACTTGCTCTTCTCTAAAGCATATGCAGTCTCCGTGACCACCGTTTCCTCTCTGGTGCTCACTTACTACAAGCCATTGCTAAGGTTCTGGAGGCTGAGCAGCCTGGGAGCCGGTGCACTCCATCTACCCATTTGCTGGCTAGCTCGAGAGGTCTTCGGACTGTCCGTCCTTCTCCAGCTCTCTGGGTAGCGCTGCCCAGCACAGCAGCCAGAGCTGCGTGGGGCTCTTTAACCTTAAGCTGATTAAAATGAATAAAAGTTAAAATCCAGTTCCTCATTCCCACAAGCCACATCGTAAATGCTCAATAACTACATGAGGCTAGTGGCTGTCATCAGACAGCGCAGAGTATTTCCATCGCTCTTCCAGATTAGCTAAAGACAAATGGACAAATCTGTCCTTGAGGGCTTTATGTAAAGATCACGGACTTAGACAAATACTTGGTTATTGCTGAATTACCAGCAATTACAACTCACAGAGGTCTGTACTAGCCCCTGGGGAACCTCTTTGAAGCATCTCTGTAATCCCCTCAGCCTCCCACAGAACTGAGACTCAGGCCTGTCCAGCCTCAGGCAATTCTCTGCTCCTCCTAAAGGCTTTCCAGCAATGAGAAACAGCCTGAGCAGCTCTCAGTATCCGGCAATCATGCGGCTAAGGAGTGTTAGGCGTCCGTAACAAGAGGACACCCAGCAGAGTCAAAGGCTCTGGGTGTTACCTATTCTCAGTTTCCAAATTAAAAAAAAAAGTCACTGCAATTATGGGAAATATCTTGTGAATTTGGCTGAGGCACCATCAGTACTATCTCCATGAACAACTAATATAATTGAGAACAAGAGAATGGAACTTCCCCAAATTCCCACAGCAGCCTAGACTTTTCTTGTGGTAGGTGAGACTTTTAACCATGAATTGGTTTTCCACCAGGACACCTACTCTTTCCTACTGTTCTGTAAGTGGGCTTTCTGAGGAGGCAGCGAGTATTTCCTTTAACTCTGTGTCTCACAGCAAGTGACGATGCTTTGCACGTAATGAGTGTTCAGCAAAGCGGTGTTGAGTGTCTTGGATCATCACACGATGAGAGGAAGACACACAGAAGACACAGAGGGTCCCCGGAGCTGACACTACGGTGTGAAGGCAGGAAAGCAGGTAAGTGAATTCTAAAGTAACTCCGATTTCCATCCAACAAGTTAATCTCATTTCACTTTCTTACTCATTTCTAAATTTAGACAAGAGTGTTCTATTCATGGTGTGAGGATAACTTACGTCCCAGAGAACTTGGCTTTCTAACATCTGTGCAGACCCAAGAGGGGAGAGAGACAATGTCCTGTGCTAACACCTACTTGGAGCAGATCGGAGCTGTACACTGACAGAGGAGCTCATTAAATAAACCTGTTACGTCAGGATGGAGCACCACCGAGGGAGGAAGATTTCCATTTTTTTGTGTGAAAGCACTTCTTGCCCGAAGTCATTAAAAAAAAAAAACCAAAAAACGGTTCTCTTTGGTGAAAGGAGAATGACAGGCCAATCAACGAAAAACACAGTCAAGAACAGTTCCAGAATGGATGATAAAGGACAACTAATTTAGAAATAACGATAAACTGAAGTGTTGTATGTTTGCTTTGATGACAAAAGAAGCATGGCTTTCTCTGGGTAACAAAGTTACAAGAAAATAATTTAAAAAATACAGTATTGATTTTCACCCTCTCTCAACATACCTTCATGATAGCCTCGAGATAAGATGTCCAAATCTTCTGTGTTTTGGCAATGGCGGAAAAATAAATTTTATTCGAATTTGCTGAAAGGTTAAAATATAATTTTCTGTTTAGTAAAAATGGAAAAGCTAGTGTTACCTCCATCTCAGGCTACTTTCAGAACACTTACCTACTATGCTTTTTAGGGGGCTGACAGCATTCATGAGAGTTTTCAAAGTATCCTGTACAGTTCTGTCTCTCAGGATAATTTTCTGAAACATACTGAGGAAATTCTAAAACAAGAAGACACGTAAGGAACTAAATAATAATGATGAATATAAATATAAATAAATATAATGAATACAGTAAATAATACTTAACTAAAGTGCTATACAGAACACAGCCTGGCCTAAGTCACAAAATGCTATAAAGGGTAACAGGGAAGAAGCAACTTCCAGTTCCTGTTAGAAACACCCCCTGCTCGGAGGAGCTGGTTTCAGAGAGAGTCTCAACTTCCTCACATGAAACTCCCCAAACCAGTCTACACATAAAAATACTGTGCTGGCCAAAGAAATTCTAGTTTATGCTCAGTTCTCATCTACCTGACAAGAAGCATGTATGTGTGTCTGGTGTCAGTACAGGAAAGCATGAAAGAAAAGCTAAACGAGCTCCTCGCCCCTCTCCCAGGGCAGCGGGAAGCAGGCACGGAAGCTGGAAGGCTCACCTGGAGCTCTCTGACAATCATGAAGCACAGAAGCCTGTCTAACCCGTTCAGACCAAAAGTCCCCAAGGTGGTCTGGATTTCTGAGAAGAGGCGGCTGCTGGTTACTTCTTGGTGAGTTTTCATATCGTACCAAGTGTTCAGCTGGTCAATGTGACACGTCATTCTAAAAGAAAAACAAACACTCAAAACCCAAAAGCAGCTCAGAATGAGTTCATCCTGAGGAGATGTGGGACGCAACAGGGTTTGGGCATCAGCTGTGAGGAACGACGGTTACGTGGTCTGTTTAATAACCTCTGCATCTCGGCACCCAGGGTATCTCATGGTGAATGCCCAACGGCCAGGAAGGCAAAATTCAGTGAAATCACCTTTTCCTGCCCTATGGCAGGTCACCGGTTTGTCTCACTCATTTCCACTGAGTCGGGCTGTTGTTTGGAGCTGAGCAGAGAGGACGAGGTTGGATTTGGTTGTCAGGCTGGAAGACGTGAGAGCCCAGTTTTCTCTCCACAGGATCTTTCTTAGATTCCCAGAGACCGGGCCGTAAGAGTCTTGTGTCATTTCCATTTTGATAAGAAAGGAACTTCAAATCCTGCTGCCCTATGGAACATTTGTGACTATGACAACACAGCCATTTCCTCTTTCCTCCCGGTTCTGGTCACCAACCAGTGATTCCTTTCAGACTTAAGAGTGTGCTGACAGCAATGATAACAACCGACAGTATTTACTGAGCACTTCTTAGATGTCAGGTTCTGTGCTAAGACCTTTTCCTTTTCATCCTCATCACGGCTCTGTGATATTCAAGCTGTGTGACCCTCATTTTACAGATGAGACTACTTAGTGAGGCCTGATTCCAACACCACATCCTTAACCACCATTTTACTGGCTCTCAAATGCTGGCACAGGGGCCTTAAATCACTGTTGGGTGGGTTCAAAATATATGCCCAGATCCCATTCCTGGGGTTTGGGTAGGTCTGTGGTGGAAACCCAGCCTCTGAAATTCTAGTAAGCTCCACGGAGGATATGCTCCCAATTCTAAGAGCCAGGACATCTCTTTACTGAAATGAGGCTCGGGAGAAGAGGCTTATATTTGGAAGGAAATGGGAAGAACGAGATTTCCAGAACTGCATTCTACTTTCAAGCTTCGAAGTATCCTGCTCTTGTCACCCAGTGCTGGCACTCTGAATGTGTCACTTGAGAGGCACCCAGTGTTGATGAATCAGTCGGTAATATCCCAATGCTTAGTCCTCTCTGCAAGTCTTAACATGGCACTAGATGGAGAGTCTTCTAGAAGGGCTTCAGTGACCCACCCTTGGGTACCAAGAAAGCAGGAATTATAAAACATTTTGGGTCATTTACTCTTTTTCCATGAGTCATAGACAAAACTCATTTGTGCCTGAATTTTTGGAAGAAGTTTACATATAGGGTGTTAAGTTGCATAACTTTTGAGAGACCAAATAAGCTGGAATTTGAAGGCAGTACAGAAGAGCCATGTCATAAAGATATTCAGCTTACACAAATCCAACAACACATGCGCTGCTGGACAGAGAAGAGAAGTCACCTTTCCCTGGGTAATCACACCAACCACTCCACTCAGGGAGCGTGCGCACAGGGCTAAACACGAGACAGAAAACAGGAGCCTGCTCTTCCCTCAGCTGGGCTTAGTACCAACTGCCTCGTCAGAAGCTCAACAGAAAAAGGCGGAAAACTAGACGTAAAGACAGAAGCAGTGTGCAAGTCTCTCCCATGGTGCCCACCTAAAATATTCTTAAGGGTGGTTTGATTATAATGAGATGTTCACCCATGTGACCATATATGAACTGTGACCCACTGCATGCAGAGCTGTGCAGCCTGCCCTTGAATGGCACAGTGTTTAGGAGTCGGGCCCCGGGGTCAGAGGCTACCATTTAGACCCAGACCTTGGATAAGTGACTTATCTTTTCTGTGCCTCAGTTACTTCTCTTTAACATGGGAAGAATAACAATACCTCAGAGATTGCTGTGATGTGTAAATGAAGGGATGTGTATGAAGGGCTGAGAAGTGTGTACAAGGTAAGTGCTAGAAAAGTGCATGGGTGTGCAGGTAATCTTCAAAGGTCTTGTGACAAGTGCAAGACTCAGTGACGGGAATGGGGCACTGTGCCACAATTACAAAGGTACAGATGAGCAATCTGTAATCAAAAAAGTTTTCATATGCCAGGGGGTCCACGGGCCCAAGTGAGTAGGACAGTAGTTGGAAAGCAAGAGGAGTACAAAACTAAAAGGTGGCTGAACAGACCTTAGATTTATCTTAACCTCTATTTCCTTGGACCGGGTCTCCTCAGGCACACTGCGGAAAATACCCCGTCTCAGAAAGTGACTCTAATAAACCCATTAGAATTGATCCAAGTGTGGTAGGAACAAGGGTGTGATCTGAGGAAAATGTTCAGAGACTTCTATTGTCCACCGTGTTCAAGGCCCAGTGGAATTCAGATACACCTACTTGGGGTCTGTGATCCTCAAGATTTCTCTGCAGAGTCGACCGATAAATGTTACGGACTCGTCCACAGGGGTAAACTTTGGTATTGGAATATGAGTAGACTGGTACATACTCTGCCAATCCTGAATCTAGAAACCAAACCAAACCGTAGGTATTTAGTACAATTAGCCCTTGAACAACATGAGGGCCAGGGCACTGACCCCCACCACAGTTGAAAATCCACATGCAACTTTTGATTCGCTTAAAACTTAACTACTAAAAAAAACCCCAAAAAACCCCAAAACAAAAAACAATAACAACAAAAAACTTAACTACTAATTAATAGCCTACTGTTTACCAGAAAAGCCTTATCAATAACATAATTAACACATATTTTGTATATGTATTATATACTGATTCGTACAACATAAGCTAGAGAAAAATGTTAAGAAAATCACAAGGAAGAGGAAATATATTTTACAGTACCACACTGTATCTATCGGAAAAAATCTGTGTATAAATGGACCCTCGTGTTCAAACCCATGCTGTTCAAGGGTCAGCTGTACCTCTTTGATAAGATTACCTAGTTATTCTTTTTCCACGTAGTTTTACAAATATAATGTTGCATAAACAGTGACAATAAATGCTCCTTGGTTTTGAAGAGGAAACTTAAAACTGTATTAATAGCTCCCAGAAATGCCACATGTAACATTTATAAAAAAGAAATATTTGTGACAAGCGAAGTGACTGAGAAGTGAGAAGAGACACAGGCATTTCTGGCTTTCTGTCTTTAAGTTAACCTGTATCGATGTAATAATAAAATTCCAAAATATCATAAGGCTGGAAGATACTTAATCTATTAAGATTCCAAATGAAATCTTGTGAGTTCCCTAATTAAAAACTTACTCCTTGTCAACTACTGACCAAAATCAAACTTCCCTGAAGGTACTCTGAAGGTATTCGTGACCATCTAATGCTTACTGATTCTTAGTAACTATTTAAGTAAACTTTCTTGTTGGCATTTCTGAGGTTTGGAGCATGTATTTAATTTTCTTTTTAAGATTTATTTATTTTAGAGAGACAGCGAGAGAGAGCAAGAGCAGAGGGACAGAGGGAGCGAGAATCTGAAGGAGACTCCATGCTGAGCGTGGAGCCCGACGCAGGGCTCGATCTCCCAACCCTGAGATCACAACCTGAGCCGAAACCAAGAGTCAGAGGCTTAACTGCACCACCCAGGCGCCCCCTTGGGGCATGTATTTTAAATGTCAGAACAACAAATGTAGTCAAGAATTTTCAAAATTTAATTAGATACCTTTGTTCTTAAGAAGTTATTACACTCTTGTTCCACATTATAATTTATAATACGAGAAACTTCTTCCTGCCAAATCTTCAGACCATAAATGTTGACATAGTCCTGTATGTATTCAAAAGAGCGATGGAATCCATCCATGGTAGCCCCCAACTCTTTCAGCTTGGGCATCAATTCACTTGACTGTGCAAAAGGGGAAACACAAATCTATTACACTGGAGTAGATGGTCAACCACTAATATCTACATTAGACTTTAAATGAGACGCCTACTGGGAGACAACAACGATAGTTGAAGACAGCTTTGGAAATACTCATTTCCTACCTCAACCAGGATGAGTGGCAACTTATGTCAGACATTCAGCAAAGAAGAGGTTTCATTCATTTGGGAAGGAAGCCTCATACAAAAGAATATAAAAAATGAAAGTTGACGACTTCTCTCACGTCATTTGATGAATATATATATAACCTTAAAATACTTAAAATAGTTTAAATTGAATTTACTGGGGTGAAAAGTACCCTAGATATAAATTTTAGGCCCATTTTTTTTTCCTCCTGAGAAAAATGAGCATATTCTTTAACAGATCAAAGAACATAAAAAATTACAGGCTTTATAGTTCCTATGTGCCTTAGGGTTAGCATATTCTTCTAACTTTAAGAAGTAACTCTGAATCGCAGACATCAGTTCAATTCTTAAAATTGGGGATCAACAGGTGACAGGAAAGGGCTGGTTTTGGAAAGGATTTTCTTATTGTACAAACAGATTACAATATGGGATTGAAAAGCACATTGGTCACTTGCACTGAACATCATATTTTAGATATGTGTTAGGAGGAAAGGTCTTGTTCCTGATAGTTAGAAATAGTGTGCTCATCCATTCTGCAAGCTGGGCAGAGAGAAAGGACAGACCCATCTGGTACCTTGGCTCGGGGGTTGAAGATCAATCCCTTATGAAGAGCAAAAGCAACGCGTTTAACTAGCTCCTTCCTTATTCCATCTTCCAGTAACTGTTTTGGATCTACCTGTGTGCAAATTAAAAAGCAATGAATGGCAGTGAGGAAAAGTTCTGTCGTGAAGAAATCCAAAGGAAAGACGGTTTCCAGAATCTGTGGGGGAGCCCTCTCCTACCCCATTTCTCAATGACTGGGACTTTTCTCCTTTCCTGTCCCTCTGATCTTGTGCAGCTTGGACAGAATGATTAAACCTGTAACTCTTTAAGACTCGGCTGACCGCAGTAAAATTCATGATTTTACAACATGACTTCCCAAGATGGTGGGTCTGAAAAGTTTTAAATTGTCTCTCATTTTTTACGTCATTTCATTAAAAGTAAAAAGTGTCTTTTCTCCGCACCAGGAGGAAGGGTGGAATGTAGGGCCTGCCCTTGAATTCAGTGCATGCCTTTCTTCCCCATGTCACCTCAGGGCATCTCCAATCCCGTGAGCAAACTGAAGCTTGCAAACAGATTTAACAATTCTCTTTTCTTTCAGCATTCTTGGAATGCTGTTTGTAATTAGGGAGATAAAATGGGAAAGCAAATCTGCCATGGAACTCTATAAACTTATTTTACTGGTTCTTTTTTCTGTAATGAGAAAGCATTTGTTATTCCCTAAAAGACTGTCTCCTATCATATCCATAAAACATCAAATAGTTTGAACATAATCCTTTGAATTCCCTGAGACTTGTCTCTTGTACTTTTAATTTGTAAAATGAACCATTATTTTAAAAAGTCATAAAGACAAATGGATGGGTTCCATCTGGGTTTGATTATATTTAAACTTTAAGAACGACAATTGCAATGAAAGTTGCACAAAATACAAAAGCCAGAGAAACATGTTGAGCTACATCATGACTAAGTAATCAGCAAAATTCAGACTGGAAAAAACAACAGGTCAAAGCCTGTGGGTTCCACTCTGGAAAACAGTATGGAGGGTCCTCAAAAAGTTGAAAACAGAGGTACCCTACAACCCAGCAATTGCACTACTGGGTATTTACTCCAAAGATACAAATGTAGGGATCCGAAGGGGCACATGCACCCCAGTGCTTATAGCAGCAATGTCCACAATAGCCAAACTATGGAAAGAGCCAAGATGTCCATCAACAGATGAATGGATAAAGAAGATGTGGTGTGTCTATATATATATACAATGGAATATTATGCAGCCATCAAAAACCGAAATCTTGCCATTTGCAACAACGTGGATGGAACTAGAGGGTATTATGCTAAGCGAAATAAGTCAGTCAGAGAAAGACATGTATCATATGACCTCACTGATATGAGGAATTCTTAATCTTAGGAAACAAACTGAGGGTTGCTGGAGTGGTGGGGGTTGGGAGGGATGGGGTGGCTGGGTGATAGACATTGGGGAGGGTATGTGCTATGGTGAGTGCTGTGAACTGTGTAAGAGTGATGAATCACAGACCTGTACCTCTGAAACAAATAATACATTATATGTTAAAAAAAAAGGAAGAAGATATTAGGAAGGGAAAAATGAAGGTGGGGGGGGAATCGGAGGGGGAGACAAACCATGAGAGACTATGGACTCTGAGAAACAAACTGAGGGTTCTAGAGGGGAGGGGGGTGGGGGGATGGGCTAGCCATTGTTTGCATATAACACCCAGTGCTCCATTTAATACGTGCCCTCTTTAATGCCTGGTGATGGGCATTAAAGAGGGCAGGTATTAAATGGAGCACTGGGTGTTATATGCAAACAATGAATCATGGAACACTACATCAAAAATTAATGATGTAATGTATGGTGATTAACATAACATAATAAAATAAAATTAAAAAACAAAAAAGGCTGTGGGTTCCTCACCAGATAAAGGAAAGAAAGGAATGGAGGAGAAACCTGAAGATTAAAAAAGACTTAAAAGATACATTTTTTTTTTTAATTTATTTCTATTTTTTTTAGAAGATTTATTTATTTTAGAGAGAGCGCATGCGTGTGCCAGTGGGGGAGGGGCAGAGGGAGAGAATCCTCAAGCAGACTCCCCGCTGAGCGTGGAGCCTGACACGGGGCTGGGGCTTGATCCCAAAGCCCAAGAGATCAGGACCTGAGCTGAAATCAAGAGTTGAAGCTTAACAGACTGAGCCACCCAGGCACCCCTAACATTTTTTTTATTTTATTTTATTTTATTTTATTTTTTTAAAGATTTATTTATTTATTTATTTGAGAGAGAGAGAATGAGAGAGAGAGCATGAGGGGGGGAGCGGGAGAGGGAGAAGCAGACTCCCCGCCGAGCAGGGAGCCCGATGCGGGACTCGATCCAGGGACTCCAGGATCATGACCTGAGCCGAAGGCAGTCGCTTAACCAACTGAGCCACCCAGGCACCCCTAACATTTTTTTTAAATGTAGTGTCCAGAGAAATTTACTTTTGGATAATAAAACTCTAAATGGAGAGACTGAGATTAGATCAGGGCACGTGAGCAGGATCCTGGGGTAGGAGCTGGGAAATGATATTTCTTGACTTAGGTGGTGGTTGTAATAATCTATTAAAGTACACAAGTGTTTCTACAGCTCTCAGTACCTGTGCCCTATTTTATGATAACAAATTATAACTAGATATCATCAATAAGGAAAAAAAAATCAAAGAAGTAAAATGAAGTTTCCGAAGAAATACTCCTTGTAAGAACAGATTTGGTGAGAAAGAGTTAAATGTTTTCATGAATTTAAAGGTCTTAAATGGCCCTTCCAATTCTTCCAAGACTGTCACCAATGTATGGCATGCCTGTAGCTTAAAGAAAGCCCCCTTCCGACAGCCCCTTCCTTCACGCTTCCATCCCTTCCTCTGAAGTTAACAACAGTTAATTAACAGTTTTCATACGGATCTTCCAGACCTTTCTCTACTAATTTCTCTACGTATTGTCCTTAATACACATTTAATTTTAAAAATCTAAATGGGACCATAATACGCGTGCATGCGCGCGCACACACACTACACACACATACACGTTGTTCTGTAACTTGCTTTTTCCACTTAGAGTTTTAGAAATCTTCCAGTGGCAAAAGCTTTTTGAATGGCAGCAGAGCAATCTACACTGGAAACGCACCATGATATATTCAGCCTTCTGAGTGATAAATGTCTAGATGATTTCTATTTTTTAAATTTTTATTTATTATTTTTATTTGTTATTATTTTTGAAGATTTTATTTATTTGAGAGATAGAGAACATGAGAGGGGATGGGGCAGAGGAAGAGGGAGACTCCCTGCTGAGGAGAGAGCCTGAGGCGGGGCTCGATCCCAGGATCCTAAGATCATGACCTGAGCCGCACACACCCCCCTTTTTTAATTATTCTTTTTTAAGTAGGCTCCATGCCCAGCGTGAAGCCCAACGCGGGGCTTGAAATCACCACCCTGAGACCAAGAGTCGGATGCTTAACTGACTGAGCCACCCAGGCGCCCCTCTATTCTTTTTAAAATTTTTTTGGCCATCTGTAACAATGCACATTTACACATACATCTCTGTGTGTATCTTACTTGTTTTAAGTCATATGGATTAAAGTCAACTTACACTTTTTTTTTTAAGTAGGCTCCACGTCCAATGTGGAGCTTGAACTCACAACCCTGAGTTCAAGAGTTGCATGCTCTATGGACTGCGCCAGCCAGGTGCCCCAACTTATACTCTTTACAAGTGTCTGAAATAGATGCTTAACATTTGAGGGTTAAAGACTAGTGAGGGCTACAGGATCCCTTACAGAAAGCCCTGAGTGGTTAGATTGGCAGAGACAGTCTACTGGGTTGAGTGTGGTCAAGATGATATTCCCCCTGTTCTCATCTGAAAGACTGTGGCAAAAGATCTGCATTTTTCTTAATCAGCTGTCCTCTGATAATTATTGCTAATTATTAGGTTTTACTACATCCTTCCTATACTGGTCATTTTGCATGTAAGACACTTAATCTGGTCCTAAGATTTATTACCACTTTACAGATTAGTAAGAAGTGATAACCTGCAAGTCTACTCTCTGCATATCAACTGAATTAAACTGGCACCAGGCCTAAAGTATGTTCAGTGGATTCTATTAATTTTCTAGGGGCACAATGGGGGTGCCTGGGTGGCTCATTCAGTTAAGCATCTGCCTTGGGCTCAGGTCATGATCCTGGGGTCCTGAGATCGAGCCCAGAGTCAGGCTCCCTGCTCAGTGGGGAGCCTGCTTCTCCCTCTCCCCACCCTCTGCTCATGCTCTCTCTCACTGTCTCTCTCTCTCAAATAAATAAAATCTGTACAAAAAATAAAATACCACTATCTTTTTTAAAAAAATTCTAGGGGCACAACAGTATTTCAGCATACCTGCAGAAACCACACACTAAAGTTCCATTCCTATTTAGGTTCATTTCCTATTATTTTCTTGGGTTTTAGTAACACAAATGTTAATCTGGCAATTCAATAGATACACATTTAAAAAAAAAATCGGAAACATGTAGATTCTAACTGATATCAGATAAATGAAAAATAAAAGCACCGTGAACCCTGTGCATGGGCATATCACTAGTTATCATAGGATTACAAATGAAAACAGCATTGAGATAACACTTTATACTCTTTGGGAGAGCCAAAATTAGATTGTGGAACTAACAAGTATTGGGAAAAATGTGGGCAGACATTTCATGAAACAGTCGTTTCAGAAGGCAATCTGGTGGTGTTGAGAGAAATTAAGTATAAACACACCTTAAGGCCCAGTGACCCAACTCCTGGGAAGGCAGATTTAGGAGAAATTCTTTCACGGTGTAAGTAGAGACATGTTCAGAGTGGCCTGTAATAATGGGGAGTGTTGGAGTGAAAACAGACAATATGGGTGTCTGTGCCTCGGGGAATGGTTAAGTAGAATGTAAAATTCTATGCAGCAGTAAGAAGTAACCAACTGCCCAACTCATAGCAACACAAATAAATAAATCAAACATATGCACACATAAAGTAACACCTCATGCTTAAAATGCAGATACTAGCCTCTCTGGGGATAGAAATGGAATATACAGCGTGGGTGCTACTGGGGATGGGAATGGCTGTGGGCGTCCAGATGAGAAAGAAAAGATGAAGAGAGGAGCTTGCATGCATCCGTGATGACAATGGCCAGACAATGACAATGGGGTAGGATTACCGCAGCTCTCTGCACCTGAGATGCAATATAAAAATACTAAAAGGAAAGAAGGGTGGGAGAGAGTGAGCCAGCTGTCTGGCCAAGGGAATCGAACCATTTTGTTTTGTTATTACGAAAATTCAATTAAATGGATTTTTCGTAGATTTAACTAACTCCTGGGTATGGATGAAAAATTTTTTGTAGATTTAACTAACTCCTGGGTATGGATGAAAAATCAGGATTATAATGCTCTCTCTTCCTCCATCAATAAATGAGTAAAGTGAAGATCAAGAGCTGAATGTGAAACAGCAGGGGACACAAGATGACGTCATTCCCTGTTCCCCATGGGAGAGCCACCACAGTAATCCAAACAAAGAGTCTATGAGGTCACATGAACCAGCACGAAAGCCGTTACCTTGATGATGCCAACCAAAGTTGTCTTCATCATTAAGATGCCTTCAGTAAAAATGGAAATAGCATGAGTGAGCTTGGCAACCTTTAACAAAGAAAAAGAAGTTAATTAAGTATTTCTGATAAAAGACCCATCGTTTCTACGGGAAGTGAAAATAATTGGCTGATAGTCCTGGATGAACCAAGACAGCAGGAATGACATGTCCCGGTCAGAAATGAGGCGCCGTGATGGAACCGAGAGACCACTGGTAGCCAGCCACGCTGGGAACGGGGTCAGCAGACATGAAATCATTCTTTAAATGCTGACCAATCATTTCCCCTTCTTTGGGCCTCAGTTTCTCATGCATAAAAGGCAGGATTCCATAAGATCGATGGTCCTTTCCACATAGAAAAGGCTCATCAAGACCCTAACAAGGTAATCTCCCCTTTCCTGCGTTCTACTTTTTTTTCCCCAAGCAACACAAGGAGACATAGATAAGGTAGACCAATGCTGTATTTTTGAATGTGCATAAATACATAAATTCAAAGCTTGAAAAATCCAAATTCCTGATGTAATTTTTGGAGTTGTGTCAGAGAGGAGGTAAAACTGACCCTGGGATGAAATGTAATGACAGTGGGCTTCCTATTGTCAATTTCCACTTGATTTCACGCTTTCACATCTTTTAAGTTTAGGGGGAAAGAAAAGCAGAGGTATTTGGAAAGAACAACCCCTGAGGCTGCTCGACTACTGAGTAGGCTTTAAAGTCTGGCTGGAGGAAATGGCTAATGGAACCCAGATGACTTTGCTCGACTGTGAAGAGTCTGGGCAATCTAGCCCGAAGCGAAGAAGGGCTGATTCGCCAGGACTGTTCAGGTGAAAAGTGACCAGCTGAACTCCACTTCCTCTGAGGACACTCAGGCTGGCGAGGCCTTAAGTAACTCCGGGACCAGGTAACAAATGCAGGTATGGCTGCAGTAACTTGGCACAAACAGTTACACTGAGAGTAGGAAAAAACAAATGAGAATAGGTCTGGAGGTCCTAGGGATATGGCAGGCGACACAGACCTGGGACACATCATGGTTTGGGTTTTAAATATCAAAAGGCAGAAGTCAAAGGGACACGCCACCTCGTATCGTGGGCCAAGCTGAGCATAGTCCCTCAGCTTGTCTTTGTCCAGGCGGGTCGGCACCTCAATGATATCGTGGGTCTGAAGCTTTATGATCTTTAGGAGAGAAGTAAACATGCTTTCTGGAATGATCTGCAAAACCTTCAGTGAAAGAGAGAAGCGGAAAAAGAGTTGACCATCTCTTTTGTTTTTCTTAGCTGATAAATGCTAGGATGGCAGGGAGACGGTACCAGTGTGTGTAAGGAGCCACTTGGCTACAGGAAGGGATGGTAAGGGACTTAACAAGAGCTGTTTGAACATCTGCTCTCAGGCACACAGCTACGTTCTTTCAAACATGAACTGCTCGCAAGATATAAAGCTAATCCTCATACACAGGGAGCAAAAAGATGTATCTTTTCCACATTACAAACGCTTCAAAGACTGAGGATCAGAGGTGTTAGTAACATGGTTACAGAGCACTCAGTATGTGACACGGGTAAATTTTAAACCCAGGTCTGCTGGGCTCCACGCTGTACCGTAAGTTACTGAAACAGGATCAAAATTCCTCTGAAAACTTTAAGTTCTAACTAGGATATATATGCCGGATCTAGATCTGGCTCTTTTACCAGCTAGCTCTGGGACTCTGTGGAAGCCAATATAATCTCTATTTCAGTTTCTGTACCTACAAAGTGGGGGTTAATATCACCAGCACTGAAAAAAAAAAACAAACAGATGTAAAAGTTCTTTGGAAGTAAAACACATCTGCGTATCCATAGTACCAGTAAGAGTAAGTTTATATTCAGATATTGCAAATTTCTGGAATCAAGTTAAGAATAAGGGAAGAGAACACAGGTATACTTTTTATAGGGCCCCAAGCATCCTTTTTGTCTTCAAATAGAAGTTAGTTTGCCAATAAAATAAATATCACCTTGATGCATTTCTTACCTTTCTCACATAGGACACCAATTCACCAGAATAATATTGAGACACACTGAGAAGATCAGGACTATTTGCTTGATTAATTCGAAGAAGGGGAAGATCAAGGGCAGAGGCAAGCTGAAAGAAAAGTAGGTATTATCTGTTTCTCCATCTCAAAAAGTCCTAGAAATCTCTCTTTCTAGGAAGAGTCTTGGGTCCTACCCAGGAGAAAGCAACAACCACCGAACTTCATCAAAGTTCATTAATAGTTTCTGACAATGATACAGTTTTTTAAGAACAACAGTCATCTGCTATGGCAGCGGTTCTCAAACTGCAGGCCCTGGACCAGCAGCACCAGCACCAGCTGGGAACTAGTTAGAGATGCTGGCTCTTGAGTCCCACCCCAGATTTACTTAGTCAGAAGCTCTGGGGGCACGGTCCAGCCATCTGTGTTGGGACAGGCCTTCTAGGTGATTCGGAGGCCCCTCGAGTCTGAGAGCTCCTGCGCTACAGGAGACAGCTACTCTTGGATGGAAATCAGACACCGTGACGGGTGGATCACTGTACTGCATCCAATCGAAGACATCACAGCATGTATGAAGTGCTGTTATTTTATGTACCACTCAGAAAGAAAGAAAATGCTGACAAGTGAACTTTGATATGCTGCCAATGATAAAACCCATCCCCAATCACAGAGATGTTTAAATAGGAAAGAAAGTGCACCTAAGAATTGAAATACAAGGTGACTCGGTCAGAAGACAGTGAGTCAATTATTTGCTCATTTATCTCGATCTGAAGTTACCTTGAGAGCAAGGGCCCTATTTGTATTGTTAACTGCTATTCCCTTATCTTTAGAGGGGATCCTAGTTTGTACCAGAGGTTCAATAAGAATTTTTTAAATGAGTAAGGGAAAGGAATTAATTCACATCTAGAGAAAAAAGGACCCACATTTTTAGTATATTGGTAGAACTTCAAAAATGTATTTTTTAACTTAAAAACTATTTTCTGTAAGACATCCAACTTATGTTAATTGAAACTTCAAATATTCATGGCATCTTTTGAAACTGTGCGCTCGTGGGAAAACTGCTAACAATTTTCAGTCTGTAAAAAGACTTAAATTACCTAACTTTCTAAAAGAATGAAATCTTGGACTGATTTCATGCATGAGGTAGTAACGAAGACCAGTTCCTCCCTAGTGACTGAGAATGTGATCTAATTGTTTCTTTGCTTACCTTCAGGAATGTAGCTCTGAGTTTAGTAACCATGGATGGGTTTACCCTTATGCTCTCTTGCATGATGGATGTGAATCTGTAAAGAGAGATCAGTGGTAAGGAGACACCCATGGTGGCCTTCATATAGGGGAAATGTTAGGCTGACCACATTACCTGTCAATTAATTGCCAAGCAAAAGAAAGGTCCCCAACGATCTGCATTGTGATCAGGACCTCCTCTTTAATGTTAATGGTTCGGATCATTTGGTGAAGAAACTTGCGAGTATCAGCAAGAAACTGACAGACTTGCAGATTTGATTCCAACTGATGAAATTCTTGAACCTGTGTCACATAAATACATTTAATTAGAAAATTCCAAATGGCTTCTGTGGTGTTTATTTTTCCCTGAAAACACTTTAAGAAAGGCATGCTACTTACTAAGAATTTCTTGGCAAAATTTCTATTTCAAATAATTTTAGAAACGTATAAGCCAAGTCATAATGTAATGCACAGGTTCCTAGGATTAGAAAATGTTCTACTCTTTTTACTGTGTATGTATATGACAGAATGAGTGGATACTTCTGTCTTCTATTTTAGCATCAATAAACACATATTAGAAAATCCTCCTGGAAGCAATCTCATTCTTGATCTCCTAAAGCACTTTTCTTTTGACTGCTGAGATTCAGTGACCCCTTACACTTGGCTTTCTGTGATGTGTGCATCTGCCTCACCTCTTTGACGATGTTTTAATCACTTCTGTATCTCCCTAGCTGCTCAATAAATATTTTAATGAATCAAAAAAAAAATCCTCTTAATTCTGAAGATTTGCAGGTTTGCTAAAAAACAGAGTAGAAGTCACATCACAACCAGGGTGCTGGCATTTCGACATTATTAAGTTCTTTTTTTGGACTCCATAAAACAAAATAATGATTCCCCAGTGTCCGAAAGTTGTTTATATTCAAGGTGCCTGGGCCATTGCCGAAATAAATAACACAAACGATAAAAAGCCTCTGACATTTAGAGAGTTGTTTATAGTTGTACTGCAGACTAAAAGATCCAGGAAACGAGCAAAATAGGGACAGTACAAGTTGGGAATTTCTGGCTAGGGAAACTGACGCACTAACAATGGAGAACTGTTTTGTGTTGCCATTAACAATAACAAACAAATCTCTCAAAAAAAAAAAAAGAGCCTATAAATGCCAAATAAAGTATTACTTCTCTCTCTAAAGATATATACTTATACCAGTTGAACAGGGTTCCAAGTAAGTATGGATGATGTTTTTTTTTTTTTTTTTTTAAAGATTTTATTTATTTATTTGACAGACAGAGACAGCGAGAGAGGGAACACAAGCAGGGGAGTGGGAGAGGGAGAAGCAGGCTTCCCGCCGAGCAGGGAGCCCGATGCGGGGCTCGATCCCAGGACCCTGGGACCATGACCTGAGCCGAAGGCAGACGCTTAACGACTGAGCCACCCAGGCGCCCCTGGATGATGTTTTAAATAGTTGACGGTTATTGTTCTCATTGAGGCTTTTATTTTTAATTTTAAACGCAGTTATAAGCATACAATTAAAATTTCAAGAGTGGGAAAATATAATAATCCTTTTTTGAATTTGAGTAGATAATATTTGAGTAGATAAAAAACGAACTATTTCTTTTTTTCCGGAAAAGAAAACATCACTTATAAGCATATGATCATTATATAACTATGGTTATGGTTGTGTATCCCTTTGTAGTTTTTCCCCCCAAACTCTTCCCTGATCTAGAAATGGTGCCTACAGTGTGATGGTGTTTTAGCTTTTGCTGCCTTAACCACAATTTCCCTGATGTTTCTATATTGTCTTCATCATTATTTTTCCAAGACTACATGTTTCTGCAAGTGGAAATGTCATCATTTTTGTTGGCATTCTCTTCATGCTGATCACTTCATTATTTTCCCAATTTTAGGACACTGGATATAATATTACAGGGAGCAGAGTATGCTTTTTGTTGCTTCTGATGAAATATTCTCTCAGAAATATTTCCAGGACCAGATTGCTGGGTGGGTCAGAAACTATGATTCATGATCCAAGCACCGCCATTTAAGAAGGGTTTTCTTACCTCCTCCAAAGCTTGTATGAGCTGCACCGTTTTCCTGCCTGCAGCAGTGGAATCATCATGATTTAAAGACAGGATTTGTTTTGAGATCTCTCTGAACCAAGCCTGCAGGTTTTCTATGAACACAGAAACAAGGAGAGACTGCTGAGACCCCAGGATTCCCATAGCTGTGGCTTTTAATCTATTCAGGAACCCTTTACAAATCTAGGTCTTGTTCACAGAGCTCTCGCTGTGCACCTGACATCGCCCTCGGAGATTCTCCACACAATAACCACCAAAATGCCTCGGGGCATATGACCTGGAACAAGAGAGGGAACTTTCTACATCAGTGGCTCAGCCTAACACCTGGCAGGTGAACACAAGTGTGCAACGGTGGGCAGAGGAGCAGGGAGGAACCGGGAAGGAAACGAAAGATGGGATACAGAGTTCCTGGGGAGGGTTTTCTGCAAAAGCGAGGATGGGGAGAGAGAGAGGCACAGGGATGGTTTGTCCCTAGGTGAGAGGACAGACATGGGCAGCAGCTTTGGGACAAAAAGGACAATGGCACGTCTTGGAGGGCAATGAGGGGCAACACGTCAGGAGTGTGAGGGATGATCTGAACAGCTGGGGAGGGAGCCATTCGCATTCACAAACCAATTTCACACCGCAGAGAAAGGGAAGGGCACCAACATGCTCTGGGGACCCTCAGTATGGCAGGCAAAGCTCGAAGCTTGTCTCATTGAATCTTCACAATTTATGGAGGTAGGAATTAGAAGGCATTTCTCAGATCAGGCAGCTGATGCCCAGGGACGTTACGGATCCCAGGCAGGGTCACGGTTATTAAATGGCAGAGCCAGGATTTTCTCACTGGTCTGGCCAGATTCAAAGGCTTTGCTCTTTTTAACTCACCAAGCTGGTTCCCTAAAGTTTTTGTTGTTATTGTTGTTGTTTTATCAATGGGATGATTTCACTTTAATAAAAGCACTTAAGGGCTTATAATCCTGTTATTTCAAGAACTGGTATGAGGGACACTAGTTGTAATTTTAAAGATTTTTTTTTTTTTTTTTTTTGGTAAGACTGAGGGACAGCTCTGGAGTAGCAGAAAGAGCACAGGGTTCAGGTCTGAGGTGCCGAGCTCGATCCAGGCTCTGAACCTTTGTTACCTTCAGTGAGTGACTACCTTTTACAGCTTGATTTCTTTACATGTAAAACAAGAATACAGATGTTTATTCACAGCATCTCAGACAAGAAACATATGTGGAAGTTCTTCCTAAGCTGAAATATGCTATATAGCCAGATAAAGTAGAAGATCTTGTTCTGAATGACCTTTGAAAGGATGTTGGGATTTATAAGAACCTAAGGGTGATTAGAACAAAGATGAATGTGCCTGATTCTCAAAAACTAATCTGGTTAGATTGTTACAGGTGGTTCCTTGTTTTCTAGACACAATGTAGTGACCTGCAAAACATGTTGCCAATTTCTATCACATGATTAAAAACACTTTTAATCTTTTCCCACTAGGAATAATAAAGTAACTTGCAAATACATTTTAGGCCAACCATTCAGCATCAAATAAATCAACAAAAGCCAAATACAGTAATCACAAGATCATACTGATTAAAAATAGTGGTTTTTTTTTTTTCTAAAAAGCTGTACAATTAAGCTTTTTTTTTTAAACAAAAAGCTATACTATTCTACTGTATAATTAACTTTATCAGAAATGAATCTCATAGTTAAACATTAAGCATTAAAAAGATAGTTTGTCGTCTTAAAAATCAGAATGGTAATTCGGGGGCATTTTGAAAGGCTTCTATCTATATAAAAATGTTAAGTGATACCATAATTTTCCTACAGATAAAATTTCCTAGAAGAAGCGGAATTAACATCATTAAAGTAAGACTTGAGCAATGTTTCAAAAAATCTGCAGGTCCCCTCTTCTGCCACTAGATGGCAGGCGCACTGGGGGGGAAGCAGCAAACATGATTAGAAGCCGAGAATCTTGCATACCATCTATGTTAGTAGTTAGTAATATTCTTGAGGGAAGTGTCCTGAGATCAGGACAGTTAGGTCCTTTTCTCCCTCCCCCCCAAATGCACATGAGCTGACACACCAGTGGTGCATACTATGGTGAAGGTGGGGGATGAATTATGACCCTATGGACTATGAACCAGAGTATAACAACCCCTCTAGCCCAATTTCATACTTCCAAAGTAAGAAACCTCAAGTCCAGAGAGGCTATGAGGATTGCCCCAGGGAGCACAAAGCTAGAGGCAGCTAAAACTAAGCTTCAGATCTTCATTAGCAACCTCCTAGCATACAATGACGACAACTAAGGACTTTTTACTCTGCTGCTTTCCAGTCATTTGTGTGTACATTTCAAACACACCAGTATTTCCTCTTCAGCAATTACCATTTTTCTCCACTCGGGTTAGGGGTTTCACTCCTGAAAAGACGTCAGCAAGCTCTGTCATCCGCTCTGAACCCTCCTTTTTGTAATGCTCCCATTTGGCTTGCTTTTCTGAAAGCATTTGCTTGAACATCTGTTGAAAGAGACAGAAAAGAATTACTTAAGAGGAAGTCCAGATTAGGCAGTTTACCAAGAAAGCCTGAGCGAAACCCAATTTATTATAAAAATATATGCCTAAAAGTAACATTACCCTGACGTCATCTCTTAAGCTGTCCTACTTTGTACAAATCGAGGGGCAAAGCTGGATCACTAAGACAGTGGTTCTCAGGCATCTTATGATGCACATAAGCATCACCTGGATGGCTTTATACTTCTCAGAGTCCCAAGCCCCACCCTTGAAGATTCTGGTTCAGAAGGTCTTGGGTCGACCCAAGAATCAGCATTTTTAGTATGACATGAAATTTGGTGGCCACTGCTCTAAGGTCCTTTCTAAGTAACAATTTCTGGGGTCATACCTATTCTAAGGTCAGGGAAGGCTGAGGATTATCTAGTCTGATGAGTGGAGAATGAACTAAATTACCCACAAAAGTTCTTTCTTTTTCATCACACAGTAGGTCTGTTTATGAACTCACTTTTCATAAAATTAAAATCCTATAAAGGGTTGGGCAGAGGAGGAAATGGTGTGTCTCAAGGTTTTGTTTTGTTTTTCCTTGAAACAAACTTTAGAAACATATTTCAGGTATGTCACAAACGTATAGGGATTTATTTCTTTGGGCTCCTAAGGGGTAAATATGAGAGTATATGGATTTTTCTTTTAAGAAATTCTTCATTCCTCAGCATCAAAATGAATTTTAAAAGATGAAGACTTCATTGCAGACAAAAGGATCAAGACTGGTGGAATTTTGTGGGGCCAGAGGAAAAGGTATCTTAGTGATCAGGCGGGATGATTAAGCAATGAAAAGTAATAGGATGAGGAACAGTCAGAATTATTTATAGTCTGCCCTATCTTTTTGAATGCCTGGGATCAATCAGTGCCAGGTGACAAAGCAGCAGTGACAAAAATAACATTGGGAGGCCTTCATCACAGATCGAATGGCTTGAAGCCCTTCCAACACTCATTTACAGGTTGAACTCACAGGTTTCATATCTTGTTAAGATGGAATTTGGAATAGGGGATGGTCCTTCAATTAGGAGATGCACCTTCATATAAAGATTACAAGAAACACAGGTCCAATTAGTGTGTTTATAGGAGAATCAGAAGGTGATTCTAGAAAAAGGGTTGGGGTGTGAGGTCAGTTAACAAACCGAGCTGAAATGTATTATTGTTTTGCTTGATTTGAATTGGGTAGTTGGTTTCTTTTCTTTCTACCAGATCTTTCTCTTTTGAAGATCTTTAACGATTGGTCTTCTTTTCCCTCTACCGGAACAGATTGAAGGAAGCTGCCCTTTCTATTCCAACAGATTCCAGAAAAAGATTAATGATTAGAAATGCAGGCTTGGCTAGGCAGATGACCCAGACCTGTCCTGATTTCCATGCAACAACACTGAGCTACAGAACTCTTGGGGAACTGGCGCTCGGTTCAGGATCCTAACTGGACTGAGTGCATTGATTCTTCGGGGGCGACTCTCACTTGCCTCTGAAGTTTGCTTTGATCAAAAAATAAGATGCCTGGTTTCCTGCTCTTGGATCTTTCTTGGTTTCTCATGTTGGCTTAATCTGTCTCTCTTCCCCACTGTACTGAGAGCTCCTTGATGGCAGGGACATGCCTTGTTCATTTTTGAATTCCTAGCACCTAGCTGGGAACAGAGCAGGTATTTAATAATGATTTGCTATTCAGAGGGAAAACATTAACATTATTAAAGAGATCAAAAAGGGGTAGCGTTTCTCTGATCTTACAAAGTGATACCCAGACAAGGCACTGAAAACACTCAGCACGTGCATTAGCATGCATTAGCATGATGTTAATAAGCAGCATGTACTTTTCCTGAGCTACTTAATGGGGGAACACAGTGTCCTCGCATACCTAGAAAAAAAGAAACATCTAGCATACCACTAACCGGACTGAGGCAAGGTGAAGATCAGTTCTGAATGGGCATTAATATCCATGGCTAGTTCCTGGGCCCACCTGCTCCAAAACCCCAAAGCTACTGGTTCCAGAACGTAGGCATTCCTGGGTATCTGCCATTTTTATTACGCCCACAGAGGCTTTTTTAGCCCTAAGACTGACCAACCTCAAAATTTCCTTCGGGGAACTCAAAATCCTTAAAATCCTTAAGTCAACCTTGTTGAATTGCAAATCCTTCACCCTACTTAAAAGCCCTTTCTAGCACTGGGTGTTACATGCAAACAACGAATCACGGAACACTACATCAAAAACTAATGATGTAATGTATGGTGATTAACAGAACATTAAAAAAAAAAAAAGCCCTTTCTAACAGGTTCTCATGGCTTTTCAGATGAAGACTGAAATCCTACAAGGCCAGGCCTGGGTTGGCTCCTGCCCACTCTTCAACCTCATATCATACCACTTTTTCTCGTTCTCTCCCCTCTAGCCAACTGGTCTTTCTGGTCCTTGAACTGGTCATGCTGTTCCCTACCCGAGAGGACTTGGGCATGTTCTGCCCTCTCTCTGGCATGGTCTCCAGAATGCTCCCAACCTTTGTCTCAGCTAACTCTGACAGGTTCCTCCTTCGGGTCCCTTCAGAAGCTCTTGCTTCTCTTCTCAGGGAAGTTGGGGATAGCATCTTTGATTTTAGGTCCTCAGAGAACTATGTTCCTTTCCTTTAGAGCACGTCTCTCAGTTTTTATTTACATTTTCTTTTTTCTTTTTTTTAAAGATTTTATTTATTTATTTGACAGTGAGAGAGACACAGCGAGAGAGGGAACACAAACAGGGGGAGTGGGAGAGGGAGAAGCAGGCTTCCCGCTGAGCAGGGAGCCCGATGTGGGGGCTCGATCCCAGGACCCTGGGATCATGACCTGAGCCAAAGGCAGATGCTTAACGACTGAGCCACCCAGGCGCCCCTGTATTTACATTTTCATTAGTGCAGTTCTCTGATTACTGTTCATATTCCTCACTAGACTGCCACCTCCACAGTCTTGTACAATTTCCCCCGCCACTGTCTCCTCCCTGGCAGTTGGCACTAAATGCCTGTTAAATGTTTAATCCTGTCCTTTTAGTGTAAGAACTATCTCAGACAGCTAGACTCCGCAGCCTGAGTCAGAGATACAGTTACGGAACCCTAATCCTTTAAAAGTATTTTTAAGCATAAAAACACTAAGATGTTGATGATTATTTATTCAAGGGTTTTACCTCTTTGAGTATAAACTCAAACTGTGCAGTATCCAACAGCAATTGAAAGAGGATCTTGGGATTGTACCTAGAGTCTGTTAGAATCTGGTCCTTGATCTGACGAAGACGTTTGTTGTTTGGGTCACAGGCTAGAAACGGGAAGAAGAGAGTTCCCAATTTATTAAATGTGTAGAAAACATGAAATAGAAGAGGAATTCTTAAAAAACTTTCCTTCATTTTAAGCATTTAAAAATAAGCAAAATGTATACCAACACGCATGGAAAAATACAGTGTATGTATACCATGAAATAAGTACAACTGAACTTTTAAATATGACAGTTGGATCTGGCAAGGAATGTCATTCATGGTCTACTGTAGAATGAGCAAAAGCAAGCGGCAGAACAGTGTTCCAAATACTGAAGGCATTCTGGGACTGGTTCATTACCGACTGTCCCATATGGATGGACGGAGCCTTCTGACACCATTCGGCCTCCTTACTTCCTGTCTGTTTGGAGTTGCTTTCGGTTTAGGCATTGCTCTCTGCCATTCGGGGTGGACACTCTCAGTTTCTGAGACTGCTCGCCTCAGAGAGCCCTGTTTGCAAGGTTGGCACATCTGGGGACTCGGATTTTGGGAGACGCTACCATTTCAAGAATTAATAAGAGAGGACCACTATGCCTTAACTGTTCGTACCATGTGGTTTATGATGAACACCTGCTTTCCTTCTAGGAGTCTGGAACTTTGGTACATGCCAGGCAGAGGCTGCCTGTGATCAGCCCCAAGGAGTTTCCAAGGAGCTTCCCTGATTGGCGTCACTTCACACATGCTGTTGCAATGCATTGCCGGGGGGATTAAACACATCCTGTGTGACTCCATCAGGAGAGGACCCCTAGAAGCTTGTGCCTGGTTCCCTCCAGACTTCATCCCATGCACCTTTTCCCTTTGCTGATTTTGCTTTCTATCCTTTTGCTGCAATAAATCATAGCCACAAGTACTAATATACGCTGTGTCTTCCTAGGAAGTGATCACAACTAGGGTGGTCTTGGGGGTCCCTGACACCACGGGCAAGCAGGTTACCCACACAAAGATGTGGCACCTCCAAACGGGAAGAACCAGACCTGGGAGCGTTCTGTTCCTTGTAAAGGCTGGAGGGCATGGCGGGCACTCAAAGCTTCCAGAACTCTCTACTACCAAGGCCCAGAGAGATTCCAGCAACGAGGCCAAGGTGACAAAAGTAGGCAGGGATGGACCCAGGGGCAAAAATACCTAATATTCTGATTCCCTAGCTCAGCCTCTCTGCTCCTAAGAGAAACTATTTCAGATAAACAATATGTTAAAGAAAGGTATATAGAACTTAAAAAATTACTGATATTTGCTGGGGCCAATTATTTATTTAAGAATAAATAATTTGGGGCCAATTATTTATTTAAGAAAAAGTAAGAAAATAGGTCAAGGCTACCTGGACTATAAATAGTCAAAACAAAAAATTTAAGGCAACAAACACTGTCAAAAAGTTCACATCTGATAAGGTTCAAGGTCCCTGGTTGTTGCTCTGGTGTCACCTGGCTTTCTTGCTTTCTTAGCCCCTCAGTGGTATCCCAGGATGTCCAGCATATATAGAAGGACCGTGTGATATATGTCAGGGGTGTTTTTTGGTGTTTCAGTTCTGGTGAAGCCTGCAGATGGCCATTTTATACATTGATTTCTAAGTTGTTCCATCAGGAGGAGGCTCATGACAACCTGGAGAAGGGCTCAGTTTTCATGGGAAACTGCAGAGCGGATTTATTATGCATTCGTCACAACTATCTAGGAAGAGCTATATTGGAACTGGTAACACTGATGACACAGAAGACAATTTTTTCAGCTTCGTATCTGCCTAACAAACAAAATCAAACAGACCAAACTTTACGAAGAGTTCCACTTGTTTTGTATTAATTCTGATTGAACAAGAAAGCTTCTGAGACTAATTTGCTTTCATTTTTGGATAGGGAACATCGCCCTGCATTAATGATTACTTCCAGCGTCCTCAGGGCCTGATGCCATCTGTGACATCTGACCCTGCAAGAATGCAGACTCAGAGAACTGAGGCAACAGATCTCAAAAGCATGGTAACCTCAGGTTGGACTTCGGAAGCTGGGCAGCCCTGCCTGGGGAAGGCTGGCTCTGAGCACGTTTCTTCAGAAGCTGCAAGACACCGGGGACGCATCCAAAGCCTGGGTGAGATGCCTCCAACAGATCAATAGGACGGAATATAAAGAATACGCATTCCTTCCTGCCGATCATGACCGAGACACCATAAAAGCTAAATAAGCAGTTACTTTTCCCACACATGACTCATAGTCAGATAGGTAAATCATTTGTTTCTGGTAAATGATGACCTTGTGCAATCAGGTCAGACAATTGCCAGGCACAAAAATGGAAAACAGATGTGGCTGAAGATAAATGCACAGAACGCTGAGGCTGTTGTCCCTGCAAGGGTGCAAATCCAGGACACGACTCCTGGCTCCCAGAGTGTAGGCACAGGGTCAGGCACGGTCGTGGGGAAGAGGATGATGAGGCTGAGTCACGGGAAACTCACCGCTGGTTTTATGATAGGATAAAGCGAGGATCTGAGTTGTTTACATGCTTGAGCATGTTAAGACTTTGGTAAAGAAGATTCAATACTGAGTCAGTATAGCAAAATCCTCAAATTAGAACTGGAGTTTATGTAAAAAAAAGAAACATGACTACCTAAAACCAGATCCAGTAGATGACTAAGCTTCAACCATGGTATTCGTGCTATGAGCAAACTGTAAATTGGAGAGGGATGTAGGCAAAAAAGCAAAATGAAAAAAAACCAAACTGGGAAGCAGCACTTTTGAGAAAGATTTCGTAGCTAGAGATTTCTAGTGGGAAAAGAGAAGGCTGAGAAGAAAGTCCATATATTTTCAGAGATACAGAGGATTAAGAAGTCCACCTGCTGTCTTCACTGCTGACCACTCACAGGACGTGGAACCAGATGGGAGCTAGAGGGAAGAACATCTTGCCTGGAAGAGTCGGGCTACGGGCTACTGTGTTACCTATGGGAGGCTGCAGAATACTCTGGAGTGGGCAGTATTTTTAGAGACACAGCCTCATCCGAAAGAACAACTGTTGAAAGCAGTGCCAGTCTCAGGGTGGCTCTCAAGCAAAGTTTGTTGGCAAAAAACAAAAAGCAGGAGGCTGGCCAGGCTGCTGAATGACACACCTGTGAGCGGGAAGCGCATGCGCTCCAGATGAGTGAAATCGTTAGTTCATTAACGTCGATCCAGCCTTTACTAAGTACAAGGAATTGTGTCAGCTCTGAACTGGCTCGGGTTAGTCCAACCTATTTATTTTTCTATTAAACCAGGTGTTTTTTGCTTTAAGTCACAGGCTCACGGACCCTGTGGAGTCATTTCCTACAATCTGTAAAGCAACTGAACTTGATGGCCCATAGCGTCTCCAAGACTGTGGACCAGAAAAGGTGAGACCGAACCTACCTTTATTTTTTTTCCCCCAATCTACCTTTATTAGGCACTCTGGTTTAGCCTGTTCATCAACTCTGTGGGTCCATGTTTTTCTGTACTTCCAAAATCATACCTTCTTCTCTATCATTTCTCCAGTCTAGAATTTTACTTCAAAATCCTAGGGGGGCCAGTCCGCTCCTGTGTCCTGTGTGGAGCCTTCCCCAACCACCTTCACCCCTCTACACCAACCAGTAAAATTTCTCTCCTGCTCTGGACTCAAATCCCACATCCTGCCGGATGCATTTTGCACATCTGGCTCTTATTTACTGGACTGGCTCTCGTATTAGTTTCCTGCTGTAACCAATCACCACAAACTTAATGGCTTAAGAAGACACAAATGTATTCTCTTATAGTTCCAGAGATGAGAAATCTGAAATGGGTCTCACCGGGGTAAAATCAAGGAGTCAGCAGATCTGTACTCCTTCTGGAGGCTCTTGGGGAAATCCTGTTTTCTTATCCTTTTCAGCATCTAGAGGCGACCTGTATTCCTTGGCTTGTGGCCCCTTTCCATCTTTAAAACCAGCAATGGCCTGTTGACCCCTTTTCATGATGCCACCTCTCTGGTTCTGACTCTTCTGCTTCCCTCTTGCCGATTCAAGGACCCTTGTGATTACCCTGGACCCACTGGGATAATCTCAGATAATCTAACCTGACAAAGGGACTATTCAGGTGGGCTGCTGACTTGTCTAAGTAGACACAAAAATGACTAACTTAAAAAGCAATTTGTTTCTCGGGGTGCCTGGGTGGCTCAGTTGGTTGAGTGTCCAACTGCTGGTTTCAGTTCAGGTCATGCTCTCATGGGTCTTGAGATCAAGCCTGTGTCAGGCTCTGTGCTAAGTGGGGAGTCCGCTAAAGAGTCTCTCCCTCTTCTCCTTCTCCCCTTCCCCCTGCTTATGCACACGCATGCTCTCTCTCCGTCGCTCTAAAATAAACCAATCAATCTAAAAAAAAAAAAGGCAGCAACTTGATTCTCTTCCAAAGGCTAAACCATTTTTGCATCATGGAGCATATCGTAATCCTGCAAGCCTTTGTATGGAGGCATGCAGATGGCACGCCTTTTGCACATTACCTGAGTCGGCTGTGTGAAGCATCAGCCATCGGATGGCAACGTTGCAGTCTCTCAGGCAGTTCAGAAGCCTTGGGATATTGTCCAGAACCATCTCCTCCCTTAAATAACCTTCCTTCAGAAACTGTTGTACTTGAGCATGCACTTTTTCACTGACAGTAGCGTATCTGCTTGACTTTTAAAAGGAAAAACAACTGAATTTACATTTTCAAAAAGAGACAATGATGTTCCTTGAAAACAAATCCCCATACAGATGAACCCCTGGACAAATGATAACATTTCTATAGGAGATGAGTAACATATGGACCACAGTTGGTAAGGCTCAAAGGCTAGTGGCTTATTGGACATTTTTGAAAAGGACGTTGGACTCAGAACCAAGAGAATCCTAAATCCTACCTCCAGCTATGATTAGATTAGATAGTGTGACTTTGGATTTAACCTCTCCCTCCTGGTTTCTGCAAATGTCACCCAGAGAATCGGGAACAAGTGGTTCCGAGGGCCCCTTCTGTTCTTAACTTGGATGGAAAAGAAACATAAAAGCAGAAGTTCAACTGCCTATTCTTCCCATAATTATTGGCAAAGGAGGCAGAGCAGAAATACCCAGGAGAAGAGACTTCTGCAGGCAGATGAAAGCACAACAAAAATATGCCTCAGTAAATCAAAAGTGAATTTTCAAACCAGCCTTTTGGAAATTTGGTCATTCTGCTTTCCCCGAAGCAAGAGTTACATGTTAAACATCATTAGCCTAGTCAGGTTAGTTTAAAACTATCACCAGGTGCTTCATCAGAGGACTCTGAAGATCTTCTTAAAATGGCACCAAGGAGAAAATGCAATTTTGGAAAAGTAATTTTAGTAATGAAACATTAATGCTCTGATACCAGTAAGTATTGGAAGCACCGCTTTCTCTAATATGTGTCTTGGAGACATACCAACAATGAAATTATTTTGTGCATTATTGATGGAATTCAATTTACTTGAATAAAACATGCTGAAGTTCTTTGAGTCAATATTGTTCTAACTGCACTGAAAACTCAAAAACTCAGACAACCGAGCTGAGGAAGGTAACTGTTTAGAAACGTCAAGGATACTGCCCAACAAAGAGATTTTTATTGCTCTATTTACTTAGGAATTTCCTTCTGCCTTGTGTTTTTTATTTAATTTATTTTTTGTTTAAAATTAACATATAATGTATTATTAGTTTCAGAGGTAGAGGTCAATGATTCATCAGTCTTATATAACATCCAGTGCTCATTACATCACATGCCCTCCTTAATGTCCATCACCCAGTTACAGGTGAATGGATAAGGAAGATGTGGTACATATATATACAATGGACTACCACTCAACCATCAAAAACATGAAATCTTGCCATTTGCAATGAGGTGTATGGAACTAGAGGGTATTATACTAAGTGAAATAAGTCAATCAGAGAAAGACAATTATTATTTCACTCATGTGGAAATTAAGGAACAAAACGGGATCATAGGGGAAGGGAGGGAAAAATAAAACGAGATGAAATCTGAGAGGGAGACAAATCGTAAGAGACTCATAGAAAACAAACTGAGGGTAACTGCCTTGTGTTCTTATCAAAGAGAGAGAATGTAACCATTTAAACTTTAAGGAGATGAAATGTCTCCAGTTTTGTTGCTTCTTTCACACATCAGAGAGGACAAATTTAAATTACAGTGACAGGACATATTGTGTACATTCAGTTACCATCCTCAATATTCATCCTACTAATGAAAAGTTAAAATTCCAGCTACCATTCAAAGCTGTTCTGTCCACAAGGACACAGACTTCAGCAAGAATAAGTGAAGTCAGTTAGGGTCACGTGACATACTGATTCATCTTAGGATGTCAAATCTTAGGACCCAAGTCTCCCACTTACATATACTGTGCAAGTTAAAAATCTGTAATTACCTACCTTATTAGGATGCGCAAATTTGCCTTTCGTTAATCACCGCACTTAAAATGTCTATGTGGTCATTTTCCAAATTCCTTGGGAACTCTCCTCATTCCCTAACCCTCCTAAGCAGGCTTGCAGCTGTTATGAGAACCCTTCTGCATTGGCCAGCACCTACCTGTTCTCTGACGTTTGCAAGGTCCAGGGTATTGTTTAAAGCAGTTTTTGCGGCTTTATACGGTTCCCAAGCATCTGCTAGATTAACCGTGATCCCCATGTAAATACTAATTACCTGCAAGAGGACACATTCATCCAGCATGTTCAATACGTACTCACTTGGAGGCAAAGTTACAGAAGACACTACCCACTCCTTCTAGTTCAAACTCCATTGCAATGAAAAACCAACGATTTGCCAAAATACAGAGGTAAGTGTTCTATTTTAGGGGCATTTTGGAACAAGGGCGATAAGAGCTATTCATGGGAAAATGACGAAATCAGGGTTGACAGAAAAGCACACTAGAGCAGTGGTCTTCTCAAACGTTTTCACCTCAGCCTTTATGCAACTAAAACTTACTGAAAACTCCAAAGGACTTTTTTTTTAAATGGGGTTATATCTATTGATATTTATCATATTACAGATTACAACTGAGACATTTCAAAAACTATTTAATTCACTTCAAATAACAACAATAAACCCACTACATGCTAACATAAAACTTTTTTTTTTAAAAAAACAAAACAAAAAACAGACTAAAGGTTTCCCAAAAAGTTTTGTGAGAAGGATGGCATCGCTTTTCCAGTTTTTCGAGTCTCTGTAACGTCTGGCCTAACTGAAGACGCCAGACTCACACTCAGCTCCCTCAGTCAGACTCCTGAGGTACTGGGTACTGTGTGTCTCGGGGCCTCTGGAAATGCAAAGTGCACTTGGGAAAGGATGAGAGGACAAGGCACAGAGCACCCTGGTGTTCTCATAAACACAGTTTTACCTCACTGACCCCTGCAACGAGCCTGGGGGACTCCTAGGGTTCCCCAGTTCACACGAGAATCTCTCGACTAAAGGGAACAAAGCATTATTTTTGCAGTTCTTTACCCACCTACTTCAGTCTGTATAAAATTGCGATTATTTGTCACTTGAAATTTTGCTAAAAGTTGCCTGAGAGATCCTGCGGTCCTGGGGATCCTTTTTGGTGGGAGGTGGATAAGCAGGGAGGATGGATCCCCAGTTCCATTTCTTTAACAGTCACTGGGCTCATCATGCTTCCTTTTTCTTCTTGAGTCAGATTTGGTATTTATATATTTTTGAGAAAATTTTCCATTTTTTCAGAATTTTCAAATATATTGGCATAAAGTTGTTCAGAAGTTTTCTTATAACTTTAAAAGTTCTTTATTGTATCTTAGGTTGGCTTTCTCAATCTTACTATATTTAAACTTGTCTTCTCTCTCTGTCTGGTCAGTCTCACTAAATATCTATTTTATTACTCTTCAAAAAACCAGCCTTTTTGTATTGATCTTCTCTCTCGTTCCCTTTCTGTCCAGTTCAATACATTGCCACTCATATACTTACTGACTTCCTTTCACTCGACCTTTTCTAGCTTCTTAAGCTCAATATATAACTCATTTATTTATTTTTAAGATTTTTAAGTCATCTCTACACCCAACGTAGGGCTTGAACCCACAACCCTAAGATCAAGAGTCGCATGCTGCACCAACTAAATCAGCCAGGCAGCCCTTTAATTCATTTATTTTTAATTGTTCTTTTTTTTTTTTTTAAGATTTTATTTATTTATTTGACAGAGAGAGACAGCGAGAGAGGAAACATAAGCAGGGGGAGTGGGAGAGGGAGAAGCAGGCCTCCCACAGAGCAGGGAGCCTGATGCAGGGCTCGATCCCAGGACCCTGGAATCATGACCTGAGCCGAAGGCAGACACTTAACGACTGAGCCACCCAGGCGCCCCTGTTCTTCTTTTTTAAATAAACATATTTAAGGTTTCATTTACTTCATTTACCTTGAAGAACAGTTTTAGTCATTTCCATGTGCTTCGCTTTGTAGTATTTTGATGCTGTGTGATTCTACATATTTCTTCATTTACATTGTGATTTCCTCTTTTTTTAAAAAAGATTTTATTTATTTATTTGTCAGAGAGAGAGAGAGAGAGAGCGCATGCGCGCACAAGCAGGGGGAGTGGGAGAGGGAGAAGCAGGCTCCGCACTGAGCAAGGAGCCTGATGTGGGGATCGATCCCAGGACCTCGGGATCGTGACCTGAGCCGAAGGCAGATGCTTCACCGACTGAGCCACCCAGGTGTCCTATTGTGATTTCCTCTTCAACACAAAAGTTATTTGGGAGTATATGTTTTTTCCAAACATTTAAAAATATCTTTTAAGCGTTGGCTTCTAATGTAATCATGCTATAGTAAGAGAATACAGTCTGTAGACTAACATTGTTTTTTTAAACTTTGTTGACTTTGTGAACTGAGGTCTCCCAACTTTCATACATATCCTTTCAAATACACATGGAACATTTTTACGGATTTTTGAAAGAGCAGGAGTATATAGAGAAAGAGGTATGTTAAAATTTCCCATCATGATTATGGTTTCATCAATTTTTACATGTTATTTTGTTTTTGCTTTATATATTTAGAGTATTTCCCTGGGTGTGAATTTATGAATTAACCTTGGATTATTCTTTTTAAAATCATATATGATCCCTCTTTATCCCTATTAGTGTTTTTCTTTAACATTTTCTATGGTGTGATATTAATATTTTCTTACTGGCTTTTCATTGGCTGGCATTTGCCTGGAAACTCTCACTCTCTTTCTAGTTCCATTTTTTTTTTTTTTTTAAAGATTTTATTTATTTGAGAGAGAGAGTGAGAGAGAGAAAGAGCACAAGAGGGGGGAGCGGGAGAGGGAGAAGCAGACTCCCCGCTGAGCAGGTAGCCCGATGCGGGACTCGATCCCGGGACTCCAGGATCATGACCTGAGCCGAAGGCAGTCGCTTAACCAACTGAGCCACCCAGGCGCCCTCTAGTTCCATTTTTTAAAAAAAGATTTTATTTATTTGAGAGCGAGAGCAGGGAGAGGGGCAGAGGGAGAGAGAGAGGGAAGACACCATGCTGAGTGTGGAGCCCCACGTGGGGCTCGATCTCACAACCCTGAGAGCATGACCCGAGCTGAAACCAAGTCAGACGCTTAACTGACTGAGCCACCCAGGTGCCCCAATTCCTTTATTTTTAGTGTGCCAGGGGTGTTTTTTAGGAGTATATCTTATAAGCATCATATAACTGGATTTTGACCTTCCTTAACACTGAAAGTGTTTCTGTTCCTGATTATAGCACTATGGTCAAAACCCTTTATTAAGCTTAGGCAAATGAAACCAGATTATCAGAGTTTTCCTCCTGGTTGCTCAGCTCCTAGTTTGTAAGCATGACGTGTTCATGGATAGGAAGCATCATCTCCTCACTGCGGGCTATTTTTCCTACAGTTCCCTAATCACAGTCTGTGATTCAATGGCCAGTAAGAAGTGAAATAGAATCTGCTACCTGAGAACAGGATCCAATTCATTGTACTTTATTAAAACCTCTGTGTACAAAGAGAACATCTCATCTACGCTGAGTATATGGTCAGCTTTATTCTTTTAAGAATTAATATTTTTGGGTGAGATAAACACATCCCTGCAGTAATATAAACCTTAACAGCCCTGTAAGGTAGATGAAACATTATTGAAGTAAAATTCCTCTTCATAAAATAATAGGTTAATTCTGTAAGCTTAGAGTCATGAAACAGAAAAGAATAAGAAATACTTATGAAACAGTTACAAACTCAGCAAGATACATTTTAATACATGGTTTTACCTTGACAGTATCTATTTAAGAAAAAAAAAACCCTTGGTTTCTTCAGGAAGTTTTACTGACTTGTTCCTTCATGTTATGATTTAAGATCCTCAACATAGAGTAATTTTATCTAAGTGACTTTATGTCTCATTATTTACAAAATTATGACCTGTGGGCTAAAGGCCAAAAGAACAGAAAATTGGTTCCCTAACAAGGTTATTACAGAGAAAAAAAAGACTGATAGTAATACTTGCCCAATTATCTGGAAAGTATTTGTCCACAATCTCTCTCATTTTTGCTTGGTGGGTGTGAAGAATGGAAGGTTCGAAGTAGAGGATCACATACAGCATGGCAGCTTGAGTCGCCAAGGCCGTGCTGCGGTGCTCGGGCAAAGGGTATGCGGAGACCTGCAAAGCACACACAACCCCCCGGAGAGGCAGCTGTTGGTGACATCTGAATTCATACCTGAGCTGGATAAGTGATCAGGTTCTAGGATGTAGCCGTTTCCCAACAGGGGGTCCTGGGCCCTGGGAGCAATTCTCAGAGGGCGGCACTGTAAGGAATACAATGTAACCAGGGCCTGCCTTCTTACTGCTAACCACCCAGTACTCTCTTCCTTCTCGCCCTTGACTCTGCTGCAATTTGAAGTCTTTTCCTCAAAAAAAAAAAGAAAAAGATATGTGTAACTCCCTGTGTCCTGCTAGTTGTCCACATCTGTGTCTATCACAGATGACCTCTCAGAGCTGACAGACCCCACACCCTGCCGCCCCCCCCTCCCCGGCAATCTTGCTGCCCGTTGTATGCTGTATGGCCCCCTCTGCTTCCCCTAAGCTAACACTCACCTTGCTTTGCTATAATTCCTTTAGTTATCCATCTTCTTCCTTCAGCTACAAGGTCGTTATGGGCAGGGACCACAGCCTGCCTTCATCAGTGATGGACCCCAGCAGCAAGCTCGTAACACACACTCAATAACTCTTTCTTGAATGAATGACTGCAAGAATGCATCTTTTTTTCCAAATATAGATAAAATGCCATCCTCTCCGTGAAATCTCTAATTCTGCCCAAATTATTGTCCCTCTTTCCTCTATCATCCCATAGTACAGCCCCCCAAATTTGAAATTTTTTAACTGCTTTTATTCTTTTGAGGAAGAAGGAAGGGAAGGAGTAATTGAGGAGGAAAGTGAAATCAATCTTTTAAATACTAAGATCTTGACAGGTTTAATCCCCACCTGGTTGTAAATATCATCAGATCTCAGTCGACCAATGACCATACTGATGAAGGCTTCATTGATAGGCACTCTCTGGAAATAACTCTCAGGATAGTTGGGTGGTCTTTTGGCTCCTGGTTGGCTGGAATAACCTGTACTTCGGAGCAGCTTACAAATATCATCCATATTTGAATCAGCAGAAGATCGAGCAGCACTGAGCCATGTTCACAATGGGGAAGAAAGGGCCAGACAAACCGCACATATTAGAAACTCAAAAGCCAAAAAGAAAAGCAGAATTTCATTATAACCTGACTTTACGTAGTTTCAGATAAGACTTTTGGTCAACTTCTATCCCTAAGAGTCACAATTACATTTTCAAAAAGCCTGTTATAGTACACTTACAAGATTCAAACATCTTATACATATACATAGTTATACATATATATATACATAATTATACATGTATATACATAGTTATACATACGCATACATATATATACATATACATATATATGCACATAGTTATACATATATACACATACATATATATGTATATACATATATACACACACATATATATGTATATACATACATAAACACGTAGTTATACATATATATACATAGTTATACATAAAATAACTATACATAGATACAGTTAGTTCTATGTTAAAGTTCACAATCCCTTTTCTAAAATCCTTAGGGCTGGATTTGTTTCAGATTGCAGCATTTTCCAAATATAAGAAGTTAATATGGTATATACGATATGATACTCTAGTAGGGTCTCAATTGGCATTACACGATCAACACATTGATATTTCTGCAGTAAAATTTATGAATAGTCACACAAGTGAGATAAATAAGGACTACCTATAGCCTTGCATCTGCTCTGACAGGTTTTGACTCCAGATGATTTCAGGTTAGATCAGCTTTGCTGCCAAAGGAGTTACTATGTGCATGTATATGTGTGTGTACATATGCATGTATTTTTTTTCAGAGCTCTTTGGATTTCAGAGTTGCAGAGAAAGAACATGAACCAGCACCAACATTTTGTAAGTTAGAAAATAATTTTAAAACGTGATGTCAACTTAAAGTGGGATATGTAATAACTGGTTCTTTCTTGGCAAGGTGCACCTTCTACAGAGATTTCATCAAAACATCTGTGGTTTTCAGGGTGGTGTGGAGTAGTAATCCCTCAGGGAGACTCAAAGAATCTTAGATTTGAAGATGACCTCCTATTTGATGTAAGAATCTCCTTTCCCACAACTCTGCCTTACAATTGTTCAGTGTCATTGCGGTAATGGATCCTCACATTCTAATGAATTAGCTGTTGTACCCAAAGGGACAAAGCCGGATTGTCAAAGCTGGGCTTGACAAACAAACTTTTTTTTTTTTTTTACTTCTTCTTTATTTTATTTACTGTTTTTGTTTTTCCATGTAATTCTGGAAATATATGCAAGGCCATTCAAAGTTCATTGTAAAAAACATGGATATTAAAACAGCTCGTGGCCAAACTGCTGTGAATAAATCACGCACGCTGGTGAGCACTCTCCTCACATACTCACGAAGCTGAAGGAAACAGGCTAGTTGAGTAGCCTGAAGTGAATTTACGGCTGACGAGGCAGCAGTCCCAGCTGCTGCTGAAGAGATGATGTCTCCAATGATCCCTCTCTGTCGAGGATTTGCCCCTTTGCCCTATTTATTTTACCCTAATTTCTAAATTTAAGAATGTTAATTCAAGTCTGTGCATCTTTTAACCCATGTTCCTGATTCCTGCTTATCATCTGTTTCTTCCCTGAATCATGACTATTTTTAACATTGACCTTGTATCCCGATTTTGACTCATTAATTCAATAAATTGAAACTTGTGTGGTAGATACTGGAATTACAGAGCTTTAAGGTGGCTTCTGATTTAAAGACCCTACTTCTTGAAGTCACAGCTCTATACAGACATACAAAACACGTGATCGGGATATGCACTGTTGTTTGTTTTTGTTTCCACATATACATACAGGTGGGAATTCACTTCCCACCTAACCCGGAGCGATACCTTTTCAAAGTCATCAACCTAAAAATGACAACAGAATATGTATTCGTTTCCCTACACCCGCCAAAGAGTAATACTTAAAAACATAAAAAAAGAATATTCATTAGACTTCCAAAATTCCCAAATTTATCTATCTTTAAGGTAAAGAAAATTCAGATTCCTTTTTTTTTTAAAAAACTGAGGTACCACCATGGACATGATAATCTATTTATCTCTAATAATCTATAATATATAGGCTCTTTTATATATAATATATAGATTATATTACATATAGTCTCTTATTATGGTGATGATATAAAATATAGAGTAATCGTTACATTTCTACACTATGTTCAGAAGACATAAGGATCCCATACTTTTCATTCTAGATCATATCACTGCTGTTCCCAGTACAAGTAGTATGGAAACCTACACTGCATTTTACCAATAGCAGTGCTTTTGGAGGGTGCAGTCCCAGCCCCAGGATACCTGTATCGATAGTAAGAGACCAGCATTCTCTCTCTGACTTCTCCTTCAATCTTTTGGTCGATGACCAGCAGCATAACTCCATATAAGTACAGCGCTTCACACTATGAAGAGAGGAAGAAGGTGGTCAAACTCACAGGAGTATATGTTCTTTTGGAATGAAGTTGATGAGGGTTAATTAAAAAGAATCACTTTGTTCCCTTTCTTCCTAAAAGCTTTATATTACAAAGAGAATGCAGGTTTCCCCAAAGGGTTCTCACCTTCTGTATACAATGGGCTTTGAAAAGTGTATGTAAAATAAATTTAAATTGCAGTGATTACCTTTCAGGTGGCCTATTTTTGATATTTGGCTTGGGACCCCAAATGGAGTTCCTCTAAATCCTTTACTTATTTAACATTTCTTAAACGATTATTACGTACTAATTTCTAAGGCTAGATGTCTGGGATGTGAAAGATAAAGAAGATAGGATTGTTACACTGAGGAAGAAGCTCATAACCTCCACACGATTTCTACTTCACTTGTAATTCTGTTCAGAGTCTACTATGTTCTAAATTCAGATACTGTCCATTGGACGAAGATAACTGTCAGTTTATTTTGCTTCTCTTTAAAGAAGGGTACTTCGCATGTCTTTGGGACTTACAGGAAAAAAAGTGATGCTAAGCTTGACATTCTTGACTTTCTATTTTAAATGGTTACTATTACTTACTAGAAGTTGTTTTCCATCTTCATTGAGAAGCACAGTTTCTAAAGTTTGCTGAATATAAACACCTTCATTGAGATCATCTAGATATCTAGAAATGAAACCCCAGAGCAAGTTATTCATTCTAATGAAAACTTGAACACCTTTGAAGAAGGAATGTAAAGATTTTTAAAAGATAAGGCAAGATACCAGGCATTCTGGCCTTCAAATAGTCTGTGGCCCTTCGTGCTCTTAAGAATGGACTTGTGAGCTGGAAATCATAGTCATTTAGGGCCACAGGTTGCTAATACCGGCTACTCCAAGTAATCCCTAGTCTTGATTTATGAATTACAAATATTTTAGGAGTAATGCTATAAAAACATGGAATAGTTAATTTAAAAGCTGATGAGTAGTGAATTCTTAAGGGCTGAAAGGAAGAGAATACTGTGTGGTTAGGGATAAGAAGGAAGCTATGGTTACCAATGCTATAAAAATAAGTTCCTTTCTCTCTTCATATATAAGATACTAAAATATGGTCATAAACTACAGGACTGAAAGCTATATGACTTAATACAGAAAACAAAGTGATGGTTGCCAGAAGGGAGAGGAATGGGCGGTGGCGGGGGAGGGGGGGCGGGTGGTGGGCATGGGCAAAGTGGGTGAAGGGGAGTGGGAGGTACAGGCTTCTAGTTACGGAATGAGCAAGTGGTGGGGGTGAAAGGTCCAGCGCAGGGAATGTAGCAATGGTAGTGTGACAGCGTTGCATGGGGACAGATGGTGGCTACCCTTGCGGTGAGCACAGCATAGAGTTATCAAATCACTAGGCTGTACAACTGATGCTAATGAAACATTGTGTGTCAACTACATGTCGATGAAAACAAAAAAGAAAGCAAGCCATATGACTTAGTACAAACCAAGATTATTATACTACTTCACAAGAGAAGGAAAGGGTAATAAAACTCTAAAATACTTAAGATGACTAGTGCCAGAGGAAGGAAAAGACAATTATGCATGGGACAGGCATGGGAGAGGCGGGGAGATTGTGCAGTAACTCAGAAAGATGCACATTTTCTGGCATGTCCCTTTCCCACTATTTACTATCAGAATAAACTATTGCTAAATTAATCAATACCTGTTTAAGTCTACAATATATTTATGCACACTTTGAAAGGCTAAATAAAATCTGGTCACAATTTCTATGTTGTTTTCACGAAATTCTTCATCTAAATCCTGTAGCTCTGGCTTAGCTTCCAGCTTGCTTTCCCATAATTCTGGACCCTGAGAAGAAAAACACATTTATGTGAAATGGCAATAAAAGCATACCTGTGGGTAACAATTTCTAAATAGTCTTTTAAGAATTTGCTCTTATGCCTTAAAAGGGATATTGAAAATTGAAAGCAGAGCAACAGAAGGTAATGAAGATAACAGAAGCCTAGATGCAAAATCCCTTCGGAAGAAATGAATTTGAACTCTAACCATGATTAGCATGCTTTTAAGTGTGGGGTACTTTGTTGTGAAATACATTACACCAAAGTTATCTTTTTAAGAGTTTGATTATATTACGTTAGGGCTTCCACACAATACATTTATATTATTTTCAAGTTAGTTCGTTGATATTAAATTTGGTTTAAAACCTTTCCTCTTTAACTCTTTCTCCATAATTACTTCACCCTTCAGCGTCTCATGGTTCCCAGAGAAAGCATGCTTTTATAGACAATACAGTGGTAAAAATGCTATGGAGGAGGATTACCTTAAAATAGCTGAAATCAAATATGATATCTCCATATTTCTGTTGATCGGCTCGGTCTCTGTACCTGAACACGGCAGGAATAAACTCAGAAAGCCTCAAAAGCTCAGCAATGATGGCGTTGCCACAGGAAACAATCCTTAGGATTGCCTGGCCACAGAGGTTGTTCTCAGCTAGAAAGTCCAACATGGTGAGGATGCTGTACTATACTCAGGGCCTGGGCAGCAGGAATGTTTCACTGGCTTCAGAGCTGGGGTCTGTAAATCATTAGATGAAACCAGGTCTGCTGACAGATTGGCTGCTCCATTAAAGAACCTGTAGCCCGAAAGAAAAGTATAAAAATCTCTACTTTTAAAGGGACTACATGTAACATATATATAAGATTTTTCTCCCAAGCTCATTTAAAAAAAAAATTAAAACAAATAACGAGGGGCGCCTGGGTGGCTCAGTCAGTTAAGTGTCTGCCTTCGGCTCAGGTCATGATCTCAGGGGCTCCCTGATCAGCGGGGAGTCTGCTTCACCCTCTCCCTTCCCCACCCCAGCTCGTGCTCTCTCGCTCACTCTCTCTCTCAAATAAATAAAAAATCTTAAAAAAAAAAAAAAGGAACAAACAATGAGTTCCAATATGAGGGGAGGGCATTTATCCTCCACTCTTCTACTTTTCCATGTCGAGGGACTTTGCTAAATGAACACTCTTGGCCTCTTTTTCGATCCTTTAGCCACTTCTCCCCATGAGAAAAGACCTGATATAGCTGATCCCTGAGCTTGGGAGGATCCAGTGAGCACGTGTGCTTCAAATGTGCCCTAAATTGGGCACTGATTATTAAATTTTCCTTACAGGAGTTGTTTTACCTTTGCTAACACTTGTTTTACCTTCGGAAAAAGAGAACTATGTCTTCAAATTCATTAGAATTAGGCGAAGGAACAACCTTTAAAAATGTGTTTCTCGGGGCGCCTGGGTGGCTCAGTCGTTAAGCGTCCGCCTTTGGCTCAGGTCATGATCCCAGGGTCCTGGGATCGAGCCCCGCATTGGGCTCCTGCTCGGCGGGAAGCCTGCTTCTCCCTCTCCCACTCCCCCTGCTTGTGTTCCCTCTCTCACTGTCTCTCTGTCAAATAAATAAATAAAATCTTTAAAAAAGAAATAAATAAAAATAAAAATGTGTTTCTCATATGTCAGGTGTAGGAGGCTGTTGTTATCCAGGCTAATACATGCCTGAGAAATCCTACTGAGTGACTCTAAGGACAAATATTTCATGCTAAGCTGTGGCAAAGTTTTGATTAGAAAGGTGTCTTGGAATGGTATCACCAAAACTTATGAAAGTAAGTTTCACACCTAGCAAAATTTAGAGTAAAACTGCAACAACTATGTCCTCATTCAAGGAACAAACCAAGAATGAGTCAAAAGTTGATTTCACCAAATTGTGACTTTGATAATACAGTAGCTTGTACTTCACAGTTGACTTTCGTAGCACGATCTTAGAAAAAGGTAATTTTTGCAAAAAATGTTCAAGGCAGCATTCATTTCCCCAACAGCTTCTTCCAACTCTTTTTCAAATCATTATCTTTGGAAGTGTTAATTTTGTCATCATCTTTCTTGTATTTCTCTCTAATTGTTAATTTAGCTAGGTCATCGTGATCAACTTCATGGAAGCCTGAAATATTTTTCAACTTCATGAAGGCCTGTGTACTTCCCAAGATTTGCACTTGCATTTTGCACTGGTACTGTATTCTATCAACATGACATTAACATTGAGAAGACTGACCAACAAAAATAAGAATTCAACCTAACAGACCCTTTAGGACACGAATATCTGAATAAGAACTAATCTTACACATGGTCAACTCATTAAAATTTTTATGTCAATGCCAACTTTTATGTTCATATGTAATCTTCTAGCTGCAGAGACTCAAATAGTGAATGATGAAATAATGAGGACTTCGCCACACACAAAACCAGAATGTGGAAAGACTTTTGACAGGAGAGGGCTTCCTTTGCAGCCCAAGAAAACATTACCCAACCCTTGTCTCATCTGTTCACAGTTCGCTCATGTTAAGCTACCTAGTATAGTTATCTAGTACCTGGAAGCTTTGTATAACCCTTAAAGGTTTTCTTTTTTTCCTTCTGTAAGTCTCTTATTATTGATTCAATACTTAAAAATGTCTTAATTTACCGGGATGCTGTTGACTCTCCAACAAGAATTTCCTCCCTCCTTTTCCTTTCTTCCTATAGAGGAGGAAACAAGCCGATCCTTATTTTCCCACCACCCCTGAAGCTAGGTTAGACATGTGACTCAATTTTGACCAATGAGATGTAAGAGGAAGTCTATGGTAGACCTTATGGGAAATGTATTTTTTCCTCTTGCTACAAGGAGAGAAGCATATGAAGAGAAATTTTTCTCTCTTTCCTCTGGCTATCCCTCTCCTTCTTGCCTTTGAATGTGGTCCAATGAACAGGTCTTGCCTGACATACAAGGTGACAAACCTAAAAGAAAAAAAGCCAAAAATCTGCAGATTGTGGTTTGGAAGGAGAGAAAGAATCTGAATTCTGGTTGATGTTATTGACCCACTAATTCAACTGTGGCACTCCTTACCTCTGTAATCCTTGTAAAATGAACTATGTTTTGTCTGCTGCTAGTTGGCTTTTGGATTCTTTGCAGGTGGAAGCATTCCTGTTGATAGAGATTCATTCATTCAACAAATATGTACCCAGTGCCTACTGTATGTCAAGCACTGTTTTAGGACCTGAGGATACTGCAGAACAAAACTAAGTTCTTGCTCTCATAAAGCCTGCATACTATTAGGAGTGGGGAACAGATAATAAATAAATGCATTATGTATCAGGCTGTGATCATTGCTGTGAAGAAAAAGCATGATAAAGAGATGGAGTGTGTGTATGTGCTGTTTTACATAGTTTGTGAAAGCCTCTCTGATAAGATATTTGAGCAGGGACCAGAGGAAGTGAGGAAGCAAGCAGTAAGGGTATTTGAGTGTGGTTAGCAGCCTCTAGGACAGTCCCTGATGACCTCCATCTCCTTGTTCATGCCCTGTGGGGGCCCCTTTCCTTGAGTGTGACTTACTGACTCCTAAGGAACAGAATAAGGTAGATGTGAAAGATATGACTTCTGAGATTAGATCACAAAAAAATGGTGACTTTTGACTGGGGCACCCTCCCTAGCTTCTTTGTTCTGGAAGAAGGAAGCTGTCATGTTGTGAGAGAGCCCTGTGACGAGGGAGTGAGAGGCCTGCCAACAACCACTTGAATGAGCTTGAAAATGGATCCCCGCCAACCCCAGTTGAGCCTTCAGATAAGACGACAGCTTCTATTCACAGCCAGACTACAACATCCCAAGAGCCCCTGAGCCAAAGGCACTTAGCTAAGCCACATTATGGATTCCTGACCACAGAAACTATAAGCCAATAGATGGTTGTTTTTTTTTTTTTTTGTCTTAAGCCACTAGGTCTTGGGGTAGTTTGTTATTTTACAATCGATAATGATCTGGGAGAAGGGCATTCAGGCAGGGTTTACAAGTAAATGCAAAAGCCCTAGGGCAGCAGTGTGCTAAATGTGCTTAAGGAATAGGCAAGTGGCTGATGCAGATAATTTCGTTTCATTTTTTTTGAGTAAACTCTACCCCCAACGTGGGGCTCAAACTCACCCCGAGATCAACAGCCACATGCTCTACTATCTGAGCCAGCCAGGCACCCCAATTTCATTCCACTTTTTGCACTGAAATGGTCTGGCTGGGAAAATGAGACAAGGGAAGGGGGAAAATAATGGCAAATGGGAAAAAAAAAAAAGTCACTGAAGTCCTCTGAAGACACAGGTCTAAGCAGGATGAAACTCCAGACACAACTGTAAGGCAAGCAAACTATGTTTAACGGGCGTAAACTGCTACCAGATTTTGGATCCCAATATAGGATAGACAGTGTGACCAGGGAGAAAATATCTTAAAGCAAAACAACATTACCTGCCTTCTTCCCCTTCCCCCCCCCCAAAAAAAGGATGAACAGATACACTCAGCACCTGCATGCAGACAGTCAGGTTAGCTTAGGCCTGGGATAATGACATAAGTCAAGACTTTTGTGTGTTTACCTCTTATTTTAATCCTTAAATCCCTACACTGTAGGCAACATTTAAAATATTATTTGGTTAGAGTATTTGGTAGATACCCCATTGTTGGTTGAAAAACTTGCCCTAAAGAACAGAACCTAAGAACCAACATTAAAAATGTCTAATCATGTTGCAGTGATCTCAGAATTCGGTGGCTTTATAGAAGGTGCTAAGACTTAGTTGAAATTTTAAAAAATCACTCTAGAATGAGGTGCAGATAAACACTGTAGAAGAACCTAAATTAAATCTTCCATTTAGTGGTTCTCTTGGTCCTAGAGATGAAGAAAATTCACGAAGACCAGTTTTTCTCAATATAGACAGTATTACTACCAGGCATGAAATGAAACTAGAGATCCCACTCAATTTCCCACTCTTCTTTTACAGGCACCCCAGAAAGTAGCTGTAACTTATTTTAAAGAATTTGTTATGGAACATTGGTTTTCAGTTCGGAAAATAACCCTAGACAAAAGACAACATGTTTCAAGAATGCAGCATGGCATCATCATACCAATTACCCAATAAGTACAGAATCTGAAGGAAATTAAATTGTCCTGGGACAAACCACTGTGTGCCCTACTCAGAGGACAAAAGAAGACACGTCTATTTTTATCCTTTCATAAAACCTCAGTTCCATAAAGGAAGCACTGGTCTCCACTTATCCATTATCAGGAACAAAACGTAATGGTTGTTGATCAAGATAAAAGTGACTGACAACTTTTTTCCAGAAAAGTTCTGAAACAAGCCTGATTACTCTAGTCCCATTCATAAATCCCGGAAAAGACAGGAGAGGGAAAAACGGAAGGTGTTTCTGGTTGTGGGCAGGGGCAGTAAGACCTCTCCCTCCCTTCTCATGACCCCATCACCTATGTTGGAGGAAACTCATTCCAACTATGTTGGAATCAGGAGATCCGGCTCCATTACGGGCTCTGTGACTTGGTTTATGTTTTCAACCATGCCCATAAACCAGTCAGGACCCTCGGAACTGTTTTCCGAAATGCAAAGAACTTCGGCACCAGCATGACACAGGTGAGGGAATTAAGGTGCACAGAGGAACAATGACTTGCTCAAACTCACAGCCGACGGCAGAACTAGAATTCAAACCCGGGTCCATCAGACTCTAAAAGCCCTCGCCAAACGCTCCGTTTTCTCGAGAGTAAATGGAGGAATAACACTGTCTACCCAGCACGGCTCCTGGAAACGTGGAACGATCAGATGAGGGCCAAGCAGCTGAGCATCATTTCCCAAAGCGCCCAGACAGCGTGGAAAATCATTTCCACCTAACTGGAGATGGAGAGCCTGGACCGCAGCCCCGCCGCTGGAGGGCCCTCAGTTCGCCAAGCCGGGCTCCCCCTCCAGACCGCACCCCACGCCACAGACGCCCCTTCGGCCCGCGCGGCCCGGCCCGGGGCTGGGGAGGGGCAGAGGGACGGACGGAGAGCGCATCCCGCCCCAACTCACCTGTCACCCGGGCCGCGCCACGGCGCACGTGTGGGGCCGGCGATCGCGGGCGAGGTCGGCACCCGGGTCCCCACCCCTTCCCCTCCGCACGGGTGCCCCCTCTAACCGCAGCCCCCGATCGGCAGCCCGCGGGACCCCAGCTTCCGCCTCTGGCGCTCCTGGCGGTCACATGACCAGAGGGGCGGAGAGCGGGGCGGGGCGTCATGTGACCGCTGGCGGGCGACGGCTGATGACGCCCGAGCCCGCGCTCGCAGTTTCAGCGACTGGGGAAGGGAGTTGAGGAAGGAGTTGGGGTCCGGGTGTGGGCAGTCCGGGTGCAGCCAGACCGAGCTGGGTCGGGCATCCAGGTAAGGCGGAAGCGGGGGGTGGTGACGGCGAGGGTGGCGGGAGGTGTCGCCTCCCTCTCGGACGCTCCGCGGGTGCCCTGAGCTGGGGTCTGTCCGCCTGGGCTGTGGTCCTGGCTCTTTGCACGTCGAGCAGTGAGGCTCGGGCAGGCTGCCTCCCTCCCTGAGACGCCATCTCTCCATCCTTCGACCCGAGTGGGGGAAAGTTCACGAGTTCTTGATGCAGATTAATCTGGTTTGAGCTGTCTTTAAAAGCAGGGCCTCGGACAGGTCGTTCAAATAAGCTCTCTGGGCCTCAGTTTTCCTTTTGTCTTCTATAAATGGTTGTGAACCTTAGCGATAGTGAGAATGAAGCGCCAGGGCAGCAGTTTCTGGCGCACCGTAGGGGACCTCGGAAAGGTGGTTGCTGCTTTTGTTGTGACTCTCCTCAGTTCTTTATTGATCGCCTGTTTTGCATGAGGAACGGTCTTCTGTGCTGTGGAACATGTCGGAGTCGTAGTTTAAGCTGCTCGCAGGGTGAAGGAGTGACAGCCATGTGAATAAATAGTTGTGATGATTGTACTGAGTTTTATAAAGAAGTGTATGTGTATGTGTATTTGAGGGAGAGAGGGGGATCGTACTAGCATGAGGGAGGGGACAAGCAATTGCTTGTACGGATCAGAGAAGGTTTCATAAAGAAAGATGTATCCTTACATCTTGAAGAAGGAGATACAGCTCTGCGTGGACTGGTACAGGCCCCCGTGATTTGAAGGAGATTCAGCATAATGTCTATAAATTGTTTGCTCATTGCCTCCCACTGTCCTCTGCAGAAAGATGAGAGAGGGAAACAGTAATAACTGGTCCTGCCTGAAGCCAGGCTTAGCCCTGCTGGGGTCTGAGTATGTGTGTCTTTCTGCTTCCCCCATTCATAAGTTGAAATGCTAGTACCAGTGTGATGGCATTAGGAAGTGGGGTGTTTGAGAGGTGCTTAGGTCATGAGGGTGGAGCCCTCTTGAATGGAATTAGTGCCTTTATAGAAGAGGCTCCTGAGAGCTCCCTTGCACCTTCTATCCTGGGTGAAGACAGAGTGAGAAGTCACGGGGCCTATGAACCAGGAAGAGGGCCTTCACCAGAACTTGACCCTGCTGGCACCTTGGTCTTGGACTTCGCAGCCTCCAGAACTGTTGCGAGATAAATTTCTCTTGTTTATAAGCTACCCAATCTGGTATTTTGGTACAGCGGCCAGAATGGCCTAAGACAAGGCCTGTTAGGGGAGGCAAGAGAACACGCTTGGGAAAAACTCAGGAAACCTTGTTTTAAACTTTCTTGGAAACCATAGATAGGTAGAGGGAACAAAGAGATTATTGTTACTGGGGAAGGCTCTAAGAGGAGGTTGATTTAAACCAAGGTTTCTCAACAACTGCATGATTGACAATTTGGGCCAGATGATGCTTTGCGGAAGGGGGTGTCCTGTGAATTATGAACTTAGCTGTACTTAGTAGGAGAAAGAGGGAAAAGTGCGTCTACTCCATGTATTCCCTTTGCTTCTCAATCTGAATCTTTTCCCTGGAAATACTCCAGAATTACAGAAGGAAGGTTTTTCCCAAGGTCTCTGCAAATGTAGAATTTCGTTAGAGTAGTGTGAATTTTGCATGCACATAATAAGGATAGCTACTATGTGGTAGACACTCTCCACTTAGCTTGGATTATATTATTCCTTATATGCATTGTGTGTTTTGTCAGCTCCAACTGCTATTAAAAAATAGCGTAGACTGGAGGCTTAAACAACAGAAATTTATTTTCACAGTTTTGGAGACTAGAAGTCAGAGATTGGGGTGCTAGCATGGTTGGATACTGATAAGGGCTGTCTTTCTGGCTCTCAGTCAGCCCCCTTCTTGCTATGTCCTCACTTGGTGGAGAGAGAGAACTGCGGTGTCTCTTCCTCTTCTAATAAGGACACTAATCCCTTCCTGGGGGCTCTACCCTCAGGGCATCTAAACCTAATTATCTCCCAAAAGGCCTCGTCTCCAAATACCATCACAATGGGGGTTAGGCTCTCAACACAAAATTTGGGGGGAGATGCAGTTATCTCAGTGTTCTCCATACTTGTTTGATTCTAAGAATCACCTGGGGCAATTCATAAAAATACGGGTTTCCTTGTAGTGTCCACCAGGGACTCTGGTTCAATAGGTCTGAGATAGTACCTATATATAAATCTATATTTTCAATAAGATTTCAATGATTCTTAAGATCAGACAAGTTTTAGAAAACTATAACATTTAATTTACCTTCAATGATGCTGTGAGATAGATACAGTTACTTCCTTTTTACATGAGAGCAGACTGAAGATAGAGAAGGCAAGCAACTTAACCAGGGTTGTGCAATTTTAAATGGTATGGGTGGGACAGAATTTCCAGGCATCTTTGTCCAGTGTCCATTCTCTCAAGCACTACTCCGTATTTTTGCTTATAGTGTTATAATGATGAAGTTGATGTTAAAATTTGCTTCCACTTTTAAAGATTTATGTGCTGGGCATTATTCTGAGTGTTTTATTGTATACTTTATCTCATTCAGTTCTCACAGTAATCCTTGAGGTTGGCACTGGATGATTCCAATTTTAGGAAGGGAAAAATGAAACACTAAGAGGTTAAATAATTTGCCTGAAGTCATTCAGTTACTTACGTGACAAAAAGACACAAAAGTGATCTGTCTTTGTGTGATTTTGTTTATTCTGTCTAGTGTTCTTTAAGCTTTATGGATTTGTGGGCCTGTAGTTTTGATCAAACTTAGAAAAATTTCTGCCACTATTTTTTTTTTTTTAAATTTATTTTGAGAGAGAGTGTGTGTGTGCTTTGAACTCAGATAGTCTGGTTCTAGAAGCTGTATGCTTGACCCTTACTCCATATCGCCCCTGTATTTTACTCTATAATGTAGAGAAATTCTGCTTTTACTGACAGAGTCTGGGATCTAACCAAGTCTGTAAATCTGTTAGAATCCAGAGGACTGTCAGGAATATATACAATATCTATATATAATATATGTTTTTTATTTATATTTATATATTTATAGTTTTCAGAATTCAGTATGCATATATGTCAGGTAAGTTAAAAAACTACAGGTTTCGAAGTTCTCCCTATTAAACTATTTTATTATTACTATTTTCAGTTTTTAGAAATATGCATCATACAAGTAGTCTACTTTTTCTAAGCCCTTTATGTTTTAGGTTTTTACTGTGCTGTTGTTGAATTCTTTAGAGAACCAAGGAATGTTTTGAAAGAGGGTATTCTCCCTCCTTTGAAAAATGCAGACACTTAGCTTCCCTGTGTATTGAGTGCATCTGTGTTTGGTGGCCCAGATAACAGCACAATGCTTTGGTGTCCCCTCCAGGGATATAGAATATATATATTATATAGTATATAATAGTGTGGCACTTGTGGGCTATTAGATACTCATATGCATGTGTATAGCAGTGTTATTTTCCTATGCAGTTATTATTCTGACTCCTAAATATTATTTCATTGTGTTTGAAAACTTAGGTAATAATTTCAAGATGCCCGGACGTTCCAGTTCCAGTTCAGGTTCAACTGGTTTTATATCCTTCAGTGGTATAGAATCTGCTCTCTCCTCTTTGGAAAACTTCCAGTCCTGTATCAGCTCTGGAATGGACACAGTTACTCATGTTGCCTTGGATCTCGTGGAAACTCAGAGTAAGTAACAATTAAAACTTAATTCTTTTGTGTCTACTTTGGGATAACCCTGTATGGAGGCATTACTCTAGGGATGTGAGATACTGCTGACCTTTCAGGTGTTCTTGGGACAGTCATTTCATCCCTCTGGGCATCGGTTTTCTCATCTTTGTTCTACATATACCACAAAACGATGTACTGAGGATGAAATGAGCTTGACTCATTCGTGTGTCTTCAGATGGTTATGTGCCAGTAGAAACTGCACTGGAGACTTACAGGCTGAAACATGAAGGTTCCTGATCTCAAGGAGCATACAAGCTAAAGTATGTGACATTTGTGAACTGTGAACTATAAGGTATGCAAATGCATTAATATAAAGTTATAATAAAGTCATTTTGCAATAGTCTAACTCTGTTCATTCTTGATTACTTGGTAGACAGACTAAGCTTATGCTAGGGATACGGGCAAAGGAAGGCCTCTTCTAAAATAGAAGAATTCAGCTTTGATGAACTTTATCAACATTTTTCGATCAGAAGATTTGGAAAACTTAATTTGCTTTCTTTGGATTAGGGTTGTTTTTATTTTATATTATATGGAGGCAGGGGAGCAACAGTATTTTTGTGTCGTTTTTAATATCACTGGTTTTCAACGATTTGATTGTGATGTGTCTTTGTGTGATTTTGTTTATTCTGTCTGGTGTTCTTTGGAAGGCAGCTATGCTCACCACTACACCACCAACGCTATTCTGTCTGGTGTTCTTTAAGCTTTATGGATTTGTGGGCTTGTAGTTTTGATCAAATTTAGAAAAATTTCTGCCACTATTTCTTTTTTCTTTTTTTTAATTTATTTTGAGAGAGAGAGACAGTGCATGTGCAAGCAGGGGGAGGGGTAGAGGGAGAGCGAGAATCTCAAGTAGACTCCATGCTGAGCGCAGAGCCCTACACAGGGCTCGATCCCATGAACCTGGGATCATGACCTGAGCCAAAATCAAGAGTCGGATACTTAACTGACTGAGGCACTCAGGCGCCCCTGCCACTATTTCTTCAGATAGTTTTTTTGTCCCTCTTCTTGTGAGACTCTAATTATATGTGTGTTAGACAGCTTGATAATGTCCTATAAGTCATGAGGCTTGGTTGATTTTTTTTTCGGGTCTTTTTTTCTGTCTGGCTTTAGTTTTAATAGTGTCTCTTGCTATGTTTTCAGGTTCATTGGTCTTGTCTTCTGCAGTCTGTTGTTAATTTTGTGCAGTGAATTTTAAACTTCAGATACTGGATTTTTCAACTCGACATAAAAAAGAATTAAATGGAATCTTCTGTCTTCTATTTCTCTTCATTATGTTCAGGTTTTCCTCTGTATTCTTGAGTATATGGAGCATATTTATAATAGCTGTTTTAATATCCTTGTCTGCTAATTCTGTCATTCCTGTCGCTGCTTCTTTACATGGACATTGTGTGTATTATGTTGTTGAGTGTTTGGATTTTGTTGTCTTCCAATCAAGAATTATGGCGTTTGTTTTGGCAGGCATCAAAGTAATTTGTGGATTAGGCTAATCCTTTCCAGGCTTGTTGTTTAACTTTGTTAGTGCGGGTCAAGTTAGTGTCAATTTATTTTAGGGCCAATTCAGCCTGGTTACAAAGCTTGGCCTTTCTGCATCTCTTGTCGATTGCCCAGAGGGTTCTGTGAGATGGCTCTAGTGCTGGGTGGAATTCGAAGGTCTCTCGGTGCTGGGTGAATCCTGGGTATTGTTCACTTTACAGCTCCCAGCAAGTGTTTCTCAGCGGTTTAGGATTGAGGAGATCTCTGCAGATCCCTAGAGTACTGTCTCTGGGTAGCCCCCTCCTGGTGCTCTGTCTTGAAAACCTCTGATGTCTTAGCTTCCCCGAACTCCAGTCTCTCTCTCCTTGGTCCTTCAAGACTTTCGTTCTCTGCTTGGCTTCTTCCTCTTTTGTGCAGGGAGGCAGGCGACTGCAGGACTACCTGACTTGTTTGTCCCTTTCTGCGGGGCTCACGGTTCTGCTCTGCCTGTGGTCCCGCTGTCTGAGAGCAGCTGTCTCTTATATTGTGTCCAGCTTTCTAGTCCTCACTGCAGGACAGCCAGTTCCATACCAGTTGTTCATTCGTGGCCAGCAGCAGGAGTCACCCTTAATTTTTAGTGGGTAACCTCGCAGGGTCTTAACCCTCCCCAGCCTGATCTGTAGTCTATTTTTGGATCTCTGGTAGGTGACCTGGATAAAAGTCATAATAAAATCTTCAACCATAAGAAAGAACAGCTGGAGTATAAACCAGTTGACTGTGTTGTTGGACAGCAGTGAATGGATTGGGAGAAATTAAAGTGCAGAAGAGCATGTGGGAAAGTCCATGAATCATCTTCATAGCAGAACTATTCCCTTTTCCTCTTAGCCTTGTAAGATAGCACCCTTTCTGTTTACCTTTTGGGTTCCCCAATTTCATCACAAATTAAAATGAGGTTTGTTGTTGCAAGACTGTTGAATTTCAGATCTGTACCTCTGAAACAAATAATGCAATATATGTTAAGAAAGAAAAAAAGAAAAAGAAGAATGTAGCAGGAGGGGAAGAATGAAGGGGGGGAAATCGGAGGGGGAGAAGAACCATGAGAGACACTGGACTCTGAAAAACAAACTGAGGGTTCTAGAGGGGAGGGGGTTGGGAGGATGGGTTAGCCTGGTGATGGGTATTGAGGAGGGCACGTTCTGCATGGAGCACTGGGTGTTATGCACAAACAATGAATCATGGAACACTATATCTAAAACTAATGATGTAATGTATGGGGATTAACATAACAATAAAAAAATTAAAAAAAAATAAATAAAATGAGGTTTGTTGGAAGTGGTGGTAGTGATCACTTAGGTATCATTTTCCACTTTGTACTGTATATCTCTTGTTGCTATATTATTAAATTGTTGGTAAAGGGGATTCTTGTTCCCAAGCACTTGGAAGGGGGTGATGTGTATTGTTTTGGTATATTCCTATACCAGGTTGCTGTCCCTATTCAACTTCTAGCTCATTTGAAATGATCACCTTTCCCTGTGTTATGTTATAGTGTGTGGTGTCCAAGCAATAGACTCTTACTGCCACCATGTCTATTTTTTTCTCTAAATGTGTTGGTATTCTGGGAATACTTTCTTATTTACCTAATTGTAAAATGAAATTTGTTGCATTATGAGATTTTTCAAGTAGCTGGGGCTTATTTTTCAGATTTTTAAATTTATCATATACTTTTCTGCTTTCTGAGGCAGAAGTACTGACTTAATTTACCAAAATTGTTGTTGTAATTATCATCTTTAAGCAATTAAATTTTCAGAAGCCCTTTAAGTTTAGTTAAATAAAATTGAGGAATGGCCTTGTTCTAAAATGTTAATGTACCTCTGGTTGTGGCCTCTTCTTATGCCTCCATGCCAGTAAAGGAAGGTTTGAAAAGAACAGGGTTTGTTTTTTTTAAGATTTTTTTTAAATTTTTAAATTTTTTATTAGAGAGAGAGAGCACAAGCAGGGGGTGTGGCAGGCAGAGGGAGAGGGAGAAGCAGGCTACCCGCTGAGCAGGGAGCCCGACGTGGGGCTCGATCCCAGGACCCTGGGATCATGACCTGAGCCGAAGGTAGACGCTTAACGACTGAGCCACCCAGGCGCCCCATCCCTACCTCTTTTTTTTTTTTTTTTTTTTTTGACAGAGAGAGAGACAGGAGAGAGGGAACACAAGCAGGGGGAGTGGGAGGGGAAGAAGCAGGCTTCCCGCTGAGCAGAGAGCCCGACGCAGGGCTCGATCCCATGACCCTGGGATCACGACCTGAGCCTAAGGCAGATGCCCAACGACTGAACCACCCAGGCACCCCCCCTACCTCTTTTTAAAATGCATTTTTTTTTTATTAGAGTACAAGCAGGGAGAGCGGCAGGCAGAGGGAGAGGGAGAAGCAGGCTCCCCGCTCAGCAGGCAGCCCGACACAGGGCTCGATCCCAGGACCCTGGGATCATGACCCGAGCCGAAGGCAGACGGTTAACCGTCTGAGCCACCCAGGCGCCCCGGAAAAGAACAGTTTTTCAGAAACTCATCCTATTAAGGGCAGTTGGTCTTAAAAGGTTAGAATTAAATAGTTGGTCTCTGTATATTTAAAGTAATATTTTTAAAGTACAAAATCAAAAGTAATCAATAGAACCAAGTCTTTGAACTTCCTTTATATACTTATGCCACTTGTATTCATGTCTGTGATGTTACCTGTCATACTAGAGGCTTGGGTTTGCAAGGCTAGCTTTTCAGAGTTGATTTTTTCCCCTCCTAAGTGATAGGTTTGCAGTTTGAGCCACAGGATAAGGGATGGCACTTAATTGTGATGATGTGGAAGTGGCCATACTGATCTCTTGATCCAGTTTTTTTTTTTACTTCAAATATGTAACTCTTTAATTTTGAGTAAATACATACTTATTAAAATTCAGAGTTTTTTTTTTTTCAAAGAAGGGCATACTATAAAGCTGAATTTAAAGATTTAATTATTTGTTTGAGGGGGGAGGAGTAGAGGGAAAGAAGAAGCAGGCTCCTCACTGAGCTGGGAGACAGATGCGGGGCTCAATCCCAGGACCCTGAGATCATGACCTGAGCTGAAGGCAGACGCTTAATGGACTGAGCCACCCAGGCGGCCCTATAAAGCTAAATTTAAAGAAATGCAAACTTGTAGATAGATTATGGGACTGCTCTTACTGAACCCTAGGTGTTTTAAGTTCCTATTGGATAAACAAGTTCTCCTCTAGGACCTAAGTAGAAAAGAAACAGTTTAGCAAGGCTTCATCAGATCTACTTTTCTCCTGATTATTTTGTAACATAATTGCACAGAGCAGATATATACAGTGGACTTTTCTGTGGCATCTATTTTCATTAGGGTAGATGATTCTTAATTTAAAAAATCACCAATATTCAGGGCGCCTGGGTGGCTCAGTTGTTTGAGCATCCAACTCTTGATCTCGTCTTAGGTCATGATCTCGGGTCTTGGGATCCAGCCCCATGCCAGGCTCTGCACTCAGTGAGGAGTCTGCTTGAGGATTGTCTCTCTCCCTCTCCCCCTCTTCCATCTTGTGCGTGTGCTCTCCCCCCCTCTCTCTCTGTCTCAAATAAATAAATAATAAATGTTTAAAAAAAGAAGTATCTTGGGGTGCCTAGGCGGCTCAGTCGGTTGAGTGTCTGCCTTTGGCTCAGGTCATGATTCCAGGGTCCTGGGATCGAGTCCCACATTGGGCTGCAGGGGAGCCTGCTTTTCCCTCTCCCTCTGCTCGTGTGCTCTCTGTCTCTCACTTACTCTGTCTCTCAAATAAAGAAATAAAATCTTAAAAAAATTAAAAGAAATCTTTTAAAAATCACCAATATTCTACCTCCTTGGCTTTTCATGTGTTAGATGAGCCCCACCCCCACTTAAGATACAGTAACATGCCATATCCTGATATCCTGAAACCAGTTAATCTTTTTTCTTTGTTTCATGGAGTCTTTTTGCATTTATATTGTATTTTGCTTTGTTAATGTGTCTGATCTTCCCTTTGAACCTGGTCTCCTGGGGCAGAGACCTCAGAGAGCTCATCTCACATTTTCAGAGGCTTAATGTTCATCAGGTGTTGAATGTATATAAATTAGTAAGTATCTTTGAAGACTCTTCTCCAAATAGAGATATTTGGATCCACTATATAGAAAATTAAGTTGTTTTCCAAAATTAGAAATTGAGCACTTCTGTTAATTTGTAAGCCTAATTTTTTTAAGACTTTGGATTTAATTTTTGTGTAAGAGCTAATTAATCCCGTGGTTCTCAAACCTGAGGGTGCATCAGAACCACTTAGAGGGCTTGTTAAAACACAGATTGCGGGACCCCACCACCAGAGTTTCAGTAGGTCTGATGAGCCCAAGAATTTGCAATTCTAACAAGTTACCAGGTGATGCTGATGTTAATGCTGCTGATGCACCACAGCCAGACTTTGAGAACCCTGGTCTGATCCTCATTTCCTTTTTGGCAGGAAACATACACCACTAGGTGGCACCAGAATACTTCTTATGAGGTAGCCATCGGCCTTAGGGACGCTGTTGAATGCAGACTTAGATTGTGCAAAAGGAACAATCACTGAATTGTTGAAATTTTGTAGCCTAGAGCCCGAGTTAGTCCATGTATCTAAGAACACAAGCACATGTTGACTGCATCAGACCAGAGAAACTATGGGACTATTAAGGTGACATTTTAAGATGAACTTTTCCAGGAATGAGGAATAACCAACCGCATATCTCCACTACCTTCGTTTTCAAATATGCAGGTTACTCATTTTCATTTATTAGTGATAGATGTAGACCCTGTCACAAGGTAGAAATAAACACCCGCAGCTTTCTTATTTATTATTCCAAGTTACTGGACCTTGATTTTTGTTGTTGATTACATTTAAAAACTACTCTAAAAAGGCTTACACATTCTGTTCACATAAATAGGTCATTTTGTCCTTCGACTAGAGGGCTAATTGTGTTTGGGACAGTTTTAGGAGGTTAAAAGGTGGGACATGTGCTTTCCCTTTCCTACCGGCTTCCTTGGGTAGAAAGTTGAGTAGTTTCCTTTTTAAGAGCTGGGGCGAGGAAATTCTGGGCAGTTGTTTGCCTTGCCTCACCTCTTGTGGCTATCATTCTCACCCCATAAATTTCCAACCATCCAGATTTTCTTTCTTCCACTGACTGTAACAACCTGAAAGTTGGCATGGTTTCTCCGCATGACAGAAAGTGTGGAAATCATTGCTTGCTGTGCTCTCCTGTTTGCTAAGCTCTCCTGTTCACAATGGGATGTCACTTTCTGATACAGTCTGTGAGTCATATTTTAGTTTTTGAAGCAGAATATGTATAGTATCTGAATACCGTCTGGGTTTCTAGGCTCTTGAGAATAATCTTTCTGTTGATTCTATTTTTTTTATCTTTGGAGCAAAGGCATGAGTTAGGTTTTAGTGACCTAATAGGGTATGTAAATGACTAATACAGAAAAAACTGAGTAGGAATCACTCGATCAGATTTAAAAATTAGACTAGCATTTTATCATGTATCTTTTGATCATTGGAAAGAATTAAGGCTAGTTTAATGTTAGGCAAAGATGACAGCTCAAAGCAGAAGTAGAACAGACTTTAGGATCCATTTTGAAACATCAGTTTCCTTTATAGAAAATAAAATATTGTCTGGTGGTAAGCCGAAAGGAGCTTTTGTTAGGTTGGTGATTAACCGTTGAAATCAGTTTATTTTAAAGATTTTATTTATTTATTTATTTGAGAGACAGAATGAGAGAGAGAGAGAGCACGAGATGGGGGAGGTCAGAGGGAGAAGCAGACTCCCCTCTGAGCGGGGAGCCCGACACGGGACTCGATCTGGGAACTGCGGGATCATGACCTGAGCCGAAGGCAGATGCTTAACCGACTGAGCCACCCAGGCGCCCCGAAATCAGTTTGGTTATTTTGGAGAGGATTATTTTTTTTATTCAGGCCTATATCTCCTCTCTGTACTTTACAACTGAAATTATATATTTGTGTTTTACATAAATGTAAAGTGTTATTTATATACTGCAGCACTGTCCAATAAAAATATAGTGTGAGCCACATGTGCAATTTAAATTTTTGTTATCCTCGTTACAAAAGGTAAGAAAGATAATTTAATTCTAGTATTATTTTATTTAATCCCGTATGTCTAAAATATGATTTCAACATGTAATCAGTATAAAAATCGAGTTATTTTTACCTTTTTTTTTTCTGTACTCAAGTTCAGAATCCTGCAGTCCATCTCAGTCTGACCAGCCACATTTCTTATGCTTAATAGCCTCATGTGGCAGATGGCTGCCAAAATAGACAGCAGCAGGTATCAGAGGAGAGCAAGAATCTGTAAGCCTAGTCACATCAACTAGTTTTGCAGGTTTTTAGTAGTTTTGGTGACTATTCACATCAAACCAGTTGGTAAAACGAGATAATACCATTTATTGATTTTTTTTTGTACTTGTCACTCCCCTACCTCTGGTATGATTGGTATTTTAAGTTTTCCCCCAAGTTGTTTAACCAGCTTAAAATTACTTACTTCTGGGGATCCTATTAATATTTGATGCTGTTTGAAATGTCATATGCTGATTCGACTCCATTCCTACAGTACTTTGATATTTTGTAACTAATGTGGTAAATTAGTTTCTTATGGTATTGGGCAAGCCAGAAAGGTCAAGCCTCTTAACTTCAGCAGCCAGAATACTCTAGTTGCTGTAAACAATTAAGCCTGTCAGCAATTGACCTTGGAAATGCTAATTTGCTTGTCCCTGGGTGCTGCTTCCAGAGGCAGGCTTTCTCTCCCGGGGATGGGAATTAAAAAACTCAAGTTTGGAGAAGTGCTAGATAGAACACTGGGGCTAGCTCCACCCACACCTGCTTTTAGCTTCGTTTTTGCCTGTTACCAAGTTACAAGAGGAGTGTTCCTTGCAAGAATTTCTTTGAAGGCCTTGTAGAATTACGTCTAGACTGACATTGAGAGGGAGTTTCATTGACCTTTGGCTCTACCCTTCCCCATCATTCTATGGCACCATTTGCTGTAATGATGGTTGATTAAGAATGATTTCATCACAGTTTCATTATATTTCTTAAAATAGGGAAGGCAACTTTTATCAACCCCTTTGCTTTTGTATTTATTACTGCTGTTGTAGTGGCCGATCCAGGAGAAGGTAAGGTAAGGAGAAGTAAATATTGGCTGGAAAAGTTACACCCAGGGAGAAGTTATAGGCAGTATTGAGTAGATAGAATATTTATAAAATCCAGAGTTACTGTTTCTAAACTGGTGGTGGTAGCAGCTTTGCTTAAAGACAAAGATTTAGGTTTCCTTTTCTTTGGCGCAGTGCTCAGGCAAAGTGATTTTTCTCCCTTTATTGTACAATGCTGATTCAAAACAGTTATTTGAGTTTGGTTGGTTTTCACTTTTCTTAGGTCACTTTATGTTGATCAGTCACCAATTACTTATTGGCCCATGCCCTCAAGAAGCTGATAATTGAGTTAGCAGATTAGACAAATATATGTAAAGATAAGGAGAACTTCATAGTAGTAAATGATTTGTTCTAAATGAGATTATGAGCCTATCTGTCCCATCCATGACTTTTTACATTATGACCTAGCAGCCTGATTTTATATCCAGTAGGCATAAGTCTTTTGTAGGCTCTACTGATTAGGCAACTTAATAATAGTGGACACAGGGCTTTCTGTGTGCCGGCCATGCTCTAAATGCCTTATGGGTATTCATTCATTTAATCTTCACAACGATGCTATAGGGTAGGTAGGTAACATAATTCATTACTGTTCAACATATGAGTACACTGAGCCTTGAGGTTGACCGAGGACTATGTACCATTCTCTGGAAGGGTTATTTTATCACAATAACCTATTTCAGATTGGAAATACACATCTTCATTATTTCCTCCTTGTATATTCTCAATCCATTGTTCTTGTCTGACTTTCCCCTTCTCAGTTGCAGTAAGCTTTGAGATAAGTCCTCTTATCTGCTCAAGTATTGCCTGTGCCTGTGCTCATTATAGAGACAGCCCTTTTGCTGAGTGCTGTCACCATTGTACCTGAAGATGAGAGTTTCTCATTAAAACAATTTGGAGAGTCCATTCTGTGCTAATTCTCATTATTGACTTATAAGGTTCCCTTGCTGAGCTTACAAAAAAAAAAAGTTTTGCCTAGGATTGTATTTATAAATCTTAATGACCACGAATTGTCTCTAGATCATTGTTGTTTGATCATGTCTCAGGCTATGACCAAAGCATCTGGCGTTTACGCTCTGCAGATAGTAGCTATTAATTTCTGTGCCCATTTTAAACCATAGAGCATAGTTTACAAGAATGTTCATGATGTCACCGGCTACACCCCTCTTTACACTTGCTATACACCGGTCAGAGAGACTGGATTTAGTTCCACGAGTACGTGCTCTGTCAAGCCTCCTTGCCTGTGTTCACAGAACTTCCTCTCCTTGTTGACTGCTTAGAAGGCACCTATTCATCTTTCAAGGGCAAGCTTACGTATTTTTTGTCTGCAGATATTCTTCTCCCACCCAGACCAGACTGATCTCTTCTTTGGTTTCTCTGTGTTGGCCAAGCATTCATCCTTCAAAACAATAGAGCACTTCTTTGCATTTAATTATTTATAAAGTCTATAATCCTACCACTAGATATGGGAGTTTGAAAAAGTCAGTTAAGAACATCCTGTTTCCCAGTCAAGTTTTGGCTTTCTGTCTGTGTTTCAGCTACCCAGTTCTGCCGTAAACAATACTAAATGAATGGGTGTTGACCAGTTGCAGGCTATATTTTACTGACCCTTGGTGGAGACAACAGTCATACTGTGATAGTCTCTTTTCATATATATGAGGTGAAGAATGGGTTAAATTTTACACAATCAAAACATAGAAGTGATACCTGAAAAAGGGATTGTGGAGAAGACAGCAGAAATATTCTTGCAAATAACTTTTTTTTCCCCTGGCCAATTTGTTAAATTATTGGTAGAAAATAATTTCTGGTTTCACATGAAAGAGCATAATGTGAGCTTTGACAGCTTCTTTTTTTTTTTTTTTTTAAAGATTTTATTTATTTATTTGAGAGAGAGAGAATGAGAGAGAGCACATGAGGGGGGGGGGAGGGTCAGAGGGAGAAGCAGACTCCCCGCCGAGCAGGGAGCCCGATGCGGGACTCGATCCCAGGACTCCAGGATCATGACCTGAGCCGAAGGCAGTCGCTTAACCAACTGAGCCACCCAGGCGCCCATGAGCTTTGACAGCTTCTATATCAAGCTTCTATATCATGTGAAAATTCTTACTTGTAAAGGTTTTCGAGGCCTGCATGTCCATATCAAAGTGCATATACTTAATTATATTTTAATTTTCTCCTTTCCAAGAGCCATTTATGTTTTTTGAAGTTAGTCCCACAAGTATTTACTAAGTACCTATTATCTGACAAACACTATGCTAGAAATACAAAGATAGGAAGATACCCTCAACACATTTCTAGATCTTGTTACAGATATTTTCTTTCTTAATAATCCCATGAAAGTGAAGTAGCTGTTTGACAGATGAGAGAGCTGAAGCTCAGGGGGCTTAAGGGATGTGCCTGAAGTCACAAAGTTTAGTTTGACTGGTTGCTACTCAAATCAAGACAGCTTCTGCTATGTGCACCTGCGCACACACGCACGCACACTCGCACTCACTCACTCAGTCTTGTGTATGTCCTCATGTCCTCTGCCAGTCCTAGTTGCCTTTATCGGTATTAGGTTTGGTGCCATGAGTAAAAAATCCCTCATTATGGGATGCAGTTATGCTGTAATGAAATTTATTTCAGCAACTTAGGGTTTATCACCTTAAATTCACCTTAATGGGATTTTACTCCTGCTAACCTAGTTTCTTTTTAATCCCTCCCAGTTAATCACTCCTCTGATCTCCGTTAGCTGTTTTATCCTTTTGTTTGGTGACTTTTTAAAAATAACAGCTTTATCGAGATATAATTCACATACCATATAATTCAAGCATTTAAAGCGTATAACTTAGTGGTTTTTAATATATATACAGATACTTGATTTATTCAATTTTAGAACATCTTCATCACCTCTAAAAAAGGAACCCTGTACCCTCTAGCTGTCACCTATCTGTCCCTCCCCATTCTCCTCAGCCCTAAAGGAGCCACTGCTACTTTCTTCCTCCACAGATTTGCCCACTCTGGACATTTACTGTAAATGTAATCATATGTGGCCTTTGTGACTGGCTTCAGTCACTTAACAGGATGTTTTCAAGGTTCATCTATGTTCAAGCATGTATTGGTACTTCATCCCTTTTTACTACCAAATAGTATTCTACTGTATGGATATAGCACATTTTATATATGTATTCAGCCATTGATGAATATTGGATTATTAGTAATAATTATCTGGATATTATTAAGAAATGCTGCTATGAACATTTGTGTATAAGTTGGTATCTCATTGTGAGTTTGATTTGCATTTCCCTGGTGACTAATTATGTGGAGCATCTTATGTACTTATTGGCCACTTGTATATCTTCTCTGGAGAAATGCCTATTCAGATTCAGCGCCCATTTTCAAATTGAGTTATTTCTGTTTGTAGTTTTGAGTTGTAAGTGTTCTTTATATGTTCTAGATACAAGCTTATTATCAAATACATGATTTGCAAATTTTTTTCCCATTCTTTGGATTGTCTTTTTATTTTCTTGGTAGTTTTGAAGCATAGAAGTTTTTAATTTTGATGAAGTCCAATTATCTACTTTTTCTTTTGTCGCTTGTGGTTTAGGTATCAAACCTCTAAGGACTCATTTCCAAATCAAAGGTCATGCAAATTTATCCCTATTTTCTTTTCTAAGAATTTTGTAGTTCTAGCTATTACATTTAGATCATTTTGAGTTAATGTGTGGTGTGAATTAAGGGTCCAGTTGCGTTCTTTTGCATGTGGCTATCCAGTTGTCCCAGCACCATTCTTTCCCCCACTGCACGATCTTGGTACCGTGCTGGAATTCTGTGTACCTGTCTTTATGCCAGCAGCACCCCTGTCTTGGCCGTTGCTTTGTAGTAAGTTTTGAAATGAGAAAGTGTAGTCCTCAGATACTGTTCTTCTTTTTAAAGATTGTTTTGGGTATTTGGTGTATCTTGTACTTCTGTATGAATTTTAGGATCAGCATGTCAATTTCTACAAAGAAGCCGGCTGGGATTCTGATAGGGTTGCATGGAATTGTAGATCAATTTGGGGAGTATTACTGTCTTAACAATATTAGGTCTTTTGACCCATGACCGTAGGAGTTTTCTTACGTTTATTTATATCTTTAATTTTTTTCAACAGTGTTTTCAGGGTATCAATATTACACTTCTTTTGTTAATTTCAAAACATTTCACTTTTTTGATGCTATTGTAAATGTAATTGTTTTCTTAATTTTTTCAGATTGTTTATTATAATTAAATACACTTGATTTTTATATGTTGATTTTTGTATCTTGCAACCTTGCTGAACTCGTTTAATAGTTCCAAAAATTTTTTTAGTGGATTCCTTAGGATTTTCTATATACAACATTGTGTCATCTGAGGGTGGATATAGTTTTATTTTTTTCTTTCCAATCCTTTTGCCTTTTGTTTATTTTTCTTGCCTAATTACCCTGGCTAGAACCTGCAGTATGATGTTAACTGGAAGTGGCAAGAATGGATATCCTCATCTTGTTCCTGATCTTAGGGCAAAAGCATCCTGTCTTTTCATCAAGCATAACGTTTGCCAGAGAAATCCCTTCCTCCTGCAGTGTCCATCCAGCACCCTGTATTGAGAAGGCTTAACATTAGGCTCACTGTAAGGAGACATGCTTAAAGCAGTTTCATCCATTATCACAGAGTATTTATCAAAAGATGAATTTTGAGCTGAAAGGCAATAACTTGATTCCCTGGTAAAACACACAAATAAGCAAGTGGAATAAAGCTTTAAAGGTGCTGTGAAAGAAACCTGTGTCAGGAAACAAGGGTGGGGGGGCACCGTGGGGTTAGTAGTCCATTCTAGCTGAAGACTTTCAGGAGAAATTTCATACAGGAGACATTGACAAAAAGATGAGTAAGTATTTCCTATGGAGTGGGAGAGGGTATTTCTGAGGGAAGCAAAGGTGAGAAGAGGTATGAAGAGCCTGGTGTGAAGATCTGTGAAGCTCCTGAGGTTTTACCCCCCTTGCAAGCTAACAAGTTAGCCGGCCACAATTTCATGGATGCTGGCAGAAGACAGGAGACTCCTGGGTCAGAGACAAAGGTCTTGTTGCTTCACATCAAGGAGTGGGAATATCGTGTTTCATAGGTTCGCCTTGCTGACCCCCACCCCAAGTCTTTATGGGGCTGGTATGGAAGGGCCCGGGGTGATCCTGCAGTCTGTGTCACAGCTGAGGACCTTCGAGCTCAGGGAACCCAGATTTTTATAATGGGCGGTAAATGTCCCCACCCTTTGGCCCTGGAGGAAGACACTATCTTTCTTAACACATCCCTCTGCTCTGGAGGGAGACATTATCTCAGTCTTCCAAAGCTTTGTTCATGATACAGACATCCTTGAAAAGATAGTCTAGGGACGCCTGGGTGGCTCAGTTGGTTAAGCATCTGCCTTCGGCTCAGGTCATGATCCCAGGGTCCTGGGATCAAGTCCCACGTCTGGCTCCCTGCTCAGCGAGGAGCCTACTTCTCCCTCTGCCCTTCCCCCTGCTCATGCGCTCTCTCTCTCTGTCAAATAAATAAATAAAATCTTAAAAAAAAAAAAGAAAGAAAAGATAGTCTAGAACAAAAGGGCATTTAATGCCTCTGCTTGCAAGATGTACAGAGATGTGTGAGACCCCTAAAGAATTGATTCCCGATACCTGACAGATTCAGGGAGCTGCGAGTAGTTCAGATTGAAGATTAGTTTCGATTTGGGCCGTTCTAATATTTTTAGCACCACATCTTCCAGCTTCAGCACTTACTCCATCAAGATACAGTGCATCTTTCAGTGTAGCAAGGCCGTGGTTGCTGCCGGGTTCCCCTCTTTCCCTTTTGGCCAATTAGGGCAGCGCAGTGCTTTGGTTGGCTAGGCAGAGTAACTTCAGGACTTTAAGAACCAGGTCTGGAATCAAGTAACCTGGGTTCTAACCCAGCTCTGGCAGTTAATCAGCATTGTGACTTTAAGTAAATTTTGGTTTCTTCATTTAAAATGGGGATAATATCGTAAAATAGCAACTAATATCTAATGAGTATTTAACTGTATACCCACACGTCTTCCTCACTTCCAGCCTATGTAGGGTTGATATAAGAATTAAATAATAGGTATAAAATGTTCTCCACTATGCTTAGCACATAGTACTCACATTTTATTGCTCAGTTATTTTGTTTTGTTAATAATTATTAGGGCCTTTTGCAGGTGAGAGATGGATCCTTCAGAGCTCTTGGTGTAGATTTGGTATTGTACAAAGTTACTATTGTACAGATAGCCATGAGTTAAAATGCAGGTTCTGCTACCTATTAGCTGTGTCGCTGTGAACCAGTGACTTCAGTTCTTCGAGCTCCCTTTTCACTGCATGTAAAATGTGGACAGTATCTTCTTTTCAGGGTTGTTCCTATTTTGAAACAGTTTATGTGCTTTGTATACAGTGTTCACCTCTTACCTTGGCTGGTCAGCCTGTAAACACTTGGCTTTGGTCCTTAAGAGAATTAGTGGAGAACCAACGTAGACTGTAAAACCTCGCGGTCAGGATGGGGGGTGGCAGCACGAGTGTGTGTAGGGAAGGGTGGCCATTATCTCCCTAATAGGAAAAAAAGTGCCACTTATGATAGGTTTAAGGAGCAGAAATGTGTCCTAGTTTTAGAAAATTAGTAGAGGATTTAATTTCAAGCAAAGAGGATCAGAGTTCCTGTGGGACAGTCTAAAATAGACATTTAAACCAGTTAACAAGGAGAGATTATGTAACGTGTTACATAGAAGATGCAGTTTTTGTCAGTGTTCTCTGTTCTCTTGAAATAGAGGCTTCCAGAGTTTCTTGGTAGTTTTGGAATTTAAGTTTGAAAGAATTATCCTGTATCTGCCTTTTCTTTGTTTTCTCAATGCCAAACTGAGGATAGTATCTGGATCTTGACTGGAACTTAATAATAATGAAATTGGTAGAGTTGTTATCTGTAACTTGTTTCTAATTTTATAATTTCTAGAGTGCACTATGCACGTGTGTTTAGATGCTTAATAATTGCAAAGCAGAATACAAATAGTTGTTCCTATAATCAACCCTGCAGGTTTCACACATCAAATTCCTGTAATACCTAGAAACCTCTTAGACCCAAATCATGTGAGAGATGACCATGCAAGGTCTAAGAGGTATCTCAAATGCTCAGCTGTGAAGCAGTTTCTTTCCTTTTCCTCTTTTATTTTTTGGCTAACTGATCATATGTTCCAGTAGTTTACTTTTCACTCAGATGTTTAACAAATACTTACATATTCACTCCCAGGATACTGGTTTTGCTTCTCATCCTTACCACTCTTGGCCATATCATCAGTGGGGGAACCCATCAAAATATAAGCATAATTCATTACATAATCTGCCCCTCACATTTTAATATAGTTACAGCACAGGGAGAGCAAGTGACTGCTTATGTGAACAGAGATTTTAATATACTTTTGTTTTATATTTCATGGTTTTGGTTGGTCCCCAGTTGTATACCATAGGAAGAGATTTCTCAAAAGAACCTTGGGAAAATATATTTGATTTCATCTGTTAGAGTTTAACAGGTGACTGATTTAACATCTCTTTTTCATTAAGAACAATTTTAAATCTAGATCTGGAAAAGAAAAGAAATGAAGTTTAAAATATAGGACAGGTGCGCATACGTTTATTACAGGTATTGTATATTTCTCATGTGCTATAGTAACTGTTCTCCAGTGATGGCTCCTCGCAAGTCCTCCCATCACTGTACTTGCATGCTGTTGCTCACATCAAGATGTGGAGCTTATTGGGGTAATTTGTTAAGTACCAATAGATGAAATTGGTACCAAGATGGGATTTCAACCCATGTTGACATATGCTCATCTTGCTATGAAAGAAACCACCTTAACACTTAATGTTTTAAAACCACAAACTTTTTTTTTTAATATCTAACGATTCAGTGGGTTGACTGAACTGGGCTGGGAGGCTCTTCCACTCCAAGTGGTATCAGTTAAGATGGTGGCCATTTGGGGGGCTCGCCTGGGTTGAAACTTGCAAGGCGGTTACATGGTTGGCAGTTGGTCCTGACTGTTGACTGGATCCTCAGCTGGACTTGATGATCAGAGTCTGAGGATCCTGCTTCATGTGGTTTGGGTTCCTCCCAGCATAGCAGCTGTTTTAAGATGGAGCAGAAACTGCCAGACCTGTTAAAACCTGGGCTCAAAAGTTCTAGAACATCACTTCCAATGTATTCAGTTACTCACATCCATCACAGGGCTAGCCTCATTTCATGCATAAAGTAAATAGAGTCTATCACTGAAGAGGTAACATTCATACAGAGATCAAAGAATTAATACTACCTGTACTAAGTATTGGAAATACAGTGGTGACTAAAATAGACATGGTGACTGGGTACTGAACAGAGCCTGGAGAGAATTAAGAAAGGATCAGAATGGGGTGGTAGGCTCTCATAAGTCAAATTAAGGAGTTTAGACTTTAGGGCAGTGAGAAGCTATTAAAAAGTTTTAAAAATAGGAATAAGATAGTTTATATTTTGTATTAATTCTGTGGCTATGATATGGAGAATGGCTTCCTAGGAAAGAGTGTAGAGTTAGGCCACCCAGTTGGGAGGCTGTTGCAGTCAGTCCTCTGGCATTAGATGATAGTGACTTGGGCTTAGACCAGGAAGGTGACATGGGTGATGAGAAGTAGTCAGATTCCCTTTTTTTTTGAAGATTTTATTATTTATTAGAGTATGTGAGTGCGTTCGCGCAGGCAGGGGGAGGGGCAGAGGGAGAAGGAGAGAGAGAATCTCAAGCAGACTCCGCACAGCACAGAGCCCAACACGAGGCTCGATCTCATGACCCTGAGATCATGACCTGAGCTGAAATCAAGAGTCGGATGCTTAACTGACTGAGTCATCCAGGCATCCTGAGAAGTAGTCAGATTCTTTTGTTTTTTTTTTTTTTTTCAAAAAAATTTTTAAGATTTTTTATTTATTTGAGAGAGAGAGAGAGAGCACCACCAGGGGAGGAGCACACGGGAGAGGGAGAAGCAGGCTCCCCGCTGAGCAGGGAGCCTGATGGAGGTCTTTTTTTTTTTTTTTAAAGATTTTATTTATTTATTTGACAGAGAGATAGCGAGAGCAGGAACACAAGCAGGGGGAGTGGGAGAGGGAGAAGCAGGCTTCCCGCCGAGCAGGGAGCCCGATGTGGGACTCGATCCCAGGACCCTGGGATCATGACCTGAGCCGAAGGCAGACGCTTAATGACTGAGCCACCCAGGTGCCCTGATGGAGGTCTTGATCCCGGGACTCCGGGATCATGAACTGAGCTGAAGGCAGACGCTTAACCGACTGAGCCACCCAGGCGCCCCAAGTAGTCAGATTCTTAAGAGACAAAGGAGAAATAATTAATGCAACTCGATTTATTGAATATGAAAATTGAGGGAAAGGAAGAAATCAGTGATGGTATTCAAATAGAGGTTCCCACTATCCACCATCCATTTACTTACCCTTATGACCCCAGATATATATAAGACAGTTTCAGAATTATTAACCTGTACCTCTGTGACAAACAACTTCCTCGGCTAGTATGCAGTGCTTAGGTACAGGTCTTTGTACCCTTAGTCTTACAGTTTTCACTCAAAACCCCGTGTAAGGTTACTTAGGTCAGTGAGTTAACTTTTCAGTGAGGTTAACTCAAACATTTGTAATGTAGTTAAATTCCTTTGTCATAGTCTGCATTCTGTCCTCCATCCCCTGATCGCTGATTGTTGCTTTGTTGTTATATTGTTTGGTATACATTAAAGTTCTTTTTTTTTTTTTAAAGATTTTTATTTATTGAGAGAGAGAGAGAGAATGATAGAGAGCATGAGGGGGAGGAGGGTCAGAGGGAGAAGCAGACTCCCTGCTGAGCAGGGAGCCCGATGCGGGCCTCGATCCTGGGACTCCAGGATCATGACCTGAGCCGAAGGCAGTCGCTCAACCAACTGAGCCACCCAGGTGCCCCATGTTTGGTATACATTAAAGTTCTTTGTGAGGTAAATTTATATGGGTTTTGACACTTTGCAGTGTCTTTTTGAAAAGGTGTCCTGTACTGAGGACAGGCCGTGACAGCACTGTACTGAGGACGGGCCGACACTGGCACTGTACCGAGGACGGGCCGACACTGGCACTGTACCGAGGACGGGCCGACACTGGCACTGTACCGAGGACGGGCCGACAATTGCACTGTACCGAGGACGGGCTTACACTGGCACTGTACCGAGGACGGGCCGACAATGGCACTGTACCGAGGACGGGCTTACACTGGCACTGTACCGAGGACGGGCCGACAATGGCACTGTACCGAGGACGGGCCGACACTGGCACTGTACCGAGGACGGGCCGACACTGGCACTGTACCGAGGACGGGCCGACAATGGCACTGTACCGAGGACGGGCCGACAATGGCACTGTACCGAGGACGGGCTTACACTGGCACTGTACCGAGGACGGGCTGTGATGGCGCTGTACCGAGGACGGGCCGACACTGGCACTGTACCGAGGACGGGCCGACAATGGCACTGTACCGAGGACGGGCTTACACTGGCACTGTACTGAGGACGGGCTGTGATGGCGCTGTACTGAGGACGGGCCGACACTGGCACTGTACCGAGGACGGGCCGACAATGGCACTGTACCGAGGACGGGCTTACACTGGCACTGTACTGAGGACGGGCTGTGATGGCGCTGTACTGAGGACGGGCCGACACTGGCACTGTACCGAGGACGGGCCAACATGGGCGCTGTACCGAGGACGGGCCGTGACGGCACTGTACCGAGGACAGGCTGACACGGGCAGTGTACCGAGGACGGGCTGTGACGGCGCTGTACTGAGGGCGGGCTGACACTGGCAGCATTTTGGAAGCGTAAGGCTGCGACCAGGACGAGGTCTACGAATGAGGCCATGGTCAGGTTTATAGCTCAGCAGTCAGGGTTCATGAATCTTCTGTTTTTAGAGGTCAGGAATAGTCTTTATAACGAGGGACTTTCATTAGTCACGGGTCGGGGTTTAGAGGATTAGTAGATCTCACATATCAGGTAAAAAGTTGTATCATTGCATCAGGACAGAGATAGTGGAACTTAAGTGATGGCAAATGGAATGTGCACGGAAGGGCCATATTAGGCTCACACGTTACACAGCGAACAGGTGCAGCAGGTAGCGGCAGTGAGTTCTGGGACAGAAAAAATGCTTAGCGATTGTAGGAACTTGAAGGAAGAGATTCTTTCTCTTTGAACCTCCTGCAGAAATGTTTCTCAAACTGCATTCCTCAACAGCCTGCCTTAGAAACATCTGGGAGGCTTATTTAAAAATTACAGAATCAGAGCTTCTGGAAGCAGAGCCCAGGAATCAGCATTTTAGCCAAACATCCCAAGTAATTCTGGTCCATTCAGAAGTTCGAGAACGCTTGCCTCTGTAGCGAATGGTGAAGTCCCTTGCACCAAGTAGGTGTGCCCTTGTGTATTTACTAAATTGAATTGCACGTTTGTTCTGATACTTCTGAGTAGAGGGCTGACTTAGCAAGTAATGTGAATAAAAATCCCTAATGCTTACTGAGTGTGTGTTCTGTGCTGCACTCTGTGCTGAGTGCTGTTTGTCAATTAGCTCCTTTAATTTGTATGAAAGATACTATTATTATTCTCTCTTAACGGAAGATTGATAGGAAAATAAGGTTTAGAACGTTTAGATAACTTGCCCAAGATCACAAAAATTCTTCAATGGCAGGTGCAGAATTCAAAGCCAGGCATTCTGCCTCCAAAGTCCATGTTATTTCTGACATTGTGGAATCTTTGCCTTTGGGGGTTAATGCTATGCATCCCCACAGTTTCGGAGATAAATAAACCAATCTTACAAGGAATAGGAGACTTAAAATCATACTACCATTGAAGTGTTTCTGCAACTAAAAATTTGTGTGTGTTCGTATTTTACTGTATTCAGCTCTCTAGGGAGTAGTGCAATAGTGAGTGATGTTCTTGAGTCCTACGGAGAGGCATGTTTCTTAAAACAATTTAGAATGATTAAAAAAGATAAAACATTTCAAGAAAATTTGCCATGTCACATTACTGTAAAGCTACAGTACCATAGAGCATAAGGGTAAGAGCACATATTTATAGACCCTTAAACTTGAAATAGCTTATTCAGCTCCCTTTTACAAAAGAAGGGAACTGAGCCCCGAAAACTCAGAATCTTTGGGCAATATCGTCAGCTCCAGATGTCCTGATTCGGTCCAAACCATTTCCGCTTTCATTCTGCTTCTTTCTCAGGTCTCTTTATGAACAATTAAAATTTAAACTGGAATTATTTTAAAAATCCATTCCATTTAGATGAACCTAATTAAAAGGTGTACAGATACTCACTGGAGGATGACAGTTTGTAGCTGAAATTAGAAGCAAATCTATTCTGGTAAAGTTGGAAGGAATATTGGGTGCAGTTGCAAAAAATAGATGTGAGTAAATGACTTAGGATATTTAAATAGAAAAGTTTGTTTTAAAACAAAGGCTTTTGTAGAATGCATTATTTATGGGAGCTTACATTCAGTTTTGGTTTTCTAGCTTTTTAAAAGGCCTAAAATAATTCAAGAGTATAAAAATAGGAAAACAGCTGGTTGAGTTCTAGATTCGTTGAAAATGTGGATTTGAAGTAAGAGTTCCTCTTTGTCTTAGAATTTTGCGAATTCAGAAAGAATCTTAGAGAAAAGACAATTTATGATTTTAACTTTAAAACATACATTAAAATAGTGGATCTCAAATTTTGCCACACTTCAGAATCACCTGGAGGACTTGTTAAAATACAGATTGCTGTTTGCCACCCCAGAGTTTCAGATCCAGTTGTTTGGTGGAGGGCCCGAGAGCTTACATTTCTAACAAGTTCCCAGGTGGTGCTAATGCACCTGGTCCGGTGACCACACTTTGAGAACTACTGGGTTGGAGAAAACAAATTATAATAAAAAGCAATCATAATTTTGTGAGGTTAATTATAGACTGAAAGCTGGTTTCTTTGATATCTGCTACATAAAAAATTTCTGTTGACTCATGTTTTCATACTTTATAGTCATAGTAAAACCATAATGATGACACTGAGAGACTATGATACTTGAAGTCCCTTCTGAGTCATTTTGATAAGATGAAATTATATTAAACGTGGCCTATGTTAGAGTGTGTTTTTTTGGTAATAGTTGTCTGGAAATTAGGACTGTGTGTGTGGAATACATTAGGGTAGCTCTCCAGTTACTCCACATCCTCATCAACATTTGATATGGGCAGTCTTCTTAATTTCAGCTATTCTAATAAACACATAGTGGTATCTTACAGTGTTTCAATTTGCATTTCCCTACTGACCAGTAATGTTGAATACCTTTTTGTGGGCTTATTTGGCATTTACCTCTTTGGTGAAGTATCTATCCAAGTCTTGTTCCATTTGTTATGGCTTTTTATTATTATTCAATTTTGAGAATTATATATTCTGAATACAGTTTTTTATGAGATATATGATTTGTATTTTCTCCCACTCTGTGCTCTTAACAGATTATTTGGAGGAACAGAAGTTTTTAATTTTGATGATCTCCAATTTATCAATTTATTCTCTTATGGCTTGTGTTTTAGTGTTGTATTTAAGAACTCTTAACCCAAGATCTCAAAGATTTTCTTCATAATTTTTTCTAGAAGTTTTATGGTTTTAGATTTTACATTTAGATTTGTGATCCATTCTGACTAAATGTATGGTTTTGGCTCGAAGTATGGATCAAAGGTGTTTTGTTCTGTTTTGTTCTGCATATGATAGCCAGTTGTACCATCAACTTGTTGAAATGACTGTTCTTTCTTCACTGAATTGCCTCAGCTCCTTTGTCAAATCATTCATCCGTATACACCCGTTTGTATTTCTGGACTCTGTTTTGTTCTGTTGATCTGTTTGTCTGTATTCCAATACCACCCTATTTGGATTACTGAAGCTTTATAATAAGTCTTGAAAGTGGGTAGTGTTGGGCCTCCAGCTTTGTCTTTTTCAAGGTTGTTTTGGCTATTCTAGGTCTTTTGCATTTTCCATATGAATTTTAGAATCTGTGTCAATTCTACGAAAAAGGTCAGCTGAGATTTTGATTGGTATTGTGTGCCCTGCAACCTGAAAACTCCCTCAATATAGTAAGGGGGCAGTCAGTTACAGGTTTCACCTCATGTTTCCTATTACCCTGATTCCTCTTCCTTGCATGACTTGTAGCATCTTGCAAACCATTATTTATTTATATATTTTCAGTTTGAATTTTTTGTTTCAGGCAGGAGAATAAATTTGGTCCCAGTTACTCAGTCTTGGCCAAAAGTGGAAATACTGTGGTAAGTTTTTGATAAACAAGAGAGTAACCTCAGATTTGTTCTTGAGCATTGGTATGCTCAAGACATGGAAGAAGGACTGGAGGGGAAAGAGGGTGAAAAAGGAAATCACTAAAGAAGCAAAGCGGTAATCTGAGGAAGAAATAATAAGGATTGAAATTAAGGCAGCTGTGGTTGAAAAGTGAGGAAAAGAGAGAGTAGTTGACTTGAGTGGGCCGAATTGCTAGAACCTGGTGAGTAGTTAGATGTGGAGGATGCTAGAGGGAGGAGTCTAAGATGACTTCAGGGTTTGGGTTTTGCATGTCAGTTCACTTTGGCTGCCGAGACTGGGTGCCTGTATGTGGCATGTGATTGATTGGAAGCTCCTAGTTTACAAATAGTACGTAGTGTTACAGAACCAGTTACTTGCTCATTGAATATTCATAGTTCTTTATCTCTTAACTTTGCAGTTCCTTAGAAGTGTCATCCAGAAACAGATATTAGTGGCTGATAATTCCCATTCCAGACGTAGTTTACTTTCCCCAACAGAGTTCTCTGAGCTGTTTCTAGTAGATTGAAGTGTTTGTGGATCATTATTTCTTTGTTGAAGAGGAAAGAGGTTTTTTTTAAAGAAGGCAAGACAAACAATTTTGGGAGTCACTGCTGATTTAAGTCAAAGTTACGAAAATAAAACATCTTAGAAATGGTAAGATATGTATTAAAAAAAAGAATTATAAGTTCTTCTCAAGAACGTGCACTATGTGTAGGTACAGATATAAGGAAATATGCTGTATCAGATGGGAGAGGTATTACAATGTTTGTGGCAAATTATGATAGATTTATTTTCTGGAGTTGTCAGTGATTTAAGTTTTAACAGATTGATTTGCCCTTGTTTTCGTGAAATCAAATTTATTTTTATTTGAGTATAGTTGACACTGTTAATTAGTCTCAGGTGTACAGTAAAGTAACTTGACAAGTTTTACATTATGCCATGTTCACTACAAAGCAAGTTTATTTTACTTTTCCGAAAATAACAAGCATAGAAATTCTCCTCTGACAGGAATGGAACATACAGTTGTTCCCTCCTCTTGTGATTGGCCTCTTACTCTTTCCTTAAAGAAATGTTTCTCAGAACAAACTACTCATTTAGACCAACATTTGAGAAGTAAATAACAGAGATTACAGTTCCTGTCATCGTAGATCTTATAATCTAATGAACTTCTTACCAGATCTTCTCAAGCTTCTATTTATAATATATATATATATTTTAAAGATTTTATTTATTTATTTGACAGAGAGAGACAGCGAGAGAGGGAACACAAGCAGGGGGAGTGGGAGAGGGAGAAGCAGGCTTCCCGCAGAACAGGGAGCCTGATGCAGGGCTCGATCCCAGGACCCTGGGATCATGACCTGAGCTGAAGGCAGACACCTAACGACTGAGCCACCGAGGCGCCCCTATAATATATATATATTTTAAAGTAGGCTCCGTGCCCAGCATGGAGCCCGATGTATAGGGCTTGAACTCACGACCCTGAGATCAAGACCTGAGCTGAACTCAAGAGTTGGACGCTTAACTGACTGAGCCACCCAGGTGCCCCTCAAACTTATTTTTATATTTTTTGAGGACTTAATTTCTGTTTCATTAACTTTCTATTTTAAAGTAGGCTGACCCCATTTGAAATTTTTTCTGGTATAAATTTATTTAAAATGAGTACGGAGATAGGCTGGTCTAAGGCAGTTTGCGTCCACGTGCAAGCAAAAGATCATTAACCTTTTTTTGAGTAGCAGTCTCATTTATGAGCTTGATTACCCTAGTTCCTCTTCACCCCTCCCCCCCTTTTTTTAAATTGTGATTGCCCTGGTACAGTAGGGATGATTTTTAGTCTAATATGAATAGATCTTAGGAAGGCATTTGGCAGTCTTAGGACATGGAGAAATGGGTTATGCCCAGAGGGTGATGATTATTGAGATAGTTAGGAGAATGGATTCTGTTATTTAATAGACCCCCCATTTGAATGTTCCCTCTACAGCTCATTGGCTATATAACCTTGGTTCAGGGTACTTAACCTCTCTGAGCCCATTTTTTTGTTCCACTGGATGGGGATAATGATGGTGTCTCCTTCACAGAGTTAGTATAAGGATTGAATGAAATGATGTGTATAAATTGCTTAGCATAGTGTCTGGCACATAATGAGTGCTCAGTAAATGTTATTATTTAATTTCTTGAAAGAAAACTAGTAATCAACACGTGATTGCAGCGGTACATGTGTAATAATGGTGTTATCCTAGCCTTCATTGGTTAACCCATGGCTGTAATTGTTTTTAATTTCTGGAGTCCATCTGTAAAAGGGACACTAGCAAATGAAGCACATTTAAATGAAGGCAGGTCAGCTGGGTTGAATGAACTTGATCATTATTTATCCTGGAGAAGCAAAGCTTAAAGGTAGGAAATACTTAACAGGCATCTTCAGATCTTGGAAAAACTGTGATCTGGGAGAGTTGACTGTTTCTGTGTGGCTCACTAATAGCTCTTCTGCAGTCTGCTGTTGAGGACTAGGGTTCAAGTCCCACTTCTGATATTGGGGCATGACTTCAGTGAAGCACTTAACCTCTCTGAGCCTCAATTTCCTCAGCCATATAAAACAGAGAGTAAAATCACTATACGGAGGTTATGAGGTGTAAATAAGTTAATGTGTGTGAGAGCAATTCACATTTATTGTTGTCATTGCCTAGAATTGTTCTAGGGCGGTGATGAATCAGCTCTGTCTTTGGAAGGGCTCTGATAATTAGAGCTGTTTGGCAGAGAACAGGCTTTCCCACCACACCAAGAGCCAAACACAGGCAGGGTAGTCCTATCAGGGCTTTTTTGAAATTTTTGCATGGAGTGGAAATTTGTATAAGCTGTTTGAGAAAAGGTGCAGGGTTTACCTTGTTTGCTGCTCTGTCCAGGCCACCGAACAGAGTGCCGGGCACATGGTCTGTGCTTGGTAAATATTTATTCAGTGAGTGAATGGAAGTTCCCCTCTAACCACCCATATTGTATTCTTTGTTTAGCATCTCTCCTTTCTTGTTTTTAGTATGTTCATGTTGTTTTCCCCGATATATTTGTTTGCCTTAATTTCTGTTGTCCTTTTTAAAAGAGGGTTCCTTATACATAGAGTATTTCCATGGAATGAGAACCTCATTACAATGGTTGCTTCTGGGGAGGGAGTTTGGGGATTGGAGATACCACATGATTATGCTGTTTGAATTTTTCAGCTGTGTGCTTAATTCTCGACCACATGCTTTACTTATTTTATTTATTCATTTATTTATTTTTGAGAGGGGGTGGGGCAGGGGAGGAAGCAGACTCCCCACTGAGCAGGGAGCCTGATGCAGGATCCCAGGACCCTGGGATCGTGACCTGAGCTGAAGGCCCACACTCAACCCACTGAGCCACCCAGGCGGCCCTGTGGGTATGTTTTAAAATGGTAGCTACCCATAGCCTGGGATTCATAGTGCTTTTGATGACTAGTAGAGACTAGATTGTATCCAGAGACCGTTTCTATGATTTTGTGAACCTAATCCTTCATAGAATTTATTTCAAGTAATATTTTGAGTTATTCGTTACCATGGTGGTTTATGGAATATTAACTATATGTTTTAAGGAAATACCTGTCTATATAACGAAAGATGGTCTCCATTACTGTGGGGTAGAACTATGTAAGTCAATTTTACTTGCTCTCTCTCTCTTACAAAAAGGTAATGTTTAGGAGAATTCCTTTATCTAGAGAACTGATCATTTATTACCCCGTGACTTTTGCATGAGTGGATTATTTACTGGTGTGTAGTAATTCAGACCCTTATAGCTTGTGCCTTCCCTGCTAACTTTAAAGTTAGACCTGAGGTCAGTTCCTAATGTCACCATGTATTAACTGTGTGACCTGGGGCAAATGATTTAACCTCTATGAGTATCAGTTTCCTTCTTGAATTACTTTTAATAACACCTAATTCATATTGTTGTAACAAAGGATGGAATGAGTAGTATGTTCAAAGTGCACGTTGTCAGTATTCAGTGAAGATTTGTTCTTTTTTTTTTTTAATCTATATCTTTCTCCTCTTTTCTCATCCCCAGTGTTTTTGTTTGAGATTTTAAACTCGAATCCAGCCTCTCTGGATAGGGGTGAGAGCATTTGTTTAGCCTCTACTTCAGTCTGGTGAACATCTGGTGCACACCTACTCATCTTTCAAGATACAGTACACATTTATCCCCTCACCTGTTAAACCTTTCCTACCTTCTGTGGGCAGGAGGAGCTGCTCCTTGCTTGAACGCATTTTTTCCCTCTGCCTGGCATATAGTAAGTACTTAAGCATATAGTAGGTAAATGGGCTTCTGGACATGAGTTGGTAGGGGGAGGTTTACAGAGCTTCTCATTGAGCATTGCGGTTTTGTGAGTTCAACTTAGTGCTTTGGTCTCAAGTTAGAAAAAACAGCTGAGAGAGTTAAGGAGGTGACCTTCACTTGATACCTTTTGGTTCTAAGAGTAAAATGCTTTCAGCATTTAGGCTAATTACATTTGCAGAGTAGTTTTCCATTCAGCAGTAATTATAATGACAGATATTTTGTTTGTGCTTACCATGGGCCAGGCCCTGTGCTGATCATTTTGTCTGTGTTTTCTCATTTAGTCCTTATCTTGGCTTTATGAGTTAAATACTGTTATTGTACCCATTCCACAGAAGAGGAAACTCTTAATACGGTGACTGACCAAAGACTACATAGCTAGAAAGTTAATAGAGCCTAGATTTGAATATAATCTGACTCCAGAACTGGCTTTTTGAGTTCCTGTATTATACAACTTCCCTCTTCTGTATTATTGACAAGAAAATTGTATGGATGAGTAAAGAGGATTGTAAAGGTCAATATTTCTTGAAGATTTCCCCCATATTCGCTGCGTTTATAGTTGCGTACCAGTTTGTACCATAACTCTGTTCTACTCTTCACTATTATTTCTGGTGGGAGGCAGTTATAGAATGTGGATTTGGTTTTTACTTTTCCTCCACACTAATATCTGTGGGGAGGAATAATTATGGCTAAAGTACAGTGTAGTGAGAAGTAACAAGTTTCTATTAAATATTGCTCAAGCAGTGAGTAAGTCATTAAATTTGACTCCTGATGAATATATGATTGCTTAATACTAGGCTGCCAGGAAAAACATACACACACACCCACTCACAAAGGTAGGTGTGTATGTAGGTATATGTTGCTAGAGATAGTTGGAGCTGTATTTTAAGAGAGGAAGGGGTTTTTTTGTTTTGTTTTGGTTTTGGTTTTTTTGTGGAGGAAGGGAAAGGTATGATTTATACTGTCATTTGTTTGAGTTCATCCTGAAAGACGAAATTTCTTGTTTACAAAATATAGAAGAATCTCTGAAGAGATTAGGAAGAGATTTGTTTCAAAAAGTAAAATCTCTCTATTCCACGTTCCATCTGTTCTAGGAAATTTAAAATCCAATCAGGCAATTCCCTGCCTCGTTTTCTTCCCTGCTCCTTGCCAAAATGGACATATGTACTTTATGGTGTGGATATTTATCAGATCCTTCTAGGTGTGTGATTCATGTTGAATTGGAGTCAGTAACCCTAGAAGAACACTAAATGGCTGCTTTGTCTTAGTCCGTCATTTTATTGATCAAATGCGTGGAGTTGAATTTAATCAACTATATGTAATTGGTATTGTTCCTGTTCAGACATGCCCATATGACTTTGTAGAATAAAGAACACCAGATTCTGCAATTTTTATTTGTTTAGGACAGATTTCAGGAAACGACTTGGCCAGGGACAGAACTATATAATTGAATCAGGAACAAAAAGTTGGAAGGGCTAAGTAGATGAAATTTGTCTTCAGGGCATGCCCCCCTAACACACACACATTCACACGTGTTCTAGTTGTAAAGGTAGGGAAGTTTTATGGACCTATAAGACATGAAGCATTTGGTCCTATTCTGGAGATTAGGGAGGATTCAGGAAAGGGATCTGTGGCTGAGATCATAGAGAACAGCAGAGCGAAGCAAAAAGACATCTGGTAGTGTAGAGGTGCTACCCAGATGTGTATGGACATGTTAGGGGAAAGAGGAGGGAAAATGTCCCTTTTTCATGTCTGTTTCACTGAAGGCAGTTCTACTGAGGACCTGAGGGGTTGCTAAGAGAACTTGCTTGGCTCTACTAGGTACTACATGTGCTTGGCCCTGTTTCAGCTATGTCTCCCAAACCTCAGAACTGGGCCTTAGGGAAGAGACTTTATTTCTCTCTAGTGCAGATGCCTTGAGCTGCAGCTCTAGGCAGCTGTGGCTAGGGAGGGGCCTTATTTAGAATAGTTGGTCTACAGGCTGCATCTCTTAGCTGCATCTTTTCCCTTCCCTTCCCTTCTGCGGAACTGGTCGCTGGTCTGGAACAAGAGCTTGATTGGTCTACTGACCATGCCCACCTGGACTTGGAGAAGCCAAGATAAAGAATCTTCTGCTCCCTCACTTTTAACCATTGGCCTAAAATGGCATTATATTGAGCAAATAATATGTGAAGAGACCCTAGACAATCTTGGAACTCACCCTGAATGATAAACTCTCATGAGTCCATGCTGTGCTACGCAAGAATTACCATATTGCTATAGGCTTATTACCTGTATCTTTTGGTTATAAATAGAGGACTTAGCATTTGCCTCACACGAGTCTGCATCTATAAAAGTAGCTAGTTTGTCATCTCCCTTCCATTTCTTTCTCAGACCTATCTCTTGGCCTCATTTTGCCCTGGTCTTTCATACTCCAGACAACTAGCATTGATTGTTACTATTTTGCTTTTATAACTTGTTCCTGCTATCACCTTTCTCTCATTGAAGCCTCATGAATTTTGTTTTAAGTTGAAGTGATTGCAACACGAAATCACCCATTTCTGCTTAGTGTTGTACAGATCATGTAACTTTAATGCCTTATTCAACACTTCAAACAGGGAATAGTAATAGTTAGAATATTGCTGTTAGTGCGTTTTGACATTGAGTAACAGATGACGTGTCTAATGAATAGCGTGGCTGCTTAGATTGCATAATTATAGGTTTGTTTGACTTTAGGGAAATCATACACAGGCCAACTGCATCCATTCAGACACTCTTTATATTCTATAAATGTCAGAGCACTTGAGTCTAAAAAGAAGTCGTCCTAGGGTGACTGTCATTATTCTTCTAAGGTTTGCCACTGAACAGGAAAAAGAAAAATGAAAGAGAAACCGTCTTTTAAAAATGGGTTTCGGGGCGCCTGGGTGACTCAGTGGTTAAAAGTCTGCCTTCGGCTCGGGTCACAATCGCAGGGTCCTGGGATTGAGCCCCGCATCGGGCTCCCTGCTCAGTGGGAAGCCTGCTTCTCCCTCTCGCACTCCCCCTGCTTGTGTTCCCTCTCTCGCTGTGTCTCTCTCTGTCAAATAAATAAATAAAATCTTTAAAAAAAATAAAAATGGGTTTCATTCTTTGGCCCTCTCTGGTCTAAATAACATTTTTAAAGTTCTTCGGGTACTATTAACATCCGTAGTATTCGGGATGGTGCCAACCAGGATCCCTCGGCACAGACACTCAGATTTGAAGGAGGATAGCCCTGCTGCTGACATACTTACAGAAACAGTTACAATTTTATCCTGTAAATCGGAGATTATCTGTGCCCTCTGGACTTGATTTGCTGGGGCGGGGCGGGGGGATATATTGAAGCTAGTTCTTGTGCTAACTTCTTGGAACAGTTTCCTAATTAATGCACCAGATGTTTTGTTACACGGGCCTCGCAGACTCCCCGAGCTCTCCATGAGACTTCCCTATGTAGTTATTGGCTTATAGAGGAATGTTCAAGTATATCTCTTAGGTTCATTTGATTAATACAAGCGAAGGTTGATTTTAATAAATGCTCATTGAATGGCACATCGAAGAAATGTGAATATTTCTAGATTCCCCAGACCCCGTTTGGCCAGGGGGAGGCAGTCAGAGGCATAGACGATAGGAATGGTTTCGATACTGGCTGCACTCAGAAGGATCTCTGCTACTCGAAGACTTCCCCTTGAACGTGTCTCTGCTGCGGGTTTGATTTCATAGCAGCTAGAGTCCCTTTCCTTACCTCCTGGCATGCGGTGGGCAACTTGGTTGCTTTTACACCCCCTCCAGCTGGCCTTGCTGATGTGAAAAGTTGCTCTCTTCACCACCATTAAAATTTCGTAGTCTTCTAAAAGGGAAGAATCGTTTTCTTTTTGTTACCAATTTCCTCCATGTAAGGAATTTGGAAGAGCTTTTATGGGACCAGGTCTGATAGCAGTTGCATGACATTGCTTGGTGTCTTACTTGGAATGGACTACCAAGGGGCTGAGATGACGAGGCTGGGGGCCAAGACTTTCTCCCCAGTGAGGGTTTGTTCCCTGGATATTCATGGAGGAGTTGGAGGTGCTTGTCCTTCTCCTCGTGGTTACGCACCTGTCAGCAGAGGCGGGCAGTGTGCAAACTCTGCCGCTGGAAAGCCTGAGTTGGCAGCCTCCCTGTGCCCCTCACTACCTCTGTGGTGCTGAGCAGATTCCTTCAGCTGCTCAGTTTTTCACTTTTCTCGTTGGTAAAGTGCAGATAAAAGAGTTGCTGTGAGGTTTACTGTAAATGGTGTGCTCAGTATAGTCTTGGCACATAATAAAGCGCTTACTAATTATTAGTTACAGCGATTATCGTTATGTATTTTTTTTCATCGTCGTTACTGCTCTCCATGCTTTATCAGCTGCACCGATCTCCTGTAATGCCAGCTTTTGTGTACAGTAGTAATTGCTTCTCTGGGATTGTCATTCTGTGAATATTAACATTATTTGTGTGCTTCTCTTCCCCCACCTCCCTTGCCCCCCACGTGCTGGTAGCCAAGCTTTTTCCGATGGAAAAATCTCCATGAAAATATAATGGGCGAATGAGTTTATATCAAATGTCTTCATTACACTTTAATTCAGTAGATCTCTGAGGCAGGACAATTTATAGTTTGGTGAAGGTTTAATTTTCAAATTTATTAAATAATGCCATGTGACAACATTGAAGGAAGAGATGCTGTAATTCTTCATTAGTTCCCAAGAACACTAAAGCATCATTCTTGCCCTCAAATGGGTTAAAATCTCTTTGGAGAAATGAGACAAATGCACATAAGAAGATAAGAATGTTTATGGTTGAAAGTGCCAAAGTATCAAGTATAGTTGTTAAGATAAATTAAGGAAAGGAGGAGAGATCTTTCTAGGCTGGCATGGTTTAAAAGCAGGTAGGGCTTGAGTTCAGCCCTTGAAGGATGTATAGGATTTAGTTTGGTATAGATTTTTAGGAAGTCTTTCCCATAAGAGTGGGGGAATTTTGGTAGTGGGATTATATTTTGGGCAGTAAAGGGGCAAGGAAACTTTGGCTGGTCAGTCCCTCCACACCCACCCCATCCCCGGTTCACTTTTTAGTCAAAAGCCAACTCCCTGTGTCTGTGTTCATTCCCAGTTCCTCTTGAATCCTTCGGGGATTTATTTGGCCTGTTTGCCTTTTTCATGCAACACCATGCTCTTCCCTCACTCACCTTGATTGTTTAGTAGGGCAGGACACAGATTCCCTATGCCTTCCGTAGCCAGGTGTTTCTGAAACATGAATACAAATCATGGTTTTAAGAGAGATTATTATTGCAATAGGGAAATAAAGGTTAACAAGAAGAACAGCAAGAATCACCGAAAGAATCTTAAAATGTAAGGTTGCTACTCGATAGGTACGTTCTCATGGTCTCTCTTCCAGATTCCTTTTGCTGTGGGACTCCTTCTAGTTCATAGGTCTCTGGTCTCCAGTCCTCTTCTGTGGTGGACGGAGACCCTGACTTTAACCAGAAGTGACCTGACCTGGCTCACATCCAGGTGGGGCGTGAGTGTCAGTTCCTCTCAGGACTAGCTTCCTGATCTTTTCTGGTGTTTTCCCTCTTGCCTCTGGCTGCACTATTCATCACTTAGGGCCTTCAGCCTGTCCCAACATTCTTGGGCCCTGGAGCCTTCGCTGAGGCTGCAGGAAGCCCCAGGTGACTTCCAAAGATTCTTGCCTTAGGCTTGGTGCCATCAAACCTGACCCAGCCATCACTCATTTTCTCCTTTGCAGGCAAGGTCTCCTTGGCCTTGTAATTTGAAATTGCCATCTGGTTCATGTCTTGCTAGCATCCTTGGGACCTTGATAATGAGAACCATGATCCCATTTGTTTTATTTTGCAAACTCTTTTCATAGCATTTTTAATGTCATTGAAAGCACATTTTTATGTGCTTTCAAAAATAAACTCATTTAAGTCCAGAGGGAGATTGCCAACATTATATCGATTTCCACAGATTAACCAAATACAGTAAAATGCCTGCCTTTATGTAAGTCACAAACCATCATATTAGGATATAAATTGCTTAAAATTCTCTTTCTGATCATCAAGTAATTAATATGATTTTTAACGAACAGTTGCTGTATGCATAGCAGATACATGTTGCTATCAGCAACACCTAAACAGTTTGTCTCCCTTTTTAACATTTGGACATTTTCACCACATTGACCTGTGATTGATGGTCTGACAGTTTTATTTGTAATATGACTTGAGTCCTTTCTCATACACTATTTTGTTAAAAATGTTGTATTTAATTTGGGGAATGTAAATACAAATTTTTCTTTGTAAATACTGCCCCCTTCCCCCTCCTCAAAAACAAAAAACCTTATATTGGGATATATATATACAGTCTGTGAAGTCTGGGTGATAAAAGCCAAGAGACATCTACCAGAAGCAAGTTAATCCAGGAGATATTTTCTGAAATGTGTTTATAATTGACTATTGTAAAATTGAAGCATAATTTTAAAGTCTAGGACAGTCACTTTCAAAAGCCAGGTGTAAGTGCATATATTATTTCTTGACTTTGGGATGATCTGTCCTATTGTTCTGTAGAGTAGATAAGAAATCCTGACATTTGTCTGAGCTGAGGTATTTGAATGGAGAATCTTTGAGTGTGTGCATTCCCAAATGTGACTAAGTCAACTTTACTAAATACTTGTCATTCAGCTTTTTTAATATTAAAATTTGTATTATTTCGTGTTCTTGATCTTCCCCTATACTTAGAGCTTGAAAAAAAGTTTAAAAGCACTTAAGAACATTTCTTTGCTTTTCCAATCTGCTAGTCACTCCGTATAGTCTCCTGTTACGCAAGGGTATTTTAATTTTTTAAACGTAGTAAGCATAATTGTTTCATACTCTGATAGATAATTCCAATATCTGAAACATTTGTAGATCTGTTTCTGCTGATTCTTACTCTTGGTGTCTTGTTTTCTTGTGTTTTTTAAGGTTTGTAAGGTTTTTCTGTTGATTTTATTTTTTTCCCCCTGTAATCTGCTCATTCTCCTTCACAATTATTTGTATGGATTAATTGAGGCCTGGGATAAAAATGTCTTCTTCAGAGGGGAGTGCCTGGAGGTACTATTTCAGTGTGAGACCACCTCACACCAAGATCAGGGCTTGGGTTCCCCGGACCACTCAGGTGAGGGGAACCCAGGCAGCAAACCCAGGACAGCTGGCCTGTGGCCATAGGTTTTCAGAAACAGGTTTGTTTTCTTTCTCTCTTACCTGTTTTCTGCTCGGTGGCCAAGGCCAACCCTGCTGCAGCCTGGAGGAGCTGGGTGGCATTACTTTGGTTCCTCTGTAATCTGAGGAGTTAGAGACCCAGCTGGCGTGGGGGAGGGATGTGACTGTGGTGTTCTGTGCTCTGCCTTGCTTTTTCTGTTTTCTCTAGATTTTGCCCTGGTTGTTTCTAACTGTCTTGTAACTCTCTTGTTTTTAAGGAGTTTCCTTCCTTCCTTCTTTCCTCCCTCCTTCCCTCCCTCCCTCTGTCCCTCTCTTTCTTCCCTCCCTCTCCCCTCCCTCCCGTCCTTCCTTTATTTTAACTGAGTGTTTTTCTGGTTTTCAGTAGAATTGATCCACATAAGCTACTGTACTAGAAATGGAAATCTTTCTTATTTGATCTTTAATAATCCCGTGAGGTGCATGTGCAGATACATGGCTGGGCTGCTTTAACTGAAAAGGAAAAACTAAAAAGGAAACGGAAGCCGAGAGAAGTGTAGTGGTTGATTTATGATCACACAACTAAATGGCACAGCTTCAAACTCCTAAGTCTGAGTCTACTTTTTTTTTCCACTCCAGCCTTTGAGCTTTCTTCTACTGGGTGTATTCTCAGAATTTTGAATGAAGCAGGCCTATGTTAAGGAGGTCTTTTAAAAATATGCAATACCTTTTACAAAATTGTTTAGATCATTGACTAGTAAGGATTATATTGGAACAACTTTTTCCAGAGATAGCATTTTAAATGGAAAACAGTAATTGCTTTCTTTTTCTTGCAGCTGAAGTGAGTAGTGAATACAGTATGGACAAGGCAATGGTTGAATTGGCCATGATGGATCGGGAACTAAGCCATTATGTAAAGGCTGTTCAATCTGCAATAAGTCATGTAAGTTTATACCACTCACCTGGTAATATTTGGTTACAGCTCACTGACCTGAAAACAGAAACACATCATCAAAATTCTTCTCTAGCCTTTAATATTTCCTTATCATTACTGTAGCAGCCATTAATTTCTTCTTAATTAAGAAGTTTATAGAAAAGGAATCTTAAGTAGTTTCCCAGCTAGGTCACCTAGGTTTATTTAGAATATTACATCTATTTTAGATTTTCTTGCTGTTTTTTTTTTGGTCTTGAAATCTTTAGTGTAAGCCCCCTTCGAATGTGAGTAGATTTTTATAAAATGCTAAAAATTGCATAGAACGTGTTTTTATTGTTATGTTTGCTGCAGCATACAATTTAGACCAGGCTTAGTTACTCATTCTCCAGCTTTAACTAATATGCAGCTATTGCAAAATTCATAGGATCAGATAATATGGGAGAGTTTTAGAGCAAGTTTAAAAATAAAGAAGGCTGACATTTTAGTTTTTCCAGAAGCCAAACTTATTTTTGTTGACTCCAGCTGTCACAGGAACAACACATGAGGCAGTTAAGGTGGGAACATAGCGACATCCTTTTCAGCAGTACTGGGTTGAGTAAGAAATGAGCAATATGATTGCAGTAATATTTCTGAGAAGTCCTTTGTCCTCTGAGCAGTGGAAACTCCCCTTTGAACTGATTTCAGATACCTGTGTAATAGGGTGTCTTGTACTTCTGGTTTCTTTATTTGCCTTTTCTTACTTCTATCTATGGGAAAATGCCAAAAATCAAATATTTTAGAAGATTGGCTGCTGTTCAGTGGAAGATAAATTTTTAAAAATGGTTTATTACTTAAGCTATACTTAAATGAGCATTACATAATTATATGTTCATAGTTACATGAAGTTCTTTCTGTTTTTAAAAAATTTTTTTTTTATTTTTATTTTTTTTAGTGGTTAGTATTTATTAAGTATAGGATTTGTGACTTAAGAATATCTGCTTATATCCAAGAAGTAGTAAACTCATTCAGCTTGTAAAAGTCTGATTTTTTTTTTTTTACCACTGTGGCTGTTAGTCCTCGGACTGTGAATATTCCTTCCATAGGAAAATATGAAAGTGATCTCGTGTTGGGGCATTTGAAAGTGGGTAACAAAAAGCACTTAGACCAGAAGTTTTCAACTCCCGCTGACCCTCAGAACCAGCCTGTCCCTATTCTAATGAGATTCTGATTTCATTTCTGGAGCAGGATTGGGGCACCAGTGTTTTTTAAAAAACTCATTCTAATATGTATCCATGGTTGGAGACCACTGACTTAAAAGAACAAGGCTGACTTTATAGAATAAAGTATGTTTGCCACCAAGATCAGAGTTAGGCCTCTTATATAGATCAGTCCTGCTTTGACCCTTACATCCTATGGAGGTTATTTGATAGGCCTTTCTGTCTTTAACTTTGATGTGCAAATGTAATAGCACAGTGTACATTATAGATAAGAAAACAGATTTTGGAAGTTAAAGAACTCAATATGAATTTTTTCTCTATTAAACTCTAGGAATCACAGATGTAGGGACATAGTGGGGATATGATGACATTTTGAGGGAAATAATTTTACACTTTTCATATACTATGCACTCTGCATACTTAGAAGTTATGGACATTGTTATCTTACTGCTTATTTCAGTGAGGGGTAAAGAATGAACAGCAGCTTGAGAAGGGCTGGAATGGTACAGTTCTTTAGGAATAGCAGTGGTTTAGGGATCGGAAACTCTTCCAACTCTTCTACCCTTGGTTCTTCCATTTTCTAAGTTATGATCGTGGGTCAAGAAACGTAACCTTTAGGAACCTCATGCTCTTCATTTATAAAATTCTTGGCCTGCCTATTTCATAAGATTATTATGTGAAGCAGATTAGATACTATGTATCAGACCTTTGACATTCCTAAATTTGATGGCGACCTAAGATACTGGGTTTTTGCAAACTCAGACTTCCAAACATATTCCTTAAAAAGGTAGAACAAGATCTTTCTTAAAGGCAAGTAGTACTTCCATTTCTATAACATTTCCAAAATTCTGACCCTACCCTGTGGTTTCGCTGTTGAATTTTCATGTAATCATAGAAATTTAAAAAAAAAATGTTTTTTAATCATCATGGAGCGTTAGAGTGTATTGTTTAAATAGAAGTCTCTCTCCTACTCTCACCTTCACAGGATTCTGAAGGTCACACACCTCTGAAAAGGTTTTAGAAGTTTATTTGGGAACCTTAGGGGTGTGGATCCATTTACCAACAATCTCTGGGAAGTCCCTTTGGCATGCAGCAGAAGCTCTCAAATTGCCTTTCTTTGTCCTCTGCGAAAACAGAGCTACTATATTCTACAATGCATGAAAGATTTTATTTAGAATCGGTATTTCTTTCAGTGCTCTTCAACTTAAAAATAAAAATAAAAAAAATTAAGATTTTGTCCCAGCTAGTTGATAGAGGGGAATATAATGCGGTGATCCCTAAAAAAAAAAAAAAATCGCAGTCTGTAAGTCCTTTATTAAAACTTCCAGCATACATGGGTGTATACCTGTCACAACTCTTTAGAACATTCATGTCAAACCACAGAGAGCTGTGTCTGGACTCTTTGGAGACTCAGTCATGAAGCACACACGTGACGACAGTGCTTTGAAACCTGTAAAATGGCACCCAGACACCCAGTGGTACAGTGACTTCTTTTCTCACTGGGACCGCCAGGGAAGAACTTGTCTCAGTTTCACGTTGAGAACAGTGATGTTCTGAACATTACGCCTGATGACCTAATGTTTTTTTCCCCTGATTTCTAAGCTTTTATTACTTGAGTATATTGAAGGGGCACCGTTGTTCTCATTGTTCTCAACAGGGGGCTTCTTGTTTTCAAACATTCACTGAATAAATATTTACTAAATGCCTATGTGCTAGGTACTTCTAGGTGCAAGAAATAGGTCAGTCACCAAAGCTCACATGACCACCACCTTCAGGGTGTCTGGAGTCTAGAGAGAGAGACAAACATTTCACAAAGAGCAGTCTTATTTAATGACTTGTGGTGTGTGCAACAAAGGGAAAATAAAGTGTTCAAGGAGACTTAACTCAGGGGCATAATACTGCTCGGGGGTTGGGGAACTCCTTCCTGAGGAAGTGGTATGTAATCTTAGGATGAAAGTCAAATGAGCCTCAACATGGGCATCATGGTATATAACTTCTCTGTCTTTGTGACTTTTACGTGAAATGGAAGCATCTTTTTACTGGTTGTGTCAGTGTTAGAGTTTCAGACAAGTTGAGAAACTAGGCCAGAGAAAGCCAATTTTTATATATAGAAAGTTTAAAATATGCGGAATAGTTGAGTAACATGCTTAAGGCTGGTCAGTGATTCATTCATTCACAGTAGGGGTGCCTACTATGTGCCAGGAACTGAGTAGTCATGCAAGTCATGGCAGTAGTTGATTTAAGAATCATTTTATTACTGATATTCTGCTTCTCAAGCCATTTCACTAGTCGAGCAGGGGTTATGCCTCTCAGAGTGAAACTTTGAATTGGTATTGAATGAACAGTGGTAATGCTGTGCGTTTCTGTACTGTGTATTTTAGTGTTTATGTGACTGTTTAAAATTAAACCTGTAGTCCCATCTTGGGGCTTCAGATTCCACAGGATGGATCCACAGTTTGGTTCAAGAAATCTTCAAATCTATTTTCAGGTATATGTTTCTCCAAATAAGAGATGATCAAGAGTCCAACCACTGTCATGGCGATGGTCCTTGCAGCTTTGTTATCACCTTAATTCTGGTGAAAAAGGATAAGCACCATGAAGCTGAATGATAAATGTCCTAAGAGGCTCACATTAGTTCCTGACATTATTAGCAGTCAGGGATAAAATATACATCCTGTGTGCTTTTTGATGAGCAGTCCAGTCCTAGAGCTTAGCAGAAGTAACCTACAGTATGAGATTCATATTATACTTTGGTGTTTATTTTTTTGTCATGGTGCTTAATTGTGTAACTTTAACAAATTTTAAATCTTTGCCAGATTTTACCTGTATACTGTTCTTTTAGTAGGTACTGCTTCCGTGTGTTAATTTATTGGAAAATCAGAGTTTGTGTATTTTCCTTACTTTCCTCTGCTACTATTTTCTTCTGTGCTATGTGCATCTTATAGATCATGTAAGATTTTTAAAGCATTTAAATTGGATTGCTGCCATGTATTTGTTTTTGTTTTCTTAAGTCAGTGTTATTTTATAACAATTCCTACCTGGGGAGGGTAATTGTTTTTGTTAACTGAACAGGAGCAACTAGGTGCTTTGATTGGTCTACTTGTGTTGTTTCTTATAAATCTGTTTACGGATATGCCTTGTGTACTGTGGTTTTTACTTGATAAGCTAACCTGAACATTTAATCTGTCCTTTCAAACTAATATGGTGAGAGAAGAGTAGAAATATACCTCAGGTAAGCTGTTGAAACCAACACAATCTTAGGTATAATAAAAGAACAAGGTGGGTCAAAGATATAGCTTACCTCAGCCTTGTCATTATGCAACTACATGGTTTAGAACGGTTTTTGACATATCACGTCCCTATGCTTCCTCACCCTTCACCCGTCATCAATTGGTGAGCTTTGCCTTCTGTAAATCTTAAAGTTACCTTAATATCCACCACTTGAACATGAAGTCATATGAGGTATCTTGCAAGTTGGGAATTACCATTTTAGTTTAACCAGATTTGGGGAGCACTTCTCCCTTAGAAAGTGAATGTTTTGTAGTATCTGAAGGAAGTTTCAGGCCAGAGAATATAATTTATTAGATACGATCATCTACCAACTAAATGTAAAAATGTACTCCACATTGTGAGTCATTGACAAAAGGAGAAGAAGGGGAAATTAGTTTGGGGGTTAAAAAATTTGGGGACAGAAGATTCCTGAGCATGAGAGAAAATACTGTTGTCAGCAGAATAGCAAGAAGGTGAAAGATGATGGTGGAAAATAGTGAAAATTTCTTGGAGCCATTTGGGAAGGTACTGGAGAAGACCCTGTTTTCTGCTCCCTGTCCCCGACACTTGACACAACAAGATGGTGCGTGGTCTTTTACCACCCTTCTTGTCAAAAGTTTCCTAATGCTTCATATATGAACCTTTTTGTTTTTAGGAATGTTGCCCAGGTGTGGGAATTAAGCAGGAAAAAAAAAAGTTGACTTTGGGTATTCACTCTTCAGCCACTTGGCCCAGAATATGTCTATTTCTATGATTACTGGTAATTAATTTCTATTCTGGTGCTTTAGAACTTCTTCTGCAGTTATTCCCAAATTAAGATTGTGTTTGGTAGCATTTTGTCTAATACACAGAGAAAGTAGGTCTGGACATAGTATTTCACTAACTGAGTTACTTCTGTAGGAAAGAACTTAGATCTGAATCTTCTAGGTCACCAAGTAATGTAGCTGCTTATAGGTGAACATTCTGCTCTATGCTATAATGAGACTGATTTTCATGGGTGGTTTATAGAAATCCATCTTAGTGTTTTGTAGGTATTAAGTGTTGGATTTTATTCGGAATTATAAAATGTTTACACTCTACTGGGACTTAACGTGTCTCTAGTGCAGCATTTTCAAAAGTTTCCTCTGTAATACTGATTAATCAGGATGTGAATAAGTATAATAGGAAAAAAGGATTTTGTGGTCAAATAAGTTTGGGGAATGCTTGATTAAAAGAATTTCCTTAAAGACTCCAAAGCCTTTAATATGCTTTTATGCATTGTGATTTTCCAAAGGAAGTACATTTACTAATTTCTTAAACTTCTTTAACTAGAAAATCCCTTTGGGGGAAGGGCCGATGCTCCACAGAACCCAGTTTGGGAACTACTTCTCTAGTCTCCACCTGTTTATGCTACAGAGGCTGGGCCTGCCAGTTTGCGGCAGTTTCTCTGGCATCCAGGAGACTGGGGAGTGCATCAAACTCCCTATCTGACATTCCGAAATGGACCTAGGAGATGTTTCTGTGTAGACTGGGAAAGGGCCAGGCCTCTGAAAAGACTGTGCGTTATTCCAACAGTGAAAAAGAGGAAGGAAAAGTTTTTTAAAAATATGCAGTGATTGCCTGGCTCTCAGAGTCTGTGAAGTAAACAAGACCCCTGCATGGAGCGTTGATTCAGGAGAGCGGACGGAAGGAAATGTTTTCCAGGAAAGGAAGAGAGGAGGGTACAGAATAGGCAGGAGGGACGCAGCAGCAATGTGGGCAGGAAAAGCATCCAGACCTTTGAAAGGCCTGGTTCATGACAGCACTCCAGACAGACACTGAACATCTGGGCCTCAGTGGCCCCAGGCAGTCCCGGCAGCTAATTACTTGTGTTATTTAAATGACGTGAGTGTTCTTTAATATAGCCAACTCCTATTAATTTCTGACATTGAGTGTGGTCCATGTATAGCATCAAGCCCTTATTTTAGATAGTCACTTTAGCTCCTTCCATATCAAACGTTTCACCGTAATAAGTATTAAAAATAGAGCTGAGATTGAGGCCGTTCCCGATTACCTAGCAGTGGTGCTAGTGGGCAGTGGAAGAGAGGCAGGGAACTAGATTGAATGGGGGCCTGGATCACCAAATGTTAATAAGGTTCACTGTAAAATGAATGCATTTTCAAAGTGTGGCGTTGAAAGCAGTTGTTTATCAATCTCACTATTAAGTTGTTCAGTTCCTGCCAGTAGTATGCTTGGTCTAATGAAGGTACAAAAACCTCTGGACATGTATCTACAAAATAGCTACAAAATAGCATTAACAGTGAAATCCTCCCACAGAGACATTAGCAACATATTTAAGAAATTCAGAGTGAGGGGAAAAGAGCCTTTGCTTAAATTCTGGCTTTTCTCTGCTCTAGCCCTGAGCCTCAGTTTCTTCTTAAAGTGGGAATGATAGTATAAGTTGTAGAGTTCTGGTAATGATGGAAAATGATAGCATGAGAGCACCTGGAATAGTTGTACTAATTTATAACATGGCCCAGGGCATTTCTGTAAAGGAGAAGTCCTTTCCTTTGATCAAATTTCAATAGCATCTGAAAGGGAATTTTGAGTTAAAATTCAGAGAGGAGATGAGACAGTAGAAAACCACCGCTGGGAAAGGCCAGAGATTATTTCTTCAGAGGTTGAAGGCAGCGCCTCTCCCCTTAAAAGGGGTCTTGTGGTGGTGGGGACAGAGTGGGTGTTGAGGGGAGCTTAGTCCTCACAGTGGTATGACCAGGAAGTGTTGGGTGGAATTGCGGGGACGGGGTCCACGCGGGGGCCAGCGAGCAGCATGGCGTTGGCCGGTTGGGTTTGAAGTTCCCTGATCACTAAGTCTATACAATGTCTGTAGCAATGAGAAAGAGATTATATTTCACATATGCTAGTTAGTGGTGATGAGGGGGATTCATACTAGAGCTAAGAACCAGACAACTGAGTAAAAACTTTGGTAATTCAGGAATAACTTCTGATGTTTTCTTAGATAACCAAAAATCACTTAAAGATGTCAGCAAGATAGTTCAATAAATAACATAATTATATACCTATGTGCGCAGAGAAATAGTCCATGAGCTACATTTCCATCTTTAAGTAATTTGTGTTTATTAGTAGCACCCATTTGAAAAAATACCAGGAGAGGAAAATACATTGGATTTATCGCTCTGATGTGTCATATGTCAGCTGTATTTCAAATGTGTGGTCCCCATAAATTGTTGACAAGTGAGAGAACAGAAAGAGGATAGGGGAGAGAATATAAATAACGGGCTTTATGTTTTCAAGCCCTATGCGAGTTTGCGATTGTATTGGTAAGGAAAACTCTTTTGTTCTGACATGGCGCCAATGCACAGTGAATTATCACTGAGAGTAAACTTTTTATTCTGTTTCTTAAAGCATCAAGCTTCTGGTGATAGTGGCCCTGTATCTTTCATTCTTTTGTGTCCTGGCCAACTCAAATTTTTAACCACTGGAACTTTTTGAATTTCATTTCTTTCTGGGCTTTTTTTTAGGAAAATTTTTTATGTCACATAATACAGCATTCTTTAAAACAGTGAAAATCCTTGTGTTCATTTCTCATGGGCTAGAGTAATGTGGTCAGTTGTGAACAGTCTCTATTCTATCCTGTATTTCATCTTAAAAAAAAAAAAAGATTTATTTATTTATTTTAGAGGGAGGGAGGGGGGAGGGGCAGAGGGAGAGACTCTCAAGCAGATTCCCGCTGAGTGTGGGGGCCCAACATGGGGCTCGATCCCAGGACCCTGAGATCATGACCTGAGCTGAAACCAAGAGTCAGAGGGCGCTTAACCGATTGAGCCACCCAGGCGCCTCTATCCTTTGTTTCATCTTAAAGTAATCATTTAATTATCTTCTAATAGCAAGTGATATTTAGAAAGACTGAATCCCTGTTACTTAAAATTGGACACAATAACCAGAAATAGTTTAATATGATGGCATCACACAATTGATCTCCATACGTCCCTTACTCGTGTGCTTTCTACCTTCCCTTCGGCTGACACCCAGGGTCCCCCGGGCTTCAGCGGCCGCCTTCTCATTACCTCAGCTGTTTGTGGTTCTTGGAATGTTACTGGTACCGAGGAACAAACTCTCTCTACCCATCCCATTACTCTCTGTCGCCCCGAGGTTTATTTTAGTCCCCAACATGTAACAGAAGCCAAAAATGTCACATGAAATATAAAATAAGAACTTTAAATGGACTAAATCCTGGGTGTGCTTAGAGTGTCCCTCTTGTAAAATCAGAAATTAAATTTGATGAGTAAAGTGTGGTTACACCGTGTTTTAAAAAGCCCCAGCAGAAACATCATATGCACAGTGTTTTCGTAGAAGAAATTCTTAAGCTATTACTTAAAGCGCCTATAAATAATATAGATGAAATTAGGATATGTCCTACCACATTTTCTGTAATGCTAATGGAGTTGCTCCGCCAGAATAGGGAATTCAGGTGTTTCGCCTTTGTGGCGTAAAATGTGTGTTATCCCATTACAATGGTAAATTGCTGGGTGTTAATTTAATTGGATTGAATGATTGAGGTTTCTTAGCACTTATCTCCTCAATAGCCGTGTGACCTTCAACAGGTTTGCAACACGAACTCGTAGTATCTGTCCCTTCCTATCTTGGACTAATTTCTTGATTATACCCTGAGATACCGCATGTGAAAGCACTGGGGAGGGAAAAGTGCCATATAAAGGCATGGTCTTGGCGTTCCCTCCTGTTAACTTTTTTTTAATTTTTTTAATTTTTAAAATTTTTTTTAAGATTTTATTTATTTATTTTGAGAGAGAGAGAGAATGAGAGAGAGAGAGCACATGAGAGGGGGAAGGGTCAGAGGGAGAAGCAGACTCCCTGCCGAGCAGGGAGCCCGATGCGGGACTCGATCCAGGGACTCCAGGATCATGACCTGAGCCGAAGGCAGTCGCCTAACCAACTGAGCCACCCAGGCGCCCCTTCCTGTTAACTTTTAATCTCTTTCTCTTACCACAGAAATGCCCACTACCCAGTGATTTAAATTAGTGAGCCCTCCTAAACCACCCGAACCCAGTATTAATGGTAAGGGGTCGCTTGTGTCTTGTTCCCTCACATTTATTTTCTCATCCCACAGCCTAAACTGGAAAGGAAGAATGTGTAAAGTTTTACATTCACTTTTTGTCCTTGATTTAGTCATCTTTTTGGTAAATGTTTATTTCTGTCTCCCCTCCCCACCCACCTCCCAAGAGTTTTGCATAAATCTCTTGTAACAGTTCAACAAGTGACTCATGTAGATGGGGCTCGCTCTGTCCCTGAGTCACTTCATTATGAAACACTTAGAGTTGAATATCTATATTTAACAATGAGGAAATAATTTAAAACAATTTATAATTTCTGATCTGATCGTGTTAGTGACTAACTCATCAACAATGAAGAAGGAAACTAGTGAAAATTCACAACACTAGACCAAATTAGTCTAAAAATAAAGTCTGAATAAATCACAATCACCTTTACTTCTTTCTCCCCCTTTCCGGAGCAGTTGGTGTTTGATTGATAAGAATGTTGGTCTGGGAAATAAAGATCTGGCTTCTAATCCTCATTCTGCCATGCGGTGACCTTGGAAAAGTCAGGCTAATTCTGTATTCCAGCTTCCTTATTTCTAAAATCAGAGTGATAATAGTATTTGTCCTTCATACCTCACTGGGTAGTGGTAAATAAAATGAGATTATAAACAGGAATGTGTTGTGGACCTCTCCCCCCAAAAAAGGTGAAAAGTAGTTCTATAAGTTATTACATCCCGACAGTTCCTGTCTGACATTTCATGTCCAAATGGCCACAGGACTAAAGAGTGAGGGATACTTCCTGATTCTGCAAAAAAAGATGGGAAGGGAGTCTCTGTTAGCTCTTAGAGCTGGGAAGAGGAAGATACATTCCAAGTGTTTGGATTTCTGAACTTAATCATGGAACACCATCTCCTCTATAAATAACATTCTGGGGCTAGGGTTCCAGTGTAGGCAAATTTTTAAAAATGATTTAATCATAGTTAATTGTGATCCAAATTATATAAAGTTATAACAAAGCCCATCTATAGTATGGGTATCATTTTGTGTTTAAAATGTTCTGGAAGATTTAGCTTCGGTCTGGACGATAATGAATTTATTTCTCTTCTGGCTTCCCCGGTTATTTGATATTTGCCCAGGGCTATTGATGCTTTGCTTAAACCAGATTTGGAAACGTCCCCTGGTCAGTCCCCTGGTCAGTCCCCCTGGCCCTTTGACTAAAAGTCTGAAACCAATTTCCTTCACCCCAAGTGAGGGGTGAGAAGCCCTCCGGGCTCCTTGACCTCTTTAATGATCACAGCAACCCTCCAATTAAGAAGGGTAGATGTGATGGACTCTGAGCCTCAGGGAGGTTAGGGTATGCGCTCAGGTCACAGGGTTATTCTCAAGAGGTTATTCTGGTGTTTTTGTTTTTGTTTTTTTTAGAAGTTTTATTTATTTAAGTAATCTCTATACCCCATGTGGGGCTCGAACTCAGGATCTGGGGATCAAGAGCCACATGCTTCTTTGACTAAGCCCACCAAGTGCCTCTGAAGCTTGGCGTTTTGACCTGTAATTGAAGGCTGTTGCCGTGCCTCAAGACAGATGGAGTTCATGGAGTTTACTTTGAGTTGTAGATTTCTTGGGATTAAGAATGGTTTTGTCTAGTGTCCCTTATAAAGTACACTTCTGGTTTTAACACCTGTCTTATTACCAGCTGCCCAGAGGTAAAGGTTTGGGACATTTAGTCTAAACAAAAAGTGACTCTTCACATTGATTTGACTTGGAAAAGGGAGGGATTCAGTTAGTAATAAAGAACTGCTTGAGGAAAAGCATATTGTTATATGTAACTGTTTTATCAGAAAAAAAGGAAACTTTAGAGGGCCCAGTATTATTGACTCTTCTAATTTTGTCTGTGTTATAATTTAAAAGTGGCAGTGGTGTGAATATGAAGGAATTTTAGGGATTTGAAATAAAAATGAAGTAAATCTTTTTTTCCAGTTGTTATATTTATATTATTAAAATATTCAGTCCTTTCCATAACAAAAGTATACCTAGCCGACATATCTCTAGCGCTTGTTCAGTTGTCTTTAACTCAGGTAGAGGAACTTTTTTTCTTCTTGCCAGATTAGCCAAAAATTTGTTCATGATTAATTTCTTTTTAGAAGCACCGAGGGAGAAGTCTCTCCATAGTCAGTGTGTGGCATTTTATGGAACATGTAAAGAATGTTCACTGGGATAGTGGAAAGAACACTGCAGTTGCAATCAGGATACCCAGCCTCACCCTTGCTTCTCCACCGCGTAATAGATGACACTGGGCTAGTGACTTGTCTTCTTGAAATCCTCGGTTTCCTTACCTGTAAAATGAGGGTAACACATCATAGGGCTGTTACAAGGATTAAATGAGATAATATAAGTAAAATGCTTCTTGCCTTCACAGGAAGTGAGGTTTCACATGGTAGGTATTCAGAGAAATTGCCTCTTTTAATCTCCGTGCATAAGGTTGTTGTGAAATTGGGAAACAGAGTATGAAAGCTGGTTTATAAATGTTTAAATATCATCTCAGTGTCAGGTGGTATTTTCCATTGACTGCTCCCTTCTTTAGCACTTCCAGAGCAAAATGTATGGGAGAATGAACGGAAATAAGTATGGCTAGAAGAGCTGGGTTTTATAGGGTGGCCACCAAGTCTGGGAATGTAAGTGCAAACACAATATGTGGCTTAATTATATAATATTACACTGCATTATAAAATAGCATTATCTGTGTTTCCAGACTTGGTGACTACGCCGTAGCCTCAGTTCTGCCCCCTGTTAGGTGTTTGTTTCAGGGAAGTTATTTAATCTCTCTGGGCAGTGAGAAACAAATTATGTAAATTATTCTAAAAAGTATTTTATAGACTATGAAGCATCTGACTGGTTTTGTCTTGGTTATTGTTTTAATTTTCCTGCATATAGTGGCTTTTTGATTAGCTTTGTGATGGATGAAATTCATTTTCATTTAGTCAGGAAACCTTTCTCATAGGAGATGAATTGGAAGGTGAAAGGCAATTTGATAGCTTTAGTAGTGGGAAGTAATTTCATGTATTAGGAGGCCATATTAATTATAGAGAAGGCAGCATCAGAAAATTTGATAGGCTGCTAGACCAGAGTGAATGGAACCCATAAGGATAAGGAGCATTAATGCACTACTGGAGTATTAATAATTCCACAGTCCTTACTGTGTTGGGTGAGATGTGATAACTGGGGGAAAGATCCAGCTACATACCCGTGGATTGCCCTCATTCCATGCTGTAGTTATGTAATATGGTATAAAGACAAGGGATTTGAAGTCAGACGTCGTATTTATCAGAATCTTTGTGGTAATTAAGAATGTTAGAGGTTATGGATTTAGAGGGAAAAACATAGTATTTCCAAAATAGATATTTTGCCTTCTTTTTAGTTCCCTCAGTCCTACTAAATAGGTTTTCTGATGGGTACTCAGCAAGAACAGAAGGAAGAAAACAACTGGCATTTCCCTTTCTTTTTGATGATAACAGAAATGGTGAATTCGTTCTTTCGGTTATTCAGGTCCTCTAGTTCACGGAGGGTGTGACCGGAAGACCCAGAGGAGACATGTTACATGACAGGGATGCTCTTGCTCCCAGTGCCATCTGTTAAAGGCTGGTCTTCCTGGTTCCGAATGCTCAGAGAGAATGTGCTTCCGTGAAACTTAGCATTCCCCATTCTCCTCTCAAGTGTGCTTTCTTCAGGAGAGCTAACACCAAGTACGTATACCCCTCCTCCTGCCGTTTCCGCTCCACACACTCATACAAACCCTGGAGCAAGGAATACTTCTCTCACTGTTCAGATTCTAAAGCAGGGTGCCTCTTTACCACCAGATAGCCCCATTATCACCAACCACCACTGACTTGTATGGGAAAGGGAAGCTTATCTAAATGTGTGTCGGAAAATTGAGGTCCTCAGTAATTAGGGCTATTCCAGGAACCTTGAATTTGATGGATGTACCACAGAATAAGCAGGTAGGGAAGGGCATATAATATGGGCTTTGTGTATTGAGAGTTGCACTGAAAGAATTAGAAAGTCAAAGAGACTAATTTGGTCTAGCGTTGTGAATTTTCATTAATTTCCTTCTTCATTGACGTTTGAACAGAGACCTGAAGCGAAGTAAAATTTCCTAATCTGTAATGTAGGGATATGTTAGTTCTTACCATAACATGGAAAAAAAATCCGTGAACTCTTGTATGTAGAACGCAGTGTTTCTTACATTAGAAATGCAAGTGTTGGAGACAGTTTCTCAGTTCTACCTGCTCCCATGTCTCTGAGGAGGTGAGAGCAAGGAAAGGTAGTATCTTAATCCTTGATAGGAAAGCATATGCCGACTGGGAAACGTCTCTGTGACTGTGTCGAAACCAACCTGAAAGTCCGTTTGGTTGTTCAAAGGTCTCCTTAATCATGTAGTTAGAATGTTTCATTTGATAAGCATTACCTCGCTTATCATTTCAAAAACTGTTAGAAGGATTTTTGAAATCACTAATTGATAGATTTAATTCCTGTGGGACATTTATTTATCTCTGTGTGGACTGCTCATGAATTTAAGCTGCCCTTCTTAAGAGCATAGCCTCCAGATCACAAACTCATGATTGTGGTGAAAGGCTGCAAAAACACAGTTCTTTGTGTTGACTCTAAAATAATGTGAACAGGTCCCTTTGATAGGCTCGGGGGAATGACTGCATTCTCAGCTGCCTTTAGAAGGAGGGAGAAAAGAAACATCGGGAGAGGGGCAGAAGAAAAGGGAAAGACTGGTTCTTTTCTGCCACTTGCTCTTTTTCAGTCTGGACATTTTTCTTCCCGGTTACCGGCTCCGCTGGGTCGTGCTTCCCACCTCCGCTCTCTCTGTGACCATCACCTGTCTGACATGCATGGCAATAAAAATAGAGCATTTTTTTGGTGCCGAGTGTGTCTGATGCCATGCTGGCACTGTGTACACGGTGCCGCGTGTCCTCATGACAGTCTGTGCGGAGGATGGTGGAACGTTCTTGGGGAGGTGAGGAAGCTAAGGCTGACAGTTACGTGACTTGCTCGAGGTTACACACCTTGTGAAAAGCTCAGGGGCTGTAGCTCGGTCATTTTCTTATTTGACTTTCCTGCTATTGATAACCCCCTCCCTCCTGAAGTGTTAAGTTCCATTTATGACCACGCATGTCTGTTTGTTCTTCTAGCTCCCGGCCGCTTCTCCGTTGTCTCCTTGGTGAGCCCTCCTTAGGTCTCTCCATCCACTAAATCTTTGTATTCCTACTTGTTCTTTGACCCTTTTCTCTTCTCACACTACACTCTCTTCTTGAGAGATAGCTTCTATGCTAGTAACTTGAATCACTGTCTTTGTGCTGCTGAGGCCCAAATCCTTATTTCTGTGCCTGGACGCTTGTCCGGGGATCACACTGACATCCCCACTTGCGAGTGCTTCTTGAATTCAGCAGGCATCAGGGAGAACTTTTCCCCGTGTTTTCCTTCTGGGGTGCGAGAACTTGGTGAGTGGCGATAACATCCACTCAGCTTCCCATACCGGAACACTGGTGATCCTCCTTCCTCCTCTGGGCTCCTCCCAGCATGCGCTCCATCTCCGGACTTGACCGACTCTCAGGTGAGTTCACCAGTCTCATCCCCATCTTGGGCCTTAAGTCTCCGATGGCGAGTTTGCTGTAGCGTTTTGCTCCCTCCCAGTGTTTTCTGTCTAGTAGCCCAAGCGATCTTTCTACGTTATAAATTTTTGTTATTTTGCTCGCTCTTTACACAACTTTACCTTCTTCAGTTATTCCTTATTACTCTTAGGATTAAATTCAAACGTCTTTACCTGGTATATACCTCTGCTTATTAACTCTGTAGTCTCACTTTTTACCATTCCTTTATGCTAGTTCTTGGAATGTTCTCATGTCTCTGGCCTCAGGACATGTTATTCTTTCTACTGGGGGTGCTCTTCTCTCACTTTGAAATGGCTAGCGCCTTCCTACCCTTGATGGACTTCGCATGGCTCCTTTTTAACAGCCCTCCCTGACATGGCCTGATCTCTGTCGGAAGTGTGTTACTCCCATGCGCTCTTCTAACACAGTACTTAGTCATTTTTCACAGCATTTGTAGCTCTACCCTTGCCTTCTCTCTAGAGCCATGTCTCACATCTGCAGCCATCTTCCCATTTCCACTTCATTTCCTTCCCACTGGCATTTCACATTCAGTCTTCCAAAACTAAACTCTTAATTTTTTTCTTTTCCCAAACCAGCTGTTTCTCCAGACTTGTCCACCTTGGAAGATGGCATCTATACTATTTCATCCAGTCAGGGCAAAACCAGAGCTGTCCCAAGTTCCTTCCTTATTTCACAACCCGTATTCAGCCCATCAGTAAACCCTGTTGTTTCTACCTGCAGAATGTATTTAGAATGTGACCGCCTCCGACTCGTCTGCTGCCGTCACCCTGATCCATGTCGCCGTCACCCTTGTGTAGATGACTGCAGTGGCCTGCATCTACTTGGTCTCCTGCTTCCACCCTTCCTCCCTAAAATCTGTTCTCATAACAGCCAGAGTGGTCCTTTAAACAGAAAATCAGATCTTCTCACTCCTGCCCAAACCTTCCCATCTCTCTCTGAATAAAGCTTAAAGGTCACACACTGGCCTCTTTGACCTGTCGCACCCTCCATCCATCATTACTTCTCACCTCATCTGCTTTTACTTCGCTTCAGGTCTCTGTTCAAATGTCATTTTCTCAGTGAAGCCTTCCCTGACCCTGACCGTCCACCATAGGTGAGGTCACCTACCCCACCCTGTTTAATTGTTCTCCATGGCACTCATTATCATCTGGTTAATTATTTTATTATTTTGTTACTGATCTTCCCAACTAGAATGTAAACTCTGTGAGGTTAGGGACTTGGTCTCTTTCGTTTACTACTGTTTTGCCGGCATCTGGAGCAGTGCACAGCCCCTAGTGGGCACTCAGTAAGTATTTGGTGAAGTCTAGGGTAGCAGTTAAGTCATGGACTTAGAAGTTTAACAGACCCGCCAGTGCAGTGAGCCCCAGCCCCAACACTGGTGAGCTCTGGGACTACTTGGGAGTTACACCACTCCTTAGCCTCAGTTTCCTAATCTGTAATGTAGGGATATGTTAGTTCTTACCTCTCAGGTTGTGCGTTTGTTTGGAGGGGGGATTAACTAAAATAAGTCAAGTGAAGTGCTTAGCTCAGTACCTTGCCCGTAATAAACTATGAATTAAGTGCTCTTAAGTTGCTGCTGCTGATTCTTATCCAGCGACATTTAGTTGCTTTTCACTTGTCCGTCTCCTCCTCCAGACCTTAAATTCAGCTGAATATTAAATTTGCTTTTGTAATAATAATGATAATGTGGGGGAGAGGGGTGGCGGGTCGGGGGGATTAGTTGCAGGTGGTCAAAGGTATAAACTTCAAGATATCAGATAGATAAGTTCTGGGGATGTAATAAAAGTAACAACAGCAGCAACAGTGTGGTGATAACAATACTGGTAATTGTGGCAGTAGCAGTATCACTTGAGCGCTTCCTGAGTGCCGGGAAGTATTCCGTAGGTTAACACTTTCTGGTGGAGCTTCCTGCAGAAAGTAGAAATGTTCTACATCTGCACTGTCCAGAAAAGTAGCCTCTCACTCCTGGCCTTTGAAATGTGACAGTGTGACTGAGGAACTAAATTTTAAATTTTATTTAATTTTATTTATTTATTTTTTATTTTTTATTTTTTTAAAAGATTTTTTTATTTATTTATTCATGAGAGACAGAGAGAGAGAGAGAGGCAGAGGGAGAAGCAGGCTCCCAAGGAGCAGGGAGCCCGATGTGGGACTCGATCCCAGGACCCTGGGATCATCACCTGAGCCGAAGGCAGACGCTTAACCATCTGAGCCACCCAGGTGCCCTAAATTTTATTTAATTTTAATTTAGATTTAAATAGCCACATGTGGGGGCACCTGGGTGGCTCGGTCTGTTAACTCTTGATTTCGGGTCAGGTCGTGATCTCAGGTTCCTGGGATCGAGCCCTGTGTTGGCATCTGCTTGAGGATTCTCTCTCTCTCTCCCCGCCCCTCCTCTCCACCTCCCTCTAAAATAAGTAAATCTTAAAAAACAAAACAAAACAAACAAACCTACATATGGCTAGTGGCTACTGTATTTGAATTTCAAAGGTCTAAATTCTTTAAATATATTAATTCATTCAATATTCACAACACCCTCTGGCTTGGGTAGAGTTTAGAGGAGGAAATGGACTTACTGAATGGTTAAGTAACTTGCCCAAGATCACACAGCTAGTGGGAGACAAAGCTGAGATTTGAAGGTCAAATCTCTAGGTAATCTGGTTCCAGGGGCTATGCTGGCACTTCCTACACTGTACCTCCTTATGTCTTTCTGAAGAATTGAAGTTCCTGGCCAAGGACCAACATGATGTCTGTGTTCTTCCTGCAAGGGAGGCCAAGAAAGCAAATTTCTGGTTCTACCCCAGTGAGGTGTCTCTCATAAGGTGGGAGAGTCCCCAAACATAGGAAGACTGTTCAAAAGGTTCTAGACCAGTGAGCTTGGCTGCTCAACCTCTGAGTACACTTTTCTTCCAGACTTAAATTTGCAAACAGTGGGAACAATAACAAAATGCATCCTACTAACATACTGCAACTCTCTCTCATCTCATCACATGCTCTCTCTTTCCCCAAAAGGTAGAACGATCAAACATCTTATTAGTTACTCTTGCCAAGTCCAGGATATTTGGGCCATGCTCATTTTTTTTTGTTGTTTTTGCTGATCCATTATCGTACTCCAACTTTTTATAAAATACTAGGAGAAAAGAGAGAAATTAGTTAAAACCATAAATATGTATGTGTCAAACTAAGGAAGACACATGCATGGATACTTCTGTCTTAGCTTTCACCATTGGTCCTGAACCCATAGTTGGTATTTTTAACTCCTTTTCTCCATGATCCGTTCCATGTTTTCTTTGCCGTCAGCCAACTCTCAGCTGATTGTAGGTTTTTATCTGACTGGAACACCTCGACATTCATTCCTGGGGTATCTGTGTTCTTGATGGTCCTGCCTGTATGGAGTTATTTCTGACTTCCATTATCTTTTACCATTAGAAATGGCAAACCCAGGAGGTGTTTCATGCCCCTGACTCACACCTCCCTTTTCTCACTCGAGAGCAGCCATCCTCTTTACCCTTGATAATCAAGATTCATTGTTCCAACCAGTTCTGTAACCCTCATTTTTTGTCTGTCTTTTCAGTGTCATGAGGAGCTCAAAATTGTTAGGTTGCAGTTTAAGCTTCCAGATCAGTCTAGGCTTTGTTGAGTCCCTTGGTGAAATCACTCTTCCCTTGGGTAATGAAGACTGTTAAACCAGCAGAACTAGAGTTGCAGCCATGGTGGGGGGGGGGGGGGAGGAATGCAAGTTGGTCATTAGGTATGATGACAGGGAGAACATGTGTATTTGTCCCTTGCTTCTTGGCCCATGTGTTCTGGCTACTGGAGAAACAATGTCCTATGTTATTCACTGGTTACAGGCATCCTGTGGGACATTACTCTGACCTCATGAGGTGTTGTCTCCCATTTAGCACTGGAACTGAATTTCCAGTAAATGATTTAGCATTCTGGAAGATCATCTTTCTGGATAATGGGGTACTTGGTAAGATCAGAAAATCCTGTTAGCATCAACCCATTGCTGTACTTTTTTCACCGCAAAATCTTGAATGAAATACCATAAAGATAAAAAAGGCGTTTAGAAATTCTGTGGATGACAGAGGCCTGGCAGACAAGAAGGGCAATTTCAAATTCAGAATAAGTGTGTTTTCATACAAGAACTAACAAATGACCACTAAAGATTTGAGGATACATGCGTGCAATCAAGTATGTCTTCATAGAATGAAGATGGAGTATAAAAGTTCATTCTGAGTTGTTACTTGGAGGCACAAGCAAAGCAAAATTAAGTTGAAAGGGGATTCAAATGAGTTCAAACCATTGGTCATTGACTCAGTATGACCTTGGACAAGATGCTTAACTACTGTTAGCTGCCCATTCCTCACATCTTTAAAACTGGGATAATGATACTTGTGTGTATAAAGCTTTGAACCACCCCCATGAAAGATGCTGTGCGAGTGCAGTGTTTGTGAATAACAATAATCAGCATCCTCTTACCCTCCCAGGAGTGTGACCTGTGTTTAAATTGAGCAGTGCTTCAAAAGATTGCCTATGAAATGATGTCCTCAATATTCATGTTGTATCTGATACATTTCCTTCACAGTGCTTAGCAGTTGGTGATAGTGTATTTGACTGTTAGGATAATACTGGTTCCCTCCACTAGAACCTAAACCCCATGAGAACAGCAGGGTGCAGGTTAGTCTGCTCACTGTCACATCTCCAGTGCCCAGCTTAGTGCCTGTGTGTGGTAGGCATTCGGTAAATATTTATTGAACGGACGAATGAATAAATAATGCATGTTTCCATGAATTCTGCCAAAAAATTTTAAAAAAGTAAACTCGAGAGGCAAAATCAGTACGTTGGTCCCCCAGCGTCCCCCATATGGGAATCTAATGCTATATTCTGTATAAATAAATAAGTCATTCCTGTTGGTCATAATCCTGTAGTAGGAATGGTGCCATGAGAAATTTATTGGGGTAATTTTCAACAGCATAAATGTTTAGTAACAGATGCACATACATGGCAAGTTGCCTCATTCAGTTGCCATCTGTTAGACAACTATCTATTCTAGCAGGACTGGTCCATTAGAACTAGGCCAACAGCACTCTCACACATGTTTTATTTTCAAAATTTTTCTGAAAGCCTTGAAGGAAGAGAGATGTTTCCATGTCTGCTAGGCAGCTGCTCAATAATGGTGTATTGCAACACCTTGGCAAACTATGAAGTCCATTCGATGTGTCATAATGCTCAACAAGGAAGTATTCTCTCTTAAGTGTTTTGTCAGAAGTCAAACTAAATAATGGCACTAGGAAACTCACTCAACTACAAATAATTGGGTCCAACAGAGTTCACTGCAGATTGTGCAATTGACAACAGAAACTGGCATGAGCTGAAGGCTATAATCCATGCTGGTCATCATTAGTGTGTGTGATGTGTGTGTGTGTGTGTGTATTTTTTTTTTAACAGGGCAAAGACAGTGTAGTAAACTCTATAGGAAATCTAGTGTGTCTCCATATGTACATGCAATTAGGTTATACCCAGTGAAAGCATAATGATTCTTGGCCTGGACATGCCTTTCAATAAAAAACTTTACCAAGCTTTTTTCTATATAAAGGTGGAGACAGTGTTGGCCTATATAAATTTACCTTGTGCATGACCAGTTAGGTTGGTGGTGTATCATAAGTGTGGGCCAACTTCCATAAATGTCTCAGTGCTTAGCATAATGCCTGGTACCCAGTGGGACTTAGCAAATATTTGTTGAATGAATGTTCTAGGACCAATTGAGGTAATTCCCTCTGGATTCTAGGCATGAAAGCAGGTCCTGTAGCCTTAGATCAAGCTGAGTGTGAATTAGAGCTTGGAGTACTTAGTGTACTGAACAGAACACATAGGAAATTGCTTATCACTACTGTGTGCCCATAATAAACTTCTAAACGCTGTGTGATTTCCAAAATGTAAATCATCAGGTATGTGTTATTTTGGGAGCCAAACATGTAACAGTGGCTGTTTCAGAGAGTAAACCCATCTGAGTCTTGGTTTAGTTACAAGAATGACTAATTTTATACTAGATTCTCACATGATTCAAAGTGTGTGAATGACTCAGCCCATTAATATCCTTAGCTCCTGTGATCTCCCCTCCCAGTGAAATGATAGCTGTAAGGCAATAATGATAATTGGAGGAGGAGAAGACCTTGACTTTGCCCTCGGGCAATAAAATGAAATACTTTGAGTAATTGCATATGTATATAATAACTGTTTGAAAGAAATGAGGTATGTTATAATATTTAACATTTTATGTTAAAGTGTGTTGAAAATGATATGGGTAAGGACCAGATTCTGCCTTGTGTATCAACCATAATTGCTTTTTCAAAACAATCAACTTCTTCATAGAGAAAGAGCCACCAGAGGCCTAAGTTAGTTGTTGACAGCTCATTGATTGCCTTCTCCTTGCTGACATAGAGAAATATAGCAGTCACAGGAGTGTTGGGTCCCAATTCAGTGGAGCTAAACATTCATGAGGGATTTTGAGCTGAAACTGAGCAGTTAGTTGGAGAGCCTGTGGAACTTTGGGGTATGTGTCTGGTTTTTTTCCTATTATTGCTCCATCTTGTTGAAACAATTAATTGAACAAAGGTCTGGATATTTTAGAGTCAGCGTTTTGTGCATATCTCTGCTTTTGCTAAAGTCCCCAGTGACCCAGTCCCTGCATCCAGTGTACACTTCTCAATCCTTATGTAGCTTGACTTCTCTGTAGCATCTGACAGATCTCGAAATTCCTTCCTGGACTTTTGGGGTATTTTCTTTTGTTTGTCTTCTTAACTCTTGTCCTTCTTCTTTCTAGACTCCTCTAGCTGCCCCATAAACGTGGTATTCTCCACAGTTCTATCCTTGGTCCTTTTTGGTTTCTATTTAGTCTTCTTGGTAATCCCTTTCATTTCCATGGTTTCTCCTAAAATTTACACAGTGGTTCCTCCATGTGGATGTTTCCCTGTCAGGCTGCGGAGCTGCAGACCTATGTATCCAGGCACCCCAGTGATAAGTGTGCAGTGACACAACAAGGACGGCTACTCATTCTCTGTGGTGGGCCGCTTGGTGCTTTGTTGCTTCATTCCATCTATTTTTCTCAGCAACGCTTGTGAGGCAAATACCTTTAGCATTTTCTACCTGTAAGTGAGGAAACTAAGGTTAGATACATTTAGTAACTTTTCCAAAGCCATTCAGTTAGTACAGAGCCTCATTTTTAATCTCAGGTGTAGAGCCCAAGTTTTTGATCGTAAATGCTTTGGGTTAGCGCATCAAAATGGAATCCTTTACTTTCTCCTCTCTTTTTTGTTATTTTTTCCATTATTCTCTGTCCTGCTTGAAAGGGCCATATTTCATCCCTCAAGTAGAAATCTGGGAGTTGCACTGGACCCCCAAATATTGTGAATCACAGAAGTACTTTTATTTTTATGTCTTAAAATACCTCCTTTGCATTAAATAGAAATTTAAAGTCATCGCTTTAGGCTGATGTATTATTTGGACTATGCATTGTTTTAAAACTAGAAAACATGTCACCAAAAAAATCTAGATTTCTCATTTTTCTTTAAACACTTGGACTTGCTCTCTCACGTGGCCACAGTCATCTGGCGCTGTGTAGCAGCTTCGTCTCACCTGGGGCTCGTATTGTCTGCTTCACCGTGGTCCTCACCACTTCCTGTTGTCCTCTTTTTGGGGGTTTCCTCAGATCTTTGTCCAGCCCTGCAGGCATTTTTGACACTTGGTAAAGACTGTTGTGCTTTCCCAGCTGGTCTTCCTTCCTCTCTAGTTTTTGCCCTAGAGAATGATTTTCTCAAATGAAATCTGTTACTCGCTTTCTCTTAGCATTTGTGATTTATGTTTCCCCACTGGCTCCTTCTTCTTAGTCCACAAGCACGTTCAAGGCGGTATGCTAAAGATAAAAGGAAAAGAATAAAAAAATTGTGAACATCCACTACCTGCCAAAGTGAAACACAAATATAATTTAATTAAGTCTTCACAGCACTGAAGTGGGTGTTCCCGATTCCTAATTAAGAGTAAGAGAAATCCAAGACTTGGAAGGATTGTCCCAAGATCCATATATAGGGTGGTTGCAGATCTGTCTGATCCCTGGGTCCACGTTCTTTTTCCTCCATTATGTCACCTTGATTTCAGGCTACTCTTACCCTCTGTGCAAATAAACGAGGCTCTTTAGCTCTCTTTCCCATGATCTACTCCCATGTCTCTCTTCCTTTGCTGCCAAACTTTATTCATCTGTTAACACAGAACTCCCTTAATCTCTTCTCTCATCTCAGTACAGTATTATTTGGCTGCCGCATAGTTCACTTGTCCTTTTGAGCACCTCCTATACAACAGGAAGTGCACTAGACCCCAGACAAATAGTCCTTGCCCGAGAGAAGCTCCACAGGCTGGTAGATTGAGACACGTATCTAGTTCCACTGCAGTGTACAGAGTACCTAGTAACGAAGTCCAGTCTCTTTTTAGACCTTATCTTACTTGAGCTCTCTTGCATCATTTTCCCAAAGGACAAACACCTCTGTTAAGGAAATTTTCTCTTTTTCTTTCTCCTGTGGCATTCTTCACACCTGGTTTTCTTCTTTGCTTCTTTCAGACTTCCTTTTGCATCTCTTTTCTTTCTGTTCCCATCTTCTCATTTTAAATGTCTTTCCTGCTGCGTACTAGATCTCTCCACTCGACAGACATTCAGGATTGCACGCTTCTTTCCTCAAGAAATGTAATTTACTTAGTTGCCCATGTTAACTATTAAATATCCTGGAGTCGTCCACAATCCCTTGTCCTCCTCACGAAAAGACTTGGCCATTCTGCTTTAAAAATGGCATTACAGGGCACCTGGGTGGCTCAGTTGGTTAGGCATCTGCCTTCGGCTCAGGTCATGGTCCTGGGGTCCTGGGATCGAGCCCTGCATTGGGCTCCCTGCTCAGCGGGGAGCCTGCTTCTCCCTCTTCCTCTGCCGTTCCCCCTGCTTATGCTCTTGCATGCTCTCCCTCTGTCAGATAAATAAAATCTTAAAAAAAAAATGGCATTACAATTTGGTCCGGTTGCCAGCACCTCTGCCATTAGTTAACCTACAGCAATATCTTCCTCCTTCTTTCTTGTCTGAAGTGCATCTTATATGCTTCAATTTTAGCAATTATTTTTTAAAAATTTTTCATGGTATTCTTATTTTACTCCTAAAGTCTTTTAGTGTCTTTCCTGCTGCCTATCAGATCAGGTCTCACTTTCAGAGCTATTCACCATCTGCTCCTGATCGACTTTTCTGGTTTCTCTCCTGTTTAGCTATGGTGCTTATTAGCATTTTGGAAGGTACTCAATACTGGATGGGTAAGTGGGTGGTGCATAAAAACCTGACCTTTTCTCTCCCAAGGGCAGTATCAGATTCCCATTATGTAAGTATGGTATCTGCTAAGTTTACCTCTTGATAGTTTCTGTCATTTTGAAATTACAGTGGTGTAAAGATGAATAATCTATGAGCTGTTTTTTTTAAAATTCCTGTTTCAGGGGCACCTGGGTGGCTCAGTTGGTTAAGCATCCAACTCTTGATATCGACTCAGGTCATGATCTCAGGGTTGTGAGATTGAGCCCTGGGTCAGGCTCCCTGCCCCCGGGTGCATGCGCACTCTCTCTTTCTCTCTCTCTGTCAAATAAATAAACAGGGGCACCTGGGTGGCACAGTCATTAAGTGTCTGCCTTCAACTCGGGTCATGATCCCAGGGTCCTGGGATCGAGCCCCACATTGGGCTCCCTGCTGAGCAGAGCCTGCTTCTCCCTCTCCCTCTGCCTGCTGCTTCCCCTGCTTGTACAGTCTCTCTCTCTCTGTCAAAAATTAAAAAAAAAAAAAAAAAGAACCAGCAAGTGCTTAAAAAAATAAATAAATCTTTTTTTAAAAAAAATCCTGCTTCATAAATTTATTAACCCAGTGTATGTGCTGAATTGTTCATATGTTGAAATCCTGATCCCCAGTACCTTAGAATATGACCATTTTGGAGATAGGGTTTTTAAAGAGGTAATTAAGTTAAAATGAAGTCATTGGGATGGGCCTTGGTCCATTAGACTGCTGTCCTTATAAGAAAAGGGAATTCGGACACAGACACGTAGAAAGAAGACCATGTGATGACTTAAAAGGAGAAGATGGCCGTCGACAAGCCAAAGACTTCCAGTCTCCAGATCTGTAAGAAAATATATTCTGTTGTTTAAGCCTCCTAGTCTGTGATGGCTTAAGTTGTTGTGACAGCCTTAGCAAACTGATATACCCTGTGTCTTTTAATTCACTTAGGTTTTAAGTCCTGTGTCTAGGGACTTTATCCTTAGGAAAGGGATGGACTGAGGATCCAATAAAATCTCTCCTCCAATAGCAGATTTCTTGGAAGTATTTTAAATTTGTTCTGGGGAAAGTGGGCCATCCTTACCTTTTTCAGACTAGATAGCACTTATGATCAGCTACCCAAAGACCGAGGTTTTTCCTTCCCGTTTTGAGATGATATATCTTATTTCTCTTGAAGATACAAACAAAGCAAGATTCCATTAAAAATATCATTAATCCCCATTTATTCCATTGATTTTAAACAGATAAGGAGTTTAATATTTTCCAGGCTCTCGTTTTAATAGCTAGAGTGCAGTGAGTTCTCTCTGCAATGCATAGTTTTGCCAACCGCAGCATCACATTTCCAGAGAAGATACTTGCTGTGGTGAATTTATGTGCTTTCCAGCAGTTCTTCTGAGGTTCTGGCCTTGGGGGAGAAGAGTACTCTGAATCACTAAATTTGGTTTATTCAGGTTTTCCTGTCCTATTTCAGGTTGCCATATTGTCTACCTCATAATGCCTGTTCTTTCTCCATCCCCTCCTCCCTCACATTCCAGCCAGCTCCTCAACAGTGGAGGTAATGAAGCTAGGGAAATTAAATATGTTGAGTGGGTTAGAGACTTTATTGGAAAAGAACTTTTGCATTTACTGATCATCTGCTCAGGTCTGCTCTGATTGCCTCAGATTAAATAATAATTTCAACCCCATTAAAGACCTTGAGAAGGTTCACCTTTATACCTGCCTGTAATATCACCATTAACATCTCAGGTGGATCTGAGTCAATTTTATTTTATAAATCCAGAATGAGAGGCTATAATTCTTTTCTGAGAACTTGTAATTTATTTTCTATATCTACTCTGAACTTCATGCTACAATCTTAAACTTGTTTCATCTTGTATCCATGGTAGAGGTGGAGGATGGCTAGTCACCATGTATAACAGCTCTTTTTCTTGAGACATGAGGCATTATTAAATTGCCTCTCTACCTTCTCTTTTCCAAACTGAGCTTTATTGGTTCTTTAGCCTTACAGGCCTTATTTTAAATTTTTAATTACATGTAAGATGTGTCATTAAGGCCTTTCCATATTTCTCACAACTCTCTTTGATGATGGATCCAGCACTGGTTGAATGTCATCTGTACAACGAGAAGACAGTCCGTTTCTACACTCAGTACCGCATACACACATTTAGGCATTTTGGTTTCATGCTTAATTTTCGTTTTTGACTTAGCTCATTAAAATCCAAAACAGTTAAACAAAAGAAGATTATAAAATTCTTTTTTCCATGACAAAGGGTAATTGAAACATAAGTTGCAGGTAATCTTTGGACTTCAGATGCCTCGGTACTCAGATTTGGAGAGATAAGGACTATATTCCATTGACTGGAACCAAAAGCAAGAATTGTCTGTATCTATTTTACAGGCTTGATATTGCCTCCAACCAACTGGATTATAGTAAACAGGTCATTTAATTCTTTCTATATAATTTTATTTATTTATAAAACTGAGGAAGGTGGAGATCAAGGTTGGATGACCTCTAAGTTGTCTTCCACTTCAGAAATTATATTGTATACTCTACTAACGACAGTAAGTCGATCAGTGGGGTTTTAGTGGGTAAGTATATTTGGAGCATGTAGATTAATTCACTTGAAAGATATCAAGTACATATATTGAATACAGTCTACTACATGCCAGGTGCTGGCGAACACAGTGATAAATCACATATTTTTCAAAGAGTGCATTTTATTAGGGGAAAGAAACATGTAAAAATAAATGCAACTCACTGTTACAGGGGCTGTGGTAGAAGTCTAAGGCGTGTTGGGACATTAGGGAGAGTTGGGTGAATTTTGCTTGGTGGCAGGAGCATCAGGAAAAGGCCAGTGATTCAAGGAGCCAAATATGAAAGCCTGAAGAAGAGCAATCACAGTGAAATTGGGGAGGGGCGGGGGGAGCAGGAGCCTGATGGCAGTGGCTCAAGTTTGAGATTGAGGAAGTAGGAACCGTGGGTACAGAGGATTTTTTCCAAGGAGCTGGACTATAAAGAGAAAAGAACTGAGGGGAGTGGGCAGGGATTTGAGGAAGTTGTTGTTGTTAAATTTGGGAGTAAAGAGCTAATTTAGAGGTTTTGGGGGGAAAGCTTCTAGAGGGGAAAGTTTGTTCTGACAGGTGAAGAAGACCGAATTAAGAATGAACTTGAAAGCAAGATTGAGGATAGAAAGAAAAACAGATAGATGGAACAGATAATGGTGATAAAGCAAACATAGCAAAGTCTTAATTGTAGCATCTAGGAGGTAGGTGAATGGCAAAATACAATTCCTTCAACTTTGCCACGTGTTTGAAAGTTTTATAATAAAATATTGGGAGGAACAAAAGGAATATAGATTGAGAGTTTAGCTTTGAACAGAACAGGGGACACTTACTCCTCGTCGTGGCAGCAGATGGTGAAATTCAAGGTTAAAGCCTCAACTTCTTCATGAAGTCCCAGCCACTCTTCCCCGTTGGGGCAGAGAGCCAGAGCAGAGGAGCCCTGAGGAGAATGAAGGCTGGAATCAGGACTTGGGGAGTAGGAGAGGGGCCTGAGCAGACCTGACAAAAAGGAGGAAGCCATGAGGCTCAAGTTCTGGTGAAGTTGGAGGGCACAGAGTTGCGCTGGTATGAGATTTTTCCCTAGTAAGTTGTCAGGAGATGGAAGTTGGTAGGGCACTGGGGCGAGGGTTTAAGATTAAAGTGATGAGTGGACGGGACGAATGGCTCCCCGCACTGTTTACCAGCAGTCTGTTCTGGAACAAGTCTCAACCTCTCTGGTTCTGTTGGTATTCTGTTTCCTACCTCACTGTATTTTTATTTGAATGAAATGAGATAAAAATAATGTTACAAAACAGTGTCATTGTTAACATTTAACTGAGATAATTGTATTGTCTTCCTCAGGTAAAAGAAGAACGTCCAGAAAAAATACCAGATCTAAAATTATTAGTGGAGAAGAAATTTTTGGCTTTACAGAATAAGAATTGTGATGCAGACTTTCAAAATAATGCAAAATTTGTACAGTTTAAACAACAGCTGAAAGAACTAAAGAAGCAATGTAAGTCCGCATGCTTTGCTTTGGTTTGGCTTTTTGAAATTAGGGAACTGACCTGATAAACAGTCCCAGAAAACTGATTTTATAGTTTTGTCTATCTGCTTGGCTTGATCCTCTTTCTAAATTGCTTTTTATTGTTGTTGCAATTCTGTATTTTGTCTGACTTTTAGTTCAAATCAGCCTGTCCATTTCTGAAAGCCAACAGTTTCCACAAAGTGCTAAGAAAATTCCCCAGCAGCTCGACAAAGTGACACTGTATTGTCCCACTGCTGGGGAGGGGAATTGGGAAATTAAAACGGAACTATTTTATTAAAATAGCAATGGTGTTTTTCAGATTTTAAACTGCTGTGCCACGCTTTTAAAATAACCAGTTTGAATTCTAGTTTTGCTGCTTTGGAGTAGCAGTAGCAGTGTTTTCTCAAACTAGTCTTTTTCTTCTCAAATTTGGACCAGGATCCTTTCGATCCCTTCTGTCTTTTGGTAGCATAAATTCCATGTGACTGTGATTGTGATTCCAACATAATTTTGATTTAAAAATGAGATTGGGAAAAATGATTCATTATACAAAAAAAATTTTTGTAGACAGTATTTGACAGAAGTAGATCTTTTCTACACAGTGAAGTACATCCGTCCTTTCTTTCCTCTTTTTTCCACGTAATCCACATAACAGTTTTATGTAATTTTGATCATTTTTATATTAGCACCAGTTGTCATTCTTCTAGGCTCCCATCTCTTATTATTCCTTAAAGAATTGGATAGTGAAGCAAATAACTTTTTTGTAAACTTCAGTTTCCCATCATCTTCATTTGCATACCCATGGAGCACTGTCATATGAGATGTAAATTTCCTTCTTGTCCTTATTTGTACTTAGTGTAAGGATTCACATTTTGAAATAAGCTTTCTTTAAAATATAAGCATTTTCTTTAAATTGATGCTGAGGTCTCAAAAAACGACTGGGGAAGCAGCTCTACTTTTGTCTATTTTACAAGTAACTCAAGTTTCACAATTTAGAATGTTTTGCAATCGTGATGAGACTTTTGCTTTTACGTGGATTTAAACAGTAAGCATTTTCTCCATGTTTTCGTCTATTTTTTGTTCTTCTTTGAACATCACAGCTACCAAAATCCTTCTAATATAAATTGCATGATCCCCCCCACATGGGTAATAATCCCCCAAACAGGTAATGTAATAATTTGTTAGTGTCTTCATGATCTTAAAGGTGCTAGTGAATTTCAGCTTTGGTGTGGGTCAGAACAGCTAAATGTATTTCATTTTTCTGCTTGGGGCCAATAATGACAAATTATGTATGGCAGATTTAGCATCCAACCATAATTCTTGATTTTTTTTTTTTAGATATTTGATAATACAGATTGAAGGATAAGTATCCAAAAATATGAATTTCTTCTGCCTTTGTTATTGTTTACAAAGTTATTATTCCATAAGAAAAAGTTATAGACTTTTAGAATTATATACTCACAAGGGAACACTTTCTTACGAAGGATATGTAATTCAACAAAATGACAAGTGTAGGAATCATGGTTATTATTTCCTTAATTTTCTCTCAAATGGTCAGGGGGAAGGGGCTGAAGGCGGTTTCCCCAGGCCAGTGGTACTACGCATCATTTGGATAGACAGTTAAACTTTATGACAAAGTAAACTTATATTGAAAGAAATGCTTCCTTATATAGGGTTTCCCTATATATGGTAACACTGGAATAAAGATCACTTTCCCTTTTTGTTTCTCCTAAAACATTCTTTTAAAAAGTTTTTAAATCTCAAATGACAGAACAAGTAAAATATTAATACACTCTTAAATGCTCTCTAAGGCGTATATGCTTTACTTGCAAAATGCAATTTTTAGTGCATTAGTGGTACTGTCAAACCAGCACCTTGTCTGATGGATTTTCTTTCTTTAGATGTAATGCTTTAGATGGGATGCTGCTGTGAGGATGTTGATCAGCATCAGGAGCCCACAGTTTTTGTGGAGCCAAGTCGGAGGGACTAGGATCTATACAGGAGCCAATGAATGTTTGTTTTGAGATATGCTCTGAAGGCAAGGAATTACAATAATAATTTTTTTTTTTTTTTTAAGATTGGAAACTACAAGCCAGGGAGAGATTCTTGCCTCTAGTTGCCTATTTTGGCAAAGTAAAGGCTGAAACAGTGTTCTGGTCTCCACATATCTGAAGGGTTCTCTCATGAAAAGCACTACTACGCTCTCCCCAACTTCATTGACACTGACATAAATTGCATGGGATTAAATTTTGCCGAATCAGGATCCAATCACAAGTGCTAGGAAGCTCTTTGGTGGGGAGAGGCCAAGATGGACACTGAAATCAGGTGGTCTGAGGAAGTGGCCTGCAAGCCGCCTCTGCCCACCCAGCTGTGGGAGTAAGTTAACCCAGCTGTGGCTCGGCAGCTGGCTCTCCAGCTCTCTGGTCTCAAGATCCCTTTACATTTTTAGGGTTTACCGAGGGCCTCCAGAGAGCTTTTGTTTACATGGGTTGTAGCTCTTGACATTTATCACATTAGAAATCAAAACTGAGAAACTTCAAAAATATTAATTCATTTTAGAAATCAGTAGTAAACCCCATACGTGTTACCGTAAAGAGGGTTATGAAATACAACTATGTATTTTCCAGACATAAAAATGAGTGACAAGTGTGACATTGTTTTCCAGTTTTGCAAATCTCTTCAGTTTCTTGCTTAATAGGAGGCAGCTGGATCCTCATATTTGCTTCTGCATTCAGTCTGTCCTGGTGCATTGTTTTGCTTGAAGTCGACAAAGAAATGCTGGCCTCACACATAGGTAGTTGGACTTGCTGAAAGGATCTTGCAGATTCAGACCACCCGAAGTTCTCATTTTGAGAACCACAGATTTAGGCCAGAGATCAGTAAACTATAGCCTGTGGGCTGAGCGCAGGCTGTCTCCTGTTTCTCTGTGGCCCGAAAGCCAGGAATGGTGTTTTTACATTTTTAAGTTGTCTGGAGAAAAGTTAAGAGAAGGATAATATTTTGTGATGTGTGAAAATTCCGTAAAATTCAGATTTCAAAATAAAGTTTGACAGGAATGTAGACACACTCACTCGTTCCCACGTTTCTGTGTGTGCTTTACACTGTAATGGCAGAGTTGAGTAGTTATATCAGAGACCATCTGGCAAAGAAAGCTTTTAGTATTTGTTAGCTGGCTCTTTACAGAAAAAAGTGTACTGACCTTTGGCCTAAACCATAATCAGAAACAAGGACAGTTTTGGGGGGTTTTGTGTTTATTTGTTTTTTTTTAACTTTAGATTTTTCCATAAATACTATACATTTGTCTTAGGTACGTTCAGAACACTTGGAGTGACTGCTATTTATGAATCATTGCATTTGGTGCTCCGAGATAAATAAAAGGCAGAGTCCCTCTACTTGGAAAAGACAATATACACATACATGAAATAATGTGAGAACCATTAATAACAACAAATCAAAAGCAAAGAAAAATGCAAGAAACAGCTGTTATACAACATAAGAGAGAGTCAGAATGGGAAAATGTAGCTTTTTTTGGTGACTAATATTGCCAGTCAATTGATAGGGTAGGGTCTGTTTGGAGCTATATGTTCAGAAAGATTCAGAGGCTGGGTTCAGGCCCAGCAGGAAAGAGTGTGCTGAAGGATTACAGTGGGAAAGAGGAGGGATACTACAAATATCTGGTATTTGCTGTCCCTAGAATATAAACATAACAGGTATGCTGTACTCATTTAAAGATATGATTACTCAAAAGGTAACATACTTAAGTTGCACACAATAATTTTTTTAGTTGTTATTTATGTCTTTGGATATTACCAGGCATTAGATACAACTTCTTTGGGCAGTTTACTGACCCCTGGTCTAAACCACAATCAGAAACGAGGGCAGGTTTTTGGTTTGGGTTGTTTTTCGTTTTTGCTTTTGTTTTTTAACTTTACATTTTTCTATAAATACCATACTTGGGGACCCATTGTGCTGTATGTTAGAGATATGTCTGTCCCAGCTTTCCAAAATTATTACCAAGATCAAATGAAACAGTGGATCTTCGAAAACTCTGAAAGCTTGTTTTAGATTTCCGTTGTTATTGAGAAGGGGCCTGTAGAGCGTAGTGGAAAGAGTATGAGCTTAGCAGCTGGAAGACACGGTTTGAGTCACTGAATGTGTAGCCTGGTTTGCCTGCCGGTGCCGATTTTTCTTAGTTGTGATTCTCGGAGGCATACAAATCAAGATTGATTGAAGATAATTTTTACACTTGGTGGTGGTGATGGTAACTGAGTTAGGGAACAATTCCAAAGAAAAGGATTCCATTTCCCTAAATGGGAATCATGCTCTTAACTAACCCAAGTTGTGAAACCAACAATATGATTTGGTTTAAGGCAGACATAATAACCATACTTTCTTGGATAAAGTGATTTTAATTTATCTAAATAATATGTTCAGGTAATTTCTCTCTTCCTTGACTGTTTAAGTGTCTTCACTATTCCAACTTACGGTTTCCTGCACTTTAGCATCAGGAAAACTTAATTAAAATGTGCAGATAGCTCTGTATGGACACTTTCTCAAGTCATCAAGCAGCCTTTCTGCCATCCTTTATTCATTCACCTATTACATAATTAGCAGGCATGAGAAGTTTTAGTGCAGGTCAGCAAGGCAGAAATTGAGGACATTAGATGTTAATTGGACATTTAGAAACCTTTGAAATATAAGGGCTTCACTTTGTGATCAAAAATAGAATTGATTGAATCTGTGATCTTTAGTATTAAAATAACCTAATATGAAATGTAATTCTTTTGGTACATTTAAATGCTTAGAGTAAAGGTGAGCATTTTTTTAATGCAAACTTGCTCATCTGAAGACATTCACCAGAAGTTTAGAAAGTGTATTTAGGTCACATTGGAGATATGTAGGATATAAGATATGGAGATAATTGAATCCACAAGGGAAGTTAGAAATCGTTTCCAGTCACGGTGACATTTTATACCACGATTTTGTAATTATCTGGACTCACAAATCAACTCTGTACCTTCACTTTAAGCACACTTCATTTAAATATCAAAACTGATAGACTAGGGAGTGGCCATTCACTTCCCAGAAGGATTTCCTCAGGCCATTAAATAGGGAGCTCCTTGGGAACGTTAGAATGCCTTCACTTAACTATTTCTAGTGGGTTTCTTTCCCTTTCCTTCAACATCCATTCAAAACCACAGTGCAGTTCACAAGGGTAGGGACTTTGATGTTTTGTTTACTGCTCTAGTCCTTGAACTCCAGCCTGATGTCTAGGCACAGAGTATCTACAGCACAGGTCCTTGATGATCACAGGAATCTTCAGGAGAGCCATCATGTACTTGAGAGCTTATCACCTATCTAAAAGAGACACCTGCCACCCATGCCTGTCCGTTGTTGCTGTGAATAGGTGTGGACTCACTGTGGCCAGACAGATCTTCAGGTTCTTTTGGGAAACCCAGAATCTAGCTGATTATTTTTCCATTACTAGATTTTTAAAACACTGTGCAAACAAAACTGTCAGTTTGTGACCTTTGGTTTTACTTTCTCATAATACAATTTTTCTCAGTGCCTTTTTAGGCACTTGATGAGGAACATCAGCATTAATTTGGCCAATTAACAGTAGACTGTGATTTCTTCAGAGAAGGGGGTGGTCTTGCTTTCAAGATAACTCCAGACTAAGGCCAGGTTGTGCATTTCACGTCATTTGGGAGTGGGTTCTATTGCAAAGCCAGTGGGGATTTTGTGGTGAGGGGCTGAGTGTGGGAGCCCCTCACCCAGATGCAGGAGAGCAACAGGGTTATAGAGAAGACTAGCACCTTCGAAGGTTGGTGGAGGGCATGTGTGAGTGTTGAAACCTGAAAGGAAAGAGATGAGGAAGAAGCAAAGGTGGTGCCAAGAGGGAAAATGTTTGGCTGTGCCTAGAAATATGTTGAGTGCGTTTCAGCTGGGCAAAGTGTTGACCAACCTGACTTAATCCTGATACTCTTCAACACATAAATCTCTTTGTCATATGATATAACTGTCTATCCAAACAATGTGCGTTGCTGGCCTGCAATTAACCAAAAGCCCAGGACCCTTCAAGGCAGGAATGGTTTCATAGTCATCCCTATATTCCCTTTTGTTCCTCACATAATCAGAGTTTGGTTAATATTTATAGAAGAGAATTATTCAACTTGAAAAAGAGGGTCTCAGAACCTACTTAAGGCATTCTGATGATGAAACTCAAACATCATCAGTAAAGGAGAGAAGAAGAAGAAGATCAGCATTCATAGGGTTGAGATTGAAAATCAGCAAAGGTTAGCAATTTATATTCTTTGGAAATCTTTCAGTTGCTCAGAAATTCAACATAAGGGATTTTGTGTGTGTAACCCTTTACATGTTGGTGCAAATGCATGGTATATATAGTAATATACAGTTTTCAGTGGCACAGTAGCATCATGCTTAGGAAGTAAGTAGGGCTCACTTTAAGTGTGACTGCTTAGAACATTAAAGCATTTAATAAAAACTTAAGTTTGGTGGCTCTTCTGCAGACAGTTTTATCATGTCTGTGGCCCTCAGTTGATTTCCATGTTTTCCTTGATAATGATGATCAAGCCATCAGCATTTATTTGCTGGATGACCATTATTGGGAAATGCTAAAAATCATAAATTTCACAACAGAGATTGACTCTTTCAGGCTGGATTACATCCCTGGCCTGAGGGGTTATGCTCATTGAGTGAGATTTCTGTCCTATGCAGACTTTTTATTCCTGTGTGTCTGCCTCCCTCCTCCTTCCTCATCTTTGAGTTAGTGTCTCTGACTCTTTTCTGTATGTCTCTCCTTCCTTCTGCTTTCTTTGTGTTTCCCACCCATTTGGCCTCTCTTTCCCATACATCCTTACTCGCCTCAGTGAAGCTAAATGGTACCATTCCCATCTTCATGATGAAGAATCTTCAGAGTGGGTAAGTGACACGCCCAAGGTTACAAAGCCAGAAAACAGTGGAACCGGAAGACAGGAGATGCCAGGGATAAAAAGAGAGCATTAGAGACAGGTGTAGCTATCCCATCTCTTCTAGTTCATAAAGTTCAAAAATTCCCAGGAATTTTTACATTTTAAGGCAGATTTGCAGTACCAAATAAATAATTGAATAAGTGAAGAAGAAAAAAAAGAAAAAAGGTTAACTCAAATTAGATCGATTCTGTTGTGGTGTTTTAATCAGGGCATTAAGCTATCAGGGAGCTGTTTGGCAGTGAGAAATGCCCTTTATATGGAGCAATAAACACGCCATCTTCTCTACCTTCACCTTAGATTTGCCCTAGTCCTTTAGGGAAGTAGTAAAAGTGATAGCCCGGCTTGATATAGTGCCTAGGATATATGATACTTAATGAATGCTTGTTGAATTAATGCATGACTACAAGCACTGTTTGAGTGCCTACCTGTGCATAGGGTATGGTGCCTGCATACTTTATGTACATTACTGTTTATTTCTCACAACCCTACAAGATAACTATACCCATTTTGTAGATTAGAAAATATGCAAATAAAGGTGATATAACTTCCCTAAGCTCATAAATGCTAAAATCCAGACCCACGTTTGGGTGGCATCAGAGCTCGTATTCTTTTCCTTGCATACCACACCAACTCTTTAAAACACACCTATTTGTCTTCTTTTTTCTCAACTCAAGCATTTCATTCATCTCCTGAAGACTTGATTTCTCATAAGACTCTTGAGTAGTGAACAGTGTTTGAATCTCCCAGGTCATAGATCTGCATTGATGTACTCTGCATCACGGGGGGAATCTGCTTCATCCAGCTGAGAGTGCATCTCTTGCTTGGTCACTTCTGTGTAGAGGGCAGAGAGTAGGAATCATACCAGACATTATATAGTAGTTTATTTATGTGTGCTTCATATTGCCTTCAAAGTATCCCCCTAGAGAAACATGTACTTGAAGTGAGACTCACAGAAGGTAAGTGGTTTACTTGCGCTCACAAAGTATGTTACAGATTGAGACTCAAAACTGGGTCCCACTTTGCCAGATCCATGGTTTTGGCAATACATTCAGGAAACAGTGACTAAGAATGCCATTTCCTGTGTGAATAGTTGCTATGTTATGGCAGAGAGGAGTAGAGTATTTATTGTACTTACAAGTTTAGAACAAATTCCATGAAATTAATTCAAGCATAACAGTAATCCCATGCCCGCACATCATCTCTCCTAATCTCCACGACATACACGTGTGAGAACAGAATGCATGAAAGACGCAGGCTCTGTTTTTAGCAGACTGAATCCTGGAGGTGACATATTTACCCAGTGTCTCACAGTCAGGAGGTCACAAGGCTAACAGATACATTCCCAAGGAAAAGGGAAGCTTTAGGATGAGAGATGGCTATAATTAAAGTTATTAGGAGGGAAAGGTTCAGTTATCAAGGGTGAAATGAGTCAGCAGCAAGTTTAAACACAAACTGTGAGCCATGGGTGTTTCTGTCCTGGTGGCGTATTTTGAGAGAGTGTGATGCCATCCGTGCTCAGAAAGCAATCTGAACCTAGGGTAGGAAAATCAAATCACGTGTCCTGGGGACGACGTACATCATACTTAAGAAAACAACTGTCTTGTCAAGTTATTAATTCCTGAGGTTGCAATGATTTCAGTTTTATAATAGTAAGATGTATATAATGGGCGGCCCTTTGTAATCGACACCCACCCCCGCCATTTTTAGACCCTGGCAGTGACTGTTTTGTGTTTTTATTTTTTTCTCTGTATAGAGGAACTTTTCCAGAATGTTGCATACATGGAATCATACAGTGTGTAGCTATTTAAGTGGCTTCTTTCACTGAGCAGAATACATTTGAGATTCATCCATAGTGTTGTTAATATCGGTAGTTTGTTGCATTGTGTATTGTGAGTAGTATTCCACTGTATGGAATACTGTATGGAAGTGAGTAGTATTCCACTGTATGGAATCATAGTTTATCCATTCACCAGCTGAAGGACATTTCAGTTGTTTCCAGCTTGGGCCATTATAAATCAAGCTGTTATAGACATTCGTGGACACATTTTAATGTGAACATAAGTTTTCATTTCTCTTGGATGAATGGGATTGCCAGCTACTATGGTAAGTAAATGTTTAGCTTACGAGAAACTGACAGACTCTTTTCTAATATGGTGTACGGTCCTGTATTCCCATCAGCAATGTGTTGATAGCTGTAGTTGCTGAGCATCCTCACCAGCACTTGGGTTATTTTGGTCTTGTTTTTAATTTTAGCCATTCTACTAAGTATGTGGTGGTATCTCATTATGGATTTAATTTATGTTTTTCTAATGATGAGTGATATTGAGCATGAAGTTCCTTTTATATGTAAATTTTTCATATTTTTTCATGTTTTTCTGTTCATGTATCTCTTACATTTATTCTTTAATTCAAGAAACATTGTAGACGGTGCTCAGCAGTCGTTCTCCCAGTGTGTCCCCACCCCTGCGTCAAGGTCCCTTGGACATTTATTAAAAATGCATATTTTCAGGCACCACTCCAGTCCTAGGGAGTCTGAATCTCTGGAGGTGGGACCCTCTAGGTCTCCTTTATACCAGAGTTTGAGAACCATTGGCTTACAGGAGTGGCACTCCCCTATCACTGGGTTTCATATCAAATGTGAACTTGAAAAATAAAATCAGAGTTCTGTCCCCACCCTCAAATATTTAGATTTAGTTGGTGTCTGGTGGGGCTCTCTAGGCATTTCTTTTTAAGTTCTCCAGGTAATGCTAAAGTATGGTCAGGGTTGAAAATAACTCATCTGTTAAAAGTTGTTTAGCCAGGCACTCTAGTGGATACAAAGCTGGCTTATGATTCCGGATCTCATGCAGCTTATTACCTACAAGGGAAGAGCCATGTGTACACAGCATGGTTACAGACATCTACCTATAGGTTACTCAGTCATTACCTAACGAATTAGATTGCACTTGGTCTCCTGGGTTTGAATATAAATTAACTTTATTCTTTTCTATCTGAGAGCCTCAGTCTTATATTCCATGTTATACTTCATTTTCATTCGTTCAGCAAGTGTTTATTGAGTATGTTGGGCATACCTCAGTGAACAAAGTATAGAAGTCCCTGTGCTAGGGCGCCTGGGTGGCTCAGTCGTTAAGCGTCTGCCTTCGGCTCAGGTCATGATCCCAGGGTCCTGGGATCGAGTCCCACATCGGGCTCCCTGCTCAGCAGGAAGCCTGCTTCTCACTCTCCCACTCTGCCTGCTTGTGTTCCTGCTCTCGCTATCTCTCTCTCTGTCGAATAAATAAATAAAATCTTTAAAAAAAAAAAAAAAAAGAAGTCCCTGTGCTCATGGAGTTTACAATCTAATCTTTGGCACCTAGCTATCATCTGCTTATATTCTTAATACTCATATTCTTAATAGCTCTGAAATTCACATGCATAATTGATAGCCTTAATAATGATCATATTTGTGTATTTGTTATATTTAAGTACTGTCCTTATATTTGTTAAAATTTATATTTAGTCATGATATCCTGTGTTCTTAATAACTTTTAAACTCATTTATCTCATCACCTAGGTATGTTAATAACAGTGTTATGGGTAGAAACTGTTCAACCCACGGAAAGATCCTAGAATTTAGAATCAAAATATAAATTCACATTCTTGCACAACCAAGTAATAGTTTGTGTTTTTGATCAAATCAGTGGAGTTGTACTTTTCTGTAAAGTATGGGTAATGTAATAGTAATAATGCTTCCTAGCCCACAGAGTTGTGTAAGGATGAAATCATATTTTAAATGAAAAGTGAAAGTGATTTATAAACTGCAAAATACTCCCCATATATTAGTTACCTGATCTTTTTTAGCTTGCTTAAAGGCATTTACTTCAATAATTTTTAATTTTAAAGGATATACATTTTATGTTATTAGGAATTGGCATAAATTCTCAAGTGCAAGGGAACAAGCTCAGAGTGTTTTAGTCATTTTGTTAAAGTGTTAAGAGATTAAGTGAAGGATAAAATTGCTAGACTATCAAGTAGTTAAGTAATATTCATTGACAAGGGTGTGAACAAAAAACATGTTGATAAGGTAACAAATCACTTTTCGGTACAATATTGGTTTTGGCAACCTTTTCTTGATAGGGAAGTGAGAAGGACGTGTCAGGAACAGCACTATTCCCCACATAATGAACCATCCTGTGTCTGATGAAATATATTCATCATGAGCAAATATAATGGAGCATATGTTATGGACCTGCAGCTATCCCCTTGTGCTGCATGGGCCTTTAAAATATTAGGGATTCTCTTATATATACACTAGATTTCACTGGAGAAAATTAGCTCTGCTTTTTGAGCCAACCTAGCTTTTTTACTTTTTTAATAAATCACCCGATGACTTATTTCAAATTGCATTTTTTTAGTAAACAGTTACCTCCTACATGCAGAGAGCACTTTCGTAGGTTCAAGGAACAAAGGCAAATAATTAATGTCCTGGGAGTGAGAGGAAAAGGAAACTGGTCACCAGCGATTGCAGGGTCCTAGAGCTTTGACATGAGAACTTTGGAGAAGAAACGAGAGAGTGAGGTAGAAGCGTGATGAAAAGTGTTGAGTAGCGTTTTCCCGAAATAAATGCAGTCAGTTTGTTTTTTTTAATAAAATAATAAAGATCCCAGGGTTGGGCGAATTCATCAATTTTCTTTACTATGGGATTCCTTGGTCTTTATTATGCAATTTGGTTAGGATGTCGGTTCAGTGAGAGAAGGCACTTGTCTGCCTTGATTGGTACTGTCTACAGTGCCTCGAATAGCACCTGGCTGGATCCAGTGCTTCCTGTGGATTTGGGGAATGAATGGAGGACTACAAAAGGGAGTTAAAATTTAGTTCATGGAAGATTTTTTTTTTCTCCAGGGGAGAAATATTCAGTAGCAAATACTCTGACACACACTAGTCCTTGGAATGAGAGGATGGGATGAGGTGTAGTGTCCCTTTTCACCAAGATTGCTCTAGCACACCTGGGTGACAGCCATGCTCTAGGTCCAAAGTGTGGCTGCCAATTGGCAAGAGGTGTTCCAGACTTTCTGGCAACTTTCCTCGCCCACTTTGGCTGTTGGGTGCTTACTGGTGGAAAGTACTTTCTTTCTCTTTCCTTGGGGGAAGGGGAGTCCTATTCTTTGACTTCACTTCAGTTGCATAAAGCAGGAAACTTCCAAGTTAGACTCAAGAGGTTTTCATTCCTTCCCCGACCATCAGCCTCAGCAGCCTCCCTCTCTTGCTACGTGCTAGCATCTACTTCCCTCCTCACACATTCATAAGTTGACAGTGCTTCTTACATTGGATAATGTAGAGCAAAGAAAATAGAGGGGTAGTTTCTTTAGGTATATTTTCTTTCTGCTTCAGAGCACAGTGGTTTTGTTTTACTATTACCAAAAGCAAAAAATTCCTTCTACAGAGAGAGGAATAGGAATTATTGGCCAGTTAAGATGTGCTGTCTAGTCGCATCCTAAAAACCTCTACCAACCTTCTCTCCACTTCTTTCTGCTCCCACTGCTACCGCTACTCTATTTCCAATTTCACTCTCAGCCTCCCACGTTCTCCCTGCTCCAGACTTGCCTCCCTCCGGTTTCTGACAGAGTGATGGATCATTCTAAGATATGGGTCATGGTTGTTTGCCACGTGCTCTTTCAGAGACTCCCCTAGCCTTCCAGAATAAAAAGACCCTTCTGGCACCAGGTTTCTGTTCACTTTCTCACCACTCTGCTCTCTAGCCCTTTGGTCTCCTGGGATGGACACTTGCAGTTTCCAGAGGGTATTGTGTTCTCTTTCACCTGTGGACTTTCACACTTGTTGATCTCTTTGTGGAATATTCTGCTTTCTCTGCTTTCTCTCTGTCTCTCTGTCAGCCGGCCGGCCTGTCTGTCTGTCTCTCTCTCGTCACTTGGTTAGGACAAGTCCATCTTTCTGCCTTAATGCAGATATCACTGACTTCTGGGGGGGTCTTCCCCAAGGTAAGATAAGTGCACATCTATAACGTGGGACCTTTAAAGAAGTTTTAATCTGGAGAAGGATATCTAATATTAAATATTTGGAAAATTAGAATATGCAGTTGTTTTTAAGAAGAGGAATTTAAAGGAAAGTTTATGGTGGCTTTGAAAACTCATGATTTATTTAAGTAGTGTGCAGAATGGAAGCCAATACTAAAAGACCCAATTTATAATTCGATATTTGAAGAGGTATTAATACTAACCTTTAAAATAAAATATTCTATATGCACTGCTTTTGGGGATGGTACATGGCAGCACAGACATACTTGACTGAAATACATTGACTTTCTTGACTGACTCATTTGACTTGAATAGCAAGTTCCCCCATAACCCCACCCCTAAAAGTAGAAAGTGTATTATTATGTTCTCAAAATTCCAAGCTTTGAGAAGCAGTGAGCTATTCATTTTTGCTCTGATGGCCATTGGCCTGCAGCTGAATTCTGGTAATTGCATGGGCTGGAGGCTGGAGGCTAAAGTTGAAGAGGAGGTCCCGAAGGAGCAGAGGGTTGGGAGAAGCATTTTAGCATCATAGGTTATACATATCAACATTGTAGTTAATAAAGCACACCACATATATATGAGGATCAGGCTAAGCTTTGATAATACAATGATAATTTAAAATAATGATAGTCAATTGCATATTGAAAGTACAGAATGTGTGTCAAGACTCTTTAAAATGTTTTGCTGGTAATTGTTCTTTTGGGAATCAATTCTACTAAAATAATCCAAAATGCAAATGCTTTATATACAAAGATATTTCTCAGTGGTAAGCAATGGGAAAATTTGGAAGCAATTGAGATTTGTGAAATCGTTAATCAAAAAAGTGAAATGTTTAGAAAATGCTTTATCATATAATGTTAAATTTTATGTTTTAAAAAGACTTATTTATCCTAGAGAGGGGGCGGAGGGGCAGACGGGAGAGGGAGAGAGAGTCTCAAGCAGACTCTGTGCTGAGTGCGGAGCCCGACACGGGGCTCAATCCCATGACCCCAAGATTACAACCTGATTATTTAATCATAATTAGAATGTTAAGACTTTAAAAATAAATATTCCACATATAGGAATGATTGGCTCTACAGTTCAAACTGCTGTGGAATAGAAATTAATATTGTGATACCATGTAAGCATTCAGTTTTAAATTAAATGGTGGTGAGTTAGCTTTTGTTGTGGAACACACTACCCCAAAACTAAAAATAACTTAAAATAACCGTTTATTTGGCTTGTGATTCTGTGGATTGGCCATTTGGACTGGATTTCGCTGGGCGATTCTTCTGCTCCAGCTTGGCTCACTCCTACATCTGCAGTCAGCTGCCTGATTGCCTTGGAGGTTCTTGGTCTAGGGCATCCTCAGTCGTGACAACTTTCCGTGCTCCATGTGGTCTCATCCTCCAGCATGCTAGTTCAGGTTTGTTCACATAGTGGCAGAAGGGAGATAAGAGCCTCAGGACAGAAGCAGACAGACGGTCTCTAGAGGCCTCGGCTTGGAAATTGTACAGCGTGACTTTTGCCAGACTGTTGGTCAAAGCAATCACAAGGCAACCCAGATTGAAGGGGTGGGAGAAGAGACTTGCCTTTGGATGGGAGGAGGCGGAAGTCCTGTGGCCAGATTTTCAGCCTACCGCACCAGTTCATGTTTGTTCATTTTGAATACTCAGATATCAGATTTTAGCTACTGAAACATCACTGGCTGTGTGTGTGCGTTACTAACCGTCACTTCTCAATATGCAACCCTCAAAAGCAAGGGGTATTTGAAGTAACCTCACTTTTGTGAGTCATCCGTTTGATCAGGGACATGTTTATTCAGATACCAAAGCAACTGAAGAGATAATTTAACATAAGTAAAACTAGACCATAACTGGTTTACTTATACAGGATTTGTTGAATGTCTTTGAGTTGGCTCGTTGGTACCTGGCCCTGAGGTAAGTATTTATGAGCAGAGAAAAAAGAAATATGGCATAATCTTCTTTCAAGAAGTTTGTATTCTTACAGGATGAGCAAAGTTTATATCCGTTCAATCCAACAAGTATTTATTATTAATGTGTCAAGGACTGGGCTTTAATCAAAGATAGTACGCAGATGGATATGACTTCGTCTTTTTAGTGGAGCAGATTCAAAGAGAAATAATAAGTTCCAGGAGAGAAATATAAACTGAGCGCTATTGAATTAGGAAAAGAATAGGAGGCACATGATCAACTGCCAGGATGTGTGATTCATATAATTAACACCTGAGAAGGAGCGATCTTTGAAACCACAGGTGATGGCTTCATAGAGAAAATGAGTTCTGAACGAGACTTTGAAGAGGAGGTAGAATTTGAATAAGTGGAGAGGCGAAAACCCTACTCAATTTAGGACTGAGTTGTGTTTTCCCAAGAAGGTAATTATTTAATTAAAGAGAGAGCCTTTTAAAGTGGCAAATATTAAAGAGCATGAGATAATACTGTAGAAAGACTCTGTAGAAAACATTATGCTGGGAAGATGGCTGGCAGATTTTTTCCCTCTGATGGTGCCAAGGCTGCTTCTTCTTTTTTTTTTTTAATCAGATATTTGTGTCGTTTGGTTGGAAAATTGAGTAGGGAGTATTTATTTTACTTTATAAGGGCAATGAACATGTTCATTTTCGTTGAATAGTGCTCTCTTTAGTGCTATATAGGTTTAAAAAATAGAAACAAATTGTGTGCTTCTGTTGACAAGGAAATCCAAAATTAACAAAAATAAGGAAAGCCCCACTGAGTAATGTCGACTGGTACTTTCTGCGAGTGTGTCCGATCTGTGTAAGAGCTAAGCTGGTAGGAAGAGATTGGGGAGATTCCTTTCCTAACTTTGACAGGTAAATTTGCTTTTCAATCTTTCTGTTCTTGTTTGTCCTGTTTAAACAATGGAAACTATTTTGAGAAGGATTGATTAAAGTGCATTTGTTTAATGCTCAGTGAATAGTACCATACTTAGACATATACCATTTGCCAAAGTGCTAAACATAACTGCATAATTAATAATAAAATATAAGAAGCATAATTTTTATTTTAGTAAATCAAAGGCAGTATTTCACGGTTGAAATGGCATTTACGGTATATGAAGCCCATTAGCTAGTCTGTCACTGCTTTTCCTATGAAAGTCAGGTCTTTCTCTCTGGAATTCCTCTTCTCCTCTCTTAGTTTTGCATTTTCTACAGATGGGGAGCTCATTGAGGACAAGGGCTGGGCCTCACTGAGTTTTATGACCTCAGTATCTTGCAGAATTCCTGGCTCATAATAGACATTCAGTAAGTGGCTGGGTTACGTTGTACATTCATATACATGCCCGGTTAATAGGGAGGGACAATAAGAGAGGTGTGGAAAAGGGAGTAGCTTTCAGTGTCTGCAGAACTGAACGGAACGTCTCTCTTTGTGAGCCACTTCACTTTGCAGACAAAAGCTGGCTGCTCCTTGTTGCTTTCTTCCTCTCCAGTCTGGCCGCCCGGGCCTCTCCCAGCCTTCCATGGCCACCTCCCTCTCCGTCTGCTCCAGGCTGATCTCACTCGGAGGGCCTTCCGTGGGAAACCTTTGTTACCCACTTCTGCTCAAGATAGCCTGTTCCTTTCTGCAGCACTTCTTACACACGCGCACACACACGCACACATTCCCTGGCCCCCTTTAAAGTTTTTATCTTTTCGATTGGGTTATGTATGCATGTAGTATAAAATTCACAAAGTACACAAGCCTACGTAATGAAAAGTAGGGTCCTTGCCTCCCTGGAGCCAGTTAGTGTTACCCGTTTCTCTCGTATCCCTGTAGAAACAGCTGTGTGTGTGTGTGTGTGTGTGTGTGTGTGTGTGTGTGTGTGTGTGTGTGATAGCACATTAGCCATACTGTCCTACTTTGCTTTTTTTCACGTAAATATTTTGGATATCCTTTCATATCAGTACAAATAGTGCTTCTTTATTTTTAATGGCTACATGGTAGCTCATAATTTTTAACCAGTTCCCTGATGATGGGGATAATTGACTATTACCCTCAATCCTACAATAAATAGTCTTACACTGTACAGACAAAATTCCACACAAGTCGGTCTATATCTGTAAGAAAAATGCTGGTGGAATTGCTGAGTCAAAGCCAATGTGATTTCTTTTAATTGTGCTGTGGAGGACAAATTGCCCTCCATAAAGATTATATTAATTTGAGTTCCCATCAACAATGTGTGGGAGAGCCCGTTTACTGCAGACTGGCCAACTCCAGTTTAATTAAAACGTTTTGGGTCTTTGCCACTTACATGTTCTAGATAAACTGTTCTTACTCTGTTTCCTATTTTTGTCATCCTTTAAAACATTTCCGCTGATGTCCCTTGTGCTATTGGTTCTTTGTAATTTCAGATAATCTGATACTTTCACTGACTCTGTATTCCTTAACTTGCAAGAGAGTTCCTGGTTCTGATGTTCTGTCCCATGGGCATGTACCTGTCACTTCCAAATTTTGGTGTGAAAACTGTGGTCATTCTGTTAGGCATCTTTGCGTTGTTTTCCCCGCAGTTACTTCCACGTCATAGTGCTCTGTGACTGTTTATGGATTGATTATCCCAAGTGGGCAGACTCCCTCTGTGTATGTCATTTTGAAGAAGAGAGCATTACGGCTTTCTAAATATTTTGCACTAGTCCCTGCCTTTGTGTTAAATATTTTAAATAACATTATTAGCATCTGTTACTGTGTATATGAATCATTCTCAGTGCTCAGACCCAGCTTATTCACTATTGACTTTTACCTCATTAGAGATGCTAACACAAATTCACTTAAAGATACCAATAAGATTTTATGGCTTGTTTTCTGGTAGACCTAGATAAAACCTTTCTGGGTCTACTCTGCAGAGCTGGCTGAGAAGGTGGGAAGCATCTCTTAAAAGATACTCTTTTTGGGTCATGAAGAAGCCCAGGGACCTGGCCAGGCTAACAGGGTGCACCTGCAGAGGTGAGGTGGTGAGGGTCAGGTAGCTGTGCAGGGAGGCCTCATTCGTAACCAGGCTACTGTGTCACCCCTCCAGACAGCAAGGTGAGAAGAGCAGAATGGGCAGCGAAGTTGTTAGCCAGGCTGAAGTATTTGAGGGGAGGGAGGATTCAGGTCAGTGGTTCCATATTAAACCATTGAAGATCATTGCAAAAGGATGAATTATTTTGACGTGCTGTATAGTTTGTAAATTTGGGATGGTTGATCAGGTGAAGAGGCACAGTGGGCTAGAAAGTACTGATTCACAGAATCTAAATAATTCCTTTATTAAAATAACATTTCTAACTGCAGGGTTTCAGTTGCATACTTTAGTATGTACCACACAGAACCCCTGGCTGAGAGGCAAGGCTTGATTAAATGCTAGCCTGTGTTCTGATCTCCAAGGTCTGTACCCAGTGTGCCTTTTTCTGATTCATCTGCTAAGTCAAATGCTCAGGGTAGTCAGGCAGAGGCTTTGTTCCATTGACTTCATGTCCTACAGACTTAATGTCTAACATTCTCTAATCTAGTAAAAAAAAAAAAACGAAAAAAAAAACTAAAGATCAATGTGTAATAATAATTCTGATCCAAAAATTGCGTTTAACAGTATATAACAACAACTGGTTATAGTTCTCTTGTAGAAAATGAGAATAGGAAAGAAAAGACCTTACTTGGCTTTGTAAGAGTAGGCCCCTTTATGAGAAAGGAATCTTGGATATTTGTGCTTTTTTTTTTTCCTTTTTAAGCTTTTATTCTCTGCCACATGATTTTCCCTTCGAGGAGACTGGAAGTAAAATGAATCAGCCCATAGAAGAATGTCCTCTCAGCGTTCAGAGGATTATCTACATCTCAACAGTGTACATGAAACCAGTCATGTTACTAATTACATTCTCACTTGGCCAAAGGGTTAGCTGTTCTGAAATGGGATTTGAATGCCCATATCTTTCATAGGCCTAAGCTTGTCTCTGGTATTTTAATAAATAAACATTTTTTATAGAGTGATTCAGCTCAAATGTATTGTCATAAATAGGAGAGTCTACGTAAGGCACTCATACTTGCCCTTTCTTTTCTTGTTTCTCTCTCTCGGTATTCTAAATCACACAGAAGTCTAGAAGTCTGCAGGCCACATTAGCCTGAAATGCGAGTTTTCTTTGGCTCACACAGTGTTGAGATTTGTTGTTTGCCAATGCAGTTAGGTAGGAGTTGTGCTTCTCTTTTAGTCACTATTCTGACCATTCACTTTTGTCCTCTTATCTGGTACACTTGCACTGTCTTTCCCTGTTAGGCATCCAAGTTTGTAGTTCTCGCTTTACATTTAGGACACCCTGTGAACATAATAGAATTAACACAGGAGGTTGGGAGGTAGAATGAAATTCTGCCCCTAAGAGCTTTATAGAGAAGCATTTCACATTGAATAAAGAACTCTTTAAAAAACAAAAACCTGCTTTTTCTATTTTAAGAAATGGTTTTGAATATTATCATTTCATAACAGTATCATCCCCCCCGGCACTTCTCAGATTTTATTACTATTAGGCTGGACCAGTCTGTAGAGCAAGATAAATACGAGGTTGGTAGAGAGAATTAGGGAACTGTATCGAGGTTTAGAGTACCAAGGGTCACTAGTAGGCCAGTCACTTCCAGCCAGAATATACACAAACAGCGAGGTCAAGACAAGTCACAGGTCATCGCAAGGTAGACAGACTGGGGGATAGTAATAGCATCCTGGGCCCACGGGGCAAGAGAATGCAGAATCCGGGCCTCCAGGACTAGTACATACGTGAACCAAACTGAGATGAGATCAGAATGGGCAGGCAAGGAGCCTGACTGGTTGGGGCTCACGGTCTCAGATAAGGAAAAAAGTCTCTTGGGAGACAGTACAGAGCACTACATAAGAAGAAGGAGTTTGCTACACAACAACCTCCTTTGCTTAGATCTTTCTTTTTAGTTAACAGACTTTATTTCTTAGAGCAGTTTTAGCTTTACAGAAAAATCGAGCAGATAGTGGAGAGATTTCTGATAGGCTTCCCTCCTGCCCTTTCCCTATATTTAGCATCTTGCATATTAGTGTGGTGTATTTGTTATAATTGATGAACCAATATTAATAGAGTACTGTTAACTAAAGTCCATCATTACATTAGAGTTCACTCTTTTTTTTAAGATTTTATTTACTCATTTGAGAGGGAGAGAGAGAGAGAGAGAGCATGAGCAGGGTGAGAGGCAGAGGGAGAGGGAGAAGCAGGTTCCCCGCTGAGCCAGGAGCCCGACATGGGGCTCGATCCCAGGACCCTGAGATCGTGACCTGAGCCGAAGGCAGACGCCCAACCATCTGAGCCACCCAGGCGCCCCAAGAGTTCACTCTTTTTATGATACTGTTCTGTGGTGGGTTTTTTGTGGCAAAATGTTAACATTTACCATCTCGACTGTTTTCCAGCATTCAGTTCGATGGCATTTAGTACACTCGGGTTGTTAATGCTGTCATCACCACCCTCCGTCTCTAGCACTTTTTCATGACCCTACGCTGAAACTCTGTGCCCATGAGAGAGTAACTGTACAGACCCTGATAAGCACTGTACTCTACTCTCTGTCTCTGTTTGACTTTTGTAGTAGGTACCTCATTCATATAAGTGAAATTAAACAATATTTCTCATTTTGTGTCTGGCTTATTTCCCCTAGCATGGTGTCTTCAAGGTTCAGCCGTGTTGTAGCATGTGTCAGAATTTTCTTCCTTTTTAAGGCTGAATACATACTCCATGCCATGCATACACCACGTTTTGTTTATGCATTCATCTGTCAGTAGACGCTTGGGTTGCTTCTACCTCAGCTAGAACGCTGCTAATGAAGATCAGTATACACATATCTGTTTGAGTCCCTACTTTCAATTTTTTATACCCAAAAATGGAATTACTGGATCAAATGGCCTGTGGGTTTTTGACAAATGCAGAATGTCATGTATGCACTATTATAATATATAGAATGGTTTCACTGGCCTGAAAATCTCATGCTTCAACTCTTCATTCCTCCCCATCTTTGCCTCTGCTTAGATTTTAATATGTTCCTTCTGTGGAGATGTAACTACTGTTTATACTCCACTAAGGTAAGCTTTCAGGTAAAAATGGGTAGGATCCCAGAGCTATTAGTAGAGGTGATGAAATCAGTGATCAAGGGACTCAGAAAGCAGAAAATTCTGATAAATTACAGTCCCTCGGGCTTTCAGATTCTGAAAGTTACCTAGGCAATAAACATAAAGGTCACAGATACAGAGCTTTAGAACGCGTGGGTTTTAAATTCAATGTTTGTGGGTATACAGTTTTGTATTCCATCTGTTTGTTCCACTATTAAGCTCCTACTATATGCCACACCCTGTGCTAGATGCCATTCAGGCAAGTTAGAGACTATTTTAAGAGCTTCTACCTTATGCACCAAGGAACCCCTTTTGCACTTGTTCTCCAAGAAACATGTGTTTTGTTTTGAAAGATGTCCATTATGTAACTATACTTGTGCTAGGCTTTCCCAGTTCACTGAAAATAGCTTTTGAACCTCCATGATAATTTTCAGGGAGTCCTAGTGGTTCTAGGTGTCTTGAGAAGAGCACTGGTCAGCTTTTATGCAGAGTGTGGTTAGGCTGCGTGACTGTCAGTATGCCCTGTCCTGTCATTACAGCTGTGCCAAGGTACTTTATGCGGCTGTTTTCCAGACTTGGCTTGCTCAGATTACCATTTCTCTGGCTTCTCCAGTTGCTTGCTGACCTAGCCTTTCCCCCTATACTTCCTTTGTGCCAGTGACCATTTACATGTAAAAAAACATACTGGGATAGAACATGAAGAGAAGAGAAGGCTCACTCCTTCGGGAGGCTGTGTTCCTGAAAGCAGGGGGTCTTCATGCGTTTTTCACTGTTCTCCCCCATCAGAGGTAGCACACGCTTCCTGATATTTTGTATTTTTATACATGTTCTGCATACAGTGTGTACATTATGTGAAACCTAATTTTTTTTCTCATTTTTTAGATAAAGTTATTTTTAAATAGAAATTCTAAGATGTTGCATACCCCAGTGCATGCATCCTACTTTGAAAACCTGTGCTGAGGTAGCTAGCTTTAATATTTTTTGCTGAGCAGCATACCTTACCACTGTATATGACTGTAGCATAGAGTCTGTAGAGAGTGCCAAGGAATCTAAGAGCTATCAACAGACAGGTGCAGTTCTTTAGGGAAAAGTCCTAACGTCTATTTCTAATTCACTGTGATACTCAAGTTTAACTCCATGTGCATTTGTAATAGAAGTAGCATATCCTGAAAAATTGAGATAGTTTTAGGTCAGATGCTAGCCATTCATCTCCCACAACCAATATTTTTTGAACACCTTCTGAGTGTTCACATTACATGTTACTAGACACTGACCATTCACTGTACATGATACTGTATAATGATTCCATTTGACATCCGTAGTCCACATTTTCTACTGTTTTTGCTAGATACTTTTTAAGCATTTTAGTCTCCTGTGGCTATACGATCAGAGAAATGACTCTTAATACAGAGCCAAGTGAAATCCGTGAACAACCCACTGAAGTTGCTTTAATGGCACAGACTTTTAAATGCATCATTAATGGTATATACTCTCTACATATTTGCTGTTTGGTCTCAGGAGAGGCAGGTAGACAGAAGGAGATGGAAGGATAGCCTAAGTTGCAGTTAGTGTTTCCACTGTTCCAAAGCCTGGATATAAATGAAAGATGATCATTTCTACTTAATTTATCTGGCTAGATTCCTGTGCCTAATGGCTGCGCATATACCATAAACACCGGGAAGAAGCAGCCATGGAAACACTTGTTTTCTTGTTGGGCTAAATTTACTCTGGGTTGAATATTAACACAGTGCCTGGCAGTACTTTAAAAGCAAAAATAGCTTAAGCGTGACTCACTCTGAGTCATTTACTGCTAGTGCTGCTCTACTGCCTAGAGCTTGACATTGAACAAGTTGGCAGCCTGGATTGCTACATTTTTTCTAGGAACTCTGAACAGATTTCATTCTTGTGAATTCGCTTGTGCAACGATATTAAATAGAGTAATATGTTTATTTTGTTTCAAAGTCAAATGAATTTGAGAATGGTGAAACTGAAGTATTTTTCTTGGGCTTTCTGGAAAGGCTAGATTCTCAGAATTCTCCTGTGGTTAAAAGACTTACTTTATCTTATAAAGAATTAATAAAATGTCATGGAGGTTTTATTTTAGATGCTTGGCCTTTTCTGATCAAAAACATCATACTTCCTGAAAATCATTATAAAAACGAGCTTAGTAGTACTACCAAGTAGGATTCATTAAATTTCTGACATTACCTGACAAGATGGAAACATGCCATCCTGAAAGCTTTTTCTCTTTCTTCTTCTTCTTTTTTTTTAAATACGGTGAGGCATGTAACATAGCCTGCCTTGTAGTTAAGTTGGGTGTATGACTTGTAAAGTCCTCTCTTGTTATTAAAGGTTATATAATGGGAAGTTCATTGGTTTTGAAAGGCAGACCAAACCCACCCACAGGATTTCTATTGGCCCTTTAAATAAATGTATCGCATGCCTTTCCCTGAGTAACCCTTGCGGCTGAGGAGGGAGTGAGCAGCTTGTTGGCTGACTGTAGGAAAACCCATAAAGGATCGGTTGGTCTCATCTGGGCTGGGGTCAGGGATGGCTGAGAATCTAAAAGTACATATATGAGGATGGTTTTCCCATGGTGTTGCAATCTTTTATTTTAACATGTTTTTGTGTTTAGTTTTTGGAGTTGCCTAACAGTATAATTTCAATTGAGGCTTAGTTTCAACTCTTTTATTATAAACTGTGGGAACATGATTTTTTTTTTTCTGTTTAAAGGCACAATCATTTTGCCTTAGGATTTCAATAATTTATAAAGAAAGTTTTCCAATGACAGCCTAAAACCAAAATGAGCCTAACCTAATGCTTGATATTATTTTGAAATTGTTTTACCATAAAAGTCTTACATTGGGAGATGTAACTCTGGCAGAGAATTTCAACATAGTTGCATAAATTGTGTTTCATATTACAACTTGTTCTCTACTTGACTTCATTGAAATTAATAAAAGGACTCTTTCAGAAGGATCTGGTGAGTTAGCATCATTATTTAAAAAAAAAAAAAAAAAGCGAAGAACTTACTCATAATGTATCCTGTGTTGCTAAGTTTTCAAAGTTAGTGATCTCAGCCACACCCAGAGAGCCCTTTGAGAAGACTGAAATCCACTTATTCATTTATGCTGGCTTAAAATTTTCTTCCCAATAAAATAAAAAGTAAAAGTGGAGATCGATCTGAAATTTTCCCCGAGATATATGGTGATTTCATGAAAACCTAACATTTGAAAATTGAGTTGCTGCCAAGTCTTGAATGTAAAACATAGTTCCTTATTCTGTGGTTAAAGAGGTCCTTTAAAGCCGGGCTTTCTGACTGGGTGCTGTGTGGGGGTGCTAAAAATATCCCCAAGGTGCTTTTTGTATCCCAAAGGGGTCCCATCATCCTGCCTTAGATCCAGAGGAGAGAATGCCGGTCCTGCTGTAGTATTCCCCTGTGTCGCGGTCTCGCTGACTCTCTCCTGCTGCATTTTGGAGACCTATAAATGAGTTATTTGTATGGCTTGAAAATTAACTCAAGATTTAGTTAACCAACACTAGTTAGGTTGTAAACTGAGAAGTCTAGTCTAAATGAATCTCAGCATGGCTGAGTAGCCAGTCTGTTATTATGCCAGTTACGTAGACGTGTCTTGTCCATAGGAATGTATGAAGAAAACCTCAGGTCTTCATGCAGGGCCCAGCATAAAGTAGGTATTCAATAAAAGCTCATTAAATCTGCATTTGCTTATATGACCACTATTATAACTGCTCACCTTATTTGGCCCGCCAAGCTTTGTTCCTTTCCTTTTATTCATCTCTATACTCAAACATTTATTGAGCTCTTATTATATGCCAGAAACTTGCAAGATATTTGAGATAAAAAATTAATAAGCCTTCAAGAAGTACAGTCTTCACTTGGAGAGGCAGATAGGCAAATTATTAACTATGTTCATCATATGCTTTTTTTTTTTTTTTTTAAGTCTAGGTACAAGGATGTCATGACCTTCAGTAGTAACATTTGGAAAAAAAACAAACAAACAAACCAATAGCAACTTTTGATTTCTTTGAGCATTTACTGTATATACCAGGTCTGTTCAGGGTACTGTGAAGTGTAGATGGTGGTATCATTCCCATTTTTCAGAGGAAGATATTGAGGCTCATAGAGCATGAGCAATTTGCCCAACTTCATATTAATGATTCAGACCCAGGAAATCTGGTTGCAGAGTCCATGTCCTTAACCGTCACATAAACTGCCTCTTGTTGATGTACTGAGGAAAAAGAAAGAACTCTTAGAGTAAGAGAAAATGGGAGGTCAGTGCACCCAGTGATAATGGCATCTCTTTTGTGGAGCATTAGATTTTTTTTTTAAGAGGAATGATTACTTTGGAGTAGGTTTGCTAAAATCCGTGTTGCTAAAACAAAGTGCCCTCATAAGTAGGCTAATTCTGAGAGTGATTTACCACATACCCAGCATATCTTTCTTAGGCTATATGTGCTAATCCCTAAAATGAGCTGAGTCTGAGGACTTCATGTTCTTTCACATGACCTCAGAGACTAAAATCAGCTCTTAAACCAATGCTGGGTTCTGCCATTCAGAGAGCAGTGCTTGGAAACAGCTCAGCTAAAAGTAAAGCTTTGCTTTCCTTCAGTTGAAGGCAGTGTTCCTTCTCTCATCTTGTCCGTTCAACTCCGTTCACCTCCAACCCCCCAGTTTTTTGTTTTTTTAATAGTCCCCACTACTAAACAGTTATCAGAGCCTGCTGCTCTTGTTTCTTCCTTGGCTCTGTCCAAGTTCCCGATAGCTGCAGCAGAAGTAGAAGTGAAAATCGTCAGCTTGCCCTGTGCCCATATCCTGTAGGTGGAGCACCCCCCTAAAGGGCCTAAAGGGACAGTGAGCAAAGACGCTTCTCCCGGGAGTTCCCCTGGCATTTTTCTCTGTTTCATTGTGTGCTTTCGGGGACATTTGTTTTTATTTGGTAGGGTATTTTTTAAATTTCTTGGCCTATTTTATAAGAAAGTGTTTTGTCTTAACATGGGAGCAAATTGTACCTACTCACTGGACAAAGTTGTCTGCAAGGACCTTGCCGTTTTCACCCCCTGCAGGCCCACCTTGGGGCTGCTGTAGGCAAATAATCATTCTGCATGAGTGTGAAGCAGAGAGAATGAGTGCATTTCCAGGTACAATATCCAGTTTTGTGGGTTTTTAAAAATTTTCAAGTAACGATTTCCAAAAGATGAATTTTTAATAGACTTGTTACAGCTTAATCGAAATGTATCATTGAGTCTGAAGTTGCCCTCACTTAACACCCACATATGTAACACTTAGTAATTCTTTACACTTTTGATTCAACACAAACTCTATGTTTATTTGTGAGAAAAAAGAGTGCATACATTTTCTTCAAGAAAACCAGAATCAAACATTTTGTCTTGAGCTTTTTCCCCACACATTAAACTAACATGTTGGTAATCAAGATGATGCACTGCGGAAAGAAATGCAATTCTACCCTGAGGGCAGTGTGACTTTTGACTAAATATTCTTGTGCCCCAGTCTTTGTGAATTTTCTTTTAAACATGTCTAATCCTGACATTTTAAAATAACATTTTATAAATCTACCGGAAAGGGAAGGTGACCATACAACTATCAGATGGTGAATTCTAATCATGGGACGTTCGCGTGGGTTGTCTGTAATTGAAGACAGTGCATCCTTTGTCATTGAAGACAGTGCAAGTGAGGACGTGGAGATGGCCAGGAACAGAAAGGAGAGAGGGGTGAACGGCTGCTTTCTCGGCACTGAGCCCCCTCATATCTGTAGCTAGGATCGGTTCTAGATCTCATCTTTTTTTGTGTGTTTTATTTATTTATTTGAGAGAGAGAGTGCGAGCACATGTGCGAGAGCACAAGCAGGGGGAGCGGCAGAGGGAGAGGGAGAAGCAGACTCCCCCCTGAGCAGGGAGCCAGACACGGGCTCGATCCCAGGACCCTGAGATCGTGACCTGAGCCGAAGGTAGCTGCTTAACCGACTGAGCCACCCAAGCGCCCCGAGATCTCATCCTTGATGCTTGGAGGCCTTGGGGAGTTGGAAAACCAGTTTGGGCATTGCAGGCAGCTCTAGATTAGTGTTTTCCCAGGTTTTCACTTCCTGACTCTGGAGGAAGGAATGCCACTTGTCAAAGAGGGAATGGGAGTTACACTTGAGAATAAAAATGTGGTTTTGGAGATGAGGTTGGGGTGGGGAGAGAAAATTTGTGGGGAAGATAAAGGAGAGGAAAAGACAACTTTCTTTCTCCCCCTTACTCCTCCCTGTTTGACAATCTGGTTATTTCTGCTTTCTCCCTTGGCTTCCTCTTCTCTCTGCCCCTTCGATGGCACTGTGCTTCACAACTTGTTCTCTCTTCCCTCTTTCTCTTCTTTCTGTGTCCCCAACCCCATCAACTTCCTTTAGTGGCCCCATCCTACTTCGCAGAGGTGTCCACCAGTCGGTGCCACGTTCACAGCATAGCTGGGCAGTCTGAAATACCTGTGCACACTCAGGGTCTGTTTCAGAATCCACCTTTGCCACCCAGCAAGCTTCGCCAGACTTTCTAGTTTCCTTTAAAGTCAGAGTGAGCCCCCGTACTCATCCTCATCCATCTTCCAGCTGGGTAGACAGTCTCCAGATCCGTGGGACATGAGACAGCAGAGGACCAGCCATGTCCTAGACATTGGTAGTAGAGATTTTATCAGTGGCGTCAGCATCTGTTCTGCAGGTATCTGTGAGAAAGTGGGGGGGTTTTCCCTGATTTGTGGATGGGGTATCTATGGCTCAGAGAGAACAAGTCACACGGCTGACAAGTGGCCGAGCTGGAACTGAGCCTTTCCCCATCCAGAGCTGGTGCTTTGCCGCCTAGCAAATAACCAGTCAAATGCTTACTTACTCTTTCTATTTACAATTAAGAAAAAGTTTTATTAGTATCTTTTTCTAAACTATGGCATTAATTTTCGATTTTTAATGACATCTACCTGAATATATTGAGATTAATATTAATGATCAGGAAATCTTTTACTGGACTAGTAAGACTCTTAAGTATTTGCAAATCTGACTAAGCTTTAATTAGAATTTCTTTATATTCAATCTTTTTAAAATTACTTTGCTAACTATATAATTGTGTATATTGTAGAAAATTCAGATAATGTAGGGGACAAAAAATAAAAAACACCAATTATCCCACCACTCAGAGATAGCCACATACCAACATCTGTATTTCCTTAGTCTTTTTTCCGGTGAAATATACTCTTGCAAATTTGAGATCAGCCCTTGATTATTTAACTCAGTATACTGTGAGCTGATTAAATATTTGAAAACATGATTTTAAGATGAGGCCTAATATTCCATTTTATTACTGTATTGTGATTTTTTTCCTCTTTGAATCATTACCCTCTATTAATACTCATTGGTAGTCTATCCATTGATAATAATGAATGTTATCATTTTTTAAAGTCAGTTTGGTAGTTTAAAAATAATTTATGCATTGAATCTACACTATTAAAAGGCACCATTTTTAGGTCATTTCTTTGTTATTTTAAATTTATGTATTGTAAAGATTAAATAATGGTATATCTTTCAGGGAGAAGTTGTTTTCTAAAAATTACTTCAAAAGTTGGAACAAGTGGTTTGTGTTTTGTTCTGGTAAAAATTTACTCCTTTGAAAGTGTTTTCCATACATCTGTTAATTCAATCAGCAGACATTTATTAAATCCTTTCCTGTACAAGGTGTTAATTGCTGAGAGTAAAAAGAGGAGAAGCATGCTTTCTGCCTTCAAGAAGCTCATAATTTATGCAGGTAACATATATATATATATAAACATAATTTTCTATTTAATATAATGGTAATAGTAGGACTCGAAATAAATACTAAAGTAAAGCCGCAAGCAGTGTGCAGGAAGAACACAAAGGAAAAGTGGTTAATTCTGATCAGTGGAATAAAGGGAAGACTTCCTGGAAGAGTTGACATTTGAGCTGGGCCTTGAGGCGTGGGTAGAATTTCCCTCGGAGAAAGCCTCAAAGAGCATGTGAGGCTGGGAGTATAGTATAATCAGACCAACAGGCGGCTGGGAGTGCATGTATTGGAGAAAGCATGTGTTCCAGAGGGGTTGGTGTATACCATGCCAGGCTGGGGTTGGAGGGTGGGGGTTGGCACGGGGCCGGTGTAACAACAGGGAGCTTAGAGCTGGTAGGGGGTCAAACGATTGTACTCAATTAGTGTGTGCCTGGCTCTGTGCTAAGTTCCTTCCCATCTATAATCTCATTTGCTTTACATGACAGTTTGCGAGCTATTTATACCACCACTCAAAGATGGAAACAAAAGCTCAGAAAGCCTCAGTGATTTCCCTCAAAGTCACAAAGCTTGTAAAAGGCAGGACCAAAACTCAAATGTAGGCCTGAAGTTCATGGTTTTTTGCCTTTTTTTTTTTTTTTTTTTTTTATTGGTTCTACTTACCTAAGTTGAGATAAGAGTATAGAAAGCTCTGAAAACGATGTTAGGTGTTCATGGGCGTTGCTGTTTTTTTGATGAGTGATATTATCTGACTAGCAAAGATACCATCTGACTAGCGGAGGCAGAGTGAAGGGGGAGTTGGAAAAAGATATTGCAAGAAATGAGACAAGATTGACAACTATGACAGAAATCCAAGCAAGACGTGGCGGGTCTAACTACCAAAGTGGCAGTGGGAACGGAGATGCAAACACGGAGAGAAGAGATTTGGAAGGGGAATTTAAGCATGGGGAAGACCGATGGTCTAAAGGCAATGAGGAGGACTAGATTAGATTTGTGGTCTCAACTTTTTTTTTTTTTTTAATCATACTCCCCTTAGTAGTTAAATACTTTCCAGCATGTATCCAGTACAGAAATTTTACTGTTTCATTTTTTTACTCTCCTTTCCAGTGGATTTTCTTGTGCATATCCATTTTAGAGGTCACTGGAATTAATTAAGAAGAATGGGTGTTCGGGAAGGTTGGCAAGGAGGAAAAGTTAGCAAATAAGAGTTTCATTTTGGACACACTGAGTTTGAGGTGCCTAAAGGAGTGCAGTCATTTGGAGATGCTTCATACAAAGTTGGAAGTGAGTAGTGAAGTAAAATCATACCAAGCTTATGTTCTAGGTGAAATTCAGCTTTATCCTCAAAATAGAGCCAGTATATTTTTTTCCTAGTTCTATTTTCTTTCTTTTTTTTTAAGATTTTTTTTTATTTATTTGACAGAGAGGGAAATAGCAAGAGCAGGAGCACAGGCAGGGGGAGTGGGGGAGGGAGAAGCAGGCTTCCCGCCGCGCAACAGGGAGCCCGATGCGGGGCTCGATCCCAGGACCCTGGGACCGTGACCTGGGCCGAAGGCAGACGCTTAACACAGACGCTTAACGACTGAGCCACCCAGGCGCCCCTCCTAGTTCTATTTTCTATGTAAGAATAATTACAAATTAAAGTCAGGAGTCTGTTTTATATTATTTTTAGCTACATATCTTTAGTTGATTGTCTTAGTGTTTTATCATTTGATTCTCAACTAAATATTTACAAATTTTTGAAAATGCTATCCTTGGTCTAAATTAAAGAGTTAGTATTCTTAAAATAACTCTTTTGTGTAGTCTAAATGGGAAAATCGTTTTTTTTAAGACCTTGTAGATTGTAATTCATTGGCCTATTCAGACTTCCTTAAAATAGTCAAAGATATCAAGCCTAAACATGTCTTCCAAACAAGGAGATTCATCCAGAGATCAGAATGTCTTTATAAATGGCTAATGCTTTTCAGTAACTTTCTCAGAAGTATAATTCTCATTTCCTTCTGGCTAGTCCTCTGTTACTGAGTTAATACCTATAAAGCCTAGCCCAAAATACTTTCCATTTATTAAGATCCTACAATTATATGATTAAAGGCACAAATGCTGGTTGGTGTTTTGGGGGTGGTTCAGTTCGGTTTGATTTTAATTAAGAATACTATTTTCTCAACCTTCAGCCAACAAAATCTTTTATTCTTAATATTCAAGGCATGTTTCCCTTTGGGGAAGTAGGGATGAAAAACAGCTGTAGTTCCTCCAAATCTCGTGAAGTTCAGTTAACTTTCTTCCTTTTGTCTGCTTCCTATCAGCCTCAATATATCAGTATCCTTGATGAATATTTATTGAATACCCAAAGAATAGTGGTACCATTGTAAGTTGATGATGTACTGATGTGGGAAAGCACCTTTTCTTTTTTATTGCTTAATGGATAAAATAAGGCACAAAGAAAAAAGAGTCTTTGGTGCACTTGGGCAAATAGATTCTCAAAACACGTACATAAAAATGGAAACATTTCTACTGGAAGAAATGGCATGGCCCAATCAAATGGATGGGTCTCCCTGATCTTGCCCCTGTTTTTCTTAGACAGCAGAGGGCAGCAGCATGAGCTACTAGTTCCCCTGGAGCCATCAGCTTTTACTAGCTCTCAGTACACACCAGGTACAGCTGCCCTGCTTGGACAGTAAATATTTGAGACTCTGAGGGAGAGGATTAAAGCACTGAACAAAATCACAGTATAGATGGGTAGTTCATAAAAATGACAGTATCTGATTTTACATTCTAACACGTATAATCCTGGTCTCTTGTTTTTTAAGTCTTCATTCTAGAGCATTTTTGAGAGAGCAGATATTTAAGGCTGTTAGTCATAGAATAAGCCGTAGAGTCGCAGGATGTTTATAGTTGTTTTACAGGTAGAAGCAGGATGAGCCAATCTACAGGAAGTGCTGTGCCACAGTGAGGATTTAGTAAATGTGAATGAATGATTGCTGACATCTCTTCAAGAAAACAGCTTTTTTCCATAGCTGATCTGGATTCACAGTCTACTGCTGCTTTGTATTTGGCTAGCCTAAAACAGCAGTGACTGAAAAACAAAGTGACTAAAGCATCTCAAGACCTTTGTCCTAGTTCTGCAGCTTTAATATTGTTAAGTGCTTACAGAGCAACCTCTTGAAAGCTTTTTCTCATTGCCTGGAACAGAGTTTGTGTTTCCTTTTGTGTTAACCTCAGAACTCTGATCATAGCACTTCTGCACACTGTAGGTCACAACCCACTAGTGAATAATGACATCATTGTAAAAGGTTGTGACCAGCATTTTATTGTAAAGGAAAGATACTGAACAGGGTATATTAGAAAATACCACATGCGCCATGCAAACTTTTGTTCATTTTAACATATGTTCTGTACACTGGGTTGTAAGGTAAAATGTATTTCTTACTGCAGAGCATGGTAAAAAAGTTTTTGGAAAACACTTCATTGTAACTTGCATCACATCTTCATGTAATTCTGTTTATAAATCTGTCCCCCCTACTAGACTATGCACCTCTTGAAAGAAGGAATCACATTTTCACATTTTCTTTGTCTTAATTCCTAATACCTAGGATAGATCTTCCTGACATATACGAGGTGTTCAGTAAATGTTTGTGGAATGAATGAATGAGTGCATGAATGAAAGTCACTTAATTCCTCTGAGCCTCATTTCTTTTTCATAAATTAGAATATTACCAACCAGATCTCACAGTGTTATTGTGAAGATCGATTGAGGTAATGCTTGTGAAAATGCTTTATACAAGTGTTAGGAGCACAATCAGGACTATTGTCCAGCATAATTTTTGTTGTTGGGCAAATAAGCCTCAGGAACTCCAGAAATCTTAACTCAGTGTTCTCAAGATGGCATATTTTTTGTTGTTCTTAATAATATTATAAGCCTTTTTTAGATTTAGAGTTAGAAAACAGTCTTGAAAAATTGGGTGTGTGCCTTTTTTAAACTTTTTATTATGAAACATTCAATATACAAAGTAGGTCTAGGGAGGAAAAATTTTTCCTCTACCCTTCTAGATTCTTTTGGTTGGTCTGTTAATTAAACTGACATAATATTAATGGGAGATTAGAAGGTTTAAACAGGAGAAGAACAAATTTAATTGCATAGGTACAGGAGCCCCATAGTCATGAGAGGCTCAAACACAGTTAATTGAGGCTTATATGCCATCCTGAGCCAAGCAGAAGGGGGCAGGAGTCTGGGGCTTCAAAGGGGAGGAAGACAGTTCACAGGGAGATGGGAAGAGCAGATATTTGGTAAACAAATGTGTGTCATACCTTGCAGAGACCATGGGACACAGACAGGACTTAGAACGAGTAGGGTCTGTCAGCTCCTCCCAGCTTTACCACACCTAGCTCACACTGTGTAGTTATCTCTGGTGATAGTTCTCTTCTGGGACCGGGCCCTCTATTTAAATTGTTAGAGGCAGTAAGCAGAAGGTAAAAAGCTCTTCCTGACTCTTCTGGGCCTTGACTGTCTTCAGCTCAAAATAATCCACATGCCATAGCGGCACGTTTCCAGGAGGCTCAGTCTGAAGGCACAGTAGAAGATGGACTTCTTTGTGTACTCATCCTACCTTCAACAGTTGGTTGACTGTTCATGGCCAATTTTGTTTCATCTGCATCCTCTCCTATGTTCCCTTCCCATCTTACTGTGAAAGAATAATGTATTTCTTTTCTTCTCCTCCTCTTCCCTCTTCCCCCTCTTTCTTTTTACCTTTTCAAGTATGTACAACTTTTTCTTTCTTGTTTTTTTTTTTAATTTCTTTTATTTATTTTTGGGAGAGAGAGTTAAGTGCAGTGGGGAAAGGCAGAGGGAGAGTGAGAGAGATACCCAAGCACACACTCTGCTGAGCGTGGAGCCCGATGCAGGGGCTCAATCTCATGACCCTGAGATCATGACCTGAGCCAAAACCAAGAGTTGGACGCTTAACCGACTGAGCCACCCAGGCGCCCCTAAAGTATGTAGAACCTTTAACATTCTTTTAAATGAGTTATTCTCTGACAGGAACTAGCAGGTAAACAAGATATATTATTTCCCAAGATTTTCATATGATGGTGACCAAAGTACATTACAAAACATGATCACATTCCAGAGTTGTAACTAGTTCTGGAGGCTTAGTTACACAATTGCCAACTCTGCTATCTTCTGCAGAGATGTGACCTTACAGAAAAGTAGAGAGTTTGAAGCATGATAGATTACTTTTAAGCTTTTTGAATTTTTGTTTTGTATCATGTAATGGTCCTCAAGCCTTTGACCTTCAGCTAGGCAACAAAGTGTATCCAACGGAGACTTCTGGAATACTGTAAAGCTATAATAAACTCTGCTTTAAGACTACAGCCCAGGGTTGTAACATGGACCTCAGAAGTCATAGTCCACTTAGAAGAAAAGAATTTTAATATGTTACTAATTTTTATTGATCTTGTTTGGTTTCATAATTTTGTGATTCAGGCCTTAATATGATCTAAATACAAATAATTTTAAACTTTAAAGATGTTTAATTCTGCCAAATATTTTATGTATGAATTATGTGGAATTTTTCATCCTTAAAGTCAAACATGGAGCTCATTTTCATTTTTAATAAGGTACTGCTAAGTTTTGCCCATTGAATAAATGAGTAGTTAGTGACTTTGCATATCTCCATTGTCTTGAAGTTTTTAATGTGTCCTTAAAGTCTTTTTCCAAAATAAAATAAATATAAGTGCACATATATATGGGGCACCTGGGTGGCTCAGTCATTAAGCGTCTACCTTCGGCTCAGGTCATGATCCCAGGGTCCTGGGATCGAGCCCCATGTCAGGCTCCCTGCTCAGCAGGGAGTCTGCTTCTCCTTCTCCCACTCCCCCTGCTTGTGTTCCCTCTCTAGCTGTCTCTCTCTGTCAAATAAATAAATAAAATCTTTTAAAAAAATAAAATATTTCAAGACATACTTGTACTAATGTAAGGCGGTTACCCCAAACCCAGGTGGGGAGGGTTGTGGGTCAGGAGTGCCAGCTGGAGGAGGTGAAAGTCACGTGCGTGGTATGAGTGTCCTGACTCTAAAATGTTGTGCGTCACAGATCTGGGTGGATTTCTGTCAGGGACATTATCATTCCACCAGTCTCCCCTGCTGGAAACCTAGAAATCATCTTTTCCTCTTTCATTCCCTTCATGTAAGAAATAGATCCTTATAGGTTATTTATTTAGAAAAATCTCTGGCTTTATCTTTTGCTTTTTTCTTTTTTCTTTTTTTAAAGATTTATTTATTTATTCCAGAGAGGGCAGAGGGAGAGGGAGAGATCTCGAATCCTCAAGCAGACTCCCCACTGAGCACGGAGCCCAGCGTGGGGCTTGATCCCAGGAGCCTGGGATCATAACCTGAGCCAAAATCCAGTCAGAACGACTGAGCTACCCAGGCAGCTCTGGCACCTCTGGCTTTATCTTTTTCATTCCTGTGACCAGGGCATCAGTTCTGATCTTTATCAACATACATCTGGACTATAACAGTTGAGAAGAAATGAACTAATACTTTGTGGCCATGCCATTTTATGTACATTTAATCCTTAACAAACCTGATTATCTGCATGTTTCAGGTTGTGAAAACTGGGCAAGCTCTTACAGGAGCATTATATTGCTAAGGAATCTCCTTGCCCTGAGTCTTTCTGCCCCTGTAGTTCATTCCGTATCAAAATACCATGATAATCTCCCTAAAATGTAACTCTTGCCTAATAAAACCTATAATTGCTGATCCAGCACTTTACAAATTATTAGGGATTTTTCACGTTTGACTTCATTTTGCACAAACTACTCCATGAGGTTAGTATTTTATTACTACCTTTTAAGTAGCCTGTAATGACTTCTATTTCCCATCAAACCAATGATGAACTCTTAATATTGATGACATTCCACATTTTGTGCTATGGCTCTGCTGTGTCATATCTCTCAGTGTGAACTGGAGTTAATTTTAGCCAGGTGAGCTTCCCTGTGGTCCTCCTCAGTTACCATTCTCATCTCTTCCTAACGTCTGTGCAGACACAGCTCTTGTCCATGTCACCTGCCTCCCCCCCAGCCCTGTCCTCTCAGTGTGAACTCTACCAGCCCTACTGGGCCCATTTCAAGTCCCATCTTTTTGAAGAAGCCTTCTCCAATAATTTATGTCTTCCTGTCTGTTTTTTCTTCATGATTTCCTTTGTCAGATATGTTTGCCCTTGAATGTAATTTAAAATTTTTCTCCCTGAACTATAAAAGTAATACATTGCTTCATGTAAAAATATTGTATAGGATATTTAAAAGTGAAAAGATAACTCCTGGGGTTTCCCAATCCCAGTTCATAGAAGGAACCACTGTTACCTGTCTTTACCGTCATATTTCAGTGCATAAACAAGAATGTGTGTGGGTACATATACACACACCTATTTACACATGTGGGAGATAGATACAGATAGATCTATTTTCTCCACAGACACCATCCACAACTTTCTTTTTTTCACCTGACAGTATATCTTGGAAATCTTTCCATGTTTGGTGAGTGGAAGTGATTTCATTTAAACACATTGCTTTATTGCCTCATATTGTTTGATGTCAGATCATTTTATGCATCAACATTCTTATCTTCCTTCAAAGAAAGAAACCAGCAACCCCACAAGAGCAGAAGTAACCATATATTCATTCTCATGTCCATTCCTTTGCTCTTTACTCCTTGTGCATTTTTTGGATATTTCAGTGTTTGTGCTGTGGAAAATTAAGGATGTTTGCTTCTCATAACCCCTCAGGCATTAGGATATAGTAGGTAAGAATTGAGAAGTGACACAGATTTCTGTTACTGGAAATATGGCCCATCGGGTTATTTGAACAATCCTCTTGCTGAAAACCATCCAAACTGTTGAATATGAAGAAGAAAACATCCTCAGAGCATCAAAGGGCAGAAAATCAAAGGAAATCTAAGGAACAGTGAGAGTGCACGGAGGCTTAAAGAACCAAGCTGCTGTAGCCCTACAGGCATTTGCCAATGCAGGAGAACTTGAGCTCTGCCTGCCTTATGGGTAGTAAAACTAAGGAAATGATTAACATAAAATTCAGCATGATGATTTGGTTGGGGGGTGGTGGATGCAGGGAGTTTCTAGGGTACTCCGAATTTTTTATTTATTGACCTGGTGGCAGCTATCCAGGGAAATTTAGTTTCTAAACAGCATATTTATTTTGTGTAATTTTCTATATACATGTCATAATTGACAACAGAGAATTAAATGTAGAAGAATTAGTTGCAAAACAATGTATATAGTACGATCCCACACATGTGTATATATTATATAAATGGATGCATGCATGTGTGTGTATATCATAAATGGGATGTGTAATCCATAAATTTTACATGTTGATAGAATATATAAATTTATGTTTGTATACATATATAAATATGTGTTTGGGGCTGCAAGTGTGTGTGTGTGTGTGTGTGTGTGTGTGTGTGTTTCATGTACATAGAAAAAGATCTGGAAGAGTGTTCACCAAACTACTGAGGGCAACCTTGAAAGGTAGAACAGGGGTGGGGAAGTAGAAAGGAAGGAACCTATACTTCGTGCTTCACTGTTGTTAAATTTTTTTAAAGTAATCATCATTATTATTTAGGTCTTTTTTTTTTTTTTTTAATCAGATTTACTGAAAGATGTGGCTTCTGTCTCTGCCTATGAGTATAAAAGGTACTCCCGCTGCCATGCTTCATGCCACTTGGCACAGTACCCTTTTTTTTTTTTTTTTTTTTTTAACACATATCTTGTTCCTTTGTTAGGCTGGAGCTTTTAAAGGGAACAAGACAATGTTGCGCTTATCTTTCTATTTCTTGTACCTTAAAGAGAGCAAAAGTCTGTAGGCATCCAGGAGATACAACATCTCCTTAGAGGCGCTTTTGAATGTTATTTTGTAGCTGGTACAGCAGTGAGCGCACGGTTGGTACAGCGAATGCAGGTTGGTTTGACTTTAACTGACACTTTGTGGAACCTGTAGGCAAGTGTGGAGTCCACCGCGCGGTGCCCCTTTTGATCTCAGAAAGCTGGAAAATGAAAATACTCTCTGAAAATTAAACTAAGAAATGCACATCTACTAGATTAAATCCAAGAGAGCCAACGTGAACCTAAGAAACATAAAGACTCCTTGGACAGTAAGATTTGACTATAATTGAGGGTACTGGCATCTTAAAAACTCCCAAACATATAAAATCTCCATCAGAAGAGCATCTTCTCTGTCTCTAAAACAGAGAAAAGGAAAAGCAATCAATTTAAGTGTTGTGATACCCAACCAAGCACTGTCTGACCAATAGCACCTGCCAGGTTGAGGCATGCATCCAGCCTGCCTGGCAGGTGGATAACCCTGTTGTGGAAAGCTGCAGAGCCTCATCCCATTTTGTGCTGGAATCCTGTGTAATTAACTCCACTTGCTCTGCTTCCACGCCCACCAAGCTTCCCTCTGATAATTTGTCTTCCCAAGGAGATAATGCACTATCAGGCTGATGGACATTCAGTAGCCTGAATCTTCTGCTGTTCACTGTAAATAATAAAGTCGCCTTCTTCTTTTTTTTTTTTTTTATACATCAGTGTCTTGTGAGTTTTGTTAGCATGAGTCTGCATTCCTGGGTCCAGTCAAAGAGATCGGGTATCAGAGTCTGTGAGGCTCATCAAGGTAAATGCTACCTTGAGGGCATCTGTTGGAGCGGATTGCTGGATTTCCCAGGTGATGCCCATCCATGTCGTCATGCTTCATGTTGCCTTTCCATTCCACACGTCACCAGAATAATTCTGCCCAGAAGTAATCTCTTAAGAACATCTTCATAACATGCACATTTCAGTTAGAGAGTACCAAATAATATTGTCAGTGAGAGTAGACCCTGTTCTTCTGGGTGAGTATTACTTGTTTGGTTTGGCAAATTTCACACCTGTATGGAGGGATGGAATATATATATTGTCAATGCCACATCATGAGGATCTCTGACAACTCATTTCCAATTCTGGCTTCTCAGCCTCTTCTGGCTTCACTCTGGCTCTCATCTCATTGTCCACATCGATCCTGGTATCATTCTCAAGTCACCTCCTAATCTGGGTCTCTCTTGCAGCAGCGAAACCTAAAGAAGATGGAGGACACAATGAGGTCGACAAGATTAAGGATAAGGATGCAAGTAGAGCAGGCAATGAACGAGGTTATAGAATTTTTTTCTTCCGTTCTCATCTTTCTCTCTCTCCTCAAAACAGCCCCCGTAGCATTTGAAAGGGTTTCACATACCACACATGTGACATGTTCAGCTCATCTATGAATGTAACGGAACTTAGGCCAGATTTCAATAAATCATTCACAGCAATTTCTTGCTAAGAAGGATATCAGAGTAGATAACAGGGCAAAACCCGTTACAACTCTTGAGTGAATCCTGGGATTTTTTTCTAAGTGACTATTACCTCAAATAAGACACTGTCAGGTGGGAGGGACTTTACTAAACTGTGGTTTTCCCCCTTTCTCCTGTTCTTCCTTTTCACCCCAGCTTCCAGCCAGCATGACTGACCACTAAATTTCACCATAAATTTATCAGGAATTTACCCAGAGCAATCCTCAGTTGTCACTACTATTTAAAATAATATATTTTTATGAATAGATTAAAACCTCACCAAAATTCCAGATAGCATAGATTAATATAGAATCTTAAAAAGATGTTTTTACAGACTTGGTTTTTAAAACCTATTTTTTTAACAGTCACAATTTTTCCATTTATACAATTGGAGTTCTGTAGCAGAATTAGACACTGTTGGATTATAAATATATATAATAAATTCATGAGGCTTCTATCCATGTACATCATGACAGAGCTCTTCTTGTGTGTTGTTAAATGATACGGGGCTGAATTGCTAGACAGGTAGTTGTGGACCATTCCTGATTACCTAGATGCTAATTAAGTAACCAATGAGTTCACCAAGCCTTTTGACCCAGTTTGCCAAACGGGCTTTCATTTTCTTTGGATGAAAGATGATGCTGATGCGGACAGGGTCCAGTTTCCAGCCCCTTGTAAGCAAGGTTTGTTTCACAGCCAGAGACATTGTGGACATGAGATCAGTAGCCACCCTGCGGACTCCGCAGTAATGGAAGTTAGGCCAGGTGGCATTGAAACACGAAATAATCAAGCCTATCACCACTCTGAAGTACCTGTCCTACATTTGTGGATTAGTGCAGCATCTTAGACAAAAGTGAACATTTTCTAAAGCAAACCTTTTTGCTTTGTTTTATGCTGATAGGAGAGCTTACAAAAGAAGAAAGATCATATTCCCTTCCTTTATTAAATGTTTAATTACCTAGGGAGAGGATGCACATGGTCAGCATTTATTAAAAAAAAACACCCAGAACTTTCAAAATTACCTGTGTTTTTCAGAACTTACATACATCTTATCATTTTACCAGAGTGCCTGATATAATTTCACGATTCCTCCAAATAGGACACTACATACACTGTACTATGAGTAAAGGAGTAGAGTGAGCCAGGGAAGGAGGATCACCTGAGAAGTGGTGAGGGTTTGACCTCCTCTTCCTGCCCCTCCCTTGTCATAAGCCCAGCCAACTGCCTTCCTTTTCCTTTTTCTCTTTCCTTCTGTTGAAGGTGAGAGTCTAGATAGGGATTCACTAGCCAGAACGGAAAAGACAGCTGGATTGTAGAATAGAACTTGCCTTAAGTTGGGTAGCATTATGGCAAGCTGAAGTTTTCAGTTTTCAAAATTATACAGATCTCCTCAGATCCTGATAGACCCTTTGTATGGAAGCCACCCTTTCACACACTGAGTGCGTGAGGACCCTGCGTAAAATGGCCAAGGAAACAGAAGTTCCTCTTCTCCCTCAGTTCTTTCCTGGCGTGTGTTTTTCTTCAGCTCTTCTGCAGCCTGAGTCTCTGCCTCTTGTCCCTTTTCAGGAAAAGTTTACCCTAGGGCTCGATGTCATTGGGTCAATCCCTGTGTGTGTCTGTGTGTTGTGTGTGTGTGTGTGTGTGTGTGTGTGTGTATCTACGTTTGGTTTTGTTCGTTTGTAATACACTTTAGAATAGTCCTTTCTAACCAAGCATTTCTTAAATTTTTAGGATTGACTGTTTAGGCAGTCTAAAAATTACCCTTAACAAATGTATATGCACATAAAATGTTGGGTACAATTCTGTGGTATTCATGCACTCCTAATGTCTGTTTATGGATCTCAGCTGGATTCAGAATCCCTCTCCCATGATGGAATTCCAAAATTCTCTACTTGCATGGACTCTTGTGGGGTTTGAAAATACATTCATTCACCTGATACCCATTAAATGCCTACTCCGTGTCAGGAACCATGCAGGGCACTGAGACAAGGTGAAAAGGACAGTGGCCCACCCATCAAAATTTCCATTGTAGTTGGAGTAAACAGACGATTACAGTACAGAATAGATGTAATAGTAGGGGAAATACGGGATACTTTGGGGAACACATCAGATGAGTGTTTAATTCAGCTTTGGGACATCAAGAAATTCTCCTTACAATGACACCTGAGTTATTCTCCCAAGTAGAAGGAATGCTGTGTACAACGTCAAGGGCATTATCGGCTTGTATGTTATGTTGAGAAATTTGGATTTGATTTTGAAAGGCCTTAAGTTGAGGGGATAAGAACTGATCTGTGAGGAAGATAAGTGACTATAGCCTACAGAGAACAGGTTGGGAGAAGCAGGGCTGGAGCCTGGCAGACTTTGGCAGTAAGCCAAGCAGACAATAATAGTGATTTTAACTAAACTACTGACTGTGGATGAAAGGAAAGAGGATGAGTGGAAAGAAAATGAATTGGAAACCACAGAATTTAGTGATTGACTGCATTCATTCCTTCAACAAATATTTGTTGTGTTGCTGTGTGTTAGGCCCTCTTCATTCTTTTGCTGGCCACCCCTGAGTCCTTTGAGGTGAAGATTCCTGATTCCCTTTAGCTAAGGTGGTGGGGAATGTGTGAAGTTTAATATGTAAGCTCAGGTTACCATCTTGAACCAGAAGCCTATCCAGTACATCCTGATGAATGATAGTGAAGTAGACAAGACACCATCTCTGTCGTCAAGTCCAGTGGCAGCGACTTCCAGGCTTTTGGAGTGGACCGCTCAGTGGATGATGGTGCCATTGGCCAGAGATGGAACAGATGTGTCTCAGACGAAAGGCCCTGGGCAGAAGTGCTTCTTCAAGCTGTAAATGCCCCTCCTGAAGTTTCAGGATATCCCTGTAGGTGAGAATCACCATGCTTAATGACAGATGCGTTGCTGATGGGAGAAAGTTTCTATAGAAACAGTATTTGGGGAAGGGCCAAAGAATCACTGATAGAGATGGTAGTTGGAGCCAGGAAGAGTATGTTGAATGAGAGGAGGGGGCTGAGGTTTGGACCTGGCAAAACCACAGAGAAAGAAGAGGAATCTGATGAGAAAGCCAAAGAGTATAGGGAAAGTAAAAGATGTTCCAAGATGGAGCCTGAGGGACAGGAGGGAGGGGTAGCCGTGCGGCAGCCACACTCCACTTCAGGGTGTGCTGGATAGGCTTCTGGCTCAAGACGGGAGCCTGAGCTTGCATGCCAAACCTCACACGCTCACCACCACTTTGGCTAAAGGGAATCAGGAATCTCCACGTCGAAGGGCTCAGAGGGGGCCAGCAAAGAACAATGAAGAAATTTTATGCCATGTGAATTCTATCTCAATAAAGCGGTTATTAACAAAAAGAATCATGAAAAATTCTCTTTTAAATGTATTCTAACATAGTTGTTATACTTAAAAAATGAATAAACTATAAGCATCCAGCTGTGTGGGGGTGGGATAGGGGGGAGTGAGGGAGATGTTGTCCACAAAAGGAGAGTAAATTTGTACCCAGTTACCTACTAACGTCGTACGCCGAAAGCAGTGGAACAGCACCTTAGATGCTAGAGGGAGTGTGCTGTTCACATTTTACAGCCAGCGGAGACGTCATTGCCTGAAAGGGCAACAGAAGGACCATCTTTGACATTGAATGACCCGCGAAACATCCCATTCATGTACTTGTCCTGAACAACAAAAATGCAAAGAGATCCAGAGCCAAACAAGTAATTAGAATTACGAACCCAATAGGGGAGGAAATCAAAATAGAGTATTTTTTTAAGTGGTATGGAATTACTTATGAATAACAGTTGTTAATACAGTAGTAAGCCATAATGTTAACAATAAATGATTCCTCAAAAAACTAATATAACAGACCAATAGTAATGGGAACCCACAATTATAAAATGCTTCAACAGTTTGACAGGCAGAAGGAAGACGAAGGAGTGCAAGGAGACTCGATGCTGTTTTAGGGTTGGCTTCTGTAAAGAAATCGAGGATGAAGAAAATTCTAAGTTAAGCAGTACTAGTGTGGAAATGAGATGAAAAATTTCTTGGCCACGAGTCGGGATAGAACATCTTAATATGGCTAAGGAGAGGGTGGTAAGGAGAAAACAATTTGGAAGCATAAAAAGCAGAATATAGTTTAAATTAAAACCGAACATATTCATTACCACACAGTAACAACCCTATTCTATTAGGAGACAAGTATTCAAATTGTTTTTTTAAAAAATCCAACCATAATAATTTGATCCAGAGTCATGCCTTAAAAAAAAAAAAGTCATATAACCATAGATGCAGAGGGAATTTTTAAAAATATATTTGAAAAGAGTAATATTTTTAACCCTATGACAATAAGTTCAACCTACAAAATGAATGACCAAAAATAAATTTATAAAAAATTTAGATGGCTAAAATTGACAAAAATAGGATTAAAAGAAAGACTCCCCCCCCAAAGTACAAATTCTAGACATATTTATCAGTAAATTCTGTCAAATCTTAAAGGAGCAGGTATTTCCTGTGCTTTCTAATCTACTTCAAAGCATGGAAAAATATGGAAAATGGTCCTGTTTATTTTATGAAACTAGAATGGCTATGACCAAATTCTATGTTTTTTCTTTTTCTTCAAAGGTAAGAACACTATCACTTAAAACTAAATGTATGAAATCTTCAATCAAATATTAGCAAATAAAATCTAGGAGCCTATTGAAAGAAATGGAAAATATGATCAGTTCAGACTTGTTTCAGTAATGTAGCATTTGCTTGTCATTAGAAAATCAGTAATATGGTAATCACATTGAGGGATCTACAGAGGAAAGCCTTTTCCTTCCTGTGAGCCAAGCAGTACTCTGGTGATCCAGCAGTGAACCCAAGTAGCCCACTCCCTTTCTTTGTAAAACTTAGTTCCGGTGGGAGAACAACAATAAATAGATAACTGTTATAATAAGCACATATAAGATTTTGATGTATAACAGATTTCAAATCAGTGGGGGAAAAGTTGGCTTATTCAAGAAAAATTTTTGGAACCATTGGCTAATGTTTTATAACATAAATCCCAAGTTTAGACTTTACATTAAAATACATTCCAGATGAACTGAGGAGTTTAAATGTTAAAAATTGAAACCAAACTATGGGGAGAAATCAACAATGACTACTTGTACTACATTATGTTCTGTCAGATCTTTTTCAATCCTGTCAGAAGTAAAAGTGCTTGGAAAGATTTATGACCTGAAGGATAATGTTGCATCGCTCCTAAGACAGTGAGGACAAAAACAGCTACTTCAGACTTGCAAACATTCAACAAAGCATAACGTGTTGGCAAGATATATTTGAGGGTTTCATCTAGGAAGAACTGAAATATCCAGGGGCAAACGCAACATCACTGATACATAAGTCCAGCTGTACCAGCAAGACTAAGGTTTCTGGAATGCTTCCTGCACGCTAGATAGCATTCTGAGGCTTCACACATAGTACTCGGAACAGTCATCCGAGGGAGTGATGGGTAGTACTTTACATACTTTACAGGAAAGTCTCACGGGCACAGAAAGGTCTCTAGCTTTAGGTCTCTAGGGCACCCAGGCTAATAATTGGCAGAGCTGGGATTCAAACCCCATCTGGTGCCAAAGTCTGTTTTCTCAGTCCTTAATGCTGTACCAAACATGTCTCTTAATTTTCTGACTTACTATAGTTCTCAAAAAACAGGTTTCTGAAGATGAATTCAGGGAAGGGAGAAATTTAACTTAATCTGTCTGAAGAATGAATTTGGGTGATATCTTCCCACCTCGCAGCTACAGATCCCCTGGGAGCCTGTGAGGGGTGCTTTTCTCACCTGCATCCAGTCTTTGCCAGAAGATATTTGTGGGGAGGGTTTGGAATTCGGGTTTCATTCAGTTGCCAAAATAACTTCCAGAAAAATCACCCTGAAGAATTTTTGAGTAAAAGATTTCCCTGTTTACTCCACAACGAATGAGTGGACTTCGAATGTCACTCCGTTTTCATCAAAAAGTGCAAGGCTGGTTTTTCTCCATTTGTGCTCATCAGCAAGGCCCGCATTCCGTTCTCTTTCCCACACCACAGAGGTTTGGAGGCAGAAGATTCTGGCAAGCGGGAAGACTCGGTGCTTATGCTGAGCAACACTTTTAAGCAAATTTCCCCCCCAAAATCTGCCATTGTTTTCATATTTGAAGTATGGGATTTTTTTTTAAGTTTATTTAAAGATGGCATGGACTTTAAAAACACTGAGAAACACTGTTTTACACGTGTGCTTATATTAGTAGGGGAATGTTAAGATGTTCACAAGGTGTATTTCAGAATCAGCACGCCTTTCTGTATCCTCCCAGATTTTCCTAGCCTTCTTATTTTAATTAATCTGAAAAGGACTGAAATGTTATTAGAGTCTCATGATACCATTGAATTTCTAGTTATCCTTCTATTTTTAAGAATAAGTTTAGTGTAACTCTGTTAATTTGAAATGTGGAAATGTTTAGCATAAAACGTCTATTATTTCCTCATCATAAGTGAATACTTACTGAGAAATAACCCACTTTTACTACTGTTTTTTACTTTTATTCTCATGAATTCAGGTTTGTCTGCAATTACTATAGCTATAATTTCTTCTGACTTCCATTTATTTTGTCATGTCTCTTCCAGACACTTAGTAGGTTCTATATTTTAAATCAGTCTGAATCCTGATCTTTAAATGAGATGTATGTTGATACCTGATAACAGTGTTGATTATAACATTAATATTAGCCTGCATATACTAGTTATATGTATATTACAATAAAACAGCATGTACAATATCTCTTTTTTATAAAATATAATAAATCTAAGATACTTCCATATGGAAAAAAATCTAAAAGGATATATACACAGCTATTAAAGTGGTCACCTTTGATGGTGAGACTACCAGTGATTTAAATTTTTATTTATATGTATATTCAAAGTTTTAATAGGAGAGATGTTTTATTTCATAATTTAAAAGTTTAAATTAACAGTGGAGTAAGAAAGTCAGCTCTAGGACAAAATAGACAAATGTCAGTAGCTATCTTATATACCAGTCATACCGTTTAGAAAGTATAATGGTGGGGGGAGGACAAAATAAACAAACAAATAATCTTATTCTCAATAGTAACATAATACATAAAATGCCCAGAAATGAATTTAAGAAATACGTACATCTTTTCAAAAAGCAAAAGCAAACCAAATTTTCTGAGGTGCCTGACACAGTGGGAAATTATATTATGGGCTCAGTAGGAAGACATGATTTTTTTTTTTTTTTGCCAGTGCAAAGAGAAGAAAATTCAGTCTTTCACACAACGGAAGGAATGATAGTTCATTGAGTAGAATCAGTAACATGTAGTGCCTGAGTAGTTACGGAGCTCAAAGAAGCGCTGGGGACAGTGATATTTCCAAATTTCCAACTTAAGCTGGACAGAAGAGGAGCTCATTAACAAATTCAAGCATTATTAGAACCTTTTATTGAGTGCCTGTTATATAGTAGTCAGTGGGATAGTTATTTTTGTTAATTAGCTAATTTCATCTTTACCACTATCTGAAAGTTATTAACCCTATTTTTTAGATAAAGAAACTGCCTTTTTAAGCAACAATAAATCAGTTGCCCAAGATCTGACAGGGGCAAAGTGTCAGAGCTGAGATTTGAACTTGGACCTATAGTCTAAATTTTTTTTTCCCTGCAGAATACTACACTATACCTTTACTACAAGACAAAGACCCCAGAAGGAGAAGCAGGCTTGGGTTATGACACTGAGTCTGGCTTTTTAACATACTGAGTTTAAGAGATTTTTGTTCATTTGTTTTACTTTCTACCTTACCTCTGATCTGTTTCAGGAGATTTTTCAGTTTCTCAGATGTTCTACTGGGTGAGAAGTAGTAGCTGCATGAACGTTGGGTGGGCAGTACAGATCATGTTATAAATATACCTCATAGTTTGTCTCGTAGAAGCAGCATCCCATCTAACTTCTTTTTATTATGGAATGGCTAAGTTAATATTGTGCCCTTCCTCCACATTGCTTAAAATGAAATCATATAGGCAGTCTGATTTACAAGGTAATTATTGCATATAGGAAATTAGATTTCCTAAATGTTCCGCCACACAAGAAGAATCCTGAGAAAAAAGTTCATTCTTTTGGGGAAAACTGATTTTACTTTCTTGGTAAAATGCTACGATGTATTCAGTTAATTGACAAATCTCACCAATTATTTATTTATTTATTTATTTATTTTTAGATTATCTAGTGTTTTGGAAGCTCCTCAGAAAGCCTAGAAGAGATTAAATATTTTCAGGTCTGTTTAAGTGTGTGCTTCTAAAGCTATAATTAGGTATCTCTCTGAATTCAGCCAGCTAAATTATTATTAGTTTTTTATTTAGTCAAGATTTACCTTTTGGAACTAGGCTTACAATCTGATCCTTACTGATGTCCAGTTATTTCATTTCCTTTGACTTTCATAATTACATTTAATAATTCAAACTCCAATACCTCTGTTCACGTTCGTGATTCAGTCATGTTTAAAGATGTCTAATAACTAAGGTCTTATGCATTCTTTCATATTCTGTTTAATGGCTAGATGCATAGTATTTGAGTCATCAGTGTGCCACAAAACATTTTATCAAGACCTGTGCATCATCAAATAAATTACAAATATAGCTGTAAATGGGACCCAATTTGCAAAAGCAAATAGTGTCCCCTTTAAAAGAAAGAAAATTAACAGTACTCATCATTGATTCTTAGGTTTAAGTAGCTCTGACTTGCTTAAAAAAAAAAAAAAAAGGCCGAGCATGTATTTCCCATATATAACAAATTCTCAATCATTGCTATTTTTTCTATAACTGACGACCCACATAGATTGTTTGCTATATTTTTTATCTCTGTGCCTCGGTTTGTGTGTGTGTGGTTTTTTTGTGTTTTGTTTTGCAAAATGAAGGACTGTAATATGATTAGCTCATAAAATCCTCCTTTTTTTTTAAAAAAAAAGATTTATTTATTTATTTATTTGAGAAAGAAAGAGAGTACATGAGAAGGGGGAGGGTCAGAGGAAGAAGCAGACTCCCTGCTGAGCAGGGAGCCCGATGCGGGACTCGATCCAGGGACTCCAGGGTCATGACCCGAGCCGAAGGCAGTCGCCCAACCAACTGAGCCACCCAGGTGCCCCTAAAATCCTCCTTTTTAAAAAGATTTTATTTATTTATTTGAGGGCAGGGGTGGGGTGGAGGGAGAGGGACAAACAGACTGCATGCTGAGTGCGGAGCCCACCAAGGGGCTCAATCTCAGGACTCTGAGATCATGACCTGAACTGAAATCTATCAAGAGTCAGATGCTTAACTGACTGAGCCACCCAAGCACCCCCAAACCACCCTCCCATTTCTAACGCTGTGTGACTTTAACCCTAATTTCCTCTGGGCCTTAATCCTTCCGCTAATCGATGTGCCTCACTTGTCCAGAATAGAACCTCTGTGGTGCAAGTGACTGATGGAGATTGTGAAGTTCTGTGTAGACAGTTTGGTCTAGGAATGAACCCGTTCACTCAGCACATACATGCCATGTCTGTCCTAGAAGAGCTCACATAGTCCAGTAGAGGAAGGTGATGGTTTTAAAACATGGCTCCCGAAATTCCTTGACACTCCTCCCATCAATTGATGGGGCTACACCTCTCCCCTTGAATCTGGGCTCTGTGCCTGCCTAACCGGAGACTATGGCAGAAGTCTATTTAGTTTCTACTTAGAAACTACCAGTTTCTGGGCCCAGGCCTTAAGAAACTAGCAGCTTCCACTTCCTGTGTCTTGGGACACTTGCACCTGGAACTCAGCTACCATGCCATGAAGAACCTAAACTGCTCTGTGGAAAGACACAGGCAGAGAGGAACTAACAGCCAGCACCTGCTTGTCAGCACAGGGAGTGAGTCATCTTGGAAGTAGATTTTCCAGCTCTGGGAGAGCTGCACCAGCTAACACTGAGTGGAGCAGAGACAAGCCATGCTCGTGGAGCCCTGCCCAAACTACAGATTCCTGAGCCTGTTGGGTTAGGCCACTAAGTTTTGTTGCTGGAGCAAGGACATAGTCACATAGCAATTTTGAAGCAATGTAGAATTAGGATGGCAACAGTATGTACCAGGTCTCACAAGAACCCTGAGGAGAGACAGCTAATCCTCTATCAAGGAAGACTTCCTCAGTGAGACAAGTGAACTGAGTCTTGAGTAAGACTTAGCCAGGTGGAGGGAACAAGGGTGAGGTGTTCTGGGCAGAAGGGACAAGAGTGTGGTCAGAAGCAGAGGCAGGAAGCAGCATGATGTGCTTGAGGAATTAGGAACACTTAGGGGTGGCTGGAGCATAAAGCTGGAGATAGGAGGAAGTACTGATTGATCTAACCAGAGATTAGCAGAGTTTGAGTCCTGGAGGTCCTTATATGCCAAGTGAAGGCATATTGTATTCAGACAGTTGGGTTTTTGTTATGGTCACAGGTATTGGATGGAGCAATCTGATCACACTGGTGTTTTAGATCCCTCAATTTGACTGTAGGGAGAGTGGACTTTGAGGGTATTAAAACAGGGAGCAGGAAGACCAGTTAGTTAGGTGACCATTGCAGTAGTTCAGGCAAGGACTTCGAGGGCCTGAATTAACTGCAATGATGGGGAGCAGCAAAAGAAAATACATTCAAGAAACATTAGGGGGTTAAAAAAGAAAGTATTTAGGAGGTAAAAAAATATTTAGTAACTAACTGTGGGGAGAAAGGGCGAAGTAAAGGAAGACTCTTAGATTTCTAAGTTGGGTGACTGGCTGGATGCTAATACCCCCAGAAGAGAGCAAAAGAAGAGTACAAGTCAAAATGAGAGGAGATTTAAGCGACATAAAGATTTGGGACAATACTTGTCCCAAATCTGACAATTGGAATTATTACTGGATGAGCTCCCCCAGGAGAAGAATGAGAAGAGGATATAACTCTGGGAGTAGTACCCTGACATTTAAAATGTGGTCAAAGGAGAAGGAGCCCATAAAAGAGATGGAAAAGAAAGATACAAGAAGTTCCAGGAGAACCAAGAAGGAGTTGTCTCAGTAACCAAATAAGCAGTTTCAAGTGGGCGGTAAATCCTTTGTGTCAAATGTAAACAACCAGGCCAGAAAGATGGGCATAGATGAGAAGTCACTTCTGACTTTAGCCAAGTTGGACAAAGCCAGGTTCCAATGGACGAGTGAGTGGAAGGTTAGAAAGTAGGTAGTGATGACGTAGCTACGGGAATGGAGACTAGCCGGAGAAGAACACAGAGCATGAGAAGGTGTGGTGCTGGTGCTGGTGGTTTTGGGGGGATGGAAAATACGTAAATGCTTTTATGACCCAAGGAACTCATGGCAATAGAAGGAAGAGGTGGAAGAGAGAAGAGAAGGTGGGATTCATGCAGTAACATCCACTTGGAGACAGAAGGACAGAGAGTCAAGGGCAGTCCTTTGAGATTGGAGGAATGCAGTAAGGGTGGTATTGACGTACATAATTTTATAGGAGTAGGGCAGGAAATTGAAGATCAGAGTTGAGGGACTTAATTTTTTTCTGTGAAATAGGAGTCAGGTTTGTCCATTGAGAGAAGGGAGCAAAGCAGGAATAATAGTTGTATTGAAGAGAGTGATTCGTTTTAGAATAATGTTTTAGAGAAATGGAAACAAGGACTGGCTTACAATAAGCAAGAGGGATTGATAGGAGACCCTGAAGGCCCAGTTGATGTTGAAAACCATAGTTTTGTACTAGTAACCGTCTGCATGGTTATTTGATTTTATCCAGGGGAATGCCCTCACCCCTAAGCCACTCAACACAGGACACTCCCCCCCCCCCACCCCCGTTAACTGGCCCCATTGGCAGAAGAAATGGGGGAAAATGGTGTGGTCTCAACTATGATCTTCAGTTTCCACAAAGAAGGAAGCAGGGCCTCCAGGAAGAACGAAGTTTTGATTACAACAATGAGATCGAGCACTCTGGGTAAAGCTGGGGAATGATTTGCTTTCTTTTTTTTTTTTTAATAATGACATCAGGGTTCCCAACAGCAAAATAGAAAAGATCTGGAAAGGAATCAAGAATGAGAAAAGCCACAGATGAGAAAATGCCAAGGAGTAAGAGGTTGGGGTGAAGGAGAGAGGTGGGGGGATGTGGGCTGGTGATGTGACTTCCTTTTATTCGGTGGCCAGAGGGTGACACAAAGAGACTTAGTTGGAAGAGAATACCTGACGTATCTTTTGTATGAGGCATTGTGGTGATACAACTGACTGATGGTCCCGACCAACTTCTGGCTTTCTCACAGAGCTTTGGAAAGAGGAAGTGAGAGTCCTGTACCCGTCAGCGACGGACTCCTGAAGTTCAGAGCAACGGCGTGGACCCTGGTTGAGATGGGGGCTCCCTCTGGGCAAGGGCTGCCACAGGCATTGCAGTGGGGTGCCGGGGGCCTTGGTTGGGTCTCCCCAGGATTGTAGAACAGCATTTCATTCCTTGCTGCTCTGCTCCTCCCACAAACTGAACAGTAATAATCCTCCTGAAAATATAGCTTATATTAATACAGGCTTTGTAGTTTGTAAACGGATGCTTTCAACAACTCTGAAAGGCAGGGTAGATAATGTTATTCCAGTTTACAGACTAGAAAGGGAATCTCTGGGGTTAAGTTCATACTGCTAATAAGTGGCTGAAATAAAAATAGAAAGTAGATCTTGTAACTTTTCACTTTTTTCAGCTATGCCACATTGCAGTTTTGGAGCTAAAGCTAGACTGGGCTCATCTAAACCAACCTCCCCTCTTCTAGATGAAGCAACTGAGTCAGCAGCCTGGTGGTAAAGTGGGGAAAAAAAAAAAACCCGCACAGATACCACACAGGTTGGGTGTTCTGGGAAGCCGATTCTGAGGTGGAGATGGAGGTGCAGAAGTCTGCTAGGGAGTGCTCTTGGGACCAACACTTGTGGAAGGGAAGGGAAGGGAAGGAAGCAGGATTGGGCAGGGGGAAGTCAAGCTGATGATCCAGTCTCCCCCAGAAGCGTCAGCAGAACCTGCAGGGAGTTCTGAACATGGATGACCCTTCAGAGCTGTTCCTGAGTTGGGAACATAAGGCCAGGCCTTTATACCTCTTTGACCAGCCATTAGATGCCAGTCACTCCCAAAAGGGGCATGGTCTAGAGCAAGGTGACTCCTTAACTAAAGTGGTCTCCAAAGAGGGCTGAGAGCAGGGCACTTGCTACCAGCAGGACTCGTGGCTGTTTCATTCCTGAGGAGCCTCTGGAAGGCGCTTCACAGTGTCCGCCATGGTGGACTCAGGTTATCTGGACATGGGTTTAAATCGCAGCTCTGCGACCTCCTAGCCACTCACTAAGCTAGTTATGTCAGGCAGGTTCTGGGTAAGGATTCTGTAAGCTTCAGGATCCTCTACTGTAAAATAGGAAGAATCACATGAGAACTAAGCCTTGGGTTTCCTTATTTGTGAAATAGGAAGAATAGTTGTACCAACCTTTGGGGAAGGTTAAGAGGATCCAGTGAGATCATAGAGTTCCCAGAGTACCCATCATTTTTAGAAAATTAGTTATTATTTTACCATATGTAAAATATCTAGTTCAGTGCCAGATACATAATATTTGCCATGAAAGTTGCTCAATAAATAATAAAAATGTTCCGGAAAGCGTCAGTGATTTTCTGGAGCCCAAAGTCTGTGTCGAAGCCAGAGCTGGAATGCATCCTACTACACTACTCTCTGGTTTGGGTTTCAATTCAAGGAATATGGGAGGAGATATCTCTGTGGAAGTCAGAGTAGTGTGGTGGAAGGGAGTGGGCCCCTGAACACGACTTCACCTGGGGGAGTCTGATGTCTTGGGCTACACCACTGGTGTTAGCCAGTAGGAAAATGCGTTTTTCAGAATGGAACCAAGAGGATAAAATTAAAGATGAAGTCATCTGAGTAGCAGGATTCCATCAAAACAGCACTGTAGCAAAATGATGATTACAGTTTGGGACAGGTTGCTTTGATTCCTTGGCGCTAAGTATCTATTATGTATCTGACTGCGCATGTATATAATACATGACTGCACTTTTGTGCATTCCTACCAGTTCTGGTTGTTTTCCTCAGCAGATCTGGATTCTAGTCCTGCTGTCTCCTTCATTTATTAGATGTCAAACCAGGCATGATTCTCTTTCTGGGCTTGAGTTTCCTTTCTAAAATGAGGATTTGGATCTCGGAGAGCCCCTTCCTGTTCTAGCATGGTTTAACTCTTTAATTTCTGGTATACCCTACAGCACAGCTATTTGAAGACAAAACATGACCACATCATCCCCCAGATAAAGGATCTTATTCTGTGTGTTCAGAGGAGCACAGGTGTGGAACAGAGCCCAAGGAGAAAAGTATTCAGTAGCTCTGGCCAAGAAACCCCTGATATTGACATTACAGTGAGGAAGGGGAGAAAAGCACTATCTTGTGAATGAACCAAAGTGCTCTGTAGTTATCACAGCATCGTGTTCTTACCTGTAGTTTTCTGTGGAATTATCCAAATGCATTGTGGAACATTTCTGGATAGCCACTTTGGTGCTGATCGTGTACCCGAGCCAGTTTATGCGGGCTGAACCCCAGCTCTATTCATCCAGGGAGAGAGTGGGAAGGTGGTCCAGTTCAGAAGGTTGGAAATGCTGAGCTTTTTCTTTTCTACCAGAAAACTATACTTAGATATTCAAATGCAGTCTAGATCCAGTATCATAAGGCTTTTATTGTTTGTGGAAGCATCTGGTTTTTACTTTTTTTCATTTGGCTTCTTTGCTCTATTACTATTCTTATGCAATTGGGTTTATGACTTGAGTGGCTTTTGAAATACCAGCAATTAAACTCTCATTGGAGATTCATCACACAGAAGGCATTTTAATATAACTCTTATTAGTATCTTCAATTCTGGGAATTTAATCAATACTGACTCTTTGAAATTTTTTCTTGCCTGAACCATTATATATTCTTTCAGAACAAATATTTAGTCCTTATGATTTTGTAAACAAGGGATTTAAAGAAGAGCTTTAGGGGCGCCTGGGTGGCTCAGTCGTTAAGCGTCTGCCTTCAGCACAGGTCATGGTCCCAGGGTCCTGGGATTGAGCCCCGCATCGGGCTCCCTGCTCAGCGGGAAGCCTGCTTCTCCCTCTCCCACTCCCCCTGCTTGTGTTCCCTCTCTCTCTGTGTCTCTCTCTGTCAAATAAATTAAAAAATCTTTAAAAAAAAAAACAAAACAGCTGAGCTTTGAAAATAGGTCAGGGAGACCCATCTACTTTGCTTTAAATCTAGTCAGGTGAGGCAGTTAGAAAAGCAACTTAGGAGCTTTTGAAAAGCATTTGTGAAATCGGTTTTTTGTAATTTTATGAAAGCTGCCATCTGTATACCTAAAGTGTGAATCAAACCTTCCTTTAGCTTTGCCAGTCTCTTATTCATCCATTCATTATTATTCATCTATTCATTGTTCACTTATTAATTCCCCAGATACTGCTCTAGACACTGGGGTAATGGAGATAAATAAGAAGGACAGCGTTGACTGTGTCCCAGGCACTTTGAAACTTGGGAACTATGCTTATAGCTACAGAGGCTGGTGTAACAGAGTGAGGGTGACACTGGGAGTCCGGTGGTTTTCTTAAACTCACTGGTAAGCTCTGTGACTCTGAAATACTTTTGCTCACCCTATTTACATCATAGCTTTGATACAAGAATCAAATGAATTAGTAATTTTGAAAGAGACTTGAAAATGATCAGGCATTACATAAAAACAAGTGGTAATCTTGTGATTGTGGTAGTGGTTTTGACCAGTTTGTTGCCTCTTTGGACAGGATTAAAGATGAGTACATTTTTATTGTTCTCTTGAACTAGATCGGTGTGTTATGACGGACAGCCTTCACCATTTCCACACGTACAACCATGCTACCTCTCCTCCATGGGGCAGGGACTTGCCAGTGATGTAGCTGGGGGAATGATATCTATAAGTGGTGAAAGTTACTTCAAAAATATTATTCAATCCACATATTGTATTAAATCAACAAGTATTGGTTAGATGCCCAGACTAAGTGGGCAGAGAGGCATAAGGGATGAGATGGCATCTGTCTTCCAAGTGGCCAAATAGAAATCATTACCTTAATTGCAGCTTCCTAAGGATCTGTACAGAGATGTCCAGTTGGCCCTATAATGTTTCCAGGGGTCCTCTCTCTTAGACATTGGAATGCCCATGTATCCCTTTTGGATCATGGAACAGATCATCTTATGGGGAAATTAAAAACTTACTTCTAGCTTCATGTTTGATGTACTGCCAGGTTTTAGGTCTCCCATGCTGGTGCCCTAGGATGAGACAAGAGGTCCGATCTTCCCTAGAGCAAACCCAGTTACGGACTCACTTAAGAATTGCTCTCAGATATCAGCTCTAGAGTACAGAGAGATTACTGTGTTCTACTCACTGCTACCTCCCAGTGCCAAATGACTGGCTCACTAAAAATGTTTTGAATAAATAAAAGCTTCAGTCTACCATATAGAGTCCTTCTGATACCCTGATAATCCCAGATGGCTTCTTGAAGGCAGGGGCTATATTTATTCATCTCAAGATGTCCAGTGTCTGGCACATCGTTGGTGTTCTGCGTTTTTGTCAAATGAACACACGGACAAGCATACCCCGGACTATGATGGATGCCCCAAGATGAGGAATTCCTGATCTCTCCCTAGAGTAAGCCCTCAAAAGAGAGAGAGTGACCTACTCCCAGGAAGTCTGAGGCACAACCCAAAGCAGCCTCTGCTACAAATGGGAAGTTTCATTGAAATTTCTTTGTTTTGTTTTTTCATAAGCTTTTTGTTTTGTTTTATTTTCTCATAGTATAGTTGACACACAGTATCCTGTTAGTCTCAGGTATACAACATAGTGATTCCACAGCTCTGCACTCTGCTGTCCTCACCTCAGGTGTGGCCACCATCTGTCCCCATGCAACACTGGTACAGTACCACAGACTATGTTCCCTACGCTGCACCTTTGATTCCTGGGACTTCATCACTCCATAAATGGAAGCCTATACCTCCCTCTCCCCTTCACCCATTTTGTCCATCCTCCCACTCCCTTCCCCTCTGGCAACCATCAGTTTATATTTAGGGGTCTGTTCCTGCTTTTTTGTTTGTTTCGTTTTGTTCTTTAGATTTCATATGTAAATCTAATAGTATTTGTCTTTCTCTGACTTGACTTAGCATAATATCCTCTAGGTCCATCCATGTTGTCACAAACATTAAGATCTCATTCCTTTTTATTGCTGAGTAATATTCCATTGTATTTGTAGACCACATCTTCTTTATCTGTCCATCTATCAATGGACATTTGGGTTGCTTCCATATCTTGGTTATTGTAAATAATGTTGCAGTAAACAAAGAGGTGCAGATATCTTTTCAAATTAGTGTTTTGTTTTCTTTGGGCAAATACCCAGTACTGGAATTACTGGATCCTGTGGTATTTCTATTTTTAATTTTTTGAGGAGCCTTCATCCTGTTTTCCGCCGTGGCTGTACCAGTTTGCATTCCCACTAGTGGTGCACGAGGGTTCCTTTTTCTCCACTTGCCGACACTTGTTTTTCCTTGCCTTTCCAAAAGTGTAAGGTGTAAGGCGGTTTTGATTTGCATTTCCCCCATGATTAGTGATGTTGAGCATCTTTTCGTGTCTTTTGGTCTGGAGTTTCTTTTCTAATCTTTGCCGTTTTGTTTGAGATTTTCTACTCCACTCATGTTCCTTTCAAAAAATAATCCTCAGCAGAATGGATAACATGGATATTCCAAGAAGATACCTTGGGTGTATCCTCTGCCAAGTCCCATCTGGGTCTGTTGCACACAGTGGTGCTTGTCCATGTGGAATGGCCCAGAAGAATGGCTATTCTTTGAAGCCACTTCAGAACTATGTAAGAGACCAAAAGGCCCAGGAGAGGAAAGAGAAATGGGACAGCCAGCCACAGTTACTTTCTGGGAGTCTTATTACACCATCTCCCCACCTCATTGATTCTTTCAACTCTTCCTAAAGCAATAATAATACCAAAGAATGTCCTTACCTCCTCTAGTACCTTGACATTTGCAAGTATCTCATTTGATCTTCTCAGCAACCCTGTGAAAGTGATGGGGTTTTTTTTGTTTTCAGTGTTACTATCACACAAACGAGCAGACCAGGAGCAGGGCTGGAACGAGGGTGAGGGGACTGCCAACGACTCAGTAATCGAGATAAATAACTTTTAATGCAGTATTTACAAAATTAAATTTGCAGGATCTGAGAGGGCCAGGACGAAGGTGAGGCAGGAGGTGTGAGACAGGTAGTAAGTGCAGGGTTGGGTTCTGTCATCATTTAAAATTCTGTTTTGTTCATCATTGACTGGGGGGGGGGCATTAATTTTGACATTTGGAATATTGCATTAAAATATGATTTCTTCTGATTGGTGAGTTTGTGTGTAGGCTCTTCAGTTTTGCCCCTGAGGCCACTGCCTCAGTCCCCCGCCCCATCCAGCCTGCCTCACAGATAGATAAGATAGATGCCCTGGGTCATACATACACCTGTAAGTAGCAGAGCCTGCTTTTGAAACAAGGCTTTTCTACCTCTTTCTGTCCCACCACGCAGCCACTTGAATGCCTAATTTTCTTTGTCTCTGAACATCTATTGGTCTTTCGTTGTTGTTGTTGCTCTTTAAATTTTCTTACACTTTTAAACCCCATTATTGGAGAGTCTCTTTAATACCCCCCCACCCCCCCCACCCCCCCCACCCCCGTGATCTTTCCATGTATTTTTTTCTGTAAATGCCTCTTAGGTAACACCTCTGTTGTTTTAAGTTCTTTGACTTCCAAACATTTCTGGATGAATCTTATCTCAAGGGCACAGTAGGAAATCTTTGCCTTGCTTAGAGCTAAATTCTGTGACACAGATTAAGAACCTATATGAGTATAGCTAATTCTTTTTTTTTCTTTTTTCTTTTTTTTAGAGAAAAAGCAGGGGATGCAGAGGGACAGAGGGAGAGGGAGAATCTTAAGTAGGCTCCATGCCCAGCATAGAGCCCAATGCAGGGCTCAATCTCACAACTCTGAGATCATGACCTGAGCTGAAACCAAGAGTCAGACACTTAACTGACTGAGCCACCCAGGCGCCCCAAGTATAGTTAATTCTGCATGAGCTGGGAGAGGTGCTTTATTTTTTTTTTAAACACCCTCAAGTTATAGAACGACATAGTGATTAGGATAGCAACTAGGAATTCAGCAGCATGTCCCATAAACTCAAAATTCCTACAGACTTTGCTCTTCGGTGAAGTTTCTCGGATAATGAAAACAGTGCATGGCAACAAGAACAAAAAGCTCTGTCCATGTTCACCCTCTATGGCAGGAGGGTGCATAGGACTATATGGAGCTATAAATTATCTTTTACTGTGAAGATTTTGTTTTTCTAAAGTATGTATCAGTTGGTCCTGCTATCTAGTTGGGAAGAACAGATCAACTTCCTTGTGCTTGGCCTTACTTCTGAATATTTTACGGGCATCCTTGAGAATTTCAGGTCTAGCATACCTGTTGGTGGCGGGGTCGGCAGGTGGGTGGCAAACAGAAAGTACTGGCAATTTGAGATTAAAAATAGAAGGGAGGGGCGCCTGGGTGCCTCAGTTGGTTAAGCGACTGCCTTCGGCTCAGGTCATGATCCTGGAGTCCCTGGATCAGTCCCTCATCGGGCTTCCTGCTCTGCAGGGAGTCTACTTCTCCCTCTGACCCTCCCCCCTCTCATGAGCTCTCTGTCTCAAATAAATAAGTAAAATCTTAAAAAATAAAATAAAAAATAAAATAAAAAATAAAAATAGAAGGGAAAAGAAAAGACAGCAGTAGTAGACTTTGGATTTGTTTTTTGTTTTTTTTGTGTGTGTGTGGTTGTTTTTTTTTTTTTTTTTTTTTTGCAAGTAAGTCTTAATGGAGGTAAAGGGAGTTGAGGGCAAGGAAACAGACCTTGGAATTATTTATGCTCCAGTGTCTGTCAAGTAGGAGGAGTGATGTTAGGAGTTACCGTGTCCCTGGGAATTTCATAGGGTAAAAACTCTGATTTATAAACAAAGGCAGTGAACATTTGGTTTGAGGACCAGACAGAGCATATGTTTTCTTTATTGCCTTACTCTAGTGAGCTCAAACATGTATAAGGGCTTCCATCCAGGTGGTATTTTTATGAGAGATTGTGGGAAGTGAGACTACAAGGTCAGGGCCAGACTGCTCAGGAAGTTGAAGGCTAAGCTAGGAAATGGATATCTTACAGGTGATACTGAAACTATATAGGAGACTTTCGGTATAAACAACAGTGTATGCCAAAAAAAAGTTTAGATACACAAACAGTTTAATCTGGTGGCATTATGAAAGAAAGAGAAGAAACTGGAGACAGGGACAATACTAATTTGTCTATGAAAACAGTAAGTGTTTTGAGCACTGTTTTTGGTTGATTAAAAGTGAGAAATATAAGGGACCATGAGATAAGTGGCGGAGGAAATTGGCATTTGTCACCAGGACTTACATTGGTTGTTAGAAGGAAGGAGAGGGGACCCCAAGGTTTTCTCATGGATGCCCTAGAGAACAGTCACACCTTACCAACAAATGCAAAAGGAACCGATTGGACATGAAGGAATCGATGGTGTATTCAGTTCCACATGTGTTCTCTTCAAAGCACTGGTATGATGAGCAATTAAAGGTTGCTGGAGATGCAGACCCCGGACTGGGAGAAAGATGAAGGCTAAACATAATTATTTTCGATATAATGTTGATATAATTTTGATACAATGTTGAAGTTTTAGCAGGCACAACACAGAGGGCTGAGATGGACACACAGCCACTGGCTAGAAAGAGGAAGAAGCCGTGTAGGAGGTGGTCTGTGATGGAGGAGGTGCAAGATCCCAAGTAGCGTGGGAGCCGAGGGCGGAAATGATTTCAGGAGGAATGGTGTGGCCGGCAGTGTCCGGGCCTGCAGATGAAAACTAATGAGTAATCACAGGAGTAGTCTAGAGCTTAGAAAATAAAAATTGAAATCCAAGAAGAGGAAGAGGGCCAAGAAGTCAGAAGCTAAAATAAGAGACGATTCTATTGGAAGTCCATTGTGTGAGCTTTAAATGAAGTGAACTGGATGGATGACATTTAAATCTCTGGTGTTTCATCAGTTTCGAAGACTTTTTTTTTTTTTTTAATTGGCAGATATTTGGGAAGAGATCTTTTGTTTTTTTTTAAAGATTTTATTTTATTTATTTGGGAAGAGATCTTTTGTATTCCCACAAAATAGGAGCTTCTTAGACAAAAGCTGTCTTTGCTCATTCCCCAAAATAGATTAAGATTAATTTGGCTCTTTTACTTTGAGTAAGAGAAGCTGGTCTACCTATGGCTGACTTGCTTTTATGTGTCCAATAGCATTCCAGAGCAAGGAAGTAAAATGCTGTTTTCTTTCATTTTTTTTCTCTTAATATCTGTGGAGCAAACAAAAGCATACCATCCTAAAATGGCATTCCTTTGTATTCTGCTCACTGCTTGATTAATTTTTTTCCTGTCCCTGACATAACTTTGGAAGAGGAGATTTTTTACAGCAGGAGTTCTGATAGATGTGAACATTCCATGATCACAGCTTTCTACAAAATCATTAACACTCTTGTTTTATGCTTTGAGTGTTTGCTTCTTGGCAGGAGTTCATAGAATCTGACTGAATCTAAGAGCTTCAAGGCAAACTTGAATCATTTAGGTCTGTATTATAAAGGATAACTTAATTCACTTGAGTCTTCATAATAAGACATCCTGAATCAGTTACTGTCATCGTCGTCTATAGTTAAAAACAATCAAATTAATCGATCCAGAGCCCTTTACCAAGCTGCGAGCACAACAGAATATGAGTGAGCATAACTGGTTAACCTGTGCACGGAAGCCTTTGTTAATTCATTCTGTCATTCATTAGTATACAGACACTTCATGCCAGGCTGAAGGAAAGGCAATCACTGCCCTTAGGGCTCTTCAGGACTAGTGTCTTTACAGAGAACACAGTTTCCAATATGACGCAGTAGTAGATGTTAAGCAGTAGTAAGCAGAGGGTGCTGCAAGAGCAAGTGTGAGGAGAGCATGATAAAGAGAGAAGTCAAAAAGTTGGAAACGGTAGATGGGATACAGTTTATGCAGATCCTTACGTCACTTGCTAAAGAATCTGAATTTTATCTTGAAAGCACTGGTGTACACCGAATTGTTTTAAACAGAAGCAAGTCATGATCAGCATTATGTTACATTTGGGGTAGAATGACAGATAAGATTTAAGGAGGAGGGAAAACTAGAGGCAGGAAGACAGTTGTCTTTTTGAAGATGCTATTAAGGTGGGCATGGAGAGAAGGAATTGAATTCGAGAGATCTTTGGGAGGTAGCAGTAACCAGTTGAATGGAAAAGATAGGAGGGCGTGAGAGGCAGGGTAGAGTCAAGGACACATTTGCAGCTGAAATGCCCAGGCAATGGGGGAAGACGGGGTGCAAAAGCAGAAGGGTCAGCCTTTGGCTATCTCTGCCGAGAGAGGGATTACAGCAGCTGAGTCATCCAAGGCTGATTCAGTCCCGGACATGAGTCCTACCTGTTCATCTTTGAAACCAACCATGAAATAAATGGCTTTTGGCCTCTCTGAAACTGAGACCTTTGGAACAGTGCTGAATAGGTATGAATCAGGTTTCATAGGCAGGAGCCTCCCAAGTTTCTGCATCAGGGTTCTGGAGGGTGCATACTTGCTTTTATTGCAGTAGGATACCCGTCCTATGGTGGTTTTCAGTCATGCTTTTTAATAACTCTGTAATCCTCTGTCTGTTTTACATTTCACCCTGATAATGATTATTATACTTAGTACTTTGTGGCTTCAAGAAACAACAACATTAAATAATTAATCTGCATCATATCCCTGGGAGTTAGTAGGTGGTTATTGCCCCATTTTCCAGATGGGAAAACTCAGGGAGACACTCGGTGAGCGACCTGCCCGAGGCTCCTCGGTCTCACATCAGCAGAACTGAATTCTACATCTGCAGTCACCTTTATCTTATCACGCCCATACTCTGTGCTCATTGTCAGTCTTAACCTATTAGATCACGTTTACCATTTCACTTACTCAGAAATCTCAGTGTTCAGATACAGAAAAGGGCAGGCAAGGTACAGGAAGGAGTGAAAGTGGCCAAATGACTCAGCCCTGCCTATGTGGAGGTGGGGAGGGACCAGGAATAGGAATATAAGCAAGTCTTTAACTCCAGTGTATCCGGGGAAAGAATGCCCATTTTCCAGTGGAGCAGTGACATCATCTTGGTTAACAGACCAACCAGTCTTCTATGGCACTTTGGTGCAAATAGAACATTATACCCAGCAGCAAGAAGATGATTATTATAGAAACTATTATATAAAGACAGACAGTATATATATATCTATATCTATATATATATGGCTGTGTGGTGTGATGGACAGAGAACTGACTTTGGAGCTAGACAGACCTGGGTTGAAATGTCTTCCAAGAGGGAGCTGGGTGACATTGGCCGGCTCCTTCTCCCACAGTCGTGTGGGAAAGATCAGATGGTGACATATGCACCTGCCCAGCGTGCAGCCTGATAGTTCCTGCTTGCCGTTGCTGTCAATAATTTTATTCCCATTCAACGACAAGATGTACTGCTGAAAGAGCCCTCTGACTTTTCTGCTGAGTGACAGGAGCAGGTAAATTCAACTTTTGAGGAATTACAGACTCTGATGAAAGGAGCCATTGAAACATTGTGATATTGAGTCAAGGAGATGGGCTATCACCCCTGGTTGGCTGACAAATATGGGAAGGTAACTTCAGTAGGCCAGTCATCAGCGTGTGCCTTCCAAAACATTATAGTCATGTTACAGTAAACTTTTTATATTTATTGCGTCACAAAGATTTATTGAAGCGATAAAAGTTATTATGGAAAACAGTGTGCAGTAACTATGGTAACAGTTATTTGATCTCTCAGTAATTAGCTAAGCATTTCATTGCACAATACTTTCACAATGCCTTCCTGGTTAGTTCATTAAACAAAATTAGCTTTTGTTTCAACTGCCTTCCTACAGCGTCCCAAATTTGATTTTAGTTCAAAAGAATTGGAAAGTGTATTTTAAAACTACCTTTCTGACTTTCAGCTTATGGACCTATTTGAGGTTGCAACTGGTTTTTATTCCATTCCTTCTTTAGACCACAGTACAGTCGTGTGATTTCTCAGATGATCCTCCACAGTGTGTCTCAGCTTAGTCGAGTGGGCTTAGAAATGAACGGTGAAGTTGGAGACCAGCTCCTTATTTCTGGCTCCCTTCCTGGCTCCGATTGCAGCCGGGGGACGGCTGATAGCCTTCCTATGACTTAGTTTCTATACCTGTGAAATTGGGTTGCTGAATTATAAATCTTATTATCCTGAGATCTCATTGGTGGGGTCATTTCTTGATGAGAATCTGAAGTCTCCTGATAGGGCAACCTGGAGCTGGTAGGAACCTGGGTTTTCTAAACACCCTGTACCAGCTGCCTCTTCTGCCCCATTCAGCATAACTCAGGCTGTGTTCAGGTACCTCTCCTTTTGAGAGGTGGAATGTGTTCTAGATGATTCACCTTGGTGATGATGTCATTCTCAGAGGACTTCCAGAGCTCCTGAGACAAGGGCGTCTCAAACAGTTTAAGAAAGGTATATTGATTGGGGGGGGCGCCTGGGTGGCTCAGTCGGTTAAGCATCTGCCTTCGGCTCAGGTCATGATCCCAGGGTCCTGGGATTGAGCCCCACATCGGGCTCCCTGCTCAGCAAAGAGCCTGCTTCTCCCTCTCCCTCTGCTGTTGCCCCTGCTTGTGTGCTCTCTCTCTGTCAAATAAATAAATCTTTAAAAAAAAAAAAAAAAAAAAGGCATATCGGCTGTACACCCCCTCCCCCCCACCCCCAATATACAGGTGAAGCTGAACCCATACACGCTGTTTGGCAGACTGAGGTCCTAACCACAAGGGAAGGCTTCAAGCATTCAAGATTGCAAAACAGAAAAATACTGAAAATGAAACAAAAAAATGTCTCAACTTATTTACTAAAAATGTGGTTCTAAAGTAAGTTAGCAAAACAGGATTTTTAAAAATCCAGTGCAAGTTTCTTGCATTCATTTTAATTTCTGTCAATTTAGTGATTTTAAGTTCATTTAATGTTTTAAAGACAATACTAGCTTTTATAAACTAGTTGCTTTCTGAGTTGTGAGTCAAGCTCTTTTCTCAGTTAACTGGACGACACCCACCAGTTTTCAGTTGGGCAAGTGTTTTTGCATATGAGCCATAACATTTCCAGTTTCCTGCATATTTATTTGACTAATTAGATTGTTTTCTATGTAGGATAAACACATGTTTAGTTTCACTGACTAGGGTTAAAAGAGAGGGAGGCAAACCATAAGAGACTCTTAATGATAGAGAACAAACTCAGGGTTGATGAGAGGGAGGTGGGTGGTGGATGGGCTAAATGGGTGATGGGTATTAAGGAGGGCACTTGTTGTGATGAGCCCTGGGTGTTGTATGGAAGTGATGAATCACTGAGTTCTACTCCTGAAACCAGTATTACACTATATGTTAACTAACTAGAATTTAAATAAAAATGGAAACAAAAAGAATCTAATGTAAGAATCTATTTGTTCTTGTTGTTCTTGATTGGTCTTAAAATTTTTCTTGGGCAATCTGAAGTTAATAAAAATAATAACAGCAGAATAATAAGTTATCCTAGGTGACCTCAGCACCTGACTCATTCTTTTCCCCCATCTTCCTCATTCCTGCCTTGATTCTATGTGATTTTGACATCTTCACTGAAAAGGCCCCGAAAACTCTTCACATTTACTTCTCTCCCATATACTCTTCCTTCTTCACAGAAGAATGTTTTTCTTTCTCTGCATTTGGAAAAAAATTTGATGTGCTTTAATGCAATTCTCATTGCAGCTTCTGTGAAACTTTCCCCAATTTCTCTCTCACCTTGTCCCCTGTCCCCTAACTCTCATGTCTTTCGTGCCTAATTCTTGGGCACACTTATTATAACTTGTGGTTAAAAATGATCTTCCCCAGGGGCACCTGGGTGGCTCAGTCGTTAAGCGTCTGCCTTCGGCTCAGGTCATGATCCCAGGGTCCTGGGATCGAGCCCCGCATCGGGCTCCCTGCTCCACGGGAAGCCTGCTTCTCCCTCTCCCACTCCCCATGCTTGTGTTCCCTCTCTCGCTGTGTCTCTCTCTGTCAAATAAATAAATAAAATCTTTAAAAAAAAAAAAAAAAAAGATCTTCCCCAGTGAGCTGTGAACTCCACCAGCAGCCTTCCACTCCATATTCCTCCTTGTATCTTTCCGGGTAACATACAAGACCCATGACTGTGGACAGCCAGCCAAACCAGTGGTTTCTGGTCTCACCACTCCCTGACTTCTTAATTCTAGGCATTTGTAATTTTCATTTGCTGCCCAGCCCAGCCACGGTGGATATTTACCTTCTAACTCCTTCCCTTTCTGTAGACCTACACAATTTTCTATGTATGGACCTCCAGTCACTTCAGGAAAAGAGGAAGAGAAGTACTGTTTATTGAGCACCCAGTGTGTTTTAGGTACTTTACAGTATGTTTTAGTCATTCCCACAACCCTTTGAGGTAGGTATTAATATCCACATGTTTTATCATGAGAAAGTAAGGATCACAAGAAGCTAATAATTGGAGGAGCTGTAATTTGAACACGGGATTCTGCCTTCAAAACGGAACCATTTTCATTTTACCAATTCATTTTACCCATTTTCGTGACTCAACCTAGCATGAATTCCACACTAAGCCAATTCATTAAAGCAGTCACCACCACCCTATATTCCTTTGATCTCTTGGCCTTCTGCTGGGCAATTAGTCAGAGGTCTACCTCTCCCACTGGGTCTTCTGTCCTGCTCTAGTGCTCTAGTTGTGTGCTAAGGAAATGACACAGATTCTTCCAGATGTGACTTTACAAAGACAGTGCTCAAGTTCATGTAGACAAGGAATGCCCAATCTGCCACTCGCATATCACCCCTAGCCCCTACAATGCCCGTGATGGACAATGACAGTCATGAGTTTATTTTCAATCTGGCCTCCCAGGAAGCCATTGCCAATTGATGAGAATTGATAGAGTAGATACAACCTGTTTGCCACTCTGCTCTACCCCCTAACTGCTGTTGCTGGGTGGTTTTCCTACTCTTTGTTAGTCTTACCACTAACTGAGTAACAAACCCCCTAAAACCCTCTTCCTTATTCCTGAAAAACTGGATGACTGACCACTCTCTTGACACACCATTGCTTTTGCTTGCATTGTTCTTCTACGTGACCCACCTTCTTCCTATCACTGTAGAATAATTAGTAACAGAATAGTCTCTATGATAGAAGTTTCATGAAGGCAGGGCGCCTGGGTGGCTCAGTTGGTTAAGCATCTGCCTTCGGCTCAGGTCATGATCTCAGTGTCCTGGGATCGAGTCCCACATCGGGCTCCCTGCTCCAAGCAGGGAGTCTGCTTCTCCCTCTCCCTCTGCCCCTCCCTCCTGCTTGTGCTCTCTCTCTCATGCTCTCTCCCTCTCTCTCAAATAAATAAAAAAAAAGGTTTCATGAAGGCAAACTGGTGTGTATTGTCCTTCATTGCATATACAGTGCCTGGTAGAGTATCTGACACGTGGTAAAAGCCCCCCTTTTCCTATAAAGAAGGAAGGAGGGGGAAACGGAAGGAGGATGCATTTGACACGGGTAGTGTACTGTACATATATTTTTTTTGATTCCTGACCCAGTGACGTCAGTAGTGGCATCCCAGTTGCAGGTGAGCAAATGAAGCTCATGGTCGCACTACTAGTAAATGGACCTGCCCAAACGCCATCGCTTCTGGGAGGCCTTTTATTATCCCTTCGGCCATGACCGCAGCACTGCACAACTGTGGGGACACCGTTCGCGTAGATGACCGTGTGCATGGTGACCCCCGGCCCTGGACTTGTGCAGTTTGGTGGCTCTGGTGACCGCTCCCTCCTCCATGTTTTCATGGTACCTGAGGTCTTTCTTAACAACAGTTTTCACACCCTGCCTCCCATGCTATATGGAAGTCCTATTTCCCCCACTACGTAATGAATTCCTGGAGAGGCAAGTGCTTTCTTCGTCAGTGTCGCGTGTGAGACCCATGCAGAGTGACGGAATGGTCATATATCCTGTCTGCTGTTTGGACAGAGTTGGAGCCTCTGCAACGTGCGTCTTCTCAGCCATCCTCTTCTTCACCTACATTTCCCTCCCTCTGTGCTCACCCTGCGTCTTTCTTGCCAGTTCCTGACGAGGCGTCTCCTCCTCAATATTGCCTCTCTAGCTATTATCGTCAAGGCCATTCATAAGGTATTCATAAGGCCCTAGGGGCACAATGACTAAACAACGTTGTCCTTTTCAGAAACCCCCAAAGTGCTGGAGATCTCGAAAGAAAAACTAGTGGCTCTAAAACACACACAAAAGTACGGGATCAGAAATAAATGTTTAGGGTGGGAGGATGGGTTAGCCTGGTGATGGGTATTAAGGAGGGCACGTTCTGCATGGAGCACTGGGTGTTATGCACAAACAATGAATCATGGAACACTATATCTAAAACTAATGATGTAATGTATGGGGATTAACATAACAATAAAAAATTAAAAAAAAAAGAAATAAATGTTTAAACAAAGAAATACAAACTCACATATTTTGTCTTCTTCATTAGATATTAAATTTAGCAGTGATTACTGAGAAATCAAAGCAAACTATAGAGTATATGAGGAGTAGCCAAGTAATGTCAAAAACAAATACAAAAATTCTTTTGAAAATGTTTTGGCCATAATTTTTTTTTTAAGTTTATTTATTTTTTTAGTAATCTCTCCACCCACCATGGGGCTCGAACTCACAACCCTGAGATCAAGAGTCGCGTGCTCTTCCGAATGAGCCAGCCGGGTGCCCAGGCCATAAAGTTAGTTTTAAATGTGGGTTATGAATACAACTTTTAGTATGTTTGATATGATGTTGGGGCTGGGGCTCCAAAAACTAAACATACTTGGTATCTTAAAGATTGTCTGGGTTCTCAATACTGTGCACGTAGGCCCCCCCCCCCAAAAAAAGTTTGCTGGGTATTAATTGACTGTAATTAAATTATGATGATCTTTGTTGTTCTTATGGAGGGAAGGAAGCATGGATATTTTGTTATTCTTCTGTTGTTTATTTTATTCTATTGACAGAGAGAAAAAAGAGTGAAGGGAATTCCCCCCCCCCCACTTAGGCAGAATGAGTGCCACATTCCTATGGAGATGTTGAGCAATCTTTGGGGCCCCCAGGTGGTACCAATAAAGAGCCTCCTGAGTGTTCAGTGTTGGCCCTCCTCTTAGATTTACTTGCCCCCCCACTCTGGTTCCTTTCGAGGATAGGAAGTTGGGGGTGGCACAGAAGGGCGGGCAAAGTGCTTAAGCAGATGAAGCAAAGGGATGTTGTGGCCAGGACCTGGGAACTGTGCAGGAGCAGAGGAATGCGGTTTTCCATTGTTGGCTTTTGCGAGGCATGCCGGAACTGACCTTTCCACTTGCCCTTCATACTGGGGGTGACTCAAAGTGCTGAACCATTGTTTTAAGTACTGATTATGCAGTGACCATGTGGACAATATGGTAGAGGTATTTCCTCAGCAATGAGCGTTGAATATTTAAAAGTTAGGTGGATTTTTGGTATGTTTTTGCTTCATGAGGAGGAATTCCCCTACCCTTTTGTGTGTGTGTGTGTGTGTGTGCGCGTGTGGATGTTCTTTTGTTTTTCGTTCTGCCACATAAATTGCAGTCCCAGGAGCTGATTTGCTTTAACCTGTTCAGAAACTGCTATAGGCCTTCATAGCTTTCTTGAGCTACGTATCATGTTGGAAGGCTAGTGCTGCTGAAGGCTCATACCTAACATTGGCTCCCTACTACCCATCAAGCAAGGCTTCAATGCAGAGTGAGAACCAGGATGGGATTAGCAAGGAGGCACACTCAGCTGGAGATTAGAGCCACAGTCAAAGGTGAAAGTGTAAAGCATATTAAATATATTATGTGTTTGTATAGTTACTTATAATACATTAACTCTAATCACCATGGGGGGGGGGTTGTTGTTTTTTTAAATATGTAGATTCATGTGATCTATCATCTCCAAGAACTTAGAATTACCAATTAAATACATACAGATTTTTCAAAGGAAATCATCAAAAAGGACATTCCACTCTTATTACAAAGCTATTTTAGGGGTAAATATTTTGATAGATGTGGTTCAGTGCACCTGGGAGCTGAGACATGGTTGAGCCCGAGGCAGTTAGCACAGATGGAGCCCTGAAATATATCAAGGGTTGTCCTCCGCCCCCCCATATAGCACAAGTGGTTGATTGTGGCAGCATGAACATTAACATTTTCTATGCCACTGTCAGAAGCATAGCTTCCTTGTGAAAAATGGTCTTATTTAAGAATGATAATGACCATGCTGACTTCTCCCAAATAAATTTGTAATGGTGTATGTTATGATACAAGCATTTTGTTAAGAGTACTAACTAGAATCAAGTCACTAAATTGGTGTTAAGTAAAGTCTGCTTAGACTTGTAGCAGATACAAGGTGAGTGTTTAAGGTTGGGGCATTTATTTGTTGTAAGGCAAAAAGGATGCATTAAGATGGGAAGATCACTGATTTTTCTCTTTTTGAAGCTAAGAGTTTAGACACTACAGACTTAAATCATAACTTGTACTTGATTATTTTAATAAATTATATCGCCCAACTTTGTTGTTAGGAAATAAGCATGTGTATTTATTTATTTATTTATTTATTTATTTATTTATTTATTTTTAAAGATTTTATTCACCCATTTGACAGAGAGAGAGAGACCGTGAGAGCAGGAACACAAGCAGGGGGAGTGAGAGAGGGAGAAGCAGGAACACAAGCAGGGGGAGTGGGAGAGGGAGAAGCAGGCCTCCCGCCAAGCAGGGAGCCTGATGTGGGGCTCGATCCCAGGACCCTGGGATCATGACCTGAGCCAAAGCAGATGCTTAATGACTGAGCCACCAGACGCCCCAAGCATGCACTTTTAAAATGTTGGCCACTTGCCATGTTTGCCTATCTTCTTGGTAGATAGGTTACATTAAGTGACATTTAAAAATTGTAACACTTTTTCCTCCCTTGAGCTGAAGTCCTGCCTTTCATCAGCCTTAAAAAGTTTGTCCTTATGTAGGTGGCATTATTAGGAGAGGAATGACATAGTAAACCCAGCAGTCTTTGATACTCTCCATCAATTAGCAAGAAATGGCTGGAACTATATAATAATGAGCTTGTATTTTATTTGTCATTGTTTGTTTTTCCAGTGGAGCATAAGTTCCTTGAAGGCAGGTACCATCCTTTTGTCCTCATCTAGAGAGTGTTTAATGTTGAAGGATTCATTGCTAAGAAAGTGACAGTTTTCTTTAATACCCCACAAAGCTGTCAGCAAACAAATGGTAAGGATTTTTTTTAAAGAAACCACCAAGATGTCTTTATTAGCAACACAAGCAGGAACGTGGGTATGTGAGCTAGTTAAAGGAGTTACCCTCCCTCCGGCCTGCTTTTGCTGAAAGCTGGTTCATTGTAAACTCAGTCTTGTGTTTCTGCTAGAGAAAAATAGGCCCAAATATTCCCTCAGAGAGAGCCTGCATAAATTCAACAACTGAATTTGATTTTCCAAAGTGTGTTTCTAAACTGAGGAAATGTCCTTTTAAAACCATTTACCTAAAATGTTCTGTGATTGCAACATCTGCTAAGCCTATTATGTTCTTTTATTAAACAGTTTTATTGTTCTGTGTGCAAACTGCTTATTTGAAGCAATAAAGCTGAGTTGATTGCAGACTTTCTAACAAGCAGGAATTATTTTTTAACAGTGAAAGAAACTGCGTATTTCCTATCATACAAAGCGTTAAAAAATCCTATTCGGAAATGATCCCATTAACTTCATTTTATAAAAGTCTCTATTTGAAGTCTAGCTGATTGTAATATAAAATGATACTGGGTGTGTAAGTTTAGCAATACTTTTGACCCCTTAGAGGTTTTTAGTTTTTCGTTTGGGACCCACCCAGACAGGAGAAAGCCCTTAAATGTCTGTAGATTATTTAAGGCCTAGGATTCAATAGCAATCCACTGACTAATTGAGGAAATATTTTTCTTACATTGTAAAATCCAAAATTTCGGTAAGGGCAAATCTCATTTTAGACCATCGTTGTTCATCTGTGACTATAGTTGGATTGTATAAACCTGTTTCATTTAGTAATTTAAGACTTTTCTCAAATGCATATTGCCCTCCCTGGTTGCTGCTCCACAGACCTGTGGTCTTGCGGAATAGTAGCACAGCTGCGGAGACCACAGAATTTTTCAGGAAGAAAACCCTGTGCACCTACCCAGTCAGCGAGTGCAAATGTCAACTTTTTGCCTACATAGATGGCTTTAAAAAAAAAGATTCAGTGTTTTGCCCCCACTATGCAGGGCACAACAAAACACCAGCATGGATGATTTTGACCTGCAGCCAATGAAGGTACTATGTCTATGTTGATGAAGACTTGGTAGTTTCCATTGGGTTCCACTCACACACAGCTACTATGAATCATCTCTATATAGGACAGTTGTGCTTGGGCACTAGGAATAAAGCTATGCAGTCCACGCCCTCACAGTATCTGGGCTAGACGAGAGCGGGATGGCCTGACACCAGTGACTACGTTCATGCATGACTTGCAGCTCCAGGGAAGAGCCATATTAGGCAGCCCTGGACTCTTCTTGCAAATAATTTCCCCTGAATTATGGCTGGAAACAGTGATGGCGGCAGCGGCCTATTGTAAGAAGGCAATCTGGCATCACTGTTGAAGGAGAAGTAAGAAAGCAAACTGCCTGAATTGGAATCTCGATTGTGCTTCTTGACTGTTGCGTGAGCTTGGGCGTGTTGGGTGACCTCTCTGTGGTCTCACTGTCCACATCTGTGAGTGGGGATCATAATAACATCTACCTCATAGAGTTATTACGATGATGGAATAAGCTAGCGTTATAAGCAGAGCTCTTTGCTGGACACACGGGACATGCGTCGTGCTGATTCACCACGGCTGCTACTGTTGTATTTGATTCAGAAAGCACCGAGCTGGGAATCAAGGAAAGCGGGCTCAGGCCCTTGTTCTGTCTCCCTGTGCAGCTGTGACCAGCTGGAAACCACCTAACTTCTGTGAGCGAACGTCAGTAAGATTAGGATAATATGAAGATTAAATGTAATTAAGTATTATAACACAGAAAGAGATGCACAGATGAAAATTGCAGTTCAACAGTGGGCGCGGGCTGTCAACGTAACCGCGTGGGGAAGGCGCACAACACGGCACAACCTGAGGACCACTGCGAAGGAACCCGAGGCCTGCCCATCTTTTGGTTTCCACGCAGGCACACTGGGCCACAACACAGCATTAGAACATTATTGACTTTAGAAAGACTAAAACAAAAATTCGCAGAATGAAAATTTGACTTTTGGGTGCTCCCACTTTATTAAAAAAATAATACCCCCTAAAGAGAGAAGACTTTGCTCGACTTTCAACAACTTTATTTGTCTTGCTTTCAAAAAGGTCCCTGCTGTGGCTGAATCTCAGAGTGGCATGCAGAGGCAGAGCCATGACTGTGGTCCCCTGCAGGGCGCAAGAGGTTCTAGCGATTGGCCTGGGATCTTGCGACCATCTGGTCCATGAATCCTTGTTTTAGAAATGAGGAAACTGGACCAGAGGCATTCCAGCCTTGCCTAGGACCGCTGAACCAGTGACTGCCCCCAAGATACCTAGATGCGGATGTTTTCAGGATTTCCAACTGTTTCTCTGACTTCCCACATATCTGAAGACAGGACATTCACATTTGTGTTCGTATCCTTAAATCGCTCAGGGAAAAAGAACAGTGGGTATCGAAGTACTTGCAGAGTTTCTGTGCCATGCTTGATCAATATTCCTTGAATCTGAACGCGAAGAAAGGACTATATTGGATCACTTTATTCTGTGATAATATTAGAATAAGTACTAGCAACAAAAAGAAAAAAGGTGTAGTGCCACAGTCCAGGGAGAACTTTATTTTTGTTTTGTGGAAAAAAATACCTTAATACAACCACATAAAAACAGATTGATCAAAACAGTGAGAACCCTGTTCCTGTCTTGGAGCTTGTAGAAAGAGAGCCTAATTTGTACATACTCTTTTTATAGCTAACGTGCTAATTGACTCAGAGATGACACCTGTGTGACTTATTTTTAAAAACCTTACTAAAATCTATGTCTCAGATTCTAGGAACGAATTAGCCGCAGCTGGTCCCACATCTGCTTGAATGATGCAGTGTGAAAGGGATTCTAAATATAGTTGGGATTTGAGTGAAACGTACTTCCATGCTGTACTACAAAGTATCAGTGGAACTAGATCTGAAGGAGCTTATCATTAAAATAACCTAAAACTAAAATGGTATGGTTTGCTCTGGCAAGCAACAAATATTTACCTTAAGCGATCTTTGTTAGCAAACTTGAAATATAACTGGTCCGTTCCCACTTGCCAGATGGAGGGAAAGATTATACCAGAGCTTAGAGGAGTAAAAATAAATCACATCAGCACAGAAAGTGGCTTTTTTATAAGAGGACTCCATCCATTCGGTAGCTCAGAAATGCTTTGTTTCTAATTTTGTCAGTCCTTGGGTTTCATGGCACCTGAGTCAGTCGTTCTCAACATCCACCCCTCCTTCCCTCTCTTTGGCCTCCACCTTTCCTGCCCTTTTCCCCTCCCTCTCTTCCTTCCTTCTTTCAACAGATATTTCTTAAATACCTACTCTGTGCTGGGTACTTTATTATGCCCCGGGATCCAGAGAAAAATAGGATCGACATAGTTTTACTCTCAGAGTTTTAAAGTTCAAGTAGCATAATAGATTTTTAAAATTTTTTTAATTTGGTTTATTTTATTTTTTGTGTCTTTCAGCTAACATCTTTTTTTAAGTTTTTCATTTAAAATCAATTTAATTAAAGACTTTTTTCTAAGATTTATTTATCTGAGAGAGAGAGAGAGCATGTGCACGCACACAGGGGTGGGGTGGGGGGAGAGAGAGAGAGAAACCCAAGCTGACTCTGCACTGAGCACAGAGCCCTACACAGGGCTTGATCTCAGGACCCCAAGATCACGACCTGAGCTGAAACCAAGAGTCGGACGCTCAACCGACTATACCACCCAGGCGCCCCAGCCCGAGGCATAATAGATTAAACATGTATGTTTAGATAGCACTATGCCTGTAAAGCTCTCAGTAAATATCAATAAATAGCAGCTCTATGTGAAAACAAGCTTCTGTGAATCCTCTGACAACAGACCCACTGTGACAGCTACCATTTCTTGAGCCCTTACAGTATGGCAGGAATTACACACACGCACGTACACACACGCATGCGCGTGCATACTTACATAGATACAAACACACTGTTGTATTTAATCATTACAACATTCTAAGGGTAGATGTTGTTATCCCAATTCACAGATGAGGAAACTGAAACTGAGTGAAATTGGGTTGTCTGAGGTTACATGGCTAATAAGCGGCTGAGCCAGGATTCGAACTCAGGTTTGTCTTGACTCCAACCTGAGCCCTTAACTGTGAGGATGCACCTTGGAGTCCTACGTGTACGGTTTCCATCGAGCGATGCGGCACGCTATCCCCGGGGCCAGTACCACTAGCAGCGCTGGATTCTCCCGCTCCAGTGCCTGGGACGACTCATTTGTATTCCCCTCCCAACACCTGACCCTCTGGCTCCTCAGGATTGCAAGACTACCAGAGAATAGAGAGGAGTTAGTCATCAGTGAAAGCTGAAGGTCTTTCCTTCAACGCTTTCCTTTGTATTAATATGTCTTTTTACAATGGTAGCAACAAAAACTGTTTATGGGCAGTCTCTTCCCGCTTTGCCCAACTTTCTGAGACTTCAGACAACATCTTGATGTGAACACCATATATTTGCATTGAGCATTATATTTTACCAAGCACTTTCATGTCTGTGAACTTGCTCAGGCCTCACAATCTGGTCTGTGTAGCATCAATCGCTTCGCTCCTTTTTGTAAGTGAAGAAACTGAGGCCTACAGCAACGAAGTGGCCCAAAGCCAGTAGCTAATCTCTAGCAAAGCTGAGACTCAGACTCAAATCTGACTCCTTTGCAGCCTCAGAAAGTCATGTTTGTGCAGTGATTGTAATCCCCTGGAGTGAGGGGTCTGGTCCCTTGTTGATTACAGCATTTCGGGAGACGTAGATGAGGGGGTGAACTTTCTCTAATCTCACTACAGGTACCTCCTCTGTGGGGTTTTACTAAGCAAGTCAGAAGCCTTTAGGATTAATAAGATAGGGAATTTGTCTCCTGTTCCCTGGTGTTGCTCCAAGCCCAAAACCACTGTTTGCTGTCTGCCACAAGTGCTTTCCACAGATACTTGGCCTTGGGACGTACATTGCTTGACAGATCTCCCGGCTAGAGACGATTAGAAGCTAAAATTTGTTAAAGTAGATTACCTCAGGGGCGCCTGGGTGGCTTAGTCAGTTGAGCGTCCAACTCGTGATTTCAACGCAGGTCATGATCTCGGTCCTGGGATTGAGCCCCGAGTTGGGCTCCACACTCAGTGGGGAGTCTGCTCAAGATTCTCTTCCTCCTTTGCTCCTCCCCAGTCACACACACACTCTCTCTCTCTCTCTCTAAAATAAGTAAATAAAATCTTTTTTAAAAAATGTTTACAAAAAATAAAATAGATTACTTCATTAGGACAACTTTCTCCTCCAGCACCATTTCCTTAAATTATGTCCTCTCACCAATATCATTAATCTCTCCATCTCTGCTGGCTTTCCTCTAGGCCTGGAAACCCACTCAAGTCTTTTCATCTTTAACTTTAAAAGTATTGATAGATAATGAAGAGAGAGAGAGAGATTGAGACTGTCCTGCACCAACTCATGCCCCTTCTCTCACTTCTCCTCCTACAGCCTTCTTACAAGAGTAGTTTGAATACCCAGGGACCACTTCCTTTCTTCTGTTCACTCCTCCATCATGGCAGCCTGATCCTTCCATCACTCCAATGAATCCTCCCCAGAAGATCTCCAGGTCACAAAATTTTTCAGTCTGTATCTTACCAAGTCTCGCTTCATTTAAAATGTTTGACTACTGAATGCTCCTAGAAACTCATTGCTCCCCACTTCATCTCCTTTGTGAGCTTCTTCTTGAGCTGCTTCTACTATTTTTCAAGAATTCTGCTTCTAGCCACTTGCCCTCCTTTACATTGACTTTCTCTTTGCTTCATCTCATTCATCATGATTTCAGCTCCCACCCTCTGTTTGTGCTGCTGAGCGAGATCCCTAGCTATAATCCTGGTTTTTTTGTGTGGGTTTTTTGTTTTTGTTTTTGTTTTTTTACACAGCTCTTCAATTCTCTTTCTTTCTTGTTTTGTTTCAAGTTTTTATTTAAATTCTAGTTAGTTAACATATAGTGTAATACTGGTTTCAGAGTAGAATTTAGTAGTTTGTCACTTACATGTAACATCCAGTGCTCATCATAAGTGTCCTTCTAGTACCCATCCCCCATTTAGCCCATCCCCCACCCATCTCCCCTCCAGAAACCCTCAGTTTGTTCTCTTTTGTTAAGATTCTGTTTCTTGGTTTGCCTCTCCCCGCCAAGTTCATTTGTTTTGTTTCTTAAATTCCACGTATGAGTGAAATCATGTGGTATTTATCTTTCTCTGACTGAATTATTTCACTTAGCATAATGCACCCTCGCTCCATCCACGTCATTACAAATGGCAAGATTTCATTCTTTTTGATAGCTGAGTAATATTCCATTGTGTGTGTGTATTTTTATCCATTCCTCAGTGGATAGACACTTGGGATCTTTCCATAATTTGACTGTTGTTGATAATACTGCTATAAACATCTTTCGAATCAGTATTTTTGTATCCTTTGGGTAAATACCTTGTAATGCAGTTGCTTGGTCGTATGGTAGTTGTATTTTTAACCTTTTGAGGAACCTCCATACTGTTTTCCAGAGTGGCTGCACCAGGCCATAATCCTGTTCTTACTACTTCTCTCTCCACTTGCAGGTGGCTGCACTGCAGCTTCAACATGACCTTTTTTCCTTCCAAAATCAGCTCTTCCTTCTGCAATCCCTGCCTCTGTTAATGGATCATCCACTCAAACAAAAAAACCTGGAGTCATAATAGACTAACCCCCTCCTTCACTCTTAGCCATCCCATTTCAATTCTATTGCTTCCTAGCTGTTTCACAAATCTGTTCTCTCCCTGTGCCCTGATCCTTTTCCCTGCCAGTTGTTACTTACGTTTTTCCGTGTTCCGAAAGGCTTCTCTCACTTTTGTTATTGTTCACATGGCTAGCATGTTCTTATTCATTCTTAAAGACTCACTTCAGGCTTTATCATCTGTTTATTTATATGCATCTGTCCTTTTTTTTTGGCCTTCAAGCAGATAGTAAACATTTATTAAATTTTAATTTCTTTTTTCATCTGTCCTTTTTAACCCTCTCCAGATGCTGTGTATCTGCCTTCCCCACTAGACCGAGCTTCTTTAGGAAAGTACTATTCCCTTAGTCTTACTCAATCTGTGTACTCCCAGGGACTAAAAAAGTACCTAAAACTTACTAAGTTCTCACTAAATATTTGTTGAGTTGAATCAGAATTTCTAGAGTAATCAGAACACATGAAAAGCATTGGAAACAGGAGCTTTGGAGGAAAATGTAGGCAATTATCCAAAACGTCTTGCTGGCACAGCTGTCACACTGGGTATTAACATGTAGACCCTCTTCTGCCTCACATTGTTGCCATGTACATGAGCACTGTACGCTCCTTTCCCTCAGCAAATCTGTCTCAGCCTCTACTCCTCCTCTGCCTAATTCCTGCTAATTCTCTAGGACTTAGCCCAAAGGCTTACCTCAGGATAGATTAGATGCCTCTCATCCGTACTGGTATCTCTAGCGTGGCACTTATCAGAGCATGGCATGACGGTTTCCTGTTTCCTGTCTGTCTTTTCCAGTAAACTGAGCTCTCTTAGGACAGACACCAGGTCTTACTCGCCTTACATTCACAGTGCCTGACCTATCTGTGAGGAATAAAGAAGAAATACGCTTTAAAAGTAGCAGATGTTTATGGGTGTGCTGTTACAGAAATCTCTGGAGTCTAATATAAAGCTTAAGTGTAAATGTAACATAAATATTAATGTGAAGCTTAAGTTATGTAAAATCTTAAGTTCCTTTTCCTGAGTAGGACCTTAAAGCCACGTATTTTAGGTGTGTTCAAATTCTGGTGGCTCCAGTTAACAGTTGTTAATCAGACTAGCTGATCAACTTACTGAGCTGAAATCAAAGCATTCATTATCAAAGCCTTTTTGTTTATGAGTACAAACACACCATTGATGTTTGTAAGAAGAATTAGTTTCTCCCCTGAATGTTAACTAGCCACAAAAGATGGGGTACACATGTGATAGTGTTTTTCACAGAGTTCAAAGAATGTTGGCCTTTGATGTTCTGCCCTTAAATAGAAATGAGTCTGCATTATAAAATCACCAGTGAGGAAACACGGAAACTTCTAGGCAAGCACCTGAGAAGTGTTGCTAGAATTACTAAGGATTAAAATCCAACAGATGCGATGTTTATAACATAGGGGGAAAAAGCTACATTTTTTGGTGATAGTACATATGTCTTACACTATGAAAGTAAGTGAGACTAAGTAGAATTATAAATATTTCATATCAAATAGAAATGCTTCAGTTAAGACATGATTGAAAACATAAGACACTAACAAAATAGTGTTAGCAAAAAAAGAGAGAAAAGCTATAAAGTACAGGTGTCTCATGGGAAAAGGGACTAGAACGAGCATATGAAATGGGCTTTCAAGTCTTTCTCAGACTATAAAATCTCTCATCTTTACTTCTTTCCGTGACTTGCTCCTTTTGTCTCTCTCTTTAGACTAGTGTTGTCAGTTTCCCTGGCCATCTGGCAGAAGATGACCACTGCATAGCACTCTAGGTTACAGATCCTCTTTCAGTTCAACTAAAGAGCTCAGATTGAATTAGAATCTCTTAGCTCCAATTCCAACCTCTCAGAAGAGAGAAGTTGGTTGATGCAGCATAGGTCAGTAGTCCACTGTGGTCCAAGCAATTGTGGTCAAGGGGACAGAGTCATGTGATACAAATATGGTTACATTCACACCCATATGAATGCAAAAGAAACAGTTCTCAGGTAGGTTGGGCCATAATGAGCTGGACAGACAGCGCCACTACCACCTAAAACCAAGGACACATGAAGTGAAAAGTACAATGTAGGATTTATCCCGGTATATATTATTTATAGGCTTAGTCTGTTTCCTCCACCAAACTATAGGCATCTTGAAGCCAAGTACTATACCTTATTTATGTTTAATTCCCCAGTACGTGGAACAATGCCTCACAATGGACATTCAGTAAATATTTATTGGATGAACAGAAACAGATATAAGTTCTGTCTTCCTAGGAATTACAGTCTGATAATGAAAGCCGTCAGTAAACATACAAGCGCGTATTTTATAGCTATAATTGTAGTGAATACTAAGAACATTTTTAAAAGATGAGAAAGGAGTTACTAAGCAAGAATAGAAACCTTCAGAAGGTACTTAATGGTGTTAAAACTCAAGGTTGCTATATTGACTTTGCTTATTCATCCCAAGAGGCTGGAGATAATAATCAGAAAGGATTCCTTCATTCCTTTCATAAATTTAACACAAAAAAATGTGATTTATATTAAATATATGGGCTACTAAAAGATTGCTATAAAGAGCTACCTGAAAATTATAAATAAATATAATTCATTTTTGCTGATATCTTTTAATTTTTATCTGACAGTTTTAAATTGGCCAACTCCTAGCCCAGAGTTTGATGTAATTATAAAATAATTCTCTGAGATAGTGAATGATTAATTAAGTGCACAGTAGCAGATATACTTTGCCCAGCTCTGCAAAGAGATCTGGACTAAGATTACAATGCAAAAGACATGTTCTTTGAAAAGGAATGTGGCAAGATCAGATGGTTCACCAGGATGTGTTTCATCAATACAATGGAAAGGATGTATCCCGTGATCTTGGTGATAGTAAAAAACAAAACAAAACAACTAAAGGCAAAGGGATTTAAGAAATGTGTTTCATTTGGGGCTCCTGGGTGGCTCAGCCAGTTAAGCATCCTACTCCTGGTTTCAGCTCAGGTCATGATCTCAGGGTCGTGAGATTGGGCCCCACATCGTGCCCATGTTGGGCTCTGTGCTCAGCGGGGAGTCTGCCTAGGGATTCTCTCTCCCTCTACCCCTCCCCCCATTCACACATGCACGCTCTCAAATAAATAAATCTTTAAAAAAACAAAAAAAGAAATGTGTTTCATGAGTGTACTTGTTGCCAGTATCTAGCAGAAGTAGAACTATTCTAGGAGCAAACCGGATCGCCTAAACAATAATTAACAAAGCTTTGACCTAGCTATATTAATTAGAGTAAGTAACAGGAGCTTTTGTATAAACAACTCCAAAACCCCAGTGGCTTATTACTACTGTGTATTTTTCCCTATGTGAAGTTCAGCGCAGATGGGCAAGGAGGGGGTGAGGCCTATAATATAAAGTTATGCAAGGACCCAGGTTCCTTCCATCTTGTGGCTCTCTCCTGAGTTCCCTCCTTTCAAACTGGTCCATGGGGAAAGAGTGCGGTTGGGCTAGGTCTACATAAGGAAGAGCCCATTACTTCCACTCCCATTTCATTGGCCACAACATGTACCACACCTACCTACAGGGAAGGCTGGAAAAAAAAGGTATAGTTAGGAGGAAGAAGAGAATGTGCATACTGGTGAGTATTCTGTGTCTGCCACGCTAGCAATACGTAGATTCGAGAAGCTGTAGGAAGCATGTGGGAAGGGAAATATGGTGAAAAAGGCCTTTGTGTTTTCAAAAGAATGTTGTTGATAAAATTTGAAATGATTTCAAACAAGTTATCTTTCAAAAAATAAAAAAAAATAAGGAATTTAGGAAATGTCTCTCAGAAGCCTCTTACCACTGGTAATGTTGCTGACTACTACAAACCACCTGTGATTCCCTGTCAGTGATGGAAAGTCTACAAGAAGACTAAGAGCATACAGATTCTGAAAATTACTGGTGTCTGATCACAGTGGTGGTGGTTCTTTTCCTCTCATACCTATCAAAGAAGATCCTCCTCTCCTCCAGGAGGGTTCTGCAACATGAAAAACAAAATTTCAATGTCGGTAGGCTGTATTTGTTGAACACTTCCTTTAGTCTGGAGTAGCATTTCCCAACCAGGAATTGAGGAGAGTGTATTTTTATAGTTTTTACTTCAGTCTGTCCCAGTGGCCCTGGTGTATATCTGATAACCTGTAGTCCTCTCTTATAACCATGGCTCTCAAAGCCTGAGGTCTTTGTCAGGGATTCTGCAAATGTAAGTTTTACTACACTGACGGCTTAAGCTACTGAGCACGTACTATATTTTGGGCATCCTTCTAAGTGGTCTGCACCCTCACGGAAATCTCAGTGGTGTGTGTTAGTATTATCCTTGTTGTACAGATGGTGAAACTGAGGTACAGAGATGTCAAATAACTTGCACCAGGGTTGAGCAGCTAGTAATACATGGCAGAGGTTGAATTTAAACCCAGGCAGACTAGCTCTAGAAGTCATCCCCCTCAATATCAAACTGTAGGTAGTATAACAAACCAAAGGACCATCTGGGGATTTCCTGGCATTACATATCAGAGAAACAGAATGCTGCCTTCCTTGTACCCTCCGGGATCTTGTCAATTAATCCACATGAGAAGTAACTCCTGCCCAGGAAGTTTCAGATTTTATCAAGGGAGATACACACCAGGCAGTTGAAGAGCATGAATCTTATTGTTGTAACCAGGACTGACTAAGATTTGAGGGACATAATTGCATTTCAGATGCCCCAGATTGAGTTGGGCAAGTAGCTGTTAGTGGTGCTGATCAGCTGTCCCTAAGCAGGGCAAAGTATTATTGGTTTGATTTTAATTACTGACTCCAGTTGGTTATTTTTGGACATGTATTTAAATTGAATGCAATAAATGAGCATCTACTATGTGGAAAGCTCCATGCTTCTTACCGTAGTAGGAAATATAAATAGGAGGAAAGCTTAATCATCAATGTACTGATTAGTGGAAGGAGCAGGATTACATTGAACATGAGTGAGGTCACTGAGACTCTGGAAGACCATTGTTTAGTTCTTGAGCCTTTAGCTGATAGGTTACACACTGAATTTGTGAAGGAGGATGGCATTAGGGTCCCCAAAGAAGCAATCCTTGTTTTAGTAAGCAATCATATTTCCTTCTATCTCATGTGTTAATATTCCTTTTCATAATCGCTTTATTGAGCTATAATTCACATACAATAGAGTTCACCCATTTAAAGTACACAATGAATGGTTTTTAATATATTCTCAGAATTCTATAACACAATCAATTTTAGGATATTTCCAGAAAGAAACCCTAATGTATCCCTTTGCATTCCCTTCCTATTTTCCTCCAGCAACCACTAATCTACCTTCTGTCTTTGGATTTGTCTGTTCTGGACATTTCGTGTAAACATGCATATGTGGTCTTTTGTAACTGGCTTCTTTCACTTAGCATGTTTTCAGGTTCCTCCATGTTGCAGCATGTAACAGAACTTCATTCTTTTTAGTGCTGAATAACCTGTCATTGTATGGATATACCACCTTTTATTTGGGTTGTATCTGTGTTTTGGCTGTTATGAATAATGCTGCTATAAACATTCATGTACAAGTGGGCATATGTTTTCATTTTCATTTCTTGTGGTATTTGAGAGTGCAGTTGCTGGGTCATTTGGTAACTCTATGTTTATCCTTTTTAGGAACTGCCAGACTGTTTTCCAAAGCGACTGCGCCATTTTACATTCCCACCAGCAGTGTGTGAGGGTTCCAATTGCTCCACGTCCTCGCCGACACTTGTTATTATCTGTCTCTTTGATTGTAGCCATCCTAGTGGGTGTGAAGTGGTATCTCATTGTTTTGATATGCATTTCCCTGATGGATTATTGTAATCGTTATTTTGCCAACCTAAGTCAACAGCTTCAATCTTATACTTTCTTAAGCACATTATGGAAACTGTCTGACGTGACTGGATTGACTTTCTAAAACAGAACCATAGCTCTATACTAGACAAATGTCACTTAACGAGGTTAGAGTTATACCTGAAAGAACACCAAGTAGACTGACATGGAGTTAAGATTATGCACTCATCTGGGAAATTTGTTTTGTGGCATGTATTCATTCACAGTGTTCTGAGGCCTTTATCTAAGCTACTCGAGTACTATTATGTGACATTTACTGGATAATCCAGACAGCACTTGGGTTAAATTGACAGTGTGATGTCACCCAGTAAACACTTGAAAGTGGAGATGTGTGTCTCTTCTAGTTCTATCAGTTGAGATTAGCAGTGGTTCACAGCACAGGGAGCTTTTTCTCCTCTGTGATCCATCAGTCTGTGTCTCGTCATGGGCCAATAATCTGTCACCTGAAACTACTTAAAATAGATTGGACTTTCTTGAATGCTGTGTTGCTGTTACAGAAGAAGGGAAAGCACCTTTTCATGACTTTCTTTTTGTCTCCATGTCCCTTGTGTCCAGGACAAGCAATGTGATTTTTAGCTCCTTTGCTCATACCTAGAATTTTTTCTGTACCAGTTGTATCTTCCATCTCTTTCCCTTGTGGAAGCTTCCAGTGTGGTTGTCTTTGTGTTTCTATCAAGGGAAGAGAAAGATATGGGACTTAGAAGAGGGCTCAGAGTTCCACCATCTTGATTACACCAGTGAGCAAATGTGTAAAAAGGGCCTGCACAAAAGCCATTTGGGGAGAAAAGAAAAATGTAAAAAGTTGATCAAAATTCAGAGGATGTTTTCTTCAGAGAAGGTCTCAAGATCTAGAGAGCATCCCCCAAAAGGAGACCCTAAGGGTAGACTGATCATCCTCCCTGCCCCAAAGAAAGAATGCCCACCCAGATCTTGATTCTCCCTGTTTGGCTCTACTCATCTGTCTGCAGTTAGCACAGCTCTGAGAAGGTCCAGGAGGGGCAAAGTAAAGAAGGAGAAAGAACTAAGAGTTGATAATCAATCCTTTCATAATACGTCATCAGATGTTCTGCCTTATTTATTCCTTAAACTTTTAATGTGCATTTATGTAGTTGAATTTGGCAGGGACGGGGGTGGGGGGGTGGTATTGTTGGAAGGATCAGTTAGGTTTGTGGGAAGAGCTTGAATTTTGTCTCTCCAAAGTACAGGGAAGTAATAACTTTATACATTTACAGAGCTGGGTTTGATTGGGTTTTTTTTTAAGCTTCAGTAAATAAATTGTTTTGAGCATTTTATTAACTAAAATATTATTTTGGTGAAAACTTGAGCATATCATGGCCCAGTGATAATTTTTGCCTCTAATGAAGATCCTAAACCACTGTACAACCCTGACGCATGTGCCTTTAGAATCATCAAAGAACTCAGTAGTATTTACTAAAGTATTAGTAGGAATTCTAGTTCAGATTCTTATTTTTGCAAAATGATTATCCCTCAAGTAATAATTAGAAAAAATAATAATTAGCACTTACTGAGCATTGATTATGTTCAGGGCATCGTACTAATAGCTTTGCATTGGTTATCTCATTTAATACTTCTTTCCGTAGCCCTTTGGAATAGGTACTGTCGTTATTCCTATTCTACAACCTGAGTCTTAATGACATTTAATGCTTGCCTCGTCCAGAGCTTGCCCCCTTAGCCCCACAACAAGCAACCTCCCCTGTATACATATTTAATGCACAGAGCCCACCTTTCCAATGCCATCTCACATATGAGAAATGGGGAAGTGGTATGGGGGACAGAGAAAATATGGATGAGGGGATGAATGCATGAGAGAGAGCACACTTCCACCAGGAAAGCAAATTAAGTTTTGCTGTGGTAGAGTTTTTGTTTTTATTTTTGTCCTGGTGGTTTTTGTTAAAACTTTTAAGATTTCCTTTTCCTCTTTCTTATTCTTGCACAGAAACATGAGGCAAAAACTGCTGATTATTCCTGTAGGAAAATGGCCAAGATGTATCTTCCATGGACCAACAATGAATCAGAGATGTTGCTTGTTCTTTTCTGTTAAGAAATTAGAATAAAGAAGAACCTTGCTTATACCAGTTTTCCTTCAGAAAACCAAACACCTCTGATTACTTATTTTGCATAGAAGATGGAATATATTTAGAAATTCAGGAAGTATTTGTTTTCCCGTTGCAAGCATAAAAGTTATTCGTAGTCACTTATTCAACTAAATTGCTATCATCACTTCCCTGGCCATTTTATAAGAGATATCCCAAAATCAGTGAATGAATTCACCTCTCTCTCCCTCTCTCTCTCTCTCTCACACACACACACACACACACACACACTGCCTACCTGGCCATCTTTAACAGCCTCTATATAATACCTTTCATGCCTTTTTTCAGGGTGGTAAGTGTCTGCATGTAATGTAATGAAAGTTACCTTCCTATAAAAATGACTGGCTCAGAGGCAGCACTTGAAGCCAGTAATCTGCTCCAAAGAAAATGCAGATCCCTGGCGTTTCTTCCCCTCCCCTGTAAAGGTAGAGGTTCTTTCATCTGCTCTTTGTCTCCACTGAATAGTCACCTTCGATTGAGGCACCTCCTGGGACAGGCAGGTAGTTCTAAGTGGGGGGAATGATTTCTGTTGTTGAGCCAGATTTTGTGTCCTTTAATGCCTGCTTCTACCACGAACACTTCCTTCTGGACTGAGACACAGTGAAAACTAGGGTGAGATCTTAATTCACAAACATTTATCATTTGCAGACAAGATGCAAAGCAATTATGCTTGGAGATACTCCTGTGTGTGCTTCATCACATCAACCCTTGATGTGGAAGAAAAAGCCTAGGCTTTGAAGTCAGATAAGAGCAAAATAATGCTGACTGGGTGCCAGGCACTTTATATAAGTTAACTCATTAGTCCTGACCACAGCCTTCTGAAGTATATACTACTAATATCTCCATTTTACAGAGGAGAAGATTGAGTCACAGAGTTGAGAAACTTGCTCAAAATTGCCTGGTCAGTAAGGGTCAGAGCCAGCCCCTGACCCCAGGCAGGCTGGCTGCAGAGAACCTAATGTCTCCCCCTTGTCTACGCTGACCCTCAGCCAGCGCTTCCAATCCTGCAGCTGCACCTGATGAGCCAGGCAATGCAGGGCATTTCCTTCAACTGCCTTCGCTCCAGTTTCCTCATCTGTAAAAATGGGCAAGATCATTATAAGAATTAAAATGCAATACCACTGACCATGACCAGTGGTTTTCAACTTCCGTGCTTTTTTTTGTCTTTTTTTTTTTTTTTTTTTAAGTTTAGGCTCCACCCGAACTTCTGATTCATTTAAATACTTTGTGGTATGTGGTTTGTTGTCACCGATTTGAGACTTATGTTGATGTAGCTTTAGAATAAGCAGGGTGTTGTTTTTTTTTTTTTATTTTCTTGATAGCTACAAAATTCAGTACAGCATTAGTCAGCATTGATAGGATTAAGTTTGGGGTGATATTAAAGAGTCTGACTTCATAAATCCCGTAGGGGCTGTTCTTCAGATACTTCAAATGCGCTCTGTTGCCTCTTTGATTGCTGAAATATTGATCTGTGTGCATGCTCAAGGCAGCACATTGCATGCATAGCTGATGCTAGTAAGAAGGAATGTGTTGCTATTCTCCCTGTATGTGCTGTTTCTTTACTGAAACCCAGTGGACTATTCTGAAAGTAGATGCTCAAAAACATTAATAGCATCACCTACAGACATCGTGCATTTTTAAATCTGTACCCAGTGGTACTCGAGAGGTTATAAATATTATGGTTGATACCAGCTTTCTAAACATTAAACGTGTTGGCTGAATCAAAAGGAGATAATTTATCATCGTGCCGTGCTTCCTTTCTCTTTTGAAGAGAAAGGAAGAGCCTTATGGAAAATGTAATGACTCCTTTAATACATTTATTTTACGAGCAATAGGGCTGACTAATTTCATTGAGAGTAGTTGGTGAGCTTTTGAGTGTAAGACAAGAGAATGCCATGCAGTTTGAAGACTGTGGCTCTGATCACATCATTTTGGCTTTCTTGAGCTGGAATGTGGTCACTTTAAGGGCTGTGCCATTTACCTCTCAGTCTGAGTCAGACCAAAGATGACAGGGCAGATTTGGAGATCTAAGAGGTTGTGTTATCTCAGGAGGGTGGTACTGCTTCCATTCAACAGTCATTTGTTGAGCACCTCTTCTTCACTAGGCACTGGGGATACAAACACGCGGTGGACATTGTTCCTGCATTCCAGTCTATAGTCTGTGGGGCGCTGGGAAGACAGGTGGCTTTAGTACACTTCAGCAAGCGTTATGGTGGAGGAGGATACAGGGTGCTTAGAGGGGAAGGAGGAGGTCACCTAATCTAGCCTGACGGAGGGAGGCAGGAGAGTGATGGAAGGGCTAGTCTAGGAAGGCTTCCTGGGGAGCAGGGTGCTGAGATGAGTCTTACAGGATGGATTGGTGTGAGCAAGGTGAAGGAGGGATGGAAGGGCGGGCATTCCAGCCGGTGTCTGAATCCTCTTAAGCAGTTCTTAGTCATCCTACCTAACCAGCAGCATCGGATCCAAAAAATGTCCTGTCTGACCCACTGACTTCAAATCCTGTTATTATTTGACTGTTAAAGAAAAGATTCATTTCTGTGTCTTAATGAGTAGCTGGTTCTGTGAAATACAAGTTCTAAGGGGAAAAAAAAACAAAATTGGGGTGTTTCTGCCCCTGCAGCGCCTTACCCATTTGGCCTGACCTCCTCCTTCGTAACTTGAGCAGGATTGGCTAGGGTGCGTGCTAGAAACCCCAGCAGCATGGGCTGGTGGGAAAGCAGGTCCCTGAGGAAAATCCCCAGCCTGTCTAGCTGGCATTCAGAGGGGATCGTAAAATCAGTGAGAGTTGGATAGTAAGCAACATCCAAAGTAGTCATCAGCCCTGAAGGTTGTTCCCTGGCGAAAAATAATAGTAGGCAATGGCTTGTGATATCCAGCCCGCATCACTTACTGGCTTTGTTTTCTCTAAAATAAGGACTAATAATAGTACCTCACTATACCTCACTGCAGCAGGGTAGGGAGTGGGGTGAGGGTTAAAGTAACTAATTCATGAAAAACACTCGGAAGTTTCTGTTCGCTGCTAGGGGGCAGAGTCCCAGTTCCCTTAGGAGACCCAAACATGTCAAGACCTCTGCCATTAGTGAAGTACTTAGGGCAGAACTCCCAGTTCGCTGGGAGATACTGGTTTACCCCACAAGCCAATTTATCCATTCAGCACTCATTCAACATATACTTCATGCACGTCTCCTATATGCCAGGCACTGAGGAAGAATTAGAACAATTGGTCCATACAAAGGTCCTAACGTAGGAGTGGGCCTGGCACGTTCCAGAAATGGCAAAGAGGTCCATATGGAATGAATGAGGGGAAGAAAAGGAAGAGGTGAGATCAGAAGGTAACAAGGGGCAGATCTTGCAGCACCTTCTAGGCCATAGGCCATTGTGGGGACTTTGGCTTTTACTTTGAGGTCACTAGGGGATGAGATTCGAGAGAGGAATTCTAACAACTACTGCTGATTATTGAGCTTATAGGATGTAGCAGTCACTGTTGAGTGCTTGACCTGTGTTATCTGACTTAATCGGATAAAAAAGCAGATTAGAACAATGATATAAAGCAAATGACACTGTCCCCAGGCAGGAAGCAAGAGGGCCTGGGGAGCTTGCCTGCATATCTGTAATTTAGTGAATATAGGAAATGTGTTTGCCACCAGATTGGTTGTAGCAAGACTAATTTTAGACTCCACTCGTCCACACCACAAGACCACTCTGAGGAACTGGGTATGATGATCTCGATGCCTGTGCTTCTGAAGGCCTCTGGAAATCAGGGGTAAAGACTCTGGGTGGATGGGGCTCAGCACCCAAATGTTTCTTCCCGGGCAGGTGGACACAGTCTCAAAGCTCAGGCTTCCAACATCTTCTGTTTTTCCAACGGACACATTACATGTGCACGCTCCTTCCACATTCAAAGACCCCAGGGTTGCTAGGTACTTTTTAAGGGCACAGAATCAAAGCCCAAAATACCGAAGGTTCAATTTCCTGTTCCTGACCACACCAAACCAGAAAATGAGGCAGCTTTCAGCACAGCTGTCTCCGCCCATGAACCTGCAGTTTGGCTTTGACTCAGGGGCCTGTGGGAACTGTCATACTCCTTACTCTGCAAGATGTTATTCTCAAACCCCAAAGTCAGGTTGCTAATTTGTTTTGCAGGATCAAATAAGGACCCACCTGGTAATCTTAATTCCTACTCAACTCATTTGAAAGGTGTCCTGACTGTTGAGGGAGCTGAGCTGTAAGATGAGGAAGAGAGGGTGTTCGTTGTTTCAACACGGGTATAAATGAGCTGCCTGTTGCATGCAGTGTATAAAGCCACAGGCTAAGAATGTGAAGTCGGGTGGTCTCTGCCCCGCCAGTTGTTTGGGGGTACCAGTAGTTTCACAAATATTTATGGTGTACTCTAAGTGCTCTGTTAGCCAGATATCCTAGTTACTAGACATGGTTCTAACTGTACATACTCCACAAAAATGGAGCGCGAGAAAAAGACTGCAGTTGAACAGTGTGGGTGTTGCACGCCAGCTAGTTCTTCATCCCGTGTCAGCTAAAGAAACAGCCTTCAGTCCAACACTGAAAGAAATACTGGCTGTGTTGAGCCCCTCTCAGAGTTTGTCTTCGATCTATACGGGATTTTCATTTTATGCTTTGACTTTAGAGTGTGTTCTTGAAATAAGATGTGAACCCATTGTACTGACAGATGGGCAGGCTAGAGTCACACCAGCTTGCGGATTTCAGTCTCTGACTGATTTAGACGCAGGTGGATTTTTGGACTACTGACTAGCCTCATTTTTTAAATCTCTAAGACAAGGATAATTATATTTATTTCATTGGCATTGCTGCGGTGATTAAGTGGGGGGAAAAAAAAGTCAAGATCCCGACGAGTTATTTATCATAATAAGTGATAGGCCCCACCCTATTCCTAACCAGGGCAGCCATGGACTTTACCTGTGGGAGCCATGGAAGCTGTTTAGGCCGAGGGGTGACATGATTGATGGAGGGTTTAACGGAGACTTTGGTGTCACTGTGATGTATGGGCTGAAGTGTAGGGAGGCCGGAAACCCAGAAAGGAACTAGCCAGTGGTGACAGTGGTGTAGATGAAGACAAGGACGGCAATGAAGGACACCGTGGCTACGGAGAGGAGGAGCCCACCGGAGGAGTGTGACCAGTAGAATGGGCAGAATTTAGAGGCTCTTTGAATTAAGAAGCAGTAGGACTATCATCAGAAGTAAGGGAAGGCTTCGAGTTGTCCAGCGGAGGAGGTTGGGTAGATGGAGGTAACGAATTCACTGGTGGAGAGAAAATCAGAAGAGACCCTTTTTTATTACAGGCTGACACTGCATACCTGGCCCAGAGCTCCAGAATTTAATACATTATTGGATGTAGTCAACAGCACAACTCTCTGGGGTAATATCGGGGCCGTTTTACTGTTGTGGAAACCTGAACGCAGAGAAGCCCAGTGTCATAGGATGGGCCAGTCATTGTCTCCCTAGGATCTGAGCATGGATTTGTCTGACACCTCTGAAGCCTCACCTTATTTTTTTATTTATTTATTTATATATATTTTTAGATTTTACTTATTTATTTGAGAGAGAGAGACAGAGATAGTGAGAGAGAGCACAAGTGGGGAGGAGAGGGAGAAGCAGGCTCCTCACATAGCAAGGAGCCTGATGCGGGACTCGATCCCAGGACCCCGGGATCATGACCTGAGCCGAAGGCAGACGCTTAACCAACTGAGCCACCCAGGCGCCCTGAAGCCTCACTTTAAACTACAGCAGGAAACAAGCCCTCAGTCTGGAAAAGGGGTAATGGAGTAGGGTCGGGAGGCTGAAGATAAAGCTGAGTCCTGGAAATGTTCACCTTGCGTTGCTTATGTAAGGCAGTTGGAGATATCTTGAAGGCAGTTGGAAAATCAGACATGTAGCTCAGGGGAGGGGTTGGGGGGAGATATGAGAACGTGGGTGGTGGTGTCCTATGGTTGATGTTGGGGAGCAAATGAGATCACCCCGCAAGGCACGTAGAGCTAAAGAGAACCAGACCCTGAGTAAAGGCAGGTTCAAGAGTGAACGCTCTAAATGCCTGGTTTAGGAATTTGGCAGCACTCAGATAGCTATATGCAATGTCATTTTTCCTGACCCAAGCATTGCATTGTGCTTGGTATATAAATTTGCATGGCATTTATTTTTCATCAGCTGGGTATTGAGTGCCCAGGATGTGTCCGTCACTGTTAGCCTTCACAGAGCTTGTAGTCTGCTGGTGAGCCCTAACTTTGAAAAGTGATCAAACCGTAGTAACAAGCCATTACCAGTGACCGCTTAGGCTTTAGTGTTGTGACAGGGTGCTCTTTTTAGGGTCCTATATAAGACTCGCTCCAAAGCCAGACTGGAGAGTCAAGAGCCAGAGAAATTAGGATCACAGGTCATGATATGGAGTAAGTTTCTATTTTAAAATAACAATTGCTGGGCCCCCAAAGCACCGTAGATGGTATCTGTAGAGAAATGCTCGAGAATGATTGCGAGACAAACGGAGATCATACATACTGAAACTAATTGGGCTACAGTTTATGCACGAGGCTGGGGTTTCCAAGCGTGGAAGGCAAAAATGAAATACACTGCAGATTACTTCTGCGCGCCCCTGTGGAGGCTGAGGCACCAGTTCCGAGTCAGTCCCACACAGTTTTTTCTCAAGTGTTGCAACTATTTTTCAGTTGAACACCAGATGAAGTAGTTGGCTTGCCTTGAGGAACCAGATTATAGGAAAAGAAAAACCCTTATCTTTTAATCACAGACTTGCGCTCCACCCAGTAAGAGTGCGCCCTGCACAAGAGAGGCTTAGAGGGAGCTGGGAAACAGCTCTTCCTTCCCCCCACTCCCCTTCTGGGGCCCCACTGCACATTTAAATTCTGTCTCCGTGTCTCTTTCTTTCTCTCCCTCTCTCTCTGTTCCCCACAATGAGTATGCTTGAATTTATATGGATAATGATAGGATGCAGCTCCACTATACCAAATACTTGAGCCAAAAGTACATGCTGAAATCTCTTTTTTTTTTTTTTACAGATTTTATTTACTTATTTGAGAGAGAGAGAGAGAGAGCACAAGCAGGGGAAGCAGCAGGCAGAGGGAAAGGGAGAAGCAGACTCCCCACTGAGCAGGGAGCCCGATGTGGGACTCAATCCCAGGCCCCTGGAATCATGACCTGAACTAAAGGCAGATGCTTAACCGACTGAGCCGCCCAGATGCCCCATGCTGAAATTTCTTCAATTTCTTTTCCCCCCTGAATGCATAATTGCTCCAAGACCTGCATAAAATGTCAAAGTTAGTAAATTTCTTTTCCACTAACCATCAGCACAGAAAATTTCCAAGCCTTCGTATTGTACAGCAAGTTAGCCCAGTCTCAGTTTATGGCCTTTACCTTGATAGCCAGTCTTCTTCTGAGAGGTTGTGTACCTTCGTGGTTAAGAGCATAGGCCCTCGAGCCAGACTGTCGACGTTTGAGTTCATATTCCACCAATCACGGTGTGACCTTGTACAAAATACTAGAGCTCTCTGTGCTTCAGTTTCCACAGAGGTAACAATAGTACCTGCATCCTTGGGGTTTGTGAGGAATAAACAAGTTAATACATGTAAACACTTAGAATTGAACCTTACATATATATAGTAAGCAATCTGTAAAGGTTTGGTATCAATGCTAGGACTTGATTATGCTAGTGGATGAAATGACACGATGGCAAGATGGTAGCCAGGCCAGTGAGGATAGAGTTCCCCAGCCCACTGTAGATCAGTCCCAGGTCGGCTCTCCTTTCATTTGGTGTGGAGGGAAGAGTCCAGCATCTGTCTCCTCTTCCTCTTGTAATACTGAGGATCACCAAACTGAGTAAGTTCTCAGTACTCAAGCCCCATAGCCAGAGGCAAGGAAATTTCTATTCTCTAAAATAGAAACCCCCTTCCTTCCCAACACATGTGCGACAGCCATGTGTAGGAATCTTCCAGGAGCAGTATGGGAAGAGAGCTGAAAGTGTGCTGTGCGGCATGATGCCTTGCGTATGATAAGGAAGATAGGCAGCCAGCCAGCCAGCCTGTTGTCTCCGTTCAGTGATCTGTTGTCAGATTGGAAGGGGATATGATTGTTTTCTCTGTAGCTCAACTTCTCCATCAGTCCCGTTGAGCTGCCAGTTGGAAGATCTTGGTCGACACATCTCTCGGGCTCACTTGTCTCTAGCAGCAGTGAAGAGCAACCCCTGGATTTTTAAATAGGGGACGTGAGCTCCAGCCCAGAATCAGTTGGTCAGACCTCATGTCCTTATGCCACCGTACATCTCCCTCACGAAGCACCTTCCCTAACTTGCCCTGGCGATTTCCCGATACCAACCTCCTTCCAGCAGGAAACTGCAAAGGTGTAGACTGCAAATTGTTAGTGGGATAAACTCATCAGCGCCTTCGACTTCTTTCTAGAACCCCACACGGTAGAATTATAACGGGCCTTTTGACCAAGCAACAGTATCCTTTACTCCCTGGAGGATGTGTCAGATCTTGTTGCTTTTTAACTGCTTAAGGGTTAAAAACTGTTACACTGATCACAGAGGTCAGACCCCAGAGTCTGTGAACTAGAGCCAGCCCACAGATGTGTTTGGTTTGGCCCATGTAGTTGTATATACATATATCAGTTAGTTGCAACATACAAAAATTGGGAGATTTCACATAACGATCTGCGTTTCCAACTTCTGGTTATAAAAACATGAGATCTGACAACGCGGGTTCTTCCCTCCTCCTCTTGTGGAAGGGAGTGCCCCTTCACCCCTCCACTTTGCTGGAGCCCCACCTGGCCCACTTGCTCTCCTTGTGCTCATTTCCTAGCCCCAGAGGCACTGGAGTTTTTAAATCTCTTCAAGCCTGGTGCTATTTTCTTTATAAGAGAATCCCAAAGGAAAAGTGAAAATTCTTCTCCTTAGACTCCATGACCTAAATTGAACAAGATGCTCAATACTGAGTCCCAGGCCTTTGCTCTCTGAGGTAAGAGGAAAAATCCCAAATAAAGCGTTCTGTGTGTCATTTATTTAAGAAGTCACACGGTTGAATATTATCCTCACCTGATGTTTTTCCTGAGTCGGAGAACGGTCTTTTTCCTTTGACCTTTTTCATGGTGGCATTTTATGCTCTTCTGGTTGCTGCCAGTAATACAGGCTAAACAACCCAAAGACGAACCCTCTGGCCTTGTCCTTCGTCATCTCCTTTTGGCTGCTGAGAGATTTGAGGTTATGGGCTGTATCTGGGGAAGGGAGCATGAAGATCTAGAGGGGAAATAGATTGCATAGAGCTGAAAACTGAGTCATGGGGCCAGACGATCCAAAGGTAGCGTGTGCAGAAGTAGTTGTAAATTACTTGTACTGGGAAGCCCCTGGCCTCCCACCTTCAGATGTGCACGACCAGCTTCTTCCCCCAGCTTCTGTAGGCCCCCGAGCCAGGCCAGCACACTTCACTTGGTGACATCTGCAGGGCTCTAAGTCTCCCTCCTTTGTGCCATGTCTTTATTCTGAAGTTGGAAAGAGGAGGTCATTCCTCTTACCAGCTGCCAGCCACCTGAGGGCAATCTGAGTGTGATAACTTGAGGTCAGCGCACGGCAGTCCAGGAAAGAATTGTGTCATGAAAATACAAAGGGTAGTTAGTACCGTGTTTACGGAAATTCAGTAAACACTTTGGGGGCTTTGGATAGAAAGTCATCTATGGATATTACTCATTCATTCCGTGGTCATGGTTGTCTCAGTTTACCTTGGAAATGTTTGGTTCATTTGTTCAAATTCCCATGACTCTGGTTTCACATAAGGTCGTGGACTCCTTGATCGAAGAGTTTTTAGTAGCTTTGGTGGGTCTGAAATTTCAGAGTACTGAGCCAGGCCTGCGCTGAGCTAGACATGATCTACTAAGCCTGGACTGTCAGAACCAGAAGCAGCTGGCTGTGGTGACCAGGTTCTGAAGAAGGAAGTGTAGCTCTGTGGAGAGGACCTCAGAAAGATAATAAAACACGTTAGGTTGGAAGCTGGTTTCTTTTGCCTTTTTCCTGTGATGGGGGGACATCGGCCTATTTAAGCAAGGCGCTAAAGCAGAATGAGGTGTGATTGAACAGAAACATTAGATGCTATCTTTCTTTTGGGAAACTCTAATCAGAAAATACTTGAAACTTTTGGCCAGGGCCCCAAAGGATCCTTGGGGGAAACTGGCTCCAAAATGGCAAAGGAGAGAAGATACATCATCGGTTAATAACTCAGATGAGCTGGACGGGAGCGAGTTTCCTTCCTGGCCTGCCAGCTGTGAGATTTGGGGCACATTATTTAACCTTCTTGCCCCTCGATGTTTTTATCCCTAAAAATGGGAATTGGAACATGATAGAATCGTCAGGGGGTGAAGGCAGATAATGGGTGGAGAATTCCTGGAGCAGTACCTAGCATTTGCTAGCAAGTGCTATCACGTTACATGGAAATGCGGAGTCACTTGTTTGGATATTCAGTATGGTTTTCAAAATAACAACCAATATTACAGGAAGTGTTATTTCTAGGGTTTCCATAATTCCGTTTAAATCCCCAGGCATTTAAACCCATTTCCTCAGTCTTCTGTATACCTACCAGTATATCTCATTCCCTCTCCAGGGATTTTTACTCTCTCAGCCAGTCCTAGTCTAATGAATAAATGCTTAAGTCCCCATCTGAATGAAGGTTGAGGCTGATTCTGGGATGAGTCACTGAGATCTGTTTCAGCCTTCTGGAGCTTTTGTTGTTGTTTTGTACTCATTTACTGAAGATGATGAATTTTGCATCATACCTACTGCCGAATTACAATGTAACAATTAACAAGATATGTTTATGAAATGCCTTGTGTTTGTAATCACTTACAATAAAGCATTAATAAAGACTGCAGTTTATTGATGAATTTATATAAACTACAAGGGGGAAGTCCCAGTGCTTTTGGATGGTGATCTCATTTTTAATATGTTACATAATTACTACAATTGAAACCTAATTGACTTTACCAGATAAGTTGGGGTTCAGAGTTACATGCTGGTAGTTACTACCTTCAAACTGTCTTCTTTTTGTAGCTGGGGGGAGGGGGACCTGGGGATCCTACTGCAGCTTTTGTCTTTGCCCCCCTGCAGAGAACTTTGATCCTTGTACCCACAGCTAGAAGCAGAAGCAAATCATTTCTTTCCTCTACCAAATAATAGAAACCACAAAGAAAAGCACTCTCTTCACTTCTGGATGGAATTAGACACCAAATAAGAATTCCCTTTAGCTAAGATCTTTGCTTCATTTAAAACGTAGAATCTTTGTAGAAGTCGGGGTTGGGGGGGCGGGGGGAGTTCACAGATTGTTTGATGTTTCCTTTTTCCCATAAAATCTCCAAAGAAGGGAATCTTACTGCACCTTGGACTTGTCAGAAACATGGACAATAGAAAGAGTTCATTTGCTCTAACATAGTTTATGATGTCACTAGAAATTCTTGATAAAATTGTCAGCATGAGTATGCCATTCAATTAATAAACCATGCTTTATTCATGGTATGTTGTGCAATATGTCAGCATTTCCCCTTTCTTTCCTGTAAATTGTAACTTTTCTGATGATTAGCATTTAAAGTCTTTTCCTGATTAAGGAATTGTCAGCTGAAATCATCAGGGATTTCCCCAGAGCTATTTTGAAAGAAATCTGAAGAATTTAATGTGTTGCTTGGAAATTAAGAAATTTGGAATAGTTCATGTGAATTTAAATGGTGAAATAGAATGAAGAGATGATTGTTTTCTTTGGGAAAAAAAAGATGATAGAGTCACAGGGAATAGTAAAAACGTTAGAAATAAAGTCTAAAACATTTAATAAACGTCAGTGTCTCTGTTCTGTGCTTTTCAAAAGATGTATCTGTTATATTTTTGGAGCTAAACTGAAATAGAAACCAAAAATAAAATTTCAGATGCTTGGAAAGTTTTTTTTTTTTTTTTAATTTGATTTCTTGATTTACTCAGTGAACAGAAACCTTTTTTTTGTTTTGTTTTGTTTTGTTTTAAAGCATAGTTAGGAAACCTTCTGAAGTACCGATCCATGTTGTGTTCATTGTGCCACCAGAACAAGGATGGTGGACCAGGGTAGTAGAAAGTATACTGGACAGGGCAAAAGGCAAGAGAGATCCATTGTAGGTGTAAGGGTTATGTAATGAGCTTTCTGCCCAGCGGCAGGACGCGGTAGGGCAAGTAGGAGATGGCTGGTTGGTGTGATAGAGTGGGGGGTACTGTTAAGAAGAGTGGTCAAGGGAGGCCTCTCTGAAGAAATGACCCTTTGAGCTGAACCAGAAGGAACCAGCAGGGAAGGGCTCAAATACACAGTAAAGAAGACCACATGTGCAAAGACCCTGGGGCTGGAATGAATTGCTGTTCAGGAAACTTGAGCAGGCAGATGTAGCTGGAGCATAAAGCAAGAGTGGTGGGATAGGACCTGAAAGGTAGGAGGGGTCAGCTCTGATAAAAGCCCATTACAGGGAGACAAAAATTAGCATTTGGGTGCATTTTATGAAAGCTTACTACTGTGTTTCAGAATTCTCCCAACTCTAAAAATGGCAGGTGAAAAGCACTTTGAAGAAATAGGGCCTGTATGTCAAGGTTGAGCCAGCTGCAAGCTCCGGATTTGTATTCGGTGACAGATAGGCTGTACTCGATGTTAAAGAGCAGGACCTCACAATTTGCCAGCTAACACTTTTCTTGTTGTCAGCTTGCACATAAACTAAGGAGACTGAGACAAATCCTCAAAATTGGTCATCTTGTGACTGTTGGCCTTCCTCCATCCTCAGCCCCAGCATAGTAGTCTCCTAATGACCCGTATTCCTTCTTGGACAATGTGACCCTGGTAGCAAGTCTGGTGACAAAGGAGGAAAAAACCCCACAACTTTCCTTTCCTTCTCTCAACAGGTAAGAGAAATTGGTTTTGCAGGACAAAATGAAAAATCTAAGGAAGCCCAAATGATAGACCTGAGATCTGGTCTACCAGCTATTACACCGAAATAGTGGCAGAAAGCTGCTCATGCTTTCTTACTGTCATCCTGCAACCACGAAGGCCTCCTGGGCGGCCCTGTGTGACCAACTTCAAGCTACACAGCATTTCCAGGATAGTCATTTAGAATCATGGGAAGTGAAAAAGACAGGCCCTATTAGGGTATTCAAAGGCATGAGGTATTCAAGGACTGGTAATCAAATAGGGGAGCAAACACACCGAGATTTGAATTGCATGTATGTAGAAGATGATTTGTTCATCATAATTTAGCAACATAATTTAGCAACTAGAAGCAAAGTTTTAATGTCTAAGTGGATATTGAAACAGCAGGCTAATTCCTCCCTGCCACTAAAAAGCTTATAGAGATCCCCCCTAAGTCAGTAATGTGCTTTTTTAGGTTTGTAGTTTCTTTTCAAGAAGCCTTGCATTTTTCAACACTCAACCCCTCCCTGACGATAACCAGACCCAGGTGTTGGTTGTCTGCTGGTTATCTTTTTCACATCTCCAGAAGTGGGGCTGTGGTCTGGCAGTAGCTTTCTTCCTTAATAGTAAGTGGTGTGTAGAGAGAGACCTACAGACTTCCATTCAGGCTATCGAGTTCATTCATTGTGCACCATGCCTGAACAGTGTGCCACTGCTAGCAATACCGCAATTAAATAAGATGCTAGGTGGGGTCTAGTGCGGAAATGGGCAGAGCGTGAGGTGTACTGTAATAGCAGAAGTGTAAACAGAGTGTGTGAGGACAGAGAGAGAGCAACTGACTCAAGAGAGGAATCGAGGAGGGGCTCAAAGGAGTAACTAAGCTCGCATTGAACGGTTTAAAGGAAGAAGATATAATTAGGCACAGAGAATCACATGAGCCATGACAGACACAGAAGAATGGCCATGCATAGCTTTTCTAATGTGACTTTTGTCACGTGACCAGACCTTTCTTCTTTCTCCTTTTTGTGTGGTGTGTGTGTGCACACGTGCATGGGCACGTGCATGCATGTGCTGGGAACAGGTGGGAGGAGAGTTACAGAGATGGGTAGGGACAAGTGGAATAAAGTAGGGAGTGGGAAGCTCCACGTATTGCAACAGTAATATATGAGTTTGAGAGTCAGAAATACCTGGACAGCTCTCAGGCAGTTCCGTTCCCTCAGCGCTCATGTCCACATGGACACCATGGGAAAGCTTCTGTCTGGGTTGCTCTGAGGATGAAATGAGGTGTGCTGTAGCAGTCAGGGGCTGGCCTTGGAGTCACCTAGACCTGTGTTCAAATTGCTCTGCCTTCTTGTGATACCTACGTAATTTTGCATGTCCCTGAATCTCCGTTTTCTCACTTATAAAATGGGAATGATACTGTCTTGCTCATGGGCTGTGAGCATTCAATTAGCTCATTCATGAAAGTGCTTATTAGGACAGTGCTGCGTACATGCTAAGCAATAAATGTTAGCTCTTCTCCTCCTCTTTCATCGTCACTGAAGGTTAGTTCCTCCCCCTAAAGAAAAATGACACTTCGTGATTTTAAGTCCCTCAGTAATTTCTTCACTAACTGTGAAGAGAATCCGAGAGAGAACGACCTTTTTTTCACAGTCATGTTTTCCAAGGAGGGATCTTCCATTCAGGCCTCACTGCAACCATTTTCCTTTGCTGGGGAGTAGCCTCATCTTGTCAAATACCAGGTGATGACAAATGCCATCCCCAGGCAAGCACATGAATAGCATACTCTCCTCTTGAATTCTATCTCCTAATTTGAGGTAGTTTGTACACAATTTCCCTACCTTCGAGAGCACATGCTTAGGCTCTCAGTTCAACTGTATATATGTCTAAGCTCAATATTGTGGGGAGCAAACAGCCTAAGGCTCTGCTCTCAAGTGACTAACTCCCTTGTTGGGAAAATAAAACTTAGGCAACAATATGAAGAAAGTATATGACAAGGTACAAAGTCTGTTCTAAGTATGTTTATGGTACTAGCTGTCAGTACACTGGTCATCCAAGGGAGGGAGAATTTGCTGGAGTTTTCAAGGGAGGCTCTAGGCTTTAGGAACCAGCTTATAACCAACCAACATGTCTTAGAATAACCCTTGCTTTTGGTTTCATATCATCCCTCCACCTTCCCAGCAAACCCTAAAGATGAGTCCATTCTGGGAAAAATAAGATCTTGATTTAAAGCCAGTGGTTCCCCCAAAAGATTCCTCTTTTATATCTCTGCTTTCCTTCATGCTTTGAGATTCTTCCATACCAAACTGCTTTCACAAGTAATAATTTATATCTTCCATGTTTTATTAATCAAAGAAAGTTGCCCATCAGAGATCTTGATCAGCATAAGTTACATGAACTCAGTGTAGCAACACTGTTATCTAACTTCAGTCTATATGGAAAAGAAAGAAACTACATTGTCTCACTTTACTAAATATGAATTTAGGATACTAAATTTAGGAAACTCCTATTACTATCATGTACATATGTACTCCAGAAAATATACAAAATCCAAAAGTCACAGAAGTAAAGGTTGATAACTTAGACTACGTACAAAATTTAAAAATTATTCTTGGCAAAAAACAAAACAAAAACACCCTGAGGAAAGTCAAAAAACAAAACTATCAGCTGAACAAGGTGGGGGGAATTGTAATTCATATGATAGAGAGTTAATCTCCCACACAAATTCTTACAAATCAATAGGAAAAACAAAACTATCAGCTGAACAAGGTGGGGGGAATTGTAATTCATATGATAGAGAGTTAATCTCCCACACAAATTCTTACAAATCAATAGGAAAATGAAAAAGCAGTTTTCTAAAAATTCAAAGATCATAAATAGGCAGTTACAGAAAAAGCAGTGCCCATCACCAATAAGCATGTAGCAAGATGTTTAATCAAAACATCTTACAAATGAAAATAAAATGACTTTTTAAACTATCAAAGTGGTAAAGATGTACCCATTTGATGATACTTAGTGTTACAGAATATATGGAGAAGTAGGCATTCTCAAAAACTGTTAGTAGGAGTACTGAACGGTAAAATATTTTTGGAGGGCAATTTGGCAAAATCGTTTGTGCTTAAAATGCACCTATCCTTCAGTCTAACAACGACACCTTAAATAATTTATTCAACAGATAGATCCACATATTGACCAGAAGTATATATGCAGTGATGTTTACTGCAGCATTTTTTTTATCAGCCAAAACTAGAAGCAAGACTTCAGCTTCTGATCAAGATGAAGTAAAAGGGACCACATTTAACTTCCACGTGAAACCTTAAAAAAAAAAAAGGACAAAATGTATGAAACAGTAGTACTCGAGACATTGGACATCGTGCATCAGAAGGCAATGATCTTTGAAGACAGGAAACAAAATGAGCCCCATGATTACTCTAGCTTACTGCCCCAGGCCACAATATATGGTCTCCCTGATTGGAAGAGATGTAGCTAGGAGTCCAGGAAACCAAGATGGCTAGATTAAAATGGAGAGCTGCACAAAGACAGAAATCTGGAGAGCTGAGGAAATCTCCCTGGGGTATTGAGTTGAGTACAGATGAGGGCATTCATGTAAGGAAATGACCCAAGGACAGGGAAAGAGCATTCTAAAGGATTGAGAGAACAGTGCCTGAAACTCACAGAGGGATGGAAATGGTGTTGTGAACAGCCAGAAAGGAAAAAATTTCATAATTAAGGGGTATTAGTTACTAAGTCTTGCCTCAATAGTGGAGAAAAATTAATCAGAGATTAAACACATCTCTGGTCACCCTGAACAAATCTTGAAAGCAAGACCCAAAGGATCAAACTGTTTCCAATTAACTTAACTGCATCCCAGAGCAAAACTCAACAATGTTTACAAGAAGACAAAAATAAACATCACCCCACAATGCTTGGCCTCCAATCAAAAACTACCAGGCAAGCATAGTAGCAGGAAAATACAACCTGTACTTGGGGTGGGGGTGGGGGGAATCAGTCCATTGACACTGAACCCATAATGAGGGAAAAAAATCAATCCATTGAAACTGAACTGAAGAGATCTAAAAATAAGTAAGCAAGGTCATTAAAACAGTTATTATGACTATATTCCATATGTTTAGAAAGCTAGAGGAAAGACTGTCCCTGTTAAGTAGAGACATGGAAGATATATATATATCTGGAGATATATATATTTAAAGACCTAAATTAAAAAGATGAAGCCTGCAATGACTGAGATTGAAAAGAAAAGAAAAGAAAAGAAAAACACATTGGTTGGGATTAGCAACAGCATAGACATTGCAGAAGAAAAGACTAATGAACTGGATGACATTGCAATAAAAAACTATCCACGATGAAATACAAAGAAAAAAAAGGTTAAAAAAAGTGAACAGGGCACTAATGACATGGGACAATTTTAAGGGGTCAAATATATGTGTCACTGAAGTTCCCAAAGAAGAGGAGAGAGAGGGGAAGACTGAAATAATATTTAAAGAAGTAATGGCAGAAAATATCCCAAATTTGATGAAACCTATGAGCCCATTGATCCAAATTCAACAAACCCAAGCACAAGAAACAGGAAGAAAACAACAAGAAAGCATATTCTAATCAAATTGCTTAAAACAAATGATAAAGAGAAAAATCTTAAAAGCAACCAGAAGGGCAAAAGACATGTTACAGACAAAGTAAAAAAAAATGTAAAGATGACAGATATTTTTCATAAAAAATAATGCAAACTAAAACAAAAATAATAATATAAACTAGAAAACAGCAGAGTAAAATCTTTAAAGTACTGAAAGGGGGGAAAAAACTATCAATCTAGGATTGTATATCCAGAAAATATATTATATGGTTTTTTTTTTTTTTAAGATGAGATAAAGAGTTTTTCAGACCTATAAAATGTGAAAGAACTCATCACTTATAAACCTGCATTCCAAGAAACGTTAACGGAAATTCTTCAAGGAGAAAGAAAATGTATAGCTGGATCTACACAAAGAAATAAAGAGCACTATAAATGATAAATAATATAGGTACGTAAGAGGATTTTTTCTGATTATATTACCTCTTTAGATGATCATTGACTTTTTAAAGCAGAAATAATAACAAATTTTATATCACATGTAGAAGAAAAATATATGACATAGCAGAGGCCAGGAGGGGAGAAATGGAAGTATACTATTTTAAATCTCTTATACATGAAGTAGTATATTATCACTTGAATGTAAACTGTGAGACATTAGATGTGTATTGTAATCTAAAGCAATCACCAATACCACAACAAAGGATTATAGTTAATAAGTCCACAAAGAAGAGAAAATGAAATCATAACAAATACTCAGTTAATCCAGAAGTTCAGGCCAAAAGGAAAGGGAAAAAAAGGAATAAAGAACAGATGGGACAAATAAAAAACATAACAAGATGGTAGGTTTGAACCCAACCATATGGTATGCATTAAATGTAAGTGGTCTAAACATAGCAGTTAAAAGATAGAGATTATCAAACTGGATATAAAAACAAGGTCTAACTATTTGCTACCTATAAGAAACCCACTTTAAATGTAAAGACACAAAGAGACTAAAAGTAAAAGAATGGAAGCACATGCTGACACTAATAAAAAAAAAACTGAAATGACAATATTAATCAATTTCAGAACAAATAATATTACCAGCAATAAAGAGGGTAATTTTACAATAATAAAGGGATCAACTCATCCAGAGGATGTACATTGATGTACCTAATAATAAAGTTTCAAAAATCATGAAACAAAAACTAATATAACTGCAAGGAAAAAACAGATCCCTAATTGTAGACAGAGATTTCAACAATTGATAGGCAAGTATTCAGAAAATCAGGATATAGAAAACTTGAATAAAACCATCTCCACTCTTCACCTAATTGACATTTATAGAACTTCCTACCTAATGACAGCAGAATGCTCATTCTTTTCAAATGCATTTACAGGATTTACTTAAAGAGATGGATTTCTGGGCAATAAAGCATTTCTCAGTAAATTTAAAGGATTCAAATAATAGTATGTTCTGACCACAGAGTTCTTTTTTTTTTTTTAAGATTTTATCCATTTATTTGACAGAGAGAGATAGCAAGAGAGAATGAGCAGGGGGGAGGGGCAGAGGGAGAAGCAGACTCCCCGCTGAGCAGGGAGCCCAACTCGGGACTCGATCCCAAGACCCTGGGATCATGACCTGAGCCAAAGGCGGACACTTAACCAGCTGAGCCACCCAGGTGCCCCATGACCACAGACTTCTGATTTCAATTAGAAGTTAATAACAGAAAGATACCTGAAAATTTTCTAAATATTTGGAAACTAAACACTTCTAAATAACCTGTGGTCAAAGAGAAATCAAAGGGGAAATTTAAAAGTATTTTGAAAACTAAATGAAAATGAAAATACAACATATCAAAATGTACGAAGTGCAGCTAAAGCGATGCTTAAAGAGAAATTCATAGCATTAAATACCGGCCCACATTAGAAAAGGAGGAAGTCTCGAATCAGTCACCTCAGCTTCCAGCCTAAGAACTAGAAAAGGAGAGTAAATGAAATCCAGAGTAAGCCGATGAAAGGAGAATTAAAGATTAGATCAGAAATCAGTCAAATAGAAATCAGTATAAAAAGTTAGAAAAAGCCAAAAGCCTTTCAAAGGGCTGCTTGAGAAGATCAACAAATCAAACAAAAAGAAAGATTACACTAATTACCAGTATGAATGAAGTTACATCAGTATAGGTTAAAAGGATCACCAATTAACATTATGAACAACTTTATGCCAATAAAGCCAACAACATAGATGAGGTGGACAAATTCCTTGAAAGGCTCAAACTACCAAAGATCACTTAAGAAGAAATCAATAACCAAAATTGTGCTTTATCTATTAAAGAAACTGAACTGGAGTTAAAAACACTTACACAAAAAAAAACTCCAGGTTCAGATGCCTTCAAAATGAATTCAACCAAATATTAAGGAAGAAATAATACCAATTCAACAAAAACTTTTACAGAAAATTAAAGGGGAGAAAATATTACCCAATGTATCCTATGAAGCCAGTATTACCCTGAAATCAAAACCAAAGTTAATACAAGAAAATTTCAGGCCAATATCCCTCACAAGCATAGATGCAAAAATTGCAAACAAATTTTTAGCAAATAGAATCCAAATATGTATGAAAAAGATAATACATCATGAACAAGTGGGGTTTATTTCAGGCATATAAGATTGATTCAGCATTTGAAAATTGATCAGTGTAATTCATCATATGGATAAACCAAAAGAAAAATCATATGATCATCTCTTAGATGTATAAAAAATATTTGACAAAATGCAATATTGATTCTTTGTAAAAAAATTTTATTAAGTTTTTTAAATTTTAATTCCAATATATTAACATACAGTGTTATATTAGTTTCAGGTGTATAATATATGATTCAACAATTCCATACATCACCCAGTGTTCATCATGACAAATATACTCCTTAATCCCCATCACCTATTTCCCCCATCCCCCCACCCACCTCCCCTCTAGTAACCATCAGTTTGTTCTCTATAGTTAAGAGTCTGTTTCTTGGTTTGTCTCTTTTTTTTTTCATTTGTTTTGTTTCTTAAATTCCACCTATGAGTGAAATCGTATGGTAATTGTCTTTCTCTGACTGACTTATTTCACTTAGCATACCCTCTAGATCCATCCATGTTGTTGCAAATGGCAAGGTTTCATTCTTTTTTATTGCTGAGTAATATTCCATTTTATATATACACCACATCTTCTTAATCTATTCATCTGTCGATGGACACTTGGGCTGCTTCCATAATTTGGCTATTGTAAATAATGCTACAATAAACATAGGGATGCATATATCCTTTCAAATTAGTGTTTTTGTATTTTCTGGGTAAATAACCAGTAGTATGATTACTAGATCATGGGATAGTTCTTTTTTTAATTTTTTACTCCATACTGTTTTCCACAGTGGCTGCACTGGTTTGCATTCCCACCAACAGCGCCTAAGGGTTCCTTTTTCTCCACATCCTCACCAACACTTGTTGTTCCTTGTGTTCTTTATTTTAGCCATTCTGACAGGTATGAGGTGATACTCATTGTAGTTTTGATTTGCATTTCCCTGATGATGGATGATGTTAAGTATCTTTTCATAAGTGTCTCATAGCCATCTGTGTGACTTCTTTGGAGAAATGTCTGTTCATGTCTTCTGCCCATATTTTAATTGGATTATTTCTTTTTTGGTGTTGAGTTGTATACGTTCTTTATATATTTTGGATATTAATCCTTTATCAGATATGTCATTTGCAAATATCTTCTCTCATTCTGTAGGTTGCTTTTTAATTTTGTTGATTGTCTCCTTCGCTTTGCAGAAGCTTTTTATTTTGATGTAGTCCCAATAGTTTATTTTTGCTTTTACTTCCCTTGCCTCAGGAAACATACCTAGAAAAATGTTGTTCTGGCCGATGTCAGAGACCTTACTGCCTGTGCTCTCTTCTAGGATTTTTATGGTTTCAGGTCTCATGTTTAGGTCTCTAGTATTGATTCTTGATAAAAACTCTCAGCAAACTAAGAATAGAAGAGAATTTCTTAAAACTAATAATGGACGTTTATGAAAATCTATAGCTAACATCATACTTAATGGTGAAAACTGAAAGCTTATTCTCTGAGAAAACAAACAAGGGCATCTACTCTCACCACTTCTATTCAGCATTGCACTGAGGATTCTAACAAGTGCAATAAGGCAAGAAAAATCATTAAAAGGATCTAGATTAGAAAGAAAATAGTAAAACTGTCTTTATTTGCAGATTACCTGATCATCTGTGCAAAAGAATCCGATGGAACTTACAAAAAAATGCTACCAGAACTAATAAATGAGTTTAGCAAATTTGCAGGATACAAAATCAATAAAAATCAATTCTTTTTTCATACCAGCAACAAACCATGAGAAATTGAAAATTTTCAATGCCATTCATAATACCAAAAAACATGAGATACCTACAAATATATCTGACAAAAGATGTACAAGAAGTGCATGAAGTGCAAGATGTGCAAGAAGTTTAAACACTACAAAATATTGCCGAGAGAAATCAAAGAATGGAGAGAGATACCATGGACTACTTGATATACTTAAGATGTTATTTCTCACAGAATTGATCTGTTGATTCCTGTGACGCCAATGAACCTCCCAACAAGTTGTTGTTGTTGTTTTTTAATGTGGATACTAACAAGCTTATTCTGTAATTCATATGGAAATGCAAAGGACCTAGAACAGCCAAAATAACTTTGAAGAAGGACAAAGTTAGAGAATGTACTCTACCTAACTTTCAGACTTGTAAAGCTATAGTAAGCAAGTCAACATAGTAGGATAGACATGGTTAAACAGGTTAATGGAACAGGAAAGAGTCTAGAAATAGATCCTTACATAGGCAGCCAATTAATTTTCCACAAAAGTGCAAAGGCAGTTCTGTGCTTCTCCACAAACATGCAAAAACAATTGAGTGGCGAATTGTTTTCAACAAATGGTCCTGTAGCAATTGGCTATCCGTATATTTAAAAAACAAACTTGATCCACATTTCACTCCATCTGTAAAAATTAACTCAAAAGGGGTCAGAGATCTAAATATAAAACCTAAAACCTTGGAGACGTTCTGGAAGAAAACAGGAGGAACTGTGACATTGGTTTAGGCAAAGATTTCTTAGATATAGCATAAAGAAGCAATCCATGAAAAAAAAATGGTTAGACTTTATCAAAAATTAAGAACTTCTGCTTTTTAAAAGATACTCTTAGCAGAATGAGAAGACCAGTGATAGACTGGAATATGTTTTTTGCAAATCACAAATCTAATAAAGAACTTGTATCCAGAATGCAAAAAGAACTCTTAAAGCTCCATAGTAAGAGAATAACCCAGTAAAAATAGGGAGAAAAAAAGATATTGAAATGGGCCAAAAAGAACAGAAACAGGTGACAAATAAGCACAAGTGAAGATTCTCAACCTCTTCAGTTATTTAGGAAATGCAGATTAAAACCATAATGAGATACCACTATACACACCTATTAGAATGGCTAAAATTTAAAACAAAACAAGCCCGACTGACCATACCAGGTGGTGGCAGGGATATGGAGTAGCTCATTCTCCATCCCAGCTGTTAGGAATGTCAAAGGATACAACTTCAGAAAGCTAGTTCAACGGTTTCTTTAAAAATTAAACATCTACTTACCACATGACCCATGCCTCCCATTCCTAGGCATTACACAAAAGCATTGGAAGCATATGTCCAAAAAGAACTTCTACTGCACAGATGTTCCTAGCAGCTTTATTTATAATCGTTCAAAGCTGGAAACAATCCAGATGTCCATCAACTGATGAATAGATAGACACTCTATCCATAGAGTATCATACTATGTAGAAAAAGCAGGAACAAAACTGTTGATACCTACAGCAAGGACACTGACCAAAAAAAAAAAAAAAAAAGCCACGTAAGATGTAAATCTTTATATAAAATTCTTTACATGCACATTGACCTAAAGTGGCAGAAAACAGATCAGTTGTTGGCCTGGGGGCGGGGCAGGAGAGCAAGAAGGTGTAGAAGGGAAGGATTACCCAGGGCACATGGAAGCTTCTGGGATGATTGATATGCTCACTATCTTAATTGTGCTGATGGTCTCATGGATGCATACACACATCAAATTAATCAGATTATGCACTTGAAATGTTAGTTCATTGTAGGTCAGTTATACCTCCATAAAATAGGGGTCAGAAAGCTACTTAAAGGTTCATTATTAGGGGATTAATTAAATGAATTCTGGATGCCTATAAAACAGATTAAGCAGCTATTTTAAAAAATGAAGCCAACCTGTATATGCCAACATGAAATGATCCCCCAGATATATTATTAGATGTGAAAAGCAAGGTGCAAAACAATATATATTAACATGTGATCCCTTTTTGAGTAAAAAATAGGCATTATGTATGTGTGTATGTATGTGCGTGTACATATGTGATGTTTAATATGTATATAGTATGTATATACAAATACATGCACTTATATGTGTGTATATACTGTGTATGTGTGCGTGTGTGTGTGCGTGTGCGCGCGCGTGTGTGTGCGCGTGTGTGCATGCGTGTGTGCGCGCGTGCGTGCGTGTGTGTATGTGTGCGTGTGCGTGTGCGCGCGCGTGCGTGTGTGTGCGTGCGTGTGCGTGCGTGTGTGTGTGCGCGCGTGTGTCTGTGTGTGTTTGTGTGTGTGTGTGTGTGTGTGTGTGCAGAGGATTTCTTGAAACATACACAAGAACCTAACAGTAATTTCTGAGGGTTGGGATTGTGGGTTTGTGGACAAGGGAGCAAGGCTTTTACTTCTCATTTTATTCACTTCTTTTGAATTTTTTTAACCATATATGTGCACAGTTCTTTTTTTAAGTTTAAAAAGAAAATTCTGGGGCGCCTGGGTGGCTCAGTTGGTTGAGCGTCTGCCTTCCACTCAGGTCATGATCTCAGGGTCCTGGGATGGAGCCCCACGTGGGGCTCCTTGCTCAGCAGGGAGCCTGCTTCTCCCTCTGCCTGCTGCTCCCCCTGCTCATGCTTGCTCTCTCCCTCTCTCTCTCTCTTTCTGTGTCAAATAAATAAATAAAATCTTTTTTAAAATCTGGTTTTATTTTTTTTAATAGAATTCTTTTTTTTTTTAAGATTTTATTTATTTGAGAGAGAGAATGAGATAGAGAGAGAGAGCATGAGAGGGGGGAGGGTCAGAGGGAGAAGCAGACTGCCTGCTGAGCAGGGAGCCCAATGCGGGACTCCATCCCAGGACTCCAGGATCGTGACCTGAGCCGAAGGCAGTCACTTAAACAAATGAGCCACCCAGGCGCCCCTAAAAAATTTGGTTTTAAAAAGATACAGAGAGAGAAAGAAAGAGAAGGAAAGACAAAAAGAAAAGTTGGGAATTGTCCACTGAAACATAATTGCCGATTGAAAGATAGAATAGAATTGAAATAATCTGGTTTGTTCTTCATTCTTTTCAATCATTATAGAATGTCATCTTGTGGGGAGATTTTAAAGATTGTTCTGGGTTAAGAAATTGAATTTATGGGGTGCCTGGGTGGCTCAGTCGTTAAGCGTCTGCCTTCGGCTCAGGTCATGATCCCAGGGTCCTGGGATCGAGCCGCGCATTGGGCTCCCTGCTCAGCAAGAAGCCCGCTTCTCCCTCTCCCACTCCCCCTGCTTGTGTTCCCTCTCTCGCTGTGTTTCTCTCTGTCAAATAAATAAATAAAATCTTTAAAAAAAAAAAGAAATTGGATTTATGCATTTGTCCCAAATAACAAGAATATTTTATGCCTCACTTCTTGATCAGATTGAAGTAAGAGCATTATTTTTCAAAAGGCCTTACAAATTGAGCTAAAAATCAAAGTTTTCCTAGTATATGAGAGCTACCACCATATTACAAGACAACAGGCACAGAACTAAGGAGGTGAGAAGTATTTTTCATACAAGTATTGGGCACAGAATGTAAAGAAATAAAAGGTGTTGAAAGTAAGATTTCTTTGGGAGTATTATAGACTTGAACATGTGACCTGTAGGACCCCATTTCTCCAATATGGTATGCGTGACCACAAAATATTTGTCTGTAATTATTGGAGGATTTAAAGGCAAAACCATAGTAGGTATCTAATTATCATAGAGATTATCATGAATGGATTTGCAAAGATTCTCAACATCTCTAAGTGGGTCTGAGTGGATTGATGCGTAGATAATCTGGGACTCTTGAGTCTTCTGAGATTAGTATGTATTAAAGAGCTCCTCCTTAATGAAAGATCGCCATATTCAAGAACTAGCATAGTTGTGGGTGAGGTTTTCCAGCACAAGGAAAAACATTTCTTAAAACTGTTTGCTTTAGGGGGACTAACTTTGAAGGAAACAGCACCGGCCATTTTTCCAAGTTGGATAGTGACTTTTAAGAGTCAGAAGTCACTCATATTTTTAATTATCACGTTGAAACTGTCAGAATCATGTCTGCAAGCAGCATACACTAAACCTGGCTGTAGGAACCTTCAGGATGTCTTTAGAAGAGATGCCTAAGTCATTTACAAGATCATGCATTAGTGCAAGGTGAAGTAGAGCTAAGTATAATCAGTATCCCCCATTTAAGGATGAATTTCCATGCCTGTCACATCCGCTTCTGGTGAAAACAAGTGTGTATAAAGGCATGTGCAGAGCTCTGGGCATGTAAATGACTGAGCATCTTGAGGCCCGGGCGGGGCTGGGTTTGGTGCCAGGCACCAGGAGTATCTCAATAGGCATTTTCAATGGAGAAAATGTATATGCTGAGCCCTGCTGGTTTGGGAACCTGATTCCCTGCAAGCCAGAGGTGGGTGATGAGTAGTTCTCTTGTGAGAGCCCAACTCAGGGATTTTCAAAATGTGGTCTTGAGGATCCTCCATATGATTCAGAGGCTGGTGCACAAAATCCCAACCTCACTGTTTGGTTTCTAGCATGGATCAGTGATAGGATATCCATCCCCAGTGCTTCATCAGAAACCGTGTCAGCCTGTCCATCAATTCCAGCCGGCTGGCTTTCCGTTTTCTGGTGTTTTCCTTTTTTCCTTTTTCGTGGCTGGGTGTTATCATCGTAAAATGTTAGGGCTAGAAATAATATCTCAGGTCAGCTCGCCCCAACCTCTCATAGATGAGGAAACGTCTGGTGGCGGCCTCAGTAGCACCCAGAGTCAGATCTCCTGACCCATGCTCAGCACCTTCTCGAATGCCCATGCCACTCTTGTCCCCTCAAACAGTCTGCAGACCAAAGACGCGCGAGGAGCATTGTCCAAACGCACCCAAGACTGAGCTGTGTGTTTAGATCCAGAGAAAACCACTCTTGGATCCTGTTGCAGTGACATCAGGGCGGGCCTCATACCTCAGTGACAACCCCCACCTAGGAGAGCAAGGCCAGCCTGACCTCAGTCCACAACGGGGCCCCCTCTCATTATAGGTTAGGACAGTAATTAAGGTGTTCTTGGACATATGTAAAAACGTGACGCGGCCCTGCTGTCACATCCCCTGGCTCACTCAGTGTGGGGGTGACAACAGCTTTGCTGCAGGAGCCATGTCCCCTGCAGGAGTAGGGCTGACCACATCAGCTTGGCTCTTCCTTCAAAGCCGCCACAAAACCTTTGATTTGCCATTGTTTTTTTGATATCCTGTTTCCTTTCTTTTTAGTTAATAAGAACATTTCCTTTTGAACAAATACTGTGCTTTGTTTACATTTGGGGTTAGGTGTTCATGTTGATTTTTACGTGGATCCACATCTGCCCTTGATTATAGACAACTCACTGCCAGATGATCTTATTGGCCAGCAACACACCTCTGGCTTGTCCTGATACCCCTGCACAAACTTCGGGAGTCTGGAGGCCCTTCTTCATCTTCTGGTCCCCTCACAGTACAGAGTAGTAAGGAGGATGCCCTCTGGGACCATACTTATGAGCTGTGTGACGTTGGGTAAACTTACCTCTCTGTGCCTGTTTCTTTGTCTGTAAAAAATGGGTATAATATTGATAACCTGCTTCATAGAGCTGTAGTGAGACACATTGTTAATTGCATTAATCCACTTAGCACAGGGTCTGGAAACATAGTGAGCACTCACTAAAATGATGGGTAACTGTGGTCCCCATGGCAGGGATATTAGTAAAAAGAGTGGTTGTTACTGGTTTTGTTACTGCTGCTTCGGTCCACGCCTGTCCCAAAGAACCACCACTACCAAGAACCTTTGACCTCGGGGCCTGTGAGGTTGGGGATTAGAGCCTAAAGTGGGGGAGGGATGATGACCTAGGAAGGGGAAGAAAAGGGCAGCTTTAAGTGTTCAGGGCATGTGGCTTTCCGAGTGATGGAAATAAAGCTTCCCCAATGAGAGGGGAAACAGAACTAGCTTCTGACCCACTATGAAGAAGTGTGGAACTCGATCATCATCCAACCTCAAGGAGGAAGGCGAGCCTCAGAGAAACACAGATCTACTCTAAAGGTTTGAGGAATTCGTGAGTAGAATGGTGAACTTGCACCCAAAAGGCTCTAGATTCAATGCCATATCTAGTGATTCATTCCTGAAGCCTTGAGTGCATAGCAGGTGCTAAAGAAAACAGAATGTAGATCTAACCCTTTAGAGTTGCCCGTCCCTCCAAGAAGGGACTGTTGGCGTGGGAACATGTGAGTCTCAGATTTGGATGTGCGGTGGGCATGCTGACACTGGGTCCAGCGAGCCGTGGCCTCACCCCTTCCCAGGGCCCATCTGCCAAAAGCACAGTTTGTGCTGGGTGACCCCAGGCTCTTTTCAGGTTTCATGTGATACTGAGTCCACTCAAAGAGAAAGCCAAGCCTTGTTCCCTTCATGCATCAGGTTTTTGTGTTTGTACACACACTCTGAAGGAGGTGGTAAATGTCATCTATGAAGGAGAAAGGTTTCAGGGCGCCTGGCTGGCTCAGCCAGTGGAGTCTATGACTCTTGATTGCAGGGTTGTGAGTTCCAGCCCCATGTTGGGTGTAAGAGTACTTTAAAAAAAATAATAAAATATTTAGAAAGAAAGAAAGAAAGAAAAAGAAAGAAAGAAAGAGGAAAAGGAAGGAAGGAAAGAAGGAAGGAAGGAAGGAAGGGAGGAAGGAAGGAAGGACAGACGAAGGAAAGGTTTCTCACACTTCTGAACAAGTTATTAGATTTCTCTGTTTCCTCACCTATAAAGCAGTTATCAGTCCCCAGGGCCCTCCCTCTGGGGGGTGCCCATGAACATCAGATAGTAAACAGATTGTAAAACACTGTGTAAATGTCAAGTGCTGTGTCATAGCAAAGAGTAACCTCAGGTGAGGTAGGAAAATTCAGCATGCGACCAATGAGAACTGTAAATTCTCTACTTCCTAAAGTTTAAAAAAATACATATTTTCTTTACTTTTTAACAGAAAACAACTGAGCTCCTATTATATACTTTTTTAAAAGAAGATTTTATTTATTTATTAGAGAGAGAGAGGGAGAGAGTACGAGCAGGGGGAGGCACAGAGGGAGAGGGACAAGCAGACTCCCCGCTCAGTGGGGAGCCCAACACGGGACTCAATCCCAGGACCCTGCGATCATGACCCGAGCCGAAGGCAGACGCTTAACCGACTGAGCCACCCAGGAGCCCCTTAATTAATGCTTTATAATAGCACAGTCTCAGGACTCCCTTCAAAATCAGATCACAATATAAGAAGGCACTTCACTGTTTGGGAACTCAAATTGCCTTGTGAGGAATCTAAGACAAGCTTACAGTATTTCAAATTCCAATCAACAGCACAGTTGCAGTAGATAGGATGGCCCACTATTTGCAATCATAAATGTATTTGCAGGGGTAAAATTCAGAAAGTTCAGGGGCACCTGGGTGGCTCAGTCGGTTAAGCGTCTGACTCTTGGTTTCAGCTCAGGTCATGATCTCGGGGTCCTGGGATCGAGCCCCACATCAGGCCCTACGCTGAGTGGGGGAGTCTGCTTGTGGACTCTCCCTCTCCCTCTGCCCCTCCCCCTGCTCACACTCTTTCTCTCTATCTCTAAAATAAATAAATGAATAAATGAATAAATAAATCTTTTTTTAAAATTTCGGGAAGTTCAGAGAACAGTGGATGAAGTGTGGTCTCCAGGGTGCTTCTTGTAAGCTTCAGTCAGTACAGCCTTTGCTAAAGGGCAAGCAAGAGTTCCATATTCATTTGTTTGGTACCTTTCTCTAAGGAGATCAGAGCTGCTTTGTGGACATAATCTGTGTAATCTCACAGCATTCCCGCCTTGTAAGTAGCTCCTATCATCCTCACTCTGCTGATATGGAACCCACAGCCAGATAGGAAAACTGACTTTTCAAGGGCACATACACAGCAAACCAACATCAAGAATGGGAGTTGGATTCCAGTTTTCTGGGTTATATTTGCCCAAATTCCCCTAAGTAGAGCAAATCTGAGAATTCTGTAAAGGACATGCTTGTGCCCCCAATTCACAGATTCCTCCAAAACTGGCAGACTTGCTGAGCTTTGCTATTCATTGTTAGATTTTCTAGAGATTTTGACCATAGGTGCATTCGCTATGAAGGTCATGTTTGTAGTACCACATGGTTTCTGGAGTCAAATATACCTGGGTTTGTCTAGCTTCAGTTTTCAATAAGATGTGAAAATTAGTACTTGCAACAGAGTTGTGTCAGAGAGAGCTTTCAACGGGTAAGAGCTCTCACGTTACACAGCAAACAGGTCCTTAGGTTAGTTCTTCTCTTGTTCATAGGACTTTAACTGACTCTTTAAGCTTGAGTCAAGCAAAGCCAGGTATATTACAGGTTTTCTTTTTAAAAGAAGCTTTGTCTATTGCTATTGCAAGCCTAGTGCCTTTGTCCCTCCCTCTTTGCTGCTCCCTGTTTAGTTATAAGAAGCTTGGGGGGAGTTCCCGCCCTTGAGCTTAGCTTTCTGTCAAAACAAGATTACCTCTTTCTTGCTCTGTGAGTCTTATGAACCAACCTTTGATTTCAAAATTCTTTGAGTTCTCATGAATGTGGGAAGCTACCGTGCAATATGCTTGGGAATAGTCCAGTTTGGGTTCTTCTCAAGAGAGAGCGAAGGATAAGATGACCTAATGGGTTTTGGAACTGGGGAGAGACAAAGTTGTCTGAGTGGAACCCTGAACTGGGACTCCAGGGTCGGGCACTTATTGCTCCCTTTGTTCCCATATTGGGGGCTGGGGGTGGGGTGCATATACAGAAAGGAGAGTCCTGGCCCCACTCCAGACTTACAGAAGAGTCTCAAAAAAAACAAAAAACAAAAAAAAAAAACACAGAATCTTCAAGAGCGGACCCGAGAATGCAGATTTGTTTCTAATATAGTTTTCCTGGTGGTGCTGACCCCTGCCAGGCTTGGGAACCACTGCCCAAGGCCATTTTCCAGATGAGGGAAATGAGGCCTGAGAAGGCCCTCCTCCAAAATCATAAACGTGGTTCATGGCAGAGCCTGGCCTGGGACTCAGATCTCCCTTGCTGCTACTCCCTGTCACCCCTTGGTTTTTTTCCACTATGCCCTCAGGCCCCCGGGTCCACTGTTGACTCAGGATGAAGCTGTCTATGTCTGTACTTTTTCATCTGTATTCTAGAGATAAAAACTCCTGACCTTAAAGGGCCATTGTGAGGTTACATTAGTTAAAGGGTGTTCCGTTCACTTCGTTCTTGAGAGTCTGTTCTTCAGACAACTGAAAGGGTGCGAAATTAAGCCATTTTGCAGAGAGCTCTGAGTCATCCGTGGCAGCTGTCTGTGCCTCACTGGAGGTGCTCTGATCTTTGTCATCAAAATGCATGCGTTAAGTTCTGCCTCTAGCACAGAGCTCCGGCCTGTGCTGAGTTACCCAGAGAATGGTCTCTGCCCTTGAGAACAGCCAGCTGCGGGTAAGGGCCCTAGAAGTTATTCACGCAGCAACAGAACAACCCTGAGGGGCGGAGGAGACCGGGCATCCAGGCTTCTGGGCATCCCACATTCAGAGAATCTCGCCTTCCAGCCTAGATAAGGAGCTTGGTGATACCCAGTCGGCCTCCCTGGCTTGGAGAAGTTGAAGGGCTTTGGCCCTGCTCGCAGAGCACGTTGGGAGCCGGTTGCCTGATCCGGCCAGAGTTCTTCCTCCCTCTCCCCAGGCTGGGGTGGAATTGTTTCTCTCAAAGGTCGGAATCTAACGGCGTCCATTATATTGAATCAGGAAAGGCTTTACTGGGGAGTTCGCATTTCAAAGACATCTTGAGATGAGGCCGTTGGAGGTCAGGATTTGGCCCAAAGGGGCTATGAAGTATCTTAAAGCAACCTAGAAGGAAGTCTTGAAGCAGTGGCTGAGGTTCCTGGTCAGGGTTTGTCCTGCAGAGGGAAGTCAGGATGGGATTCCAAAAGGGAGGCCAACCCTTAGAAATGCCCGCCCGTGAAAGGCCTGGGAAGGGGCTTGATGGAGGGACTGGCTGGTAGGTGGGAGCTCTGGAGGGTGAAGAAAACACTTCGCCCCCATTTCTCGACAGCTACCATGTGCCAAGCCCTGTGGTTAGCTTTCTGCCTAAAACATTTTTATCCTCTGAGCAGCCCTACCAGGCAGGTGTTGTTTTCCCATTTGTGGATGAGGGAACACACTTGGGAAAATTAGGTAACAGAGAGGCACTGAGGGAGGTAAGATTTAAACCCGTATTGTCTCCCTCCGTGAGGCCTCTCTGAGACTACTGGGAGGAAAGTTCTAGATAGCCAGCCAGGAGGCAACTAACATTTTCCCTTTTTGTCTCTAAACAAAGAAAGGAGCAAAATGAGGAATATTTCACAGGCCAGGGGCTGGGGAGGAAGTTGGGGGCGGGGGGGAGCGCAAGCTCTGGCAGTCATCCAAATTATGCTCAAAAAAGGACAAGTGGAAAATGACTAGCGATTGCTTATTTGGCAGATCATTGACATGGTGACGTGACCCAGTGAGAATGAAAAGAGGAAGGCTCACAGAAGAAAGATAAGCATGTGCCATATATAAAAAGAGTTACTGATGATTGAGGGTGTTTAAGATTGAGAACCAGGTATTGCTCCACCAAAGGGGAAAGTTCAAAGTAGGTAGGTAGCTTGATGTGTCATCTAAACAACTGTGGTGGCACTGGGGGAGATAGGTCCTCAGGGAACATCATTTATGGCTCTGTGTGGGCTAAGACACTCTAGCAAGGAAGTGAATAGCCAGGACTAGGAAAATGACCCACTGGGCGAGGTCATATATTATCACACAGCACCTGGTAATGCAGGAAGACAAAAGTTAAGTCCGGCAGGACCCCAATGCCAGCAGGAATGGGTCATTGAAGTGGTTTTGAAGAAGATATGAAAGACAGAGTTGAAGCAGAAGGTAAAAGCAGACACATCCAGTATCTTAGAATACAAGGGAAGGGGAGAGGGGGGCAGGGAAAGGGGCCATTATGTGCTGAGTACATTAAATAATCCATGACTCAATTAAATTAAACTAGGCACTCAGTTAAATACTCAGTCCTTACAACAGTCCCATTTTACAGATGAGGAAACGAAAGCTCAGGGATCTTGGTGGTGACTCGCCTAAGGTCAGACAGCTGGGGGCGGCGGAGGCAGGATTCCCCTCGCTGTGACTCTGAGCCCCCCGCCCCTCTGCACTGCACATTGCCTCAGTCAGAAACAGGGCACGGGGCACGGGGCAGAGGGGAGCACTGGTCATGTGCAGAGTCAGAAGCAGTGGAAGGCTGGTGAGGATCAGAAGGGACTCAGAGCCGTGAGGAGGCCACTGGTGGTCTTGTGGAGTGAAACAGGAAATGGGAGAAGCAGACCGCAAGGAAATTCACATGGTCAGTAACACAGTTTCATTTGCCATGGGTGGCATTTTACTGTCTGCAACACGGAGGATTAAATATTAGCTGCATGCAGGTCGCTCTTCTGGGGAATGTGAGTTCCTTGTTTGAAAATTCTTTGTAAGACTAGGTTGGGCTTCCAGGTTGGTGCATCTTTAAATAATGGTTCCCAGAAAAACACTGGCTCCAGTGTGTGGTTTTTCATATTTTTCAGCTGTTGGTCCTGTTGGGCAACATAGACATTTACACCAGCAAGTCACCTGGAAGCTAAGGGAATCCTCTGCCCCAGCTAATACCATGGTCTGGCCATCTACAAAGAGTAATAATGTCCCCAGCTCTGATCTTACCCTTTTCAATGACTGATGGTCTACTTAATATTTGTGAGATGATGAGTTTGCATGAATTGCAACTAATTCCTAGGAGCCTTTGAGAAAATAATTATAATTTGGAAAAATGGGGTTAGTCTATATGAGGGTTTTGCAATAATGAGGAACGAAAAGAAGAATGGGCAAATGTTTTTGCTTTAAAGGTAAGAGTCCATGGCTCAGTAAGAAGTCTGCTTCATCTCACTGGGAAAACATATTCCAGCCACCAATTTAATTTCTGTTACTGTTGCTGACTTGCAACCCTCCTCCTCCTCTAAGTATATGACAGGTCTGAACATAATTCTTCTTTGTAGTCCATTGACTCTTGTAAAATAATGCTGTGATTATAAGGTTTCCTGAATACAATTTTCAAAATGTAAGTAATAACCACATTGCACCTACCTGCTGTACTTGGGTGACCATTTCTGTTGCTCAATTTATACTTAATATTGGTCATAGTGAAGCATGTTTTCATCACTTAAAATCCAAATTGTATTTGCTAGGTTATTAATGGCCACTTATTTCTGTAACATAAGTCAGGATGTTGTGCAAGTTTGGTTTGCAAATAGATTGACTCTTGAAAGCAACAAGTTAACCTTGAGATCAGTGTGAGGAGTCACTTGAGTTGGCCACCTAAGTATTCAATGAAACCCTTTTTTGTTTTTTTAAACATAGTCTGATTCCTCTCTGGGTAAAATTCTGAATAAAGGATTGAAAACGGATAGGTTTTTGAGACTGCAGACTCTACCCTCTCCCTCCTATTCTCATCCCTTTATTTTTCAGGTAGTAGAGAGAACAAGGTCAAAAACAATACATAAGTGGCACAACCTCCCGGGTCACATAGCTGATTGGTGGCAGAGCTGGGAACTGCCAGTCATTCCCATGCACTTTCCACCAAACTACTGTTTTCTTGTGATTGGCAAACAGTTGACTTAGAGGCATTGTGTTTTTCTACCCTAGATGTTTGTTGAAAAAAAGAAAATTTGCCTATAATATAAAAGCTCTTGAAAATACTTCTTATACAATCAGATCAACAGAACACAAAAGTTTCTTCCTGCCAGATTTCCTAAAGTCCCCTTTGCTTGACTTTTCCTCTCACTTTTCCTCTGAAAAGCCATGTTCCCTTTGCACGTAGGAATAAGGAATCTTACTTGTTCTGACAGCAATGTGCAAATATCTATTGCATCAAAATTCCCAAGCAGAGTAAAAAAACCGATGGTCCTTTTCTGAATTTCATTAGCAATGGCAGCGAACATTCCATCAGAGTCTCAGAAGCAATACAGAAAAGAAAGAAAAATCAAGTTAGCAATTATATAGTTAATATTGTACAAGATGAAAGCCTGCATTATAAAACCCTGAGTGTTGTAAACTCTACTTTTAAATCTGCCTGCGGGCTATCTGTCCTTTCAAAATACAGTGTCTGTTGTCAGTAGTAGAATTTTAATAAGTGAAATGTGTTACAGGAGTAATAGAGTATGTATGGTGAAATTGAATGTTTATGGAAAAGTTTTTTTTGGTAAGGATTCGATCAGGCCATCCCAGTGCTTAAGACATCTTAGGATTTGAAATCAGACCAAAGGTTTTTAAAGGATTCTCTGAAAATGTATTTATAGCTCTAGCCCTGAATTTATAGTTGACATGAAGGGCAAGGATGAGCAGACAAACTGGGGAGGGCACAGAGCGTCACCAGATACGACTTACCCTAAGCTCTTATTAAAAATGTTACATGTTTGTAATTCACATAACGGAGAGGATGAATTTCCAAAAGTGCCCTGACACCTTGCTGCTGCAGAAGGGTCACTGGGCACTGCTTCGCAGTCCCTGTGTCATTCAGGTCTGCGTGTGTCCCGTCCACTCCGAGCTTCCTCTCCCCCAGCGTTCCTCAGTCACACAGAATACTGGGAACATACCAAGTAATATCAGAACACCTGACTTTAAAATGCTTTTCTTGCTTAATTTGTTCTAACGTGCGTGCCAGGGTATATCTGTCCCTGTGATCGGAGTCACTGAGAAGAACAGAGAGGCAAGCACGCTTTCTCTCACACTTTGGCCTTTGCTCATCTTACCTCCTTTTCCTTCAGGATTCCTCTCAGCGCCACTGTCGCCCCCTGCAGTCCCGTGTGGAAGCCCCCCCTGGGCTCCCGTGGCCCCCCCATGCTCACAGCCATGCTGTGGGGCAGCACACTAGGCTGTGGGCATGTGTTTACTTGTCTGTTTCAGCCCCCGGACTTCCTATCCTCTGGGCCTAGGAAATCTCGAGCTTGGCAGACATTTACCAGATGAAAGTTGCATGAATCACACCTTGGGCTCCTAAATGAGGAAGAGAAAAGACATTTTCTTTACGTTTTACTCCTGACCCTAAGCCTCCAGTACTGTAGTCTCCAGGTTTCAGCTATCGCAACTGTACTGAGAATGCTACTCGATGTCATTATGAAACTGGGTTCAACTTTGAAAGCTAATGCTCTTTACCGGCTCCTGAGAGTGATTAGGTTTAATTGCCGTCTTGGTATCAATTCTGAAAAATACAGTAACTGAATTTGTTCTGGAAAGTAGGAGAAACAAGCCCTATTTTTAGTATTCCTTTGTAGTTAGGTCTCTGTAAATCTGTTGTAAATTGAAGCATGTTTGACTGTATTCCATTCTTCTTACTTGTTCTCACTTTGCCAGTTTTGATCTCCTTAGATGTTGAATCATATTTCTGGAATGAAATAGTCATAGGCTCTTTTATCATTTGCTACTTTACTATTTAATTTAGAATAGAGAACAAAGTGATAAAATTAGATACAGAGGCCTCTGTGTGTCATCAAGTAACCTAGTCTGCTTTTGGTAGCAAAAATAAAATTCCCTCTAAATTATTTCTAGCTCGTTTTGAACCAACTTTGTTAAGCTGAATGGCCTCCGGTCTGTGTGAAGAGTACGGGAAACTCACCTCTCCCTCAGTGGGCCCAAGAAAGTTTTTCCTGACAATTAACATTTTCCTTTCCTTAATTTCATTCCATTGCTCCTCATTATGACCCCTATAATTAGTGTGCTTATTACCTCCCCTACGTAATTTCTCTGCCTCCTTGATGTTCTCCCTTCATGTGTCTGAGGCTGCCTCCTTTACTCGCTCTTGAATCCCCTGCTCCCTTTACCCTGGAGGGCCTCATGGTCAAGGGTGTCAGAGTGAGAGAGAGGCTTCTCCAGTCACCCAACCAGTAGCCCCACCATGTTTTTCTTTTGTCTTAAGAGACCTTTTTTAGCAAAGGAAGAGAATTGTAGTCAGGGCAATGGAAGAGCTGTAAGATAACCTTGTCCTGCGATGTTGGGGGATATGGACCACTCTTTGGTGCTCTCTCGCCACTCACCCCCAATCTAGATTAGACCCCCGCTCCTAGCTGGAGAGTGTGGCTTTAAGCCCACAGCATAGTCCTCAGCTCAGAAAGGGAGTTGTTTGAGATCTTTATATTTTTCTGTTGAGTTTGTAAAGCAGGTCCCGAGGAGCCTTCATTTCTCCTCTTGTTCTCTTTCCTTACTTCCTTTGTCTTGTCCCTGCTGACCACTCTCTTCTTTTACTCACATTAATGGGATCTTCTGGAGCTTATGAATGGATGTGGACTATACACTAGAGTGCAGAGACTTGACTCCCCCTGGGCTTTGAAAATGAAAACCAAGATCATCCAGTCACCCTGCTTTGTGCTTTCAGAAACTATCTCCTTACCCAAGATGTTTCTGTTACTGCTTTGATGCATTTAGGTTTTTTCCTCTAATGAGGGCAAAGCATTTTATCTCCTCTTCCCGTGTCCTAACGAAATAGACACGAAGAGTGGCAGCCTCCAGGAAATTTAACACCTATCCCTCAATTTATGGCAGAGCCAAGTGGTACTTATATCTGGGCTTGACCCACCCTCCTGAAGTCCACGCCTTACAGAACTCTTCTCTGGGTTGTGCATTGAAGCCCTTCTCTGCAAAAGAGCTAGGCAAGGAACAGAACAATTTTTGAGCCACCAGGGACCCCTTAAGATGGAACTCCATGTCCTGACCCTGAGCCCCTACCATGCACCATGCACTAGGGATACAGAGATGAACAGAAGCGGTCCCTGGTTTTGAGTTGCGGGAGACGGTGACATAAACAGATAATTACCTATGATGTGTTAAGTGTCCAGGGTGGGGGTGGGGGTGGGGTCCCTGAGTGGGAAGGTTCCCCAAAGGAAGGCATTCACTCTCCTGAGCCGCTCCTCAGTTCTCTGTGTTCCTGTGTGGCCCGGCCTAGACTCATGGACACCACAGGTGCTCTGAATGCTGCTTCTTCCTCCCTCTCCGGCTCCCTCTTGCCACCTGCCCTGCAGTATATGAGCTCTCAGTGAGAAAGAAAGTCTGTCCCTCTTGACACTGTGGGTGTGGGTAAGGAAAAGGGTCAATGTTCCATGCTAAGCATATCATCAAGCGCTACGAATGTCATGAAGGAGGAAGTTTTAAAAATGTGATTTCTTCATGTTTACAAAATGAACAAATGACTCAGATCTATTGTACACATTCACAAGAGCTATGTCCTAAGCTGATCCCGATTTTGAAGTCATGTCTTCCTTTGCATGCGGGGAAGGTTTGCAAGAGGGTCGAAAGTGAAGGGCGGGGGGGGCGGGGGCGGGGGGGTGCGTGGGGAGAGGAAGGAAGGCTTATAGACCAGGACTTGGTGCTAGGGTATGTAAGTGGAGGTGCCTTTCCATGGGCTCTGTGGTATTGAAGATTTCCCACATCCCTTAGCTCCTTCCTTCCTGTCTGTCTGCTTCTCCCCCTTTCCTCCCTCCTCCCTCCGTTCCCTACCCCCTCCTCCTCCTCCTCCTTCTTCCTCTTCTTCTTTCTCCCTTTCTCTCCCTCTCTCTTCTTTCCACTTGGCAGGCTTTTTTTTTTTTTTTTTGGTATGTTTTCTGTTAGACTAACTTCAGACAAGACCCTGCAAACTGAAAACAGATGTCCAGGCCGACCAGAGCGTCTATGAATTCATTACTGTTGGACGTTTAGGCCTGCCCTGATTGGCTCCGAGCACTCTGCAAGCTGGGGAGCTGAGCTACATTTGGGTGGCTTTGCTGACTTTGTTGCTGACAGCATCGTTAAGCCTCACTAGATTTGGACCCTCAGGCTCTGACCTTTTTTAAATTTCTTCCATATTGAGTACACTTTGGGGATTGTTCGTTCATTCTTTTTTTCTTTTCTTCTGTCTTTTTTTTTTTTTTTAACATGACTACATTGTGCCATCATAAAAAACGAATTTTTAAATGTATCAAAAATAAATGTTGGTACTCCTCATCAAATGCAAGTAAAAAGGAAAAGTAAGCATATTTAATTATCACCAAGATGTTGTGGCATTTTGTAACAACCCCATCGGGTATGTGATCCACCTCCAGGCCTGGCGTCACTTGGTGACACAAGAGCTTCCCTTCCTGAGCTTTCTCCCTAAACGGATGCCTTCAGTGGCCCTTCCCCTCTTATCCTTGGGGGTACAAATGTGTCATTGAATTTTGAGAAACTTTATAAAACAAAGTACGATAGTAGCCCTAGCTTTATTCTATTATTAAAGCCTCCTGTTCTATTCAGGTATTTGGTTATTGTTTTGTCTGGAGCTCTGAAATGAGAGGCCGGGGGGAAAAGATATGATAGACATGAAATTGCCATGTATTGCCTTGTAGGGGAGCAGACAAGTTTGAAATAGTACAAATGTTGTTAGGATCATACAGCTAGAAAATACCAGGGCTTGCAATGGTGTCATAGTCCCTGTGTTACCCAAAATTGAAACTCTGCAGTTTTAAAGTTGAGCAAGTATAAACTCTAAAGTTCCTTTTTTTAATGTTATGATCTCTGGACTTGATTTCATAATTTGTTTCAGTTTGACAAATCAAATAAACAAATCCATCCCGTCCCCATTGCTGTCAGTTCCACGTATCTCATACATATTACTTGGTCTCATGAAGAGTGCTAGATATGGAAAGTGAGAGCTAGATAATTATTCTTCAGAAATCTTAGATGTCTTCCCTGATTCCTGTACCATCCGCTCACAGGGACATGAGGGACATTCTTGTGTCATTCTCTTTCAGTCTTTTTTCTGTATCCCATTTTTCAAAATTAATTAATCATACTACATATATAGTTTGAATCTCATTTTTCCACCGCATGTTATAACATAAGCATTTTCCGACAGTAAAGATCGTTTTCAATAACTATCAGATCTTGTGAGTGGTGATGCCATAGTTCAATTAAATTTAGTCCGTCAGATAAGGAGATTTCCCCAGTGTTGCTCTGTTATAAGAACTGCTGGACTTGAACATGATTGCATGGACACTCTGCCCTACCTGGGGAAATTCAGCAAATGCAAGATAATTTTCACATGTTTGATGACTGATTGTTATACTTTCCTATGAACGTAGATGGCTCGGGGCAGACAGAATCAGAACCAATCATGTGGAATGATTTCTTTCTTGGAATATGACCTCTGTCCTCTTGCATTTTGGTAATTTGCTTTTGCATGGACGTGGAACACAAAATATAGAGTGGCATGACCTAGGCAGTGTCCTATGGCCCCCTTCTGGAAAATTAGTAATTAGATCAAGGACCAGGTTGTCTTATTCCACACTATTTGCTTTCAAAACAGTCTTCTTCACTGTTTTCATCTTATCAATTTCTATATTATAATAGTCAAAGCAATTGTTTCAGCAACTGACCATTCACTGAACATTTATTAAGTCCTTGCACCTTGCCTGGACTCCCTGAAAATACGAAGATCAATAAGGCAGAGTTCCTTCCCTTAAGGAATTCGGTGTGAGAGGAGGGTAGAGAAGTAAACAGATGATCACCATGTGTACAAAGACACTCGGGAGGCTGAGGGAGGAATCACGTCTGCTTTGGGACTTGACCGAGGAAATACTGACTTTGAAGAGTAGTCAGAGGTTGCTCGGTGAAGGGCTAGCAGAGGTGCAGAAGACCACGGCAAGTGTGGGCAGTCATAAGTTTGGGGTGGATACGCGGGATGGGACCGAGGTGGATGGCAGAAGGAGGCGAAGATGCTCTGGGCCAGCTAATGAAGTCTTGTCACGTTTAGGAGGCCATGGATTTAGAAAGATAACTACCGACGGGGGGGGGACTAGATTGCAGAGAGGCTGAGGCAGAGAGGTGAATGAAGAACTTTTTGTAATATTCTAAATAGGAAATGCCAGGGGCTTGAATTAGGACAGAAGCAGTGAGAACAGAGGGGAAGAGACAGAGTGAAGTTTGTTTAAAGTTTTAAGACAGAGATGGGAAAGGGTATACGAACAAATCGCATGTGCCGTCTTGGATGCCAGGATGGGTGGTATTTCCAACCCTCCAAAATAAAGAATACATCAGATGAGCCTGAAAGGGAGTTCTCACCTTCTGATCTGTGCTTGCTTCCTACTCTGCCATGGATCTGAATAACTAATAAGAGTTGTAGACCCTCCCAGTGCTAGCTAGTCAGGCTTTTCCTATCCGATGGTTTTCTAGTTAATTGCCCAAAACAAAGAAATAGAATGTGTACATTAGGTCCCCTGATTTTGCTTGGTAACCTAGAGAAGATCATTTATAAACCTTATCCTATAAGAAGCACTAAATGCAAGTACAGAGTTTGGGGAGATTTTCAGTATTTATTGGCTTAAAATGGATACTGTATGACCAGATCTTGACGGATTGGTTTTTGCCCCACCGGTACAATGCACTGGGTTCTGTTATTTTAAAACCTTCATATTTTGTGGGGCGCCTGGGTGGCTTAGTTGGTTAAGCATCTGACTTCGGCTCAGGTCATGATCTCAACGTACTGGGATTGAGCCCCACGTCGGGCTCCACACTCAGCAGGGAGTCTGCTTGAGATTCTCTCCCTTTGCCTCCCAACCCCACTCGTGGGCGCTCTCTCGCTCTCTCTCTCAAATAAAATAAAATCTTTAAAAAAAATAAATAAAACCTTCATAGTTTGACATATGCCATATTTTGACTGTATTTAAATAAATGGAGGCAAATTAACACATGATGTCAGCTGAGGACAAAGGATATGTCCAAAACAAGAGTAGGTAAATTAACAAGTACATGATAATGTGAAGGGGTCCATCTTATTAAAATGTCAGCTCACTTGGAAGAAATAATCTGAAACTGTTTGTTCGGTTTCCTTTCAAGATCTTGGGAGGGTGTGTTGAAAGAGCCATGGAAGTGAAAGCGGACAGCAGATTCAAGATGTCAGTAGTGCTGTGTCAGCCAAGTACAAGTGGGCTTGTGCAGGCCTCACTCTGCCCTGGGGCATGGAAGCGCTCATCCCATTTCGAGTCCTGGATTGGACGGTCATGTCGTTTCTCTTGGGGTGATTCCATAGCACGTGATTTTTACTTAATTGAGCATGTATGTTGCACACACCCACTCTACGCTAGCTCTGTGGGAATTCTGAATAATAATAATATTAATAATCATAACAGTATTTGCTGATCACCTGCTATTTGCCAGATACCATTCCAAGTTCCAAGAACTTTTCATAGATCAACTCACTGAATCCTCATACAGCTCCGTGAAGTAGGTATGATTATTAGCTCCATTTGACGGCTGAGAAGACTGAAGCAAAGAAAAGATAACTTGCCCAAGAGCACCCTGCTAATAAAGCAATGCAACCAGGATTTGAACCTAGGCGGGCTGTCTCCAGAGCCCACGTTCCTAATTACAGTAGTTCCCACTTCTTACCTCCCAGAAGAATCTGGTTTGGTCATCACTTTCTCCTGGAGGTTCATCTTCGTTCCTCACCCCACCTTCAGAGATCCTCTAGGTTACTTGCATACTTTATTCAAAACACATTATTATGATTACATTCATTGCGCAAAATGTTAGTATTTGTAACTGTCTCTCCTACCAGACCTGATCTTAATCCTCTCCGCATCTGCGCCTGGCATTTTTGTGGTGTTTGGCACAGAGCAGATGTTCAATAAATGCAGCTTGCGTTGAGTTGGCTTGACTTGAACACACAGTGCTTCTCCTCAAGGAGCTTTCGGCCTACTTGGAAAACAGCTTCTACCTCCATGAAACAACTGAAGAATGAAGAAGTTCAAGCTAAGAATACAGTGCAGACAGCAGGTGTTACCGGATTTCAAAGAAGGAGCTTCGTTGCAGGGACCGGGTTGGGTTGGGTTGGATTGGATCGCTTCTCCAAGTACATAGAATCTGAGAGGAATACAGATTACAGCCAAGGAAAGGAAGAACATTGGTCAGAACGTTGACCTGAGGTGGCTATGAGTGAAATGCTCACTTTGAAGGGGGGCAGCAGAATTGCTTCAGAAATGTAGGTGGAAAGTACCTTCTCAGGGATACAGATCAGATATGAGCTCCTCAGAGAGGCAAACCCTATTCAATCCTGGGAGCTTCTTTGCTGGTATCTTTTATATGCATAATCCTCCCAAGACTACTTTGTATTATATATATAAGATCCTTGTGACTGAGCTCCCTGAGGGCAAGGACTGTTCTTTGCCAACACCAGGGACAGTACCTGGCACATGGTAGTGGTCAAAATAATAATGGCAGTAACAATTTACAATTATATAAGTATGTAACATTGATTATAATAAATACATGTATATGATACATGACGTTTACTAGGTCCTTCTTATGTTCTAGCCAGTGTTCTGATTGAATTGTATCAATTCAGTCTTTGTTGAATTTTGCCGTCCTGTGAAGGTTATGACATCTTGGAAATCTTTAATTATGTAGACCCTCTCTGGACACGATCTGCATCTTAATTCTGCAAAAGCTGCGCACACACACACACAGAGTCTGAACCAGAGCCAGAGACTGTTGGAAACTAGGAATCCGTTTGTTCAGTGGCAGGTTGGCCCAACCAAACAGCTAGTGGGCTCAGGACAGGCCACCTGTCTCAGGAAGAAACTGAGAGACAATGCTGGACAATCAGTAGTACGGTGGAGTGGACCACAAAACCACACACACACACACACACACACACACACACACACCTCTTAATTCCAAGCCGAAAGGACTGGGCGTGCTGACGTACTTCTTTTTCTACTTAGAGTCTCAGCCCTAGTTCACAGGTGGGGCCACTCCTAGACCCAGCCGTAGGTTACAGGTTATGGGGCAGGAGAAACAGTCAGGAATTGGCCTAGACCCACGTGCAGAAACAGTTTGAAACGCTGTAGCTATCTAGCTGTGTTCTTTTGCCCAGTTAGGGAGGCCCCCCAAATCTTCCTGTGCTGGCTCAGCCTCTCCAAATACGCTGTACTAGAATCGTGCAAGGAAAGTAACCTGGACAGGGCAATAAGCATTTCGAGCAGGCAGGAAATATCTGTAAAGTATTTTCTTCATATGCTACTAACGTTCAAGAGAAAAGTACTTTTAGAAAAATGTTCAGGCTTAATTGAAAAAGCACACAGTAATCAACTTTTATTCCCAGTTGGCATAAAGCTGTCTTACTGGTAGCCAAATTTGGGATGCCTGAAGACAGACAAATGACTAATACTAGGGCTGTGTGTGGCCAGGACCAAATGTATTTTCTGACCACAAGACCATGTCTGGACTCTCCTTTATAATTACCACACAGCCTACTATAATTGTAAAACTTATATTTACTTCCTGCCTTTGACATGTAATTCAGGGTCCAAGGCTGCACCCCAAGCTGGAGTGAAGTAGTCTCTGTTATTTGCTTAAAAGCTATAAAAATCATCATTGTGCGAGGATGTGTGTGTGTGTGTGTGTGTGTGTGTTGCCACTTCTATTAAATATGTTAAGTACATCCTGGTGAAAAATATGCCCACCCTTGCCTTGTCAGATGAAGCGCTTTACTAATCAGATGTTTATTGAACTACTCCTACACGCCAAGGACATTTAGACTCTAGGAAACACCAGTGAGCAAGACAACAAAGTCCCTGCTTTCTGGGAAGAGAACAGGGGGAGGGGAAAGGAGGAAGGGAGGGAGATAGGCGAAAACAGCGCTTATGGATTTGTGCCTTGTGAAGTCACAACCCAGTAATGTGCGAGAGCATGCCTGGGTGGCCTCTTTTAGCTTGGGACATCAGAGAAGGCCTCTCCAGAGAGATAACACTAAAATGAACATTTTAAAAGGACAAGAAGGAGTAGGAAAAGCAAAGATCTGCCGGAAGAACATTCCAGTCAGGTTAGTGTAAAGGCCCAAAGACAGGAAAGAGTGGCATGTTCCAGAAACAGAGAAAAGACCAGTGTGAGTCCAGCATGGTGGGTGAGAGGGAGACTGGTCGGGGAGGTTGGCTGTGAGCGCCGCCGCAGGACGCGAGTGTGGGAGCATTACGGCCCTTTTCAAAGCAGAGATTCCAGGTAGGAGGCTACTGCGGAGGTCTGGGCAGGAGGCCGTCGTTGTTTGGACTGGGATGTAGTAGAAATCGAGAGAAGGGGCTAGATTTACTCGATTTAGACTTAGGGAATATAGTTTAGAACCAGTCAACAGAACTTGCCAGTAAGGCTCGATGTGGGGAACGAAGGAAAATGAGTAATTAAGAATAATTACAGAAGTCTTGGCTTGAGCAGCTGGAAGGATGATGGCTGACTGGGGACGACTGAAGGCAGAGCCGTTTAGCTCTTCATTCCCCGTCGTAACTGACTGATGATGAACCCACATCTTGGGGTTCAACAGATGCCCTCATTACCCCCTGACTTTACATCCCAGGGGAATATTCATAGACTTCTGGAATTCTTTGTGCACTTGGTTACCACTTCAAGCATCTCCGTGGTTTCTCTTTCCTCTTCACGTTCATTTTGTGACATCCGAAGCAATCACGTCCCAGTTACTCGCTCACACCCTGACACATCCCCTATGGGTACCTCTCTAACATTAACTCCTGTGTGCACTTCCGCCGTGTGCACGTGGCTTGGGTACCCTCCCTCCCAGGCAGGGACAGAAGGGGGGGATTTGCGATTTGCCCACCAGATCACAAGTTGACAGCCAACACGTACTTCTAACAACATACCCCGTGTGTGTACGTGGAACGCAATGTGACTAATTTTCTTGCTTTTCACTTTATAATAAGGAAAAGTGTGATCTCTTTAATAATGATTAAATTGATTTAATCCACTTATTTATTTATTTATTTATTATTTATTATAATATCGCTATTTCCTACTGTTGCCTTAAAAATATTGTGAGGCTTAAGTTTTCTGGCCTATACCAGAGGGTATTTTGCGAGGATTAAATGTGATAATATATTTAAAGTGCTCAGTACAGTGGCTACAATGTAGAAGACGGTAAACTTGAGGTGCTGTTATTAATAAAATAATAATCTGGGGGAGGAAAGGGTGGCTCCCAGAACCTACACACTGGTTTTAGTCTTCAAATTAAGCAGGCCAAGAAAACAGAGCCATGCGCTGATTTACTAAATCCCTGCCTACCTTTGAACAAAATCTATAATGTCTTTCGATTTCAGATTTTTCAGGTGTTTGAGAGAATTAGGATAGATAACTTCAGCTTTAAAACTTATGTGGTGCGTCTGGGTGGCTCAGTCGTTAAGTGTCTGCCTTCAGCTCAGGTCATGATCCCAGAGTCCTGGGATCGAGCCCTGCATCGGGCTCCCTGCTCAGCGGGGAGCCTGCTTCTCCCTCTCCCACTCCCCCTGCTTGTGTTCCCTCTCTCGCTGTGTCTCTCTCTGTCAGATACATAAATAAAATCTTAAAAAAATAAAAAATAAATAAAACTTACATGGTTCTAGTAGATGATCTATATTTTTCTCTCCAGTCTTCCTTTACCAAACTTATCAAAAAGTCTTATCTTTGGATCAACTAAATGAGTGTGACTGATATTTACTGCCAGATGTGACCTTCCATTAGCACATCAGAGATCCCAACATTAATATCACTTTCTATAAATATCGATTTCGGGTGAGGAGATGTTCTATCTCAAGAGAGGTTTAGCTATTGAGGATCTTTCTCTTTTTAGACTCCCGGTCCGTGAACTATTACTCACTGTTGGCATTCTTCCCCCGTCTTACTTTTGTTACCTTCTTTCATGATCACGGATGTTGATAGCCACCTACATTTTCTGAGTTCTCCACTCAGCCTTCCTTAGTGGTCGCCATTGCATTCGAGCTGTGCTTTGCTTCTTCCTCTACCTTTTACATTTAAAAATAGAAAATAAAAAACAAACGCACAGCCTTTCCCATTGGCAGAAGTCTGTTATTCATCTAACAGAGTTTCTGGTGACTTCTACAGTATCACATCTACAGTCAGAAAAATGCCATTAGGGACAAAAATAATCTGCCATCAGCTCAGAAGAAGCTGTGTAAGAAATGGACAAAGAGGGACCTGAATTTTGACTATCAAACACACAATCAGAAGTTGGCAGTAGCCGCCCACAGGAGGAGGTTTTAGAAAGTGAATTAAAGAGACAGAACGCTCTTAGCTCTGCTCCTTGACTTTGCTCCTTGTCCACCTTTCCTGAGCCCTTGTGAGCAACCACTGGGTTGATGAAGGACTCCTCTAGGAGTGTAATTCTTCGCTCTGTGAATACAAAAGACGGGTCCTGGGACACACAAAAACCCTTCATAGGTCCCATCCCACATCACAGCAAACATACCTCCACATTAAATATACTTTTATTGCCGACAGAATTTTTTGAAAATATCTTCATAGTTTTGCTTTGGAAATAGGTTGGTTACAAGTAACTTACAATTGGCTATTTATTTATCAGCAATTATCTTAGCATACCTGGGAATTATTAAGCTCAAACCTAAATCCAGCCTACATATTGCTTCCAAATGAAATATTTTTGATTACCAAGTCAGCAATTTTTTTAAAGATTTTATTTATTTATTTGAGAGAGAGAGAGCACAAGTTGGCTGGTGTGGGGGTGGGGGGGGCAGAGGGAAAGGGAGAAGCAGACTCCCCGCTGAGCGGAGAGCCCGGGATCATGACCTGAGCTGAAGGCAGACCCTTAACCAACTGAGCCACCCAGGCGCCCCCCAAGTCAGCAATTAATGAAGTTAATCTAACATTACATTTTGTCAACCTTTTTCATTTATTAGTCCAGTTTTGTGGTTCTCCTGTTCTGAAGCCAACAAATGATTTTCAAGGGCTCAGACATTTTTAGAGGTCCTTGAAAAGCAGAAGGCACAGTACCTGAGTGGCCAATGGTTAAAAATGCCCTGCCTGGGAAGTCCCATGCTCTGAGGTCTCCACTCCTGCCTTCTTCAAGGAATGAGAGCTGCTTTGAGGGACATTTCTCTAGGAAAACACAAGAAGCTGACATGTAGTCTGTAAAACAAGGTGAAACCCCTACAAAAACAGAGTAGCTAGGGGCAGAATCCCTGGTGCCAGCCATTAGTTCACTGGGTGACCTTGAACGAGCGCTCTGTGGCTCTTTTCCTGCCCCCAGTGGTACTTTTCTGGACAGGCATTCCATCTGGCCAAGGTGGGAGGCCCGGGCCGTCAGTTTTAGGAACAGAACGGTGTGCAGGACCCTCTGAACCTGAGACAAGGGTTCTCCCTCCCACATTAAAAACAAAGCAATTATTATCATTGATGTTATTTTGCCAGAATGAAAGAAGGAAGGGGAGAGAAAAGGCAGTAAGGACAGGAAAGGGGGGGCCGGGGGAGAAAGAGGAAGGAAGACACTGTCAACACTTACATTTAAAAAGCTATTGATCTTTGATGTCTGTGCAAAATGATGTCTCCCTGCTCCAGAAAGAAAGGCTTTCACATGAGATACTTAGTCTCATTATCCCATTCAGAAGCCATCCATCATCCGTTTGCTCTCAGTAAGGAGCAAGTGTGATGAAATGAAAAGAACATAAATTTCAGAATCACATAGGCTCTCCAAAGGCAGCCTTACCATGCATGTGCTCAGCAGTTCTCAAAGTGTGGGCCAGGGACCCCTAGGGTTCTCCCAAGGCCTTTGCGGGTACCCACGAGGTCCAAATTATCTTCATAATAATACTAAGATGTCACTTGTCTTTTTCACTCTCTCTTTCCGTAAGTGTATTTTTCCAGAGGCTACATGACATGACATCACAACAGATTGAATGCATAGACAGATATCAGAATCCCACTATCTTCTTATTTATTTAAAGATTTTATTTATTTATGTATTTAGAGAGAGAGAGTGGGGGGAGGGGCAGAGGGAGAGAGAGAATCTCAAGCAGACTCCCTGCTGAGCGCAGAGCCCAATGCAGGGCTCGATCTCACGACCCTGAGATCACGACCCAAGCCGAAATCAAGAGTCAGACGCTCAACCTACTGAGCCACCCAGGTGCCCCTCAAAATCCAACTATCTTCTATTAAGCAAAACAGTATTTTCAAAAATGTAAAAACAATGCCACTCTTATCTCAAACTCGTTTGTTGTTGTTCTGGAAAATATAATTACTTTTAGTTTTGAAAATATCATTTATGTTAACATGCAGTGGAGTTTTTTTTTTTTTAAGTTTTATTAACTTAAGTAATCTCTACACCCAACGTGGGGCTTGAACTCACAACCCTGAGATCAAGAGTCACATACTCTACCGACTGAGCCAGCCAGATGCCCCAGGAGTTGTGGTTTTTTTAAATGAATTGATAAATGCATATTTTTAAAATCCCTAGTCTTAATGTCTGCTGTGGCAAATATTGGTGACTATAACCCCAAATAAGTTTTTTGGGGTCCTCAGTAATATCAAAAAGTATAAAAGTATTCTAAGACCAAAAAGTTTGAGAACCCCTGAGCTAGCTAATAGTAGTTACCCTTTATTGAATGTTTCCTTATGCTAGGGGCTTTGCAAAGCATGCTACATTTTTCATCTCTTTTAATCTTTGCAACAAAGCTATAAAGCAGAGGCTTTACGAAAAAGATCTTACTAGCCCAGGGTCTCCCAGCTGGAGGTGAAAGAGATAACCAGGCCCTTCTGACTCCAAAGCCACACTCTTGATTACTGGACAGTACTCCCTCCCAAATTAATTCTTTGAAAAAGGTATCTCACTGCTCTGAGTCTGTTTCCTTATCAAAAATGGGCAGAATCCTACCTACCCTGCAGGATTCTCTTAAGAGCAGAAGAGTTAACGGGCATCCAAGTGCCTAGCAAGGTTGCCTACCACCCAACAGACCCTGAGAAACCATTAACCTCCTTCCTTCCTTCCATTCCTTCCTTCCATTCCCTCCTGTCCTTGGCACAATGTTAGACCAACGTGGCTCAGCGACTTCCCTTTTCCCCTCTAGGTGGTCTTCAAGCCGACAGAGAGACTGATGGAACAGAAGGAGTTGATGAAGATATGATTGTGACCCAAAGTCAGACGAACTTCATCTGCCCCATTACACAGGTACTGTCTCCTTCTTCCTTCCCAGAAAGACAAAGCAATTCACTTCATAGAGGCACAAGACTCGTGTTTGCTTTCTGACTTGATTTCACATCTCAGGTGAGGAGGGAGGAAAGGAAAGTGATGAGGTCCAGGAGGCTATGGGGGAGGTTCCCCGGGCTGGCAAGACTTTTCAGTCAACCGTGCCCTGAGGGATCGAGGAGGAAATTCTTGGCCCACGAGCCAGCTGACATTGGTGCCACGGTCTCCCTGCATTTTCCTCTGTGGCCATCTGCCCCAACAATGATCTAGAGCCACGAGACTGCGAGGTTGAGCACGGGAAGCCCCCAGATGAGGAAAAAACAGTTCTAAGTAATTGGTGACTTGGAGAAGTTACTGGAAGTGGATCATTATCATTCCTGAAAGCTGAATGTCTCCTTGATTGCAGGTGGAAATGAAGAAGCCGGTGAAAAATAAAGTGTGTGGCCACACCTATGAAGAGGAAGCCATTGTGCGCATGATTGAGTCCAAGCACAGGCGGAAGAAAAAGGCCTGGTGAGTCGGCGCCGGAAGGGAAGTGAGCCTTCCCAGTGGTGGTCAGTCAGAGGTGGTGTGCTCACGCTAGACGAAAAGACACTTCCATGTCCCCCCTAAAGCCCACCCACCTCCCTCTTGGTGTAAGCACGGAAGCCGGCTTTCTGGAAAAACAATACACGACGGAAAAATGAGTAGTCTGCTCAGGAAGAAGCTGAAGCAACTTCAGCCACACCTTCGAAACAGGAGAAAAAGGAATTGGGTGCAAGTTTCATCATTAATTAATAGGAATGTTCATGAAATTGTGCTATAGCCTGAGAAAAGATTAAGGGGAACTATGATACTAAGAGATTTCTTTTTCCCCTTCTGTATGTACTTACACAAGAAGGAATGGCAAATTTTTTTGCATCCTGCGATACAAGTAACTTGGTTAAAACGTTCCGAGATAAGATTTGTATCCAGAGGTCTTGGTCGAGATTGAATTGTCAGGGAAAACCTTTCATATCTTTAATTATTTAAATAACTTTCTGAAAGGTTCAAGTAAATTTATGAATCACTTCAGTGAGAAAAAAATTTTTTTTAATTGGAATGTTTGGAAAATCTTCCTTTTACCTGTATTTTATATGTATTTCCACCCCCTGCCCATCCCCCACCCATGCATTCCTACCCCCCTGGCACACAACCTTGGAGGACCGTGGCTCCATTCCTGTGATAACATGGAATCCTGGGTTGGCTGGACTCACTATAATTCAGTTTGGCATTTCTCGTGCTCTTATCACAGATTTGTCGTAGGAATGGAATTGCAGGTGTGACCAGTTCTCAATGGACTTCTGATAACAGTCACTTTGATGTGTGGCTCGCTTCTCCATCACCCAGAAATTTGCTGGTCCAGACCCAGAATTGGAATTCCCCAGCACTCCTCCTGTGGGCGTGGACTTAGAGATAGGGTATTTGAGACTCTAAATATCTTGATGGTCATTCAGTCAAGTCATTTACCCTCTTTGTCCCCGAAGAATGTCCTCATGACTGCAAAATTAAGAGTGTTGAGTACATTTGTATCTGTTTTGAGTCCCAGCTTAGAATTGAGATGTTGTATTTCCCTAGTGAACCTTCCATTTTCCCTGTGAATATAATTTCCTTTGTTTCTGGACTTCGGAGCCTTCCCTTTCTACTGACTTTTTTCTGGGTTCATTCTCTGAAAAACAACCTTTTAATTTGCGAAAATGATAATTGCTGAGAATAGATATTCCCAGATAGTTCTGTTTCACAACTCTTACTTTCTTAAAGTTTGTGATAGTCTCCCGGAGTCGGATTTGGAAAGAGCAGACACTGAGAACAAAGCCCATTTCTCACAAGTCCCAGGACGGGGATGGGGACTTCAAGAACAGGCTCATGTGTAAAAGGATCTTCCTAATTACATGTTCCACTTTCTAATGTCCTTTGGCTTTTTTGAATTGTACGTGCGAGTTGGAAGCACACGAATAACATTTGTCATTTAGAAAAATGTCTTTTTCCTGTCATGCTTCTATAACATGAGCGCAGATTCTGCAAACTGCAGATTCTCATAGCTTGATAATAACAATTAAGTCCAAGTGGAAGAAGTGTGGGAGGTTCAGAGAGAATGTAGTATTTTTACTGGGCCTTGAAAAAAAATGAGAAGGATTTCAGAGAATGATGAAGAAGAGTCCTTCTGGCCAACAGGCTCGCCCCATTCAGAGCCTGTTCTACTTGGTGGTCAGAAGGTACGGTCGTGATTACTCTTTGTGAGAGGGAGAATAGAAGGATGCTCTGGACAAGAACAGTAGAACAGTAAGGAGAGCGGTGTCAAGATTCATTATAGAGATGTTAAATGTCATGATTTCTTTGGTTTCCTCATCTATAAATTGATGATAATGATTGTAATTGCCTCCCTGGTATGTTTGAAATTTGAATACGATCTATGTGAAGTACTTTCCAGTCCTTGGCCCATGGTAAGACTCAGTAAACGGTACTCTTACCCCCCCACCGCCACCCTCATTCTTGCCGCCATTATTCTGTAGGCATGAGACAACACTGCAGGGTTTGAGGGAATCAGGTGAGTCAAGCTAGAGGTTAGGAAGTTACTCCAAGACAATTCAAGAGATGGATAAACAAGGCATGAGGTGACAGCATCAGTGAGAATGTGTTTGCAGGGGATTAAGTTACCGACGATGGGGGCCTCACTGAGGCAACAGTCTGAGGCAGAAGGGAATGAGAATGGGGCCCGTGCTGGGGGCACAGCTAGCAGGATTTGGCAACTGAGAGTTGAAGGGAGGAAGAAGGAGTGGAGGATATTTCCAGAAGGGTAGCGGGCTCGTTAGCCAACAGAGAGGGCAGGAGTGACAAACACATTTAGGAAGGATTATGAGAGGCGCAGCTTGGGGTCCTAGTGACACAGCCATTTGGAAGTGTCCCGGAGGCCCAGAAAATGTGAGGTGTTGAACCCGGGAGAGAGCTCTGAGCTCAAGACGTCACTGAGAGGTAATGGCGGGAGGAGGCAAACCCACTCACCTGCCGCCCAGGGGCAGCTCTGGGCAACAGGTGAAAGCCGGCTGAGAACCACCAAGGACAGGACCGTGGCCTGGCTCTGGGCAGCATGGGGCCCGCGGCCAGCCCTGCTCTGCTCACCGCCTCACCCTCAGCACCCGTAGACCCTCAGAAAGGCATTGCACGCATTAAAGAGAAGGCAGTCAGAGGAAGAAGACCCCAGGGAAGCCGTCTGAGGCGTAGCCCGACGAGACAGGAAGAAGGAGGGGAGGCGCGTGTCCCAGGAGCAGCGGGGCTGTGGGCAGAGTCCTGGAGACAGGCTGCACTTGGCAGCAGATTACACCTCAGGGCCTCTTCATCAGCTACTCCAGAGCTTCCTGACTGAGCATGAAGCAGTGTCATTTCCCATGATGCATGTGAGCCCAAGGAGCAGTTCTGGGTCCCCTTTGTTTAAAAATGTCTGTGACACATCCAGTTTGAGAAATCTCAGTCCTTCCTCCTAGACGGCTCTAACGTTACATTTTGTCAGACTGGAGATCCAGGTACGGTGTATGACTGGGCACTGACTGGAATCGTCCTGGCCATGCTTCGGTGTCTGCGAAGATCTCTCTCCCCTGGCTTGAGGCAGGATAGAATTGTGGAGACTTCGGCCCTCACTAAATACGGTAGTTAAAACAATTTCCTGAATAACGGCCGTGCGTTATCTCCCTAACAGAGCTGCCTTATGATTGCCCCAGTAATAAGATATTTCCAGTGTTCCACAGTCATGTCATTCCTTTTTCGCTGAGGAACAGGAACTGTGTTTAACCAACAGTCCCATTGAACAGCACGTGCAGTACAATGAAGTTGAGTAGGGATGTGTCGTTGAAGAGCGGAGCGCTGGTGTTGCGCTCACCGTCCCTAGTTCACTCTTGGCCAACGGGCCATTTCACCTCTCAGAGCCCCCATGTCTTCATCTGCAGAGCAGAAAGAATAACAGCATCTCCCAGGATCTTAGGATTACAGAAACGGTGGGGAAATTCCAATCTAGGCCTGGACCAGCACATTTCTTGGCAGTGGAGAAGCAAACCACTTAAGCGAAAGCTCCTTTGGAACTCCAGAACGCTAAACAAATCAGCAGTAGGGTTAGAAAGGTCGAGACTGTCAGTGTTGTTATTACTTACCTCACCGCTTAGTGACACGTTATTTTAGACTCAGAGGAGGGAGGACAGAGTTACTCGGTGTATTTAGGTATGATGGGAACCCATCCCACTCAGACTTCCAGAGGTATCCGTAGACCTCCTCCCAGAGCTGGATTGGACCTTGGAATTCTTGGGACCCAGATCCAGGAGCTCACAGGACTCCGAATCTTGTACTTTAGAGCTGACACTGAGGCCAAGGTTCCCCGCAGCCTTCTGGGACCCCTGAGACCTGGGCTCTCTTTGTTCAGTAGACACTTTCATGCTTGCTCGATGCTCTGATGGAATGTTCTGCCCTGTCAGTGACCCGAGTTGAGGACCCAGCCTCTCCTTCGAGGCCTGACTCCTGCACAGCGATGACTCGAGAGCTTAGGATTGGGTGTTGCCACACCTAACTTGCTCACCAGGACGTCCTGGGGATTAGTGCACTAATGCTTATATAGAGTGTTATTTCTCCAGAGGAGGAGTGCCCTGATTCAGTATCATGTCATTACGGCCTTGTCTTATCCTTTGTAGCTGAAAAACTTGTGTTTGTTTATTTGAGATAGGGTGAGAAACAAGGTTCTCCCTCCCCTCCCGAATCAACCTCTCCTCCAGGAAGTCTTTCCTGAACCATCACTCAGGCTGGGCAGAGCGCACCTCATCAGGCTGCCATGGCAGCCTTGCATCGTAGCTCGCCCATGTCCCACCAGCACCCTCAGTGGGCTGCCTCCTCTCCACAGGCTTCTTGGGAGCAGAAGCTGCGGACTAGAGTCAGGGCCTCAACCCTTGTCACACATTGCCCTCCTTATTTCTCCTGGCGACCCCACGTTCTATGTCATCTTCATGGCAGAAGAAACTAAGGCACGAGAATTAAAGCCACTTGCCCAGAGGGTCACAGCCAAGAGGCTTGAGCCCACGTCTCTTTCACTCTTGAGCCTGCATTTGTGTCAAGAGGCCGTCAGCTCCCCTTGGGAGGGCTTTTGGGTGAATGCCTCTGTCCCCCAGAGTTGATCCCTTAGGTGAGGTCAGACTTCTTTGTTCAGGACACACGTCACCCTGGGCTCCATCCCATTGTCCCATTGTGAGGAATGAGCCTGCAGTGTGTGGTTGATCCCATCAGACATGCTCAGAGTCCTCCCACGCACCGACAGGGTGGCTGATGTCACCAGGAAGTCCTCCCCACCTCAGTCCCCACTTCCCCCTCTACGCTTATTCACCATCTAGCCATCGGGGCTAAAGACTTGGTACTCGGGAGTGGGGAGGACCCCAGGCCAGCCGTCACAGTGCATGTTCACCAAGTGACAAGTATGAAGTGAGGGTGACCCCAGCACATGTCATCCCAGGGACCTACTTTGAGGTGCATTTCTGCATCACAGAAGTTGAAGTGATGAAAAATGCCCTTTCTAAAGTCTTGAAAGTGTCCATATCCTTCTCATAATCACAGCTATTTACTTTCACAGTTAAAGAAACAATTCACTTTGAGAAACCAGTGTAGGACATGTCTCAAGCGCCTCCAGGCCTTACGCCAACACAGAGCCAGATGGGCAGAAGGATGCATAGTTGGGCAGACCACCTGATCCTCTTTCCCATGAGGGCCTTTTTACAGTCACATTTTAATACACGTCCCTGCCCTATGGGGCACATTTCATGATTTTAAAAATAAATATTGTTAGCACGCATATTATCTATTACATTGATTAATGCCTTTCTTATATAAAGATGCCTTGGTCCAGAAAGAACAGCCAAGAAGACGATTCTCCTTCAGGCTGAACAGTTGGGCTTCCTATCACTGGACAAATCAGAGTTCCCATGATCAGCTTTCTTCCGCTTCTGGTTTCTATCTTTTGTCTTGTATTTATTACTTTTGATCTTGTCTTATAGCTGTTATTTTTTGTCTTAATATACCTGTGCTTTTCGGAGAGTTGTCTCAGATCACTGGGCCGGAGCTCTGTGTGGGCAGGAGTCTAAATTTGTATTGCACAGTTGGGTGCTTAGAACCCAGCACAGAGCTGGTCAAGTGCGTGCACAAATACGTGCATGTATGCATTGAATATATGCACGATACAGAGAGATCAGCCACTTTAAAATGTATCGGAAGAATGATGGTCAGGGATGCTAGTCTTAGGAGATAGTGAAGGGGACGCGGGGTAATATTGAGCACCGTGTTGCCTGTAGCCCTGGGAAATAGGAATTCTGCCGCCACGTCAAATCTGAGGGCATAGAGGCTCAGGAAGGGAACATTTGTTGCCTGTGGTCTCATAAGGAGCAAGTAGGTGTTGGCCATATTCAGAACCAGGTCACCTTAACTCCAGACACTGGGCACTCTACCCTACCCAAGTCTGCTTCATGCTGAGAGGAAATCAGGTGACTTCCTCCGGCCCGCTGCCTTCAGAGGGGGCCACATCTAAACAGAGCCGCGGCTTTAAGTACCTCCCCCCCTTCCATGGGTGACTCACACACTGATTTCTTCAGCCACAATTTTCCCCTGAGTCTCTGCCAGCCCACGCAGTCTCTCTACCGGGAGGACGGGTGGGCATTTCGGAGGGAACATAGACCACCTGGGACTCCTGACTCCATCCCCCTTGCTCCCCGTAGAGATAAAGGGTACCCCCAATGAGCCCATCAGCTGGGGGCCAACCCTGATGAAGCTCAGCCCTTCTCTTCCCTTACACTGTGCCTCTGACCCCACAGCAAATCCTGGAGGTTCTGTTTCCACCCTGAAGCCGACCGCCGCCTGCAGCCCCGGCCATGCAGCCCCCTGCCCCGCACCGTGGTGGGGCTCTCCTACTCTTCTGCATTCAGCAGCCAGAGCCGGGGTTCCTAAACATAAACCAAATCGCATCCCTCCCCTATCTCAAACCCTCCAGGGTGTTCTCTTCATATTTAAAATATAATCCAGGGGCGCCTGGCTGGTTCCATTGGAGGAGTGTGCAACTCCTGGTCTCAGGGTCGTGAGTTCGAGCCCCACGTCGGGTGTAGAGACTACTTAAATAAATAAACTTAAAAAAAATTTTAATAATAAAATAAAATCCAAAGCCCACCTGACCCTCTCCAAATGCCCTCCGTCTCTCCCCGGGCATCTCAGCCACACTGACCTTGCTCTTTTACTCCAGGCCACCAAGCTTCTGCCTTCTCGGCTCCTGCCTCTGCCAGGGCCACACGCAGCACTTGTTCTAGATAAGATCTCAGTAAGGCTTGCCCTGACTCCAGCTAGAGAGGCCTCACCCCACACTCTGTCCCTTGACCCTGCTTCTTTGTCTTCAGAGCACTTAATGCGAGTGAACTCACAGCACACACTCTCTGGTGACTTAGTGATGATCTCTGTCCCTCACTGGAAGGCGAAGTGGGCCCTGTTTGACCCCTGCCTATGCTCTCAGCCCTGGGCAGGGACAGGCTCAGGTAGGCCCTCAGTGAATAAATGAGTCAGGGCACATCGGTCCCAATTTCTAGAATGTTCTCCTTGTGGCTAAAATGTCTTCATGTAAATACTTGTATGTGAGAAGAGTTTAGGCCGAAGGCATCCAACTTAAGTGATTTTCTTCTACTTGACAGTTGCCCCAAAATTGGCTGTAGCCACACGGATGTGAGAATGTCTGATCTCATCCAGGATGAAGCACTCAGAAGGGCCATTGAGAGCCACAACAAGAAGAAAAATCGTCCACCCGAGTAGGAAAAGCACACCTCCCTGCAGGGATGTCCGCAGCCTACCTCCTCCCCCAGCCCCCTGGAGACAGCAGTGTTTCTCAGAGCACCTCGACTGGCTGCATAGCGTACTTTGTTGGGGTAAAACTTGAAGGTTTTAAGTGTAATTGGAAGCCTTTTTCTATGTCACAACAAAAATCCAAGCATATGATATTGTTTATTTTTGAGTGTTCTATAATTTTAAATAAAACTTTGATTATCTGCAGCGTGTCCTGTCTGTGCAGCTCCCAAGGTATAAATTGTTCCAGTGGTGCGGGCGTGGTGGTGCCAGGCCCTCCTACTTCTAATATTTCAGGCTGTTTTTTCTTGTGGTTGTAACCAAACAATGTCTTTCGAAGGATATTTAACAGGGAAACATGGAGAAAGACCCCCATGGCAAGCATTGTCTAGCAGCAGCATAAACGAGAGCATGAGGTTATAAAGCAGAGCCAGCTGACTACCTGTATTTACTTTGTGTATCGACAGTTCCCAGTGGGTAAATGCTTCTGTTTGTCATCCTGACTGACCGGCAGAGAATGCTCCGGTGAACAGGCTTATCAGTGCAATGATACTTGGTGCCCCTAATGGAAATTTCGCTACGGCCCTCCGACAGCCTGAAGTATCATTAGAAACAACCACATCCTGACTGTCTCCGCCTTGCTCGGTGGCTCTCTGCAAGTGGCTTCAGGCTCCTGGGCCTTGGGGTCTTCAACCGTGACATAAAGATGTTGAGCAAGATGTTCTCTCATGTCCCTTCAGCCCCAAACGTCTGTGGACTTAGGACCAGCCAGGTCTTTACGTTGAACATCTTTGATTATATTCTGTGTCAAGAGTGCTAATCTATTAAATAATCTCCATAGCAACCTTTTATCAACTAGAATATTTAATTAAACCAGACAAAGCATACCCTGCCTACACTAGGAAACCAAGAAAAGCTAACAGGGGCTAATATTTATTGAGCACTTACTGTGTACCAGGTGCTAGTCCCAGTGCTTTACACATATATGTTCACTCCTGTGATCTTCACTGTCTGCTGAGAAAGGTACAACTTTTTTTTTTTTTTAGATTTTATTTATTTATTTGAGAGAGAGCACAAGCAGGGTGAGGGGCAGAGGGAGAAGCAGGCTCTCCGCTGAGCACGGAGCCTGACGCGGAACTCGATCCCAGGACCCCGGGATCATGACCTGAGCCGAAGGCAGATGCTTAACCGACTGAGCCACCCAGGCGCCCGAAAGGTACAATTATTATTCTCACTTTGCAGATAAGTAAAATGAGGCACAGAGAGGTGAAGTAACCTGTGGAAAGTCACAGAGCTCATAAATGGCTGAGCTGGGACAGGACCTCAGGTAGCCTGGTCCCAGAGTCTGAATTCTTAAACCTATACTCTCCTCCTCCCTATTGGTTTATTTAGATCTAGAAATATACTCAAAAGTTCACATTTAAAAAGTGAAGCTTCTGTAAATAAAAGTTCATTAAAATGTAGGAAATAACTGGAGTTGACATTTACTAGGGAGTGAAGGCCATGAAATAATACATATTTGATATTTAAAAGCATAGTCTAGGGACACCTGGGTGGCTCAGTCGGTTAAGCACCCGACTCTTGATCTCAGCTCAGGTCATGATCTCTCAGGGTTGTGGGATGGAGCCCTGTGTCAGGCTCCCTGCCGAGCAGGGAGTCTGCTTCTCCCTCTCCCTCTGCCCCTTCCCACTGCCCTCTCCCCGCCTCTCTCTCTCAAATAAATAAATAAATCTTAAAAAAAAAAAAAAAAAAAGCATAGTCTAAAATGGCAGAGTTAATTTTGAAAACATTTCGTGGAATTCAGAAATGAGGGTGACATTCAGTTGTCTACAAGCAAAGTCAATTTGAATTTCTTAAGATGCTTCATCTGAATCAGACTTCCTGAGGAAATGATTATGTTTCAGCCAGAACAAACATACTTTTAATGGAATGTGGTTCTTTTGTGAAATACTTTGTTTCCTAAACAGATAGCGACAAGCATGAAATACTTACCCAAGATTTGATTTGTGTTTTCCCCCACTCTTGGTGTGGACACCAATATCAACCAGAAAAGCGCAAAATGACACCGTTCCACTGGGACAAAGGTACAGCCTTTGTATCCTGTGAAGTTTTTTCCTTCGTTTAGTCTTCAGAAGCTATGTTTCATGAATTTGTCTAGCCAATGAAAGCCTTGGAGGTTTTATATAGAATTTCATTGAAAATTTGCCATTTGGTTGTCATTATCAGTCTGGCATATTTGTTAAATTTCTGTTACACGAGTTTTCCCAAAACGTGAAGCCTTTTCTTCAAATGAAGTTGTATTGCTTGTTGAAAGGGGGGCAGCTCTAGTCCAAGAGGAGTTTCCATGCCCTTGTGCCCAGGCAGCCCCGGAGTCCTGAGATTACACAAGGCCCCAGGAGTGACAGTTGAAAGCCCGACCAGACTATAGCTAACTCAGTTTTTTTTTCCAGATATGACTGATTTAAGACTTGGACAATTGTACCCACGTGGCATTTTTTTTTTTTAATGCCAGTTCCTTTCAAGAACTTCCAATTAAGTTTAAAACACTCCCACAGACTCCAAAAGATAAGAGAATGTATCTGTCGCCTTGTACAGAGCTTCAAACATGGAGCGTCCAGCTTCGAGTGGCCCTGCGGGGAGTGCTCCTTTCCCCGGAACACTCCCGGCCTGAAGTCTTGTGTGAGGACAGAAATAAGTCACAGGACGGGCCGGCTCCAAGGCCACTGTGAACTGATCTCTGGCTACACAGCAGGCCTAAGTGCCTCAAATGTATCACCTAAGTTAATCCTCCCTGCAAGCCTAGGAGGCCGTTGTTAACCACCCCCATTTTACAGATGGGAAAACCAAGGCTCAGAGTCATGGAGTCCTTTGTCCGAGGTCACTCGCCCGTACGGGGTAGAGCCCGTATTGGAACAGAATGGTGAGTGCAGAGGCAGCCCTCTGACCCACTAGGCTCTTGGTCCCGGGGCTGCAGAGGGCACATAGACCATCAAAGCTGCACTTCTATCCCGTCTTTATTGCCATCACTGAGACCACCGTTTCCCTGGCTTGCAGACTCCCGTCCTCCCTTCCCTAGTTCCCTCTGCAAACACCCCGCCCAGTCCAAGCCCTCCCTCCTTGCTTCACACGTAGACTGTTCTCTGACCGCTCATCTTCCCCCTTGCCCTATTACTAACCTACTAGAAAACCCATGGGGTCATCTTACATCCTACTCAAAAACGTTCCTGTTCTAAGGAAAGACGTTCAGGCCTGGCCCTCAGGATTCTGCCACAGAGCAGCCCCACTCCCGTGACGGGATAGCCCCTGGGCTCCCCAGCGCTCCGGCCCTCCCCTCTTTCAATGGCAGGGGAGTTTTCCTGGCTGGCTCCTACCGGCCACCTTGGCTGAGAGTCACTCCATCCCACCAGGCCTTAGAGTTTTCGGGTGAACTAAAAGATGTGGACTTGTCCCCAAGGTTTCTGCAAACTCTACGATTCTGTGTCTTGTGTTCAATGAATCGGTCCTGAGGGAAGTGTCAGCCCTTTTGAAGGAAAACAGGCTGACAGCGAAATCAGTATAAATTTGAACCAAATGTATACGTCACCTCGTCAACTAGTCATCCAACAAATACTTTCTAAGGCCCACTTTTTGCCATGGTTTGTGTTAGTCTCTTTGGATACAAAAATCGCCCCTCCGGAAGGCTTACTGTCTAGTTGGGGCCGACAGATATTTGAAAAGCAAATTCCACAAAAAGTTATGTGAGTGCCACAGGTAGGGGACAGTGGCACAGAGAAAGGGAATACAGGAAAATTCTTGAGTAACCCCAAACTGTGTTTTAGGAAATCAGGTAACAAGATTCAAAACAAGAAGTCTGCGGAACCTGATTGGGAGAATAGGGAGTGAATCACAAGGGTTTTATTGGAAACTCGTGACGTTTGGGAGATCTGCCTACCAGCTTGTGTCGGACTCAGGGGAAGGGACTAACCTCTGACGAGAAGTCAGTTAAACCAGCAGAACAGGACCCTTCATACCATGCTTAGGGAAAGGCTAACTGGTGCGGCCACTTTGAAAAGTTTGGCTTTTGAGAAAGGGGTTAAATATAGAAGTTACTGCACAACCCAGCAAATCTACTCCTAGGTATCTACCCAAGAGAAGTCAAAACATGTTTCCACAAAGACTTGTGTATGAACGTTCATAAGTAGCAAGACTTTTAAGAGCAAAAATGTGGAAGCCATCCAAATGTCCAGCTGGGGAGTGGATGAACAAAACTGGGACTCCGTAAAGTGGGCTATTACCTGGGGGTCAGAAGGAATGAGGTACTTACGAACTCGCACCATGACATGGCCGAACACTATGCCGAGTGAAAGAAGCCTGTCACAAAGAGCACAGAGTGTCTGAATTAACTTCATTACATGAGATGTCCAGAAGAAACAAATCCATAGGGACAGAACGTCGATTAGTGGTGGCCTGGGGCCAGTGGGGGTGGAAACGGGGAGTAACTTGCACAAGGGAATCGCTTTGGAGTGAAGTACGTGTTCTGAAACCGGATTGCACAACTCTGGATTTACTAGAAGTCCCTGAATTCAACACTTCAAACAGGCGAATCTTATGGTGTATAAATGATACAAAGGAGCTGAGTGAGGATTTCTTTACACAACAGGGAGGAGAGAGCCTTTCTTCATGGTCATGGTCACGGTCAGATAGAGCCCTAAATTCAACCGGTGATCAAACCTCTATCAATATTCTCAGAAGTGTTTTTGAAGCTTAATCTTAAAGATTAGAGTGAAATAAGAATTCTATTCAAGCCTCAATCCCTAATCACAGGATTAGAAGTAGCAATTACTAAAGAAGTGTTAAGGGGCGCCTGGCGGGATCGGTTAGTAGTGCAACCCTTGATATCAGGGTGGTGAGTTCAAGCCCCACAGCGGGTGTGGAGCCTACATGAAACAATTTTAAAAATAACCGTTCAGGGTTAATGAGAGGATAAGATTAAATAATGACCAATAGCTCCAACGAACTTAATTTTACTTATTTCTATTTCTTTATGTCCCAATTGTATATGCATTTTATAGGCAGTGATCCCTAATAGTAACCAATAGTTCTAATTAACTACTCTTTGTTGTTGTTGTTAAGTATAATGGGGTGAAAATTCTGGCCATTTCTTTTCTCTGTTCATCCTGCTATTGGGAAGGAAGACATTCAGTCCCTAAAGACGACCTTGTAATCATTCAGCGGATGGCAGAACGACCCAATATAACAATGTCATAAACATTTATGACCACAGAAAGGAACATTTAGTGGGGACTTTTTTTTAATGAACAAATACAGAATTGGCCTTAAAACAAAAACAAAAAGAAAAAGCAAGATACAATTATGAAAGGAAGCAACCCAAGGACCACCCTTCATCACAAACAGAATACAAACCAGAAGTGGAGTGCTGTTAAGAAGGGAGTCAGCATGCTGCTGGAATATTCAGGAAAGTTGTCATTCACAGTCCAGGGAACTCGGCCATCAGGCTCCACGGGGCCGGGAGCTGAGCTTCTAGGCTACTCATGGTCACCACGGTTCACGAAGAATGTGGAGACTCTGATTAGCCCAGAGAACAGCAACAACAAGGCTAAGAATGATGAAACATGGATGCTATGCTGAAAGGAATTGGGATGTTTTTGGCACAGAGAAAAACTGAACCTTCTGTTTTGTACAAAACATGGGAACTCTGTGAGGAAGATGCTACAAGGCAATTGGCAGTAAGTGCCACAGGAGGGCCAATTAGAGGATCTTCGATACTCGGAAGAAAAATTACTATTAGTGTCTAAGCGCCAGGCTCTCCTCTGGGAAACCATGGGCCCCCAGGGGACTATGGATAAAATTCAGAAGGTTTATGAATTCGTATGGGGGAAATAAAAATTACATCTTTACTTTTACTAATCTCTAATTGGAATTTAGCATTTCCTACAATTATAAATGTAGGCAACAGGGGCGCCTGGGTGGCTCAGTCATTAAGCGTCTGCCTTCAGCTCAGGTCATGGTCCCAGGGTCCTGGGATCGAGCCCTGTGTTGGGCTCCCTGCTGAGCGGGGAGCCTGCTTCTCCCTCCCTCTGCCTGCCGCTCTCCCTGCTTGTACTCTAATTTAAAAAAATGCATTTTAAAAAGAGGTGGGGGGGGCACCTGGGTGGCTCAGTCGTTGGGCGTCTGCCTTCGGCTCAGGTCGTGATCCCAGGGTCGTGGGATCGAGCCCCGCGTCAGACTCTCTGCTCAGCGGGAAGCCTGCTTCTCCCTCTCCCACTCCCCCTGCCTGTGTTCCCTCTCTCGCTGTGTCTCTCTCTGTCAAATAAATAAATAAAAATCTTTTAAAAAATTTTTAAAAAGGTAGGCAACAGACTACAGTCGAATTAGCAATACCTGCGACTTTGTCATCCGTAAAAATGATAAATATTTTCATGTTGCAATCCTGTTGCTATAAAGATAAATTTATACTCACCTCTTTTAAAATCTAGTACTTCGTTCCCTTCTGGCAATGATGGCCTAACAGAAATGGGATTTGCCCTCTCACCTTTAACAGCTAAAAATCTGGACAACATATATGAAAGGTGGTTTTCAGACATTAGACAACAGGATATTGGACCTTGCCCTTGTTTAGCACCTGGAGAGTTCCCAGGTGCCCTCAGAGTGGGGGGGGCGGGGGGGCGGTCCTAGAGGGAGCCTGGTAGGCGACAGAGCTGAAGATTCAGGGAGGCAGAAATTGCAGAGCAGAGGACTGGGGGGAGACAGCAGCCCAGAGAGGGAGCTCTGGAGATGTGCAGAGGGTCTCTCTGGAGTCCTCAGCTGAGTCATCACCAGCTCCAGCCAGTGAGGAACTACCTCAGGCCAGGCAAGAACCTCCCAGATCAGAGGGAACAAAAATCTAAACTCACACAGGCCCTAGAATGTTACTTATCCCCCCAGCCAGAGCGAGGCAAAGTTAGCCCTGGACTAAAGGATGCTCTCATTCTGTGTAACAATACTTAAAAGCAAGTTTCAAAAGCGAGGGTAGGCAAATTTTCATGGGAAGGGGCAGCCACTGAATATGCTCAGCTTTGCAGGACAGACCTTCTTTGTTGCAAGTTCTTAACTCTGCCTCGATAGCATGAGAGCAGCTCAGAGGATATTTGAATGAATGAATGATGGTGGCTGTGTTCCAATAAAGCTGTATTTACAGACACTGAAATTTTAATTTAATATAATTTTCACATGCCACAAAATACTATTCTTTTTTTCCCCAATACCCTTCACCAGAATGAAAGATAAGACCCCACATCATTGAGGGGCACTGGGGTGGCGCAGTTGGTTAAACATCCCATTCTTGGTTTCAGCTCAGGTCATGATCTCAGGGTCGTGGGTTCGAGCCCTGCATCGGGCTCTGTGCTCAGTGCGGAGTCTGTTTGGCCCTCTCCCTCCTCCTTTGCCTTTCCACTGCCTTCCCCCCACACACATACAAAAGCACAAGCACATGCCCTCTCTGTCTCAAATAAATAAATAAAATCTTTTTTAAAAAGATCCTTCATCATTGAAATGATTTTTCTGCTAGATGTAGGAGTAATACTTTGAGTAAATAATTCAAGGTTGGTTGGAATACAATACAGCACAAGGATGGAACCTTTAGGAACAGAGGGGACTTCAGCACCCATGGGCTGGGTGATGGTGGTGGGCGCTCCCGTGCACTTTCTGTTCTCCTACCACACAACATACTTTCTACCTTGTGACCTCTTGTGTGTGTGTCATCTCCCTCCCCTGGCCGTGTTCTCATTTTTTTAAAAAGATTTTATTTAGTTATTTGAGAGAGAGAGTGATCCAGAGTGAGAGAGAGAGAGCAGGAGGTGGGGGGGGAGGGAGGAGCAGACTCCCCGCTGAGCAGGCGCCCCTTGGCAGTGTTCTCTTGAGGATGGAATCCACATCTGAATCCTGTATATTTCCTATGCATCAAGGTTTCCCTGAGTGAGGTCAGGACCACCTTTATCAGACACTTTGAGGAGCTTGTTAAAAATGCAAATGCCCAGGGGCACCTGGGTGGCTCGGTCGGTTAAGTGTCTGCCTTCAGCTCAGGTCACGATCTCGGGGTCCTGGGATCAAGCCCCGTGTCGGGCTCCCTGCTCAGCGGGGAGCCTGCTTCTCCCTCTCCCTCTGCCTCTCCCCCTGCTTATGCGCTCTCACTCTCTCTCTCTGTGTTAAATAAATAAATCTTTTTAAAGATGCAGATGCCCAGGCTCCACTCCAGACCCACTGAGTCAGAATCCTGGGAGGCAGATCCAGCAGTCTGCATTTTAACCAGTTTTCCAGCTGATTCTGATTCATACTCCATGTGAAGACTGTATGCACTGGCATGCAAAGAAAAGCCCAAACGAATTAATGATGAGTTCATAAAGCCAAACAGAACAACATATAGATACACTAGAATTCCAGCTATCTAAATACCATATTCTTAGGTCAAAAGCTCCAGAAGATCATAGATAAATACAAAGAGTTGCACATCTTTTTCTTTCTTTTCTTTTTAAACAATATTCTGATGAGTCAAAAACCTGGTGACACACTTCATCCCAATTCCATTTATCATTCCCTTCCTGCCTTTTCAGATTTCACTTCATGGATTGTTTTTAATTACCCCATTTGGCAGCATCTCTTCATCTCCAATCCCCCAGGGCCTTGGATATGCTAAAGTCTCAATTAAAACAAACCAGAATAAAAAACCTCTCATTCACCTTTCCCTTTCCAAAAGTTCACACACATTGAAAGCATGGAAATGAACTAGTGTGATTCCCGAGAGAGATCTCTAACAATCTCCCTTTGCTGGATCTAGGTTCAGTTGATATTTTTGGCATGAATATTGGATTCTCCAAGAAAGTAGTGTTTCTCAAACTCCAATGGTTCAAACTCTCTCATCAGAGTTTTTTGCCGTATCGACTTGTGGCCTGTGTTATTATTTGCCTAGTTTTTTACTTTAATCAAGTCACTTTAAAAAATATGTTTAGCCTTCTCCTAAATAATAATATACATGAAATTACATAATTACATGAAATTACAGGTTAGATGTGCTAAGTATATTTTAAGCGTATTAAAGTAAATATGTAATTACTAAAATAAAAGAAATACATGTTCTTGAAACACCTACCATCCTCTTGGGTGGCCTTTTGGGAAACTCCTGCATAGAGTCCTGCTAGAGGTCCAGGCCAGCCCCCAAAGCCTTCCCACACTCACCAGGTTCTCTTAAGAACCTCCCTCCACACACTGCCAGCATTGAAATAAAGAAGTCCCTTGAGAGTGCATTGACACCAGCATGAAGCTTTGGCTATTAATCATCAAGGCACACCCACCCGCCCACTGTGGTTGGGATTTCAGCATGGATTGGCAGAAAGAACAGGCCCAAGAGGGGGTTTGTGCTGACCAACTATCCGAGTTTCACTTGGGAAGTGTGAGCCGGGGAATCTTTGTGAGCCTCCGGGGCTGCCCGGCCTGGTTCACGCCCACAGAGCTCAACCAGGCATTCCTCTTCCCCCCTCCCCGGGTCAGTAACCATGAGCTCACCAGCATGTCCCAACTGTTTCCTTGAGGTAGGTGACATCCTTGTCAGCTATGGGAGCTTCCTAGGGAGAAGCCAGCTCCTGGCCCTGGAAGCACTTGCATTCTACAAATCGATTTTTCCTGTGGGTCTGTGTTTGCGTTTGAGGCAGTGTCCTGCATCTGACCACGTGTCCAAGGTGACTATTTTATGCCAGCAAAGGAAAACAAGCTTCACACCTCACGGAGCTAAAGGTGAGGCGACAGCTGGCTGATGGTTCATGATTCACCCCAGTGGATACTGAACCACAGGCGTGAAAGGGGCACATAGCAAGTCACAGCTGAGAACCCGGGTTTGGCTACTTGGAGAGTAACAAGGGATTGCAACATGTTTTTAGCTAACCTCAGCTCTGCAGAGCTGGGCACTCAGGGAGTAAGGTTTAGGGAAGTCAAGCGTCCTTCGGTGCTTTTCCCAGAACAGCTGGGCATGTCAGAAGACAAGCGTTCCAATTTCACTCTCTTTCTTACTAGCTCTGTGACCTGAGGCAATCCCATTAATTTCTCTGTACCTGTGCACCTTCACCTGTGAAAAGGAGGGATCACCCCCTACTCTGCATGCTTCCTGGGGCTGCCCAGATCCAGGGAGACGAAACATGTAGAAGAAATTGAGCACTAATCACAGAAGCCTGGCTGGACATCTCAGCCTAGGTTCCTGCTTTCGAGGCAAGTGCGTTTTATTTGAATATGTGTGAAAGCATGGGAATTAAATAACCTGGAAGTATCAACCAAACTCACAGTGGGCTACCTGGGGGGTGGGCGGTGGTAGGAGGAACCAGGTTTGAGGGTGGGGCAGTTCATTTTCCTAAAATGCATATTCATATCTTTACAGTTAATTTCGTATTTTTCAAAGACGATCGCCCAGAGGTGAATTGCACTACCAGATCGGGGAGGCAGGCCCAGTCCTTCAGGAGGGAGGAGGGATAAGAGGGGCTACAGTGCTCAGAAAAGATTTTTATTGCCTGGGGGAACCTTGCCTAGGGCAAGGAAGAGACCAATTTGGGTAAATGGGAGGGAGCAAAGCCATTCTCCCAGGGGACCTGTGTTAGTCAAGGTCCTGAGGCCAGTCTGCAAAGGAAGGAGTGAAGGACAGAGGCAGTCAGGTAGAGGAGAACCCAGATTCATACTGGGGATTCACATGCACAGAGATGTACTGGTTGCCAGGTCAGTACGTACTTACTGTCCGAGTATGCAAGGCCTATAGAAAATACTAGAAATGTTAGCACTTGTTTCATTTAAGAGACAATGGAGAAAGAAAACTCTCAGATTTAAAGAGGGGGAAAAAAGCCAAAACCATAAGCAAAAAGACCCGGGGAGAGTTAAACCACAGAAAATGTAGAAAGAAGCTGTGCTCAGGGATTTAATAAAATTTCCACATCTTAAAAGTGCACTGGGTGGGGTCTGGGAAGTGAAAGATGGAGTCATTCGTATCATCATTTTCTTCCCCAAGGAAGTCAACCCAAAGCCACTCAAACTGTGGGCTTCGGCTGATGGAGGAAGCAGGGGGTGGGGGGGAGCTGCACCTGTGCCGGGGTGAACTCTGACCTCTTCCCACCCAGACCAAGGAGCTTTGCAGGAGACGCACTTGGAGCTCAAGACCAACAGCTTCCCACCTTCTCCGGACGCCTCTCCCGCCCAAACTGCCAGGGGACAGACAAGGTTGAGGGCTGGCGTTCTGGGCCACAGCCTCCCTCTGCCCCTCAGCCCAGGAGCCCCGAGACTCACCATGAGGCGAGTCCTTGACCCCTCTCAGCCTTGAGCCTCCAGGCTCAAGGCCTGGGATGCAGGAGTTAACACGCTTCCCAGGCTGGTCACCCCACATGGGCTGGGGGAAAGGATACCCATTTCCTGGAGTTCCCCCCCCCGACAGATTTACCAACACACTCGTGACCCATGTGTGTGAGACAGAGATTTATGCCAAAAACTTAGCCAAGGCCGTCACTTTGGATTTGCAAATCTGTTCTATGAATTTGAGCATGCAGTGGTTCAAATTTGGTTTTTTTTGCTTTTCGAATGTGTGCGTGTGCACATGGCGGGGAGGGGGGTGAAAATACCTACCCTTCTTAGATATCGTGGACTCTTGCAGATGCTAAAGCAGTTTCCCGAGGAGACCTGGCAGCAGCAACTCCCAATCCAAGGGTGTAAGGCCCAGCTTTGCCACTGGCTAGATGTCTACTTGTGATTCTTTATGTCCCTTGGCCTCAGTTTGCTCAGCTGTACAATGGGGGTTGTTATGGGGATAAAGGAAAGAACGGATGGGACGTATGAAGGCAGGAGGAGTTATTAGCAGTTTCATTCCATAACTAGGCACTGGGGAGCTACGGGGTGCCCAGCATCTAGGCTCTAGGGGATATAGCAGTGAACAAAACAGACAAGAAGTGAGGGGAAACGGCTAACGAACAGTCAGATGAGCAAATGCAAGGGTGTGGGTGGTGCCAAGGGCCAAGGAGAAAAATAGAGCAGGCAGGAGAAAGAGTAGACAAAGTAGCAAATAGAGTAATGGGGGGTGGGGGCAATGATCGCAAACAAGCTGTTTAGGCAAGGACCTGAAGGGGGCGAGGACGTCCTGGCCGTGCGCATGCGAGGTTAGCCGATTCCACGGAGAGAACCCCCCACCCCCCAAAATGCTGTTGCTGTTGACTCTGGGCCTCCATTCCCACTGGGGCTGGGGGAGGCTGGGGGCTGCTCTGGACTCTTCCCAAAGGGGCTCTGTTTTAGCCGATATTTTATTCCACACACTCCCAGGACCCCCCGACTGTGCCTGAAGACGCCGCTAGTCTTGGCCCAGCACACTTGGCTCCCTACCCAGGCCCTGGCGTTCTGTCCACGCCATCCATCAGCCTCCATGTTCCCTATGGCTCTGCCTGCGGGCCTCCCCCACAGCTCCACGTCCCTAGCCTGCCTGTGGCTTTCGCAGGTGCCGTTCGCTTGGCCTGAACTGTTCCTTGTGCCCTCACCTCCTCCTTTTACAGGGCTAGGTCCCCCTCCTCATTCAGGGTCTCAGCTTAGCCCTCTTTTCCTCCTCCAAGCCTTGCTGACCCTCCAGCCCCCACCCTGCAATCGGCCTTAAGCGCTTGGTCTCTTGGGCTCCCACCGCAGCCTACGCGGCCCCCATCACAGCACAGAACACGGCGCGTCCTTCGGCGCATAGCAGGTGTACCACGGGTATGTATTAAAGGAGAAAAGCTCTCCTCCCTGAGGGCATTTCTCCCTCTAGCCTCTCTTGGGATTTCTCTCCTGACCACCCCAGCCGGGCCACACTGATGGCACACTGGGGGGCGTTTCCTCTTTCTCGGGAAGCTTCCTGCTAGCACGGGTGAAGGAAGAAGCGCAACCTTCCTCCTGGAGGGAGGGGACAGGAGAGGGGTCTTCCTGGGGTTGATCAGTTATCTGGTCCACGAGTCCGCCAAGGGGTTCTCTCAATCACTGAAGGTGACATGAAGGAAATCACAGAGTTCTAGAATTAGCTGGGCTTTCATTAATATCAACAGGAACCCTGGGATTGGTGAAAATGGAAGCGTAAGCTCAGAGCACATCAAGTGAGAAAAAGTGAGAAAAGAGAGTAAGCCCTTGGGAGATCCCTGTGAGCTCAGAGCTAGAGCATTTCTTCACCTTTTCATCACTCATGTGCTGGGGACCTGCCTCATGCCAGACCCTGCCAGGCCCTGGGCGTGGAGAGATGGAAAGGTCCCTGTCCTACGGGGAGGTGGGGGGGGGGGCTTGAAGCGTGGATCCAAGTGGGTGCAGATGAATCTTGTAAAGGGCCCAGAAGGAGAACTTCTAGACGGTGATATTGTTGCACTGACAAGATTTAACTCTGCCCTGCCTGGAGAAGCCAACAGTGAATGGACTTGCAGCCTCACAAGGGACATCTGGAGGTGTGTTCCTGGTGGTTCGAGGTTGGAACATTCCATGGAACAGTGAAGAACACAGGGAGGGTGCAGGGCAATCTTAGACCCAGCAGTGGTTGTCTGGTGCCCCTGCCGCGCACACGCTGTCTGGGACCAAGGCGCTCCTTTCCCCGGCTGCCAGGAGCGCTGGCCGCTGAGAGCTCACAGCTGAGTCTCTCTGCCTTCCCGAGGGGCACCTCCCAAATAACGGCTGCTTGATAGGGGGCTACCATGGGGCCAACTCTTGAGGGCCACGCCAGCCCCGGAGCTGCGATGGGCTGAGGCCTCCGTTGTAGCTGCATGGCGCATCAGTGTCCCGATCTGCTTCCTCTCCCCGCACCCCCACCCAGATGCTGGCCCCAGGAGCACTCTCAACACACCTCCATGCAAATCTCCATCTCGGAAACCCTTTTCAGGGAACCTGACACAAAAGAAACCCTCTATTTCAGAACTGCTACGTACACGGTACATCAACTCCGTTGTGGGTCCCACTGGCAGTGTGGGCTCACTTGGGGACGCCTGTGACTGTCATCGTGCCCCTGGGAGGATGCATCATTCAGAGGAAAGAGAGAGTCAAGGCCATCGCTATTCTTTGCGGAGCTGTGGACCTCAGGATTTCCAGGCTGGAAATGTTCTCATTCTTTCTGGCAGTTTCACCCAGGGCTTGGCAGCCTCCACCATCTGGAAGTTCTTTCTCATTTCAAACTGGAATCCTTCCTTCTGTGATGTATCCCCATTTCCTCTCCCCTTTCCTCCATGGAGCTGTATTCCTGCCAAGAAAGAAAGTTAAAAGGGAACAGAGACATATGGATTTCCTATTAAGACTGACGCCCACATTTTAGGAGAACAGAGGAAAGCGCTCAAATTAGGGCAACGGAAATACATTTGCATGGCACCAACATTTGGAATTTTTTTTTTTTTTTTAAAGGTAACCCAAACAATGAGTGCCTCTTTTTGTCCAACTTATTAAACTTTTAGAATATTAGGGAGATCCTGGAGACCCTTCCTTAGAGGTAGAGTAGTATGGAGAGCCCCAGAGTTGGAGTCCGGACCTCATGCATTCAAAACCTGTTTCTACCACTTGCTAGCAGGATGACAATAGCAGTGTGACTATGGGGAATGCACGATCCCTTTGAGGCTCAGCTTTCCTTGTCATATGGTGGGAAACGCCACACCTGCTTCTGTCTCAGGGTTATTGAGAGTTAATGGAAGACATGAAAAAGTCCAGTAAACCATTAAGCACGGTCATAGGGTGAATATTCAACACAGTCCATGACAGTTTCCTGAGCAACTACCAGGTCCAGAGTCCCACCATGTTTTTTTTCTTTTTGAGAAATTGACACACCAATACTAAAATTCATATGGAAATGCAAAGGACCTGGATCTGCCAAACAACTTCGAAGAAGAACCAAGTTGGAGAGCTAATGCTACCTGGTTTCAAGTCCTGTGGTAAAGCTCGGTGTGGTATTGGCATAATGATAGACAAAAGAGAGTCCAGAAACAGATCTACCCATATATGGATAACTGATTTTTTTTTTTTTTTTACAAAGGTGCAAAGGCAGTTCTGTGGAGAAAGAATGGGCTATTAACAAATAACGCTGGGACATTTGGATACCCCCTAGGCTCAAAAAATGAGCTTGGACCATACCATGTGCAAGATAAAAAATTTAACTCAAAATAGATAATAAGTATAAGTGCAAAACCTAAAACTATGAAATTTCTAGAATAAAAAACATAAGAGGAAAACTTAGTGACCTTGGGTTAGGCAAAGATTCTCAGGTGTGACTTCGAAAGTGTCACCCATCAAACAAGTGGGTTAATTGAACTTCATCAAAATTTTAAAACTTCTGCTTTTTAAAAGTTACTATTAAGTGACGGATGAGATAAGCTACAGACTTGGAGAAAATATTTGCAAATCATATATCTGCTAAAGCACTTGTATCCATTATATATAAAGAACTCTCAAAACTCAATAGTAAGAAAACATGCAACACATGTGTAAAAAATGGGCAAAAGATTTGAACGGACACTTCACCAACAAAAGATAAGCAGGTGCCGAGTGAGCACATTAAAAGATGCTCAATGTCATCAATCATTAGGGAAATGCAAATTAAAACCACAATGTGATACCATGATACATATTTTAGAATGGCTGTAGTAAACCAAATGTTCATGTTCCCCGCAAATTCATATGTTGAAGACCTAATTCCCAGTGTGGTTGTATTTGGAGGTGGGGTCTTTGGGAGGTGATTCAAGTTAGATGAGATCATGAGAGTGGAGCCCCATTGTGGGATTGGTGCTGTTATTAAGGGGGTGAAGAGACCACTGGTCTGCACACCGGAAAGAGAATCCTTACCAGAACTGGACCATGCTGGCACCCTGACCTCAGACTTCCAGCCTCCGGAAGTATAAGAAAATAAATTTCTGTTGCTTATGCCACCCGGTCTCTGGCATTTTTTATGGCAGCCCGAGCAGACTATGACAGTGGCTAAAAGTAAAGACTACTGATACTAAGTGTTGTCAGGGAAGTGGATTAACTGGAACATTCATATCCTGTGAGAATGTAAATAGTACAACCTCTTTGGAAAACACTTTAGCAGTTTCTCACAAAGTTAAATTATATCTACCATGATCTACCCATTCTCTTCCTAGAAATCTGCCCAAGAGAAATGAAAACGTATGCTCACACAAAGACTTGTAAACAAATACTCATAGCAACTTTATCTGTAATAACCACAAACTGGAAACAAGCCAACTATCCATTAACATGTGAATGGATAAACAAACTGTGGTACCTCTATCACATGGAGTACCAGGCCCAGACCAAGGCCGTGGGGGGCCCCCTGGGCAGTGGGTTGAAGGCCCAGCACCCAAGGTGGAAGCTTGCAGGTTCCAAGTGGGCTGACTCTGACCTAGAGCTGGCCCAACCCTGCACAACTGGACCCTCAGAGACTGCCCAGGCCCTAGAGCAGAGGCGGCAGCCAGTGGGGGTCTGAAGCATGGGTCTGAGTACTCACCTGGCCACTACTTGTCCTATGACCTCAAGCTGATCCCTGAATCCCACAGGAGTATGATTCTAACTTCAACTTAACTTCCTGTGGAATTCCCCTTGACCCCTGACCCTCCCATCAAAGCCTCCCCACTCGGGGCTGCATCTGCCTTGTTATCTGGTTGCTCCATGAAGGTGGCCACCTGCTTGTTCACCAGTGTCCCTAGCAGGTGGCACACAGTAGGTGTTCAATACATGTTGCCAATTGCTCAAAAACATCTACTGTGTGCTCGGCACTTGGCATATGACAGCTCATTTAATTTTCTAAACAATCCTGCAGTGTGGGTCTAGTCATCCCCATTTTAGAGATGAGAAAACTGAGGCGGAGTGAAATGACTTACGGGATCCCGACACACAGGACTATGAAGAGGCGGTGCTGGACTTTGAACCCAGCTCATTAGACTCCGAAGCCCCTGAGTTTGCTGCCACCCTGGGCTCCCCGGCCTCTACCGAGGGGGTGACTTTGCCTAAACTTGCTCCTAGCAGTGTTGCTTCTGAGAGGGCTTTGCGGACGATTAAAGGGTGAGCTCACCATCCGGAGTGGAATGTGTCAGGCTGGTGGCTGGTGAGTGGCCTCTGGTTCACCTGACTGGCTCATGTTCGGGGTGTGTCACCTGTGAACTTGGTCGGGTTTCTAGTAGGTTCCCACGGAGATCGGCCTCTCCTGGGAGGCGACTCATGCTGCCTTTCCTCCCTGACCACGCGACGACCCCACTCACTCTTCCCAAGGCCTCAGCCTTCAGCCCCACCGCATCACTCAGGGGAAGTCAGAGCTCGTAATTATTTGACTAATCCTCATGTGGCAATACACTGGAGACTGTTTTTTTAGCACGAGGCAGAGGGAGAGCTTTTCTCCCTCCAGCCTTGCCTTATCTGGGTCTGCAGATGGGAGACGGGCACCTCCTTTCCGGGAGCCCAGAGATGTGGAAATGAGGTGCTGGGTCTCCCAACCCCGGGAACCCACAGCACCCTGTGGATTATCAGTCTCCCGGGGCTGCTGTAACAAATTACCATAAAATTGGTGGCTTAAAACAATAGAAATTTATTTTCTCACCATCCGGGAGACCAGAAATCCAAAATCAAGGGCCTTTTGGGATGATCCAGGATAAGATCATCTCAAGACGCTTAATAACATCTGCAAAGACCCTTAGGTCGCACTCACAGGTTCCCAGTGGGCAAATATTTTCGGGGGGCCACCATTCAGCCCCTACCTCTCAGAGGTTGCCTCTGCCGTGCCAAATAATGGCACAGACACTCCCCTCCTTGCTAGAGGCTTCTGCCATTTGTTCTTTCCTCTCCATCCCTAGAGCCACTGTCCTATTCAGTCCCTTTCTTCTATTGCTGGGACTGGTGCAGTAGGCTTCTAACCTGCTCCACTTTCATCTCTCATTCTTTTTACTGCTCCAGAGGGATTTTGCTAACCACCAAATTTCCTTATATCACTCCTGCCTCAGACACTTCAAAAGAGCAAGTCCAATCTTCCAGGTGTGGTGTTTGAGGCCCTGCCCAGCTGCCCAGCTTCTCATCCCGGTCTCTGCCTCTACCCTCCACCAGACCCACCAACACTGTAAGGCCTTGAAACAGACTATCCCCTCACTTTGAAATGCCTTTTGCTTATGCTCATTGTCCATTTCCCAGCCCACCAGCCAGAAGCCCTGGGAGGTCATCTTCAGCCCTGCCATGTGTCCTGAGCTCCTTCCTGGGCCCCAGCACTTGTCACTCACCAGTGTTGTTCACTGACAAGCCCAAGGCCTTCTTCAGTAGAGGTGGAGCTCCTTGAGGGTCAGGATGGCACAGCATTTACCTTTGTGGTCGGCATCATGCCCATCGCAAAGCTCAGCACATAGCACGTGCTGGACAAGGTTCACAGTGTGAATGGCCGAGTCATGGTAAGTCACTTAGAAGCAGAGATCCTGCTTAACTCATCGGCTTAATTCTGACAGCATCTCGCTGCCCCTCTCCCCCCCCCCCCCCCACCGCACCTACCTTAAAGTTGTAGGAAATGAGCTCCTACAATGCACAGTGGAATACATTGAAAAAGCTCGGCTTTTGAAATTGGATGTAACTCAAAGCAAAGCCTTCCTTGTACAACTTGGGCAGGTCACTGGGATTTCTGGAGTCTCTGTTTTCTCATCTGCAAACAGACAGATTCTGTTTCCCTCAAAACAGTGGCCATGTACATGCAGTTACGATTTGGCCCAGAAATTCTGCTCCTAGGTATCTGCCCAAGAGAAATGCATCCACCAAAACACTTGTACATGAATACTCATAAGCAGCCTTGTTCATTGTGGGCAAACGGTGGAAACAGCCCAAAGGCCCATCAGTGGATGAATGGATGCACAAAATGTGGCGTATCCGCACAACAGACAATTACTGAGCAGTGGAACGGAATGAAGGAGAGACACACGCCCCCACCTGGATGACCTCTGAAAACATGATGCGAAGGAGAAGAAACCAGCCACAAAAGATGGCGTACTGTATGATTCTGTTTATGTGAAATACCCAGAATAGGCAACTCCACGGAGACAGAAAGTAGAGTAGTGGTTGCGTGGGGCTGGGAGGGGATGGCAGGGGGTGGTGGCAGCGCGTTGTGTGTGTGGGGGGATCTAACGGGTATGGGGTTTCTTTGGGGGATGCTGAAAATGCTCTCAGACTGACCAAGGTGACGGCTGTCTGACCCTATGAACCATTGCATTATGCACTTTGAAGGGTGAACTCCATGGTATGTGAATTAAATCTCAACAAGACTGTTCCAGAAATAACAAACAGTGGCAATGCGGCACCAGGGTCAAGCACCGAGGTTCTGGCGTCTGTCAAACAGATCTGAGTGTAAATCCTGGCCCCACCGCTAAGCGGACACGGGAGCTTGAGGAGTATTAGTTAACTTTTCCGAACTTCAGTGTTTTCACCTATAAAATGGAAACAATCCACATACTTACTTTCCGGGGCTGTTTGGGGGATAAATTTGATGAGACTCATAAAGTGCTTGGCACAGAAAGGGGACGCTTGGTGTGGGCTATTATTAGCTTGGTCTGCGTGGGCTGCTGTGGGTTCTCAGTGGTGGGAGCTCCCCCACGGCTCTGGGCGGGGGTCTGCACCTTCTCGGGAAGCAGAGGAGTGGGTTCTAACCAGCTTCCCAGCCCCGTCTCCGCGACCCCTAAACAGTGTTGCCAACCACCCGGGGGAAGGCGGCTGAGGCCGCTGTCCGTTTCTTCCCCTTGACTCTTTAATTCTGGTAGGCGTACCCAAGGATGGCTGCCAGGGCATCCGAGGACGCTTGGGAGGTAGTGAGTTCATCGCTCACTGTTGCCATCCACACCCTCGGTGTACGCTCCCGGGTTGCCCTTTCCAGGCCCAAGGGGCTGAGCTGATTCCCTTCCCACCGGCTGACCCAAGCCAGCACTGGTCCCCAGGGCCAGTGAGCGGGGCCGTGAGGGGTTCCTGCCGCTGAGAACACACCGCGTCCCGCCCAAACCAAGCCCTCCGGTTGCCCGTGTTCCCTGTTCTCTCCATTCATTCACCAGCTCTTCGCTGAGCCCTTACGGCCTGTTGCGTGAGGCCTTGAGATCAGTAGACGCTGCCCCCAGTCCTCATCGGCACTTGGTGGCGTCAATACACCCTTTCCCTCGACTTAAAGAATTCCAAGGGATATCTTTTAAAAGGCATGATGTTCTTTCTGTATTTTTTTAAATCTTTATTTAAGTAATCTCTGCACCCAGTGTGGGGCTCGAACTCACGACTCCGAGATCCAGAGTCACATGCTGTTCCGACTGAGCCAGCCGGGCGCCCGGGCGCCCCTCTCCGTATTCTTCTAATGCTCATGAACACAAAGACGTAACTCTTAAAATGAAAATGATCCATTCATGCACCACCTCAAATCGGGGATGCCGCTTTGGTAGACCAAAGTGCCCCCGCTGGGGAGCTGCCCCTCCCCGAGACTGTCCCTTCTCTGTTCCGTCCTCAGGGTCTCCCTGAGCACCTGCCCACAGGCTGCAGTGTGTGTCCGCTGCGGGCCAGGTACCCCCGGGGTGGCCAGAGTTGGTCCTGGAGTCACAGAGCTGGCCATTCTACCCCTCCCTGCCTGTCACCCAGGGTCCCCCTGACACGCAGCCTCCTCTGGTGCAGCCCCGCCCCCCCATTTCCTCCTCTTCCCCTCCCCCTCAGCAAACTACCCAGCATTCCAGAGCCCACGGTGCCTCTGAGCCTCTGCTCAGGCTGAGCCCTTTGCTTGGAACGCCGCCCTTACTGGTGGCATCCAGAACGCAGCTCAGCTATCACCTTCACCAGGAAGCCTTCCCTGAGCTCACCCCACCTACACCTATCTCAGCTGGGTTTTATTAGGTGGTCCTGCTCTGTGCCTCCACGACCCCCTGCTCCTCTCCACGCTCAGCTGAGCTCATCTGCAAATGACTCCAGGGTCCTGACCGTGTCCAGTCAGTCTCTGTACCCCAGAGTCTGGTATGTCGGCAGCACTCAGTAACTCTTTGAATTGAGCTGACTTTTCGTAAGGCCCCAAGACTGTGGCAGGAAACAGGTTGTCACCATGGCTGAGGCACACTGGGGCCAGCTGGGAGGAGAGTGGTTTCCAGGGCGGGGGGAACCTTCTCACATCCTTAGCAGTGGGTGGAAATGGCTTTGGGTGCATGTAGGAAATGTGACTAATAGGCAGGCTCCATGATGCTCCCCGCGGCCCGCCCAGCACCCTCGCATCTCAGCTCCTACAAGCTCAGCTGCAGGGGCCAGGGCTGGACCGCCTATTTCCAGACAGGTGCTCGGAGGGGCAAGAACCCCAATCCCTCATGTTCTCACAGAAGAATGTCCCTAGTGCTTAGAATATCTGTTCTACGTTGGTCTGAGGTGATGGACCACATGTTTCACCACGGAGGCCACGGGAAGATGGCCAGCAACAGGGCAGGGGAAAGGGTTTTGTGGTCAGCTTGGCCCCCATGATGCTCCATGTGGGTCTTGGGCAGATAAATATCGACAAGAGGAGTCCAGACCGTGAGCACCTCTGAGCGCGGAGCATGCCTTTGAGCAATGGGCTAAACACTTGTCACCTCTTTCCTCAGTTCATCCTCACAAAGGGGCCCCAGGAGGTGGGTGACGCTCGCCTCAGTTCAGATTCATGAAACTGGGTCCGAGCGGCTGAATCAGCTTCTCTGGGAGAAGGTGGCACAAGAGACAGGGCCGTTTGGCTTTGGACTGTGTTCTTTCTGATATGCTCTCCAAATAAATAGTGGTAGTAACATAATCTTGGTTTGTTTTTTTTAAGATTTTATTGGCGGTGGGAGGGATGGGGTGGGTGGGTGATGGACATTGGGGAGAGTATTTGCTATGGTGAGCGCTGTGAATTGTGTAAGACTGATGAATCACAGACCTGTACCCCTGAAACAAATAATACATTATATGCTAATAAAAAAAAACTGAAAAAAAAAAAAAAAAGACTATTTATTTTGAGAGAGAGACAGAGAGCACGAGAAGGGGGTGGGGGAGAGGGAGAGAATCTCAAGCAGACTCCACAGTGAGCACCGAGCCCGACGCAGGGCTCAAGCCCATGACCCCGAGTTCATGACCTGAGCTGAAATCAAGAATCAGACGCTTAACCGACTGAGCCACCCAGGCTCCAATAACAACAGAACCTTGTCAAAAACAACAGACCAGCATCCACATGTGGGAAGAAGCCAAAAGCAGGCTCTGATTTTGAAGAGCTGCATAGTCCCCCGGAATCTGAAAGAATCACCCAGCCCTCCCCCACCCCAAATACACTTGGCTTATGTGGCTGTCAGGGAACATTCCAGCACTAACCAGGCTGGGCCTCTCCTTTGAGGCCGGACCTCCTTCAGGGGCACAGGAAGCTTCTGTTGCCCGGGCTGTTGGTCACAGTAGTCGCCTCCAGGGATCATGTGGGACTCACGTGGTGACAGGGGGCTAGCCCAGGGTGCTCTTCTAGAGAACTCACCACTAAATGGGCAAGTCATTTTACATCGCTGAGCCTCAACGTCCGTTTCTGTGAAAAGGTGGGCAGAACCACCTGCCACATGCACCTCGGAGTGCGGATGCGAGGCTCATAGGCAGGGGGATGTGGGAAAGCCCTTGGCCAGCCATAAAGCCATCCACCAAAGGGGGGTGCTCTCTGATGTTATTATCACCATCGGGGCCCTGAATGCCCTTCCTGGTCTCACCTGGCTTCCACGAGTTTCCCTAGAAATGGAGTCATGGCCCATCACTTAAGGAAGGGCAAAGTACCCATGTCCTTGTAGGGGATTTGGAACACAGCTCACTAGGGAAATATGTAACTCATTCCGAGGACGCCTGCCGCACCCTCTGTGACCCTGAACAGTTCCCAGGTTGCTGAGCAATGGCTGGGACTCTGAACCCCTTGGGCTGGGGTGCCCTGTGCTCGATCAGCCACAAAACACAGGACCGACTTCTCCACGTGACCCACAAAACACAAAGCCTTGTGCCCGGGATGCTTATGGGGCCCCACAAAAAGGGTTCCATTTTCCTTTCTTCTGAAATCAGAAAAAAAGAGAACATAATAATAATGAATATGTAATAACGAATCCAGCTTCCATTACGTTCATCATAAAATATAATCTCTAGTTCTCTATCTCTCTATCATCTGTCTATCAATCTTCCGGGAGGCAGGAGCCCATGGGGGTAAAAGCGCTGAGGATCCAAGAACGTCCCAGTGAGGGCCTGACAAAGACCAGTGTGCAGGGAGCAGGCATACACTTTACTCGTTTGGGGCTGCTGAGCTCGAGTCAGGAGATTGTCCAGTGGCCACAATCCCCTGCAGCCCTTCTTACTGGAGAGACAGGGTCTGTTTGCTCAGCCCTGGAATCTAGGCTGGCCCCTCACTTGCTTTGGCCAATGCTTGTGGCAAAGGGGACGCTGGGTGAGTTCTGAGCCTCGGCCTCCTGGGGTCTGACAGCTTCCATTCTCTTATCTATTTTATCTTTTTGAAAGATTTTATTTATTTATTTGTCGGAGAGAGAGAGTGAGCACAAGCAGGGGGAGCGGAACGCAGAGGGAGAAGCAGGCTCCCCGCCGAGCAGGGAGCCCGACACGGGGCTCGATCCCAGGACGCTGGGATCATGACCTGAGCTGAAGGCAGACGCTTCACCGACTGAGCCACCCAGACGCCCCGTACGTGTAATTTTAAATTGTCGAGGGCCTGTATCTCTAAAAAGTGCAAAGAAACGGGAGATTAATTTTAATCATATATTTTATTCAACCCAATCTGTCCAAGATATTAACATTTCAACACCTGAGTGATGTAAAACTTATTAATGAGCTATATTCATACAAAGTCTTCGACATGCCATGTGTATTTTAAACTGCGAGCACCCCTCCATTTGGACGAGCCACAGTTCACGGGTCCTACCGCCTCTTACGTCTAGCTGTACTGCATTGGACAGCACGGACCCAGGCTGGAGTTTCTGAATGTTTGGATTTCTCTATCCAGGAAATATTTCCCTCACAATTTTGGAGGCAATATTGCCAAAATTTTTATTTGGTTAAAAAGGATGTTTAAAAAAAAAAAAAAAGCCAGAGCCATCTGTTGTCATTGTATTATCCCAAGAGAAAGAACTTAAGCGGCTCCAAAGCATAGAAAGGGTATAATGTCAGATAAACGATATCTTTAAATTGAACACACTTATCTCTAAGGAAAACTTAATGCACTCTGGTCATTTTTCTCATTTTGCCACAGATAATAGAACATTTCACTCTGCTCCTGGAACCACAAGTCTTGTCCTTTGGCTCTTAGAATCACCTGGAAGAAGCTCTAACAGTATTGATGGCCCAGACTAGATCACTTCATCTGAACCTCGGGCGGGGAGATGGGAGCAGGCGTAGGTGTTTAAACAATCTCCCCCCCGGGTTTGAGCTCCACATTGGGTGTAGAGATGGCTTAAAAATAAACTCTTAAAAAATAAATCTCCCCCCAAGTAATTCTAATACGTAGTTTGGACGGGAGACTACTCCTTTAGTTTGAAATTAAACCCCTTTCTTTCAGAGATGGGGGAACTAGGTTAAGAGAAGGGAAGACAGGGCCAGTGCAGGGAGGGGGCCCAGCACTTCCAGGCTCTCCAGCTAAAGCCCTCCTCCCCAAACCCTCACCCACCCAACAAGGGAACAAGGAATGGGGGCTAGGGGCCGCCTGGGTTCACAGAGCAGTAACTCTAAGGGAGCTAGGTGCCGGGATCCAGGTCAGCGGGGTGAGCAAAGAGGAAAGAAGGCAGCACTCCTCACGTTAAAGGGTCAGATCTTCTGCGGAAATATAAAATCCCGACACAGCACATAACAACTACCTCCACCTTGAATGCCTAAGTGACTTTGTTCCTGGCATCTCTTCTGGCTCATGCACAGTGGTGACTGAGATGCAGGGATGGAACAACACTGTGTGAGGGTACCCTTGGCTGTAGCTTGAAGTAAAAAAGAATTCAACTGACTCCGTTTGCATCGGGAACCCAGGCTCTAGCCAGGAATGACCTTGAGCCAGTCACTTAACCTCTGTGGATGGGTTCCCGAGTCCGGGAGTTCCTGGGAGACAGAAATGATGCAGGAAAATGCTATCCAGAGCCAGGCAGGAGGTAAATTCAATAAATGATGGCTATTATGATGTTAATTATTTTATAAACATGGCTCATTATGTGCCAAGTAATGTTTTAAGATCTTTATAAATATCAACTCATTCAATCCTCATTACAAGCCCATGAGGCGAGCCCTTCTGTCGTCCTCATTTCATAGATGGGAAAACCGAGACACAGAGTGGTTAAATCACTTGCCACAGTCACACAGCCAGAGAATGGCTGAGTCATGATTCCAACATAGGCAGGACTCTTGGATGCCCCCTACCCACGTTCTTTCCTTCCCTTCCTGTCCCCCCACTTGGGCTCTGCCTGAGGGCACGCACTGGTCTGCGGGAGGTGGTGACCACGGGCAAGATTGAGAAGAGGGTGAAGACACAGGACCTGGGAGAACCCTGCTGTTGCTGAACACCTCTGCTGGGCCCGGTAAGAGGCCGGGGGCCTCGGGGCCGTCCTCTCGGTCCATCTCCTGGTGCCCAGTGTCATTGGACGGTTGATGCTTCATCTCACTTTAGACAAGAGCCCAGGGAGGCTCTGGGACATGAAGGATCTGGCCCTGCACACCGGGCAGCCAGGGGACCGGCACACGGGGCGGCCAGGGACCCGGCACACTGGGCGGCCAGGGGGACTGGCACACGGGGCGGCCAGGGACCCGGCACACCGGGCGGCCAGGGGGACCGGCACACCGGGCGGCCAGGGAGTAGAGCTCACAAGCTGCCCGGAAGGGGCTGCCCAGGCCCGGGGCTCTACATGGGTCTCTGGGGGGAGGCAGACCGGCCTTTGCTCATCCTTCCCACCCAGGGAACTGCCCGCTGCGGGGACGGAGGACAGCACACAGGGTGCGTGCTTTGTGGGGGGCCTACGCCATTCCCCTAAGAGGGCTGGCCTCATTCTGCTGCCGCCGGCCAGGGAGCTCTCCCTCCTCCCTCCCTCCCTTCCTGCTTCCTTTCAACCACCCGCCATTCCATTTGGCCTGCCTGCTTTCCTCCCTCCTTTCCTTCCTTCCTCTCTTTCTCCCTCTTTTTTCCTTCTTTCTTTCCTTCTGTCTACCCACCATTTCATTTAGCCTAGTTTTCTTCCTTCCTTCCTTCCTTCCTTCCTTCCTTCCTTCCTTCCTTCCTTCCTTCCTTCCTTCCTTCCTTTCCCTTTTCCTATCAACAAAGGATGGCTGGGGTACACTGGTAAGGGAAATAGATATGGTTGCTGGCCTGCCGGCACCTGTGATCTAGTGGGCTGGGGGTGGGGGCAAGCACTAAACAAATAATTGCATGAATAATTTCCCTGTGAGGGTCAGTGATAAAAGGGAGCACCATTGAATCCTGGGAGCAGAAGTAACAGAGTGACCCAGCTAATTTAGTTCAGGGGTTCAGGAAAGGTGTCTCTGAGGAAAGGGCATTTCAGCTAAAACCTGAACAATGGGTGGGAGTTGGTGGGGAGAAGAAATGGGATGAGTGGCGAGGAAGAGGCTTCTAGAAGAGGATTTAGCATGGACAAAGGCCCTGGGGCAGAAAGTGTCTGCCATTTTCATACAGAGAAAAAGGTGTGACTGGAACATGATGAGGAGATGAAGTTCTAGTAGGCAGGGGCAGGGCTGAGCAGCCTTGGAGGGGTTTGAATTTTATTACCCTTGATAAAGATTTTACATGTTTTGATAAAAGTTCTAGAAGTGGCATTTGGCCACCCCATGGAGCCATCCCCTACTCCCCTCAGGCTTTACTCTGAGCCATTGGCCATTGAGGTCCGGCCAAGCATGCTGCCCTTGAGGTCTGTTTTCTGTACCTACAGAGGGTGCATTGACCGGCCCAAGGTCCCCCCGACTCCCACTGCCAGCACCTGGCAGCACCTGTGTGGGAACCCAGGCTCCCTTGTTTCGGCCCCGAGACCACGTACGTGTGTCCTGCCTGTGGGAGCAGGCTGGCAGAGCGACTGCCAATCTGGAACCATTCATCCAGGCCCCAAATGCAGCCCCATGGTCCATCCCCTCCGACACTCCCTTGTCCCACACGGATCTCTGGTTGCCAAAGCACCTGTTTCACAACCCTGCCTGCAACCTCCTCTGTTCCCCAAGTCCCCTCTGCTCTGCCCACAGAGGCTGTTCCAAACTTCTCCCAGGGTCCTCGGGCTCCAGAATCAGCTCCACAGTGCCCCCGTCCTGCGCCAGCTCTCTGTTCGCACGTATATACCCAGCATCCCTGAGTGCTGCGCAGAGACCCTCCTGGCTCTCCTCTTCTCCTCTCTGCCCCAGATGAGGTGGGGCTTAGCCCCCCTGGCTCCGGAAAGGGGCACCTCCTGTTCCCAAGAATGCCCCCTCCTCTATCTGTGCCCCCTACCCAGGAACTGCCTCCTTTCTGTTCTGCAGTTACTCACACTCATTCATGTGCAGGGAGAGCAACAATGGACCACAATCAACCTAGTGTTTCCTGAGAGGACATGGCAAAGGGCCGGCTCTGATTCACCCTCGGCCTCCCCGGCCGCCCCTTCCGGGAAGTGCGTTCAGATCCCACATCCTGCCTGTCTAGGGGAAGAGAGGCAAGAGGGCCAGTCAGATGGATCCTGCCACCACAGGGCAAGCCCTAACTCTGTCACTTAGCTGCTGTGTGACCTTGGCCACACGGTTTAATCACGCCAAGCTGGCTCAGGAGGGCAGGAGCGGTGAGCCCACCTTGCAGGGCGTTGTGAGGTCTGGGGGCCTCCGTGCCTGCCAGCCGCCGGCCACATCCAGGGGGCTTCCGCCAGGCAGGCCCCGTGGACGGGGTCCAACATGATGGCAGTGGGAGGGCATGGAGGGCCCTGCTCTGCAGCTGGGGGAGGTCTCCCGATGGCCCTGGGGGCCTCTGGGAAGATTCTCAATGCCCCTCACCCCCAGTTCAGGGGATACATTGGAAGCGATGGGACAAGTGACTCAGGTGTCCAGGGCATGCCCTTGTCAGAGATGGCACCTGCCTGGGGCACGTGAAGTCACCAGGTAGATGGACTCCGTGGACTGGTCAGAAGAAAGAAAGAGGCCTTCTCGAGGGAGATTCCTGCCCAGCCCCCATGGACACACTGCAGAGGAATCCCCTCTGCCAACTCCCCAGGCTGTTCACAGTCTCCCCCAGTTCCCTCTGAAGCACCACCCGCCCTGGCCCCCCAGGGTCACCTATTGTTCGGGGAACCCTCTCCCTGGGGCAACAACAGCTAAACCTCACCTCAGAGGGTGTATTTTGGGGGGAAGATTTAGTTGGCTCCTTACGGTAGGCTCAGGGCGCTGAGAAGGAAAGAGAAGTTGGCAATAAGGGAGGCAAAGTACATTTTTGAGCAGTTCAATTAAAAGTATTCATTGAGGGACACCTGGGTGGCTCAGTCAGTTAAGCGGCTGACTCTTGATCAGGTTTTGATCTCAGAGTTGTGAGTTCAAGTCCCCCATTGGGCTCCATGCTGGGCATGAAGCCTACCTGAAAAAAATAAGTGTTTATTGAAAACTTATGTCCATTTCTCATTTCTTACTTGGACAACTCTGCAATAAGCCCATTTTATAGACAAGGAAACTGAGGCTTAGAATGAAGAATTTGCAGTGGAGGAACTTGGGTTGACCTCTGGTCCTCCCTACTCTAATCCTAATGGCAAAATTCAGCTCTAGCTTAAAGTTCAGTGAAATGACAAAACAAACAAACAAATCAAACACAAAAAAGCTCATATTCACTGGAGTTGTCCCTTCAAAATCCTGGTAAATTATAAGCTCTCCTGCTTCTGCGGCTTTATCCAAGCTGTCCCCTCTACCTGGAATTCCCTCCCAAACCAGGATAATCCTACCTAGCCTCCAAGATTGTCCTTAGGTGCCTTTTCCTCCCCCAAAGAAGCCTCTGGAAGAAGCGGCAAACTGCATCATCTGAATTTGGAAACTCTCTTTCCCAACATATAGTTGAAAAGGTGGTGGACAATCTCAGAACTCCTTGGGCTCGTAGCTGTCCCCCTCACTCCCCCGACGCTGAGTACTCCTTAGAGGCCGACTCTGTTGGCATCACCACCTCCAGGCCTACATCCTGAAATGTTTGTGGAATGAGTCCATGGGTGGGGGTGCTGGATGAGAGCCATCTCCTCAGCTCTGCTCCTGGGTACCCACCCCGCTGCTGACTTTGCTCTAAGCACAGATCATACTAACAATATGATGTAAATAAAGCAAGTTCATGCTGCTTTGTGAAAACTGGATTATCAAAGGCCCCCATCGAAGCTGAGAGAAACCCCTGCAGGCAAATCAGTGGAAACCCTCAGTTTACACAGACTGGGGAGCACACATCCCTCCCTGGCTTGTGGGACTTGTACACCCTCCATCTTTTCCACTCCGCTCAGCAACCCCATGAGGGAGGCAGGCCAAGGGTTTTGATACCCATTTTACTAATGAGAAAACTGAGGCCCTAGGGAGGTAACGCAAGACTTGCACGGTTGCACGGCTTAGTACGGGCAGAATTTGGGGCCCCACCCCAGGCCTGTTGATTCCAAGCTTCTGTACCTGCCAGCATCCTCGGCTGCCATGACACAGAGTAAGTAGTCTGCTCAGGAAGCAGAAGGAGTTGCGTCAGGAGGACACTGCTGGTCCTGCCAGCCTCAGGCCCCAGCCCCTTCTCCAGCCTGGGCCTCCAGTGACCCCCTTTTTCTGAACTCCTGGGACAACTGAGTTTTCGCCCTTCACTTAAGTTTCCATGCTCCAGGGCCTCCCCGAAAAGTTGACACAAGGACGTCCACTGAATTACTAGCCTCTGGCCCAGGGTGGGGAGCACTAAGAATGACCGAGAGCAGGCTTGCCCTACAGATTGCCCTTGACTCCTTCCCTGATTCCTTCATGTTGGATGGTCACAGCTCCTCAACTATTTGGTGGATTCAAAAAATGTTTTATTATGAAATATTTCATATATATATGAAATATATATATTTCACACAGATACATGGACACAAACACATACTTATATTCACACACAGGGAATAATATAACCCATTTATAACCATTGTAATGTATCCTTCTAATCGCTCTACTTTTTTTTTTTTAAGAACTTACCTATCTATTTGAGAGAGAGAGAGAAAGAGAGAGAGAGAGCAAACGAGCAGGGGGGAGGGGCAGAGGGAGAAGGACAAGCAGATGCCCCACTGGGCAGGGAGCGCTACTCGGGACTCCGTCCCAGGACCCCAGGACCACAACCAGAGCTGAAGGCAGCTGCTTAACCAACTGAGCCACCCAGGTGCCCTCTCTCTAGTTTTTTTAAAGGGATAAAATATTAGTGCTTCAGCTACATTCCCACCTCCTCTCCCTTCCCTCCCATGTTCACGTCTTTTGACTACCTGCTATTTTTCCAAAAGCAATTTATACCATTGTTTTGTTTCGCAATTTACATCAATGGTATTATACACCACACAGTATTTTGCACCTTGCTTTTTTCACTTCAGATGCGTTCATGAACTATTCAGGTTGATGTGTGAGGGTTTGGTTCATTTCTTTTAATTACTATAAACGTGCCCATCATAGAACGAGTTTCTGTATCCTCCTCTGTCAGAGTGTTGCTTTCCCTTACTCCCTTCTAAAAATAGGATGGCAGTGAAAATCCTTGTGCAGACCTTCCTTGGCCACGGAGGAGAGTTTCTCCGGGGGCTTGTGGCCTCCTTGAAGACAGGGATTACACCACCTTCCCCTACACCAACCCTGTCCGGAAATGGGCACAGAGCAGGTTCGTGATATTTGGATGTGTATTTGCGGAGTGAGTGACCTTGATACATTCAGGACCACCCGGACAGCACAGGTAGGACAACCTTTGCTAACAGCCTCCTCAGCACCTACTCCCCTTTCCTGGCTAATGGAGCATGCCTGCCAAGCGGTGGATCGCTCTTGGCCTAAACCAGTCATGGTAATCCTGCAGCTGCTTCCCCAGCTCCCCGTGCAGCCCTGTTGTGGCCAGTGAGATTGAAGGGATGTCTGGTGGGGAGTCCCTGGGGAGGCTTTGATCCCCTGACAAAAGGGGGCTCTGAGATGGTCCACAAAGACAGCCACAATAAGATCTCCCGTACACACACTCCTTTGCAGTGTGACCCTGCTTCTTCTCCATTAAGAGGTGGGACTTACTACTGACCTCTGTGACTGGCCTTGGGACTTGCTTTGTTTGACCAAAATGGAGAGGAGGTGACATTGCGGGACTTCCAAGCCTTTGAACTTCCAAGAACTTTGAAGCAAACTCTTGTTCTCTTGCTAAGACCCACCGTGCAAGGAAGCCCCGGCTCGCCTCCTCAAGCAGAGACTGGCAAACATTCCTTGTAAAGGGCCAGAGAGTAAATATTCTAGGCTTCGTGGGTCATAGAGTGTCCCTCACAACTACTCTGCTACTGCCACATGAAAGCAGACATAGATCATACGGGAAGGATCGGGTGGCCGTGTTCCAATATAGCTTTACAAATCAGGCAGTGGGACCTTCGAGAATGAGAGAGCATCAGATGGAGAGAGTTTGCTCTTGCTGCCATAACAAAATACCACAAGGGCATCGACTTCACACAAAGTTATTATCTTACGGTTCTGGAGGCCAGAGATCCAAAATGGGTCTTACTGCGGTAAAATCAAGGTGGCAGGATTCGTTCTTTCTGGAAGTTTTAGGGAAGAGTCCATTCCTTGACGATTCCAGCTTGTAGAGGCCACCCACACTCCTTGGCTAGTGGTCCCCTTCCAGCAATGACATTACTCTGACCTCGGCTTCTGTCATCATATCTCCAGGAGCCAGCATCACATAGAAGACATGTGAGTGAGGCTATCTTGGACAATAGAGCCCTTCCTGAGCCATTGCCTGACTGCCATCACATGAGGGAGCCCACTAGACCAGAAGAAGAACCGCCATCTCAACCCAGCCCAAACTCCAACCCTGAGTCGTGAACTAATAAGTCACTAAATTTTGCAGTGGTATTTTATGCAACAGCAAATGACTGACTGATACAGGAATAAATGCTAATAACGCCACTATTTTGGGCCATTCTTTCCTTTTCTGCCTTGAGAACAGATAACGATTATCCGGAGCTGTAGCAGCCATTTTGCAACCATGAGGGAGAACAAACAGAATCATGATATGATTGGCTTTGACATCACGGTGCTGCCAAAATCACAACAGTTTTTATTCAGTTTTGAATTTCTTTTTATGTGAGGAAATCAACACCTATTTATTATGATACTATAATCCTAGTTTTTTTCAAACTAAAGATTTTCTAGCCAGGGTGATATATGGAATTGTAAATTAAAAAAAACTAAAAAAAATCATCATACTGTACACCTGAAACTAATATTACACTGTATGTTAACTAACTGGAATTTAAATAAAAACTTAAAAAAAAAAAGGACTTCTAATGAATACACAGTAAGTTGCCAGGCCTCTGAGGTCGCTGGGAAAGGGCCGGGAAAAGCCGAGAATAAAGAAGACAGAAGCGGTGTTTGACCTGGTCATGTTGTTTCCCTTCCTGAGCCTGACATGGCATCAGCCGAACATCGAGGGGACATGCTTCCAGTGCAGAGAGAGCATGCAAAGGACCCAGATGAGGGATGCCTGAGAGGCACGTGGGCCCAGCCTTGCTGATAAGACGGGGAGCTCTTGTCCCTTCACCATGTTTTCTGTGAAGAAGAGTGACTCACGGCAGTTATGAAACACTGAGGCCCATGTGTATTTCCATTTTGCCCTTTCACTACCCTGGCCAGGAAGGTTTCCAGCTTGAGGGAGTTCTCCCAAGGGGATTGTGCTGGAACGAGGAGTGGTTGGAAGGACATAGCACTTGACTCATAGGGAGGAGTTGATAGAGCACACAGGTGACGGCCAGGTGGTTGTTTCAGAGGGAAGCATCCCAAAGCAGGCGCAGGGCCATCCTGGGGTCCCCTTCTCCTGCCTTCTAGAAGGTTCCAATTCAATCTGTGGAGAAATCCCCCACACATCCTTAACACAGACACACACACAGACACCCGCTCCCCCCCAGGAACGCGCTCTCTCCTTTAATCGCCAAAAGCTCTTTTGTTCTCCATTTTGCAGGTGGTACTAATGGCTAATCTTTACTGACTGCTTACCATCACCCAGGCCTGTGCTAAGAGCCTTACTTGCATTATTAGCAAAGAAAATTCTCACAGGAAGCCGTAGGTGGGTTTTTAAATGCTCATTTGACAGACAAGGAAACTGAATTCAGAGAGGTGTGAACACAGAGACTTGTCCAAGGTCGCACGGGCTGTACGCAGCGCAGCCGGGATGAAAAATCAGGTGTTCTGACTCCAGAGCTCAAATTTTTTTTTTTTAAGATTTTATTTATTTATTTATTTGAGAGAGAGACAGCGAGAGAGGGAACACAAACAGGGGGAGGGGGAGTGGGAGAGGGAGAAACAGGCCTCCCTCTGAGCAGGAAGTCGATGCGGGGCTTGATCCCAGGACCCTGAGATCATGACCTGAGCTGAGGCAGTCACTTAACCAACTGAGCCACCCAGGTGCCCCCAGAGCTCAAATTCTTAACCACAACCCCCGCTCGCCTGCAGAGGAGGAAAGCACGGCTCAGAGAAGTTAAGGGACTTGCCTGAGGCTGCAGGCCCAGGGTTTGCACCTGGGTCCGTCTGGCTAAGGGTTCCTTGGTCTTGTTCTCTCTCTGATGCCTCTGCGGGCCTCCGAGCCCTCTTGACAGCATCACGCGTGGTCCCCAGCACAGGCCCCCAGCTGTGGCAAAGTGACCACTAGCCCACGAGTGTGAAAGTCAGATTTGCGCCTCATTTCTACCCTTTACTCATTCCGCGACCTTGGGCAAATCAGGTTTGTCATCTGTAAATGGAGACTTGGGTTTGCCCCTCCCAGCCGAGAGGATTTTGTTGATCGACTGTAGCTAGGGGTGTGGACGAGTTGGATCAACCGTGGGGTTGTTGGCGTTCCTGCTGCTTTTCTAAAGCCTAGCCTCGGGGTAACTGTTCTTCTGGACTAGCATTTGACCCGCAGGGCCTTGTTGTGGCAGCTGGGTGAGTTTGGGGGGTCCTGCTGCTCAAAATCACCACCCTCCATAAAATGCTCAGGGATGCAAGGGTTTAGCAATGGTTATTGCGTCAGGAAAACTGTCTGAATGGCCCCATTCTATCCTCTTCCCCGCCCAGGTGCTGGCTCGGGGCCAACAGGAGGCAGGGCACCCAGGGGGAAGGATAGGTATTTCCTTTCCCACCACCCAGAAATGCCTGTGGCAGGGGCAGGGGTGGGGGTGGGGGTGGGGGACGACCTCTGGTCTATCCCAAACGCCCCCTGCAAAGTGCTAGTCCTCCAGGGGATATGAAGAGAATCAGGAAGCCAAAGCCAGACTGGGGAGTGAAGCTGGGGGGGGGGGGGTTGGAGGAACAAATTGGGCAGCATCCTCCCCCACCCCCCACCCCACCCCAAGGAGCCCACAGTCCTGCCCTGCCATCAATCAGCTGTAAGGCAGGGCAAGTCACACACCCTCTCTGAGCCCACCTCTCTGAGCCCAACGGGAGCTGAAATTCAGCCCAGTCCCACAGGGAGGTCAATGTGCTTAGGGACCCGCACTTTTTCAGTGAAGTCCTCAGGAAAGTGTTAGCCATGGCTGTCCTGTCTTTTTTACTCCTCTGTGACTCCGTCTGGCCTGTTTGACCCCGGAAGCCCTGTGGAAAATGCACAGTTTCAGTCACTTGGGTCCTGCCACCATGACCTTGAGACAGTTCCTCTGACCTCCGTGAACCTCCTTTTTGGGACGGAACTACGCCCACCAAGTCTGTGGGGGTAGTGGTGTGAATTCAATGAGAAAATGGGTCTGTAGGACCCAGCCCAGTGCCTGGTGCAGAGGAAGTGCCCATCAATGGTGGCCTTTATTATGACTCGGGCTTGGAAGGGACCCCGAGGGAAGTGGAGCTCAGGAACAGAGGAAGGATTGTACAGAGGTGAATGGGGGAGGGGGCCTGGGGCGGTGAGTGTCCTCACCCTCCTGGGCCGGCCGAGCCCTACTTGCTCTCTGTTCTTTAGGGTGGCATTTATTCTCACAGCCTGGGAACAGCGAAGGAGAGGGACCCTTCCAGGATGCAGCACCCTTGGGATTTTCCCATGCCCTCTGTTTGTTCCTATCTGGGGGCTCGCAAAACATTTTTAACCCTTTCCTACCCCATGAAGCATTTTCCCACAAACGTCATTTGGGGATATGGAGTCTCAGATGACTGTCATCGCTGAAGGCGAGGGGGAGGTGTCCCTGAGCAGCAGTGTGCTTCCCCCTTCTACGCTCAGTGACCTCCTGTGGGTTCTTGAGAACGGTACTTACATCATGGAGATCAACAAATATTACAACCCAGAACTGATGGTGAGAGATTTACCAGCACCCCACGGTCCCCCCGAGAACTTGGAAATGAGGTTTTCAGAATTAAAACAGGACTGGTCTTCCATGGTGGAGACCAGAGGACAGACCGTGCAGCCCCCCAACTCTTAGCAAGGTGAAGTGGAGAGTGAAGGTACTTCGGTGGGCAGGAATCTAGTCAAACAGTTGGTCTGATGTCTATTTGGAGAAAGCTGGGAATGGGCTGGTGTGAGCAGAAAGGGAGCTGGTCAGAGAAGAAGCATCAGGCAGCACGCGTGGGGTGAAGGGCAGCCGTACCGTCTCTATTGGCATCACCTCGTGAGTGCTCAGCATCCATCCCATCGTCTTCCTTCTCTGGAACCCTGATTTCCCCACTCCTGAGCACTGACTGCACCCCAGGAGTGGCCTGGTTCCATCCATTCCCATTATCAGCCGTATCCATTAGCTAGTGCTGCCAGAGCAAAACACCACAGACTGGGTGCCTCAGACGATGGAAATTTATTTTCTTAGGGTTCTGGAGACCAGAAGTCTAAGATCAAAGTGCTGGCAGGGTTGGTTTCTTTTGAGACTTCTCTTTGGCCTCCAGGTGGTCACCATGTCCCCACATAGTTGTCCCTTGGAATGTTTGTTATCTGTGTCCTACTCTCCTCTTCCCAAAGGACGCCAGCCATATTGGATGAGGGTCCACCCATGTGACTTCATTTTAACTTAAATACCTCTTTAAAGGCCCTATCTCCAAATACAGTCCCAGTCATAGGTACTGGGAGCTATGATTTCAACATATGAATTTGTAGGTAATACAATTCAGCCCCTAACATCAGTCATTGGTTAAGATGTGGGCATGTGACCCATGTCTGGCCAATGGTAAGAGAGGATGTCTGCTGGGGGTGGAGAAGGCGCCTCTGAGGAAACTCTCTTTTCCCCTAAAGGATAGCCCAGGGAGAGAGGCTTTCTTCTTCCTTTGAGATTGGTCATACCGGGATGCGGTGTCTGGGCGTGCTGCAGCCATGCTGAGGCCAGCCTGAGGGTGGAGCCAACAAGGGGATGGGGACATGGAGCTCTCCATGGTTGGGTTGGCGAATCAGCCAACCCTGGAATCCGCCCAAAGTTGTCCGTTGGATTTAAGATGATGTAAGTCGAGGTTTTGGTTACACCTGCAAACTTCCTGATTGCCATTTGAAGTGGAGATGGGTAGGGGTCCACCTATACCTCCTCTTTCCGGTGACCTGTGTGTCCGGCCGGACACATTTCCCAGCTTCCCTGGATGTTGGGTGTGGCCGTGTGACCAAATTCTCACCAGTGGCATGGGAATATGAGTGGAGGGCACACGCGCCATTTCCAGGCTGAGGGGGGTGTGCCTCTTTCACGCTCTCGCCTTCTTCCAGCCAGCTGGAACCTGACGTGGCTGAGACCAGGAACCGCATGTGGATGACGTGTAGGAACCCCAATGTGGAGAGAGTCAGTGTCCCTAGATTCTGTCTGTCGGGACTACTCACCTGAGGAGCGTACAGGGGAGAGAAACAGGCTCTGGGTTCTTCAGACCGCTGTGGGCTGTCTTTGTCGCGGCGCCCTAACTGCCAGGCTTGATCTGTAACGGGGGAGGCAGTTCTGCCAGAGTCAACTGGACGACAAATGTTTCCTGAAGAAGACTTTCCCTGTAGGGTCAGACATGGCTTCAAGCTCCCGGCCTGAAATAGACTCCTTGATATCTGCCAAGGCCCCTTTGTGGATTCTGCTAGTGCACGCAGTTTTCCGATAATGTGGCTTCTTGTGGGCGGCTCATCTAGGCACAGCGCGTGTTTTCATTGATCTGCTGATGCATACATCCTGGTCTCTGGATGCCTGCCTTTATCAACGTCATGCTCACATATTTCAAGTTCCGGGAACCCTGCTCCAGTGAGTCTGCCTCTGCTGGGCACTTACCCTCTCCAAGGACAGCTTCGGGTTCCAGAGTCCGGTCCCTGCAGGGCCTTCCGGCAGAACCGACCTCTCTCCCTCTTGCGTGTCCCTCTTGTAGTATTTACTTCATTCTGCTCATGTTCAGTGCTCTGTAACATGGCCTTCCGCCCCATTCCGCTGGGGGTTTGCTGGGGACGGGGCTGCTCCCCACTTCCGGTGTCTCACCTGACGCTGGGCCCATGGCAGGAGCTCGGGAAATGTGGGCCCCCTGATGAATGACTCTGGCCAAGGATAAACACCCCGTCGAGGGCCCCAGTCCAGGTTTGTCCCTATGGACACAACAAGTATTCTTCAAAGGTCTTAAAGCAAGCTTTGATAAACTGAATGGTGTTTCACCTGAGCTAGGTAAGGTGCCCCCTCAAACCTACAGGTGAGGCCCTGTGTAATCTCACCCCAGAGTTTAAGCAGGGGCACTGACTCTGTAGTTTCTTTAAAGAGAAGGAATGGAGAGAGAGAGAGAGAGCGTGAGAGAGAGCGAGTGAGCACAAAAGCGCCCAAGGACGAAGTGGAGAGAAGGAAGAAGAGGAACCTAAGTGCCCTGACATGGGCCACCCTCGGGTTTGAATCCTGGCTCCCACCTTTCTAGCTGTGTGACCTTGGGTAAGTTACTCAGCTTCTCTGATGCTCTCTTCCCTCAGCTGGCAAATGGAGGTGGTAATATGGATTTGTAGGGCTGGTGCGAGCATCAGTGAGATCCTGTCGGCAGAGCATGGTGAGTGACACAGAGTGCGTATCATCAGCACTGGGGGCTTCGCTTCCCCAACGAAGCAAATCGTCCCTGACCAGGCATTCTCCCGAGGAAGGAGGTTGCCTGAACCCACAGGCTCCGTGGACGACGACCCCTCAGCAGTCCTTCACAGGGCGCAGGCTTTTGTCTACCTGTTTGTGTAGAGCGAGTTACAGTGTCCGTGCCAACCCCTTGTCGGCGGCCCCTGCTGAGCCTGCCCTCCAGAGAAGAGACGTCCCTGCTGTGGCCTCCCGTGGCCGCCCGTGGCCGCCCTGCCTCCCTGCTGACGTGGCCTTCCCGCCCTCTCTGCAATTCCCACGGACTGGCCCCTTGGAGATGCGCCGCAGCCCTTGGCGACCCGATGCGATGCGCCCCCAGACCTCTTCACCCTTCAGTTCACGGTCTGCAACCATCCTCAGGAACGTGGTAGAGGAGCTGCCGATCTAGAGGGAGTTTTTTGTTTTTGTTTTTTTAAATGGAAAACCCAGAATCCAAACGGTTCTGTGCACAGGGCCAGCTTCCTTTGAGAATGAAGTGAGATGGGTTTGGCTGGTTCACGCGGAGTGAGGGAAGATGGTATGTTCCAAGAGGCAGGATGACTTACCTCAAAATAGCCTGCAGACCTCAGATTAGATCACGGTAGGGTGGGAACTTTTTTTAATGAGAACAGAGAGAAAGCAGGCTGTAGGGTCTGTATGTGAGTGTGTGTATATATAAATGTATCTTTGTATATCTGTTTTAATATATATATATTTGTATATATTTTAATATATATATTTTCATTTTTATTTATTTATTTTTTAAAGGTTTTATTTATTTATTTGAGAGAGAGTGAGCGAGAGACAGAGAGAGAAGGAGCAGGGGGAGGGGCAGAGGGAGAAGGGGAAGCAGACTCCCCGCCAAGCAGGGAGCCCGATGCGGGGCTCGATCCCAGGACCCCAGGATCATGACCTGAATCGAAGGCAGATGTTTAACTGACTGAGCCACCCAGGCGCCCCGTATATTTTTTCAATGAGTACTTTATGTATTGAGATGATTCACTGGTGAGGCAGAGGTAATCTGAGCACAGGGGCCTCCCCAAATCCTGGGAGATGTTCGAAGGGACTATGGGGCAATTATATGAGTGTTTAGAAAATGCCTCCGTTCCCATCAGCATAGCTCACACTGATCCTGGCAGAACAGAAGAAGGGGTCTCATGACCCTGAGATCAAGAAGGGGTCACATGGTTGTGACAGCCAGCCTGCACTCTGCTGGCCAAGCCCTCTGCCCCAGGGTGGGGAGGTACCCAACCAGAGGACAGGGCATCCTTGTCTAGTGAGCATCTAAAGGTGTCCTGTGGGCTGGCGGGACCCTGGCTCATAGACCTCCTGATTTATCCAGAATGGTTCCAGAATGCTGTTCCTGTCATCTAATGCCGTGTAACAAACCATCCTAAAACTAAGGGGGTTAACCATTGTGTAGATCAAGAATTCAGAAGGGGCATGGTGGGGATAGCTCTTGCTTGTTCCGGGGGCCTCAGCTGGGAAGGCACGGGCGGCTGAGGCTGGAGGGTCATTGTCAAGCTGGCTTCCTCACTCACCTATCTGGCAGCTGGGCTGGGACAGCTGCAGGACAGGCTCGGCTGGGTCTGTCATCTGGAAGGCCTACTTGTGGCCTCTCCAGCAGAGTGTTCTCAGGGGAGACAGAATTCTTACCTGGCCACCCAAGACTCCGATGGCCAGGGCCCCAGTGCATAAAGCAGGTGCTGTGTGGCCTTTCGTTAGAAGTCTCCAGAGAGGCATTTTCACGTACTGGATTGGTCATCAACCTGCCCAGATTCAAGACACTCTGCCTCTCGAGGGGAAGAGTGGCAGAGAAGTTGCAGTGGTATTTTTTTCAAACTGCCACAATGGTCTTCTGGGCTGGGCGGATAGGAAGAAAGAGGGGCAGCCATGAGAGCTAGACCACGCCACTCCCTCTAGGTTGGGGACATCTGCTTCCAGGCTCTGCACCCCTCTCTTTTCTGCCATCAATGGCGGAGGGGGTCTCCTGGGAGGAGAGGATCCCTGCGGAGCATTTCTGAAGAAGCAAACTCAAAGACCTCTGGGGCCAGGCTGCTAATGTAAATGCGAGGTGGTAGGGGTTCCGCAAAAAGGAGCAGGGGTGGGTGCCGTGGTGAGCAGGACAGGGCAGGCCTCACAACCCAAGGAGGCATCATCGCTACAGGGGCCTCTCACAAAACATGGCTGCAGATTGGATCTGGCCTGTGAGCTCCTAGCTTGTGACTCCTAACAGTAAAGAAAAGAATCAGTGTTAGAGACGGGGCAGGCCTCAGAGATCATCAGACTGGTGATTTTCAAACTTGTTTTCTCTAAAGCAGTGGAAAACTTTTCTCAAACAAGATCTTACAGAAGAAGCATGATGTAGAACATCTGATAAAACCTGGAATGGGTAGCCTGGAATCCCACATTGGCTCCTGTTCTCTTCCTAAGGGGCCAACCTGAAGCCCGGGGGTTCCCAGGAACCCAGTTTGAAAACCACCAGTTTACCTCTTCATGCAAAAAAGGAGAAAAGTGAGGTCCAAAGAGGGGGAGTGACCTGCCCAAATTCATCCTGGGAGTTAATGGCAGAGATTATTTTGAATGTCAAGAGACTAGACCGAGGTCTAGCATATGGAAGGAACTTAGTAAATGTTTATTTTTTGCCTGGCTTTTGGGACCTTGTCTTTTTTTCTTTTTTTTAAATTTTATTTAGTAGGCTCCATGCCCAGCATGGAGTCCAATGTGGGGCTTGAACTTATGACCCTGAGATCAAGACCTGAGCTGAGATCACTAGTCGGAGGCTTAACCCACTTAGCCACCCAGGCGCCCCGGGAACCTTGTCTTGAGCACTCATATTGTCTTCCTTAGATGTGTCCTGATTTTTTGTTGCTGTTCGTTTGTTGGGTCAGGGAGCATCACGCATGCTGTGTGTGGCCGTGAAGCCTCGGGTGCCACGAAGCAGGGAGTCTCAGCTCCAAGGATCTCCCAGCATTTTAGAATGGCAGAATGCTTAGCACCTTCCTCATATTGCTGCCAGGCACTTACCTGGGCATGAATGAAAATGAATCAAGCCTGAGCTCATGATGAGCCCAACCCTGTCCAGAAAAATCAATACAGATTTCCCCATATTATGTAATATGTGAGTTCCTGAAAAGTTGGAGGTAAATCAGTTTTTTCCCCAGTTCACCATGTACCGAGCATCTGGTGTCCGCCCTGCGTTGTGCTGAGACGAGGCGGGTGCACACGCACGTACGCACGGCCGCGGTTCTCGCTCCACGGTGTTACCAAGCCACATAAAAAATACACCGAAGGAGCTTGCTAATGGCATCCTGTGGTAAACCCTTCTATGAAATGGGAAGAATTGCTTCCTAATGAACATCTTGTTTACTTATCTACAGATACTTGTATTTGTCAATTTGGATTTTCATAGCAGAGGCTTTTTCAGTTCTGGCATATGGCAAACCTTTAATGAATATTCGTTGAACATTCGTTGACTAGAGGAACATAGTTCAAAGTCAAGGAATACCCATACCTGATAATCACGTTTGTGGACGGGTAGGTACCTCAAAAAGTACTTTTCACATGTTGGTACCTATTTGTTTCCGTAAGAACCTCATCGGGGAAGAAAAGCAGGCCTTTATTATGCCATTTCAAAGGTAAAATAACTAAGGCCCCATAATGAGCTTCCTCAAATCAGTATCTGAAAAAGGTCTGATGGAAGGTCCGTCCAGACTTTGCAGCTGATAAAGCCCCAGCAATAAAATCAAGACAATTTCAGCTCACTTGTCCCCTTGGCTGGCCTGATCTCAGCTCCGCCAAGGGTCCATGTCCATCCTCCCAGGCATCTGGGCTGGAGGCCGCAAAAGCTTAAGCTCTTTTTCCTTTCCCCAACCACCACATCCTATTGCTTTCCAGGGCTGGACATTCAACTCTGAAAGCTGGGCCCTACTCCTCAGCCCCCATCTCTGCCCAAATGCCAGTTCTCCCTCCCCACCCTCCCTGCGCGTGACCCTCTGCCCTGAGTCCATTTATTTGCTTGACACTTATGAAGCCCCTCCTTTACAATGGACACTGGGCTGGGGGCTAGAGATCTAGGGCCGAATAAAACGTGGCCCCATGCCCTTTGGGAACACAGTTGAGTGGAAGGTGCCATGAAAGAAAGCTGGATGGAGAACCCAACAGCACCCAGGAAAACATTTAAATCTGACTGTGGTCCTGGGGGAAATCTGAGTGGTGTTTTGAAGGATGAATAGGAGTTTATCAGATTGGCAGGGGGAGTGGGGTATTCCAGTGAGAGGAATCAGCGCAGGCAAAAGTGCAGAGGTGTGAACTGGCGTGGCATGTTTAAGGACCCTGGCAGGAGCTGACAAAGGGGAGAGTGGAGGTAAGGAGACAAGAAAGGTGTGGCTGGGAAGGGAAGCAGGGGCCAGAGAAGAGGGCCCCCATTTCCACACTCTGGTACTCGGATTTTATCTGAGGGTCCCTGCAAAGTTTTAGGCCAGGGCCTGATACGATCAGATTCAAATTTTAGAAAAAGTACTCTGATAGGTGTGCAGGGGATGGGTGAGGAGGTAAAGGGCACATTTTGTTTTGTACGCCGCTGGGTCAGCACCTCGTAGGTGCGCCAGCACAGTGGGTGCTCACTGTTGAAGGGATGAATGCATGACCCAGTAGGCAGCTTACTGCAGAAACCCAGGGGGAGGTCCCGAACAAAGATCTGAGAGTGGAGAGGAGGGGATGGACATGGGGCAAGTATAGGGTTCGTCTCCATCGGGGCCTAGTTGGGAAGTGCAACAGGCCAGGAAGTTCCATGGGAAAAATGAAGAGTGGAGAATTTGTTACAAAAGTTTTGGAAGAACAGAACAACAGGGTTCATGTGTGTTGGGAGGGCAACCCAGAGATTAGCAACATCAGGAAGCTGCTGCCACCGGAGGGCCTGGAGGGACGAAAGAGGTGTCATTTGATCCCTGGAGCCAGAGTCCCTATAGTAAAGCAGGACTGTGAAGAGGGAGGGGCGCCAAGGTTGGGTTCCAGAAGAAGCAGAGTCAGAGATGGAGACTAGCATGCGGGAGGCTTCTCAGGGAATGCTCTTGGAAGGGAAGGGAAGGAACAGGATTGGGCAGAGGGAAAAGCTGGGCTGAGTGCAGCAGTCTCAAGGAGGGCCTCAGGTGACCATCAATTGGGAGGTCTGAAGCTGGGATGCCCTTCAGAGTCCAACCAAGTTGGGGCAAGGAGGCTGGACCCTTTTAGCCCAACCACTAGATATAGACCTCTTGGGAAGGGTGTGTGACCTTGGGCAAGGTAGCTCTTCTCAGTCAAGGCAATTTTCAAAAAAGGCCTCCTAAAAGGCAATCCCAGCAACTGGAGGAAGAAATCCTTCGATCCGGAAGAGGGCCCTGGCAGCACATCCCAAGAGCCATACAGAGGGCCTGCCGAGGCAGAGCTAGAGCCACGGAAGAGGTGCAGCCAGTACCCCAAGCAGAGACAACGGGAAGAAAGAAGGAGCAGCTTCCCACCTTCCCGTCTCCCTCTAGGACCTCCCACTGGGAAATGGGGCTGGAAGCTAGTGGGCAAGAGAGCATGGGAAACAGTTTGCCAGGGGCAGCCCCAGAGAGCTGCGCAGAGGGCAGGGGATGGCTCAGAGAGGTCTAGGATGCCCCCGGGGCCTGGCTATGGGGAATGGGAAAAGGGCAGATTCCAGGGGAAATGAGTGCCCTGGAGGGTGGGTGGGGTGGGTCCTGGCGATGCCTTTCTCTCGGAAGACAGAGAAGGAAGTATACCCCTTGGAGGAAGGTGCTGATGGCTCATGTTGACTTTGCCATCCAAGTGCAGATGCCCAGCTGGTAGCTCAGTGGATCTTAAATACTGGCACAGAATAAACTGAAAGAAAGAAAACCTCAGGTAGGCTCTGTCCTGGCCACAGGACCAAGTGTAGCCTCCTCAGCATGGCCCTGGAGCCCTTCACGACTTCTGCAGGCTCAGCACCCACCACCCTTGCAAGTCTCTGAGCCAACCCTGCTTCCCCTGATAGCCACCATTCATACCCCGCGGCCCCCCCCCCCCCAGCAACGATCTCACGATCCCACACATGCCCCAGGTCAAATGCTCCTTCTAGCTGGCACTCCTCCCTAGTCCTCTTTTCTCCCAAACAGATTGTAATCTCTCCGTTGAGTTTAAGGGAGAGGGCTTAAGAGCCTGAAAGCTCCACCACTCACTAGCTATTCAACTCCAGCAAGGAACTTAAATCTTTGAAGCCTTCTTCTATGAGATCGGGCAAAAAATAACCCCACAGGCTGGTTGTAAAACGAAAACGAGGTATTATGTGTAAAGTGCTAAGAACAGTGCCTGACACATTATAGACCTCAATTAATGTGAGCAATTATTATTTGCATTTCCATCTTCTAATCCCCAGCATCTGGCCCTTAGTAGATGCTTAATTAGTGTCTGTTGAATGAATGGAGATTTAATATGTAAAAGGATTTATCCTTGGGGTCCCACCTCCTTCTAGAAAATCAAGTGTTGAGCAGGAGTGCAGAGCCTCTCTGAAATAGTTATCTATGGTGGGGTGTCCAGAGACTCCAAATTGACCTGGTTCTCTCAAGAAAGAAAAACGGCAGATTTTAAGTTATTTTCTCGGAGGTGTTTTGGTGCGGGGTCTGGCTCACATTTCATGCTCATCCAAATCACATTGCACGAATGTACGCACACAACCTGGCAGGGATGTCCGGGTGTAGGCATATCACAGTCAGCGGCCAGAATGACTTCTACTCCCCTACCCGCCCACCACGGAACAGGGGCTGGCTCCGGGGCCCCAGACCCTGCTGCGCGTGCGGAGGCCGGGGAGGGGGCAGGAATCCGGCGGCAGCCACGTGGGCCCCTTCCGCCAGCTCCCCACATCCTTTGTTTCCCACCGGCCCCGGCTCAGGAAGCTCTTTCTGCGAGTCACCGCGAAGGGGCGGCCGGGGAGCCTGGAGAAGCTATTTCCGTGCAATCCGGGAGGGCGGCAGGCGCGGGAGGGGCGTGGAGGTGGAAGCAGCGCAGAAGGCCCAGTGTTTGCTTTTATTTCATCCAACAGAAGGTTCTATTTGTGGAAGCGAACAGACGCTGGGGATTAGAGCTGGGAGGGGGAAGGAAAAGGGGGGAAAAAAAAAAAGCCACATCCACTACCACGCACAGGTCTTCCCCGGAACTACCGCGTGGGGGTGAATGACTGATTCTGGAATTCATCACCTTTCCTATCCTCCCTTCCTCCGGCTGCAGCCGGGCCTGGGCGGCGCCCACGGCTCCAATCGGAGGTCGCGAGGCGCGCGGCGGTGGAGGGATCCCTGAGGCGAACGGCGTAACCGTCCCGCGGCAGCGAGCGGCTGGTGCCGAGAACCGCGAGGCGCGCGCCCGCAGCCCATTGTGCTTGGTGTGAATGAGGAGCGCGCACCAATCAGCGGTCGCTTCCCCCCCGCGGCCCCGCCCCTCCCGCCCACTTCCCTGGGACCCTTACGTCACGGGAACTTTTCCTCCGCCCCCTCCCCCGGCTGCTAGCGCTGAGCCCCGGGCCTGCGGGAGGGCGCGCGCCGCCTCCTGCCCATCCCAGCCCGGGGGGCGTGTGCGCGCGTCCCAGCTGGCTCGGGACACACCACCTGCGCCCGAGCGCGCGCAGCCCAGAGCATCCCCAGCCTTCGGGCCACCCCCGTTGCCCCCGGCGACCCAGCTCCACCTCCTCCCCCCCCCACTCCCGCCTTGCCCCGGCCTCCTCCCTCCGCTTCGGTGACTGCTCGCCGGGCGGCAGGGCCCGAGTCGTCGCAGCCACCTCATTGCTCAACCCGGCTTCCCAACTGTTTACACAGCCCGGCCTGTGAGTGTGTGTGTGTATACAGCGTGAGTCACCGAGAGGCGGAGGAGGTGGAGGAAAAGGAGAAGGAGGAGAGCACTGGCCGGGATCGGTGCGGCGCACACACTCACTCACTCACACTCAGTCACTCTCTCCGAGCGCGTCTCGCTCGCTCACACACACGCCGGGAGCCCCGGAGCGCGCAGGATCCCGAGCGCCGCGGAAAAGTTGCTCCGGCTTTCTCTCCGGGACTTCGGGCTTTGGGAAGGGCATTGCTCCGCGGCTCCGCCGAGCCTGCGGAATCCTGCCCTCGCGGCTCCGGACGTCGGGAGCACCAGCCGCCGCCGCCTCTGCCCCCGGGACTGTCGGCGGCCTCGACAACAATAGCGGCGGCCGCCTCCGGCCAGGCGCCCCGAGCCGGTGCCCGCCGAGGTCCCGGGACCCGAGCCGGCCTCTGCCCCCGCCGGACGCGCGGCTTCCCGCGTGCAACGCGAGCGCCCGGGAGCGGCTCCTGCCTTGCCCCCCGTGGGGGCTGAGCCGAGCTCCGTCTGCAAAGTCCATCCCGCCCGCTGGAGTAGGTCGCGGCGCCGGCGCCGAGCCCGCAGCGCCTTCCCGCGCCGATCCCGGGACCTACAAAGCCGGGGCCGTCCCGGGACGGGATGCGGGTCGGTCCTGTGCGCTCTGCCATGAGCGGCGCCTCGCAGCCCCGGGGCCCGGCCTTGCTGCTCCCGGCCGCCCGGGGCGCCCCGGCCAAACGCCTGCTGGACGCGGACGACGCGGCGGCCGTGGCGGCCAAGTGCCCGCGCCTCTCCGAGTGCTCGAGCCCCCCGGACTACCTCAGCCCCCCCGGCTCGCCCTGCAGTCCGCAGCCGCCGCCCGCCGCGCCGGGGGCTGGCGGCGCCTCCGGGAGCGCGCCGGGGCCCAGCCGCATCGCAGACTACCTGCTGCTGCCCCTGGCGGAGCGCGAGCATGTGTCCCGGGCGCTGTGCATCCACACCGGCCGGGAGCTGCGCTGCAAGGTAGGCGCCCGGGGCTCGGGACCCGCCGTGGGGTTGCGGGGACGCGGTGGCCGGCAAAGGTGTTTGGGGTCTCGCCCTCGCCGGCGCGGGGGGCCTCAGATGCCGCCTGCGGTGACTTGAGCGTGGTGGGCGGCATTTGGCCAGGTTCACACCCTTTGGGGGACTGAGGGATTTCGGAAGGAGTGGTGTAATGCGGGCTCGGCAGGCAAGAGGAAGTGCGGTGTTCGGGGGCTTTATCTCTGTTCTTTGCTTGGCGCCCAGTGTAGCGCACGGCGTTCCAAATAAGTTGTGGAATTGAAATGGATTCCTGGGCCATGCCCTTCCCCTTCTCTCATTCTCGTGGCTTCCCCCGCCCCTTGTCCTGGAAGGGCGCCCTGCAGTGGGTGCCTCCTTGGAGCCCGGAGCAGCTTGCGGCTCTCCTGCCGGGGCTCCAAGGCACCTGGGCTCAGCTGTGGGCGCTGAGGGGGTGGGAAGACCGTGTCAGGCTCGGGGCTTGGGGATTCCGGCTTGTACCCGCGCCGGGTGAGAGCCTCGTCCTCCCCAGAGAGCACTCTGAGGCGGTCTTCCAGCCAGGGCGGGGGATTTGCCCGGCGCAGAAATGTGGGAAAGCCCGTGCCGGCTAGGAACCCTCGCTTCCATTCATGCCTGTGTTTTCCGGCCAGCGATTTTCTTTTGACCACGAGAGATTCCATTCCGGAGAAGATAAAACTCCTGGAATCGGGATCCTCCGCGTGCCCCTCCAGCGCCCTTAGACGCAGAACATTCCCGCAGCCCAGCCTTTGCGAGCCTGACACCCGTCTCAGACATCCCCGAGGAGCTTCCGGGCTGCTCCTTTTCAACCGAAAGACAGGGTCACCCCTCAGTTGAAGTCGCTCTTGGGTTTTCCGCAACTCACCTGAACTCCACCCGAGCCCCCCCCCGGGCTTGCTGCTGCCACCTACCGTCCGACCTGAATGAAATTCAAATGCATGCTCTAGCCCAGTTTAAAGGGGGGGGGGGAATCTTTTCTTCGTCGCTGGGGCTAAGAGCGGTTTGGGGAAGATACGTTGTGTGGGGCCGGGGCGAGGGGCGGGGGGGTGAGCAGAGAGATTTTTCTAGCCGGGGCCAGGGCAGCGAGGCTTCAGAGGTGGGGTGGGTCTGGCCATTGTGCAACCCCTTCCAGTTCCTCTGAGCAGATAATAGCTGAATCCAGATGGTGACAGCCCATGTGTGTCACCGTTTCCAGTTGAGTCTAGGATATGAGTAACCGGACCAAACAAAAGGCCCTTAAAGAGACCAGCTAGTTTCTGAGAGGAGATACTACCCATTTCCCTGGTGAAGGTGGGGGTGGGAGCTGCCCCCCCCCCGTGGGGGGGGGGAGATAAACAAACAAATGTAAAAACCATGGAGAACATCCCATATCCCTCCTGTGACAATTTTAACTCCAGGCTGCTTATACCTGAGTCAGACTGTAGGCAGATTGTTTAAGGCTGTGTTGTCACAGTCTTTCTGCGAGTCATCTGTTCCTTCTGACTAATGACAGATCTGCATGTTCCCCAGCCCCCTGCTTCCACTTGGAGGCTGCAGAGTCACCACATTCTGTGTGCTCTGTGCTGAGAGCTTTGGGTCTGCAGGAGGTCATGCATTTTCAGCTCCTGGAGATCCCGGGGTTGGGGGAGTTGCTGATGGAAGGTTGGGACACCTTCATCAGCTACTTCCAGCAGCCTCGCCTGCAAACAAGGAAGGGCCACAGAGGGTGGGGGCTTTAGGGCTTAGCTCTCCCCGGGGGGTGGGGGAGGATGATGGCCTCGTGAAAGGAGGTAACATAGATAGAAGACAGTTATTTTAAACCATCCGTATAGTAACCCAGTGAATATTTGCTAGCCCAGAGCCCTCGATGTTGCCGGTCTGGGGGGGGGGGGGGTGGGTGGTTAGAGGCAGCTGGGGCTGCATAAGGTGGGGCAGCAGAGATAAGGGGCTGTCAATGAAGGGAGCCTTACTGTCAACCGAAGGCCAACAATTGAGAGCTGCAGTCTGGGATTCAGGAGGCAGCCTCTGCTTCCCTAGCCTCCTAAATCGGGGGGGGGGTCACCTTCTCTCTGCAGGTGTTCCCCATTAAACACTACCAGGATAAAATCCGGCCTTACATCCAGCTGCCCTCACATAGGAACATCACCGGCATCGTGGAAGTGATCCTTGGGGAAACCAAGGCCTACGTCTTCTTTGAGAAGGACTTTGGGGACATGCACTCCTACGTGCGCAGCCGGAAGAGGCTGCGGGAAGAGGAGGCCGCCCGGCTCTTCAAGCAGATTGTTTCCGCCGTTGCCCACTGCCACCAGTCAGCCATCGTGCTCGGGGACCTGAAGCTTAGGAAGTTCGTCTTCTCCACAGAGGAGAGGTGAGCAGCCTCCGCAGCTCCTCCCGTGTGGCCTTTCGGGGCAGGTGCCGCGGTTAGATGCAGAGTGTTGGTTCACACCAAAGCCAAGGGCTCAGTTGTCCCAAAATTAGTATTTAGAAGCCCTTTCCCGAGGAGCCACGGCCAAGGATGGTTTATTCTGCACTCTCGTGGATGTGGCCCGGGGACACGTTGGTGCTTCTTTCTGTGGGATGTCACATGAGGACAGGATGCCCTCCCCACTTCCACTCCAGGATCAAGTTTATTCCCCATTGTGGTCAGAAAGGTCAGTTCTTCTGGGGTACAAATGGTCAACCCGTCCTTCACAACATTGACGCCTAAAGGAAGGTTTCAAATCCTTGCTTAAACCAAGTGGGGGGCTTTTTTTTTTTTTTTTTTTTTTTTTTGTACCTAGAAAGTATCACGGAGCTAACTGTTGTATTTGCACTCTTCTGCCCTCCTCCTTTGTACCCTGTTCCTGTTCCGCTTTGGGCTGGTCCCCAGTACTTTCTTCACATTCTCTGGTGGCTCTTTTAGACCTCTTGTTTGGATACATCTTCAGAAAATAGCCACATTGAATAATACATGGATGTTGGCTGGAATTGGTTGCTAAATATAGATCATGACTTCCCTCATAAAGGACAGGATGAGCTTGATAAGAGAATAATGAGACATTAAGATTCAGAGTTGAGGTTTCAGGCAAGGGAATTCAAGAAGCCACAGGAAATAAACCTTACCTGATTTTAAGAGGTGGGCCATATTCCTTACCGGTCGATTAAGAGCAATAAACCCTTGCAGAATTGTGGAGGGGTGTGTGTTATTTTGTTGCAGTTGTTCAGAATTGTGGGTGGGGGGGTGTGTGTGCGTTATTTTGTTGCAGTTGTTCTGGCGGGGCTGCCCCGACCTGTGCGTTTTTACCCTTACCTCCAGATCGTAGGAAAGAGTACAGGGTTGAATTGCCATGAAGCATAGCTTTATATCTGACCTTGCAATACTTATTGGAACATACCGATTAGCAAAGAAAAGCAAAGTGTTTGCAATGGAGAAGTTTCCAATTCCTGGAACATGCTCCTTTGATATGTTGATGTATTTTCTGAAACATGCCTTACACACCTCCTTACTAGCTTTTGAAATCCGCATTGCACAGGCGACTGTCATGTGCATGGAGTTTGGCAACCCGAGGGTTAAGCAATGGCCGGCTGACGCTATTCGTGTAACCAGCACAGGTGCAGGGTTTTAGTACTACAGCAGCCAATCAGGGGCAGACAGTGCGGGTTGAGTCATATTTTCCGTTTACAGAACCAATGGGTATTTTACATAACGACGGGGAGGTCAGGCTGAGGACATACTGAAGTTAGCACATGTATACTACACTCCAGGGAACAGGAAGGCAGGAAGAAAAAAAAAAAAAAAACCCAACCAGACCTTTGAGAGGAAAAGAAATTGACCCATTAGCCAGTACCAAATGTTTGCATTTGACTTCACCACCAGGGACTTACTGAAACAGGGCTATTTCAGAGAAGCAGGGAGGTGCACAATCTGCCACCAGATGATAGAGGTTCCCCACGTGCCTCTGGGCTTTGGGGGATCCATGAACCGTGGGTGGCTGGGTCCAAATGAGGAGGCACCTGCAGCTTCAGAAGGGAGCCTTTGCCTAAGGATTTTTTTCAGGCTTTAGCGCTGACCTGAACAGATAAACCCCCACGTAGAAGAAATAGGCTCAGGTGTTGGTGGGCCATCCGTGTGTACGGATGTTTGTAGGCCCTGCATCCCTGAAATCCACCAGCCACCTCTGTTTGCTCCTATAACCTCTTGGTCCAGGCTAAGTGTGCTTTGCAGTTAAACACCCAATAAGTGATGAACGTTCCTGGAGCCTTTCCCATCACAGTTATCCCGGCCTGGGCCCAGGTGGAAAGGGTTCCCTCTGTGTGTATATGTCAGCATGAGCAGGAGTGCTGACAGCATGAGCAGAATAGCGGTGACTTGGGGCCCTAGGTTCTGTAGTTTAGAGTGTGGGCCCAAGTAGCCCTGGCAGTCAGTGGCATGATAAGAATAAGATGGGCCTTTAGGATGCTCAGTCCCCGTCCCCTCCCACCTGCCGCCCCCTGCCCGGAAGAAGTAGGATATACTGTTCTTCTCTGATAGCTTTGTAGAAAATGTCAGCATTCCCCTAAGACAAGCTCCCACTTCTGCAATGTGAACTTTGTAAATTGTGTAACCCTATTAGGATATCTCTTCTAAGCTCTAGCATAATGAAGAGTATTTGGGGCTTTGCATCATACCGTCCGCCCCAGGCTCTCTCTCGATAACTTTGCAAATGTTTATTGCAGTTTGTATTGGTTTGTGAAATCCTGAGTCCTGGGTGGTTGCAGGGCACTGCTTACTGGATGAAGGGGTAAATGGCATTCCTTGGGCCTTTGCCTTTAGTGCCTGTGGGTGCCATTATAGAGAAGGCTTTGTTTTTCATAGCAGCTGATCTGGAAGTAATAGCTTGTTTCCTCTCCTGCAGAAGCCAGCTCAGACTGGAAAGTCTAGAAGACACACACATAATCAAGGGGGAAGACGATGCTCTGTCAGACAAACATGGCTGTCCAGCCTACGTGAGCCCCGAGATCCTGAACACCACGGGGACCTACTCCGGAAAGGCGGCCGACGTTTGGAGCCTAGGGGTGATGCTCTACACCCTTTTGGTGGGCCGCTACCCTTTCCATGACTCAGATCCCAGTGCTCTCTTCTCCAAAATCCGCCGTGGACAGTTCTGCATTCCTGACCACATTTCCCCCAAAGCTAGGTGCCTCATTCGCAGCCTCCTGCGACGGGAGCCCTCCGAGAGACTCACTGCTCCTGAGATCTTACTCCATCCCTGGTTCGAGTCTGTCTTGCAACCTGGCTATGTCGACTCAGAAATAGGAACTTCAGACCAGATTGTTCCAGAGTACCAAGAGGACAGTGACATTAGTTCCTTCTTCTGCTAATCCCCAAACCTCAGAAACCTCATAATTCTCACACATGGCATTTCCATTTCTAAAGATGGACCGGCCTCGCGGCGTGCTGCCAGCCAGATATGTGATGGCGTAAAGATTGTAGCTGCTGAACGCAACCTGGCGCTAGCCCTCTCTATTTGTTGCGACGAGCGGCCTTATGGATCTGAGCTGTACACGCTCTAATCGGCTGCCCTGCAAAGCTGTTGCCCTTCTCCACGATCCATCCCGCCGCCAACGGTCCTGCTGTCAGATGCGGGGCCGTTCCGAGTCTGCAGAGGTGGCAAAGAGTATGGATGTCCTACAGCAACGTGGTCGAGTGAAAGGAAGGTGAACATTTTAAAGGGAGAGGAAGTGAGTGGTACAGTGGCATTTTGGGGCAGTAACCATATCTTAACAGGGTGACAAATCATTTTGGGCCAATAAACCTGCCATCGTTGAACTTGTCTTTGGGAGCTAGACTGTCACTCCCCCAGCTTCTCTGTTGGGAAGTTCTTTTTGGGGTTTGGTTTAACACACACCCTTTCTTCACCCTCACATTTTCCAATGACCCTGCTCCGTTGTGGGAGCAGACTATTTGAGGAGCATGGGAGCCTGCCCGCACGACAAACCCAGACTCTCGCCTCCGTTTCCTGCCAAGACCTCATTTGCACTAATGCCTTCTTTCTGACCTTGAAACGTCCCCTTCTTCGCTAGAAAAGCACTTACCAGCTAACCGTGGAGAAGCATCACAACAGATTTGAACTCCTGGCTATTTCAGAACTCTGAGCTCAGACAGAGAGACTGCAGATTGGTAAAGTCAACTTGAGCCCTTGGAAACCGTGAGCTTTTGTTGGTTCCCCTCAAACGTGTCGGCATTTAGCCTTTGTTCCCAAGACCATCTCAGGGTGGAGCATTTTGTCTAGGAGGAGAAAGATAAGAGGAGGCTTTCCTCGCCTCTCCCCAGAGCAAACGTTAAACATCTTTGTGCTTTAGAGAAAGTGAATTTTGGAGAGCCGTAGACGATTCTCAGACCCACTTCCAGGATTGTACTTTAACCCTTCATGGATATGGTCTGCCTCCGGCATTGTGCGTGTGTTTGCAGTTTTGCATGATGGGTTGTTCGTATTTTAAATTTGGTGTGGTTTACAAATACGTCTCTATAATCAGCATCTAGAGTGAAATGGCCCCAAATCTTTAAAGTCGGAAGAGCCTTTTTAAAAGTATCTCATCCAACTTCTTTCCTCTTTCTGCCACCTCCCAAAGCAGAAAAACAGCCCCACCCCCCACCGCCCTCCCTTCATCTTCCTACAGGTGGGAATCCAGCCTCTGTTTGAACGCTTCCAGAGATGGGAGCTCACTACCTACAAAAGCTAGAGCTTAACTGCAACTCGCATTAAAAAAAACCAGAACACACAAAATATCAATAAATGTCTCAGTACTGAAATCAGGTGGTTAAACGGGTAAACCAAACATACTGTATTTTGAAAAAAAATGGCACAAAATCAGGCAGTCATTTTTAAGGGCTACGCCTAGGCAAACACCTAACGTGCATTGTGAGAATGCTGTGTATACCTCACGTACTGTGTACTTTGTGTATATATATATATATATATTTTACCTTTTATACCTATTGTCCGATATGTTTTATTGTTTTGGCTCTGAGGCTTGTTTTGTCTGTGTCTGTCTGAATAACCTGCGTGTCTAAAACCACGTGAAATGTGAATGATTATCGGCAATATTACCTTGACAGAATCATGGGACTCGGAGAAGAGGGAGGACAGAGGCCTCTGTCGTACTAACGTGCTCGTGGTTGCTGACTGTTGTATCTGTGATACATTATCCGGCTGAGGACTCTGGGCTAGCTGGGGCTTCTGCCGGGAAAGCTCGAAACACTAGATCCTTCCTGTACGTGTGTATATATGTGAACAGTGAGGCGACCGTTTCTGACTTGTAGAGAAATTTTAATAAATCTGGTTTCGTAAATAGGCGCGGTGCATTCCTTTTGAGTCCAGTCTGCCTTCTGCCTTGTGCAACTTCATGCTGGGGATGCAAAGGTCTCTGGCGTCCGGGTTTGGAATATCACAGGGGAAACGCAGAAGTAAACAGCTGATGATTATTATGTATGACCTTTGGCAGCGTTGAACCCATTCACTTTTTCCATTGAAGTGGGCAAATTCATTTTGATGGGTGAAGCCAGTTTGGTGAAATCAGGTGGGTGAGGGCTGTGGGCTGGTACAGAGCCGAGAAACATTTGAAGAGGAGCAATGGAACAATCCCTCTGGCCTCTGGTCTTTTTTAGGTCAGGGACCCTTGAGAATTTGATGAAAGCTATGGCCACTTAGAAAAGTGGACACAGGCAAATCCAACAGAATTTTGTTCAAACTGTGAGAGGTCTGCGTGTGTCCCTGAGGGCATCCCAGGCTTCCTGCTGAGTAAGAGTCGCCCCCCCCATTAGATTTCATTAAAAAGGCTAATGGAGGCATTTCCTTTTTCCCCTGTAAGTGTAAAAATGGAAATAAAGGAAGCAAAAACCAAAGTGACATCATTTTGAATCACAAAGGTAAAGAGAAAGAAAGGATTCTTATATAATTAGGTTTATAGCTTCTGGGTTACATCAGAATCTATTTTAAAGGAAGTAAATTAGCATCGAGGATGATTTAAAAAAAGACCTTACACTGTAAAACGTAGCAAATATACAGACAAATGCACATAAAAGTGTTTAGCTCTGAGCTTTCACAAGCCAGACGTCGGCATAACCAGCGGTGGGATCAGGAACGCTTGGCCGGGACGCCACGGTCCCCTGTCCCGGGTCAGCCCCCGTCTGACACCCCCTCTGAGGGCCCCTCCCACGGGGTAGAATTTTAACTCGTTCTCACAGTGAAAATTAGAATGGAATAAATCAACCCTGGGTTTAAATGAAGAGGCAAACAGAAGTGACAGATGACACAACTGTGTTTTTCTAGGACTCAGGCTGAGATCACCCAGGAAAGCAGACCTATGACACCAAAGTAAATTGCAACTCAGGCCTCGTGACCCAGGAACTTAAAGAAATGGAAAAAGCTCATCAGACGCAGCGCGGGGAAATGGCCAAATGCCCGAGTAGCTTAGAAACTAGGAAGCTGGGGGTTGGTCTAGGGTCATCCCATGAATAGGACCCTTAAAGCCCAAAGTTCCTGGGGCCTCAGAATATGCAATGTGGTGTCTCCTTGTTCCAACAAATCTAGACGAGGCTCCGTGTAACTCCTTGGGCATACAGAAGGCTAATACTTTGGGACTTCACTGAGCTTTTTCATCTAAGGATTTCAAAACACTTTGCAAGCAATTAAGGTTACAACATATCTTAGTACTGTTGTTACACGTACCAAGTGGAGAGAAATATGGGTCAGGATTGGCTGGGATGGCATGTGATGCCACGGATACATAAATGTAATCTCTTCCAAGGTAGGAACAAATCTGGGGCAATTTTACCCGGCTACACTATAGACGTTTGGAATGAGAGTGTGTGAGGGCAGGCTGGGAAACCGATCACTTTTATTTCCCCTTGTGTCCTCAACCTACCTGTTGTTGGAGTAAATCATGCAAGTAACATCTCGATAACCTTTTGTTCCCAGCATACTTTCTAGAAGGTTTACTCTTGCCCTCCCCCTTCCCCTTTTATATTCACAGAAGCGAACTAGGCAAGCCAAATATGACTTGCTCCATTTTGTAGATGAGAAAACTTGAGTCCCAAGTGTCTCTAGGCACCTACTCCGGGGTAAGCTGCTCAGAGCTGGGACTTGAACTCGGGTCTTTGGACTCCTTGCTCAATGCTGTTGTGGTGTCTGCACACAGCGTAAAAGTCTTCCGGTAGGATGATGATTGAAGGAGGTGGTTTGAGATAAATACAAATACTGAGTCTTTAGCCCAGTTAACCTCTTCGAAAAGACCCAGCTAGTACTTCAGTCATAAAGATGGGAGCATTATGCAAGATGAGAGATACATGATTGAATAAACATTGTGCACCCACCATGTGCCAGGCACCCGTAGATCTTTGGGAAACACATGACCCAGCCTCAGTCCTAGCTCACTGAATGGGAAGCTCCATGGGGTCAGCGAGGACTGTGACAGTCGTATTCACCCCTGGCTCCCCAGCACCCAGCGCAGTGCTTCCCACAAGGAAGGTGTCCCGTGCCAACATGGATGGATGGATGAATGGATGGATGCACGTCTTCCAGCAGCTCAGAGAACCACAAGCAAGGAAACAGAAATCTTGTGACTGGGGTCTCGTCCTAGCTCTGAACCCTTCAGCTGTATGACCTCGAACAAACAGATCTGCCACTGTGGTTCTTATTTGTTCATCTTTAAACGTGAGTGATACTCCTTCATTTCTTTCTTCCGTCCTTTCAGCTGCCATTCTGGGAAAACAGAATGATTCTGTGATTCTGTGAAAATAGGTCCTATAATGATCTTCGTCAGACTGACCATGGGAATAGTTTTGTGCTTCCTTTTAAAACAGCACAGCCGAGTGATTGGGTTCCTTGTCTAATTTCACTCCGGGCAAGGAAAGGCATTGCAGCAATAAAGATTATGGAATTGGCTTTTCAACAGGGCTTTGGCAGGGAAAGGGAGGGCAAGTATTTAGTTAATCGCCCCCTCCCTCCCCTCAAAAAAAGAAAAAAAAAAAAAAGGAGAGCGGGATCTCATTACCAACCCCACGGAACCTTCCTTATCAGGTTTTGGTGGATTCTGTAATGATCCCAACTGCAGTCAGTGACTTGTGGTTCGTAGAAGGGCAAGATGTAGCCAAACATCACACCTCAATCTTCCTAGATGTTTGACGGCACGTACCTCATTCTACTCAGCAACCCTTCAAGGTGGGTGATCTGTTCCCATTTAACAGATGTGGATGCTGAGACCCAGAGGCTGGACTGTCTGCCCAAGGTCCTGAAGCCAGAGGGTTGGGGAGGGGGAAGAGGGGCGGACTCCAACCCAGGCCTGGTAACAGCAGGTTTTTGCCTGTTCCTGTCCTGTGCTTTGTAGATTGGGTCTGACAGATGCTAGACCAGCGACACAAAGTCTTCTTTTTGGAGCAGCTATTTTGCTGGGACGTTTTTTTGCCAGGAAGTGTAAGTATGCTGGATTAGTCCTGTTTTCGGGCTATGATTTCTACCAGCTGAGATTTATCAACAGGGTGCTCCTGTTGTACTAAGAGGATTAGCAAGGGATTACCTCCCGGCACCCCTATAAAGCAAGCAGTACTGCTATTATCCCCTTTTGACAGATGAAGAGCCTGAGGTTCAGAGAAGGTAAGGGGTTTGCCCAAAGTCACACAGCACAGCATTCATTTGCTAATTAACACACCCAGAGCCCTTAAGGCCCATTGTCCCTTTGTTTTTGGAACTGGGAGGGGACTTTCTAAACTTTAGAAACTATTTATTTAGTCTTGAAATGCGGTGTGGTGTCCTAGAACAGAAAGAAGCTATTAAGGGGAAAATGAGTGGGATCCAAGCAAAGGCTGGAGTTGGATCGGTAATAACATGCCGGTGTTGGTTTCTTCGTTGTGCCAACCGTACCATGCAAATGTAAAGTGGTAACAGTGGAGCAAACCCAGTGAGGGACTCTGTACTATCTTTGCAACTTTTCTGTACATACTAAAATTATTCCAAAATGAAAAGCTTATTAATATAACACATTAAGTCCACACTGCCCCCATTTTCAGCGAGAGGAAATCGAGGCTGAGACCCGGAGGCAAGGTCACTGCGGACCCAGCCTCCCCAGGCCCTGCCCTGCTGTGCCGGCTCCCTGGGGTGCTGGCTGGTGTGACCTTCCAGAACGTGTCTAGAGCAGAAGGAGGTGAATGTGAGGCGTTTCCGTGGAACGTGTCAGAGACTTTTCTTGCCACAGGACATGACATTTTGAAAAATGGTCTGACCTTTAGACCAGTGACTCCACGAGTGTCTCTGTCAGTTTCCTCATCTGCTCATGGTTGAGCCAGGCCGGGGGCTGTGCGGCTCCCTCACGAACTTTAATTCCACGCCTCATTAGCTCAAAGACCGCGGGGGTGAGCTGGGGAAATATCCGTGCAAGGAAGGCTTGCCCTCTGTCTGAAGAGGAAGACCTGCGGGAATCGGGGCTCCAGGACACTCCAGACACATTTCTCATCCGGGCTCTGAGTCAAGATGGTGTCTGGTCTCTGGGAGGTGAAGAGCCAGCCCACCTGCTCCCTGCCTCCCCGGGGACGGTTGCTCAGTCTGTGCCCTGCGCCCGGGCAGGTGACACAGCCCTCAGCGGCCAGGAAGCAGGTTAGTCCAGCATCACCCCCGTGTTCCAGCTGGGTAAGCCACGCCCGAGAGGGCAAAGAACAGCCAATTCGCAGTCGATGCTTGTCTTGTTTCTGGAAATTTCTTTCTCCATAGCCGGAGTTAGAGTTGGTTTCCTGCTGATAAGCATCTTTCTTACTTCTTCGGTGGGGAAGTCAATCTGTGGATGACATTTCCCCCGGCAGCCCCCGAACACTCAGTATTTCTCAGACACATTGTTCCACAGCCGGTGTCCACTATGAATAATTCGAGTAACAGTGAGGAAAGGAACCCGCACGTACAGAGTTCGTCGTATTTGCCCAACCCTGCCGTAGCACTTTATAAACACGGTCTCGTTTCATTCTTAGGACAACTCTGTGAGACAGGCAATCTTATTTGTCCCGTCTCACAGGTGAGTACGTGAAAGCCCAGAGAGGTGAAGTAACTTGCTCAAGGTCACACAGAGAGTGAATGGGATCTGACCATGGGGCGTCTCACTCTAAAGAATATGCCTTTAACATGTGGGTGACCTGCTACCCCCTTTTCGGCAGGGGTTCACCTTTTATATTTTATTCTCACAATGAAAGTCCTATCATGTCAGTGTCCCCTGACCTCCCTTGAGGGAAAACACTTTGCGTTTGACACTTTGCAAAGCTAGGGGTAAAGAGGAAAAGGTTTGAACTTTAGGGTTAGAGGGACCTGGTAGCAAATCCTAGCTCTGTAGCTAATCAGCTTTAGGAATGAGACAAGTCACCTGACCTCTTCCTCATTTGTAGCAACAACGCCTCGGAAGGCTGCGGCGGTGAGGGTTACATGAAGTAATGCGTGTCCGGGGCCAGCCCCGAGGTGCCACACAGCTGTCTTGAAAGCTGGGCACATCACTTCGAAGTGGAAAGAACCCAGGCGGGGAGGTCAGACAGACCTGGATTTGGATCCCAGCCTAGCTACTTATTTGCTCTCTGACCTTCAGCAAATTGCAAAGCCTCTCTGGACCCAGAATTTCCTCATCCATAAAATGGTACCTAACAATAAGCATTTTTGCAGAGCTACAGCTCTGCGGGCAGGATTGGGGATAGATCATACCAGGGACCCGGCCTGGGACTGTAGTCAGAGATGAGCGTTCCCCTTGTCATTCTTCAGCATTTCCCCCTCCCTCCTCGGCCTTCCCTACTCTTTCCCTTGTGGTTCCCGGGCTTGCCAAAGTCAGAGTGTTGACTGTCCTGGGGGACAGCTTGGAGGGGAGGGTCAGTGGCAGGGAGCGGGGCAGTGCCCCGGGGGTCAGCCTTCCCACCACCTGCTGCCCGGGGGCCTGCCCACCTTGACCTTGGGCCGTTCAGGAGCAAGCAGTTGGGCTTCTCTGACCTTGTCTAGCGGTCCCGCTCCTCTAGGGCGTCAGAAACTCACCCTGGGCAGGGGGGAGGGGGTGTGTGACTTGAAACCATTTTGCGGATACCACCTTGATTCCCAAAACAGAGGTCTCACTGGGACCCCACAAGGACAGAAGAGATTAAAAAAATTAACACATGGCCAGTTTCTGCTGAGGCAGGGATAGCTTAGTTCCGGCCAGTAGGGTGGCAGAGAGAGGAGCCTGGAGTCACAGAGGCCCAGGGTTTAAAGTGGGGCCCAAGTACTTACCCACCTCAGCCTCAGTTGCCTTGTTTGTGAAATGGGGTTAGTAAGGATTCTCGCCTCCTGAGAATGTGCCGTTGAAATGAGATCCTGCTTGTAAAGCATTTCCCTGACGTGTACAAAATGCTCAGCAAATGTTGGCTACCAATAAGCGGCGTCAAGGATGGTCAAATGCAGCAAGTCAATCCATCAAAAAAAAACAAAAAAAATCCTAAACAATGCTTCTCATGAATGGGCGTGGAGGACCTGGTTAAAATGCAGATTCTCTTCATCAGGGCAGGAGCCGGGCCTGAGACTCTCCTTTTCCCAGCAGTTTCCAGGTGTAGTCAATGCTGCTAGCCTACCAACCACAGTGAGAGCAGCATGGGGCTGAAACCCATTTACAAACAGAAACCTGTTGGGTCTCAGTTAAGATGAGCTAATTCCCGAAAATGGGTCGATTTTGGGTAAATCCGGGAGGAGGGGAGTGGAGAGAAAGTACCATTTACTGTGGCTGCTTGGCATCGGGTGTGTTGAATGAATTATCTCTTGGGATTCTCGCAGCGCAGCTGAAGGATGTTCTCAGGTCCACCGCACAGGTGGGGGAACTGGGACTCAGTTGTTCAACGCTCCAGGTCCCAAAACTTAGCAAAAGATGGGACTGAGATACGGCCTTGCGTCACCTTGCTTCCCATCCATCACCAGTGGATCACCAGGATCACCTGTCGCTCTGGATCTCGGAGGCAATGGCAGGAGCCTGAGAACATAGCCGAGACCATCTTACACAAGCCACCTCCTCGGTTTCCCTGCTGGAAGTGAGTGGCCTGGGTGTAAATGACCTCTAGTGGCCCCCCCCACCTCCTGTTGGAAGAGTTTATCTGTCCCTGGGTGCGCCACTCTTACTCAGCATTCCATTGGCTGCTTCCCCACTCTGCTTCCTAACTCGGTGCTGATGTTCTAACTGCAGACATATCGATGTCACCCGTCCACTTAGGAACACTGGCAGACCTGCTGGACATGGGTCTGTTCACCATAGCAAGCCAAGCGATGCAATGGACACCAGAATAAACTCAGCACCTGGTCCAGAGAGAACATTCTTCTATACCCCAAAGATGAGCCTCCCAGCGTCCCTGCAGGTAGAGAAGGCCACTTGCGTCAACTCGAAGTCATGTGGGATCTAGTTTCACCTGGAGCCCAGGCTCAGAGTCTTAACCCCATAGGGCCCGAGTGCTAGAGAGATAGGTTTGAGCCCACACAGGGCGACGCAGGCAGACAGGCCCACATTCCCCCCGGGGTGGACTCCCGCATACCTCCTGGGCTCAGAGAGAACTGGGCAGGATTTTGGAAAAGCACGTTGGCCAGAGCTAAAACCTCTGGGTTTCAACCTTGGGGTATGACATTGGGCAAGTTATATATTCTCCTTGGGCCTCAGTTTCCTCTTCTGTAAAATAAGGCAAATGTGGTAGTTTTCTGGTGGGGTTCTGGTGAGAATTAAATGAACTAATACAGGGGCGCCTGGGTGGCTCAGTCAGTTAAGCATCGGACTCTTGGTTTCGGCTCAGGTCATGATCTCAGGGTTGTGAGATCAAGCTCTGCACTGGGCTCTGTGCTCAGCGTGAAGTCTGCTTGAGATTCTCTCTCTCTTTCTCCCTCTGCCCCTCCCTACTTGCATGTGCATGCTCTCTCTCAAAATAAATAATCTTAAAAAAAAAGGTAAATGAGCTAATACATGCAAACCATCCCATGCAAGCCATCCTCATAAATGTGAAATCTGTTAGAGTAGGGACTTCTCTGTTCTGTTTATTGTTGTATACCCAGTATCTGGAAGAGTGCCTAACACATGATAAATGTTCACAAATATTTATGCAATGATTGAATTAGGGAGCCTCTAGAGTGGTGGTTTTCGAACTATGGTCCAAGGAACCCTACGGTGTCTGGGGCCACTGAATGATGGGATGGAGGGAGTGTGAGAGGAAAAGGAAAAACTTGGAGCGGAACCAGCATCATTGTGCTCCCTTCCCCTGCCCAGATCCTCTCTGATTTATATGTTATAAATGTGGTTTTTCTGGGTAAAATTTTATTTGGAGGAAGATCTTTGCAGCTGAAAAGTAGTCAGAACATCATTAATATCCAAAATTTATTTCCTAGACCACCTGCCTTACATTGTCCTGGGTGAGGGTTAAGAATGCTGATTCCCTGACCCCACGCATGATCTACTGAATCATATTTTCTGGGGAAGGAGTATGCATTTTTAATCAGTGTCTTAAGGCATTCCCGTTCATGCTAACATTTAAAAAACACGTGTCTAAATCGTGTTACAAGTGGGGACATTGAAGCCTTGTTAGGTGAGGTGCCTGGCTCAAGGTCTCCAGGGTAATGTTGGAAGGGCTGGTGTAAAGGTGTCTTAACTGCTAGACCAAGTGCTCTCTCCAGGCTGCAGCTTCCATGACCCTAAAACAAACAAGCCCCTTGTGGGCCCAGGTGATGAGAGGGGTTGTGGGAGGGAGACGGGAAGTTGGTCAACACTCTCTTGGCCTTGGGATAACTGTCTGCCTCTTGGAGCTTGGGCTTTGCCCACACATGCCCCAGGGTGGGCACTCAAAGGGTGTTGGTCTAATAGAAGGAATGAGTGAAAGAATGACATTCTTATGGAGAGATATAAACAAACAAACAAACAGTATATGATATAATGGCAGGTAGTACTAAGCTCTGCGAAGAAAATACAACTAGGTAAGGGATAGAGAGTGATACGTTGAGGGACTATTTTAGGTAGAATATTTAGATACTATTTTGGAAAAAAAGCCTCTTCTGAGGAGGTGACATTTGAATAGAGACCAGAGGAATGTGGGAGATGGAGTTGTTGATGGAAGGTAAAGGTGACAGCAAGTACAAAGGCCCTGAGGCAGGAAAGTGCTTGGTGGGCTTGAGGACCTGCAAGGATCGTTGGAGTTTGACATGAGACAATGTGGGAAAGTTTCTTAGGACAATGTCTGCTGCACGCTGGTTGTTACTATTATTAACGTCATTTTAGCCTCATGATGTGGAGGACAAGTACTATCAGATTTACCTTTTATTTTACTTTATTCTATTTTCTGTTATTTAAAAGTCATATTCATTAAGATGTCCCTACGCTAAAAGTCACCTTTGTCTAGTGAATAGGTGGATGAGATTTGCCAAATGCTTCCATTTGTGAAGCAAATGGATATCAAATATCAGATATCAAACATTTCCATATAAAAGTTCTTTTGTGCCCTTTGTAGCCAATCTCATTTACCCACAGCCCCTAGCAATCACTGATCTGATTTCTGTCTCTAGAGTTTGGGAATCAGATGGGTATAATCTTTCATGTCTGTGTTCTTTCACTTAGCAGAATGCTTTTGAGATTCCTCTATGCTGTTGAATGTATACCAGTGTATTCTTTTTTTTAATTGCTGAGTAATATTCCATTGTATGGATATACCACATATTGTTTATCCTTTCATCGGTTGAAAGACATCTGGGTTATTTCCAATTTGGGGTTATGAATAAAGCTGCCACAAACATTCATGTACATATCTTCGTGTGGATACATGTTTTCATTTCTCCTGGGTAAATACCTAAAAGTGGGATTGCAGGATCGTATGTTTAACTTGATGAGAAATCAAATGATATTGTAGCCATTTTGGGTGGATGTGTCATGGTATCTCATGATGGTTCTAGATTCCATTTCCCTAGTGATGAATGAAGCCCAGCATCTTCTTCTGTGCTTGTCTGCCATCTCCATCTCTTCTTTGGTGAAGTCTCTGCTCAAGTATTTTGCCTACTTTTCAACAGGGATGTTTGTTTTCTTATTGAGTTATGGGAAATTTTTTTAAGTTTCCAGTTGCAAGTTTTTTTTAAATCTAAGACGCATTTTGCAAATAGTTCTTCCTTATCTATAACCTGTCTTTTCATGTTCTTGAAGAGTACCTTTGGAGGAGGTGAAGTTTTACATTTAAGAAAAGGATTTATTTTTTAAAATCCCAGTATAATCAATATACAGTGTTATATTAGTTTTGAGTGTACAATATAGTGATTCAACAATTCCATACATCACTCAGTGCTCATAATGACAAGTGTACTCTTAATCCCCATCACCTATTTCCCCATCCCCCCACCCACCACCCCTCCGATAACCATCAGTTTGTTCTCCTTAGCTAAGAGTCTTTTTTTTTCGTTTGTCTGCATAAAGAAGATGTGATATATATATTATATTCCATTATATATTATATTATATTATATTATATTATATTATATTATATTATATATAATGGAATAATACTCGACTGTGAAAAAGAGTGAAATCTTGCCATTTGCAACAACATGGATGGATCTAGAGGATATAATGCTAAATGAAATAGGTCAGTCAGAGAAAGACAAATACCATATGATTTCACTCATATGTGGAATTTAAGAAACAAGACAAACAGACAAAGAAAAGAGTTTTACATTTTTATTAAGCCCAATTTCCCACTGTTTTCCTTTATGGTTTACATATTTTCTGTTATAGGAAAAGTTCTACCTAATCCAATGCTACAAAGCTTGTATCTATCCTACACTTACTTTTTTCTAAAAGCTTTAGAGTTTGAGGTTTTATATTTAGGTCAATGATCCATTTTGAGACCTTGAGTTGACTTTTATATGTAATATGAACTAAGTATATATATATCTACATAGATATATATCTCAATTGTCCAATTGTTCCAGGAACATTTGTTGAAAGATCTACTTTATTGTAGCAAGACAGAAAGATGTAAGGCTTTGCCCACCATTCCGTATAGAATAGAATTTCCGGTCCATTACGAGAGACGGCAGAGAAGGGGCGAAGGCACAGATTGGGATGGCAGAGAAGGGGCGAAGCCTCGCGGGAGAGATGGAGCTCTGTGTGACCCACCGAGTGGCCGTGTGGGAATGGGCAGTGAGCAGCTCCGTGATGAAGCCACCAGTGCAGACGTGGGGTGCAGGCTGGTCCGGGAGGTGCCTGGTGGGGTGTTTCTCTTGGTGTTCTCAGAGATTTGTACCCGTCTTGCGTAAACTGCAGATTAGGAAAGCATTAGGTAACGAGAGGGTGGCAGAGCATATTACATACCAGCCTGGCGCGGGGCCACAGAACACAGCCCGCAGGGATGGCCTTGCCTCGCAAAGCAAATAGAGCTGGATCCAGGACAGGGATGGCTTCCTCTCTCCCTCCTGTAGCTGGAAGGGAGATACTGCCAGGTCTGCCTGGTGTCTGGAGCCTCTGCCGTGTATCACATCCTCTGGAGGTGGCCGTGGAAGGGGACTCTGGGAGCCCCCTGAGAGCAGGAGCCTTTAATCCCCCTTTAAAAGGAGGCAGGTGGCAGAGCTTGTGCCCCAAGGCAAGTCAGCCACAAATCAAATTCACTCTAGTCCTCCTGCTCCCTCCAGCCCCCACCTTGCCTGCCCGCCCCAGGGTCACTTAGACGTTGACCCTTGCTACCCTGACCCAGGGGCCGAGGAGCGACTTCACAGGAGGCTGCTTCTTTCTAGCTTCGTACTGCTGTGGCTCACATGTTTATTGAGCAACTACTACGACGAGCACGCACGTATCCCCGCATTTATAGGACCAAGACATTTATAGGTCCCTGCCCTCTGGATGCTTCCATTCAAGCTGTGGAAGAACTCAACATGTATTAAGGGTGGAAAGGAAACTGACCTTGGTCGAGGGCCTCCTCTGGGCCATTAGTGGACTTGTTCCCGTAGCAACTCGGTGAGAGTGAGTCAGTAGACATCAGCGCTCAGAAAGGTTCAGTAACTTATCCGAGTTTGCACAGCTAGTTGGTGTCGGAGCCAAGGTGTGTGCTTGAGACTGTCAGACTCCGCTTTCGCTAATCATGCTGCCCTGCCTGTACCAGAGCCCTGCTGAGAGGCGTGGGGGGTTCCGGAAGGGGACGGGCCGCGGGAACTTACTGTCTGCTGATGGATGAACAGAAATCACTGGGCTCCTGCGATAATGCAGACAGTGCCACGGGTCTCCGGGCAGTGGGGGGCTGGGTGGCATGTGAGAGGGGTCTTCAAGGTCAGAGGCCTGCACTCTGCGAATTTTCGGTGCTGCCGAAGGAGATGCTAGAGAAAGGGAACAGGGGTGCCAATAATGGCCACAGACCCGGCCCTATGAGCCCAGCCCCATTACACTTTGCAAACATTAACTCGCTTCATCCTTGCGGCAGTCCTAGACGTAGATACTGTTATTATCTTTATTCCACGGAGGCCCAGAAAGCTTCGAGAACTTGCCCATGGTGACAGGGCTGGTAGATGACAGAGGCAGGCTCTGGCGGGGAAGTGAAATCAGCCAGACTGTTAGGTTTGCAGGGGCCGCAGAGCGGAGAGTCAGACTGAAAGCGTAGGTGGGGGCTAGCTCAAAGAAAGTTCATATGCCAGGCCGAGGAGCCTGGCTTTTGCCCTGTGGCCTTGCTGACCTCTAGGAAGTTTTCGGGTAGGGGAGGGATGTCCGACCTGGGTTCAAGCGCCTGGCTCTGGCAGATGGCCTGGAGAGGCACTGGACTGATCTGGAGAGGAGGCGAGATTGTAGGAGGGAGACGGGTTAGGGGGCTGATGTCCTTACCCCTGAGGGCAGTGGGGCAGTTAGGTGGCCACGCCACAGGCTCGAGCCTCGCATGCAGTAGGCACTCAGTGGGAGACGGATGAGCTGTGACGCATGCCCAGACCCAAAGGGACACCACTATAGCGTGAAAGGGCGCAGTGTGGGTGTCCATGCAAATGCCACAGAAACGTAAACCCTGGAGGTCAGACTTCTGCGGGCTGGGCTGGCTGGGGGCCGCTCCAGGACAGAGGAGGGAGGTAGGATCCTCCTGGAGGCTGAGCAGACGGAAGGAGGAAGCCTAGCAAGGCACCGGCTTTGAGGAGGGAAGAGTGTGGCCAGAGGCTGAGAGGCTGAATCCGCATGGGCCGGTGTGTACCACCTTCTCTGGGATTTTTCCAAGGGGAAGAGGCTAGCAGAGACCCGACTGCTTCCGTAGCTTGAAAAGGAAATTTGGGCCAAACCGTAAAGCCTACTGTTCCTGGAGGAAATGCCTCTCTCCAGCCCAGATCTCACCTTCCAACTCAGGACCTGTAAATCCAGGGCACCTGGGTGTCTGTCCTGTCCACCTGGATGATCAACCATCTCACCCGAGGTTTGGAGAGCCCAAAGCTGCAAGCGTCATCGTCCAACCTACCACTTCTTTCACTTCCAAGTTCCCTATCTTGACGAGACACAGATTTCAGCCTAGTTGGTTGCTCAGCACAAAACCCTGGGAGTCATTTTAGATTCTGCTTTTCTGTAATTCCTCATTCATTCAATGTCCATCCACTTGTTCAGGGCCCTGTTTCCTCTGCTTCTGAGCTGTCTCTGGTATTAACCATTCAACAAATATTTACTGGTCACTCAATAAATATGAGCACCCACTGGGTGCCAGGGAATGAGCACAGAGCAATGAACCACGGAAAAATCTCTGTCCTGTGGAGCTGACTTCCCAGTTGGCTTCATCTCCTCATCTCTTCGTAGCCATTGCCATCTCCTGGTTCAGGCCTTTCTTATGTCTTGCCTGCACTTTTACGTCATTGTTGTTGTTGTACTTCCTGCCTCTGGCCTTGACTCCCTATGAGCTGAGCATGCCATTCCCCTGTTTAATCCTGCAATGGCTCCCCACTGCCCATAAGAAGACAATGAGAGTCTATTCTGACATAGCAGGTCCTCCATGATGTGATGTGGTCCCTGCAAACTTCTCGGCTTCCCAAGTGTCTGGCCTGGCCTCAACGACTTGGGTTCTGCCTCGGCCTCTGTTCGGTCTTGTCACTGCAGCTTTGTACCCCGTGCTCCCTCCCTATGGAATATGTTTCTCCTTCTCCTCCTGGAAAACTCCTGCTTATGTTCCAAGGCTCAGATCAAATGTCTTCTCCCCTTGAAAGCCTTCCTTAATGTCTCCAGACAGAGTCGAGAGCCTCCTCCCCTGCATTTCTGTATCTTCCTGCTCACCCCTATTTTCCAGGACTTTGTGCACAGAGTGTCTGGCCTGGAGAGCTAGGACTGGGCTCTGTTCATCCCTGACAGCTAGAACATAGGGAAGGCCTGATGCATAGCGAACGTTCTGATACTGTTTGCTGAATGAATGAATGAATGAATAAATGAGTGAATCAGTGACATAGGACACTATGTTCTAGCTCCTAGGATTAGGTCTGGGTAAGGGAGATATCCCATAGTCAGGTGCTGAGGGAACTGAGGGAAGCAGGATACGCACGTTGGCACAGAGATGGAGCCAGGGACAGTGAGAAGCCATGTAATATTGGAAGATAAACCCTGGCCTCCAATTCCTAAGCCCCAAGTCTTCCTTTTCCTGCCTGTGTGCCCTTGGGCAAGTTACTCGACTCTGTCCTTTTACTATTACTATCATCGTGGTAAGATGTACATGACATAAAATTTACCATCGTAACCATTTTTTAAGTGTACATGTCTGTGGCCTTAACTACATTCACATTCAATGAACACTTGGTTGCTTCTACCTTTTGGCTATTGTGAATAATGCAGCTATGAACATTGGTGTGTAAATACCGGTTTGAGTCCCTGCTTCCATCTCTTTCGGATGTATACCCCCTGGAATTGCTGATTCATATAGTAATTCTATGTTTAGCTTTTGGAGGAACCACCATGCTCTTCTCCACAGTGGCTACACTGTTTTGTATTTTTACCAGCAATGCACAAGGATTTCCACTGTCTCCATGGCCTCATCTGCCCCCTAGGGATGCTGCTACCTGCCGGCATCATATGGTTCACAGCCATGTTTTGAAGATCAAATGCAACGATGTTTGTAGAGCACTTGCTGAATAACCGTTCTTGTGCCCGCATACAAAAGGTGCTCGGTCCCCTGGGAAACAGGTCGCACCTGTAGGAGTTTCCTTATCCACCAGCAGACACACAGCCTTCTGGTGACTTGGAAAGGGGACTTGTCCTCTGATGATAGCAGGCTCATTCACTTTTCTACAGGAGCAGTGACTCTAGGAGGACTTTTCACTCCGGGGCCAAGTAAACCTATGTGCTCCAGGCCAAATTAAAGAACTCTCAGTCTTGCTTAATTCATCAAACCTCAAAGGCATGATGCCAAGCAAGGGAGTGTGGCTGTGACTTGTGCTCAGTGCTTCATTCTAGAGGCTTTCAGTGGAGTGGCAGATGCAGCTCGTTTGTGATCGAGTATTACTGTCCCTCTTTTAGGAAAATGGCACATCGTTGTCATGGTCAACCAGCATGTGGTCATTTAACTTGCTTTGAACAATGAAATGGGAAAAGAATGGATGTGTACCACTTCTGGGTAGAAGCCTTAAAAGTCAACACCTTTTTAAACATATTTTTTGTTTCCCTCTCTCATCACAACCGGCAATATCCCCCAAACTGGCTGCCACTGTCCAGTTGGGTTCCAGAGTGAAGCTGAACAGAGGAGCAACCAATCTGCACTGGACACATAGGGTAGAATGAGAAATAAACCTGTGCTGTTTATAAACCCCAAAACTGAGAATTGGGGCTATTTGTTACTACAGCATAACCTAGTCCATCCTGACTAATACATCAGCAAACGGTTTATCCTAGTGGTGAAGAAAGTGCTGGAAAGAATACGAATAGTGTTTCATGGGAACATAGAGGAGGAGAGGAGGAAACAAAGATTAACCCTGGAGGGAGAGGTCTCTGATGGTTTCTACTTTTAATCTTGTACTCATTTATTCCTTCCAGTAACTTTGTGAGGTAACAATTATTATCCTCATTTTTCAGGTAAGGGACTTTCAGCTCAGAGATGTTAAATTTCTTTTCTTTTCTTTCTTTTTTTATTATTTATTCGAGATAGAGAAAGAGAACAAGAGAGAGCGAGCACGAGCTGGGGGGTACAGAGGGAGAGGCAGACTCCCCGCTGAGCAGAGAGCCTGATGTGGGGCTCAATCCCAGGACCCTGGGATCATGACCTGAGCTGAAGGCAGACCCTTAACCAACTGAGCCACCCAGGTGCCCCAAGATGTTAAATCTCTCAGTGTCTTTCAGCTTGCCATGAATGGAGATGGCATTCAAATTTAGGTCTCTCTGATACTTACTTTTTGGATTTTTTGTATTAATAGTAGCTGAAACTTATGTAGCACTTTTTATGTGCAAGTGTCTGATGATGTTCTAAGAGCTAGGAATGAATGAACTCGGTTAACCCTTATATCAGCCCTCTGATAGGTATATTATAATCCATTTTATGGATAAGGAAACAGATCAAGTGAGTTGCCCCATGTCACACAGTTGGCATTTGAAGCCCAGAAGTCTGGATCCAGAATTCATGTTCTTAACCACTGCACTATGCTCAGCTTGGTTCTTCCATGCTCATGGGAGAGACAGAGGAGCACCCACTAACTCCTCACTGTATGTGCTTTGCCTGGTTGAACTCACCAACGCCCATGGCTTCAACCATTATATAACAACTGTTAATTTAGCACAGCTCTTTTCCCACTTCTCATTAAATCTCCCTACCTGGATGTCTGGCAGGCATCACCAACAACCAGTTCTGACCCTCAGTAGCTCATCGTCAGACTCCAATCTACAAGCTAGATCAAGTGATCCTTCTGCTGAAAATCTTGCCATGTCTTACCATTGCCCTCCCTTAGCACTGGTGCCCTTGCTGTTCCTTCTGTCTCTCCAGCCTCATCTTCCTCATCCTCCTTTTGCTGATGTCCCTTTCTAGAACATTCTTCTCTGACTGAATAACCTCCACTGTCCTTTAAGACTGATCTGAATAGCAGCTTTATTCACAATGGCCCCATATTGGAAACAATCCAAGTGCCCATCAACTGGTGAATGGATAAACGAACTGTGGTATATCCAAACGATAGAATACTGCTCCACAGCAAAAAGGACTGCACTGGTATACCCAACAACATGGACGAATCTCAAGAGCATTAGGCTAAATGAAAGAAACCAGAAATGAGAAAGACTACATACTGTAGGATTCCAGAAAGTTCTAGGAAAGACAAAGGTATAAAAACAGAAAACCAATCAGTGGTTTCCAGGGTTTGGGAGTGGGGAGGGCAGGGATTGTGTATAAAGATGTACAAGGAAATCTTTAAGGTGATGGAAATATTCTACATCATGATAGTGGTGGTGGTTACATAGATATACACATTTGTCGAATTCATAGACGTGTACACTTAAAACACATGGGTTTGATTGATGTAAATGATTTCTCAATAAAGGTTATTTTTAAATAAGGCTCCACTCAGGGGATCTGGCTCTGGGATGCCTTGCGGGCCTCGGCTCTCTACCTTAGCTCTCCCCACCCTGTATTTTCACAGTCTGTTTTCTGGTTTATGTCTGATGCTAGACTTTGAGCTCCCTGGGTCTTTTCTCACAATATAAACATCTTCTAGCAGAGCATTGGATACTCCCCAGACACTCAAGACAAATTTTTCTGATGAAGAGTTATTAATGACTTGTCGAAGTAATGGAGCCTCCATAAGAAATCTTTCGTCTTCAGGATAAGATTCAGGCCCCAAATCACTAGGGCTGGAAAAACCTCTAACCTGAATGCCACAGGCTATAGCAAATGTCAGTTAACCATCTTTCTGGTCCAAAGAGAGGTGGAGCCAAAGGGTACGGATGGCTTCTGACCACCTACCACTGCTCCCGGAGCAAACCCTGAGCAGAAGTTCTCGGTCACTGTCACACCCTCATCCCCTTATTGGCTCACTTGCCTACCCTGCATCCTAGGATGTAACTATATAAGCCCCAGGAGGGAAGGGACCCTGTTGTCTCTCTCATGGATAGTTCTCGATGCTTGGCATGCAATAAAATAGCAATAGCTTTTTTTACATGACTGAATTTTCAAGTTCGGATACCTGAAGTAGGCAAATTTTTAGTCTGTGGCTAAAAATATTAGAGTTATTTTGATTTTTGAAATAATGAAATGGGAGGTGGCCCGGGCATGTGGTCCAGCACTTTGGGGGGAAGAAACACAAGGCAGGTAAAATCTCTGATGTGTTAGTGTTGATGAGCAGGTCCATTTTGGAGGGGGTGGTGAGTGGGACAAGGTTGTTGACATTTTGAAGAATGCTCTGCAGTGATTTTTGTCAAAAAAATAAACTTTATTTTTTAGAACAGAGTTGCAGAAAAATTGCAAAGATAGTACAGAGTTCCCATATGCCATGCAACCTGCTTTCCCCAGTATTGTCTTATATTAGAATGGTACTTTTTTCTTTTTATTTTTTTTATAATTAATGAACCAATATTGATATATTATTAATAACTAAAATTCACATTTTATTTAGATTTCCTTGGTTTTTGTCTAATGCCCTTTTATTATTCCAGGATTCCATCTAGAATAGTACATTACATTTCGTGTTGTGGCTCCTTAGGCTCTTCTTGGCTGTGATAGTTTCTTGGACTTTGTTTTGGATGACCTTGACAGTCTTGAGGAGTACTGGGTGGGTATTTTGTAGAATATTCCTCAGGTGGGATTTGTCTGATGCTTCTTTCATGATTAGTCTGGAGTTATGGGCTCTGGGGAGGAAGACCTTGGAGGTAAAGAGTTGCATTTATTTTTAAGATCTAAATTCATTTAGTCTAGATGAAAGAGTGTTGTGGTTGGCATTATATGCTTGCAAAAGCCGTGCTGATAAGGAGTAAGACCTGAACCCATGACGGAAACAAAAAACATCATAGAACCATGTTTTCTGCACCTAACTTCATTCTCCCCTCTGACCCCAAGCCAAAAATTACTGCAATTTCTGGATCTTGATAATCCTTTCTAAATGGAATTAAACTGACTCAGAAAGAGCCAGGAAGCTTGTGTACTTCCCCCCGCCCCGAGACTGGCCTCTTTCTGCTTCAGTGTTTCCTTCCTGAACAAATCTTCTCATCATCAGAGGTAGGGAAATGATTCTGTTCTCAAGGGTCTGCCCCATCAGGGAGCCCCTGACTCTCTCCCTCCAATCCTCACATATATATTAATTCTCTGTGATGTTCTGGGAGCTAAGCTTGGGCTGAAAAGGTGGTGGCACAGGACTGCTTGCTGCAAGAAGCTGGGGTTTGGAAGGAGACACACGCAATTGAGTGAAAACTGTCACACCTCATAAATCCCAGGGAAGTGAGTATGTACCTGGGACAGTGTGGCCCAACGGAGAGGAGGCCATTCTTTTGGGTTTGTATGAAGCTTGCCAATCAAATGTAATTGGGCAATGTAGGAGTCCTATCAAAAGAGTGTATTAGGGGCGCCTGGGTGGCTCAGTCAGTTGGGCGTCTGACTTTGGCTCAGGTCATGATCTCAGGGTCCTGGGATCGAGCCCCATGTTGGGCTCCCTGCTCAGCAGAGAGTCTGCTTCTCCCTCTCCCTCTGCCCCTCCCCCTGCTCTCTGTCTCTCTCTCTCTCAAATAAATAAATAAAATCTTAAAAAAAAAAGGAGCACATTAGTGAGCCGGGTGGGTGCCACCTGTCAGCAGGATTTAGCAAGGACAGTCTTTCCCCAGAGGTGACTTTTCCCTTTCAAGTTCTGCCTGTATGAGGGTAAATGGTTTCCCCTGTATGCAGGCTGGTCTGTGGGAGGTAACCCAGCTTATCCCGAGGCTGTGCTATGTTGTACCAACCTCTAATTCTTAAATCCTTGGCTCTTTTCCCCAAGGTTTATGTCAAACCAACCTCTTGAGTAGGCAGGATGGTGCTTTGCGAAGTGCTCTGAGTCTTGAGCCAGAAGGTTTGGGTCCAGTTTAATATGCAGGAAAATTGCTTCTATTTAGGGGATGTGTATGGAAAGCCAGCTCCTGTACTAAATGTCTTATGTGCATTGTCTCGTTCAGTCCTCCAACAGTATGAGATAATAATCATACTAATGATTGTTACTAATTATTGAGCATTTATTTTTTGAGATAATTATCATTTTCTTATTTTATTTTACTTATTTTTATTTTTTTCCAGTTTTATTGAGAAATACTTTACTTAAATCACTGCATAGGTTTAAGGCATATAGCACGGTAGTTTAACTTACATATACTGTGAAATGATCACCACAGTAGGCTCAGCTAATGTCCATCTTCTTATTCAGATAGAATATGAAGCACTGGGGCACCTGGGTGGCAGTTAGTTAAGTGTCCAACTCTTGATTTCGGCTCAGGGCATGATCCCGGGGTCCTGGGATCGAGCCCCGAGTTGGGCTCCACACTTAGCGGCGAGTCTGCTTGAGGATTCTCTCTCCCTCTGCCCCTCCCCCTGCTCACGCACGTGCGCGCGCACACACACACACTCTCTTTCTCTCTCAAAATAAATAAATCTTAAAAAAAAAATATTGAGTACTTATTATGTGTCAGGGCTAATTTAAAGAGCTTGCCATGGATTACATTTCATTATCACAACAACCCTCTAAGTGCATAATCTCAAGCATGGAACTTGATTAGTTCTTACCCACGTGACCACCCACCACCTAGATCAAGATACAGAGCATCTCCCAGAAGGCTCCCTTGTGCCCCCTCCCAGTTATTACCATTTTTCCCTAAACCTCAAGTAACCATTCTTTTGGCTTCTAGCCTGTTAGGTGAGTTTGGCCCATTGAATAAACAAGAAAGTAAATAAATACAATTTTACTAAGGTGAGATTCACGTAACAAAATTCACCATTTTATTTGTTTATTTATTTATTTTTGAAGATTTTATTTTTTCAGTAATCTCTACACCCAATGTGGGGATCGAACTCACAACCCCGAGATCATGAGTCACAAGCTCTACCGACTGAGCCAGCCAGGCTCACCCTCCAATTAACCATTTCCAAAATAAACAATGCAATGGTATTTAGTACATTCTCAATGTTATACAACCGTCACCTCTGTCTAGTTCCAAAGCGTTTTCAGCACCCCACAAGAAAACCCCATACTCGTGAAGCCGTTGGCCCGTTTTCAAACATCAAATCGATGAATCATGCAGTGTGGCCCTTTACGCCTGGCTTCTTTCTCTCCGTATATGTGTGTGAGAGTTCCCCGGGTCGTGTGTGCACCGGGTACCAATATCCTTCCTGGTTTACAGGGGAGGAAAGGAAGGCGCAGAGGGGGTAAGTAACCTGCCCACAGTCATTCAGCTGGCAAGTGGTTGAGTGCGAAGCCTGGCAGGGTGGCCCTGGGACCCTGTTCCTGGAGGGTACGCCGTACTGCAGAGGAGGAGGCAAGCTCCGGCGAGCCAGCGAACAAGCTGAAGGCAGCTGGCTATGATTTCAGAGAGTTTCCTCTGACTGCAAAGTCCCGGCTGTTGGCTGCTAGGCTCTTTTCCCCTTGACTACCTGTGCGATGTGGGGCCTTTTTCTGGGCCTCGGTTTCCCAATCTCAGCACAGCCACTGGGCCTTCCTCCGCTGGGCTGTGGGAAGCTTGGTGGAGAGCCGTCCTAAGCTGCGAGGGGCCGTACAAACACAGCCATCAGGATGTAGTTGACTATGATATCAACGGTCTTTGGGAACCTGGCAGGGGCCGGATGGGCCCTGGGGGAGCTGGGACTGCTTGGGGGTGGGGGCCGGGTAGGGGCCCGTGGGAGCCCAGCCCTCCTGTTCTCGCTGTTTGTACAGCTTTAGTATTTCCTGTGCTTTGCTCCATCCAGAATTACCATGTCCAACATCCTACAATGCAGGGTCTCTGCATTTAAGGAAGGTCCCTCCTGAGGAAGCATCCCTTCCCAGCCTCTTGGCCTAGAACATGCGTCCTCTGGACAGGCCCTGCTGGCCGTCTACAGGACGGCGCTCGTTATCAGTTATGAAATTCGTCCTCTGTTAGTCCAGAAGTCAGATTCGGAGAAAGAGAGACAGTCACGTGGCTAGAGGTGGAACAGGTGTGCTCTCTGGAGGGGGGTTGGTGCTTTGTTGATATTGTCCCCATTTATCTACCCAGGGCCAGAAGGCAGATTGTCATCTTCGGTAGCAATGACTTTATAGTTTCAAACCTCTGAATGAAGGAGAAATAAGGTCACGGTGTGGAATGGCCTCGTCCTGAGTAGCGGCTCTCGTCTCTGCCAGATGCTGGGATTGGCATAGAGGTCTTGGCTTTCCTCTTGGCGTGGGGGCCGTTCTGTGTGTACAGAAAGGGGCGTGGGGCGGGGGTCCTCACAGTACTGCTCTCCTCTCCCTTTAGGCATCCCGTCTTCCACTCTAGCCTTGTTTAAATCCCAAGGTTTCCCTTTCCAGACGGTTTCTAAGGGGACAAATAAAAAGAATGTTCCAGAATGCTTTGCTGGCCCAGGGGATGATTTATCAGAGCAGTTTCCTGGATTACGGCCTCTTCCCCATCAGCAAATCATGTGAAACAAAGTCCTGTCAGCTGTAAACCCTGAATGTGGGAAAAAGAGCTGACACACAGGACTCGTTTTCGTAAAGTTGACATTTCTCATGAATAGCGAATTCCTGAGTGTGGGCAGTTGACCAAGGCCAGGAATTCTCATTAGCTGGTGATAATCAGGCATGACTCGGACTGCGGAACGCAGCTGGGAGGAGAGGTCATCCGTGTGGGCAGGGACGACCCACAGCTGATAATTGAGCGCGGTCCAGCCAGAGTGGTGGCTAAAAGACCCAAGTGCTCTGTGTGGGCTAGTAATCCGCTCCGCCTCCCCAGCAGCGCCGCACTCTCTGGGCTCCCCCCCACCCCACTGCCCCTGAATCCTGCAGCGAAAGGGGTCGTGCTGACCCGGCAAAGGCCTTCCAGACGAAGTCCAGCTGGGGTCTGACCCTCGTTTGGATGGATCGTGGTGAACTGGTGGGTAAAGAAACGACCGGCCTTTCCTGGCTCTGGGGCAACTGTTCCTTCCCTGGGCCCCTGCAGAGACGCGGGCTTGGCCCCAGCCTTCTTCCTGCTTCCTGAGACCACGACCTCTTTGGAGTTGAAGGGCATCTAGGAAATGAGTTAAGCGGATTGTTTCCCCTCCAGGAGCCCAATCCCCCTCCCCGAACATCCATACGCCCCAAACAGCAAGCATTAGCTCTTTTTTTTCCCCAGCCCTCATCTCTGTAACATTTCCTGGTTTTCCCAAACAGAATTAGTCATTTCCTTCTCTGTGTTCCCATAATATTTCCAAGCCACCGTATCTCTGTGATGCAATTTTATTTTATGAGCACTGTGATGTTCTCTTGTGGACATATGCAAGCTTGTAAACATTTCTTTTTCTTTTTTTGCTTTGGCTTCTGGGAAGCTCAGCCCCAATTTGCAGCTCCCTGCAATCAAGTGATCAATGTGCGCTTTGTGAGTTGACTTTCTCCTGGCTTCATCCTACATTCAGCCTCTCTTTCCTCCATTTCTTTATTTATGTATACTTGGATTATATCCACCTATGTGACCCACTTCAAAATAAAAAAAACACATTTTTTTTGCATTTTCAATTTTTTTTTTTTAAGATTTTATTTATTTATTTGACAGAGAGAGAGAGACAGTGAGAGAGGGAACACAAGCAGGGGGAGTGGGAGAGGGAGAAGCAGGCTTCCTGCCGAGCAGGGAGCCCGACGCAGTGCTCCATCCCAGGACCCCGGGATCATGACCTGAGCCGAAGGCAGATGTTTAACTGACTGAGCCACCCAGGCGCCCCTGCATTTTCAATTTTAAAAAAAATTTTATTTATTTATTTTGAGAGAGAGAGCGAGAGCGAAAGAGAGCACGAATGGGAAGAGAGGGAGAAGCAGGCTTCCTGCTGAGCAGGGAGCCTGATGCAGGGGCTCAATCCCAGGACCCTGGGGTCATGACCTGAGCCAAATGCAGATGTTTAACTGACTGAGCCACCCAGGCGCCCCTGCATTTTCAACTTTAATGAGGTGAAATTTATCTAAATAAAATGCATCCATTTTAAGTATATAGTTTGATGAGTTTCACAAATGTATACACCCATGTAACTACCAACATAACGACGATATGGATTTCTATCACCCCAATGTTCTTGTACCTGGTCCCAGCCACCACAGATATGCTCTCAGTCACTATATATCAGATTCACCTTTTTCTAGAGTTCCACATACATAGAACCATATAGTACGTGGTCTTTTGTGTCTGGCTTTGTTCACTGGGCATAATACTTTTGAGATTTATCCATGTTCTTGTGTATACCAGCAGGGGTTCCTATTTATTGCTTTAGTAGAATTTCATTGTATGGGTAGATCATAATTTGTTTCTCTATCCCCTGTTGATGGACATAAAAGTTATTTCCATTTCTGGGCTAATATGAATATAGCTGCTATCACCATTTATATATAGTTTGTGTGTAGGGAAAAAAAAGGCAGCTGCATTAACCATGGTTCTCCAGAGAAACAGAACCAATAGGATCTATCTATCTATCTATCTATCTATCTATCTATCTATCTATCATCTATCTATATATCTTTTATTTATTAGAGCTGGCTCGCATGATTATGGAGGCTGACAAGTTCCCAGATCTGCAGTTGGCAAGCTGGAGACCCAGGGAAGCTGATGATGCAGTTTCAGTCTGAGTCCGAAGGCTTGAGAACCAGGAGAGTTGATGGTGTGGTGCCTGTCCAAAGACTGGCAGGCTCGAGACCCAAAAAGAACTGATGTTTCAGTTTGAGTTTGAAAGCAGGAAAAAAGTTGATGTCCCAGATCAAAGGCAGTCAAGTAGGAGGAATTTCCTTTTATTAGGGAGATGATCAATGTTTTTTTCTGTTCAGGCCTTCAACTGATTGGGTGAAGCCCGCCACATTAGGGAGAGCAATCTGTTTTACTTTTTCACAAGTTAATTTCATCTGAAAACATCCTCACAGAAACAACCAGCATGATATTTGACCAAATATCTGTGGGCCAATCAAGCTGACACTTAAAATTAACCATCATAGCTAGGAATCAGTAAACACACAAATAAATATATAATTGAATTGGATTATTGATTTTGGCTTTGAGGCTTGCCTCCTTCCTGGAGTGGGCCTGTTTGTCAATTAGGAATGTATTTATCTGCAGGCAATAAAAAGTCTAATATCAATGGCTGGGGCAAATAGATGTTTGTCTGTGTTTTTTTTCTTACAAGGCTACAAGTCTAGAGGTGGGTGGATGCTGGCCTTTGTTCTATTGTTCCATGGTGCTACCAGAGATGTGAGCTTTTCCTCTTTTTCATCTTCCATATCATCCTGGTGTTGTGGGCTCATGATTGCAGAATGCAAGGTCACCATCCCCAGGCCTTGGGTCACAAATGAATCCCTGAGTCTCAGGTCGCAAGGGAGGCGGGGAAAGGAGCATAGAGAAGCAGGACCGGGAGAGATAGCTGAGTCTGTCCCTTTTTATCAAGAAAGCAGAATCCTCCCAGAAACCCCACCTGGCAGATTTCTCCTTATAGCTCATTGGCCAGAATTGGGTCATGTTACAACCCCTAAGTTGCGAGGACACTGGGGAGCAGGATCGTCACGTCTGGTTTAGTCCAAAGGTACATTGCTCCCCCAAGTGAAATCAGAGTTCTGTAGCAATAAAAGAGTGTGGGGTGGGTGTTGGGCAAACAGCTAACACCTCTACCACTCAGAAAATTCATCGTTCATGCCTTAGCATGGGGCCTAGGACACAAGGGTGCTTAAGAAATGTGTGTTTGCTTGGGTTGATTTCAGAAGTTCCCTGGGTGGGGAGTCGGAGTTAGACCATGAATCCCAGAAATAGGGGGCTGGGTCCCAGCCCTGCCATCCCCAGCTGCATGACCTTGAACAAGCCACTGAACTTTTCGAAACTTGTTTCTCAATTCGGTAAAATGGGACTAATTCTTCCCCAAATTCAGGTACACTCTGTGAAAGCACTTTGCAAAGGATAAGACAGATATTAGTCAAAGCCACTATGGCTACGGAACCCCAGAGGGTTGAGCTTTTGCCTCCAGTCTCAGGTTCTCTGCTCCTCCTCCTAATACTTCCGTCCCTCATGGCCCCCGTGGTATTTCACAGATCCCAGGGGAGAATTGAGATAGTATCCACCCTCCTGACTGGACTTCATCTTCACTGTCCTCTGAGGATCATGTGGCCAATGTAGTGATTCTCCAACTTGCCGTTTCCCTGCTCTGGGCACACTGCTAGAGACTGGGACTCCGGGAGGAATCCATGCATTGCCTGATCGTCCCGGGGCCAGCACTGTGTCACAAGGTTGCTAGAGCTGTTTATGGCCCTGACCTTGCTCTCAATCACTCATGAGTCAAAGTTGTGCAAGCTCATCCAACAGCCCCTGTGAAGGATTGCACCGAACATCACCGCGGCCTGGACATTGGCTTCCACACGTGGATCCAATGAAACTCCTGGTTCCTGATGGCTTTCTGTCACTGTCTGGTCTCCTTCTCTTCCTGCAACATTTGAATGTGCCAAGATCTTCCCCATCTTGACATTATCACTTGACCCCTTTGGCTTTGGCTTTTGAACTGTTGTCCTTTTTCTCTCCCCATGTTCTGAACTCATTCATCTGCCTACCTCAATGTTTCCACCACCTTCAACCCCCCATCACTTGCCCTGAAATACATGACCTCCCAAAAGCCAAGCCAAGCACCCTGAGCATGTGCTAGATCTTCTCTTCCTGGTGCTCTTTGTGGTGGGGTGTCCACACTCTCCCTGTCGCTTTAGCCACTCTCACTGGTCTTCGACTGTTGTCTCCCATCCTTCAGCTGACCTTGAATGCTGGTGTGTCCACTGGGCCAACCATTTTTCTGACGCCACCTGAACAGTTGCTTCTACTTCCACTTGGTGATGTTGCCCAGATCGGTATTTCTAGCTCCAGGTCTCTTGCTTCAGAGCGTTATTTACCAATATGGAAGCTGAGATGCACAGACATGGAGAAATAGGTCTGTGTCCACCTTAACCCCAGCGGTTGATTTCACGGACTTGTTGTCAGACTGTCTGTAGGGGGAAGAAGAGGAAAGGTGCTTGCTTGAGAGCTCACAACGTGCCAGGGACTACCTGTGCTGGGCACTTGTGTGTCATCCCATGTACCTCTTTGTTATTTTATGAATCCCTGCTTTATAGATGGGGAAACAGAGGACCAGAGAGGTGGAGTGAATTGCCCTCGGTCACACAGCTGGGATGTGGTGCTCCAGGGGCTTTAAGCTCAAGCTTTCTGACACCAAAGTGAAGGCACTCTTCTCATGATCCTGGGTATCTTTCTCTTGCAAAGTCCAGATTTGGACAGATGGCCTTGGAAATCCAATTAGTCCAGACCGTGTGACATTTTATGCCATCTCGGAGCTGCGGAATGGGCCCATAAGCCAGCAGCAGGCACGGACGCGGTCTCGAATTAGACTGGGTCAGCAGTTGCAGGTTTGGGTGTTAGCAGCCATGTAATATCATGAACTGTCAGCCCTGAAATACCTCGGCTGGCACCAGTGAGCTCCAGGGCCAGTGGGACACGGAGAAAGCCATGGAAAATATGCTATCTGCTCTCCTCCCTTTTTGGTAAGCTGGGAGTCAGATTGTTCCGGAATTACCTGGCCGGTTATAACTGCAGGGGAAGGAAGGGCCATTTGCAAGAAGCCTTGTGCTTTGGTTATTAAAGTCTGCCCAACATGGGAGGCAATAAATGGGACCTTGAGGGAGTCTAGCTAAGCAGTAGAATAGTTTTCTCTTGGACAAGCCCAGGTTTGGGGGTTGGCTTGTCCACAGGTTTAAGATGTGTGGTGCCAGGCCCATGAGTCTTGCCTGTCACATTCTCCTATTCATTTGGCAAGACTCCTTCCTCTGTTATTTTTTGCATCGGGCTTCTGCCAAGAGAGTCTTGGGCTCACAAAACTTCTGAGCTGCCTTTTCAAATTGCCCTAATTTTTTTCTTTCTCATTTGGTGGCCCTTGTCATAAACAAAGATTCCAAAAAGCCACAACACGCCAAATGAAAACCCAGTATCCCCTCCAACAAAGTAATTTTGATGTGTAAATGTAACCTTCTAAAATCACCCAGTGATTGCTGCAAATCCACTTCCCAGTGTCATCCTGCAAAGAAAGCTCTCTCTAGGTGAGGCAGAGACACAATTTTAAATCATTACAAGACAAAATGACAGCATAAAAAAACTTCAAACCACAAAAAAATTGATCAATTTTACTTTATCCAAATGAAAACTTATGCTTTTTGGGAGACACTGTTAAGGAAGTAAGACGACAAGCCATAAGGAGGAAGAAAATATTTGCAAGAGAAACAGTTCAAGTAAGAAATGGTCAAAAGATTTTTTTAATAAACATTTTACCAAAGAATATATATGAATGGCCAATAAGTCTATGAAAAGATCCTTGGTATTGTTAGTCACTGGAAAAATGTAAATTAAAACCACAGTGGGGGCGCCTGGGTGGCTCAGTCGGTTAAGCTCAGTCTGCCTTCGGCTCAGGTCATGATCCCAGGGTCCTGGGATTGAGTCCCGCATCCGGCTCTCTGCTCATCAGGGAGCCTGCTTCTCCCTCTCCCTCTGCCTGCCGCTCTCCCTGCTTGTGCTCTCTCACTCTCTCTGTCAAATAAATAAATAAAATATTAAAAAATAAATAAATAAAACCACAGTGGAATACCAGTACATAGCCACTGGAATAGCTAAAATTAAAAAGACTGATAATGCCAGCTACTGGTGAGGATTCAGAGCAACTGGAACTCAGGCACATTGCTCAGGGGAAGACAAAATGGGATAACTGCTTTTTTTTTAAGATGGTTAAAAAAAAGGGTTATTATATTTAGAATTAGCCAACTGGGCTCAGTTTAGATAATCCCAATTTTTTTGACAACACCGAAAGTATTTAGTAGTCAGGGATCAAATATGTGCCTTCTCGCCATGAGGCCTGGTTAGAGTACTGGCTTTGGCCAGTCAAGGTCGCAGAGCTTCTTCGCAGCCTGTTTGATCTGGTGCTTGTTGGCCTTGATGTCCATGATGAACACCAGGGTGACTTGATCGTCACGGCCAACTTCATGGTTGGGAGTACTTGATGGTGGCGTAGTGGTCGGGCTTGTTTCTCCTAGGGATGCTCTTGTAAGATGACTTGTATTGCCTTTGGAGCTATAGCATCTTGGGCTGAAAGTAGGTGACATGTGGATCTTCACTGTTTTGGTGGTTGTGGACACCCTTCAACACTGTCTTCCTAGTCTTCGAAGCCTTTGCTTTGGATTAGGTTTTTGGGAGAGACAAGGGTTTCTGTTTTCACTTTTGCTGCCATCTTCATAAAAATCTGGGAAACCACTTTGGAGAATGGTTGCAGTTTTTTGTGAAGTTCAACCTATACTTTCTTTATGACCCATCAATCCCTAGAGAAATAAAAACATGAGTCCATACATATACCTGTGTGTGAATGTTTATAGCAACTTTACTTGTAATAGCCCCAACCTGGAAACAGCCCAGATGTTCATCAGCTAGTGAATGGACAAATAAATAGTGGTACCTCCATGCATTGGAATACTACTCAGAAAAGAATAAAGTACTGATATATGCAATAACATGGGTGAATCTTAAAATCATTATGCTTGGTGGGGTGCCTGGGTGGCTCAGTTGGTTAAGGGGCTGACTCTCGATTTCCGCTCAGGTCATGATCTCAGGGTCCTGGGATGGAGCCCTGTGTCAGGCTCCACGCTCAGCTGGGAGTCTGCTTAAGGAGTCTCTCTCTCTGTCTCCCTCAGCCCCTCTCCCTGCTCATGCTCCCTTTCTCTCTCTTAAAAAAAAAAAAAAAATCTTAAAAAAAAAAATCATTATGCTTAGTGAAAGAAGCCAGACCTAAAAGGCCATATACACATACTATGTGATCCCAAAAATATAGAGACAGAAGTCAGGTCAGTGGTTGCCAGGGGCTGGGAGAGGGGGAAACACAGGGGTCCACTGCCAAAAAGCACAGGAGATCTTTTGGGGAATGACAGAAATGTTCTATATCTTGATTGTGCAGAGGGGTATGTGACTGCATTTGTCAAAATCATGAAACTTTACTCTTACAAAGATCAATTTTATTGCAGTAAATAATACCTCAATAAACCTGCCAAAAAAAACAAGTCATAAGAATCATTTTGAGCCCAGGCTTTGGAATCAGTGGGTTTGAATCCCTGAGTCCCACATATTATCTTGGTGACCCTGAGCAGACGTCTTGACCTCTCAATGTGTCTGTTGTTCTATTTATAAAGTGGAGTGTGTTGGTTAGGGTAAAGGCTAACTGCTGTAACAAATAGACCCCACGTGTATCGGGGGTCAAGAAGGGTGTTTTCTGTCACCTAACAGTCTCAGGTTGTCCCAAGTTGTTGGTGACTGTGTTCCCTGCAGTCATTTGGGGACGCCGGCTTCCAGTGGCTTTGCCATCTTAAATACGTAGCTTTCAAGGTCATCCTGGGGCTCATTTCAGCCACCCATTCAACCCATAGTTAAAGAGTGCATGGAGGTTTTATGCATCTGGCCTCAGTATCCCCTCCACTCATATTGCATTAGGGAGAACTCAGTCACGTGGCCACACCTCACTGCAGGGGAGGCTGAGAATTATAGTCTAGCTGGGAAATATACTTTAGTCTAGCTGTGTGCTGAGGATGAAGAGAAGAGCGTGGGTTTGGTGAACAGGAATTGGGAATAAAAAGTAGATGGGAATAAAATGATATGACACATGATAGAGCATAGTAAGTGGTAAGATGGTGGGTATGCCTCTCAGGCATAACATCTCAACACTATTTCCCAGCCTCAATAGTTACTATTATAAGTGATATTACAGGACAACAGCCCTAGGCTCAAATGCCTACAGTGGCCAAGAATATGAGACAACTATGCACATTTGGCCAACATTCTAGAAGTAGGGAGTGGTGAGCTCTGTGGCCGAACTGGAGAGAACGTTCTCTGCCTAATGGCCCATCAGTTCCCCCAAATTGTGCACCTAGTGTTGGGTAAATAAAATGTATCTGAGAACCACCAATGGGGACTCACAACAAAGTCTCGGATCCTGTGGGTGGTTGATGGCAGCCTGTGAAGCAGTTGCTGTCTGTCAGTTGGTTACCGAAAGCCATTCTTCCATTTTTTCTACCATGAGAGTTGTAGCTGGGCTTGTGGATGGACACTTAGACTGCATTCCCATCGTTCTCAGCAGTTGGCTGGCCTACGTGCCCGAGTTCCTGCCAGTGGGAGTTATGTGTACCCCTAGCGGGTCTGAGACTTCAGTCACTGGGTACACTTCTTCCTTGTTCTGACAACTGGAACCCAGCCATGATGGTGGCCCAACCTCAGCCATGCAGACAGCAGCAATATTCTAGTCTAGGGAATGGTGGAGAAACCAGATGTGGGAATGACCACGTGGAGCAGAGCCTCATCGATGACCTGAACGGCTCATCTCGGGTCTGTCTCATGAAAGAGAACCTCAGTATTGTTTAAGCCATTGCATGCTGGGACCCCTTGGTTATGGCAGCTCAGTGTCCGCCTAAATCATACAGGGAGACTTTGTCACTGGCTAAAAGATTTGCTCCTCTCACCAGCTTTATTGCTTCTGCCATTCTCAGCAAGGCCTCAGCTAAATTACAAACCACTACATGTCAGAGGCCTTCAGGGATGCTCATGAATAGTCCAAACTAGTCCATATGGAAAACAATAAAGGTCCAATCAATCCATTGATCATTGGGTCAGTCGAAGAACATGCGTGTGAATTGTTTATTTTCAGCTTAGGAACAAGAAGGATGCCTCTCTGGAAAAGGAGAAGGGAAGGCAGCTCCTTGATTGAGTGTGTCTGATGTGCTGAGTAGGCATTTACAGACGCAATCCCAGGTTCCTGCTCGTAAGAGTGTAACCCCAGGGCTGCTGGTATTTTACAAGGCCGATGAAGAAATTGTGGTTCAGAGAGATAAAGTAGCTGGGCCAGTAGGTAGTGTGGAGTCAAAAGAATGGGCTGGCCATGGTGGCCTAAAGGAAAGGGGCCTTTCGTTGTCTGAGAGGCGCCCCTAGCCTCTTGCAGGAGAAGGGAGCCCGAGGAAGCCTGGATGTTTATGGGGGCGGGTGAGCAGAGCTTCCAGAATTATAAATCCGGTCCCGTTTTTTTGTTTGTTTGTTTGTTTACAACCAGCCCTTCGATGGGCCCTCATTGCCTTCAACCTAAAAACCCCAGTTCTTAGCTCAGCAGCAAAGCCTTTAGCCACCTGACCTCTATCTTCCTGCTTTACATGGTCATATCCCTTTTGTATTGTTTGTGGTCTCTTTGTTCCCTTGGCCCTTGCCCTTGCTGTCCCTTCTTTTTATACATCTGCCCCTTTGCTGACACCTTATGTTCCAAGATGCAGACACCACCTCCTCCAGGAAGCTTTCTCTCCTGACAAACCCTCTGCTCCCACTAGGGTCCTCCTCTGTGCTCCCCTTTCTTGGAGCAGTTGACTAGCTGTGTGACTCTGTGTACAGTATGTAACCTCTCTGAGCCTCAGTGTACACAGCTGTAAAATGGCTATGATGGCAGTCGTACTTACAATACAGAGCTGTAGCAAGGTGGAAAGAGATCATGCCTGAACAGCTCTTTGCCTAGTGCCTTCTGCAGTGAGCGTTCGATGCACGTTAGCCTCTCGGCACGTTTAGTGGAGCTTTCTGTCTGAGCCTCTGCCTCCTGTAGGAGATTGGAAACTTCTAGAAGCACCTCCCACCCTCCCCATGCAGCACCGCATCTCCAGCCTCCAGCCCAGTGATCAATAAATGTTTGTGTAGGGACCAATGCTTAAGGAGCTTCTCTGGCTATTTCCTTTGGGGAAGGCCCAGGTAGTCTAATTATGTGAATGACTTAATTGGTGTGGTGTTTTACCAGCAACTGTGGTTTGGGGATATGCAGTGACCTGCCCAAGGCCACACACATAGTACTTGGCAGATCAAGGACTTTTGTCCTCTGTGCACCAGGGCTGCCCCTCCCACAGCTACCTGACTGACTAAGGCAAGGAGATCTTTGTTTTGCAGTGGGAGGGAGAGCGGACAAGGAGGACACCAAGACCCGCCGCTTTCTTCGTCTTGTGCTCTGGAGCTCCAGCCCCAGCCTCCGGCCCCTCAGAGAGCACGTGGCTGTGCGAGCCCGAACCGTAGCAGCCCTCACTGTGTTCTGGTGAAGTCTTCGTGGCCTTACCTTGCTGATCTGCACAGGGACCCTTTCGGGTGGGAGTGATTTTAATCTCCATTTTACAGATGAAGGAACTGAGGCTGGGTCTGGAATTCACACACGGGCTGTGGGACTTCGGGACCCACCCACGAACCTCTAGGCCATGCTGTCTCTGGCTTCCGATTCAAATCTCGTCAATGACTTAGCCCATCTTTTCTGGCACCTCCTGGAAAAGGCGTTATGCCAATGCAGAAACACGGTGATTCCCAGAGGAGGGAATAAAGGAAAACCACACGCAATCATTAGGCATTGCTGACATTGATGCAGTGCTCATGAGGTGTTGGGCACTATTCTAGAGACAGTATGTGTCTTAGACTTCCTTGGTTCTCACAATGAGCCTTTGTGATACTCCCCCATTTTACAGTCTGGGAAACTGAGGGGCATAGCGCCTAAACGGTAGAGCCCGGATTTGAACGCAGAGCCACTCCCCCATGCTGCTATGCGGGGTGGAGGAATGCCAGGGGTAGCATTTGGAATGGGCTTTGAAAGACAAAAGGTCGAGGGGAGACGGGGACAGCTGGAAGAGACACCCATGACAGGGTGTCCAGCAAATCTTTCCTGGCTCGAACTCAATCCCCGCGGTCATCCACGACCCACGTCCGATATCCTCTTGGGAAGGGGCCTGGGACCCCTGTGAGAGACTGAGCACAATAGCTGAGCAATGCAGCTTCATCTCCAAGGAAGTGGACAATTCTGAAAAGGACGGTTCTGGGAGTTTCGAGAGGCAGAGCCAAAGGTATGAGGGTCCCTTTAATTTTCTTACTCTTCCCTAAACTTCCCCTGCCTGTTTCTCCATGTCTGAGCCTTTTCTGTTTCTTAGACCTTAAAAAACCTAATTCTACCTCCTCCCTTTCTGCCCTTCAAGGTCCCTCATTGCCTGTGACCCCCACTCCGTCCCCAGGGCAGAGCCAGCCAGCCACCCTCCCTCCCCAGTGCCCAGGGGCTGTGCGCACCATTATCAGCATCATTCTGGAAGGGCCGTGTGAGCCTGGGTGCACTCTGGTCTCTGGAGGCAGACCCACCTGCCCTGAAGCTGGCAGAATAATCAAGAGAGTGACTGAGCTAGTCCTGGATTTATCAGGATTGAAGGTTCAGAGAGGTCAAGCAAATCACTTCAGGCCACACAGAATATTCTTAGAGCATTCCTTAGAGAGTCCTGGTTCTGCGTAACAAATCTGAGCCTCTGAAACGGTGAGAGTGGTATGTTTCAGGGGCAGCGTTTCCCTCCTTGCTAAGTCAGTGTAGACATCAGTCCTGTTCCCCACCCACCCCATTTGTATTTTCCGATACGTGGGTCTTAGTTTATGAAACGGTAGGAGGTTGGACCAGTCAGAGGACCTTCCTTAGAGTAGTTTAATAAACTCTAGAGGGCTCTGCCCATAAAAAAAAGTCTCGAAAGATGTTGGTTAACAAAAAAATGTCCAGAGCCAAAGCAAGGTCCAGAATCCCTGCGGTTCTTTTGGCAGTTTGGCTGCCATGTCCAAAGACTACTCTTCTGGCTCATAGGGGTCAGCTTTCTAGAAAAACCTGTTCTGGACGGTAGGGTGCTAGGCAGCCATCCCAGAGTGAGACCCCATTTTTCTACACTTAGCTGGTGGGAAGGGAGCTGAATAATCATTAAAGGGTTCATTGCAGCAGGCGCCCAGGCCCGGGGTTGCGACGGGCGGCCTCAGACAGCCCTAGTATTAATGCGGCTAATTATGTGGATTGCTTCACTGGGAGATGGCAGATAGGATCGGGCTCCGGGAGCCCTTGTGGGAAGGTGCTGTGGGACCCAGCCCTCGGTGTGCTCATCTATGTGCTGTCTGGGAAAACCGAGCTGCCCCAGCCAGTTCCTGAGGTGGCTGGTCCCTCACAGCGGCTCCCCGTGACAGGCTATGTCCCCAGCAGGATCTTGGCGGGGCTGCCGAGGGAGAGATGGGCCCTCCGGGGAGGGGTAGCTCCGAGGCCGGCCAGAGTGGCTGTTGACAGATGGCTTGATAATGATCAAAAGGTGCACCTCCCAGGTATGGAGGGAAGTGCAGCCCCCTGGAAGTAGAGAAAAGAAAGGAAAACTGCCAAGAACATGTCCTTGAGGGGCTTTTGATCCCCGCGAAGGGCAAGGCAAGTCTGGTTGCACCCTTGATCTTAAGTTTCACCATATTTCTGGCTCTGAACGGGGTAAAGGTTTAGGCTCTATTTCCTATTCCCTATGGCTGGAATTGGCCACACCTATTGAAAGAAAGGGAGAAAGGAAGGAAGGGAGGGAGGAAGGAAGGAATGGAGAGAGGGAGGGAGGGAGGGAGGAAGGAAGGAAAGAAGGAAGGAAGGGAAAACCCAAGATCAGTGTGTCATTCATAAAGCTCTATTTTATAGTGAGCAAGCAAGTACAAATTAGCAAAACAAGCCCAGTCCATTTCCCTGAATCTCTGCCCTATTTGCAGGTGCTCAAAGCCCAGAGGACCTTCTATGCAAAGATAGCAGATTTGAGATTTGAGTAAACCCAGCTCAGCAGCAAGTCGGTGTAGCTTGGTCAGTCAAGCAGAGATGAGCCAAAACTTTGGAAAGAATTGTCTCAGAAAACCAAGTGCTCTATCTCCTACCTATTTAGAAAATCTGTCTCCTAGTTTTTGCAAACACTCACAACTGGGAAACATTTGCAGTGTTTACATATGTTAAAAGCTTTTTTACAAATTCTGAGAAAACACTGAATTTGGTCAGACTGTCATTTCTTTGATGATGTTTGGGGGGGGAAGGGCTCTTGGGATGTGCAAAGTAAACAGAAATAAACTTGGCTTTTCCTCTTTTCCAGCTGGAGAGCCCGTTGCTTTTCAGGAATAAGGCTCTGGTCCTTTATCATGCTCAACTGGAAAAATGTTTCTCTTTCCCTTATAAATTCTTTCCCTGCTCCCGATGTTTGATGAGATAAAGTGTGACACTTTGAAGCACAAATCTTGGTCTACAGCAGACGCCTGAGGACGGCCTCTCTTCTGGTGCCTTCCTCCCCTTGTTGTCATGACAACCTATTTTTTTCCCCCACTGATTGATTGTAAGATGCTGTATCGATTTAGTAAAAGCCTTTATTTATCCGTTGGCAAGGTTGGCGTGTGTGGTGGGGACAAATGCTGATAGCGAGGGGTACCCTGATTTCCGCAATGTTAGAATTTGAAAAAGAAAAGTGAATCTTAAGAGTTGAGGGGATTTAATAGCTTGTTCGAATAGGGGCCACATTCCTCAGGAAAAGAGGCGCGGGTCAACATTTGGTGAGGCTGACTGCATCTGTCATCTGGAGATGCTCGCTTCTCTTGGTTTCCAGCAGGACACACTTCTCTCTCTCTCTTCAAAAATATTCCCCCCGAGCTTTCTTGAGAGATAATTGACATCTAACATCGTACAAGCTTACGACGTACCACGTGACGATCCGATGCATGTATATAATGCTAAACTATTTCCACAAAGAGGTTACATACATCCGTCATCTCACATAATTACCTTTTCTTTTGGTTAGAACTTTTAATATTTACTCTCTCAGCAGTGCTGTTGGCAATAATCATAGTTCCCCACAACACATTCCTCTCAGAACTGGAAGTTTGTACCTTTTGGTCACCTTCACTCCTTTCCCCCACCTCCCCACCCTGGCAACCATTAATCTGGTCTGTTTCTGTGAGTTCATTTTTTAAATTAATTAATTAATTAATTAATTAAAAAAAGATTATTTATTTGAGAGAGAGAGAGCACAAGCAGGGGGAGCGGCAGGCAGAGGGAGGGAGAGGGGGAGGCAGGCTCCCCGCTGAGCAGGAAGCCCAGCTCTGGACTTGATCCCAGGACTCTGGGATCACGACCTGAACCGAAGGCAGATGCTTAACTGACTGAGCCACCCAGGTGCCCCTGAGTTCATTTGTTTTAGGTTCCACGCAGATGTGAGATCATACAGTAACCAAAGACTCCCTGATGCCTGGAACAACATAGTAGGTGTGTGATAAATACTGAATGAATGGATGTGCAATCCTGACCCAGATACCCAGATAGAATTTGCCGTGTGACCTTGGTGTGTCCTTTTTGTCCTCTGGGCCTCAGTTTTCCCCTTGGGCCAAAGCTATAGCTGAGTTCTGACGATGCCGTCTTGTTTTCTCTTATCTTCTGTTTTATATAGAGCATTGCTAATCATCAACCACTGAAATGGTTTCCTGACTCACTGATGGGTTGAGACTCCCTGTGGGAAAAACAGCGTCCCGCCGTGTCAGAGCCGCAAGGCTCTGCTGGTTGCTGGGAGCGGGCCACTTGCTCTGCAGATGGAGGAAGTGGGGACCATCACGGTCCTCCCCGGCTGGGGGTGAGTGGGAGATGGTGCTGGGGAGCGGAGCTGGGAGGTGCTCCGAGTGAGGAGCCAGGAGCCAGGAGAACACACGCACACGCACACACGCACACGCACACGCACGCGTGCACACCTGCTGCTTTCATCGTCAGGCTGAGGGGGTGATGGAGTGGGCGTGGCACTTTCTCCCTTTAACTTGGCATTTCATTCATTTCCTGATTAGAATTCTTCAAGCAACCACCATGGATTACTTTTATATTAATGACAATAATCATTTTTAAAAAGTCCTGCCAACCTCAGTGACGTTTTAGGAAAAAAGGTAATGTAATATATATGTAAATTCCTTGATATCAGGCTCATAGAAACTTCCGGATCAATATCCAGAAATTCTAGATCTGTCCCTTCTTCTCATGGCCAAAGAAGAAAGACTGGCACAGGGAAAGGGAGGCAGCAATCAGCCACACCGTATAGTTCTTTACTCTGCAGAGGCCCTGACCGATCTTACATCTCCGCTTTTCCTTAGCCGCGTCCCTGACTTTTTAAAGCAATAGCCACAGAGGTTCAGGGGAAGGGGCCCGAGGGCCTTACAGAGAGAGGTCGTGGGAATGCTACACGGGCTCTGGCTCTCCCACCTCCATACCTTTGTTGACTTAACTTCCTTCACCTAGAATGCCCTTCCCACACATGCCCTTGCTGCAATCCGTTCCTGCACGCATGCATGCATGCGGCATTCGTTAAGCTTCTATCGAGGGCCAGGCGTCAATGTGTTAGAACAGTCCAAGCGCTTGCGTAGATATGGGGAAGATGTATGGGGCCCACAGGAAGCACGGATGGATTCCAGCTGGGCTTAGGCATCTTTCTCTTCTCTTTGGAACTCACGGTTGCTAGAAGGCAGAGCCGGGGCTGGTCCCGGCGGCTCCCTACCTGGCACCTCAAGCAAATCTTTTTCTCTTTTCTAGGCTCCCCCAAAGTCTCCCATCTCCTGAGCACAGACCTGTAGGTACTTATCAAGCATTTGGTGGAGGTAATAAACCTGTCTGTGCCTCAGTTTCCTCAACTGCACTGTGAGGAAGATCCAGGACTCCTTGTATACCCCACAGATCTCTCACGGGAATGAAATGAGAGAAGTATGGCCTCTTGGTGAGGCAAATGGCTCCGGTGACTCCTTGTAAGGAATCATTAATCCTATGAAGCAGAAGGAGGGCCAGGATTATTTACTACCTTCCTGAAGGGAAAACGGTTCAGAGATGTTTAGAGACTTGCCTAAGTTTGCACAGCAAGCAGGAGGCAGTGAGAAATATTTCTCTGAACTTTGACATACCCCCGCCCCCCCCGCTCCTCCACATTAAACCGTGGCAACAGAGTGCTGTCCGCTTTCCTCTCCAGTGATGCCCTTATGCCCTTTCTTCCCTGAGTTTGGGGCCAGTCTGGAAATTTTGGCAAGGTGGCTGGTGCTTGTGCTGCCCGACCAACACCCAGAGGCCTTCTCCTGGCTTCCTGTCTGATGGCTGGGGCACCTCCTCCTCTCACACCCCCGGCTCTTCTCTGAAACACATAGAAAAGGGTCAGGAAAATGGGTTCTGCTCCGGCCGCGGATGTTTACTGGGTCAGGCTAACTGATTGCAAAACGGAGATTGGGAAAGGGTGCGTGGGGGGCAGGGCCTGGGATTTAGGACTGTGGTTGGACCCCAGCAGCCCCTCTGACCACAGCCAAGTGCCCTGCCAGCCTCAGTGACAAGTGATCCTCGGGCCCCCCTCCCCCTGAGGGCAGCGAACCATCTGAGTGCTCTGTGGCGCCCACGGCCCAGAGGGATGCCAGGCTTAGAGGACTTAGGGCAATGCCTGGCCCGTGTTAGCTGTTGTTATTCCTGAGCTCTCCGCGCCTGGCCTTGCTGGGCGCCGGCTCCCCTAGAACATGGCGCCATCCATCCACACCCTGTCTCCTCCCACCATCCACCCGGGAGGGCAGAACTGACTCTCTGGGTGTTGCAGGCGGAGGAACTGGCTCTCTGGACATCTCAGGCCCTGAAATAGCAGGCAGCTAGGACCTGACTTCCTCCCTCTGGGACCGAGCATCCACTGGGCCATCGGCGGGCACTGGACTCGACGCGGAGCAGGTTTCAGCAGGCTAACGTGTGCTTCCCCATTCCAGAAGCGGAGAGAAGAAATGGCTGACAACAGACACAGACCAGTGGTGGGAGAAGGAGGAGGAAGAGGGCCCTCTGAGAAGTTAAGAGGCTGCACTGTCATACTTATCGCAGGACCTTGATCTAAGTTTTCCCACGAAGGTGGCCGCCATTCCTGGTGAAGCCCTTTGAGAGTCCTGGAAAGAATCAAATGAAGCGAGGGGCAGAAGCTGAGGGTTTCACTTCAAACTCTGCAATTTATTAGCTTTGTGGCTTTGAGCAAGTTGCATATGCCCTCTCTGAACCTCAGTGTTCCCTCCTGGGAATGGGGTATTACCGTGCCAGCAGCTGGGTCTGGCACGGGCGGTGGGCAGACTCCAAGCCCAGCAGTGCATATGAGATGGAAGGTGGGAAGCCATAGCAGGTCCTGAAATGGGCATCCGAGTGGTCCCCCAAGCATTACAACAGCCCTCGAAAAACGGTTAGTCTTTGCACTGCCTCCCTCTAGATTTAAGAGCCTGTGGGCTGTGAGGTCTTGCTTTGCCTTGTGCTCAGAACCGACACTAGAAACCCACGCAAATGTTGTTCAGTAAGTCGTGGTAATTCGAAGACGGATTCTGGAGTCAGGCTGCCTGGGTTCAAATCCCATCTCGACCTCTTCCTAACTGTGTGCTTTTGAGCAAGTCGGTTAACCTCTCTGTGCCTCATTTCCTAATCTCTAAAGTGGGGATAACAGCAGTGCCCTCCTCATAGAGCTGTTGTGACAACTGAAACGAGTAAATGTTTCAGAGCGCCCAGAGGAACATTACATCAGTGCTTACAGTAAAACAAATGAGCACCCACCTGGGCCCTTCCTGAAGATACAGCTTCCTGTCAGAAGGTGTGGACAAGAAGAAAGCAGGCCTTTAATCTCCCTCATCCTCCATTGGTCAGGCTAGAAGAAGGGAGAAATCATCTTCCCCTAAAGTGAAAAGTGAGGTCTGTTTGCTACACCTACCACTTTGGGGAGTATTTGTCTTCTGGCAACGAGTAACCAGAAACCAGGACTGGTCAGGCGGGAGCCCCTCCTCTACCCCCCTCCCGACCCCCACCCCCGACCACTGCTTATACGCACCCCTGCCCCTCTGTCCACAAAGCACAAAGCAGGTGGGCACAGGCCCAGGCCCCAGGGTCTGGCCTCAGGTGGCCTGGGCACTGGACTCGGAGCCCATGGATCAGGTTCTGGGTCTGGGTCTGGCTTTGGTTCTGGGGCAAAGTTCTGAAAGCTCTCTGAGCTTCAGTCTGCCCTTTGGTAAAATGGGGCTTGTCATTAACACACCTTGGAAACGATAGATGCAAACACATTATAAACGGGAAAGTTCAGTGTGTTTAGAACAGGGGGTAAGGGATGACCACAGAGTCGAACTTCCCGTACCCTTGGCAACTGCCCACCAGATCTCCGCACAGCTTGTCCCTCGGGGATGTACAAACCTTCAGTTCATGGTGCGGAGGCTCAGGAGAAGCTCACCTGCTGGTGGAACTTGACAGGTAGAAGGCTGGTCCTGGGCATCTACAAGTGTGGCCGTATCCCTATCTGTAGTCAGGAAACCTGAGTTCTTATCTGGTCTCTTACTGGGGGGCTTGGGGCAGGTAATGTTCCTTCTTTGGGCCCCAGTTTCATCTTCTGGGAAATGAGAGGATGGTGACAGGAAGCAACACAGTGTGGCAAGGTAGAGACCAAGTAGGTAACATGCGTGAAATACTTTTGCAAACTAGAAGGGGCGACAGCATGAAGAGAATGCTGGCTGTGAGCTTTGGGCTCTAGTTCTGCCTCTGGAGCCAGCATGCTGTGGGACCTTGGGCAAGTCACTTCTCTCCGAGCCTTGTTTTCTTCATCTGTAAAAGGAGTGTCTAGGGCTGGATCAGTAATCCCCAAACCGGGTACACACTAGAATCAACGTGGGGGGATGAGTATGAGAGACAAAGGCGCCCCACCCTGTCCCAGACCAACCCAATCAGAGTATCGGGGGTGGGGCATCCGGATCATTTCCAAGCTACCCATTTATCGCCACTGCACAACATCGTGTGCGAACATCTGTCCACTTGATCCCGAGCCCCCCTTTTCGCTTGAGCTTGTTTGATTTTTAGGAAGTTCATGGGCTATAGTGATTACAGGTGTTGCTGACATGGGGGCCACCACCCTGCCTACGGAGAATGAGCCATTCTCAGACCCTTTGTTCTCAGCTCTGTGCACTGAGGTTCCCTTGGGGAGATATTAAAAAAACAAAAAAATAAAAAAAACAAAAACCCATGACTGGGCCCTACCTGGAGCAGGTAGATAAGATCTTTGGGGGTAGGGCATCCCTATTTTAATCAGAGCTCCCCAGGTGATTCTACTGTGCAGAGTGGAGAGCCACTGGTTTAAGAACAGTGAGGGACGTGTGGAATTTAAGAAACAAAACAGAGGAGCATAGGGGAAGGGAGGGAAAAATAAAACAAGGAGTAATCAGAGAGGGAGACAAACCATAGGAGACTTTTTTTTTTTTAAAGATTTTATTTATTTATTTGGGAGAGAGAGAGAGAGCATGAGCAGGGGGCGTGGCAGAGGGAGAGAGAGAAGCAGACTCCTTGCTGAGCAGGGAGCCTGATGAGGGGCTTGATCCCAGGACCCTGAGATCATGACCTGAGCCGAAGGCAGATGCTTAACCGACTGAGTCACCCAGGCGCCCCACCATAAGAGACTCTTAACTGCAGGAAACAAACTGAAGATTGCTGGAGGGGCGAGGGGTGGAGGGATTGGGTAACAGGGTGATGGGCATTATGTGATATAATGAGCACTGGGTGTTCTATACAGCTGATGAATCACTGACTTCTACCTCTGAAACTAATAATACACTATATGTTAATTAATTGAATTTAAAAAAAAGTGAGTGAACCAGAGAAAGCAGAGACCCAAAACTCATGGTGCCTTTTTTTTTTCCCCCCTGCCCAGAGCGCTCATGGCCTGACCTAGTGGATTATCAGTCTCCTTGTCCTGGATGATGTGCTCTGAATGAGGCAGGTGGTCTAGAGGTTAAGGGCATGGACTTTGAAGCCAGGTGGCCTGGGTTTGAATTCTACTTCTCCCTCTTTACTGGTTGTGTGACTTGCGATAAACCACATAACCTCTCTGAACTTCAGTTTCCCTATTTGTAAAATGGAGTTCATGATAGTACCCAACTCAAGGAGCTGTGGGGATCGAATGAGGTGATGCATGGACAGTCTACAGAACAGGGCTCGGCAGGCAGTGAGTGTCAGCTATAATTTGAGAGCAGGGACTGCATCTTGTTCATTCCAGACTGTGCTAGCTCCGAGAACGACCTCTTAGGTTGGATTAAAGAGAAGCCTGTGTATAAAAGACAGGCATATGTCCCATTTGTCTAGATATCCTGCCTTGATCTTCTTTCCCATAAAGCTTGTTTCCTAATCCAGCTAATCCTGGTTGTGGATCAGAATCACTGGGAGAGCTCTTGAAAATGCAGATCCCCAGGCCCAGCACCCCCACCCCCACCCCGCTTACTGCCCTATCCCTAATCACAGTACCCATCCAGGAGGTCTTGGGTGGGACCCAGGGATTTGGAGATGCCTCTCAAGTGACTTTAATGTTCAGCCGGGGCTGAATAACTCAATGCGATAAGTTATAACTCAAGTATAACGCAACATATAACTCGATGTGAGCCCATCGACTTGTGATTGCACACACATTCATGAATCAGACAAAAGTTCTTTGTCAGTCTGGGAGTTTTGGTTTTTGATTCAGAAAATATAACTTTGCCAAATTATTTGCTAGTGGTGGGGAAAGTTCTCCATGAAGACATTCATATTTTCTCACCTTGTGCTGGATTGAAAAACATATTTTGCTGCAACTCCAATGAGGAGGCAGAGTCTATTCCACTACCCCTTGAACCTGAGTTGGCCTGTGAGTGTCTCTGACTAGCAGAATGTGGTGGAAGTGAGGTTGTGTGAATTCTGAAGCCCAGGTCTCCACATGCCTTGTGGCTTTCACCTTTGCCCCATGGGACGCTCTTCTGAGACCACTGTGTGAGGAAGCCGTTTAGCCAACTGGAAGACGAGAGGCCACGTGGAAGGGAACTGGGGTGTCCCAGGCAGGGGCCGGCGCCACCTTCCAGACTCACAGGTGTGGCCATCTGGGGCCTTCCATTCCAACTGACTGCCCACTGAACACAGTGGCCTGAGTGAGTGAGCCCAGACAAAACCAGCAGAGAAACTGTCTAGCCAACTAGCAGAACTGTGAGGAATCCTTAGTCATTATTGTTTCACATCACTATGTTTTGGGCTGATTTGTTATGTAGTAATAAATGCCTGAAGTATGTCTTATCCTCTCCTTTCAACTCAGGATCTCCATCAGTAGGAAAAGGCTTCAGAATAAGGGGCAACTTTGATGGACTGGAATGAACAACACTTATCCCCCCAACCCCATAGGGGTTGAACCTGGGTCTCAGGTTTAGCCCAATGGGCTAAATAGCCTTAGAGGCACATGTGGGGGCTATGGGGGTCAAGGTGATCTAGACCCCAACTGGCCTGTTCATCCTGTAGGTGGCCTGAGTCTCCAACTGTCTCCACCATCCTCTGTCTGCATTGTGGCAGGATCCATTCTGTGGCCCCAGGGCCTTGGAAAACCTGGCGCAATCATGAATGAGTTAAATGCTATCTGATCATAAGCCAGAGGGCCTGTTTTCATTTTCAAAACTCTGTGTGTCAGTGACTCTAATGCAATGTCCAGCAATGTCTTGAGCAAGTGACCGGCAGGGGACATAGGATGCTGTTTACTCAAGATAGCCCCATCACGCAAAAGCGGCTTGCCTAACCTGGTTTGTAAGCGATTGTTACGAGACCACCATTGCAACAGGGATGGCCCTGGATGATGGTCCCAGGAAGGGGCTGGTCCCCCCCAGGCCAAGTTTGGGGCCATCTCCCTCTTTTCAGAACCCTTGGGACCCTGGGTCTCTGTGAAAGAACAGAGAACAAGCATAGTTGGGAAATCCCACTCGGATGACAACTGGTCCTTTTAAGGATGAATGCCCCAGGGAGGAAAGCTTCATGCTGCCCTTGGAAAGAGACAGCCCGCAGATCAGAGGAGGCTGGAGGGGTAGTTGGGACTTGTGGAGGGTGAGAATAATGTGGTCGGGCTCATAGGCCAGTTGCTGAAAGGGCTTTTGAAAGGGTTGGTCTGGGTAATGGGTCTATGGGGTTGTGATCGGGGCTCGAAGGTCATTCTCTAGCACCCAAACCGTGGTGAGTAGATAGCCATATGCCCTGCCTACTCTTAGGGCTGGTCTTGTGGGTGTTTGCCTGAAGGTCAAACTATCCAATCCTTTATCCTTTCTAACCCTTTCTCTGGGCCAGAGTCTGAATTACCACCACCACTCATCCCCTTGTCTGAAGAGTTCTTTATGATTTAATAGTGCTTTCATATGTCTTCTCAGTTAATATTCACTACACCTCCAAGAGATAGGCGTTATCACACCCATTTTGCCGTTGGGAAAATTGAGGCTCAGAGAAGTTAAATGTCTGGTACAAGACTCTAAGTCTGTGTGTCCCATAGAAATAGAAAGTGAATCAGAAATGGGACCTGCATACATAATTTGATTCTGGTAGTCTCATTTAAAGAAAGTAAAAATAAACAGGTAAGGTTAATTTTAATAATATATTTTTAACCCAGTATACTCCCAGTATAATCATTTTAACATGCAATCAATATAAAAATTATTGAGCAATTTTACATTCTTCATTCATATTACATCTTTGAAATCTGGGGTGTATTTTATGCTATAGGACTTCTCAGTTTGGACTTGTCACGTTTCTAGTCCTAACCGGTCTCTATGACACGTGGTTGCTGTATTGGACGGCGCAGTTCTAGAACTTCTGACTCTGTGCTCTTTCTCCTTCCCCACAGCTTTTCTGCCCTCCTGTAATATGCATCCTATTTCTCCCATTTCTAAAAGGAGGTTCTTGGACCAACGTATTTCCAAGGTCTTTCCAGCTCTGACGTTCTCTGATTCCAAGGCAAAGCCAGGATTCTGCCCAGGCTTTCTGCCCAGGATTCTCTTAGTCCCATGACACAGGACCCAGGAAACACCGAGAACCCTGAAACTTGCCACAGGCAGCTGTGTTTCTTCCTCCGTGGCCTGCAGGGGTGGACAGTGACAGGCACGCAGATGGAGGAACACACAGGCACACGGACACGCCTTCCCCCAGATGCCCAGGTACCGACGCCCGGCCCACGGTTACAAACACAGAGACACAGCCCCCAGAGGGTGGTGAGGGAGAACGGGGACGGCGACCCTGAGCGTCTTCTTTCTGTTCTTGCACACGAAACCCACTTGTCACCATGGGTCATCCTGCCCCTTGAGATCCAGATAAAACTCCCAGGGACACCCCAAACCCAAACTCCAGTCCATCTCTGCCATTTTTTTCTGAGCACGTGTGCGCACACGCACGTCACTCTGCACACTCCGCTACAGGGTTGCTGTGTTAGAAGCATTTCTGACCACAGGCTCTGGTGCAGCTGAGTTTGACAGCCACCATCAAGAGGTTCCCATGGCCCCTCCCAGCCTCACCCTGCCTCCCACGGACCGGCAAGTATTTATAATTCTCCTCCCCCCACACCCTAAACAAAGGCAGTTGTTTCTTTCAGAGGAATCCTGGGGTGAGCTCTTAATTCCTACACTTTTTCTGTTGTTAATCCATGGATTGAGATTATAAGTGGGCGAGACATTTTAACCTGGTTAAACCTCCAGCTCCCCAGCCGGCTGCCCATCTCAGCTCTCAGGAGGCTGAAGGCATGTGTCTCCTGGGGAAGTGAGACCTTTCTGCTTGCTGCTGGGTCCTGCCCCTGTCCCAGCATCTAGGTACCCACAGGCATGAGGTGCTCTTTGCAGTGTCTCATCTAATCTCATTGCATTTTCAAAATAGTCTTAGGAAGTACCTACTATGTGCATTATCCCGATTCTAGAAAAGATACAGCTGAGACAGGGAGGTTAGTAACTTGCCCAAGATCATGCAACTTGGAAGGGATGTCACTGGGATTCTGTCCTGACTCTGTCTTGGTCTCCATCGCCCTCTCCAGGGCTCCCTGGCCGGGGTCTGTGCCCACAAGCCAGTTCTGCATTAGCAGGCAGAGCTGTGGGTGGGTAAATCACGCCATAGGTGGCTAGAGGTTCAGGATCTGGATCTGAAGCGATGGGGTGTCTAGGTGAGCCTCCGAGGTCAGCTGAGGCTGGTGCCTGCCTCCCGCCATCACAGCCTGAGGGCAGCAGCCCTTCCTGCTGTCCTCAGGATGGTGGCCCGTAGAACGCAAGGTATTGTGTCTCAGTGTGTGGACTCTTCCTCCTCTTTCTCCAGTTCCTCTGTCCCCCACCTACCTAAGTGAGTGACCCTGGCTTGGCCACTTCCAAGCCCTTTGTAACTCTGACTGCTCACCCCTACGTGGAAGGATGTTCCCCGAGTGTCTCTCTCGGCCCCCAGAGGTATTGCCCAAAGCCATGTTTGCCAAATGATCGACGTGGTCCAGTGTTTTGAAATAAAGTTCTTAAAGAGAAGGCAAAAGGTTTTTTTGTTTTGTTTTGTTTTGTTTTAATTTTGTTTTGTTTTGTTTTTTGTTTTTCACACAGAGCAGAACTCTTCTGCACTGTGGGAGGGGTGCGTGATCTCAGGTCAACAACGAACTCTGTCCTGACTCAGAAAAGAGAAACCTGATCTTCGGGCCTTCGGGAGCAATCAGTTCTCCTCCCAAAGTGACTGCAGGATGGTGGAGGCAGTTAATGAGGCTCAGGGAGCGGGGAGGGTGAGGGAGGACAGGGATAGCTCCAGGCCAGAAGGTGGGAGGTGGAGTTGGAGACGGATGACGGATGACGGATGACGGAATGAGCCCTTCCGCTCCCTGTGGAGAAGAGCATTCAGTTTAGGAGGTTTAGGGGCAGGTAATGGATGCTGGAATTAGGGGGGGCCGTTTGGGGTGGTGCCGGAAGTGGGGGAGGGATTACAGAGGTTAATGGTATTAAGGGACAGTGCTGGGGTGGGACTTGGGGCTGTCTGTGTGTTTTGGTTGGAGTGTAGATTAGAATTTGAATAGTGTATTAAGAGTGTGTTCAGGACAAGTAATAGAAAACTCAATTTACTGCAGTTTAAATAATGAGGGGATTATTTATTTCTCACAAAGCAAGAGGTCCAGAGGTGGGCCGCCATGAGCTGGTGCAGAAACTCAACAATGTGATCCAGATCCGGGCTTTTTGGATCTTTGTGCTCTGCCATCTTGGTGTGTTGACTTGCTGGCCTTCTGGTTGAGAGAGAGCTGTTGGGCCTTGAGGCATCATGCACATGGGCCATGCAGGAGGAAGGCGGGAGAGATCACACCAGCTGGGGCTGTTGACTTTTTATTGGGAAAGTCATAAACTTTCCCAGATGCCTCCCCCCTTCCCGGCCGACTTCTGCTTATATTTCACTGGTCACAACCGGGCCATATGGTAACCCTGAGCTGCAAAGGAGATGGGGAAGTTGATTATTTGGCTTTCCCGCCTTTCTGTGAAAGGAGGACATGGGTGCAGGAGGTGGGGGTCAGTGTGGGTCAGCCAAACTCTAGTGCTGCCCCAAATGCGAGATGCAAATGCATGGGGGTGGAGGGTTGCAGGGTAGGTAAGACGGTGCTTGGGGAGGTCTCTAGCAGAAGGAACACGGCCTTTTTATTAAAGGCATCATGCAGTTCAGCTCGGCTAGCCAGGAAGCTCTCGCCGAGCTACTTACCTTGTCTAGGCTCTGGTTCCCCATGTTTCTCTGCACCCTCCCCGTGGGCCACAGGCACTGCTGTGTGTAAATACTCAGCATGGGCCCAGCACTCAGGAGGTGCCCAGCAACGGGGATTTTGTTATTATTCGTGTCAATGCATCCGAGGTGTGGTAGGTTCAACAAGGAGGGGAGAAATATTCAAAGTCGGCTTCCCTCATTGCTGCCTTGACCAGAAACTTGATCTTGTGTAATCTTTTAAGTCTTGGGTCACTTCTTTTTGTATTTCAGGCAGGATCTCTCAAAAGAGCATGTAGGGTGGGGGTTGGCATTTGGCCCCCGCAGGGCAGAAGACCCTGAGAGCACAGAGGAGGCCACTGGAAGGGGTAGAGGTGTGGGAGAGAGGCTGATCGCACCCTTCCTTAAGAAGGAGTGGGTTTTAGGCAGGGTGTTTATCACTTTCCTTAAGGTTCCTTCCAACAGCCCTTGAAAGTGAATGTCATCACCCCCATTCTAAATGCTGAGGAAGCTGAGGCTCGGAGAGGGGAGGCTAGGTCTCCAGGGTGGCACAGCTTGGGTGTGTGTGGACCCTGGAGGGCAGAGGAGGGCTCAGGGCCTGTGGGGTTGGAGGTGGAGAATCCCCAGGGCTGGAGCCTCCTGGAGTAGGTGGGCATGGGGCGCTGTGAGTGTGAGAAGGAGGACACCCAGCTTCCCAGTGGTAGGCCGTGAAGAGACTGAGGGCACAGTGGTGAGGAAACCTCATGGACTCATTTCCACTTGGCCCACTGGCTTTTCCACCTGAGAGTTCAGCAGCGCAGGCAGCTCCGGGAGGACCTTGCTCAGAGTGTTCTTCCAAGGCCTCCCCAGGGCTGGTCTCCTTGGGGCTGTTGTCCCTGAGTCTTTGCACATGACATTCCATCCCTCAGGTGGCCTTCCCTCTTGCCCACCGAGGCCTGCTTTCACAAATGTGGCACAAATCTTGCCTCCTCCAGGAAGTCTTCTTTGACTGTCCCCACCCACCGCACACACCTGCTACCCATCATCAGCACTTAGAGGGCACCTGGCTTCTGCAGGAGGGTCCAGCTTTACACAAAATGAAAACGCAGCTGCTCAGGGCAGACGAATAAAGGGGACTGTTCTTCACTTTAGAAAAGGTCCAGCACCTGCCTTTGTTAAGGGTCAACCATGGGTAGAAGATGATTTGATGTACGGACATTAGCTTTATGCCCAGACCACCGTGAAGGCCTTAGATGAAGGGCACTTGTGTTCCTATTCAATCATCTACATTTTTTATTTTTTAAAAAACAAGTTGAATTCTTTCCCCGTCCCCCCTTTCTCCTTTTGATGGGAAAACAACATAAAAATAACATTAAAGATTTCTTTTTTTGGAAAAAAAAGAGAAAAAAAAAACCTTTCCGCCCATAAACATTCTTATTTTTGGACATTCCAGTCTCTGTTCACATGCATGCCGATTTAAATAGCTGCAATCGTGGAACTTTCCTTGGCTGCCCCGCCATGAGCTTCCTGAGAGGAAGCAAAGACCGATGTCGTTCACCAGGCAGCCAGCAGAGTGCCAGCCAGTGAGAGATACCTGGGACCGGGTTGTTACCATCACTGTTACCAGCTTAGCTTGGTTGAGTAGAGGGACCGCGACCTTCCTCTGGCGAGGGCAGGCACTCCCCCGGTTTGAGCCTCACAACCATCTTGCAGGATAAGTATTCCTCCTCCATTTGCCACAAGAGGACAGCCGGTTAAAGGACCTGCCTCTACTTACAGAATGAGAAAGTGGCCGAGCTGGGATTTGAACCCACGACCTCCGAGCTCAGAGCCCGTATTTTCATTGCAGTACGTCTTCTCAGCCTCAGTACTATTCACACTGCGGGTGGATCTTCTTTGCTGTGTGGGGCTCTCCTGCGCGTTGCAGGATGTTGAGCGGCATCCTCAGTCCCCGCCCAGTACTTGCCAGAAGCCCCGCCCCCACCCCGCTGCGCCCCCCACCCCCCACGAAGCTGTGACAACAAAACACGTCTCCAGACATTGGCAATTGCTACCCCAGGGTTGAGAACCCCTGCTGTACAAGAAAGGCTAGTACCTGCTATTTCTTTGACGTCCTTTTTTCGTGTTCAGGGCTGCATGGACAGTGGGTGCCGATCTGTGTGGGTGCCTGCCAGAGCCCTTGGCTGTGTGGGTTTGTGGTGGGTCCCGAGGGAGTTCCAGACTATGTAAGAGGTGCTAAAATAAGCATTCATGACCGGTCTCTGCAGTCCCACCTGCCTGGCTACAGAATTACCTGGCACCCTCGCTAAGAAATGGGGACTTACCTGCCCCTTGCTACATCCAGGTGTGTTTGGGGGGACTCACACCTATGGGACAAGGCCTTGGCTGCTGTTGGCCCACTCAGTGGCATTGCACAAATTAGAAAAATGCAACCCTTCCTCAGCCCTGTTCCAGGGCATAAGGATTGGTGAGCAGAACACGGGCTGGGCTCTGCTTCCACTTACCGTCTCCGATGTTCTTGCAGAGTCCACAACCTGCACAACCATTCACCGCAACCCTGATTTAAAAAGTTTTGCTAACTCTTCTTTCTCCTTCTTCACCCCTTGGCAAAGCAGGGCCTGGGTCAGATAAAGCCTAAACCTGCTTTTGGACCTAAGACTCCACTTTTTCCTCGCTCAGCTTTGCCCTGGACTTACTCAGTTTATTCATTCAACAGACATAATAAACATCTACCACGGGCAAGCCCCATTTTAGGAACTTGGAGTTGGAGCCTCAGAAACGAGGCAGGATACGTAGTGCAACGATTCTCAAAGTCTTGTTTAGGGACACTTCGGGACTTTTGTGAGTTCTAGGACTTTCTTCCTATACTCTGTCTCATATAGCATGTTGTACATACTGAATGCAGAAGCAGATACGGAAATCCAGCTGTCTTCTCTGAAGTTCAACATTAAGGAGGTTTGCCAGATGTCAAACAGTGCCACCCTTCTCACTAATTTTTGTTTTGTTTTGGAAAATAGGGTTATTTTTCATGAAAGGATACTGTTTATGCTAATATAAAATGGGTTTGTTAATTGTTATTTTAAGCGAGTTAATAAACGTTTCCTTATTTTTAATTGCTAATAGAGCAAATATGAATGGATATAACCCACAAAAATGAAAGCTTGCTGGAGGCCTCAGTCGTTTTTAAGAGCGCAAAGCGTGCCTGAGGCCGAAGGTCCAAGAACCGCTCCTGCAGTGGGCAGAGCCCTGGGCCTGGAGGCCGGCTGGCCTGGACTCCGATACCAGCCCAGCCCTTCACTAGCTGGTTGTGAACCTTGGGCGAGTTCTTTAACTTTTCGGAGCCTCAGTTTTCTCGTCTGTAAAATGGGAACCCGATCCCCCTCAGAGGGCGATGGTGAGATTTTCGGCGCACTCGTTGGAACCCGCGTTCTGCTGGGGGGGGTTGCTGGTTCTCGAGGAGAGCTGGGGGTGGCTGTCAGGGGGACGTGTCGAGCTGAGCACTGCCACAGGGCTGGGGGGTTTAGCAGCCTCCCCCGCAAGGTAAATATGTGAGGATTGGGAAAGTTGGTCAAAGGGAAGGAATTCAGTTTGTGAAATCGCTTCAAAGGGGAATTGGAGACGACCTGCTTTGCCCTTGATTATTTTGATGGTAACCACTTTTAAGTTCTGTAAAACTCTGCTGACTGTCTCTGTCTCCCTCTCTTTTCCTGGACAGAGAGGCCTTCTCTGGGTGCAGAGGAGCTGGGCCTTGCTGGGGTCACCCAGGGGAACTAGCAGCTATGGCCGCTGGGCTGGCTGTCCCGGGAGTGGCTTAGGAGAAGTCCAACGGAGGGACCACGAATTAGTCCTGCCCAGGGCACCCGAGGTGGGGCCTCACCACCATGTATGCCACCCCGGGGCAGCCAGATGGTTCCTCCATCAGCCTGCTTTGGTACTGAATTTCCACCATGTGAGATTTCTTCCTTGGGCTAAAGGTTCTTATTTACTGGAAAATGCCTACCAGAGTCTGAATAACAGAACAACTTGTCACCACCCACTAACGCCTTATGGTGGCCTTATTTATTTGATAACAGATAGCAGGGCTTTGGGGCTGTGGGATGGAGGACAGCTAAGTTTCGAATGTCACAGGCTCTATTGAGTTTCCAGCCTCTGTGTCTTTGCTGTTCCTTCTTCTGGGGCCCCTTGGACCCATCCCCGGTGTTAGGACCACTCCTGACCCGGAGGAGATGGGTCTCAGATTTTAAGTCTCTTGCATCTGTTTTCGCTGTCCCTCAGCTCTCTTTTGCCTTATTTGTCCCAGTTCTGGGTTCAAGTCTTTTATGACTCGAGCTAACTTAGTTAGATCCTGGGACATGCCAAAGTGGAAACTTGCATTCTAATATTTAGGAACCTGGATTGACCCTGCGGTCTCTATTCTAATCCTGATGATGCTGTTGGAACTACTGTCCTTCTAGTGAATTTCTGGCTGTTTAACTTGGGACTCTAGTTGGTGGGGTAGGCAAAATCATCCACCCCCAATGTCCACATCCTAATCCCCGGAACCTGTGAATATGTGACCTCACATGGTAAAAGGGAGTTTGCAACTGTGATTAAGTTAAGGCTCTTGAGATGGGGAGGATTATCCCGGATGATCGTGTGGGCTTGATGTAATCACAAAGGTCCTAATATGAGGGAGGCAGGAGGGTCTGAGTCAGAGAAGGTGTGATGCTGAAAGCAGAAGTTGGGTTGATGTCACTGATGGTGCTGAAGATGGAGGAAGGAATCTGGAGCCAAGGAATGCACGTGGTCTTAAGCTGGAAAAGGCAAGGAAACAGATTCTGTCCTGGAATCTCCAGGAAGGAGCCCAGTCCTGCCCAAGTTGCCCATTTCGGACTTCTGACTTCCAGAACTGTGATATAATAACTTTGTGTTTTTTTAAGCTGCTAAATCTGTAATAATAGTAGGAAAAGGAAATGAACACAGTTAGGAATAGGGGTCAGCAGAAGCTGGTACAGTGGCTGGTAGATACCTCTCAGGGTGCTATGAGGTCTCCCAGTATAACTAATGCGTGGGCTCTGTCCTCTCTCCTCTCTGTGACTCTTGTCACAGTCGAGCTGTGGCAATCAGACATAAGGCAAATGACTCCAATGGCAGGTGCAGAGCGGTACGCACCAGGGCAAAGCTGCAGATCACGTGCAGACGATGGAGATGCTGCTTCTGGTCACTGGGCTCAAGGGAAGATCAGAAGGGGCATTTGAGTTGGTCCTTAGGGGAGGGGTAAGGTCCCACAAACGGGCAGAGGAAACAGTATGAGGGATAGCGCCGAAGTGGAAAAGCACAGTATGAATCTAGAAGTGGGAAGAGAGTTGGGTTTGGAGCCAGGGATTTGTATCAGGATCTGCCTACAAGCAATAGAAAACTCCAGCTCATTGCAGCCAGAAAGAAGTCCTGAGGCAGGGCACTGCCAGGTTGGCTGATACGATGGCTCAACTATCTCGCCCGGGAGCCGAGTTCTTCCCTTCCCTGTCCTGCCCTCCTCAACTCCCAGATTTTGCCATGGCCTATCCCCCTCATGGCCCCAGGAGGGCTGCTGCTGATTCAGATGTAGATAAAAGTGTCTAGCAGAGGACGAGGAACTATGTCTTCACAGGAGTGTCTATGTATCAGCGAAGAAGCTTTCCCTGGAAGTTCTCACTCCTCTTCTTCTTCTCCACGTGTTTCCAAGGCCGGAATTGAACTGGCCCAGGGAAGCATGTGTGCGGACGGGGCTAGGTGACCAAACAACACTGGGGCTCTGTTAGCTAGGAAGATGAGGAGATGGATTTTGGATAAGCAACCAAAAATGTATGCCACGAGAGATGTGGGATTGGGGATGGGAGAGGGAGGCTGGGTGGGACTTGAATGCTAAGCGGGTCTTGTAAGTTAATTTTCTCTGGCTTGGGGAGCCATAGAAGGTTCTAGAGCAAGGGTGTGACCTGAGCAGAGGTGAGCTTTTGAGCGATCACTCTGGCATCGTTATGGAGTGGAAGGGTGTCCCTGGAGGCCAGAGAGCCCAGCTGGAGGCTTACTGCACGTGTCCACCTGAGAGGGCAGTGGGAATAGAAAATGACCAAGGACAGAACGGAAGTGAGAAGCCTCACGGGGGTAGAATGGTTGGGACTGGGCGCCAGTTCCTTCTCTCCCCACATGGAACCCATCACCGAGTCCTGCTGGCACGGGTCTGTCTGCTCTCTCTGTTGTCACAGCCGATACCCTTGTTCGCGTCCCCTGTTCTCCCGCTAGGCTCACTGCACTGTCATCGACACCACCCTCCCTGCTGCCATTTTTGCTTTCCCATGATCTACGGTGTCTCCAGCTGGGCACTATCCACATTTTGGGTCAGATAATCGATTGCCGTGCACTGTAGGATGTTTAGCGCAACCTGGCCTCCACCCGGGGTGGGTGAATGATGCCTGTGGGGCGCCCACCCCCAGTTTCGGCAACCAGAAACATCTGTGGACGTGACCACATGTACCCTGGCAGTAGAATCACCCCGGGCGGGAGCTGAGAATCCCTTCCTCCATAGCTGCCTGGCGGATCTTCACAATGGCAAGTCTGATGGGGTCCCTCCTCGGCCTCCCATCTTAAACGTCTGCAAAGACTTTGACTTTTATACCCAGCTACTCTTCGTCCCTCTCTCCAAGCCCGCCCCAGTCACACCGGTCTTCGCTCCTCTAGGCTTCCCCATGGGCTTGTTTCCTCTGCCTAAAACCTCTCCCATCTCTTTGGCTGGCTACTCCCAAGCATCCCTCAGACCTTGGATCCAAGGATCTTCCAGGAAGCCTTCTGTGATTCCTCCAGGTCTCTTACTTCAGGAGATGTGTCTTCCCTCTCTGCCTGGGGCTCCTACAGTAGTGCCTGGGGGAGGGGGAGGCCTGTGGGGAGGGGGCTCCCAGGACCCTAACTCCTCGGCCTCAGCCTTGGGGAGTCGGGGCCATGCTCACAGCTCGGTGGCCCTGCTTGCCCAGGTCTTGGCACCTCACCCCAGGTGGCTGGAGGCAGCCAGTTGGGAGTCGTTGGGTTTTTCACAATGAGTTTCCTGAAAGTCACCCCGACTCAGGGCCGGGGATAGCTGGGTGTAGGCCAAGGGGGGAAGCATAGAAAGAGAAAGGCACTTCCTGTTAGAAAGCGGAGGCCTGTGAGGTGGGGCTGGGGCACCCAGGCCCAGAGCCAAAGGGACTGTGGGGGGGGCCTCTGCAGACCCCCGGGACCCTCACAGTCCTGTAGACAGGGGCCGGCCTGACCTCCCGTGGCCAGGTCTGGCCTGGTCTGCGCACGCTGGCTTGCACACCTCGCTCCTGTCCCTCGCCTGGCCCTATCTGGGTTGGGGTACTGCCCTCTGTCCAACGTGACAGAGGCGGCTGTTTCTCTCAGCTCCCCCTTTTGCCCTTAAGACCCCGAAGTGGTTGCTTTCAAATCTGCTTAGGAGAAAAAGGAAGGAAGCAGAGGACTTCCCTCTCACAGAGGCCACCACCCCAGGGAAGGCAAGCCACGGGAGGTGGCTCCTTCTAGTTCCCCCGTAGCTCCAGGAATGAGGGGCCTTCCTGCCTACTCAAGAGCCCTCCCCTGCCCCAGCCCCCATCCCACAGAGCACTCTGCTCTCCTGGGCCACCCATGGGCTCCTTTCTCGGTGGGGAGGGGGAGGAATATTAGACATATTTAATAACCAGCTTGCCATGGGTACTGCCCATTTGTAGTGGACACACAGCGACCATAAGTCCTCCCCCAGGTGGTCAGACCAAGTGACTGGCTTGCTTTTCGTTTCTTCCCTCAGGCCCCAAATCTTACCCACTCATCCCTCTTTTGCCGCAGCCTGCCGGCTCTGGGATCTTTCCTCACCCCTGAGCCTTAGTTTCTGAACCTGTCCAGTGGCGATGTAAAACTAGCACCCACTTTTCAGGGTTGGTGTAGGGATTCAGTGACGCCAAAAGCTCTGGCCCATCGCAGGCTCGTGGGTCCTGTGAACACACGTCCTCGTTTACCTGGGCCAACCTGGGGTAGGCCTGCTTTCCCGGGGTAGCTATTAAGAGCATCCCCTTTCACTCTCGAAACTGTCCTGGTCTGGACACTAAATGACCCAGTCACTGTCCTATTCCCTGTCTTCATTGCTGGAGTCTCTCTTCCTTTGGCCAACGGCAGCCCGTGGAGAGGAAAACCACTGGGTCTGCTCTGAGTTCTTGCCCCGGCTCTGCACCAGGCACAATATGGCCTTGGACAAGTTGCCTCCCTGAGCTTCTGTCTCCCCAGCTGCGGGGAGAATGCCACCCACCCGCCTGCAGGGCACGGCCCTGAGTTGTTCTGGTCTGCGCCCCCCGACGCCTGGTACACAGCAGGTGCAGGGCTGGGTGGATGCCTGAGTGAAGCAGCTTTAGCTGCACCCGGCGAGGCCGCTCCTGGCCCTGCTGCACACTCTCGGGGATTCCTGGTCCCTGAGTCAGGGCCAGCATGTCCCTGCGATGGGCGCGCCTGAGCCGCCCCAAGCCAGGCGAGGCAGAGGAGAAGGCCCGAGGCACGGGCCCCGGCTTGATTCCAGTTCCTCCGGACTGTCTCCCCGACTTCTCCGCACACTGGTTTCGTGAGCCTCAGGCTGAGAAATTGGGCAAGATGGTCTCTCACGCGGATTTCGATCCGAGCTGCGTTTCTAGCTTCAGGCGCCACACGTTCTAATGAGCTTACGGTCACCAAGACTGGGTTTGGATCCTGACTCTGCCTCTCGGGCAAGTCACTTAACCTCTCGGGCCACCATTTTCTCAAGTGAATGATAGGCACTTAATAAACCTCTGTCCCGCCTGCCAGGCTCTAGCTAGTGACAGGAATGCTGCTCTCCTCCATCCCTCTCCGCCTGACACCTCCCCCTGCAGGGAGGGCAGGACCAGTGTCCTCGGGAGGCTGCTGGGAACCTGGCCACCCATCACCACTCCGTATCTGAGTCCACAGAGGTGTGGCCTGTGGCCTCCTGAAGAGGTAAAATGCAATTTTCCCAAGAGGAGACGGTTCAACAGACCGCTGTCCCTGAAAGCGGCAAAGGTGGACAGGAAATTGGACGAGTCCCACTCCTCCGACCCCTTATTCCAGAACGCACGTTCCTGGAGCACCTACTAGATTCCAGCAGTGGTTCTCACGTTGCTCCATGTCGTCCTTACCATGACTCTGGGAAGTGGGCCTTATTACTCCTCCTTCAGGAGGAGGCTCAGAGGGGGGTGCTCACCTTATTCTCAGCTGAGGGGAGACTGTCACCTTCCCCATCTGGGGTGTGCAGGAGTTCATTCTGTCCCCACCCCCCCAACACAGGTGCTGGCCGCTTAGGACCGCCACTCTTTGCTTCCGCCCCATAACCTGAGACTTGCCTCCCACCTACTTCTCAGGGATGCTTTGAAGACGGGTGAGAGTGTATTTTCCCAAAGCTCCCGAGGCCTCCTGGGGCCTCATCAGGCCAGTGTATTATTAGCTAAGGCACAATGACAGCCATACACCGGCCTTAATGAATGCTCTCTAAACATCCTGTCACTGAGGCCAGAGCCAGGCATCATTAGCTCCATTTTAGAGATGGGAAAGCTGCAGCCAGGATCATCATTTGTGACCTGCCCACAGTGTCACGATGAGTCAGTGGAGGCCTAATGCAGCCTTTCTCTCCGTTTGTTCTCCCTCCCTCCTGAGAAAAGGAGGGTGAGAAAGAAGAGTTAGGGCATCCATGGGAACCTCCGGCCTTTCCTTAGAGAGGGAAGGGGCACAGTGGGACTTGGTGGCCCCAGCCTGGCAGAGCCGGGCCTAGACTGGAGTGGAGACTAATAAGGAGGGGGAGTCCAGATCCCCCTCCCTCCCTGGACAGCAGCCCCGCAACAGTGCTGGAACCCCATCCCCCAACCTTCTCCAGCTGTTATTTTGAGACTCAGACCATGGACAAGGTGGTGGTGGTGTGTGTGTGTGTGTGTGTGTGTGTGTGTGTGTGTGTGTGTGTCCCGGTTCTTCTAGCCTGAAAGGGAGGAGGGAGGTGGTGAGGAGGGCAAAGGACTCACATTTGTACAATGCCTTTCATGTTCCCTGTACTTTACGTGCAGTTTGCCATCTCGTTCTCATTCTACCGATGAGGCAACTGAGGCCCAGGGGCGTAAGCAATTCGTATCAATTGCACAACAGGTGAGAGGCAAAGTTGAGATTCCAACCCAGGCTCCTCTGGCTGGAAAGCTGTTGTTTTGGAAGCAGCCCACCCTGCCCCTTTGGAATTTCTCTGGGAGGGGTGTGGCCTGCACCTGTGCGATCATACAGGGCCTGCGTTCAGAGGGACTCTGCCCTTGGTTTAATTGGCTCTGCTGTTACTATCTGGAAATTCTTACTAATTTTTGAACAAGGGGCCTTGCATTTTCATTTTGCCCTGGGCCCTGCAAATTATGTGGCTAGTCCTGGGTCTATGCACCAAAGGCTGTAGGACCAGATGCTTCTAACTGGCCAAGTCACCTCAGCCCAGTGTCCCCATCTGCACGGCAAGGAGTCTGGAGGAAAGGGCCAGCTCAGGCTAGCATCATAGTCACGGGGCCTGAGCCACAAGGGCCTGGTGAGGACCTCTTGTGGGAAGAAGGGCCCCGATGGAGAGAGCTCCTGGGGTTCAGCCTGGGAAGACCTGGTACCTGGTCGAGCTTTAGAGTGACTGACAGGTGCTGGAGAGCAAAGAAAGGGGACCCAGGAGCCCTCTGGGCTGCGACAGGCTGGTGGAGAGCCCTAGTTCAGCTCTTAGTTTAGGAAGTTGCTGAGAAATTGTTGACCTATATAATTCTGACTCTTTGGTGGTCAGAACTTCAAGGGAGGTGTTGACCACCTTTTTCTTTCAAATAAACACACTTGGACTACTTTCAAAGCCATCACCAGAAGGGACTGTGGCCGAAGATGTCACTGTAGGGGATGCTTTGGTGCCCTGAGCTACCCTTGTGGGACGTGGAGGGTTCTGGGTGAGTTCTGACACTCACTCACAGCTTCCCACCTCAGGCACCAGACATACGACTCCAATTTTCTGCCTCAGGCCCAGTTGTGAGAGCCCATTCAGCCTTGTTCAAGGGTAGCCTGGAAGTCAGAGGTCCCGGAAGAATCTAGCTCCCAGGCCTACAGGGGCAACTTTAAGAGCACACAATTATATTGACTTTTCCTCCTTCTCTGACTTAAGCCCCCCCACCCCTTCTCATTCCTGCTTCTTGGGGTCATCTCCTAAATAATCCGTGTGAACCCTATCCTGTCTTAGGCTCTGTTTTTTGGAGGACACAAATAGTTGAGTCACTTACAGCCTTGGTATTCCCTCTTCTGGACTGACCTTCAGAAGCTGACGCCTGATCTGTTGTATCTCTCTGAGCACGGTAAACCTTTCATCTTCCAGGAGCAGGGAGATTTCTGGCAAGAGCCGAACATGATCCAGTGAGGGGAGGAGATGGAGGGGCACAGGGGGCTGCCGACTTAGAATCAGGAAGGATTTGGGGGTAAAGGCAGGGGCGATGGGCAGTGCAAAGGCCCTGACGTGGGAGAGAGAACAGAGAAGAGGCAGAGTCACAGAATGCAGAGAGGTAATGAGGCAGCGGGGAGGCCCGCTCATGCAGGACTCTGTAGGTCAAGGTAACGTTCAAGTCCAATCTTTGCCATTAGCTGCTGTGTGACTTTGGCTCTGTCCCTTTTGCTCTCTGGGCCTAGTCTTCTCAAATGCCAAGGGAGGGCTTGGCAAGTAGTTCCCAACTCTGAAATAGCTGCTTTTAAAACCCACCAATGCCCAGGGCGCCCCCCCCCACCCGCCAGTTGAGTCAGAATCTCTGGAGATGGGGCCCGAGCACCCATGTTTATCGCATCCTCCCTCCCCGCCGGCCAGCCAGGTGACTGTGGACAGCCACAATCAAAAGACACTGGGCTGGGTCTTGGGGGCCAGCGGCAGGAGCTCCCGACGGGCACATCTCTGTCCCTCCGTCTATGCCGCGGTTTTTCCCAAGCTCAGACCAGCTTCGGGCCAGGCCAGCAGCCTGCCTCACCACCAAACCTCCAAACCCACAGACAGAGCAGGCGGGCGCCGCGCAGCCCCTTCTTCCTATGCCCGGACCCTGGGGCCAGAGGGCACAGGGCCACGGCCCCTGTGGGCCCAGGGAGACTTTGTTTATGGGGCACATTTCACGTCTACAGGAGCTGCACGGCTGTGATCTTGCCTCAGAGCAGTTGCCAACAATGGGGGGCGGCCTTTACCCCACCTGCTAATTTCCCAAGTTCCTCTTTTGGGCATGTGCCTGTCCCTCCGCGTTCCCGTGGCTGCGTGGAAGTGGACCGAGGCCCAGAGGGTGACTAAGAGGGGAAGCCCCTGCGCCGCGAGGCTCCCAGCGGCTCCGGGATTGTGTAAGGCCTATTTCTGAGGCGGTTGCAGACGATGTGATGAATCATAGCAAACACACATGCTCTGGCGGGGGACAGTCCTTCCTCATGCCGCTGTGGAAAGAGGAGCTTCTGAAAATGAATCAGCAGCAGCCGAACCCCGGGTCCGTGGGAGGAGGATGAGGGTGCGAATTACACATTTCCAAAGTATTGGGGTGCGGCCTCTGGAGCCTGGGCGCGGGGGCTGCAGGGACTTCGGTCTTTGGCTTCCTCAGTGACTCAAAGAGCCTCCCTCACCCACTGGAGCCCACCACCTCCATCATGGAACAGAGTCTCGTGCCCTGGCTGGGGCCTGGAAGACTGAGGAAGGTCTGAGGATGGGCGGCCTGGTGTAGTTGCTTGATGGCCACCAACGGGCTCTGAATCCAGAAGTCCCCAGAGACCTGCCCTTGACTGGGTGGCCTGGGTGAGAAATTCCTGACCAGGAGAAGGCCCGAACCACTGCTCTTGGGGAGACGGGGAGGCCTCTCCTGCTCCCCAAGCTCACAGGTGTGTGAGCTGCAGGGCAGAGCTGAGTGGTGGTTGGGAGCCCCCCTGACTTTGGAATTAGACAATTCTGGGTTTGAGGTGGAAATCCAATATGGCCCCGTGGAGCAAATGGTGGGACATGGCGGAACCTCAGCGTTCTCGGTTGTCAACTCAGGAAACAGTATCTGCCTGGTGAGACTGTTATTAAGAACACACAGGGATTGCAGGAGGCAGCAGGATATACATGCTAAGAACTCAGATTCTGTAGCCAGAGGTTTAAGTCCTCACTCTGCTACTCTGTAGCTGTGTGTCTTTAGGCCTGTTACTTAACTGTTCTGTGCTCCAGTTTCCTCATTTTTAAATGGGGATGATGGGCGCCTGGGTGGCTTAGTCGTTAAGCATCTGCCTTCGGCTCAGGTCATGATCCCAGAGTCCTGGGATCGAGCCCCACGTTGGGCTCCCTGCTCTGTGGGGAGCCTGCTTCTCCCTCTGCCTCTGCCTCTCTCTCTCTCTCTCTGTCTCTCATGAATAAATAAATAAATAAAATCTTTAAAAAAAATAAATAAATGGGGATGATATAATAGCACCTACCTTATAGAGTGGATAAATAAGCTAATATATATAAAATTGAAAGAAGGATGCCTGGTACATAATGAGCTCTTGGTGAGTTATTGTTATATAGGTTATTGTTATATAACCTGAGTATCATTGCAACTTATCATGCATAGATTAATGACAGCCAAAGCTCTAGAAGGAATAGTTGTCATTATCGTCGTTACTGTTTTTTTCCTGGAGAGCTGGAGTGGATTTGGATAAAAGCTGGGGTCGGAATTGGCATTGGAGAGAGGAAGATCTGAAGTCAGAAATAAACAATCCTAAAATGTGTATGAAACTGCAAAAGACCCCAAAGAGCCAAAACAGTTTTGAGAAAGAAGAACAAAGCTGGAGGCATCATGCTCCCTGATTTCAAACCATACTACCAAGCCACGGTAATCAAAACAGCATGGTAATGGCATAAAAACAGACACATACATCAATGACACCGAGTAGAGAGCCCAGGATAAACCCACACATATATGGTCAATTAATTTGCAGCAAAGGAGCCCAGAGTACACAACAAGGAAAGGAGAGTCTCTTTAATACATGGTGCTGGGAAAACTGGATAGTCACATGCAAAAGAATGAAACTGGACCACTATCTTACACCATACAGAAAAAATTAACTCAACATGGATCAGGGGTGCCTGAGTGACTTAGTCAATTAAGCATCTCCCTTCAGTTCAGGTCATGGTCTCGAGGTCCTGGGATCCAGCCCCACATCAAGCATCAGGCCCCCTGTTCGGCGGGGAGTCTGCTTCTCCCTCTTCCCCTGCATCCCCTGCCCCAACTCATGCTCTCTCCCTCTCTTTCTCTCAAATAAATAAATAAAATCTTTTTTAAAAATGGATCAAAAACTTGAATATGAGATCTGAAACCATAAAACTCCTAGAAGAAAACATATGTGGTCATTGACATCAGTCTTGGGGATGATTTTTTGAATCTGACACCAAAAGCAATTAAAGCAAAAATAAACAAGTGGGATTACATCAAACTAAAAAGCTCCTGCACAGCAAAGGAGACCATCAACAAAATGTAAAGGTAACTTATGCAATGGGAAAAAATATTTGCAAATCATGTATCTGGTAAGGGGCTAATATCTAAAATATGTAAAGAATTCATACAACTCAATAGCAAAAAAGACAAAAAAAAAACCCCACAAAAAACCCCCGAAACACAACAAAAAATTAAAAAAGCCTAAAACCAAAAAACCCCACCCCAAACAATATGATTAAAAAATGGGCAGAGGATCCGAATAGACATTTTTCCAAAGACACACAGATGGCCAACAGACACATGAAAAGATGCTCAATATCACCCATCATCAGGGAAATGCAAATCAAAACCACAATGAGATATCACCTCGCATCTGTTAGGATGGCTCGTATCAAAAATAAAAAGTGTTGGCAAGGGTGTGGAAGAGGGAACCCTTGTGCACTGTTGGTGGGAATGTAAATTGATGCAGCCGCTATGGAAAACAGTATGGAGGTTCCTCAAAGAATTAAAAATAGAACTACCATATGATCCAGCAATTCCACCACTGGGCATTTATCTGAAGGAAACGAACACACTTATTCGAAAAGACATATGCACCCCCATGTTCATTGCCGCATTATTTACACAAGGCAGGAAATGGGAACAACCAAAGTGTCCATCGACGGATGAATAGAAAAGAAATTGTATAATGCAATATTATTCAGCCAAGGAAAGAAGAAAGTCTTGCCATTTACTACTGCATAGATGAAGCTGGAGGGCATTAAGCTAAGTGAAATGAGTCAGACAGAGAGAGACAAATACTGTGTGCTCTCTCTTAAATGTGGAATCTTTAAAATACAAAAAAACAAAAAACCCCCAAAACCCCAAGGTTATAGATACATAAAATGGATTCGTGGTTGCAAGAGGCAGGTGGTGGGAGAAATGGGTAAACCTCTTTTGTGTTTCTTTTTTAGTTTAAATAAATTGAATAAAGTTTTTTTTTAAAAATCTGATGTCAGAAGACAGTGGAAGTCAGACTTTGGGCCTCCTTTATAATTCTGCTTGGTTGGGTCCAAAGCAGAAGGAGACTTTGCAATTAGCTGGGCAGTGGGAGAAAGATAAGGGGGAGAGTCTACCTTGGAGGGCACTGGAGTTCCAGGGTGACCCCGTGTAACTTCCTGCAAAGATGGAATGCCTTTGCAGATTGCCCAATCCATATCGTGCAGAGAAGACCCCCGGAGATACCCCGGCAGACTGCCCAACCCCACAGAAGAACCAGGCTGCTCTGGTTGAGATGAGAGTTTCCACTGACACATTTGTCAGAACAACATGCTCTATTGGGCAATAGCTGAGAATTCGAGAGATTTTCTGCGGCTGTTGCTGCTGGTGAAGACGTTCCCTTACCGATGGGCTGTTGGTGGGGTTCGAGGTTCTAGCTGGTAGCTCTTTTGTGCATGAGCCTTACAGCTGGGCTTGAGGTTAACCTAATTTCTGTAACCAGAATGTCCTAATAGAGTGGTTCTCACCCTTGGCTGCAAATCTGGATCACATGGAGAGCTGTAAGAAATAATGGCGCTTGGGCCCCACCCCAGACTAATTGAATCTGAATGGGTAGATCCAGGCATTGTATGATTTAAAAGCTCCCCAGATGGTGCCAGTGTGCATCGAGGATTGAAAAGCCATGGCTCTACTCCATCCTGCTGTTCTGAATTTAGTTTTGTTCTACTCTTTCATCCTGAGCTACCTGCCCCTCCCTACGCCATTCTACCCTGGCTCGCTCCATTCCATTTTTCCCCTTTTATGTTTTACTCCCCTCCACTGTGTTCTACTGTGATCCATTCTATTTGTATATGTTCCAACAAGATTGATTTGTTGAATGATTCAATCATTCAAATAGTATTTATTGAACGCCTACTGTATACCAGATATTAATCTAGGAAGGGCAGGCAACAGCAGGGAAAGGGGTGTGAGAGTGATGGGTCGTCAGAGAAGCTGACATTTGAGCAGAGACCTGAATGAAGTGAAGGAGCTGCTATAAGGTTATGTGGAGGTAGAACATTCCAGAAAAGGAAAAGAAATTATGAAGGTCTGAGCAGGGAGCATGCTGAGCACATTTTCTTCCAGTTCATTCCACTCCACACATTAGGTCTCATCCTTTTATTGATCACCCTCCTCATCCCAATCCCTTAAGTGCTCTGCTATTTTATTATGTTCAATCCTAACTAGTTTCTTTTGACTTGGCTTAACCAACTAGGTCACTAGTCTAATATGAGGTAACAGGTGAGATACAATAAATGCTAATCCGGAGGTCTGCTGATAAAGACAGGGCTGTCTCATCGGGCTCAGCTCAAATCTGGAGAGCCGTTCTGCCTGACAACCACCTGTTAAAACCATGTGCAATTTTAGAGAGAAAATAGAAGTTGGTTGCCTCACATATATTTCCCCACATGCTGATCTCCATGGATTTTTTGTTTGATGATATACTCCAAATATAGGGCCTCAGTAGACGTCAGAAACCCATCAGGACTCACAACATAGTCTCTTATCTCTTTTTATTATCTGCCACAGTGTCTGAAATTGCCTTCTTTGGGTCAATCAGTTAAAGGCCATCTAGAGATGAGCATGTTCAACAGGGATCAGGTATCCAGTTATTTTTTTTATCAGGATCTCTTGGAATCAAGAGGCTGGGATCTTGAGTGAATAGGATGTGGGACAGGTGTCTTAGTCTGCCTGGGCTTCTATAACAAAATGCCACAGACTGGGGTGGCTTAAGCAACAGACATTCATTTCTCACAATTCTGGAGGCTCAAAGTCCAAGATCAAGGTGCTGGCTGGCAGATTTGATGTCCAGTGAGAGCTCTCTTCCTGGCTTGTAGACAGCTGTCTTCTTGCTGTGTCTTCACATGGTGGAAAGAAAAAGAGCTCTGGTTTCTCTAACTCTTCTCATAAGGACCCTAATCCCATCATGCGGGCCCTACCTTCATGAACTCATCTAAACCTAATCACCTCTCCAAAGGCCCCACATACTGATACCATCACACTGGAGATTAGGACTTCAACATATGAATTTTGGGAAGAGAGGAACATTCAGTCTATAACAATAGGCAAGGTTTGATTGAGAAGAGGGGAACTAATAGGAAAAGATCTGGTAAAGTAGGGAGCATCAGGATATGTGTGCATATCCCAGGATAGTAAAAAGGGCACTGAGGCCATAGAGGTGGAGTGAACAAGGAAGGCCAAGGCCACACATGACTGCATCAGTGTTCTATTCCAGACTGGCAACTTTTGTGGCAATTTTAAGACCTTTCTGCAAATTCATTGACACATCTGCCATTGAGAGGTGAGGTCTATGTCCCCTCCCCATAAATGTGAGCTGGCCTTAGTGACTCTCTTGTAAGCCATAAAATGTGGTAGAGGTTTTGCTGCCTGACTTCCATAAACTAGGTCATAAAAGCTTATGGAGCTTCTGCCTGGTCCTCTGGGGTCGCTCGTTCTAGAGGAAGCTGGCTGGCATGTAGCAAGTCCATCTACCCTGACACCACCATGCTGGAGAGGCACATTTGAGCACCTTGCCAAAAACCAGCTTCCACTGCCAGCCATCTGGGACTGGGACTGGACGTGACTGAGTAACCTCAGGGATCCAGCCCAACCGAGCCTTCTGATGAGTGCAGCCCAAATCGGCATAGACTCCAATCTCATGAAAGGTCTTAGCAAGGACTGCCCAGTCTGAGCCCTTTCTGAATTCTCAACCCACAGAATCAGGAGCAACTTAAAATGGTGATTGTTTTATACTACTAAGTGTTGGGTAATTTCTTTCATAGCAGTAGTAACCAGAGCACCTTGAACCCAGCCAGTTCTTTATGGCCTGTGTTTATGGGACAAACATCCAGGAAGATGACAACAGCAACACACAGTGGGCTGCCCTGGGGTAGTTGGGAGAGAGGGGGAGAAAAAAGGCTTCTAGAGCAAAGAGCTTATAGACTTGGAAATGATTTTAGAGAGTATCTTGCCCAATACCCTTCCTTTGAGAGGCTAGGGGAAGTGACTTTTCCCAGGATCATATGCCAGTGACCCAGGGCTGGGAAACAAGTTCCCACACCTAGACTCCTGTTTCTCTTCTTCAGTTTTTCTCAGCCAATACAGGGCTATGGGGAGAGGGGTGGTAGGGAGGTTGGTTCTGGTTTCCTGGGTGGGTTTGGATTTCATTCATTCAACACCATCCTAGACCTCCCTGGAATTCTTTGCCTTGAATATTCTCCCTCTGTCCTTCTGTGTGCATCTGGATCCTCCCCTGAACATCTTTTCTTTTGATGCATTCACTGATTTCATACATAAATATTTATAAGGCACTTCTTATATGCCAAGAGCTGCACTGGGATCTGAGGCTCCCTTGTTGAGTGAGGTAAACACAGACCCTGCCACTCCGATCACCTCATTTGGAAGAAACAACTCTTACCTTGAACTCCAGGTCTGTTGCCTTTATTCTGTGTAAGATGCCACCCCTATGTGTAATAATGGGGTTTATGACTCATCTCTGGCATCTAAGCTCCTCCAGGACAGGATTAGTGTCCGATTTGTGGCTGTCTCTTCTAAAGCATGTGGCTCAGCACCTGACCCAGCGGTATTTGTGAGGTCGTGAGCTCCCTGCGGCTTTCAGATTGGGGGTGGGAAGACTAAGGTGTCAGAGGATTAGGCAGGGGATCCTCACTCCCTCAACTGAGAGTATCAGTTCCTCATGTGACATCATAATGCCACCTGACATTTACTGGGTGCTCACGATGGCATGGTATGCTGCTTTGGCTTTATATATATGTAAGCTTCACAGTCACCTTCTCTAGGAGTGGGTAATGAAATCTCCAGGTTACAGGCTGGGAATCAGAGGCTGAGAAATATGCTCCATGGTACTCAGCTTGGAAGTAGCAGCTAATGAATTCAAACACAGGTTGATTTCTATGCTCGTATTTTTCAAACTGGACATTGTTAATTATTAGCGGGTCATGAAATCAATTTAGTGGATCGTGATTAGCATTTAAAAAGGAAATAGAAGAGAAAACACGGGTATATTGTTTGTAGTATGCCTTAAGGATTAATTTCTGAAAATATTGTGTTTCAGATACACACATACACATTGGATACCTCTGTGTGTGTGTGTGTGTGTGTGTGTGTGTGTGTGTGTGTGTGTGTGTATGCTCTGGGTCATAATGCAAAATGCGTTTCTTGGTCAAACACACTTGACCTGTATTGCCTCGAACACACCAGTAACAAGTAACATTTTATTGAGCACCTACTGGGTGCCAAGAATTACTCTTGAAACTGTGAATAGTTCCTTCTCAGGAGTGGCAGTGAAGTCACTTTGACAACGCTTCCTGTCCTCTTTCCGCAACCCCGTGAGGCCGCCCCCCCACCCAGGCTGTGACAAGGGTGCTGCCCCAACGGTCTTCCAGCGAGGCCACCGCAGAAGGTACTGGGCTGAGTCTGCAGGGCTCTCTCACCAGAATGTGTCCTGTACAGACATCCAAGCCTCTGTGAGCGACACCGCAGGGTGAGGCACGAAGGCTATGCGTCACCAGGCTGCTCGGGGTCTGGCCTCCATCCCCACACCTGCCCCAGCTGGGAGGTTGCTCCATCTGCCAGGCCTCTTGTTATTTCTGGGTGCATTTTTTCATTTATTTCCATTCTTGAAGTACAAACACACTGACACACACCCAAGATTGATGGCAGGCAGGTGATTGTAACAGGGGCCACAGACGAGGAGAAGAGGAGAAACAGCTCTTTCCCTGCATTTTCAGGCTGTGGGTCAGAGAACATCAGGACAGGCAGAGTGTCCAGCCCCCTCATTTTATAATGGGGAAACTGAGGCCCAGAGAGGGGAAGGGGTTTCCCAGACAGCAAAGGCATGGTGGACTTAGACCAGTCATTCTCCTTCTGTCGGGTTCTGCTGGTGGGTGAAGGGGCACCGGTCGTTGCTGTCCACTGAAGGTGCCTTCGGACAAGCTCTCCCTCCAGGATCGCCTGGGACACAGTCTCTCCCTCTGTCTCCTCCCCCTCCCTGCACTTCCAGAGGAGGCAAGGTTCAGGGCAAGGCAACTAAACTGCAGTCTGGGATTTACACATAACACAGCCCCGTGCAAGAAGGAAAAATACTAGGCTTTGCAAACCAACGCAAGTTAGGCTTCTGCACTTACCGCGCAGGCAGAGTCACGGGCAAGATCCCCAGCTCTTACTCTGACTAGAAACACTTTGGCAGCATCCCTGGCTGGCGCTCTTGGATAGCCCATTCTGAGCCAGAACTTCTTGGGTGAGAGCAGTAGGGAGCCTTTTCCCGGGCAGCTGTTGGCTGGGCACGCAGGCAGAATTGGCCCCCAAACAAATAAGACCTACAGAGACCTGGGCTTGAGCAAGCCCAGGGTAAGAAGGACCTGTAGAAAGTCTGAGTTGGAGGGGGTCTTGAGAGCCCCTTACTCAGTGGTTCCCAAAGTGTGTTCCCTGGCACCTTAGAGGGGGTTCCCATCTCCCTTCCACCCGTGCAGATCCACAGCAGGAATATACATTGTGAGTCTCCTACTAAGGCTTGCCGTAAACTCCACACAGCATCTTTCCCCCTCAGATTCGCCTCTAATCCCGTAGAATCTGCCAGGGCTTACGGCTCAAGTGCTTGGGCTGTTCATGCCACAACCAGGACCTGCTGCGTGACACTTTTCTCCTCTGGGCTCTGTTCAAAACCAGCAGTCTTTGTGTTACTTAGGAATTGGCTTGGAGCAATAGTCTCATATGTGGGATATGTTCGATCCGGCGCTTGAAGAGGCTTTCCAGGTGTTGTGTCCTCTTGGTGGTGTGAGGCGCAAGACACAATAATCTGCCCTTTACTGTGGAGGGGATGTCCTGGCCTTTCCCAGAACCCATTAAAACTGATGTGGTGGGACCCTGAATCTTCATGGAGTCTGTCCCCACCCCCTGGAGCCTTTGGGTCTTATCAAGACCTCCGAGGTACTTGCCACTTCTTACTCCTTACCTATTGATTCACAGGAAGTCATTAATCTAGTCGACCAATGTAATGTTCTGGGCAGTGTCCAGATGAATGTCCGGGTCTCTTCAGACTGTATTATGACAGGGGAGAGAAGAGTCAGTGTAGCCCTGGGGGAAGACTGTAAATGTATAATGCTGTCCATTCCACCTGAATGTGGGCTGCTTCTGGTCCTCCCTCCTGAGAGAGATGTAGAGAAACGCACTCGTCACCTCAGTGGCCACGCTCCATCCTGGGCTGCATTAACTTGCTCAGTAGACATTACATATAGTCCAGCAGTTGCAAATGAGAGCTACTGCGTGGTTGTGTGGACATCCGTGTCAGCCTCTAGATCCTTCTAAGAATTTCTCATGGCCAGACTGGCATCTTAAATGAAGACATGGTAGGAACCACATTCCTGTATCTTTCAGATCTTTAAGGGTGGCAGTCATCTCTGTCATGAAGCAATATTGATTTCAATTTACTCTCTCAGCTAGTGGGGTGTGGATAGAGGAGGTTTCAGAAGTTTCTACTTGCCCTTTCCCACTATGAGAGCTCTTACCTCACAGGCCAAGGAAACAATATGGACGTTCTGCCAACCGTCCAGGATGTCCATTCCACTTGTAGTTCAGGCCCTGAGGAAATGACCACTGGGTGAGTGTGTGGACTTACCGTGGGCTAGGTCCGAGCTGGGACTCCAACTGTTACCTGACTCCCAGACGTACTCATTCGAACAGGGGCCAAGATAGTATTTTGGGTATCACGTATCAACTCAGACCCTATATCCAACAGTCCTCAAGTTGCAAATGGGCTGAGGTCTGGAAACTTGGCCAGAGAGCCTGATCTTTGATTTATTCTGATTGTATAGATTGAGCAATTCCCTTGCTGGCTGCTCATCTAGCCTGCCATTAGCAATGTCCTGTTTTATTAACATCTCCATAGCTGGCTGTGGCTCAGGCCCCTAGCTGCCTCAGTGACTTTGCTGCTTATCACAATATTTGCACTCATCTTGCTTCTGATGGGTAAGGGCCATCTGGCATCTATTTGAGATCCTATCATTCTCATTCCTATCCGGGAAGCCTGGCAGATCCAGTGTTTTCTGGCTGAATAATAACAACTTGGCCTTGGTTAAGAGTTTGGCAGTTGGGACGTGATGTGTGTGTGTGTGTAGGGGGGTGTGTCTACTGGGGGGACATCATCTTTTTTTTTTTTAATTTATTTGAGAGAGAGAGAGAGAGCGCAAGAGATCACAAGCAGGGGGAGCGGCAGAGGGAGAGGGAGCAGGGCTTTGATCCCATGACCCTGAGATCATGACCTGAGCTGAAGGCAGACGCTTAACCGAGCCACCCAGGCGTGGGGGCATCATCTTTAAGCTAGGTGGGAGCACTAGTATTTACTAGGAGTCCTAGGCCACTTCTGCAGGCTTAGAGAGTTCTGGATGTTCTGGAGCTTTAAGGTTCTTGAGTGCATCCACGCTAATGTCCCTATCCCAAGTCACAGGGCCTTGCTGCTTTCTAATTAAAGCTCTGAACTTGGCATAACAGAATTGCTGGGGTTGAGAATTTTCTGGTGATCTGTTACCCTTACAGTGAAGACCTGGGCCTGATTCTCAGCCTTTTCTATCTTCTGACTGTACAAGATGAAAGTTCTTCAGATGGTGCCAAAGAGGCCCTCTGACTTTGACACTTTGGCTTCTAGGGGTGATTTTCATTATCCTTCTTTAGTGCATCATGGCATTCAGTGAGAGCCATCCAATTTTATTGTCATTATAATTGGTAACTCATCCAAGCCTCTCAAGCGCCTGCCATACAGTGCCCACCAATTCATTCCCTCCTTCCACAGAAAACCCAGTCCAGTTTGCCACCAGTAGAGGCTTCATGTCTACACTCGGGGGGCTGTGTAAACCCCCGAGTGCCAGAGTATTCACTGTCAGCCAGCCAGCCAATGGGTGATCCAGCCCCCAGATCCCATGTAATAGGCTTCCTTAGAGCACCGCACTTCTGGGACTAATTCCCTAAAGTCAGACACTCTGGGAAATAGATCCTGGGATGGACATTTGCGTTCAGGGTGTCTAATGGGAAGTATTTTGGGGAACAACACCTGGGAGGGAATTACGAATGTGGGATTAAGCGGGAGGAGAAGTTGAACTCTGACGGAGTCACCGTCGAGGCCTTTGGGCCCATCCCACAGGGAGCTCAGTCCCCGCAGAGTTGTCCGGAACTAAGCCCTTGGAGCGTCTCCACTGACCAGTAGGCTGCTGGCCCGAAGGGGAGATAACCCTGGGTAATGCAGGGCCCTTCTGTTAAGAGCAGTTCCTGTGGAGGGACAGTCCCTGGGTGAATGAGTACCTTGGTCCTAAAGGAGAGCTGGGCAGAGACCACCGTGTAGTGGTACAGCAGTGGTTCTCAGAGTGGGGTCCCCAAGCCGGCAGCATCAGCATCACCTGGGAGCTTGTCAGCGGTGCAAGATCTTGGGCCCCACCCCAGACCTGCTGACCCTGGGCCTAAGACCCAGCCACCTGTGTTGGAACAAACCCAACCGGTTAGTTTGATGCCCTGGAAGTGCGAGTTCTGCAGTCTTGCCTGGAGCAAGATCTAGTGGATCATTTATGAAGAAAATCATCATGGAAAGTGTATGCCCAGTGATAACTATTTATAAATGGTTTCCTTGATCTCTTCTAAAAAAAAAAATGCGTTCACGTCAAGGACTAATGCGTGAGGGCACCTGGCTCATTTGTTTTACCTGCTTGGGCCCTGAGGTGTTTCCCAAACAAGGTTCCAGCCGCCGTCAGGAAGAACCTAAATCCCTCACGGCCCCCCGGAAAGGGTGTGGGCATTGGTATCAGGAGAACCTGGGTTTGGAGCCTGGCTCCCCAGCTCCTCTGACCGTGTGACCCGAGGAGACCATGTTCCCTTTCTTCTCAGAACAAGAATGGGTTTGCTGGGAAAAGCAAAAGGAAATCACAACCCTAACTGTGAAAACTGTGGGCTCCACTTTCACTTCCAGTGTCCCGGGTTCTAGTTCTGCTCTGGCCACACGGTGTGATTGTGGGCATGCCCCTTCCGATCCTGGGGCTGTCCCCCTATCTGTAGCGTCGAAGGGCGTGGATCTCGACAGATCCTGAGGTTCCTTGTGTTCCACTGTCTGTGCCCGTGTGTGGGAGTCTTGTTGGTCACCCTCGTCCCCCAAGCTTTCAGGGCCCCAGGAAGGGAAGGGTCCTCCAGGGTATTTCAGATCTCTCTTTGAATACAGTCCTAGCTTCTGCTGTGGCCCAGGAGGCTCCTGCCTCATGACCTGGTGTCTGGAGACCTCTCAGATCTTACCCTTCCCCTCATCCTACACACTCCCGCCACTCGGTCCCTTCGTCGTCTTGGAGCAAGCCAGCCTTCTCCCATCTTATGGCCTCTGCATTTATGATTCACTCTCCTGGAACAGTCCACCCCAGCTCCTCACATGGCTGGCTCCTCATCATCTTCTGGGTCTCAGCTCATCGTCACCTCCTCAGAGAAGCCTCCCTGAATCACTCCACTCAATTAGCGCCCACTCCCGGGACTCAGTTGCTGTCCTATCAGCCCATCTGTTTCCCTCAAGGCACTTCTCACCATCTGAAGGGCTCTTGTTTTGTTTTGTTAGGAGTTTTTTTACTTGGCTGTTGTCTGTGCGGATCCACTACCACGTCCAGCTCTGTGAGGCTGGAACCTCTGATTTGTCCTTACTCCCGACAGTGTCTCCAGCTAGGGACCCTCACACACAGTGAGTGCCCCAAAACTATTTTTGAATGGGTGAGAGGGTGGAGACACATTTCTGGGAACTGGGGCTGGAGCTCTCCCTCTCTGTCTCTGGCTCTCATCTCTGAGAAATGGGTTTCATCAGGCAGGCCCGTTTCTTCACACTGCCGCCTTACGGCACCCATGGCTCCTGCCATCTTGCCTCAGGAACTTAGGGGCTGGGCCTGGCTCTGCTGGCGTGAGTGCCCCCTCCCAGCTCCTGGCTCCCGGCAGCCTCCTCAGGCCAGGAGAGAGAGAGAACAAAGAGAAAAAGGGGCTGGACTTGGCTTTGCCCTCCAAGAAACCGGCAAACCAACACACAGTCTCTGGTTTTGAATTTCAGTGAGGATGTGTCAGCAAAGCCTGCGTTACGCCAGCCCGGGGTGGGTGGGGAGGGCGACGGAGGGGGTTATGTCACTGGTGAGGTGTGGTGGTGTAATGTGGGGTGACAACACACGGCCGGATGTGGTGTCAACAAACAGGGGCAGGGGCTGGGCTGCTGGCTGGGAGGTGGGGAAGTGTTGGGGTGACCCCTCAGGCCAGGGAAGAGAAACGGTCATTTCCTGAGTGGGTCGACCAGACGCCAGGTGCTTTCACATGAAGAGCTCCATGAGGCAGGGCCTGCATTACTGAGATCACCTTTCCCCATGAGGAAATCGAGTTTAAGCGTAGAAGTCACGTGCCCAAGATCGTTTGGCCCAGGAGGAGAGCGGGATGTGGAGGCAGCTCTGTTCTAGCTCTGTTTCCTCTTCCTCTGGACTCCAGGTAGACATGGTCGCTCAACTACTTCCCAGCCACGTGAGGCCGGACAGGCTGCTCAACCTCCGTGTCTCAATTTTCTCAGTTGCAACGGGGGTGTCATTACCCTCCCTGACCCAGTGGGGTGAGGGTTGAATGAATGGCGCTCTCTGCCCCAGCCAATCTTCCTTCCTGGGAGCACAGAAGTCCCAGCGCACTGGCCCAGGGAGCATCGGGAGGGGAGGAGACTGAGAGGGAGAGGATGTAGAAGTGGGAAATGAGGTATTCTTCGACTGGAAGCTGCCTCTGGGGCCCCGGTGCTGGCAGAAGTGGGCATTCTGTTTTTCTGAGGGGCTGCTCTGCCGATGAGTGTGTCCCCACTCTGTGGGGACACCCAGGTCAGTCTGCCTCCCACCTCCTCGCTCTGTTGGCAATGAGAGCAGAGGGAGGTTGCAGGGGGAGCAGTGGCCGATGGTCCAGACAAAAGGAATAGGATGGGGCGTGGGCACCCACCATGGACTAGGCCCTGGGTGTGGCACTTGAGAGCCTCAGTCTCAATGACCTCGCCAAAGATGTGAAGAGCGAGACAGTGTGGTCCCTGCTCTCTTTGCTCTCCTTTTACCGACCAGCAAGATGACGATGGAAGGGGTGAGGTCAGCCAACAGTCATATGTACTCCAGTGATAGAGCCGCGTTTGAACTCATGTCCACTGGGCAGAAACTCGCATGGCTTCTGGCTCTGCTGTGATTGACCAGCTGTGTGGGCCCGTGCTTCTCCTCTTTGGGACTCAATTCCTCCATCTATAAAAGGACAGAGTTGGACCAGAGGACCTTTAAGAGTCCCCACGGCTCTGACACTCCCTGGGCCACCATCTTGGCCCAGGGCCTGCTTTGTGAAGCTGTTCTGTTCACTTGCTTGTCTTCCTTTTACTGCAGAGCTTGAAGGTCCCTTAGGTAGGACCCAAATGGCAGCACCTGGCCAGTTATGCTGGGACAAAGACTTAGTGTCATTTAGGGTCTCTGGGTCTAAGAAGGATTCCTAGAATCCCCACTCCACAGAGGACATGGTATCTTTTTTTCCGTTCTCCCATTCAACCAAGAGATGAGTGTGTTTTTTCAGTTGTTTACTTTTTTGGGGGGTGGGGTACCCTCTCTCTCTCGATTGTGGTAAAATATACATAACATAAAATTTACTTTTTTTATTTTTTAGAGAGAGAGCACGCATGAGTGGTGAGGGGAGGGGTAGAGGGAGAGGGAGAGAGAAAATCTTAAGCAGGCTCCACGCCACCCAGCACGGGGCCAATGCAGGGCTCGATTTCACAACCCTGAGATCATGACCAGAGCTGAAATCAAGAGTTGGACGCTTAACATACTGAGCCACCCAGGCACCCCTAAAATTGACTGTTTTAACCATTTTAAAGTGTACAGCTCAGTGGCATTAAGTACAATCATGTTATTGTACAACCGTTACCACTGTCCATCTCCAGAACTTTCTCATCACCCCTGCATTATACAGTAACTCCATAATACAATACAATACAATACAGTACAATACAATACAATACAATACAATACAATACAATACACAATACAATACAATACAGTACAATACAATACAATACACAATACAATACAATACCGCTGCATCCCCCTCTCCCAGCTCCTGGTTGCAGTGCTCTTTTACACCAAGATCCCATGATACTTAAGAGTCCCTAGGTTCAGGGGGGAAGGAAATGGACCCCAAATCTGACCGATTTCCGAAGGGTCAGGCACATTCATAAGCACAGGGCAAGAGGCGCATGTTAGCTTCCCTGGTTTGAGTAGCACAACACAATCTTACAGCTTCAAGATGTCTCTGCTCAAAAGGCATACCGAGTGTCTCCAGTTGCACTATTAATCTTCATTTATTTCCTTTCCCGGGGGTTCTCTCTTTCAATGTCACTCCCTCTGTTCTTTGGCTTTTGGAAGCATAGCTGGAACTGTGAGAGCATTGGGCCGCTGTGGGTCAGGAGACCCGCTTTCTAGTTCTGGCACTGCTTCTGACTGTATGAACTTGAGTAACCAGCATGGCCTCTGTAAGCCTCAGAAAGCCAAGTGGGGCTAAGAACGCCCTCATCTCTCAAGTGGCGTAAGAATATCAACTCTTTCTGGGAGAATCAAATGAGGGACTTCGTGTAAAGGTGTTAAGTGGAGTTCGAGTAAAAGGGAGAATAGATTCCAACTCTGTGGTTAGCCCACTTCTTTCTCCTCATCTCGGGAAGATGCTCTGAGGGGGATGGGGTGACTACCTCTGATCCTGATGGCTGTGGGAGGCCCCAAACCCACAGGTTCTGGAGATGTCTCATGGGGAAGTTTTCCAAAAGTCAGAGCTGGTTGTCAGCCTCCCTTATTACCCACCTTCCTCATGGGCTTGGGAGTTTGCCAATTTTAGGCAATATTTTTTCTTATGCCTTTGAGGTGATCCCCCAGCCCAGGGATCTATCAAAGTAGTGAGCTGTTTTTACCTACAACACTTCTGACTCCAACCATGTGGGCTTTTTTTTTTCTCCTACAAACCAGTTCTCCAACTCCCCAGATGGCAATCGGGTGTCCTCAATTCAATTCGGTTCTGACCCTAACTACCTGGACTTGGTGCCAGACTCTATAGGTTTCAGGGCTCAGTCTCATAAGATTGCCTTTCCTTCAGAGGCTGGTCACAAGCATTGGGCACTGGGTTACCCACACTGCTGTCTGACTTGGTTCCAAAGTCAGGGGGTTCCCCACACCTTCTCCTTTTCAGGTTTGATAATTTACTAGAATGGCTCACAAAACCCCGGGAAATATTTTACTTACTTTTGTTGGTTTATTATAAAGGATATAAATGAACAACCAGATGAAGAGGTACATAGAGCAAGGTCTGGAAGGGTCCTGGGCCCAGGAGCTTCTGTCCTCGTGGAGTTGGGGTGTGCCACTCTCCGGGCACATAAATGTGTTCACAACTCAGATGCTCTCTGAACCCTGTTGTTTAGGGGCTTTTATGGATGTTGCCCGAGGTAGGCGCAATTGATGAAATCACTGATCATTGGTGATTAACTCAATCTCTAGCCCCTCTCCCTTCCCCCAGGGTTGGAGGGTGGGGTTGAAAGTTCTAAGCTTCTAATCAAGATTGGCTCTTTCTAGTGCCTAGTCCCCAACCTGAAGCTATTTAGGAGCCCACCAAGAGTCACCTCGTTAGAACAAAAAGGCTCCCATCACCTGATCACACAAGAAACTCCAAATGTTTTGGGCGCTCTGTGCTAGGAACCAGGGACAGAGATGAAAAATCTTTGCATGACCCTACAGGCGGTGAGAAGGGTCCTACCCTGTCAAACATGAGGTTTAGCAAAATAGGGCTGGGATGTCATACTATATCATGTTTCTTATTTAAACCACCATTCATTGAGGGTGTAAGCTACAGGGAGGCTGAGTTTTCACTCCCCTTCCCCATGTGTAAAACAGAGATGTATTAGTTAGCTACTGCTGCATAACAAATTACCCCAAAACTTAGTGTTTTAAATCTCATCTTTTGTGTAGTCCAGGAATCTGGGTGCAGCTTAGGTGGGTCCTCTGGCAGATGCTAGGGAAGGGGGCCCCCTAAGGGGGGAGAGCATCAAGGGGCACTGGAGCTGGTGGGTTTGGATGGATAGAGGGAAGAAAATGTGCTTGGGAGAGAAAGAAAGGAAATGTTTGTTCATCAAGTGTTTTCTATATGCAAGATACACATACTCTTCTTTAATCTCTACTAAAGCACTATGATGTAGGCATGATTGCCTCCACTTTATAGAAGAGGAAGCTGAAGTTCCAAGAGGTTAAGTGCCTTTTAATGAACCACAGAGCTTAGGAAATGGCAGAGCTGGGTTTAAGACCAGGCCCATCCAACTCAAGAGTCAGAGCTCCTTTCACATGAAGAATCTTGAAATTTGAAGGTATCCATCAAGTGCAAATTTTAGTACCATGCACTGCAAGGAGAATATCTAATTATCCATCTTCTTATTTATTTGACAAATACTTAGAATTCTGACTACATGTAGGACACTCTATAGGGTTAGGAATAGTACAAGGACTAAAACAGACCTGTCATTGGCCTCATAGAGTTTATCATTTAGCCCGCTAGTCTTCCTCTAAGAAGTGTGACTATTCATTATTCATCTGATTCATCCATCCATCCATCCATCCACCCATTATCCATGTATTCATTCAATTGATTGATTCATCCACTGATCCATCCATCCATCCATCCATTATCCATGTATTCATTCAACTGACTCACATGTATGCCTTAATTTTTCATATGCTCACTCATGTACTCATTTAATCATTTTGCTACTCTTTCCCTTCAGATTCATTCAAGGACTTAGAAGTTTATTCTTTTATTCACTCATTCATTTATGCATTCTGATTCATTCTGCTATTCTCTTGTTCCCTTCACTGACCTCTTTAATGCTATGCTAATCCATTTATTCATTCACTCTCACATTCATTCATTTTTTTCAATCATTTGCTCATCAAACATTTATTAGGCATTTCTAAACTCATCTGCGAGTTCCATAGAAAGGCTGTTGCTGTCCTTGTCCTCTTTGATAAGCCAGTGAGGAAGAATCCTCTGTGGTATCCATCTTGTGGGAGCCGCCAGGGAACCACGGAGGGCAAGGGCACGAAAGGCAGCCTACCCTCACTGTTCCCCAAGCTGGGGAGCCTCTCGGGTAAGGTAGCCATCTTCCCGCAGAGAGTTGCCTCTTGCCACCTCCTGAGAAGGGATCAGTGGGAGAAGCTGCCACTCTCAGCTGTCTTTCCTCCTTTCCCTTCAGGGAAGTCTCCCCTGAAGCTATTGGTCTTCCTGACTCTGGGCTGGGGGGGCAGGGTGGTGGTGCTGAGGAGTGACTGGCAGTGGGAAGGCAATGTCCAGGGAGATAGGAAGCCTGTTCTGTGAGGCTTATCTCAGGCCTGTGTGGCAACTAAAGACAGAAGCCACAATTGGAGGAGACGCTCCTGATCTTATCAGCAACTGTTGTTTTTGTATTTATCTGGGGAGAGGGGTGAGGCAGGGGGGTGGGAATGGGATTGAGTTGTAGCAAAAGGAATTTAGATTAGACACCTGGAAGAACTTCCCAGCATCACCGCTGTAAGGTCAAAGGGAGATCCGGCCGCTGCCTTTTATCTTGAATCCTTGGGTCAATACTCATTCTGCACAGGTGTTCAATAAACGCTTATTGAACACACAGACAGGCCTAGGAGTCTGGAGACTTGGGTCAGAAGCCCTTTTTGTTTGTTCCGATGGGGGCCCATTCTTCTCTATATTTCACTCCTTTCAGCCTCTGTATCTTTATCAGTCCTGTAGGGATGTGGTGAGGATTAAGTGACACACTAGGTCAACGCCTGGCATCATGGTACATGCTAGAGAAATATCCATGGCATCTGAATTCTGGAATCTCTGTGCTCCATGGTAGTCTAATAAAAATAGATCCAATAAATCACTCACATGATTTAATTTATGGGGGCACAGAATGTTCATTCATGTTGGTGAACAGCCAGTGGGTTTTGGAGTGAGACAGATCTGAGCAATTTAGAGCTGGGCACGGGGTGGGGAGTCGATTAGGGAGCGGGGAGGGAGAATGGACTGGAAGAGTCAATGAAGAAGTCAGGAGGACACTTACCACACCTGTCGGCCTTGTGATAGGAGAGGTTTGGGAGGGGAAAAAAATAGCCATTGAAGAATTTTAAATAGAAGAAATGTATGTGTTCAGATTTTGCTCTTGCGGCTGGGAGAGGACGCACTTGGAGGGGGGTCAGAAGTCGATGCAAGGTGTTCAGTCTAAAGCAAGGCACTGTGATCAAGGGGGAGATCAAGGTGAGCTGGGTCTTAGCTGCCTTATCTCTTTGTGAAGGGCAAGTGGAGAAGGGACTGGCAAGAGGAGTAGAAATTGTTCTAGGCGCTCTGCCACAATACTCTGACCAGAATGAACTGTGCACTCCTTCTGAAGAGGATTTGGTACTACGGATCCAAGGTCTTCTTGTCTCCACTCTCTTTGATCCAGTAATTTCTCTGGAAGACAGCGTAAAGAGATAATCTAAACTATGGAGAAAGGTTTTTGCCTGTCAGGGATTCTTCACTGATAGTTCCTATGTGCTGGGGCCCTGAGGGTACACCAGGGAATGTTCAGGGGGAAACGCCCCTGGGAGAGATTCTGAAGGGCTACCGAGGTCTTTTGTCTAGTCTTTCAGTCAAATAATATTTACTAAGCACCCGTTATGTGTCTGTATCCTTCAAGGCTCAGGGTTTACCACAAGGAACAAGACAGACAAGGTGTCTGCCTTCTTGGAGCTCAGTAGGATGACAAGCAAGGGATAGTGGGCCAGCAAAGTCTGAGGCTTCCCTGACCCCCCCAAAATTTTATTTGGTTCTTCTCTCATATGTTTTCCCCATCCCCCACACTCATACAGGTGGGGAACTCAACTTTCTTTCCCAAATCCCACTGAAAGTCATCACACGAGGACTTTGTATGTGCAGCAAACTTTACAGGAGGTTTCGGGAGATAGAGGGATGTACATAATGAGAAGGCAAATATATTAATTTTGCATAGATTAACCATCATGTCCCAGAAAATGGTTTGGCCACCACCTTTCCCTCACTTTCTGTATCTCTGGTTCCTGGACCATCCTCCTCAGTGGCAGAAGAGTTCCAGTTGTCCATGGCACTCCTCCCCACTTGGCCATGCTTACACAATCACTTGTACAAAGTCTGGTATTCCTGCTACACTGTAAGCTCCATGTAGTACTTAGTGCAGGGCCTTGGCCATAATGGACATTTTGGAAAGAGTGATTCAGTGAACAAACAAATGGATGAATGAGACCTCCTTCAGATCACCGCAAGGAAATTGTGCTCCCACTTCTTTGAGAGGAAGGACAGCAAGCTAAATTTTATCAAACTGATACCATGTGGGATTCTGGTTACAAGATGAAATAGAAATATCTGGGTTTAACATTTGCCCTTTTGTCTTCCCTATGGGCTTGAGCGTTGGATGGTGTAGGTTTGAATCTTGGCCCTTGCACTGTGTATCCTCGGGCAAGGTGTTTATCTCTTCTGTGCCTCAATTCCCTTATCTGTATAATGGGCACATTAATAGAACCACATCTAGTGGGGTGGTTAAGTGAAGACTCTAGAACTGGACTTGAGACTTCAGATCCCAGTTTTACCACTCCCAAGCCGTGTAATCTTGTGTAAATAACTTATTCTCACCGTCATCTTCTTCAAAATAGAGATAATAACAATATTTACCTCCTTGGGCTACTGGCACGATTACATGAGTGGATATACATAAGGCGCTCCAACAGGGTCTGGCGCCTAGGAGACGGTATGTAAGGTTAGCTCGTGTTACTTACCTCCTCAGAGAGAAGATGGAAGATAACACGCAGAAAGTACATGCTTAGCACAGTTCCTCGGATGTTCGTATTAGCTGCCACTATTCCCTGTTTTATCAATTTAAAGACACATTCTCTATCACCATTCTATCTCCTCCGAAAGTGGGATGTATTTATCAGTCACTTTTGTGATGGAGGCATTCGCGATGCACTTCAAATGTTGCAGAGTGATGTCAGCAGCCTGGAGGACCTCCTGGCAGACAGGAGTGGGGGGCTCCCTGAAGAAGGGCTGCATCCTTCCTGTGACCGTCCCTGTGCTCATGGCACAGAGGACAACGAAGTGGGAAAAACCATCGATGTGGACAACTCTGAACCGAAAAGTGATTCCCAGGACGTGGATTCAGACTGTGACGGCTTTAGGATTACCTTTAGCAATGTACCTCGCTGAAGTTTTCCTTTTCATGCATGTGTGAGATGGATGGATATACAGTAAAACCCATCCTAAATAAATCTAAAAAATCTTTTAATAAGTATAAAATACACCTTATAAGTAATGAAGATCAACTGTATCATCATTTAGTAGGTAACATTTTTTTCTTTCTTGTAGGTGCCTAAAATACCGCACACCTTGTGATCACCTGCATTCTAGACAGATACACTGTGGCACTGTGCATATCTACCTGCCAGTCCCTGTGGTCTGAGCAGTGTGGATGTAGCCAGTGCTGTTGGAGAAACCGATGCTGAGGTTCCTGCCTGGAATTGGCCGTATAGACTTCCTGTGGACTGGGGCATTGCCTGGGGCAGCCTAGGCCTCCCAAGTTCTCCCCTTAGCATCCTGCTGCCACACTGACCTGCTCTGAGTTTTCCTGGGTGGCTTGGTCTTGGCCTACCATCAGCTTTCAGGCAAGTCAGCTTGCTTCCCCTGAGCGGGTTGGAATTGCCTGGGCTGAGCCTTTCCCGTGACTGCACCAGAGACAGGTCTGGGTCGGGCAGGCAAGTAAGTCTGATAAGGAGGATGGGGCAATTTCTGGCCGGCACCACCTTGTAGGGAATCTGGGCTTTCCCTCCAGGGCTCAGGGCATGGGCAAGGGAAAGAAGGGTGGGGACTTGTACCCAGTGAAAGTGGCAAGCCTCTCTGAACCTCATTGGGACAGGGCAGGACCTGTTTCCATGTGCCCAGGGCTCATGAGAAATCAGGCAGTGACCTTTCCTTCCCACCCCTCTAAAATGAAATTCTCTAGGCTTTCCCCTTCGGTTTCTAGAGAGTTCTGTGGGGAGAGGAAATTTTGTTTGTCAAGAAGGATAGGCGATGATCACTTCGTTTGGTGACATTGGGGACAGGTGGTGGCATGTGGATGGCAGGGAGGGAAGGGCTCGGGATGGGGTAAGAGGATGAATGAGGTGGCTGATTGTAGCCAATGCTCCCATTACACATGGGGGAGAATGACAAGCACCCACTCTTTTCTGAAGATCATTCCCAGCGTGTGAGCACATATGAGTGTGTTTTTACTCCCAAGTCCAAGCTCTCTGGCTAATTAATGATAGTTTGAATACACCATGCTCTGTGAACTCACTTCCAGGAAAGGGATGGTTGATTTGGTTGGCCATTTCTAATCTGAGAACAATTTTAAAAAGAGAGAGAAAGAGAAAGAAGGACAAAAGAAAGAAAGAAAGAAAGAAAAAAGAAGAATCTCACAAGAATGATTCCTTTCTGTGTTACAGCTGTAGGATATTGCTACCTTGCTCTAATTTATGTATTTCTTGGTTGGTTTTTGATTGATTAATCCATTGAGCAAATACTTATTGAATGCCTAATCCGAGTCAGGTGCCGTGCTAAGAATAAGGGGCGTATAGTAATGAAACAGAGGGGCCCTGACTGTAAGGAACTTCCAAGGTAGTAAATAAGCAAATGCTTATGATATGAAACATTTGCTTGAGCAACCTGATCTTCACAACCTCCCTTTGAAGTAGGCATTGTTATCTCTCTTACAGATAATGAAACTGAGACTCCCAGAGGTGAAGAAACAAGGGTAGATAGAGGACTTTGGGCGCTCGGAGTGGTGAGAAATGATTTCCATTCGGGAGTAGTCTGGAAAAGCTCAGGGGGAGGGGGGTGCTTTGAGCGTGGTGGGGAAGGCTGAGCTGGTCCACGGCAGGTGGAGAACGGGAGCAGCCTGCTCCGGGCCTTGGGACACAGCCAGGGCGGTGGCAAGGGGAGGCTGAGCTACTCAGAGAGCAGCCGGGGAGGCTGTTGGCTGGGTCTGAGCCCCTGGGACCTTCCAATGGGGGAAGTCCTGTTGCAGGAAAACAGGTCAACACCCCAGGCAGACAAGGAGTAGTCATTGCAAGGCTGAGTTCCCTGGGATTGCACAACTCTAGTGGGATGAGCAGCTGTGTTTGGAGGGAGAGCTCAGACTTGGGAAGAGCAAAGGCAAAGCTCCTCTGCCTCCCCACTATCTCCCCTGAGCAAATCAGCTCAGCCACTTGGGCCCCGAGCCCAAGCAAACCAAGGGGAGCCTGGAGAAGGCCAACTGTAGGCAGAGGGTGTTCGACAGAGGCGGTGGCCTCTACTGCTCATTCATTCCTTCCGCAAATATTTACCGAGTCCCTACTATGTGCCAGATGCTGTGGTAAGAGAAAAGGAAGTCACCATCTGTGTAATCAGGGCCTCAGTCTAGTGAAGGAATGGAGCAGGGAAACAAACCATGATTGTACCAAGAGGTAACGAACACCTACTCTGTGTCAGGCATTGTTTTCAGGGCCTTATATGTGTTAACTCCTGGAGTCTCCACAACAGGTTGGTTCCATTCTTATTCTTGTCTTAGGGAGGGAAAGGCAGGGGCACCGAGAGAGACGAAGTGACTTGCTCCAGGCCACAGAGCTCTAGTAAGAGCCAGGATGTGGACCTAGGCAGATGGCTCTAGAGCCCGGGCCCTTAACTGCTATGCGACACCACCTCCCGTCCATACAACCAAATCAGTAGTTTATTCATTGCGGGATGACGAGAGGCCACGGGGGAGGCCCCAAGAGCGCCAAGGAAGGGTCCACGATCCGGCTGGTGGCGGGGGAGGGGGGCGGTCAGGGAGCACTTCCTGGAAGAAGTGAGACTACTGGAGGCATTAAGGGTGAGTGGTGAGCACTCCGGCCGAGGGGAGGGAGTGGAAATGTTCGAGGCAGTGGAAGGCGCCAGAAAGAGCTGCTGACTAGAGAGAGCACAGGAACTGGGAGTAGCCCACTGTGGCTGGGGGGGTGGTGGGTAGTGGGATGAGAGGGGGGGATAGGCAGGGGGCACGTTTGAGGGAAGCTGGAAGTGGCTGCCTCTGGCCCGGTGTTTCCCTGGGTTTCCAAGAACCCGGTGCTGTAAACGCAGTGACTTAGCCTTTCCGTACTTCAATTTCATCATCCATAAAATGGGGTTTTGAAATAATCTCAGCCAATCTCAGTGGAGCCTGCTGGGATGTTTGTGGAGGACCCAAATTCCTCAATCTTGTTTTCGGTAGATTTCCATACAAGGGACCTTCACTAAACAAGCTAGGTGCTTTGTGGGAGATTTTAGAGCACGGGGCTTTCAAATGGGGTTTTCAAAGTTCTTTGAATATGCAGGACTACGCTAATAAAAACAACACGATTATTTCTATGATGTCATCATCCTCTCCAGGAACAGTGTCCAATTATTACCAGGGGAGCGAGCCTTAAAACTCAGAATTCAGATTTGGCATTCAGCCATGGAAATGGGCCAGCCCGAGCGGGCAATTCGGACGGGTGAAATTGCTTTAGTAAAACACAGTCAGCCTCTCATCCCTCGTGGTCCTCTTCTCCAAACACCGCTGGTCCCTTCCTTCGAGGCCCATCGGTTTGGTTACTAAGTCATTCTTAATAACCGTCAGGGCCTAGTGCATTTCACAATATGGTTTGAGATGCTGTGGAATGTGAAGGAGCATTCTGGCGTGCTCCAGCACTTGGAGGAATCGAAGCGGAAGGTGGCGGCTTGAGACATCGGAGCATTCTGGTGAAGACCCCGTGCACTAACCCGGATTGGCAATACCGATGCTGTTGTAAGGGAACTTAAACTTTGCATCATTCTTAGGCAGATGAAGTTAGGGACCCTGTGTACTTCTATGTTCTTGAATATTTTTGTCTGTTTCATGTGATGGTTTATTCCATTTATGTTCATATCCGCGTATGGACGTATGCAAAATCTCAAAAAAAAAATTCTTTTTATGCTTCTGTTCTGAAAATGTAGATTTAAATTTAGTAAGTGTCCCATCCTTAGCAATAAACGTCACTGTTATATTGTTTTCTGAAAGTGAAGGAAGAAAAAAGGACTATTTAAATTCCCAAGATTTTTTTTTCTTCCAGGGTTTTTTGGCTACCCATTTGAAAGGAGGATTTCCTAACTATGAAAACTTCCCTGATTATTTTTGGCATGACCCTACGCTGTCCTAAATAGTTTTGAAATGTTTATCACTTTACTCAGATGATAAATAATGAAGAAAGAAAAAAAAAGTGTCTATAGTGATAATTTCATGCAGTCCTTTGAAAGAATTCCTGAAATACTTCCTATGTGATACATTTCAAACAAAAGATAAACTCCAAGTTGGGAATTAATCCTAGCACCCTGCTCAGTTTATCAGACACTTGATCTTTTAAGAATCATCAAATACAATCTCCTAATTTCTATAATCTCTGCAAGGATGTTAAACCCAAATGAACACTACATACCATGCTGGATAGCCCGACAACATTTTCCAGAAATAACACACCTTCCTGTCTGCTGCATCTTCACTGTGCATAGGATGCTTTGAAAAATAGCTTTTTCTCAGAAGCATGCCTTGATAGTATTGAGAGCTTTTTGGAGTTCTTTTATTTCTTCACTCACAAATCATAACTTACCAGTACTGAATCTCAAACCTTGGTGTCACTGTGTGTGGGTGGAATGCTTAGCTACCTTTTCATCCCTGTTGCTGCGAATCCGCTCAGTTTTCTGCTCCTGTTAGCAATGCTACGATAGGCCCAGCCAAGAATTTTATTCAGAGCAACTCCATCCTGCAAATCCATTTTTGCAACCATGGGCAAATTGGTTCCAGTTTTCCCTTCAACCTTGATGAGCCTAACAGCCTTTCTTTGTTGACACTGGGCCTTGAGTCTTCTTGGAGCTCTTTGGCCCAAGTTGACATGTCTTCTTTCATTACACTGTCAGTGGGTTCATCCCATATTATTGACTAAGCCAGGGAAACACTGATCTCATTCTTAAGGCCCTGAAACATTTCATTCTTCATCGTTCTTTTAAAGATTTCATTAAAGAACGATGTGCACGTTTATAGTGATTAGTAAATCCCTCAGTCCAGGTAATTTATGTGAGGACGAGGACTTTTGTCTGTCTGTGTGTTTTGCTTTTTATTGCTTGCCCAGCAAGACGGACAGTAGGTCCTAATTAAATATTCCTGGAATGAACAAATGAAGCTCTTCTTTTCTTTCGTGCTTTGCTCTGATTTCAAACATACTGCTAAATATGATTTTGCTTTCCAGATAACATAGCTTCATATTTCAAACTTGGGGTTGGCAACGTTTTTCTGTAAAGTGCCGGAGAGTAAATATTTTAGGCTTCATGGGCCATAAACTCTCTGTCCCAAGTACTCACCTGTCATTGTAGCACAAGGGCAAGCAGAGATAATACATAAATGAATGAGCATGGCTGTGTGACAATAAAACTTTATTTACAAAAATAGGTGAGGGGCTAGATGTGACCTACGGGTCATAATTTATTGATCCCTGTTTTAAACTATTAATTAAAAACGAAACAAAACAAAACCCTTTCTCTGTCCTGCAACTTAGTTTGGCTGAGCTAGTAATACTTTTTCCCCAGTGGTTTTGCTACATATAAATCGTTACTAACTATAATTGCCATATTATTTCTCTCATGTTTTCTGACAGTTTTCAGTTTTTTCCCTAATAGAAATAGAAATTCCCTTTTCCCACTGCTAAGTTTTCCCGGCTGCACGATGAGTCTCAGGAATAGAATGTTATTGAACTCCCGCCTTCAAAAATCTGTTTTCCAGATTCTTTACACTTTGTAATTCGCCCTGAACTTCCTGTACTTTGAAGGCACACTTGGGTTGTTACAGGGCAGCTGTTTCTTAGGTTATGAATTTCAAATCATGTGCTGGCTCTCAACCTGAGGTAGCACTGTTTCCTGCTCTTGTACGGGTCCCAGATGTCCCCGGATGCCGTGTCTGTGGGGATGAAATATGCTGTCATTCACCACCACCATGACGGGCCATAGCATTTGACTTGCTCCGGAAGCTCTTAGTAAGTTTTATGAAGAGTGATTATGCAGGCCTTCAAATAATTACAGGCATCAGGGAGGAAGCTGCAGCTTATCACACATAAAATAGCAGAAGTCTATAGAGAGTAAATTTTTTTTTAAAGATTTTATTTATTTGAGAGAGAGAGAGTGCGCACACCCAGGAGCAGGGTGAGGGGTAGAGGGAGAGGGAGAAGCAGACTCCCCGCCAAGCAAGGAGCCCGATGCGGGGCTCGATCCCAGGACCCTGAGATCATGACCTGAGCCCAAGGCAGATGCTTAACGGACTGAGTCACCCAGACACCCCTAGAGAGTTCATTTTTTAATTTTTAAAATTTTTGCTGAGAGATGTAGAATAATGACAGGAACTAAAAAAGCTCAGTGGGCGGCAGGCAGGACAGCACTGAGGCCTGGTGACATGTCACCAGGAGTTGACTGGTATCGATATGCTCATAGTTTTGCTATGACAATGAAAGGTGAGGTTAGTACTGTCATGGATCAAAGAAAACTGTGAAGTACATTTCACAATTTGGAACTGATTTCATATAACAACAAAATAGAGCATAGAGCAACAACAAAATAGATCCATTTATTGAGTATTTACCATGTGCCAGGAACTGTACTAGACTCTTGGCCTGGATTATCTCACTTAGCCCCCACTACAGCCCTACCAGATAGGCACTCTGTTCCCAGTTAGCTGTGCTTTACAGACATTATGCATCCTGCTGAAGCTTATAGAGTTAGCGGATGTTGAGCTGGTATGTGGGTTTCTGATGGGCGCCATTTTCCTTTCCTCTGAAAAATGTGATTGGGGGAGACAGAAGGGTGAAGAACAGGGAACGTCCAACTCTAACTGGACTCTCCACCACATCCTGTAATCCAGCCCCTCGTTACGCCCAGAATCTTCCCCCTCTCTGCAAAGATGAAGAAACTGGAAGAGAAAGTTTTAACTTGGTTTTAGGGGTGAAGGATTGGTGAGGGCAGGAGTGGCATCAAAAGGCCCCCAGAGCAGCCTGATGGGAAGGGAAGGGAAGGGAGAGGAAGACACTGAAAGTGTGGCAGGTTCATCTAGGTCTGGAGAGGCTGAAGGATTTAGAAGGTTGGCTTATTTAGGACTTATCAGTAGAGCGCCCAGCCATGCTCTGGGAATGTGGTACATCTTCAGTGGGAAGACAGCACCCAGAAAATAAGTTCTTTGAGAGTGTCAGTCAGAGTTCTCCAGAGAAACAGAACCATTAGGATATATAGAGAGATAGAAAAAAAATTTGTTATGAGGGGATTGGCTCACATGATGTGAAGGCTGAGAAGCCCCACAATCAGCCATCTGTGAACTGGGACGCTGGAAAGCTGGTGGTGTAGTTCTGAGAGGTCTGAGAGCCAGGAAAGCCAGTGGTGTATATCATAGTCTGAGTCTGAAGGCTTGAGAACCAGGAGCATCGATGTCCAAGGCAGGAGAAGACAAATGTCCCAGGGCAAGCAGAGAGAGCAAAAGTGTCCTTCCTCTGCCTTTTTGTTCTGAGTCCTCAACAGATTGGATGATGCCCACCTGTCCTGGTGAGGACCACCTTCCTTACTCAGGCTACCAATTCAAAGGCTACACAGAGAAATACCATCACAGACATACGAGCCGTAATGTTTTACCAGCTCTTGGGCGTCCCTTGGCCCAGTCAACTTGACATATAAAATTAACCATCACAAAGAGTGGGATGCTGACCAGGTGCTTGGTGCTTTAGAGGGAATCTTGTATGTACGAGAATTTTTTCTAAGAATAATGCCAACTACCACTTCCTGAGTACTGTGGTAGGCACTCTGCAACCACACTGCATGCAACTATCGTCATCGACCCCACTTTGCAGAAGAGAAACCCAACGCTCAGAGAGGTAAAGTGATTTGCCCAAGGCCACACAGCTAAGTGGCAGAATCAAGATTATCAGGACAATGCTGAAGAAATCCTAGTGATTCACAGGGATGTATCTTGTTCAATTCTTTCTTGACCGGTGACTGGCCAGGGTGTGGCTGGCCTTGGATTAGGCTGGAGTGTAGAGGGTGGGAGCTAATGACCTTTGTTTCCTCAGCACCATGTTTAACAAGCCTTAGTTTCACTACTGGTAATTAATAGAGGTAACTGCTTGGGCCTGTGGATTGTGAAAAAGCGCTTTGACCTCTTGCATTCCATTTAATTCAGGCACGTCTGTGATCTGGGGGTCTATTTATTGCTTCCATTTTACAGATGAAGAAGCTGAGGCTAGAGTTCCTTCCAGGCCCACGTTCCTGTGAGTTGAGACATCCAAACCAGGCCCAAACAAGGAGAACAAATACATCAAATATGTTTAAGAGCAGTAATCGGAGGCAGACTGCCTGGGTTGGAATTTTGGTTCTATCCCTTCCCAGCTACACAACTGGAGGAGAGGTAAGGTGGGGTGGGGGGCGGGGAGACAGGATTTGGGGAGGGGGAGAGAGCTTTCCAGGCAGAGAGAAAGACAGTGTGCCCAAAATAGTGAGGGGGCAGTAGGGGCCATTGGTTGGGAACAAGGGGCTTGTAATGATTTATTTGCACTTGATCTTGCCTCTTATTAACTAGGATGCTTAAAACGGGGTCAAAAAACACAAAAACACAAAAAAAGCTAACCCATCCCACAGGGTGGTGGTTATGAGCAGCAAATGAAGACAAGGGCTTCGTGCATTGCTTAGCCCACGACCACACTGGGCACCAGCAGCCCAGTGATTGAAATGGGTCAAGGCTGGAGAAACTGGCCTGTACATTTGAAGCTGTTGGAATCTGGGACCAGGAATGGCTCCGGGGCAGCTCTTAGGAGGGGTGGTGAGGTTCAGTGGCCCTTCAGGAGGCACGCCAGGGCTGGGATTGCTGAGCCTGGGACCCCACCACCAGAATACTCGCCGCCACCAAACCTTCCCTTCTGGAGGCCAGGGGACACACTGCTCCTCAGAGACACTTTCCTCTGCCTCTCCTTTTCTGTAGGCATCTTCGTGGGCTTTATTCACTTTTGGCAGGATGGGCTACATGATTTGTGGGGCCCTGTGTGAACTAAAAACAGGAAGCCCCTTTGTTCAAAAATTAAGAATTTCAAGATGGGGACTGTAGAACATTGAACCAAGTTGGGGGAACTTTCTGAGCATGGGATCCTGTGCCCAGGTCACATGGCCCTGAAGCTGGCCCTGACTCTTGGCCATTTCTGTCTCTTCCTGGGCATCTGAGTAAACTCTGAAAACCTCAGTCAGCTGCCTGGGTACTCTGGATCACATAGCAAACGTGTGGGCATTTAGAAACATCCATTCTTCAAAGAATCCTCCCTTAAGCCATTTATTAAATACATTGGAAGGCATTGGCAAGACCCATACCCAATACTTTCTTGAGAAATTCAGTGTCTGCTGGGAGACACACACACACACACACACACACACACACACACACAGAGTACTTAATAAATTAATTATTCCATTCATTCAGTCAACACACAGTTATTACTGCCTATCCCATGGCAGGCTCTGTGCTGGGCATCAGACATACAGAAATGAATTGAATACCATTCAGAGCACAGAATTTGAGGCCACACTGTTGGGGTTAAAATCCTGATTCTACAGCTTTAGGGCTGTATGACCTTGGGTGAGTGTCTTAACTTTTCTGGGCCTCGGGCTCCTCACTTGTAAAATGGGGATCATCATAGTACTTTCCTCATAGAATTGCTGTGAGCATTAAATGAGTTACTACTCCTATTTAATGAGCTCATGGGAGATTTTTAGAACACCTAGCACATAGGGTGATCTATGTAAATTATTATTTCCTCAAGGAATTAAGGTCTAGCGGCAGAGAATGACACACACATACACAAAATGCACATGGTAATTAATTTATTTAGCCAATAGTTGCTCATATTTACCCTGTCCCAGGCTTCGTATGTGGTCCGAGGGGGCTATCAGGAAAAACAAGATGTGGTCTCTTTCCTCCCCACCTCCCCTAGGCCTGCAGTCCTATGGGTACAAGACAGCAGAGCAGGACCTTGTTATGACTAAACCACCATTTCAAAATGTGTTATTACTTCTCTATTCTATGCTTCATATAATGATGTGGGGCGAACAGATGTGCAGCATGGAGGTTGACCAGGTACTCGGAGAGAACAAAGCCAAGCGCCACCCGCCGGGCAGGGAGGAGGAGAGGGGTCAGTGGAGTGTGGAACAGTTTCCCCTCTGCATCAGGAACCTTGCTGTCATGCAGAGCAGACCCAGCCTTTGGCCTCTTGCAGCGTGAAGGGCAAGACGAAGCAAAGCAGAGCCCCATATTTGGCCAGGGAGAAGTTCACTCCACTACACACCCTCTGACTCAGCCTCCCAGCCCAGCGGCCCCGGGGGGCTGAGCTCACAGGGCCTCTGACTCAGGCGCCATGGGGTGTCCTCATCTGGGCCAGGGGAGGAGGCAGTCCTGTGCCCCTGAGCTCCAGCTCCTCAGTGGGCTCCCCTCCCTTTGTCAGCCTCCACTCTCAGTGGCATGCATGCTGGAGACTTGACGTGCCCCGGACCCCCTTGCCCCTCGGACTGACGCCCACATGCATCCAGAAGCAGATTCGGCCAGGGCTGACTTCTCCGTGGGGAATTGCACTGTAGCTTCTCCTCACAAAGTGAGCTAGGAGGTGCTACGAATGGGATGGGTGGGTGAAGTCACCTTGGTGAGGGGGGGAAGGCAGCACCGTTTGGTGGGAAACAACAGAGATCAGGGCGTTCATGCAGTGCTGTGTGACCTTGGGCTGCTCACTGCCCCTCTCTGGTCCTTGCTGCTGAAAGCACTGGTGAGTCTCCGAGGACACAGCGAGCTGTGGAGGCCAGCCCGTTCAGTTGGGAAGAACGCATGCTAAGGAGGTGCTGTCTTCTGGCCCCTTGCCTCTCGATGTGTGGTCCTTGGAAATCACCATGCACATCCCCTGGGACCTTGTGAGAAATGCAGACTCTTGGGCCCTACCTTGACCTACTGAATCAGAACCTGCATTTTAACAAGGTCTCCTGATGATTCATGGGCACGTTGAATTTTGAGATGTGTGCGAACTTGGCTGCACAGTGGAGTCCTGGGAGTTTTAAAGAACTCTGCTGTCTGAGACCCACTCCCAGAAGTTCTGATTCTAGTAGGCTCAGGTGTGTTGTGGGCCCCTGCACAGCTCCCCAGGTGATTCGAAGGTGCGGAAGCTCTGACCTAGCACATCGGTGATGCTGTGAAGCCGGGTCCCACTCAAACAAATGTACGCCATGTCCAGTCAGGCACAGAAGTGAGCCGGACTGGCTGAGGTCACTGCCTGTGACGCCATGTGTGTATGTGGGGGCCGCAGAGGGTGGAGGAGGGCTGTTGCCGGGACAACAGGGCCCCATGGCTATTGAGCTGCAGCTGATTGTTGCTGTCCTTAAATGCACACCCCGTGTGGGGCCGGATCTCCCCCAAACTCAGCTGTTCATGTGATACCTTCTGATTGTTCTTTCTTTTTTTCTTTTTTTGGCTCAATTTTACTTCAAAATACTGTGTGGTCCAAACAGAATGGGTGCGAGGTGGCCTGGGACCGGCTGGTTTGCAACCTCTGTTCGAGATAAGGTGTTCCTCTGTCCTGGTTTGCCTGGAACTGTCCTGCTTTGGCACTGAAAGTCCAGCATCCATGCAAACGTCTCAGTCCCAGACAAACCAGGACAGTGGGTCCCGGTGCAATGTAGCTTACTGGTTTAGGAGTATCAATTTCAGAGCTCTGTTTCCTGGGTTCGAATCCTGCCTCTGTCACTTGCTCTCTATGTGATCTTGGTCACATCACTTAAACTCTATATACCTTAGTTCCTTCATTAGTAAAACGCAGATAATCAGAGTATCTACCTTTGGCCTGTGAGGATAAAATGAATTCGTGTACATAAAGCCCTTAGAGTCACATCTAGCTTTCAGCAAACACTGTGCAACTATTATCATTCAATAATTGGGTGCTCAGGGTAAACCCATCTCATTTCCCCAATGACACCGAAGTCATCTCAGAGCAGCTGTGGTGAAGTGATAATAATGAGAGATCTGGATGCAGAAGACCTGGTCCTGAATCCCAACACTGCTGGCTCTTTGCTGTGTGGCCTTGGGCAGGTCATTTGACTTCTCTGGGCCTCACTACCTCAGTTGTTAGGTTGGCATAATCACACCTATCTTCAGGAATGCCATGAGGAACAAATAAGGGGATGTGTGTGAATGTGAAACCCAGCTGGGAGAGGTGTGTTCTTGCTAGTGGGTTGACTGCCTATTCATGCTTCAGGAATGTCCAAAGAGAAAGGTTCAGGGTGATTTTTAAGAAATGACTTCATCGTGAAGATATATAAAGGTTTCAAGAAATTTAATCAATCACTTTACTACATGTTGTATCATCTCAAAAGGAAGTCAGACAATATATTATGCCAGGGTGAGCTTTGGCGGTTCTTAGGACCAGAAAGTTAGAGCCTTTAATGCATTATAATATTATATAATATGTAAAAATATTATATATAAGAATATAATATGAAAATATTATGTATAAGAATATTATATATCATTACATAATATATACACTATTACCATATTCTTATATCTGTGGTCCTTCTCCAAAGGCAGCCCTCAATTTGATATAGTTTCATTTAAAACAAAGGGTCTTTTGCAAAACTTGGTGGTGATTTTGCTGCAGGATTTTTACTTTTTTTTTCCATTTGAAAAATCACATATGGTTGCTCACTTTGTTTAGAAGCCCTGTGACTAAAATAATTTGTATCGGTTACCTGTTATTGTGAGACAAGACCACAAACCACCCCAGAACTTAGTGGCCTGAAATAATAGCTGTCTATTTAGGTCATGATTCTGCCAGGTGCTTCTCTGGTCTAGGTTGAGCTTGGATGATCTTGGCTGTCTGAGGCGGCTCACGTGTCTGCGGTCAGCGGGGGCTGTCTGGTCTCAGACGGCTTCATTCCCATGTCTGGTGGTTGGGTGATTGTTGGCTGGTAGTGGGAGTGGACTTCCTGTTGCTCATCACTCCGCAGGCTAGCTTGGGCTCTTCACATGGTAGCAGGGCTCTGACCCCTGATGTGCAAGTGTTTTTCAAGCCCTTCATTTGGTCACATTTGCTACTTTTCCAAAGCCAGCCATAAGGCCCAATCCAGAGGCAGTGCAGGGAGAATGTCTCACTGCTATTGCTTTTTCTTATTGCTTGAGATTCTCTCTCTCCCTCTGCCCCTCCCTCCCCTCTAAAATGAATAAGTAAATCTTAAAAAAAAAACCTACCCACCCATCTTTCCATACTGTCCAGTGTGCTGGATGTGTTTTGTTCTTTTTTTTTTTTTAAGATTTTATTGATTTATTTGAGAGAGAGTGCGAGCGAGAGAGCAGCAGTGGGAGAGGGAGAAGCAGACTCCCCACTGAGCAGGGAGCCTGATATGAGGCTTGATCCCAGGACCCTGAGATCATGACCCGAGCTGAAGGCAGCCGTCCAACCAACTGAGCCACCCAGGCGCCCCTGTGTTTTGTTCTTTATGCCTGAAAAGCTCTTCTCCTTCCTTCTTCCTTATAATTCTATTCTATTCATCTCTCAAAACTCTCCGCAGATGACACCTCCTCCAGAAAGCCTTCCTCCACATACCGTCTATGTCAGGTATCATATTCCACGGTCCCGTAGTTTCCAGGGCTTTTTCTCACTCGTGACACTGATTTTTTCCTGTTATAAATTTATTTGACTGGCTCCCCCTCTTTTTTTTTTTTTTAAAGATTTTATTTATCTATTTGACAGAGAGAGACACAGTGAGAGGGAACACAAGCAGGGGGAGTGGGAGAGGGAGAAGCAGGCTTCCCGCCGAGCAGGGAGCCCGATGTGGGGCTCGATCCCAGGACCCTGGGATCATGACCTGAGCTGAAGGCAGACGCTTAACCCTCTGAGCCACCCAGGCGCCCATGGCTCCCCCCTCTTGACGATGAGCTACGAGAAGGTGGGATCTCTATCTTAATTTTCTTTTGTGGATATACATAATCCCAGGGCCTAACACTTGCTTCGGGCATAATAAACCCTTATTCAATGTTAATTGAGTGAATTTATAAATGGACTTTGTATACCTGGCACATGTTCTATTAAAATTCATTAATAGAGCTAATTTACAGGTGTATAGACCTGCACATTAATTTTCATTATGGAAATAATGCACTTGGTAAAAATTTAAAAGCAAAGGATACACCAAGGAAAAAAATAATTTTTTTCCCACTTTAGACCCTCAATTCTACTTCCCAGAGGTAATCACCTAAAACAGTTTCTACATATCACTACTCCAACTTTTCATGTATATAATCTCTATCTGCATAAATAGTCTCAAAAACACCACAAATGGTAGCATACTATAACATTGTTCAGCATCTTGATTTTTCACACTTATTGTGGGTGTCTTTCCATATCAGTGAAACTGGTCTACTCTTTTAAAGTAGCCCCATAATATTCAATTGTAGAAAGTGTACCATATTGAGTTTAATTGACGCTTATAAGCAGGCCTTTCGTTTGTTTTTAACTTAAGTTTGTTGATTTTTACTATTACAACATGTGCTACAGGGAACGTTCTTGTGTGTCTATTTGCTTTCATGTTTGAGTTTATCTGTAGGGCGAATTCCTAGAAATGGAATAGTTAAAAAAGTTTTTAAAATAACCTCATACAAAGGTGATAGAAACAATGACTGTAAAAAAAGAATCTCACAGAGGCCTGATACTGAGGTCCATTCCTGAATTTTCCATTTCGCCTTTGCAGAGGACACAGGTAGGGTCTTTCAGCTGCCCAGTGTCTGAACCCCTTCTAGATTTGGGGTGTTAGGTGGCACCCGGTGGGAGCAAGGCCCTGCTGCAAAAAAACTAAAGGGGCCGATACTTCCCTCTTGCCTCTTGGCAATGCTGCTCTTGGACACTGGGGTTTAGGATCTGCAGGTTATGGAATAAAGACAGTGAGTGAGAGAGAACACAAGTGGGGTGAGGGGCAGAGGGAGAAGCAGACTCTCCACTGAGCAGGGAGTCCAATGCGGGGCTCAATCCTGGGTCTCTGGGATCATGACCTGAGCTGAAGGCAGACACTTAACCGACTGAGCCACCCAGGCGCCCCTCTTTATTTTTATATTTTTTAAGATTTTATTTATTTTTTGACACAGAGAGAGAGACAGTGAGAGAGGGAACACAAGCAGGGGGAGTGGGAGAGGGAGAAGCAGGCTCCCTGCCGAGCAGGGAGCCCGATGCGGGGCTCGATCCCAGGACCTGGGGATCATGACCTGAGCCAAAAGCAGACGCTTAACCCACTGAGCCACCCAGGCGTCCCCCAGACTTATTTTAAATATCACCTCCTCCACAAAGCCTCCTGTACTTTCACGCTGAAGCATTCATTCCTAACTTTATGCATTCAACCTACAGGTATTGTTTATTTTCAACACCCGCTACATTCCAAGTACGATTTGAGGCACCTGGAGCCACTTTGGATTTTTGCCTTCATTCTGTGTGAAGGTGCTAGTGCTCAGCACTGTGACGAAGAGCTTGGGTGCCCCAGCCAGACTACCCATGTTCAAGTGTTAGCATGACTGTTGGCTCCAGGACAAAGAGTTCCCAGCTAAAAGCAGAGCTGCTGGGTAAGAAAGAAGGCTGGGGCCTGGGTCCCCACCTCCTCGCCCTTCCCTCTCCGGGCAGTGGCCCTTGAGGGGTTGTCACAGAACCTGGGGTTCCAGAAAGACCAGTTTGCAAGCAACTCCTTCACCCCCCTTTGCTGGTACACACATGAGGAATGTCTGGCCTGTTGAAGTCTGGTGACCTCCCCAAGGTCCTCCAGCGAAGGTCCAGCTGGACCATAAAACCTGGGTCTCCTCACGTCCAGTGGAATCCTTATTCTGGTGCATCAACAGCTTTTCTGGAGCAAAGCAAGGAGGGGAAAGGGACCCAAATGATCCTTTAGTGAACGGAGCAGAGTTGATGTAATCATTCATTTGTGCCTTCACTTGTCGCTTGTATGGAACGGTTCCTGTACTCCAGGTGTTGTGCTGGGTACTGGGGATGCAGCCATGACACACCCAGGATCTCTGCTTACAGAAAGTAAACGATTCTTGACACATGCAAATATGTTTACATAGACAGGGATGAGTCTTTTGAAGGACAGGGACGGGGCGAGGGGTGAGGACATCTGCCGTGGCCTCCTGCCTTCTGCTTCCTGCCTGTGGGAGGTGCTCTGTCCTTAGGGGCTCTGGGGATCAGGCTGGGGGTGGCATGGGGGCTGGGGACCACTCACAACTCCCAGGAACACGAGCACCAGGCCTGAAGGAGAGCAGAGGAGAGGCCACCGGCTCCCGCCATTCCCCGTTCAGGGTCTGGGTGGCGGGACAAGGTGGGGTATAAGAAACAAACTCAGAGGATAAATCCGTCATACACATTCAGGAACATGTTGCCAGAAAGCTCTTTTTAAGCTCCACTTTAGGAATGTCATGAGCTCTACAGTGACTGTGTGATTTCAGGCATGCCCAGAATTAATTACTCTGTACGCGGGGCAGTCCTGAGAATTTGGGCCAGGCCTGGATATGAGCAAGGCAGTTGGGAGTGTTAACACAGGCAAAAGGGAGGGGGCGTGGGCAGAAAGTGGGGGATGGAGAAGGAAGCTGGTACCAGAGAGAGGCCCTATGGTCTTTTAGAAGGGTCTACAATGCAGCAGGTGCCGGAAGAGGCTCCGTCCATAAAAAAAGATTGGCAGAGTTGCTATTCTCCAGGAACTCCGTCCTAGAGAGATACACAGTGAGGACTTTTTGCTCAGAGTGGTAGACCCCCGCCCAGATATTTGACCTTTGACTGCCTTTTGGATCATGGCAACTGCCAAGTTCAGAGGCTTCAAGTTTTCTTCTGATCTACCAGCCTCACCTTAAAGCTAAAAATGGAGTTCATTGTAGTCATTCACAGATTTTATTTTTTACGGATAACTATTGAGCAACTACTTGGCACCCAGCTAGGCAATGGGGATACAGAGATGGGGTCCCTGTCCTTGAGAATGTTCCTACTCAGTGGGGGGACAAAAGGCACCGCAACATTTTCTGTTTGGGGCAATGAGGGGTTTGGAGTGAAGAAGCAAGTGAGTCGTCCGAGTCCTAAATGGTACCATGGGTCTGGGAGCACTTCCAAATAATCTCTTTTTAAGTTGTTAATTCATCCCATGACAGGGGTAACTAAACTCTTAGTTTCTTTGCTTTGGCTGGAATTAAATCATTAATGCAGGGTGTCCAAGTCTTAGATTGGTTGTTGATTACATCCTAGGTATTTTTGAAATATGATTAGCAGACCAAAAAGATGGTAGTCATGGTGCCCAAAGTGAGCATGTCTGATTGTAGATAACACACACACACACACAACCTTGATGAAGAAGAAGTGGGGAAATGTATTTGTCATTACTCAATAAGTGCAGTTTGTTTGTTAGACGAAATCTTTCAAAACATGAAGTCCAAAGGGAAAAATTATGAAAGGGTCTCTTGAGAGTAGAAAGTGTGGGAACCGCGGTAGTCGTCTGATGAAAAATGACTCTTCATATCTCCAGGAAGTGATCGGCCTCTGTTTGCCTCCTTCCTGTGACAGGGATCTCACTACTCCCTGAAGCAGGGCGGATGTCTCACCTGGGCTCAGGCCCTCAGTGTCACCCCTCCCCCTCCATACACACACACCATTTAGAGTCCCCAGTTTCCTTCCTAGCTCTGTTGTTAAATGGCTGTGTGCTTTTGGCAACTTAGTCCCACCCTTTGATTCTAAAAATCGTCATCTTTGTGATGAAGGGCTTAGACCGTGTTGGGGTGTGGTGGAGAATGCTAAAGTGCGCCAACATCCAGTTCCCCTCTCTTCTCTGGCACGTGAACAAGCCACACTTCCCAGCCTCTTTCGCATCTAAGAGGTGCCATAGGACTTACTTTGCCTCCTGGAGCGTAAGTGGGAGTGATCTATGACATTTACAGGCCAGGCTGTTTACACTAGAAAACATCCTGCAGCATGATCTTCCAGGCTTTCCTCATCTCTCGGGGCTGGAAGATTCCAGGTTGACTTGGAAGACACACAATGGTGGCAACACAATACGGAAGCAAACTGGGTCCCCAAATCCCCCTTGTACGGCAGAGTCTCCTGACCAGGAACACCATCATTGCAATTGTGAAATGAGAAATACAACTTTTGTGGTGGTAAGATGGTGATTTGGGGGTCGTTCATAACAGCTGTCAGCATGAATTATCCCGAGGGGCCCAACATGACTCATTCCTTCACTTCCTGATCTCTGAACTCAGAACCAAAAGACAGATGGAGATAAAAACATTGATTTTTCTAAGGATAAAAGTTGACTTGAAAGATGTGGCTCAGGTATGTGATCACAATGAATGAGCTTCATACGCTGCTTCCCAGAGTTCGACAGACTTGATCACCCATCAGTGGATACTCTGGGCGTCTCCGAGTTCCCCCCCATGGACATGATCCCACTGCAGATCTTAAGGCAGATCCTAAAGAAAGAGAACCCAAAAGCGCTTATCTGTTTCTTCCCTCAAACTCATTGATCAGATTAGTGGCTCCATCTCTCATGAGGAGCGAGCCTAGTGCGGAAATGAGGCCGAAAGTGTTACCCTGGATAAGGTCCCTCCACATGGAAACATGAGGCCAGGACACCAAGGTGGTTTGCGAGAATATGTGAGTGTAAGCTCTCTGAGGATAGGAGTCAATCTTCTCCCCGCTGTGCCTCCTCACACAGCATCTGGCATGGTCTTGGCACAGACATGGTGCTGAGATCATGCTTGCCGATGGACCAGTGACCCCTCATGAGCCTCTGTGACATTTTCCCCACTGGGTCACTCCAGAAGGAGCAGAAATTGCTGTGGTTTGACCCCTCACACTGCCAGTCCTTGCCTAACCCAACAATTTGGGAGTGTGAAAGCCAAGCTGATGACCCAATCCTTCCTTGGGGAGATACCAGTGCTTTCTTTCTGCCCAAGTCCCATGCTGGACAAAACACTTGACCCTGGTCAGCCTGTTGCCCTGGGGGTCATTGAGTGTGTCTGAATTCCCATTGCTGGTTGTACGTTCCTGAAGTCATGGACTCAATCATATGTATGGTATCAGTTGAGAAGTACCTTCAGCAGGTAGTGACTGAAAAAAGTTACTGGGGTAAGAAGACAGGCCTGGAATGACAGGTGTGCGACATCATTGATGTCCTGGTTTCCTTTCATCTGTCTGTTTTACCATCCTCAGCTTGTGGCTCCCATCCTCAAGGCTGACTTATGGTTGTAAAATGGCCATGGCAGTCCCAGCCCTTATGTCCACAGTACAGATAGCAAGAAAGAGAAGGGAGAAAGAACTATAAGGTCTTCCAGTTGAGTCCACCCATCCTTTTTCGGGGTTTCCTGGAAGCAAGAGACAACAAAAAATGCCTATACTACATAGGCCGGAATATAACCAAATGGTCACCTCTTTCTACAAACAAACCTGGGAAATAGAGGTTTTCAGCTGGCTGAATTGCTTTCCTTACAAAATCAGGATTGTGTTTTTAAGGGAGAAAGGAAGGGTAGATAATGGGAGGCAACCCAGTCTCTGCCTCACATATCTCTATCCCCTGCAACACTAATCATGCAGTAGGCATATGTACGTTTCATTCATTCACTCATTCACTCATTCATATTCAGGGCAAGGCATCTGTCTATATATTGGGGGGGGGAGAAATAATACAATATAAACAAAAGTATAATATAATGTTTGTAATTTCCCTCCAAATGAGGGAACCTATTGAAGATTTTGAGCAGGGGGTTGATGTGTTCAAATTCAACTGCTTCCTTAATCTCTCTCAATTCTTCTTCTGGCCACCAAATTAGACATATGTTAGACCCCTCATTCTGTCTACCATACTTGTTTGTTTTTTTCTCTTGGTAATGCAGTGTGGATAATTTCTTTAGATTTGTTTTCATTAATTTTCTCTTCAGATGTGTTAATATTTTGTTTAAGCAGTCTGCAGGGTTTCTATTTTAATTATTATATCTTCTCATTTCTAGAAGTTCTATTTGGTTCTTTTTCAAATATGCCTACTTGGTTTCTTATTCCTTTATTGTGTGTTCAGTTCTTTCTGTTATTTCATTACTTACATCAAGGATGATTGATTTACATGTTGTATCTGTTAATTCCAACATCTGCAGTGTTTATGAGGTTGATGCCACACTTTGTTGATCCTGCTTCTTCTCACTTAGGAGATTTGTTTATTTGCACATTTATGATTCTCCATTGTGAGCTTATGCTCCCTGGAACAATATTGTGGTAATTCTTTGAGGTTTAACTTTGAAGTGTACACCTCCAGGGAATATTTGTGGTATTTTTGCTAGATCCTGGGTCTATTTGGGTTGTTTTGGGCCACATAGGAGATATAAATAATGACCCCAAACACTGTGAATTTAGGCTTGTGGTTAGGAATTGTCTAGGGAATAGTTTTTTCTTTTTCTTTGTGTCGGCTTCATTCAGAGCCAAAGCCTAGACCAGCAAGTTTCGTTCTGTGGAGTGAGTCTTTGTTCTCCATTCACCCAACCGAGGTTGCCATTTTTGAGGGTACTTTTTTATGGGAATCTCACCTTGCTAGGGCACCAGGCCTTGTCTCCTGTTCCCCACCATACCTCCCCCCACACCCCACTGTGCACAAGATCCATTAAGACCTCTTTTCTGCCTGGGGATCATACATACCTCAGGCATACGTCAACTCCACTGTTTACTCACCCCTATGGATTCAAGCCTTTTTGTTTCTGGCCTTTAAGAGATCCCTTTTCTGTTCTGCTAGCTCAGCCATTCATTAAGGAATATATATATACATATATATATCTGTATATATATATGTATATATATATATATATGTATATATATATATTTAACCCATCCCCCAATCCTCCTCCCCTCTGGTAACCATCAGTTTGTTCTCTAATTTGAGAGGCTGTTTCTTGATTTCTCTCTCTCTCTTTTTCCCTTTGCTCATTTGTTTTGTTTCTTAAATTCCACATATGAGTGAAATCATATGGTACTTGTCTTTCTCTGACTGACTTACTTCACTTAGCATTATACTCTCTGGCTCCATCCCTGTCATTGAAAAAGGCAAGATTTTATTCCTTTTTATGGCTGAGTAATAGCTATATAAATATATATACACACGGGGGGCGGAGCAAGATGGCGGAGGAGTAGGAGACCTGGATTTCGTCTCCTCTCAGGAATTCAGCTGGATAGGGATCAAACCATTCTGAACACCTACAAACTCAACAGGAGATCGAAGAAAAGAATAGCAACAACTCTCTGAACAGAAAAGCGACCACTTTCTGGAAGGTAGGACGTGCGGAGAAGTGAATCCGAGGCGATATTCGGGAGGATAGACGGCGGGGGAGGGGCCTCCGTCGGCCGCTTCTGGCAAGTGATAGAGCAGCAGAGCACAAAATCGGAACTTTTAGAAGTCAGCTCCGCTGAGGGACGTCACTCTGGTGGCTAAGTGGGGGGTGGAACCCTCGCGGGTCAGTGTGGTCTCAGGACCCTCGGGGTCACAGAAAGACCGGGGGTGCCTGAGTGCGGCAGAGCTCCCAGGTATCGGAGCAGGGAAGCCGGCTGCAGAGACGGAGCCCAGGCGCGGGCTCTCAGCTCGGGGTTGCTATAAACCGTGATCCGCGGCACAGTCGGGCCGCTGCTCCTCCAGCAGGGACCCAACAAGCGGCAGATCCGGGGAGACTCACCTTCTTCCCCCGGGAGGAGAGGTGCGGGAGCGCACCGCGGGGATCTGCTGGGTTTGGAGACTCCACCCGGGGTCGGGTGCCAGATAGAAAGGCGCAGTCACAGGCCGAGTGAGCGCGGAGTGTGGCCGGAGACCGGGGAGACGGGAGTGACTGACCGCTTTTCTCTGGGGGCTCGCTGAGGAGCGGGACCCCGAGTTCTCGGCTCCGCCGGGGCGGAGACTGGGAGGCCGCCATTTTCACTCTCCGCCTCCAAAGCTGTACGGAAAGCTTGCAGGGAACAAAAGCTCCGGAGAGCAAACCCGAGCAGATTACTTAGCCCGGACCGGCAAGGGCGGGGCAATTTTGCCTCCGGCAAAGACATTTGGGAACCACGGCAACAGGCCCCTCCCCCAGAAGATCAGCGAGAACAGCCAGCCAAGACCAAGTTTACCGATCAATGAGAACGGCAGAACTCCAGCGCTAGGGGAATACTGCACATAGAATTCATGGCTTTTTTACCATGATTCTTTAGTCTTTCAAAGTTAATTATTATTATTTTTTTTAACTTTTTTTCTTTTTTCCTTTTTTCTTTTTTTTTGAATTTTTCTTTTTCCCTTTTTCAACCAACATCTTATCAATCCCTTTTTAAAAAAAAAAACATTTTTATTTTTCATTTTTAAAGTCATATTCTATCCCTTCATAGTAGTTACCCGTATTTTTGGCATATATATATAAGTTGTTCTCTCTTTAAAATCTTGAGATAGTTTCTTCTAACAGATCAAAATATAATCTAAACCTCTAGTGTATGGTTTTTTTCTACTCCCCTGCCTGATCACATTCTCTCCCTTTTTTCTTTTTTTTTTTTTAATCCTCTTCTTTCTTTTTTCAAACAACTTATCAAATCCTTTTTTAAAAAAATTTTTTATAATTTCCATCTTTACAGTCATATTCCATCCCTTCATCATATCAACCCTTATTTTTGTACATATACAAGTTTTTCTTTCTTTAAAATTTTGGGAGGGACTTTCTTTTAACAGACCAAAATACACCTAAAATCTAGTGTGTGGCACTGATCTATAATCCAGCCTGATCATATTTGATCACATTCTGTTTTTGTTTTGTTTTGTTTTGTTCTGCTTTTGTTTGTTTTTATCTTTATCTTTTTCTTTTTTCTTTTTTTCTTTCCTTTTCTTTTTTCTCTCTTTCCCTTTCTTTTCCCACTGCTTCAGGTCTTTTCTGATTTGTTTAGAGTATATTTTCTGGGGACGTTGTTACCCTGCTAGCATTTTGTTCTCTCATTAATCTATTCTCCTCTGCACAAAATGACAAGACGAAAAAAATCACCTCAACAAAAAGAACAAGAGGTAGTACCGACTGCCAGGGACCTACTCAATACGGACATTAGTACGATGTCAGATCTAGAGTTCAGAATCATCACTTTAAAGATACTAGCTGGGCTTGAAAAAAACATGGAAGTTATTAGAGAAACCCTTTCTGGAGAAGTAAAAGAACTAAAATCGAACCAAGTAGAAATCAAAAAGGCTATCAATGAGGTGCAATCAAATATGGGGGCGCTAACTGCTAGGATAAATGAGGCAGAAGAAAGAATCAGTGAGATAGAAGACCAAATGATGGAAAATAAAGAAGCTGAGAAAAAGAGAGATAAACAACTACTGGATCACGAGGGCAGAATTCGAGAGATAAACGATACCATAAGACGAAACAACATTAGAATAATTGGGATCCCAGAAGAAGAAGAAAGAGAGAGAGGGGCAGAAGGTATAATGGAGCAAATTATAGCAGAGAACTTCCCTAATTTGGGGAAGGAAACAGGCATCAAAATCCAGGAAGCACAGAGAACCCCTCTCAAAATCAATAAAAATAGGTCAACACCCCGACATCTAATAGTAAAACTTATGAGTCTCAGAGACAAAGAGAAAATCCTGAAAGCAGCTCGGGAGAAGAGATATGTAACCTACAATGGTAGAAACATTAGATTGGCAACAGACTTATCCACAGAGACCTGGCAGGCCAGAAAGGACTGGCAGGACATATTCAGAGCACTAAATGAGAAAAATATGCAGCCAAGAATACTATATCCAGCTAGGCTGTCATTGAAAATTGAAGGAGAGATAAAAAGCTTCCAGGACAAACAAAAACTAAAGGAATTTGCAAACACGAAACCAGCCCTACAACAAATATTGAAAGGGGTCCTCTAAGCAAAGAGAGAGCCTAAAAGCAACATAGACCAGAAAGGAACACAAACAATATATAGTAACAGTCACTTTACAGGCAATACAATGGCACTGAATTCCTATCTTTCAGTAGTTACCCTGAATGTAAATGGGCTAAATGCCCCAATCAAAAGACACAGGCTATCAGATTGGATTAAAAAACAAGACCCATCGATATGCTGTCTGCAAGAGACTCATTTTAGACCCAAAGACACCCCCAGATTGAAAGTGAGGGGGTGGAAAACCATTTACCATGCTAATGGACACCAAAAGAAAGCTGGGGTGGCAATCCTTATATCAGACAAATTAGATTTTAAACCAAAGACTGTAATAAGAGATGAGGAAGGACACTATATCATACTTAAAGGGTCTATCCAACAAGAAGATCTAACAATTGTAAATATCTATGCCCCTAACATGGGAGCAGCCAATTATATAAGGCAATTAATAACAAAAGCAAAGAAACACATCGACAACAATACAATAATAGTGGGGGACTTTAACACTCCCCTCACTGAAATGGACAGATCGTCTAAGCAAAAGATCAACAAGGAAATAAAGACTTTAAATGACACACTGGACCAAATGGACTTCACAGACATATTCAGAACATTCCATCCCAAAGCAACGGAATACACATTCTTCTCTAGTGCCCATGGAACATTCTCCAGAATAGATCACATCCTAGGTCATAAATCAGGTCTCAACCGGTACCAGAAGATTGGGATCATTCCCTGCCTATTTTCAGACCACAATGCTTTGAAACTAGAACTCAATCACAAGAGGAAAGTCGGAAAGAACTCTAATACATGGAGGCTAAAGAGCATCCTACTGAAGAATGAATGGGTCAACCAGGAAATTAAAGAAGAATTAAAAAAATTCATGGAAACCAATGAAAATGAAAACACAACTATTCAAAATCTTTGGGATACAGCAAAGGCAGTCCTAAGAGGAAAGTATATAGCAATACAAGCCTTTCTCAAGAAACAAGAAAGGTCTCAAGTACACAACCTAACCCTACACCTAAAGGAGCTGGAGAAAGAACAGCAAATAAAGCCTAAACCCAGCAGGAGAAGAGAAATAATAAAGATCAGAGCAGAAATCAATGAAATAGAAACCAAAAGAACAGTAGAACAGATCAACGAAACTAGGAGCTGGTTCTTTGAAAGAATTAACAAGATTGATAAGCCCCTGGCCAGACTTATCAAAAAGAAAAGAGAAATGACCCAAATCAACAAAATCATGAATGAAAGAGGAGAAATCACAACCAACACCAAAGAAATACAAACAATTATAAGAACATATTATGAGCAACTCTATGCCAGCAAATTAGATAACCTGGAAGTAATGGATGCATTCCTAGAAATGTATCAACTACCAAAACTGAACCAGGAAGAAATAGAACACCTGAACAGACCTATAACCACTAAGGAAATAGAAGCAGTCATCAAAAATCTCCCAAAACACAAAAGCCCAGGGCCAGATGGCTTCCCAGGGGAATTCTACCAAACATTTCAAGAAGAATTAATACCTATCCTTCTGAAACTGTTCCAAAAAATAGAAATGGAAGGAAAACTTCCAAACTCATTTTATGAGGCCAGCATTACCTTGATCCCAAAACCAGACAAAGACCCCATCAAAAAGGAGAATTACAGACCAATATCCCTGATGAACATGGATGCAAAAATTCTCACCAAAATACTAGCCAATAGGATCCAACAGTACATTAAAAGGATTATTCACCACGACCAAGTGGGATTTATCCCTGGGCTGCAAGGTTGGTTCAACATCCGCAAATCAATCAACGTGATACAATACATTAACAAAAGAAAGAACAAGAATCATATGATCCTCTCAATAGATGCAGAAAAAGCATTTGACAAAGTACAGCATCCTTTCTTGATCAAAACTCTTCAGAGTATAGGGATAGAGGGTACATACCTCAATATCATAAAAGCCATCTATGAAAAACCTACAGCGAATATCATTCTCAATGGGGAAAAACTGAGAGCTTTCCCCCTAAGGTCAGGAACGCGGCAGGGATGTCCACTATCACCACTGCTATTCAACATAGTATTGGAAGTCCTAGCCACAGCAATCAGACAACAAAAAGAAATCAAAGGCATCCAAATCGGCAAAGAAGAAGTCAAACTCTCACTCTTTGCAGATGATATGATACTTTATGTGGAAAATCCCAAAGACTCCACCCCAAAATTGCTAGAACTCATACAGGAATTCAGTAAAGTGGCAGGATATAAAATCAATGCACAGAAGTCAGTGGCATTCCTATACACCAACAACAAGTCAGAAGAAAGAGAAATTAAGGAGTCGATCCCATTTACAATTGCACCCAAAACCATAAGATACCTAGGAATAAATCTAACCAAAGAGGCAAAGGATCTGTACTCAGAAAACTATAAAATACTCATGAAAGAAATTGAGGAAGACACAAAGAAATGGAAAAACGTTCCATGCTCATGGATTGGAAGAACAAATATTGTGAAGATGTCAATCCTACCTAGAGCAATCTACACATTCAATGCAATCCCCATCAAAATACCATCCACTTTCTTCAAAGAAATGGAACAAATAATCCTAAAATTTGTATGGAACCAGAAAAGACCCCGCATAGCCAGAGGAATGTTGAAAAAGAAAAGCAAAGCTGGCGGCATCACAATTCCGGACTTCCAGCTCTACTACAAAGCTGTCATCATCAAGACAGTATGGTACTGGCACAAAAACAGACACATAGATCAATGGAACAGAATAGAGAGCCCAGAAATGGACCCTCAACTCTATGGTCAACTAATCTTTGACAAAGCAGGAAAGAATGTCCAATGGAAACAAGACAGTCTCTTCAACAAATGGTGTTGGGAAAATTGGACAGCCACATGCAGAAGAATGAAACTGGACCATTTCCTTACACCACACACAAAAATAGACTCCAAATGGTTGAAAGACCTCAATGTGAGACAGGAGTCCATCAACATCCTAAAGGAGAACACAGGCAGCAACCTCTTCGACCTCAGCCGCAGCAACTTCTTCCTAGAAACATCGCCAAAGGCAAGGGAAGCAAGGGCAAAAATGAACTATTGGGACTTCATCAAGATAAAAAGCTTTTGCAAAGCAAAGGAAACAGTCAACAAAACCAAAAGACAACTGACAGAATGGGAGAAGATATTTGCAAATGACATATCAGATAAAGGGCTAGTATCCAAAATCTATAAAGAACTCATCAAACTCAACACCAAAAGAACAAAGAATCCAATCAAGAAATGGGCAGAAGACATGAACAGACATTTTTCCAAAGAAGACATCCAAATGGCCAACAGACACATGAAAAAGTGTTCAATATCGCTCGGCATCAGGGAAATCCAAATCAAAACCTCAATGAGATACCACCTCACACCAGTCAGAATGGCTAAAATTAACAAGTCAGGAAATGACAGATGTTGGCGAGGATGCGGAGAAAGGGGAACCCTCCTACACTGTTGGTGGGAATGCAAGCTGGTGCAGCCACTCTGGAAAACAGTATGGAGGTTCCTCAAAAAGTTGAAAATAGAGCTACCATATGATCCAGCAATTGCACTACTGGGTATTTACCCCAAAGATACAAAAGTAGGGACCCGAAAGGCTACGTGCACCCCGATGTTTATAGCAGCAATGTCCACAATAGCCAAACTGTGGAAAGAGCCAAGATGTCCATCAACAGATGAATGGATAAAGAAGATGTGGTATATATATACAATGGAATATTATGCAGCCATCAAAAGGAATAAGATCTTGCCATTTGCAACGACGTGGATGGAACTGGAGGGTATTATGCTGAGCGAAATAAGTCAAACAGAGAAAGATATGTATCATATGACCTCACTGATATGAGGAATTCTTAATCTCAGGAAACAAACTGAGGGTTGCTGGAGTGGGGGGTGGGGTGGGAGGGATGGGGTGACTGGGTGATGGACACTGGGGAGGGTATGTGTTCTGGTAAGCGCTGTGAATTGTGCAAGACTGTTGAATCTCAGATCTGTACCTCTGAAACAAATAATGCAATATATGTTAAGAAAGAAAAAAAGAAGAAGAAGAATGTAGCAGGAGGGGAAGAATGAAGGGGGGGAAATCGGAGGGGGAGAAGAACCATGAGAGACAATGGACTCTGAAAAACAAACTGAGGGTTCTAGAGGGGAGGGGGTTGGGAGGATGGGTTAGCCTGGTGATGGGTATTGAGGAGGGCACGTTCTGCATGGAGCACTGGGTGTTATGCACAAACAATGAATCATGGAACACTATATCTAAAACTAATGATGTAATGTATGGGGATTAACATAACAATAAAAAAATTAAAAAAAAAATATATATACACACACCACATTTTCCTTATCCTTTCATCAGTTGATGGACACTTGGGCTGCTTCCATGATTTGGTTATTGTAAATAATGCTGCTATATACATAGGGGTACATGTATCCCTTTGAATTAGTGTTTTTGTATTCCTTGGCTAAATACCCAGTAGTGCAATTGCCGGATTCTAGGGGGTTCTATTTTTAACTTTTTGAAAAACCTCCATACTCATTTCCAGAGTGGCTGCACCAGTTTGCATTCCCACCAACAGTGCAAGACGGTTCCCTTTTCTCCACATCCTGGCCAACACTTGTTGTTTCTTGTGTTGTTGATTTTAGCCATTCTGACAGGTGTGAGGTGAGAGCTCATTGTAGTTTTGTTTTGCATTTCCCTGATGGTGAGTGATGATGAACATCTTTTCATGTGTCTGTTGGCCATCTGCATGTCTTCTTTGGAGAAATGTCTGTTCCTGTCTTCTGCCCATTTTTAAATTGAATTATTTGTTTTTTGGGTGTTGAGTTGTGTAAGTTCTTTATATATTTTGGATACTAATCCTTTATCAGATATGTCATTTGCAAATATCTTCTCCCATTCAGTAGGTTGCCTTTTAGTTTTGTTGATTGTTTCCTTTGCTGTGCAGAAGCTTTTTATATTGATGTAGTCTCAATGGTTTCTTTTTGCTTTTGTTTCCCTTGCCTCAGGAAACATATCTAGAAAAGAGTTGCTTCAGCCAATTCAAAGAAGTTACTGCCTGTGTTCTCTCCTAGGATTTTTACGGTTTCAGGTCTCACCTTTAGGTCTTTAAACCATTTTGAACTAATTTTTGTGTATGGTGTAAGAAGGTGGTCCAGTTTCTTTCTTTTGCATGTTTCTGTCCAGTTTTCCCAACACCATTCGTTGAAGAGGCTGTCTTTTCCCCATTGAATATTTTCCATGCTTTTTGGAAGATTAACTGACCGTATAGTTGTGGGTTTACTTCTGGAATATGTTTTAAAGAGACCTCATCCATTACTTTTATTGTGTTAACCTGGGCAGGTTTCTGCCGTATTCTAGGAAACTCACATGAACACATTTACATTTTAGAAGGACATCTGGATGTTGGGGGGGGGGGGTAGAAAGGATTGTTAAGAAGGAAAATATCACACTGGGTGATCATCTAAGACACTATTGCCATTGTCCTGGCACAAGATATGGTGACTTGGGCTGGGGAGGTGGTGGTGCAGTGAGGGGAGCTTGGGTTGAGGTCTAGTTTGAATTGGCTGATGACAAGATTTGCTGGTCTTGGATATGGGGTGTGAGATAAAGAGAGCAGCTGGAGGTAACTCCAAAGTTTTTAGTCTGAGTATCTGAGTTCAGGGTACATCTCAGCAAGTGAGGGAATGAACAAAGAATGAGCAAGTGGCCATGGATGTAGGTGGATGGAGTCCCTTTTCTAGGGTCTGGTCATTCCTGGATAAGTTGAATAATGAGGTTCTAGATCCCCAGCGAGGACCATCAAATCTTGAAGTATAGTGAAGCCTGCCCAGGCCTGAAAGTCATTCTCCATTGTGTCACCACGCTCCCCCTCAGTTAAATCTGCTCTTCCCTTGTCATCCAGGCTTCAGTAGAAACCACAAAATGAAGTCCTGGGTAGGGTGGGGAGTGAGTGCCCCATCACTTAAGTATGTGCACACATGGGATCAGTCGTGCCAGGGTTTTGGATTATGGTGACATGTAAAATTAAACCAAGCGCCACTGACGGATGAATGGATAAACAAAATGTGGTCTATACAGACAGTGGAATATTATTCAGCCTTGAAAAGATGGGAAATTCTGACACATGCTACAGCATGAGTGAAACTTGAAGAAATTACGTCAAATGAAATAAACCAATACAAAAGAACAAATACTGTCTGATGCCACTTCTAGCAGTATCTAGACAAATTCTTAGTGATAGAAGGTCGAATGGTAGTTACCAGGGGCTGGGGGAGGGGGAGTTATTGTTTAATGGGGACAGAGTTTCAGCTTGGGATGATGGAAAAGTTCTGGACATTCATGGTGGTGATGGTTGCAGAATGGTGTGAATGTACTTAATACCACTGACCTGTGCACTTAAAAATGGTAAAAAAAAAAAAGCCAAGCAAACTAACATCATAAAGTTGTCACCTTTTAATTTTGTCCACTGAAGGCATTAAAAATCAATCTTCAGTTTGTTATAGCCTTCCTGTCATCCAAAGAAAGAATATGTTTAAGCCTCAAGAAAGCAAGAAAGACATGTTCTCAAGGCACAGGGTAATTCTTCGAATGGGACAGCATTGGTTTCACAAAAAAAGCCAAACAGTAAAAATGTGTTGCTCTATTTCATTTACATTCCTCCTGGACAGTGGAATCAGGGTCTGTGAGACCCTGGAGTGGTTGGCTGACCCTTTGTTGGGGAGGCTGAAGAGGACTCGAGGATCATACAATAGAGTTGGATTCTACCTCTTTGAACGTATTTGCTCTGGGGGCTGTGTGTGTGGTGGGAAGGTGGGCTACAGTCAGGGTGACATGTGAGACAGTGTCATATGTACTTGCTGCTCATGACAATGAAAGTAGTGCTCCTGGCCATGCTCAGCACTGCGCTGCTTTGGATGCTGGATGGTATGGTCACGTTGGCTCTTGCCTCCTGGGTGGGATAAGCACCTGGACAGGGGCCGCTCTGCGGGGAGAATCTGTTCAGTGAGAATCTCCGTGTGACACTGTGTTTGTAAAGAGCCTTCCCAGGACTTGGCGAGTAGCGGGTTCTTAATAAATGGCAGTTATTTTTATCCAGGCCGTCTAGAAAAAGCACTGGCTTTGGAGTCTTCAGATTTTGGACCAAATCCCTGTTTACTAGGGCTTTGACCTTCAGCAAGTTACTTAATTTTCTGAGTTTCAGTTTCTTATCTATAAAGTGGAGTCAATGAAACCTTTCTCACAGGGTGGTTTGGAGCAGCAATTAAATACAATAGTAGTTAATAATGTGCGTAACGTGGGTAGTTGGGTGCCATGCACGTAGTAGGTGCTTGAAAAATATCCACCCTTCCTTCTTAATTTCCTTTCTTCCTGTCTTCCATTTTTTTTGGCAACCCCCCCTTCTTTCTGTTCTGCCTTTCTGCCTTCTACAGTTGGATAGCATGTCTAAGCTTCCTGATCCCGATCCCTTAAGAGTCTCCCACACCCGGTGAGGGGGAACCATCCAGACTGGCCAGGAGAGATTCAGCTCTGTCGAGGTGTCTGCCTTTCCTGTTCAGAATGGCTTCTCTGAGTGCTGTCTCAGTCTGTTCAGGCTGTTATCACAAAATACCACAGATTGGGTAGTTTATAAAGAACAGACATGTATTTCTTACAGTTCCGGAGGCTGGGAAACCCAAGGTCACGGTGCCAGCAGGTACGGTGAGGTGGTTATTGAGGGGCCACTTCCTGGTTCACGGATGGTGCCTCTTGCTGTGTCCTCACATGGTGGAAGGGACCAGGGGTTGCTCTGGGCCTCTCTTATAAGGCACTGATTCCATTCACGAGGGCTCCACCCTCCCTTATGACCTAAGCGCCTCCCAGAGGCCTGCCTCCCATATGATCCACTTTGGCTGTTAGGATTTCAACATTTGGATTTTGAGGAGACACAACATTCAGACTATAGCAAGTACCTTCTGCCCTGTAGAGGTTCCTGCTAGGAAGTTAAGTATGAGCATCAGGGAGGAGACACATGGCTACCCACACGAAGAAAACACAAACCTCTCTTCTCAAGGGGCTTGCAGCTTCCCCGGGTTCAAACACCTGCTCCCACTTGAAGCAACCCAAGACCCTTTCAACCGGCATTCTCGGGGAGGATATATTTTCTCTTCATCCCTAATTCCAACTCTAATTTTCTATGAACTTCTAAATATGACCAGTGGGGCGCCCAACAGAGGACAGCAGCACGTCTTCTCTTCCTGGAGCCTAGTACCAGCTGGGGAGTCTTGTAGGGCTCTTACCTCCTCTGAGCTACTCCTGGGCCTCTCTAAATGACTTTTCGTTGGCTCATGAAAAGGCTGAACTCAGTTCACGGGTCCAGAGGAGATGGTGAGTTAGGGGTTGGTGGAAACCAGAAAATGATTCCTGCCAGGGAGATAGTTTTGAGCTGGCGTTTGAAAGGCTGGCAGGCAGGCCGGGTGGGGAGGGTGGGAACAGAGCTCGGCTGGAATCCCCCTACATCCGGGTCCCTGGCCCTGGCCAGCTTTGGCATTCTGCCCGGTACCCAGCAGGCACCTCACAAACCCTAGTGAAGCAGAGCTCACCCTTCAAGGCCTGGCTCACAGTTCACCTCTTCTGAATCCTCCTGGGATTGTCCAGACAGAACAGTCACTCCTCCCTCTGGGCTCCCAGAACTCTGCTGTTGTGGCATTTGTCATACTGTATTGTAATTCTCCACGGGCTCCGGGCAGAGAAGTCCTTGAGGGCAGAGGCTGTGTCATTGCACCTCCTGCCAATCACAGGGACTTAGCACATGCCGAGTGACTGAGAAACACGGGTCAGCCTGTCTGGCACTGGTAGTGGTCAGGGGGGTCCTGAGGAATTGGGGGCTGGCTGCACACCAAGGGCCACTGAATCTTAGGCTCCAGGGCTAGGATCTGCTTGGCAATAACTCCAGTCCACATTTTCCAGAGATGGTTCTCGTAATACACAGGCAGCGTGCCCAAGCCAGGCTCTGACTAGTTCCTCAAACAAGTTAAATCTTTCCTTTTGGGACAATTCCATCAGCGGGCAGATGAGCATGCTTCCCTGACAACTGTGGCTTTCACGGTCCCGACTGTGGGGCCATTTCCCCACTTGGTTCCTCATGGCCCCTAGCAGCAGCCTATTATACTTGGCTGGGCTTCTGGCTGGTGAGGAGATGAGCTCCGTCTTCCCAGATCTTGGGGTGGAAGAGAATTACATCCACACCCCCACCCACAGCTGCCTGTGCATGGCTGTGATGGAAACTGGCTCCTCATCCAACAGATCTCAGTGGAGATTGGAAAATGCTCGTTGGAGGAGGCTGTTGTGTCATTGTTGGTACGTGGAGGGAAGCCAGGCTGCAAATGAGACCATAGTCTTCCTATCGCCCTTGCTTTCCACTCCCATGGAAGGACGATGCCAGCTTCAGAGAGCCTGGGCACTCTCTGCCTTGGGTGGCCAAGTTTCATCAGATGAGGCTCATGGAGGCAGACCCGAGGGTGGCCAGACAATGGAAGGTGGGAATACCTGTGGACAAGTCACAGTCCTAGGCTGTCCCTATCTGCAGGATGGTGCATGTTAACCCTTCAAGGCCCACTCAACATAGCTGGGCCGTGAGCATGATTTCTGGCACATGCGTTTGTAAATTAGCCTCCACCTGAGTCATGTCAACAGCCTCTACCCTGCACACATTCAACTGGAGCCTGAGATTTGAACCTTGGAGTCCTTTCTGCTGAATCCTTTGACAAGGGGACGTGCTAGGGTCTTCCTGTAATATGTAGGTTTGGAGGGAGTGCGAAGATGATTTAAATCTCTCAGTGAAAACTGAAGCACGTATTTATTTGGAAGGAGCATCGGATCAGGGGTCAGTTCCAACTAACATCTACCCAGTTCTGTGGAACTTGGGCCAGTCGGATCTCTTGTCTTTTGCTTGGTTTCTAAAATTCATTTAACGATGATTAATGTAGTGTTTAAAGAAGGGTCATGAATTATTTTACGTGCTTTACAAATATTAACTCATTTAATCTTTATAGTAGTCTATGATGTAGGCATAATTATTAAACTCATTTTATAGATGAGGAAAGTGAAGGACAGAAATGTTAAGTCATTGGTTCAAGGTCACATAGCTTATAAGTGGTGGAGTAAGGCTGAGCTTTCCTGGATCTCAGAATCATTATCTGTAAAATAGGTATAAAACTTGTTACCCTGCCCAGTCCAGCCCAGCATTTAGCTCCTTTGTGTTCCCACAGAGCTTCACTTGTACCTCTGTGATTATTGGAATGAAATACTCTTAAAATGTAAGCAGGATGAGGGCTTGGTTCACTAGCACAAACGGGTAGCACAGTCCCTAATGTGTGTAGCGGGCATTCAATAGATATTGGATGAATGAACTCATTGACCCCATTCCTCTCTGTTGTGTTGAAAGGGTCCCAGCTCTTCCCAAAACATGGTTTTCTGAAGGCGCGGATTGTGTCTTAATTTATCTCTGGGTCTTTAGACCCAAGGATGTTCCAGATAGATGCTCACTGAATGAAGGAAGCCACATTACTGCCCTTTGCCTTAGGTAGTTAGTCATCCCTAATCACGAAGGCATGAGGACACTTACATGCCATAAGCCAATGGACATTGACACCTGTGAGTTATGGAATAATCGTTTGTGGTGAAAAAAAAGATAAAGTGGAGGAAATGGGGTTCTTTCAATTGCTGTGTAACAAACTATACTCCAAACAAGGATTTATTATTTCTCCCCAAAGTTGGGCAGTTTTCTATTCCATGTGAAATAGCCAGGGATAATCAAGTAGCTGCACTTGGCTGGGTGCTTTCCAGGGCTGGGACATCCAAGACGGTTTCTCATCTGGACCTCTCTTCTCCATGTGGTTTACCATCATCTGTGGTCTAGCAGCTGGCTTCTAAGAAACTGGCGCTGAAGCTCCACACGCTCTTAAGGCCACGCTCAGGTGTCGCAGGACATCACTGCTACCATGCTGGTTGGGCAAAGTAAATCACAAGGCCAGACCAGATTCTAGGGTAGGAAAAATAGACTCCACCTCTTGCTCTGAGGAGCAGAATGTATGAGCAGAGATGGGAGAAACCGTCGGCAGCCATATTGGACACTCTACCACAGGGGTGGACCAGGACTGGTGAGAGGAACCTCGAATTATCTGCGTGCAAATGAATAGCTGTTGAGAGTTAGGCTGTGTTTTGCCTGCCAGAGAGTTACTGGTTTCCTACTCAGGTGATCCCTTAGGATGTTCAAACTTCCCACCTGTCCTGGGAGGTCTGAGATGACCAGGCTCTTGGAAAATACCAAGTTTTTTCTTCCGCCTTTTCAGGTGATGAAACAGAGGCATATAGAGACGTGATGTGTGAGCATCATGCCATACGTCAGGGCAGGAGGAGGGCTGCTATTGCCATGTGGTTAAGAGTGTGGATGTTGGGTTCAAATGTTGGTTTTGCCACCAAAATGACTGGATGATTCATATAATCTTGCCAGACCTCTACCCCTTTGTTTATTTAATGTGGATAATAATGCCTACTTTATAGGGCAGATAGTGGTGAAGAACGTGAGTTCTTGAGCCAGACTACCCAAGTTCGAATCCAGGTTCTTCGATTTATCACCCGTACTATCTTCGGATAAATCCTTAATTGTCCTCTGCCTCAGTTTCCTCTTCTGTAAAATGGGGATAATACTACTACTTATTATATAGAGTTGCTGTGAGGATCCAATGAGTTTAAACACATAGAAGCCTCTAGAACAATGCCTGGCACATGATTCACAATCAATGGATATTATCTATGATTATTAGAGTGTTCGTATGAAAACGACAATGAGATAATGCTTACAAAAGCCTCATATAGGCCGTGCCCACAGTAAGTGATAAGCTCTGATTGGTGGGCCATGAGCCCTGTAACCCATTCCCTCTCTTACCATGGCTCACACTTGGGGAAGTTTGGAGCAAACAATCCCAATTTCTCTCTAATTGTTGTGCAAGCAGCCAATGTCTTATTTCATCTGTTACAGTTTGCTGCTCACCCTGTTGCTGTTTCCTAGTGGGCAGGGAGACTCTGCCTCCTTCCCAGGAGAAGACTAGTCATGTCTCCTTGCCTCCCTGCGGGAAGCCCACTCCAGGGGAGTCCTTCCGCTGGACGACCACACCTTTCTCCTCTGTCCCAGCCTCACCTCTGACCTGGTGGATAAGTCCCAGATAAATTTGGGATTCAACCTCTGCTTCGACCATTACTGCTTTGTCATTATTGGATCTCAGTGTCCTTACCCGCATAGAGTAAGTAATAAAAGTACCTGCCTCGTAGATTTATTGGAAGAATTAAATGAGACAATAGATATAAGAAGGGCTTACCTTGTCTGCCACATAACAAGTGGTCAAGAGTCAGTAATGGATTATGGTTATCATTATTGCTATGTACATTCCAAGGCCCAGCTAAAATGCTCACTCCTCCAGGAAGCCTTCCTGAGCTTCTCCAGATGGAAGTTAGCATTTTCTCCCCCTGGGCTTTCTTCTCACCTTTTCTCTAGTTTTCTTGATATCATATTTCTCCTCTACTGTTGAATTAGAATAATCGAGAAATGAGTCTTCTCTTTCATGGTAATCTCAGAGATGAGGTTTTGTGTTGGAATCAGCCTGTAGGCTCCACTGGTCTGGGCACAGAGCAGGTGCATAAGCAGCATTCAGGGCAGATATCCGTTACATCAATTGAAACTATACTATATTTAAAAAAATATATATATATATATATATACACATATATAAACAGAGCACCTACTATGTGCTAGGCTGTGTTCTGGGGGCTATATGAACCCATTCCTTCCCTATCTTCCACCAAGGTAACAGCCCCTCTTTGGCCTCACACAACCCTTTGGGATGCCCTTTTGGTATTCCTTTATCTCTTTCAGGCTGCTCAGGCTGTTTCTTTCAGTTTGGACTCATCTGCAGTAACCCTCTGCAGGTGGGGGCAAGCTATGGTCTCTCCAGGCGAGGAGAGAGTGCTCAAGCACCTTACAGGTGTCTAGCTTTGGGCGCCGCCCCCCCCCCACTCTGCCTCATTTTCCTCCTCTGGAAAACGCTGCTCTCACTGCTTTGCCCTGTGTTGAGGGATTAAACAGGCTCATATGTGTCAAAGTGCCTGGCAGACCGTAGGCCCCTCCCAAATATAATTACTATCCGGCTATGGCCTGAGATTTACTGGACATGTCACAGGGGTACTAACAGGAGGTGCCCTGCCGGAGATTTAACCTGGGCTTTTGTTCTCTTCTTTCATGAGGTGGTTGCCAGGCACATCAGGGTGCAGGCAGGAGAAGAAAGGCACGGAGGCCAGCTTCCCCGAGAAGGGCAGGTGCACAGCAAGGAGCCCTCATGCTCTTGAGAGAAGGATACGAACAGGTGTTTACAATTCTGGATATTTAAAAGAGTTCCCCGCGGTGCTCTTGGGCCAGGGGAAAGGGCTTTGTTTGGGGTGGAGAGTAGAATCAGTCCTGCTTGGGGGTTCCTGCTGTGTTCTTGTGCCCTGGGAAATAACGAAGTATGAGAAAATGAATAAGAATCATACTTGAAGAGCCCTACATGGGGCCTCTGGCTGCTGGTCAGGGGCTTGGTTTCCGCCTTTGCGTGTATCCAAGAAATTGTGTGGGCGTGAGTTTCAACAGGGACACTGTGTGGTAGCAGGAATCCGTGGCCGAGAGAATCCCCGGCTGTTCTGAACTGAACAGACTCCAGTTCCTCTATGCCTGGTATGTGCAAAGCTCATTTTTGTTTTTACTTGGCCTGTCCCCAGGGCTATGGGACAGTTTCTTGGGAAGGGAGGAAGCCTCCAGAGGGAGATGCTGGACTTTTCATGTAGATGTGTGCTTGGGAGATTAATTGGAAAAATAAGTGGAATGTGACCATATTTGTGCTCTGAGTCTATGGAGCAGTTCATACCAGTTATATTAATTATCCCAGAAGGCATTGTGAAATGCTAAGAAGAGATTTGGTCTTAATTAACTTTTGTTTTTAGGATTACAAGATGAATAGGTCTTTTGAGGGCAGGGGATGGTCTGTTTCCTGGGCCTGGAGGCGATGGAGTCAAAGGTATGTTTGGGATCCAGTCAGAAGGCTGGTGAGTCTGGGTCTTCGCGTCTGTCAGAGAGAGTAGTCGGAGAAGATGGAAATGCAGGTTACTTCTGGACCATGGAAGGCCTCGGGTGCCTCCACTGAGGGGTCTGGAGTAGCTTGGGCACTTTGGAAGGAGCAGTTCCATCTGGCTATACCCATCAGGGGTTTGAGGGCTGATGCAGTCTCCAAGATGGCCACCCATCTAGGAGTCCTAGCGACCTCAGCCCTCAAGCCCTCAAACTCCTTATCCACAGTCCCTGCTCAAAAAACAGCCAACGCGGCAGCTCCGGGTGGCCAGGATTGCGACACCAATGTGTTTGTTCCCCGTGTTTGTGAAATACCTCAGAGGCACTGTTCCAGTCCCACCTGACTAGTTTTCTGATTGCCACATGGCCCTGGCTCTATCTGCCAATACTCAACCAGGGCTGACTAGTCAGAGATTTTGAGATGTTTATGGGTTCAGAACTCAAGAGACCTCATTTCTGTTTGTCTGAGTGAGGAGATCTTACCTTCCATAAGCTTCTGAATATCACTTGTTGGGCTGGGAGGCAGCTCTGTGACCCTGGAGTGAGTAGGGTGACCTTGGGCCAGTCACTTGACCTCTCCAAGCTTTTGTCCCTTTAAATGCATAATGAAGATAATTATTCCTATCTTGCAAGACTGTGACCCACAAGTATACCACCAGATGGAAGGTCAGGTACCAGGTCACTTACTAGGCTTCCTTTCCTTAAAGGTCACTGAAAGCAAAGTTGGCCTCAAATTTCTGAGTCATTAAAATTCAGTCTTGCATTTAATTCTTGCAAATGAATTGCTGTCAATCTTTGACTGAGAGCAGGGAGAAGAGGCCTAGCTAATATATAACATAATAGGAACTCAGAAGCCTCTGGAAATTGGCTCAAAAATATGGTCAGTGGTCTGAAACCATAAAAATCCTAGAAGAGAGCACAGGTAGTAATTTTCTCTGACATCGACTATAGCAACTCTTTTCTAGCTAGGTCTCCGGAGGCAAGGGAAACAAAAGCAAAAAGAAACTATTGGGACTACATCAATATAAAAAGCTTCTGCACAGCAAAGGAAACAATCAACAAAACTAAAAGGCAACCTACTGAATGGGAGAAGATATTTGCAAATGACATATCTGATAAAGGATTAGTATCCAAAATATATAAAGAACCTATACAACTCAACACCCAAAAAACAAATAATCCAATTTAAAAATGGGCAGAAGACAGGAACAGACATTTCTCCAAAGAAGACATGCAGATGGCCAACAGACACATGAAAAGATGTTCATCATCACTCACCATCAGGGAAATGCAAAACAAAACTACAATGAGCTCTCACCTCACACCTTTAGTCAGAATGGTTAAAATCAACAGCACAAGAAACAACAGGTGTTGGGCAGGATGTGGAGAAAAAGGAACCGTCTTGCACTGTTGGTGGGAATGCAAACTGGTGCAGCCGCTCTGGAAATCAGTATGGAGGTTTTTTCAAAAAGTTAAAAATAGAACCCCCTAGAATCCGGCTATTGCACTACTGGTTATTTAGCCAAGGAATACAAAAACACTAATTCAAAAGGATATATGCACCCTTATGTATATAGCAGCATTATTTACAATAACCAAATTATGGAAGCAGCCCAAGTGTCCATTGACTGATGAATGGATAAGGAAAATGTGGCAGGCAAATATGTATATATAATGCTAAGTGAAATAAGTCAGTCAGACCAAGACAAATACTGTATAATTTCACTCATATATGAAATTAAAGAAACAAAACAAACTAACAAAGAAAAAAAAAGAGACAAACCAAAAAACAGACTCTTAACTATAGAGAACAAACAGATGGTTACCAGAGGGGAGGTGGGTGAAGGGGGTGGAGGAAATAGGTGATGGGGATTAAGAGTATACTTATGGGGCACCTGGGTGGCAGAGTTGGTTAAGCGGCTGCCTTCGGCTCAGGTCATGATCCTGGAGTCCCAGGATGGAGCCCCGCATCGCGTGGGACTTCCTTCTCAGCCAGGAGCCTGCTTCTCCCTTTCCCTCTGCCCCTCCCCTTGCTCATGCGCACTCTTGTGCTCTCTCTCTCAAATAAATAACGTCTTAAAAAAAAAGAGTACACTTACCATGATGAACACTGAGTAATGTATAGAATTGCTGAACCACGATATCGTACATCTGAAACTAATATAACACTCTGTTAACTATACGGGAATTAAAATTTAAAAATAAAAAGGAATATGGTCAGTGGTATTCAGCCCAAGGAAGCGAGCTGTAGGAGATGTGCGACCTTATGCATCATTTCCTTCATCGCCCTCCTTCTACCAAGGGGATAAAAACTGAATTTGCGGAGGGGTAGGGCTCACAGTTATTGGGCTTCTATTATGTGCGAAGCATGAAGAGAGTCAGAGAATAGTTATGCGTGTGCTTTCTCGTCATTTCTTCAACCCAAAGAAATAGGCAGCATTATTGTTAAATAACAATTGCTCATTTAGTCAAAATTTATTGAGTGATTAATATGTACCAGGCATTGCTTTGGGAATTAGAACATGGGAGAAAACAGGCCCAGCGTGGTGATATGCCTTGCTCAAGGTCACCCAGCTGGTCCACAGCGGAGCGGATAAGATCCCTCCTTTACTGAGGCTTTATTTCAGAGCTGTTTTCAATCTGAGATGCTGCACAGGCAGTCACACAAATGTGCACACATATGTACATACACACGTGCACACGCTTGCATGCATTCTCACACACAAGCACACACACCACACAAATGCATACATTCTCACACATTCACCTGTGCTCACACACAAACACACATGCACAAATATACCCACAGGTGTGCACACACACACCATTCTAGCACACACACCGGATACATATATACTTGTACATACATTCACATGCACCATTCCATTCATTGGGAAAATTTTTTCAAACTGCTGGAATCTGAATATTTCAGATCAGAAATACTACAGACATAATCTCAAAGGTTTCATTCTGTTTGCTTCCCTCCCTTCCCCCTCCCTCCCCTCCCCCCCCTCCTCCTCCCCTTTTTCTCCGCTCCCTCCCCATTCTGTGACCTGGCCTCTCTTCCTGATTTTTCCTAGCAGTGCCTTCTTAGGGAACCATTAGGACTCCCAGGCTCGGATTGCAGTACTCAGCTAGAAAGCAAAGACTCTAAGGCCATCAAAGGCTGACTCTGCCAAACTGGGCTTTCCCCACGCAGCTGCACTAATCTCCCGAAGTCCCCTTCCCGCCCCATCCTCTGCCTCTCTGCCATGAGGTGTGGCATACTTAGTTCAAGTGCAAACCTTGCGGGCCTGGGTGTCCTCAGCCCCAGCACCCACCTCCCTTGCTCTCTCAGGCATGAGCCAAGTGCCTGTGAAGATCTCTTCCAAGTGTTTCATCACGCCTCGGGGTGGGGATGCATCGAGTTTTGTTTCAACACTGTGCTTCCACCTGGCATTTCATTTGTTAACTAATAAGTGAAGGAACTCCTCCTGGTGCTGGCAGCTCTGGTCTGTTGAGTGTTGGTGGGGGCACAGTGGGTCCCACCCCTCGTCCTTTGTGATCACCTGGGAGGTAGGCTGGGGTGCTGGGTTTTAGCTCAGCTCACCGGTGTAAGCAATTCAAGCTCTTCAGAATATTTCATCATCCAGGCAGCTCAAGGTGGGGGTTGTAGAATCTGAGAAACTTTGGCAACTCCCGAGTCTCAGTCCCCGAAGAGTGCCAAGAGTCACCTTCCGTTTCAGGGCGCTCTTTCTGCATATATAGCTAAAACACCTTTGCCTTCACCATTAAAGGATCTCAAAAGTGTGCTTACAAACTCCAAGTACTCATTGCAACCTTTGGACTCCAGGGGCTAGCATTTACCCTCTCCATGGCCGTTTGGCCACATTGCCCAACTGGGTGAACTTGCTGGAGGCAGGGTGTTGAGTGCAAGCACTCATAAACAATTCCAAGGCACGGGAGGCAGGATAGTCTGCAGACAGCCCAGGACTGGTTTTGGCAACATGCACTTTGTCTGGGGCAAGCTCACTGTATCTCTCTCTCCACCAGAGGAGATAAAATGGGCAATGCAAATAGGAGATCCAGTGGGGATGGCGCTGTGGAAGTGAACACCACCCAGTGAGAAAGGGAACTGAGCACCCAGGTGCTCATGGGCGTGGGGCCAAATTTGGGGATTATTTCCTGATAAAGACATAGAGTTCCGGAGGTGGGGTTCTTTTGGGCACTTAGCTGATAGTCTTTTACGGTGATTGCTTATGATCAGGTCTTATGTTGCAACTAGATCATAAACTTAGTGCCCAGGGATCAGAGCTTCAGTTTCTTTTCTCTCTCCTGTCCTGCCAAACTCAGACCCTTATGTGTAGCGAGTGTTTGATCAGTGCAGGAAAGGAAAGGAGGCTAGGCTGCATTTATATGATGCTATGTCATGTTCAAAACCCTTTACGGTGAGTCATCCCCTTCTGGTGGCTGAGCTCACTTTCAGGCATGTGAACCCCTCACCTCCCTTCTCTGGTGCCCATTTTTGTGTATAGCAGCGTCAGGACTCGGTGAGCTGTCTTGTAACAGGGGAGGCAAGATTTACACAGACAGAGCGGAGCGTAATCACGAGCTGCGGTGGATTTACTGAAGCATCACGATGTTCAGACAACGTGTCCTACCGCAGACATTAAGAGGAGTCTCCTCTTGTGTCTTGATTACAGATACCAAGGAGGCCTTCTCGAAGTCAGTGGGACTAAGGGGGGCTGTGGGCAAGAAAACAGGAGATGGTCCAGGCCAGAGGAACCGCACACGCTAACGAACGTATAACGTGGGGCTTGCACATCCTTTCTCTTGTTTCCTCACTCATTCACCCCAAAACTACTTCACGAGCCCTGCTCTGTGCCAGGCACTGTTTCAGCCTTGGAGAGCAGAGCAGTGAACAAGTCTGGTGTGGAGCTGATCATGAACAAATATTACAAGCAAGAAAACATCAGCTGGAAAAGACCAGAGCATCATGGGAGGGTGGGACAGGCAGGGGACGGGAGGAGGGTCGGTGAGGGCTGAACCCTAAAGGATAAGGGCAGGAGGTCAGCCTGGGGGACAGGGGAGGGTGGGAGGAATGGCAAGAACTATTTCAAGCATGAAGTTCCAGGAACAGAAAGAGCCAGGCGCTGGTGAGACACTTGAGTAAGTCCTGTGTGGCCAGAGTATAGGAAGTCAAGGTAGGGAGGGGGGCCGAGGGGGTAGTGAGTGAAGGAGACAGGGGCGGGGAGGCGAGGAGCAGGCCAGGAAGGGGTCATGCAGAACCTTCTGGGCCCTAGGAGGGATTTTGGACTTCATCTGAAGCAGTCTAAGCAAAGAGATGCTGCTGACTTGCTTGAGGGTGCAGGAAGCATAACGATGGGGCAGCTTGGCAGCTGATTTAGGAGGGGAACGTGCTACCCCACCAGAAGGTTTTCCGGAAGGCCGTTTCCAGCTTGGCCCTCCGTGATTGCACCCTGTGCTGCGCTGGATGCTTGGGGTGGTAGAACCTGCTCCCTACAGCAGGGGGCTGGGGGGCCTATTGTACCTTCTTCCTCCATTGCCCTCGTCAGTGGTCCATGCCCCGCAGTTCTCCTGTGTCCCCGTTACCCCATCACTTTACCCCAAAGAGCCTGTGGCCCCCCCTTCCCTCTGACTAAACTCCCCTTCCATCCTCAAAAAGTCCTTATTTGGCATTAAACGCTAAGGTGCCTCTGAGCCTGCTTTTCCTGCTCCTAGCTGGGCAGCCCGTGTCTTCAGTGGAGGGAGGGTGCACAGAGTCACCTAGGGAGGGCGGCCGTGACGGTTTACGAAGCTGCTACTGGGAAAGGGCCTTGCCCTGGCCTGGCTCCTGGTTGGTTCTGTAAACACTGCCTGTTGGTATAGTCATGGCAGACCAGGCCCTTCCCTGTCACCGCCACGCCACATCAACGTCATTTCCATCCTTTCTCCCAAATGCCTCACCTCCCCAGCCCTAGTGCACTCCTCCACCCCGCCCCAGAACACCAATATCTGTCTCGCTCGCGCTGTTCCCTCAGCCTGCGATGCCCTTCCTTCTCTAAGTACCCTGAGGCCTAGCTCATGTCTTGTTCCCTCTGGAGAACCTTCTGGGCATGCTCCTGCCAGTCCTACTCGAAGGCAGACTTAATTATTCTGTTGAGTCTCTGCAGCCCTTGGGGGCATTGCTTTATTACAGCATACATTTGTAGGTATTTCTGTGGTTGTTTGTGGGGCGGGGGTGTCTGTCTCCCCTCCCAGGTGTGTATCCTTGGGCGGAGACATGTGTCATTCACCTGCTGTTCTGAGTACTGGGCACAGAGCCCAGTGCTCAGAGCTAGCTAGCTGGGTGAATTAATGAACCGGCCTGGTGCGCTTACCTGCTTGAAGGCCAGGACTGTGTCTAACTGAGCTTTGGTCCCCCACTGCCTGGCACCCAGCAGTTCACCCATCCTCCTTGCCCACCATGGAAGGGTAGGTTGGGCAGGCGTGGGTAGATGGGTGAAGCAGGGAAAGGTACGGAGGGCCAAGAGGAAGGACAATTCAGATGATGGGCTCAGGGACCAAGAGATGGTTCCAGACTTCTTTGAGGAGGACCTGGGGCTGGGGAGCTGGAGTACCAAGGGAGGCTCAGCCTCTTTTCCCTGGCCTGGACCCTTTCCTAGCCCCGTGGGAGGGTGGACACCCCACCCAGGCCAAAGGGGAGTATTAACATGTCAGAATGACTCGCAGGATATTTCACGGTCTTATCTGTTAATAATAAAAATGAAATTATATTAAAAATACAACCATGTGTGGGTTGCAGAACGAGTTAATGATTCTTCATGTAGTTAGATGCGTACCCCTTTAATTGAGGCAGGTAATGACCATGGTAATAACACCTTGGATCTGTTTATGGGTTCTTTCCTCCGAGAAGCTCAAAGCACTTTCCCTTCCTACCTCATCTCTCTCCCCAACTTCCCAGGAAAGTGTGTCTTATTATCCCCATTGCTTAAGTGTCTGTGTACTGTGACTCACTCTATGGCCCTGAAGCTCATCTCCTTGTCCTCTGGCCTGGGCAGGGCCCACGTGCCTCTCTCCTCCCTGGCTCTGGGCCTGGAGCACCCCATTTCTTGGACGACCCAGAAGGCTGGGCTCACTGTGCAGGGCCAAGGGGGAGCTGAGGCACCAAAGGAAGCAGAGAGATGGGGACAGGGGAAGAGGGAGGGAAGAGAGGAGGGAGGGTTGGCAGAGAAAAATGGGAGATTCAGAGAAGGCGGAGTGCTAGACTCCCAGCATCATAAGGGCAAGGACCGTGTCCTGTTTATCTTTCTTTCTTCTGGATCAGGTGTAGAGCTTGGCACCTTGTGTGATAGATGGCCAAACCTATGGTATTATTCAACACCTAGCTCAAACGTCACCTCTTCCAAGAAGCTTTCCTTGGTTCCCACCCCCGCCCCCCAGTGTCCCCACCACACCCCCACTGGGCTCTCCTAGCCCTTGGAACCTCTGTTTATCCTTCTCAGGCAGCTTTGTGTGTCAGTTAACTTTTATGTATCAGCCACCACCATTCAGGTATGGGCTCCTAGACCGGGTGTGAGCCTGACTCGTCCCCTATCCCTGGGGTCTGTTAGCGCAGGGCTCTCACACAGTAGGACTACACGTCAAGGGTGCAGGCAAGTGTGGGCTTTGCAGTCAGAAAGACCCCGATTCAAAGCCTGGTTCTGCCTCTTATCAACTGTGTGTCTTGGGAAGCCCCTCGGTGTCTTGTAGCTTTCCCTGCCTCACAGAAAGTGGAGTTGAGAAAGCCTGCTCTGGCGGGCTGTGGCAGAGTTGGCCACGGTGACGCTGCTTTGGCACCTAGTAGGTGCTCATTATCCATTTCCTATGAGTAATTTTAAACTGATAAGAACAGATACTACACTTGATCTTAGCCAAAAGGCTGAGAAGCGATTCCTATGAGTAATTTTAGATGTGGTGGTTCCCTGCCCTGGCTCCGCATCAGAACCGCCCTTCTCAGGAATAGACCTGCTTGGAAGCCCCCTGGGAAATTCTTAGCCTGTGGGTCTGGGTGGGGCCCAGGCCTCCGCCTTTTAGAAAAAGCTTCTTTGGTTCTTCTGATGTCGAGGGTCTCAAGGTTTGTCAAATGGAACATAAGATAAGAATGTAAGATAGTACAAAAGTCAGTGACTTCTCTGGTGTCCCGGGCCCAGTGAAGGGACAGGAAAATCTCGGAGGGAAGATGGGACCACGGGTGCATTGCCTGAGGGGGCAGATGGAATGCAGAGGAGAAGTTCAACCTGATTTTGCTTCACACGAGCTCTGTGACCCCAGTAAGCTGGTCATCTTCTCTGAACTTTATCTTGCTGCTTTCTTTGGGGTGGAGTCCGAAGGGCTGATTTCTTCAGCTAGTCTTCTCCCTGTTTTTCCATGTGAGGACCAGATCTGGTGGGGAGAAGAACCCTACAGACTCCATGACCATCAGGCAATGGGGTCACGAGGTGTTGCGTGGTCTTTGCTACAATTTGCCAAGTTTATGGATTAGAGGTGGAAATAAAAGTACGTAACCATTTATAGCTCCAGCCAGCCTCTGGGAGACCCCTAAGGGACCTTTGTGCAAACAGTGGTGCCAGCTGAACCTTCTTTGTGAATAGGAGCCTAGTACTTTCTAGCCTATGGAGGTCATGACCTTGTAGAGGACAAGGGTCAGCACTGTAGAAGGAGCCCAGGCTCTCAGCCCTTGACACATGAGCCGACCATGAGAAATCCTATCTCTAAGGCTTATGATCCTGAAAAAGAATTTGATGTAGTGGCAAAAGATATTTGTCCCAGGGATGACAGGTGAAGGGGCCAACAATGGAAGTCCGGAAAGACCTACCTCCACAGTTCAAGGTGGGAGTCATAGGGCACTGGGGATGCTGAGTCCAGGTGCAGGGCTCATGGGAGACTGTAGGATCACGTAACGAAGTGGCTGCAGAAAGCGGGCAATGGGGATTGAACAGAGCGCCAGGCATTTTCTTCTGTGCTGTTTGCTTCCGTTTTCACACAGCCCTGAGAGGCGTTACTGCATTGATATTCAACACTCACGATAACCAACTCTGTGGTACAGATGGGAACACAGAGGCTCAGAAGGGGAGGGTCCCCAAGGTCTCAAGCACCTCGCTGGTGTCAGAATTTGAATCCCCATCTGTCCACCTCTGATATCTGTGTGTTCGCTTTCCTCCACTACACGTTACTACTCGGATGGCTGCCCCAAAGCGTTTGGGTTTATTTAAGTACTCTCTGGAATGGTTCCTGGATGTTTCCCTGGGTAAGGCAGACACCCTCCCTTTCCTGGGAACAGGCCACTCTCAGTTTTGGGAAGATGGGGAGGTGTTTGGCGAAAACCTCAAGGTGCTGGCTTCCTGTCATTACAGATGGGAGGTGGGGCTGGTCCTCAGGATCCTGAGTGGGGACTGAAAGTGTCTCTCTGCAGGCAGGACCTGGGGGATGGCCCTGGGCTGCGATGGTCGGTGCTACTGAGCAGGAGAATGGACAGGTCTGAAGTCTCAAAAGGCATAGATTTCCAGACTAGGTATCACCCCAGAGACCCAAAGGGCAGAGGTGCACAAAGGTGACCTTGATTTGGGTGCAGAAAACAAGAAAGTCTGCTTCTTTTCTGTGAAAGGTGAATGAATCACTTTTCCAAGGAGCCAACCCATCCTTTGTCCACTGCACACCTCACACGGGCTCGGAGTGGAGTCTTGACCGGTGGAGGGAGCCGGGAAGGTGTGCGGTGGTCAGCACTGTCATGCCCAGCTTCCTCCTTCTTCCCTTTCTCCCCCGAGAGCAAGGAGGTCGGAGGATGAGACTGGGAACGGTCCCCTCGCAGTGGCTGAAACTCGTGAGGGCAAGGACCGTGTCCTGTTTATCTTTCTTTCTTCTGGATCAGGTGTAGAGCTTGGCACATTGTGTGATAGATGGCCATACCTATGGTATCATTCAACACGTAACTCAAATGTCACCTCTTCCAAGAAGCTTTCCTTGGTTCCCCGCCATCCCCCCCTCCATGTCGCGGCTGGGTACTGAGGCTGGCGGGGAGTTGGGGGGTGGGGAGTGTGTGGGGGAGAGGGGGAAAGCTATGCTGAAGGTCCAAAAGTGGGGGGAGGGTGTAAAAACCACAGAGGCCATGGCACAACGGAGGGGCAGAGAAAAGTCTTCTGTTCCCCAATCCCGTCTTCCCTGCCTGCTGTCAACAGGCTGCAAAGTCAGAAACCCCACTTTGAATCCTAGCTTCCCCCCTTCACTCCCTCCTCTGCTGCCCTATGCCCAGCCCTCAGATCTCACAAATTACACAGCAACCTCAAGCAAGTTGTTCTGACTCTCTGGAGTCTTAGCTTTCTTATCTGTGTAATGGGGATAACATTACCTGTAGAGCTGAGAAAATTCAAGCAGATTAAGCAGAAGAAGTGGCCTGGGTGTAAATGATAGTGTGGGCTTCAGTCCTGACCCGCTGGGCAACCCTTACTCTCTCCAAATCTCACGCTGCTCATCCGTAACATACGTTTCTGCCAGGAGTCGTTGTAAGGATCCAATAGGACAATGCTCCTGGCACATGAAAGTGCCCAGAAAAAGTGCTCATTGCCTTCTCCTTCCATGCTCGCTCTTTCATAATTTTGCCAAGGAGAGAGATTTGGATCTGAAGATGCCCAACTATTCCAGGGACTGATCTTTTCTGGGTCCCTTATTCATAAAGTGAGAGAAATAGCACAGATCTCATTGAGCTGTTGTAAGGCCGAGGTGATGAAAGAACCATTCTAGAACAGAGCCCTCTACACAGAAAATAGCCCATAAAGGTCAGCTTCGTGGCCGCCTCGAGATAATTCTTCCGGCTAGTGATGGAGCCCTGGCTGGTGCCTTGGCCTCAGTGGTCAGGCAGGGCTGAGCTGACTCACCCAAGAGTGACAGGTCTAGGCAGTGACAGCCCAGCCTGGTGGGGTGGGAGCAGCTGGGCTCCTTAGGGAGCCCCCAGGAATAATTCGGCTATTATTTTGCAACAGAGATTGCCTTTGGCCTTGACCAGTTCTAGAGATGGTGGGAAAGAGGGATGTCCATGACCATTGGATACTCCTACATTTTCTCATGGCTAAGGAAGCAGATGAAGGCAGTGGCAGGGCAGGCTGTGGCCTTTTACTGGATACTGACCTGGTAGGAGGCCATACAACTGGATGGCAGCTGGAGGGGCACCCTTCCATAGTATGGGGCCGTGAGCACTGGACAGGGCCTCAAAACCTGTTCTTGACCAAGTTAGACAAGATAAGATGTGTTTCTTTCTCAGGAACTTGGAGGAGGTAGGCTGGATGGTTTTTAGGCTTGGAGCCCATGTTTTTAGACTCTAAGTCCAGTGCTCTTCCCATGACATTGTGTATGTCCAGAGTCATAGGCCCTCACCCTGGGAGCTCAGCCATGATTTGTGGCAGATGGGTAACTGGATGTTCAGGGAGCACAGAAGAACAGAGGTTCAGAGAAAGTTTGTGGAGGAGGTGACATTTGAGCCAGGCTTTGTAGGGGGAGGTGCGGGAGAAAGCACTTGTCTCCACTTCCTCATCTCTGACTCATTTCTCCAGCTCCACCCATTGCAATCTGGCTTCTCCCACAACATGGAACTGCTCTCACCGAGGTCATCAGTGACCTTCTTGTGGCAAATCCAATGGATGTCTCATTACCCTTCTTTTAACTAATGAGGGGGGGGTCACATTTGACACAGCTCACTTCTCCTTTGACTTGCGGTTCTCCTCCTACCTCCCCCACTGTCACTTCCCAGTTTCTCTTGTGATCTCATCTTCCCTTGCAACCTATCTACCTACCATCCATCCAATCCATCCATCTATCCATCCATCCATCCATCCATCCATCATCCATCCAATCCACCCATCCATCCATCCACCCACCCATCCACCTAATCCATCGATCCATCCATCCTTCCATCTATCTACCCATCCATTTATTATCTATCTATCTATCTATCTATCTATCTATCTATCTATCTATCATCATCTGTCATCTATCTATCTATGTAATTAAGGAGAGTATAATGAAGGCACTCTTTACAAAAATATGAAAGGATTAGGAGAATGTACCAGGAAACGGTGCAGCGCTCTAGCATGAATAATATCAGGGAGACATTACCCAATCTAGGCCTGATGGGAAGGCCAAGTGGTTATCAGAACCCAGAGATTATGGTTACAAGAGGGGCTTTACACAGAGGGGCACAGCCAAACAGGGTCATCAATACCCCTGACTCTGCTCCTGCCCTCTGATGCAGTTCACAAAGGCCAACTTCCCATGCTCCTTACACTCTGATGTCACTCTTCCAATGCTCCTTACACTCTGATGTCAGCCTGCTGTATGTGCCTCTTTCCCCTTTCTCTGTGGTCTTACCCTGAGGGCTCCTCGGCTCCAATGGCTAATGCCCCTAAATTGCTGTCTCATGCCAAGACTTCTGTCCTGACCACCTGGTCACCCAACTGTCTACTTACTGGACATCTCTAAATGTCCTTCTGGCATCACAGACTCAGCATGACCACAGAGGACCTCATGGCCTTCTCCCAAACTGTATCTTCCCGTATTTTCTTCCTGCATGGATGGCATCTCCACTCACCTCGTCATCCAAGTCAGGGCTTGGGATTCATTCCTGACTCTTGCCCTTCCTTTCCCTTCGACACCCCTCACCCAGTCCTGCCAAATCCACACCCAGATGTTTGACACATACAGTCCCTCTCCATCCACCCCCCACTGCTCCCTTTGCTTGGACCCTTCTCATCTCTCCCTGGATTATGACAGCTTCCGAATTAACCAGCTACTAGCTGCCTCTTAAGGTCCACTCTCTCTCCCTTCTTAGCTAAAGAATGCCCACTTTGGTTATGTCCATGGCCAATGATCTAAAAGACAACATTTGCCAGCCTCTCTTGCAGCTAGGAATGACTATGTGCCTAAGTTCTGGCCAAGAAGAGGTAAGTGGAAGTGTCATGTGGAAGGTGCTAGAAAGTTTCCTTAAAAGGGAGAGGGTGCATTCCTCTTCCTCTTGGCTCTATATTGCTGCCTGAAACATGGTTCTGATGGGTGGAGCTCTAACGGCTACATTGGGCCATTTGGAGAATGGCCTTCCACAGCTGGAAGAATGCCCTTCACAAAGTGTACCAGCCATAAGCCACTATTTCTGGACATCTTCAATGCAAGGGTAAATTAAATATCTAACTTGATTCAGCTACTGTTATTTTTGTTTGTTTGTTTTTCTGTTATTTGCAATGGAATGTAATTCTCACGGATGCATCTGAATCCCAGGAGGTAGTTGCAGATATTTCTGTGCCCCACACGCCTCCCTTAGACCACCTGATTTTAGCACGGCAGCGAGGACAGTTCCATGTGTGCCGTGACTGTCCTATTTCAAACATGCAAGGCTTGTTCAAAACCACAGTCAGGGGAAGGCCAGTTAGCCTCTGTGCCTGGAAGAGCAACGGGTGGAGAGAGAGTTAATGCCTCCTGAGGCAACCTTCAAGCAATGGGGACTGAAAGTTGGTGACGATGGGGAGGTCATTAATGATTTCTCAGAGGGTCTCCAGCAGGACCGAGTTCTGCTGTTCCCAGAGGTGACCAGCTCAGTGACACCCCTTCTAGTCTTACCCCCATCCCCAACTCACTCTCCTCACTCTGTCACTGCTGCTTCCTGGGGTCACCTCACCCATAAACCACCCCCACTCACTTTCTTATCTCAGGCTCCGATGCTGGAGGAACTGACAGAGTTTGCTCTAAAATGTAGCTCTGTTTATGCCCTTCCTCTCCCACAAAGCCCACCTCTTAGAGCCCATTAACTCCTGGATGATGGTGCGATTCGATTCCTTGTCCTGTCCCACAAAGCCCCACTGGCTCTGGTCCCTTCCTCCCCCAAAGCCCTGTTCCTTGCTTCTTGGCCCCTATGTGCCCTTTGCTCCAGCCATGCCAGGCTGCATTTCACGCTCTGGTGCCTTCTCACAGACTGGAACATTCCTAACCTTACCCTATTGCAAAGGCTCAGGTGCCCTTCACCACTGTGCTCTCGTGTCCTGTCTTCTGGAAAGCCCTCCCTGACCTCCCATGTTCAGCTAGAGCTGCTCCACATCCAGGGTCTCACTCTTGCTTTATACCATTCTTGAATTGGCTAATTAGCTGCCCCCTCTCCCTCTTTGACTTTGTGCTTGTTTCTAGAGCAGAGACTACATACATCCTATGTAGTTTTGTATCCTGGGCCTAATGCTGAGCTGGAACAGAGACAAAATGTGGCCATGTGAGCAGGGACAAGACCAGGAGAAGCAAGGGCCAGCGAGGGGCGTGTACGTGGTGCATTCCTGGTGCTCCACAAGCCCGAGGCCTGTCACCCCAGCATCCCACTTTTCCAAGATCTGATCTCTTGTCCTTTCAGCCTCAGGGCCTACAACCTCCCCCTTCTGTTCAGAGCCTTAGCCACACCCAGTGTTTGCCCAACACCATGGGCTCTTAAGCCCGCTGACCCTACTCATGATCTTCCCTTTACTTGCATTACTCCAACTCCCCCCCACACACCATGAATTTCTCCCTAGCCTTCAAGGCCCTCATCAAGTATACCTGCATCCATAAACCCTTTCCTGCCAGGAACTGTGCTTTGTACATTGTAGGTTCTTAAGGAAGCTGGTTGTTGTTGTGTTGGGTGTGTTGGGTGGAATGGGGAGCATGTATATACATATTTAAGAAATAGTGACATAGGGCTGAATATATTCTAGGTACTACTCCATGTGCTCTACACGTACGAACTAATTTAATACATATAATGCTATAAGGAAGGTCTTGCTCTTATCCCCTACAGAGAGGCTATTTAACTTTTCTGCAATTGCACAGCTAGAAAGGGCTAGAGAAAAGATTTGAACCCAAGCAGTTTGGGGAGGACAAACTTTCTTTTGCAGGCACGTGGAGCCGTGGAAGGACTCTCAGTGTAGACGCACTGAGGGTGGGTCTGGAAAGGACCGGACTAGACATATGTGAGCAGCCCTGGCCTGGGCTGTGCAGGCTTAAAGTGGCTATAGGACAAGGGGTACAGGGGCTGTTCCTCAGGTCCCCAGGGCAATGGCGGTGTCTCTCAGGTCCTGGGAAGCATGTGGGGTGGGCCCTTTAAATGGACATTCTCTGAACTGGAAGGAGAAAAATCAAACACTTGATACTTCAATCAAATTCACTTTCTGGGAGCTCTGAGGTCAACTTGGGTGACCAGGACATCTTGTGGACACCTCACAGGTGTCTGGAAATAACTTTAGAGGCCTGGCCTTCACTGATCAGGACCAGGGAGGAGAGTGACTGGTAAGAAATCTGCTCCTGACTCCCATCAGCCTATCATCTGCTCTGCAGGTGAGAGGGTTCTTAAAATAGCAAAAATGGTATTTATAAATGGATGTGGGGATCACGGGAAGATCCCTGGGCCAATTGTCAGAAGCTTTGATGTAATTTGCTGGGTGATTTTGGTGGCAAGCTACGTTCCCTCTATAGGGCTCAGTTTCCCCATTTGTGAAATACAAAGTTTTGGGCCGGAAGCCCATGAAGAGCTCTTCCAGACTGATTGTTAATGATTCTAGCTGCATATGGGTTACCTTGGGAAGCAGGAAGGAGGGAAATTGAGGTCTGTTATTGGCCTGAATTGTGTCTCCCCTCCACCCCCGCCCAGTCCAGATGTTGAAGTCTTAACTTCAGAATATGACTGTATTTGGAGATAGAGCCTTTAAAGAGGTCATTAAGGTGAAATGAGGTCATTGGGATGGGTCCTAATTCAACCTGACTAGTGTCCTTATAGGAAGAGGAGTCTAGGACACAGACACACACAGAAGGAAAACCATGGAGACACCAGGAGAAGCCAAAGAGGGAGGCCTCAGAGGAAATCTACCTGCCAACACTTGGATTTTGGACTTCTAGCCTCTAGAATCCTGAGAAAATAAATTTCTGTGGCTTAAGCCACCCAGTCTGTAGTCCTTTGCTGTGACAGTCCTGGCAAGTTGACAGAGGGTGATGCCATTCGTGGACGCAATGACCATGTCCCCCAGCTGTGGTATCTGGGTCCCTCTGGGGTCAGGTGAGCCCCAACATTAAAGGAGTACAGGCAGGACAAGGGGAGGGGTTCAGAGTAGGTCTCCCTGGACAGCATGCACTGAGCCTGCCGTGTTGTCAGGGCTAGATGGGTAAGCCCTAGTCCTGCCCTCAAGGAGTTTCTAGTCCCATGAAGGAGACAAATATACGGTGTGGTGCTTGTCCAATGGGAGCCCTGCAATGATGAAACATACCTGTCATGCAGATGCAGGAAGCCCAGGATGACTTCACAGAGAGATGCCTTGAAGGGTCAGTCATGGACCTCGCCAATCAGGAAATGGAGGGAAGAGCATCTTAGGCAGAGAGGTCAGAATGTACAAAGGCGCAGAGGCACACATGATTTCACAAAGAGGCATGATGCCTGCGAGCCGGGCTGGATCGGATCAGACAGACCAAACCGTGGAGGCCGGACTTCCTCCTGATTGGGCTGGGGAGCCTGTGAGGGGTTAGGTGGAGGGGACACAACTTATAAGCATGGGGGTCTGGATCCAGACCCAGCTGGGTCTCAGTGGTGCCACCTACTAGGTGGTCGACCTCGTGCAGGTTACTCATCCTCTTGGAACCTCTGTTCTCACCTGCAAAATGATGATAATAGCACAAGCCTTATAGGTTTGCCATGAAGATTAAATAGGTGAACACCTACCCCATGCTTTCAACAGTGCCTGGCATGTTGATGGCTCTTAATACACTCTGGCTCTCAGCTCAGCCCTGGTTTTCACACCTGCTCCACCACGTTGGGGCTGAAATGATGATTTCATCAACCCTTTCCATTTGGTGAAGTAGGGAGTGAGGTCAGTATAGGAAATCAGTCGTCACAAACTGGAACTGGGAACTGAGAGGTGCACAGGCTTCTGGAAATGCAAGGAGAACTTGCTAGGATGCATTTCTGTAGGGTTCTAGGGAGTCCTGGGCCTCAGCGGGGCACCCTCTGAGGCCTCGTAGGTTTGTGACGCACATGGGGGAAGGAACTGAAAAGGGGACCTGAAAGATGTGTTTTCTCAGAAACAGGCAAAGGGGGCAGCAGAGTTGGGGTGGGGGTGGGGGGCAGAGTCGCTGCCCATAGAAGTTATCTGGCCTGCAGGTGCCAAAATGGCAGCCATTGGATTAGCCTTGGCTTGAAGACCTCCTTTGTTTAACTTTATGGTGTTTGAGGAGATTAAAAGCTGCAAATAGTTACTTTCTTTTTTTTTTTATAATTAAAGATTCTTTACAAAAAATCCAGATGTCCAGCTTCTGATGAAAATCAGAATATCTGGGAACAGTGAGTTGGCATTCCCATCTGGCAACTGTCCGCAGGGACTGAACGGTAGGTGCTCCTACATTAGCTTCCCTTAGCTCATTTCTATTTTGTCGCTGCTCTATTCCAGTAGGCATTTGCTCATAGGATCTCCAAGTCTAGGCTAGTAGTCTCATTTTACAGAGGAGGAAACTGAGACCCAGAGTGGGGATAGGACCCATCCAATTTACACAGGTGAGTGATCAAGTTCAGATGGGACCCCAGGTCGCCACACACTCAGCCACTTTCCACACTCTGGTTTTCCTCCTTTTGCCTCCGTGCCCTGGTGGGAAGGACTGGGGAGCAAGGGGACATCGTCTACTTTTAGCTTTAATCAGTAATTATTTTCATAATAATAGTAGCCATCTATTAAAAGCCTACAAAATATCAGGGGCTTCATACACATTTAATCCTCATAACAAACCTAGAAAATAAATATTATTATCCCAGCTTTTCAGATTAGGAAATTGAGGCTCAGAAAGCTACAAAAAGCTTGCCTAGGGTCACCAGGCCACTGTGTGGTGGAGCTGGGACTTGAATAGGCTCTAGCTGATGGTAAAGCTCCACACCTTTGTTGAAGGCCTGTTCTTGGGCACTAGGTTAGGCTCTGGAAGATGCAAATCTTGGAAAGTTCTGGAAGCCACAGTCTGAATGGTGTACCAATGGGTAATTTGGACAGCTGAGGGCATGTCACAGCCGGTTTCAAGTTGCTGAGTGTCCCATGAGCTTCATTAGACAAGGGTGACCTTATCCCCCCTCCCTGGGTCTGCCCACCTCTTTCCTCTCGGACACTCCTCATCCTGGGGAAGGGGTTCCTGGAAAGGAGTGAGGGGACCTGGCCAGGGCTTCTGTTTGTGAATACAGAAGTCCTGTTCATCTTCAAGAGCCCCCACCCCCAACATCCCCATGCTGGGTTAGCGGTCCCAGCTGAGGGCTCGCTAGCACTGTGAGCTGACCTTGAACATGGTAGGCATCTCTTGGTGTGAAGGTTTCCTTTAGTTTGTCCATCTTCCTCTTTAGATTGTCTGCTCCTCCTGGCCAACAGCCCTATCCCATTTATGTCTATATCCCCACCACATAGCATGGTATATGACTCACAATGGGCACAACTATGTGTCTCTGGAATGAATGAACAAATGAAAGTACAATGAGGGAACTATTTCTTCTTTCCAGGCTTAGTCTCTGGGATTTGAATCTTGGCTCTATACTTACTGAGTGACTTGGTCAAATTATCTAACCTCTCTGGGCCTCAGTTTCTACATCTGTAGAATGGAGATGATAATCACGCTAATCTCATCATTCATTATTAGAATTAATTAATTAATTAATTTTTATAACATTTTTTCTCATTATATAACATTTTTTAATTTAAATTCAATTAATTAACATATAATGTATTCTTGGTTTCAGATGTACAGGCCTGTGCTTCATCAGTCTTATATAATACCCAGTGCTCATTATATCATATGCCCTCCTTAATGCCCATCACCCAGTTACCCCATTCCCCCCACCCCCACCCCCTCCAACAACCCTCACTTTGTTTCCTATGATTAAAAGTCTCTTATTGTTTGTCTCCCTCTCTGGTTTCATCTTGTTTTATTTTTTCCTCTCTTCCCCTATGATCCTGTGTTTTGTTTCTTAAATTCCACAAATCAGTGAGATCATATGATAATTGTCTTTATCTGATTGACTCCTTTCGCTTAGCATATTAGCCTCTAGTTCCATCAACGTCATTGCAAATGGCAAGATTTCATTTTTTTGATGGCTGCATAATATTCCATTGTGTATATATACATATATATATATATCACATCTTCTTGGTTCTCTCTGCTTGGTTCCCTCTGCCCCTGCCTCGTCATCTTGCTGACTCCTGCTCATTCGTGAGGGCTCAGCATCGATGTCATTTCTCTAAACCTTCCCCTCTGCATCCTGGGACTCCTCGAGTGAGCTGGCCCACACCTGCCACCTGCCATCTGTATTGCAATTACCAGCTGAGGCCTGAGTGCTCTCCAGATGGTAAGCTCTGAGCACGCGGGGCCATGACCATCTTACTAATGATTGTCTACTCGGTGTCTGGCCAAAGGCATAGAGGCTGCTTGGTAATACCTGTTGAATGAGTCAGAAAGATGAATTAATCAATGTCATCATCAATTTCAGAAGCCACTCTCTGATTACTGGTTCTGAAGTCCTGATGATACTTTCAAGTTGAATGTTGAAATGACTTACTCATCACAGGAGTTTACTCATTTAGTTGCCCCAAAAATAAAATGAAATTACACCAATGGCTTTGTGTCCCTTTGCTTTTATAGCGTAGGTGTTAATGGCATGGACTTTGGGGCCAAACTGCCTGGATTTGAATTCCAGCCCTGCCCCTCAGAAGCTGTGTGATGTCCTGCAAATTACTCAATTTTTCTGTACTTCAGTTTCCTCATCTGTCATATGGGGATAGGAATAATACTTACCTAACGTGGTTGTTGTGAGGATTAAATTAGTCTACATTTGTAAAGACACAGCCCCTAACACACAGATGTGCTATATAAAATTTGTTAGATAATGCAAATAAAGATAAATCTCATACACAATATGGAGGTCTCTTTGATGTTCACCTCCTTTCAGAGTAAATCTTTGGCATGGTCCCAGCACAAGGCAAATTCATGACAGAGGTAAAGTTCATTTTCAGCGTCTGACAATCCTCTGTTCCTACCCCTTTCCCACCCTCTGTGGTATTTCATCTCACTTATAACTCCCAGAAGTCTCATCCTTTCCACCTTTTCCATCTAGCAACTGCTTTCAGATCTGTTAAAAAGGCCAATTCATACTCTAGTGTAAATGACTTCTAGGGTTGAATGGATCTCCTCTCCAAAATATTGTCTTAACATAAAGTGTCCTAATTCCAGGAATCCAGGAGGGTAGAAAACCCATGTTATGCACACTATACACATCTAAGGGCAGTGGACTTTGGCCAACCTTATTTATAACATCTCCCAGAATAAGGAATCAAGAGTGGGAAGGTTAGAGCCATGGAGCTTAACATGGAGAATCTTGGAGACTCATTGGGAAGAAAGAGAAAAATGTACTACTGGTCACTTAATAACAACAGATGAGTTTAAAATAGAAAATCAGCGTTCTGTCTAGTCCACACTGTCACTCCAAGGCTGCTGAGCGCTCAGACGTCACGTGACCCAACCTCAGAGGAGAGGGGCGGTTTCAAGGTCAGAGTGGCCACAGTCAATGATTTAGACAGCAGAGCTCAGCATGGGACCCATGGCAGGAGGCCGCCTGGAGCCTGTAAATGATGCCATTGTTTGAAGTTGCATGCAATCAAAAAAAAAAAAATCAGGAAAAAGAAAGAAAGAAAACCAAACCACTAAAGTTTTTGGGACAACATCCCTTGCCAAACTTTTTTTTTTTTTTTTTAAAGAAAAACACCAACCTGAAGCCAGTGAAGCAAAGAGGAAAGTATCATCTGGGCCTGCTCTGAGGGCAGATGGCAGCCTCTTGAGTTTTCGACGTGAGTTGATCATTGCATAAACAAGGTGGCCTCTGGGCAGGGGTGGTCTGCTCCGCAGGAGCTAGCTCCTCAGTGAGCACTGGGGCCTCCAATGGCCATGTTCTTTCAGCTGGAAGTGCTTTGTCTCGTAGTCCGTTCGATTTAGGCATTGCTGGGTAACTCGCAATGTGTGGTTGGTTACACTGGTTTTATTCCCTGTGATGATCTGCTGGGGTGGAACAAATTATTAGACCCATTTTAGGGAAAGGGTGACTACTGAGTTTCAGAAAGGTGACCTTCCTTGCTCTAGGTTAGGGGGTGAGGAGGTGGCAGAGGCAAGCGCGGGACACAGGCCTCTCTTTTGCCATTTGGCCAGGCGCACGTAGACAGGAAGGGAAGAGGAAGGCGTGCCTGGCCTTGGGGATGGCCAGGGGCCTTAATAATAACGTCACCTGGAGTTTGTTGAGTGTGTTGATGATCACAAGCATAGGCTCTGGAACAAAAGAGGGTGAACTCAAATCCCAGATCCACGTCCTACTAGCTGTGCAACCTTGGGCAAGTTGTTAAACATTTCTGAGCCTCTGCTTCCTCATCTGTAAGCTGGAGTTAGCAGCAGGGCCTGCCTTATGAAGGTCGTGGTGGGGAGTAAATGAGCTACAGCATGTAAAATGTGTCCTGGTGCCGCATGAGTGGCAGCTCTTATCACAACATCCTTTGAATAAACTCTTTCATTTTGAGTTTCATATTGATGATGAGAGGGAGTTATTTGTTTTTATTTCCATTTTGCGGATAATGAAGTAAGGCACGGAAAGGTTAAGCTATTTGTAAAGTAAAGAAGCAGAGCTGGGTGTTGATTTCAATGCTGAAGCCATGTTGCTCCTGGCTGGCCATGTGGGCTCCCTGGGCAAGTTCTTGGACTTTCCTGCCATGGTTGACCCCAGCTGTCTTGATAGGAGCTGCACCAGGACCAACACAGAGCGGAGTCATGACCAGAGCACCAGCATCCCCAAACTTCCCTTTCTGCCCTGTTTCCCTATATTAGTTAGTAGAAGCCTCCAACTTTCCCTCCCAAGTGTTTGATGTTCTTCAGCACTTGCCTTGTTTTCTGACTCCAGTGGATATAAACTCTTTCCCAATGCCTAGTAAATGTTAACCATCCCCCCCGCCCCCCGCCTCACCCCAGCAGTCAGGAGGCAATGGCAGTGGGCCAGGTGAGAGCTGACAATACCTTGAACCAGAGTGGAGGTGCTGATGATGGAGATGAATGGATTTGAGATCTCTTTACAGTGAAATAGACTTGTTCCAGGCCCTGTGATAGGCACTGGAGACACAAAGATGAATAAGATATGGAAACCCATCTTTAAGGGGCTTATAGTCTAAAGAGAGGGAGGCATACATGTAACACACACACAGGTGCACCTGACTGTGGTGGAATGACTGGTCACAATGCCTTGGTTCATGCTATAGTCACACTCTTTGTGATGTGAGTTCCTAGCTTCTCCTATTAGGAAGCTGAAGCTATTTGCCTACCCTTTGGGCCTAGGCTGCTCTTGTGACATGCTTTATCAAATACAATGTGGTAGAAGTAGTGGTGTGCCAATTTTGAGCCTAGGCCTCAACTGACCTTGTGTGCTTCCACCATCTTTAAGGATTTTGCAGAGTTTCTAAGAAAACAAATCCAGGGTAGCCTCCTTGATGACAAGAGACTCATGGCCCAGTCATCTCTATCACCTTTACTGAGAGCAGGCCAGCTACCAGGTATGCAATGAGCATCTTAAACTGGCTAACACCCAGGCATCTGGACAGTTGAACACAATGCATGAATGAGCTCTGGCAAGATCAGCTGAGCCTGGCCCAGATGAGTAGATTGGTTTAGCCAACTCATAGACTCATGAGCAATGATAAATGCTTATTGCTCAACGCATGGATTAGCAAGTTTTGGCTTGTGGACCAGTAAGCTACCAGTTTTTGTAAATAAAGTTTTATTAGAATACAGTTGTGCCCATTTATTCATGTATTGTTTAGAGTTTCTTGGAGCTATAAAGGCAGAGCTGAGAAGTGGAGACAGAGACCATATAATCTGCAAGGCCCAAAATATTTGTTATCTGGGCCTTTAAGAAAATGTTTTCTGACCACTGGTTTGAAGCCATTGAGTTTGGGAGTGGTTTGTTACACAGTGATAGCTAACTGATGCATAGGTGCTGGGACAGAGAGGCTGGTGGGAGCCCAAAGGAAGGATTGGTTAGCTGCCCTTGACTATGACATGGAGTGGTCAGGAGAGGTTCCGTAGAGGAAGTGATGTTAAATGTGTCTTGAGCCAAGTGTAACTTATAGGGAAATGATGAGGAAATCAAGAGCCAGAGTGATTATGACCAGGCCAAAGTCACATGACAGGTCTCCTGGTTCCTGTTTGGAGAATTTTCTCTTATTCAAGTAGGTAGTTCAACTTTTGGGTAAAAGAAAGGGCCATGGGGCCAGCCAGAATTGGGTTTGGATTCTAGTTCTACTTTCTGAGATGTGTGGATCTTGGGCAACCTAATTTTTCTCTACTTAAGTTTCCTCATTCATAAAATAGGGAAAATGATCCCAATCTCAGAGAGTTGACATGAAATTAATTAGATGATGGACTCAGGTTCTGGTAGAGCAGAATTTTTATGGTCATAAAGAAAGCTGTAGAAATAAAGATAGCTTAGAAGTACTTGCCCAGGGCTTTCCTTTTTAACCAGGGTGAGAGATTTCAACTGAAGGCAATTTGCTCCACAGTTGGAATTTCTGGTGGAATGTATAGTCTGGAACCACCCATGGACCCTCTACCATGCAGGGCCACTTGCTTCCCTGCTGGAATCATCTTGCCTTGGGGAATCCTACCACCGATATCTTCCTGGGGCGCCTGCTCTGGGCTGCTTGCTCTGTTACTCACCCCACACATGGTGGTCTAGGGGATTTGGTCACTTTGCACTTATCTCTAAGTTCCTGTTTCTCTGGGCCCAGGTTGGGCCAATTCACATGCCTATTTAGAGGATGAGGGCAAGCGAAGGGTGTTGAGCCAGATTCTAGAAAGTGTTCCTCTGCGCACCCACGCTATGCCAGTCCCTGTGCTGGGCGGCTCCGGGAATCAGGATGAAGCCAGACATGGTTTCTCTGTCTTCCCAGAACTCAGAGGTGAGAGGTAGACCAGAGGGCAGATGTTCTCAACACAAGGTGGTGAATGTTGAGTCAGAGGGAAGCTTGGGGCTCCAAGTGGGTGCCATGGAGCTTGGGGCTTGGAAAATGATATTCAGGGTGAGTCCAGTGTAAGGAGGATCTTCCTGGATAAAATCTGAGGGGGAAAGCCATCCTAGGCAAAGAAAATACCATGAGGCAAAGATAGAACAGCCTGTGGAAGGCATGGCAGGAGCCTGGTGCTGCCCAGTGTCGAGTCTGAGTGAAAGAGAATCAGGCGAGGCTAGCAGAGTAAGCAGGAGCTCACACCCTGTCGTCATCAAAAGGATGGAAGCCCAAAGGGGCCTGGAAGACTGGTGATGGGCAAATACGCAGCGTAAGGGTTCAGAAGGACCCTGCTGATGGGCTGCCATAAGGGGTGATAGTTTCTGTTTTCTTGGTCTCCAGGAAGGGCAGGGAGTAAGGAAGTTTCCAGCATCAACATGTTCCCCTTCAGCTCTGAAGCCCATTACAGTTTCACCATCGGGTTACACTCTATTTCTTACCAAACCTAGCAGGAGATTTTATCATGTTGCTTCATAACGTATGGTGGGACATGGAGGGTGCTGATAAACCGTGCCGGGTGTGGGAGTAGGGGTCAGGGGAGAGGAAGAGGAGGTGGAGACATCCCATCTTGTGCCACGTGGTTCCAAAAGGTGACAGTCAGGGTCTGGGGACAAGGCCTGTCTTCGGGGCTCAAAAGAGACATTCTGTAAGCATTTGGAAATCCTTTCTGCTCTTCCAGATGAATGAAGAAGTGAATCCAAACCTAGAAGTGGAAATTAAAAAAAAAAGTCCCAATCATCACTTTGGGAGCTAAGATGTCCAAGTGTCACAAAAGAGAATTTCTCAATGAGGAACTGGCCAGCAAGGGAGAAAAATACCCTTTAAAAATACTTCCTGCTAGAAGTCAAATGGTAGGCAAACAAGAGTTGCACCATCAAGGCAAGTGTTCTTTCTGGGTTCATTTTCTGAATTTGGAGTCGGTTGGTTTCCACACATCCAGCATTCTGCCCCTATTGCCAACACCCCTCCAAAGTGTAGGCACAGAAGTGAAACTTCCAGCTGATGAGCTTGTGCAGACCCAGTGGGCATTGGCGGGGTCCTCCAAGGTCAACGTGCAGTGGGGGGGAAGGAGGGAGGCCGGCGCCCCCCCCAGGTGAGCCTGGAGTCAGGGTGACCCAGGACATCAGGAGGCCCATGTTCCATCCCTCAGCCCTCCCACAGGCTTGTCTCAGATCCGCCAGAGCAATTCCATTTCACACCTAGTGATTTTGGATTGGAGACAGGTGATGTTCAGAGCCAGGCTCATAATCTTCCACCCCCACGGAGACTGCAGAGAAAGTTCCCTTTGGCCACTATTCGCGAACCTCTCCACCTGGCAGGCTCTGTGCTAGGCTCAGACATGAGAACATGGTGTTGGGAGGCAGGGACATTTGCATTAAGCTCTGCCCCTCGCTACTTGAGTTATCGTGGGAAAAGCTATTAACCTTTTGGAGCCTCCGTTTTCGTATCTGAAAACTAGGGACACCCACACTCACTTCATGGGGAGTAATGGAAATGATACCATGAATAAAGACTTCAGGCATGCGCAGTGTGAGGTAGGAGCTCAGTAGGAGCGGTCTCTCATGCTATCCCCATCATCACACTCCCATGCTAAGTTTGTATTAACACATGCCAATAAGAAGGAGACACAGCTCCTGCCCTCAGGTTGCTCACAGTCTGGGGAGAGGTAGTCCAGAGCAAGATTACTCATGGGGTGTTCTGAGAACATAGTGAAAAGAGGTTATGAACTCCTGCTCAGATGTGTGTAAATGTGTGGGTCCGTTGGTGGAGGTGTGGAGGTGTCTAGTGTGTGAGAATGAATATGGGCGTGTGTGTAAATGCAAGTGTGAGAGTTGTGTGTGTGAAGGTGTGGCGGTGTTGAGTGTGATTGTGTGAGTGTGAGCATGCGTGTGTGTGAACATTTGTGTGTATCTGTGGGGTGTGCGTGTCATATGTGTGAGTGAGGTTGAGTGTATGTGGTGTATGCATGTGTGTGTGCGAGTATGTAAGTGCACGTGTGAGAGTTGTGTATGTGTTGTGTGCGTGTGAGAGTTGCATGGAAGTGCGTGCCTGTGTGTGTGTGTGTGAAGGCTTTTCGGTGCCTTTGGTGCTTGGGCTGAGCACTGAGGACCGAGCAGTTTGCAGAGGACGCTGGGAGTTGGGCTGGGGACGCCTGGCCACAGTCAGCAAATAGGGACCGAGGGTCTTGTCTGTGCCCTGCTCTCTGCCCAGTGCTGGTTCTTCTCCACGTTCCCAGGAGACATTCTTGCCCGGCTCTGCGCCCTGTGGGCTGCCCTGCCCACTGCGTCCCCTGCTCCCTTGGCCGGTCTTCTGGTGGCACTCGGTGTGGAGGGTCCTGGCAGGAGACCAGCGGGCCGAAAGAGAGGCTGTACTCCTCCACGATGTCTTCCCATCCCCCTTTCCGTGTTTCCACCCCCTGCCCCTCAGGGGGTGCGATGGCCGGGAGCCTGGGCTGCCAGCCCCCATCAGTAAGTGGTCCCTAAGAGAAACGCTTTTCATTTGCACCATCTGGGGTCAATTCCGTAAATCCGTCCAGGTGGATACACCTCCTGTTCTTGTTATCATCGATATTCGGGGAGGCCCGAGCTTCCTTTTCTTGGGATGAGCTCCCAGTCCCCTCCTCGGTTCTATCTTTTGGTCCTAAATAAAGCAGCGGGTCAGCAAACTAGAGACTCGGGGGTTTGCTTCAACTCTGAAGATTCTAGGTTTGGCTTTCAGTTCTCCTGCCTGCTCCGGGGCAGGGCTCAGCTTAGTGGTTCCAGGGTGCTCTTGCACTTGGGGGAGGGGAAGGGGGAAGATGAGCATCTGCACCCAGCTGTGCCCTGCTGAGCCCCTCTCCCCCCCGGGGCAGCCGGCAGCAGCCCTGGCAGTTTCCTCCTTCAGAATATGGCTCTGCCTCCCCCACTGCTCCCCTCCCTACCTGGCGCAGCTTGCTGCCTTCTGCCTTCTCCGCCCCTCTGCCCGGGGTGCCCGAGGAGCCCAAGAGGCCATTCTCTTGTGCAACCAATACGCATAGAGCACCTACTGTGTGCCTGGCCCTGTTCTCATCAACAAGGCTCCAGCAGGGAAGGCTCATACTCTAGGCGAAAAAGACAAGAAATGAAGTGATGCCTCATCCTGATTGGTGGGGTGGGGGGTGCTTGTTTAGATGAGCAATCGAACAGGATGAGGAGGTGAAAAGGGAAGGGGTGGTATTTTACAAAGGGTGGTCGTGGACGGTGTCGCCGAGAAGGTGACACTGGAGCAGAGACTGGAAGGAGGTGACGACGGGGTCCCTGCGGATGTACGGGGGAGGGTGCGCTGGGCAGAGGGGACAGCAAGGGCAAAGGCCCTGAGGCAGGAGCGTGTGGGTGGGTCCCAGGAAAGTAGGCTGGGGAGGCAGCTGAGCTGGTCTTGTACGACACTGAGAGCCTCGGGGGTAGCTTTGGATTTTGTCTGAGTGAAATGGGAAGCCTTTGGAGGAATGGAGGGGTGACCAAGATTTAAGGATCCCTCTGGCTGTTGAAAGGGACCACGGTGATGACAGTCAAGCCCAGCCCACTGCCGCCGCCACCACCACATCAGAAACACAGGACGGCTTAGAGAATTTGCCCAAGGACCACGTGGGGTGTTCTTGCTGTAGTCCTCATAATCAACAGCATCGGTGTGACCCCACCAGCTGTGCCAGCCAATGGAAGTCAAGCTTTTGTCTGAGGTTCAGTTTCCTCGTCCCTAAAATGGGGATCACACTATCTATCTGTGAGGGCTGTCACGAGCGTTTATATTGCTCACGTACATCATCCTCATGGAAAGTGAATGAGGGGACTATCATCCCCATTTCAGAGATGCGGAAACAGAGACTCAGGTACTTACCCGAGGCCATGACCTGCCCACCTGATTCAAAACATTCAGGCCTATGGGAAAGGAACAGCCTCGAATCTGGGGCCTAATGTAGATATGCCTCAGGTCTACACTGCATGCTCCCCTCGGGCCGAGGTGACCGCATAACCTTATTCTCCTCATCTAGGGAGATTCCAGACTCCTCCACTCTCCAACCAATGAAAGCCTGGGCTCCTGCTCTCCTTGACCACCACACTTCGTAATTCTTTCTTGTTGGCTTCTGACAGCCGGAGGGGAGATCCACCTTCCTTGTGCTCCGTTCCCGGCGTGGGCATCAGGGGGTATGAGTTACCTCTGTAATGATAGTTCCAATTTGCTCCACATTTCCTGGGTATCAAGCGCTATGCAAAGGCTTTTATATACGCTCTCTCATTTACAACCCCAGGACAACCCTACGGGCTTACTATTCTCATCCGTACATTACGGACGAAGAAATGGAGGTTGAGAAAGGTTAAGTAATTTTCCCGAGATCACGTCCTTATGGCGGAACCAGAGCTTGAATCCAACCCTTCATCGCTTCAAAATCGGTGCCCTTTCTACTGATCTCCTCTGTTTATTATTCTATGGAATAGCCTGGCTTGGTCAGACAAGGGTTAGTTAGTTAATCAGTTAATTTGTGAGTTTGTTCAATTGCATGAATAAAGTTGGCTGACTCTGTCACGGGGAGGAGAGTGGGATAGAGCAGGGAGAGACGACTGATGGAAATGAGCTGGGGCTGGGAGGCACCGGGGCTCCGGCACTTGTTAGCGATGTGGTCCCAGGCAAAACGGACCCTGCAGACACAATGACGGCTATGAAATTTGAGGTGAGGAGATTATCCTGGGTTATCCCGATGGGCCCAATCTGACCGTAGGAGTTCCTAAAAGTGAAAAACCTTTCCTGGCTGCAGTTGGAGGGAGCGTTGTCGAGAGAGAGGAAGGATCAGAGAGATGCAAGGTGAGAAGGGGCTCAACCCGCATGGTTGGCTTTGGAAACAGGCAAGGGCCATGAGCCAAGGATTGGGAAGGCCGAGCAGCTGGAAAAGTCAAGGAAATGGATTCTCCCTAGAGCCTCCAGGGAGGATTGAGGCTCTGCTGACACCTTGAATCTAGCCCCATGAGACCCAGGTCAGACTTTTGATCTTCAAAACTGTGAGATAATAAATTTGTGTCCTGTAGGCTACTGAGTTTGTGGTAGTATCTAAGGGCCACAGAGAAAACAAATATGGCACCTCACGTCAGGCCTTGGAGCCTCTGTTCTCTCCTTGGCAAAATGCAGACCACAGCCCCTGCACCCTTACATGGTTGTAAGAATGAGGTGAGACGGAGTGTGGAAGTTATCCAACGCAGAGCCGCGCACACAGTAGGTGCACGGGGCCTGCTAGCTAAACTGGAATTGGAACGATGAAACCGGGCGGTGATTGGCATGTGTCCATCAGGGTGTGGACAGCAAGCCCTGGAGGTGTCCAGAGGAGCGGGGACGGCTCAGTGGACAGGCTGGTCAGAGGAGGTCCCTCAGGGGGGGCGAGACTGAGACATGAGTAGTAGGGACGTCATAGGAGAATTATTCTGTGGCTTGTAAGAACGTAAAGTCTGTCAAATCTGAGTGTTGGAGTTAGGGGCTCCTGCACGTGGGGTGGGTGGCACCCTGAGGCAGGGGTTGGAGTCAGGCGTCACTGACTTTGGGTCCTCACTGAGCTACTTACTAGCTTGTCATTACCTTCTCTGAAAGTCTTTTTTTTTTTTTTCAAGATTTTATTTATTTATTTGAGAGAGAGAGAGAGAACATGAGAGAGAGAGAGAGAGAGAACGCACAAGCAGCGGGAGGGGCAGAGGGAGAAACAGACTCTCTGCTGAGCAGGGAGCTGATGTGGGGCTCCATCCCAGGACCCCGAGATCATGACCTGAGCCAAAGGCAGATGCTTAACTGACTGAGCCACCCAGGTGGCCCTTGGAAGTCTTTAAAAATAAGGATAGCAACACCTACCATAGGACTTTGACAGGAGGATGAAATCAGGTGAGATGTTGACTGTAAATGTTCTTCAAGGACAACACTGCAGAGTGCATGAGGGAATCACGGTTAGTCTTTTCCATTGCTCATGGGACGAAAATCAACAGTGCTTCATGTGGCAGAGGGCCCAACGGAACACTGTTTGATTTGGGACCATTTTCCCCTGCTTTCTGGGAATGGGAATGTGTGCCCACTTCCTGCCATGCTCATGCCTCTCTCTAGAGACCCACTTCCTCCCTCGGGGCCCACGCAGCCAGGAAAGGTGACCCATCTTTGTCTGCATCTCATGGAAGGAAGGTTGCTCCTTACCTTCATCTCCCACTTGCCATGTGACTTGAGGAAAATGACGGTTTGTTTCTGGGCCTTATTTCTTTGTCAGCAAAATAAAGATGTTGCTCTGGACCCTTTTTTAACTCTAAGAGTCTGTGAGGCTGTGTGTTTCCAAGAAAATACAAAACTAAATGAGAAGCAAAAGGATTGACATCACTACCATAGGACTAGAATAATCAGGGCTACACTTTACTTGCTAGAAGCCAGACACTGTTCACCTAATTGTTCATTTGATCCTCACAAGAATTCTGAAAGGTCAGTGCTGTTCTTATTCCCAGGCACAGAGAGGTGAGGTTGCTTGCTTTGGATCGCACAGCGTGTGTGGGGTGTGCGTGGGCTTTACCCTCAGCGGTCGCCCTCCACAGGCCGTGCTAGTAACCAAGAGCCTTGGACCACTTCAATTCTCTCCTCCATTGTTTGGGGGTCCTCATGGATCACTACCAAGACCTGGTCATGTCTTCCTTACACCCCATGTTTTCTTGGCTGGTTTTTCCTAGTATAGTTAGGTTTATATTTTACTGTTCCCCAGAAATTTAGGAGCCAAGCAGGAAGAATGTTCTGAGATATTTAGCAACTGTGTCTTCATGCTGTTGGATAATATATGAGCCTTACATTCTAAATAATTGATATTTATTGAGCACTTACTATATGCAGGATCCATTCCAAGAATTGTATATATTTTAGTGCTTTTAGTTCTCACATCCACCCTGTCTAATGAGGTAGGTCCTCTTATCATCCACATTTTCCAGATGAGGAAATGAAAGCACAGAGCATGGGTAGAGTAGCGTGCTTATGTCACACAGAGAGTGAGGGGCATTGCTGGGATCCAGACCCAGGCTGTCTGGCCGCAGACACCAGGCTCTTACCCACTTCACTTTATTGTCTTTCTCAAGATTACCTCCTCTGGAAAGGAATTCTGTAGCCTATTTTTAGAAATTCTATAATAATAAGATTACATAAAAATGAAACAAGCTGCTTTACTTTTGGGTTCCTCACAGTCTTGAATAACCAAATGATGATCAGGATCTTTAAAGGCAGGAACAGAGCAGGTACACTTGTTAAACTCTTTTAATCACGGGGACTCTTAACTTCTGGTGGATTAGCTCAAGGCACATATTTTTGTGAAAATCAACTAGAGGCATTGCAGATGGTTTTTTTGGGGAGGAGTCAGGTTCCAGATTCTCACTAGCCCTCCCCCATTCAAGTTCTCCCCAGAGATTCCATCCTCACTCTACCAGTGCCTTTGCTGACCCCATAATGCACCTGACATGTGTTCAGGTAAAAACAAACTTATGTATTGAGTCTCTGAAAATTAAAGTACACTCTCAATGTACCATGTTGGTAATTTGCCAATTAAAAAATCTTTTTTTTTTTTTTTTTAAGTAAGTGATTTCAGGTAAAGTAAATCATTACTCCTGAGTTATACTCTTGGTAAATCTGATTTTTTATGAAACAGGTTTGAAAGCGAGGAACATTTGGCTTTTCCTGTGGATGGGAGGAAAACGTTGAATGGGGAGAGAATGACAGAAGAGGGTGTGAAAGCCATAGGAGTTGAAGCTGTGGTTTTCCCCAAAAGTTGCACAAGATAATAATACGACTTCTGTTTTTCATCTACTCTGGATGGCAACTGGGGGATCCATCAGCTTGCTTGAGAGGACAGAGCTGGTTATGTCGAAGGGCAGTCTAATTGTTAAATCTTAGAAGGTCTGGTTGTCTAACCTGTTGGCCATTCTTGTTTGAAGCACCTGCTGACATCTTTTCAACATGCTTCCACCCTGGGAGACAAGGGATTCTCCTTGCACTGCCATTTTGTCTATTTCCACATTCAATTCTATTCTGTCTGTGGTTGCTGAGCACAAGGCTTGCAATGAGCCAAGCACTATGGGTTTAGTACCCCTTTAATCCACATATGAATGCCAGTGTCTGGAGATAGAGAGTTGACTAGAGCATGTCTCTGCTTTGGAGGGAAACTCATTAAACAGAGACAAATAAGCCAAATACACAGCCCATCATAACTTTTGGCAGAACTCAAAGGTCAATAGAGATGGAACAACACGGAGGTTTGAGAGATCCTAGCTAGGTGGTGTGCATGGGGGTTCTGGAAAGTTCTCTTGATGGGGTGGCAGTGGAGCTGGACTTTGAAAGATGAATAGGTTGTAGCTACACAGAGAAGTTGTTGGGAAAGAACTTCTCGGGGAGAGAGCCGCCTGAGCATGGAGAAGAACTTGTCCGGGGCTGTTATTAGCTTGCCAGCAGCAAAGTGGCACTAGATTCAAGTTCTTTTGCTGTTTCTATGACAACTGCTGACCCCTCATCTGTTAGATGCCCCCCAGCACTGGTGGGGAGGAATGATGGAAAGCTTTCCAGATAGTTTCTAAAGGACCCAGATAAGTTATTTCACTCTTGATATACCCCTCTGTTTTCATCAGCAGAATGGGTATAAAGTAATTACCTCATGAGGTTAAGGTAAAGATGAAAAGTAAATGATGTGTGTAAAGCTTTAGAATTGTGAATGGCACCTAATAGATGCTCAATAAATATTATGTATTATTATAATTGAATGCTTGAAGATTTCAACAAATAGCTTTATCATGAAATCTCTAGGGGCGGGCACACCCTAATTACTTCTGTCTCTGCTGCATTTACCAGTTTCTGAGCTGGTAGCTTTCAGTAAATGTCTTTCAGATAACTTGAATGGTTGAATGAAGAACTATGAGAAAAATACCCCTTTTCCTAGGATGAATCATGTACCATTTGCCCTATATACTTGAGACTCCAGGCCCCAGACCCCAGCCTGGGTGGGAAGACCCCCGTCCTCCTGGGTCAGCTCTTTCCCTTCATGTGCATCTTCTGTGAGTTACTCTGGGGTAAAGAAAAACATTTGACCCGTGTTTAGAAAGATTGCCTTTCACAATCTCCCAGTTCCCTAGATGGGAATTGCTGAGCTGACAGAATGCACAGAGAAGAGCTAACTATTTTTAGGATGAACTAGAAAGATTAGAACTTTGCTCTCTCCTCAAATATCAAACCTGCAATCTGTAGGAATCCAAACAGGAATATTTGGGGAATTGGATATAGGGAGTTGTTCATTGCACTCTTATTGCTTAAAATTCCTGCACAAAAATGTTAATGGGCCATTGTTACTGGAGTGTCCACTTTGTGCCCAGCACTGTGCTGAGGGTTTTGTATGCACCATGTTGTTTAATTCTGCTATTAGCAACCTCATGTGATTGGTTTAAGTCTTCCTATTTTGCAGATAGGAACACTGAGGCATAGAGATGTAAGGTATCTTGAGCAAAGCCACAGAGGGAGGGTTCCAGGAGCTGGAATTCCATCCCTCGTCTGTCCGGCTTCAAGACCCACGCTCTCTCTGAGGACGAAGATAAGGACGCAAACCAAAACAGAGAGGAGAAAACAAGCCGGCCCGGCGGGCTGAAGAGTGAAATCACCCCAGTCACGGCGGATATGGTGAGCGAATCATTTGGCCGCATAGAGGGGCAGATTCCCAGATGAGAGAGTCAGGCGAGTCTGTCTCTGGGGAGCTCACACCCTAATAGGGGAAACATAAGAGGACTGGTTCTCATCTGCCCAGCCCTAGCATTTTCTTTATGGGGTCTCCCCGTCCGTCCTTGCATGCCACAGTGGGGTATTTCCAGTCAAGTCTCCTGCACTCTCCCAGACAACAGGTGGCCATTTGTCTCAAACTGGAGAACTGGACACTGGGAAAGTAAATTGTGACACAAGAATTAAACGTGGCAAGAGCTGAGTGATTCGGTTAGCAGCGCCCTGAAGGTAACTGCCTGCTAGTTCCTGCCTTCTGGCTCTTCAGCTTTTCTTCCTTTCTGAGGGCTTCCTTACGGTAGGTACTCTAGGTTGGTTCACTCAACACACGTCCCAAGTCTCTTCCCGCTGTGCTTTCTCTATTCTAGGAAGTGGAAGGCTCAAAGCTCACCTGCCCAGACTTCCTTACGGTTAGGGGTGGCCATGTGGCTTAGCCAATGAGTGTCCATCTGCCCTCAATGTCTCTCCCCTTTCTCCTTCTTCTTATTGGGATGTGGACACGATGGCTGGGGCTGTGGCAGAAACCTTGTAAGCATGAGGAAAAGGTTACAAGTGCTGCACAGATATCAGGCAGCAACTTCCCTTTAGGCTTCTTGCTCAGAATCCTTTATGCTTCAAACAGCTCTGTTGGGGGGTTCCATTACTTGTAATCAGACGCACCTCTTAACTGCTACCCCATCTATTTATTTCCTTTGCATTTTTTTCTTATGGGGAGGGTGCTTGAGGTAGGCAGAATTTCTTTATGCAACCAAAACCATCTTAATAGATGCAAGAAAAGGAGGAAGGCACACAGCAAACCACAAGGTCAGCCAGAATGAAATGGTCCTGCAGGGGAGAACAGTCACAGTTTGGATTTATGTTGACACAGTCTGTTTCATTTTTCTAAGGGTTTTCTCTCGCATTGTTTCCTTTGGCTCTCTCAGCCGTCCTCAGCCTTATTACTATACCTGTCTTAGAGGTAAAAAGAAAACGAAACAGATCAACTTGGTGTTTGAATACTATGGAGAAATGGTGGCAGCCTCATGAAAGGAGTGTTTTGAATGGGGGTTTGAAGGACAAAAGGCCTTTTAATAGGCAGAGAGGCAGCGGGAAGAGCGGTCCTGGCTAAAGCAAGAACTACGAAGCCCAGAGGCATGAGAGGGCTGGGTGACTTCGGCAAATGTGGCTGGTGCTTGGGGCTGGGGCCTGGGGGTCTTGGGAAACATATGGAGGAGGTAGGGTTGGAAAAGTCAGCAGGGGCCAGATCGTAAAGGTCTGGTATGTTGGCAGCCTCTTTGGGTTGCAGAGGCAATCAGGTAACTTCAACTAATAGGGTAATTGTGAGGATACATGTGGGAATAAAAGAGCTTCCAGAATTAGGGCCAAGCTTCTTAGGGAACCAGGCATATAGCATAACCAGCATCACAGGATGAACAAGATTCTTGGGAGAGCCAGGCCTCACAGAGGTTGGAAGTCACTTTTTTTTTTTTTTTTTTTAGATTCTATATATTTATTTGAGAGAGAGAGAGAGCAAGTACAAGTGGGGGGAGAGGCAGAGGGAGAAGCAGACTCCCCCGCTGAGCAGGGAGCCCAATGTGGGACTGGAATCATGCCCCGAGCCAAAGGCAGATGCTTAACTGACTTGAGCCACCCAGGCGCCCCGGTTGGAAGGTACTTTGACAACATAAAATTGTTCAGGACTGAATCTTCTTTTTGTACCGAATTATCTCATCTTCTGCACAGTAGCACAACTCATTGGTTGCCAGCCTAGAGCTTTGACATTAACATGAAACCCTCTTGTGTTCAAGTCTCAATGTGTGTCTTCAGTTCAAATTCTTGAGCATGTACTGGTTAGGATCCATTAGGCTCTGCTGTGATGAGAGATAGACCCTGAAACCCTGGTAGCTTTACACAATTACACAAATATTCCCTGGAACGTGTGGCCTCCAAAGTCTCTCATGGGAAGAGAAGAGACAGACAGAGGAGGCCCACTAGTTCTTAATATTCTTGATGCTTATCTTCACAATCCATTGGTGAGAAGTAGCCAGGTGGCCCCACCTAACTGCCAGGGAGGTTGGGAGAGGAGGGGGAGTGACCAGAGCATTTGAGAAGCATGAACTACCCCACCACCACCCCCGCCACCAGCAGGGTCTGATGGATCTGCGTGCTCACCTCCACCTCCATGGACCAAGCACTCCTTCCAGCTGTCCTAGTCAGTTCGAGCTGTTGTAACAAAAACACCCCAGACTGGGTGGCTTCAACAGCAAGCACGCATTTCTCAGTTCCGAGGCTGGGAAGTCTAAGATCAATGTAGCAGTAGATCTGGTGTCCGGTGAAGGGCTTTCTGGGTCATAGCTATTTTCTCCCATGGCAGAGAGAGAGGGCAAGAGAACAAAGGCCCCACCTCCAGATGCCATCACAGTGGGGGTGAGGATTTCAATATCAAATTCTGGGGGGCACAAACATTCCGTCCACAACACCACAGTCACTTGGTGGTCCCCTTTCTGGCCATCGATTGGCTGCCCTTTGGTCAGGTGCCTTCCCATGGTGCCATGAGCTGGGGGGGTGGGGTGGGGGAAGAAGAGGCGTTAGTCTCTCTGGTGTACGCAGGAAAATGTCCATGCAAGGACTTACTGGAGCCACTTCAGTATATTACATGAAGGCTGAGGGCTTATTTTGGGGGCACTGGGGAGCCACTGAGGGTGTTTGCGGGGCAGCAAGAGACATTGCCAGTTTGCATTTTGCAGAGGTCCCTCTGGGGCTGGGCTGAGCATGATGGATAGGAGGTACAGGCTGGGTTGGAGGGAGAGAGACTGGCTGTGAGGCTGCTGGGATTGTCCGAAGAAGACACTTGACAGGAGAGCAGAGTTGAAACAGAAGATAAATCGAAGACTCCCCAGACAGGACGCTGGAACACCAGGATAATACACAGAGTATCTCACGTGCATTGTGGTGAGGACTAAACGAGATCCTGTCTGTAGAATGCTTAGCACAGACTTAGCATCTGCTATTATTCTCTACTCAAAATGCCTCTGCTTGAGTGCTTTCAGAGATGGGAAGCTCACCACTTTCTGAGGCAATCTGACTTTAGTGAGGTAAGTAACACTCACCTGGCTAATATAGCAGCTGAGACATGGCCTATGAAGGAGCCTTATTACCATGAACAGCTAAACCATTATATCATGTTTCAGAACTAGAGGGAGGTAGTATCAGGAATCTTTTGGTTGAAAGTAATGAAATCTAGTTCGAGCTGAGCTCTATATAATGAAGAGAATTTATTCGCTTATGTAAGTGAAAAATCTAGAATGTGTGCTTCAGGCAATGCTTGATCCAGCAGCTCAAAGATGCCTCTGAAGACCTGGTTTTTCTCTATTTCTTCACTTGGCCTCCTATGATGTCAATTTCATTTCAAGCTGGTTCTCTTATCGGTTGCAAGATGGCTTCCAGCATTTAGCACTTCCTTGGTTATGTTCTTCTTCATTTATATCCAGAAAGAGACAGAAAATGATTTTTCTCCTATGTTTTCAGCAAATATCCTGAAGTTTTCTCACCGGGCCAGTGCCTACTCTTGGACCAATCACCGTTTGCAGGTAGATGGACCTCAACGATGGACTTAGCCAAGGTCTCACTCCTGGAGCAGGGGGCAGAAGTTGCTTCTTCCAAACCCCTGGGATGGAAATCAGCAGGAAGGAGTACGGGAATGAGCACTGATAGGCACCACACTTGCCCTTGTCCTGCCTTCCCTCATCGTCCTTTTTATTCCTCTGTCTTCTATGCCTGTTTTGATAATGTGGAATCTCAAGGCTTTGGGGTGGGACTGTGAAAGCTTGGCCTCTGTTCCGTTAGAGAAGGACTCTGAAGAATTGTTCTTTTGGAGGCGCTGCCCCCACCATGTGAGACTCTGTTCGGCTCTAGGGGACCAAGGCTGGACTTACACCTTGTAGGGCAGATTGTCAGCTAGAAGGGACCTAAACGTGACATTGTCGGGCGCCTGGGTGGCTCAGTCGGTGAAGCGTCTGCCTTCGGCTCAGGTCATGATCCCGGGGTCCTGGGATCGAGTCCCGCATTGGGCTTCATGCTCAGCATGGGGCCTGTTTCTCCCTCTCCCACTGCCGCTCCCCCTGCTTGTGCTCTCTCTCTCCCTCTCTGACAAATAAATAAATAAAATCTTTTTTTAAAAACAGTGACACCGTCTTAGGGTGGGAACGGAGGCTCAGAGTGGAGAGTTCCTGGTCCTGGGCCAGAGTCACAGAGCCCCAGTTTCCTTTGATATACACGCTGACACCCCTGCCCAGCATTTAACCTCTCTGCGACTCTGCCTCCCTCTTTGGAAAATGAAGCGCCTTCTTTGGCTCCGGGTTCTGTGGTGAAGCAAGTATGAGTTAGCTGGAGAGCTCGTCCCAAATACACTGCCCAGCTCACTCCGACACTGCGATGTGAAGGACAGACTCCTCAATTAACGCTGAACCCTGGCCTCTTGCTTTGTGTCAGGTGCTTCCACTCTGGCCCCAAGCCGCCTGAACTTGGCCTCAGTCTGAGGGCTCCAGGACTGAGAGAAAGGGAAAGGCTGTGGATGCCCCAGGGGACCCAACCCATGACCCAACCATAAAGGGAAGACAAGAGACCTGGGTGTGCTGACGAGGCCCCGGGGGCCAGTCCAAGAATTCGCAAGAGTGCCACTGGCTGAGGCCTGCTCTGATGCCCCAGGGCAATGTCGTCATGCAGTGAGGCTCCAAGCCTGCCAGAGCCCTTTGGCTGACCAGGGCAGTCTACAAGGCAAGGGGCATTGCAAGCCCTCCCCCCCTTAAAGGGCTCAGGTTACTGGATGTTTCTAGAAGGAAAGGCCTTTAGAAGGAGGGCCGGAGTCAGAGTGAAAACCCTTAGGTTCCAGTCCAGGTGCTTCTCCCTGTGCGCTCTGTGACCCCCCAGCAACTGGGGGCTAATGGCCCCTGCCCAGCCTTCTTCTTCCCCAAGACATGAGATTTAAAAGGCAGTGAAGCAATATAGCAAAAGGCACGGGTGCACAATGCACCTGTTAGAGGACTATTATTATTGTTAAAGAGAACAGACAGCTCCGACGTCGGATCAGAGGCTCAAGCAGAAGCAGCCCCTGCCAGCAAGCTGCTGCTTTTAGATCGAGCCGAAGATACTGGATGCAGAGGGGAAAAGCCGCTCCTGGAGGCTTCTGCCTGTGACATCGTTGTCTCCTTTTTCCCTTCGAGGCCTGCGGGGAATCTGGGAGGCTTCCAACACACACAGCGCTACCTGGTAGAATACTTTGTGCTGCCCAGGCACCTGTCAAACCCTCCAGGGAGACAGCGACCAGAGGCGGGGAGAGCAGAAGGTGCCTAGAGAGGGTGGCTGTCCTCCCCGCCCTCTGCTTTACCTGTGCCCTCCTCCTCGCTGGGGACTCTCCTCGGCTCTCTGCTTGTCAGGCTCCTGAGCTCTGGACGCACCACGTTGGCTGCCTCTGTTGCCCGTCTGTCACCTGGCTTTCTGGATCTTCCAGATGAAGTCAACCTGTCAGCCCCCTTTCATCCTTAAATCAACATCTTTAGCAGAAACGGGGTCATACCTGCAAACCCAAATGCCTTGTGAGACAAGGCAAGCTGCTGTAAGTTTAAAGGCACAGTTATTAAGGTAAAAAAGGGGACATCCTCACAAAAGTGACCTCAGGCCCTTCTAGTGGTTTCCGCATTGGATGGTGGAGAGTCCTGAGAGAGCAGAGACCATCAATGCTTTGGGAGTGTGTGCGGATGTCCGGTCCTGCAGAGTGTTTTATGTTCGTGGGGCAACTGACTCTGATTCAATGTGAGCCTTGGGGCCATTTTGCAGATGAAGCAGCCAAGGCTCAAGGACAGACTAGTGACTTCCCCAAGGTTCTCAGCCAGGAAATGGTAGGATTGGGGACCAAAGGGCGTCCGTGGACCCTCGGCCCAAAATATTTGGTTGGCATCCTCGACAGCATTTAGCACAATGTTTGACACAGAGATGACCAAGAGGGAGCTTTTGAATGAGGGAGGTGACCTCAGGGAGGTGGGGTGCTATAGTGGAAAGAACATGGGATTCGAACATAGATCTAGCCATTCTAGAATGTTTATTTGGACCCATGGTGTCTCCAACAGGGCTTATAACCCCTCTCCTTTCCTCTTGAGGGTAGGCTGAGGGGCTGAGCTGATGGGTGTTCAATTTTTCTATTTTTCCTTCATCAAGAGCAGGCCCTATTCATATTATGATTTTTTGTAAGATTTCATTAGGGAAAGAAGGAAAAAACAAAAACAAAAACAAAGATTTCCTGGCTAAAAACAGGTTAAAGAATTGTTGTTGTTGTTTTTTTTAAGGTTTTATTTATTTATTTATCAGAGAGAGAGAATGCGACAAGCAGGGGGAGTGGGGGAGGGAGAAGCAGGCTCCCCGCGGCGCGGGGCTTGATCCCGGGCCCTGGGATCATGACCTGAGCCAAAGGCAGACGCTTCACCGACTGAGCCACCCAGGTGCCCCAAGAATTCTGTTTTAGGTGGCCTTCAAGGTCTTCCCCAAACCTCATTGTCTGTGATTTTGTGATTTGAGTGTGGGCTCTACCTTTTCCTGGCCGTGCGGTGGTGGATAAGTCAGTTTGCACAGTGAGTCTTAGCATCTTCATCTTAAAAATGGGCATAAGGAGAGAAACGCTTCTGAGTTCTCGGGGTTCTCATGTGGAGGAAGCATGTGGATGGATGTGCCCTGAGAAGAGCCAAGGACCCTGCAGGAGTACGGAATTGGTGACGTTGTGTGATCATCAAGCAGTTCTTGAGGGGCAGCTCTGGGCTGCATCTGGTTAAGTGTTGCAGATAAGAAGAGCCGTTGGGCACAGAGTGGGGGCCCGGAATAGACGCACAAGCGTGGGTGCATGTCTCCTGGCAGATAGGTACCTAAGCAGGCAGTTTTGGTGCAAAAATGACGTGTGCCCAGAAGTGAGCATGGCGAAGGGTCATCCAGCCCAGCTCAGCCTGGGCATGGAGGTGACAGGAAGGCGGTGGGGGCGGGAGGAAAGTGACATCTAGCATGCGTCTCAAAGCGGAAGCAAAAACCAATAGTGATACTGGGTGGGCATGATGTAGCTCATTCACACAGGATTTTAGTCACAGAGCATTAAGACTTCTGAGTTTCCACTTCTCCTTTGTGCAAGGATCTGACAGCCACAAAAGTAAATGTGAAGAATACCATTGGGCCGATGGTACAAACTCTGGAGTTTGGCTCCACCTTTTTTTTTTTTTTTTTGCAAAAAAATACTATTCAACCAACCAATGTGCTAGACCCTGTCTTCTTGAGAAAACTCAACATATGTTCAGAACCTTCTTCTGTGAGAGCCCAGGGGGCCCTCTGCGTATCTCCTGCCCAGCAGCATATTTATACAAATGAGAAAGCTGGACCCGAGATGGGTGAGGTGTCTTCACCACGGCCGGGAAGTACAGCAGTCAAGCTTAGATCTGGGGTTCCTCAGGAACCACAAGCTCTGATGGCTCTGGAACGGGAGTGGCGGTGTGTATAGAGGGGACACGTCCAGGTTTGCAGTCTGAGGGCCAGAGGTGTTCACCCCTGCTTTTATCCAGCAGTGGTTGTGTGTGTTTATCACCTAGGGAGTTCTGTGCTAGGGTCCAGAAATGAGCAAACCACTCTCCTTGCTTTAAAGAGCTCACAGGACAAAGATCCTTCAAGTGTCAATTAAAATCCATGATGCTACGGGGCGCCTGGGTGGCTCAGTCGGTGAAGCGTCCGACTTTTGATTTTGACTCAGGTCATGATCTCAGAGTCGTGAGATCGAGCCCTGCGTCGGGCTCTGTCCTGCGCATGGAGCCTGCTTAAGATTCTCTCTCTCTCTCTCTCTGCCCCTCCTCCCCCATCCCTGCTCACATGTGCTCTCTCTCTCTCTAAAAAAAAGAAAAAGAAAAAAAAAAATCCATGATGCTGAGTGGCAGTGGAGAAAGGTGCACAGTGCTTTGAGAGCAGTATTTGCCTGGGATGCATTGGAAGACATAAGCACTGAAGCTGAGCCCACTTGGGTTCAGTTCCAGCGCTGACTTTCACTGTGTGATCTTGAGCTAGTTAACCTTTCTGAGCCTCAGTTTCTCCATCTGGAAAATGGGCAGAATACTCCCTTCCTGTCGGCACTGACGAATAAAGTCTACCCTCGAGTTACTACCGCTACTGCGCCCTGCCCCAGAAACAGAGAACATCATCATGGTGAGAACCCGGGCAAGACGTTCAATTTTTCCAAGCCTCTGGAAGCTTCGATTGTCCTCATCTGTGCACGAGGCGATGGAAGTGAAGTGTGCTTTGTACAACCGTGATGTGTTAAAAAAAATGGTAGTCACCTCTCTCGGGATTCTTAGCCTGTTCTAGTTAGGATGGTGAAGGCAGGGTGGTTTCTCAAATTCCAGCGAGCCACTGTAGGTCAGAAGGCAGGGCAGCCTCTCCGACCTCATGCCCCCCTCGCCTGCTGCCCCCTGGAGCCTCTAGACATTTTCCTCCCATCATCTGCAACCTCAATGCGCTCTGGAGTAGGACCTGTGGATCTTGAGCTTGGGTTCTTGGTCTATCAGCAAAGTCCTGCGGGGAGCGGGGAGGGGGGGGCTTGCCATCAGGCCTGAGAAAGAAGTCAGGCGTGCTTGGAATGCAATTGCAAAAGAGGTTACAAGAGCCTGGCGAGAATGCTGAAATCAAGTGATGTCGAGAGGTTTTGTTATTTTTGAAAAAATGACTCATTCTGAGAAACCGTAACGGGCCTCCCAGAACGTTCACCTAGTTGCCTGTATGTATAACCCAGAGCCCACTGCAGAGAAAAACAAATCCTGTTGTCACAGCTGAAGGAGGGGGTGGCAAGGTTGATGGGTGGGAGGGGAAGGAGGTGGGGAGGAAACAGGGATGACAATTGGATGGAGGAAGAGTTTCAAGATAACTCCTGCCCTCGGAGTGGACTGCTGTAATTACCTGGTCCCGTTCTCCAACCATCATGAAAACATCCCCTTGCAAGGAATGTGTTCTCTGGATTGACCTGAGCTGGCCAGGGATGCTGGGTTAGTTCCATGTGACATGCAAGGTGAACAGGTGCCCAGAGAGTATAAGCTATTTCCCCTGGATGAGAGAGAGAAGGGAGGGTCAGGGAAGTGGGGAGGGAGAAAGGGAGAGAGGGAGAGAGGGAGAGAGAAAGAGAAAAAGGAGGAGGAGGAAGAGGGAACAAGAGAAGGGCAGAGAAGAGAAGCCCTGTGAATGAGAACCAAAATGAGAGCCATGCTTGTCTTGAGGAGAAGCCCCGTGAAGGGCTGCCTTCGGCGAGGGCACCTATTGGCCTCCTCCCCATGGGATGCCCTTAACCAAATGTATAGCTTTGGGGAAATAGGTTCCTTCACCAAGTCTCTATGGGGATGGGGAGCAGAACAGATTCAGAGCTTCTAAAATTTAATAGGCATAAGAATATTCTAGAAAACTTGTTACAATACAGATTGCTGGGCCCCATCCCAGAAATTCCGTTTCTGAAGGTTCTGGAGAGGGGCCAGCGAATCTACATTTCTAACAAGCTCCCTGGTGAGGCTGCTGCTTCTGCTTGATCCCAGACCCCCCTGACCCCCCCATCCCCCTGCCTTTGAGTGTCCTGGGGCTGGCTGACTGTGAACGTCCCTGCTGTTTCTGGCGTCCACGATTCAAGAAACTCCACGACTCCTGGTCATGGAGAGCTGTGCTGGGGGCTAGAAATATGAAGATGCCCAAGGCAGGGGTTCTGCCTTTTGGGTCTAGCAGTCTAGGTGAGGAAACAGATGATACAGGGAATTTCATTACCACACAGGATGATACCGGGGCAGCTGCCCGCGTGGAATTCAGGTAGGGCTTCAAGGACAAGGGGGCTGGGTGCGCCTTTGGGCCTTAGTAGTCACTAACCAGGAGGTCATGTGAGGGCATGACTTCTGGGCAGAGGGCAGCATAGGCTGTTCGCAAGAGTGCACAGAAAAAGCTTTGGCTCTGTGCTAACTGCATGAGGTGTGGTGTGAGTGCTGCTCAGAGTAATATTCCAGCTCTGCCATCCCGGAGCTGCCAAGCGTGGCTGTAGCTGTGCCCCGAGTCCCTGGAGGGCCCTGGGAAGCCAGTGGAGGGAGCTCCGGTGGCCAGCATCCCTGCGGACCACAGGCAAGTATGATATGTACATGTACTATACATATATATTACACAACACAACGTATATATATATATTACACACACGTATATAATACATATATATGTATATATTATACACACACTGTATATATTACACACATACAATACATATATACATAACACAACACACTATATATATTACACACACATACAATACATATATACATAACACAACACAATATATATATATATTACACACACGTATATAATACATATATATGTATATATTATACACACACTATATATATTACACACACATACAATACATATATACATAACACAACACAATATATATATTACACACAGTATATAATACATATATATGTATATATTATACACACACTATATATATTACACACATACAATACATATATACATAACACAACACAATATATATATATATTACACACACGTATATAATACATATATATGTATATATTATACACACACTATATATATTACACACACGTATATAATACATATATATGTATATATTATACACACACTATATATATTACACACACAATACATATATACATAACACAATATATATATATTACACACATGTATATAATACATATATATGTATATATTATACACACACTATATATATTACACACAATACATATATACATAACACAACACACTATATATATTACACATACAATACATATATACATAACACAACACAATATATATATATATATTACACACACGTATATAATACATATATATGTATATATTATACACACACTATATATATTACACACATACAATACATATATACATAACACAACACAATATATATATATTACACACATGTATATAATACATATATATGTATATATTATACACACACTATATATATTACACACACGTATATAATACATATATATGTATATATTATACACACACTATATATATTACACACATACAATACATATATACATAACACAATATATATATTACACACACGTATATAATACATATATATGTATATATTATACACACTATATATCACACACATACAATACACATATATATCACATATATATTACACACACAATATTATATGTACCTGCAATATATACATATGTACACACGTGCACATAGTTGAACGTCATTATTTGTAGATTCTGTATTTGTACACTTGCCTACTCGCTAATATTTTCTTGTAACCCCCCAATCAATACTCGTGGCCCTTTTAGCCATACAAGGACACGTGCAGAGCCGTGACAAAATTGGACTCCACCTGACATGTTCCAGGTGGGATGATGCTGTGACTTCGTGTTTCAGCTCTTGTCCTGGAAACCAGGGTCCTTTCTGCAGTCTGTCAGGACCATGTCCTGAGCATCTTGGTGCCTCCCCCCACAAGCCCCCCATGATTTCGCCATTTAAAACGGCTCCCAAGCCAGTGCCTGAGCGCTGTCTGTGGTCGGGAGCACAGAAGCTGTGATGTGCCTTCTGGAGAAAACAGGTGTGTGATATAAGCTGCATTCAGATCATGAGATCCAGAGCTCTAGGCCATGAGTGCGGTGCTAATGAATCAACAATATGTGTTGAATAAGGTGCCTTTAAACAGAAACACACACAACAAGGTTATGTATTGATGGGTTGATGAAAATATGGCCAGAGGCTCCCAGACCCTAACCTTTCATTTCCCCTAGGAGCAATGACACGGCATTCCCTAATTCAATGTTCGTGGCAACTTTATAGAACATAATTACCATGAATAATGAGAATTTGGGTGTGTGTGTGTGTGTGCGTGCGCACACTTGCGCACTTGTTTGCTTCTGAGCAACAGTAAGCCCCTGCCAAGTATTTCTGTTGCTCAATATTACAAGTTATTATATTTAACAAGATAATTCAGAGTTGCAGCAAGAGTTTAGTAAAATCCAAGCCTAGATAGGTAGACTCTGGAAGCTCTCTTATTAATCCTATCTGATGGCAATCCTTTTCCAATTTAACCATTTCCATTAACCATTTGAGCAAAAGGCGTTTTTCTATTCGTCCTGAAGGAGCTTCCATTCACACTTGAATTCACAATATCTCACCAACTTGGTTTAGATACAAATGTACAGCTAATGAAACTTGGTGTCCCGGTGTCGCTGAGTGTGACCTCGGTATGGATTATAGGAAGATTTTACATTGGAGATTATTTTGCTTTCTTCACTATGATTCTGACACCAATTTAGATGTGTGTTTTTTCTGACACCATCAAGCAATTCTCTGTGACACCAGGGTGTCCTAGAATCTCAATTCTGACACTATCTACGTCTATCTGAGGTCGCATGAGACGCTACAGACTGAGGGCTCAGTCCCACAAGACTGTTCCCACTTGAGATGCCAGCCACAAGTCCAGGTTTGTCCCTGTGCTCTGACCGATGGGTTATAAATCAGAGGTTCCCATAATCCTCTCCTCGGGTTCGATGAATTTGCTAGGGCAGCTCACGCGACTCCAGAAACCGGGTTATTCACTGGATTGCTGGTTTATTACAAAGGATATTAAAGGATATGAATTAACAGCCGGGTGAAGAGATCCATAGGGCGAGGTTCCCAAATGCAGGAAATTCTGTCCCCCTGGAGTTTTTTGGGCCAGCAGCGTGTCAAGTGTTCTGGTTCACCAATCTGGAAGCTCTCCTACACCCTTCTTTTTTGGGGTTTCATGGAGGCTTCATTATATAGGCAAAATTGATTCAATCATTGGCCATTGGCCACAGAACTCAACCTCAGGGCCGTTCTAATCTCGGGAGGTCAGAGGGTGGAGCTGAAGTTTCCAACCCTGGCAACCAGCCGTCAGCCTTAGGTGACTTAGGGGCTTTCCAAAACATACCTCATTTAACATAACAAAAGACACCTCGATCACCGCCTCACTTAGGAAATTCCAAGGGTCTTAGGAGATCTGTGTCTGGAACAGGGACGGAGACAAAAGTCTATATATTTTTTTCTTATGAATTGCAATCACATTCATGATGACTGTGTTTGGTAGACTGATGTAATGTTTGCCATGGAGGGAGAGATGGTACATAGGCTTAAGGGTGCTCTGGGACCCGCTTCGTGGGCAGGGAGGGAAATAGGGCGCAGTGACTGCCCTTGCTGAAGCAGCTGATGACCAAGCTGGGCCGGGCCCCCCACCGCAGCCTCCGGCGGCAGCCCAGTGCACCATGCCTCCACCACCCTGCCTCTCACGTCTGGGGGTCCTGCCCTCAGCCCTGTCCCCTCGGCCACGTCAGACCTCTCTGGCCTGTCTCTGAGAAATGTGCTGAGAACACACAAAGGCCCCGTCAGGCCTTCACGGGGTTAGACTTGATTTCCCTGGGGGGCTCCGCAGCCTTCCTGGACTGTGAAATCTCTGCCTCCCCAGGGGCGGACCATGCCGGAAGGAGTCTTTGGGTGCCCCTGGGCCTCCGACTCCTCCCCGTGGGTCCTGGGGGACCTTGCTGGCCAGCCGAGCGAGAGGAAGCACTGAGGCTGAAGGAGCGAGGCGGCTGGCTGCCATCCCACATAAACACGCTCCGTCACTGTAAATTATTTACGCACCATATGGAGGCCGGACAGGCTCCTTGACGGGGTGTGTTAATTAGAAGCCTGTGGATCCTGGCTTGGCCCAGATTCCTGGGGGCCGAGGGTGAGAGGTACAGAGGAGTGGAGGGGCGGCGGGGGGCTGCTTCCTTTTGCTCAGCATCCCCCTGATTAGAAACTTCAGTGATTCTGGCTTTTCCAGCAACAAGTCTGAACACTGTACTCGGCGTTCAAGGCCTCTTTCAGGCCGGAGCTCCCACACTTGCCCTCTGCTTCTGGCAAGACAACTTTTCACCGTTCTCTGTAACTGGCTGAACCATTCCCACCGCTAGACCTTGCATCACGTGCCCCCTCGCCCGCCCGGAAACCCTTCCTTTCTCAGCATCCTTTAAATGACAGATCCTTTAAAGGTCGCGTCCTCTGCACGGCCTTCCCACTCACCCCCTGGGGGACGAGCTTTTCCCTCCTTGTGCCCCCAGTAGAGCTCACAAGTTACAAGTGCGGCCTCTGGTCTGAATCGAGACACCAGTTGCATCCCTTGCTGAGGGACCTTGGTTCCTTAAGTAGAACCTAGAACCTAGGGTGTCTCCCTAAATCTCTGGGGTAGGGAGGATGGAGTATAAGCTAGCTTTACATGGTACCTGGCACCCACAAATCCCACCACAGACACTCGCCCTTCTTCATCAGTATTAATGTAGAATTACTTCCCTCTGCTGTAATCACTGCTTTTGTAAGCCTCACTCTTTCTAGACTCTGACCCATTGGAGTGCTGGCGCTTGGTCTGACTCCTCACTAAACCTTCTGCTTCGAGCCCCGTGCCTGGTGCTTCATAGGTATCACCTACGGACTGTAAATTCAGTAGCAGCACACACGTGTGATGGGCAACATTTACTCAGTGCTTACTCTTTGCCAGGCTGTGTCCTCAGCCCTTTACAGGCGTGAACTATTTACGCTGATGGTCTTACGTGAGGAGCTGTGATCGGTACTCTCACTGGACAGATGAGGAAACTGAGCACGGACAAATACCTTGTGCAAGGTGACCTATGAGTCCTGGAGTTGAGATTCAACCCCAGAGAGGTTCGAAACTCAGTTTTTCCATTGCGTCTCCTCGTTCGAGAATAGCAGTGCAGCCTGGGTGTTGGGTGGTCGGCGCCTGGCCCACAGCAGGTGTTTAGTGGATGGTGAGTAAGGGTTTGGGGCCTTGGTATGTTGACTGCCCAGGCTAAAGGCAGGCAAGTCACACAGATCAGCTACTAAAAAAGCGTGAAAGTTCCTACTTGTTAAACTCATCTCTAGAAAAAAAAAAATTTTTTTTTTCTAGAATCTCCAGTCCTGCGTATCTTTTTTTCCAGCTGGCCAGCTCTAGACTCGGCTCTTGGCTTTCCAGACAGGAGGAGCAGCTGTGTTTCCCAGACCGGCTCTGGGTCACTTCCTCATTGCCATCTTTCCTTCAGGCCGCTGTATCTCTTCCCTCTGTCTAGAACATTCCTTCTCCCTCTCTTCTGCGCCCTCCCCCCTGCCACTGTGATCCTATCTGGAAAACTCCTCCCATCCTTCAAGGTCCGGTTCACGCCTACTGTCCTCTGGGAACTCTTGCCCAACTGTCATCCTCGATCTTTGGTTCTCCCAAACCGAACACACGTCTAAATTATATATAGCCAACAAAGTGGTGACTGGCGTGGGCTTTAGCTCCAGACACCTGGCTTTCCGTCTGGCTCTGCCACCCTGTGCAAGTCTCCCTGCCAGGGCCTTAGTTTCCCCATTGGTGAAATGGTGCAGTCATAGCCCCTACCTTGCAGGGCTTTGCGAGGTGTGCGTGGAAGAACGCATAGTCATGAGATGTGGACACAGTATGTGCCCCTGTACTTTTATTCTTCTAGAAGGGGTCCTCCATGCATCTTTCCGTCTCCAGTGCTCACAATAGTGCCTGGCACAAAGCAGGTGCTCACTAAATGAAAATGCAATTTGAGTTCAACAAAGTAAGCATTTATTGGGTGCCCACCATGTACCAAGTGCAAGATATGCAAAGATGGGTGGTAGCTAGAGGTCAGGGTGCATATACACAAACACAGCCAGCGAGAGACTTGGAACGAAGACTGATGCAGCCCTTCCATTGGTTCGTTTGGTCATCAGGGCATTTGTTTTTCCAGGCTCTGGGGAGACAGAGATGAATGAAATGCACTCCCGGTCCTCAAAGAGACGTGACCCGGTACATAAAACATACAACTGGGCAGATGATTGCTGTCCTAGAGTGTGCCTCGGGGCTCTGAGGACAGAGCCGCTGGATTGCGGGTCACTGTGTAAGGGACGGGGGAGGGGAAGCTGGAGAGATGAGCGGTGCCTTTGCCCCTGCTGGTTCTTTTGCCCGGGACACCTATTCTCTCATCCTTCCTGTCTCCGATGGTGTGTCCTCTCCTCCGGCAGCCCCTTTGGGAAGCTGCCTCCTCCTCGCTCTATCACTGCACCCTGTTCGTTTCTTCTCAAGCACTGACCATGGTCCCTAGTGAATGAAAGGTGGGCAAGGAAAAGGAACAGGCAATTTTTGGAATACCAACTATGTGCCAGACACAGGGCTCTTGAACTGACGAACACTATTTAATTAATTTCCCCAACGTTCCAGGGGTGATGGTATTTTTATCCTCATTTTGCAGACTACGAAAGGGGCTCTGAGAAGGCAAATGCCTTTGCCCAAGGTCACCGGCCGGATGTAGTGGAACTGGACTTGGAATCCAGGACCAGCTGCCTCCTCACACCCATGGTGCTTTCATGGCACTGGGAGAGGCCAAGTGCAAGAAAGGAAATGGAATGACTCGTTTACTGCTTCAGGCACTTTCAGCAACAAGTAAGTGATTTCCCTAATTCCCAGTCTGCTGTTAATACAGAAACTTGGCCGCTGGGAACCAGGCTGCAGAAAAACAGGTTTCCTTCTTAACTCAGCAGCACCACCTGCAGGATATGAGGGAACACTGCAGAAATGAGCAGGAGCAGGATCTCTGCGGGAGGGGATCCTGAAAAAGGGACCTGAGACAGTATCTCATGCCCTTATTAAAAAGGGGCACACTGAGACTGAGAAAGGAACTTACTCAAAGTCACAATGTCAGCGATGGCAGATGGGAAGCTGTATCTCTTCTGGTTCCCAGTTCAGTACCCTCTCCCCACCCACTCCTTCCTTCTCTCCCCCTCCCTCATTCAAAAAGCATTAACTTAGCACCTACTATGCCTTCGGCATATTTCTTCTTGTGGGTTATAAATATTGATGGCTAAAATTTGCCTTCTGGAATTATTGTTGTATTGATTAATCGCCATTAACCACATACCTCATCATTACAACTAAGATGTATTGACCATTACTATGTATCAGGCACTATGCTAAGGCATGATCTCAACTGATCCTCACAGGTGAGGAAATTAAGGCTTAGGGAGGTTTGGGAACATGCCTGGCATGGTTTAGTAAGTTGTGGAGCTGGGATTCAAACCCAGATCCTTCTGACCCCGGAGCTAGTGATCTTCACCACTCTGTTCTGTTTATTCTTTAAAGTATCTAAGGTCAGTTCAAGGAGTATCCATACTCTAATTAGGATTTTGCTCCCATTTCAAATAATTACCTTTTTTTTTTTTTTTTCCCTAAGAGTGGTGCTGACTCTCTTTTTGAATTCATTGCTTCTTAAATCCCTGGGAGTTTATATTAAGGTTCTGCTCTGTACCAGGCACTGTTGTAGGGGCCCGGGACACAGAAGCAACTGTAACTCCGCTAAGAGCTCATGGCTTTGTAGGTTTCAGCCTCGATACAAGGCAACTGGCAAGCTTTGTTCTAATAGTAGCACTGCACCGCTCCAGGGGGCACCATTCACACTGCAACTGGTGGAAAATGGCACCTTTTGAGTTGCACAGTGCACTGCCTGTGTGGCCGTATATGGCCCTGACCTAGTGAGATGAGAACGGGCGGCCGGGACAATCACTTCCGCCTCTGCAGAGTGGGGAAGCTTCCCAGGAAAGGGCACTGGCATGTGAATGTGTACAGACTTCGAGTTCCTGTCCTCTTCAACTGGGAGGTAGTCTCAAGGTTTGGGGAAATACATCTCTGCGTTTCAACTAGCAGAGCAGAACATGTATTTCAGTTTCCATTTCTTCATTAGCTACCAAGTTGCATTTTGTTTTAAGTTCGCAGGAATTTTGCCCTTGTTCTAATTTTCGGCTGGATGGGGTAGTTCCTCTCTTTTGGGTGGTTGGTTCCCGGAATTGGAGCTCACCAGCTGCAGGTGGCATGTGTAAACCAGAAGATCAAATGTGGGCAATGTGACAACCGTTTGGGGAAATCTCTGCCCAACCGGAAGGGAATGAACTCACTGCAGGCCCTGAGAATGGAGTGCTCATTTCACAGAAAACAGCACTCTCCTCTCTCCCCCCCCCCATCCCTAGCGCCCTCACCATCTAAGAGTACTTTGCCTTTTGTGCACATCTTACTTTAACGTATAGTATGAAAACCAAAGGAATTTTTTTTTCATTTTCTAAATAGAAAATTATCCTAGAATGACTATGCTTTTCCCTAATGCCCCTCCTGAAGATGTTAATTCAGACCCCACTAGGGAGAACATGGTAGGAGGTGAGAAGTGCAGGATTGGGTCAGCACCAAGGGCACAAAGGTGTAAGGGACAAAAAAAAAAAAAAAGAAAAAGAAAAAGATGTGCTTTCAGCCCTCCAGAAGCTCCTGGTCCTGTTGTTGCTGGCCCTGCAACCACAGGAAAAACACTGTGGCAAAAGGACAGGGTGGTGAAGGAGGAGAACCTCCTCACCAGACAGAAGGCAAGGAGCAGCAGCCCCCCCCCCCCCGCCCCAAACCTCCCCTTAATGGCAGAACAAGGAGAAATATCAGCTAGTGTGGCAGAGGGAGGAGATGAGGGAGAGCTCTCTCTTCTGTTCTGCCCTGGAGGGAGAAAGATGCTGATCAGCTTCTGGATTTCTCATTAATTCGGAGTAGGAAGATTCCTTTCTTTCCCATGTTGTGGGCTAAATAGGCACTCGATAGCCAGTCTGGGAACATAATCAGCCAAGATAACCTTGTTTCTGTGGGAAAATGAATTCTATAGTCCACACAACTGTCTTAGCTAGCAATCATCTATTGGAACACATCCCTTCCGTCGAGTTGAAGGGTCTCTGCTGTTCGTCATTATAAAGTTTCATGTTGTGAAAAGAACTATGAATTCAGATGATTGGGTTCTCAGCTGCCCCATGCCAGATGGGTTGTGCTCTTGGTCAAGTCACCTCATTTTCTTCTTTGGGGTCTTGCCTGTAGAATGAGGGCTTGGGCCAGATGAATTCCCATGCTCTTTTGGGATCTGAGTCTTTGGGATTTTGAGTCTCTTCATTATGTTATTCCCACTTCTAGCATGTTATTTCATTTCTCGCTGAATAGAAGGCTTCTTTGGCCCAGGGCTTGTTGGCTCCAGATCCATTTGTCACTCCTGTGTCTGTTGGTTTCTGGCTTGGTCCAGCCAATGGGAGGCAGTGGACCATGACTGGGGGGAGTCAGGAAAGGAGAAACCAGTGTATTTCTCCTCCCCTCTGCCTTCAGAGGTTGCATTTCTTCCTTGACTCTGGATCCCACCAGCGTTATAGGGTGACCTCAGGACTTGGTTTCCTATGACCCTGCCTCCTCCTCTGTCCCTCCAGCTAAGGGGCAGGAGTGGCTTCCTGCTGTTCTTAATTTCTGGGTTGCCTCATTGTTTCCTGGAGGGTTTTCAACCCAGTGTCACCTGTGTAATCCATTCCCCACATTAATTTCCTCTTGTTCCAAATATGTAGAGTGGTTGCTGTTTTCCTCTGTTGGACTTGGACTGAGACATTCCAACTTTTGTTGGTTTTACCTTATAACAGCCAGCAATAAAGATGATAATGATAATGTTGATGATTATAACCCCTTACTTGGTATATAACCTCACATATTACAAAGCTTTTACTCGGGTTCTATAATTTTAGTCTCATAATAACAGTGTGATGTAAGAAAGGCATTTATCATTAATTCCATTTTACAGAAGAGGAAATGATCTCACTGAGTAACACAGCCGGTAGGTCTTGGGACAGCTGAAACTAAAACCCAAGGCTTTGGTGTCTCATCTAACTCCCCCCTCCCCAAAATTGTCCTACTTTTCATCATTATCCTACCTACCCCATTGGAATGGTGTCTTAATGCTGCTCCTTTAGGATGCCATTTTCTGAGTGTGAGACACAAACCATCCGTTGAGGGTGTATTCATTATCTATTGCTGTGTAACAAATTACCCCAACACTTAATGGTTTAAAACAGTCTCTTTTATTATTTTGGAAATGTAGGCATTAATGTTCCCCTCTATTCCACATTTTCTGGGTTGATTGTTCCCCCCAGAACTGGAGGAGTAGGTTCAGCCTGGGAGGGCTTTGAGGTTGTAATTTTCAACAATTTGAGCTGGAGTCTGGCTGCAACGTGATGAGGAGGAAGGTGGCTGGCTGATATTGACGCTGTGCAGTACTGAATGTGCAGGTCTGCCCTTGCAAAAAAAAAAAAAAAAAGCAGCCGCTAGCCAAGGGACAAGCCCAGGGGGTGAAGCATAAACTTATTTGTATTAAAATCATTAAACAGGAAAGACCACTGTGTCTTTCTCTCCATCTGTATCCTTCACTGAGCATCGAGCATACAACATGACACTAGAAAGCAAGTGGATCCCTGCACTGTGGGACTTACAATATCATCAGAAAGAAAAAAATATTTTGTATTCTTGCATCCCTGGGGATGGCAGCATTTGGGGAGGATCAGGGTCTCCTTAGCCATCACACCCTCTGTGTTGTCAACCGTCAAGAAATATTTATATTTACCTTATGCTCACCTTGTGTCTCTTAGCCCACTGTCTAGGATTCCCTGCCAAGGACCTGAACTCAGTTATTTCTGGAAATCCCAGGGGCTGGTTCCTGTGTACATATGAACTCCGTCCTTCTGGCTCCAGTATTCTGTTTACCCTCCTTCTCGGCTGTATCTTTCTGCTCTGATGTTCACAGCCAAGTTTGGAGGTCCTTGCCAAGGCCGCACTGGCTGGTATCTGTGGTGGGGGCTACTGTCTCTCTCCAGCATCACTGTGTTCCATGCTGACCCAAGGAGAATGCCCATCTCTGTTTGCATCTTATCTGCTCACCTACGCCCCAAGCGGGGCCACCCTGCCTCTCCGTAACTCATTGGGATTTTTAGGAAATAATCCTATTTTTTGTTTTGTTTTGTTTTCTTCTGTTTCAGCTTCTCCCCTCACAGGTTCTTATCTAAGCTCCAAGGCAGGTGTAAAGAGGCATATCGGGAAGCTTCTGAGCCACGCACACAAGTTGCCTCTACTTTCCACCATTGCTCCACCTCCCCCCCCGGAACAGTGCCTAACGCTCTTCCCTTGGGATTCTATTTTCTAAGTGTGGGGCACAAACCATTGTTTGAGAGTGTACTAGTTATCTATTGCTGTGCAACAAGTTACCCCAACTGGCTTAAAAGAGCACCAGTTAGTACCTCACAGTTTTTCTGTGTCAGCAATCCAGGAGAGGTTTAACCGAGTCCTTTGGCTCTGGGTCTCTCAGATGGCTGGAGTCATCGTAAGGCTCGACGAGGAAGGACCTGCCTTCTGGCTCACTCATAGAGCTGTTGGCAGGATTCAGTTCCTTGTCAGCTCTTGTGCTGGGGGCCTCAGTGCCCTGGGAGCTGCTGGCTGGAGGCCCTCCTTGGTGCCTTGCCACGTGGGCCCCTCCAGAGAGTATCTCCCAACAAGGTACTGGCTTCATCATAGTGAGTAAGTGAGAGAACAAGAGAGAACACACACAAGATAGAAGTCACAGTCTTTTGTGACCTTCTCTTGGAAGTGATATCCATCATTTTTGCCAAAGTTTATTAATTAGACACAAGTAGCTGGATACAGCGCACACTCAGGAGGGGATTACACAAGGGTTGAATAGCAGGAGGTGAGAAGCATTGGAGACCATCTCAGAGGCCGTGTACCATGGACAACAGGGGTGGGGTGAAATTAATTTTGATGTTGAGCAAATTATGATTAAAAACAATTAGTCATTAGCTATTTATTTTGAAGTGTCATAAGAAAATGTTACTACTGGATATATTGCCAAAGAAGAGACTACATAAAAAAAAGCGGGGGGGGGGGTCAATTAAAAGAAAAATATGAAGTACAGGTGGTTTCTAAGTGTGACTGCCAGCAGGAACTGTGACTTGCTCCTAAGTGAGAGGATATGGCGATGACGATGGGATGTCACTCTCATGATTATGTTATATCATATAAGATTCTGTCATATCAGAGATTCTCCTAGCGGACTCGATGAAGTAGGTAAGCCTACATGGCAAGGAACTCAGGGTGGCCGAGGATCTGAGGATAGCCTCTAGCTGACAGCCAGCAAGAAGCCAGGACCCTCAGTGAGAAAGCCATAGGAAATGAATTCTGCCAACAACCCGAAAGAGCTTGGAAGTCGGTTCTTTCCCACTTGAGTCTCCAGATGAGAATGCAGCCCAACTGGCCTGTGGATTGCAGCCCAGTGAGACCCTCAGCACAGAACCTGGTTAAGCTATGCCTGAACTTCTGGCCCACAGAAACTGTGAGGACACAGGTGTGTGTTGTTTTAAGCCTCTACATTTGTGGTAATGTGTTATACAGCAATAGAACACTAATGCACCACTCTAAGACACATGCGAAAATCTAAAAAAAAACATTTCGGGACATGGCAAATTTAACTATATAATTTTTGTTTCAAATTGTCATGAGGTTCCAAATATTCTTCAGAAGGACAAAGCCCTCGAGGCCAAATTTAATAAGTCTTGGTGGAAAAGAGAGACCCATGAGCAGCATCTGTGGAGTGGAGTGAAGGGCACCTTTCTGATGGGGGTGCTATATACAACTAAGAGAAGGTGGCTAATCAAGGGTCATTGAGAAGACACCTTGCATCAGCTGAGTGAAGACTTTCTGAGGATTGGGCAGGAAAAGGACTAGAGAGTGTATTTATTTTTTCCTTTTGAGTTTGTGATCTGGAAGGAGAAGGATGAAAAAGAATGGTGGGAAGTTGACGTTGAGTGAGTCAAAGAGCAGCCGTGGGAAGTCTAATTAATTTTCTTGTGAGTGCTTAGCACTAGCTGGCCATAGGCTCATGGGATCACATCCATGGCTGGGACTAATATGACTAGAGAGTGAGGCCCTAACCTTTAGTTAACTAGTAGCTGGTATTAGAGGAATCCGTGGAGACAGAGCACCATGTTATAATCAGGGATTTTATTCTTGGACGTGCTCCGTATCAGATGTCAGTGCCAATGTCTACTTAATGTGGTAGTAATAGTTAAAAATTTGTGTTATTTTAATGTAAATGCTAGTTTTCATTGAAGAATTTGTCTTGGTTTGGGTTCCTCCAATGCGGAATCCAAGCAGGGATTTGGATGACAACAGTTAATTTGGAGGTGATCTGAGGAAGCTCTGTTAGGGGTGAGGAAGTGAGCCAGGGAAGGGAGGAAACCAGTGAAGGTGCAAGAGTGAGTCTGTTGTCACTGTGGGCACCTGTGACTCAGTTGTGCTGGGGACCCTTTAAAAGGCAGTATTGGCTTATCTCAGAATTGCCCCACTGAGGGGCGAGACAACTGGGATATTTATTTATTAATTCTTGTCCTGTATTAGTTGAGGGTTACTCATGGAAGCTCTATCTCCCTGGCCTGTCCTGAGAGGGGGCCAAGTATACTCCTGTGGCAGAGAAAGAGCTCAGATCAAGAGAAATAAGGGTTTGGAGTAAGAAGGCAGAGGAGTGTATGGGAACTGTCACCACAATGCAGTTGGCCCGTGGGGTGGGCTGATGGGGTAAGGGCAGGACATTGGTGTGTATGAAGTGTAACCATAATATCCGAAGGGAATAACAACCAATAATAGGACACGCTTTCTCAAACACAATGAACAACCAGGGCTCATTTAGAGAGATAGTCTTCTAGGTCACAAGACACTATAAAATTGACTCAAACAAAGACACTGTTGGAGCCAGGGACCACAGAGGCACATGCCTCCTTGTGTCAGCTTACCAGCCTTGGGCGTCTCTTTGTGCATTGCCTTTAATTGATTGGACGCTGGGCCCAATAATGACTAGGTAGCAATGACAAGACAAGGGAGGTACAAGGCAGGACCCCAGAGAGAATTTTGAATCCATGACAAACTGGACCCACCTCCGTGAGTCTTAGAATATCCTCACTGTAGCAAGTATCCTTTGCATTAAGAGTTCTAAATCACCTCTCATTTAAAACATGGCAGGTAGTTGAGATCATTAAGAGTAAAAATGAACTTCCTCGGTCCAGAAGGGATGGCTTTGGCCAAATACTAAGATTTGGACTTATGTCCTTAATATCCAGATGATGAACAGATAGAGAACGAATTACTTTTTGAACTCAAGTCATTCATATGATCAATGCTATTAGTAATTGCTAACATTTATTGAGTGATATGCTGGGCTCTGGGCTATGTTCTTTATATGTCTGACCTCACTGCATCCTCGCAGCCACCCAGTTAGAGAGGCATTCTGCAATCTCCAATTCATAGGTGTGGGGATGAGACTTAGGTTAAGGAACTCGCTCAGGTCCTGAGAACAGCAGGGGCAGAACTGGGATTGGAAGCCAGGTATGACTCTAGGAACTTGGGAAGCAGTTCTCTAGGATGGCTGCCATGATCGTGTATGTCCTCTGAAATGGTTTGCGTCTCAGTGGGCCATGGAGTAACTGGGTTGTTATTGTCAGATCTGGGTCCCGGGTTTTAGAAAATGCTAGTGTGAGAAGACTGTCGAACTTCTGATGTTGCATGTGACAGGTGCCAAGTGACCGCGTGTGCCGGGAAGTCTCTGTGTGTGCTGAGTTGGTGTGGCCCCTGTGAACCATGCCATCCTCTAGCACTCAAGTGTGAAATTCCCAGAAGCAGTCCGTCTTCCACAGGATGGGAGGCTCTGCAGCAACAGTGTCCTGGGAGTAGGGTGACCGAGATGCTTATTTTGGGTTCCACCCTTTGCTGGCTGTTTGACTTCAGGCAAGGGACTTAGTCACCAGGGAACCTACTTTTCTCATCTGTAAAATGAGAATAATGAGGCTTGACTCCTGCCTTCCTTGAAGGGAGGGCAGGAAGCTTCCTGAGATCACCTCATCAGAGCCTTTTGATCTGCTTGAAAGAATCCTCCTTAATTGCCCAGCCAGGTACTCGAGCAGCTGGGCGAAAGTTTTATGACCCAAGATTCCCACAGCCCATCATCCACATGCTCCCAGAAGCTCTCTGAGGTTTGCAATGATAGATTCGGCTGGCAAACGTTCTGCCAGGCCATCAGCAGAGATTTCTCAGAGACTGACTCATATAATAGACGGTTTCCCAGGGGTGTCCTTACCAATGCTTCCACTTATTTGTATCGTATTTCTTAAGAGTTCCTATGTGCACATGGCAATTTCTCACCCTCCCTGCCTTGTCCACACAGTCACCTTTGGCATCACCGAGAACGCTGCAAACCCCCAAGGGCAGCTCTTGGCTACTTCAGCTACAGAGCCTGGATGTGCGCTCGGCCCTCTGGGTCCTGCCCACACCCCTAACTCAAAACCCGGCCCTCAGTTTCCTTTCTTGTTTCATTTCTCATTTCCTCCCTGGTTGGTTCATTTATCCAGTTAACCATTCCATTTTATTTGCTACTTGCCTGCCGTACCTCTGGGTTATGGTACACTCTGGGGAACCCAGTAAGGCCCCTGTTCCCATGGAGCTCACAGCCTCATGGCAGATATAGACACACACACACTGGTGAGTGCCATGCAGTTTGATAAGCATCGTAACATGGGAAATGGAGGGTCTACAAGAACCTCTTCGAGGGGAGCCTAATTCCACGTGGGGTAAGGGTACCATGTCTAGCAGTCAAGGATGATTAAGGGTGGCCGCTGGGAGCGGACATATGTCTCATCACGAATGACTTAGGTGTGAAAGAGGGTGTGGGGAGTTTGGGAGACTGACACCACCAGGGCGATTCATAGCTTGGCAAGAAGCCCAGTACCTGAAGGTTCTGATGAGCCTTGTCCAGAAGCCTAGACCTTACTCTGGAAAGAAAGGAACGAGCAGCAGGGAGGTGATGTGGTCACAACCCTCAGCAGCCTGTCAGGTGCTCTCAGACTTCTGGGCCTTCACCAAACCTTGTCTTTCTTCCTGATGCCCCTCCCTTCCCCAACCCATTCTCCTCCTGCTACGGTCATACTCATCTTTCATGGTCCCTTCCAAATGCCATCTGTTCTTCGAAGACTTCCTGGGTCCTGGGCTCAGAATTGTTCCTTCCTTTGGCACCTAGAGTCCATGACTTGTACGTTGCCATTGTTCACATTCTACCTGGTATTTTATGTTAGTTGCCACTGCTTTCCCCTCACTGGACCGAAAGCTCCTTAAAGGTGCATTTACCCTGGAATATTTAACTCTGCATTTCCCACAGCACTTACAGTGCTTTGAGCCAAGCCTCTCCCAAGCTCTAGTTCCACTGTTTATTAGCAAAGTGATCTTGGATAAGTCACTTTATCTCTGAGACCGGGAGCTGTTTCATCTATAAGATGGGGTAATGATTTTTATTGCATAGGATAATGGTGAGGATTAAGTAAAGTACCTAGTTAGCACTCAATAAACATTAGTTGCCTTCCTCCCTCCTCTGGTCTCTGGTTCAGAAAGATTGTTGCAACATTGTGGGAGAGCATCACGGAGGGAGGAGTGCGGCACTTTTCCCATGGGTCCAGAGGAAGTACTGGGTGCACGTGGGAGATCCCATCTGCGCTGGCTTGCTGAGCGCACAGGTGGAGAGGCAGGATATCAGCATTTTTGCCTGGAGCCTTGGGTATCAATGGTAGTTACGGCCACCTGTTCTTATCCGGGCATTTTTGACAACTTCCATGGAGTACTCATCCTTAATGTAAACAAAAAGAAAGTGCTACAGATGATCTGCAAAAATAAACTCAATAGTATGGGTCTCCTTGTCTAGGATCATGCCCTAAACCAAGGTGTGCTTGTAGGGGGAGGAGAAACAGCGATCTGCCAATGAGTCTTTTCCTTTCCGACCTGGTCACTGCTCAGTCTGTGTACAGAATCTGTAGTATGAGATTATAAGGGTCATTGTCATGGCTGTGGTCATCCTGGTCATCACCATCAGCACCAGCCTCCTCCTCCCCCTCATCTATCGTCGCTGTCTTTTGGGCACATCCCCACCTCCTCACCTCCCATGCCATTCTATATAGACCCTGCCTGCGTGCATAGCCTTGCAGGTCACTGGCTGCTTTTATCCATACTTGATTCTTCCAGCAACCCCGTGAGGCAGGTAGAGCGACTGCCATCATGTTAGTGGGCAAGGAATTGGGGTGCAGAGAACTTGGGTTGCTCAAGTCACAGCCCAGGCTGGGAGTAGAGGGGGCATGGGCAGGGCTGGGGCTGAGACTCAGGTGGTTTGAAGCCTGCAGAGGGCCGTTTGACAGAGAGGACAGCCTTGTTTCTTGGCAGAATATCACCATGAAGTCTGAGGAATTTTTATAGCACTGGAGGAAGTCAATCCCTTTTTCTACTTCTTTTTGGTTCTTGGAATACCTACTGTGTGCCTGGGCACGTAAATGTTGGTTGCAAGAAGAGTAATCATGAGATTGCTTTATGGGGCTGGTGTGATTTCTGGAATATTCCACAGATGCTCGCCCTTTGTTTGCCTTGGCATACAGATGTGGAAAATTGCAGGAACATATATATTTGTCCTCTGTGGAAGTGCTAGGGACAGAACTGTTCTGTCTCTACTCTTGTTTCCATGCAAAGGGCAGAAATGTCAAGGTACTGGGGATACTGGGAAGGACTGGTGTTCGTTGGGTCACATTTGTCTATTGAGCAGGGTTAACATTCTAAGTCTTCATGTTGCTTGCTTTCTTCTGGACCCACCTTGATTCTGACTTGGTTCCTTGCACTTTTACTTTTTCATGCTTTAAACTGCCCTCTCCCTGCAGGTATTTGGGAAAAATTTTTGGCCAAAGAACAGAGGTGTTTTTCCTTTTTGTGCCAGTCTCTTAATGAATTAAAAAAACTAGCCAGGCTGGGTGTGAAAAGTTTAGAATTCCAAGAGACATATATCAGCGAACAGATTTTTCAACAAGACCCCTTCCATTCTCTACTCAGGATAATATTGGGGTGCAATCGGGCAATACCTGCGTTGCATTCTCTGCTCTCTGCTTTGGAGATTTCTTTACTGGGATTGTTTCAAATAATTCTGGACAGTGAAGACCACCCCCTCCCTGCTTCCCCACTCTCACCCACCTCCACCTTAGGAGGGGAGATGAAGAGGCTCCTTCATGGTCAAGGATCTAAGGCATAATTTGGTCACTGTTTGCCTAGGGTCAAGGTGACCTGCCTTTCTCTTTATACTTTATACTCCTCTTTATACTTGAGACTTTATACTTTGACAACAATGGCATTCAATTGCTATTTCTTCTTTCACACTGGGGGCCCTGGGAGCCGGGTTTCCTCTAAACTCTAATGGGTTTATTACAGAGCAGCAGGCATGGGGAAAATAGAACCTCATGATTTCCAGGAAGATATAGAGACTTTGAAGAACACCTCGTCTTTCATTCCCTTCTCTTTATTGTAATATCCACAAATTATCTCTTGGGAAAGGAGGAGCCCCAGGCTTGAGGTACTGTGTTCTCCTAGATAGAGTTTGTCAAATCCATATTTTTCTCAAGAAAAGGGTGGGAAGTCACATGGCAGGTGGCCATGGTGCTTGGCCTTCAAGGCCTGAACTTCTAAGTCTGGGTGCCTGTGGGGAGCCCCATCAACATGAACATTTTGATCTGGGAGTGCTGTGTGGATGGAGTCACTTTGGTGGGAGGTAGGAGGTGCTGGGGCTGCGTGTTCAAGCCCATCTGCAGATCATAGTCACCCTGACCACTTGAACCAGAATCCCTGGAGGTAGCCCAGGCATTGAGATTTTTTAAAAAAGCTTCCCATATCCAAAGTATGGATATGATTGCACATCCAATCCAAAATATGGATATGATTGCACATCCATATTCTAATGTGAATTACTGCTCTGAGGCAGTCTCCCGTACTAAAGATTGTTACAAAACATTTAAATGAAGTGAATATTTTTTGTCTCTACAGTTCCTTCTATCTATTATCTAGTAGGAATAGGAACCTAGCGGGAGAAGTACCTAGTACCTAGCAGAAGTCCCTAGTACCTTGTGGGAGAAGTACCTGGCATCCTGAAGGAGAAGAAGGGGTGAGCAATGCACTCCGAGCTCCAACACCTCCCAAGAGCCTGGAGTTGGTAGAGCTTCACCATGTAATCCTCACACCAAGTCTTCAAAGAAGGCGCCACCATTCCAATGGAATTCAGATGAAGTTTAGGGACACGCCTGAGGTTCACATGGTAGCTAAAGGTCGAACCAGGATTTGAATTCAGGCTTGCTTGGCCCCCAAGTCCAATTTCTTTGCTCCCTACCTGGATAGCACCCAACACCCTCCCTTCTCTGAGGCCCTGGACAACAGGATCTGTTATAACTGCCCTCTCCAGATTGCCTTGGGAACCCCAGGGGCCAAGAGTGCTTTCCTTCTAATTCAAAGGACTGCCAGTATTCCCCTAATTCCTCAAAGAACCCCCAGGTGCCCCGCACAGAAGCAGCATAATATTTTTTAAAAAAAATCTATATCCTGATTTTTGGCTTGGAAAGAACAGTCCCCATGAACTGAAATTTCTCAGCTCCCCCCTGAACTGAAATTTCTCAGAATCCCTCCAAGAATGTGGGACTGTGATCTGCAAGAGACACAGAACTGCAGATATTTGCCATGCTTTCCGACGGTTCCCCCCCGGGTTGTCCTGTTCTCCTCGGCTGGGTGACCGCGTCCAGGGGCATGGCAGCCTAAGGAGGAAATGTAACAGGGCTTCTTGGTCCCCATGAAAAGCCAGTTATACAGAAATTGCACAAGAAGGTGGGCTCAGCACAAGCGTGGTGACGTACACTCCAGGATTTCGAGTCACGGGAAACGCCGTCTGTGTCAGCAGCATGAGCGGACCTCCCTCTCCCCACGTGCACCTGATGTGACCGAGCGCGTACTTCCGCAGGTGGTCCTGTGCTGCTGGAAGTCCGTTCCATCTGGGAATCACGGTCAGTCCTGGGTGTGGGTTTAGAGAAGGCGGTGCGTAGACTGGAAGGTGTTCGAGGATGGCAGCCGGCTCGGTAGAGGGATTTGAAATGGTGTATGACAGCGGAAGGAAACAGAACTAGGGCAGTTTGCATAACTCGGAGTGGACTCGGGAGAGAGCAGCCGGGGCCTTCTCACGGCCCCCCGGGGCTGCTTACCGTGTGTCAGGCGAGGCCAGGCCGTGCTGAGTCCCTAAAGAAGCCACGCAGGTTGCCGTGGCTTAATAGTTTACCTCTCGCTCTGCTAACGTGCCCTGCAAATTGCGAGTTCTCTTTCATTTTGCGGTACCACCATCTGGGACATGGAGCCTTGGTGACAGCTGCTATAAGGGCAGAGAGATAGGGAGGAGGGTATCAGCTTCAAGTTCCCTCAGTCTGGATGTGACAAAGCCATATGACAGTGAAGCCAAAAACATTTACTATCTGGCACTTTGGAGACAAAGTTGGCCAGTCCGACATAGAAAAGCAGGCAGCTTCTGAAATCTTTCCTTTTCTTTATTTAACGTGATTTCTGTAACACCATATGGCACACACTGTTTTTAAGTGTTTTATGAATATAAACTCCTTGATTTCTTATAATAACTCCATGAGGTGGATATTATTATCCCCATTTTTCAGATCAGCAGATTGATGCCTAGAGACGTTAAATGAGTTGTCCAAAGTCCCATAATTAGTGTGTGGTCCACCCAGGATTCAAAACCAGGCATGGGGGTTCCAGAATCCTTGCTCGAACCCCTGCCCTCTACATTCCGCGAAAGCTTGCTACGAAAACACAGGCCTGAGGTGCTCAGCGGGTGGTGAGAGGTTGGAATGCATAGAGATCATCAGCTCATCGGGAAGCAGAGCTGGGAAAGGCTGGGAGAGCCCTGGAACCAATGCCCTCCTTTATCAGAGGACATGGTAGGGAAGGGAGGTGTTCAAACTTTCCCAGCAAGCTCTGCTTGTCCTAGGAGGTTAAAGGCTAGTTTGGCCAATCTCCTTTCACCTATCACCTAGCAAAATTTTAGAGTGGGGAGCGGAAGTTTTAAAATAAATCCCAGGCATCCTGTTATTGTACACACAAATACCTCAGTGTCCAAATTCATTTTGGTGGAGGCTTTGGGAGAGAAAGTGAGGCGTAGATCAGTCCTCTGGGCAGAGCTGGCCCCTGTAATGGGGAGGGCACTGCTGTTTTCCACGACTGTCAAAGGAAGGTTTGCACACACGCATTCCTCCCCTGGCCCTTGATTCCCTCCCCTGTGAGTAATGCCAATGCCTGCCAGACTCAGGGCTCCTGGTGGAAAAAAAACACTGCGGGGGGGGGGGGGGGGCGGGTAGGGAACGCTGTCTGCAACCAGGACGAGAAAAAAAGTATCTTGAGTGGATCCCTTATTTACAACCGTCCTCCTTTTCCGAAAGCAGCCTCCTGCCCGTGTGGGGCCTCTGAGCCCTGCTGGGTGGGTTTCCATGTCAGCTGAGTCACGAGTGTCCTTCCTATTATCTTAGTTAGCCGAGTTTGTCATTTTCCAGCAGTGCGACTCACCCCTTGAAAGGGAAACAGAGAGCCTGGAGAGAGGAGCCTCTCATCAAACCCTCACAGCCCCTCCTTTGGAGGTGAAATCTTTCCCTTTGAACTCCCATCTGAGCACCCGAAAGAGGAGGCATGGCAGGTTGGGGGGCGTTTGGCCTCTTGGAAGGGCCCCTGGGCAGATGGTGCCAGACTCTGGGTGGGAGCTAGGCAGCCTCGCGGAATTTTGGGAACTCTGCTCCCACTCTCTGACCAGCCCGAGAGGTCTTCCCAGAGGGTGTGGCCTTCTCCATTGCACTGGACTGGGTCCTTCAACAGCCCAGGACAGAAAGCTCTCTACCCAGCTCCCAAAGAGGCCCCTTCCTCTGGAGCAGCCAAGGTGGGAAACAGGAGGAGGACCCTTCCTCGGGCCATGAGCACACCCTCACTTTGCCCGCCCCAGGCTTGATAATAACAGCCACCCCTATACACGGTTGGCCCCCTGTGTCCAGCAGGGGTGCTGCGCTTGGTCCCTCCATGAACATACCAGTTTGGAATGGAGCCAGAGAATCTATCTATGTCGTCTCTGGGCCAGGACAGACCCTGGACCTCCCACTTCCTCTGTAGCCCTCCACCTCCCTGTCACCCTTTCCTTAGGTACATTTTCATATTGATTTTTAATTTAACAAATGCTCATATAGCACGAACCTGCCAGGCACTATTTAAATACTTTATAACTATTAGCTTATTCTAACCTTCATACTGACCCTTGGAGGCAAGTAGCATGATCCTCGTTTTACAAGTAAGGATACTCAGGCACAGAGAGGTAATTGCCCAAAGTCTACAGTTAATATCATAGAGGCGAGAGTCTACTAGCCTAGGTACAGAGTCTGGGTCAGACTCGCTAGGCTATGTCATCTCATTTAAGTCCTACAACCGCCCGGCAAGGTAGGGATTATTCCCATTTACTCAGGATGCTGAGACTCAGAGAAGTTAATTTTGCTCAAGGTCGCACAGATATAAGTGATAGGGCGGCAGGTGGAATTCGCTTTTGTCTGACTCCAAGGTGACACAGATTGCGCTAACTGCTCCAACCCTGGAGGAAGAATGTTCTCCCTTGATGGGTGTGTGTAGCACGGGTGTGTTCCTTAAATCTCCTGTAGCCAGTCGGGAACCCCCCGCCCCACGGCCCCGTGCATTACCTGAATCCTTTCTCTTCCACTTTCTTCCTTTATCGCTACCTGTCACAGTGTTTGGACCCTCTAGTTGAATGTTGAATGACAGTGCTGATACTCAAGGGCATATTGTATTGTCTTTGACTATAATGGGAGTGCTGCTAATGTTTTCTTCTTTCTTTCCCAAGGACAGTGGTTTATTGTGGCTCTTTGGGTGTCCAGGCAGAACCCTGCATCGGGAGGAAGATGGTAGAGCTGATTATGGCTCTGCCTCTTGCTTCCGAGAGAACTTGGACAAGTTATGGAACTTCTCTGATCTTCAGCGTTGACATGTAGAGTTGGGCAAGATTTGGGGTTGGCTGATCAAATTTTTTAATTTGTTTTTTTTTAAGCTGCAGAATATTTTAGTTATAAGAAATCTTAAAAGTACCTCCAAATACAAAATAGGTACCATCCTTATTAATGTATCACGGGGGCCATGGAAGGCTATGCAGAACTTAAGTTTGGAAATCACTGGATTAGGTAATAACAAGCTGCATGACTATGTGAAGCCAAGAAGTTCAGTATATTAGTTTCTGAGGTAAAATATTACCACACATTTGGTGGCTTAAAACAACAGAAATGCATTCTCTTACAGTTTTGGAGACCAGAAGTTCAAAATCAAAGTGTCGGCCAAGTCATACTCACTCCAAAGACCGTAGGGGAGAATCTCTCCTTGCCTCTTCCTGAACTTTTGGTGGCTCTGGTAGTTCTTGGCTTGTGGTTGTTTCACTCCAATCTCTGCTTCTGACCTTCTGCTTCACATGAGCTTCACATGACCTCTGTGTTCTGAATCTTCTCTTTTGTCTCTTACAAGGACACTGGTCATTGGATTTAGGGTCCAGGATCCTTGGATAGTCCAGGATCTTCTCAACTCAAGATCCTTAACTTACATGTGCAAAGACCCTTTTCCCAATAAGATCATAGTCATAGGTTCTAGGGATTTGGATATGGATGTATCTTTTGTGGCCACCATTCAATCCACTACAATCAATAATAATTTTACGTGTCTTCTATGTGCCTGGCACCGTGCTAAGCATGCCAGACCACAGAGATAATTAAGACAAAAATGTTACTCCCTGGAAGCCTCTAGGCTCATTTGAGAATCTCTATTTAATTTCAGGTCTCAGCATTGAGGCTTGCCTGCCTGCCTTCTTCCCTCCCTCCCTCTCTTCCTTTTAAAACCAGGTTTATGGAGATATAATTTACATACAGTAACCTTCACCATGTTTAGGTATACAGTTGATGAAGCAGGCTTAGAGAGGTAAAGTGATTTGCTCCAGGGTACACAGAGAGGAAGTGGCAGAGGCTGAGATTTGAACCTATGTGCCCTATGACCAGGTCCTGCTTACAAACCCATCAGTCTACCTGGCCTCCCCTCTTCCTCTGGGGGCCTCCAGCTCCTCACCTGGCAGACGAAGAGGTTGGCAAGATGCTTTCCGGAAGATCTTAGAGCTCTGACATTGGAAACTGCCATGGTGAAGTGCAGAGAAGCACTCTTTATTCCAAGGAACCCTTCAGTGCGAGGAGAAGCTTCCCGAAATGGAAACTGGTATGACTCCTATAAGCAGTTAGCTGATTTGTGTCTGTGTGCCCGTTAAATGGATTTACAGCTCATGATACCTCATTTCAATTTAACTAATCCTCACCGAATGGACAAGTGATTTTAAATGATTCCCTGAAGGAACTGCAAGCTGAAGATCATATTAATGAGGCAAACCCAAGGGAACGGCAGGAAAATGGCTGGGAGGCTAGTTCGTGGCAAGTCCTAGTGCTCGCTGCTCTTCAGCGAATGCCTGGATAAAAATAATGGCAGGCGAATCACATCAGTCACAGAATTGGTCAAAAGACTCAAAAAAGTATTAAGAAAACTCTTTGAAATATGGTCTTTTCATCCACTGCGGTTAATGATGAGTCTCTCCTTGTGTCTTGACATAACTGAAGAGGGTGTGAAGCCATTGCAATTAGCAAGACATTAAGAATTTTTTTCCAACTGGTTCAAGTCATGATATACTCAATCCAGCCCTTTACACATTTTGGTGAAATTTGATAATTTTGAATTTGTTACTTAAGAGTGAAAGTGAGAAGCTGTAATCCCTTGGTCAGAAGCTTGCTCCTCTTGCTACTGTGATAATGGCTAAAGAAATATCTGAACATGACCCAGTGGCACATTCAAAGGGACTCCTTGGTCATTAAATATTGTCGGAAGATGCACAGCATCTGTGGCTGAAAAGTTGAAGGAACATTAAACAAATAATTCAGTGTAAGAGATTTGCTTTGCAATTGATGGAAAGTACAGATATTTCCTACACATTTCAGCTTATGCTGTTTCTAGATTGTTCATTTCAATAATGAAATACATTGAAGGGCCCTTTCTTATGAGCTCTCAAAGGAAAGATGTACCAGAAAAAATTACATTCTCAACAATAGATGAGTTTCTTAACAAAAGCAATGTTTTGGGTATTTATGTTGACTGGAGTGAAAAAAAAAATAGACAAATTTCATGAACTTGCACCTTATGTGAAATTTATCTGCTACATTGTCCATAGCAAGCTATTTAAGCCAGGAAGTTAAAGCCACAAAAGCGCAGAACATAGTAGGATCTCACCGATGTGGATCATTATACAGAGGCAAGAAGTTTAAAACATAGCAGAATCTTTATAATACTTGGTAATGAGATAGGGAGTACTCCTGGAAATACTTTATTTAAACAGGGATTCCCTTATTGTCTTCTGGCCAACTATTTGAAATAATGAGTGAATAAAATCAAGGGTTCAAATTATTCGATCTTTTCCAGGTTGACAAGTGGCTGTCAGGAATAAGCTACAGCAGATACATTGGGGAAAAAAACACAAACCTGCACTCAAGTTGTCCCCTAAGGGTAAATGTCACAACTTAATAACGAGACAGTAAGTGCCTTTCAAAGAAACTGGTAAACCACAATGAGATACCATCATACATGCACCAAAATGGCTAAAATGAAAAAAGACAGACAATACCAAGAGGAGGCGAGAATGAAGAGCACCCAGAATTCCCACGTGGTGGGAGTGTAAATTTATGGAACCAGTCAGGCAGCTGTTTGACAATATCTAAAAAGCAGAACATAAGCAAACCCAGTGACCCAGCAATTCCACTCTAGGGATATACCTGACAGAAATGCAGACATGTTGTCCAAAAGACAGGCATTGAAATGCACATAGCAACACTGTTGCTAATATTTGCTGGAATTTATTCAAATGCCCATCAAAAGCAAAAGGGATAAACTCACTGTTGTGTATTCACACTAGACAATACTCTATGCAATGAGAATAAACGATCCATGACAACTTCAGTGATATGGATGAATCTCACAAATCAAATTTTGAGCAAAATGAGCCAGACACACAAAAAGGTGCCCCCTGTATGATTCCACTTACATGAAGTTTAAAAAAAAAAAAAATGAACAGGCCAAAAAGCTAGGATAATTGTTACCTTTGGGAGGATGGAAATAACTGGAAAAGGCACAAAGGGGCTTTTGATAATGTGGCTGAAGATAATGTTCTGCTTCGTGTTCTGTGTCTTTAATTGGGTGTGCTCAGTTAAATAAAATACATTGATCTATACACTTGTGATATGTACATTTTCCTGTATGCATATTACTCTTGAATACAAAGAAAAAAAAAATGACACCTTTCCCCTGAAGCCGTGTTTGAGCACTGGTGATTTGAAACATTTCCAGTGTTAACATTGTTAAAAATGATGTATATAACGGAGATCTCTATTCCTGGAAAGACTGAAACAGAATATTCTAGACTGTTTTAAGTTTCCAAATGTTTTTGATGTTGAACGAGTTTTATTTATTTATTTTTTAATTCCAATAAATTGTGGGGAAAATGGATTGTTATCAGGGAGCTTGGAAATTTACTAGCCAAATTTCACCAAGAATCTTTGCATAATTGGTAGATAGAATTGAAAAATGAGCATTATGACTGAGTAAGGTAACAAATGCCTCATTTCTTTCATTTGAATTTATGCATCTTTGAGAGGCATCTTTTCTAGCAACAACAGGCACTAAAAGCAAGTGTCAGAACAAACCGAATTAGGACCAAACTGTTAATCACTACATCATACAGATTAATCCAAGGTTGAAAAAACTTAGAAAAACCTATTTGAAATCACACTGGTCTCACTAAAAGCATTTTTATTATATCAATAATTTTTTGAAAGCAAAAAATAGAATAAAAATTACTAAAAATTGTTTAATTCATCTTGAGTTCAACCTTTTAAATAGCCATTTTATGTATATTTTATAATACAGATAGTATATTAGAATAATAGTATGTATATATAAATTAAAAATATATGCACATACACTGAATGTCCATGCTTGAAATTTCGTTGTTGATAAGGCACTCTATCAAAAAAAGCTCAGAGACTGCTAGTCTACACCAGCATTTAGCCTTTAGAAATAGGTTAGTTTCGTTGATGTAGGTCAGGAACCACAGAGATGAAGTTTTGAATCCTAACTGTGCCACTTACTAAATGTGTGATTTTGAGCAATTAGTCAATGTATCCGGATCTGGGTGTTCTTGTTAGCAGAATGGAAAGTTAGTACCTGTCTGGAAAAGTTTGTCACAGTAATTAAATGAGCCAGTATACGTAAATTTCTTAGTACCTTGATTAGCTTCCGAACGTTTAATCAATAGTCACTACTCCTGTCATATAGTCATTTACTAGTGTTCTGCAAACTTGCCTCATGATAAGGATCTCCTGGGTGCTTAGGAAAATGTTTCGGTCTCACCTCAGATTTTCTGTATTAGAATCTTCATGGGTAGAATCTTGGAAGTTGTATCTTTAGAAGGTCACTCTTAGGACCAAGCAAGTTTGAGAAAGACTGATTTACAAGATGCTGAAGCTCTCTTCCCTCTAATGATCAGCTCCATGCATGAGTCTTACCTCCTAAGAGCCAGGAACTCCCATTGGACCATCTCTGTCCTGCACAGTGTCTAGCAGGGAACTCTATAAGCCACTGGGGGGAGGAGGCCAAGGTGAAAGCTCCATGTCTGGGATGATAAGCAAAAAATGGGTCCTAGTTGGTGGAGCATAGCAATGGAGAGACTGGGAGAGGCAACAGGCCGAGATCTCCACAGGAGAGAGGCAGCATGAAGAAGCAGGAGAAACTTCCCCCTTGGGCTTGGGTGCAGAAGTCGGACTAGCTCCTTGGGGTGCTAAGTGGGAGACATCGGAGGCAAAGCGTGGTGCCCAGGCACACTGGGAAGGCTCTGTGTCCTAAGTCCTACGTCCAAGGTGGGAGTTGACCACACTGATCAATAAAATTACCCAGGTCCAGGGTAAGATAGACTTGGTGCTTTACCATTTGACCTTCTTTTTTTTTTTTTTTTAAAGATTTTATTTATTTATTTGAGAGAGAGAGAATGAGAGAGAGGAGGGTCAGAGAGAGAGGCAGACTCCCTGCCAAGCAGGGAGCCCGATGCGGGACTCGATCCCGGGACTCCAGGATCATGACCTGAGCTGAAGGCAGTCGCTTAACCAACTGAGCCACCCAGGCACCCACCATTTGACCTTCTTGACGAAGATCCATACATACCATTCCCATTGACTTAGCAGAGATTGGTCCCTGAGTTGGGGGCTTGTCCTGTGCACGAGGAGAAAGCAGGCTAGAAGCATAGGAGGTACCTGCTTATTCAGGTTTACCCATACAGGTGATTAATGAATGCATGCACATTCAGCACGCCATTGGGTAATTACACTGAATCTTGTCATTTTGTCGCCTGTGCATCCACTTATTTCCCCTGTTCCTCTCCTTGCCTCTGCAAGGAAGATTGTCCTGGTTGCGGAGCACGGAGCGGGTGCTCTTCCTCAGCACAGATGCTCTGCTGTGTCCTGACAGCCCTGAGTTGCCCTCAATTGGAAGGTGTGGATAATTAAGTTAATGAACACTTTTCCACTGGCTGCTGAAAGCCTCATTAATCTACACACATGCTGCCACAGGCAAATTATGGCGTCAAGGGTGGGAGGATCAACAAAAATAACTTCAGAAATTCATTAATCAGACTTAGTCAAGCATGCTGTTCAGAACTGGGAGTTCTTATCCAGCAGTGGCCAGAGGATTAGATTTTTTTTTCCAGCTACATGAAAGGGACTTCTTAAGCAGTATTTCGGAACATCTAGGTTATTGTACTGGTATTTATGACTCTAGTGGTTGATACTAATGAAATCTGTCCAAAGACTTCCGTGTGGAGGGTTCTAGAAATCCTGAGTGGATGATCAGGTTTCCAAGCACACAAGAGGGAAAATATGATCATGGGATCACATGCAGAAACCTACCCAGCTATGGCAGAAGTGGTTTGTGCTCCCAGGTAGTGATTTTCTCCCCAGCCCTTCACACAGGTGTCCTTGGAGTCAGTTTGGAGCTACATGATCCTGTTAATGAATGGTGAGCGGGGGCAAGAACAGGCATCGCTCCAACGGCCCCCTTTCTGCTATGGCAGCCTCAGAGACCACCGTTTCAGGTGGCAAAATAACAAGATGGAGGAAAACTGTTTGACCCATATTGGATTCACATGTGTGAAGATTAAAGTACATGATAAGCCATGGAGATTTCCTACTTATTTGCTAACACAACAGCGTCTGTGGCATCCTGGTCGATATGGTAACAAGTTAAGGCTAAGGGCTGTTTTTTGGAATATGGTGATTAGACGAGTTGTCTCATAATGTCCTCATGAGCAGAGGGTCTGGATTTCAGTATGGCCTTCAACGGGATCTTCTGTGGATAAGTTGGGGTCTTTTTCAGACCAGTTGGGGTCATGGGTGCTGGATGATAAAATAGTTACATGGATTCTAAGTTACCCAAATAACCATTTACCCTAAAAGAGCTCATTAGCAGGTTAACATGAGCCTTGGGAGAGGACATGAAGAGCATAATCCCTACTTGATGTTCAACAGTTCAATCAGTGGCTTGGGCGAAGGTAGAGATCCCCTGCTTTTTAGGTTTGTGTGTTTCACAGAGAAGGGAGACACACTAAGGATCTTGACTGATAGAGTCAGAACTCAAACTCCAACAGTCTAGAACAACAACCTTCATATGACAAGATGGGAGAAAAGAATCACCTGTGAATATGTGACGTGAGATTTGAACTACAGAATCACAGGAGAGGTGGGACGAGGTCGAAGAGCAATTTGAAAATAGTTGTGAGTGGGCCAGTAACAAGGGCTAGAGACCAATTAAGTGTCCTCTAAGCTCTAAGAATCTCTTATTCTCCAATACTCTCTCCACCTGTAGACCTATTTAGGAGGCTGGGGAGTGGGTGGAATGGGGAGAGAATCGGGACAGAACACATGGTCTGGGATTCAGTTGAAAAGTCTCCACATCCTTTAATAAATTTGAAGCCAGGTCCTTCAAAGTTGGCAAATAAAAAGGAGAATCTTCGTGAAGAATCTTCACGACTGACCTCAGATGACATGGATTTGATCTATTAAGATGGCCAGGAGCTCCTCCTACTTACTGATGAGGTAATGCGAGACCACCAGCCCAAAGTTACTTTTGGGGATTTAGATCACCTTTGTACATGGAAATTACACCAACTCAGAGGCACTGTAAACATGAAGAGGATCTGAATTCATTGGAGGTCTTGATCCTGGTTGAAGTTTTTGCTGGCTTTCCTCAGACACAGTCACTCAGTGACACTCTGTCTTACACAACTACAACAATAATAAACAAGTAGGGACTTGGCCTTTTTTTCCTTAGAATTTTAAAGGTCACATTTCCCCGTTCCATGCTCATAAAGTGTTTGACACTGTGGTGGGCATGCCCCATTCAGAAGAAAGCATGCTCTTAGAAAAGGTGTAAAGAATCAGGAACCAAAGCACAGCCTCCCAGCCGTAGCTTGGGTGTGTCCCCGTCTCCCTGGGCTCCACAACCAGGGCCGGAGACTAAGTGTGTGCCCAGGTTTAAACAGGGAGCTCAGAGGTGGACAGAGAAATTCTAGACCACAAATACAACAACCCATAACACAACCGGACGACCTCCAAAAAAATCATCAGCCTACAAAACATCAGGAAAATAAACCTCTAAGTCAGAGACTTAGGACAGGTAATTGTCCTAATTCTTCAGTGAAATTTGGGACCACGGACTGAGTCCCCGAGAAAAAGAAAAAGTCCCATTGGTTCCCTTTTTGGCTCAAATGATGGAGATGGGTGGAACAAAGGTGTTTCCCCTTTTAATGGAGATCCTTGGGAAAATTCTCAAATGAGTGGAGCCCATAGAAATGTGTTGGAATGTTCGGATGTGTTTTTCCTTCTTGGGGACCCCAGATGAGATGAGAGATCATGCTATTGCCCTGTAGCCAGGAACCATTTCCTGAAGATGGGCTGTGTCCCCGAACCAGGGGCCGATGAACACCAGACAGGGAGCCCTGGCTTAAGGCCCCTCTGTTCAGGAATCCTACTTGATATGTGTATTTCCATCAGTAGATTGAGGCAAAAGCATCCCTTTGTTTTCCAAATGAGATGAAAGAAAATTGTGATTGGATTTTTCATGGGCCCACAATTTATGCTTCAGGAAAGTGACTACATCATTACGCCATCTCTCTCCTCCATCCTTCGGCCCCGCCCCCCACCCTGTGCCTCTGCTGGAGCATGCCCAGTAATTCTTCTTTGTCCTCCTCTGCAAGCTGGTGCAGGCAAGCCCTATCCCCCACCCTGGGGTGGCCCAGAGTCGGGCGTCTCTGGGGCTCAGGACCACACGGGCATCGAGTACCACACGGGCTGGAAACAGTGAGGGAAATACTAAGCACTACATTTGAGGGGAGGAAAGGGCATGTGACATGTGTGACTGGCATCTTTTTCTTGGTGTCCTGTTATTGTCATTTCCAAGCTTGGGGACCTTACAAAACTCCTTCACCAGGTAAAGAGAGCAGCCTGAATGGTGTGCTCACAAGCAGAGGAGTGGCTACTAACCACACCATGGAACAAGGCATTGGGATCATGCCCTTGACCTCCAGTCTTTAATGGGTTCAGTGTGATATACTTGTCGTGCTCGAGTTCCTGTTTCAGTTCTGCCACTTCCCAGCAGTAACTTCGGACATTCTTGCTTTTAGCCTCGCTTTCCTTACCTGTAAAATGGGAATGTTGTCAAGGGGGGTTGTTGAGAACATTGTCTGTTGTCATACACATGAAGCACCTGGCACGGTCCCTGCACGGGGTTGACACTCCCTTTCTCTTACTCCGAGCTCTGAAGATTTTTTTTTATCCTGCACAGTGAAAATGTACAGAGTTTGAATTTGAAGAAAGGTAAGGCAAGTTAAGGAAGTCCAACCTTCTCCTTTTATAAATGAGGAAGCTGAGGTCAGAGCAGTTAAGCCATTTTTTTCCAATGTCATGGCACTGAGGTCTTGACTTTTTATCCAGTGATGGTTTTATGGCTTGATGCTTCTGTTGAGATAGTGTAAACCACTCACACATGGGAGTTTGTGAGCAAGACAATTGTATAAAGTAGAAAAGACCAATCAAAAGTACTTGTCCGTGTTCCAGCCTAGCTATGTGCATGCCCAGTGGTGGGAGTGATGGTGGGTGGTCAGTAAATTAATTATTGGAGATGCTTCAGAAGCATGACTTCCTGGGGATAAAAGTGGACAAGGAACCTTCTGGGTATTCTTTAGGGCTTGACAATATCTATGTATAGTGCAGAATAATTGTGAAGACACAAAGAGTATTTACTAGACAGTTGAGAGTTACACAGGAGCTTTCGTAGGAAGATGAAGCTCCTGGTTCTGTACAAATGTGTGTTAGCAGTTGAATATGGGTAATGTCTTCAAAGTAACCAATATGCTCCACCACCTGCCACCAGTGACTCTCTCATGTTAATCCAGTTAAGTCTGTGATGGATGGGATACTTCAGCTAATTAAGACATCCTGACTCACTGAAAGTCACCCTGGTGGACAAAGGTGCTTATACATTCCCAACGATTCCACTCTTGAGTTAGTATTTCTTGGATGATGATCCAGAAGGTTTTCCAGGAGCTAAATGTGTCTCAAAGGTTGCAACTGTGAACATTTGTTCCCAGTGGGTGACCGACAGAGGGAATATGTATACATGGATGGGCAGACCTTACCAAGGGTGGGCTCTGAGGTTGTTCATTGGATCAAGGTCTCGGATGCTATATATTACATCTCCATTGGGATGGCAACTCCCACTTGAGCATGCTTTTTTACAATCCCATGCTACTGTGGGATTGTCAAGGCATGCTCTGTTGTTCCCATTTTAAATGAGGAATCTGAGGTGAAGTGTTTTGCTCAAGTTCGTGGAGTGGGTAGGTAGCTCATCTGGGACAACCAGCTGGATCTCTTGACTCCTGATCCAGGCTCACTCTCATGCCCTGGGATGCCTTTCATAAACGCCGAGGCCTGAAAACACCTTGACTATTTGGATCCCATGAAGTATCCAGGCAACAGGTACCAACCACTTCTTTAAGTCTGTGGCTCTGTTTTAGAACCCCACAGCCATCCAAGTAGAGCGAGTCTCTAACTAAAGCCCCAGCAATATTCATAGTAAAAGTGAAAAAACTTAACATTTTGAACTTACAGTAATGCAGACTTATGGTTGAAATTCTAGTAAATACATATATACAAAAACAAAATTCAAATCACATGTAATTCTACCACCCCAATCATCCACATACTTTTGTGGTATTTCTTTCTAAGTTTTTCTTAAGCGTAGAACTCTGTTTCCTTTTATATCTTTGTGATCATGTTTATGATTTTGTGTTCTGAAGTTTCATTTATATATGACAATCTTTTCTTCATATAATTAAATATCCTTTAATGTATTTTAAATGCTTGCATAGTGTTGATGTGTCATAACCTCTTTGAATTGATTCCCGATTTTGAATATTTAGATGATTTTTAATTTTTGTTAATATAAATTACACTTTTGCAAACAATGTCACTTATAGATATCTTCATATAATTTTATAGAAATCTTTCTATAACTGTCTTATTACTTGCTTTGGACGCATTTCTGAAACGAGCATTCTGAAGACTCTTTATACATCTTCCTGGAGTAAGTTATGAACCTCGTCCGGAGCTCCTGAGCTATCCCGCCCTTCATCTTGTTCCCTGGACGTGATGCCTGCCATGCTGTGGGCCTCCTTAAAGGTCACGAGCTTTGTCAGTCTGGGTCACAACTCTCTCAGGCAAATCCGCCTTATTCTCCGGACCCTGCTGACTTTATCTTCCCTCTCCGGTGGGGAACTGGATGGGAAGGGGAAATCGGACTCCTGGAAAACCCCTCTGCCCATTAATCCAGTAGCACTTTATGCTACACCCACAGCAAGGCCGGCCCTTGTCGTGCTCTCCAGAAACACTGTCCCGTTCCCACCCTGTGGACAGCAACGGGAAACCTCCTGCACCCTCATGCATCTCCGTCCAGGGCCAACACCCGATCTGTGGGGAGGCACTACCTGTCTTCTAGAGTCATTATTTTCCTTCTTGCCCCAGCTCCTTGTTTGCTCAACAGGCGCTTCACAGCTCAGCCACTTAATAGCCCTTTCTATCAGTTTCCCCATCTGCAGCATGGGGACTGTGATTCCGGGCGGACAGGGTGGTGTGGTGAGCATTAATGAATGTCTTGAGGCACCTCGAGATCTGTAGATATGCACGGAGTGCTAATGAGGCTGCTCTTGGGCAACCTGCTTTGTTTCCCACAGAGGAGGGATCAGTTCCTAATCCCCGGGCAGACGGTGTCTCCAGGCTGCTTCCCGATGAACCCAAACAGTGGATTCCCAGGCAGATTTTTCCTAGTGCTATGCAAGCTCTCAGCTTAACTGGAAAACTCGAAATTCCATCGGAAGCAACTCCAAAATAATGCCTCAGTGTCTGCCCACTGGGTAGGGCCACTTGGCACCTTCCGGAGTAATGTTTGCCTGAGCAGAGAATGTACTCAGCCCAGGATCCTCAGATGACGTTAGATGGTTCACAGGTGAACTTTCAAGAACGTCTCCCAGTTGTGCCCGTATGTTGGTGGGTATTTTCTCTTTGTAGCGAGGGATATGTTGAAAAAAAAAATCAGTCATCATAAGAATAACTACATGTGATAAGTGCTTATGATGTGCCAGGCACCGTGGTAGGTGCTTTACCGGAAGTTAAACGGTTCATCACGACAATGGCCTTGGGATGTCGCTACTCTTATGACTCGCTTTGGACACGCGGCGTCTGGAGACACAGAGACTTTAAATAGCCTGTCTAAACTTACACAGCCGGGAAGCAGCAGAGGTGGGATCACAATCAGGCAGTTTTGACTCTGGGGCCCACGCTCCTGTTCACCGCCTGTCAGATTTCCTTTCAATACATTTGCGTTTAAGGTACTCATGTGAAATTTGTGTTAAAAATAGATTTATTTAGAGTTATGGAAGCGTGTTGGTGGGAATAAAAATGATGAATAAAAAAAGTAAGCCAAAAATAGTGACATGGCAGGAGGAGTTGATGGACACTGATGATGAAATCAGGTGACCCCAGGGGCAGTGGCCCCCAGCGGGGGGGTCTGGTGACCCCCTCTGTTGGCATGCCCTGTAAGCTGGTTAAAAAATCCAGATTTACTGAATCAGAATCTCTATTTCTAACCAAGTCCTTAGAGCGTTCTTACAGATCATGACGTGTTCTGATGTATCCCCCACACCCCACATCCCTACCCAGCAACAACTCTAACCACCAAGGCTTGATGTCTGATTGTCCCACTGGGCTGTCACTCTTTCGGCCTAATGTCAGGGAGAGCCACAGGTGAAGGGAGAGAGAGCTACCGTATAGGAAGCATCTACAGTGCTTGGACCTGTGCTGGGTCGGTACCCAATCTGCACAGCTTGCTGTGGTATAAATATGTTCATTTTCCAGTTAAGGAAACTACAGCCAACCGAGGTCAAGTGACTCGGTAAGTGGTGGGGCCAGGAGTCAGGCCTGGGAGCATGGGGTTTTTCAGCTCTGCCTTTTCCAGCCTATCAGTCCACTGAGGCCAGACCTTTAGGGTCAGCGCAGCCCACAGACCAGCTGGAAGATGCCAAGTCAAGAAAATGAGCTTGTATTTGGACAACTGCACTAATTGGTATATCCGGCACTTAGTGCTGGAGTTTAAAGTCAAAAAGAGGGAGCATCTAAGTCAAGGAAATGTGTCTGCTCCTAGGTGTACCCAGTGTTAGGTGAGAGGCTGGTGGCTACAGGAGAGAGGAGAGTAGATGCCACTTATTAGCTGTCAGTTTTGACAAGTTACTCAAATCTCTAAAACCCATTGTCCTTGCGGGGACCACAATAGATCCAATCTCGGATGGTTATATTCAGCATGAAATAGGCTAGTGAATGTGGAGTGTCTGATACTCAGTGAATGGTCCCTGCTGGAGAACCAGGCTGGGAATTCTGGGAGACCGGACAGCAGCAACCACAGCCAAGGTCAGCCCTGGACAGCACTGCCAGGAGGTTGCCGCTGGTTCTGTGGACGGCTCCTCTGACTTCACGCCGTTGCTGGGCTCTCGACACCACTACATTCTTGAAAAAGACTAAATCCTTCCTGCATCTTCCTTCCAGCATCTTCGTTCCAGATGGACGGACTGTCTCTTAGGTCTTTACCAATGTCCAGATTCAAGGGACAGATGAAGTATTATCTCTCTTTATGGGCTTCCAAGTGTGAGGTGACTATGGGAAGTCCTAATCCCATGGAATTCTCCTCAAAAGGCAGGGAAGGCAGAGTTGATTGTTGGGAAGGAGGGAGGGAGGGAGGGAAGGAAAGAGGGAGAGAGAGAGAGATCCCCTGCATTTCATAAAACTCATAAAGTCGTTTCTTGTCCAAATTTGCATAATGGAATTGAGGGCGAAGACTAGTAGGAAGTGGCCAAGCCAGCTCATAGTGAACCTCTGGGTGTAGAGTGCCCAAGGGACTAGATATATTAATTTACTTGTTTATTTGTCCTTTTACTTACTGAGCATATATTGAGTTCACCATGTTTGGGGCTCTAGTGCTAGGCTCCAGGAACATGATGGTGAATATGTCAAGGTTCTTGTCCTGAAGGAGGTCTCAGACTAGAGACATTCAAACAAGGAATCCTAAGAGGCAGGAGCAGGATTGAAGAGAGGGGAGAGCCTGACTCTGAGAACCAGGACAGGAATTGACAGATGATACTTTTGGCCGGAAACTCCAGGGGGTGAGGTGACCTGCTCAAGTTCTACTAGTCAATCATTGACCAGGGACTTGGGCTGAAGTCTTCACGCTCATGTTCTGATGCCTTTTTTTTCACTCTGGGTGCAGCTAGCTCTATGCAAGGTGGAGGGGCAGACAGTAGCTTAGAGCAAGGGGTGGGGTCTGGGAGGCTTTGGGGTACTGCCTATTCTACTTGCTAGCTAGGTGATCTTCATTGGTCTAGAGTCATGTAATTTCAAGACTTACTCTTCCATCTATACAATGTGGGTGATATGACTTCCTTCCCAGGATTACTGTGAAGACGAATGGACCGCAAATTTAAAGAACGAAAGTGCCCTTGACAATGGTAGACATTTGGAGTGCTTAATAAATGGCAGCTACATAGAAAGAAGCTGAGATAGGGTGATTGCCTTCAAGGAACTCACTCTCTGGAAGGTGATAGGGTGGGGGTAGGATGGAAGAGTGGAATGTAGCCGGGTGTGAGAGAGAAGAAATAAGCACAAATCTCTTCATTGGATCGGCTATAAGTAGGATCAGAATTTGGAGAAGAGAGAGCAGAGCGTGGCCATAAGTCAAAGGCTTTCTGGAAGGATCAGTGGAGTGGCCAGGGTGCTGCTTTTGTTCTATAATCAGACTCCCTGAGTTCCTATCTGAAATCCATCCCCCTTAGTAGATCTGTGTTCTTGGGCGAGGAAGTTATTTAATTTCATTAAGCCTCTGTCTCTTTTGCTGTAAAATGGGTGTAACAGTAGTATCTACTTACTTGGTCGTTCTGAGAATTAAATGAGCTAATCCACATAAAGTGCTTAGTGCAATGCCTGGCACTTAGTAATCATGCCATGAATATTATCCCTGTTGAACTGAGCCTTGAACCATGAATATACAAAACTTACCTCATCATGGTTGTTGTAAGGATTAAGTGAGGCAATTTATGTTAGGCTGGTACACAGCAGGCATTCCTTACGTGCCCTCGCTCTCAAGGGTAAGGGCAATGCCTCCTAGTTCTTTGTATCTCACATGACCCCTAACACAAGTGTCTGGCCCGAGCTTAGTTTGAATCCAAGGAGTTCGGCTGGGAAGTTGACAACACGTCCAGGGACTAAAGGGAGGCCATGCTAAGTCTGGGAAATGGCATGACTGAGAGCAAATCCGTGGAAAATCGCCCGCATCCCCAAGGAACCGAAGAGTCCCCTTCGAAGTTTAGGTCGGTTAAGTCCCCTTTGTCTCCCCCTGGCGGCCATCCGAAGCATGCACAGCGCACTTCTCAGGGAAGGGAGTCAGGGCTGAAAGAAGTGACCACCAGCCCCACATGAAGATGCCCAGAAGCTGTGCTTTGACTGTGATTCAGCCCTGCAGGGTGATTCACGACCTGTCTCGATGGCGCTGACTGGCTCTTGGTGACAATTCCCGAGGATTAACAAACAGTCCCATAAGAACCAGCCCCGAAACTAAAGAAAACTTGTTATTTAATCTCTTCTCACTTTATCCACCCAGATCCTTTGGGGCTCTGCCCTTTGACCTCCTCCTTCAGGAACTAGAGTGTCGGATATTCTCCTCTTTCCTGTGTCCCTTTGGGCCATTAATCATCACGATGACAATATTTTGGATGCTTGCTCTGTGGCAGGCGGGGTTCTAAACGCTCTGAACATTTAGCTCATTCAATCCTTCTGACAACCATATAGGTTTGTCTATTTTGAGCCCGATATTTCAGATGAGGAAACTGAGGCACAGTGAGGCATGGGACTTGCCAGAGGTGACACAGCTAGGAGTCGGCAGAGCCAGCTTTCAAACCCAAGGGATCTGGCTGCTGTGCCATCAGCCTCCCGGTGACAAATCTTGGCCCGTTGTCTAGTATCACTGGGTTTTTGAGGCTCGAAGGCCTTGACTCTCCAACCCGGGGTTAGCTGGCATAGGACAGCTTCTCACAGTTTCCCAGCCATAAAATCATGGAGGGAAATGGTTTTCAGAGCACCTCATTGGGTGCCACCTGCAGGGCTGCCGACGCGGCCGGTCTGGGGGGCGGGGGTGCTCGGGAATCCGCATGGTGCACAGTGGTGATCTGTGTCCCCCAGGTTTGGGGACCACGTCTTTTAGTTGTCTGTTCTTAGATCTTTGACGAATCGCTTTTAGCTTCCCCATGTCTTTGCTTCCTTGTCTGCCGAATAAGGACGGGAACCCCAACCCCACAACACTGTGTGTCGTGACTCGTGCTAGGCAACCAGCAGAGTGCCTGATACACAGCACACGTTTCTTAAATGAACTTGCCCTTGAAGGTAAGGGCCACGCTTCCCATTTCTTTGCATCTCTGTGGCCCCCAGCACAGGGTGGTGTCAGCTGGACAGCTGATAGTGAGTCTCTTTCTCATACATGCCATGCAAAACTGGGGTGTTTGGGGTCAGGAATGGACACCTCCTCCTCAGGAAAGCAGTGGGGGGGGGGACACTGACTTGGTACAAACAAGCCTTGGTACAATTAGGTCAAACCTCAGTTTCTCATCCAAGCGGGTGAATGAGACGTGGATAAACATGCCTTCCACAAGGATTGCTGGGAGAATCCTCACAGAGGATTTTACGCGCGGCAGGCACATTTTGTTCTTCTAAACAGCATCCTTATTACCTAGACCATTTCTACATGGGGTCTGAGCCTAGTTCCAGCCAGGCCAGGGGCTGAGTGTGTAAGCAGGTCCAAGAAGACGGGAGTTGTGTCCTGGTTTTCTAGAACGCATCTCCTAGGGGGGCAGGGCAGGGCAGGGACGGCTCTCAGAGACCCCAAAGCTGGGTCCAAATACTCTACAGAAGGGGATGCTTCAGTTCTGATGTAGAAGAAAAGGGAGGAACATTTGGTGAGGCACTGTGAACATTCCACTTGACTCTGGGGTTGACATAGCTGTGGGATTGAGATTCTCCATTCTGATGGGGCAGGCCAGGAGGCAGCGAGCCTGGCCCTCGTGTGGTCTCTAAAAATGGAATAAATAACGCTCATTTCTCTTTTGCTTGACCCACATCTCCCTCCTCCTGCTTTGAGCACTCTGATATTTTTTCACTTTCTATCTGTAAAGCCTGTCTGTCTCATTACTCACCAGCAAGGACTCCAAATGCAGAAGCTGCCCCCGTGAAAAACCACTGGGGAGCCCACAGCCATCCTACGTCATGCTCTGAGTCACCTTGGAAAGTGAAACCCGGGCTTGCCGCTCTGTCTTGAAGGCTGGCGGGGTTCTCCTGGGGTGACGGCTCCCCCCAGGTGTTGCTCTGTGGTTTGCAGCAGCTGGGTCCTGCTGGATCCCCACACTGGGTTTCAACCCACACCTTCTTGCCTCTGCACTTTGGGCTTTGCCTGGGATACTTTCTCCACTCTTCTTTTTCTGGATAACTCTCATCTACCCATTGAGATCAAGCTCAAAATCTCTTTAATGAAAACTTCCCTGATTCTCCTTTAGCTTCCTAATGGAGAGGCCATATATCTCTACTCCTATGTTTCGGGAACACCTCAAACATTCCTGTTATAGCACAGACCCCGCAGGTGTGCTCTCAGTTGTTCTCAGACCATCAGCCACTTGAGGGTAGGGACCACATCTTAGCCCCCCTGTAGTCCCAGCACCTGGACCCTGGTAGGTGTTTTGGGAATATAGTTTGCATGAATTATTCATGATATGGCTGATGACTGTCATGGCTCCTTCCATGCATGTTGGTTTCATGTCCATTGGACTACTGGTCCTTGGAATCTACCTGGTGGAAGATTCAGTTCTGGATAACCTTAACAGAAGTTGATAGTATTTCCTTGAGTATTATTTGTGGCAGGAGTTGACTTTCTTACTTATCCATTCTATCGTACTGTACAACGCCCATTGACTCTGGCAGGTCATGATGGCCAACTATATTTCTATCAGTTAGAATTAGATTAAGCTGTGGATGACAGAGCACTCAACATGACAGTGGCTTCAATAGACATTTACTTTTCTCTCACGTAAGCAACGACAGACAATCCAATTCAGGACAGCTGTGATAGCTCTTTCTACAAAGTCCTTGGGACTGTGGCCATTCTAACTTTCCACTCCACTCTCCTTTGAGTTTAGCCACTGTCTTCATGGCCCAACACAGAGCTTCCATAGTCATATCTATATTCTAAACACAGCATGAGGGAAGGTGGGAAGAAGGGGCAGAGTGGGTGGGGCAGCTGTCTCTAAGGAACTCTTCCAGAATCTACGAGAATCGACCACATGACGTTTTGTTCACCTCCTACTGGCAGAACTTTAGTCATGTGACCACACTTCCCTGCAAGTAAGTCTGGGAAGTGTAGTCTTTATTTTGAGCAGCCATGTTCCTAGTTATGGAAAAAGGGAAAATGACCCTGAGAAAAATGGTCGAGGTCTTTACCACAGTATTTGCTTGGCACTTTGCTGTTTAGATGTAATTTTTATTTTCATTTATTATCTGGGCAGATACTCGAATGGTAGACGAGATAAGTAGCTTGTTCGAGGACACACAGCATGTATGTGGCTGAGTCAGAGGAACCAAGAGGTGTTTTTGTTTTTTTTTTAAGGTTTTATTTATTTATTTGTCAGAGAGAGAGAGAGAGAGCACAAGCAGGGGGAGCGGCAGGCAGAGGGAGAAGCAGGCTCCCTGCTGAGCAGGGAGCCCGATGCGGGGCTCGATCCCAGGACCCTGGGACCATGACCTGAGCTGAAAGCAGATGCTTAACTGACGGAGCCACCCAGGCGTCTCTGGAGAGGTGTTTTAATGCTCTATCCTTGCTGCTGCACCAGGTTGCTTCCCCTGCTGGGCAGGAGGTAGCCATTTTTGCAGATACACATTGGTCTTTGTTGTGTCAGTTTAAGAGAAGTGGAAGGAGCACAGTCTTCCTGCCGAGTGGTGACTGCCTTAAGCCTTCTGAATACCCCCCTCCCTGGGCATGGTGCCTGGAGCACAGAAGCCCTCAGTAAACTGTGGAATTGTTGAGTCGTTGTGGAACACCCACTCTTCTTGTCTAAAAATGATAACAATGCACATTCTTCTAGCACATGACAGTTAGTCTTTCCATCTCTGTGGTCTCCAACTGGCTTCACGGTTTACGGAGGCATTTGCTGTTCTCAAAGCCGGATTGTTCAGGAAGGGCTTCCTCCGGAACACACACGGAGGTGTAATATTGGATGAGGCACATTCAAGCGTGATGCCCCTTTAACTCTCACTGAGCTTTCCCGAGCTTGGGATCATTATCCTCCTGTGAGAGGTGAAGAAGGTAAAGTTTAAAGAGGCAAGGTAACTTTCTGTAAAGAGCTGCCCCTAACTCTGGATGGCTCTGAATGGCTGTGGTCTTGGGATTCCTCCCCCTCAGTCACTCCTTGGACATCAGTGAGTCACCAGCAAGGTGTGGTTTGGGAGGCATGAAGAAGGATTAGCCGTGGGATACCCGTTGTTTTTGGGAGTCAGGGAAAGCTAACTGCTGAATGGGCCAGTGAGAGAGAGAGAGAGAGAGAGAGAGAGAGAGGGAGGGAGAGGGAGAGAGAGAGAGAGAAGAGGGTGGCCTGCCTATGGGCTAAGGGTCTGAGCAGTTCCTCATCCCAGCGGGCACTGGGGAACTAGGAGGGCGTGGCTGTAGAAGGCATAAGGGGCAGTGTGGGGGAATATGCGAGAAGGGCTGAGGTCCACTTCAGTTGTCGGATCTCTTGCCCCTGGGAACTTTCAGAAAGCAACATTTAAAAAAATCTGTCCTCGGAGATGGGGTCTGGTCCTGTTAGACCCTCGGGAGGGGAGGTGACATCGGATGAAAATGCCCTTCTTTCTCTCTCACTTGTGAGGGATAGGACCGCAGCATCACGAGGAGGGCATCACCTGAGATTCAGTCAGCAGACCCAGGTTCCAGTCCTGTTTCTCCTCTGAGGGTGACATTTGGGTGGGACTCAACCCTTCGGCAAGAATGTCTTCAGGACGAGAGTGACACAGCTTCTCCAAGGAGGTGGCTGAGGGGACTGCACAGAGTTCCGTACCTTGGTGAGCTTTGCAAACCGTGACTCATTCTATGTACTGGAAACACGTCTTCTTGGTTTGCTTTGGTTAAGCTTGTCACACAACATCGCGGCAGAATAGAAGCCTGGCCCATGGGGACTCTAACCTTGGCTCTGTGCCCCCTGCTTCCTGGGCAAGTCGCTTCCTCCTTCCTAATCTGTAAAATGTGCAGAGCAACAGAACCCAACAAAGATGGTTGTCATGAAGATTTAATGAGATGATATATATATCATAAGTTCTTACCCAATGTTAGCTATGATATTCATGACAAATATTTTAGAATTAATTATGCTATGAGGATTAAGGCACTTAGAAGAGGAATGCCTTAGGTATCTAAATGGCACTGTAAAAGATTATTTTCAAATACACCATTATTTTTATTTTACTGTTAGTTTTATTAGTAGTAGAATTTTCACAGTTGAAACTGCAGGAACCAATGCAGAGATTCTCATTTTAACCAGCAGATGGCACTCATGTTGTGTTTAAATTCTGAAAAAGCTTAAAAATACATACATATTCATATTTTCTATTTTTACCAGAAAGATTAAGAAAAAAAATCTTAAGAAAGGCCATTGTCTGTGCCATGGGGAGATAATTAGGGTATGTAAAACAGCTGATACAGTAATTAATAAGAGCAGTGACTGGAGAGTCTTGAAAAGCTTTATGGTAAAACTGCGGGACAGTAATTGACCTCACCGACATAAGAAAAAACATCACGAGCTCACACACAGCAGGGAAAAGCTGTGTTCTTTCTTCTGTGGATTTAGAACCAAACAAGGGAATCCTGGAGCTGCGCTTCTAAGCCACACCTGGGAAGGCTTTGAAGCTGAGGTTAGTTGCCAGAGGGCAGGATTTCCAGGCCCTGGTCTCATCCATGTTCCAGGGCCAAGGTAATAATTGACCCCCAGTAGATGCTCAAGAAACACGCACCCCACAGCACAAGCAGAGTCTCAAAATCCAGGCGTCAGCTTTCTCATGGTCATAATCCTGGATAGACTTGGAAATTCTAGGGTCTTATCTCCATTTGATTGTGCAGCCCCATGCGTGGCCCTCCCCTTGCCTCGATGTCATTGACTTTCTATGTGAAATGAGGAGGAAATAGATATTGTGACCCTATACGGATTCTATAAGGACACATCCTCCATGTCGGGAGGAAATGGGTAAGCATGGGTAGGAGCAGTCAAGTTCGTGCTGTCTTGGTTCGAGAATTTGCACAAGTCTCCTGGGAAGGACATAGTGACAGTGTAGGGGTTACATGAGCATTGTCTGAATTCTAGATCTGTCTGGACTTGCTGTATACTGTGAGTGAGTGGCTTCACCTGTCTGATGGAGCGGTAGTCCCTTCATATTTGCTTGTATGGTAACAGGAATGATAGGGTTTTCAAGTGTTTTGTAGAGATAGAAATATATTCTAGGTGCTGAGTCTATTACCTATATTAGTGGCCTGTAAGCTATGGGGGACACATACTTGGATTTTATTTCTAATTTATCCCTCATCTGCCTCTCTTTCCATATCTGTCTGGGCCCCACAGAGCACAGGCTTTTTTTTTTTTTTTTTTCAAACTTTCCCAATATGGTGGCCATGGAGACCCATTGCTCCGATTTCCTTTGAGAGAAACTGTCGCAGGGAGCATCGCTGACCAACAGCCTCCAGCTGCCATCCCAGGAGCACTGAGGTCCTGCTTTCTCTGGGCTGCTCCCAGCCAGTGACTGGGCCTGGGTAGGGGTACCTGCTCACTGCGGGCTGCCCCTAACGAGAAGCTCTGGTGTTAAGGCTCCTCGTCACGCTGGTTGGCCATCCTGAGATGCAGTCTGAGGATTTTCCTCCCTACTCCTTCTTTTGCTGTCTCCTCTCCAGGTTTCAGACCCACCTCCCTGTCTGAGAGCCCTCCCAGGCTTCTCCTTTCCTGCCCTTTCTCTCCTTCACTGTAATGAACCCCTTGCACATCGAATACCAGTGTGGCCTGACTTGGCATGCCAGACTCCTGTGGTTGGGTTCTACTTATGGGTCATTTGAGTAGAGTCTACTTATGTAGGGCTGCAAACAGAAGTCATTCCCTGGTCAGTCTGAACTGGGGTGGAACTGTTTCCCCAGTGATTCGGAGTAAGGAGGAGGGTAAACCAGATGTTGGTTGGACCTTGAGCAGCAGGGACAGCTGGGTTGGCTGTTCTGCCACAGTCTCGGTGGGCATTATGTGCAGGCAGGGAATTGGGGCATTAACATGGACAAGTATCATCCAAGGAGCAGGCAGTTCAAGAGGAATAATTCGTCTTTGTTCTTTACCTTTGGCTGAGACATCTTCCTGGTAGCTTTTTAAGGCTAAGTACTAGGGCTGTTTCCTTGGTTACAAAGGCTCCCTCACTAGGGCGAAGGTGTGATGCATGTACCACCAGTAGGCAGTCAAAGTGGCAAATTGCAAGTGTGTGTGTATTAGTGTCTTAGGGCTGTCGTGACAAAGCACCACAAACTAGGGAGCTTAAAACAGCAGAAATTCATTCTCTCACAGTTCTGTTAGACGGAAGTCCAAAATCAGAGTGTGGGCCGGGTCACACTCTCTCTGAAGGCTTTAGGAGAGGACCATTTTTTGTCTCTTCCCAGCTTCTGGTGGCTTTCCAGCAGTCTTTGGCATTACTTAGCCTGCAGACGCCTCACTCCACTCTCTGCCTCTGTTTCCCCATGGTCTGCTCCTCTGGGTCTCTGTCCAAATTTCCTTCTTGATATAGATACGCCAATCATTGGATTAGGGCCCACCCCAGTGCAGCATGACCTCATCTTACCTTTTGATCACATCTACAAAGACCTTATTTCCAAAGAAGATCACACTCACAGGTTCCAGGTGGATGTGAATTTGGGGGGATCACTGTCCGACACAGTACAGTGCCGATGTATGGGTATATGTGTGGGACGTTCATCCCGAACAGACTTTGTACACTTCCATTTCTTCCTGCTTCCCCTGTTTCTGCCTTAGCTCAGACCCCATGCATTCTCCAGTGCTTTAAGATTTTATAAAGGGACACCTGGGTGGCTCAGTCAGTTAAGCGTCTGCCTTCAGCTCGGGTCATGATCTCAGGGTCCTGGGATTGAGCCCCGTTTGGGGTTCCCTGCTCAGTGGGGAGCCTACTTCTCCCTCTGCCTCTGGCCTTCCCCCTCCCCCTGTGCTCTCTCTCTCTCTCTCTCTCAAATAAATAAAATCTTTAAAAAATAAGATTTTATAAAATACTCTCATATTCCTTATTTCATCTGATCCTATCAATAACTCAAAAATATATTATTTTCCCAGTTGTCAGAAAGGAACCAAGGTTCCAAGGGGTTAGTCACTTTCTGAAGATCACACAGGTTGTGTGTGTCAGGAAGAGGTCTGTCTGGTTCCATGCTTGATCCACACGGCTGCCTGTAACTTTCAGCTGTAAAAAGCAGCATGATTCTTCTATTATTTCCCAAACCTCTTTCCCTAATGAAGGAAAAGCCTTTCTTTTTTGCAATTTAAAGTTGTCTGGCAATGTTCCCCTTTCAGACACCCATCAATCAATCAAAAATCCAATTGATCAAACAATATTGAGCACCTGCTATATTTGAAACAGCATTCTTAGGCCCTGAGAATAGAGTGGTGAAGAAAGCCTATAGTCTAGCAGTGAATGAGATAGATATGCAAACAAATACACAGATGAAAAGATACTTAGAAATTGTAATGGTTATTCAGGGAGAAAATGGAGGGTCGGGGACCTCCTTTAGATTGGGAGGGGTCAGCAAGAACTCTGGGAAGGTTCTCGCTGAATAGAAATCTGAAGCATGAGTAGGTTTAGCTAGCTGAAGAAGGGGCATGGAATGTTCCAGGCGTGCAAGCTGCCAAGTTTGAAGTTGGGGGAAGTTGGTGTAGCTGCAGGGCAAGAAGGAATCAGGGAGATAGGTGAGGAAAGCTTACAAGTATGGTGGAGAGGTGAGGGGGGCTTAGGTTTTGGAAGCGAGATGGTAAGAAAGGGTTGAGTTTGAGAGAGAGTTTGAAGAGGGTACCAAAGAGGTGAAGGGGCCATCCTGGCTCCTTGCACAGATAGGGGGGCTTCGGACCTGCTGTAATGGATTTCCTTCTATCGATGACTCACGTTCAATGACTTATCGATGACTCATGGCTCACATTCATATCTGCAGGTGAGGAATGACAGGTGGCACCAGGAAGGAGTGCCCTGCATCCTGACCACAGCTTTGGGGACCTGTTCAGCATCATGCAGCACCCCTGCAGTCTACCGACTGACTGAGGCCACTGTTTTTGCTGTCAGATCTCATGGGGCTGCTGTCAAACGAAATCAGCCAGAGCCGCAACCTACAAACCCAGCACAGTCCATCCACGGTCCCTATTCATTTCTTTTTTTTTTTTTAGATTTTATTTATTTATTTGAGAGAGAGCATACGAGTGGGGGGAGGGAAAGAGGGAGAAGCAGACTCCCCGTGGAGCTTGGAGCCAGATATGGGCGGGGCTCGATCCCAGGACCCTGGCATCATGACTTGAGGTGAAGGCAGATGCTCAACTGACTGGGCCACCCAGGCGCCCCTCCCCACTCATTTCTAAACACAAGCAGATTTCAGAACATTGTTTTAATTCAGGTTGAAAATCTCCTCAATCCTTTTTTTTTGTTTTTTTAAAGATTTTATTTATTTGTCAGAGAGAGGGACAGAACGCACAAGTAGGGGGAGTGGCAGGCAGAGGGAGAAGCAGGCTCCCCGCTGAGCAAGGATGGGAGCAGGGCAGGATGTGAGTGGGGAGCCACGGGCTTGAATGGCCAACAACGCTTGGTCTTCATCTGGAGGCAACAGGGAGTTGTGGATGGCTTTGGAGCTTGAGACCATAGTTAGGTTTTTCCTTCCTCCCTCCCTCCCTCCCTCCCTCCCTCCCTTCTTTCTTCCTTCCTTTCTTTCTTTCTTTCTTTCTTTCTTTCTTTCTTTCTTTCTTTCTTTCTTCCTTCCTTCCTTCCTTCCTTTCTTTCTCCTTTCCTTTCCTTTCCTTTCCTTTCCTTTCCCCTTTCCTTTCCTTTCCCCTTTCCTTTCCTTTCCCCTTTCCTTTCCTTTCCCCTTTCCTTTCCTTTCCCCTTTCCTTTCCTTTCCCCTTTCCTTTCCTTTCCCCTTCCCTTTCCTTTCCCCTTCCCTTTCCTTTCCCCTTCCCTTTCCTTTCCCCTTCCCTTTCCTTTCCCCTTCCCTTTCCTTTCCCCTTCCCTTTCCTTTCCCCTTCCCTTTCCTTTCCCCTTCCCTTTCCTTTCCCCTTCCCTTTCCTTTCCTTTCCCCTTCCCTTTCCTTTCCTTTCCCCTTCCCTTTCCTTTCCTTTCCCCTTCCCTTTCCTTTCCTTTCCCCTTCCCTTTCCTTTCCTTTCCCCTTCCCTTTCCTTTCCTTTCCCCTTCCCTTTCCTTTCCTTTCCCCTTCCCTTTCCTTTCCTTTCCCCTTCCCTTTCCTTTCCTTTCCCCTTCCCTTTCCTTTCCTTTCCCCTTCCCTTTCCTTCCCTTCCCTTCCCTTCCCTTCCTTTCCCTTTCCCTTTCCCTTTCCCTTTCCCTTTCCCTTTCCCTTTCCCTTTCCCTTTCCCTTTCCCTTTCCTTTCCAGAAAGAAAGCCAAAATTAAGAGTCAGACTCTTAAGCTTAACCGACTGCACCACCCAGGTGCCCCTCTTTCTTTCTTTTCAAGTGAAATTAAATTGTCCATGGTTGCCATGGTGAGTTGGGAGGGGCAGACAACAACCAGGAATCAGGGAGCCAGGGTAAGAGGTTGCTGCACTAGGTTCACCTGTGTGTTAATGAAGTTGGTGGTGGTATGGAAAAGACCGGGTGGGAGGAACACTGAGCAAGAATAGATGAAATACTAGTGAGGAGCCATATTTAAACATGGTTGCCAGGGTTTGAGCTGGGACAGAATGGGTCCAGGCCAGGCGGGTTAGTGAATTCGGGGAAGTGAGTGGGGGAGGGGCTGCCACCTAATGGCTCCTTTTTCCTCAAGGACAGTCGAGGTGGAGGTTATGGGTTAGGGAGGGGAGGTTCGGTGGAGCAGGAGAATCCAAGGGAAAAATCAGGTACAAAACAGTGGATTCTGAATAAAACACAAAGAATCACAAGTATCTGGGTAGAGGACCGCAAACCTCCAGAATAAACCCTAATTATTTTTAATCAGTCGTTAACAAAACACTAGCTTCCTTTCTAACCTTCCAAAGCTGTCATTTGTAGCATTTTTGATGTGAAATCTCTTGGTTCTTTTTGACCCGGCCTGTTTGAAGTGTGGGTGTCATCTGGTTTTCCTGCTGTGTCTGTTTTATTATTTTTCTCAAATAGTCAGCTTTTGACTTGCCTTTTCTTTTATCGTATACTTTTGTTTCCAATTTATTAACTTCTCCTCTTTGGTTTTTATTCTGTTGTCCCTTCCCTAAATATTTGTAAGCTTAGCTCACTAATGTCCACTATTTCTTCTTTTCTAATATAATATTTAAAGCTGTAGTGTCCCTCTAAGTGTCACGTTTGGTAAATTCCACAAGTTTGGCATATAGTCATTTTGTTATGGTGTAGTTATAAATATTTTCTCATTCCCATTTGATTCCTTCTTTGATCTTTGAGATTTTAGAGGTATATTTTATAATTTCTTTTTTTAAAATTTTTAAATTTTATTATGTTATGTTAATCACCATACATTACATCATTAGTTTTTGATGTAGTGTTCCATGATTCATTGTTTGTGCATAACACCCAGTGCTCCATGCAGAACGTGCCCTCTTTAATACCCATCACCAGGCTAACCCATCCTCCCACCCCCCTCCCCTCTAGAACCCTCAGTTTGTTTCTCAGAGGCCATGGTCTCTCATGGTTCGTCTCCCCCACTCATTCCCCCCCTTCATTTCTCCCTTCCTACTATCTTCTTTTTTTTTTTAACATATAATGTATTATTTGTTTCAGGGGTACAGGTCTGTGATTCAACAGTCTTACACAATTCACAGTGCTCACCATAGCACATACCCTCCCCAATGTCTATCACCCAGCCACCCCATCCCTCCCACCCCCCACCATTCCAGCAACCCTCACAGTGTTTCCTGAGATTAAGAATTCCTCGTATCAGTGAGGTCATATGATACATGTCTTTCTCTGATTGACTTATTTCGCTCAGCATAATACCCTCCAGTTCCATCCACGTCATTGTAAATGGCAAGATTTCATTCCTTTTGCAGTCAAATGCTCTACCACTGAGCTATACCCCCAAGATTTCATTCCTTTTGATGGCTGCATAATATTCCATTGTATCTATATACCACATCTTCTTTACCCATTCATCTGTTGATGGACATCTTGGCTCTTTCCACAGTTTGGCTATTGTGGACATTGCTGCTATAAACATCGGGGTGCACGTACCCCTTCGGATCCCTACATTTGTATCTTTGGGGTAAATACCCAGTAGTGCAATTGCTGGGTCATAGGGTAGCTCTATTTTCAACTTTTTGAGGAACCTCCATACTGTTTTCCAGAGTGGCTACACCAGCTTGCATTCCCACCAACAGTGTAGGAGGGTTCCCCTTTCTCCACATCTCCGCCAACATCTGTCGTTTCCTGACTTGTTAATTTTAGCCATTCTGACTGGTGTGAGGTGGGATCTCATTGAGGTTTTGATTTGGATTTCCCTGATGCCGAGTATAATTTCTTTTTTTTTTTTTGAAAGATTTTATTTATTTATTTGACAGAGAGAGAGACACAGTGAGAGAGGGAACACAAGCAGGGGAGGGGGAGAGGGAGAAGCAGGCTCCCCGCGGAGCAAGGAGCCCGATGCGGGTCTCGATCCCAGGACCTGGAATCATGACCTGAGCCGAAGGCAGACGCTTAACGACTGAGCCACGCAGGCGCCCCCCGAGTATAATTTCTGATTATCATTTTCTTTTGCTAATTTTCTTCAGTGAATTGCACTGTGCTTGAACACATGGTCAGTACGATTGTCTCTCTTTTTACGGATGTTAGCAAATGCTGATGATCACGGTCTAGGTCAGGGGTCCGTGCACTACAGTGACCGCCGTGAGCCAAATCCCGACTGCTCCTGTTTTTGTAAATGAAGTTTTATTGGAATGCAGCTGCATCTATTCCTTTATGCTTTGTCTATATCTGCTTTTGAGCTATACCAGCAGAACTGAGTAGTGACAAAAATTCTACGACCCGTGAAGCCTAAAATACTTATTAGTTGGCCTCTAAGAAAAAATTTGCCAACCCTTTTACTAGATCCATTATTCTAGTAGAGCTGCAAAATGGTGATTCTGTATTCCTTTTTAAAATAATTCTAGTTCTTTTTTTAAAAAATATTTTATTTATTCATTTGAGACACAGAGATACAGAGAGTGAGAGAGAGAGCATGAGCAGGGGGAGAGGCAGAGGGAGAGGGAGAAGCAGGCTTCCCGCTGGCTGAGCAGGGAGCCCGATGTGGGGCTCGATCCCAGGACCCTGGGATCATGACCTGAGCTGAAGGCAGACGCTTAACCCTCTGAGCCACCCAGGCGCCCAAAATAATTCTAGTTCTATAACCTTTCTCCATTGATGAGCTGGGGTTCCTCCATAAGAACAAATTTCCCTACTCAATTATTTGGTCACCCCGAGGTATTGTTAATACAGGAAAGGCAGGATAAAGTCTTGATTTTTCCCCCTTTTATTTATTAGTATAAACAAATTAAATTTATTTCCTTAAATATGACCATTTAAAAGTTACCATTATGATATATTTGATGATGTATTTCACTCCATTGCAATTTTTAGCTGATATATTTGCTATTATATCTGATGTGTTTTGATGTTGCAAATACATTTTTTGCATTTTCCTTGGCTGCAGTTACTATTCTTACTGATGCTCAAATCATCCCATCTTTGAACAATGGGAGCTTCTTGGTATGGCCTCCTGAATCCTTTCGATGTGATTTCTGTCATCTTTGATAACTTCTTTGCCCCCTGGTATAGCAATATGTTCCAGACTCATCTTATATGCGCCCTGCCCCAGACCTGATAACCATTTTTACTTTTACTGGAGGGTTTAGTCTATTATTTATTTTGGTTACTGATATATTTTTTTTTTTAATTTTTTTATTGTTATGTTAATCCCCATACATTACATCATTAGTTTTAGATATAGTGTTCCATGATTCATTGTTTGTGCATAACACCCAGTGCTCCATGCAGAACGTGCCCTCCTCAATACCCATCACCAGGCTAACCCATCCTCCCACCCCCCTCCCCTCTAGAACCCTCAGTTTGTTTTTCAGAGTCCATCGTCTCTCATGGTTCTTCTCCGCCTCCGATTTCCCCCCCTTCATTCTTCCCCTCCTGCTACATTCTTCTTCTTTTTTTCTTTCTTAACATATATTGCATTATTTGTTTCAGAGGTACAGATCTGAGATTCAACAGTCTTGCACAATTCACAGCGCTTACCAGAACACATACCCTCCCCAGTGTCCATCACCCAGTCACCCCATCCCTCCCACCCCACCCCCCACTCCAGCAACCCTCAGTTTGTTTCCTGAGATTAAGAATTCCTCATATCAGTGAGGTCATATGATACATGTCTTTCTCTGTTTGACTTATTTCGCTCAGCATAATACCCTCCAGTTCCATCCACGTCGTTGCAAATGGCAAGATCTCATTCCTTTGGATGGCTGCATAATATTCCATTGTATATATATACCACATCTTCTTTATCCATTCATCTGTTGATGGACATCTTGGCTCTTTCCACAGTTTGGCTATTGTGGACATTGCTGCTATAAACGGTTACTGATATATTTGGATTTACTCCTGTCACTTTATGTTTTGCTTTCCATTTGACATTTTTTATGTTTCTTCCCTACATCCCTTTTCCTGTGTTTTTAGTTTCCTTGAGGTTTCTTTTGGTCTCCCTTAATTTTAACATACATTGTAACTAAACAAGTCTGAAGTTAAATTATGTCTCTAAACTCCTGAAAAATGCAAGGACCTTGAATTATTGTACCCCTGGTGTCCTTCCTTTGACCTCACATATTATTCTTGTCCCTTATTCACATTCATTCTTGTTTTTATCCCCAATTAATCACCAGTGTTTAATTGAATAATTGATTTATTATTGACTTGTAAATGTTGGCTTAGATTTGTCCACTTTTAAAAAAAAGACGAATTTCCTTGTTTACTATTCTTTCTAGAACCTTCTTTCTGATTTCCATTTCCTTCCAGAGGAAACACGCACATTAGTAACTTTTCTCAGTGAAAATGTGTTAGTGATAAACTCGGGTTTGCCTCCTTTTCTGGAAAAAGTCGTTTTAGCTAGGCTGTAGGTTTCTCCTTCTCTCAGGTCCACTCCCTTCTGTTGCCTCGTTCTTGGGGACCCTCAGCACACGATGGCCAAGATAGTGCCACGCTGGCTTTGTTGTGACAGCCAGTGATCCCAGAGACCCAGGGGCGTCTGCTTCCTGACAGTTTTCCTGACAGGGCTTTGATTTTCCTGGTGATGATCATGAGCTTCTCTCTCAACTCACCACGCAGCCTAAGGCTGAAATGTCCTGCTTGGCCAGGCAGGGGGGACCTGCCCTCCTGAAGTCCTGGGGACAGTGCCACCAGAACAACAGTGTCGAGAATTATAGGGAGGTGGCTCTCCAAGGAGGTGCCGTGGTGACCACAGCATCTGTCCACCATGATTATCGTATTGGATATAGTTAATATTATGGGGCAACAATGTTGTTACGTGTGACTTTCCTAGAATTACATGAATAGTTTAGTATTTGGTCAGGCAAGCTTGTGGACCCATGAAAAGGAACAACAGAGTATGGATTCAGTGTCCATTCCCTGCTTAGCCTCCCCAACCGTCCATGCAAGTAGGGGAGCCTTGTGAGGGCTTGAGACGGCCAGATGCTGTCTCCCTTCAGGAGAGACCCGCCCTGAGCAATGCAATCAGGGCCCTTGGGATCCACTGCAGTGCTGGAAGAGAAGCCCGAACTGAGCTCAGGAGAGCTATGGGGACTGCCATATCTGCCCAGGGCTGGACCCTTCTCCAGGCCTTCTTTGCAGTAGAGCTCCCCACTAGGCTGGGTGAAAAGTTCTGAGCTGCACTGCAGTGTGAGGCTCTTCAACCTAATTTCCTCTCTTCCCCCCCTCCCTTCACCGATGTCAGACCAGCATCGTGGTCTGGAACCTTTCTCTGCCTCCTCCCACTCCCTCTACCTTCAGCTTACACAACCATTCCCTCCACAAGAGTCTCTCGCACTGCTCACTCCGTGTCAGTGTTGGTTTCCTGGAGGAGCTGAATTGAGACAGGTGCCTTTTTGGCCACTGGCTGCTTTCTTCCTTTTCCTTTTCTTCCTTTCTGTTGAAAAATCCTCTCCTCTCCCTCATTTTCTAATTCTGCATCCACTTAAAGTGGAACAATAGATCTTATGAGAAGACAAAGGGGTGTTTCAAGTCCTGCTCAAAAATTTCCTCTTGGAAGCTGTTTTAGTCTAGAGAAACAGAACTAGTAGGGTGTGTGTGTGTGTGTGTGTGTGTGTGTGTGTGTACATACAGACACACACATCTTATTGGTTACATATATAAAATATCCAGAGCAGGCCAGCAGGCTGGAGACCCAGGGATGGGTTGATGTTGCAGCTTGAGTTTGAAGGCACTCTGCTGGCAGAATTCCCACTTCCTCAAGGGATCTCAGTCTGTTTTCTCTTAAGACCTTCAACTGATTGGATGAGGCCCACCAGCAATTAGGAGGGTGAGATGCTTGACTCCAACTCTACTGACCTAAATGTCAATCTTATCTAAAAAATACCTTTCACCTCATTTAGACTGATGTTCAACCAGATTCCTGGATACCATGAGCTAGCCAAGTTGACATAAAATTAACCATCACAAGTACTATCTGGTCTGAGTTCTGAACGCTTTCAAATAACCTGGTAGTGAGCCTGTAGGGGGTAGCTTAATCTGCCCTGAATTTTAACCTTTGGTAGCTTCTGGGCTAGTATTATTTGCCAAAGAGAACCTCACAGTCGTGCATTTCTAAGTCTTCAGAAGATAAATGTTTGAGGCTTTCTACTCTCACTGTTGCAACTACTCAGCTACGCCACCGTATATGAGAGTAGCCGCGGACTACAGCTTAGCAAATGAGTACGCTCTATTCCAATAAAACCTTACTGATGGAAATGGAAATGCGAATTGTATGTCATTCTCACTTGTTGTGAAATTGTATTCTTCTTTGGATTCCTCCCCTTGCCTCCCCTCTCAACATCTAAGGATGTCAAGTGCTTTTTTGCTTTTAGGCCACGCAAAGCAGGTGGTGGGAAGCTGTGGTTTGCCACCCTTGTTCTCTGCCATTGCTGTCTCCATGAAAATTCACTTATCCTCTCATGCTCTCAGCAGGCTGCTTATTTCCAGGTGTCAATTCAAGTTTTTTTTTTTTTAAAGATTTTATTTATTTATTTGAGAGAGAGAGAGAATGCATGAGCAGAGGGAGGGGCAGAGAGAATCTCAAGCAGACTCCCCACTGAACATGGAGCCTGGTGTGGGGCTTGATCCCAGGACCCCGAGATCATGACTTGAACTGAAGGCAGATGCTTCACTGACTGAGCCACCCAGGTGTCCCTCAATTCAAGTCTTTAATGAAACAATCTGCTTTGGGAGCTCAAGACATCACCTTGCTCTGCAAACATGCATTTTCACTGAGGCTTCTGGGAACAATTTCTTCCTCAAAGAAGGCTATAATGCTAAAATTTCTTTTTAGGGTGTTGGGAGATTCTTTTGTCTGGAAGAAGGTTTTGGTCTGGTACCATAGCGCCATGGACATGTAGGGTAGTACAAGTAGAAGATGCCTTAGATTGTCTCTTTCTGTTCGAGTCATTTATTTATTCATCCACACAGCATCCATTAAGTGATCTAAGAGATAGACACCGCTGCTCATAAAAGAAAATTTTTAGCAGATGACAGAGTCTTGCCTTTGGTGTTTTCTGAAACAAAGCTTCTGCCTTGCAACAGCCTTCCCGCTCCTCCAACCCTAGGAAATGCTAGCTTCCCTTCCAAACTCAGGGCAGGAATCAGTCCCATGGGAATCCTCTGACGTTTCCCTCCTCCCAAGAGAATGAGCTAGTTCTCCCTCTGAATTACCCTGATCCCATCGTCCTTCCATTTCTGCCCCTGTTTTATTGGTAGATGAGCTATATGTTCCCTTAGTTGTCTCTCCTGCTAGACACATCTTGAGGAGCTCTCTTACTCATTTCTGTGTCCCAGAGCCTGATACATAGTAGGTACTCAATAAACATGTACTGAAATTATTTACTCGTTCAACAGGTATTTTTGAGCCCCTACAATGTGCCAGGCCCTGTTCTGAACAGTGAACAAAACAGACAAAATCCCTATCGCCTCGAGTTTCCACTATTATGGAGTAGGAGGTGGGAGAGAGGCAAAGTTAAGTGAGAAAATGGCATGGTGTGTTAGAAGGTGGGAACTACTATAGAGAAAAATAAAGCAGGAAGAAGAGGCAGGAAGTGCTGGGGAGTTGGGGTGGGGGTGTAATTACAAGCAGGATGATCAGCAAAGACTGAAAGGCCCTGAGGAGAGAGCCACCTTGCAAGCTGGGAGAAAGAAAGCCAGCATAAAAGTCCTGAGGTGTGTGCCTGGAATGTCTTAGAAAGAGCAGAAAGTCTGGTGTAGCCAGAGCTGAGTGAGCAAGGGGAAGAAATAACATTGCATAGATTTGAAAGATGAAGAGAACAAAGATGCCTTCCAGAGATCTGGCGATGAAAAGGGAAACTGAGGCTCAGGGACGTGGATGATTTTTTTTCAGGATCGTATAATACAGCTGGTCAGTGTTGGAGCTGGGGCCCTGGGGCCAGACCCCGATTTTTTTCACAGAGGACATTGCAGAGCTCCACCCACAGGGAGACCAGCAGCCCGTCAACAGAGACAAAAGACTGTCTTGCAGGGATCTCTTCCTCATGCCCCGTCCCGAACAACAGAGGAGAGTAAGATCCCCCAGACACTGTGCCCAGGGAGACAGCAGCAGTCAGGGCTTCACCGCCGCCAGCAATTTTGAAGTTGCCCATATTTCTCTCACCTGGGATGTTTTCTTGCTCTGAAACCTTTTAGCAGATGACAAGGTATTGCCCTGGGTGTATTCCAGAACACAGGTCTTTGCTAAAGTGGTCAGACAGCCACTTCCCGTCAAAGCCAGGGACTGTCCCTGGGGGATGAAACCATTCCGAGAGCATTTCCTATTTGCAAAACATTGCTCTGACATGCTATCATGTATTCCTTGCCACTGATCAGTGAGATTGGAGAGCACTCTCGGATGTACTGTGCATCCGGGAGAAAGATGAGAGCCAAGAGGGGCTGCTGATTCAGGGGCGGTCATTCTCATCTGTGCGCGGAACGACATGATTAGATACGGTTTTTAGGAAGACCGCTCTGATTGCAGCACAGAGAATGAGCAGAGAGCAGGGGCAAGGCAGAGTGGTCCCTCTGGACACAACATGGAGCAAGATGCATGGGACGAGCAGTGTGATGGAGACACAGAGCTAGACACAGACTTGAGAACAGTGTGCTGGGAGGTAAAGGTCGGCAGGGGCAGAGCGTGCGCGGACCTGGAGGCTGCTTCAGTTTCGAGAAGCTGAATGGATAAGTCTAATTCTGGGCCATGGGATCAGGAATCCCGCTTGCTCAGATTTGTAATATATATTCTCCAGTGTCAGTTTTTATCAGTAAAAAGATTATGTATTGATTTTCTACAAGTTATTTCTCAATTAATTCAGACCTGGGCAGGGAAGAGAGTATTACTACTGGACCCCCTCAAAGAGTCAGGAGGACAGCTTGCTGCTGGCCCTGACATTATCAAACCATTGAATGAGTGCCAGCAACCACTTACTTCCAGATTACTCTGTATGTGAGCAAGATTAAGCCCTGTTCATTTAATTCAGGGGTGTACATCAGGCTTTCTGATAAACCGAGGGAATGTATTCCCAATTGATAGAGGAAGGTCATGATGCCATTAAGTCTAGACCCACAGAGAGGACAGGGCTGAGGGTTGGGGTTTGGGAGCCCTCGGTGTTTAGATGAGGGTGGAATTCATGACTAGGTATTATGGGAGCACAGAGAGTCACATAACCAACACGGGGAATCAAAGAAGGCTTCCTGGAGGAATGGTCATGTAAGCCATCTTGAAGGATGAGAAGAGAACACATTTGCTGGAGTAAGAGTGGGGATTTGGTGGGGTAGGAGGGGGCTGGGTAGCTGATGGTCGAGGAGACAGAGCAGTGGTGAGTGGGAGGAACAAAGCCAGTAACAGCATAAGTGCTTGCTGGTGTTGCTTGTAAGTGGCGGTTTCAGTGAAGACAAATAAGGACAGAGAGGTCGGTGGGGGCCCGAGGACAAGGGACTTTTCGATACCATTAAAGTTATCAGATGAAGAATGATGAAACCTTGAATGATACCCTAATAGAGGAGACAGAACCAAGAGGCTTGATTTGAGAGGAGCTTCTGAATAGGAAATGCAGAATTTAATAACCATTTGGATGATGGGGTGGAAGGTGAGGTGAGGTCTGAAGCATTTTATAGATTTCAGGGGACGGCGTGGTGTGGCAGACGTGGTGAACCCCTGTGACAGTATCAGGGCCCCCCATCTTCCTAGCTAAGAGTAAGTCCATAGTGCCTGATACATCCTGCAGGAAGGGGGGGGTCTCTGTCACTGGGTTCTGACTCCGCCGGTGCTCTGGGAAGCACGATGCCTTTCCTGATAAAATGGCAATGTACGGTAGGCAATGCTTCTCCCCTCCTTCTTATGGCCTTGTATTCAGTAGCGTCACGAAACCTTGGCGTGGTAAGCAGGAGAAAAAGTCAAGAGAACAGCCTTGCTGCTCGCCTTGACATTATCGTTATTGAATAAATGCCAGCAACCACTTACCTCCAGATTACTTGATAAGTGAGCAAGATAAAGCCCTGTTGGTTTAATTCAGGGGTGCACATCAGGCTTTCTGATAAATTGAGTGAATGCATTCTTAACCGATACAGGAAGGCGGCTGCCATAGAAATCTTCCAGCCTTCAGTTCTGAGTCCGCCGGGAGGCAACGTGGCGTTGGGATCAGAGACCATGAGCTGTAGCCCCAACACTCCTGAACGGGAGTTTTGAGACCCTTGAGCCAGCTAAAAGTCTCCCTTGCACAGTGGGGACAGTAGTAATCTACATCAGCAGGCTACTTGGCACAGTGATTGTGGGGGCATGAAGTCCCCTCTCTTATTTCTTTATAACTAAAGAAACAAGGTTGCTTTCCTGAGCTTTATGTGGAAGTCCTTCAGTGACAAGCTTGGAGTCTCAAATTCAAGCGTCAGCCCTGCCACCAGCTATCTGTTTGGTCCTGTGGAAGTCTCCTCCCCTCTCAGGGCCTCGGTTTCCCTTTTTGTTAAACGAAAGACTTGACCTAGAATATGACTTCTGAAGCTCCTCCTGGTTGGAGCTGCCGGCTAGGGGACTTCTCTTAACGTTGCTTTCGCAATCCTGCTGCTTGTAGTTTTTCTTCTTGCCAGAAGGTGGTGCTATTGAGTCCCTCGTGTTCGGGTACTGACTCCCGCTTATCCGTGGTTTCCCTTCCCGAGGTCTCCCTCTCCCCAGCGTCAGTGCCCGCCGTCAGCCCCCTCCCAGAAGCGGATAACCCTGCGTGGTGGTGCCTGCGTCATTCCCCGCGCTTCATCTCATCACGTAGGCATTTTACCATCTCAGGTGGGCTCAGTAAGGGTGAGTACAGGACAATAAGATTTTGAAAGAGAGCGACCACATTCACATAACTTTTACGACAGTAGATTGTTACAATCGTTCTATTTTATTATTAGTTATTGTTGTTAATCTCTTACTGTGCCTAATTTATAAACTAAACTTCATCATAAGTATGTATGTATAGGAAGAAATAGTCTATATAAGATTTGGTAGTCCCTGCAGTTTCAGGCATGGGGTGGGGGTCTTGGAACACATGCCCCGTGGAGAAAGGGGGACAACTCTATTACAAAGAGCGCTCCATTTGCTTCAAGTTCTGGGAGACGCAAGTTGGCCTTCCTTAGATGCTCTGAGTGTGAACTTTTGGTTACGGGGGTCTCTTTGGAGGTCCTGGCTGTTCTTTGCCCCTTTCCCAGCCCTGTAACCCGGGCTGCAGTCTGGTTCAGTTCTTTTCAAGTCTCAGAGTACTGGTCAGAACCGTTCCAGTTTTACCGGCCTCAGTTCAGGGCCACAGAAGGGAGGCTGGGGGCCTTTGGACCATTTCAAGATGTGGGGATAACAGAGGACTGAGGGTGGGCCCCCCAGACTGGCTGGTGCAGGTTTACGCCTGAGACTGGACTGGCTGAGGGCCTTGGCAGAAACAGTGTGTTGGGTTTGACCAGGACTCACAGACCATTTCTTTCCCCTTACCTCAGACCGCCATGTCCCCAAGTTCCTTCCAGCCCCTGCCTGCTGGAGCCGCTCCTCATTATTGGAACTCCAGGTCTGGCTCTCCAGATCCAGGTGGAAGCATCAGGCTTCAGGGGTGGCCAAGAGTACCTCCCCTCACCTGAATTTTGGTGGGGTTGATGATTTGGGTGTCACCGAGGACACCACTGACCTGTCTGAACTGTTTGTACCCAGGAGCAAGCCCCAGGAGGTGGTCTAGGTGTCCTGTCACAACAACCAGAGGGGTGAGCCCTTGGTAGTGTAGACTAGTGCCATCAGCAGCAATCAATGTCACTTTTTCTCAGACAGGATATTGATAAGGATGGAGCTTTCCCACAAAGGCATACGGACAGTTTCGGTCAGATCAGGAAGTGCTCCTCACTCAGGTGCCAGCTCCCAGGCGTGCCTGTCCCTGGGACCCATCAGCTTCCCTCTCCTTCAGGGGCTGCCTCCATCCACTGCATCCCCTGCCTCGTGGGTGCCTTCTCCTCCCCCCAAGCCTCGCGGAGGAACCTACTATGGTCAAACCAATCTGTGCTCCCTTGCTCCCTATTAGGACAAATCACAGGGCTTCGGGTTTCAGGGTTTTGCTGTGGGTCACTAAGTAGAAACAGCGAGCCAAGGTCTTTAAGACAGCAAACAAGGCAGAATGGAAAGAGGATAAGCTCTAGAAACACAAGGCCTGGAGGAGGCTCAGGTCCTCACCACTGCCTAGTGCAGGAGCACCGATGAGTCATTTAATTTCCCTCTGCAGACATGCAGACATGTATGAATGTCTGTACACACAAATGAATGTTTGGATGCTTGGCTTCAGGTCTTGATAATTTCTTGTCTGTATATTGTTTTATGCACCATCACTGGTATATTTATTGTACTTTAGGAAACACAGGATAATTATTAACATTCCTCTTGAAAGAACCCTTTTATGGTCAGTGATTTTCTGGGTTCTGGTGACATGGTCTTTAGGTTTAGTTTTGATTGTCTTAGTTTGGTAAATCTCTTTAAGAAATACCCACTATTTCCCCAATTCTGGGACAATGATTCCCTTTTCATTCTGGAATATCTGTGTCTATCACTTAAGAACATTTTGGGGGTACCAACCTTCTGACCATGGCAAAGCAATAACAAGAGAATATTCTCAGGTCTTAGGGCCTCAGGCAATTCTGCAAGTCTTTTTTCTTTTTCTTACTCTATGGAAACTCCAGGGAAATGGGTACCTATACTGTACCTACCACTATGAAAAGCCTGAGCAACAATGATTTTACTCAGAAATCACAGGGTGATAATTTGAATGATGGCAGATAGAATTATTTCGGTTTTGAAGTAATAATAATAATACTAATAATGTCTTTTATATGTGTAATATTTTTTGTTTTTAAAGTGATTTCATATATATTCTTACCGTGACATCCCCAAGGTCCAGGAATATGAATATTGAATATAATTTATCAACATTTCTTAGATACGAAACCCAGAGCCTTGAGAGGTTATGTAATAATTGTAAAAACTTCTACTAATCACATGCTTATTTAGCACATCAACCTTATGAGGAAGGCATTATTATAACCATTTTTCAGGTAATGCAACTGAGCTCAGGAGAGGTTGGATAACTTCATCAAGATCACACCACTAGTAAGAAGAACCAGGATCCAAACATTTGCATATAAAACCTCATAGTTTCGGCTTGTTTCACTGTAGCATGATGCTCTTCCCCTGAGAGTGGTGGCCATGTGGGAAAGGCACTGGCCTGGGAGTCAGGAAGCCTCTGATCCTGCTTGTGTCTGCCCCTAACCTATGAGTCATCTTGGGTAAGTCATTTCCCCTCCTCTTCCCTTCGGCTTTGTTATGTGAAGCGTGGAGTGTGGAAATGAGGCACCTTCTAGCTCTCGGACTCTGCATAGTTGAATGACTCCCTGGGTTACAAAGCTGGGGTAACTGACATGGGCACCAATGCCCCGTCTACACCTCTTAGCTCTCTTGTCCATGTCTTTCGTGTCTGCATGAGAATTTCCTTCCAAGAAGAATTCACTGGTAGAGGCACAGTTGCTGACTCTGCAGAGAAAAGTGTTGGAAAGGAATGGCAGGACCAAGAGTCGGGTGGTAGTGGGAAGCCTAGCTCATCCCTTTGGCATGGCAAGGATGTGGGAGTTTCACATAAACCAGTGTCGCTGCAGGGGAAGGTTGCTGAGCATGGTCTGCTGTGCTGTCTTGGGTTCCCCTGAAGCAGAGCCTACAACAAGGACTCACATGCAGGTCATTTATTTTGGGAAGTAATCCTGGCGATCGAGAGTGGAGGCTCTGGGAAAGATGATGTAGAGGGAGGGAAAGCCAATCCTAACGGATGGGGCATCAGAGATGTCTGGCACAATTGTGTTGCTGGTACCCGGCCCATGCGGGCTGTGGCGTGGGTTGCAGGATGAGAGATGAGGTGGGTATGGAGGGACTGGAAGAGATTGTTCCAGAGTGCATCTGCCACACTAGGAAGCTGTGTGTTGGAGAGACCCTGTAGGTTCTCCCATGTGTGCTTTGGGAGACAGCCAGCATCTGGATGCCAACCACTCAGAGCTCATAGGACCTAAAGAGCACCTGCCTGGGAAGAAGGGTTTCCTCCTCTTCTCTATAATCCCCTCTTCTCCTCTGGAGGAGCTAGGAGTGGAGACAGATGGGGTAGGGAAACTACCTCCTCCTCCCCACCAAGTCCATCTGGCCAATAGGCTGAGCACCGAGTGGGGGGAGGGGAGGGGGAGAATACCAAACTAGACATGACACATGTGTTCCACTGCACTGGGCTAATTTTTTAGGATCTAAAAGTGACCGAAAACTATGGGATGTCCCTACAGGGTGGAGAGGGAGATGTGACACAGCATTGATGGCGGTCCCTACAGGGAATGAGGTTTCCATGTCTGCATTTCGCCAGGCTTGGATGGTCAACCGCTGCCCGCCATTATTATTTAGCTATTCATCCCATGGGACAGCTAGATCGGCAATACTTTTTCTCAGAAGTGGCCTCCTCGGTCTAGATGATGGCAGGTATGTATTTACCTACCTGCAATGTTAAGGATAAAGTGCCCTTTATGATGATGGTTTTAGCCTCTAGTGCTGTCAGGGGCAGATAGGGAGCAGAAGTGAGGGCAGCAGGCTGCTTGGGACCAATGAACCGGGGCGCTCACATCCTGCTTACAGGGGGCAGGCACTGTTGAGTTCTAGCTGCTGCCATACAGAAAGAGCAGGGTAAGGACTTTGGATCTTTGGGCATGGCTGTCAAATACCTGGATGGATTGCCACCACCATACTACCCCTCAGTCCCCATGGTAGACTCTCCTAATGCCCTTCCCCCTGCTCTATCCAGCCCCTTTTCTAAGTAACTTTACAGTGTCCTCCCATTGTCATTGGGGACACTTTCTTGTCTCTGGGCTCCTCTGATTCTCAGGTCTTGTTTTGGCCAATGGTGTATTAGCAACTGAGACACACGGCGGCTTGAGCGAGTGGGTTTCCCTCTTGCATCTCCACCATCACCAGGAGGAGGGCAAGCCTGCACTAGCTGCTGGGCCCATCACGGGAATGAGAGGCTGCAGGGCTGAAGCACACCAGCCATGTCCCTCACACACCAGCCATGTCCCTCATCGATCAGCTGACCCGCAGCTATAAAAGTCAATGATGGTTGTTGTAAGTCCCTGGGTTTGGGGTGGCTGGTTATGCAGAGATCTTGCTGGAGCAGTTAAACAGTCGTACAACCTCTAGGACACCGGTGGCGTGGCGCTATTTCTGCTGAGCCTCTAGGTGCCCTCAGGTTCTTCCGGACACAGTCAGCCAGGCAATCAGCGGTATTCCGCGGGGAGGAGCAGACCAGGTGGACTGTTTGCCAGACGCCAGGTGACAGGGAGCCTCCGAAGACTGTCCTGGCGTGTGGGTGTGTTCGCGGCACCCCTGGGGGGTCCCTTCTTCCTTTCCTTTGTTCTGTCTGCACAGGTCCTCAGAGAGCTGGTGGCTCAGCCTCCGTGACCTGAACAGCACTCACAGGCTATCTGGTGGGGTCTATTTGGTTCCTTTTCTTAGTATTTATTCTCTGGGCTTTTTACAACTTCAAAGAGCTTCTCACCCATATTCACTAATTAATTCATTACTACAGCAAGTAAAACCTGAAGCAGTGAGAGGAGAATGTCATTAGCAAGAATACCAGAGGCTCATTATTTAGAGCAGTTTGCGGGAGCTGGGATCCCTCCGCCAGGGCTGTTAACCCCTTCCCTGGCTGACAGGGACTCCTCAGGCAAGCGTGTGCCCGGGGCAGAGTCTGCCTGGCACTCAGCAGTCACCTAGCACCTACTGTGTGCTCAGCTCGTTCTGCCAAGGTGCCACGGGGATACAAGAAGCTTTCAACATGGTTTCTGACCGCAAGGGCCTTCTGTCTAGTGAGAGCTTTGGAGTCAGGGAGACCTGAGTTTGAATCCTGCCAATTTATGAGCTGTGTGACTTGGGGCTAAGTAGCCTGTTTCCTCAGCTCTAAAATGAGATGCTAATACCTCCGTTGGGGTAAAGCGAGGATAAGCAGCGTAATGCAAATCAAAGGCCTGGCCCATGGGGAGCGCTCCCTAAGCTATAAGCTACCCATTTACTAATTCACCCAGACAAGCGCCTTCACATGCATCTGTCCTCCCAAGCCTGGTGCAGGTACATGGGGCAGTGTGGCAGAAGGAAGGGGGCTGGCAGAGGGTAGAAACTTGGGGGACACCTTTGTCTCAGGGCTGCTATGAGGAAGAGGAAGCAGAGAAGAAAACTGAAGGGTGGCAGGGTAGGAGGGACTACAGATAGGCGGGCTGCACGCGGGGGAGCTGCAGGAACGGGGGGGGCAGGAAGGTGGCCGCCCGCAGTGCCCTGTGCTCAGAGACACGGAGCAGGGTGTAGTCGGAGGACATTCTCCCGTTTGATCACCCAGCGGTTGCTCAGCACCTGGGCGGCCATGTAAGGCTCCGCTCCGTCTCCCGCGGGGGGAGCGTGGTTGACCACCACCAACCTCTCCCCCTCGGGACTGGATCAGCCATCCGGTGGTGCCCACGGAACACGTTGACTAATAGCTATTCGCCGGGCCTTCATCTCAGCATTTAAACTACTTACTAATTGGATCTTCATGGCAGTTCCAAGGTATGGATATTATTATCTTTGCTTTACAGCTAAGAAAAAAGAGGTGAAGCCATGACGGGCACCCAGACCTGATCCCTGGGTCTGGTATGCCATCCCGATCGGAGGCCCTTTATCTTTTATTTATTTATTTTTAAAGATTTTAGTTATTTACTTGAGAGAGAGAGAGAGAGGTCTGTGTGCCCCTGTTCAGCCCCCGAGACAAGCTCTGCTCTGGTCCCAGTCCAGCCTTCTTATCCAGCGTTTGGCTTTCTTTTTCTCACAGTGGGTGCGGGGTTAAAGCATATTGCTAAAACTGTTGTCTCTTCATGGATCTTTTCGCATAACATTTAATCGCTGGTAATGACTGTGACCCCAGCAGTCCTCATCTAGTGAACTTCAAGTTGGCGTTTCAATTAGCTTTACTGATTGCTGGGTTTGGGCATTTCATATATTTGTGAGGTAGCTTAGCCCGAGAGCAGTCAGCTAAGGGACTTATTACCACAGTGCTTCTTGGGGGGAATAAATAACCTCATTACAGCTTCTTTTGCTCTGGTCGAGAGAAAGTTAGAAAAGTTGACTCTCTCAGGGCAGTTGTTTGGGGGGGCGGGGCTCGGGGGGCAGGGCTCGGTGCCCACGACTAAGTTGAACAAGCAGGAGGATTTCCTCCTGCCCTTCCCCTTCCTTCCTCTCCCCTCCTCCCCTTCCCTCTCCCCTCCTCCCCTTCCCTCTCCCCTCCTCTCCCCTCCCTTGACTTGCCTCTTCTTTTCTTCCTTCTGTTCATCATTTCTTTCTTTCCTTTGCTAAAGCCTTTGATGGAAATAATATAGTGACCTATATAGAATTCTTTTTTTACTCCTTTAGTTATTGAGTTAATAATTTTATGTAATTATATGTGATATATATGTAATAATGTAATTATATGTAATAATTTTAATGTTTAATTCTAATTCTTTTAAAGCTGTTGTGGTTTCTGTCTCCCGATTGAACCTTAATTTAGACAAGTACCTGGTGTGGATCAGGCGCTGTTGTAGGCTCCTTGGAGAGAGCCATAAACAAAACAGGGAAAATATCCCCCTCATGGAGCTTGTGTCTCCAGGCCTCAGAGGCTCATGGTTATAGCTGGAGTCTCATTAACAGTTAAACTTGGAGCTTACACACACACACACACACACACACACACACACAGGCACGTGCCCATGCCCACTGCAAACTGCAAAGTCCAAGTCCCCTCCTTTCCCAGGTATCCCTGGGAGACCCCCACATGTCTCACAGGTGCTTACAGGTGCTGGTTTTCCTGTGGTGTCTGCCACATTCTTCCTCTCCTGCTGGGGGTGTCCTGTCAGGGCTCCATGAGGCACTGGGGACAGTGTGACAGCCCTGAGAGCAGGGCCTCTTGTTGCCCTGCCCAGCTTAGCTGCCCTGGGGTGGGGCCATCTGGAGCCCTCAGCATGTTCAAGCATCTCCCAGGGTTGGACCTGCCCCTGGATGTGAGGTTTAGACCCCATCTTGTCCTCCCATCCCTCTCTCAACCCTTCTGTCCTCTGGGTGTCTATGCCTCAACTCCATCCCTCTTCCCCACCTCCTGCTCCGTTCAGCCAAATAAACCAAACCCCACCTGTGGTAAACTCAGGAGGCGCCCAGGCCCCACCCAGGCTCACCTGGGACAAACTGTCACTTTAGAAAGCAGCACTGAAATGGGCGCTTATTTTTAATTTTGCTGCAGCTGACTCCAGGATCTGCTCCCCATCAGGGTTACCACAATGCCCTGTTCTCTTCCTAAATGAACACCTGTGTGGTCCCTGGAAGGAGCCTTGGGTTCGGTGGAGTCACAGACCCTGATTTCAATCCCTCTAGCACTTTAGGACCCTTTCCTGTTAGTTAATATTTTTTTCCCCTTAATTTATCTGTAAATTCAGGAGTGTTAAATGAGATACTGTGAGTAAAACATTTTCCTGGTACATAATAATACCAGGGAAATAATAGTTTTTGTTTTTGTTTTTTTTTACACCAACCCTCACTCCACTGCTTAAAAACGTACAGTCGCCTCTGCTGTAATAAATCTGAACTCCTCTCCCTGCCACCACCATGATGGGCCCCATGGCCCTGTTCCACTTGCCTTGACCTTTCCCACCTTCCTGTCCTGGTTGCTTTCCTCTTCTTCAGCCTGTTGAGTTGGAAAAATCCTCAGCTAGGATTTGGACCAAAGAGACTTAAGATTTAAGTCAGCTTCACTGTTTATTCACTAGCTGTGTGAACTCGTGTGCTTCCTGGGGCTTTCTGTTGGCTTCCGGTTCCAGTAAGCATCTTCCCGGAAGCAGTGACGTCCAGCCAGTTTGCATTTGGATTCAGCCTCATGACGCCCACCTCAAAGACATCAGCCAGGCAGTGCCCCTCCTCCGATCTGGGTCCCAGTCCCCTGGCGTTTTCCGCTGAGCTCAGGGACACCAGCCTCTGCTCAGCCGTGTCCCCCTTCTCAAAGGCCTGAATTTCAGCTTCATGGGGTCCCTTCTCCAGGTTCCCAAGTTTTGATAATTAAACGTTTCAGCCTCTTCCCTTGGCTCACCCAGCCCTAGGTGGCTTCTTTAGAATTCTCTTTTTACTCCTTTAGTTATTGGGTTAATAATTTTATGTAATGCGTATGTAATAATGTAATTGTATGTAATAATTTTAATGTTTAATTCTAATTCTTTCTGTTTAAAGCTGTTGTGGTTTCTGTCTCCTGAGTGAACCATAATTTAGACAAGTGCCTGGCATGGATCAGGCACTGTTGTAGGCTCCTTGGAGAGAGCCATAAACAAAATAGGGAAAACATCCCCATCATGGAGCTTACATTCTGTTCAGGCAAAACAAAAAATAAACGCATGAATACGGAGAGTATGGTGTACCAGAGGTGGCAAGTGCAGTCCGGAAACATATACCCAGCAAGGGATGGAGAGGTGCTGGGTGGAGGTGTTTTGCAACTTAAGCTGTCATGTTCACCCGACACCACTCATCATATATATGAAAATACTTTGCTGCCCAAATATTGGGAATTATTTTGTTTCATTCATAGCTGAGCCTTTTTGTGAATCTTGGAGATTGTGTAAAACCAGGGAGAGAGTAGAATGAATAGGACTCTAAATGGATATCATACCTGGGAAAAAAAGTCGACTGTTTTAATTGGATGCCTAATGGGTGTGTGTGTGTGTGTGTGTGTGTGTGTGTGTGTGTGTGTGTGTGGTGGGGCAGGGGGTAGTCCTCTGGATTTATGGCATAAATCATTGAATCCAGCAGTCTTCCTTAGAACAGATTCTCAGGCTCATTTCAAACCCTGTGTACTACAGACCAGAAGGGGACTCCATTTTTCAAATAAAAGCTTTTACAATTTTCCTCACCATTTCACAATTCCCAAGGGAATCCAATCATATTTGTCTGTACATATTCTTCATTTACTGTCCTGGACACTGAATAGGCCTCTTTTTTTTTTTTTTTTTTTTAAGATTTTATTTATTTGAGAGGGAGAGAGGGAGACGGAGGGGCAGAGGGAGAGGGGCAAGCAGACTCCACGCTGTGCCTTGAGCCCAACACGGGGTTTGATCTCAGGACCCTGAGATCATGACCTGAGCCGAAACCAAGAGTCGGACACTCAACTTACTAAGCCACCCAGGTGCCCCAGAGTAGGCCTCTTGAATTGGAGAATCCCACCATTGGGGTTGTTCATGTGGATGATTTGAGTGGGGTAGCAGCTTTTTGCTTCCAGGTTCCTGAGTCCTGAGGGAAGATATGAGCAGTCTTTGGGACAGAAGGGCATGGTCCTGGGTTGTAATGAACTCCAGAGGCTGGAGAGAGGGAACAGGACGTGCGTGTCAACGAACAGCCTGATTTCTTGCTGACAGATGTTGTCATGGCTTTTTGACAATTCTTTTCCTCAGGCCTGGAAAAAAATCTGGAGCTAACTGGTACTTCTTTGTTTCTTGCAGAACAGTTGTTTTTGTTGGTTGGAACGCTGGATGGTAAAACCCCCAAATGAAAGAGTAGGTGTGGGTTACTCAAAGAGATGTACCTGCCTGGTCCGTGTGGGACTGGTTTCCATTCTGGGTGTTTACACAGCAGGGGATTCCTCATGTCCTGACCTCAGAAGAAGTCATGGGATTTTCCTCTTTGACTCTCTGAAAATGTCCATGGGCTTCACGGAATGCTTTGCTTATTAATGGGGAGGAGAAGTGGAGCCACTTTCTTTCCTGGTTGCCATCCCTTTGGCATCATTCAAAGGGAGAGAAAGTTATTTTATTGCTGTTGTCAAGGGTCCCGTTAGGGTCTAGGTTATGCCCACTGTTGGGATTCAGAGATGCCCAGGAAGTAGGTGGGTCATAGACCAGAAGATGATTCTGAGTTTTGGTTTGTGCCGGGCACTGTGCTGAGGGCTTTGTATACATTTATCTCATTTAATCCACAGACCCACTCTGTGAGATCAATATAGTATCACTGTCCTTATTTTACACAGGAGGATATTAAGATACTGAGATATTAAGTAACTCAAGTGAGGTTTAGAGGGGGGGCTCTGCTTGACATGGTTTGCAAGCATTATTTGCATGAGGCGGGTTGGGGGTAAGAGGGTTTCTGACGCACAACCACTTCATGTCCCTTTCCACGACTCAGTGTTGAAGGTCTGAGAGAAAGGTCATCTTTGCTCTATGTTCAGAAGACAAACCAGGTCAAATCCAATCTAAACTTACTTGTGCTGTGGCCCTGCTAGGCTAGCTACTATCATAAGTAGTACATAACTTTTGATCATATGTCATTTTCTCAATATCTCAAGAAATAGAAATTAATATCCTCATTTTACAGATGGCATAACTGGCTTAAGGTTGGATTAGCCTGCACTGTCTACTTAGTTCCAGTCTTCCCAAAACCAGGTTCATGGTTTCTAAAGGTTAATCTCTTCTCTGAGATTTGTTAAACAGGCTGCTGTTCTGGTTATCTATGACTGTGGGAAAACCACTCCAAAACGAAGCGGCATGACATTGTTGGTCATGAGTTAAAATAGCACGCAGTGAGGATGGCTCTCAGAGGGGTGGGGCTTTGGCTGAGGCGGCTCTAACTGCTAGAGACATCTAGGTTGGCTCAACTAGATGCTTCTGGGTTCTTTGGTTCTTCATCACTTTGCTTCTACGGGATGTGAATGTCCAAGATAGTGCCTTCGCTCATGTCTGACATCTGGGCTGGATGGCTGGGACAGCTGGAACAGTTCAGGTATTTTCTCTTTTTAGATGGCCTGTACAAGTGGTTACCTTGGGTTTCCTCACAATGTGGTGATTTCAGGGCTTCTCAGTCTTAGCACTATTGACATTTTGGGATGGACAGTTCTTTTTTGTGAGTGGTTGAGAACCAGATTCCACCTTTCCTAATCTCCAGCTTTTATACAGTTCACTGAGCTATACTTGAGTTTGAATGACTCATTGTTGAAAACATGGACTCTGTCCCAAAGGCCACTCAGTCTTGTATTTCTCTTCAGGACTCCTTTAGGAAAGCAAATGCCTGCTATGCCAGACATTATAACATTTAGCAATGCTGTAGAAGAGAATGTGAAAGGAGACTTATTTAAATGATACCATATACCACACCCTATTTTGGGTATGTATATATATTCATACATACATATTTTTTTTTAAAAAGTAAATCCTGTTACAGTAATAATATCCTCATTTTACAGTTAGCAGCACTGAAACCCATATAGGTCAAGTGCCTTGCTCATCTTGGACAGGGTAGCAAAGATCTTACAGGTATTGGGGCCCTAAACATGTCAGCATCATGAAATATGTAGGGGCTAAGTGTGAACTAGCTCCAGAGCTGTTTTAACCTTTCCCACTCATACCACAATATCTATTTTATTCTGCCTGTTTGAAAGTCATGCATCTGTATGACTTTAGCTTCTCTCTTCATCTACCTAATAACATCTGGGAGCTTGGGAAAGGCTTTCTCTGATATTTATCATGCCCATCAGAGTCACTAGGCAATCTGTGGGTTTCTTTGCAGAGAACAAAACCAGGCTGACAACTCAGGGGAGCCTGATGTAATATTTTGGGGGCACTTGTTTCTGTGCACATTTTGTGTCTTGGTGTTGATCGTCATTGGTTGCAAATGGACAATGGCTGTGTGTGAGGTTTGTGCTGATGTTCAGGATGTGCAGTCCCTGAGCCACTGAGTGATGGGTGGTCATTGTTTCTGGCCTATGACAAGGCTTAAATATAGACATCGCGATAGGTTGTCACTACAAGTTCAGTTCAAGGATGTTTTTATATGGAAAGGGGAGGGGTCCAGGAGAAGGAGTTTGAGTCAGAAAGAATGAAAGTTCGATGTTTTGCCACATCAACTGCTAAATCACACTTACGCTTTCTCCAGATCCCCGCAGACTTTAATTCCCAGTTTTATTTGAAGACAACAGCATCAACGTATGGATTGCTGTGACTGACTTTTGAATGTCTCTGTGAGAATACCAGGATATTCTAGTACTTCTGCCCCCATAGACTGTGAATCAGTAATTCCCTGACACCCAGGAGGTGTTCAAGAAATGTTGGATAAGTGAACGAAAGAGCTATGGTTTGGCCTGAGAACTGAAATGGTGCATTACGGGTGTTGACAGTGGAGAATACAGTATATTATCAATTGTAATCCTCATTATTCTAGGGACTTATATGGTCCAGTCTGAGAGAGAGATCATCTCAGTAACAAAAAAGTAGTAAGAGCAAAGGTTATGAGAGGTAAATCATATTCATTTTTTATTGACTTCCTCAGAGAACACCAGAGGGGGAGGTCCATTTTATTTACTGAAACATCATGTACTCTCCCTTCCCTTTTCTCTCCATCTTGCTCAGACCTAGTGGCTGCTCCAGGATCTCTCCAGGTACTATCCCCAAGAATTACTTCCTTGTAATTCTTAAGCAGTTTTATGTCTCTCCCCACATCCCCCAGTTTTTTTAAATGCAACTCTCCTTGGTCTCTTCCTTCTAGAGGACTCTTGGTTCTCTAGAGAAGAGGAGGATTAGGAAAACTAAATAGACAATTACAGGATTTTTCTTTTTTTTTTTTTTTTAAAGATTTTATTTATTTATTTGACAGAGAGAGAGGGAACACAAGCAAGGGGAGCAGCAGAGGGAGAAGCAGGCCTCCCGCGGAGCAGGGAGTCCGATGCGGGGCTCGATCCCGGGACCCTGGGATCATGACCTGAGCTGAAGGCAGACGCTTAACGACTGAGCCACCCAGGCGCCACTGACAATTACAGGATTTTTCTTTGTGAACAAAGGAGAAGTAAAGGCTATGAAGACTCACATGATAATTTTATTCTATAATTGCTTCCTGCATTAGTATTTTTATTGAGCAAATATTAGGTAGCAACTGTATGTACAATTTTTTCATACATTCATAAACATAAATAGATTTTGCCTATTTTCAATTTTAATATCTAGTGGCAGATTACCTTCCCCTCAAAACTGTAGCAATTCATGCAATCAACTTTCAAAAGTGCTTGTTTCTCTGCATTTTCATCAGCTCTGGTTATTATCTCCTCTTCAATTGTCAGTCTGATGAGTTCCTTTGATGTGCATTTCCCTGAATACTAGTAAAAATGTTCTAAGAATATTTTCATACTTATTATCCATTTGGATTTTCTCCTAGTGATTTGGACTGTTTTTATAATTTTCTCATTTTTCTGATTTTTTGTCTTTTTGAATAGTCAATTTTGTAGATATTCTTTATGTATTAGGGGTATTAACCCTTCACTTATTAAATTTGTTGAATTAATTAGGATAATAGTAGCTTCTATAACAAATGAACCTCCAAATCTCAGTCGCTTAATTATGATGGAAGATTATTTCTTGTTCTTCTAGCAGTCCAGTGTGAGTGTTCCTGGTTTGCAGGTGGGCAGCTTTCTTCCAATTGGTGTTTCAGGGACTTGGATTCTTACCATCTTATGGCTCTCCCATCCATTATGGCTTTGGAGTCCTCTGCATATAGCTAAAGAAAGGGAAAAGCAGGGTGGAGAATCCCTACCAACTTCTTAAAAGCTCTGGTCTCAAAGTGCCATACACCATTCATTGCTGATGCAACATTGATGCAAGGGGGCTGGCTATGGTTTTGGCTGGGCTGCTATCTCTGAGTGTGAATTTTTGGTAGGTGGCTAGCCATCTCTCTGCCACACATGTTGCAGGTGTTTATTTTCCATTCTAGTACTTGTCTTTTGACTTGGCTTATGATATTTTGTCATAAAGTAATAAAGGTTACAGAATGATCTCTCTCCATTTATCTATCATCTATCCATCTAATCTTTCTATATTGCTACCTCAAGGTGATACACATTTCCCCCTACATTTCTTAATACATCTGTAATTTGTATTTCAATATGGTATGAGTCAGGTTTTTTTTAGATCACGGTTTTTCCAGGGAATTAAGTTGCCATTTTTTTGGCCATATATTGTTTCTTTATATATTAACCTCATTCTAGTCTCTGTTCACTGTCACACATTTGTTTGTCTAGTGTTATGGAAATATTAGACTAGGCTGACCACCATGGATTTATAGTAAGTTTAAGAATAGCTTCATCAAGTCTCTCATTACTATCATCTTAACTATTAGGTTATTGGCCTTTCTCTTTAAATAAGTTACTCTCATCTTTCTTAGTTCCAGCTTCTGTCTTTCAGAAACAAAAATAATATTTTCAGATTGCTATGGTGGGTTAAAGAAGACCACAGATTCTTCGACATTCCTCCTATTGAGAAATGGGGACTATGTTTCATCCCCTTGAATCTGAGGAGATTCTGTGATTGCTCCCGCCAAGAAAACATGGCAGAAAAGGTGCCATGCCAGTTTCTGGGCCCAGACCTTAAGAGAATGGCAGCATCTACTTCCTTTCTCTTGGAACATTTGCTTTTGGAGCTGCTGTGTAGGAAATCTGACTATCCCAAGGTCCCTGTGATGTAGAAGTCTAAGCCACATGGCGGGATCCCGGATGATGGAGAGAGAGAGAAAGGGAGACAGAGAGAGGCCAAGGAGCATCAAAGTACCAGAGATGTGATGAAAAGCCATTGTGAAGTGAATCCCTTAGCGTCAGTCACCCCAGCTGGTGGCATGGAATCTGAGATGAACCTCCCAGCTGATCCCCACTCCCCACCCCAATTTCTGGCACACAAAACTGTAAAAACATAAAATGGTTATTTTAAGCCACTAAGTTTTGTGGTAGTTTGTTATTCAGGATTAGGTAATCAGACAAGTTGGAGATCCTGTATCACATGTGGAGTGCCATGTTCATGAGATAAGGTAGCTATTACTGACATTAGCATTGTAATTCTCCTGGAGGAGATCACAGGTACTTTATTTTAACCCTTTCTCTTTTCCAGTGGTCAGCTTCAATGCTGTCACCAGTGTGTGTTCAATACCAGCATGCCGAACTGTCCATCAACTCAGCCTCTAGAATATATGGGAAATTTAGGCACAGCACATGGTGTGTCTGGGAGTCTGGCCTTCCTTGGACTGTCTCCAACTGCTCCCCTGTCCTGACCTCCCTCTACTTGCTAAAGTGGTCCTTTCTTCCATTCCAGGTAGACTCTCCTTTTTGATGATCCCAGAACATAGCATGTGGATGCCATGGGCTTTTTCAATGTTGTCTTTCTGTCTCCTTTCCACGTTCCTTCTTCCCACCCTGCCACTCCCTGTAAAAGCTGAAAAGGCCTCCCCCTATTATCTCCCCATTGTTAATGCCAGTCACCTCTCCATGCACAGCCCTGCTGCCCTGTCCCTATGAGCCTTTCCTAAGTGTTCTGGCTCATGTGCTTCCCTTCCTTCTCTGAATTTCTTCAGTGCTTTTATTTCTACTTCTTACATGTATTAAATGCAGGCTGATGGGGCACCTGCATGGCTCAGTTCGTTAAGTGTCTGACTCTTGATTTTGGTTCAGGTCATGATCTTGGGGTCCTGAGATCAAGCCCCATGTCAGCTTCATGCTGAGTGTGGAGCCTGCTTAAGGTTCTCTCTTTCAATTTCCCTCTGCCCTCCCTCTGCTCTCTCTCTCTCTCTCTCAAAAAAATGCAGGCTGATTGGTTGCTTGACCAAGTCATGTCATGTCTCTTATTCATCTATTCAAGAAATATTTATTAAGCCTCTACCACATGCCAGGCACTGTTCTAGTTGCTGGGGATATAGCAGTGCAGAAAACAGAAAAAAAAAAAATCCAGTCTTAATGCAGCATAAATTCTTATGTGGAATAACAGATGTTGGACAAATAAATATGTTATGTAACATGTTAGGTGATGACAAGTGTAGTAGAGAATTAAATGGGGATTAATAAATTAAGCAGATAGATAGAAAGGAGTTGCACCTTTTTTATTTTGGTAGGTGTTATTACTTTTATGAACTGTTAATTATAAAATAAGCCGTAAAACTAAATTTTACCAAAAAAGCCTTGTAATCCAGCCTCATGACTAGAAATTAATCACCCCAGCTTTCTTGAGATTCTCCTATCACATAGTAGGTGATAAGCATTCTTTTCTTTTCCACTTCTTTTTTTTGAAACCTTAAATATTGCCGTGGGCTAAATGCTTGTATTCCTCCCAAATTCATAAAGTATTGCAATTTTAAGTAAGGTGATCAGGGAAGAACTCACTGGGAAGGAGACTTTAGGCAAAAACCTCAATGAGGTGAGGGAGGGGCTGATGTGACTATCTGGGGCAAGAACATTCTAGGAAGAAGAAAGAGCAAGTGCAAAGGCCCTGAGGCAGGGCTAAGTTATGAATGTGAAGGAATAGCAAGAAGGCCCTCCTCTCTGTCAAGTCCTGGAGGGCTAGAATCATCTGTTATATTTCCTGTGTCTCTCCCTTAGCACTTAACTCAGGACTGGGTACTTAGTAGATATGGATAGAAACACAGAATATTAGAGCTCAGAAGTAGTTTCTAATGTTTCTAACTCCCCCATTTTGCAAATGAGGAGCCTAAAGTCTCAAGAGTGAAAGTGGCTTGCCCAATTCTCCATACCTCTACTGTTTCTGCCCTTGTGGTTGCCACAGCCACCATGATTACTATTACTATTACCATTACTCTTAGTATTACTCAAATCCCAGGGCCCTACATAATTTCTCACATACACTGCCACATTCAAAGAAACATACTTCAGTAAAGAAAAGTATTTACAAAGCACTTATAAGTGTTACCTATATCCCTTGAAGAACATGAATGAAAATCTGTCTCAAAATGCAGAGCCATGTCCTCCCTTCCTCTCATTCACAGAGGGAAAGTGAAAGAGAGAATCTTAAGAGCCTCTCATCCTCTCATTCCCCACAGCTGACCCCTAACACCTTCCTCCTCAAATCCTTTTCTTTGTCTGCCTCTGATCAGGTAGCTTTGGACTTTCTTTCTCTTGTGTCTTCCTTGGTTTCTTTGATTCCTTTCTCCCCATCCTCCCTATTCTGTATTAAAACAAACAAATGCCCAGAAGGCAAAGATAGAACAGGGCAGGGGATGAGAAGGATCTAAATGGGCAATAGAAAAGTGTCTTTAGTTGCCAGGAGAAGAAAGGGCTGGGAACGCTACCTTGTTAGTATTTGTCTTTGTCCAACTGCTTTTATTTCTATTTCTACTGGTGCTATTGATAACCACTATCACTTGTATTCCATTTCTTATTTTACCAGGAACTTGTATAGCCAAGATTTAATTGGAATTGAAACCCACATGTGGTGAAGGCCAAACCTCCATTCTTTCCATTACATGCTGGTTGAATGAATGAATGAGAAAATGAATGAAATGAGGATCCTTACCCTGTTTATGTAGCATTTCCCAATCAAGAGCAAAGAGGAAGTAACTTAATTTTCTTCCTCATGCCTTTTTAAAAATTTTATTATGTTATGTTAATCACCATACATTACATCATTAGTTTTTGGTGTAGTATTCCATGATTCACTGTTTGCATATAACACCCAGTGCTCCATTCAGTATGTGCCCTCTTTAATACCCATCACCAGGCTAACCCATTCCCCCACTCCCCTCCCCTCTAGAACCCTCAGTTTGTTTCTCAGGGTCCATAGTCTCTCATGGTTCGTCTCCCCATCTGATTCCTCCCCCCTTCATTTTTCCCTTCCTACTATCTTCTTTTTTTTTTAACATATAATGTATTAGTTGTTTCAGAGGTACAATGGAATATTATGCAGCCATCAAAAGGAATGAAATCTTGCCATTTGCAATGACGTGGATGGAACTGGAGGGTATTATGCTGAGCGAAATAAGTCAATCAGAGAAAGACATGTATCATATGATCTCACTGATATGAGGAATTCTTAATCTCAGGAATCACAGACCTGTACCTCATGCCTCTTTAATACCATGGCTGATCAGGTGCTTCTTATTTGCTGGCATGAAAGAAGTACATATGAATGAGCACAGTAAGAGAACAAACAGTCTCCCTTGAGAAACTGTGATGGTTTCATGTGTCAGCTTGACTGGGCTATGGCATGACCAGATATTTGGTTAAGCATTATTCTGGGTGTATCCACAAGGGTGTTTCTAGATGAGATTAACATTTGAATTGATAGACTGAATGAAGCAGATTGCTCTCCCCAATATGGGATGGACCCCATCCACCCAACATGGACCTGAATAAAAGGAAAAGGAGAATTTGCTCCCTCTACCTGTTTTTGAGCTGCTACATCAGTCTTCTCTTGCATTAGGACTGGGACACACACTATCAGCTTTCCTGGTTCCCAGGCCTTCAGACTTGGATGGGAACTATACCACAGGTCCTGCTGGGTCTCCAGGTTATAGACAGCAGATCATGGGACTCTTTAGGCTCCATAATCATGAGAGCCAACTCCTTATAATAAACCATATATGTATAGGATACACATGTATATGCTATATATGTATATATGTGTATATGATATACACAAATACCATACATATATGGTGTATATATACACACACATACACACTCACGTATATATATTCTATTGGTTTTATTTCTCTAGAGAGCCCTGACTAATAGAGAACCTTTTTGTATATTTGTATACACATATGTGGAAAATGAATGCATCACAGTGCTAATTATGGACTCTAGATAGGTAGAACTGGATTCAAATCCTAGCCCTTCCACTCACTGACTGAGTGACCTCAGGCAGGTTGCTTAACCTCCCCAGACTTTAGCTTCCTTTCCTGCTACATGGATATAATAAATATCTCACTCCTAGCTGAGATTGTTGGCTGCTACCCAATGTCCATCTGCCCTTTGGTGCTTTCTAACCCAAATCCAACTTTGTTATGTAATTTGTACTCTGCACAACCATAGGTTTCTCTGTGCTGATTGCTCTGGAACATGGAATACATTTCTGGTCAAGGTGACATAGAGCCATTTCTGTGAGATACTTATGTCTACATGTGAGGCTTGGAGCTGTGGTGACCATCTTGTAACCACAAAGTTCAGGCTGACTGAGGATGGCAGAGAGGATGATGTGATCACCCCTGAATTTATCAGTTGTGGAGTTGCCTACCTCTGGACTTCCTGTTATAACTTCCCTGTGGTTTAAGCCAGTGGAGCTGGGATTTCTGTTTCCTGAGGTTGAAGGAATCCTAAGTGATGTACTTGGTTGTGTTGTGATGAGTATTAAATGAATTAGCCTATATAAAACACTTCACACGCTGTTTGGCACTTAGTAAAGAATCAATAAATGCTAGCTTTAATAAGAAAATATGAATAAATCCATTATATCTGTCATCAGGAATAGCCTAAAGTATAATTCATGTTTTACTTGGTTCTCCAGAAGTTCTTACAAGACAGAAAAATAGAGGAGATGGAGGCCAGCTGCTATGTAGAGAAAAGTTGACAGCTTTTTCTGTATTTATGATAATTTCCTCAGGCTAGATTCCCAGAAGTGATATAACTGGGCACAAGCATTTTAAATTCTCTTCACACATATTACTCAATTGCCGTCCCAAAGATTGAACCATTTTACACTACAACCAGCAGTATTGGTCCCTGCCTTTCCCCTTACCTTGGTCAATATTTGGAATTATTATTTAAAATGATTTTTTTTCCTGGTAGGCAACATGTGGAATCATCATTTTAATTTTATTTCTTTTGACTAGTAGTAAGTTTTAAAATTCTTATCTAGGCATCTAAAACCTTCTGGGGTTAGTCAGGGTTTAGGAGTGCTCTCCAATATGGGAAGTGGGATTCTAGGAGGGAGCTCACCTCCATCTCCCAGTAATTTACAGTGGTTTGCTGGTTTGAAGTAATTAAAGGGCTTGAAATAATTTGTCTTTGTAGTATCCTGGGTCATCTAGGATCGCATGGCTATGTTTCTTCTGGACTGTGTGAGTCCTCTTCCTAAATGGGAACAGAAAAAAGGTATCAGTGCTAAGAATAACGTCTTATTACTGGGGCTGCCCCTAAGGTGTGTAGGGGCCCCAGAAGATATTTTTTACAGGACCTCTTTCTAAACAATTTGAGTCACCCCAAATCAACACATTAGGACCATTTTGGTGGCTAAATCTTAGATGATTCCCACAAAAGAAATATCACACTGGCCGTTCAGAGCAATCCTCTTGCCAGGCCACCCTCCTGGAACCACAGCCCAGCCATTAAGCTCTTGAGCAATTTTTGTTTTTAAAGATTTTATTTATTTACTTGAGAGAGAAAGAGCAAGTGAGAGAGAGAGAAAGAGAGAGAGAGCGTGCACAAGCAGGGGGAGGGGCAGAGGGCGAGGAAGAAGCAGACTCCCCACTGAGCAGGGAGCCCGATGCGTGGCTAGATCCCAGGACTTTGGGATCATGACCTGAGCCAAGGGCAGATGCTTAACAGATTGAGCCACCCAGGTGCCCCTCCTGAGCAATTTAATAGGCACAATTCCTGGAGCTCCATGGGGCATCTGGTCAACTCCACACACATTCAGCAAGAGTGAGTATAGAGAGTTGGAGAGGATCTCTAAAGGTGGAAACAGAGCCCAGGTCCAGCTTGGTGCACCCTGCCTGATGGCATTGCTTGCCCAAGACCCATTGCAGGTACCAGAAGTGTCACAAAATCACAAGGAGAACATTCTAACTCATGTGGACCCCCTTGCCTGGCTTTAAGGGGTACTTACTATTATCCCTACACTAACAGCTAATTATAATTGTGTTTTCCCCATGTACTGGGCCCTATTCTAAATGTTTTCCATTGAGATAGGTATTACTATCATCCTATGTTATAGGTGTAAAAGTAGTGCTTTAGATGCTAGCAGATTGTCCTCTACAGTCTGATGTAAAGGCTGGCCTCTGGCCAGCTCTGCTACAATGCCTTAGCTCCAGGGCGAAGGCCCTTCCAGACTGTTTATCTCCACCCAGGAGTTCTTCCTTCTACTTGCCTGTTAAATCTCTTCTACTTCCAGAGGTTCTCACATCTGTTCTTTCCCATTAAATGTCTGACTTGTGCCTTTATTTAATGCTACCGAACTCATCAATGACCCCTATGCCATCAGCCCCTTTCTTTGATGGCATCACACACTACAAATGTTTTCTCACATCCAAAAAGATCTTTTCAAACAACACTTGATTATGGTTATAAAATATATTTCATTGCAGTAGGCTGACTCTGAAAATTCTACCAAACAGCAGGGTCACACTCACAAAGGACCTCTCCCACTGTGTGCAGGCCTGCTTAGCATTTTGGTTTCTGAATAGCTGCCCCAAGAGCTTTGAAAAATATTTCCCCCCTCCATTATTTTCCAAGGGAAATGTCAGATCAACATATGATTTTGAAAGAAGCATCTCTGAATTAAAATACAGTGTAATTGGCAATTGTGGGTCCCTTCCATGACTCCAAATCTCATTACAAGATACTCATTCACTCTTTTACTTGCTAGGGTATACAAAAATGGTACATAAATAGCAAAATGGGAATTTTTGAAGTCTGCAGTTATTTCCAAATTGCTACATTTCCCCTTAAATTTTTAAAATAATGTTAAGTTGTGCTGCCTGATTCCCCTCCTTCACACCCTTACAAAATGTGTTTGGTAAATATATACAGAAAGTGAATTTGACAATATACATGTAATATGTATATGCATATTATTTTTATTTTCAATTTGCAAATACATTAAAATAATTGGACTGTTAGTCCACCATTGGTCAGAAGAGTTTAGTTATATGGGGATCGATAAGAAATTTGTCATTCTCTTAGGAAAGAAGCCTCATTTTATTTGTTTTGCATTGCTAAAGATGGTGAACAAGAGAACCAAAAGCAAGAGAACCATTCAGCCACAGAGCCTGCAGTTTCAATATTTTACATCTGTAAATGGGATTCCTTTTGGCATCTTATCAGAACACAATGAATTTGATTTTGGAGAGAGATCCTATACACCATTTTTCTTGTAACAGAAACATCTACTGTGTGATCCAACGAGCTGGTTTGAATTCCTCTAGCGCATGGTTCAATCTTCAGTTGTCAAACAGTTATACTTTTCCAACTTTTGACACTTCCATTTTATGCGATTCTATTGAAAGTGAATTGTGTTTCCTAAGATTTAATTTAAAACCTGTTTATTGAAATAAGCAGATACTGTGAGGGCCAGTAGTCTGAATCTCTGAGGGCTGAGATGGTTGGATTTAGAAAAATATAAAGATTTATCAGGGATGCAATAAGCCAGGAGAATTGACCACAGCAGGGAGAGGAGAGCTATAGAAAAGGGGGACTGGTATTTTATTATCATAGTCCAGTCTGAAGTACTCTTAGATAGGGGAGTAAAAAGGCTTCTTCTTTCTTTCTCCCATGCAAAGCACAAAATCAGGACTGATGCATCCGAAGTACACAGGAAGCAGATTTCATCTTAATCCAACAATGAGCTTCCTATCAATTCCATTTGTTCCATAATAGAATGGGCTGCCTCAAGGAGGTAAGTCGTCAAAATCACCACCCACAACTCCATATGGTAGGTAATGTGATGACACTTACCTGGCAAGAAATCTGAGGTTCAGAGAGGCTATGTGGGCAGTCTGGAGTCACAGAGCTAGTAAGGGCTGGATTTTGAATCCGGGTCTCTCTGACTCCAAACCCTTTGATTTCTCTACCATACCAATACCTATTCTGTAATCCCAGTGAGGTCCCCATCATGGGAGGCCTCCAGGCAGAGACAGGTTGGTAGGAGAAATTTGTACGCTGGGCAGAAATTGATGCTGAACGATCTTTCAGGTCACTTTTCTTTCCAAGGTTAGTGATTCTATGATCTTGTGACTCCAGCAGTCTCCTCCTTGGAAAAGGAGGAGATGCACATTTTAATATCAGTTCAGAGACTTTTGCCCTTTTCAGCTACTTCTCTGACTCAGTCCCTCCTGTCTCAGGGATCCTATACATCATGGCTAGATCACCCTTAGCACTTACCATACTGGACCCTATTTAATTTGTGCTCATATCTGCCTCTCCTGCCAGACTCTCACAGATGTTAGGAGTCATCTCTGGGGATCTCTTCCTTCTCAGGCAGCAACCTCCCCATCCTAGAATGCAGCCCAGTGCCTGATACTTAAGTGTTCTTGGAATAAATGAATGGATATGATTTATGTTGTTAAAGCACCTTTTACCATCAAGCTGGGGATATTGTAATAAATTTAGGGAAAATGTAGCTATTCCTTTCAAACTAATGACTTCAAATAGGGAGATGGCACCATGGGTATGGGAGTTGTGCAAAATGACCATTGAGTGTATAATTATAAATGATCCTAAGGCAACAAATGAGGTGGACATCTATAAAAATTAATATGTCAACATCAGGAAGAGTAAGCTGAGGCTCTACAAGTGTAGGAAAAATTAAAAGATGAGTTTAGGTATGTTTAGAGTAGGAAAGATAACAAAGAGTATATATTCCTACAGCTTGGGTTGAGTGGTATGGTAAGAACATGGCAGAGGCAAACGGGTGTATTTGTGCCTGTTTTACTTGTACATTTTTTTTGTGGTCAGCCTCTCAATTTTTCCATCCAACCTCCTTTTCTAGGAGTTTTCCATATCTTTGACCAAATGAGAGTTGTCATAAAAACATAACTTTGTTCCCTGGCCAGGTTGACTGGTCCAGGTTTGGACTGCTTACTCAGGCTTGGCCAATGAATCCTTCCCTTGGAACTTCTGGAATTGAGGCAAAAGAGATCTTGAGGGCTGTCACTTCCAGGTGACCAAATCCATAAGACAGAAAATGTGGGACCATTCAATGATTATATGTACCATTAATATAAAAACCTAGTTTATAATGGTAGAAGCTAGAGACACTATAGAGACAGGATCAGGGATAGAAACTGGTAAACCAGTGTGGGAGTCTAGGTACATTCCAGTCTGTGGTTCCAGTGTGTTCAGACCCTGTCACACTCCTGCTCTTCTCCTTTACATTGATTAACCTCCTTATTTCCTTTGCCTTAACTTCCTTTGGAAGTTAGAGTTGGTTTTCCATTACGTACATCAGAAAAGGTCTAGCAAATATGTACACTTATCCACCAAGATGAATGGAATCGATTGGAAATATTAGAGACCCCCCCATGTGGTTAAGCCCCAGTAGATAAATGAAAGCCCCCTCCCCCCACCCCTTGCCAAAAGGACCGAAAACGTTCAAGTGTCTCAGCCCAGAGCACTTTCAACGATGGGCATTGAGGGTGCTTGTCAGCAGATCTCTTTTATCAGCAATCTTTCAGGAATCCTGGAGGATGTGGGAGGAGTCAGATAATGGGAAATAGAAATGTATTTCCTAAGAGGATATTAAATGAGAGTGTCTTTACTTTCTTTGTATCCCAATTTATATACTCTCTCTGGCCCTTAGTTACTTTCTTTGTACAATACAGATACAATAACACGCCACTACCTTCCTCATATACTCTGGAGATGCCACCAGGTATCAGAAATGCTTTGTATACCCTTACTTTCCCTACAGAGGCCAGGGATCATTATCATCATTAAGCTGGCTAAAGTAATAAACAGAAAGCAGTTGATAGCCACTTTTATTAGTAGGTTAGATATAGGTAATAATTATTAATGACAACATGTTTAGCACTACACTATACTAAATAATTGATTAATTGTCAACTGTAAATTCTAGATTAGCTTCCCCCCACCTTGGATTAAGGTATTCTCTTGTGTAATAGCAATTTTACCAGGGTTAGCATTATGAGACATTTTCTCAAGATTAAAGAAAATCTTGTAGAATTTGTTGCACAATAGATTGCAAACACTAGCATAGCCCTGAAATAAAGCAGACCATTTCCTCCTCTACAGACTTCTTTAGCCACTTATTCCATAAAAAAAGCAAGTCAACTCTTTTGCATAGGGGAGGATGAAAAGTCAGAGAGGAGACAGAAGGACTATGTAGTATGACATCATGGAATTTGGGAGAGGAGAGGATTTTGGAAATGATCTCAAAAACAACAAATGCAGCAGTTAATAAAGACAATTTGTAAATTGGGGAGATATGCAATCATTAAGACTTGGTGATTCTACCTCCTTGCCATTTGTGTCCCATCTCTCTCTCTTTAAATCCCTATTGGCAGTTACCAAAGTCCAAGTCTCCATGAAATCTTCCTAATTACTTCAACCATCTCCTAACTGGTCTACCAGCACCCCCCCCCCCCCCGCCCAAATTAGTGAACACCTCATCTCCACTCTGGAACTTTGGCTTCGAGATAGATGATGGGGTATTGCTGTCCACCTACCTCCCTTGTATCTTCCACTGATATGAGAAAGGACAGGTGTCTCCGATTCTTCTCTCTTTTGGACTGGGACCTCCTTATATAAGTGTAATAACAACCACACAAGGAAAACTCCCAATATGTTAAAGGAGGGAGATAAAGACATTTAGGAAAATTTCTTTCTTGGCAGAACCTACATCTCAATACCATTGTCTGGTTTTAAATTCTAGCAAGAATAATTCCTTCCTTTCTCCTTGAGGTCTTACTATAATTTTCTCACTTCTACCCCAGGTGCATTGAGATTGATGACACAGATTATGTATGCAGAAATGCAAAAGAGAAAAGCCCATTAATTGCTTTAAAATATTACACCAATGATTATCCTTGTTTTATGGAAGAGGAATCTGGCTCAGACAAGTAAGTGACTTTCCCAAGCTGTTGAGTTAGTAAGTGCTAGAGGCAGGATTGAAATCCCAGGAACATGCCATTTTCAAGGGGACCCTACAGAGTGCTGAATGGAGAAGGAATGTGGAGTCCCAGGAGAAGAGGAGTAATGATTTGAGAAAGGGGCAAGAGGCTGGATGGAGGCAGAAGGGAGATGAGGCAACAAACAGTGAACCCCAGCCTCTACAACTGCCCCCCACTCCCCATGGTAGATGGCCTCTGCAACAATTTCAGTATGCTGGTGTCACTTCCATGTAAATATGCCCTTGGTCTCCTCTCCCTGCCCCATAAATTGTGCAGTGAATTTTAGGATGTGTGAAAATTCTTGGTGCCGAGTGACTTTTCTTTTTTTTCTTTTTTCTTTTTTGTGGGGAGAAGCAGTGCCATAAAAGGAGCTGAGATTTCCATCCCGGTGGCCCCCTTGACCAAGGCACAGAGACAGCCTAGGCAGAAGTAGGGGGTAGAGTAGGTCATGATTTTGGGAGTGAGACCTCTGGAATCACTTGTAGAAATTTTGTGGGAAGGACTTAGGCTTACAAAGCCAATGGAATTGAGAGCTTTAGGCTCATTTTATCTAGCTCACTTCAGGCAAGTGAGCACCTGCTGATCTCTGGGTTCTATCTGTCCTATCCCCTGCACCATATATTCCTGAGGCATGAGGACCGGACTGTCTTTTACTTTCATTTTTATTATTGAAGTATAGTTGACACATGACATTACGTTAGTTTCAAGTGTACAATTGAGTGATTAGACAACTCTGTGCATTACAAATGCTCACCATTATAAGTGTAGTCGCCATACATTATTACAATATTATTGACTATGTTCCTTATGCTGTACTTTCAATCTCTGTGACTTATTTATTTTATAACTAAGGACTGGACTGCCTTATTCCCTTCCATCCTAGATCTTCACATGGTTCCTGTTTCATAGCAATAATAAATCATGGTTTTTTGATAGAAATGCTTGAGAAAACTGGTCTAGTAGGATCACAGGGGCAGAAGCCTGATTGAAGGAGATTCAGGAGAGAGTGTGGGATGGAAGCATAGAATTAGGGGCTATTAGCCACAGATCTAAAGACTTGGGCAGTGGTACCTATGATAGGCAACATGGTTAAGAAAGGCATTTCTATTGTTTTAAGATAAAGGATACATGGCTTAAGAATATTAACAGGCAGAGGGAAGGAAATGAGTCTCCTTTTAGAATAGATTTTTTCTTCTTGATTACACATTCACTCTATTAAACAATTCATGTTAAACAGTCACCTAGACATCATTAACTCATCTGCAGAGGTTGTCATTCTGTCACTTTCCTTTTTCAAGTCTTTCAGAACTTTCTAGAACCTTCTGTGTATAGTTCACAGTTGACAACATGGTGGCCCTTCTGGACCTGGCTCTTGCTTACTTTTCTGGTCTTACTTCCACCTGCCCTCCAGGATGACATGATCCAGCTATCTTGTACTACCATCAGTTTCTGGAAGGCACCACACTCTTTTCCATAAATTATCTGCCCTCTAGTACTGTCCCCTCTGCCTGAAATTTTCTTTCCTACCCCCTTTCTGCTTGGACAAGTTCTCCTCTTAGCTCAAGGGATGCCTCCTCCCGAGAAGGCCTTTCCTGGTCCATCATCTTGGTATTTTCAGAGAAATCCAGGCTTTCCTTCTTGCTAATAGATTTTCTGTTGCATAGCTGTCTAGATTCTAAGTTTGTGATGGCAGGGACCATTGTGTTTTGTCTTTGTGTCACTGTTCCTCAGTCTGCCACCTGCTAGGATTGCAGTAATTTTCTATCAACTGAATGAAGTGAGAGCAAAGAACATTTAGCCATTTGTAGCCCAAATTATTTCAAAATTCTACTGCCTGTGTCCATTTTATGGCTTTAGAAGACAAATTTATTATTGTTTGTTACTTTTATGGCTGTTGATTCCAACTTCCCTTTCCTCACATAGCCCTGTGGGTCCATTTCAGACCTGCCTGGAGTTCTTGGAGGCAGTTATGCTAACAATGGGTGCACAGAATTTTCTTCTTTCTTCCATCATAGTTGCCACGTCTCAGGACCAACCACATCCTCTCCCAGCATATGCAGTATTTGAGCAGGTTAGTGAGTCTCTCAAGAATAACTATTTCTAGTTTCTAGGGATAATATTTAGGGCAGCTATAAACATCTTTGCAGAACTCATTTTTTTCCTTTAAAATTAATTTCTTGGGATAAATTCTCCAAATTGATATTTGTAGGTCAAAGAGTATAAACATTTTTATGACTCTTGTCACTACTTGCCAAATTGTTTTCTGCAAAGATTGTGTCACTTTATAGTGCTGCCACCAAACTTATTTTCCTCTACTTTCCTGATGGTGTTTGGCCATTTGGAGAAAAAAGAATAAATGAAAGCATTCATTTTTATTATTTTGCTAGATCTAAAATGGATATTCAAACTTACTTTAATGCATATTTCTTTTATTAGTAAGAAAGAGAATTTTTGTTTCCTGTCTGTATTTTTCTCATATCAATTATCTACAAATATGGAAAGAAGTCATTTGAGTAGAGGAGGAAAAGAGAAAAAATTAATACAGAAAAAAACCCAAGATAATTGATGGAAAGTAATCCACAAACGTTACTGGAGAATAGGGGGTGAGTTTATACTTATAAAGATGAAGAGACAGATTTTCTCCTAAGAGAGACACACATAAAAAATACAAGGTCGGGGGGCGCCTGGGTGGCTCAGTTGGTTAAGCGACTGCCTTCGGCTCAGGTCATGATCCTGGAGTCCCAGGATCGAGTCCCGCATCGGGCTCCCTGCTGTCCTGTCAGCAGGGAGTCTGCTTCTCCCTCTGACCCTCCCCCCTCATGCTCTCTCTCTCTATCTCATTCTCTCTCTCAAATAAATAAATAAATAAATCTTTAAAAAAAAAATACAAGGTCGGTAAAGGACAGAGATACAATGATAGGAAATAATTAACTTTAGCTGGTCACTTAATGTATTAGTTACTGTGCTAATTGCTTTCTATGGTGTCTCTCTTTTAATTGTCAGAACCACCCATTTCACAGATGGGGGGACAGAGGCTCAGCAAGATTAGGTGACCTGCACATAGAAAGTGTGGAGCCAGGTTTCATACTCAGTTCCAGTCTATACCCTTAACCACTGTCCTCCACCTTACAGTTCAGTTTTGGGAGGGAAGATGAGTTTTTTTGTTTTGTTTTGTTTTTTATCTTGATTTAGTAGAAGGAAGTGGGGATGATCTCTTGAGAGGGGCCATAGTGAAGAGAGTGTTCTAGGGACACAAGAGGATAACAGCAATTGTGGGCAGCATTCTGGCATGAACCTGGCTGACATATTTCTGTGACACTTTTCAACGAAGTCCGGGCTTTGGGAACAAGAGAAAAAAAGGCAGAGAGAGATAGTCAAGGTATGCATGCTGTTGAGTTGCAGCTGGAACTGGGGCGGGGGGTTCTGCAGTCAGACTCAGGAGGGCAGAGTTCCAGGGGCTGACAAAGTTGTTCAGTCTAGGTAGGGACCCACATGACCATGGGGGTTAGCTGTCTGCACGGTCCTGTCACCACAGCAGCTACTATGACTATGACTCTTGTATTAGTCAGGATTTCCCAGAGAAACAGAAACAATGGGACATATATATAAGAGGGGATTTATTATAAAGAATTGGCTCAGGGCGCCTGGGTGGCTCAGTTGTGAAGCATCTGCCTTTGGCTCAGGTCGTGATCCCAGGATCCTGGGATAGAGTCCTGCATTGGGCTCCCTGCTCCGCAGAAGCCTGCTTCTCCCTCTCCCACTCCCCCTCCTTGTGTTCCCTCTCTTGTTGTGTCTCTGTCAAATAAATAAATAAAATCTTAAAAAAAAAAAGAATTGGCTCATGCAATTATGGAGGCTGAGAAGTCCCACAGCCTTCAGGCTGGAGCCCCAGAAATCCAGTGGTGTAGCTCAGTCCGAGTCTGAAGGCCTAAGAACCAGGGGAGGGGCACCTGGGTGGCTCAGTTGGTTAAGCCACTGCCTTTGGCTCAGGCCATGATCCTGGAGTCCCGGGATCGAGTCCCGCATCGGGCTCCCTGTTCAATGGGGATTCTGCTTCTCCCCCTGACCCTCCCTCCTCTTATGCTCTCTCTCTCTCTCAAATAAATAAATAAATACATACATACATAAATAAATAAATCTTAAAAAAAAAAGAACCAGGGGAGCTGATGGTGTAAATTCCAGTCCGAGGACAAAAGATGAGATGAGATGTCCCAGCTCAAGCGCTATGGCAGGATAAAAAGGGGTGAAACCTCTTTCCTCTCCCTCTTGTTCAGTGTAGGCCATCAAATAATACTTATTGCTCACCCATAAGGTGCCGGGCCTTGTGCTGGGTAGGGGCTTTGCCTGGCTTCTTATTCAGCCTTACAGACAACCCTATGGGGCAACATGCTGTCCTGTGCCTGTTTGCACTCAGAGCTCCCACCCTTTCCTGCTCTGCTCCATACTGCAGAGGATGCACCCAGCAAGCTGTACTTCCCAGACTCTCCGGCTTGCTGGCTACTGGTTAGGCCAAGCACTGTCACCCGCAGTGGCTGGGTCTCCTTCCTGGCCCCAGCTCCTCCCACCCAGACCCTCCCACTATGGTTCCAGACTCGCAGGGGGCCCCTCCTGTGAGTAGCTCCTGCTTGTGAGACAGTGTTATTATTATCCTCAGTTGGCATCGAAGACTATATGTGGAGAGAAGTAACTTTTGCAAGGTTACCAGCTATTACGCAAACCAGGGCAGTCTGACCTGGGAGCTGAGGCTTGTGGAGTCAGGGACAAGTCCAAAGTCACCCTGCTAGCAGGTGTTGGAGCCAGAATTCAAATGTGGAATGTCTGAAAACATGGGGGCGGCAGGCCGGGAAGGGGAGGAGCGGTCTAGATGTCAAAGGCCCTTTGTGCCTGGCTTTGCTGCCTTCTGAGCGTGGAAACCTGAAAGCCGAGCCAACACTGCCCAGGGAAGGATGAAGAGAATAGGGAGGAGAGAAAAAGGAGGAGGAAGGGAGGAGAGAAAAAGGAGGAGGAGGAGGAGGGACCCAGAGCCTCCTCGCTTTGACTTGTGTCTGCAGGGCCAAATCCACACAGCAGGCATCCGAGGCTGGCTTTTAGACACAGGCCCCTCGTTGTCCCCATGTCCCCAGCCTGCCCTGATTAGCTCCAGGCGTCCGCGCTTCGCCAAAGCCGCTGCCCATCAGGGGCTGGTTTTCTTGCCCTTTGCCCACACTTTCGATCAGAGGGTGCCCAGCGCTAAAGGCACAGCTAGGAAGCTCTTCCTTAGGGCTGCCTGGGACTTCCTGGGATGGCTTCAAAGGTCAGAAAGCAATTTGCAGCTTTTGTGCGGAAGGCCACGGGGTCTGGGGAGGGAGTGCTTCAGTTGGCGGGGGAGCTCATTGTTTGGCCACCTCACAAGTCGCTTGAAAGTCCTCCGGGATGATGGGGTGGGGGGGGACAGAGACCACTTTGTGCTCGGCAGGCAGTTCACTGCTGTTGTGCAAGTAGCAGGTCTGGGAAATGGGGTCTGGGGAGACCGGTTCTTAATAATCCTCAGGGGATTTGTCAAATGGACTCGCCAGGAGTGGCTGTCCTATATTTACTTCCTGCGGCAGGTTGTGTTAAGGCCTCAGTCCCATAATGCTATACATTTTTTTTTTTTTTCTGGGACGGCTTTCTATGCAGAGCTACTCATTATGGGTCACATATGCTGTTGTATCCTTATTAATAAAAGATCTCTACTCTTATCAATGAATTAACTGTTTCCATAGTGACTAATGCACTTTGCAAGAGTGATATTGGAATATTCTAAAAGCAGATTCCCTAAGGAAGTGCCAGAAAAGTAAGAAAGACAATTCGATTATTTATAAACCACGATTCCTGCCAGATTTTTGTGGGAGAGGAGCGGAAAGATGTCTTATTAGACCACTTTGGGGGGATAGGGGACATTCATAGAGCTAGAGTGCATGGCTTCATTTTGAAGGCTGAATAGATCAGCTCCAGTTTTAAACTCACCACCTGTTTGCACTTTCTGTTTCAGTTTCCTCCTCTGTGAAGAGAGGATCTCATTACATTGTGAATAATAAATAACCCAGGCAAGGCATCTAGCAAGTCAAGTATTCAGTAAACATTCGTTGTTACTATTATCACAAAATGCTCCTTAGTGCTAATGAGTGAGCTAACGCTGGGCCTCCTCTGAAGTCATCTAAGCCTTCCATGGTTCCTTTCCACCTGGTAGAGGGCACGCCGGGGCTCTCAGTTCATTCCTGTGTTGTCATCAGCAGGTCATGCCCGCCTTTTCTATTGCTGTTTTAATTAGCCCCTGTTTTGCCTTTAACAGCAATGACTGGGTAAATATCTACAGATCTGCTAAAGAGTTAGGCTACTATTGTAACTTAATGATGCCAGGGACTGGTCACTGTTGTCTAGGTCAGTGACTTATTAAGTTCCTTGTGTCCTGTGTGTTTTGATCTGCTTTTCCCGTCTGTCCTCTTCTTGTGTCGGTTCTAACAACCTCATGGGGCCCCTCTGCCATGTCGGCGGGGGGCCGAGTGGTCTGTTGAAAGGGCTTGGTGGTCCTGGTTGCAAATCCTCCTAAATAGGCATAAGCCCTTTTCCTTGGGGGAGCTTCTCTGTCCTGCGATCCATGGGCAGCAGCATTTACAGCCTGAATTTTGCACAGAGGGGCCAGTGAAGCAGAGCTGCTGGGTGGCCTCCCCTCCTCCTTAACTAACGGTTCTGTGCTGGAGTGGTGAGCTAACGAGGCGAGTGTAATTTAATACTTATGGGGAGCATTTATGGTGCATCAGGCACCCTGCTCCCTGTTTTATGGGCGTGAGCACTTTAAATTCACACAGAATTCTGAAAGGCAGGCAGTAGTTGAGTCAAGCGCACTTGGATTTGCGTTCTGGGTCTCTTTACTGTCTTCATGACCTTGCACAAATCACATTCAGGCCTCGGTATCCTCATCTGTAAAATGTCAGTTATGTTAACTGCCTCAGAGGGTTATTGGGAAGATAAGTGGGATATTGTAGAGAAAGCATAGGTCAGATAAAATAAATGTGAATTCTTTTACCCTCCTTAGAGTTCTGTCGAGTAAGCTCTGCAGGCTCTAGGATCTGCAGTAACGACTCTCCGCCTGCCTTCTGTGGTTTTGCTTCTCTGCAGTTTGTTTCTGCACTGTGTCCTTGGGGAAAGCCCATTTAGTTTAGGTGAGAAAAGTATTGACTTCCTGGCAAAATGTTCCCAGGAAGAACTCGGGCCCAGGAAGTCTTATAATTTTAGCATTTATATTTAAGTCTATTATCCACTTTTTTAAAGTTAATTTTTGCTTAAGCATGAGAGGAAGGTCTTAGGTTTTTGTTTTTTAATTCTTTTATTCCAATTGTCTCAAGCACCATTTGTTGAAAAGACAATGATTCAACATTGAATCGCCTTGGAACTTTGTTAAAAATTAATTGACCTTGAATGTAGAGTTAATTTCTGGACTCTATTCTGTTTCATAGTCTCTAAGTCTATCCTTATGTTGATGTCACCCTGTCTTGATTATTGTAGCTTTGTAGGAAGTTTTGGAATTGGGTAGTGTGGTAGGCTAAAAAATGGTCCTCCAGTGTGGGGATTCACAGTGCCTGTGTAGATAAAACCTGACTTGTATATGCCTCCCTGGATGAGACTAAGTGAAAAACAAAGGAGGAGTGCCTGGAACGCTGGGCCTCCTCTGAAGTTTCTTAGTTGAATGGCCAGGATTCTTACTGCGACTCAAAGACATCATCTAGGAAGTAAATGCTTAAATGCAGGCACGTGTAGTGGTCACGTAATTCACGAACTCCTTGTCTTGCATGTGGTGTGTTAATTAAACTCACAATAAAAGTGGAGACAGAGCTTGGCTGAAGGCTTTCCCCCACTAGAGCGTCTGGTTCCCAGGCCTCTCCTTTCTCCTCCTAAGGCGTTGGGAGTAATCCTTTCATTCACCGTCTCAGGGTTCGCTGGCCAAACCCAGCACTCCAGATGATGTCTACATCCTAATCCCTGGAATGCCTCAATGTTACCATATAGGGCAAAAAGGGGGTCTTTGCAGATGCGATGAAGTTGAGGATCTTGGAATGTGGAGATTATTCTGATTTATCCAGGTGAGCCCTAAATGCAATCACAACTATTCTTTTCAGAGGGAGGCAGAGGAACAGGGTCACGTGGCCGAGTAGTCTAAGGCATTGGATTAAGAGAGGGGCAGAGGGAGATGTCCACTGACAGATGAATGGATAAAGAAGATGTGGTATATATATACAATGGAATATTATGCAGCCATCAAAAGGAATGAGATCTTGCCATTTGCAACGATGTGGATGGAACTGGAGGGTATTATGCTGAGCGAAGTAAGTCAAACAGAGAAAGACATGTATCATATGATCTCACTGATATGAGGAATTCTTAATCTCAGGAAACAAACTGAGGGTTGCTGGAGTGGGGGGTGGGGTGGGAGGCATGGGGTGACTGGGTGATGGACACTGGGGAGGGTGTGTGCTCTAGTGAGCGCTGTGAATTGTGCGAGACTGTTGAATCTCAGATCTGTACCTCTGAAACGAATAATGTAATATATGTTAAGAAAAAAAAGAAGATAGCAGGAGAGGAAGAATGAAGGGGGAGAAATCGGAGGGGTAGACGAACCATGAGAGACGATGGACTCTGAAAAACAAACTGAGCATTCTAGAGGGGAGGGGGGTGGGAGAATGGGTTAGCCTGGTGATGGGTGTTAAAGAGGGCACGTTCTGCATGGAGCACTGGGTGTTATGCACAAACAATGAATCATGGAACACTACACTAAAACTGATGATGTAATGTATGGGGATTAACATAACAATAAAAAAATAAAAAAAAAAAAGAGAGGGGCAGAGGGAGATCTGACATACATACAAAGAAGCCAGTGTGAAGACAGAGCAAAGAGGTATTTGAATTTGCCAGCCTTGAAGATTGGAATGCTGTGTCCACAGCCAAAGAGTGACTACAGCCACCAGAAGCCGGAAGAAGCAAGAAATGGATTCTCCTCTAGAGCTTCTGGGAGAACGATGGTCCTGCTGACACCTTGATTTTGGTCCATCAGAGGCAGAATCCACAGATATTAGGAATGCTCATCTTCTGACATCCGAAGTGCTTTGCCTTTGATAATCCTCCTGTCTTATACTGTTTTCTAGTTGTTTGTGTTAAAGTTTTGTCTTCCCCCAGATTAGAATTTCTGTCCCGGAGAGGGGCGATTTTCTTTTTATTTTCTTTTTAAAAATTTTTTAAAATTTAAACCCAATTAATTAACTGTAATGCATTATTAATTTCAGAGGTAGAGTTCAGTGATTCATCAGTCTTATATAACACCCAGTGTTCATTACACCTTGTGCCCTCCTTCATGTCCATCACCCAGTTACCCTACCCCACCACCTCCCCTCCAGCAACCCTGTTTCCTATGCTTAAGCGTCTCTTACGGTTTGTCTCCCTGATTTCATCTTGTTTTATTTTTCCCTCTCTTCCCCTATGTTCCTCTGTGTTGTTTCTTAAATTCCACATATGAGTGAGATCATATAATAATTATCTTTCTCTGATTGACTTATTTTGCTTAGCATATTTTTCTTTAATATATTCCTTAATGTCCACTTACTTCTAGACCCGCGGTAGCAGCTAATATACATCTGTCAGCCTGATTTAAACAGAATAATGATTTGGAGACCTGAAATTTCAATTTTGCTTCTAACTTGTGTTTAAAGATAAACTAGGCATATAAAATTTTAGGAGTTTATTTCAGAACAAACTTCCAGTTGTAAGATAAATAAGAACTAGGGATGCAATGTACAACATAATGACTATAGTTAACACTGCTGCATGGTATATTCTGTTAACCTTAAAAATAGAAACCTCTAGTTATTTTACTAGCAAAGGATTGTTTTATTTGGGAATCAAAGAGAATTGCAATCTGGGACAAACAGGCTTCGGCAAAACCATGGGCAAGTCTGGGGAATATAGGAGAGGTGCTCTTTTTTAAGCAAAAAGGAGGAAGTTGGGATGGCCATTGTCAACTAAAAGTCCACTGGAATAACCTGGGAGTTCAAAGTGTGGTGGCTTTTCATTGGCTGAGCTGTTGCCCAGGGAATAAGGAAAGCATCTCTTTTTCCTGTTGGAATAGTAGAGCAGTGATGTAGGATGGATATTAGAGTTCAAAGCTGACAGCCAAGAAGGAATTCTTGAAATGTCTTTGGTGCAAAAAGGTAGTTTTATTAAAGCACGGGAACAGGACCCTTGGGCAGAAAGAGCTGTACCTGGGTCATGAGGGTGGCCCATTATATACATTTAAGTTGGGAAGGGGTTAGGAATAGCTAAGTCTTTAAGGAATTTTGGAAGCAAGGTTTCCAGGACCTTAAGGGGGCTAGCTATTATTGGGAAAAGGTCATTTATTACTGTCTAATAAAACCTTAGTCATGGGGCCCCTGAGTGGCTCAGACCTGCCTTCGGCTCAGGTCATGATCGAGTCCCGCATCAGGCTCTCTGCTCAGTGGGGAGCCTGCTTCTCCCTGTCCCTCTCCCTGCCGCTCTGCCTACTTGTGATCTCTTTCTCTGTCAAATAAATAAAAATTAAAAAAAAAAACAACCTTAGTCATGAGACCCTTCAGATGTATATCAGTGGGTCACATGCTTGGGGAATGATTGCGAACATGTATCTTGGAGGGGGTTAGAGATAAAGGAAATTTCCAAAGGAATTTTTATGTGTTAAAGTAGATTTACAGGATTCTGGGGGTTGGGCTAAAATCGCCTTTTGCCCTTAGCAGAGTATTAACATCGAGGCAGTTGAGTCCATAGAGGAAGGTCACTCTGCCCATTTCAAGGACTTGTCAATGGGCTGTAAGTAGTAAGGAAATTTAATAAATTTTCTTCTGGCTTTGTTTCCCCCATCAAGCAGTATCCATGTGCAAGGTCAAGTCCGTATAAAGTCAAATCTGCCTCTTCCTGTCGAGTCTCCCAGTTGACTTTGAGTGGTAGGACATGAGAGCTCCCAAAACTCCTGACTCCATTCTAGTGAGGCTTCCCATTACAAATTTTCACAATTTGAAAGGTAAAAGAGTAAATCCTAAGGGTTCTTATCATGAGGAAAAAAACTTTTTCTTTTTTTTCTGTGCCTCTATGATGGAGATGAGGATGTTAACTAAATTTATTATGGCAATCGTATCGCAATATATGTAAATCACATCATTATGCTGTACACCATACAGTGCTGATTGTCACCTATACTCGATAAAACTGGGAGGGGGGAGTAGGAGAAGAAGTTTGAGCAAAAATCAATTTAAATAGGGCAGTGCCACCCCAGAAATGGTCAGGAGCACTCTTCTGCACTCTGTCTAGGGGAAAGACTTCTATAAAGTGTGGAAGTAAAGAAGGAAAATTATCTGATTGGCCATAGCTTAAAGCCTAGTTGGCTGTTTGCGATTGGTTGCCCTGAGCATTTTGATTTCATTAACTTTGAGGCATTTACAGGCTTAGATTTTGGTTTGCTTATAAAGGCCTCCACATTATTAGAGCTGCCACCCCAGTCTATGATGGCTTCTTTGTTTAATTAATTAGGTACCTGCTTTGCAACCTTAGGTAAATCAAGTGGCTTTTCTGGACATTACACTTCTTATTTCGTCAGTGGGACTTAAAATCCTAGAATAATGTTATTAGGAATAATGTCTCACTTTACCTGAGGAATGTAATAAAGAATAATAGATAAACCTGAAGTGAATATAATTGGCAAGCCCTCAGTGTACTCTGAATGATGAACCATCAGTTTCTCCAAGGACCAATTTACAAATGGAGTTCAGTGCAGATTATTCTCTACCTTCACATCACTAGGGCCCGAGGAGAAGATGCCTTACCTCATCACATTTTCAAAACTGCCTCATGGTTTTCACAAAGCTGTGTGTGATGTGTTGGAATAACCATTTCAAAGAGAAGCAATAAACCACAAGCTGGTTTTCAATATCTCAAAAGAAGCACGCAGACCATAGGTTCACACAAAATTAACACCTCCATTGTCTTTCACAGCCAGGCCTTGGGTAGGTTATTAGGCTGTTTTGCTTTGTAGATGTGTTCTTAAAGCACTGAGAAGACCCTCCTTAGAAGCAGGAAAAAGCCAGCACGTATGGCATTCAGATTTTCAGAAGTTTTACATCAAATGAAACTTATTTTCCCTGCATTCTTGCTGCTAGCAGTCCTGGCTTCATAAAATAATCTAGGAGACATTCTCAAACATCTGTGAAATACGAAATTCCCTAGGTGTGGAGAGCAAGCTTCTGAGGGGCAGAGTGCGCTGGGATGTGGTGGAAAATCCCCGAATAGACTCTGTCTGGACTTAATTCTAGGTTCTTCCTCCCTAGGTGTGCCTGCGATTTCTTCTCCTCCTCTCTCAAAAGGGTACAAGCCTATTAGCCATTATTATCATGACTAATACATGGCACCCCTATTTGTAATACTCTTTTTATATTTTTCAGCTCAATAAAATGGACTAAAAGAAGTAATAAATGGATAAAGTAAATTCCCTTTCTTTGGTGAGAGTTAAAGTAGTACTGAATCATAAGGAGGCGAACCAGGCCTCCAGGGCTGCAAAAGGCCAGTCATACCAGCCAGCCCAGCCCCTAGCAGAAAGATTTTAAAGCACAGGCAATCTCTGTCCACTGGAGCTGTAGTTTGGAATCCAAAAAGGGAAAACAGGCCAAACCATTTCAGTCCTCGGCCGCCAAAGCTTGTAACTGCTGCTGCCAAGCATCTTCTAGTCTTGGTGTGAGCTCCAGCTGGAGCTGAGATGTTTCCATCTGTACCACCGCAGGTGGTTATATAATTAGCCACATACATTTGTAGCGCTGTGAAGGTAAGTCTAGTAACAAATCCATCTTTGCTGTATATCTGTTGGTTGTTACCGTGGTCTGGAAAAGGGTCTGTCCCTAAAATAAATGGATCAAAATGCTTTTGTTTTTCAAGTTTTCTGGAGTTGCTTACTTAGGCAAAGTCAACTGCTGAAGCTGATGTGATTGAAATGGTAGACCAGCAAGCCTGAAATATATTTGCATCTGCTACCCACTCAGCTTGACCTTTTTCTGCATCCTTCAGAAGACTGTATCAGCCATTTGCTCTCTGGAGGGGCCACTTTTCACTAGAACCTCTTATACTTCCAGTCTCCTGTTCTGTATCAACAGATTTGGTCTCCTCGTAGTGTCTGCCTTATTTCTTACCCCTCCAGACTGATGTAGTTTTGGAATATAGGTGAGGCTTGGTCGGGTGAGGTCTGGAGCCGACAACCAAGAAAGAATTCTTGAGACATCTTTGGTGCAAAATGGTGGTTTTATTAAAGCATGGGGACAGAAAGAGCCGCTGCCCCGGGGTTGTGAGGGGTGGCTGGTTATATACTTGGGAGTTGGAGGAGGTAAGGAAAAGGGAGGTTTCAAAAGGATTTTCATATGTTAAAGAAGACTCACAGGATACCAGAGGCCTTGCCCTTGTCGTTAAGGTTGTTTTTCCTTCTAGCAAGACCTTAACATTAATGGAATGTCATACATATCCCATCCAGGAGTAGGAGGGGAAGGGTTTGTGGGGTGTCAGCTTGTGCTTTGTCCTCAGCTTGCTTCTGCGTCCTCATTACAGACCAGGTGGATATTTCCATCTTTCACACTTGCCAACAATGGAAATGACCATTTCAATCACATGCCGCTCATATAAAGACAACTTATTACTTTTAAATTAAAAATGCATTTGTTTCCAAAGGAGTACCAAACACATCCTTAGATGGGGTCCCTGCTGAGGTTCCCTTAAACCCCTCTCCTGTTTCTGCACGGTTGTTGATTTCTATAGCATGTACAAGGATAAGAACTTAGAACCTAGTACCTTGCTGATGAGGTGACATATGTGGTCGGCTGGCAAAGGTGACATTTTGATCCTCTACCTGCGCTTGTTGTTTTAATTTTTAATTTGTTCAGAACCAGTTGAGGAAGAGAGGTTTGGGTGCTCCCTGAAAATTCCCCACAATATTGATCTAATTTCCCTGATACCAGTGATTTCTCCAGTTTCTGTTTAGGTCATTTTTGTTTAGTTTTGGCTGAACTGGAACTTTGCCACTCAAAATGATTCTTAGTCTTTATTTGATTGTCACTTTCTTCATGCAATAAATGGCTCCTCCAAGTACTAGCTAACAAAAATCTGGCTGGACTTCCATCAGCAATGAAAGGGTAATGTTGGTGATTGGCTTTGCCCCACTGATTGGCATACACATGGATATGGGATTTCAAATTAGCGTTTCATTAAAAGTCTGGAGTCACAACACAGTCCTGTTCTTTATGTTTGTTGAGATGTCTTTCTAATTAATGGCCCTTAGGACTGAGAATCAAACCCCTTATTTGGATAACAGGCAGGACCGACATGGCATCCAGGGCATTGGTAGAGGCAGAAGCCAGGCCTTTGTGTGTGCATGAGTGCAAGTTAGCATCTGAAGCATGCTTTGTGGACCACTCTCCCTGAGAACATTTGTGGCTCACCTGGCAAGATGAGATCATAGGTTTCCACAATTAGCATCTTGGGTATCCAGGCACCAAAACTTTTTAGCTCTGACTTGAAACTTACCATTACAGAGATTGGGGGGTGGGAAAAGCCACTTTCTGATAGTAAGGAGAAAAGACTTCTTGAAAGTCTCTTATGAACCAGAGTGATGAGAGAAAAGTAAGAAAAATGACACTGCTTAGATTTTTATACTTCACGAAGCCAGGAGAGGGAATTTTCTGAGGGTCCTTTGCCAAAGAGGCAAAGGTATAAAGAGGCATCCCCCAGGGAAGAAGAGGGTGATGGTGGTGCTGGTCCCTTTAATGAGCTTCTTAAGTAACTCTCACACACACCAGCATTGCCACATCCACAAGCAAAAACCAAGAGGTGAGAATGTGCTTAGGATGTTCAGGTGAAACAGGGAGCTTGCTTTGGCTGTAGCGGTGGGGGTAGAGGTTCACAGATGGGCAGACACCAGCACAAGATGGCCTTTGAAAGTCAGGCTATTGACTCTGGTCTCCCCCTTAATTGGCTGCCTTTTCTCCCTTGTCTCATCCACTCCCCTGGTAGTATTTTCTTCACCTTCCAAATAAACTACTTGCATTTGAATCCCCATTTCAGAGACTGCTTCTTCTGGAAGAATCCAAACTAAAACAGAATCCTAGATTACATTTCTTTTTACGACTCCTCCCAGTAGGGCTAGTCTAGCTGCTCCCAATTGTTTTATGGATCTGGGTGGGAGAATAAGTATATCATCTCAGTCCTCATAAGCCATGCTGTCACCGTGTAACATAAGAAATGTGACAGTGGCAATAACACGCTACATCTTAGTCACTCTAATGTGTAAACTAATACAACAGTCGGGCACATTCCATGTCTCTGATATTAAATGATGACTGAATTATTGATAACTTGTCCCACATTCCCTTGAATCAAATATTAATATAGCAATATCTTGCATGTGGCGGCTGGATTCCTTTTTAATGATTTCATCACTCAGAAATCCGACCACGTCTTTCACCTCATACAAGATGAATTGGGTGCATTCTGGAAAGACAACTTGAGATGGAATGTTTAAACATTGGTTGTTGTGTTCTATCAGAGTTGACACATAGCAGACTTCCCCTGGGACAAGTGTCAAACACCAAAGGATTTCAATTGTCTGAGACTTTCATTAGGGGCTATTCTAGAATTTGTTTTTGCTGACCTATTTCATGATAGCCTTCAAATGGGAAACACAGAACCCAGGCATGGCAACATTGGAATGAGCTTTCCGTCTACACTCTTCACATTCAGTATTTAGTTTCAAGTATTTTGGCTTATGCAATCTCCCCCACCTCTGGATTCCTCTGGTACTCAATCTGCACTACTCTTATGGCATTTACATATTCCTTGTTCTGATACATTTATTGGTGTCTGTCTTGTTTCTTCTACTGGATCATATTCTTCTTGAGGTCATGGTACTCAATGTTGTTGACATTGAGAGGCTCCTTTCCTGAGGGCTTTTACTCATCCTTCCATCCCAGAACTTACTGAAGAATCTGCAACTCTGTAGGTACTCCATAAATGCTTGTTGAATGGCCACCTTTGACAATGAATAGATGCCAAAGACCTGCCATTTCAGTAAGGTTTGGGGGCGGAGGGGCGCTTGGTTCATGTCCTCATTATCTCTCTTCTGGATCAGAGATATTATTTTTTTTTAAATGTTTTTATTTATTTATTCATGAGAGTCAGAGAGAGAGAGAGAGAGAGGCAGAGGCAGAGGGAGAAGCAGGCTCCCCGCCTAGCAGGGAGCCCGATGCGGGACTCGATCCCAGGACCCTGGGATCATGACCTGAGCCGAAGGCAGACACTTAACCATCTGAGCCACCCAGGTGCCCCAGAGATATTATTTTTAAAGATTTCAAAAGGGAAGAAAAAAATGCTAAGGCGTCTGAGAAAACCCTGTGGGAGATGTTAAAAGAATGTATTAACTTTTATTAATTTTATTGCTCTTACTGGTACTCAGTCCCATACCTTGTTATATAACAAACATTTATGGAATTTTTACTATAATCTGGACACTGTACTGGGTCTTTGTACTGGGATTTTCAGTTTTTAAAAACACTTTACCACTCATTGCTGTGTGCTTCTAGGCAAAAATAAGTCATTAATGAACATAAACAAAGGTTTCAAACAGTTATAAAATTTTCTTAGTGTGTTGCTAAAAAAGGAATCAGCTGGAGTTACCATCCCCAAAACTAATGTTATGCTTGTATTTTATGTAAAAAGTAAAATTTGAAAGATCTAACACTGACCCATTTCCAGATGTCAGGCACTGTGTTGTATGTGAATTAACTATGCCAAGCAACTATTAACTATGTTAAATACTTGTAACAATCTTATGAATTATGTACTGTTATCATTGTATTTTCCAGATAAGAAAACCTAAAGCCTACCTGAGGTCACACAGAAAGTGGTAGATTTGGGATATGAACACAGAGTCTTACTCCAAAGTCAGCTCTCTTAAAAACTGTGCTATGCTGTTTCTCGGAGCTGATTGTTTCCCTTTTTCCTTTGGCTTCCGGAAAGCTTAGAGAGAAATTTATCATTGAACTTTACTCTGAATTCTACATTTACATTGAACTATTTGACTGAGTTTATTTGTATTGGTTTTTCTTTTGATCTTACCTACCGCTATTTTTCTGTTTGGAAATTAGAAAATTTCTTTTTTTTTTTTTTAATTATTATTATGTTAATCACCATACATTACATCATTAGTTTTTGATGTAGTGTTCCATGTTTCATTATTTGCGTATAACACCCAGTGCTCCATGCAGCACGTGCCCTCTTTAATACCCATCACCAGGCTAACCCATCCTCCCACCCCCTCCCCTCTAGAACCCTTAGTTTGTTTTTCAGAGTCCATCATCTCTCATGGTTCATCTCCCCCTCTGATTTCCCCCCCTTCATTCTTCCCCTCCTGCTATCTTCTTCTTTTTTTTTTTTTTTTTAACATATAATGTATTATTTGTTTCAGAGGTACAGATCTGTGATTCAACAGTCTTGCACAATTCACAGCACTCACCATAGCACATACCCTCTCCAATGTCCATCACCCAGCCACCCCATCTCTCCCACCCCCCACCACTCCAGGAACCCTCAGTTTGTTTCCTGAGATTAAGAATTCCTCATATCAGTGAGGTCATATGATACATGTCTTTCTCTGATTGACCTATTTCGCTCAGCATAACACTCTCCAGTTCTATCCACGTCATTGCAAATGGCAAGATTTCATTCCTTTTGATGGCTGCATAGTATTCCATTGTATATATATACCACATCTTCTTTATCCATTCATCTGTCGATGGACATCTTGGCTCTTTCCACAGTTTGGCTATTGTAGACATTGCTGCTATAAACATCGGGGTGCACGTACCCCTTTGGATCCCTACATTTGTATCTTTGGGGTAAATACCCAGTAGTGCAATTGCTGGGTCGTAGGGTAGCTCTATTTTCAACTTTTTGAGGAACCTCCATACTGTTTTCCAGAGTGGCTGCACCAGCTTGCATTCCCACCAACAGTGTAGGAGGGTTCCCCTTTCTCCACATCCCTGCCAACATCTGTCGTTTCCTGACTTGTTAATTTTAGCCATTCTGACTGGTGTGAGGTGATATCTCATTGAGGTTTTGATTTGGATTTCCCTGATGCCAAGTGATGTTGAGCACTTTTTCACATGTCTGTTGGCTATATGGATGTCTTCTTTGGAAAAATGTCTGTTCATGTCTTCTGCCCATTTCTTGATTGGATCATTTGTTCTTTGGGTGTTGAGTTTAAGAAGTTCTTTATAGATTTTGGATACTAGCCCTTTATCTGATATGTCATTTGCAAATATCCTCCCATTCTGTCGGTTGCCTTTTGGTTTTGTTGACTGTTTCTTTTGCTGTGCAAAAGCTTCTTATCTTGATGAGGTCCCAATAGTTCATTTTTGCCCTTGCTTCCCTTGCCTTTGGCGATGTTTCTAGGAAGAAAGTGCTGCGGCTGAGGTTGAAGAGGTTGCTGCCTGTGATCTCCTTTAGGATTCTGATGGACTCCTGTCTCGCATTGAGGTCTCTCAACCATTTTGAGTCTGTTTTTGTGTGTGGTGTAAGGAAATGGTCCAGTTTCATTCTTCTGCATGTGGCTGTCCAATTTTCCCAACACCATTTGTTGAAGAGACTCTTTTTTCCATTGGACATTCTTTCCTGCTTTGTTGAAGATTAGTTGACCATAGAGTTGAGGGTCCATTTCTGGGCTCTCTATTCTGTTCCATTGATTGATGTGTCTGTTTTTGTGCCAGTACCATACTGTCTTGATGATGACAGCTTTGTAATAGAGCTGGAAGTCCGGAATTGTGATGCCGCCAGCTTTGCTTTTCTTTTTCAACATTCCTCTGGCTATGCGGGGTCTTTTCTGGTTCCATACAAATTTTAGGATTATTTGTTCCATTTCTTTGAAAAAAGTGGATGGTATTTTGATGGGGAGCATTGAATGTGTAGATTGCTCTAGGTAGGATTGACATCTTCACAATATTTGTTCTTCCAATCCATGAGCATGGAATGTTTTTCCATTTCTTTGTGTCTTCCTCAATTTCTTTCATGAGTATTCTATAGTTTTCTGAGTACAGATTCTTTGCCTCTTTGGTTAGATTTATTCCTAGGTATCTTATGGTTTTGGGTGCAATTGTAATTGGGATCGACTCCTTAATTTCTCTTTCTTCTGTCTTGTTGTTGGTGTATAGGAATGCCACTGATTTGTGTGCATTGATTTTATATCCTGCCACTTGACTGAATTCCTGTATGAGTTCTAGCAGTTTTGGGGTGGAGTCCTTTGGGTTTTCCACATAAAGTATTATATCATCTGCAAAGAGTGAGAATTTGACTTCTTCTTTGCCAATTTGGATGCCTTTGATTTCTTTTTGTTGTCTGATTGCTGTGGCTAGGACTTCTAATACTATGTTGAATAGCAGTGGTGATAGTGGACATCCCTGCCATGTTCCTGACCTTAAGGGGAAAGCTCTCAGTTTTTCCCCATTGAGAATGATATTCGCTGTGGGTATTTCATAGATGGCTTTTATGATATTGAGGTATGTACCCTCTACCCCTATACTCTGAAGAGTTTTGATCAAGAAAGGATGCTGTACTTTGTCAAATGCTTTTTCTGCATCTATTGAGAGGACCATATGGTTCTTGTTCTTTCTTTTATTAATGTATTGTATCACATTGATTGATTTGCGGATGTTGAACCAACCTTGCAGCCCAGGGATAAATCCCACTTGGTCGTGGTGAATAATCCTTTTAATGTAGTGTTGGATCCTATTGGCTAGTATTTTGGTGAGAATTTTTGCATCCATGTTCATCCAGGATATTGGTCTGTAATTCTCCTTTTTGGTGGGGTCTTTGTCTGGTTTTGGGATCAAGGTAATGGTGGCCTCATAAAATGAGTTTGGAAGTTTTCCTTCCATTCCTATTTTTTGGAACAGTTTCAGAAGAATAGGTATTAATTCTTCTTGAAATGTTTGGTAGAATTCCCCTGGGAAGCCATCTGGCCCTGGGCTTTTGTTTGTTGGGAAATTTTTGATGACTGCTTCAATTTCCTTAGTGGTTATAGGTCTGTTCAGGTTTTCTATTTCTTCCTGGTTCAGTTTTGGTAGTTGATACATCTCTAGGAATGCATCCATTTCTTCCAGATCATCTAATTTGCTGGCATAGAGTTGCTCATAATATGTTCTTATAATTGTTTGTATTTCTTTGGTGTTGGTTGTGATCTCTCCTCTTTCATTCATGATTTTGTTGATTTCTGTCATTTCTCTTTTCTTTTTGGTAAGTCTGGCCAGGGGTTTATCAATCTTGTTAATTCTTTCAAAGAACCAGCTCCTAGTTTCACTGATCTGTTCTACTATTCTTTTGGTTTCTATTTCATTAATTTCTGCTCTGACCTTTATTATTTCTCTTCTCCTGTTGGGTTTAGGCTTTATTTGCTGTTCTTTCTCCAGCTCCTTTAGGTGTAGGGTTAGGTTGTGTATTTGAGACCTTTCTTGTTTCTTGAGAAAGGCTTGTATTGCTATATACATTCCTCTTAGGACTGCCTTTGCTGTATCCCAAAGATTTTGAACATTTGTGTTTTCATTTTCATTTGTTTCCATGAATTTTTTAAATTCTTCTTTAATTTTCTGGTTGACCCATTCATTCTTTAGTAGGATGATTTTTAGCCTCCATGTATTTGAGTTCTTTCCAACTTTCCTCTTGTGATTGAGTTCTTGTTTCAAAGCATTGTGGTCTGAAAATATGCAGGGAATGATCCCAATCTTTTGGTACCAGTTGAGACCTGATTTGTGACCTAGGATATGATCTGTTCTGGAAAATGTTCCATGGGCACTAGAGAAGAACGTGTATTCTGTTGCTTTGGGATGGAATGTTCTGAATCTATCTGTGAAGTCCATTTGGTCCAGTGTGTCATTTAAAGTCTTTATTTCCTTGTTGATCTTTTGCTTAGATGATCTGTCCATTTCAGTGAGAGGGGTGTTAATGTCCCCCACTCTTATTGTATTGTTGTTGATGTGTTTCTTTGCTTTTGTTATTAATTCCCTTATATAATTGGCTGTTCCCATGTTAGGGGCATAGATATTTAAAATTGTTAGATCTTCTTGTTGGATAGACCCTTTAAGTATGATATAGTGTCCTTCCTCATCTCTTATTACAGTCTTTGGTTTAAAATCTAATTTGTCTGATATAAGGATTGCCACCCCAGCTTTCTTTTGGTGTCCATTAGCATGGTAAATGGTTTTCCACCCCTTAACGTTCAATCTGGGTGTGTCTTTGGGTCTAAAATGAATCTCTTGCAGACAGCATATCGATGGGTCTTGTTTTTATATCCAACCTGATAGCCTGTGTCTTTTGATTGGGGCATTTAGCCCATTTACATTCAGGGTAACTATTGAAAGATATGAATTTAGTGCCATTGTATTGCCTGTAAGGTGACTATTACTGTATATTGTCTGTGTTCCTTTCTGGTCTGTGCTGTTTTAGGCTCTCTCTTTGCTTAGAGGACCCCTTTCAGATTTCTTGTGGGGCTGATTTTGTGTTTGCAGATTCCTTTAGTTTTTGTTTGTCCTGGAAGCTTTTTATCTCTCCTTCAATTTTCAATGACAGCCTAGCTGGATATAGTATTCTTGGCTACATATTTTTCTCGTTTAGTGCTCTGAATATATCATGGCAGTCCTTTCTGGCCTGCCAGGTCTCTGTGGATAGGTCTGTTGCCAATCTAATGTTTCTACCATTGTAGGTTACATATCTCTTCTCCCGAGCTGCTTTCAGGATTTCCTCTTTGTCTCTGAGACTTGTAAGTTTTACTATTAGATGTCAGGGTGTTGACCTATTTTTATTAATTTTGAGAGGGGTTCTCTGTGCCTCCTGGATTTTGATGCTTGTTTCCTTCCCCAAATTAGGGAAGTTCTCTGCTATAATTTGTTCCAATATACCTTCTGCCCCTCTCTCTCTTTCTTCTTCTTCTGGAATCCCAATTATTCTAATGTTCTGTCTTATGGTATCGCTTATCTCTCGAATTCTGCCCTCGTGATCCAGTAGTTGTTTATCTTTCTTTTTCTCAGCTTCTTTATTTTCCATCATTTGGTCTTCTGTATCACTAATTCTCTCTTATGCCTCATTTATCCTAGCAGTTAGAGCCTCCATTTTTTATTGCACCTCATTAATAGCCTTTTTGATTTTGACTTGGTTAGATTTTAGTTCTTTTATTTCTCCAGAAAGGGTTTCTCTAATAACTTCCATGCTTTTTTCAAGCCCAGCTAGTATCTTTAAAATCATCATTCTGAACTCTAGTTCTGACATCGTACTAATGTCCGTATTGATTAGGTCCCTGGCAGTCGGAACTGCCTCTTGGTCTTTTTGTTGAGGTGATTTTTTCCGTCTTGTCATTTTGTCCAGAGGAGAATAGATGAACGAGAGAACAAAATGCTAACAGGGTAACAACCTCCCCAGAAAATATACACTAAACAAATCAGAAAAGACCTGAAACTTGGGGGAAAGAAAGGGAAAAAAAGAGAAAAGAAAAAGATAAAAATAAACAAAAACAGAACAAAACAAAAAAAACAGAATATGATCAAATATGATCAGGCTGGTGCATAGGTAAGTGCCACACACTAGATTTTGGGCATGTTTTGGTCTGTTAGAAGGAAGTGCCTCCCAAAATTTTAAAGAAAGAAAAACTTATATAGGTACAAAAATAAGGGTTAATACAATGAAGGGATGGAATATGACTGTAAAGGTGGAAAGTATAAAAGATTTTATAAAAGGAATTGATAAGAAGTTGGTTGAAAAAAGAAAGAAGAGGATAAAAAAAAAAGGGAGAGAATGTGATCAAGCAGGAGACTAGAACAAAGCCATACACTAGAGATTTAGGATATATTTTGATCTGTTAGAAGAAACTGTACCTCAAAATTTTAAAGGGAGAACAACTTATATATATATATACCAAAAATACGGGTAACTACTATGAAGGGATAGAATATGACTCTAAAAATGAAAAATAAAAACTATTTTTTAAAAAAGGGATTGATAAGATGTTGGTTGAAAAATGGAAAAAGAAAAATTAAAAAAAAAAAGACAGTTAAAAAAAATTAACTTTGAAAGACTACAGAATCGTGGTAAAAAAGCCATGGATTCTATGTGCAGTATTCCCCTAGCGCTGGAGTTCTGCTGTTCTCATTGATCGGTAAACTTGGTCTTGGCTGGCTGTTCTCGCTGATCTTCTGGGGGAGGGGCCTGTTGCCGTGGTTCCCAAATGTCTTTGCTGGAGGCGGAATTTCCCCGCCCTTGCCCGGTCCAGGCTAAGTAATCAGCTCGGGTTTGCTCTTGGGAGTTTTTGTTCCCTGCAAGCTTTCCGTACACCTTTGGAGGCCGAGAGTGAAACGGCAGCCTCCCAATATCCGCCCAGAGGAGCCGAGAACTCGGGGCCCCACTCCTCAGTGAGCCCCCAGAGAAAAGCAGTCAGTCACCCCCGTCTCCCCGATCTCCGGCCACACTCCGTGCTCACCCGGCCTGTGACCGAGCGTTTCTATCTCTGGCACCCGACCCCGGGTGGAGTCTCCAAACCCAGCAGATCCCTGATGTGAGCTCCTGCGCCGCTCCTCCCGGGGGAGGAAGGTGAGTCTCCCCGGATCTGCCGCTTGTTGGGTCCCTGCTGGAGGAGCAGTGGCCCGACTGTGCCGCGGATCACGGTTTATGGCAACCCCGAGCTGAGAGCCCGCGCCTCGGCTCCGTCTCTGCAGCCAGCTTCCCCGCTCCGATCCCTGGGAGCTCTGCCGCACTCAGGCATCCCCGGTCTTTCTGTGACCCCAAGGGTCCTGAGACCACACTGTCCCACGAGGGTTCCACCCCCTGCTTAGCCAGTGGAGTGACGTCCCTCAGCGGAGCCGACTTCTAAAAGTTCCAATTTTGTGCTCCGCGGCTCTATCACTTGCCAGAAGCGGCCGACGGAGGCCCCTCCCTCGCTGTCTATCCTCCCAAATATCGGATTCACTTCTCTGCACGTCCTACCTTCCAGAAAGTGGTCGCTTTTCTGTTCAGAGTTGTTGCTATTCCTTTCTTCGATCTCCTGTTGAGTGCGTAGGTGTTCAGAATGGTTTGATCCCTATTCAGCTGAATTCCTGAGACCAGACGAAATCCAGGTCTCCTAGCCCTCTGCCATCTTGCTCCGCCCCAGAAATTAGAAAATTTCTAATTTTTTAAATTTTATTGCTCTTTATGCCAGGGAGCAGCAATGTCATTGACTCTACTACTTCCATCATTCATATATTCGGGTAGGAAAGTATCTGGAAATTCTATAGCAGGCACTTTATTGGGAAATGATGCTCTAGATAGAGGAAGGGACTTGTTCTAGTTCGCATGCTAGTGAGTGGTCAACCTTGGTAAAAATCTAGCTCTCCTGACTTCTGGTCCAATGTTTTTTTCTACTATATCATACTGTCTTATGTTACTCCTGCTTATTTACCACTAGTACCCATTTCTCAATCATCTCTTGTGGTGTCTATCTAGAATATATTTAATCTTTCTCTCTTTCACCTTAAGAAATAATATAACATGTTAGGAAAAATAGGGTCCCAGGAGTTACAGAGCCCTGTGACCCTAAACAAATGACTTAACTTCTATGGGCTTTAGTTTCCTCATCTGTATTGATAAATGCTCTAATGTCTGAGGTGCTTTTTGTACATGGATATAAATACTAACATTTGTGATTTATTTAAATGCAATTTATTAAATTCATATATCTAAGAATCAAAAGTTTGAAGACCAATTTTCATGAGTATTATCATTATTGATTTGAAGTGTGATTAATGAAATGCTCTCAAATAATTAATTGCAACTTCAAATTTAGTATAATTTATTCTTTTAAATGCTGCACGCTTATTCGACTGTAGGCAAAACACAAATGGAATTATTATAAAACATATTATTATGTATGCACTTGAACCTATTCTAAGATGTCACCATTGTGGTTTCAATTCATTTCTTCATTAATTCTATATTTGGTTTTATATTTTCTAAGGTATTTCCTTACTTAGCTGGGATCTTTCTAGACCTTCAATAATAATATTTTAACACCCATTTAGGGAAGCAATGATCTTACCAGACTCAAAAGAAAATGAATATCTTCAAGCTTTCAGTACCTAGGTTTTAGATTAATTGACTCTCACTCAGGGCACAAGAACTCTGCCTTGCCCACAGCTATTCAAACACAAGTCACTAATAAATAAAAATAAACTATGCTAATATGGCCTTTTAGGTTCACGCCTTCCATATTTGTGACCTGGTATTTCCTCCACAAAATTATGTCCATGTTTTTCTTTTTAAGGAATTTATTCTCTTTTTAGATGTTTTCAACTTTATTGAGATATAATTAATGTACAAAAATGCATCCACTTTAAGTGTACATTTTAATGAATCTTCACAAATGCATATACCAAATGACCAAACCATCATCAATGCATAGAATATTTCCATCACTACCCAAAATCTTGGTGAGTCTCCATCATGACCCCAGACGTGAACCCGGACAACTACTGATCTGGTGATTACAAATAAAGCTGCTATGCATATTAGTAGTCAGATCTTGAACATATTAAAAAAAAGTCTCTAAGTCATTCATGTTCTTTGATGCTATTGTAAATGGTATCTTCTAAAATTTCAATTTCTAATTGTTTATTGATAGTATTTGGCAATCAATTGATTTTTTTATATATTGAGATTTTATCTTGTCACCTTGCTCGTTTTTTTTCTAGTGGCTTATTTTCTAGATTCCTTAGGATTTTTTTATTTTGCACATGATTATCTTTTCTGTTCATGAAGACAGTTTTATTTCTTTCTTTCCAATCCATATGTCGCCCTTTTTTTCTTGCCTTATTGAAATGGCTAGGACCTCCAGTACAGTGTGGAACAGACCTGCTGAGACTAGAAATTCTTGTCTTGTTGACTGTGTGTTGCCTTTCACTATTAAATATGATGTTCAATCTTTTACCACTGAATGCAGTGTTAGTGGTTGGTTTTATTGTAGACATTCTTCATAAGGTTGAGGACTTTTCTTTTATTCCTAGTTTGTTGAATGTTTTTGTTTTATAATCATGAGTAAGTGTTAAAGTTTGTCAGATGCATTTTATGTGTATATGAAAATGAACATATAATCTTTCTCTTTTATTCTCTTTATATTGGAATGTTTAGACATTTACATGTTATGCAATTATTAATATAACTGGGCTTAAATCCACTCCTTGCTATTTATTGATGTATGTACTATTTCTTCTCTATTCCTTTTCAGTCTTTTTTTGACCTTTTAAGTGTGTTTTAGAATTTTATTTTATTTTCACCGTTGACTTATTAGCTTTATCTCTGTTTCATTTTGTAATGATTGCTCTAGGGTTTACGATATACAGCATTCACTTACCATAGTCTATCTTCATGTAACATAACACCACTTCACAGGTAATTCATATAACTTATAACTGTATTTTCAAATTCACCCTCCCATCTTTTGTACTATTGTTGTCACATATTTTGCTTGTATATATATTTTAAGCCCCATATTAATTTGTTATCCTTGTGTTAATTCATCAATGATATTTTAAAGATTTAGAAATTTGGGAAATTGTCTTTTATATTTATCCACATATTTACCCTTTCCAGAGCTCTTATTTCTTATAAATCCATATTCACATTTAGTGTCTTCTTTTCTTTATAACTTTGGAACAGATTTTAAGGCATCTTGGTACTTGGTTATTGTATAAAATTTCTAGGACTGTTTGTCTCACTTTTTGTTCTTTGTACTTACTTTCTCCACTAACAGAGACAGAATATTGAAACTTTTTAATAGACATATCCTGAATAGAAGAAACATATACCTATACTCCACACTTTCTTAAAAAATACCTTATTGTATTCATCATTCTTTCATTTTATACCTCTAATTTTTTATATTTTATGTTTCATTTCCTATTTGAAGTATCATTACAAACTAATATGCTTTCATAAGGATACCTTGTTTCAATTAACCACAAGATTATGGGATGCCTAGGTGGCTCAGTCAGTTAAGCGTCTGCCTTTGGCTCAGGTCATGATTACAGAGTGCTGGGATTGAGCCCCGAATTGAGCCCCATGTCAAGCCCACTTCAGGCTCCCTGCTAGGCAGGAAGGCTGCTTCTCCCTCTGCCCCTCACCCCGCTCATGCTCTCTCTCTCAAATAAATAAATGAAAATTTTTTTAAAAACCCATAATATTATAATAATTATTTTTGATGCTGAAAATTTCACAGTGTGGTGGTGCTAGACCTTTAAATTAGAATCTTTGGGTCTTTTAAGCTGTGTTCCATAATGACTCTTAAGCTCCACCCATATTGTTTTCTATAATATGTAATAAATCTGTAATATGGACTGAATAAGATTATTTTTCTCTGTGAATGTTTTAATATAATATTAATGTTCTTAAGGGTTGGATATACTCCTATCACTACAACTGTGACTCATTACTCTCCATTCTCTCCTATTTTTTATGATGGTGCAGGTTATTTTCAGTTTGATTCTTCCCCACCCTCCCCACCCCCATTCATTTTTCCCCCCATTTCCTGCTTCGGTTTGTGTATGCTGGAGACTGATTTATCTGGACTATATTAAAGCCTCCATTGTTCTCTGGCTCATGTTTTGGCCTAACTGATGAAACACCACAAGGAGATTGGAGAGTTTGGAATGTTTGGGGAGAGAAAGTTTGGGGTATTTGCATTCCTGCCTCCTCCATATTTCAGTGTTGCAGTTTGGAGAGTGGCTGGATTCCTCTACACTAGAGTTTCTGCATGCTGTTTTCTTCTCCGTGCTTTTAGGTCTCACCAGACTGCAGTGACATTATTTTGTTCCATTATCCCTTCAACCAAAGGGGCTCTGATGGCGTATTGCTGTGGCTAGTCTCTGAGTGCCTCCATATCATTAGTTGGTCCTCTTAATTCTATCAGTGGTCATCAATTCCCTTTTATTAAATCCTGTTGAGTGGAATTCTGTTCCCTGTTGGGACCCTAACTGACACAGCAATTATTACAAAATCCCCATGTTCCTGTTGTCAAAGCTTGAGCTCGCCATTAGAGCAAACAGGGCTGGCTCTCCATGTCATCTGGTAAGGTTTGATAAATGTGGTGGTGGGGATTCATTTCTACTCCTGGAAATGTTAGAGCTATAATAGTTACAATGAGTGTGACCATGAAGTAGGATGAACTTTAATACATCTAATAACCAGTTTCTGACCCTCCACCTAATCACTCTGATTCTGAAGCAAAAGATTAAAAACACTGCAGGATTCTCTCAGTTTCAGACTCCTCTGGAACCCTATGGAATTCCTTTAGAACCTTATTAATTTTCAGCTCTCTACATTACTTATTACCTTAACTCTTCAGGTAGGAAAGCAGAGAGTCACTAAGATCTCACAGGTTGAAGAGAAGGGATAAAGAGTCTCTGAGATGAGAGTTTCTGGACAATCTAATAAAACGTTTTGTTGGGTTTATTTTGAAAACAGTATCATCAAATAAACCACACTACTCTCTCCCACCTGTTTATTACCCGCCCTGTTTTGTTGTGTCCAAGTTCAAATTCCTTCCCCAGAGGTGGTGGTGGCTTCTCCCCTCTTTATCCTGGTTTTGTCATTCTCTTTGGGATGTGGCTTCTGTGAACTATTTGGCCCCTCTGCAAATAAGAAGGCTGTGTTCCCCCCGACAGCAGAATTCTCATTACCGTTTCCCTATTATCCTTCATTTTGGTTCAGATCTGATCTATCATAGAATGCATGAAGCTAGGACTTCGATAATTTGTTTCTGAAAGTGTTTACCAAAGTGAGTGACCAGGCATTATCCTTCTCATTTCTCCCAAAGATGTGTCTGGGGAAAAACTAGCTTAGCTTTCTAAGAGGGCACATGAGTTAATTCTTCTAACTTTTGTAGAGTGTTTGTGGTAGAGGGTGAGAGGTGTGGGTGAAGTTTTCTTAGAGAGTAGTCATGGGGTCCCTCCTTAAGGCCTATCTGTGTATTTTCAAAACATTCTACCTTTCAGGGAATGGAATGGCTGTGACTATAAGAATCTACCTTTCGGGGTGCCTGGGTGGCTCAGTCATTAAACGTCTGCCTTCAGCTCGGGTCGTGATCCCAAGGTCCTGGGATCGAGCCCCACATCAGGTTCCCTGCTCAGCGGGGAGCCTGCTTCTCCCTCTCTAGCTCCCCCAGCTGTGTTCTCTCTTTCGCTGTCTCTCTCTGTCAAATGGATAAATAAAATCTTAAAAAAAAAAAAGAATCTTACCTTTCTTTTTTTTAATTTAATTTAATTTAATTTTATTATGTTATGTTAGTCACCATACAGTACATCATTCATTTTTGATGTAGTGTTCCATGATTCATTGTCTTCATATAACACCCAGTGCTCCATTCAATACATGCCCTCTTTAATACCCATCACCAGGCTAACCCTTCCCCCCACCCCCTCCCCTTTAGAACCCTCAGTTTGTTTCTCGGAGTCCTAGTCTCTCATGGTTCGTCTCCCCCTCCGACCTTTCAAGCATATGGTGATGGGTCTGTTCCATTGATTGCCACCATTGACCCATACTTTCTTGTATCCATGTCCTTGACTAATGTTCCCTTGGATGTGGACTAGCCTGGTAACTTTCTTTAACCAAGAGACATGGGGAAGGCATGCAAGTTCTTGGCCTAAGTCTTACAAAGGCCTAGAGGCTCCTACTTTTGCTTTCTTGGGAGCCCTGAGCTACCATGTAAGATATCTATTTACCCTGCTGGAGAGAGCACATGGAGAAGCCACATGGAGAGGTTACATAAAAAGGGAGAGGCGTTGAGATTATATGGGGAGGGTAAGGGAGAAGAGCCTAACCATCCCAGGGTCTCCAGCTGAGCCCAGCCCCAAGCCAATCCCCTAGATGAAAGCAGTCACACAAATGCCTCCTAGCTAGCTGAGCAAAAGAACAATTTAGCAGAGCCCTGACTGATACATGTAAACATTCTACATGCTACTAAATGCACAGGGGTACAGAATGGAGATACACACTGTGACCTGCAATCATAGATCTGAACTCTCTTATAAACTGCCTTTTGGATGAGCTTTCCACCTTCTTTCTCCTGGCTGAGTTCTTTCCTCTCTTACTACTCAGGAAAGCATCCTTAAGTATGTCCTAAAGTCCAGATGCAAAACAGTAAACCCAGAGAGAGACCAGGATTCCCTCTTCTTTTAAGTTCCTCTTTTGAGTTCTAGTTTCCTATTTGAGCATTTTACCCTATGGCTTTCATACTTACCACGCTAAAGATAATAAAGCAATCTCAGCATTCATTCTAATCTAAGGGATGGTGTGAGGTTACATTTTGTTGCACCCTCCCCAGAGAGAGCTACCCCTTCCTCAGAGCAGGCAGTCATCCCTACAGATGACAGCACATGAGATCTTAACATACCCTGGGTACATTCAGACCTCAAGTTTGCTGGCAACAGCCATTAGTAACTGCTTGCTGGGGATTCTTGTTTTCCAATTCTGAGTATAACCTAGGATTGTACACCCTGTGGGCAGATGAGACCAGGAGCTGGAATTGAAGTGATGCCAGTTACTTCCAGATGGAGCTTTTAAATGCAGATGCAAGACCATCAAGAACTCTCTTGCCTCTGCCAGGATTGGCATTGGTGGCAGCTGCTTCAGCAAAGGTTCTAGAGTAAGGTGATACAGAGAAGAGCGTTCTCATTGACCCTCAATAGACATGCAATATGAGCAAGTGTATCCTTTTAATCACTGATATTTTGGAGTTATTTGTAATTGGAGCACAACCTATCCTATCCTGATTGATTTATTTATTGGTATAAGAGAAAGCTCCTGCTATAGACCTCTTACTTGTTCTTTCTGTCTCATTTTTGTCTTTGTGCTTAAAGCCTTCCTTAATGGAAAACATGCAGGTTATCTCTCTGGTATCTGTTTTTCTGAATTAGTTCTGAAATATAAAACAGGCCAAAACTCCTAAACTAACATTTGGGTTTTTTTTTTTTTTTCCCAAAAATTCTCCATTCTTCTTTTCTTATATCTCTCTTCTTGTTTGTGTTTAAACACTAGACTCCAGCCACGCTGGACTGTTCCCTGTGTGCCAGAGACATCCAGCATATCCTTTCCTCTGTGCATTGGCGCAGTGATTCAGAGCAGCCACTCAAGAGTCAGACAAGTCAGGCTCAGATTCTAGCTTCAGCTCTCACTGTGTGACCACGAGCAGGTCACTTACTCTGTCAGAGATGGCTTTTTCTTCTGTGAACGGGAGATATACTATCTTCCTTGCAGTATTAGGGTGAGGATTAATAAGAAAACGTTTGAAAAGTGATCAGAACAACACTTGGCTCATAATAGGCCCTCATCAAGACCTGGAAGTTTAGCTCTGCTTTTATGCACTCCTTCTAGATAAAATCCCCTATCGGTGGCTCTAACTTAGTCTTTTAAGGACAGTTTAAATGCTTTGTCAGGCCACCTGTCTGTTTTTATTTTTAGCTGGCAGTTTCTTCTTCATCTATAGCAACTTCCTATCATCTCCTACCTTCTAAAAACCTAAAATAATTATTGGTATCTCTTTTAGTTCACAATTATAATCTGATCCCTTAATGTTTTATATGTATGTCCTTTATCATGTAGAATCCATGTCTGTTTCTCAATTTTATATGGCTCACAACATCCACTCCTGGTCCTGAAAACCATTCCAAGTGGGAACTCCGTAAGGATTTTTGAGTGAGTGATGAATGAAAATTTACCACATTTGCCCTGGGTCCCACCGCGGCCATTTCTCCTTTTTCTGGGTCCTTGGTTTCTGCTGAGTATTTCATTTGTCACAAGAGGCACAAGAAGAAAGAGGCAAACTCTGGAGCACATACTGAGTAGGGTACATTACAAGCATTGTCTCACTGAATTTTCATTTCAGCCTTTTGCGGCAGATTATTTGTTAAGCCACACATCCTGGGCCACACAGGCGGTAATTGGATGTGTTGACTTCTAGAAGGCACGCTGTTTTCATCATATGATATTTGTTTTTGAATCAGGCCTTGTAACCATTTTTAAAGCTTTTTCTCAAGCCCTCAGGCCAACTCAATTTCTGTTCTGGCTCTATTAAATGGGATAGAGATTTTTAAAAAATATGTGGTTCTTAAACACAATGTGATTTATTTTTTTAGACCCTGACAGAGCTTTAGTGATTGAGACAGACACAGAGTAAATGCTCATGGCAGGTTAATTCCAAATGAGGATGTAGCAGTCTTAAAATAATCTAAGGGTCAATTGGGAAGTAGGTTTTTACTTACACAAACTCCTTCCCAGAACCCCATGAAGAACCCTGTAGAGTGAGCATAGTCTAAAAGAGAGAATTTCTTCTGGAGTCTATGGCCACAAGCAGAAAGTGAAGAACTCAGCTGAATTTGAGGAGACATAGGACAATGTCGTTGTATTTGTATGGAGGAAAGGAGAAAGGCCTCCTCCATAGGTATGGTTTCCCACATCGATACACCTCTTGATAGCTAGTAGATGCAGCTGGAATGTGCTGAACAAATGTGGTGAGAAAAGGCTGTGAGAGGTTGTGAGAGACAGAGTGTTAGGAAGGGGCAGTCCCAGCTTATTGTCCTTGCCCAGAAAGTGCTGTTCATTGAATTTAGTACCTGGCACATTTTGGGCTTGTTTCAGCCCATATTAGCTCTACCCAGGATGCTAATTGGAGAGGAATGCATTATTTTCTCTGGCTTCAATCCAACCTGCCCTCCCACACGAGGTCCTATGATTCTCCGGTCAGGATTTGGCTCCAGATTATCCCCCAAGACTTACACAATGCCTTTGCCACTCCTGTTTTGCCTCTCATCCCTGCTTCATGCTGTGGGTGGGCTCTTGTTGATCCAGTTTGGACCTCATTTCCTCTACAAATGGGCAAACTTTCCTACCCATTGGAATTTCTGAGCCATACATGAGAAAATTCCCAGGCAGACTTAAACTCTTATTCCTATTTCTCATCACCATGTGGGTACTTTTATGTAGCATTTTCTTGTTAATTCAACCTCTTGGGTTAGTTGCTTATGCAATTGTTGCCTTTACCTGATTGCTTGAGTAATCCTTATCCTATCTCCTAAGGTCACACTACATAGATACAACTATCTATGTACACTTATAGATGGGTAGTTAGATAGATGGATAGATACATAGACATCACACATGCAGTAGATATGTTTTCTATATGTGTATACATATACACACATATGGGTGTAAACATGTCTGTGATGTTCCTATATCAATACACATATGTTGAATTACATTATGGAAACAACTCACTTTTCAAGTCTAATTATAATAATTCTTGTATAATGCTTCCTATGCCAGAAACTCTTCCAAGAACTTTTCACACATTAACTCTTTTAATCCTCACACCAAACCTACAGGGTAATATTACTATTTTCATCCCTATTCTCTAGCTGGAGCACCAAAGGCACAGAGAAGTTAAGTCATTTGTCCAAGTTCACACCAACCCAACCCAGGAAGTCTGTCTCCAGAGTCCATGCTCTCTACCTCTATGCTGTGTTGCCTGTCCGTGTTACACTAATGGAATGGAAGAAGAGCTAATCACACGTGGGCAGAACGTTTTTTAGAATTTTGTAATACTACTTGCTATGCAAATCACACCTTCACAAATAGAGTTTATTTTGTCCGTTCATTCATTTACTAATTTATTCATTTATATGTCATTCAGGGAATATTTGTTGAGTGTTTACCAATGTGTTTGTATATGCAAAGCACTTGGTGTGTGTTGTGTGTGTGTGTGTGTGTGTGTGTGTGTTAGGGGAAGCAGATATCTTTTCTCTGTTCCTGAGTCATGAACTTATTGTTTATTTAGAGGAATCCCAAACCCTGCTTTGGACCTGTCCTTGATTCTTTCATCCTTTGGTATTTTATGAAGAGGAGAAGTAGAGGCAAGAGGGAAGGGAGAAACCATGGGACATAGTTGAATGTTGCATTGAAGGTGGCAGTCAGCCATGCTGGCTTCTTCTTGTTTGACCTGCTCATTCTCAATCCCTATAATTGTTTGCTTTATGTGGCTCATAATCATCCCCCAGCCACTGCTGCTTGGACCAGAGACAGACACATAACCCAAAATGAATCGTTGCACAAGTGCATGAAGAGACGATGGTGTCAGTATAGTAAAGGTGCTTACCTGGCAGTCATGTAAAGTTCAACCTCAGGTATGGGGCTGGGTCCTGATTAGAGAAGACAGAATGGAACTGACGCCAAAGAGAAGTAGAGCTCAGAGAGACAGAAAGAGAAGCTGACATTTCTGACTTCCAGCTCCAGCCCCGTGAGATCCATCTGTGTTTGTTTAAATCTTGGGTTTTCTGTGAGGTTCCTTGTTACACCTTCTTAAGAAAAACCCTAGTGCTTTCAAAATAGCTTCAGTGGATTTCTTTCCACCCTCCCCCCCCAACACAGAGTGACGCTTGACTTGGGCAGGAAATGACTCTTCTTTCTTTCAATGAGGAAAATTTTGGAAAAGACTCTCTAGTCCAAGAATTATGGGGTTGATTCCAAGTCATTGGCTCTGGGTGTCATTAGGCCTCTACTTCTCTGCTGTAAAAATATATATCACCCCACAATCTTTGCATCCTGTTTACTCCTGAGTACTGTGTAGTGACATTGGACAGTGGCCGTGAAGAATGGAAAGAGTCGGGGCGCCTGGGTGGCTCAGTTGGTTAAGCAACTGCCTTCGGCTCAGGTCATGATCCTGGAGTCCCAGGATCGAGCCCCGCATCAGGCTACCTGCTCGGCAGGGAGTCTGCTTCTCCCTCTGACCCTCCTCCCTCTCATGCTCTCTGTCTCTCATTCTCTCTCTCTCTCAAATAAATAAATAAAATCTTAAAAAAAAAAAAAAAAAAAAAAAAAAAAGAATGGAAAGAGTGGGAATGATGTTGGGAAGGGCCAGTCCCTTGAAGCTGAGCTCCAATGACTGTGATTTCAGTCATGGGGCAGGACATGCCAGTTTTGCTCATTGGTTGCTGGAATGCTGCTGTGGTTTGGATGCAATCCCTGAGTTCTGCTCAGGGCTAAGGTATTGAGTGTCCCCAGAATCAATGTAAACAACCAGGTAAATCAATATAAACAATTAAAATAGATTTTAGTAGAAGGATAAATAGAAGTCTTAGAAATAGCAGGTGAAGTCACCTCTACTTGGTGGTGGGTTTTGGGAATATCTCTACCCTTTTAAGTACCTGCTGATGTACAGAAAAATATAAAGGTTATGGGGGCTGCCTGTCTACCAGGCTGCCCTTAATTTTCTTGTCTCTGAAGTGGGGGAATGGGTAATAGATTAGATAAGCTGTAGGGGTCCTTCCAGCATTGTGGTTGAGCATGAGTGGCATAGTAAAGTCAGTGGTTTAAGTATTCACAGAGATGTTATGCAACAGATCTTCCTGCATAATACCTGCCAAAGGGGGCCAGTTAATGATAGTGCGTAAATTGTTGTTACGGGTTGAGTGATGAGGAAGTTCAGTTCATGTTCTTAGAAAAAATTCATTGTGTCATTCCCAGGATGGATTTTCAAGCAAAATGAAATGTCCACTGTAAGTACAGCCAAATGTAGGGAACTGCCAGGAGAGATTAAGATTAAAGTCTATGAGTGTCGGGTCAGGGGAGCAGGGTTTTAATTAAATGAAGCAATGGCTATAAAGCTCTTACCTAGTGGTTTTCATGTAGCAGGTACTTGGTATAGTCAAGTCCTTTTCTTTCTTCTTCCCCTTTTCATCCATCTTTTACTTTCCAGCACTCTGCTTCTTAAGATTCCTATAACCACATGCTGGGTCGTTTAATTTGCCTCCCTAGGAAACTAGCAGAACTCATTCCCAGTTGAATTAAATTCATTCCTAGTGCCAAGAAAGACAGTGGAAGAGGATAAAGGGAATTCTGGGGTGGAATGATTCAACTACTTGCAGAGGCAGGATTCATTATGGGTAAATGCTTGCTGGCTGACCATGGAAATGAAATGCACGTCAGGTATTTTGAGGACGAGAATAAATGCTGGGTAGATGAAAAGGATGTGAAAGCCAGTCCAAGCTAGGATGAAGCAATGATATTTTAAATTTAGTTAGGGATGTTCTTACAGTAGAATCAACTTCGTGGTGTTACATGTTTAGGAGTCCAGGAGATATTACAACAATAAACTATTGTAGGACAAGATAATTAAAAAGCACTTTATGAGAACTATGGCTTAGCATATCATTCAGAAAATACATAAAGATAGCTTCTGCTTTTGAGAGCATAATCTGTGTGTTTTTTTTTTATTTTTAAAGACTTTATTTTTATTTATTTATTTGAGAGAGAGAATGAGATAGAGCATGAGAGGATCAGAGGGAGAAGCAGACTCCCTGCTGAGCAGGGAGCCTGATGTGGGACTCGATCCCAGGGCTCCAGGATCATGACCTGAGCCGAAGGCAGTCGCTTAACCAACTGAGCCACCCAGGCGCCCCCATAATCTGTGTGTTTTGAGGGAGGGGATGGAGTAGGGCCCAGCTTTGGAGCCAACAGGAGAACGTATAATGGGGATACTGAAGAATGGAGGAAGTTTGCATGGCTCTGACCTTTTCCTCTCCCTGGCAACAGTTAGCTTGGTATCCTGCAGCCAGGCATGTGTTGCAGTGAAATTAAATAGGAAACCAGCTTCTTGTGGGCATTGAGAACTCCACTTGTCAAGGCCCTATGGTCATAAACTTGATTTTGATGTTTACAAATAGCTGAGGTCCTATTAGTGGTGTCGCATGGATGAAGACTCACAAAAAACACACACCAAACCAAAGGCATAGAACTTTACATGCATGCATAGAGCTTTACAGTGCTTCAGCGTTCCACCCTCCGAATCTTTCTTAGTGCTTAAAATAACTTTGCAAGGCAGGAATTAATTACACTATTTTTAGATGAGGAAACTAAGGCTCAGAATTTAAGTGATTTTCCCAAGTGATCTGGAAAGTAGGAAATTCAAATTTCCACTGCTAAACTCAGTTTTCTTTCCCACAACACCTGCCTCTATTGATTAGAACTTGTCCAAGGGCTCTTCTAAGGCTTATGCTTATTGTGAAAATCATTATATTGAGAAAATTTAGTTTGTCCTATACCCAGCTGCTGTTCTCATTTTCTGCCACCAGGCTAATCTGGTTTTGCAATCTATCTTAGTAGTTTTCCAAGTTTAGGATGCAAAAAACCACTGAACATCTTTCTAAAATGAAAATTAATGGATTCCATCTCCAGAAATCCTGAGACAGTAGATCTGGGGAAGCGCCAGGAATGAGGATTTCATGAGCACTCAGAGTGATTCTGTTTCCTGAGAGGGACCACACTTTGAAAACACGGTTCCAATTATGTTTCTACTTCCTACCACAGTAACAAACGGATATCTAGATCATTTGCCTTCCATTTGTTTTTGTCTCTGGATTCATAATGTTTTATCATCCCTGTATCATCCCATGCATCAATATTCCCAATAGGTTCTTCCTGGAATTATGACTCTGCCACTGAATTCTGCAGCTTTTTCATCACTAGACGTGATTAAAGTTTTCTTAGTATCATTTGTCCTGGACACTCCTGTCATTTATGGTTTAGATTTCACATGGGATGGTGACATAGATCTATGAAATCTTTTATCAGTTATAATTTTTCTAGCTTGAGTAGCTTTGAGTTTAGTGTAATAAGAAATGTCAAAAATTTAGAGTTAAAAAATATTTTCAATTACTGTTCTACCAACCGTAGCAATGTGATTCTAGTAATTCACTTAACTTCCAGGAGTCTTGGTTTCCTCATCTTTGTCATGAGGATAATGACATCTATCTCCCAGGGTTGTTATGAAAATTAAATAAGATACTATGTGTTGATTTTATAAATTACAATCACTATAGAAATGCGTGTTGATTTCATCAGTGTTGGTTCCAGACTAGAGTATTACCACTGACTGTTTTCTGAAGGGTAGTGTGGTTGAAACAAAGCTGGGTTGCAGAGACTGGTTTCATCCAATGAATTGTGCTTAGCCTCACCTCAGGATTTTTGTGCATGAGCCCCGTGAATGGATGGTTTTAGGACAGATGAGCAAAGGGACACCAAAGAGACCAGCATGACATCCATTCCCCTAAGCCTGGCATGAGGGCCATGCGTGGTCCCTATGTGGAGAGCAGACAGTGTGTCACACAGGAAGAGAATGCCCAATTCAGAGTTGCAGAGAAGGCTATTCCTGTTTGTGCATTGAGGTTAGTGTGCATGTGTTAACGTGGTGAAGGCTGAGGAGAGCACAGCGCCGTTGTTTACCTTAAGGGTCCAGCCTTGGGAGCAACAGAAGTCCCAGGAAGAAGAGCAGCACTTGGTTCTTATTAGGTGGTGTCAGCCGCAGTAGCAGCAGAGAATGTCTTTGAGGGAGCTGAGGGGGAAGAATGGTTAAGTGTTCATGGGAACCCAGAGAAATAACTGGGGTGCCTTGGGGAGGGATGCGGAGTGCTTAGCTATGGGGCTTGTGCAGATGGAGGTTCTCCAGGCTCAGTCTGGCTTGAATTTTCCTTACTGTCAATTCTCTGTCAGGTACGTGACCCTCCTATATGCTGTTGAGACTCCAAAATCTGTACTTCTGGCTGAGGCTTGCCATCTAAGCTCCAAACCCACTTATATTCTGTCTTCTAACAGAATATCTGATGCATTTGGGCACTTCAAACTCAACAGATCCCCCAGAGCATCGTCAGTCAACAATGCAACCCGAAGCTGCTCTTGTAGTCCTTAGGTCAGTGTATGGTTCCATTCAGCGAAACCAAGCAGCTCCCTTTTCTCTCTGTCACCATTCTCATTCAGTCTGTCATCAAGCCCTGCCGATTATACTCCTAAATATTCATGGTTCAGGCTATACTTCTCCATCCCACAGCCATCATTGTGGTTCAAGATATCATATCTTTCCACTGCACTTCTCCTGAGCAAGCTCTTTGGTTTCCCCGCATCCATTCTTGCCTTCCCTCATTCTACCTTGAATAGCTGCCAGAAGGATCTTTTAAACAGACAAATCTTATTGTGTCATTCCCCAGCTTAGAATCCTCATTCCTAAGGTGAAGACTACACACCTTAACGTGGCTGGTGAAGCCATGCATGCGGGGACCAGGCCGACTCTTACTCTTTCCCCTGCTCCGTCTGTTCCAGTCTGAGGGGTCTTCCCCGCACTGTGGAGATGCCTGCCTCATTCCCACCTCTGGGCCTTCTCACCTGTGTTTTTGCTGGAGCCAGAGACTCTTCTCCCTCTTCTTTCTCTAGTTAATACCTTGCTTTACACGCCAGTCAGAGAACGCTGATGAAGTATTTTTAAAATTTTTAAAATCTGAATATAGTTGACATGCAATGTTACATTATTTTCAGGTGTACGACAGAGTGACTCACCATCTTTATACGTATGCTGTGCTCACCACAAGTGTAGCTGCCATCTGTCACCACCCATTGCTATGACAGTACATTGACGATATTCCCTGTGCTGATGAGGTACTAAAAACAAAACAAAAAGCTCTTCTCTATGCTATATTCCCTCAGCACCTTGTACCTACTTTCCCCTCGAGCTGCGTACCACATGGTCTATTCTTTTCTCTAAAGTGTGACCTCTCTGGGGAGGGAATGTGTCTATTGCCTTTACTTTCCTGTCCCGAGTTCCTAGCGCAGATGACACAGTACTCAGCAGACATTCAGTGAGCACTCACCCAGCGATTGCGTAGATACGAAATCCTGAGACCATTTCTTTCCAAGTGTGTCACAGAAATCTCATGTTCAGCAGGACTCTCCCCAGTGGCTTGTCAGACCTCCGTGGTAATGGGGCCAGATTGACACATGAGGCAGGCATCTAGGATTGATAACTAAACAGCCACAATTCTTTCTTTTCTCTGAAAGTAATTACTGGTTGTTAAATATTCAAACGTGCATTGAAAAAGCAGCTCATTACATTATGTTAAGAAATAAATTACTATTTCTAATTGCTTCTAGTAGTTAATTACTTCTAATTATTAGTCTGAGTAATAAATTACTGCTTCTGATTATGTTGTGGGCACAGTTGGAGCATTCAAAAATGCAATTTTCATGGTTGTTTACATCAGAACATGTTTACTGAATTATAGAGCCATAATTACCCTGAACAACTGGTAGCAAAAAATAATAAACATTTGATAAATTCAATCGAAATATGTCATTTCTTTGTCAGCTTATTTAAGAGATCAAGCATTAAAATGAAACAACCATGCTTGACTTTTCCAGTCTCTTCAGGGGGTAACAATATGTTAAAATCGGGATTTTTGTTTTGTCTTGGTTGAATAAGAACTAAATTAGAATTACTTTTGTTATTTAAAATAATAAAGAAAATAATCAGAACTCTAATACTGTTAAAAATCAGGTTACACAACCAGCATACCACTCATAGGAAGAAATAAATTACGCCTAGTTAAAGGGAAATTGTAAGAAATAGTAAAACCTCCAGAATTATTTTATTGAGTTATGACGTATCTAACATACATTAATCTTAAGTGTAGAACTTTAAGATTTCCAAACCCATGGTTTGAATCTGTCACTTTGCTTGCCAGTTTGTAGGGTCAATGATAGGAGTAGGTAACCTATGACAAGCTGTGGGCTGACTTTTTTTTTTTTAATCCCTCCTACTATTTGCTACAATCACATTTCATCGGTATGTTCACCCATGTGGTTCTGTTGCCATCCCCTTTATGTCAGACAGACTCTTAAGATGTCTTCAAGATCTTTATTTCCTGGGGCTGCCCTTAGGTGCTTCCTTCCCCTTGAGTGTGGGTGGGACTGTGACTTGCTTCTACCCAACAATGTATGGCTGAGATGACTAGCTACACATGACTACCTGAATGTGACAATGTGATTAATTACATTAGACTGTAGGGTCTGTCTGGCTGGAGTCTCTTTGTCTCCCTTCGTGACTTGGAAGAAGCAAGCTTCCAAGCAGGGAAACCCCATGGGGCAAGAGGCTCTGAGAAGCCTCCAGGAGCTGAGGGTGGTCCCCAGCCAACAATCAGCAAGAAACTCCAATTCCCAGTCCTACGACTCCAAGGAACAGAGTTGTGCCAAGAGCCTACATGAGCTGGAAACAGATCCTTCCCAGTCAGGCCTCGGGCGAGATTGTAGCCCTGGCTGATACTTGCATCCTTGACAGACCCTAAACAGATCTCCCAGCTGAGCTGTGCCGGGACTTCTGGCTCGCGGACATTGGGACATAATGAATGTGTGTTGCTGTAGCTGCTAAAAATGTGATGATGCTGAAATTCAGAAGAAGTGCCCACATTTTCTCTTCCTGCAGACACTGATCACTAGAGAATCCTTCATACCAAGGTTATTAAAAGCTGCTGACATCACAGATCTCAAATATTCATCTATCGTCCAGAAAATAGAGCATAGAACCAGGGACAGAAGACTTCTTAGGTTAAATCATGCAAAATTGCCTGAATGGCATGTGGAATGTCAGAAATTTCATAGATTTAATCTCTTCTTGATTCTTCTGCTGATAGCAGTTTAGCTTTGAGTGACTCACTTTATTTCATGGTTCCCTTTTTCTTCACCTATCAGATCAGAAATAATAACAAAAATGTGTTCACATTTTACCTACTTTATCTCGCTCTGTCTCACAATCACCAAGAGAGGTATTAATTGCCCCACTTTTCAGATGAAGAAATTGAGGCTTGCAGAGGCTATACAAACTGGATAAAGTCACACAGTAGTACAGCTAGGATTCAGTGCTGGCTAAGGCAAATCTAGAGCTTATTCTTTTGACTTCATTTTGCCACAATTCTTCCCTTACAGCAACACTATAACAAGGTCAAGCAGAGTAAGGCTTTATAGCCAGACAGATCTGGGTTTGAATTACAGTTTCAGTCCTGTGTGTCTTTGAGAAAATTACTTTACTTCTCTGGGCCTCAATTCACTTGTCTAAAATATGTGGATAGTAGCTACTTCACAAGTTTCTTTTGATAATCAATTAAGATTACACTGTAAGCAAAGACCACAGTAAACATTCAAAAAATGCTAGCTATTTTTTTTTTTTTACAGATATGAGGTAAAAAATGAGTTTAAATAAGTGAAAGCATTTTTGAACTAGAATGTTTGTTATATTTGTTAACATTGATTGCAAGCACTTCTTTTTTTTTAAGATTTTATTTATTTGAGAAAAAGAGAGCATGCGCAAGTAGGGAGAGAGGGGCAAAGGGAGAAGGGAAGGGAGAAACAGACTCCCCGCTGAGCAGGGTCTCTATCCCAGGACCCGGGGGATCACAACCTGAGCTGAAAGGCAGCCACTTAACCGACTGAGCCACCCAGGCACCCCTATTGCAAGCAGTTCTTATAAAATTAGTTTGAACTATCATAATGAACAACTAGTTATAACAGTCTGCTTTTTGGGTTGAGAGTAGACTGCAGGGAGACAAAGTTGGAGGCAGGGAGGCAGAAGGTTATTATAATCATCTGAGAAAGTGATGAGTGAGTATGGTGTAGTGTAGGGGGTGGGAGTTGTTGGAGTTTGAATTCACTTTAAAGGTACAGCCAACAGGATTTGTGTGGGTTAGATGGGCGAAGGAAGGAAGGGAAAGAGAGAAAGAAGAAGGGGGAGAGAAAGAGACAGACAGATACACAGTGAGAGAGAGAGAAAGAGAGAGAAAGGGAGGGAGGGAGGTATTTTAGATTTTGGTTGAGCCACTGGAAAGATGGCATTCCAATGTACTGAAATGGGGAAAACCGCTGGAAAGCTGAGTCAAAGAGGAGGCAAGAAGTGCACATTTGTGCCTGTTAAGTTTTAGTTGTCTATTAATAATGCTCACGTAGAGATGAACAGGCTGCAGAAAGAATACACATGAATCTCAGGGGAGGGTCTGGGTTGGAAGTGTTCATTTGGAAGCTGCCATGTATAGACAGATGGTATTTAAAGTCAGGAGACTTGCCAAGATCTCTGAGGGACTGGAGAGGCAGACAGAGGTGGTGATGACTCGGAACGGGGTAGCAGAGGTGGAAATGGTGAGAAGGTTGAGTTGAAACCAGAGTTGATGGGGGTGAGGGGATGACTCCAAGGTTCTTTGGCTTGAGGAGTGGAGGAATAAAGGTGGCAGTTTGAGATGGGGATGGCTGGAGGAGGAGCAGGTGTGGGAGAGTTCGTCGGGAATTTGAATTTTGACCCATTAGGGCGGCGTCGGCAGCTGCAGTGGGAGATGGGAGCAGGGCACTTGTGAGGGCACAGCTGAATGGTGGGTACTAGAGAAAGTGGTGCATAAAAGGGGTTTGCTCTCCTTTTAGTTGAGAGGGAAGTTCAAGGCTTCCTCTTTGTTAAAGTCTGCAAGTGCCTCCATGCGGCAAATGGCGGAGGACATCATTTTCCTCTTACCTCTTACCCACCAGCAAGTTCACAGTCTTCCAAGTTGAGATTCAGTCAAGTGAAGCTCAAAGGCAGGAGAGCCCTTTCCTGCTTGGCTTCAGACCTGCCTTCTAGTGTCACTTTCTTTTCCTCAGGAGATGGATACTGGGAATGTCTATTTACACCTGACCCAATGCTGGGGTGGCTCTGCTGCTTTCTCAAGGGCTGCAGGCTCTATGGCTGAAACCAGGGATCCTAAAACTATGGTCCTTGGGCTAAATCTGGCTCACTGCTTGCTTTATGAAGAAAGTTTTCTTGGAGCGCAGTCATTTCCATTCATTTCTGGACACTTTTGTGCTATATCAGCAGAGTTGAATATTTGCAACAGAGAACATATGGCCTGCAAAGCCGAAAATATTTACTATCTAGCCCTTTACAGAAAAAGTTTGCCAGTCTTTGGCCTGAACATAACTAGTACATCTGAATTCAAGCTGTTTATCCTCAATTTTTCTGTGGGGTGTGTACATATACATACAGGAGCAAAATGGTGATTCGATTTCACAGTCAAACTCCAAACTCAAGGCCAACAGAAGAGATAAGGCACGGGAGTTAGGATTCACTGAGTTCAAAGTATTTTTGAGTAGAGAAAAGTTTCAGTATTACTTTTTGGGAATGAGATTTATTTGCGCTGGTGCCTCTTTTGAAAACCAGTCCCTGATGCCGAGTGATGTTGAGAACTTTTTCATACCCCTGGGAAATATCTGTGTTAGAGATGTTGTGTGCTTGTGCTAGGTTGCTAGGTACTGGGAGTATTATGAAATTTTAAAAGTTAAACCGTTTTAAAATAATAAATTGGTCTCAGTATGCATGTGTGTGTATGTGTATCTATGTGTCTGTGTGTGTCTATCTATGTGTGTGTGTATCTGTGTGTGTATATCTGTGTGTGTGTGTGTGTGTGTGTGTGTGTGTGTGTGTGTATGGAGAAAAGCTGGGGAACAGTTGGGTAAAGGCAAAACCCAGCTGGCTCAACTATTTTGGGATTTGGAGACATCTAATACATCCAAACTTTGGAAAACACTATATGACAATTTGTTGGAACAGTATAAAAAGAGAAAAGTCAGTGAGGTATTATGTTCAGAATGCAGAATTACTGTCATCCTCATAGACGACTTCAGCATCAGTGACCCTTTCAACACATCTGACCTGAGGGTCATCTTGAGTCCTCTTCAGCCGTGCACAGGCACAGACACACCGTGGTCCTTGTCGTCACTGGGAACTGCTTGCCTGTGCATTATGAATAGTGGGCTGCCTAGGCTGTGTGAATATAGCAGTTGCTTCGTTGGGGCCACTGGGCTCCCTGGCCTGGGGGTTGTTCAAGCTGAGGATGGACAGTTCCCCATCAAAGATGCTGTAGATATCATTCAGTCATTGCCTGGCATGTAGTTGGTGCTAAAAAAAACATTCACTGAATGATAAAATGAAGAGAGTTAGGTAATTTTTAAAGTCTGTTCCAGCCTATCTTCCAGTCCTAAACCCAGTGAACTCTTCTATAGCATTTTAAATGTGACAGAGACCATGAGATGTTCACCAACTCCATTTCCTTTTCCTGAGCACACAGGAGGTATTTCTCAGCCTCCTCTGTACCCTGAGAGGGCTTTCTTGTTTTCTGTTCTTCCAAGGCTACCAGAAACCCAATGTTGACGATCTCAGTGTCACAAGATGGAAGGAGTCTGGATCCCTGAGTTACTTCTTGGAGGAGAGCAGCTCAGGGGAGCTACCCACTTGCTTTGGGCTGTGATGAGAGCAGAAAACGAAACTCTTATTTTGTTAATGCCCCTCAGTTTGGGGGTTGTTTGTTGCAGCAATTACATGTTAGAGTTCTGTGTGAATGCATTCGTATTACATGGCTAAATTAGATAAAAATAACTAAATTCAGGAAAGGAACACTTCAAGTTGAAAAATTACTTTCTCTAGAGCAGTGAAAATGAACTATAGCCACATGCATACAGACAGAAGCATAATGTTGGCAAAAACATATTTACATAATGCAAATCACTCAAGAATACATACCATATGATACCATTTATATAAAGTTCAAATTCAAATAAAACCAAACAATGTATTCCTTAGTGATACAAACACCTGGTAAAGTTGAAAAACAAAGCAAAATGCAAGACAGTGTGAAGCTAGGGGAGGATAATAGACAGAGGAATGTTGGTATGGGCGACAACATAGGAATTAGAAACTCTTGGAAAGGTTTTATTTCTTAAACAGGGTGGTAAATCCACTGATGTTTAATCATTCTTTATAATCTAAATATTTAGTATGTATGTTATTTTGTATAGATGAAAATATTATGGTGAGTTATGCCATATGCACACTTAGCTTTTCAATTCAATCATACATGTACACTGGATATTCAATTACATATAATTATATATCATAATATATTGCCATATATATGTGATTGGCCCAAATATACTTGATTATGTGCTGTATGTTTTCATATACATGGCAAATTTATAGACATTTATTATTGCAGAAGACTGCATATACAAAAACCTCAAATCTGGGGATTTAATGGATTTTCAAAGATAATTTTGACCAAATGTACATGTTTCTTAATTTCTTGCATTGGAACTCAAGCCTTCTGTAAGATTTGTTTTATGACACAGATTGCACTAGGGAAGTGTTTCCCAAACTGGGGTCCTTGGATCCTTATCAGCTCATAAGCTAGTTTTGGAATTTTAAAGTCTTGGGAATAATCGCTCATTTGCTTTTAATAAGGACACCTAAGCCAACAGGTCATTTGATCTATTTCAGCCCAGAATTAAACAACTCAGCCTGTTTACAGTGCTTATGTATTTCATGTTGATTAGAAGTACTGGTTAGCAGTTTATCTGTCTTTGATTAATTAAACATGGGAAAAACCAATTTGTTACTAGTCTCAGCTAGGAAGATGAAATTTATCAAAGCATGAGGCCCATGGGAAGAAATTAATAAAATGAATCCCTGCCGGTAAAAAGGTTTAGATCAGTGTCCTATATTAATTCAAGTTCATTTTGTGTTCATTCATTTACTAACTCATTCATTTATTCAGCCAATATTTGCTACGTGCCAACTCTGTACCAGACAGTTCTAAGTGCCGGGGGTAGAATGGTGAATATAGTCAAAACCTTTACTCTTATGGACAGAATGTTTGTGCCCCCTGCCCCCCATTCATATGTTGAATCTCTAACCCCCAGTGTGACTGTCTTCAGAGGTGGGGCCTCTAAGGAAGTAATTAGGGTTATATGAGGTCATAATGGTGGGGCCCTGATCTGATAGGATTCAGTGTCCTTTTAGGGAAATACATCAGAGTGCTCACTCTCTCTCAGTCTTGATCTCTCACCCCATGCACACTGCAAGGAAGGGCCATTGAGGACAGAGCAAGAGAGCGGCTGTCTGCAAACCAGGAGGAGAGCTCTCACCAGAAACCAAATTGGCTAGAACCTTGATCTTAGACTTCTCGCCTCTAGAACTTGAGAAAATACACTTCTGTTGTTTAGGTCACCCAGTCTGTGGTACTTTGTTATGGCAACCCTAGCTGACTAATACACCTGTTCTTCTAGAAGTAATAGTGTTGCAATGGGTCTTAGTTTAAGTAGCTGGTGTTGCTCACAAAGGGAAGGGAGCTAATATGCATGTTGGGAGGCATATAACATCATGGTTCAAGACACCGCTCAGGGGGTCTGACAGATCTGGGACTAAGTCCCTTTTTGGTCATTTGATAATTTGAGAAGTCTGGGCAAAGGACTTAATTCCTTGAAGCCTCAGTTTTCCCTTCTCTAAAATGGGATGGCAGTTTCTACCTCAAAGGGTCATTGTGAAGGGTAGATGAGCTCATAAAGCACTCGACACACCCCCTCTGTAGAAAAGCCTCAGTATATGGGCTGTTTCATATATTAGTTCACACATCTTATTCAGTCCTCACAATGAACCTGTCAGGTGCTGGTTGCTATCTTCTCCATTTAGGAAACATGGAAACTGGAGTTGGAGGGATTGGGCACCTTCCTTTAGGTGATGCAGGTCATCAAGAGTGGAGCTGCTGGGAGATGGCCCCAGGTGTGCCCACCACCAAAGCCTGGGCTGTCTTCCTTGCCTCCTGGTTCCTCTGCATCCACGTTTAAAAAGCTGAAAGTCATAAACTCGTCGTTTATGCTGAAAGATCTGATACAGTCCTTTCCTTCCAGATCAATGATTCCCAACCAAGCATGAACAGGAGTGACGAATTACCCCTGGGGAGGTATATCATAGTCCCTGGGAGATGAGGATAGCTCACATGTGAAAGACCATATAATTTCTTTGACTTGATTTTACGAAAAAAAAAAAAATAACATATAATATCTTAGTATTGGCTTGATCTTTGTGGTTTAATTTAAATGTCAGATTAGGAAGGAAAGGAGAAGTTTATGTTTATATAAAAAGGGCATGGTTTAAAAATAGACTGAGACTCTGTTCTTTCTGGGGTCTTCTCAAGGACAGGTCTGTGTCTGGGGCCTTTTTGCAGATGCTGGAACCAGCCCAAGAGGGCTTGTAGGAAGATTCTATGAAACCAAAGCAGGCCTTCTACATGGTAGCATTAGTAGAGCTGACAGAACCCTCATGCTAATAAAGATGTTTGCTGGACTGGCATGTGTGTGGCATTGGGTGGGAATAGCTGCCTATAATATTCTAGTTAGCCTGCTCTCAAGTGAGCAACATTTCTGCTAATGATCATAACCAATTAGTTGAATTCTGAAAAAATCTTCAGGGCAAAATCACTTGTTCCCACTGTTCACAAGGAATTATGAAGTTATATGACATGTGATGGCTGATCCATGCCTTACCGTGGAGAGAATGAGGAAGTTCCAGGCAACATGTCTCCCTTCAAAAAACTAGCTCCCTGAGGGAAACTGAGGATAGGCATCAGGAAGCAAGTGGGCATGCAGGGCATGATGTCTCTGCTTTGGGTGGAGAAAGACACCAGGAGGCCAGGGCACCCATGATCTGTTGCCTTGTAGGTGGGTGTAGAAGGTGCACCCCATGTCCCAGAGGCTTAGGGGAGCAGTGCAGGGTGTAGTTCTGCCTCTGATGACGACGGAGCCAGGACTAGAAATTAAACCTCACAGGACTAGAAAGTGTCAATGTGTCCATTTTCTAGACACAGAAACTTGAGACATAGAGAGAAATGGTATGTCCAAAGTCACAGCAGCTGGCTGGGCTCAGGAAGTCAAACCCAGACTCTGGATGTCCTGCCCACTGATCTTTCTTTGTCATCGATTCTTCAGTTTCAGGAAAATCTATACCATAGCCCCAGAGACCTACCTATGTCATGACTATCCTTCTACCAGTCTGCCTCAGTCGGTAGCCAGGCAGGAGAACAGGACCATGCCAGGCAGTCAACTAGGACATCTGATTTCTCCCCTTTTCTCGCCTCCCAAATTCCTGTCAATATTTTCCACTGGGAAAAACTATTGAGAAGCTAGTGGACATGATGGGCAGGAAGTGTGGTTTGTAGATCAGAGCAGAGCAAGGAAAGGGGGAAGAACGGAGCTGACACATAGGCAAATGAGCTCCAGCAACCACTTGCCCTTAGCTTGAGGGTTCTTGAAAGAGTTAGTTTCCAGAGAGCTGGGTGATGAAGACATTTGTAAAAATTAGAGCGACAGTCCTAGACTTGTTGAATCATGGAGCCATGGGCTTGGGATAATAATAACAGTAATTAGCAGGTGTAGCTGTGCCACAGGGCAGAATGGCACATTAGAGTATCAAATAGATCTGGATTCAAGTTTATGCTCTTTGACTTACCAGGGGTATGACTATGGCAAAATAAAGAAACCACTGTGTTTTCTGGTTTACTTATCTTTAAAATGCAGATCATAAAATTTTCTTTGTAGAGTTTTTGCAATATGCCAATGGTAAAATGAATATAGAGCATCCTTAACCGTGTCTGGCATATGCAGGTTATCAATAAATAATAGCTCTCAGGCTTCAGCAGGATCCGTGTCCTATAACCCTTAGAGGAAGTGAATGTCCTTTGATGTAATTCCTTGTCTACGTTTCTGATTATTTTATGGGATAAGTTTAGAGAAGAGCATTTCCTCATCAATTTATACTTCTGTCAGCAATTTTTGATGAGTGGCCATTTTAATACACTTAAATTTATTGTGGGTATTATCATTTTAAAATACCTTTATGTTGACTGCTTTTTGGGGGGTCATGTTCATGGCCACTGACTCGGGTGAGCTGAGATGAGTATAGACACAAAAACAGAGGTTAGCTTGACCACTGGCAATAACTGCATAAAAGGATATCGTATCTGGAGTGGAATATAGGCCACTCATGTATTCATCCATTATTTTAATATTTTGAAGTCTCTCCCACATGTGAAGCACTTGTCTCAATATCACCTTCTCAAGGGGCTGATAATAATAATTGCTATCATTTCTCTAGTGTTTGTTATGTGCCAGGCACTATCCTAAGTGGTTTAAACTCATCAACTCTCACAATAACCCAGTGAGATCGTTTCTATTATTACCCTCATTTACAATGTGACCTTGGCTGGGAAATATTTCACTGTAAAGTGAAACAACATGGCCAAGATCACACAGTTAGCAAATGGCCAAACCAGGATTCAAACTCAGGCAAGTGTAGCCCAAGAACCTGTGCTTTTGCTCTGTCCTACATTCTTCCTCAGATACTTATGTTAGGAATATTCCATATCCTCTTTTTCCACTCACTCTATACCTCCTATCCCCTCATGCCATTTTGCAGGTGCTTCTTGTAAAGTTGTAGAAATAAGTTGAGTCAATAGAGATAATTCATGACTTAAATGAACTCTGCAAATTACCCGCAAGATAAAAGTTCCGCCTCATCAGGTATGTGCATATCTTCACAAAATCTAGGTTCAGTGGGGAGGAATAGGAAGGGCAAAAGGAGATTCTCCATTTCCCGTGGAGGTACAGCCTTGTTCCTGGGATCCTCGTAAACCTGTCACACATGGAAATGTTTAATTGGGGTTTACAATGTCATCATCATTGCTGTCACTACTGAGCTCATGCTTTCGATAATTTCTCATCATTCCAGGAGAGCACAATAGTGCCAGTGTTCAGCACTTCTCTGCTAACTTCTAGCTTATTTACGTGCTCATCTGATGCAGTTTCAGTGTCATCCATGATGTTTGGCATGATCCTATTCTCAGTATCGATGAAATCTTCAAAGTCTTCATCAGCAGGTTCATTTTCAAACATCCCTATAGTCCAAAACCTGTGCCAAGCATTTGTCAATATTGATGTATTAATACTGTTCCAAGCATTAGCTACTGCAGAAATGACAATCTCAACTCTTTTAGTATGTCTTGGATTCCTAGACTTTTGTTCACTGCAACAGGCATTCAGCTAAAGGAAAACAAAAGGTGGAGGGGAATTTATGCTTGCCCTCCATGGAGTATAAAATTCCTTGACCAATAAGATTGTATCACAGATATAACATTGAGGGAGGAATAAATGCTGAAAACATTTTTTCCCCAAGAAGTTTAGGAGAGGGATGTTGGGGTAGTGTCCATGAACAATAAAAACTTTTCTAGTCTGGGTTGCCTGCAATGAACTCAAGCATAGGTGTGGAGGTGTATTGAATCAGTCAGAAGGTATTTATGTGCTCACCCACACGTTCTTGTTTTCACAGTAATGACAGATAGGTTGTATACATCAGTTAAACATCATGGAGGTTGGCTCTTTCCAATTACCACCCACTTAATCTTTTTGTAGAATTGGCACATCTGAAAACAGTCTCCCTGGACCCAGTGTCAAAACCAGCTGGGGTTCACTCATCAGCCATTGCTCAGGTTTTTCTAGAAACAGCACCAGTAGAGAGCTGTTTCATCAGCATTTGCAAATTTGTGAAGGATTAAGGTGTTCATCAGATATGATCTTAGCAAATTTACACATGTAATTCTCACTGCTTCATGATCAACAGAAGCTTTGTCACCACAGATTTTCAAATATTTTACACCCTGACACTTTTTAAGTTTCTGCAGCCAAGTTCCTGAATATTCACACTTACCTTCAGTGTTTACTTCTTCATGGGCTAGCCTGGCTGGTTTTGTGATCAGCAAGCAAGTCAGTGGCATGCATTCACTTTACTGTTTTCAAATCTGATAAATCCAAAATCAAGATATTTATATATTCCTCAAGGTAACGCTTCACTCATTTTTCTTTAGTTCTTGGTTGTCATAATCACTGTAAAACATCAACAAATTGTCTTTCAGTTTCCCTAAGTTGTCTCTAGTGTTGGTTCCCACTTTATATTCAATAAGTGACCTCACAGACACACCACAATCTCTGCAACAACTCCTTTTTCTTGGCTATTGATAAAAATAATACTTCTTTCTCTTCTATTATTCGTTGGGCTGTTTTTACCTTTATTTTTTTTTTTTTTAACATTTTCAGAGTAATTAAAGGCCACACTCGCTCCCCCCCAACAATTTAACAAAAAAATATCAATTAGCAGCAGAGGCACATGTGATTGGTAGAAACAGACAAAACTGGCATCAAATATCAATTCAGGTCTTATTTTGCACAAAACTTGCAAACAACAATACCATCAACACTTCCGGAATTGTGCATGAGGGATTATGAACCATATTATCATTTGACAACTGTGGAAATTGAGGGTTGGCAGGATTCTCTGGCTTGAAGATTTGTAAGAATTGCTTGCCTCAGTTCCATTTTGAAGTCAGACTGAGTGTTGAACATACAGTTCGACACTTCATTAAGTGGTGTGATGAAGCAAGTTGTTCATGCTTTGTGTATCTATTTCTTCAATGGTAAATGGGGATACTAATCTCCACCTTGAGAATTACCAAGAGAATTGGTATAACATATTTCAGTGTATAATCTGATGATTAGCAGATGTAAGATCCTCTTTGCCCAGCATAATTCTTCCATCTGTGGGAGTCTGTAGAACTCTCTACATACACTGACTAGAATGATGAAGTCAGATGAATAGCTGAATGGCCTTTTAAACACTCAAAGCTCAGGCTTTTAGTTGCAGGAGCCATGCTTTTGGAGAGAGAAGCAGTTTTCTTCTTGGCTGAACCCCTGGCTTTGAGCATCAAAACTCAGAGTCCCAAGGACTCATGGAGCATATATTTTTATAACATAAATAACAGCGTGTTATGAATGGAGGATGGTTTAAGAATATTTTTTCTCCCCTGCCATTATCCAAAGGAATATCCCAAAGGAAGGCAAGAGTGTTGGACAATGGTAGAGATTTCTGAGGGCACTGTGAGCCCCAACTCCAGGTTCACTCTGTGTCTATTGAGATGGAAGGAGGGAATTGAAACTTGAGTAGGTTTCAGAGGACCTGAGAACAGATAAGACTTGCATGTGAATTCCCATGATATACACAGGAGACCTACAAAGTTCTTGAGAATTCTGTAGTGTCGGCTTGGACTGAAAGAGATTACTATATGAAAGAAGGCTGTTTGCTTTCAACATTGTACTGGTAAGAAACAAGCTGATAAAACTATTCAGTTGCAAGCAAGTGCCACCTTTTATGAAAAAGTAAGACGACTCAGGTGACAGAGGCTCAAGCCCAGAGGGGGAGAGCCATGAGCCCAGAGGGAGGAGCCACAAACCTCAGAGGATCATTCCCAGGCCTTGAAACCTAATGAAATTTTCCTGGCTGGATTTCAAAATTGCTTGACTCTTTTTTTTTTTTTTCCTTTCACTTTCTTACCTTTTGGAGCAGGAATATCTGTAACTGTCACTTTATGTCATTCCTGGCATTGCCTGTGGGGGCAGATAACTTATCTCTTGAGTTTCACAGGCCCACCGATAGAGATGAATTGTACCCAAGGATGGATTATACCCAGAGCCTCCCCCTTGCCTAATTTAGATGACTTAGATCCTGAGATTTGGGTTCTTTGAACTAATTTGATTTATACGAGGTTTTGAACTTTGAGTGATCCTGTAGTCGGATGAGGTTTGCGGGGGACTTGGGATGGAGAAAATGTGTTTTGTGTGTGAGACAAACATGAATCTTCTGGGCCAAGGGTGGACTGTGGTAGATTGAATAATGGCTCCTTAACGATATTCACATCCCAATTCCCAGAACCAGTGGATACGTTACCTTACATGGCAGAGGGATGCGGCACGTGTGATTAAATCAAGGACACCGAGATTGAGAGATTATCCTGGATTATCCTGGTGGGCCCAGTATAATCACACGAGTCCTTAAAAGCAGGGGCCATTTTCTGGCTGTGATCAGAAGAGGAGATATAATGATGGAAGCAGGGTCAGAGAGATGCTATGTGACTGGCTTTGAAGATGGAGGAAGGGATCCACATACGAGGAATGCCTGTGGCCTCTAGAAGATAGAAAAGCCAAGGAAATGGAATCTTCCTGGCCACCTCTAGAAAGAAACGTAGTCTTGCCAACACCTTGATTTTAACCCAATTAAAACCATGTCTGACCTCCAGAACTCTAAGATAATCAATTTGTGCTGTTTTAAGCCACTACATTTGTGGTAATTTGTTATGGCATCAATAAAAAAAAAAAATGAATGCAAGCGTATCAAGGTATTTCTCATGTGCATCTTACTGGAGAACAGGTGAAAGCCATGACTAAAGAAAGATATTTGGGGTAGGGAGAGATTCCAACCAGACTTCATGGGATGAGTAGCATTTAAACTGGGCACTGGGCATAACTGATGGAGAGGATTCTCCGCTGTAATCAAAGACAGTGGCCTGGATGGATATGCAGAGTGCAAAGGGGAACTCCATGCCATCTGGGGCATCATCCATTAAAAGGACCAGACACTTTCTGCCTGCTGCTTTGAGATCCTTTTAGTTATTTTGCCTCTGGGACTAGAAACCTCAAAATATGTTGCAGTTAGAGTTCTTAAATCTCACTGTTCATTATCATTGCCCTTGGGAAGCTCAGTGATTTTTATGCACACAGCAGAGACCTATATGAACTATTACTCCCCGAGATGTCATTCTTACTTCTAGTTCCTTTGTCAGCTTCCTGAGTGACCTTGGGAAAATCATCATCTCCTGGGTTTCATTTTCTTCTTCAAGGAGATAACAGTATCCTCGTCCCCTTCTCTTAATTTCTGTGTGTGTGTGTGTGTGTGTGTGTGTGTGAGTGTGCCACTCTTATATCTCCAGCAAATTCCACTTTTCAGCTCCTAGGAGAGTGGGAGGATGAATTAGAAACTCTGTCAAGGGCTTTGAACTTTTCTAGAGTGATTCTTGAATTTATTTAGGAGATAGAGCATGTGGAAAGCATGGCTCTTGAAAGAACACCATGAAATACTGGTATATTTAATTCTGGGATATGCAATAGGAACAGCTTTACTTCCAGACAATCTGACAGTCTGCATCTGATTTAAAAACCACAACCTGAGTACACATATCCACTAAAAGAACAAGATGTTGGTCTAAACATGCTCGGCTGTTCCTGAGTTTTTCTGGTAATATTTCTCTGCTGCTTGTTCACTCATTCTCATCTGCCAGTACTTTAGGTAGCAGATGTCTAAAGTTTAACAAAAATGTATCTGGGAAGAAAACTTGAAATTGGAAAAAAATGTGATCTCAAACTTATTTTTCCCTTGATAATTGAAAAAAAAAAAGTCCTTATTTAGTTTCATGGCAGAACACTTCCTTCAGAGACCTAGCATTCAATCCGAGTATGTTTGAGAACTCCCATTACTGTGAGCACACTGTGAGATTCCTGAGCGGAAAGGCCAGCAGAAAGGCCATTTCTTTTTGTATTCTGGAACATATTTAAATAGTTACTGTCTCTCCGCACTATTTAACAATAATAGCTAATATTTACTGAACACTTACGGCTTCTCAGATGCTGTGCTAAGCCCTAAGTACATATTAGGATACTATTATTATTATCCTAGTCTTACAGATGAGATAGTGAATCTCAAAAGATTATCTGCTCAAGGTCACAAAACTGATACGCAGAGAGACAGAATTCAAACCCATAGCCTGATCCCAGAGCCTGGAATCACTGCTCTACTCCCTAATTCCAAATCTCGCTTCGTCCTCCAGTGCCCACCCTTGATCCCAGGATGCTGTCACTTCTGGGGTGCTTATAACATCCACTCCTGTGCCTTTTTCTGTGGTTCCTCTGCTCAACCAGTTGGGCATCTCCTCAAGGTTGGTCCAGTGGCAGCTCCCAGAGTCCCAGGCATGTGTGACCGTGGGGGTCATGCTGTGAGCTGGAGGGCAGTGCAGAGCAGCGGGCAGAGAACCCATCCTTGCTGTAGGAGCCCCTCTTGCTCTTGCCTGATGGCCTCAGCTTCAGTTCAGAAGTCAACTTTTTGGAGAGAGATTTCCTGATCCCGCTACTTGAAAATGTCTCTTTCTCCAGATGCCACCCTGTTTCGTTTCTTCCACAGCACGTGCCCCAACCAGATAGCACTTGTTTGCTCCCTCATGTGTAGTCTTGTCCCTCTCCCCAAGAATGGAAACTCCAGGAGGGCAGGGACCCTATCTGTCTTGCCCACAATTGTACCTTCAGTGCCTGGAACAATGATTGGCATATAATAAAATGTACTCAAGTATTTGTTGAAGAAATACATGAATGAACACATTGAAATGTTTTTGAAATGCTTTATTCATTAGATAAATATTGAATATCAGTGTTGCACTGGACATTGTTCTAAATGTCAGGAATACAGTGGTGAGTACTGTGAAGCAAACCACTTAAAAAAAATATGGACTCTGGTTGTGTCTTCAAATTATCAACAGCCAGGCCATTTGGTTAAAATTATGGTGATCACAGAGCATGATTTACTTTGGTTTATACTTTTGTCCTGACCTAAGTCATAATAATAATAATGCCCCTTCCACTCTCAAAAGTGTCCTGGTTTGGATGATAAATTATGTATTCAGGATAGCTAAACTTGAAGTATCAATGCAATAACTACCAGCAGGCAGGCAAACAGCAGATAAAATAACCCTGTTATGAATTAGTCAAAGAGTGGGTCTAGTTGCTGTGTATGGTGTTCATTTTGGGATGTTGCAAGTGATGGGGAAACGGTGCAGACCGACCTAAGCAGAAACATCAAGGGGAATAGGCAGACTTACAAAGGTAGTCTGGCAAGGTAGGATCCAGAACTCAGACTCCAATTTGTTCCCCTCATCCTGGAGCAGCCCTAGCCTCACCCTTCCTAGTATCAAATGGCAGCAGCAGACCTGGCCTCATCCTGTCTCAGTTCAAGTACGGCAGAGAAAGTGAGATCCTTTCCCAGGAGCACTTGTGCAAGTCCTGAGACTGACTCAGACCGGTCCAGCTTGGGTCATGTACTCCTGCCCTTCTTCCTAGCAAAAGGTGGAGTGCTGATTGGCTAAGGCATAAGTTATGCTTCCCATCCTTGTATTTGAATATGGAGTCCTACCCAGATCACATATCTAGAGATTGAAAGAGTAGCAGAGCTGTCCAAAAATGGAAAAGGGGGATTTTTTCAGAAGAAAAGAGGAGGTATTCAAAATATGGATAGGGAACCTAAAGCGTCCACAAACAGTATGTTTGCAGATGTCTGCATGTGCACACGTGTATGTTTTTGGGCTGATCAACAGTCTTACTAAACCAGGGCAATAGCTTCAGTCAAATAATTTTATATCTATATAATCTCTTTCTCAGGTTCCTGTTTTACAGATCCAAATAAAGTTTTCTTTTTTCTTCCCATCCCTTTTTTCTTCCCACCTCGTTTAAGAATCCCTTACTTTCCCTACAGTATGTGGCAAGCCTTCACACACATTGATTTACTCACTCATAGGACTTCTATGTACAGATGTTCAAGTTGTGCACGGCACATAGACCATAATGTGAGTTGTGCAATATGGTGACCCTATATAATCCTCATAGAAATTCTCCTAGCAGGTGAGGAAAATGGGGCACAGGAAAGTTAATTGATTTGTTTTAGGTTGTCCTCTAAATCCTTTGTTCTTTCACTTAGAGAATCTGGTCAGGGCAAAAAAGTTCTCATGATGATTTACCTGGGAAAGAAGTAATTGCTTGTTGCCATTAAATCCTCCTCATGCCTTTAAATAAACACTTTTCCTGAAGCCTTGGAAATTATAATAAGGTATTCTCATTTTTGTTTTACATTTAGACAGATTAAGCAAAAACAGATTTAAAAAATCAGTGAACCATCTGTACTGTTTATACCCTTAAGTGTAGAAGAAGCCCATAGACATGATTAATTCTGTGAAAGGTATACAAAGCACCAGAATTTCTAAATCCTGCTTGGGTCTCTTTGTTCCCAGTGTTAGCCAGTCGATAGCTCCCAAATCAAACTTGGAAAGAAACATGGGAATTTAGAGTTGGTTCTTGAATTTTAGTGCTCTTAGTAATCATTGTGGGTGTTTCTGAAAAATACAAATTCCTGGCCTCCACTTCAAGACATTCTGATTCAATGTTTCTGGAATCTGCATTTTTAACAAGCACCCTGGTAACTGTGATGTGATGTATCCGTGAACATTCTTTGAGAAATAGAGGTTTTGAAATGCAGTTTTCAATAAAAATGAGATGAGCCATCCTTTTCTGCATTCGTTCAATATTCATTGAATCCTAAGTGCCTATAATGGTCACAGTCCTAGGAATGCATAGTGTTTGGACTTCCAAAACAGTCTGTCATTTTCCTTTTGGTATTCACAGTGACAATGTTTTGGAAGAAGTTGCCCCCTTTTAAAAACAGACAAATATGCAAAGGCTAGAGGTGTGTGCAAGGCCCTGGATCCCAGGGAAGGTTTCTGAGTGCAAGATGTCTTTCCTTCTGAGATACCCATTTAGACAGAAGAGGCAAACTGGAGGTCAGGCAGCTGGTCTGTCATCTTTATATAGAAGTGACAGTGCAAGAGGTACTCAGGCTGACGTCAGCAAAGAAGAGGTGGGAAAAGTTTTTGTGCATCAATAATGCATGCTTCTGCTTTCTTATATCCCTGTCAAATCAAGAGGAAGCACATCCTCCCTCTAAACATGCTGCATGAGTATGGAAAACAAATATAAGATCTCTGTCTCAGCTGTGATTAAAGATAGGAAAGGAATGAATATTCCTTTTCTGTCCCCACTCTGACACCTGGGGAAATTGAGGCTCAGATAGATCAAGTGGTTTGCCCACTGTCACATAGCTGGCATTCTCAGCTATCTCTTACTGCTAACAAACCACCCTGGAACGTAGGCGCTTAAAGCAGCAATTTATTACTATGTCAGAGTTCTGGGAGGTTCTTACTTGGGGTCTCCAAATGGTTGCAGTCAGATGGCAGCTGGGTTTGGAGCCATCTGAAGGATCAACTGGGCTCAATGTCTAAGATGGCTTTTTTCTCACAGGCCTGGTGCCTTGGTGTTCTTTGGCCATTTTTTTCTTCCTACATCACGTCTCATCCTCCAGGGCCTTGGCTTGTACTTTGCACAGCATAATGGATTCAAGGTCATCACACTTCTTGTATGGGGGCTAGCTTCCAAGATGGCAAGAAGAAGAAGCTCCCAGCCAGTTAGGGCTACAGATGACATCATTTCCACCATAACTTGTTGGCCAAAGCTGTCACAGGTTCTGTCAGAACCAAAGGGATAGAGAAATACACTCTCCCTTTTGATAGGAAAATGTCAAGATCACACTGCAGAAGATCATATGGGATGAGAGATACTGATGTGGCCATCTTCCGGTGATTTTATTTTGCATGTGGGGAGAATGTGTATCATTACAGGCCAGAGGGAAAACTCTAATATCTTATCTACGAAGATGGTACTTGAATGAGTCATGCCTTCTGGTATTCATGTTCTGTGTAATTCTTACCCCTTGAATCTTGGCTGACTCTGTGACTCGCTCTTGACCGATAGAATATGGCAGAAGGGGTACTGCTTGACATTGGAAACTAGTTCATAAGAAGCCTTGCAGTGTCTTTTGGAATGAATGTGCTCATTCTTGGGGAAGCCAGCTGTCAGGTAAGAAGTTGACTACCCCAAAACCACCATGCTTCGAGGAAGTCCAAGTTAGCAACGTGGAGAGAGAAAGAGAGATGCCCTGCCAGCCACAGCTATTCCAGTCATTCCAGCACAACTGACAGACATATGAGTAAAGAAATTATCTTGGACATTGTAGACTCAGCAGGACCATGGGGAGACTAACCAAGGAATCCAGGTGATAGTCAGAATGGAAACCCCAGACACAGAGCCTTAGTGAAGCTGCCCTGGCCATTTTTAGGCATTCACGCAACCCAAGTTTAAGCACTATCCCTGCTGTGAGCTGAATAGAATAGCTATTGCTTTATGCCATTAAGATTTGGGGTGGTTTGTTATATAACAATAGATAACTAGAACACCTAATAATAATAATAATAATAATAATAAAATACTTCCAGACACTGTGCTAAGTGCATTATATATACTTAAATCATATATATATATAATTTATTTCATATACTTACATACATTTTATATATAAAATAGGTATATATATATATATATAATAGATCTATTATACATATCTATATCTAATATAATCTACACAGTAACCCTGCAAAATTAGAATTCAGAATGTTACTCTACTTTATAGAAGAAGAAAAAGTTAAGTAACTTGCTCTAGGAATCAACCATGTGGTGAAGCTAGAAGTCAAGACAGATAAGTTGAGTCTGGCAGCCACGAGAGTTCATGTCTAAGTCCAAAGCCCATGCTCTTCCTCTATTTCATACTGCTTGGTCCTTTTCTAGCCTTGGCTCAGTTGAACCAATTAACAGCTTTACAAATAGAACAGATCTTTTATGGGTGCAATATGAAGGAAGAGGAGGAATGAGCTCCATTTGTGGAAAAATACCTGGTCCTGACAGGGACATGTGATGGGGGTATGGTTGGGCTGAGGTTCTGACCACCTCTCCCTCTTCTGTTACAAATTTTCCAGAATTTTCCTGGGACTGAGTTGAGAACATATGCCATGTGAAAGTGGGAGAAGACCAGAAATAGCTCATTTGAGCTGGTGCATGAAATTTTATTGGGAACAGGTATGATTTTGGCAAGACCATGGGGCAACCAAAGAGAAGAAGACCGTAGGTCACACAAGGTGGTTCTATGCTTTAGTGACTTGAGGACAGCCTATCCAACTCATCATCAGAAGTTCCAAAAGTTGCTGAATAGTTGGAAGAACCAGGCAACTGGCTGGACTGACTTGCTCCCTGAGGCTTTTTGCAGCTGTAAGCAAGTGCCCTGAATCAATTTGATTTTCACTTTAGGAAGAGAAGAGATATGGCCATGGATTTCTACCAGTGGGAAAACGACATAGCCCTGTCTTTGCCAACTGGCTGGTCAACTCTTCTTATTGCATTAGCAGAATGAACTTTTGCTATTGGCCCCAGTACCTCTGGAAAGCCTCCATGATTCCTGTGGCCTTTTCTCTAATTTTTTTTTTTTTTTTTGCCTGAATGAACTAGTGCCTACAAGGGTACCTGAGATGCAGTATTTGTTAAATGAATGAACTTCTTCATCCTTTACTCTTCAGTATTCGGTAACATTCACAAGGTTCTTTTACCATTGAAATTAAAAATCTTAAGACCTTGGAAGCCAAGGTCTTAGAGCTAATAAATGAAGGATCTAAAGTTCACTGTTGTTGTATTTTATTTTATTTTATTTTTTTAAAAGATTTTATTTATTTATTTGACAGAAAGAGAGCGAGAGAGGGAACACAAGCAGGGGGAGTAAGACAGGGAGAAGCAGGCTTCTTGCCGAGCAGGGAGCCCAATGCAGGACTCGATCCCAGAACCCTGGGATCATGACCTGAGCCAAAGGCAGACACTTAATGACTGAGCCACCCAGGCGCCCTGTTGTTGTCTTTTATATACAGGTGATATAGTCACATATATTATATATATGTATTTGGTCGATTTCTATTATGTACACACGCATATATTTATTGTGTCAGGAACTTAAAAATTGTTATAATTATAAAATTTCATTTGGTAAAAGTGGAATGATGGCACTGGAAGGGTTGGAGGAAATGAATCATTTGGATACATCAGTTCTCTGGAAATGGTATGGGCATCTTGGATGTTAGCCCATTAAACTGGCTTATAAGATCCTTTGATTTTATAAATGAATGAAGAATGTAAATGCATGCAAATAAAGTCATGAACTGAGACTAAATGGGGAAATCTAAGAGTAGAGCTTGAGATAATATTTTATTTCTTACACTCCACCACCAAAACAACATGGCAACCAAGAGACATGTTTGAAGGGGCTCATGGGTCCCAGTGCAAAGCATACCAAAATAAAAGGACACAATATAGTATATGAGAATGAAGAGAAGTAATCGAAATCAGTACATGACAGATCCTTCATTTTCGAGACAATTGTGACAGATGTCTTCTCTTGTATGGTGTTAAAGATCACAACGAGGTACTACTGCCCTGTAGATTGGGAATTTCAGCGTAGATCATAATTTCAAAAAAATAAAAATCAATAGAGTTTTCTTTTCATTTACAGTGATTAATAGTGCAGCAAATGTCTGTATAGTTATTCCGTGAATTTGCACTTAATAGATCAGTTGCTCAAAAACTGTATTTTTTAGAAAGTAGAAAAACTATCCAGTTATATAGAGAATAACTGATGTTCTCACTAAAATCTTACAGAAAACAGATTAAAAAGAGCAGCTGCTTTGGTTAAATCTGGGATGGAGGCCCTAGGACCTTGTCCACTTGCCCTCTGTCTCTCACTCCAGGTTGGTTTATGCAGCAATACCTCTTAGACATATGTGAGGGCTCTATGAAACTCCATGTGAAATCCCTCATGGGAGATCAGTAAGCCGGAGGACTCAGTCCTCAAGTACTCATTTTTTCTAGTAGCACATATCCTCTGAATAATTCTTCATCCCTCTTTATTCTCTGTAGACAGAATTGACCAGCTGATTCAGGAGACCAGTGGGGTATTTACTTCGTGGTCTGTGGGCCACCTACATTTTCCGACTCTTTAAGAGTGAACACATTATACACACACATACATGCCCATAATTTTTCCCATGGTGTCTTCTTTGCCTGGAATGTCTTTTACTGTCTGTCAATAAATGAGAAAATTCTTCAGGGCTCAACCAAATAGTTCTTTGTATGTATCTTTATCTCACCTCTATTGGAAAATAACAACTTCCCTTGTATCACTAAAGCCTGTTATTCAGGCTTCTATATTCCATGGCATGGTGATTATTTGTGTATCTATTCTACTTATTCATTCACTAAATCATTCAATGAATATTAATTAAGCACCTATTAGGTGCTAGACGCTATTCCAGGTGCTGGAGATTTAGTACAAACAAAACGAATAAAACCTATGAGGTCAAGAGAAGTCATGTTATGTTCAGCTCCATAACCCCTGTGTTTAGTATATGAGCTGTAGTACAGCTCAATAAATATGTGTCAACATGAAATGACATAAGATCTGTTATTTGAGTACCACTCATGGTTTATATGCCCAGGACAGATGATGGATTTGAATCAGGATGAGGTTTCTCTATTTGCAATATATTTTGGAAATCATCTAACTCTTGTCAAGAAAGGCATGAGGGTTCATCACCCATGTGGCTCACTTTATTTTGGTTTCATTTATAACACAGATAGCTTTTGATGAAGATAAGCTCCCTAGCTCCCAAGATTGTACTTTTAGCAGGTCTGAGAAAGAAAACATTGGTTTAGTTAACTTTGTTTGTTTTTATTATTATTTTTTAATTTTTACAAATTTTTAAATATTTATTTATTTATTTGAGAGAGAGCGAGCACGCACGAGAGTGTGGGGGAGAGGGGCAGAGGGAGAGCGAGAGAATCCTCAAGCAGACTCCCTGCTCAGAAGGGGAGCCTGATGTGGGGCTCAATCCCAGGACCCTGAGATCATGACCTGAGCCTAAACCAAGGGTCAGACGCTTAACTGACTGTGCCACCCAGGTGCCCCTAGCCTTGTTTGTTTTTATGGAGAGCCTTTTATATTGCATCAAGAAAAAGGGTGATTATTGTAAAAATACATATAGATGGGATCAGGAATAGGAAAATCGTCAGAATTAGAGGGAGTGCAAACTATTGGCTGTTCTATTTGTCTCTTTTTCATGAACCCATGGTTTCTCTCCCATGGCTTCTCAGCTTCTACCTGCCTATCTGTTTCATTCTATTCTCTTTACTGACTGGCTTCCTCTGTTTACCTTACTTTTACTTCCTATAACTCTAGCTTGCATATTGCCCATCATAGTCTTACTTTACTTCAGGAAATTTTCCTCTCTCTCTCTTTTTAAAAAAAATTTTCTTCCTACTCATAAACTTATTTATTGAAGTATAGTATACAGGCAAAAAATTTGCACACATTTTTGGTGTAGGGCTCAATGATTTTTTCCAAAGTGAACATACTTGAATTACTACCACCTAGATAAAGAAATGGAACATTACCAGCTTCCTAGAAGCTCTCCACCTTTGTCTCAGTCACCAGCCCTTCTCCAAAGATAACTGGTAGCTTGGCTTCTAACACCATAGATTAGTTTGCCTGTTTTAACATTTATAAAAATGTAATCATATACTCTTTACTCTTTGAGTCCAGTTTCTTAGTATTTAGTACTGTATTTTTGATTTCCATCCATGTTGTTTTGTGTGGCACTGGTTCATTCATTTTAATTATGGTATAGTCATTATTGTATGAGTATACTATACCATATTATCCATTCTACTACTGATAGCCATTTGGGTTATTTCCAGTTCAGGGTTGTTATGGATAATGCTGCTATGCAAATTTTTGTTGTTTTTTGGTATTTATATTTGAGAGTTGAACTGGTTATCAGACATACAAGCTTTACTTTGGTAGATACTACCCAAGAGTTTTTCAGAGTGATTATCTCAATTTATACTCCCCCAGCAGTGCAGGAGAGTTCTACATGCTCCATATCTTCACCCTTACTGACAGTTGGTATTATCAATCTTTTTCTTTTTAGTCATTCCAGTGGGTGTGTGGCAGTATCTCATTGTAGTCCTAATTTGCATTTCCTGAATGACCAATAAGGGTAAGCATCTTTGTATGTGTTTGATGTTACTTGGGTGGGGCACCTCATATATCGTTTTGCCTGGGTCAGTCCTGGCTCACTCCTGTTGTCCTGGTATAATTATTGAGTGGTCCCAGTTTGGATGATGCATTATATGGCCACCCTACATAGCATATGTTCTTTTGTGAGGTACGGTTCAAATCTTTTCACCATTTTCCTATCACATTGTCTGCCTTTTTTTCACTGATCTATATGAACTATTTATGTCATACACATATAAGTCCTTTGTTGGTTATACCTATTGTAAATGCATTCTACTCTGTGGCTTGACAGGTCATTTCTTAATTCATTGTTTTTGGTTTTGTGTCTCACTCTTAACTGACTCTGTCTCTCAGTTACTTTCTAGGTCAATAATGGAAATAATCTGAATGGCTTCATCTTTTCATACAGGACATGGCTATGCCTCAGATACCAAAGTCCTGTTCAGTTACTTGTGCCCAAGGGATGGGGGGTGAGTCAGAGTCTGATAGTATATGACATGGCTACTCATCGCTGTCACCTGAGAAGGGGCTTTGGCAGGGCAACTTCTTTCAGAAGGAGAAGTAAACATGAAAGATGGATCTGGGTTTTCATTCTGCCTCTGCCATTCAGCTGGTTACCAATTTCGTGTTTGAGTTTCCTTATTTCCAAAAAAGAAAGAAGTGCTTATTTTATAGTGTTCTTGAAAGGATTAAGTGCCATATTTTATACAAAGCACATAGCGCCATGCATTGAAGATAATGGATGTCTAGTAGGTGCACGTTTCATTCTTTTTTTTCTTTCTTATTTTCTTTCCTTCCCTTCTTCTCTCCTTTATTCTCCTTGCCCTGTTTCCTTCCTTTTATATGTGACATAAAGGAAATAGAAGATCTGATCTCTTTGCTGTGGACCCACAACCTTGCTGTAGATGCATGACTTAGCACACATAAAATTTTAATGTGCCACACGGAAGAGTATATAATCAAGTACAAAAGTGGGGGCACGTGGGCTATAAGACTTATCAAAGTTCAAAGAGAGGCATGATTGAAGATATTCTCCATGAAAAACAGGAATGAATTCTTTAAAGCACATTTGAAGAGATAATGTTAATCAAATCTCTAATACAGCTGCTTGATGGAAGACATTTAGTTATGCTTGAAGTAAGTGCTTTGAAATTTCAGTTGTTCATCCATTAGAAACAGACATCTGCAATTTAGGAAGTAAAAACAAGTAGCAGATTATTACCCTTCAAGTCTGTTCTCTTGTCTCTTTGTTATGCACTGATAAAACCAGGCCAGTCAATGACATGTCACCCTAATTGATTTTAATTAGTGTTCCACAAAAGAAAACTGATAAAAATCACTCTGAGAGCATGTACCCGGTGGAATCTTTGAACATTGTTGAATTTGGGGTTTCCAGGACATCTAGAACAAATAAAGGTGGATTACAACAGCTTTGATGAAAACTAGTCATACCTTTCTCTTTATTGTATATTCATGAAGCACTCTTTATTTATTTTTTTTCTTTTAAATCATTTGGAAAGTGGGTAATTGTTATCTACGAACAACTGGAAGACAAGTGGCTTATTTTGTTTTTATCATAATTTTGGAGAAAAGTTATAAATAGGCGTTCCTGTCTATATGCATGTCTCTTCATCTGGAAGGTTCTTACTGATTTTTTTCAAGATGCAGGAAAACTTTGGCTTTTTCCTTAAGGCTTTTGCCCATTTATTCCAGAAAAAATAAGTATTGTGACCTCTGCCTCGATCATTTAACAACCATTACTATGCCACGTGTGGTGGTGGGTGGTGGGTATGCAATAGTGAAAAATATAGTCATGATCCCTGCCTGAGGCATGGAGCTTACCCAGTTATAGTCATTACGATATTGTTTAAAAATTATCTGTTATAGAAATTTCTCCCCATCTGGTGTGGAAACTTTTGAAGATGAAGTCTATGTCTATTCATGTCAGTATACCCCTCATCCTACATGGTGCTGGCACTCAGTAAATTTTTATTGAATCATTTTGAGTTGATTCTGGCCAGTCTTACAACCATTGTGTGTGTGTGTGTGTGTGTGTGTGTGTGTGTGTGTGTGTGTGTTACTTATTAGAACATTCCTGAGGCTTTTCCTCTTTCACTCTATCCTTCCGGCAATTCTATTTTAGGTTTCAATTCAGGCTGGGATTATGTAGGAAGGTAAAATGAGCAAAATCCATGTACCTTAGAGTCATATGTCATCTTAGATGGATTGACAGTTGTTGCCTAGAGTTGTGTGGGGAAAGATTCTAAGATGTCCTTGCAATACTGTGGAAAGAGTGCTGTGATCGATTAGTGATGTCTTCCAGGGATGGTGGACAGACAGAAATAGCATAGATGCTGTGTATCTGTCATCTCTGTTTTGTGCCTTGAGACACAAACTTGAGAAGGGAAAAAAGGAATATGGGCAGACTATTGGTTTGGAGCCAGCAAAGATGAAAAAAAGCACAGGTTAACCTTTTACTATCTTGTGTCTGGGGTGAGATGATTGACAATATTCAAGTCAGAAAGCTGGGACCTTATCTGTATTACTTATTATTGATCACAGACACTCAGTAACTGTTACAGAAGTTGGGCATGTGAATGAACCAAAGTCTTGTGATCTCCGTCCTGTGGGTCAATAGATCCTCTGTCCCTCTAACTTAAAGTTCTCTAATTTCTTCATCTATCTTAAGAGATGAAGTGAATCTAATACCCACAACACTCATGCCCTACTTGGGAAAGTTAGTTATGGTATTGGAACTTGAAACTATAATCACCCGACCTATGAATTTCAGAGTGGAAGTTGGTTATGTCCGATTTCAGCTTGAGTTTTGCTCCTTGTGTAATGTTAAGCAAATCAATGTATTTTTCTGTGCACTTTAGTTTTCTCATCTATGAATTGAGGTGATTGGACTAAATGATGCTGAAGATTCTTTTATCTTTTTTTAAAACATACATTTATTTATTTATTTATTTATTTATTTATTTATTTGAGAGAGAGTGTGTGTGTATGAGGGCAGAGGGAGAGGGAGAATTTTAAGTAGATTCCATGCTAAGCTTGTAGGCCCGTGCAGGGCTCTATCTCATGACCCTGAGATCACAACCTGAGTGGAAACCAAGAGTTGGTAGCTTAGCCAACTGTGCCACCCAGACACCCCTTGAAGGTTCTCTTTAAATTTAATATTCTGTGTTCAGCTTGAGACCAAAGTTCACCAGGATTATTCTACCAACTACCCACCCTGTCGGCTGCTACCACATCATGGTAGTTTTTCACTCCCAGGATCTGACAGGACCCTGGCAGGATGAGGGAATTGTGGCTGATCTCTTGATCACTAGGGAAGGGTTAGATCCTTGAGGGCAGGACCCATATCTCACACATTTTCATACTTCTGTGCTCATCACTTTTGTGTTGAATCAATGAAGCACAACTTTTACTGACAGGAGGACTCTGGAGGAATTCGTGAGCACCAGTTTCTGGGGAGCATCATCTGTGTAATTAACTTCAGTCTGGAACCTGAGGGTAGCAACTGAGTCAGCTTATCAAAAGGTCACACAAAATCTGCTGCCCAGGACAGGGACTGGTTATGGGTTGTGGTTATTGCTGTTTTAAGAAGAGAGGGGGAAAAGGCCTTGTTTCTAAGGAAAATCTTAGTGAATGTGCTTGATTGCTCTTGTATCTTTTATGTTCTTCCTGACTAGGTATTCACCGCGGGAACATAATGAGGATGCTTGGAGGCAGGGGCAGGGAAAATGTAGTATATACTACATCAAACAGGAGCTATTTCTCCTTTCCACTTTTTCCTCAGTTCCATTCCTATTCCACCTTCAGCATAGTCCAGGAGAGAATGAGTTTACAACTTTAAGTGCCTGGGAAGAGATCTTAATTTTTAGCCTGACAGGTATAAGAAGGGAGGCTATACATATGATTAGTTCCTAATAACCTCCTAATAGGACATTCGGTTCCCTTCCCTCTCCTTGCACACAGAGTGGTGACCCAAACACCATAAATGGAATTCTGATGACTCTCCTTTGTCTATGGCTGAAGCAGACGGATTTTAATACAAAATTACAGATTCCCAGGTCTTTCTATCAGAGTCAGATTTCATTGGTATGGAGGAGGGCTGTGGGAATTTTTAGTTTTACAAAGTTACCCTAGGTAATTCTGATAACGAGTCAGGTTTAGGATCCACTGATGTACTAAATAAAGTCAACCTTTCATAGCATGGCATTCAAAACCCTTTCTCCTTTGCAACTTCTAGCCATTTCTTCTGTGCCATTCCTACCGCCATGCATCACCAGATCGCTGTGGCTCTCAAACATGACAGGTTCTGGGCACCTCCATGCTTTTGCTCATGCTGTACCCTGTACCCACAAGGCTTTTGCACAGGTGTTTGGTGAATTTATCATCCTGTGCATTCTGTCTCTGAGTGTCCTGGTAACTGTCCATCCACCTGCAGAATTAATCGATCTCTTTTTGTGTTCCCATAATCCATTGAACATTTTGTCTCTATTACAGCTACAGCGACATATTTTCTACTCCTAAAATTGGCACAAACAGCTGAATAGTGGGATAGAGTATTTTAAATAGAACAGAGTATTTAAAATTATTTTTATGCTTAATTTATGAATTTTTAACCAAGATAAAAATAACGTATGTTAAATCAAATAATACAGAAGTAAGCTTATAATAAAAAACGAAACCTTTCATTTCCCTCTTCCTGCTCTGGTTCTAATTGCCTGAGACAATAGTTTAAGAAATCGATTTTTTAAAATCAGATAATGCAAAATTTAGCGGAATCAAAGGGGGCAGTGAAAAGTAGCTCTTTTTTTCTATTTCTGTCCACCAGATACCCATCTCCTCTCTCCAGAGATTCACACTACTACCAGTTTCTTGTGAATTCCTCTTGGGATAGTCTATGAGTTTTCAAATACATATTCACACACACACACACACACAGAATCATACTGTATTACTGTATACACATTGTACCTTGCTTTTATTACTTAATATGTCTTAGAAATTTATTCCATATTTGTACATAGAGGAATCTCTCATTCTTTTGTTCATTGTGTACTATTTCATTGTTATTAGCTGTCTATGATTTACATAAATTCTCTACTGATAGAAATTTAGATTGCTGTGAAACTTTTGCCACTACAAATAATTATGTAGTATATATATATCATTTTTTTTAAGTGCAAGAATACCTGAAGGATAAATTCCAAAGGGTGGAATTGCTGGGTGTACATTTTTATATTGAATAGGTTTTTCCAAGTTGTTCTTCATAGAGCACATGAACTTGTACTCCCACTGCAAATGCATTTGTTAAACCATTTTGTTAAGCTTTTAAAAAAACTTTTTGTCAATCTGATATTTAAGGGAGTGGTATCTCCTTATGGTTATAATTTGCATATCATTATAATGAGACCGCACATCTTCTATATGGTTCAGAGCCAGTTGTATATTTTTTCTGGAAGCTTCCTGTTCCCTTCATGATGTATTTTTAAAAGTATTAATCAAAATTATTCATTTTTTCCCTTTCTGGGCTCTGGAATTTGTGTCATACTATTTACCCTGCAGAAATTATATTTAAGAATTACCTCTACAGTTTAAAAAATTATTTTCCTCTAGAACATTTATGACTTGATGATGTCATTTCAATATTTTCTCTAGTTGAAATTTGCTTTGTTGTGAAGAATGGATTTGGAATCAAGCATAATTTTGTTCTCCCCCCCTCCAACGGGTACTCAGTTATGCTGACACCACTAACTGAATAATCTATATTTTCTCAACTGAATGGAAAGCCACCTGTTTCACTTATGGATTGAGGTTTAACACATATTGATTCTGTTCTCCATTTCATTCCAATGTTTTTTAATTCATGTGACAATATAATGCTATTTAAATTTTTGTAGTCTTTATAAAATATTTCAGTATCTGATTAGAGTACTTCCTGTCTCATTACTCTTCATTTTCAGAATATACTAAAAATATGTCTTTGCATATAGACTTTAGAACCGGAGTGCCTTATTTGAAATTTATGATAACATCAAATTTAAATTTTTATCTGGATTGCATTAAATGTATATATTATGTTGGGAATAATTAGCATATTTAACACATTGTGTCTTTATATCTGAGAACACATTATACCTTTCCTTGGCTTAATTTTTTTTTGTATGTGTATATCCTTTAGAAGTATTTTAAAGTTTCTTCATATAGTTCTTCCAGATTTCTCATTAACTGTATTCCTGAGTATTTTAAACTTTTTTTTTAATGATCCCTGGTCAGGTTTTAAAAAATATTATTATTAGCCCAGTGATGGGTGTTCAGGAGGGCACATATTGCAAGGAGCACTGGGTGTTATATGCAAACTGAATCATGGAACACTACAAAAACTAATGAAGTACTGTATGGTGACTAACATAACATAATAAAAAAATAATAAAAAAACAAAAATAAAAAATAATTATTATTGTTATAGAACTCAGCTGCCCGGAATGGCCAGCAATCCCTGTACCGATGGGTGAAAGATGACTCCAAACTTTGCTGTGAAAGAGAGGAGAAGGCAAGGGGGTCAAGTGCACAGAGACGAAGACCCTTTGCTCTTCTTTGCTCCCGCTTTTATTGGTCCTTCAGGATAATAACAAATCCTTATCACTGTGTCTCAAGCCCGTGATGTGTGACATGGTAGGTCTTACCGAAACTGAGAGGACTTATGGGAAAGATAAGATATGCTAATTTACGTGTTCTACTAAACATAGCCTAAGGGACAATGCATACATCTCTTAGATCACAGGGTGGCTCTTTGGGCTAAGAGAGCTTCGGGAAAGGCAACTCCCTGCAGCATTCCAACGGCAGAGTGGTCACGCGGGCCCCAGCATTCCAAAGACCCACGCCCTTCTCCGAAACCTTCCCTCGCCCCCAGCGCCCTCTGTATTACATTTTAGCAATCCAGCTATTATGGCTGATTTCATGCTCTACATTAACCCCAACACTCGGCTATGTAATATGAGGGACTCAGCATGGTTATAGTACCTGTCAACATTTTTACCTCTTCTAAACTCTTGCTAATTATATAGTCTCTACACAGTCATGATTACATTGAGTTTCTTTTAACAGTCATAATTTCTACAGTTGTTTTAGTATTCATACATTTATTTCTAAACGGACTCACTGCTCACCACCAGTACATTTGCTAGAGGTTTTCTAATGATATCTTGGTTGGCTGAATTTTACCCCATAGGAGCTTCTTCAAGAAGGGCACATGGACACTCTATTTCCCAAATACTTTCTTGTTTGAGAATATTTGTTTTGTCTTTGTATTTGAACACTATTTTACCTATCTATAAAATTCTTGTATCTTGCTTTCTCTTCTTCAGAGAGCGCTTTATAAATCTTGTTCCTACAGGTTAAAGGTTGCTGTAGAAAAGACTGTGGCCAGCCTTAGAAATGACTTGCCCCAAGAAATGACTTGATCTTAGAAATGACTTGCCCTTAGAAATGACTTGATCTTCTTATTTTGCCTGAAAAATTTTTTATTTTTGAAATCTGTTAACTTTATTATTGTATACTTTTGTGTTAATGGTTTGTAAAGTTTTACTGGGACATATGCCCTTCAGTTGATATATTCAAGCTCGCTTTATTTCTGAATTTTATTCCTTTTTTCCCTATTTTTTTTCTGGATACTTCCTTCATGACCACCAGCTCTTACCTGTTTTCCATTTTATTATGTTTTTTACTTTAAGTCTCTAATCTGTATCTTTTTACTTACCTGCCTTTCTTAATTTTCTTCTCTTGGCCCTTACTGTGTTTTTGGTAGTGTTAATTGTCCTCTCTACCTTCCTATTGTGCCCTTTATTTAGGATTACTTTCCTTACTATTTTTTCCCTGAGTTCTACAAGCTGACGACTTTTTTTTTTTTTTTTTTTTTTTTTGGTAAGGCTATAGAATTTTTGAACAAATGTTTTCTTTACTTTGGAAATGTGCGTGTGTGTGGGTATGTGTAGGTGTGTGTGTTTAATTTTTATTTTTATTTTGTTGTGATAAGAACATTTAACATGAGATCCACCCTCTTAATAGATTTTAAAAATGTACAATATAATATTGTTAACCATAAGCATCGCATCCCATAGCATTCTCTAGAACTTATCTTGCATTACTGAACCTCTATACCCATTGTTTTAAAGAGGAAGTTGTTTAATTTTTATGGTACTAATTTTGATAACAATTTCATCTGCCATTATAATTTTCATGGTCATATATTCCTGGTGAGTGTTCTTTGCCATTTAGGTTACTTCCATTCTTTCTTCTTTTTTATGTAGTAGGCATTGTATTTTGAAGAAGGTGACTCTTTTCTGAAAATACTCAATATTTTTTAAAGATTTTATTTATTTATTTGAGAGAGAGAGAGAGTGAGAGGGAGCATGAGCTGGGGGAGAGACTGATGGAGAAGGAGAGGCAGACTCCTGGCTGAATAGGTAGTCCAATGTGGGACTTGATCCCAGGACCCTGGGATCATGACCTGAGCCAAAGGCAGATGCTTAACTGACTGAGCCACCCAGGCACCCCTGAAAATACTCAATTTTTAAATAAGGTAAGTTTTTCATAGAGTAACTTTTTACATGAGGCTCATATAGGGGAAGGGCCATATCATAAACCCAGGAGAGCAGGAATTTCCCTGGTTCTGTGAGACTAGATTGTGTGTACAAGTGAATTCTTTCAGCCTTCACTGGTTCCAAGCAGACAGATACCAACCTCCAGGGTGGCTCCCAACTCAGAAGCTCCTCCAAAGGAGCTCCAAACACAAAAGTATACAATAATAAAGTTAACAGATTTATTGCCCGCTTCTTAGTGGTGACAAAAGGACTTAAGGATGCTCCTTCATCAGTTTGTGTCCATTTTATATGTAGTTTTTAAGAGGACAATTATTTTGACCCTCAAGATATGTCATGTACTTTTGAAATTGTGATCTACTGTCTGCATAAAATTCCAAACCACAGGCATCCTTCCTAACTTTTTTCCCCTGTGTTAGGCGACTCTCACACATATGAGGCCTGATGATTGTTATTATTATTCCCATTTTTACAGGAAAAAAAAAAAACCCAGAAGCTCAAATAAAATAAAATGATTCATTTAAAGTCACTTAATTGGTAACTGGTTGAATTGGAAGGTAAGACTAAGTCTTGACAGAAGGGGAGCTCTGTCCCTTCTACCACGTAACTTCACTGCTACTGTTAGCATTTCATTGCATGTCCTCATTGTTCTCTATTTGCTGCTGGTGTGAATCTCTCATGCTCATGAAATAATAAATTCCCTGAATTCAAAGACCTTGCTTTCTACTTCTAGATTCTTATGAGCACCATATATTTGGTAAATTCTTGCTTTGCTCATGTCACAGACTTAAAAGGAGGAAGGGCCTCTGATTGTTAAAGCCATCTGGGCCTTGGAGAACAACTATGGTAAGATTCTTATTAAGTCTCTTGATTTTATTTTCAAGGCATCCTGATTCTTTTGAAAACAGTCTGTGTTACATACTCTTATTTCAAGATTCTATCATTGTATCCTCTATGTTCTGTCATTTGGGGAGTTGGTTGTCTTTAGGAGATGTTACATTTAGGTTTTCATGGGGCAAGATACTCAATGGGATGTAATGGCATCTCTTTTAAATTCCAGTTATGCCATTTTAGAGGCAGTCAAACACCAATAAAGTATGGGACGTGGTTATCTACTGAGCTGAATTCTTGGGGGTGTGTTGATATTATTACAAGGATATATTACTCCCTGGTGTGTGCACAACAAGGCTGAGAAAAAGAATGTTAATCCTTTCCTGGAAGTGTTTTTTGTTCCATCAAGAAGAGAAATGGGAATTACAGAAGGGGAGAGCAAAGTGTTAGAAGAGTATATTCTTTGTTCCAAGACGTTAAAATGACATATAGGCTTCTAGATTTGATTCCAGATTTACATTTGTACCTTCTCATCCTTGGCCTTGGGCCTTGCAGGAAGACTTATGATTCCAAAAGAGAGCAATTTCCTCTGATTCATTTAGGGCTATGGTTAAATTTATTGGGGGGAAGTTTGTGTTTTAGTTACCAGGGAACAGTTTGATTTCTCCAAGGAACACAAAATCTCAGAAGCCAAAACCAAAACCAGTAGTCTATAAAATTCATGGAAAATGATTTAAGAAAAAAATTCACCTTCAATCTTTTTAACACGTTAATTACTTTTCCCCAAGCTTTGTTCACATATAGACCCATGTAAAAACATGGGTATAAGCTGACATATATTTCACAGTCCTCTTTGTTTGCTTTACATTCTACCACAAATATTTTTATGATGAATTGTTTCTTCATAATTTTAATTTTTAGTGGCTGATAAAAATCCACTGAATTATAGTACCATAATTTTCTTCATCATCTTTCTATGATCAGATTTTAAGGGCTTTTTTGCTCACAATTAATGCCACAATAAATAACTCCACATATCCCTTTCTCTTCCCTCCTTCCCTTCTTCCCTCCCTCGCTTCTTCCTTCTTTTTTTTTTTTTGTTAAAATATTTCTTTAAGATGAATTATTTATAGTGAGATTTCTGAACCAAGGAACATGGATATTTCCAGCCGTCTTGATACTTCTTGTCAAAGTGCTTAGAGAAGACATTTCTAAATATTTAGACTTCCTGAGTATCCTCTATTTTCTGTCCTCTATCTTCTAATGGAGCTGTTATTCTTGCATTCTTAGTAATCATCATTACTAGGAGTATCCACAAAGAGGCCCATTGGTCAGTTTTGCTGCTACCACTCTAACCACTGTGGGTTAATTGCTTGCCTGGATTATGCCAACAGCTGCCTACCTCGTGCCCCATTGCTTTCACTCTTGTCCTTCCAAAAATCTTTTCTTTATACATCTATTAAAGCACTGTGGTATAATAAATACATATTTAGTCTTTGTCCTCTCTTCCTGGCACACACAGCTCCTAAAACCCTTGAAATCTCTGAGTGATAAGAGTATCTTTTATATGTTAGTGAGATGACTGGTCACTGGGGGTCCCTAGACAGTTTCAAGGAGATGGTCACCAGAAAGACCAAGGTTTGATTAGAGGGTTGGAACTTTCATTCCCATCCCCAACCTCTGGGGATAAATCGATAGCCAATGATTAATGTCATGCTTATGTAATGAAACCATAAAAACTACTAAACAAAGAGGTTCAGAAATCTTGGGGTTGGTAAGCACATCAGGGTGTTGGGAGGATGATGTACCCAGAGAGATCATGGAGCCTCCCTGTCCCTTGCCCATACTTTCATCTATGCATTAATTCTATCTGGCTATTCCCAAGTTGTCCTTTATAATAAATTGGTAATAGTAAGTAAATAAATAATTAGGGAAATGTTTTCTTTTTTTTAAGACAAATTAGATTTCATTTTTATTTTTTTTATTATGTTCAGTTAGCCACTGTATAGTACATAATTAGTTTTTGGTGTAGTTTTCAATGATTCATTAGTTAAGTATAACACCCAGTGCTCATCACAACACATGCCTTCCTCAATACCCATCACCCCATCCCGTTACCCCCTCCCCCCACCCTCCTCCCCTCTGAAACCCTCAGATTGTTTCCCAGGGTCCATAGTCTCTCATGGTTCCTCACTAGCCATCAGGGCAATACAAATCAAAACCACAATGAGATACCACCTTACACCAATTAGAATGGCAAAAATTAATAAAACAGTAAACAACAAATGTTGGCAAGGATGTAGAGAAAGGGGAGCCCTCTTATACTGTTGGTGGGAATGCAAACTGGTACAGCCACTCTGGAAAACAGTATGGAGGTTCCTCAAGATGTTAAGAATAGAGCTACCCTATGACCCAGCAATTGCGCTACTAGGTATTTACCCCAAAGATACAGATGTAGTGAAAAGAAGGGGCACATGCACTCCAATGTCCACAGCAGCAATATTCACAATAGCCAGACTGTGGAAGGAGCTGAGATGCCCTTCAACAGATGAGTAGATAAAGATGTGGTCCATGTATACAATGGAATATTATTCAGCCATCAGAAAGGATGAATATCCACCATTTGCATCGACACGGATGGAGCTGGAGGAGATTAGGTTAAGTGAAATAAGTCAAGCAGAAAAAGACAATTATCTTATGGTTTCACTCATATGTGGAATATAAGCAATAGCACGGAGGACCATAGGGGAAGGGAGGGAAATCCAAAGGGGGAGAAATCAGAGGGGGAGAGGAAAATGTTTTCTGAGTCCTGTGAGTGGGAACTTCTGACTTTATAGGCAGGTTAAACTGAAGTGTGGGTAACTGGGACCTGATATGGGCAACTGGTGTCTGACATGAGGGTGGTCTTATGGGACCACGCCCTTAAAACTGTGGGATCTGCCATCTGAGACTGGAGTGGCAGTCTGAATTGTCACATCTTCATATGGCTCCAGATAGTTAGTGTTAGAATTGAATTGAATTGTAAAACACCCAGTTGGTGTCAAAATTGGTTGGTGTCAGGAGGAAAAAAACTTCAAACACAAATCTAATAACTCTCACCTACTTGAGCCTTTCCCACTGCATTTAGAATGAAATTGAAATCTTTTGTGTGCAAAGGATACAAACATAGTGATCCGAAGGGGCACCTGCACCCCAGTGTTTATAGTAGCAATGTCCACAATAGCCGAACTATGGAAAGAGCCCAGATGTCCATCAACAGATGAATGGATAAAGACGATGTGGTGTATATATACACAATGGACTACTACTCAGCCATCAAATAAAGGAAATCTCACCGTTTGCAACAATGTTGATGGAACTAGAGGGTATTATGCTAAGTGAAATAAGTCAATCAGAGAAAGACAATTATGATTTCACTCATATGTGGAAATTAAGGAACAAAACGGAGGATCATAGGGGAAGGGAGGGAAAAATAAAATAAGATGAAATCAGAGAGGGAGACAAACCATAAGAAACTCTTAACTCTAGGAAATAAACTAAGGGTTGCTGGAGGGGAGGTGGGTGGGGAGATGGGGTAACTGGGTGATGGGCATTAAGGAGGGCACGTGATGTAATGAGCACTGGCTGTTATATGCAACTGATGAATCACTAAACTCTACCTCTGAAACTGATAAAAACATAATTAAAAAAATACCTTTGTGTGTCTATCAGCCATTTGGAGTCTGCCCCCCCCCCCACTTCTCCACACTCACTCCCTAATACTCTCCTCTTACTCATTACTTCCCTGACACACTTATCTTCTATTATTTTATTATTTTAAAACATACCAAGTTCATGACCACTTTATTGCCTGTGCTTTGCCTAGCCATCTTCCTTCAGACCTTCATGTGGCTTGTTCTTTCATATTTATCAGGCTTCAGCTCAAGTGGCACTTCCTTAGGGATGCTTTTTTCCAACCATCCTGACTGGAGTAGCATTTTCTCTCTCCCTAGTTTCTAGTCATTCTTTTTTTTTTTAAATTTAATTTAATTTTATTATGTTAGTCACCATACAATACATCATTAGTTTTTGATGTAGTGATCCACGATTCATTGTTTTCGTATAACATCCAGTGCTCCATGCAGTATGTGCCCTCCTTAATACCCATCACCAGGTTAATGATCCCCCCAGCCCCCTCCCTTCTAAAACCCTCAGTTTGTTTCTTGGGGTCCATAGTCTCATGGTTCGTCTCCCCCTCTGATTCCCCCCCTTCATTTTTCCCTTCCTTCTCCTAATGTCCTCCATGCTATTCCTTATGTTCCACAAATAAGTGAAACCATACAATAATTGACTTTCTCTGCTTGACTTATTTCACTTAGCATAATCTCCTCCAGTCCATCCATGTTGATGTAAAAGTTGGGTATTCATCCTTTCTGATGGCTGAGTAATATTCCATTGTATATATGGACTACATCTTCTTTATCCATTTATCTGTTGAAGGGCATCTCGGCTCTTTCCACAGTTTGGCTATTGAGGACATTGCTGCTATGAACATTGGGGTGCATATGGCCCTTCTTTTCACTACATCTGTGTCTTTGGGGTAAATACCCAGTAGTGCAATTGCTGGGTCATAGGGTAACTCTATTTTTAATTTTTTGAGGAAACTCCACACTGTTTTCCAAAGTGGCTGTACCAACTTGCATTCCCACCAACAGTGTAAAAGGGTTCCCCTTTCTCCACAACCTCTCCAACATTTGTTGTTTCCCGTTTTGTTAATTTTTGCCATTCTAACTGGTGTAAGGTGGTATCTCAATGCAGTTTTGATTTGAATTTCCCTGATGGCTAATGATGATGAACATTTTTTTCATGTGTCTGTTAGCCATTTGTATGTCTTCTTCAGAGAAGTGTCTGTTCATGTCTTCTGCCTGTTTTTTGACTTGATTATTTGTTTTTTGGATGTTGAGTTTGAGAAGTTCTTTATAGATCTTGGATACCAGCTCTTTATCTGTAGTGTCATTTGCAAATATCTTCTCCCATTCTGTGGGTTGCCTCTTTGTTTTGTTGACTGTTTCCTTTGCTGTGCAGAAGCTTTTTATCTTGATGAAGTCCCAAATGTTCATTTTTACTTTTGTTTCACTAGCCTTTGGAGATGTATCTTGAAAGAAGTTGCTGTGGCCGATGTCAAAGAGGTTACTGCCTATGTTCTCCTCTAGGATTTTGATGGATTCCTGTCTCACATTGAGGTCTTTCATCCATTTTGAGTTTATCTTTGTGAATGGTGTTAGAGAATGGTCGCATTTCATTCTTCTGTATATAGCTGTCCAATTTTACCAGCACCATTTATTGAAGAGACTGTCTTTTTTCCATTGCATATTTTTTCCTGTTTTGTCAAAGATTATTTGACCATAGAGTTGAAGGTCCATATCTGGGCTCTCTATTCTGTTCCATTGGTCTATATGTCTGTTTTTGTGCCAGTAACATGCTGTCTTGGTGATCACTGCTTTGTAATATAGCTTGAAATTGGGCAACATGATGCCCCCAGCTTTGTTTTTCTTTTTCAACATTTCCTTGGCGATTCGGGGTCTTCTCTGATTCCATACAAATTTTAGGATTGTTTGTTCCAGCACTTCAAAAAATGTCATTGGGTTTTTGATCAGGATGACATTGAAGGTATAGATTGCTCTGGGTAGCATAGACATTTTAACAATGTTTATTCTTCCGATCCATGAGCATGGAATGTTTTCCATCCTAGCTAATAGGATCCAACAATACATTAAAAGGATCATCCACCACGACCAAGTGGGATTTATCCCCGGGATGCAAGGGTGGTTCAACATTCGCAAATCAATCAGTGTGATAGAACACATTAATAAGAGGAGAAAGAAGAACCATATGGTCCTCTCAATTGATGCAGAAAAAGCACTTGACAAAATACAGCATCCTTTCCTGTATAGGGAGTATACAGGTGTATATAGGAGTATAGGGATAGAGGGAACATTTCTCAAGTTATAAAATCCATCTATGAAAAACCCACAGCAAATATCACCCTCAGTGGGGAAAGCTGAGAGCCCTTCCCTTAAGATCAGGAACACAACAAGGATGCCCACTCTCACCACTATTGTTCAACATAGTACTAGAAGTCCTAACAATAGCAATCAAACAACAAAAAGAAATAAGAGGTATTTAAATTGGCAAAGAAGAAGTCAAACTCTCTCTCTTCACAGATGACATGATACTTTATGTGGAAAATCCAAAAGACTCCACCCCCAAATTACTAGAACTCATACAGCAATTCGGTAATGTGGCAGGATACAAAATCAACGCACAGAAATCAGTTGCTTTCTTTTTCTTTTTTTTTTTTTTTAAAGATTTTATTTATTTGACAGAGAGAGACACAGCGAGAGAGGGAACACAAGCAGGGGGGAGTGGGAGAGGGAGAAGCAGGCTTCCCATGGATCAGGGAGCCCGACGCGGGGCTCGATCCCAGGACCCTGGGATCATGACCTGAGCCGAAGGCAGACACTTAACGACTGAGCCACCCAGGCGCCCCTCAGTTGCTTTCTTATACACTAACAACGCAACTGTAGAAACAGAAATTAGAGAAATGATTCCATTTACAATAGCACCAAAAACCATAAGATACCTCGGAATAAATCTAACCAAAGAGGTAAAGGATCTATACTCTAGGAACTACAGAACACTCATGAAAGAAATTGAAGAAGACACAAAAAGATGGAAAAACATTCCATGCTCTAGTCATTCTTCATACTTTAATACTGATTTATTTTTCTATATAGCAATTCTGCCTATCTATCTACCTACCTATCTAATATTTATTATTTTTCTTTCTTCAACACTAAAATGCATGCTTTGTTAGTTTAAGGACTGTATTTATCTTGTTCACTGACTGCATTATGGCTGAAACCAAATAAGTGTCATTTGAATGCATGAATAAATGGACTCCCTTTCATGGAGGCTGGAAGTTGGAGTCCCATTTTTATTGTAAGCTTAGGGTGTATAATTCTACAATGCTCTGTAATTTCATGGTCCTATGTCTCATTTGGATGTGCTGAAATTCTGAGTGAAATATCTAGAATCAAAAGGAAAATTATAGGCATTGGATGTAAACTGAAATACCCACTTCCTGAATTGTGCCCTCTTGTTTCTTTGGGTTCTTTCTTTGAGCAAGTATTTTTTTAGCTTTATTGTGGACATAACATTGAGTTAGACACTAAGAAAGACACATAAAAAGTGCTATAAATAGCTTTTGCTTTTCAGGAACATGTAACTCATTTGTGAAGACAACAGAATATATATGCATGCTTTCTTCCCCCACACATATACATATACACATATAATGATGAGCTAAAATACTAACAAGAGTAGTAATAAAAGTAACCAATAATTTTTGAGTGTTAAGTATATCAGGCACTTTACTAAATGTTTTATATTAATATAACTTATTTAATATTCATGATAACCATATGTACTTGGTATTACATTCCTCATCTCTAAGAGGAGAAAATTCAGATTCACTAGTAACTCGCTCAAGACTATATAGTCAGGAAATCCTGAGTTTAAGATCATCATGCTATTAAGTAACATTTTGGGTATAGAATAAAGTGTTGGATATATTTTGAAGGATTTTCACATTTTTAAAAGACAAAAGAGACAAGAAAACGTAATTAAACTGGGAACATAGTGTGAACAAAGTTTGCCCATTGGAAACGTGAAATGAAATTCTCAGGTTAAAGTCCCTGGAATAGAAGCTTCCAGACACTACCAGCTCTGTGATTAGGGACCTCCTCACAGCTGGAGTGACTGAATCCCTAAACTGTAGAATTGGACCTGCTCAAATGAAGGAAGCATATTGGTAGTTTCTTACTTTTTTGCTGCAAATTGAGCTGGTATTTCACTTCCCAATGATGAATCATAAATACTGTTCAGCCTCTAATTTATAGAGGTTGACTTTCCCTTAATCTCTCCTTTCCTCCCATTCATTCTACACTAATTGCTAACCTGATGTGTGCCAGATCCCTTGCTAGATACCATGAAGAAACTCTTAAGGTACTCTTGGAAAATTATACAGCCTTGACCAAAATGGACACATTTGTATGGACTTGAGACATGTTACTGCGTGTTACTGATATGACTGTTAACTTCACGGGAGGGGTAAAAATTAAAAATCTCACCACCACAAGTATGACTGATGCCTATCTTCATTATGTTAACATGGCAATTCCAGGGATCACAGCTTTTTCAAGGGGAGACTGATACTAGTAGTGTATTGTGATAACCTCATGACAAGGCAAAGCTCAAGATGATCTGGATGACGCCCTTTTATGTTTTAGTCAAGTTTTACCCACTTGAGATGGCTTAAGCTATTTCATTGCTTATTTCTGGTTTTTCTATTAGTGTCACAAGAGTAGATATTATTTCTATAAGGTAGATATTACCATTCACATTTCATAGATGAGGAAATTGAGGTTCAAGAGAAGATGGTGAATGGATAAGATCACTCAGCTAATAAGCTACTATATAGCATAGAACATACATAGTGTGGGAATGAAGCTAACAGAAGCTTTTAGATGCATACTGAAAAGCTTACATTGTTCATTGGTAGACTAACACAGTGTTAAATGGCAAAATCATACAGAAGTAGTTAAGGCTCTAGATGGACTTGTGGTCGGTAGGAGAAAAAGGATTCCATGGGTCCACATTCAGATGGTTGCTACACAGATTTCTCATGTGTAATACACAGGGATTCCTATGCAGCCTCTGAACAGTTCAGCAAGATGATTCTGGTTGGCATAATGAGGAATTCCACCCATAACATATGCCAGTTCTGGTGCCAAAACTTGCCAACAATATATACAATTATCATACAGGAGTTTCAGGGTAACATGATTGAGTATATAAAACCACTATGGCTTATGGACCTCATCATGGACAGGCAGAATGTCATTTTCACCACATCTCCTGTCAGAAAACTAGAGGAAATCTAGCAACCACATTCACTAAATGTCTCAGTCCTGATGTATTTTGATATCCCTTTCTGGAAAAAATAAAATCTTTTGAGCTTACTATAGCAAAAGGTAACCAGTATAAGATTTACATGTCAGAGTGCTCATTCTCATCATTTCAAACTCTGAAAAGAAATATACTCTCAGCTTAGTTCTATATGAGAACGCAGCTTCTACACTGAGCCAGGCTTGAGCACCATAATGTTTGTTCTTATTGGTCAGGGCAATTATGTAGTCCTTAAAGTCCCCTGTGGTCACTCTGGCTTCTCCATTTTATTCTGTGATGTCAAATGGGTCATGCTACTGAAGGAAGGAGGGGATTGAAATCTTCATAGCAACACGTGGATCCCTTCAAATTATTAGGAAATGAGAAGATTTTCTAGAAGTTTTAAAGGTGTTAGTAGACATGTTTAGAGATGCTTTGCAGAGGAGTGAAAAGCAAAAGATCCAGTGGAAGCAAAATCAGTTCATGTGTACTCAGCAAGAATGACATAAATTTCAGTGTTTGGAACTGCCAGACTGAATGAAATGGGTTAAAATTAATTGGAATATTCTGATGAAATTTCTTGGTGTTTAATTTGATTTGTGTGCTTAGAGCTGATGGAGTTTGGAATAAAATCGAATCTCAAAGGGATGTGTTAATAGGTGCAGAACCGCATGAGGCTGATGGAAATAGATTGCCAAAAGTCACTTCAGAAACACATTGGCAGCTTTCCTGTACCTTATTTCGATAGCCTCATAAAAATATACATTGTCCAACAAATAATAAAAGTGGGAAATGCCTGAGTTCAGTGTTACTGGCTATCAGCTTATGGATTCATGGTGCAATTCTCATGTCAGGACTCTTGTTTTCTTGAGAAGAATATAAGAGAGGTGGCCACATTTGTGAGCCAGAGACATGGGTCTTGTGAAGAGGCTAAATTAGGCTTTTTATATTACCCTTGATCCTACAGAAGGAAAATATAAGCACATCAATAGTCATAGAGGCATTAATCAAATCTTGTGTTGAACATGGCTAAAAATCCAGTGATTTCCTCCACAAATACTTATTGAAACTTACTAGAGGCAGGTACTGTGCTAATGACTGGGCACATAATGGTGAACAAAAGTTGGCAAGTCCCTTAGCGCCACCCCAGTGGTAGAAGTCAAACATCAATCATATAGGCACATAAATGAATTGAAAATCAGGAGAGGAACATTCAAATGGGAGACCTTATAGGCATGGTATTAACCTTGTTGATAGGTCAAAGAAGACTTCTTTGAAAAAGATGCTTCAGCTGAGGTCTGAAAGGTAAGCAATACCCAATGGACAAAGAGGGAAGAGCATTTCCAAGGAAAGGGAGCATCATGTGCAAAGGCCATATGTCTGGACAGAAAGAGCATGGAGAGAATGAGGAACAAAAGGAAGTCCATATGGCTGGAGAGAGGGGGAGAGACAGAAAAAGAGAGACAAGAGAGAGAAAGAGAAAGTAAATATGGGCATGTGTAAGATGAAGTAAGTACTGTATGGTGGCACAGGCATGGAATATGAAGGGGCTAGAGAGGTAAGCAGGGACCTTAAGGACTCCTTAAGGATTTGGCCCTTTTCATGAGAACAATAGGAAGGCATTGAAATGTGTTAAGTGGTCAGGTGCCTTGATACCTGTCTGCTTCTCAATCTCTCTCTCTCTCCCTCCCCACCTACCCCCCTCCCCGTGTGTGTGTGTGTGTGTGTGTGTGTGTGTGTGTGTGTGTATTTAAAGGCCACTTCTTGTGCCTGGCCTTTCTAGGATTTATCTGGGCTAACCTTGTGGATACTTGGGGGTCATAGTAACTGAAGAGAGAGCTTTGGTGCCCATTCTATCTTATATAGCTGTGACTTTAGAAGCAGAGCCACTGTTGGAGTTGGAAGCTTGCTTTAAAGGAACCCTCTGGTACACATACACACTGTGCTCTCAGAGAAGCTACATTTCACTGCCATGAGCCACTGGATGTTGTCAGCAAATGTTACCAGAGGTCATCAGGCTGCTACATATTTGGTGAGCTTTATCATCTTGAATCTCCCCATTTCTCACTGGTGACATGCTTAATGGGTGGAAATGATATTCTGCATGTCCAATAGGGGCTCAAACAGCTTCTTACATTTCTATGTCACTCTGAAATTTAAGCACTTTGCCTTCTATGGTTGTACACTCTGCCATTTAGCAAGGCATTACTTGAATCTCTCCTCTGGGATCTGGATAAAATTCCCTGTAAGCCACCAGTGCCAATTTATACCATTATCTTGGGCTGTATAACAATGATTGGGCATCCACACATGCAGTTGCAGATCCTCCAATGAGGACCAGCTTCTCAGCAGGTGCAGCCAGGATCTAGAAGATCCAGGTGGGACAGAGCAGAGTAGGCCTGAACAGGGATGACCAAACTTTATAAAGTCTTTTTCATTTTGATCAATTAGTTCGACTCTAACAATAGCTCAGCAAGATTGGCAAGGTGACAATTATTGCTTTTATTTTGTAGATGAAAACTACATGCTGTAGGTTTTTGGTGAGGTGGTTATTGCATTCAAGACTATTTTGATTAAGGGTCACAGAATTCCACTCAAAGTTGCTAAAGCAAAAAAAGAATATTTAGTATAAAGACACAGAAGCAATATCATTCATTCATGTATCCATCCATTCAACAATTCTTTGTTATTTGTCTATGTTCCAGAATCTGTGTTAGGCTCTAGGGATATAATGATGAACCAAACCACACACAGGCTCTGCCTTCATGCAACATACAGTCTGGTAGAGGGGATAGATATTGTTCAAGAGATCACATGAATAGAAGTAAAGTTGATTTTTTGTACTATATGGCAACTAACATGAAGACTGGTTTGATGCTATGAATACTCAGGATGGTGCATTTGCTCAGCATAAGCTGAGATCTGAGAGATGAGAAGAGACTGATTACATGAAGAGAGGAGCAAAGGGAGTTCTGGGTTCAGGGAATAGCATATGTAAAGACCTCATGCTTTAAGGAAGCTTGGTGAGAACTATGGACCAAAGGTGGTGAATGTGGCTTGAGAAGAGAACAAGAGGGAGCCTAAGAAGAGGTGACATGGGGGAGATGCATAGCGACCAGATCTGGCGACTTGCAGACGGTGTTAGGAGCAATTATTTTTATCCCAGGAAGAATGGGCAGTCTTGGAAAGCTTTAGAAAGGGAAGTGTTGGCATGATCAGCTTTATATTTTATAAAATTCATTCTGCTATGGTGTATTGGAGAGGGTCAGGAAAAGGGGGAGACCTATTCTGGGTGTAAATCAGTTATAGTCCAATCAGACACGGATTAGATCTTACAGAATTGTGGGAGCTGGTATAAATGTCTAAGGGTGGCTTGTTGCCTCCATCCAGTTTTGGTCTACAGTCACTATACAGGTCAGGAGGGTTGGCAACCCAGATGAAGAGCTTGGCAACTGAGGACAGACTTGAACCTGTATCCTTTTTTCACTACCTCTCATGACATTGGGTGACCTGCAAAGGAAGCTGGAGCCCTTCCTTAGGCAGCTGCACACACCCCTCACCCAGGACCTGGAGATGATGAAGGGAAGGATCTGGAAGAAGGTGGAGGATCTGCAGGTCTGGCTGCTGCTCTGCATCAACCAGATGAGCCAGCAGATGAATAGCAAGATACCCAAGCTGCACTAGCATCTATCTCCCTACACCAACTGTTAGGGCATAATGGCTGCTGAGTTCCTTCTGCCTTCCAAATTTTGCTTTTTTCCCTCATGGTCTGACTGAACCCAGAACAAAGCAGAGAAGGAATGTGGAGAACCACATTAGATAGTTTGGAACAGCACAAAACCACCATACAGGTTAGTGCCATCATTCAGGACAGAAATAGCGGCAGCTTGGATTACATCTTGGGAGTGAATTGATACTTTTAATAAATCACTGAACTCTACCTTTGAAAGTAATAATAATACACTATATGTTAATTAATTGAATTTAAATAAAATAAAATAAGAAAATAAAAAGAGTTCAGACTAGTAATTTTGTAGACTGTCCATCAATTTGGGGATGTCTGTTGTTTCTTTATGATTGGATTCAGGTTATGTGTATCTGGCCAGAATAGCAGAGAGGTGCTGCTGTCTTTGGTGCATCTATCAGAAGCTGCGTAATGTTATTTCTCAATATTTGCGATGTCTGATTGCTGGGCTATAGTGGTATATACCAGGTTTCTACACTGTAGAGATTCAGTATTTTCCTTGTAATTAATAAATAACTTGTGGTAAATACTTTGAAATTTTGTAAATACACTCTTCATTATCAACTCTCTCCCACTAGTGTTAACATCCATTGACAGTTAATTTTTAAAATATTTTATTTATATATTTATTTTATTTTATTTTTTGGTAGACAATTTTTAGAGCAGTTTTAGGTTTACAGCAAAATTGAGTGGGAAGTACAGAGATTTCCTATATATTCCTTTCCCCCACACATGCTAGACTCCCCCATTATCAACATCCCCCACCAGAGTGGTACATTAGTTATAACTGATAAGCCTACATCAACACATCATAAACACCTAAAGTCCATAGTTTACATTAGAGATCACTCTTAGCATTGTACATTCTATGGGTTTTGACAAATGTATAATGACACATATACACTATTATAGAATCATACAGAATAGTTTCATTGTCCTAAAAATCCCCTGTACTCCATTGATTTATCCCTCCTCTAAGCCGTGGCAACTGCTGATCTTTTAAGTGTCTCCATAGTTTCACCTATTCCAGAATGTCATATAGTTAGAATCATACAGTATGTAGCCTTTTCAGATTGGCTTCTTCTACTTAGTAATATGCATTTTAGGTTCCCCCATGTCTTTTTGTGGCTTGATAACTCTTTACTTTTTAGCACTGAATAACACTAAATTGTCTGGATGTACTACAGTTTATTTTTCCATTGATGATTTATTTTTAATTTTTATTTTCAGTTTGAAACAACATCAGAATAACAGAACACTACAAAAGTAGTACCAAGAAGTCCCATAAACTATTCACTAAAATTCCACAAATGTCATCATGTTACATAACAAAGTACAATGACCCAAACTAGGGGATTATCAGATACAATATTATAGGTAATACTAATATACAGACCTTGTACAAATCTCACCGATATGCATGACTATTTTCCTAGTCCAACGTTGAATTTAGGATCACACAATGCATTTAGTTGTCATGTCTCCTTAGTCTCTCCAATCTGTGACACTGTCTGAGTTTTTCTTTTTCTTTCATGACCTGACACTTTTGAAGAGTACTGTCCAGTTCTTTTTGCAGATGTGATTTGTCAGTGATTTGTCTGGTATTTCCTCATGATTAAATTCATCTTATGCATTTTTTTGCCAAGAATTGTGCACAAATGGTAATATGGCTTTCTCATTGCATTGAATCAGGAGGCAAATGATGTCAATTTGTTTCCAGAATGTTAACTTTGATCACTTTGTTAAGGTCGTGACTGCCACGTTTCTCCACTATATAGTAAATATTTTCTTTTTATAATTAATAAGTATCTTGCTGGGAAATAATATAAGACTATATTGCTATCCTATTTCTTGTCATGTTTTCACACATTTATTTTTAGTATTTATAGATGATCCTGGTTGAAAATAATTGTTACTGTGGTATTTGCTACATGCTGATTTTCTATTTCCTTTATTTCTTCTACATTTATTAGTTGGAATGCTACTGTAAGGAAAACATTTTCCTCCCCTCTTTTATTTATTTATGCCATTATTTATTTATATCACTAGGTACTCATGGATTTTTACTTTGTTCTAGGGATTATAATCCATTCTATCATTGTGTATTTGATCCCCCAAATGTCCCAGATTTGTCCATATGGAGCTCCATCAATTTGGCTTCTGTGCATTTTTTAATTGTCACTGTCATTTTTTTGAACACTTTCTTACTTTTTCACCCCACAAGCTATTCCAGCCTCATCTTGTACTTTGCCTGCTCTGGACCCTTGAATCAACCATTTCTCTAAGGCTTGGAGAATGACATTTGGAAATCAAGAGTCTCTCACTGGTATAGGGTATCATTGTTCTAATCCTCTCAGTGGACAGACTTATATCTACATCTATTTGTGTGTCTTATTTAAAAACCATGAGTTTGTAGTGATATATCCAATTCAGTCCAACACCACAGGAGTCATGCTAGTCTCTCCCCTTTCCCTATTTGTAACTTCTTTCTCCAGCAGTAAACCTGGCTTCCATTATCTATGATATATTAACTTATTTGCTCAATCCCAGAATACACATAAGTAGTTTCAAAATTACCAACCATACCCTTGTGAAAAATGAAACTACTACCTAGAGTACAATATTTGTGTACAGTTCTTTTTGTATTTATTCATAGACTACATAGTCAATACTTACTTTTACTTTTTAATCATATTCAGGTTAGCTCATATTTTTATTAAAAACAAACCTACTAACTAGGGTATATTTCTGTATAGTTATTTTTGGTTTTAGCCTTAAAAATACTTGGTCAATACTTATTTTTCTTGAAATTGTTAAATCTAAATTCAAGCCTCTGCTTGTGTTGGGTGGTGGTGAATTCAATCACAGTCATTATTGGAGCTTTCCTTCCTTAACCCCAGGGTTGTATAGAGGTCCTAGGGATCTTAAGAAGGGAGAAAACTTCTGGGGAGCCTGCCCCACTCTTTGGACCACACAGATTACCATTCTAATGCCCATTTTCCAAGCCACATTGTCCCTTGAAGTACTCAGCTCTGTTTCCATGGACACCAGACACTTTTCTGAGGCTGGGGATCCTAGTGTCCATGATGTTGCTTCTTCAGATGTACCATTCGTCTCCAGAGGTGGCCCCACCCATAAAATTCCCAGAAGTCCTTGTCATTCCCAGTCTTGAAGATCTCTCTATTTTACCTTACTGTTTTGCCTAAGAGTAAAAAGTATGGCTGCTTGTTCTTCTGAGTACAGATCATGAGGGGTGCAGTTAATTGTTTCACAAATGGATATTTATGTAGTCCCCTCTTTCTAGCCCCAGTTCACAGGACTACCTTTGATTCTACCATTGGCTGCCAAGTCTAGGACTTCTGTAATGTTCTGTCAGGATATTGTTCCCAGATTTCAGGGGAGCAATTTCCATACACATTCCAGGCTGTAGCTCCTTCAGTTTCCTGTCATCCACCGCTATGCCATCTGGTTTCCATCTTCCAGAACGTTTTTGAAACCTCTTACCCTGTGATGAATCTGTTCCCATTTTTTTGTCCCGTGATGAGTCCATTCTTAATTTTGTTGTTGTTGTTCTTATGGATTCTCTTGTTTTATTCCTTTATGGTCATTCTGTTGAGAGCTGTCAAGTCAGTGGGTTCAATCAATCATCTTGAGTCAGAATCTCAGCATATATATTCATACATAACTCAGAACATTTTTAGGACATTTCACTTGAAAGCCTTTTGAGTTGTTTATGAGCCAAACAAGAAGAATAATTACATTGTATTTGTATATTTATAAGCCAAAGTATCACTATCTACTACAATTGCTAACTTTATTTGTTGAAGAACCATTGTTGTTTCTTATAATAAAGTCTACCATCAAGGTGGATAAAGAAAAACAAAAAACATGGCTTATAGTTAATTTCCTCCAAGTTTTCCAAAAAATTTAGAGCTTGTTGTAAGAAGTGTGTAGCTTCTCAAGGTGTATACATCATAGGCAAAAATATTCATCTGGCTGTTTGTGTTCTGGTGTATTTGCTGCAAAATTACTTCCAATTATTCTATAGTCTCCTCATTACAGATATCTATCTCTAGCAGAGAAAGTTATCCCTATTTTTAGTATGAAATCCAAGCCTTATATCTAGGTCTGGTATATAAAGATAACCCCCTGATTTATTCTTTCCAAAGAATAGGACTTTTGTGTTCTGTTGGGTAGAAATGGAACATTTACCCAACTATAAGAAGTGAAGGTGGGAGTCTGAGTACTTAGCTACTTTATAAATAGACTTTGAACTAATCTTCCCTTTTTGGACTCACTTTCAAAGGTACTTGCTATAACTAATCCCTAAACCCTCTGAAGGTTCTAAGGAAGGAAAAGATAGCTTCTTGGTTTTACTCTGCTATTGGTCAAGGATATAGCTTTTTCAAGTCTGCTGTAAATATTATTACTCATCCTTCTCCTTTTAGCTTCCAAATGTTGTTGTTTTATTCCATGTTCTCTTTCCCTTACATGTCCATAATTTGTTTTGCTTGGTTGTTTTCATCCATTTACAGTTTTAAGTAGGGTTCTTAGAGGGGGCAGAGATAAAAACATATGTTTGAGAGATCTTTGAAAGAGACATATGAGAGGCCTGAAGAAGGATATAACTAGAAATAAGGGTCAGTCCCATAACAAAAGGCAAAGCAGGGCTATCCACTAAGTCAACTTAATCTATTACATGGAAAAATATATATTATTAAAAATATTTTGAAATGACACAGACACACAGCAGTTCATTAAGAGATATTATCATTCTTTATTTGATTGGATTTTTGCCAATAAAGTATAGCTTCCATGGACCTTGTTTTTCTAGGTCATTATTTGTAGATGGTCAATGGAGAGCCTATATTTTGCTATTATTCTCTGTGTCCTCTCCTAAGCCCCAAATGTCTAGTCTGTTTTTTTTTTTTTCCCAGATAGATGTTTCTTTATCACATGCCATTGCTCCCTTCCCAAACAATCCTTCCAAAGTTAAGAAAAAGCTTATATCCAAATAAAGAAGATGTGGTCCATATACACAATGGAATATTACTCAGCCATCAGAAAAGATGAATACCCAACTTTTACATCAACATGGATGGGACTGGAGGAGATTATGCTAAGTGAAATAAGTCAAGCAGAGAAAGTCAATTATCATATGGTTTCACTTATTTGTGGAACATAAGGAATAACATGGAGGACATTAGGAGAAGGAAGGGAAAAATGGGAGGGGGGAATTGGAGGGAGAGATGAACCATGAGAGACTATGGACTCTGAGAAACAAACAGGGTTTTAGAGGAGAGGGGGGAGGGGGGATTGGTTAGTCCGGTGATGGGTATTAAGGAGGGCACATACTGCATGGAGCACTGGGTGTTATACGAAAACAATGGATCGTGGATCACCACATCAAAAACCAATGATGTATTGTATGGTGACTAACATAACATAATAAAATTTAAAAAAAAAAGGAAAAAAAAGAAAATATCTATCAATCAAACAATGAAAAAAATTCATGTAAGTAATAAATAAGATGACAATAAATAAATATAGTTTGTACACACACACACACAAAAAAGAAAAAGTTTATAAAATATTAACAGGTGACATGGATGGATCTAGAGGATGTAATGCTAAGGGAAATAGTCTGAGAAAGAAATATACCATATGATTTCACTCGTATGTGGACTTTAAGAAACAAAACAAACAGATAAAGAAAAAAAGAGACAAACAAACAAACAAAAACCTCAGACTCTTAAATACAGAGAACAAACTTGTGGTTACCAGAGGGGAGGTGGGTGGGGGAATGGGCAAAATAGTGAAGGGGATTAACAGTACATTTATTGTGATGAGTACTGAGTAATGTATAGAACTGTTGAATCGCTATATTGTACACCTGAAACTAGTCTGTTGTCTTTAAGAAAAGAGCATTATTATCCTCATTTCACAGCACAAAGTCCTCCCATCATATTGATCTCATTTCACATTCTTTACTTCATACATCATCATACATATCTTCACATAAATAAACGTCAAAACTTAGAAAAATCCTCACATTCTGGGATCTATTTAAAATTTCTGTATAAGTAAAATGTATAAGAGGACTAACAAAGTACCTGACACACAGAGGTGCTCAGAATGAGCTACTAGTATGTGTAAGTGGTGTGTGTGTGCACACACGCATGTACATACACATGCGTGTTTGTGAGTTTGTAAGATTTGGACCTGGGTATCATCCTGCTTTCTCTTGATTATCTATATGTTAGATTGTAGATACTTAATATTTGATCACTGAGTGGTTATGTTTTCTTACTCTTCTGGTGTTCCTCGGCTTGTGGCTACATCACTCCAATGTCTGCCTCTATCTTCACGTGGTCTTCTCTGCATCTGTGTTTTCTCTTCTGTCTCTTATAAAACCAATCATCATTGGATTTAGAGTCCATCCATGTAATCCAGGATGGTCTGAGTCCACTAATATGATAGCCAGCTACCTACCAGCTCATCTTGAAGAGAAGATTGCCAGTGTGTCTGTTGGGTTTTCCTGGAAGCAGACAGTGAGATGGAGTGAGGAATACAAGAGCTTTATTGGAGCATAATGCCTATGGGAGATGAAAAGGAATGGAAACAGGAATGGGCTGGGAAAGTCTTCAGATTGCCATGCAGGTCTGACTTCTAAGAAATGAAGAGGGGATGGAAGCAGGACTGGGCAGGAAGAACCTCAGACCAGTCAAAGTCTCAGATCAACAGGCACTCTGGAGCAAAGACTGCTCATTAATGAGGGATGGTCAGACCCTGTTGTTCCCTGTACTTAGTCACTGGCTGGGGGCTGGCTAGGAAGAACATGGAATTGGCTCAAAAGCTGAAACAAATCCTGAACATACTATAGCTGAAGGCTGTCAGTTAACTACATTCTTTGCACTAAAAGGTAAATTTTTCTTGAAGGAGGATTTGAGAAATAAAGGAACAAGCACAATGCTTAGGTTAAAGATTTACTCAGTAGTGAAGCTTAAGATCAAAGAGTGCAAGGAGAAAGGTTACATGGGACAGTGTGTCTGTGAGGTGTCTTATCAAAGAATATAATATGGGAACGACAACCATATATAACTTAGTGAAATATAAAGACAATTTGTTGATGTTTTATGGTAACAACAACAAACAAGAACTAAAGGAAGGTGAGTGTAACATTGCATTAGTCAAAAAAATGAAGATTTTGATTTTAGATTTATCAGATTTGAAAACAAAGTAACTATATGCCAATGATCAGTTTATTAATCATGAAAGCAGCCAGGCTAGCCCATGAAGAAATAAACACTGAAGGTAAGTGTGAATATTCAAGAAGTTGGCTGCAGAGACTTAAAAAGTGTCAGGGTGTAAAATATTTGAAAATCTGTGGTGACAAAGCTACTGTTGATCATGAAGCAGTGAGAATTACATGTGTAAATTTGCTAAGATCGTATCTGATGAACACCTTAATCCTTCACAAATTTGTAAATGCTGATGAAAAGGCTCTCTACTGGTGCTGTTTCTAGAAAAACCTGAGCAATGGCTGATGAGTGAACCCCGGCTGGTTTTGACACTGGGTCCAGGGAGACTGTTTTCAGATGTGCCAATTCTACAAAAAGATTAAGTGGGTGGTGATTGGAAAGAGCCAACCTCCATGATGTTTAACTGATGTATACAACTTATCTGTCATTACTGTGCACACAGCAATGTGTGGGTGAGCACATAAATACTTTCTGACTGATTCAATACTCTTCCACACCATTCCTTGTGTTCATTGCAGGCAACCCGGACTAGAAAAAAACTGAAGAGTTTTATTGTTCATGGACACTACCCCACACATCCTTCTCCTAAACTTCTTGGGGAAAAATGTTTTCAGCATTTAATTTTCCTCTAAATGTTACATCTGTTGATCAAGGGTTTTTGGTCAAGAAATTTTACACTCCATGGAGGGCAAATATATTCCCCCCACCCAACTTTTTTTCATTTTTTAATTGTATACTTACTGACATTAACAGATACTTAGGAATCCCAAACACACTAAAAGAGTCAAGTCTTAAGGACGTCATTCCTGCAGTAGCTAATGCTTAGAACAGTGTTGATACAAAATGTAAATATTATCAACCTTGACAATGTAAACCCAAACTATAAAATTTATGAGTGGAAGTGGGGTGGGGGGCAAGGAGATGAAGTGAAGGGAAGGGTAAGTTTGCTAGTCAATTCATCTTAAAATTTGCTTAAGAGATAATGTCAATATTTGGTGAATAAAAGAAAGGAATCAAAGACAGTGTTTAAATTTTAAAGTTAGTCAACAGCTAAACAAAAATAGTGACATAAGTGCTTTGGGAAAAAGAAATTGAGATGGTGTGAATTGATACTTAACTATCTGCAAATTGTTTACTTGGAGTTAAATGTGCAATTATCAAAGAATCAAAGGTCCTGAAGAGCAATAATGAAATACATAAATCCCCAGCCTATCCCCCCTCACTCCCAGGCTCCTCTCCAGAAGGATCTGCTTTTAACCTGTAGCAACTATATGCATACTTTTTTTTATGGTTATCTTTATAATTCTAACTAAAATGAGTTAAAAATTAAAAATAGAATAATTGGAAAAGAATTCAATATTAAGGGAGATGCTAACACCACTTTACATATGAACCATATTATCTAAGAGCATACCTTTACATCCTTCATTTCATTTGGCTCTCAGGGAGATTTTGTGTTTGGCAGCCCTTGGCATTATCAGATCATTTTAAGAGTAGGGAACCCAAGCACAGAGAAGATGACTAATTAGTCCAATATCACATGGATATGGAAGTGTAGATGCCATGGTCAGACCTAAATCACATGTCTTCTAATCTTGTCCTTGTTTCTATATATCAAAGGTTCCCACATGGTGGTCTTTGGAGAACACTGCTCCAGGAAGCTTTTTGGCCCAAAGCCTCTCTTTGAGTAAGTTCCTGAGTACCTTTTTTGGCCCTGAACACCCTGAGCTGTGTGGTATTTAGAACAAGTAGATCAGGAGAGCACTCTAGTCCCCTATTTGAAGTTCTTCTGGTCTGCTCTACTTTTAACCTCTTGGGTCTTGCAAATATCCAGGATGGAGAGAGGAGGTCTGACCTTCACTTTTCTAAGTATCATACTGTCATTTTGGGGGCAGTTTTTTAGAGATAACTTTTGAAAAATATAAATGTCCTTGTGACATTCAGATTTACATTTCTAGGCTCTTATATGCTCTGGTATTTGTGCTGTGATGATTGTTCTCAAAAGGACATGTCCATTTCTGCAGATTTTTTGAGATGGCATTTCAGCTTTCTTTCACGTGTTTTTGGAATTGGACTCTGATTGACAATTTGTCCTTGGAAGTTAAGTATAAATTCAGAATGCACTGTTTCTTGTCCACTTAAATCCCATACCAACCCTGTTTTATATTCCTTAATGTCCATTTCAGTGAACTCACATTGGTTTTCTTCAATGAGAGTCCCAGGTTAGAATTTTGATTGAGAAATTCTCCTTGCATTCCTCCTCAAGAACTTTCTTCCTTCATTCACAATGGGCTGTTGATATACTAAAGTAATCAGTTATCCCCAAATGTCTGATGCATAGATTTTATTTCTTTTTTTGAGAAGCATTACAGGTGTAGATATTTGATGAACTTTTCATGCATTTGAGCCATTTTCAGAATGATAATTTTTATAAGGTGGCAAAGTAGGGAGGTAAAAAGTACCATGTGGTCAAGTGAAGGAGGGAGGAGTTTACTTATCCCTCCGTTGCTTATCATCTTTGTGATATCAAGCAAATTACTTACACAATCCAGATATCAGCTTTCTTATATGTAGAATGGAAATAATGATTTTTTATTTTACAGTTTTTTTCTTTTTCTTTTTTTATTATGTTCAGTTAGCCAACATATACTACATCATTAATATTTGATGTAGTGTTCAATGATTCATTAGTTGTGTATAACACCCAGTGCTCATCACAACATGTGCCCTCCTTAATACCCATCACCTGGCTACCCCATCCCCCCACCACCCTCTGAGGGTTATTTTACAGTTTTGTTGTGAGGCTTGAAGAAGAGGGAAAAACACTCAGTACAGAGTCTAGCATATAAGTTGCATGCAATATATGACAGATACTATTTATATAAGCTTTTTCCATCTTCAAGGTCATGATAAGTACCTAGCAAAATTTATGGTAGACAAGAATAACATAATATGTTATAATATGTTAACATAATATGGTAGACGAATAACATAATAATGAAGGGCTAATGGAACTCTCCAGTCTTATATGGGAACATACTGAAGTTCAATGGGCTTCCACTTTACTGAAAGACTAGATCTCTTAGGGCATCTCACACTGATGTATCGCACACTTTATAGAGGTAGGGACACTACAGGTTTGAGAATTAATGCCATGACACTCTGCCTGAGATTTCACTACTTGAAGTAAAGTGGTGGTTGGGTGATTACCAGATTTTTCAACTTTTATTCTTTTTCAGGTCCATGTAACTGAAACCATTGAGCTTGGTGGGATAATCAGGAAGATCAGCAACAATCATTTTGCTGCTGTGAGTCATCCTTTACCTAAGTGTTGCTCCATTTACACTCCTTGCTAAGCCTAGGGTCTTGGCTTTCACTCCAATTACAACATTGGGATTGGAACCCTTATCTTCTATACTTGGCAGAATTCTTGACATCTTGCCTACATAAGTTTGTTCAGGGCTCCTCCTCAGAGTCCTTATTTCTCCACTGTTGACCTGGCTCCTGTTCTGATATAGACGTACTATGTGGCATAATAGTCATCACCTGACCTCGAATATTCCCTGTGGATGTGTGTAACCTGATTCCACTCATTGGACAGCTCTTTGTGAAGCATATATTCCAACAACTACTTGATTTGCAGCTATGTTCAGGTAATTTATACACATATGTTGACCAGCTGACACCCTGCCCCCACCAAGATGGCACAGCAACTGGCCAGTTCCTTTGTGGGATTCCTCTACATTCCCACTCCCTCCTGTGTTCTGGTTTAAGCTGCCAATATCCCAGCAAGTCTTGACTCAGAGGCTTTTGGAGTATTGACACATTGGAATTTTGTAGAGGGCTATACACTGAATGCCAGGTAAAATTCCAAAAGAATGAAAGCCTTCACAGATCCACATTAGGGTCTGAACCATTTCAGCAGAAGATGGATGTGACTGTTACCCATCACTAAGTCTTCTCCAGTCCTTATTTCTCACAGCTCCATGCCCCGTAGTGCCTGACTCCCCGCCTCCGGGGGCCAGCAAGGCAGGTCTCCTGGGCCGGTGCTGTGTCGAGGCTGCTGTGTGCTGCCTTCTGCGTAGGCTCTGTCTTACCAGGAGAGCTTTAATTGTAATTTTCAGGTGAAATATGGGACACTGTGGCAGAGATGAATTTCTTCTCCAGTGTCTGATATACAGTTGTCCCTTGGTTGCACGATAAATAGCACAGTTTTTGCTTTTAAACCTGTTGTTATTGTTTCAATTAATCACTCTCTGAGAGACTCCTTTATTTGCCCAGTCCCTGGAGCGCCATAGGGGTTGGTATTTGGCAGACTTTTGAGATAAGATGATTTAATCCAAATACATTTCAAAAGTGAAGTGGAAGCCAAAAGTGGTTAAGGGCCTGCTTGAGGCTGCATAGCTCCTTCATGGCGGAGCCAGGACAATACCTCATGTCTACTGGCTCTTTTGGATCTTATTTGTATATTAACATGAGCCTGAGTCCATCTCTGTTTGTTCTATCCACTGATGTCACAGGCTGGGCTATTCTCAAGACTGAGAATTTAAGATTTATGAGGGTTGATGGGAAAACTAGTGACAGAGTCATATTATCAGAGTCATTTTGCAATAGGTTTAGCACATTCCAGGTCTCTGCTCAGTCCATGATGGAGATGGATGGGCTCTTGGAATCAGCGTCCAGATGGAGCTCCAGCCCTGGAGAGTTTCCATACTAGAAGAAAGTAATCTGAATCTGGAATGACCTCTGTCTCTGTCTCTGTCTCTCTCTCTTTTTTGAGGGGGGGGATTTATTGAGGATGTAATTTAGGCAGAGACTCCAACAGTGCAGTTCAGAGGTCCTGTAGAAAAGAGTCAAGTCATTTGATAACACTGTTCCCCACGTTCAAATGCAAAACCTCTTCCCCGTAGTGCACAGAGATTCCTTAGGGTTGTGGGAGGGAGATAGTGCCCCACTTGGGAATAGTGCACCAACTTTCTCTTTTAGGGACATCCTATTGGTTTCTTTCTCTTCCTTTCCACATCTGTATATTACCAGACTCTGACACTCCTGTCTCTCCAGTCTTGCATTCATCTCTCCCTGAACACTTCCATGACCCATGTCAGGTTCTCATGTCTCTGAGCTGGCTGATTGCAGAAATCTCTGAAATAATCCCTAGCCTTCAATGTCCTTCCCTCTAATCCCCTCTGAATACCACCCTGAAAAACCACAGGTCTTGCAGTGTCACTGCTGATCGGAAATGTTGTGTGATGCAATGGGAAGGGTTGTGATTTGGAATTAGGCCTGCATTTTGCTTCCAGCTCTGTGAACTTCCAGCTAGTGCCCTGAGCCAAGCTATTTAATTTCTCTTAACCTTAGTTTCCTCGTTTATGAAATAAAGATAATAACAATACCTACCCTGACAAGTTGTTTTGAGGATTAAATGGGGATAATACCTATGAAGTCCTTAGCTACAGTAAGCATGTAAAAACATTGTCTTCTTTCTATTCTCATTCATACCTGATATGGTGTCTTAGCTTGTGTCTCACCTAGAAGCAGTCCCCAAAACAAGGATTAGAATTCAAGTAGTTTATTGGGGAAGTGATCCTAGAAAGCGCTGTTAGTCATGAAGAATGAAACAGGGAAGAGAGGAAGAGTAATAAAGGGTATGCTAATCTGCAGGTTGCTGCTATGGGCAACAGGGATATAATTCCCCTAGAAACTCTTTGATAAACTCTGTAGAACTCATCTCACACTTGTCCCACTGAGGGTCAGTGAAGCTGGAGTCTACCAACTGGAACCCCTCATTGGTTAAGCATGGCTCCTCAGAGATGACTCCCCTGTACTTCCAGCCTGTGCCATGAGCTGGCCAAGCAAACCCCCTGCTGGGGAACACACTTAGGCAGTGATGGTGTAGGGAGTGTCTGGGTATGCCCTCCAGGGAAGATCTAGGAATTTGTCCATGGCTTTGACAATTGAATCCACTTTGCCTGATCCACAGTTGGTTGTTGTTGGACTGAAGAGAAACAGGATATCAGTGCTAGGTTAGGGTGAAAACTGCTGCGCCCCTCAGTCCCTCAACTTCCTTCTCTGTTGTCAGGCTGGTGCATGTGCAAGCATGTGCGTGCAAGTACACACACACAAACACACACGCACACGAGCTTGGTGGGAGTAACAATGTTTGCAAGCCCAGGAAGATCCTCTCTCAGCCCGTGCTTGGGGCTGCTTCTGGTTAGGGTTCTCCAGACCTGAACTCACTAGGGTGTGTACCTACCAGACATGCTCTTTCCTCTTTCCACCCCTGGTGAATCAATGCCCATCTCATTGATAGCATTAAAATGTCCAAGAGCACCATAGCCAGCCAAGGCCCCAAGACAGTTCACGTTTATCATGCTTGCCTGCATGGTCTCTGTCTCCTCTCTACGACCTTTTTTGCCCCCCACTCAGTGCACAACCATCTCTCTCAGGACCTGGCTCCTTGTTATATTACTTTGTCCTTCTCACCTCTCCTTTCATCCTGCAATTTCCAATATAATCTTTTTGTAATCTCTTTACTACAGATTTTCTATTTGTTTTCCCTGTTTCCATTCTAGGCAGACATTCTCATACCTGACTAATCTCCCTTGATCCCTTTACTTCCCAGTTTGTTTGCCTTCCATACCAAGGCAAAGGTCCTGGTTCATTCTTCCTTAACAGGTCTAGTTGATTAGCTGCAAGAATTCCACTTTTTTTTTTTTCTTTCCTGCCAGGCAACTCACTTTATGGCAGTCAGAATGGGTTAAGAGTATACCGTGTTATTGAGAGTATACCGTGTGCCCAGCCCTGGCTGTGCGGAATCTATGGACGTGTAAAATGTAAGCAAGGCCTTGCAGAATGAAGAGTCTGGTTGATAAACAAAGTACACAGTCATGAAACAGTTAAATAACTGTTTAAATTCACATGTGTGTTACAGATGAGGCTGTAAGGTGTAGAGTAGCTTGGGAGCAGGGAATAGCTGGGACAGCTGGGACTGAAGGAAGCAGCAGAGGCTTTGAGAGAAAAAGCTACTCACCTGTATTGGGGTTCCCCAAAATCACACTCAGGTTTGATGATTCCTTAGAAGGACCCGCAGAACCCAGAAAAACTGTTAAACTCCTTTAGTAGAGTTACAGTGGAAGGATACATGCTAAAATGAGCAAAGGAAAAAGGCACACAGGGCAGAGCCCAGGAAAGATGAGGTACAAGATTTCAGTTGTCTTCTCTCAAAGGAGTCAGATGGACAGCACTCAATTCTCCCAGCAATGATGTGGGACAACATGTGTGGAATACTATCAGTCAGGTAAGATTATCCAAGGCTTGGAGTTCACAGTTTTTAGGTTTTCAGTTACCCAGACTCCAGCCCCATTATAAGTCAAATTGATACAATGCAGCCCAAAGTCCCAGGCATACAAAAAGAGGCATTCAACCTAAGTCCCACTGTTAGCATAAACTGTCTGGTGTGGCCCAAAGCCTCAGGTATCCAAAGACACTCTTATCAGGCAGGATATTCCAGGAGCTCAGAGGTGATCTTGCAGGAGATAGTTGAAGGCCAATCCTGAAGACCCTTGGGAATGTGCAGAGTTTGGGCCACCCAGGCCTGTGACTTCACCCTTTACTGGACACTACCACTCCTTCCACCCTAAACCATACCATCAGTCTATAGGGTGGAGGAATGATGAGGCAGGGAAAGGCAACTGAAGCCGCCAGACGTTTAGTCTAAATCCTGTTGTATCTTACGTAAGGCTCAGAAAGAAAAAGTCACCTTTACGGGGAAGCCTTCCCTGATGCCTTCCAGATAGGTGTGTTGCTTTCCTTCCAAAAACCCAATAGAACGTAAAAACAACTACAATTTCTTGAATGCTTTGTAGGCACTAAGAACTGGACCAAGTGGTTTTCATGCATCATCTCATTGTTAGCTGTGATTGTGGGTATTTACATTCAAGTTGTGTCAAGATGGTGCACTCCCTGAAGGTTGAATCTGTGACTTAGTCATCCTGATACCCTTAGAGCCTAACACAGTGCTTGGCACATAATAGGTGTTCAAGAAGTATTGATGAAATAAATATATAAGGGAATTAATATTTTGTCCTGCAGTGGGGTAAATAAAGTCAGAAGCCAGGATTAGAATCCAGGTCCCCTCCTGTGCAACTTGTCTGAGTAATCTTGTAAACACCATAGTAAACAGGATGACAGTTGTCCCAAAGCTGACACTTCCTAGAAAATGAACTATTTGTGGATAATATTCCATTGGCTCTTGCACAAACATACAATAATAGAATGAAACAAAATCATATGTCATCAGCTCTAGAAATAATATTACAAAATACCATTTATTAGTAATGAAACGACATGAATATCTCCCAAAGATGCCATGTTGTTTCTTTTCTGTGTGCCTTTGCTTACACAGCCCTTAGTGCTTGGGGAGGTCTTCATGTGTTTACCCAGAATCCCCTACCTCACCACTAATTTGGGACTCAGCTTTGGGATTATCCATTAGATGGGGGTTCTTAACAAGGGTTCACCTTCCCCCAAAGGATCCATGGGTGAAACTCAGGAGGTCCAAACATGGGGAAATTATTTCTATTTTCATTAACCTCTAACTGAAATTGGTCACTTGTTTTAATTATGAACGTTGTTAACAAATCTTACTGGTATTAGCAGTATTTGAGATTTTGTTACCAAAGGAAGCACAGATTTTTTTAAGACATTATAGTTATTGCAAATATCTCAAAATATTGACTATATTCTTCACTATCTGGTAACTATAGTAGTTATTAGGCCCACTGATCTTATTTTAATAAGTTAACTAAGAAGACATACACTTAAAATATTTTGATAACTACATTTCAATATAATTGCCTTCCTTGTGATCCTGTGTATTTTATATTATGCATTAAAATATTATTTATATATTATATATTATAATTAATAAACTTATTTTATAATATTAAACATATTATTCAGATAAATTTCTCCAGAAACATGAGACTATGGCTAAGGGTGTTATGACCTATTCTGGGTCACAGTCTCATGTGGTTCTATGATGCCCATGCATGTGTCTATCAAAGGGATTTCTCAGTTTCCATAACACTCCATTAAATGTCTGCCTCACCAACTAGACTGTGTATAATTCAGGGAAGAGAGGGGGTCTTATTGGTTTGAATGTCTCCAGCTTCCAGGATTATGCCCAGGGCTTGGTGGGTAGTCAGTAACACTTCCTGAACACGCTGCTAAATTAGTGAATACATGAACAAGAGGGCTTCTCAACAGGCATGTCTGGACTCATACTTATGAGTGCAGTTTTTTCTTCTTCCAAACATCTCTTGGGAAGGCTGCACATTTATTCTTTTTGGTTTTCCCTTACTCAGGCTATTTCTGCAATCCCCCTTGGGTAGTTACCTTCTTGGACAGGTTCTGAGAGCACTACTAAGTAATTCAGTCCATAAAGGCAAAATCAAACTGGATTGTGACCCACCTTGGTCATCTAGCTCTTTGTTCAAGCTCAGCTCTGAGTGGCTTTTGACTGTTTCAAATGGAAAAATAAACTTCAAAAAACAAATCCACTTTTGAGTATGCAGATCTCGTTACTGCCACAGAAGCTATTTAAAAGCACATGTTTTGAACAACAACCTGAAAAGAATTCTGGAAGAGGGACACCCAAAATGTGCTGGGTAATGGCAACTTTGTGGGAATGTTTGTAGTTTCTCAAAGAGACCACTTTAAGTTGGCCAAGAACATGTCTAAGTTCTAATGTGTTGATTAAAAAATGGCTCAATTTTCTGGCTCTCTATTTCTATCTTGCAGCAATCTTGGAGAAGTTTCAGTGGTCCTTTAAGGTGTATTCAGGACTGGCAGCCAAAACCTCCCCAAATATGGTGCAGTTATTTATGGCAGTTTCTCCTTCTTGAGATATAAGTACTGAGGGCCTAATATTTGGAATGAAACAGTCTATTTGGTATTTTGCTGTTGTTGAGCACATATCCAAACCCCTTGATATAGAGTCAGAGATTTACATAATCATGAACTCCCCAAACGGTGAGTGCCGCACAGGCTCATTTTAGAGATCCATTTTGCTTATCAGTATTCTTTTCTCACATCCCACACTGGATTAGATGCATCTGTGGAGAATTACGAGAATCTGGAAGGATGCTCTTCCATTAATTCCACCTTCTTTTACATTCTTCCGGTGCTCCAGGAATGAAATAGTTCTTGTAATGCTGCTTTTCCTTTCAGCCACAGAGAAACAGACAACACAAACACCAACAAGAAATAAAGGTCCCATGGAGGTTAACTGTAAGAAGAATTTCCCTCATTCTTCACTGACCCTTGACAGATCAATTGTAAAGATCTGTCCATTGGAGATTATGAAAGATAAATAAATATTGTAAAAACTGTTCCTTGTGAGCGCTCTAGCCTTAAAGAATACAACATTGATTTAGTTGGTTTCCAGTCCAATAAGCTGTGTGTTAATCATCTTTCACAGCTGATACTTCAAAAGAGAAAAAAGACATTATAAAGAAGAGAGTCTTTAAGACAGTTTAAGATATCTCAAAATCTCATTATGTATATATATAATCCTGAGTTGCATATGTATTAATTTAGATTCTCTTATTCATATAATAAGTCGACAAGCTGATAGGTCCTTGGGGCCACCAGAATCCAGGTCTGTTAATTATCTAACATAATTACAGCAAGAAACATCTGTGCCTTTTCCCCTGCTCCACACCAGCAGAAAGATGCATTTACACAGTAGGTAGGGGATATTGTTCTTTAAAAAACATAAAATGTTTAGATATTTCTTCTTGTCAGCTATTAAGTTAATTAACAAGTAATATTCAATGGTTTAGGTTTCTTCATTTTTTAATGTTCAACTCAATGACCTAACAGTTACATGCTAACTATGAACCATATACAGTTCTAGATGCAAAGGATACAATTTGAGAATTATTTGGGTCCCTGGTTTTGTGTAGATCACAGTAGAATGGGGAAGACTAAGTATATTATAATGGAATAAGTGCTATAATTGAAGTGTAAAAAGTTCTATATGGTGAAAGATAAATAAGTCTGCTTTATTCTGCTAATCATATCCTTCTCCTCTCCTATATTGTCACCTTCTCCCTCCATACGGACATCATCCGTCTTCTAATAGAAAAATGAAACAAAGCAGCACTACCAGAAAGACTCCTTCCCTAAAGTATATGTGTAGTCACTGTCCTTTCTCCATCCTGCCCAATCAGATTTGCAAATGCATTGTCTACACCCACGATTTCTTCATCCCCAGGTTTGATGGATTCTGTAATGGCCAGATCCTCTTTTTAAGGAAGGGCATACTTCCCCAGCTACTGGAAGAGCTGTTAGCACACAGCCTTCAGCCACCTGCCCCTCAGGGCTGCTCAGCTGGACACAGCTGACTCACCTGAGTTCACATCCCTTTTGGTTTGTCCACATTCACTGAATGATTGAAGCATGGTATATAGGCCTGGCCATGATATTCCAATGTGGGACTGCTTTGAAGGGCCATCCTAGCTTGAACTTCCCATGGTGTTCACTGAGGCTGTTGCACGGCCAGTATTATATCTTGATTTCTCCCTCTGTCCACTCCTGCTTCCTTCTCCACGGGCTGGATCACAAAGGTAGTCCTTAAAAAGCATTCTGTATACCAAATTCCCTCTGTGGCCTCTCAGGGAACCCGTCCATGACACCTGTAGCCTATGACACCAGTATGCCCTGTGCTTCTCACAAAAAACCTGTACGATGAGCCTGGTAGTGAGGCCAATTCGAATAATTTTTTTTTTTATTTTTCCTGCTGGATTATTTGTTGCTCAAGAGAAGGGGCCATTTTTTAAAAAAACTTTTACTACATATGGTGCCAGGAGCAGTAGCATAGATACGTTGTAAATATTAGTTGAATGAATACATATTAGAAATCCTCTCATTATTTGTATGTTCCAATAATTCTAGAAGACCAATATTGTTGCCTCAGAGAGATGCAAGAGAAAGTAGAAAGTTGGCCAAAATGTTTTTTTAAAAACTTTGTACACATTAGAGTATAATACATTGGATAAAATATCTATGATACAAAAGTGCCTTAAGTCCATGAAGGATTCGAGAGGTAGAGAGTGAGCTGCAAACGAAAGATGTAGGAGTCCAGAAGAATCTAATAATATCTAGAAAGATAGAAGTGGTGACAGTCCAGGTGGACTTTGTTGGAGTTAAAACTTGGTGTGTAGAGGAGACGGGGAGGGTACTTCTGGTGAGTATGCAGCAATAGTGCTTGGAGGTGGGGAAATAGTAGGGCCAAGGCAGTGGGAGGAACAGTCAGAAGATAATAGGATCAATTTGATCAATTAGAATTTCTTATATGGAAAGTATGACAATAGTGAGGTACCATATAGGTATTTAATAAAATCTTGCAACTGTACTGGTTATCTATTGCTGTGTAACAAGTAACTCCAACATCTTGTGGCTTAAAACAAAAAAGTTAAAAATAGAGTTACCCCATGACCCAGCAATTGCACTACTAGGTATTTACCCAAAGGATACAAATATAGTGATCTGAAGGGGCACCTGCATCCCAATGTTTATAGCAGCAATGTCCACAATAGCCAAACATTGTAAAAAGCCCAGATGTCCATCAACAGACAAATGGATAAAGAAGATGTGGTATATATATATACAATGGAATATTGCTCGGCCATCAAAAAAATGAAATCTTATATTTGCAACGTGGATAGAACTAGAGGGAATTATGCTGAGCGAAATAAATCAATCAGAGAAAGACAATTATCATATGATTTCACTCATTGTGGAATTTAAGAAACAAAGCAGAGGATCATAGGGGAAGGGAGGGAAAAATAAGATAAGATGAAATCAGAGAGGGAGACAAACCATAAGAGACTCTTAACTCTAGGAAACAAACTGAGGGTTGCTGGAGGGGAGGTGGGTGGGCAGATGGGGTAATGGGGTGATGGGCATTAAGGAGGGCACGTGATGTAATGAGCACTGGGTGTTATATGCAACTGATGAATAACTGAACTCTACCTCTGAAACTAATGATATGCTATATGTTAATTAATTGAATTAAAATAAAATTAAATTAACCCCCCCCAAAAAACCCCAAAAATTCCCCACAGAAAACAATCACCGTTTATTAGCTCAGTTTCTGTCATCAGGCACCCCAGCATGGCTCAGCTGGGGCCTTTGCTTTAGGGGCTCTGACAGGCTCCAACCAAGTTATCCGCTGGGCCTGCCCTTGTCTCAAGCTTCAAATGGGACAGATCCACTTCCAAGCTCACTCATGTCATTGCTGACAAGATTCAGCTCCTTATGGGCTGTTGGGTTGAAGGTCTCTATTTCTCGCTGGCTGTTGACCAGAAGCTGCTCTCTGTTCTTTGCCATATGACCTCTCCATTGGAGCAAACACTGGAGAGAAAACACACAGCAAGGGAAAGAATACCAGCAAGATGGAAGGATGAAAAGTCATAGTTTTTTGTAACCTAATCATGGGAGTGACATTCCATCATTTTTGCTGTCTTCTGTTTGTTAGAAGTAAGCCACTAGATCCAGCCCAGAAAGAGACAGGGATTACACAAGGATGTGAATTCTAGGAGGTGGGGATGCTTGTGAGCTGTGTGAAATACGGCCTGGCACATATTCAAATTCTACCACAGTAACTTTCATGAAGAGAAGGTGAGTCATCTTTAACCTGTGCCTGACATTTTTTGTGCCTTGCCATGAAACTGCTCAGCTTTTGCATATCTGTGTACCTTTGTATATGCTGGTTCCCCTTCTTGGGTACCCTTCTCTCTTCTTTACCTCAATAATTCCTACACCTTCCTTATGTTTCAGTTGTTCATCACTTCCTCCATGAAGCCTTCTCTAAATCCATAGGTACTGTTAGCTTCTTTCTTCTCCATGCTCCCATTTTCCTTTGTAAATATAGTCACACGGCAACTTGGTACATTTCATTGAACTTATATGTCTACGTAAGTGTTTTTCCTGCTAGATTCTTGCTTCCTTGAGGGAAAAGATTAGGCTTTAATTATCTTTTTATCTACAAGGTTTTGCATAGTTATTATTAGCTCAAAGTAAAATCTGTAAATGGTATCTATTTTTTTGTGACTAGGTCATTGAAGGTGGTCAATAATTACACTATACATTTATTTATTTATTTATTATTTGTTTATTATTCTTAATTTATGAAGCACCTGCCCCTGCTATGTGCCACTCACTCTCAGAAAAACCCAAGGCAGGCATTGTTTCTCCTATCTTTAAGATTTAGAAACTGAGGTTAAAAGAGATTATTTAACTTTCCTGAGCTTCTTTCTTTTCAGCCCTCTTCTAGCTAATGGAGGTCGTTAAACACAGTTCTGGTCAATGGCATGTAACTGTGAGTCTGCTGGTGGGGATTCCAGGAAAACTTTTGCTTTCCTAATTAAAAATGGACCACCTCGACTGGAACACTCTATTTGTTTTAAACCACCATTGTGTTTTCCCTGCTGTTTTTCTTAGGACCTGGAGGTAATTCCTGGAAGTTCAGCAGGCATCTTGTAACCATGAGTCCATAAGCATGAGGATGCAAGGAGTCTAGGGTCTTAATGATGTCTGTGAATAGCTACAGTAGTCTTGTGTTGCCTTCTGTGGCAATGTTATGGGAAGAAAATTAATCTATTTGTATAAGCCAATGTTAGTACGGGTTATTCTGCTTTATTTTTTTTAAATCAATTCCCAACTAATACTGCTGCCGAAAGGTAGAGCTGTGATTCAAACCTAGTCTCCTTGACTCTAAATCCCATATTATTTCCACTTTGCTGTATCACATAGTTCCTGACTCAAGTTTATTCAACATGGATGGAAAAACAAAGACAAAGTGACACAGAAAAGAGGTAGCATATACTCTAAAGTTAGGCAATCAGCTGTGCCCAGCTTGCTGAAGTTTTTCCAGGGATAGATGAAGTTAATGGGGGTAGAATGATCAGACAAACCTTCACCAGTGGTGCAGGCTATAAGCTAATTCTCAACTAATGGGTAGAATTTGGATGCTCAGGGAGAGGAAGGCACAGGATAGTACCACCTAGATGGGGGAAGAAAGGAGACCGTCATATCATTGGTAAAGGGAAATCACACAAACTCTTTCATCCTTCTCCCTTTACCTTTACAATGTGCTCACTTGGAAAGTGAACTTGAAATCCTTTCCTTATCTTTTGGCAAAGAGTTTGAGGCACCATTACACCATTATCAGTAGAGGTCATCAAGTAGGGGCAGGTGGAAGAGGGAAGTTAAGTGTCATTTGACAACCAAAAGCACAGTGATATCAGACAGTGGAGTCAACTCGAGATGGGTAGGTCACCAGGAAGTCACTTTTTGCACTCTCATTGATGCCTCAGATGCACTTGATAAAGCTCCCCCATCCTTACACCAGGAGGCCATACTGCTGTCAGGAAAAGCCATGGCAGATCTAATAGTTATCAGACAATGGTTTTGACAAACATTATGAGTAAGTGCCAGCATGTTAGGACACCTGGGGGGCTTTCGAAATTATTGCCTTAAATGTCTCCGGTGTCTGAATCAGAGTGGAAGAAATTTGGTGTTTAACAGTCTTGGCTGGCTTCATGACTTTTTCTTCATAAACGTAAATTTCTTCTGAGTGTGCAATTGCAGGGACAGAGAATACTTTTTCGCTCCTTCTCCATCACTAAATAAGTTTTTTCCTGTACAGATAAGAATGAGGTATCACTCTAGATGGTCTTGCTCAAAAGATCTACCAAAATGAAGGCATTTAAGACCTTTCCTCAAAAAATTTTAAACTCTATGTATACATTATATGCATAGATGTTTAGAGAATACTTTAAAAAATGTATAGTCACCCATATCTTGTGTAACAAAACAGCTCAGCTACAAGCAGTCTCCTGAACAGTGTTTAGAGCTAATTTTCCTGTGGTAAATTCTGTCTTGTTGTAAGTATTATTCAGGTTCTCCCTAAATGACTTTTATTTGATAATCCCATCTGTTAAAAAAAACAGTAGAATGAGAGTTTTATTTTTAGAGTAAGCTGTTTGACCATTGGAATTAAAGCAAACTTAGAAAACAGCAAGGCTGGGGCTGCATTAGACAGTAGGGAGCCTCTGGAAGAAAACGGAGGGAAGAACCGAGTAGATAAAGTTGGCTGAGTGACAAAAACTTGGACATGAGAGAGCATGATGTCTATATTCTGCCTTTGTCTCCAAGCCCAGTTCATGAACTCAGGTTTGTCTCCTGTGAAGATAAGAGGTATTTGGCTTGTCTTTTAATGGAAAGAATAGTCCGTCATGGAGCTTTTGTATCTTTGTATCTGAGGCTCAGAACAACAGTTGGCCATGACGGTGCTTGGGAATCAATGACAGAAACAGCCATAGTGCTTATTAGAGCTGCTAGAACCTGGTGCACCAAGGAGTTCCCAAGGATATCCTAGAAACTCTAGCATGCCCAGTGGTAGCCAGTGGGAAAACATGGAGGGCATCTCTTACTTGTGGAATGACTATGCCTGAATATGCTGAGGACTCCAGAAGACCAAATGGCACAAACCGTCTCGTTTGTACGTGGAAGCAGTGGCAGTTTTGAAAAGATATAAACTGCCTAAGCAAAACATTGCTGAGAATGCAATGGTGTGAATCAGAAATGACCTGTGCTTTGGAGATGCTTCCTCTCTATTCTCTCCAGCATGCCCCAGGCTGGATATAGAGTGCCTTACTACTCACTGTCATTGTTCTTACCTACATGTCTTCCAAGCTCACCTTACTCACCTATTCCTGACATTTGTTACTATTAATCAAAAGAACTCCACTGCCACCCACCCCCAAGTAGCTCAATCCTCTTGCTCAGGCTGTGAGTAACTCGGGGTAAGGTGTGAAATGTGCCAGGGAAACCCACCAAATTCTTACACATTCTTGGATAGGTCCTTGAGTCAGCATAGCCTCTCAGAATGAGAAATAGATAAATCAGAATCAATTAGAGAAAATATTGATATCAATTGGCATACTTAGTGTCATAAGACAAAGGACCCTTGGCCCTTGACACTTGCCTCAGTCTCTTTGGGAAATGCAGAAATCCGTCCCCCCAGACACAAAAGTGCAAAGAGTTGCAGAGAAGCAGCTGAGTGAGGAATTCTTTTACTGTGTCTCCTTTTTTTCCCCTCACATATAGCCATCAGCCTTGAAAGGAGACAGTCTCGCCCTGTTCGTCTGATGGTTGTCCAGAGGGGTGCTCAGAGTTCAGGCAGTATTGGTTCACGGCCTCCCACCTGCCAAGACTTCAATATAAATTATTCAGAGTCCTGTCTCACAAGTAGACTAATGCACCAATGCTAATTTACTCATGGTCTTTGTCTGTGACAGGGTCAGGTTTTGAGCAAAAAAACCTTCTTCCTTTTACTCAAAATCTCTTTCTTTCAAGTTTTACAGCCTGAGTCCTTTTGATTTGCGATCTGTTTATGGTACTTCCATGCTTCCGTGGGCTGCATCTCTTGCATACCTGAGCTGCATCAGTGCACGTGGTGTCTTCTGCTGGGAAAGTCTTGTCCCCCCACTTGGGCTGCCAAGCCAGTGGAAAAAGTTTGAGAGGGAAGAGATGGCAGTGTCCACCTCTCCTTTTCCTTATGTCCCACAAGATTTTTTTTCTTTTTTCAACACTTCTGCCTCACATTCAAGTTATTTTTCTGTTTCTCTCACAGAATGACAAACCCTTAGAACTCAGGAAATGGCTAACTTTTCTGACATGAGAAACAGTGAGTTCAAATCTCAGTTGTGCCAAATACTAGCTGTACGACCTCGGACATTCTTCTGTGTTCTGATAGCCAATTCCAAGGATGTGTACACCACCAAGTACTTCTCTGACACCATCTGGGTGACTTATGATTTAACTCCATTTGGACACTGTTTACCTGGAGAGCACATCCGATTCCACAGTTGGAGAGGTTAGTCCTGCAAGGCCACCATCCCCTTCAGACAACTGTCACAAGTTCAGACACCTGTCACCTGTTCTTCTGAGTGGCTACAGATTGGAGGTTCTCATGACCCCATCCTTGGGTTTGATTAAATGTTAGAGCAGGTCACAGAACTCAGAGAAACATTTTACTCACTAGATTGCCAGGTTATTATGAAAGGATAAACTCAGGAGCAGCCAGATAAAAGATATGTAGAGCAAGGTATGTGGGAAGGGGCATGGAACTTCCATGCCCTCTCCAGGTACACCATTCTTCCTATACCTCCAGTGTTCACCTACCTGAACATTCTCAGAACCCCATCCTCTTGGGGTTTTATGGGGGCTTCATCACAAAGGTGTAACTGATTAAATCATTGGCCATTGGTAAACTGATTCAACCTCCAGCCCTGTTCCCCTCCCAGGAGGCTAAGAGTGGGACTGAAAGTTCCAAACCTCTAAAAATCCACTGGTAACCAGCCGCCATTTTTTGGTGCTTTCTAGGTAATCTAATTAACATAACAAAAGACACCTTGATGATTCTCATCACTTAGGAAGTTCCAAGGGTTTTAGGTGCTCTGTGCCAGAAAAGAGGAGGTAGACCAAATATATATTTCTTATTATAAATCACAATATCATAGACATACATGTTTCTTTATATGCAAAATTGGGATAATAAATAACTTCTCACTGGTGTGTGAGGATTACATGTGATAACATATGTGAGAGTCTTCTGTTAAGAGTAAAGCTCCTTACAAATGTAAGGATTTAATATTGTCCTAATTGTCATTCATCATTTTATCCTTCACATAAACTCGCATTGGGCCCTATATTTCAATAAGTGCTCAATACATGTGTCTGAAATGAATAATAAACACTTGATAATTAAGCCCAGGTTTAAGTTTTGTGAATGTTGATTGCCAGTGACTGACATGGAATGTTAAACTAGTCTGTGTTCTTGCAGACAAATGAGAATTTAGCAGCTCAGGAGACTTTGGGCCCTTCTGTTAACACTCCCCAGGACATCCCAGGCCACCAAGGCCATAGCAGCAGAAGCATGGATGCCAGGGTTCGGAAGCTGGAGACAAGTCTTGCTCTGTACTGTATGTGTTGGGTGTTCAGTCTGATGGCACATTTCTACTAATCCAAATCCAGATTATTATTGTTTTTTTTTTTTTTTTTTACAGATTTGTTCTTTGGAGTCAATGTGGCCCTTGGAGCCACTGGTTTGGTTTGGTAAAAAGAACACCACTTTTGGAATTCAAATCCCAGCTCTGGCACATGTTAGCTGTGGGATATTACGCACGTTTCTCCTGCCTAAGCCTTAGTTTTCTGATCTGGAAAACAGAGATGAAGATAGCCTACTTCAGAGGCTGATGGGAGAATGGAGATAATATATACAAGGAACCTAGCCCAGTTCCCAGCAGGCTGCTGGCACTTCATCAATAATGTTTATTTTCCTGTGGATTTGAATAGATGGCTGCATGTGTTGCTCTGTTTCTGTCTTCTCTAGCTTTAATTCAGTATTTTATATGATTTTGTTTTATCTCCTTTGGCTAGTATGTGATTCTCTATAGTCAGCTGTCTTTCTGATGCCCTGTGACCTCAATTCTCTGATGGGTATGAGAAAAGTTATTGATTTTCCATTTGTTTAGCCTTTTTCTTGTTGTAAGGCTAGAAGTGATAACTTCCGAACTTTTTTTCTAAAAAAGCCCTTTATTGAGACATGATAATAAGCATACAAAAACCTGTGCATATTTAATGCATACAACTGAGTTTGGAGATAAATATATACCATGAAATCATCACCACAACTAATGCCATTAGCCTATCCATCACCTCCAAGAGTTCCTTCTGCTTGCCTGCTTGCTTGCTTGCTTGCTTTCTTTCTTTTCTTTCTTCTTTCTTCCTTCCTTCTTTCCTTCCTTCCTTCCTTTCTCTCTCTCTCTCTTTCTTTCCGAATTATTATTACTATTATTACTATTATTATTAGAGCATTTAACATAAGATATATCTTTCTAGCAATTTTAAAGTATATGATACAGTACTCTTAGCAACAGGCACTGTGCTGTACCTTGGTTTCTAGGACTCATTCAACCTGCATACCTGAAACTTCATACCCTTTGACCAACATCTCCCCACTCCTCCCTCCCCCATCCCTTGATAACCACCATTTTACCCTCTGCTTCTAGGAGTTTGACTGTTTTAGATGTCTCATATAAGTGGGATCATTTAGTATTTGTTCTGTTTTTTTTTCTTCACTTAGCACAAAGTCCTCAAGATTCATCTATGTTGGCACAAATGGCAGGATTTCCTTCTTCTTTTAAGGCTGAATAATATTACATTGTATGTATGTACCACAGTTCTTTGGCCATATACCTACTGATGGACATTTAGGTTATTTCCATGTCTTGGCTATTATAAATAATGCTGTAGTAAACATGGGTGTGCAGATATGTCTGAGATCCTGATTTTAATTCCTTTGGCTGTATACCCAGAAGTGAGGTTGTGGTTTCATATAGTAGTTCTGTTTTTAATTTTTTGAGGAAACTCCATACTGTTTCCCATAGTGGCTGTACCAATTTACAGTTCCACCAATAGTTGTATAAAGGTTCCTGGTCAACATTCCTTATCTTTGTGTTTGTGTGTGTTTTGTTTTGTTTTGTTTTTTGATAAAAGCCATCCAAATAGGTATGAGGTGATATTTCATTGTGGTTTTGGCACATTGTGATTTTGATCTTATTGTCTCCCCAAACTCTGTATTGTAGATACTTTCATTTCCAGTGCATAAAAGAAATGGTGCAGGAGTGCTAAGGGTGTTTTTAAGAGGCAAATAGATGATTAGCAGAGGAGCTATGCTTCAGACTCTGGTCTTCATGACTCCAGGGCCTATGCTCTTTCCGTAGAACCACCACAAAGACTGGACTCCATGATGACTGTGTTTATTAAACCCTAAATCATAACACTTATTTTACTAACAACTTCACATGTATTAACCAACTAAATGCTCATAACAATCCTAAGAGTTAGGTAGTGTTATTACACCTGATTTACTGATGAGGAGTCTGAGGCACAGAATGCTAACTCACTAGGTAAAAGCTCCACAGCTAGTAACTGGCAGACTGGCATCCATATTCATGTGATTTGGCTTCAAGGCCCATGCTGTTAACTGCTACGTCGTCATACATGGTTTGGCACGTAAGAGTGAGCCTACGGGGACCCTGAACTAGGACATAAAATTTTCAACAATATCTCAGATAAATACACAGAACAGATACGGATAAAGGGTGGAGACAGGGGGTCAATTAATTTTGTCAGCAAACCTCACAAAAAGCTGTACACCTGATGATTGAAAGGTAGATCACAGAAAATTATGCGTGCCAAGAAATGTGACCTTTCTGAAGAATTTTTATCAGGGAAGAACATGAATTACTTTTGTAGCTTTTGAAAGTGATTTCTGGCATTGAAAAAAGAGTTAAAACAAGAAAAAAAGAGTTTTCAATAGTTCATGATCGAATTTACTGGGATATGGTTGTCCAAGCAGCTTAGCTTCCTTTCCCTCCTGACCCTTCATCATTTCCAAAGGCTACACTTTATTGAGTAAACACTACTAAAAAGAAGTCACTGTCATCCCATCAACTGGCCAAGGAAAGAGAAAATCATTCCAGTCTTAAATCTTCGTCACTGTTTTGACGGCTGTTATACGGAAAGCTGACATCCCTATTGAGGTATCTGCTTTGACACCTCACTCGCTAGTTTTTGAGACATTTTAATTATCTCAAGGATGCCATTAGAATGCATGAACAGAATCATAAGTTCTTCAAAATCCAGAATGCTCGTGTCGTGTATGTTATTCTTGACAATATGAGTTACCTTATGCACTCGTTTCTGCACATTGTTTAATGTCTTGGTGTTCTTAGTTCTCCCTGTGGTCATCCTTCCTCTTGATTACCCTGAGTCATTTGGTAATCTGCAAATCAGTCCTCTTAACTACTGGCACCTTCTTCCTGATTTTTAACCCATGTGTTGAATGGCCATGTCTCCCTTTGCAAGGTTAGTGAGAATATATTTATTTCTAACTCTTAATCCTACTTAAATTTAGGGACTTTTTTCTTTTGCACAATTTACAACGACAGAATTTCCTCAGAAGCTCTGGGTGAAGGACTTATCAGAAGTCATCTAGATTAGGAAATTATAAACCATCTCAGAAGGACAGGATTTTAGATATGGTGTCTGAGGCATGGGAACACTACAGGTTCAGAATGGAGTTGTTTGGGGACATTCATAAGGAACAAAGCTCCGAGATGACAATAAATATTAATGTGAATAAATATGTTAGTACCTGCCATGTGATGAATGTGTGCAGAGACACTTTGATGGGCAGTTTGTATCAGATTGTTCGATTCTCTATAAAGACAATATTCTTAACTTTAAATTTTAAATGAGAAAACTGAGGCCCAAGGAGATTGTAAAATGTACCCAAGGTTAATAACTTAAAAAGCTGGAATTTGAATCCAGACCTTTAGTAGCAAAGTCTGTTTGTGAGCATAAACGAAATGGTGCCTGAAGGATGGAAACAGAAGAATTTTCTTGAATAAATAGGTTCATTATTGAAAGCCTACCTGATAGGAGCCTCAAGCATTTGCACTTAGGAGACAGGTCTTGCCTTACAATGGAAAGAAGAATACAGTTTACAGACTTTGATGTTGACATTTTACATGAACTGAACAATGAAACTGAAGAAACCCTTAAGACATACTTATTATTTTCATGTGCTGACAATGCTTAGAATATCTAAGATATACCAGTCTTGGCCTCCTTTTATTCTGCTCATTGTTTTAAGGAATCTGAACTAGTTAGGATGGGTCAGCTGGAGTTCCCAATGTTTCCCTCAGTGCGGGAATGATTCTCTATGATTTTAGGGATCCCCTGATTCCATCTGGTTTTGAGAATGGCCATCCAAATACTACTTTTGTTGTGGTTATCCAAACTGAGGTTTTCCATTTGAATTTGTATTATGTTCTCAGACCTCACTTTATTAGTGTGGGGACAGTCATGTCTCTGGGCTCACCATCAGATGAGACATCTGTGGAGTTAACCTTTGGTTAGTACCTGCTGTGTGTAAGGCACATTACTAGACTCTTCAGATACGTTATTTCATTTACTCATACAAAAATCCCAGAAAGAAGATACCGTTCTGACTTTTTCAGGTAAAGAAACTGTTACTTAGAGCAGTTAAGTAACTTGTCAATGGTCATATAGTCCTTAAGGGATGGGAGAAAGATAAACAGGTTTAGCTGACACTCTTATATTACACTTCTTGGTATGTTGCTTATTTCATAGTCTTTTATTAGATTCTAGAAGGATTATTATTTCATTCTTTTCCTTAATTTTCTTTCTTTCCTTCTGTCTTACTCTCTTTATCCCTCTTTCCCTTCCTTCCTCCTTCCCTTCCTACCATCTTTCTTCCTTCTATCCACTCTCTCTCTTTTTGCTTCCTCTCCCCCCCTTCCTTCCTTCCTCCCTCCCTTGTTTCTTTTCTTCCTTCCTGTCTTCTTCTCTTCCTCCCTTCCTCCCACCTTTCTTCTTTCTACTCTCTCTCTCTTTTTTCTTTCTTTCCTTCCCTTCTTCTTTGTCCTCCCTTCTTTCTTTTCTTTTTGTTAAATGAAAAGATGCAAGAAATACTGAGTCCTTTTGACAGAAACTTCTTGGATCTTTTCACTTCTTTATTATATTCTCAGGCACCCTTTCAAATGAATATGTATTAAAATAGCAACTTGCACAAATGTCAGCTGATGCCATCTCTCTGTTTGCCTTAACTTTCAGAAGGAAAATTAAATTTGATGAGGTTTTGTTTCATTGTTTTGGCCTGAGTTTTACAGACACCACTTCAAAGGATCTTGCTCAGTCCTCAGAATGGCCTTGTCTGAGGCACAGGGCCGGAGAGGTTGACCTTGGAGACATACTGCCTATTATTGAATCAGTGACTGCTAGAGCTGCGGGGGCTCTTAGAAATCACTTTTAGAAAAGGAGTCAGAGGCTCAGAAGATTAAGTCAGTTTCTTTATTTCTAAAATGGGGATATTAATAACACCTACCTAATAAATATTTATGAGTATTAACTAGATTCCTATTCGTGAAGTGTATAGAATTGTGACAAGCACGTGATAACCACCATAGAGTGTTTAAAAAATAAACATAATAATTTGTCCAAGGTCACAAGGTGGAAAAGGCACCATAGTTTTCTGAATAAGTAACCTGAGTTCCAGTTCCCTTGTATGACTTTGGGCAAGTCATCTAACCTCTTGGAAGGGCAGTTTTGCTCAATCTTGAAATCATGTCTGATGTCTTGACTTCACAGCATTCTTGTGAGAGTTGAATGAACTAACATAGGCAGAGTGCACAGCCCCTGATAGGAGCCCAGCAGGTGAGAGCTAGCTTTAGACCCAATGTCAGAAGCAGAAACCATGATCTCCTGACCAACTCAATGCTCTTTGTAAATCTTGAAATATTTCTATGATTACAAAGAACAGAGATTTCTTGCCTATAATATAACTGTTTCTTTTAGGGCTTGGGGGTGGAATGTTTAATGTCCCTTAAGCCAACCCAAGAAAATCTACCTAACTTGAAAAGAAACATATTCCAGACGCTTTTCTTCCTGTTGGCATCATCATTGGTTAACACACTGTCTTTGGCTGAGCTTCTTTTGTTTTCTCTAAAAATCATAAGGGTATGTAGGCTGAAGTCTCTCTTTTTATTTGGAAGAAGGTCTTCTAAGCATTGTATTTCCTTATCTCTTCCTGTTTTGATTCTTTTGCTTTACCTCACTAGGCCAGGAATCACGCAGATCTCAAATCTGATTCTAACGCAGTCATAGCCATTTGAATGACCTTGGGCTGGGCACTTGTAATTTTCTTTGACATGTGATAGCTTCTATTTCCTTGATTTACTTTTTTTGAAAAAAAAAAACATTTATTTACTTATTTATTGACTTTTAATTTTAGAAATAATTTCAATTTTTAATTTTGACTTTAGTTTTAGATTTACAGAAAAATTATGAAGCACAGAGTTTCTACATATCCTTCACCCATTCCCCCAATTATAAGCATCCTATATTATTATGGTACATTTGTTACAGTGAATAAATGAATACAGATACATTGCATTAACTGAAGTTAATGGGTTGCAAAAGTTAAGTTGATTGCAGTGATTGGTTTTCACATATTGAATCAGTATTGCATCCCTGGAATAAATCCCACTTGGACATCACATATACTTTTTTTCTCATACAGTTTTTGAATTCTATTAGCCACCTGTGTTTTCCAGTTTTGTCTTTTACAGCTTGCCAATATGAACACTGATCTGATCAGGCAACCCCATTGTCTATTATATGTGACATTTTGTTCAAATCCTACCCTTTCCTGTAGAGCCTCTTTAATTTTTTCTCCTTCCTTCCATCCTGCCCTTCCTAATCTACTCTTCAATCTCTACCTCTTCTGTCTCCTTTAAAGGTTGCATCTCTATGCAGCACTTGAACTGGCACAGCTGTGTAGATTTTCTGTAAATAAGGTCTCTATGTTTTTTTGTTTGTTTAATATCTCATTTTATTACAGAAAGGATTTATAGCATTTTCCTCAACCACACTGATTCAATAAGGTAAGAACCAATTAAAGCCTAAGTGGATAACGACAGTGGGATACAGAAAAAACTAGGGTGGAAAAGATAAGATGAAGCCAGAGGTGAGGTTTTTGAATAATACAGTGATACAATTCTCTACATTTTTCTTATTTTTTAGAATTTCTGGTACATTAGTATAAAGTTTTATAGTTTTCAAAGGACTTTGCCACATCTTATTTTGTTGTATGTTGGTGTTTTAATTTTTTTTTTTTTTTTTTTTTTTTGCCAGGGTAGAAAACCCAGATTCAAAGAGCGCAGGAGGTAGTGAATAATAGAACAAAGAAAGTAATCTCACTGTGTGAAAGTTCAGGGTCATTTCACACATACTCTATTTCACAATAGGATTATACAAGCTTTGTGAGGAAGGGACCGTGTTTCGTAGTTGCTTTGTCTTCCGTATTTTGCTCACTCGAAAGTAGGCACCTGTTATGGCCAACCACAAGCACATTGATTTGAATGCTGTCTCATTTTGCCTCCAAGTCTGTAAACAGTGTGCAAGGTGGGTTAATGAGAATTTAATGTAGCAGAATAGGAAGACCCAAGCTTGTGCTTTGTTTCCCGTTGCTTTGAAGAAGTAGCTGTTCAGCCTTGGGGATATAAGACTAACTCATGCATTTTTACATTGATCTGATGCCCATAAAAGACAAAAAATGCTACCTTTAATTCTGAGACCCAAAATAGTTTATAGATCCTAGCTAACCATATAATGTCCCTATTAAGGAGAAAGTGTGAAGAAAGACAAGTGGACAGTTGTCCTAGTGTTGAAAGTAAGGGCTCCTCTGCTTGGTGGGTTATGAGGAGATTAAGGGAGCTTTCCTGAGACTGGAGAGAATAATTGCACTTTCAATTTCCTTAAATAAGTGAGAAGTACCCTCAGTAGCATAAAGGGAGTGTCAGGTCTTAAGAGAATAGGAATTCAGGACACTGGCTGGCAGCCATGGAGTGTCTGTGGGTAGGGCCGGTGTGAATGGCAAGAACCTACATTATATGGCCAGTTGGGTAATGGTCAAGACTGTGAGTGGGCTGAAGAAAAGGCTCCTTCCTAACTTTTGAGTAATCCTGAAAGCTTCTAGCATGTTACAAGGTCATAAAAATCACCGATTAATGAAGGTAAGTGAGAGTTTGAAAGGACATAATTTGATCTGCAAATATAGAGAAATAAGATCTTTCTTGCACCTTGGGTGTCAAAGAGCAATCTATGCCTATTACACCAGCTAAGTGCTAAATACACCAAGTACCACAACTGTAAGAAATATGTCTTTGTCTCCTGAATAGGCAGCATAGTATAGCTTTTCATACTCAGCTGTCCCTTGTAATAACCCAGAAAATTTGTTCAAGATACAGAAGTATGGGCTCCCTCTCAGATGTACTGAATCAGGATATTGGTGTTGAATGGGACATGGATAACTGTAGTTTTCCTTTTCTGTCGGTCCTCCTCTCATCTGTGGACTGCTAGTTGAAAAATTCCTGGTCAGGTGATAAAACATGGGCTTTGGGTTCAGGCAAGTCAGGATTTAAATTGAAGCTCAGCCACTCAGAAAAGTTACCTAAATTCTGTGAGCTACAGGATCTTATTTGTACAGTGAGGATTAAAAATATCTCCTTTTCATGCATATGAAGAGATTAAGTGGGATACTATATCTAGAGTTTTCACTTCAGTGCTTAGCATGTAGTAGACATTCAGTAAATATTTATACATCCCTCCACCCAGTTTTCTGCTTGATTTCAGGATATCATTCCATTTAGGTAGCCAAGGGTTCTTGGAATGTCTGACTTACCACCTCTTTGGTGTCTAATCTAAAAGCTCTCCTTCATCATAAACCTACCCATGGCTTCATCCACAATTGTTCTAGGTACTGACTGGCAGGTCAGAACACTGAGAATGACACATTTAAAATGACTGGGTGTCCTAATCTTCATTCCTCTAGAAGCTATCTTGGAGTTAGCACAACTGAAGATAATTAAAAGATTGCTTTTTCAGAGCTTGAATCTTTTCTGACAGCCTTATATGAAAAGTCTCCTTTTGTTGTCCAGGAATGGTATTGTAGACAGATGAAGCCATCAATCAGTTTTAGCCAGGAAGGAAATGTCTATTTTGATTGTGTTAATACCTGGTCCAATGATGACAGATGGGTTGCTTCAGTTTTCAAGGATATATGGAGTGGTGGTTTTCAAAATGGAAAGAATTTGGAGTTAAAGTTGGAAGATGTGAGCTTGAGTCCTTTCTTCCTTTCCTCCCTCCGTCTTTCCTTTCTTTTCTCCCTCCCTCCCTCCCTCCCTCTCTCTCTCTCTTTCTTTTTCTTTCTTTCTTTCTTTCTTTCTTTCTTTCTTTCTTTCTTTCTTTCTTTCTTTCTTTCGTTCCTTCCTTCCTTCCTTCCTTCCTTCCTTCCTTCCTTCCTTCCTTCCTTCCCTCTTTCCTTCTTTTAACTATACGGATTTGGATAATGAAAAATACTGCCTTTTGCATCTCTTTCTGTAAGATGGAAATGACAACCCGTGCCTAAATTGTCTCTCAAGGGCTTTTATGAGGATTAATGAAATAAATAGGCCTCATTTAATAAAGTATAAATACAGAGTTTATTTTTCATGTTCATGTCTTAGATGACTCTGGAATGAGAATGTATAAGAGAAGGAAAGAGACGTTTTCCCATTTATTAATTATTCATGCACTCATTTATCATTAAGCAAATATTGAGACGCTATGATAGAATGTAGCCTACTAAACCCTCGCACTTGTGTTATTTCATTTAATGTTTACATCAGCCTTGAAAGGTAGTTATTATTACCTTCATTGAGAAATTTGAGATCCAAAAAAGAAGAATAATTAGACCAAGGTCACACAGCTGGTGACAAGGTTGACATGGTAGCTTGGGTTTTTCTGACCATAAATAAGATCAGGCAGTACACAAGCTTGAAGATAAGTGATTTTTATAAGGTGTTAAAAACTTGAGGTGTTTTGGATATCTCAGGAGGATCCCTTATTGAATAATAAAGATATTTTTTTTTGGCTTTCATCACTTCTGCAAATTTCCATCTGCTAAAATTAGATCTTTCTTAACCCTTGCCCTAAACCCATGAAGTCATGCAGACCTAGTTTAGACTCGTGCTTGACAAGATGGTAATTTAGATTCTTCTGTCAGTTACAGCCCACCCACTAGTCACCAAGTAGAACAAAATGTGGAGTGATCTGGTGAGGAGGGTGATAGAGATACCTATGATACGGGGGCATCTGCTAATGATTCCGTCAGTTTTTATCACTCTCAGAATGGCAGGGCAGAAGCTTCTAGATTTTCAAGGCAAACATCACAGGATGATTGTGGTTTCTCACTGTGAATTAAAAATGACAGCTTAGGCTCCAACCATGACCTGCTTAACTGCAGAACCCAGGTCACTCGTTTGATTCTCTTCTTTCTCTGGTTCCCTGCATGTCTCCTGGTGGGATGAGGAGGGAGGAGGTTCTCCCGTGAACTCATGTCAATTTAGGTCTTGACTCACAGTTGGAATCTGCCTTCAATTTCCACTCTCACTACTTCCCTTGGGCCATCCCTCTTATCACCCTGCTTCTCTTCTTCTGAGCTCTTAGCTTCAGCAACCTCTAGGCTCTTGGCTGTAAAACTGTTGCAGCTTCTCTGTGTGGGGGCTACTTGGTTCCTGCTTCCAAAACTCTGCTTCCTTTTCATCAGCACTTAATGGATTGCTGGGTGAATCCATTCATCCAAGACTCCGTTAATTTTGTATCTTAGAGAGCCAAGCTGGGGTTCTTGGAATTACCATGGGATGGAGGAAAGTAAAATAAAGCAATGGATTCTATCATTTAATTTTGTCCCATAGATTATACCTGCTGAGACATGTTCCATGGCCTTGCTGCTTGGGTTTTGTCACCCTTTGGTTTATATGCAGCCTTTTTTACCAGCCACAGAGGCTTGTTTGCGGCTGCTTCAAGAAACATTCTCCACATTTTACCCAGAAGCATTATTTCCTACTTTAACTCTTAAATTCCAGTATGGAGTTTTGTTCCTGATGGGTCAAACCTACTTCTTCTTTTCTCTTGAAATTTTACATGGTGACAATAAATAACACTAAGCAGTTTAGACCTTGAAAATACACCAAGTCATGATGTTTTATTTAGGAGGTTACATTTGGGACCATTGGGCGAGACAGAGTGAGTATCCTTTGAACTACCAATAATTGGGGCAGGAAATAAAGTAGACCTTTGGGACTAGAATATAAGCTCTATGAAGCTCTAGAATAGTGCCTGGCTAATACTAGGTACTCAATAAATGTCTGTTGAATGAATGTTGAATAAATGGTGAATCATCAAAGGGGACAGGAATAGTAACTATTGTCTTAGGGATCAAAGAGGGAAGTATGGGAAGATGGACATCAGTCCTGGGGTGATTGAGAACATAGGAGGGACGCAGATGAATTGCCCTTCATCTCATGGAGACAGGCAAGGATGAGCTTGACCACTTTCAGCTGAGTGCAGTGGCAGAGCGAATAATAATGGCAATCCCAATGTGGTGGTGTCTAGAGGGAAGGGAGAGGCTCTTTGTGGCTACTCAAATATGAGCTGGGTACTTCTCCTGGGTCCAGTGTTAGCAAGCTTCACCCTATGAATGGGCCTATGGATTCCCAACCTCTCCTAGGTGATTCCTTAAAGTATTGGTACCTCAGTCCAACCCAGAGATTTTAATTTGGCTTGTGATATGACCTGGATGGCAAGATTTTTGAAAGCTCCCTGGATGGTTTGAATCATAGCCTGGGCTGTAAAGCATTGTTTAGATCAGTGATTTGTAAATTATGAGAAGTTAAACAGGATCTCTTTGGAGCTTTGACAAACTGTATATGCTCAGCACTCCTCCATTCTCTTCCTCACTGCACCAGGTAATTCTGATTATTGTCCCCCTCTTCAACCAATCTGAGAAATGTAACATTAGATGATTTCTAATGCTTCTTAGAGATAAAATACATCCATGATTACTGTTTTCTATGGTAGGATTCTTCTGGGATCAATGGATTGGGCTAGATCCTATATTTGAACCCCAGTTACAGAGAGTTGAGTTCCTCATCAACTGGGTTTGCCCATGACCAAGGGTCCTATTGAGGTTAGTGGGACAGTCTGAGTTTTGGCTTCATGTGTACACAGAACCCACTTATCCTTTTAAATCCTCAGCCAGTCAAACCACACAGCTGACACAGCATTTGGGCTTGAAATCAACTTGTTGAGCTGTAACAAAATCTCATTCCTTTGCTTACACATTGTTTGTCAGGCTATGAATAATTAAGGATGATCTGAAGAACAAAAGGATAAAATTTCATAAAGTTAACATTTACGTAAAGGGATTAGGCACCGCCAAAGAGATTTTTCTTGACTCCCTAAAAATCAGCAGTATATCAGAGGGCATAGGGAGCCTTAAGGAATTACTATCAGGGTGTGCTCATCACCAAAGAATCCCGAATGGAAAGAACTCCTCACATACTCAGCCTATGTTACCAGCTTAGACACCCACGAGATCAGAAATGTGGAGGCACAGGAGTCAGGGGACTTTCCAACTTAATGCTGTTTAATATTAATTAAACTTAATATAGCTCAGTTATCTGTTTTTAGATATTCCCAGGCAGAATACCAGAAAAGAAGAAATAAATCTATATTAATATTTTATGTATATTGAAATTACATAATCGTAAATGTGTTCATAATTATATGTTCACATCACGTAATACATTGTCATATATTCTAAATTTCTGAATATTTCTAGAATAACTGAATAGGAGAAAATCAATAATTTCCATGAGATCAGTTACCCGGGAAAATTCATATGAGAAGGTACAGGTGTCATTGCACAAATACATATTCTTTTTTTTTTTTTTTAAGATTTTATTTATTTATTTGACAGAGAGAGAGATAGCGAGAGCAGGAACACAAGCAGGGGGAGTGGGAGAGGGAGAAGCAGGCTTCCTGCCGAGCAGGGAGCCCCATGTGGGACTCGATCCCAGGACCCTGGGATCATTACCTGAGCCGAAGGCAGATGCTTAACGACTGAGCCACCCAGGCGCCCACAAATACATATTCTTAGTACACTCTGAAGAAGGCTAAAATACTGCTATGTGCACTGCACATTAAGCATTTGGGGTGGGAGCAATTAAAGCCCCCTAGAATTTTGTGAGAAGACATCATGACGACATGACTACCCAGCTATGTTTTAAAACATGTCTAAGTGTAACCAATACCATTGGGCAATGCAGTTACTGTGGTGGTATTATCTTGGGAAGGTATCCAGTCACACATAATCTTGGTGAATGTTCACTGCATTCAAACTTTGATGGCTCCCTCTTTAGGAAGATGATTTCATATATATAATAGAACTATTGTTGTCTCTTCCTCATGTGATACAAGCATGTAATATTTACCACAGGGCCAGAAACACCCAATTTCTGTCCAGCAACCCAATTTATATTACAGTTGGTTTTCTGAACATGTAGATATTAAGCCTTACTGAAATGTATGAAATTAAATTAGCATTCCCAGGATTAGTGCTAATGTAGCAGACATTACAGTGTTGTATACTCAAGGAAGAAGAGAAGAAACTAAGGTTAAAGAGGCAGAGAAGTCAGGTCTAGAGTCCTAGTCATGCTTTGAGACTTAACCCATAGAACTCAGGTTTCAATAGATATAAAGGAAGGGTAAACCTGAACTTTACAAGCCAGGATTGTCAATAAATTCAGTGTGGAGTTTTAAAAATATACAGATTCTCAAGACCTAGCCCATGATTTCTGTACAGAATAAGGCCGAAGAATGTGCGTGCATAAAAACTTCCCAGGAAAGATGGCTGTTTCCACCCAGGATGGAATAACAGGGGCTGTGTTAACTGTCTGCAGAAACAACTAAAGAACTGGACAAAACATATGAAACAATAATTTTGTTTGGACATTGGATATCACACAACAAAGGGCAATAATCCTTGAAAGACAGGAAACAAATGAGATGAGCTCTACTGTTAACCCAGATTACTGCCTTGAGAGAGTTTCCAGGTTGTGTTGCTGTTGGGAGGGACTGAGGCTGAGTCTGGTGGTGTCCCTGTGTTGGGGAAATGGATGTGGGACTCCAAGAAAGCCAAAGTGGCTAGAGTTTGCAGAGTGGAGTCCTAAAGAGAGAGAGACCCCTGGAAAACTGCAAAGGCTCCCCTCTCCAGTCTTCAGCTCAGTTCTTTTTTTTTTTTTTTTTAATATTTTATTTATTTATTTGACAGAGAGATAGCGAGAGCAGGAACACAAGCGGGGGAGTGGGAGAGGGAGAAGCAGGCTTCCCGCTGAGCAGGGAGCCCGATGTGGGACTCGATCCCAGGACCCTGGGATCATGACCTGAGCCGAAGGCAGATGCTTAACGACTGAGCCACCCAGGTGCTCCTCAGCTCAGTTCTGATCAGTATATGTATGTAAAAAAACCACATAAGGGGAAAGAAACATGCAACATCAACTCCTGATAAAAACTGTCAGCAAACTAGGAAAAAAAGAGACCTTAACCTGGTAAAGATCATCTATGAAAAAACCGTACAGTTAATATTATATTTAGTGATGAAAGGCAGAATTATTTCTCTTTGAAGATCAGAACCAAGAGAGGGACATCTGCTTTCATCACTTCTTTTTTTTTTAATTTGAAAGTGGGCTTCCCTTATTTTATTTTATTTTTTTAATTTAAATTCAATTAGCCAACATATAGTACATCATTAGTTTTTGTTGTAGTGTTCAATGATTGATTAGTTGCATATAACACCCAGTGCTCATCACATCATGTGCCCTCCTTAATGCATCACTTCTATTCGACATTGTACTGGAGGTTCTGGCTAGTGCAATCAGGCAAGAAAAATAAAATAATTGCATCCAGATCAGAAATGATGAAATAAACTTGTTTTTACTTGTAGGTGGCTTTGTCTATGTAGAAAATTTGATGGATATAAAAAAAGACATTTGAACTAATAAATGAATTTAGCACAGTTGCAGGATACAAAAATATACAAAACTCGATAGTATTTAAATATAGTAGCAACAAATATCTGGAAATTAAAATAAATGTCATTTATAATAGCATACAAATAGGAAATACTTAGGGATAAATCTAAAAAAAGATGGGTAAAACCTGTCCTTTGAAAACCTTAAAATATTGATGAGAGAAATTAAAGAAGACCTAAGTAAATGGAGAGATATACTTTGTCTATGGGTTGGAAGATTCGATATTGTTAAGATGTCAGTTATTTCCAAATTTATCTGAAGATTCAACACAATTTCAATCAAAATTCCGGGCGGGGGAGGGTAGAAATTGGCAAGCTGATTTGAAAGTTCATATGGAAATGCAAAGGATCTAGAATAGCAGAAACAAAACCAAAACGCTTTGAAAAGAACAAAGTCAGAGGGCTAACACAACATGATAGACTTGGCTATCTCAAAATTATATCCTGAGGCAGACAACTAGGAATATCCTGAAGCTGTACTAAATCATTGCTTTCCTATTTAGCAAATGACTAGTTTGAGGAGCTAAACAATATCCTGGAGGTATATGAGTTATGATTTAGTTGCCAGATTATCTACAGGAAGAAAGGAAATATGATGTATGAGCACTAAAGTAGGGATCAAAAACTTGTGCATTTAACAGAACCTGTATTTCTTAATGCATATAAACGGAGAAGCAGTATTTGCCTACTTGCTCTTATTTATTGTGAGGATGAAAACATGCAAATATGTTTTAAAAGGACAAAACACTATGCAGCTCTAGAATTGCTAGCATTTGCATGCAGATCTTTCATAATGTGTATTTGGAGCTCCTAAGGGATGGGGAAAATTACCCAACTATTGCCTATTGTGGGGAAAAAGTGCCCAAAAGATGGGAGATAGAGTCACAGCCTGGACCACTTGTAGCATGTGAAAGTTTGGTTGTTGACCCCACATCCTGAGCTTTGGATTGGTCACTAATTTAGATGAGTAGCATGTGGAAAAAAAGGATGTATAATCCAGGTATGTACTAATTTTACTATTAAGCAAGTTTCTTATAACACTTTCTACTAGCTCAGTAGATATTGGGCTTTAGTGGTGAGTGGTGAGGATTAAATGAGAAAGAAGCATGACATGCAAAATATGGTGCTTATATTAGGAATTTTATAATGCTAATCAGAAATATACATGGTTTTCAAACACCCCTCCCCAAATAGTGCTAGAATTTAGGAGAGTAAAAGCATTCCCCTTTGTGAGCAATAATGTAAACCATACAATTTGTTCTACTTCCATTATTGCCATGGTTACCTGGAAGCTCAGAACCAATTATGAAGCTTAGTTCTAACAATTCTAAAATTCCTATCAATTTTATATCTGATTCACATTTGATGCTAATTTTCTTTCAATTAACTTCCATAAACTGCCTATTTCTTTCTGGGAAGAGGGTCGGAAGAAGGAAAGTAAATGAATGAATGGGTGCACGAATTAAGGAATAAATGAATGAATGATATATAAAGAAGTATATAAATATATATGAATATATATAATATGAAATATATTTATATATAATTTACACATATTATATATATTTATATTATATATATATTTATATATTTATATTATATATATATAGCATCCTAGCTACATATTTATTTACCATTATTCAATAAACATGCATGAATTACTGAGGCAGATTCTATGTAAACCCCACCTGAAAACTAGCCTTATGCTATAATTAAATCCCAGCATCTGTGAGTGTGTGTGTGTGTGTGTGTGTGTATGTCTGTCTCGTGTGTCTGTGTCTACCCTCATTCCATTGAATCTCATTCTCTAGGGACTTTGAGTTAAAGGAAAATCCATCCCTTTTTGGCCAAAGAGGATTTGGCGTTAGGTAATTAAATTCCTCGTAGGCGTCCTTCCTGATGCAGTAATACTAAATCCAGAGACAAGTTGTCTTGGCAACTGTTTTGGCGACTGTTAACAGCCTGCTTTTTAGGCTTGTGAATAAAGATGTTTGAGAATGTAAATCACCAGCTGAGGTTTAACAGATTTTATTCTCACTTTCCCAAAGAAGCTGGACACTAATTGATAATGCAGTACACTTTTATTTATGTTTGAATAATAAAGCAACGTTCGAAGCGCAGCCCTTGGACGATTACATATATTATTCATGCTTTCAAAATGTAATAAAGATACATAATATCAGTTTTCCAATTAAAGTTTATGACCAAGCTTGGTGATGGTTATAGTTTTTGGCAGAGATTTTTAATTTTCTTCAAAGGCTTTCTTGGGATTCACAAAACAGCTTCAAGCATAAACATGTGTCGCTTGGGGGGACGGAAGGGACAGACACCAGCACACATGCACAGGAAGACGACATATATATGCAAACATTTTCCAGGTACTGAATCTGGCCAACATTGACAACGGCCCTATTTTATTTAAAAATAATTTCTTTTAATTAAGGTATACTTTTAAGGTTCACATGCAGTGGAGAAATTGGCTACTGAATTAATTTGTTATCTGTCAATTTTGTGGCTAGCTAATGTGCACTGATGTCCATTCCTAGCACTAAAAATATATGTGCCAATAAAACCATTTTTACTAGATAATAAAGTAATCCTCACTTGAGAGGCTTCACATTGAATGCTTTATAGAAATATGGGGTATTAAACAATTATGTAGGACTGAAAGGAGCTTAAGATCTTTTGGTCCAACCTTTTTACTTTACAGAGGAGGATACTGAGATCCAGAGAAGCCATAGGTCCCCAACATTGTCAATGCAATATAGAGGGTCCTGCCGTGGTGGCCTTCCCTGAATTTATTTCTTGCTAAAATAACCCTTTCATGATATTTTTTTTTCCCTTTTCATAGGGACAGCATGGTATGATTTAAAAGTTTGGACTTCTGGGACGCCTGGGTGGCTCAGGCAGTTAAACGTCTGCCTTCGGCTCAGGTCATGATCCCGGGGTCCTGGGATCGAGTCCCGCATCGGGCTCCCTGCTTAGGGGGGAGCCTGCTTTTCCCTCAACCTGCTCCCCCTGCTTGTGCTCTTGCTCTCTCTCTCTTTCTCTCTGACAAATAAATAAATAAAACCTTAAAAAAACAGAAGTTTGGACTTCTGAGTCATATATACCTTGGTTCAAATTCAGATTACTTACTTAAAAAAAAAAGGAACCTCCATAATTTTGATTCCCATATAATCCTATGGTTAGGTAGCAGCCACCCTATCTATAAATTATATGCAAGTGTTCTATAACCTTGAAATTATAAAGATGACAAAGGATCCCACCCTGCCATGAGAACTTCATGTTGTATACAACACATAGAGTCCTTTAGCTCTACAGAAAAAATGGGTATTTCAAAATCAGTCTCCATTTAGTGCCCACAGGGGGACTGTTCTCATTTGGGACTGCAAAGGAAGAGGCTGCTAGCTTCTCATGGCTGAATCTTTTTTTTCTGCTACCCATCCTGTCCTTTTCCTGTGGAAGCTAGTCTGCAACAAAATATCTGCTTCTTGTTTTTTTATCTTAATGTATCAAAGCTAAGAAGGGCTACAAGATACTATACTTTTTTCTCTAGTAGAATGTGCTTGTTCAGTTCTTTTTTAAACCCATCACTCCTCAGGAATACGACATGGTTCTTCTGTAGGACTCACTTACTAGGGCAGTACTCTCCGATAGAAATCTCTGCAGTGATGGGAATGTTCTGTGTCTGACCCGACAAATATGGTAGCCATTAGCCTCGTGGGGTGATTAAGCACTTGAGATAGGAATAATGTGACGGCTGAGCTGAATTTTCTAGTTTACTTAATTTTGGTTCATTTAAATTTAAATATTCACATGTGAGTAGAAGCGACCATATTGGACAGTTCAAGTCTAGAAGTTGGGTGGATAAATATTAGGAGCCTACCTCTCTACCTCTTCCTTTTCTTTCCTCTCTTTCTTCCTGCTTTCCATGTCTCTCTACTTCAAGTTTTTCCCTCTATACATGATAAAGTAACCCCGGCCAAATGGGGCTTTTTCCAAGGAAACATATTTTGCTTCTTATTGGAATCTTTTTGGGAATGGTCCTAAACTGGGAAAAAAATGAGAGTATTAGGCTCTGTAGAATCTTGAGAAGGAAATCCTTTGAAGTTAAGGAGGTCTGTGATCATCCCATGCCCCTCAAACCACACCTTACAGGTAAGTATCCCTCTTCCAGTTTAGAACGCAAGTCACAGTTGAGCATTTCCTATATTAGTGGCATTGACATTTCTCGATATGCTGTAGTCATGTCTTATCCCCTTTGAATAAACTGATGTATATCTTAATGCCAATAGCTTTAGTGGTCTAAGTCATTAAGTCTTGACTTCATTCTTTTTTTTTTTTTAATTTTTTATTGTTATGTTAATCCCCATACATTACATCATTAGTTTTAGATATAGTGTTCCATGATTCATTGTTCGTGCATAACACCCAGTGCTCCATGCAGAACGTGCCCTCCTCAATACCCATCACCAGGCTAACCCATCCTCCCAACACCCTCCCCTCTAGAACCCTCAGTTTGTTTTTCAGAGTCCATCGTCTCTCATGGTTCTTCTCCCCCTCCGATTTCCCCCCCTTCATTCTTCCCCTCCTGCTACATTCTTCTTCTTCTTTTTTTCTTTCATAACATATATTGCATTATTTGTTTCAGAGGTACAGATCTGAGTTCAACAGTCTTGCACAATTCACAGCGCTTACCAAAACACATACCCTCCCCAGTGTCCATCACCCAGTCACCCCATCCCTCCCACCCCACCCCCCACTCCAGCAACCCTCAGTTTGTTTCCTGAGATTAAGAATTCTTCATATCAGTGAGGTCATATGATACATGTCTTTCTCTGTTTGACTTATTTCGCTCAGCATAATACCCTCCAGTTCCATCCACGTCGTTGCAAATGGCAAGATCTTATTCCTTTTGATGGCTGCATAATATTCCATTGTATATATATACCACCTCTTCTTTATCCATTCATCTGTTGATGGACATCTTGGCTCTTTCCACAGTTTGGCTATTGTGGACATTGCTGCTATAAACATCGGGGTACACGTAGCCTTTCGGGTCCCTACTTTTGTATCTTTGGGGTAAATACCCAGTAGTGCAATTGCTGGATCATATGGTAGCTCTATTTTCAACTTTTTGAGGAACCTCCATACTGTTTTCCAGAGTGGCTGCACCAGCTTGCATTCCCACCAACAGTGTAGGAGGGTTCCCCTTTCTCCGCATCCCCGCCAACATCTGTCATTTCCTGACTTGTTAATTTTAGCCATTCTGACTGGTGTGAGGTGGTATCTCATTGAGGTTTTGATTTGGATTTCCCTGATGCCAAGCGATATTGAACACTTTTTCATGTGTCTGTTGGCCATTTGGATGTCTTCTTTGGAGAAATGTCTGTTCATGTCTTCTGCCCATTTCTTGATTGGATTCTTTGTTCTTTTGGTGTTGAGTTTGATGAGTTCTTTATAGATTTTGGATACTAGCCCTTTATCTGATATGTCATTTGCAAATATCTTCTCCCATTCTGTCAGTTGTCTTTTGGTTTTGTTGACTGTTTCCTTTGCTTTGCAAAAGCTTTTTATCTTGATGAAGTCCCAATAGTTCATTTTTGCCCTTGCTTCCCTTGCCTTTGGCGATGTTTCTAGGAAGAAGTTGCTGCGGCTGAGGTCGAAGAGGTTGCTGCGTGTGTTCTCCTTTAGGATTTTGATGGACTCCTGTCTCACATTGAGGTCTTTCAACCATTTGGAGTCTATTTTTGTGTGTGGTGTAAGGAAATGGTCCAGTTTCATTCTTCTGCATGTGGCTGTCCAATTTTCCCAACACCATTTGTTGAAGAGACTGTCTTTTTTCCATGGGACATTCTTTCCTGCTTTGTCAAAGATTAGTTGACCATATAGTTGAGGGTCCATTTCTGGGCTCTCTATTCTGTTCCATGGATCTATGTGTCTGTTTTTGTGCCAGTACCATACTGTCTTGATGATGACAGCTTTGTAGTAGAGCTGGAAGTCCGGAATTTAGATGCCGCCAGCTTTGCCTTTCTTTTTCAACATTCCTCTGGCTATGCGGGGTCTTTTCTGGTTCCATACAAATTTTAGGATTATTTGTTCCATTTCTTTGAAGAAAGTGGATGGTATTTTGATGGGGATTGCATTGAATGTGTAGATTGCTCTAGGTAGGATTGACATCTTCACAATATTTGTTCTTCCAATCCATGAGCATGGAACGTTTTTCCATTTCTTTGTGTCTTCCTCAATTTCTTTCATGAGTATTTTATAGTTTTCTGAGTACAGATCCTTTGCCTCTTTGGTTAGATTTATTCCTAGGTATCTTATGGTTTTGGGTGCAATTGTAAATGGGATCGACTCCTTAAGTTCTCTTTCTTCTGACTTGTTGTTGGTGTATAGGAATGCCACTGACTTCTGTGCATTGATTTTATATCCTGCCACTTGACTGAATTCCTGTATGAGTTCTAGCAGTTTTGGGGTGGAGTCTTTGGGATTTTCCACATAAAGTATCATATCATCTGCAAAGAGTGAGAATTTGACTTCTTCTTTGCCAGTTTGGATGCCTTTGATTTCTCTTTGTTGTCTGATTGCTGTGGCTAGGACTTCCAATACTATGTTGAATAGCAGTGGTGATAGTGGACATCCCTGCCGCGTTCCTGACCTTAGGGGGAAAGCTCTCAGTTTTTCCCCATTGAGAATGATATTTGCTGTAGGTTTTTCATAGATGGCTTTTATGATATTGAGGTATGTTCCCTCTATCCCTATACTCTGAAGAGTTTTGATCAAGAAAGGATGCTGTACTTTGTCAAATGCTTTTTCTGCATCTATTGAGAGGATCATATGATTCTTGTTCTTTCTTTTGTTAATGTATTGTATCACGTTGATTGATTTGCAGATGTTGAACCAACCTTGCAGCCCAGGGATAAATCCGACTTGGTCGTGGTGAATGATCCTTTTAATGTACTGTTGGATCCTATTGGCTAGTATTTTGGTGAGAATTTTTGCATCCATGTTCATCAGGGATATTGGTCTGTAATTCTCCTTTTTGATGGGGTCTTTGTCTGGTTTTGGGATCAAGGTAATGCTGGCCTCATAAAATGAGTTTGGAAGTTTTCCTTCCATTTCTATTTTTTGGAACAGTTTCAGAAGGATAGGTATTAATTCTTCTTGAAATGTTTGGTAGAATTCCCCTGGGAAGCCATCTGGCCCTGGGCTTTTGTGTTTTGGGAGACTTTTGATGACTGCTTCAATTTCCTTAGTGGTTATAGGTCTGTTCAGGTTTTCTATTTCTTCCTGGTTCAGTTTTGGTAGTTGATACATCTCTAGGAATGCATCCATTACTTCCAGGTTATCTAATTTGCTGGCATAGAGTTGCTCATAATATGTTCTTATAATTGTTTGTATTTCTTTGGTGTTGGTTGTGATTTCTCCTCTTTCATTCATGATTTTGTTGATTTGGGTCATTTCTCTTTTCTTTTTGATAAGTCTGGCCAGGGGCTTATCAATCTTGTTAATTCTTTCAAAGAACCAGCTCCTAGTTTCGTTGATCTGTTCTACTGTTCTTTTGGTTTCTATTTCATTGATTTCTGCTCTGATCTTTATGATTTCTCTTCTCCTGCTGGGTTTAGGCTTTATTTGCTGTTCTTTCTCCAGCTCCTTTAGGTGTAGGGTTAGGTTGTGTATTTGAGACCTTTCTTGTTTCTTGAGAAAGGCTTGTATTGCTATATACTTTCCTCTTAGGACTGCCTTTGCTGTATCCCAAAGATTTTGAATAGTTGTGTTTTCATTTTCTTTGGTTTCCATGAATTTTTTTAATTCTTCTTTAATTTCCTGGTTGACCCATTCATTCTTCAGTAGGATGCTCTTTAGCCTCCATGTATTTGAGTTCTTTCCGACTTTCCTCTTGTGATTGAGTTCTAGTTTCAAAGCATTGTGGTCTGAAAATAGGCAGGGGATGATCCCAATCTTCTGGTACCGGTTGAGACTTGATTTATGACCTAGGATGTGATCTATTCTGGAGAATGTTCCATGGGCACTAGAGAAGAATGTGTATTCCGTTGCTTTGGGATGGAATGTTCTGAATATGTCTGTGAAGTCCATTTGGTCCAGTGTGTCATTTAAAGTCTTTATTTCCTTGTTGATCTTTTGCTTAGACGATCTGTCCATTTCAGTGAGGGGGGTGTTAAAGTCCCCCACTATTATTGTATTGTTGTTGATGTGTTTCTTTGCTTTTGTTATTAATTGCCTTATATAATTGGCTGCTCCCATGTTAGGGGCATAGATATTTACAATTGTTAGATCTTCTTGTTGGATAGACCCTTTAAGTAGGATATAGTGTCCTTCCTCATCTCTTATTACAGTCTTTGGTTTAAAATCTAATTTGTCTGATATAAGGATTGCCACCCCAGCTTTCTTTTGGTGTCCATTAGCATGGTAAATGGTTTTCCACCCTCTCACTTTCAATCTCGGGGTGTCTTTGGGTCTAAAATGAGTCTCTTGCAGACAGCATATCGATGGGTCTTGTTTTTTAATCCAATCTGATAGCCTGTGTCTTTTGATTGGGGCATTTAGCCCATTTACATTCAGGGTAACTACTGAAAGATAGGAATTCAGTGCCATTGTATTGCCTGTAAAGTGACTGTTACTGTATATTGTTTGTGTTCCTTTCTGGTCTATGTTGCTTTTAGGCTCTCTCTTTGCTTAGAGGACCCCTTTCAATATTTCTTGTAGGGCTGGTTTCGTGTTTGCAAATTCCTTTAGTTTTTGTTTGTCCTGGGAGCTTTTTATCTCTCCTTCAATTTTCAATGACAGCCTAGCTGGATATAGTATTCTTGGCTGCATATTTTTCTCATTTAGTGCTCTGAATATGTCCTGCCAGTCCTTTCTGGCCTGCCAGGTCTCTGTGGATAAGTCTGTTGCCAATCTAATGTTTCTACCATTGTAGGTTACATATCTCTTCTCCCGAGCTGCTTTCAGGATTTTCTCTTTGTCTCTGAGACTCATAAGTTTTACTATTAGATGTCAGGGTGTTGACCTATTTTTATTGATTTTGAGAGGGGTTCTCTCTGCTTCCTGGATTTTGATGCCTGTTTCCTTCCCCAAATTAGGGAAGTTCTCTGCTATAATTTGCTCCATTATACCTTCTGCCCCTCTCTCTCTTTCTTCTTCTTCTGGGATCCCAATTATTCTAATGTTGTTTCGTCTTATGGTATTGTTTATCTCTCGAATTCTGCCCTCGTGATCCAGTAGTTGTTTATCTCTCTTTTCCTCAGCTTCTTTATTTTCCATCATTTGGTCTTCTATCTCACTGATTCTTTCTTCTGCCTCATTTATCCTAGCAGTTAGCGCCCCCATATTTGATTGCACCTCATTGATAGCCTTTTTGATTTCTACTTGGTTAGATTTTAGTTCTTTTACTTCTCCAGAAAGGGTTTCTCTAATAACTTCCATGTTTTTTTCAAGCCCAGCTAGTATCTTTAAAGTGATGATTCTGAACTCTAGATCTGACATCGTACTAATGTCCGTATTGAGTAGGTCCCTGGCAGTCGGTACTACCTCTTGTTCTTTTTGTTGAGGTGATTTTTTCCGTCTTGTCATTTTGTGCAGAGGAGAATAGATTAATGAGAGAACAAAATGCTAGCAGGGTAACAACGTCCCCAGAAAATATACTCTAAACAAATCAGAAAAGACCTGAAGCAGTGGGAAAAGAAAGGGAAAGAGAGAAAAAAGAAAAGGAAAGAAAAAAAGAAAAAAGAAAAAGATAAAGATAAAAACAAACAAAAGCAGAACAAAACAAAACAAAACAAAAACAGAATGTGATCAAATATGATCAGGCTGGTTTATAGATCAGTGCCACACACTAGATTTTGGGTGTATTTTGGTCTGTTAAAAGAAAGTCCCTCCCAAAATTTTAAAGAAAGAAAAACTTATATATGTACAAAAATAAGGGTTGATATGATGAAGGGATGGAATATGACTGTAAAGATGGAAATTATAAAAAATTTTAAAAAAGGATTTGATAAGTTGTTTGAAAAAAGAAAGAAGAGGATTAAAAAAAAAAGAAAAAAAGAAAAAAGGGAGAGAATGTGATCAGGCAGGGGAGTAGAAAAAAACCATACACTAGAGATTTAGAGTATATTTTGATCTGTTAGAAGAAAATATCTCAAGATTTTAAAGAGAGAACAACTTATATATATATGCCAAAAATACAGGTAACTGCTATGAAGGGATAGAATATGACTTTAAAAATGAAAAATAAAAATGTTTTTTTTTTAAAAAAGGGATTGATAAGATGTTGGTTGAAAAAGGGAAAAAGAAAAATTCAAAAAAAAAAGAAAAAAAGAAAAAAGAAAAAAAGACAGTTAAAAAAATAATTAACTTTGAAAGACTAAAGAATCATGGTAAAAAAGCCATGAATTCTATGTGCAGTATTCCCCTAGCGCTGGAGTTCTGCCGTTCTCATTGATCGGTAAACTTGGTCTTGGCTGGCTGTTCTCGCTGATCTTCTGGGGGAGGGGCCTGTTGCCGTGGTTCCCAAATGTCTTTGCCGGAGGCAAAATTGCCCCGCCCTTGCCGGTCCGGGCTGAGTAATCTGCTCGGGTTTGCTCTCCGGAGCTTTTGTTCCCTGCAAGCTTTCCGTACAGCTTTGGAGGCGGAGAGTGAAAATGGCGGCCTCCCAGTCTCCGCCCCGGAGGAGCCGAGAACTCGGGGCCCCGCTCCTCAGCGAGCCCCCAGAGAAAAGCAGTCAGTCACCCCCGTCTCCCCGGCCTCCGGCCACACTCCGCGCTCACCCGGCCTGTGACCGCGCCTTTCTATCCGGCACCCGACCCCGGGTGGAGTCTCCAAACCCAGCAGATCCCCGCGGTGCGCTCCCGCGCCTCTCCTCCCGGGGGAAGAAGGTGAGTCTCCCCGGATCTGCCGCTTGTTGGGTCCCTGCTGGAGGAGCAGTGGCCCGACTGTGCCGCGGATCACGGTTTATAGCAACCCCGAGCTGAGAGCCCGCGCCTGGGCTCCGTCTCTGCAGCCGGCTTCCCTGCTCCGATACCTGGGAGCTCTGCCGCACTCAGGCACCCCCGGTCTTTCTGTGACCCCGAGGGTCCTGAGACCACACTGTCCCGCGAGGGTTCCACCCCCCACTTCGCCACCAGAGTGACGTCCCTCAGCGGAGCTGACTTCTAAAAGTTCCGATTTTGTGCTCCGTGGCTCTATCACTTTCCAGAAGCGGCTGACGGAGGCCCCTCCCCCACCGTCTATCCTTCCGAATAACGCCTCGGATTCACTTCTCCGCACGTCCTACCTTCCAGAAAGTGGTCGCTTTTCTGTTCAGAGAGTTGTTGCTATTCTTTTCTTCGATCTCCTGTTGAGTTTGTAGGTGTTCAGAATGGTTTGATCCCTATCCAGCTGAATTCCTGAGAGGAGACGAAATCCAGGTCTCCTACTCCTCCGCCATCTTGCTCCCAGAGCCTTGACTTCATTCTTAAAGCAGGCAATGATTTCATTTTTAAAGGCTTTGCTCATCTCGCTCTAGTCCCTCCGTCCCCATGTGTTGTGTAAGGATAGATACTACCCATGTCACCACCAGTTTTTTAAAAATTTTGTGTGTTTATTCATTGCACAAACACCATGCTTCCTTCATTCGACTAGTGCTAGAGGGAGACAAAAAAGACACAAGATGAATATGGGCATTTGTATTATAAGGTAGAGGACAAAGTATTTCAGAGGTAGCCCTCACGAAGGTTTCCTAGTTTTAATAGAAATTCCCTTCTTCCCCCTCTAGTATCTAGTGTCTGGCCTAGAGATTTTGTTTTGGGAAGTCCTTGTCTCTAAGCTTCTGAAGTCACATCCTTCAACAGTGGTTTCTGAGTGCGTGGCCTGTGATTACTGAAGCTCAGACCGTTCCTTCAAGATCTGACTTTCTAGACACCAGCTGGCTCATCACACAGGTGCAGAATCAAAAGCCACTGCCTTCTTGGTAGCTGAGTACAGGCTGCTTTCTAAAGCTATTGTTCCAGTAAATTACTTCCCAAAATTGTGCCCAAATGTGCAATCTAACCCACTGTGATGACCGTGTTAATCCTTCAGCAATGTCCCCGTCTCCTCTTAGCTATCAGAAACATCCTTTTCATGTTATTTTTCCGATTATGTGAATGGCTTGCTTCTTGCAGCCTTAAAAACATCCTTGACATCTACAGTGGTGGAGTACCCCACTTTTGTACCCCCCTGATCAGCAATGTGATCACCTAGACCAACATTCTAAGAAAATCAACATAGTGTACATGAAGGAAACTATTCTCTATTCATTTAGTACTTGGTGCTTCCTGTCTGAGGACCTTCGTCTGGGGATATTTCTTTTATTTAACAGCAATAAGAATTATTAGCAGGTTGGCATTACCATTCTTACATGTCAGTGAAGAAACTGATGCCCAAGGAGTCAAGCAAGTTCGCAGAATTTTGTAGCTCCTTGTGGTGGAGTTGACACACAAACCCAGGTCTCTATGGACCCAGGGACAGCTCTCTCCACTTTTCACACATTTAATCCACTTAAAAAAGCAGTGTGTGTGCCTCATTCTTTCTACCTGTAAAATGAGAATGATGGCCAAGTTACTGTTCTACTTTTTTCTCATGGGAGTAAAGATTTATAAATGGGTTTGACATAACCAATACTTTTCCCCTAGAAATGAAGCCTGGTTTATTTTTGAGTACATTGTCCTCTCTTGACCTCTGTCACTTGCTCTTCAATGGTGATAAAGGAATCACCTGCTCATATAACTGCTATAGAGTGCCTGGTGTTAATATTTGAAGCATTCTTTTCACCATGGAGAACCAAGAACCCATGGTGCAGAATCAACAATTCCTTATTTTATTTCCCAGAAGTATCAGAATATATACCAGTAGGCTTTGCATGTAATTTGAGAAAGAGAAAAACCTAGAGAAGCCTGAGATAAACCTTTTTAAGGAAGCTACTATAGCTTTCTCCGCAGAGTGGTCTTAAGGTGGCAGCCTCTTAGAACATCTGGGTTAGCGGACGTCCTGAGCAATGGCCATGCTGGTTGGTCTTGCCTTCACAGCTCAGCCATATGCAGGTCAAGTGTCTGCCAAGGTGATAGCTGCCAAGTGGTCCATCAGCCAACCCTGATGGAAACCACTTCTTGACAGTGTTTTCTAAAAAGCAGTAGCCATATCATTCTTCCACTTTAGAGTGCCGTAGCTTTCAGAATGCTTTATTTCCTTCAAGAATCTAACATCTAGAGTGGTTAGAAAAAAAAAGTGTGGGGGTACAACTCTTCCTTATATTTTCCTATTGTTTGAAGTGATTGGTTCTCAACCTTGATGGTACATTAGAATATCCTGGGGAACTTTTAAATCAATCTCTGGGGCAGGGTCCCAGAGATTGATTTTTAAAAGCACCCCAGGCGATTCTAAAGTGCATTCAGAGTTGAGAACCATCTTTCCAGGTCCTCACAATTTATTCCCTCATTCACTCACCGTTTATTGCACACTTCCTCATGTCGGCTCAGAGCAAGGTGATGGTGTTGATGTTAAACGAGATTCTGCAATTGCCTCCAAAGACCATGCAGGTTAGTAATTCAATTCAATGGACATCAATTCAGCCAACATGTTTCAAGCTCTTATGCATGACAGGGATGATGCTAGATACAGAGGAGGCTGAGATGACGGCAAGTCCTGCTGTCTCGCTTTTGTATTCCAGTGGGTGGTATAATTAGATGAGGCAGAATTTGGTATTATTAATGTCTTACCTTTCTATAACACTTCACAGTAACACAAAGATTGTTCACCAACCTATATAACTTGAAGCTTACTCAATAATTCTTGAGATGTATGCAGCCAGCTATCATTATCTGAGGTTGAGAGAGGAGACCAACATGCCTTGCCAGGAAGAAGCGAGTCAGTCCTCACACCCATGTCTACAGACTCCGTGGTCAGTGTTTGCTGACTCATTCCATGCTATGCTGTGGGGCTCAGGAAGGAGTGGTTGGTTTTGATTGCCTGAGTGAGTGCAATTGCCCAAGGGTGTATTTGTGTATTTGTCTTGGGAGTTTGATTTTCGGGAGAGTGAGCAGAAGACCATTCCTGTCCACGCATTTCCCAAAATCCTTCCTCCATCCAGTCAAAGGCCTCTTCTAATGCTATCCTGATGCTCATATCCTTGTATAAGATTTCTTACTTTCACCAAATTTCTCTTTTCTCCAATGTTCTGGATGTCTATTGTCTTGAAGAGAAAACTGAAAATACTTAGTTCCATCAGGAGATCTGCTTGTCATAAGCTTCTGTCAATCATAGAAAGGTTTAATTAGGCGACTGAAAATTAGTCCAAATGTATATAAAGAAGAAGCCAGACAAGTCTCATTTTTAGAGATCTCCATTCTGTCAGCTAATAAAGTGTTAAGCCAAATGCCATCTGGATTGGGACTGGCACATAAGATGGTTGATGATGAACATGTTTTAAGAATTAACCTTATGGCTGATTTGGAAAGTTGTCTCTTAAGGGAGTGAAGTGTGGGTGAACATCCTCCTCATGTGCAGAATCAAAGTGATATTAACACCCTTCAGGGTCAATCAATATAGGTAGATATTCCTGGGCCACTGTTTTATTTCCACATAATAGCAGAGACTCCACTAAGTGATTGATTCCCAGAGGTCTCTGCATAGAAGACTTTGCTGCTGAAAACTTCACTGGGGACTGTGGAATTATCTATCCTTTCCTTAAAGGCTTGGCAATCTGAAATGATTAGGATTGTCCAGATTTAGGTGCAGTAGCCTAAGAGAAACACTAAAAAATTGGAGTACATCCAGGAGGAGACATTTATATGATGAGGAACCTGAACATCCTCCTAAAGAACAGCAACTGAGGAGCTGTAAAATTTTAGGTTGAGGAAGCAAAGATCCAGAAATGAGAATGGAAACATGAGAAATGTTCAAATATGCAAATATCTATTTGTGGAAGTGAGATTGTGTTCATTCCATCTGGCTCCAGAGAGAAGGACAATGACCAGGGGTGGTAGTGACAAGGTGGCAAATATCAACTTACCCTGATGTGGAAGAAGAACACTAGAATTACTCAGCAATAAAAGGAGTTGCTTCATAACCCTCCCCCCCCCTTTTTTTTTACAGATGTTCAGGAATACTACTTTGGGAAGTAGGAATTCCTCAAATGGGTAAGCAGTTGGTTTTAATGAACTTTCTTAGAAATATTCAACAGTTCTGGGTATCCACCTCAAGAAGGTTTAGTTCTCATGTCTCTAATTATATTTATCCCCCCACTGTCTGTGTCATTGAGCTTCACTCTGTCAAGTGAGGGAAACACTGGAGAGATGCTAAAAATCAGCCACAAGTGTGCAGTGGACAGGTAATCCATTACCCACACCGCTAGGTGTATAGAACATGTCACTAGTCCCTGTTAAATGAGCATATTTCCAATGTCAAATCACCTGTGTACCAGAGGGGGCAAACGGTCCCACACAACTTGATTCCAGTCTATCCGTCAAGCTCACTTGCTCCTAACCTCTCCCCCTTTACACTTGAGTCAGACTCAACTACTGAACAAACTCTTTATCACACCCTCATGCCTCTGCTTAAGCTATTCTATGTCCGAGAAATATTCCCTTATATTCCTGCCCTAACACCTTTATCTACCTCACCTGCCTGTCTGCTGGTCTTCCTTCAGGGTCATCTCAGATATCACTTTCCATAGAAAGTTGTCCCTAACCCCCAGGGATGTGTTCATTGCCCCTTGTCTGCTCCCAGAGTACCTCCTGCATCTCACTCCCCTCCCCTTACATTCCTGGCACACATCACTAATTAGTGATGGCACACTTTCTTGGCTGAGCCTGGATTCAACTTTAGAATCCTTTTAAAGGCATTCCAGGAAGCCACTACTAATGAACCAGAGCGGATGATCCAGATGAAACCTGCCTGCCAGTCCCAATTTAGGGCATGCCTCACTGATGACACTTTCTGTGTTGTATTGAAATAGTTCATGAAATTGCTTTTTATACAAGGCTGCAGTCATCATCAGGGGAATTGTTGTCATTTTTAGATTTAAAAAAAAATCCCCAATACCATGCATAGTGCTTGATATCGGTCTTCACAAAGAGCTCCTTGCTATAGAAGTGAATGGGGGTTTGGCTGGGAGAAGGTTGGGAGGGCAGAGGGGAGCTCTAGAACTCCTTCACAAACCAGTCTCAGTGTACCTGCCTGACGATTTCCCTGGGGCATTATTATCTTTGAATGAAGGATGGGGGGCGGCAGACACCATGACCTCTGCCTACCTGGAGGATGGGCTGGCAATACACCCTTGGTGTCCCTGTAGGTGCCTCTAAAACCCTTTCCTTCAAGGGCCTGAGGGATCCTCTGGCAGGAAGGCCTTTGAAGTCCTTTTTATTTATTTTATTTAATTTCTTTTTTAGAGAGAGAGAGCATGCAGGGGAGGAGTAGGGGGAGAGGGAGAGAGAGAATCTTAAGCAGACTCCACACCCAGCATGGGGTCGGATGTGGGGCTCGATCCCAGGACCCTGAGATCATCACCTAAGCCAAAACCAAGGGTCGGGTGCTTAACCAACTGAGTCACCCAAGGGCCCCTCCTTGTTTCTTTTTAAAGAGTGCTTCGGGGCTCCTGGATGGCTCAGTTGGTTAAGTATTCAACTCTTGGTTTTGGCTCAGGTTATGATGTCGGGGTCCTGGGATCAAGCCCCAAGTCCAGCTCCCCACTCACTGGGGAGTCTGCTTGAGGATTCTCTCTCTACCCTTCCCCCTGCTTGCACTCTCTCTCTCTTTTTCTCTCAAATAAATAAGTAAATCTTTGAAAAAAAAAAGAGAGCCCTTCAATATTCAGGCCCATGCCTGTCTCCTTTCACTGCCTCCACACAGAGCCCTACCTTTCTTTTTTTTAATTTTTTTTTTTTTTAAGATTTTATTTATTTGCGAGAGAGAGAATGAGAGACAGAGAGCATGAGAGGGAGGAGGGTCAGAGGGAGAAGCAGACTCCCTGCTGAGCAGGGAGCCCAATGCGGGACTCGATCCCGGGACTCCAGGATCATGACCTGAGCCGAAGGCAGTCGCTTAACCAACTGAGCCACCCAGGCGCCCAACCTTTCTTTTTTTTAGATTTTATTTAAATTCCAGTTAGTTACCAAACAGTGTAATATTAGTTTCAGGTGTACAATATAGTGATTCAACCCTTACATGCAACACCGGGTGCTCATCACAACAAGTGCTCTCCTTAATCTCCATTCACTAGTTCCCCCATCCCCTCACCCACCTCCCCTCTGGTAACCACCAGTTTGTTCTCTGTAGTTAAGAGTCTGTTTCTTGGTTTGCCTCTCTCTCTTTTTCCCCTATGATCATTTGTTTTATTTCTTAAATTCCACATATGAATGAAATCATATGGTATTTGCCTTTCTCTGACTGACTTATTTCGCTTAGCGTAATACTCTCTAGCTCCATCCATGTCCATGCAAGTGAGCCCTATCTTTCCATTTCAAAGTGCTCACTCCTTCCATGCAGAGAGCCCTTCAGACCTAGCTTACGGCAGCCATCTCTCCCCTGTGTGCCAGCCATCTAACCAGGGGGCGTCAGTTCAGCACTGGTCCACCTTGCGCTTGCCTTGCCTGCAGCCTCCTGTCCTCTCTCCATCGCCTCCTGTCCTCTCTCCATCGCCCCCTGACAGGAACACTTCTCTCCTTCTGCTCCGTGCGAGGAGCTTGGCTTCCAGGAACTCATCCTCAGAAGCTTCTGCTTCTGGGTCTCCAGCACTTCAGGAGCGTCAGTGAAGAGCAGAGCACGGGGACCGATTGCACAGGCACTGGAGGCAGACAGAAATGACTCTACCATTCGCCACCCACGTGATCTTGGCACCAAGACTTAGCTTCCTCATCTGTAAAAACAAGATTGTGAACTATTACGCCTGCCTCATATGATTTGGGGGAAGATTAAGTAATACTTGCCGTCCTCTTAGCAGACCCTGCCTTATAATAAGAGCTTACAAAATTTTGGAGTGAATAACTGAATGCCATAAGGGATCCCCAAACGAATCTAAACATAAAGATGATAGTGAGGTGGCTTTCACAAGGTTACGGCTGGGGCTTGGGGTGCTGGTAGGGGGCATGTGGTGGGAAGTAAGACTGGGCAGATGAGTAGGAACCAAGCTCAGGGAGGCCTTGAAGGGAAAGCTGAGTGGTTAGGACATTGTTATACTTTTGCTCTCTGGGTAGGAGAGAAAGGACACCAAGGACAGTCATTGATCAATGCCAGCCCACAAGCCCCCTCTACAGAAAGGGTGAGCCATCCTGGGGATTTATACGTGAACTGAGCAATTCTCCATTGGAGGAGGACCGTGATTTCGACCAGACTGCTTTGGTCTTAGCTGACAGGGAATCCTTTGAGGAGCCCTGAATTGGGCATGGAAATTCCTAACTTAGTCACTTTTTTGAAGGCCCCAAAGGCAGGTTTGGTAGCAGTTCCTTTATGCAGAGGCTGACATTGGAGCATAAGTTAAGCCACCAGATGCTCGTATCTGTTGGACTTCCATCACAGCCCGTCGGCAATTTCAACTTAAAGAAACAAAGACCAAAGCCTCGGATGTGGGGTGGACATGTGGGAAGGCCCATGGAGAGGAGAAGGGTTCCCCTGACTCTGCCCAGCTCCAGAGGAGCAATGGGGATCAAGGGTGGACATTTCAAGGGGGCTGGTGTAACTACTCGGTAGAGGAACTTCCAAGCTATCAGACAGTGGAAACTGCTGTTTTGCGAAGCATCCTGTTTTGTAGCAATGTTTTAAGACTGGCTGTCACTTGGTAGAAAGGGAGTCATCAGTGGTTCCTTCTTGAAGTAACACTTTAGATTAAATGAACTCTTACTTGGGAAGGAAGTTGGATAAAATGTATTTTCCTGAGACTTCATGAACTGCAACATACTTCATTTATTCAATACTCTTGGATGCTCTGAAAAAGAAGAGTCTCCCCAGTCTGCCCACCTATCTAAAGATCCTCGCCCCGTGGTCTGTATGGGAAGACCGTTCTCTCAGCTAACAGCAGGAACCATGTGCTTATTTATGTCTGAATCTCCAGCCCATAGGGCACTGCCTATTACTGGTTAGGTGTGCAATAAACGTTTGTTGAGTGAGTCTCAAATTAACTTTTTTGTATCTAGAATTATACACGGACTAGATACGCCTACTTGGAATGAAAAGCAGTGGCTAACATTTATCAATCTCTTATTCTTGCCCAGATGCCGGGCTTAATGCCTTACATACATTGTCTCATTCGAACCCTACAAACAACCCTAGGAAAAAGATCAAGCAGATATTACTATCACACTCTTTTTACTAATGAGGAAACTGAGGCACGCAGAGACTAAACAGCTCCCCCACAGCTACACAGAGAGCAATTAGATGATGCAGGATCAAAATTTAGATTGTGTGACTCCAAAGCCAGCAGAGTTCATCAGTGCACTCTACAGGGCGTGAGGGAGTGACCAGTAGCAATCATTAATAGGGCAGGATATGTGCAAAACCTAGCTAGCAGTTACTGAGTGCCTTCCTACATGCCAGACACGAAGTATTTGCTCACTTCATAATCCTCATTGCAGCTTCATAATGTAGGTACTATTACTGTGCTCATTTTATAGACAAGGCACAGGATCCAGGGTTTTCAGGTTCATCGGATCCTAAAGCTCATCCTTCCGATGTTATGTGGTCTTCTTCCCTCTTTTGTGAAACTGAAGAGGTGAATAATGAATCTTCTTCTGTAAAACGTATGCGTTGCTCTAAGAAAATTGTACTTGGATTTGACCTGGAACTGGATCTCAGCTCTGCAAATACTTTGTTCGGATAGTAACATTCCAGAATGCTTTCTGCTTGCCCACTGGCCATTGCTTAACTAAGCGTTTAGAGGAAGGATGGGAGGCGGCAAAGAAACTCATCATAAAGCCAGTATTGTGGGAAAAAAAGCTAAGAATTTAGGATCAAATGGAGATGGGTTTAGGGACTGGTTCACCAATTTCCTGGCTATAGGACCTTGCAGGCCATGTAACCTCAGTTTCATCATCTATAAAATGGGAATGGTAACTATACTCACCTCATAGTGCTGCTATAAAGAGTTAAAGCACCGAATTTCCTTCCCTTTCCTTGTCATCTTATCTTCCTTCTTTTCCTTTCCCTTCTCCCTCTTTCTGTTACTTTCCATTCTCCCCTTTCTTTTTCATTTTCTCATTGTTGTTCATAAAATTTTTTAAAAGATTTATTTACTTGAGAGAGAGCAAGAGCGAGAGAGCGTTTGTGGTGGGAGGAGGGGCAGAGGGAGAGGGAGAGAGAGAATCTCAAGCTGACTCCCCACTGAACACAGAGCCCGACACGGGGCTGGATCTCAAGACCCTGAGATCATGACCTGAGCTGAAATCAAGAGTCAGATGCTTAACCGACTGAGCCACCCAGGCGGCCCAGGTTGCTCACAAATTTTTAATGTGGATTTATTACTGCATACAAGATATCATTCATTCCTTTTTCATATTTTCACCTAATCAAAATCAACCATACTCCAGAAATAATGCCAAACCTTATAGTTGGATTGAACCCCAAAGCAGCAAACCACGTTCTAAGAAAGTCAGCGTGACTTTAACAGAAAGAGACAGAGCTCCCACTCCCCTTCCTTGGGTTATAGGATGTTTGAGATCAAAAGCCCTCTTGTTGAGAAAAGGGGCAAAGACTGATATGCTGAAGAGCATGCATGTGCCGGGGACAGCTGCTGAGTGTGCGGGCTCCCAGGGACAGCCAGGCCTGGAGGCATGCCGGCCAATAGGAGGAAGCCAAGAATTCACTGCACTAACCATGCACAGCACCTGGGCAGGGCACTCCTTGAGAAAGAAATCCTTCTCCCCTTGCCTGGGGATCCCTCTTGGGTGTTTTTAGGTGGAGTGTGTTGAATTGTACTTTAGAGAAGCAAAGCAGGAAGAGGATTAGCCATTTGCATCTCTTGTCCTTTTTCGCCCTCCCTCCGTGAGGGTGAGGACGTGTGCTGCCTCCTGCCGGGCATTGTGGGGAAGATTAATTAGCTAATATTGGTAAAGGGCCTTTGATGATGACTGCTAAGTGTTTGCACCGTGTAATTGCCATTTTTTCCAAGAAAATGTCCATATAGTTACTAATTAGGCATTGTTGAAGCACCTCATGCCCCATTATTTTACAGTTGTCTTGCGATTAACTGGCATCAGTACCATTTCAAATGACATTTATTGCCCATTTCCCTAGTTTAATTTTTGGAAATTTTATGGGAAGCCTGGGCATTGTTTCTTATTCACTGTAACTTGAATAATTAACAATGTAAATATGGCTTTGGGTGGCAATATTGCCAACAACAAGAGTTCTTTAGAGATTTTAATTAAGAACAATACACATTGTACTTCATGCGAAGGTTTATTACGGTGCCAGAACACTGTAAGTACCTCTTCCCCCTGGGCCTGTGGCTCATGTGTGAGTGTCTGTGCACGTGTGTATGCACACATGTGTATGTGTGTGTGCACACGTGTGTATGCACATGTGTGTGTTCACCAGTGTGCATGTGCGAATGTATGGTCTTCATGACCAGGAGTGTGATATGAGATACGAGGACAAGAGCAAAGTCCTCCTTTGGCTTAGTCTTCTTTAAGGCATAAACTAGAGAAACTGACTAATGAGCTTTTCTCCATTTCTTACTATAAGCTAGAGATCTGAGTTGGCTCAGATCAAGCATCATTTGTTAATGTCCACTGTGGTTTCAGGTATTGGGCTAGATGCGTTTCATGCTTTCTTCAAGCTTTACAAGAAGTCAGTGAGGTCTCTCATGTTGACAAAATGAAGGCTCAGGGAGGTTAAGAAAGGTTTCCAGGGTCACACAGCTATTAACAGATGAAGACAGGACTCTGAAGGACTCTGAAGTCTGGGCCCCTTCCATGCTCTCTCTCTCAAGCAAAATTGCTGAGCTTTCATTCTGGAAGTGAGCCTTGGTCACTCCAAAGGCCAACTTGTGCCTTCTCCAGGAAGGCTCTCATGGCTCACCTATTTGTATGTAACTTCTTTCTTGTATCTAATAGAACTTTCTATCATTTTTCATAATCTGTTTTATTTTAGCTATGTTCTGGGGTGGAAGGCAATATGATACAACTGTTAGGAAAGCATGGGCTTTGGGGGCACCTGGATTATATTTCTCCCTCTGCTTCTTCCTATGTGGGTCATCTTGAACAAGTTCTAGCACCTCCTAAGCTTCGTATTATTGTTGGAAGATGAGTGGAGAGCATGTATGGAAAGCTTAGAATGTTTCCTGGCATAGAGAATGCATACAGTACATAGTGGTTGGATGGATGGATGGGGGATGGGGGATGGGTGGATAAAAAATGTATAAATAAGTGAATGGATGGCAGAGACCATTATTCATTTGTATAATTACCTCCCCCAAATTCTGATCACTCAAGCTTGTATTTAGTATTCAATAAGATTTTAAAAAAATAAAGGAGAATCTCAAGAAGACTCCTTAGAAAGTTTAGTGTACCTGACTGGGGCCTAGACTGTCTGTCCCTGTGGTGGGAAAACTGGACGAAATCCTGATTATGATGAAGTATCCAACTCTTGACAGAAATTACCGCTAAGATCAGAATATGGTGACTACTAATGAACTGAAACATAGGGGTATGTTGTATTGTTTTTTTTTTTCACCCCATTTCATGTGTAGGGACAGAAGGACAGAGGCCAAGAGGAGGTCTGGACTTGAGATCTCAAGATTCTTCTAAGAATTCCAACCCCACCATGTGTAATTATCTATGTGACTCTTTGGCCTTTGTAGAACTGTCTGCCATAAGCAGTAACATTCATAGGAACTATCCACGAAATGGGCTCTGAAATGGAGATTTTCCTGTGGAAACTTAATGGGCAGGGGAGGCTTCTCTGTAAAGGCACCTGCCAGAGAGGGAGAGAAGCAGGACTGGGTTAGGGCGGCTGCCGCAAACCAGAAGCTGCTCCTCCGGGCATTTCTGGAGCTGTTGGTGGGGGCTGGGAAATGGGGAGGCCTCAGAGCTGCCCTGAATTGAGAAAGAGGGCTATGCTTTTGAACCCTTGTAGGTCATCCCCAGGAGAGGGCTGTCCCTTTGGGCAAGGCCAGGGCAGGGCAGTTCCTGGGGAGGAACTCAGCTGTGAGCACCCCACTCACCCAGTAGCTGCAGGAATGGGTTTCTCGGGGCACCTGGGTGGCTCAGTCATTAAACATCTGCCTTCGGCTCAGGTCATGATCCCAGGGTCCTGGGATCGAGCCCCGCATCGGGCTCCTTGCTCCGCGGGAAGCCTACTTCTCCCTCTCCCACTCCCCCTGCTTGTGTTCCCTCTCTTGCTGTGTCTTTCTGTCAAATAAATAAATGAAATCTTTAAAAAAAAAAAAAAAAAAAGGAATGGGTTTCTCAGTCCTGGGAGGGAGGACTCTGGGTGGAACACTACGGCATCCACCGCAGTGAAGTGGGTGTGAACTCAGCATGTCTTTCCCCTTATGACTGCATCATGATGCTTTTCCCCTGCCACTCAATGCTTATTATCATTTCACTTTACTGCTGCAGGTAGAGTTTCTGAGTTAAGTAACTGCCCCAGTGACATACTAAGAGAGTGTAGGGTCCATCATATGCCACCAAAGCCCATGCACACTCCCTAGGACCATGTGTCTGCCTACTTTGACAGCAAGCGAAAAGTCACGCATAGCTTGCTAAACTATTCAACACTCAGTTGCTTGCTGAAACTTATGAAAAGATTGAAGGATACTCTGTGTTTATGTGTGTGTGTGAGAGAGAGAGAGAGCAAGAGCGAGAAACGTTTCAGAGCAAGCAGAAATTTGGCTGTTTCTTCAACGTGCTTACATCACTCAGGATTTTAGAGGAAGAGAAGGCCATTACAGCATGCTTCACATTGAGAAGATTATGAGTCAGGTCTTACTGCTTATAAATAGAACTCCATGTAATCAAACCTAACATATTTTTTTTTGAGTTGCATTCATTAATTCCCTATTATTTTGGGAATTATTTATTGCACATCTATGATGTACTCGCTAGGGACACGCAGGTAAACAGAGCTCAGAGGTTGGTGGTGACAGCTTGTGTTGGTCCTGGGCTCCCATACTGCAAAAGGATTCTGCCACCATGGTGGCCCAGGGAATACAAACAGGCAGAAAATCATCTCCAAAACTTCAGTCTGTTCCACCATCCCCAATCCGAGGTGGAGACTGCAAGAGGAAGGGAAAGATGGAGAAGCTTTAGGGAAACGAGCATGTTTACTCCAGCCTTGAAATGTCCTATAGCCTGAGAAGCTGTGAATGTTCAAGGGGCCGTCTCTGCCAGAGTAAGCCCCTGCGGGGTTGACTGGCGTAATCAGCAACCTGTACGCTTACAGATGCCAGTTTCAGGGCTGCATGAGCTCATGGGGGCCCAGCAGCTAATGTGAGGACTAGCTCAGGCATGCATCCTTGCCCCTTACTGCCCGTGCCTGCTGGGAAAGGCAGGCCTTCAGCTTGCCATTCCTTTTTACGAAATATTTGCTCTTACCTGTCCAGGCCTTGCCAGGGTCTGTGAGTCTCCAACAGGCACACATGCTTCTTGGCGCCTCTTCCAACGAAATGTGAGAGCAGAGTTCGGCTGGTCACTCGGCTCAAGGCAGAATGAAGTGGGCTTGAGTTCCAGTTCCACTGCTTGCTGGCAGCTGGTGGGCTACTTCACTAGTCTGGGCGTTGGTTGCTCCATCATCTGCAGAATGGCTTAGCCATCCCATGCTGTGAGGATCAAATGGGAGAAAGCTGTAGCTCCAAACGAATGGCTGAATTCACATTAAATGGTCACTTTTAGACATATACCAAAGGCTGAGTATGGTGCTGGAAACATTTCTATCTACGTTATCTTCAGAATCATTGGACACCACAGTCGCCTTCTGTGAATTTGAAGAAATGGCACTCATAGAGATGATTTAACTTGCTGGAGGTTGCCCAGCTATTAAGCCTATGCGGGTTCCAGATATCTCGTTTTGCAGAGATTAGAGAGGGTCGCAGAGGGGTCAAGGTAGTGCTTGCCCCGCAGGTGATGGCACTAGATGCTGTCTAACTCAGCTGCTGACCCCCAGGTTCAATGATCTGGTGGCCTGGTGAGGACCCCTGCTGGCCGAATTGTGTGGGCTGGTGTGAACACCAGTGAGGTTGCAGGTTGGGAGGAAGAGGACAAAGGAGCGGAGTTTCATTATTTGTTTAGTCAACTCATCAGGTGTATTGGGTGCTCCTCATTTCATGCCACTGCTTTGTTGATGTCCTTTGCACAAAGATCACGATACTCTCCGATGCTGCTTGGCTTGCCTCTGTTTCCTGTTGCCGCCTCACCTCCCCCAGACCCTGCTCCCTCGGGCTTTCACACCGGCAGCTTCAGGGTCCACTCCCTCTGGCCTTTGCGAGTGATGCTGCTTCGCTCTGTGGCTCTTGTGTCATCTTTTCATCCTTCAGCTCTCAGCCAAGCACCTTTTTCTCGAGGCAGGTGATCCTGCTGCCCTGGGGCCAGCTCAGCGTCCCTTGTGCATCACTAATACAGCCCTGTCTTCCTTTCCTTCAGAGCACTTCACTCGCTCTGCGGCTATCCATTCTCTGATGGATTCACGGATTAATATTTGTCTTTCCTTCTACACTGGAAGCTCCAGAAGAGCAGGGGCAGTCTAACATGGCTGGTGCAGACCTTCTGACCACAGACCACCTACCATGTGAATACTCTTTAAATCCCAGTCAGTCTCCAATCTGTGAAATTAGTGTATGGTAGGTGTTAAATAAATATTTGTGGTTCACTCTCAAAACACTGTCTTCCATTCTTTCAGAACACGAATTCAGTTCCTACCTGTATATTCCTTAATGGGTCAAATGACTAATAAGGAATGAATGGGAGAAGGAAGGACTGGGTGTCATTGGGACCTACCATGCACTCAACTGTTTGCAAGGCTTGCACTGCAATGCGCACCTGTTATATGTTGTGGGGTTTCAACCTTTGGAGGAGAATTTGAGGGCTTATCCAACCAGGAGCTGGTGTCCACAGTAAAAGCGATTCTTTGTGTAATGTTGGGGCAGGGGGCACAGACTTTGGAACCAGACTGCCTGGATCTAAAGCCTGACTCCACCACTTATTAGCTACATGAATTTAAGTGAGTTACTTAACCCACCTTTGAGTCAGTTTTGCCATCTGTAAAATGGGTTAATAATAGTACTTATGTTGTAGGGTTGTTGTGAGGACTGGGTATTTTAATACTTGTTTTGTGACATTTTTAGAATAGCTCCTGACACAGGGTACATGCTATCTAAGTGCTAGCTATTGTTTTATTTGTTTAAGAGGTAGATCATGTTATGCCTTCTTGGGTGCTAGCCCTTCTAGCCACTTCCTTCCTGCTTCTGCCTCCCTTCTGACTTGAGTTGCTAAAATCTGATCATTTCCTGAGCCTAGCTGATGATGACAATTTTTTTTTCTCTGTGATTTCAATTGAAAAAGAAAATTTCCTTCCAATTTTGATTTCAATTTCAAAACTAAAATTTCAATGTCAAATTCAATTTCAATTTCAATGTGATTTTTTTAAAATACTTTATTTGACAGAGAGAGACACAGCAAGAGAGGGAACACAAGCAGGGGGAGTGGGAGAGGGAGAAGCAGGTTTCCCACGGAGCAGGGAGCCCGATGCGGGGCTCGATCCCAGGACCCTGGGATCATGACCTGAGCCGAAGGCAGATGCTTAACGACTGAGCCACCCAGGTGCCCTCAATGTGATTTTTAAAAAAGATTTTGTTTATTTATTTGAGAGAGAGAGAGTGAGAGCGATAGAGAGAGAGAGCATGAGCATTGGGGAGGGGCAGAGGGAGAGGGAGAAGCAGGCTCCCTGCTGATCGTGGAGCCTGATGCGGGACTCAATCCCAGGACCCTGGGATCATGCCCCAAGCTGAAGGCAGACGCTTAACCGACTGAGCCACCCAGGGGCCCTCAATATGATTTTCTTTGAAATTTTTCCACTGGTAGAAAATGGACCTGTAGTCCCACCTAAACCTCAGTTCTGCCCCAAGAAAATTTGGTTCAGTGGATTTAATCAACTGGACGGAACAGTGTTGGGAGGTGAGCAAGCTTGAGAAAGATGGCTTTTGCCAGCGTGGGTGGATGCAGTTCAGTTCCACTGAGCTAAGTGGGGCTGCCTAAGTTCCAGTGTTTGCTTTTGTGTGCATCACCGCTCCCCTTTCTCACCTCTTATCGGACTCTTGGCTAGCAAGCTGATGTGGAAAGAAAAAGAATGTTCATGAAATGCCTTTGTAAGACGGTCTGCCAGGGCAATTTAAAAACATAATTAGTTATTAAGGTTCACTAAAATTATAGAGGGTTGAAACTTTAAAGTCTGATCTAGCTAAGGCCAAAAACATTGGCTGTGGGGAGGACAAAAACCACAGTCCAGAGATGTGACTTGCACCCAGGTTCCAACACTTATGGCTTTGGTGGCCTTGTGGGAGTTCCTTCCTGCCTCTCCTCCTCCTCATCTGTTAAAGGAAACACTTCAATCATCTATTCACTAAATATTTACTGAGATCCTGCTATGTTTCAGACACTGCTGGACTAGATGAGCTTGTAGATGTTTTAAATCTGAACCGTCTGTGAAGGCCATCTGCAAAACCTCGTATATGCTGAACTGGGGAGCAGGAGCATGATGTTGTTTTATTATTTATTATTTATTTATTAATAAATAATTAATTTGTTTTATTTTTTATTTTATTTTATTTTATTATTTATTTATTTTTTGTTGTTTTGTTATTTATTTATTTTTTGATTAACATATAATGTATTATTTGTTTCAGGGGTACAGGTCTGTGATTCATCAGTCTTATACAATTCACAGCACTCACCATAGCACATACCCTCCCCAATGTCCATCACCCAGCCACCCCATCCCTCCCACCCCCCTCCACTCCAGCAACCCTCAGTTTGTTTCCTGAGATTAAGGATCTCTTATGGTTTGTCTCCCTCTCTGGTTTCGTCTTGTTTCATTTTTCCCTCCCTTCCCCTATGATCCTCTGTCTTGTTTCTCAAATTCCTCATAACAGTGAGGTCATATGATACTTGTCTTTCTTTGATTGACTTATTTTGCTCAGCATAATACCCTCTAGTTCCATCCATGTCATTGCAAATGGCAAGATTTCTTTTTTTTGATGGCTGCATAATATTCCATTGTATATATATACCAGATCTTCTTTTTTTTAATTATTATGTTATGTTAATCACCATACATTACATCATTAGTTTTTGATGTAGTGTTCCATGATTCATTGTTTGCGTATAACACCCAGTGCTCCATGCAGAACGTGCCCTCCTTAATACCCATCACCAGGCTAACCCATCCTCCCACCCCCCTCCCCTCTAGAACCCTCAGTTTGTTTCTCAGAGTCCATCGTCTCTCATGGTTCATCTCCCCCTCCGATTTCCTCCCCTTCATTCTTCCCTTCATGCTATCTTTTTCTTTCTTTTTTTTTTTTTTTTTTAACATATAATGTATTATTTGTTTCAGAGGTACAGGTCTGTGATTCATCAGTCTTACACAATTCACAGCTCTCACATAGCACATACCCTCCCCAATGTCTATCACCCAGCCACCCCATCCCTCCCACCCCCACCACTCCAGCAACCCTCAGTTTGTTTCCTGAGATTAAGAATTCCTCATATCAGTGATATACCACATCTTCTTTATCCATTCATCTGTTGATGGACATCTTGGCTCTTTCCATAGTTTGGCTATTGTGGACATTGCTGCTATAAACATTGGGGTGCACCTGCCCCTTCGGATCCCTACATTTGTATCTTTGGGGTAAATACCCAGTAGTGTAATTGCTGGATCGTAGGGTAGCTCTATTTTCAACTTGATTAACATATAGCATAACGTGTGGCACATAACATTCACCCAGGTCAATATGTGGTGCTCTTTTTAAAGATCCAACTTTTGGCTTTCTTACTTCCTGTGTGTGTGTGTGTGTGTGTGTGTATCTGCTACTTTATTGATTTAGATTTCATATTTACCAGTTCCTTCCTTCTATTTATTTTGGATTTATTTTGCTGCTGTTCCACCTTTTATAGTGGAAACACAAGTCACTCATTTTTAGCTCTTTTTTTTTTCTTGGTCTGCACATAAGTAAAGTTGTAAGTTTTTCTCTAGCACAGCTTTAGATGCTTCCTAAAATTATTGACATGGTGCCTTTTCATTATGATCATATGAAATATATCAATGTCCTTTGTGACTTCTTTTTTGACCCATGTAGCATTTAGGAGTGTGTTGTTTAATCTCCAAATGTTTGTATATTTTTGTTTTATTTTTTAGTTATTGAATTGCCATTTTTTTTTCCTTTGTACTCAGAGACACAGTCTAGAAGAACAGTGGTGTTTCCTTTCTGCTCTAGAAGAAATGTTCCCTACATATGTACAATCTAGCCCTGGGCCAGGAATCCATTTCCCCATGCGGCATTCTGGAAACTCCTGTCTGCACAGTGCCCTTCCCTTTAGTACACCGTCCTGCAAATTCCAGTGGTTTCAGGAGCCCTCGACTCTGATCTCTGCCTCCTCAGCTTAGCAAGAGTGCCATTCTCTCCTTGAGCTCTTTTCCTGGTGACATATGGGAACCTTGAGGGTCCACAAGGCAGAAAGTTGAGGAAACATTGAGCTCACCACAGGTGCCTGCTTTTGGCTAGCACCCAGTTCTGCACCGACTCCACCCCCTTCCTCTCGATTTCCCCTTCAAAAATGTTTCACTTATTTTGTCCACTTTTACAGTTGTTTACAGTAGGGGGGAACAGGGAGCAGTCTAGAACCCACGCTCTGTCATGGCCACACCCAAGGTACTCCTTTTTAATTTACTCCTATTTAGGTTACTAACAGTAAACAGAAGAAAGTGGTTTTTGGAAAGTTAGGTTTTAAAATGCATGTTTTTAAAATTTAACAAAATGTATTTATTTTTATCAGCAGTTTTAACTTAATTTTTGTTTGTATTTCTTTTTTTTAAAGATTTTATTTATTAATTTGAGAGAGAGAGAGAGAACATGAGCAGGGGAGGGGCAGAGGGAGAGGGAGAAGCAGACTCCCTGTTGAGCAGGGAGCCCGATGTGGGGCTCAATCTTGATCCCAGGACCCCAGGATCATGACCTGAGCTGAAGGCAGACACTTAACCGACTGAGCCACCCGGGGTGGCCCTGTTTGCATTTCTAATAGCAAAGAGAAAAATTACTGTTTATGAACTTCAAAGAGAAAATTACTGAGTCAGTTTTTCTCTCTCGATTTCTGAACTTCCGTCACTCTGAGCAACTAAATTGAATTAGACTGCTGTCTAAAACCTGTTTCTAACAATACCTGACAGGGCTTTTTTACTTGATGCCTTTTAAAGAGAACATAAAGACCTAGTTAAGAATGACTAATTTAACACAACAGAAGACCTTTAGTAACACATTGCAGGTAATATTGCTCTCCTGCTCCTGCCTGGATGTTCATACTGATTCATGTCCGACTCTTCCTGTTTTCCTGACTCTCTTCTGTGTTTCATACTTGTCTCTGCCAGATATGCCAAATAATTCTGTTTCATAAAAGCATGACTTTATACCTGTATTGAAAATCTAGCTCCAGGGCACCTGGGGGGCTCAGTCAGTTAAGTGTCTGCCTTCGGCTCAAGTCATAATTTCAGGGTCCTGGGATCGAGTCCCGCATCGGGCTCCCTGCTTGGCGAGGAACTTGCTTCTCCCACTCCCTCTAACCTTCCCCTCTGCTTGTGCATGCTCTCTCTCTCTCGCTCTCTCAAATAAATAAATTAAAAAAAAAGAAAATCTAGCTCCAGAGAATTTTTAAAGGTTTTGTCTGTAATTCCCTGCAATATACCCATTATGAACAGAATCTTCATTTATTGCATTTCTTAGCCATTCTTATTCCTACTGCCTACAGCACATATCCATGAAAATGCTGAAAAATAAGGTTTTGGGTTTCCTTTTCCCCTCCAGATTACATTCGGCAAAATCGCAGTGCTAAAACTCCTTGTTATCTGGGAATAGTGTCTCCTCTGTACGGCAAGGGAGGGTTCTAGAGGCTGGCTGGCTTCTGATGAAAAGAAAAAAAAAATAATCCAATTTCATTCTATCTGAAAAACAAATCTGTTTCACTGGGTCAAACGTTATTTATCCTATACCTATTCCTGTGTCACATTGTTAAAAATAATTCCCAGTTGTAACAATCTTGGGATTTTCCCTTTAGTTATGTTATGCTCATTTAGGATGGTACAAATGAACTTAATAACATCCATTTTGGATATTTGAAACAGCTTTTCTGTTTCTTACGGTTCTTATGCTTCAAAAAGATGAGACCAGTAGAGCAGTGAATTCTGGGTAGATGAGATATTAGTCTATCTTCCACTCATTTGTGTAGCTTCATTAAGCAGTTATAGTTTAAAATCACAAATGCCACGATTTGGGGGAAAAGAATGATGCTTTATACTCTGGAGAACACAAGAGAAGCAAACTCCCTGCCCTCAAGTTGCTCAAGGCATACGTGGAAAACCCAGGTGCAGCTACATGCAAAATTAAATGACAATTCCAAATTTTTGAAACGCAGAACATACAGGCAATTTTGTGAAAAACAGATGATTGGAGTAGGCAATGTGGACAATTTGAGGCCTGGAATGGGCTGACAAATCTTTTCCAGGAACACTGCGAGCATACACCTACTGTAGCCTAAAAAAATTTTCAGTGCTTAAACCCCATGATTGTGTTTATACGCAAAGGTTTGGAAAGCACTTTGTTCTTTGAAATGCAATAGGGTGTGCTGTTCAGTTCGATACTCTGTCTCCTTATTTAACACGTAACTCACCACCCCTGCTCTCTGCTCTCTTTTTCTCTGTAAGGAACCTCATCTGCTTTCTAGTACCTCAACGCTCCATTTCTGTTATTGCCTCCTCACTTGTGATGCAAGCAGTAATGGGACTGGCTCCCCATTCTGATTCTGAGCAAAGGTATTGGCCAATATGGACTTCTCTGCCCAGACTCTAAGTGAATGAGGAGCAACGGACTAGGAAGAGCATCTCCAAACACACCCAAAACTGTCATTGGATCGTACGTGGCCCCTTGGAAGAAAATAGTTGCAGATACAGCTCTGCATGTTACTGGTTTGAGACCAGACCAGAGCATCTTCCCTCTAGCTATGCCCACAGGAACAGTTAAAGAAGAAACATCGAACACAGAGGAAGACTTGCAGCCATATTAAAGAAAAGTTTTCCTTCTCTTTAACTGGAGGTATCACGTTCTAATTGTATCCTTTTACGCTCTCATATATAGTACATCCCTCTTTCTTTTGGAAAATGACACTGTAGCCATTGATTTTTTTTCATCAATCAAGGTGAGCCAACCCATATGGTTTTCAAGGGGGTAAACAGACCAGGCAAAAGGGCTAAAATGTAATTATGAAATCATGAGTAGGGGAAGAAATGGGTGCATTTCTGGATGGCTGTGTTCTCTAGATGGAAGCTGAACCCTGGAGTTAGGACTTAATGCTCCAGCATCCATATCTTTTTGGGAACACTCTTTATCCTTGTTTGAAAGTGTGGACGGAGAAGTGAAACTTAAGCTCCTTTGACAAAATCCTGTTTAATCAGGCCTCTTGCTTATCTTCAGGCCTAAGCCAGCCTCCCCAGAGCTGAAACTTACAGGCAGATGCTTAACTGACTGAGCCACCCAGGAGCCCTGAGAAAGAGAATCTTAAACAGGCTCCATGCCCAGGGCAGAGCCTGATGTGGGGCTTAATCTCAGGACCCTGAGATCATGACCTGAGCTGAAATCAAGAGGCGGGCGCTTAACCAACTGAGACACCCAGGCACGCCTTAGCTCAGTTTCTTAACCTTGGCACTACTGGCATATTGGGCCAGATAATTCTCTGTTGTGGAGGGAAGTCCTGTGCACTGTGGGAAGTTTAGCAGCACCTTAGGCTTTGCCCTCCTAGATGCCCTGCCCCCACCGCAACTCAGTAGCAACAAGCAAAACTGTTTCAAAGACATTAGTAAATATCCTCCGGGAGACAAAATTGCCCACAGTTGAGAATTACTATTTTAGCCTAATGAAACATTTTATATATTAGATAAGACGAACCAACTCCTTAGCAATGCTTGGATGAAGTTCCGAGGCATTGTTATCCATTTTAATCGGGCTCTGGTACTTTATTTAAAGGAGCAGTGGTGTGTAATAACAAGATGAATTATGTGATCACGAACTGAAACTCATTATGATCATATGATCATTTTTTTCCTCCTCTTTCTGTCTAGAACCTAGGAGTGGAGGAATCACTTGGAACATAAAATCATTGTACCCTGAGATTTTTGACAAAAGTTCACTTCATAAATATTACCTCATGCATGATCACGAAGAAAAGATGTTTCATTTTCTTTTGCCTCAGGAAATGTCTATGAGGGACTTAAATCACTCAGGCAGGATGTGGACTAGGAGGTGTCAGAAACAGCCGTGTACCTGCCCAGTAAGCCCGGGCGAGCTTGGGTGGACAGATCAGCTGGACAAGAGGAAAGACCATCCAGACCAGTATTGGAGAACGTGTAACGGAACATGCTAACATAAGTTAGCACGGGTATGCCACAAAAAAATGATGGAAAATCCAGTGGCTAATGGCATCAGAGAAAACGACTCGCATATATAACCAGGCTCCAGTTTCTGAGCTAAGTTCCAGAACAGAGAAAGAAGTCAGGGAGACTTAAGAAAAATATGACAGCACTAATAAGCGTTTTACAGGAACCACATGGTTGAAATGAGAAGCTGGTTCAAGGAACATATCAGAGATTCAATTAGCTGGGTGTGGAGAACAAGATTCTAGAAGATCAGTAGCAAATATTTCTTTATTCTGTACCTTTATGCATTAGATGTATATGCTTTCATCACATCACAGGTGAGAGTTTATCCACAAAACTGACAAATACTTTTTGAGCACCTGCAACGGGTTGGTGCTGGGCGATGGAAATTTAGTAGCCAAAATAGAAAAACATCCCACTGTCATACAGCTTATATTCTAATAGAGGAAGAAAGGCACTAAACGCAATAAATAGATAAATATATAGTATGTTTGAAGGGAATAAGTGATATGAAAAAACGGTTCAGGGTATAAAGTCTTGGGAGTGCTGAGTGTCAAATCAAAGTAAATATGGACTTAGATAAAGAGAGACTTTATTTAAAAAGACTATTCCAACAGGCAGACTGTTCTGACCCCAGAACTCTGCAAGTATCTCAAAATTAAACAAAAATAAAAGGTTTTTCTTTTATAGGGTGGGGTGGGCAGAACTAGCAAGAAATCTGTAGGGGAGTAGGGCAAGTGGTTGGTTGGGGTGGGCAAGTGGCGTCTTTGGGGCATTTTCACAGTGAAATTTTTTTCTTTTTTATGGTTAGCAGATTCTCAGAATGAGCTGTTTAGGGGCAGATGTTCTGCACTGTAGTGGTTTAATGTTTGCCTAAATGTTTAGGCAAGCCAATGTTTAGGACAAGCCAATGTTTAGGGGCCTGTGTAGAGGAGAGGAGGCCAACTCAAGTTTGTTTGGTCAAGCAAAGTTCAATGGGTATGCCACGGGCAATTGTGTGCACTTGATCATAGGGAAGAGCATTTACGTATAATGTCAACTAAGGTGGTCAAGGGTAGGCTCCTTGGCATATTGTCAGAGTTGAAGTACGTGAAGAAGCAAAGACTTCAGAGCAATGAGCGAACCAATAGCTGATATTGAGAGAAGACCATTTCTGGGGGAGGGAAGGGTAGCACAAGGCACTGAGGTAGGAGTATAGCTGTTGTGTTTGAAAAATAGCACAACGGATTATATTTTCCAAAGATTGCCTCCATCATTTCTCGAATCCCATAAGCTTTTTTGCAATGCAATCTTGCCACATTCCCATGAACAGGGAGAGTTTATTTCTTGGTGTCCTTAAATCCTGCCAGGTTCTGTGACTGCTGACACCAACAGAATATAACAGAAGCGTCATCATGCCAGTTTCTAGGTGTGGCCCTTTCTTAACTGGCGGGAAACATCTACTTCCTGGTTCCTGGCACACTTGGTCTTGGGACAGTGTCTCCCAGAACACGGACTTCCCTGGTGCCACGCTGTCAGAAGGCCGAGGTACACAGAGAGGCAATAGGGAGGTGCTCTGGTTTGCAGTCCCAGCTAAGACCCGAGCATCAACTGGGGGTCATGAGAATGAGTCATCTTGGGTGCCCAGCTTTTTGAGCCAGTAGATCACTTCAGATCTGGCTGACTGTCATCTGCAACCACACAGGAAACCTTAAGCAAGAATGCCCAGCTGAAGTCAATCAACTTACAGAGCAACCAAGAGATAGCAAATGGTCTTAAGCCACTTAATTTGGGGGTAGTTTGTTATGGGACAATAGATGACTGAGATGAATAGCAAGGAGGACATTGTAGAGAGAGGGGAGTGGGCCACAGGGAGATGAAGTCAGAAAGGTACATGGGAAGTCCAGTTGGATATTGCCTCATAAAAACTTCTGAGTTTTGCTCCGAGAGAAGTGGAGGGCTGGTGCACGGTTGTGAAAGCACAGTGACAAGATCTGAGTAACATTCTGAAAGGATCTCCCCGGCTGCTGTGTGCGGAATCAACCGCAACCACTGTTGTAACATTCCAGGCAAACAGTGATGGCAGCTCAGATCATTGGAGGAGGGATGGGAGGTGAGAAGTTGTTGGCATCTGTGTGTATTTTGGAGGTAGAGCACAAAAGTGTTTCCTGATGGACTGGGATGTGAGAGAATGAAGGTGTCAAGAATGCCTGCAATACTGGAAGAACGACGTGCCTGTTCTTAGATGAGGAACGCTATTGGAGGAGTGGGCACAGGGAGGAAGACTGAGAGCTCAGCTCGGCATATATTCCATCTGGACCTCGGGCTGGACGTCCCCGTGGAAATATCAAGTAGGCCGTAGGACATTATAGGTATGGAGTTAGTGAAGGTGTCAGGGCTGGAGTTGTACATATAGGAGTTCTCAGCACATGGGTGCTTTGAAGCCATGAACTAATGAGATCACCTAAGGAGTGAGTGTAGGGAAAGGAAGGGAAGGGACCAGAGACTGAGCCCTGAGGCATTGCAAGGTCAAGAGGCTGGGACAAGACAAAGGGACAGATAATCAGGCTGAGAAGGAGCTGGCTGTGACATAGGAGGAAAACCAAGGAAGTGGATGTCCTCAAGTCTGGCGAAGGAGGTGTTTCCAGTAGGAAGGAGCCGGCAGCTGGGTCAATGCTGCTGCTATGTCAAGTAAGGGCAGAACTGAGAATTGACCTCTGTGTTCAGCAATGCGGTCTCAGCAAATGATCTCACTTTCTGCTTCTCCCTGTACACAGCACAATGGTTACTGAGCATTTATGGTATGTCAAGTATGTCTTAGACTTGGGGATATTAAGGTAAGCTAAATGTTCCCTTAAGGAGTTTACAACCATCTAATTGATTAAACAATATTTACTGCATAATTACTATGTGTAAGACACTCTGCTAAATACTATGAAGGATATAAATGTTGGATAGGATACATGTTTAACATAATTGGAAATCTAGACAGAAACACACAGACTGGGACATTGCAGCACAAGTAAAGCCCATAGAAAATGTCCTAATGAACTGTAAGTTTTCAGTAAATGGTGGCGTATATTGTATGATGAAGGGATAGGTTGCCTAAGTTGGAAAAATCTGGAAAAGCTTCATGAAGGCACGTGAATAGAAAAATTCAGACGCAAGCACGTGGCATGGGCATTGGAGGTCAGCTAATAGGCAACTGTGGAGAAGTCAGAAAATGAATAAAAAACTAAGGGTGACACCATGGATGAACCTGGAAGACATTATTCTAAGTGAAGTAAGCCAGTCACAGAAGGACAAATACTGTGTGATTCCATTTTCAGAAAGAACCTAAAATAGTCAAACTTGTAGAAGAATGGTGGCCACCAGCGGCTGGGGAAAGGAAATAGGGAGTTGCTATTTAACGGGCATCGAGTTTCCATTACACTAGATGAGTTAAGTTCTAAACATGTGCCGTACAGCCTTGTGCCTACCATTAACAATAATGTATTGTACACCTAAAAATGTGTTAAAAGAGTAAATTTCATTCTGAATGTTCTACAACTTAAAAAACATCAGAAAGGGTGCCCGGGTGGCTCAGTTAAGCTTCTGACTCTTGACTTCGGCTCAGGTCATGGTCTTGGGGTCGTGGGATTGAACCCCGTGCCCGGCTCTGCACTTAGGACGGAGTCTGCTTGAGATTCTCTCCCTCTCCTTCTGCCTCTGCCCCTGCTCATGTGTTCATGCTCTCTCTCTAAAATAAATAAATAAAATCTTTAAAAAAATAATTATGAATTGAAAAAAGTAAGTGGAAATACCTCAAGAAAAATTGGGGTCAGTGTTCATGATTTTGGGTTCTGACCTTTTTCTGTGCTATGGCAGGGTTGGGGTCTGGTGGATGAGGAAGTTTTGGACCAGTGGATGCATCATAAATTTCTGTTTTAGGGTCATTGATCTGGTGGTGAAAGTTAGGATGGGGTGTAGCTGGGGGATGATAGGACTCAGACCTAATTTCACTGAAATGGACTGCTACTTAGAATAATACAGGTATTTTAAAAAGTCTTTTCAACCTTGTGGAGAATTTCCCTCTTCATAGATGTGTGTTTCTTATGCATTTAGGGTGGTGTGTGTGTGTGTGTGTGTGTGGTATATGTGTGAAGGGTGTGTGTGTGTGTGTGTGTGTATGTCGGATGAACATCTATTTCTTAAAGTGTTCCTTCCTATGTATTCAGTTTTTGCTGCCAGCAATGGGCTCCCTTTCTTTCACATTCTAGCTATCACTAGTGCTTAAGAGTTTAATTGCAATGCTTGGGGTTTCCTTCTATGCTACAGCAAAAAGAGCTTAGTTTGTCTTTGGATTTATTTTTCTGTTGGGTTCTAGTTATGCAATTATCTCACCCACAAACACTGATACTTCAAAACTTCTGTTTTGATTCTCACTCCTCTTTTTAAAATGTAAAGTCTGAGCATGGTGCCCGGCGCATTGATCTCCTCCAAAATAATCATTCATTCTTATATCCCTTTTCTCTCTGTTTTTCAGATGTGTGGAAACATTGTCCAGTAATTATGTCAGACTTAGGTGCTTTTATTTTTAAGTTGCTGTAAACCTTTTATGTTGTTTTAAATCTCTTGATTTTGTCCTATGCCTTAAAAATCTTTTTCTTCCCATTTTTATTCATTTAAAAACATTTACCAAGCATTTATTATGTGGGAAACCAGAATCTGACCATAACCTACCACCCATCCCCATGAAGGTCTCAATCCAGTAGGGGAGTCAGACACAGAATTAAATCACTGTAGATACAGTAAAATAATAGATCTTATACAGGTACAAGTGAATTACTAGAATTCTCATTTCTTATTCCAAATTTTATTGTTACATTTTTCAGTTTTTTATACAATGGCTAAATTCAAATATATAAACTCTATGATTTTTTTCCAAAGCACTATTAATATTGCTATCATCTTATCATATAAATTTGATCTTTTCATTGTTTTATTCATGGTTTCTTTTTTTTTTACTTTTAATTTTTTTATTACTCATGATTTTGTGTTGTTGTCTTCCTTTCCCCTTTTTATGACTTTTAAATATTTACTTATTTAATACATATTTGAGGGTAAGTTTTTATGTTAGTGGTAGTAGTAACATGACTTACTACATTTTTGCTGGTTAATTACTCTTTTGGCGCTATTAACTATACTTTGAATGCATGTCTTCATTTTGTTACTATTAAACATATCTTTGTAGGTTTATGAGCCAAGGGCAGGCCACCCCAAAATGTGCCACTTTGCTATATTGGTTATTTTGCATTAAACTTACTTAAGAGTCAGCTGGTGTAGGAAGGACACTCTGCCCTACACTTTGTCCCCCTGAAAGCAGGAAATAAATCTCCCATGAAAAAGGTGTCCTCTCTGGACCAGGAGGTAAAGAGACATCCTTATCACCAGAGATGGGAAATTTAGAGCAGAGAGGGCTGAATAAACTTTTGTTACTTTTTTTTTTTTTTTAAAGATTTTATTTATTTATTTGACAGAGAGAGAATGAGAGAGAGCACATGAGAGGGGGGAGGATCAGAGGGAGAAGCAGACTCCCTGCTGAGCAGGGAGCCCGATGCGGGACTCGATCCAGGGATTCCAGGATCATGACCTGAGCCGAAGGCAGTCGCTTAACCAACTGAGCCACCCAGGCGCCCATAACTTTTGTTACTTTTTATTAATTTACTACCCCAGCCCAAATTCTGTTTACAATTCCTCACTAATTAAAGCTCCCAAAGTTAAGTTTTCTTTGTCCTGTCAATTCCTTATAGATTTATTGCCTATTTGTCTAAAAAGTATAAAAACTGCCTGCCTTGATCATTTCTTTAGGTCTCAGTTTCAATAATGGATCTCCATGGGCACATAATAAAACTGGTTTTTTTTTTTTTTCCTCCCGTTAATCTGTCTCATGTCAATTTAATTTTTAGTCCAGCTGGAAGAGCTTGAGGGACAGAGGACGGATTTTTCCTCCTCTACAGAGGCTGCAATTAGTTGTGTTTTATTTTAAAATTTAGAAGAGGCTCTTTTTAACAGAAACCACAAGGATGTTTACAGTAAAAGGTATTTATCAGACACATTTTGGATTTTCTCTTTTATCCTACAAGTTTACTGTTCCTGTTCCCAGAGTTTTCTTTTCACATATTCATATTATGTGCAATTGATGCTTTTAAACTCTTCCTTCTTCTTTTAAACTCATTTGGAAGATAACTCTAGCTCATCTCATTTTCCTTCCGTTTTAAAATATTAACACGAGTTTTTATTTATTTATTTTTTTTTTTAAAAGATTTTATTTATTTATTTGACAGAGAGAGACACAGCGAGAGAGGGAACACAAGCAGGGGGAGTGGGAGAGGGAGAAGCAGGCTTCCCGCCGAGCAGGGAGCCCGATGCGGGGCTCGATCCCAGAACCCTGGGATCATGACCTGAGCCGAAGGCAGACACGCTTAACGACTGAGCCACCCAGGCGCCCCTAACACGAGTTTTTAGAACTCTATTTTCCCTCCTATTTTTTTTTTTTTCCCTGTTTTTGAATTAGCATACTACTTCTCTACTCTCTGAGAAACCACTTCTCCACTCTCTGAGGCAGCCTTCTGGCCTAAACCTCTGTCAGTAGACCTTGTTGATTTTAACTAAAGTGGCTGCAAGTGCCCTTGGGGGCCTTCCAACCATCCGCATAGACCCAGGGGCTATGGATCACTGGAAGGTGGGGCTCAACCAGTGATCATTTAATCTCTTCCAACTGTTCTACCTCCCACTTGGAGGACACACTAGCATCCCTTCTATCCCCAGGTCCTTTTCAACATCAGTGTCCTCCACAGCATTGAACTCAACATTCCAGCTCACAGTGTGTACATAAAGGAATTTTGCAGAACACACTGCCCGGGAGTGAAGGATAGAGAGGTGAGAAAAGAAAAGGCTTTCTTTGCTACTAGAAGGAGGGTCAGTCTAGAAGTGAAACGGAGCTGACATTCGGCAATTAGCAGAGACTTGATGTGTTCGAGGTCCTATGGGTCCTGAGACAAGTGGACCGAGCTATGTGTTGTGGGGGCGGGGAGGGGGGGCACATGCTCTCTAAGGCCAGTGAACTGTTATCAATTCTCTGAGACGTGACTTGGAGAGTTAACCCTTGTGCCTTCTCAGAAAATCTGACATAAAAGTCAATACATCTGAGAAAGTACATTTTGTACTTTTTGTGGTTTGGAGCAAAGCAGGATATATTGGGGGGGAGGGTGGTATAAGCTTGAGACTTACGGCTCTGTTTTTGCAGGAAGACCTTAGCTCTTCACACTCCTGAGCACCTCCAGTACACCCATACATGGCTGAGAGTCAGCTCTGCCCTACAGAGACAGCAAACCACCTCCCTAGAATGAATGCCACCAAATAAGAATGCAAATCATAGAAACCACTTTAACTCCCCAAAGCCAGAAAGAGTCCCTGTATATTCACTGCCCATTAGCCTCGAAGTTAAAGGGAGAGGTTATTTTGTGGTGTCTGTGAGTGATTGAATGAAGTCCAGGACGTTTTGAAGAACTGTGTGGAGAGGTAAGAAAAATAATATCAGCACCGTTGGTGTAAATGGACGAACTACAGGCCTCGTGCTGCCCCCCGGAATTCTGAGGGTGCACCTTGCTTATTACAGTTCTAGCTTATAGCTGCTCAACAGGACGGCCACATTCCCCTTTCCCTCAGCTTACCCACCTCCTCTCATTTCTCCTACGGTGCGAGGGAACAATGACAACTCACAATTCGCGGAAAGGTGAAAGTGGGGGTTTGTACAACCACGGAGAGGGAAGAAATCCATAGCGTCCCCTTGACCAAATGTAGCTTTATTCCCTGCTTCTCAGACTACCTGTGGAAAAGGGATAATTTTGTTTTTTAAGTTTCTAATCCATCACAGCCTGATTCTTTTATAAAATATCATAAAAATGAATTACTGGAAAAATTAAAAGGCATAATTAGATTCAACAGGCATGAAATGTCTCTGCCAGACTTAATCTCAATTTCAGTACTCGGCTTGTCACAGATGGGTGGTAAACGGTTTGCTGACTTGCTCTGGGGTGTGGACAGCCTTGGAGTACCACTTTCCAAAGTTAAACATCCTGAGAGAGTACTGTGATTAACCTTTTTAAACACACATTTATTGAAATCTCTCCACATTTCTCTCTTTCTTTCCTTCTTTCTTTTCTTTCCTTTTCTTTCTTTCCTTTTCTTTCTTTCTTTCTTTCTTTCTTTCTTTCTTTCTTTCTTTCTTTTCTTTCTTTCCTTCCTTCCTTTCCTTCCTTCCTTCCCTCTTCTTTCTTCTTTCTTTCTCTATTATCTATCATCTATGTATCTATCTATGTATCTATCTATTATCTATGTATCTATGTATCTATCTATGTATCTATGTATCTATCTATCATCTATCTATCACCTATCTTTTACCTTGTATATTATTGCTCCTGTAGTTTCAAGCTGTATGCTTGATTTATGTTCTGTTCTTCTCTACTCTATTCTATTCCATTTTACTTTGTATCCACTCCATTCCATTCTGAATTTGTTTAGCTTGTGGCCACAAGAGCATCTCTTTCTAGCGGATCCCAAAACAACTGGGTAGAAGGTATGTGTATATGATTTTGGTAATAATGCCCATAACAGTGAACCACAATGTGTTAAGAATTTGTGGGTAAGTAGTCACTTGGTGACTTGTGAATGTCCTTTTCATATTTCCTAATGCAGTTTTTTAAGTAAATGATAAAAGTTACCTTAAAAAGTGAATCTGTTTCTATTTTAGGTTTGGAATCCTTTGTTTTTTGATAGAAATCTTCGGGGGTTGTTTTGATTGTCATTGGATATTCTTTGGTTATACCTTAAGATTTCACAAGGAAATGCCTAATTGACTAGTTTTCTTCAGATACTTTACCACTTCCTTTAAAAAAAATTAAGAGTGCTTTTTTTTTAAAAAAGATTTTATTTATTTGAGAGAGAAAGAGAGAGAAAGAGAAAGCATGGGTAGAGGGAAGAGGAAGAGGCAGAGGGAGAAGCAGGCTCCCCACTGAGCAGGGAGCCTGATGCGGGACTCTATCCCAGGACCCCGGGATCATGACCTGAGCCAAAGGCAGACGCTTAATCGACTGAGCCAATCAGGCACCCCAAGAGTGCTTATTTTTTAAGATGATATCTCACTTAGTTTTATTCTTGAACTATTTATTACTCTTATCTTTTTAAGGTGTTAACAATCTTTTTCAGTCCGATGTATTATATGTCTTCTGTGTCCGGCTAGGCCAAAATTAGCATATCTGGGACCTAATGCTCATGGTGAATGTTTTGTTTATTTTAGATTTGTGTTGATTTTTATCTAAACCCTGGACTTCTCATAGTCTAAGAGGCAAAATCTATAGTTGTTCATATTGTTGTATCTTTTACATTACTTACATTCCTCCTGGAACTGTGTAAGGTTATGACCTTGCATTTTTAGGGGAGGAAGAAAATATTTTTCTTTCTACCCTTCTAGATTTTCAGCTAGGGCTTGATGGGAGAAAATGGAACAAAGGCCAGACTTTTCTGTGGCTCATAGTCCCCAGGCAGGATTCTCCTACAGCTACCCCAAGCACTTCCTTTAATGTTTTACCAGCTTTGCTCTGGTTAGCGTTACTTTGTTCTGGTAACTGTAAATATCCCTCCAGTCCCATATATGTTAGCAGTCATCCTTCAAGCATATGGCCCGCTAATATACATCAGAAGGGTCTCATGACTAATGTTTTACTAGACAGTAGTAAATAACCTTAACAGTAGCTAGCCCCTCAAGGTCCTGGAAACCTTGCTTCCAAATTCCTTAGAGACTTAACGCTATCCCTGACCCCCACTAACTAAAAAAGTATATAATCAGTTACTCCTCACAAGCGCAGTGCAGATCTTTCTGCCCATGGGTTCCATCCCCCTGCTGTAATAAAAGCACCATTTTGCACTGAAAACTGCTCAAAAATTCTTTCTTGATCCTTAGCTAGCTCACGGCCCCACATCAGGGCTCTGTAACAAAAGGCAGATCAACGAGAGAAAAACAAACAAGTTTATTAACATGTTTATCTTATGTACGCATTGGAGAAACTCGGGGATGAGTGACTCCAAGTTTTATTTACAGCCTGGTCTTTGCAAGGAAAGACATTTTTGGGGAAGTGACAAGATAAAGGAAAAGGACTTTGGGTCCCCACCGGCAACAAATTGTGTGAAAGCAACTATGAGGGAAACAAGTCTCCCTTACCTCAGTTTGGTATGTAGATTTCTCCTGTGCCTCCAGGCTGGATAAGGGACTAAAATTGTCTCTGGTGATTAGCTTTTGTCCTTTCTGGTAGAGAGGGGGAAGGAGACACTTTGGTAAATTTATGTCTTGCTTTTAGGCAAATAGGAGGAGAGCAGAGAGCATTTTTGTGTCTGCTTGTTCTTAATTGCCTTCATTCTGAAATAATCCATGTGCCAAACTGGCATATTTTGGAGTGGTCAAACTTTGTTACTCTTCACATTTAAGGCAATAAAACTTGAAAATTAGAGGAAGGCGTTTTTTCTTTCAATGTTGCTCCTAAGAAAGATCAATGAGAAAGTAATATTAATGCATATATGAGATTTAATACCTGGGCCTGAGTTGGTGTATCTGTAAAACAGAGCTAATAACAGTACCTATTTCTGGAACTTGTTATGAGTATTGAATGAGATAGCGTGTATAAAGTGCTTTACAGAATGCCTGGCTCACAGCAAGCATTCTATATATCTTGCCTTTTATTAATAGTCATATAAATATTTTATTTCATTCCAGTACTGCTTGTGGAGAGCAGATTACGTACTTGGAGTCACATAGTCAAGATTAGTTCTATTTTTGTATACATTTTTTTGTTTCTGGGTGGAGTATACAAGACAGAAACAATCAGAAATAATACATATAGAGAGAGAAATACTACAATTACAAGGCAAAGCCTTCCCAGAAGAAGTAATTAATTGCAAAATGAAGTGACTGGGGTTTTCCCCTTTCTCTTTAAGCTTCCACAAGAGGCTAAGCCGTACTTCAAAACACTGCAACATATGAGCTTCAGAAAGCAGAAGAGAAAAAAAAAAAAGATTTCTGGACAACCAGTCTGTATAAAATACCTGGGGCAATTCTTGGCACCAAAAACGTGTTCACTGTAAGTTAAACTGACTTTATGTGATTATTGAAAATGTCTTCTATGCCATCTTCACAAATACTCACTATCCCCAAACAAACTAGGTTTGTCAACTTCAAGGTCGAAACAGTGCCAAAAAAAGAGAACATTTCTCTGGGTGGGGGAAATTTATGGCTTCATCTGCGAGTCATTTGTAATAAATTATCTAAAAATATATGCTTTTAAGAGTTTGGGCCAGTTTCAAAATGTGAAAAAGTTAAATTTATCAAAGCTATCTTTTTTGTGTTGTTGTTCTTGTTTGAAAGATAATTGTGAACTAAGTGATAGAGAGTGTCATTGAATGCCAAGGGAATTAGGGAACCGTGGGAAGCAAGGCTTCTGATGAGAAGATCATGCTCCAGTTCTAGGGTGCAGAGGTGCCATTCTTTAAGCTGTTCAGCCGCAGATCCAACCTGTGTTCACTAAGCCCTGGGGTGGCATACAGTCTATACGGGGCACTGGAAGTACCAGTAACCACTGGTCAGGTTCCCACTGGAAAGACAAGACATACACTCAGACGTCAACCCAATGACACTGTCCAAAGTCAATAAAAATCCCGTAATGAGGAATCACAGTGTAGAATGTGATGCAGCCCTGAGGAGAGGCATAAGCAGGAAGTTCTGTGAGTTAGGGGAAGAAGAAAGCTCTGTGGTCTGCAAGCATCTGGAAGGCTTCATGGAAGAGGTGAGATCTTGGGCTGAAACTCAGTGGGAGTATAGCGTCAGGAGAGGTGTGAAAGAGGTGAGTTCCTGGGGCATAAGCAAGGGTTGCTGCTGCATAATGGGAGCAGGCAGGGATACATTTGGCACTCAGGAAACCCACTGGGGCATCTCTTAGTACTCCTGTGCTATGGCCTCATAAAACATGGCAGCTGGGGGCCCGGACTCCTCAGAGGAGAGGATAAGCATGTTTCATTTGCTTGAGGGAACTAGTCTCACTTAGGTACAAAAGGAGTGAATGAGAATCTGGAGAAGTGTTCAGAAATCCCGCTGTTGTATGGGCGCACTGCAGACATTTAATGAAGCTCAAGAAATTCATAATTCTTTTTTGCGGTGTATCGGCTGAGACAGCCTATTACAAGTGCAGTTGCCTTGGCTCAGCTGAAATGTGACCGAGTCTAAGTTCCGTGAATGCATCTTGCAGTTCAGAACTTGACTATACTAAGTGTAGGTTAGAGATACTACCCATGTTCCTCACCCTGAGGACTTGGTGGTTCAGGAAACTACTTCATGCTACAAGAACTTGTGGTTTTCTAAGAGCTTCCTCTGGCAAGCTCACATGCTTGGACTGATGTCAGGTAGGCTATAAATGCTGGGGAATTAATATCCTCAGAGCAGTTCTCATCTAATGGGAATTAGTGCTTGAAACAGCCCAGATTTCTCAGTTCTTCAGTCATCTCTGAGATGTGTACCACACTGCCCCCTGGAGGCTGAAACCCAGTCTCCCACAAAGGTGTTCTCTTGGCTCCAGCTTCATGCCTGTCCCCATTCTCCATCCCCCTACAAATATTTCCTGGGATCTTATTCCAAGTCTCTTTGCAATAAATCTTTGGGTCAGGGTCTGCTTCTGGGGGAACCCAAATGAAGACAGACAGTTTGAACCTCAGGACTTTCATATTCCCATGAATGTTCTCCGCCGAGATGAAGTTCCTGTAAAAGGCTATTTACCTGTGGTGCCGCTTGGCAGGTTCAGAGCACACTCCTCTGGAAAATGTTTCAACCACTGTAACTCATGTTTATGAATACGGTTAGTCAGGATAAAATTTTTTTTTTTCTTTTGACTCTGGTCTGAATAATCATGAGTGGTATTGCAAACAGAATGTTTTAGCAGAAGAAAATCAAGAAAATTAGGGAAATCACAATCATTCCCGAAGTGGTGGGAAGCTCTTCTGCAAGTCACTGATTCAGCAAGTATTTATCAAGTCTTGTTTATGCACAGGGCACTGTGTGGTGCCAAGATCATTGTAATTGTAAATTTGATTTTCGAGAATGCATCCCATAGTCATGAAAGCCAGGAGGATATTCATGTTGGTTAACTAAAAAGGAATGAAACAGATTTGTAAGGACACAACTTGCTCAGATACTGTCTATGGAATCAGGATCTAGGGAGGAATTCCTTCCTGTTTTTTTGAGTGAAGATAAGCAATTGCCAAAGAAGTGCATATCCAGATCCCTGAGGTGGCTGGTTAGTGGGCGCTAACATTCATTAGGTTTTGTGAAATGCGACACAGTTTTTAAAAAATAAATCACTCTATTTCATATTCCACCTCATATAGTCTTTAGCTTTTTCTAATTGCTTTCCGTAAGCTTGTTTTGTCTCCACAACACAATTGTGAGATGTGTAGTATCATCCCACTATATTGTATAACTATAAAGACACAGAAGTTCACCCACTTATTAATGTTACAAGTGTTCACTGCATGATTTTTGTGTCCCAGGCACTGCCTTCTGGGCACTGATGCCCACTCACTACCACAACCCCCATCTCCCCTTGCCATGAAAAAGCAATAGAGAACACATGGTCTCAACTTACAGGGAGTTTCTGGTTCATTTGCAGAAACAGGCAAAGAAAGAGGAATTTTCAAAATGATATGGTAAGTGCTAAGAAAGAAGAGAGTATGGGGTGGAGGAATTCCAGTTCATTCAGATTTGGGAAGGCTGAGAGAACAAGTGGGGTCAGGGACAAACCCAGAGTATGTGTCATCTAAACCTCATGTGTATGTGCTTTAAGGACTTAGCTAGATAGAGGGCACTGGAGGCTGAAGGGAAAACACAAGCAAGCATCTAGACATGGAGGAGAGCATGGGGTGTTTGGGAACTAGGAGTGTTCAATAGAGCTGGAGTGTAGAGTCTGCTCAGGGCTGGCAAAAGAAAGGAAGTGAGTCAGAACATGAAGAGCTTGAATGCTCTGCTCCACAGTATAGACCGTTTTGGAAGGGTAACTGGGAGAGATTGAAATTTCTTTAACAGATTAGTAAAAAAATCAGATTTTCACTTTAGTTTGCTTTGACTGCTCCATGGAAACTGAATTGTGGGAGAAAAAGACTGGAAGGCAGGAGATCATTTAGGAGGTAGTAAGTGGCCTTGAAGGATCAGGTGATAGAGTGATTGGGCTGGCATCAGCGGAAATGGAGAGATGTCGGTAGAAGTGTTAAGAGGGGAAGAGAGGCTACATGTAAGGACGTGTGTGTGTGTGGGGGGGGGCGCATGGAAAGTAAGTGCACTTCATGCAGAAGGGGGTGCTGGGCTGAGGAAGGAGACATGACTTAGCCTAGCTTCAGGGGTGACTAGAAATTTCATTCCTTTTGTTGTTTCTTACGCTTGAAACTCTTTTCTACAAGATCTGATCACGTGTGACAAAGCTCAGCAAACTCTCTCTTTTGGTCTGAATCTGCTGACAAGGCAAAACAGACACTTCAGCTTCTTGTTCTTTATCTCATGGTTGATTAACAGAGATTAAAACTCTGTGCTCTCAGAAGTTTGCCATATTTGGGGAAAACAGCCATTTCCCGTTTTGAAGCCTAAAATTTATGTCTGCAGCTTGCAAAACCACAGTGTAAACCACCTCATTTGCAAACGTGTATAAAAGCTGAGTTGCTCCAAAGATATTTAGACTAGGGTTGATACTGCTTGCGATAGTCTCCATCATATTTGTTTCTTAATTTGTCTGGTTTTTGTCTTACAGTTTGGTGCCATGACTCAGGATCAGACCTTGTCTTCAGATTCCCATTTACCCCAGCCAGGTAATAAGGCCCTTTGGAGTCTTTTGTGCTCCATTTCTGGCTGGAAACCCAGGGATCTAAAGGTGAGTCCTGGTCCTGGTCCTATATGTTCCAAACTTTTGTCTGTTGGAAGCATGGTAAGAATTTGATTTTGATTCTTTCTGAGTTCTTTAGTTGATTTCCAGTGGTGGAATTTTGGGGTGTGTGTGTGTGTGTGTTTATTGTTAGACCATTTGGCTATCTCTGTAAATGAATTAAATGGCTTATAGATATTTTGTCTCTATTGAATGAAAGATGATGGAAAATTGAGTTCATTACTCTTTTCTATTTGTTTATCCGTTTTTCTCCATTTTGAACTCAAATCCATTAAGAATTTGTACCCATTAGGAAGGAAAGAACTCTTTTTATATGAAAGTGAGTTTTGTATTTCTGGGTTTGCCCCTAATGTATGGACTGAAATTTTGGAATTGAAGCTATAACTTTTCTAGATCTAGACGTATGTTTATGTGTCTATAGGTATGTAATATTTTCCTGCCTCCAGATGGTATTACTAAATTAGATTACAAAATTTTTAAATAGAACTCTACTCTAATTCACAGAGCTAACTAAGATCTTAAATGGGACTATTCCTAAAAATTCTCAAGTATTGAAAAAATTAAATTTTGAATACTTTCAATGTACTCAAAATACTTTCTTATAGGCAGTTACTCAAATTCAAGTTTACATAATTGAGGTTACTTTGGCAAATGAGACTAATTTAATTTGTTGGTTTAGTAAGAACAGCTTTATCTTCTGAGTTGTCAGCATTAAGTGTAATACAAACATACATTTTTATTTTACTTGGGCATGTTTCTCCTCAACTTGTAAAGGTGTGCTGATTTAATATGCTGTCATTTCAGTTACTATATTTTAAGATTATAAAAAATGTAAATTTGTATTTAGTCAAATTAAGTCATTATTTGGACAAACTTTATTTCAAAAATAATTTTGTTTTGTAGAATGTCAGCTTGAAGACAGTTTCCAAAATCATTTGGTAACTTAAAACCTTGGACTGATGCTAAATTGAGTTAATTCATGAATCATTAGATACCTAGATCAGATCTAAGTAGGATAAAATACTGAAGCATTAATTGCTAAATACAATTTCATTTTTATATACTTTTTGCCTCTTATTTTTATATAATACAGAAAGGCTATATATTTGGGTCTGTTAATGGACATGTTCATTTTTGCCACATTGAGACACTATATTATGAGGGATGTTCATGGCTATAAAAAATTATGAGATGTATATTTAAAAGCTCTGCTAGTCGGCTAGAAAATACTGGTATGTGAAAGACAGGTTACAGTTATTTACTAACAGGCACTCCTTCCTTGACCAGACTTTAGTCAGACTCCTACGAGTCTTCTTCTAGATGAGCCTTGACCTTGGCCTACTGAGCTCCATTTTAGCAAAGAATCCTAAGCTAGTTAATTGACAACTGCTCCCCTTTATATCTGATCATCCTTGATATCTGATTAAGCTCCTCATCCCCTGCCCTGGATATCTAAGTCCCTGGCCTGCTTTTGGTAAGAATCTTGTTAAGCTAGTTTAGGAAGAATCTCCTTACTTTGGTATCTAAACAAGTTCCTCTCAATAATTTTCTATCCACTCACCCCCTCACTCAGCTCCTTGGCTGCGATCTCCAGTTGTCTGTGTTGTGTAGAATGGGACTCAGGGCTACACTGAAGCCTCTCTCCCCTACTGCAGTAGCTCTAATAAGATCTGCCTCGCCATTTTGACACATGCCCTGGAAATACTTCTTCTCTTACACCACCTCCTAGTTCTCTATGCAATAGAAGTGGCTGTAGTGAAAACTTAGAATCAATATATGTGAATGAGGCTCTATTAGGAGTGAGAGCAGCAGAGAGGAACAACTTTGCATGCAAAGTGTGCAGGAGGTATTTTGTTAAGGAAAACAAGAGAAGCTTTGTTCCAAAGTAAAACAACTCATACCGAAATGAGAGAGAGAGAGAGAAGTGTATGATAAAACTTGTCTGGATAGACAAAGTTGCAGATGGTTCACGGAACAGGAATTTTACTTCTTGTAGTCAAAGCTGGCTGAGGTTTACGAGTTTGTTTATAAGATTTTTAGTAAGAGTGTTAGTACCAAATATGCTGTTTCAAAACTAGCATTTGGTTTTCTCTCTGTTAAAATGACAATTTTTTCTTAGATTACTGGAATTCTCTTAATAAGTGCTTATAAAATACTTTTCTCTACGTTGAGAATAATCTGCCTAGAAAATAACTATTCAGGGTTTTATTAGAATAATTCCTATACTTGTTGATTTTGTCATATCTTTAGTTATTTGAGAAAACAAAGTCTTTTCACTTAAAAAGAACTTAAGATCTTTATAGTCACATACCTCCTATGTCTACTTTAAAATTTATATTGTCATTTTGGTTAACTAGATAACCAACTCTTATTTCTTAGTAATCCATGATCCTATTTAATCAAGTGTTCAAACTTGACTGCTTTTTATATTTTACCTTCCAGAAATCAAATCCTAAATATCTTTTGCCAAGGAAATTGTCAAGGAAAAAAAAAAAAGTTAAGTCTGGACCTAAGTAAGGAAAGACATTATTGAATAAGACTATTACAGAGAGATCTCAAAGCCCGAGCCAAAACAGTTTCAGGCAAGGGGAGTGGGAGCAAAGCTTCTGTAAGCAAAGACCCTGGGATAGGTGTCTGTGGAAAGCACAAGAACGATGTCATGGGAGGGGCCTTGGAACTTAATGAACTGCATCAAATATTGTACTAATAGAAAAGTTGAGGCAGAAAAGTTGGTTTGTGCTCAGGCACATGGGCTTGGGATTCTGGGTCTCGGATGAAGTAAACAAGCTAAAGTGTACCTAGAGTTGAGACCTAGTGGTCTTCAGCAAAGCAGCCTAAACTCGTGTGAAGCACAAAGTTTCATCAGCCTTGTCAGTCCCTCTCCTTGTTCAAGGCAGGCTCAGAGAGACTCTCCATGAATAATTCAGAGATAAGGAATAACTCAAACAGGAGATGGTTGAGTGAAACAGACCACAGGGTCAGCATTTTCTCAGTGATATCTCTAGTAGAAGGCTAGTTTACCATCTGTTTGGTGTGCAGGTGAAGGTCAGTTGTTTCAGTGTCCTTCAATGGGATGCCTAAAATGAAAAAGATAAATGTTAATATAAAGGAATATATTAAAGTAAAGAGCCAGAAGTTGAACCCTAAGACTATCCAGCCCAGTGAAATCTAGGAGATCAGTGGATGAAATAGTTTGATTGTGCAGCACAGTTCCCTGAGTTGTAACAGATCCAAATCCAATTTATAAGTAGATATCAACACTAATTTATCCATAGTGGGAAAGGAAGCTAATTAGTGTCTATCAGACAAGACAAAGTTTGCATATCGACCAGTTACCTGCAATTTACAGAGGTGCAAAAGAGCTCAAAGACAATGAATAGGGTCAGAATCTGATGATCCAGAAGAGCATGCTTAGTTTCCCATTGAAACACAAAATGCTCTTACAGTCCCTTTTCCCCTTTTGATCAAAGACAATCTCAAAGAAAGATTATTCTTGATCACAAAACAAGGCTGGTCTCATTAGACATGACCTGTTTGTTTACACAGATGCAGCAAGAAGGACAAGTCAACACATGAGTCTTCTATTTGCTTTGCTGGACATTTTCATAAAGAACCTCAGATTGGACTTTTCAAAGCCTCTTGAAGATAGGAAGCCAGGCCGAAACTTCACCATCATTTTTCACCTGCATTACCTAGTGATTTGGTGGGAAGTCCTCTCTTCCTGAGGTCCCCAGAATATCCTAAGATTGCTGAGCCTGCCTTGCTCACCTATAAGGCTGGGAACCCTGTAAAGCCGGTTACCAGGCCAGCTTCCCTAAGAGGGACTTTGTAAGCATTGGCCCCATAAAGTCTACCTTAATTCCTAAAAAGTGCCTGGTCACATCTGATGAAACGAGCATCCTTCTCAACTATGACATTCTAGGCAATGCCAGCCTTGATTGCATAACCAGTGTTTCCAATTCTGTCCTATTAACAAGGTGGACAGACTCCTACTGAATCTATGCAAATAACTAGGGTGCCACGAAAACAGGAATCCTCAATAAGAGTTCCCCAAATTTCACAGGGTGAGTCAGGGCAGAAAAGAACAATGTTTCATTTCTGCTTTACAAGAGCACAGTCTAATAAATTGTTATGAGGGATACATAGCTTGAGAGAAAAGAGAGAGTGGTTCCTTACATCCAGAAAACAGAGCATTAAGGCATCAGCGCTGTTCCAAGCAAAGCCCATGTCCATCTAGTTTATTCAGTTCATTCAGTGCTTTGTAATTAATTCTTGTTCCACTTGATCTGGGGTTAGTAGTCTCATGAACACATCTGCTTCTTGACTAGAAGTCTGGGACTCCTGACTCAGTCCGCTGGTATGATCTCATAATTATTGAAGCAATGCCATCAGCAGTCTGTACCCAAGAGGACCTGGCATGGTCCACTTCCATGGGTTTCTAGGATAGTCCTTTTTTTGTTAAAGACAAAGCACTCAGCTTTTGCAAAGTCTCTTCGGGAAGCATCAGAGTAAAACACAAAACCACCTGTAAATGACAGAAAATTTAAAATAGCCACAGTTAATGTATTTTTTATAATTTTCAAAGGTGAAAGATCTGATCAGAGTTCACTATTAAAATAGTACAATTGATAAGAAAACATGATTGTTCATGTGACACTTAAAAAAGTCAGTTCAAAAAGTTTTAGACAAAACATGCCAAACAGAATGATGAATGCTATTTTCAAAGAACACTGGATATTATATCTAATTTGTGGAAATGGATAAGCATAATCTTTACAGAGAAAAAAAATATCAGATACAACATAACAACTCTGAGACATGATATGCCATGAACATTTCAAGCATATTGTTAGAATATACTTGTTACCAAGCAAAAAGTAAACTTAACCTGATTGAGTTTAGGAAGAATATACTTGAGTAAAATAAAAATGTATTCTTGCAAGGCTGATAACTCAAAAGGTGTAACTGTATTTATTAAACCAACAACATTAAAATAGTCTCATTTGTCAAAGGTGTACCTAAATCATGTGACCTTGAATTTTAAAAAACATTTTGGTAAGTTTCTATAAGAATACTTTTTCCCCCATATTGAATATATTAGAGATTTAATTGTCTTAATTTCTGGGAATTTCAGGAATATTAAAATTATATAAACTCTTATTTACCTCTTAGCCAATCCAAAAAGAGCTCCTTTAAGGGATTTTAGAGTTTAATGTGGTAATAATATTTGGAGGTAGGAAAATACTACACATGTGTAATAGAACATACATACATACATATACACATATAGATAGACACAAAGAGCTTCTAGCTTTAATTTTTAATTAAAAAATCTTAACCCTTGTTCAGGCATAAACACAAAAACTTAAAACTCACTGGTTCATAGAAAAGAGCTGACTCTACTCCTTGCCTCACTTTTATATTTTTACAAAGATTGTATTTTTGGCAGATGGGGCAAATTGAAGTAACTTGCTCAATGCAAGAGCTGAAGGAGTTTCCTCAGTATTTGTGGAGGAGACCCTTAAGATGTTCTTTGCCCTGACGTGTAATTCTATGGAGGCTGTGGACTACATTTTGGGAGAGGGACGGAGGAGAAACCAAGTGGCCATCTGGTGTTTCCAAAGTCCATCTGAGTGGAGTAAACATGCAACCTGTTTCCAATTAGCTTTTTCAGCCACAGGCTTTTGCTCTTGGTGTCACTGAGCTCCTCAGGGCCCCAACAGTGTGGGGGGACTTAAGCCTCAGGTGTCTACAGGGAGTTGAGGAGCCTGAGTGAGAAAGGGAAGGCCTGGCAGGGGTGGATAGTGGAGAGGAGGAGGTAGAGGTGTTGAAGGGGGAAGAACAAAGGATTCTAGGGAGCTGAAGGGAAAGTTGAGGATGGAAAAAAGGAGGCGGAAGTTAGGGGATGGTGATGGGAAGGCATAGGTCTTAGAAGACACTGAGGAAGGGAACTGGTCGTTGAAGGAAGCAGTGGTCTCTGGAAGTTTTTGTGGAACAGATATTGTTCTGTTTCTTTGTGCCAAACAATAAAAGCAGTCCACTGTTTGGATGCAATATTGGAGTCATGGGATTCAAGATCCTTGCTCAGAATAAGCCAATTCACAAAGATCCTAAGTTCCCCAAAGAAGCCATTGAAATTTTAAGTTTTTTTTTTCCTAGGGAAATTTTGTCATTTCGAAGAGATTGGGTGAAATCGGTGTGAATGCACATCCCCCACAGGGAAAAGTGTGTGGAACGATGGTTAGATTGACAGTTTCCCATGATAATGAAAGGAATACCTGTTGGTTCTAAGGATCTTAACCCAAGATGTCATATCCCAGGAGAGAGTCAGAGGCTTTACTCACACCCAGGAAAGCCAGAAGAAGGCAGAGAAATAGAAGGAAAGAAAAAGACAAAAATGAAGAATAAAGCCAAATCTTTACCATGCTACAACAAACACGTTTGGAACACTGTACCAGGAGTTAGACTCACTGCTGTGGATCCTGACTTCCCAGCCAGGAAAGGACCCAGCATCTGCTAAGATGGCATTGACCCCTGGGTGAAGAAAGCAACGTCCTGGGGGCAGAGTTACAGCATCATCACTGTCAAAGAAAAAAAAATGCAATCTGGACATTAGTATGAAGAATTTCTTTAAGGGGATTATTGCAATAGGAGGAGAAGAGTATCATAATAGGAAGATGCTTGAAGACTAAGTCAGAAATGTCTCAAGGGAGGGATGGGTGGGCAAAGTTTTTAAATGCAGAGATGCCTGGGATAGGTGGCTATGGAGAGTAGGAGGAGGGGAGATGAAAGCTGGTGTGGGAGGGGGTTCTTGAAACTTAACCTTCATCAAATATTGTACTAACAGGGAAGACAAGGCAGGAAGTATTGGTTTGTGGTTAAGCACATGGGGCGGGGTCTGCACTTGAGACAAGCAAACAAGTTAAGGTACAGAAAATGTACATGGGTTTGAGGGCCTTGCCATCTTAAAGTTGTGTCAAGCTCAAAGTTTGATTAGCTTTGTCAGCACCTAAAATTGTTTTTGAGATTTCCCAAAGGGTTTCCGAAAAATCTCTTTTGTAAAAAGAGAAATGTTAGGAATAATGACAGTTATTTGATATGTTACTGATGATGAGTTACATGGGAAATATTCTCAGATCAGAAGAAATGCCTAGACTTCCCTAGGTTAAATTTGTATGGTTAAAATGTTATTAACATAAATATTGTTTTATTAATAATAAATATTAATAAATAAATAAATATTAATATATAATATAAAAATAAATAAATATTAATAAATTAATAAATATAATTAATTAATAATAAATAATAAATATTAACATAAACAATTGTGTTCTGTATGGGAAGGTTTTAGACAATGGTCAATGTTTTTGCTGTTCATGGTGTTTCTATTTATCAGAGTCTTGATGTTGCTTAGCCTATAAGACAAAAGCAGTATTGTATTAGCACTCATAATTTCAGTTATTTTTAAAAAACATTAACTTGGTTGCAACCTTACTTTTTAACTCAAATCTAGTGTACTTCAGGCAGTAGTGTTATACTGGGGATTCACATCATTTATCTATCGATTTTATTAATCTATTGATGTTTAGAAACTACTTTAGATGTATTGAATCTATTTACTTGATAATCTTGATATATTCTTGGTATATTCTAACTTTGGCCTAGGTATATATGGTATCTAACGTTTCAGGATTTTTATAGGGTATATTTTCTTTGTGAAGTTTATCTATTTTCATAAATTAGATGTAATCTCTACTCTTCTTTGAAAATAGGCATAAATCTTTGTGCTTACACATATTTTGTCAAAAACTTTTTTGGATTGACTTTGTTTTGTTTTGCATGCCACGGAAACAATCAGAAATGCTTGTCAATTGCATTAGTCTTGTACTGAACCCTCTTCGGATCATTCTCTTTTGAAAAATATCAACAGTGAGCAAACAATAGACATTTCCAGTCTTTTGTCATCTACAGAGAGCTTGTATGTTTTGTTTTACTCCTGATGCTTCCATGAAATCACCTGGAATTGGTTATAAGGCAGAGTGTTCCATCTTCAACAAATATTCTCAGATCAGATCCCTGTCTAAGAGCCTGGTGAAGTGGTCCTCTTGGGTACAGACCGCTGATGGCATTGCTTCAATAATTATGAGATCATACCAGTGGACTGAGTCAGGAGTCCCAGACTTCTAGTCAAGAAGCAGATGTGTTCATGAGACTACTAACCCCAGATCAAGTGGAACAAGAATTAATTACAAAGCACTGAATAAACTAGATGGACATGGGCTTTGCTTGGAACAGCGCTGATGCCTTAATGCTCTGTTTTCTGGATGTAAGGAACCACTCTCTCTTTTCTCTCAAGCTATGTATCCCTCATAACAATTTATTAGACTGTGCTCTTGTAAAGCAGAAATGAAACATTGTTCTTTTCTGCTCTGACTCACCCTGTGAAATTTGGGGAACTCTTATTGAGGATTCCTGTTTTCGTGGCACCCTAGTTATTTGCATAGATTCAGTAGGAGTCTGTCCACCTTGTTAATAGGACAGAATTGGAAACACTGGTTATGCAATCAAGGCTGGCATTGCCTAGAATGTCATAGTTGAGAAGGATGCTCGTTTCATCAGATGTGACCAGGCACTTTTTAGGAATTAAGGTAGACTTTATGGGGCCAATGCTTACAAAGTCCCTCTTAGGGAAGCTGGCCTGGTAACCGGCTTTACAGGGTTCCCAGCCTTATAGGTGAGCAAGGCAGGCTCAGCAATCTTAGGATATTCTGGGGACCTCAGGAAGAGAGGACTTCCCACCAAATCACTAGGTAATGCAGGTGAAAAATGATGGTGAAGTTTCGGCCTGGCTTCCTATCTTCAAGAGGCTTTGAAAAGTCCAATCTGAGGTTCTTTATGAAAATGTCCAGCAAAGCAAATAGAAGACTCATGTGTTGACTTGTCCTTCTTGCTGCATCTGTGTAAACAAACAGGTCATGTCTAATGAGACCAGCCTTGTTTTGTGATCAAGAATAATCTTTCTTTGAGACTGTCTTTGATCAAAAGGGGAAAAGGGACTGTAAGAGCATTTTGTGTTTCAATGGGAAACTAAGCATGCTCTTCTGGATCATCAGATTCTGACCCTATTCATTGTCTTTGAGCTCTTTTGCACCTCTGTAAATTGCAGGTAACTGGTCGATATGCAAACTTTGTCTTGTCTGGGCTTTCTCATTTCCTGTGGAAAAACCCTTTTGGTGTTTACTTCTAAATTTGATTGCATTTTCTCACCTTGCACAGCTTGTCAACCCTTACCAGATTTTCAGTTCTTCCAGTTTCCTTCAATATTTGGCTACAAACTAATCTTAGCCTCTAAACAAGCTTTCCATTTCTTCTGCCTCCTTCTTGACTTGGAGTTACTGAGAACTACAAATTGATTGCCAAGTTTTTATTGAGACTCTAAAGTTGCCTTGTAACTGGTTTTTGCCTTCAAGATCTGAAGAGTTATTGCAAGCTCAAGCCTAAGAACTTTTTATAAGACTAGAAGGACTCATCATCCCAGCTGACCATTCATGGTCCAGGTCTTTCCCCGGATAGGCCACTGTTTGGACTACCAAGCACATCTGGTGAAATTCTCAGGTCATCCATCCTTATTGGGGTAGTAACCAATGCTATGGACAACACCACCAATGCAATTGACATCTCAGCTTCAAAAAACTCAATGAGTGGTAAGAGACTGAATATACAAGCAAACAATGGCCAGACCACATACAAAAATAGAGCTCTGACCCACAGCCTCTATAGCAATTAGTCTAAGAAGACAAGTACAACCTGTTCAACATCAGTCCCAAATCAGGACCTGGTCAATAATTGCCAGCTTCTGTAATTTTTGCCCATACTTCTAACTTAGGATGAACGATAGAAAGCCAAATGTGTACTCCTAACCAAGCCTATAGGATGGCCCACTTCTAGTTAGTCCTCTAGCTTCTGCAAGCCAACAGCCTCCAATTAGGGCACACCTGAAGCCTTCCCTTTTCCCACTCTAGAGCTTTCCACTACTTTACCTGCATTTGAGTTTCTGCTCATCTCAGGTGCTGGTGGTAACTCTTGCTATAGCAAGCTCTGAATAAATAACATTTGTTTGTTTTCATTTCAGTGATCTTCATTTATTACCACAGCTTTGTCGGAGTTTCCATCAAGACACAGTTTGCACTGACCATCACCATGGCCTCCGGTTTTCAACCAGGTACCCAGAACCCATTGTGCCTTATTGCTCGCTGCTTGTCAAGTCCACAATGAGTGGTTAAGTCAGCACAGACCTGAACTCCACTCTCTTCCTGTTGAGTTCTTTGGTCATTTCTTCTGAGTTTGGTACCCAGGTTTTGTTATCAGTGCCCACCCATTTGTTTAGCATCATTGGTGGAATCAAGCCATTCTTTTCATCCCTTTTTTTTGCATTTGTGTGACTGCTCTGTGGAGTGCTGCCTAAAAGTGCTACCTGTCATAAGAAGGAGAATCATATGATAGAACACAGGCACATGCCTTCAAAGCCTATTGTTCATGGCAGCCTCACAGACCAATGAGTATACTGTTCTTACCACAACTGCCCATTTGGACAAACTTTGTTGTAAGTCACCAGTGAAACTGGATGAGGTTCTCTTTCCATATCAAGTTTTGGTCCTGAGGGCTTTTTTTTTTTTTTTCCTTTTTGATTCAGAGACAGCATTCTCTGTGGTATTCCGTGTGCCAGGAGGCACAGATTGTTGAGTCTGTGTTTGGAGGTGACCAATCATGAGTTTGGGGTTTGAGATGTGAGCTGCACAAACATTTCATTTCTCCCAGCACTGCCAGCTCTCATGGGATCATCTAAATCTCAGTTTTCTCCTGGGGAAACTGTTGCTTCATGTATCTACTCTCATGACAGTGCTTACTCTAGTACTTATCTTTCCAAATGACATTATTTTCCCAAGTATGATTTAAACCTTAAGTGGGCATTTGGGGTGAGGGGGGCATTTGACTTCCACAAAATTGTTCTTTTGAAAGGTTCCTTAGAAAAGAAAGGAATACAATTTCTCAGTTCACATGGGCAGCATTTTTTGGTTGGTATGCAGAGGGCTCCAAAGAAAGTTTAAATAAAGTATTACTTCATTAAAAGATTCTTTGACCAAAGCTATGAGGAATTTGACAAATTTAAGCAACAAAGTAATTTCCCTAGTAAGCTCTCTTCTTCCTTGTCCTTTAGGTACTTCCCTGTATCTTCTTCTCCCTCTTCCCTCTTATCCTTCAAATCTCTTTCCTTCCACAGCTCTGTCAAACCCTCTATCTGCTTCCCCTCATCCAGACCCTTTACCTTTCTCCAACTCTTCTAAAACCACCAAAGCCAGTTGCCTCTAAAAATGCATCCTTCCCATATGTTAGGTATGCAGGGAACTATGGAATCTAAACCTTGGATTCAAGCTGAATTAAGAGCTATAACGATTTCTCTAAACCTAGACAAGACCAGTAAATACTCATAAAAGAATTTAGAATTCTTTTTGGCGCATATGACCCAGAGTTACTTGACCTATATTAACTTGTACACATGTTGGTTGGAAGCTCAGATGCTGAATCCTATATGGCAAAACTGATTGGACCTACCCAGAATGGGACCTACAGGATCCCTCTTTCCACAATAAGCTTGAGAGTCAAAAAGGAGGTCCAAAAGTAGGGCAAAGTCTCCTGAACACCATACATGAAACATTTTTAATAAACATTGATTGGATCATCATTTAATCATGCAATAAAAGTAAAGATGAAACTATGGGATATTTTTTAGGATAGACTAAAACACATATCTTCCAAAAACATGTGGGTGTGAAAGAAGATGCTGATTGAACAGCAGCCCTTTCATCTTACTTTGTCAATGGAGCTGAACCTGAAACTGGGCACCTAATTCAAAGAAAGAAATTAGAATAGGAAATGTACCTGTTATCTGAACTAAAATACCCAACATAACATTTTGAAATGGCTTTAGGATAAAAATGAGACAATACTTAAACTTGTGGCCCTAAAGATCAAATAGCTAAGTAGATCACTTCCCAACCAGCCACCTATTGATAAGGACACTTGTAGATTTTGTAAAAAGAAGGGGCACTGGAAAAAATCGTCTCATCTTAACAAAAGAAAAAAACAAAACAAACAAACAAAAAACCCCTTCAATTTAGATCAATAAGGAAGGAAAATGCATTCAATATTCTGGATTGCTTTTAAGCAAACAAAGTGAATTACAAATATAAATGGTCAACCTCACTAATTCCTGGTAGATAATGGGTACTACTCTTTCTATGTTAGATCCTACCACCATTACTCAAACTCTTCCTCAGAGAAAACATAGCACACAGGAGAAGGTATTTTAAATAATCCACAGCCCTTAACTGTAACCCTTATATCCTTGACTGAAAAACATTCCTTGTTTTGTTCTGTGATGCCATCCTTGCAGAGTTAATAAGTAGTTAATAAGTAGATATATATTTTGCAAATGGGCTTTGCAAATGCACATGAGAGGAACTATTTCATGGGATTTGAGAGGACTCCTCTATTCATAATCAAGTTGTTTTTGCTCTGGATATACGTTTACCTTCTACATAATATTTAATCCATTCCTCTGATAAGGATATTGACACCATACCTGACACTTTATGGGATAAAAATTCCAACATCGGAATTGGAATGGAATTGGAAGAGAACATATTAAAATTGAAATAGATCTTACCAACCCATCACCCAAACTTTCCCAATATTCTTTAAGGCCAAACAAAAAGGAAGAGCTCAAACCTATATTTAAAAACCATATATTCAAAGATCTTCTCATAGTCTGTAGTAGCCCTTGTAACACTCTTATCCTGCCAAAAAAGAAACCAAATGGATGAAGATATAAATTGTTCAAGACTTCAAGACCATCAACAAAATTCTTATCTTTTGTTTCTGTGTAGTATGTAATTCAGATAGCATACTGTCATCTATTATGCCTACAGTCACTTGCTTCACTGTAGTGGATCTTTGCTTTGCCTTTTTCAGCATGTCTCTAGACCAAGAGAGTCAACAGCTTTTTGCCTTCCACCAAGGAGGACAACAACATCCCTGGGCAGTCATGCCTCAGGGGTGCACTGAAACCATCTACTATTTTTCTCAGGTCATTAATCAGGATTTATAAGATCCAAATTTCCTTTGTGATTCAGTTCTGATATAATATCATATATAATATAATATAATTAATATAAATCTCTTACTTTGTTCAGGGAACAAGGAAGCTTGTAAAAAGGATCATTTGCTTATTGTCAGCCTTAACAGGAAAGGAACATGATGCTTCAAAAGATAAATTACAAATGTTCCACAATACAGTCCTTTATTTGGAAATGACCTAGCTAAGGAAGGGAAACACTCTCCTGATAGATTAAAGACTAACCAAACTTATTCTGGACCTCTTTCAAGGTGACAACTGGGAGGATTTCTAGGCTTAACTGGAAATTGAAGGCAATGGGTACCAAACTTTTCTGTGATTGCAACACTTCTTTATAAATTGTCTGAGTCTTCAGTAAGAGATTCTGATCTGGGAGCAGATACAACAGGTCTTCTGTAACCTAAAGAAGGCCCTATAATAACCTCCTTCCTTAGGCACTCCTAACTACAAAAGCCATTTCATCAAATTGTGCACGAACAATTTGAACAAGCCCTTTGGGTTTCATCTCAATTTCATAGGAATCATCAAAAACCAGTTTCTTACTATTGACTCACCCTTGACCCAGTTGTAAAGGCTTTTACCCCTTGACTTCAGGTAATTAGTGTCATGGCAAAACTTGTCGATGCTTCTGCTGAACTAGTTCTAGGGTTTCTACTTAACCTCATGGGTCCTCATGCAACACAGACATTACTATTGACTGAGAACATGCAGCACTTTTCAGCCAACTGGTTAACTTCTTAAGAGATTCTGTTACTCTCTCCTCTCATATTACTCTTCATCCCTGAAACAACCTGAAACCTGCCACTCTCCTGCTTCTAAAAGAATGGTGACAAGATGATTGTCTTACTTCAGTTAGGGATCTTTTTGTACTTTGCCGATGTGCAATGTATTAGAGATCCCATTGAGAAATCTGACCTAATATTATTTGCTGAGGGACTATTCCTCAACTGAGACGAGGTTATCAAGCAGGATAAGCTATCAGTGACTTAAGAAGATTGTTCTTTAGAATATAGTCCTTCACCTCAAGTAAAATCAGCCCAGATGGCAAAACTTATTGCACTTCCTAGCGCTTTTCATCTGGCTAATGATCAGAAAATAGACGTATATACAGATAGCAGATCTGCTTTTGGAGTAGCACACGACTCTGGGATCCTTTAATCATAACAAAGGGGGTTCTCAGCTCCTCTGGTATCCTCCTAAAAATGGACAACAAGTTAAGGAAATTTTAGATTCCTAGAGGGATGGCTGTTACAAAGATTGAAGCTCATGTAAAAAAGAGATAAAACAGAAGCTAAAGAAAATGCTCTAGCAGATCATTATGCTAAAAATGCTGCCTTAACCAAGGTTATGATCCTACCTAAACTGTCAAAGGATATATCTCTGGAGGGTTTCCAAGAGGCCATTAAAAATATCAATATATAGTGTCTGATTTTGAAAAGGAAGGATCTGGTTGCATCTTTCACTCAGATAATCTCTGGCACTCTCAAGATGGCCACCTGGTTAAATCAGATAAGTTCAAATGGATATTAATTAAATTTCTTCATGAAACTACTCATCATGGAATAAATGAATTGATCATTATCTGAACATTGGTGAGAAAACTTTAAAAAGACAGCTGAGGTTATTTTCAGGTCATGAGTCACCTGTCGACAACTCAATCCTGTAAAAATGGTAAAGGGGAGACACAGCCAGGACCCTCAATGGCACTTTGAACACCTTCAGATGAATTTTAACTAGCTTCAACCTATATGGGATTTGAATATGGTTTAGTATATCTATATTCAGGATGAGCTGCAGCATTTCTTTGCTGAAAAGCTACAGGCCTTATGGTTACTAAAAAACTGCTTAATTTTTGTGTTTTCAACCTGGAGCATCTCAACTTTTATATCAAGTGATCAGGATGCACACTTAACTGACAACCTTGTGAGAAAATTCTGTAAGATGTTACCCTTACTTAAAAACTAGGGTTAGCCTGGTGATGGGTACGTACTGAATGGAGCACTGGGTGTTACATGCAAACAATGAATCATGGAACACTACATCAAAAACTAATGATGGAATGTATGGTGATTAACATAATAAAAAATTTAAAAAAATAAAAAAAACCCCAAACTATACTGTTCTTATCACCCACAATCTTCTGAAAAGGTTGAAAAGACTGGTGGAAATCCTTAAATTTAATTAATGAAACTTTCAGAAATCCTTGAGCTGTCTTGGCCAAAAGTACTCTCACTAGCAGCTCTTATGGCTATACAATTCACTCCTTTAGGGACACATCAGTTATACCCATATGAATTGGTAACTACAAGATCCACACATTTGAGAATTTTACCTCCAATATTAGATTCCACCCTACTGCATGGTGAAATGGCAAAAAATTCACGAGGACTCTTGTATGATACCCAGTTCTATCACCAATGGTTAAGATTACCACCCCAAAACATTTTTCTAAATCTTCATGATGTTCAACTAGGATATTTTTTCTATTGGAAGATACATCAGAGGAAAACCACTGCCATTGATCTCAGTGGAAGGAACTTTATCAGATACTATTAACACAAATAAAACAGTGAAATGCCAGGGAGTCAATGCTTGGTTTCATGTTTAACAGTTAAAGAAGCAATTAAGAATTCCACACAATTGGAAGGTTACTCTAATTGGGGATTTCAAATTGAGGATACTCAGAGATCTTGTAGACCAAGCGATCTTGGGAAGGATACAGCTCACAGAATACCTTTGGAATAAGCAGGTGGCTTCAGACAATGAATAGTTTCCGCCCAGAGTGTTGGACCAAGACCTGTCTGATTCCTGTTTTATCTGTCTGCTAATAATCATTATCCTTATGTCCTATAGACCCTTGGTTGTCACTCACACATAATGGCCTTTTCTTTCTTTTTTTCCTCTCCTTATGTAATTGTTAGGTCAGAACATATTCATTCTAATACCATCATTAGACTATCTCAAACAGTAGCCACTGCCTCAGTCTTATTGACAGCTGGATATGCCATCTATCACTGCATTCCATTATAAAACCTCTGGGCAATTCCAGTCTCACCAAATGGGACCATGAGGAATGGTCTAATGAGACTATACGGAATGATGTTTCTGTTTGCACCTACATGGAAAAATGACCTTAAACAAATAAACCTGTGACTTTATCAGTGTCTATGTGTGAAAAAGTACCAACTATTACAATGTATTAACCAGATCCTACATAATTTTAAACTTTATTTCCCACAATCTTCTCAGGGCAATGGACCAAATGCTTGCCAGAGGGATGAAATTAACAGGGATCCAAATATGTAACCCAAATGATATAAGGCCTTTGTTTTGACCTTGTGACATGTATAACTCATTTTTTCCCTAGATCTCATGTGTCCCTACTGGGTGCTACGTTGTTTACGACCAGGAAGCCTGACTCTGTTTCAGACTAATGCCTTTAAGAATAGTAGTCCAATATTTGTCTATAAGCAGAAACCCTAATTCTATAAATCACTGTGGCTAGAAATTCCAACTCAGACAAAAGCTTCAAAATGAAGCCACTTTTGATTATTCAGGACATGGCTGTAGGAATTACTGATTCATTGTTCATGATAATATTCCCGTTAGTGGGAATGACACAAATAGAAAAAGGTGTAAGAAACTTAGCACTAATTTGCAGAACTTATTAATGATACCATCTCTTGCTTAGATGGAACACAGATTAGTTTCAACTCATTGGTGTGATGGACAATTGCATTGCTATAAATTTCTTTTTGGCTAGTCATAGTGGCACTTGTGCTATTGCTAATAGTTCTTACTGTACTGGATTAACAAAGCAGTCAGGGTGGGACAGGCTATACATTGCTTTAGGGAGAAAGCTATTTGGCTTTCTAAAGTCAGTCCTCATGGCTGATGGTATTTGTTTTCTTGGCTTGGGTTGGGCAACTGGGATTTGTTTTGAAGCATTTTATAGGGATTGTTAATTGTTCTTGTTTTTGTCATCTGGCCATTATGCTGATCTGTTGCATTCCATCCAGAACCTTGAATGTTCTCACACAGCTGCTCTTTCATCGGATAATCCCAATGATGAAAGATCAGGAAGATCTTTCATATGGTTGACGATGGAGGCAACTAACAATCTCTGAGCAGTGAAGATCTGGATCACTAGCTTTCCCTGAATTGGTCGACTTATTGCAAGTAAGTTAATGGTTGAAATGAGGAACTAGGTGACTGAATATGCAAATAGGCAATGACCAGACTATCTATAAAAATAGAGTTCCACAGCCTCAGTAGCAATTAACCTGGTAAGCCAAATCACCATCTCTGCAGCAACTGCCCCAATGGTCAGATCTTGGTTAATAACTGCCTGCTTCCCAAATTTTTGTCTCTCACTTCCAATTTAAGACCAACTATAAAAAGCCAAAAATGCTCCCCTAATTAGTTACATAACACGCCCTAATTCTAGTTAGTCTCATTCTGACTTCTTCATGCCAACAGCTTCCTATCAGGGCATACCTAAAGTCCTTCTTCCCTTTTAGTCTACTATACAGCTCGCCCACTAATCTCCCTGCCTTGAGTCTCTGCCAAGTGTAAGTGATGGTGGCTGACTCCCATATGATAGCAAGTTCTGAATAAATAGTCTTTGCTCATTCTCATTTGGGTGGCCTTCATTTATTTCCACATCAGTACTGCTTAATCAAAAGATTTTCTTCCACCAGCCTCTTGGAATCCACTAAACCTGTGACTCACAAGGTCGACTCCTAGTTATTTGCTTTAATTCAATATTTTATATTAATATTTTCTCTTTTTCATTTCAGGTATCCCTGTTTAAGATGTCTGGACTTTAAGATTCTAAAACAATTGATCTTTGCTATAACCTCTCAACTGATGGTTCAACTTATTTTATAGGAACAACACCAACAAAAGTCCTAGAGAGATCCTGCCTTGTCTCACTCAGGAGGTTTCTGCTTTAGTTGTTCAGAAATCTATTATATTCCTTCATATTGAGCAAAAGGAGGGATTGACAATGTTGGACTTTACCTGAGCTTGGTATTCCTGGAAAACAGTGATGGTTAATAAATCCCCCCCATCTTTTGTGTTCCAGGAAAGGACTTACTGAAAAGAGGCATCACTCTTCTCCATACAATTTATATAAGACTCCCAGTCCATTCCTTCTCATGACTCCAATAAGAGTTGTGTGTCTAGGTGTCTGTGGACAATTAGTTTTTGACAAAGATGCCAAGACCATTCAATGGGAAAAGAATAGTGTTTTCAACAAATGACTCTGGGACAACTGGATATAGTCACATGCAGAAGAATGAAATTGGATCCTTATCTCACACTATATAAAAATTAACTCAAAATGGATAAAAAATCTAAGTGTAAGAGCTAAAACTATGGAATTCTTAGAAGAAAACAGAGGTAAATCTTCATGATTTCAGAAGTGGCAATGGGTTTTTAGATATGACCCCAAAACATAAGCAACAAGAGGAAAAACAGATAAATTGAGCTTCATCAAAATAAAGAAATAAAAGGCATTCAAATTGGCAAAGAAGAAGTCAAACTCCCACTCTTCACAGATGACATGATACTTTATGTGGAAAGCCCATAAGACTCCACCCCAAAATTGCTAGAACTCATACAGAAATTCAGCAATGTAGGAGGATACAAAATCAATGCACAGAAATCAGCTGCATTTCTATACACTAGCAACGTGAATGAAGAAAGAAATTAAGGACTCAATCCCATTTACAATTGCACCAAAAACCATAAGATACCTAGGAATAAACCTAACCAAAGAAGTAAAGGATATGTACTCTAAAAACTACAAAACATTTAGGAAAGAAATTGAGGAAGACACAAGGAAATGGAAAAACATTCTATGCTCATGAATTGGAAGAATAAATTTTGTTAAAATGTCTATACTACCCGGAGCAATCTACAAATTCAATGCAATCCCTATCAAAATATCATCAAGGTTTTTCACAGAGCTGGAACAAACAATCCTAAAATTTGTATGGAACCAGAAAAGACTCCAGATAGCCAGGGGAATGTTAAAAAAGAAAACCAAAGCTGGGGGCATCACAATGCCTGACTATATTAGAAAGCTGTGATGATCAAGACAGCATGGTACTGGCACAAAAACAGACACGTAGATCAATGGAACAGAATACAGAGCCCAGAAATGGACCCTCAACTCTATGGTCAACTAATCTTTGACAAAGCAGGAAAGAATATCCAATATCCAATAAATGGTGCTGAGAAAATTGGACAGCCACATGCAGAAGAATGAAACTGGACCATTATCTTAAACCATACACAAAGATAAACTCAAAATGGATGAAAGACCTAAATGTGAGACAGGAATCCATAAAAGTCCTAGAGGAGAACATAAGCAGCAACCTCTTCAACCTCGGCTGCGGCAACTTCTTGCAAGACATGTCTATAAAAGCAAAGGAAACAAAAGCAAAAATGAACTATTGGGACCTTGTCAAGATAAAAAGCTTCTGCACAACAAAGGAAACAGTCAACAAAACTAAAAGGCAACCTACATAATTGGAGAAGATATTTGCAAATGACATATCGGATAAAGGGCTGGCATCTGAGATCTATAAAGAACTTATCAAACTCAACACCCAAAAAACAAATAATCCAGTCAAGAAATCAGCAGAAGACATGAACAGATATTTCTCCAAAGAAGACATACAAATAGTCAACAGACATATGAAAAAATGCTCCTAATATCATTAGGGACTGCTAATGCTCCTAATGTCATTAGGGAAATACAAATTAAATCCACAATGAGATACCACTTTACACCAGTTAGAATGGCTAAAATTAACAAGACAGAGAACAACAAATGTTGGCGAGAGGGTGGAGAAAGGGGAACCCTCTTACACTGTTGGTGGGAATGCAAGCTGGTATAGCCACTCTGGAAAACAGTATGGAGGTTCCTCAAAAAGTTGAAAATAGAGCTACCCTATAACTCAGCAATTGAACTACTGGCTTTTACCTCAAAGATACAGATGTAGTGAAAAGAAAGGGCACCTGCACCTCAGTGTTCATAGCAGCAATGTCCACAATAACCAAACTGTGGAAGGAGCCAAGATGTCCTTCAACAGATGGATGGATAAAGAAGATGTGGTTTATATATACAATGGAATATTACTCGGCCATCAGAAAGGATGAACACCTACCATTTACATCAACATGGTTAGAACTGGACGGTATTACGCTAAGTGAAATAAGTCAATTAGAGAAAGAAAATTATCAAATATGGTTTCACTTATAGGTGGATTATAAGAAAGAGTGCAGAGGATCATAGGGGAAGGGAGAGAAAACTAATGGGAAAAGATCAGAGAGGGATACAAACCATGAGAGGCTCTTGACTCTAGGAAACAAACTGAGGGTTGTGGAAGGGGAGGTGGGTGGGGGGATGGGGTAACTGGGTGATGGGCATTAAGGAGGGCATGTGATGTAATGAGCACTGGGTGTTATATGCAACTGATGAATAACTCAACTCTACATCTGCAACTAATGATGTACTATATGTTGGTTAATTGAATTTAAATAAAAAATTTTTTTTGTGCTTCAAAGTATACTATCAAGAAGGTAGCAAGACAGCCCAAAGACTAGATCTACTTGAAAATTGTGTATCTGATAAGGAAATTGTATCTAGAATATATAAAGAATTCTTACAACTTAGTAATAAAAATGACAATCTAACTCAAAAGGGCAAAGGATCTGAATAGACATTTTTTCCAAGGAAGACATACAAATGGCTGATAAGCATATGAAGATATGCTGCTGATCATTAGTCATCAAGTAAATGCAAATCAAAACCACAATGAGATACTACTTCATACCCACTAGGTTAGAATCAAAATGTAAGACAATAACAAGTGTTGGCAAAGATGTGGAGAAACAAGAACCCTTGTGGACTGCTAGTGGGAAAGCAAAATCACTACTTTGGAAAACAATCTGACAGTTCCTTCAAATGATTAAATGTAGATTTACCATATGATCCAGATATTCCACTCCTAGAGATACAGCCAACAGAAATGAAAACATATGTTTACACAAAAACTTGAACACAAATGTTACTCAGCAATATTCATAATAGCCAAAAGGTAGAATTAACCCAGCGCCCATCAATTGTATATTTGGATAAACAAAATATGACCTATCCATACAATGGAATATTATTTGGCCATAAAAAAGAATGAAGTACTGACATATGCTACAACATGGACCAACCTTCAGCACATTATGCTAAGTAAAAAGTGCCAGTGACAAAAGACCACATATTGTATTATCCATTTATATGAAATGTTCATAATAATAAAACCTTAAAAGACAGAAAATAGGTTAGTGGTTGCTTAGGGCTGGAAAGGATGGTAGGGGGGAGGGTATGGGAGGTAATAGCTAAATCACATGTTTTTATTCAATTGAGGTGATAAAAATATTCTAAAATTGTAATGATGGTTTCAAATTTGTAAATAAAAATAATTGTACATTTTAAATGAGTCAATTTTATGGTATGTGAATTATGTCTCAAGAGAGCTGTTAAAACAAAAGAAGACAAATGGCCCATGTTTGCAGATGTTTAGCTCTTTGTAGCCTGTTTCCTGAATATAGGAAGCTGGGAGCCCATTTTGACAAAAATCCCTTTTAATTCAAATTGCCAGCATTTTCACTAATATGAATCTCTCAAAAATTTTGTGAGTTTACACTGTTGGTGGGAATGCAAACTAGTACAGTCACTCTGGAAAACAGTATGGAGGTTCCTCAAAAAGTTAAAAGTAGAGCTACCCTACAACCCAGCAATTGCACTACGAGGTATTTACTCAAAGAATACAAACGTAATGATTCGAAGGGCACCTACACCCCAATGTTTATATCAGCAATGTCCACAATAGCCAAACTATGGAAAGAGACCAATGTCCACTGACAGACGAATGGATAAAGAAGATATATATATAATGGAATATTACTCAGCCATCAAAAATGAAATCTTACCATTTGCATGATTTGAATGGAATGAGAGGGTATTATGCAGAGTGAAATTAGTCAATCAGAGAAAGACAATTGTCATATGATTTCACTCATATGTGAAATTTAAGAAACAAAAGAGAGGATCATTGGAGAATGGAGGGGAAAATAAAATAAGATGAAATCGGAGAGGAAGCAAACCACAAGAGACTCTTAACTCTAGGAAACCAACTGAGGGTTGCTGGAGGGGAGGTGGGTGAGGGGATGGAGTAACTGGGTAATGGGCATTAAGGAGGGCACGTGATATAATGAGCACTGTGTGTTATCTGCAACTGATGAATAACTGAACTGCCTCTGAAACTAATGATACACTGTATGTTCACTGATTGAGTTTAAATAAAATAAAATTAAAAAAATTTTGTGGGTTTTTTATGGAGTTGATGAGAGGTTCACTCTACTATACAAAAGCTGCATCCATAATTATTTTTGAGTCAGATCTTCTAATTCTGACTCCCTAAGAGGATGCAGAGGGTCAGACCTTTTATCTTCCTGAGAGCATCTACTATGCACAACCTTCAGGATTTCAGGAGATCTTAATAAAGGTTTTACAGTTACCCTTTGCAATATGACAAACCATACCAACATCCAGTGAATTAAAACAATCATGATTTGTAATACGTCTGATCATTTTGTGAATTAGTTTGGAGATTCCCATGCTGATTCTGCCCAGATTTGCATATGTGTTGTTTCAGCTAGAGATTTAGCTGGACTGGAAGGTGCAAAATGAGCTCACTCGCATGTTTGGCCATTGGTTCTGGCTTTTGGCTGAGATTCTTCAGTTTTCTCTACATGGCCTCTCATCTGCCTGTAGGCTAGTTCAGCTGCCTTCTCTAGCTGTCTCAGGGAAGTTTTCTGAGAGAAGAGAAATAGAAGACACAAGGCCTTTTAAAGCTTAACCCCAAAAGTTACATTATGTCATTTCCACCATATTCCATTGGGCAAAGCAAGTTATAGGCTAGCCTAGATTTGAGAGGTTGGAGAAACAGACTCCAGAGCCAGATGAAGGAGAAGGCAAAGTCATATTGTAGTACAGTGTTTACTGAGAGAGGAGGGGTTAGGGACATTAAACAATCTGCCACAGTCCTTACAGGGATTTTGGACTTTATCCTTTAGTGCTTGGGGCATCTCTGAAATGTATTAATAGGAGGGAATTATATGATCAGTTTGTGTTTTAGAAAGATGATTGAGGGCAGTGTGAAGATAGACAGAAGAGAGAAAAGACAGAAGTTTGGCAAAATGTATTTAGAAAAATAATGAAATCATCCATTTGGAGATGATAAGGGCTTGAACAGAGATTGGAGGAGATAGCTTATAGACTTTAAAATCTGACTCAGTGTTAGTCAAGTGTCAAGATTTTATATAGCATGGCAACTCACTATACCATGACTATATGTATATGTAGTAAATTATATATAACATTTCCAATCATACATATTATGTGATATAAACTATATCAAGTGAAAACAAGGGAATAGTGAGCATAGAGTTTGGGATAATGACTATCTTAGATGAGGGAGGTAAGCTAGTATGAAAGCTTTGGATTTGTGATTGGGTAGTAGGCTCATACATGCCTATTATATTGCTAAGAGAAAGAGAAAGAGAAAGGGAAATAGATAGTTGTAAACCAGAGATATAAGCATAGTATGAAACAAGGATTGTTCTTTATATATCTGATCCATGAATGAAAACGATAATGGTTATTTGCCTTGTGAATCTCCCGTAAAATGGATTAGTATGTACTATGGGGCATTTCCAAACTCGCTTGCTCCGGAATCATTTGTCCACAGATGAATTGTGGAAGGTGCCATGGCACTTATCATTTCACAGATGAGGAAATCGAATTTATGAGATATAAAATAAACTTGCTCTTCTTTCTTATTCTGAGTTTTATCTCTGTTTCCTTTTTCTTTCTTTTTCTCTTTTATTTTCTCTCTCTTTCTTTTAGTGATCTGTTATATTTTTATTAGCTAATAACCAGTCAGTAACATTTAAAGAGGACTGAATACTTTAAAAGGTCCTGTGAATACCATAAAAGAGTAAAAACCATATTCTAGTCTCCAGACATGTGTTGTCTAATATAATGGCTATAAGCCACCTGTGGTTTTAAGCACTTAAAATGTGGATAGTGTAACCAAGGAACTAAATTTCAAATTTTATTTAATTTTAATTAATTTTGTTTAAAAGTTAAAATATTTTTCCATTAAATATAACTATTGCTTCAGTAGGATTCTATTTCACTTAGAGTCTTGAAAATTTAGCATCCAAACTGAGATGTGCTACAACCATAAGATACACACTGAATCTGGAATATGGTTGGACACACAGATTTTATTTTATTTATTTATTTTTTAAATTAAAAAAAAAGATTTTATTCATTTATTTGACAGAGAGAGAGAGGAGAGAAAGAGCACAAGCAGGGAGGCATGGCAGAGGGAGAGGGAGAAACAGGTTCCCTGCTGGGCAGAGAGCCCAACGTGGGGCTCGATCCCAGGACCCTGAAATCATGACCGGAACCAAAGGCAGACTCTTAACCAACTGAGCCACCCAGGCGCCCCTGGGCAAACAGATTTTAGAAGCAAAAAAAAAAATCCATTCCATTTTGGACATGTGGAAAAGAGGACTTATTATAAAGAAATATTGTAAAATATTTCCTTAATAATCCTTTATATTTATTACCTGAGAAAATGATAATTTTTTATATATTAAGATGAATAAAGTATATCTTCTATTTTAATATATTTTATTATTATTAAATATTATTTCTTAATATTTTAATATATTTAATAAAATACTAAAATTCCATATGTTGCTCACATTTGCTTCTATTTGACAGTACGGCCCTAGTAATTTATTTCTCAGGCACAAACTTTGAAACGCTGTTGTTGCAAGGTGCTCTCATGAGCACCAAAAGAGAAAAATATCCTTCTTTGGCTTTCCGACTTTTACATTGTTAGCTGTCACCGACTCTCCGTAATGTGCGTGGTCAGAGCCTCGGGTCTGCGAGGGCAGGTCTAGGGTAGGAAGTGATCACTGTTTGTGGCAGTATCTTCCAGACAGACAGCCCTCATGACTGTTGAGAGGCCTCTGCTCGACTTCTCTGCTTAATCAATCTTGGCAACTCTTTATTGCTTGCTTGACTAAGACATGGTGGAGATTATTGCTTTAAAGAACCTTTGTCAGCTCTTTGCAGAGGAGAGAATTCCCAGGGCCACACACATTACCTGTGTATATGCCAGTGATGAAAATGGCAGAAGTGATGGGTAAGAAGAATAAAACTAAGAAATGTCAGAGCTCAAGAGCGCCCCAAGCCATGGAGTCAGGGTGTCACTCAGAGGACCGGGTCTGTCTTGACAGGACGCATGCCTCTCCTCTGTGGTCCTCTCAGAGAGGAGATGCATAGGCAGTCCGGAAAAGGTGTGTGCACACCTACACAGACATATATAATTCTAAACATTTTGTCCTTCCAAACGAAGACCCACATGATAAATGGTCTGATTGCTTCATTTAACATTTACCCAACGCCTGACACAAGCCGATGGTTTGGTTGTAGGTGAAAGAGAAAGAGAGGAATCAAGGGTAGATTCTAGGTTTCTACCCTGAACAACTTGGCTGTGCCATTTTCTGAGATGCAGAAGTTTCGGATCCAACGTGGAGGACAGAGAAATGAAGAGAGCCGCTGTGTGCCTATAGATTATATAAAAATCTCTTGGGTGATACTCTGGTTTTACTTCTGTTCTGTTTTGCTTTAAATCTTCTCCAGATGACTCTCCAGGGCAGCCAGGGTTGAGAACACTGGGACCTCATGGGATCCGGAAATAGGTGTCAGAAGCAAAAAAGATCCATTCCATTTCAGACATATGAAAAAGAAGAAATGACACCGTCCTGAACTGAGTCAGATTCAAGGATCAGAATCCTTGCCTCAGCTCTGTAATCTTGCAGAAGTGCTGCCCCATTTAGCCTCAGTTTGCTCACCTGTAAAATGAAAAGGTTGGAGTGGAGGGACAATCTCTTAGGCAGCTGTTCCCTAGATGAGTGTCTTTGGCAATATATTCTGAGTGGTGTGTGGTTTGGCACAGCGATTAAAAACATGGATTTGAACCCTGCTATAGGAAATCCCCAATTCCGTGATCCCAGACATTTCTCAACCTCTCTTGTGATTGATTTCTTTGGCTGAAAAAAAAATGGGTCTCAATCCCTAACACCCCAAGTTGTTACAAAACCTAAACAAATTGATATCTGTAAAGTTCTTAGCACAATGACTCTCACCAGAGAGTTGGTCAGTAAAAGTAGCTTATTATTGTTATGCCCTTTTATGCTCTTTTTATTTATCTTGCCTGATTTTGTTGATTTTACACATTTGGCTAATTTCTCTATAGATTCCCAAGAACATACTTTCCCCCCATGCTTAAACTAAAACACGAGGTTACAAAAAACCTCCACAATGAGCAGAATTAATTATCATTCATTCTCCGCCCTCAGAATCTGTAAGACTGTATTTGAATAGCGGAATTATCCCTGGGAGCTTTCTAAAGCATTTTCAGTACAAAATCTTTACTTATAAAAGGGGAAATAAGTCTCCCGTAAGAATACATTATTTCATTTGGAAAGTACAACAGTAGTAATTGCTTTATTCACTTGTAACAATTTCACCATCCCAAACTACCCACAAACACATCTTTCCACCTGGAAGTCTCACTGCCAGAGAGCTTGTTTACATATTTTGCAAGGAGGGGAAGAGAAAGGAGTGGACGTTTATTGCGTTAAGCCCTGTGTTGTGATTTTTAATGAAATTTTTAACAGCCAGGCAACATTTTGAATGCATAGACTCTTTCGACCCTTTAAAAAAAATCTATTTTAGGTATATGTAGTTATTTATGTCTTAAGCTGGGTGCTGAGTGCACAGATTTTTGTATACTTTTATACTATACTTTTTCCTACAATATTTCATTCGGCTTTTGTTTTGGCGATGGGATCTGCTGCATGACCTCAGTCGCACAAGGAACTATGTTGGTTCTTGGTGCTACACTCAGCACCACGCATATTTATGTTGGGGGATAAATGCTAAATGCAGGTTTAGTGCCTGCCCAGGAGCCATTCCTGGCCTGCTGGGCAGTTTCTGAGGCAACATCAGTAATCACCCCTTCAGTTAAAGACACACTGAGAAGTTGTATGACGCGGAGTGCAGTTCTCCATGCGGGAGCCTGGTTGGGCTAAATAGTTTTGGATTCAGGAGGACCGTTTCCCATCAGGAAGACTGGAATGAACTAGCCACAGTCAGCACGTCCCACAGAAGACAAATGCCTCTCCAGTAACAGCCCTTTCAGCTGGTAAATAGACCTGACATTTAGGCATCTATTGCTCCTTTTGCACTAATAAGTCTGACTGGAAGCCCAGAAATCATTAGAGGAGTGAGAGCTTTTAATGAGCTCTAGGAGAAGAATATGGTTGAAAAAACACATTACCTGCAGTTACCAGCACGAAGGATGCTAATGTTAAAATTTATGAGAAAAGTGCTTGAGGAAGGTCTGAGCCATTATAAAAGCAAGGCATAATTTCTGTTTTAGAAAAAAAATCAGGGGCACCTGGGTGGCTCAGTTGGTTAAGCGACTGCCTTCGGCTCAGGTCATGATCCTGGAGTCCCGGGATCGAGTCCCACATCAGGCTCCCTGCTCAGCAGGGAGTCTGCTTCTCCCTCTGACCCTCTTCCCTCTCGTGCTCTCTGTCTCTCATTCTCTCTCTCGCAAATAAATAAATAAAATCTTTAAAAAAAAAAAAAAAGAAAAAATCAGATCACTCTTTTAAAAAAGGTCTACCCTAGAGTTTACTAAAACTTCATATTAGGTTTTATTCTAGATTTTTTTCCCCCCACCCCTTCCTCCCCACAATGGTCAAAGCTTAGGCTGAAGAACAGACAGTGGGACCATGTTGTGAGCTGATAAATGTATTCACTGGTTTATTTTTCTGCAAAAAAAGTGTATGATGTTCTCCCAACTGTCTTATCAACTAACTAAGGGCTGCTGATTCTCATCCATTCTTTAACCCATTCATTTATTTAATGATTCACTTAACAGACATTTTAAAATTCCATACTTACAGAGCACCTGGTAATCTGATGTGTGAAGAGATTAATAAAACATCTTATTTTCTCAGGGAGTTTAAACCCACACACCATTTACTCTCTTACATAGTGAACTGATGCTTAAAAGCACAAACAGACCTGGGTTTGAGTCTGGTTTCCCAGTTAATGCAGGTTAACCATGCAGTATATTGTACAGAGCAGAGCACTTCCGAGAGACAACAGTAATTGCTTTTGTTATCTATTGCTGTGGAACATACTACCCTAAAACTTAGTGGCTTACAACAGGAATTATTACTATCTCCCACGATTCTCCTGTTGACCAAGCTTGGCAGGGTGGTTCGCACCTGTAGTCTTTCCTGTGGTTTTTGGCTGGGGTGGTGTCATCTGAAGGCTTGACTGGGCTGGATGGCCAAGATGACCCCCTCATATGACTGGCAGTTGTTGCTGGCTAATGACTGGGACCTCCACTGGGTTGTCAACCTGAGCACCTCAGGCCTCTTCACGTGGCATGGGTTTCTCATAGTATAGTGACTGCGTTCTGAGAAGGGGCATCCACACAAACAACTGTCCTAAGAGACACAGGTGGCAACTGCCAGTCTGCACAAAGGTGATGCCTAGCAGGATGCTACATCCACAATGTTCTGTGACTAAAGGAGTCCTGGCACAGCCTGGAGTTAAGGGGCTAGGTGAATAGACTCTACCTCTTGGTAGGAAAGTGACACTTATATTCAGGAGGAAATGAATGACAGTGGGTGGCCCTCTCAGAGAGAATCTATCTCAATAATTATACTAGGAGAAGAGATAGAGCCCAGGACTGTTCTAAGGCTTGTCATCCAACCTCAGTCTCCTTATCTGTAACATAGGGTAATAATAATGTAACTCTGATTGGCTTGTAATGAGGATTAAACAAAATAGTCCAGGTAAGACTCGAAGCTTGAGTCTGGCACACAGTGAATAGGTAAGAAAGTCCAGCTGTTAGGTAGCCTCAGGTTGATCACACTCTTCTCCATTTCCATGGCCATAGCCCTGGCTTAGACCCTTTGTCACCTCTCATGTGATAACACAGTTTTTGGACCAGTCTTGCTGTTTCCGTATTCAGTTTTCATCCACCTGTCTGTCCTTCAGATACTTAGTAGTTCATTTTTACAAAGCATCGTTCTATCACCCCTCCTCTGCTCTGATACCTTCAGCAGGTCCTCACATTGCCAGCAAAGTCCAAATTTCTGGCCTGTGCCCAGACACATTGACCATACATAGCTATAGTTGCTGTGAATGGACGTTTCCCTGCTTCCTGCCTGGAGGGCCCTTTCCTAAGTCCTGTGTGTCCAACTCCCCATCCTTCAAGGTTTATCTGACAGTGTTCTCTCCTTCATCTGTATCCCCATTTCATCTGTGCCTGCCATAAGGCTCTGGGGACTTTCTAACTGGTATTATGTTTATGAGAATATGTGGATGTTTCAAGGGCTTGAGGTGGGGAAGGAGGAAAGAGAGATTGAAGTGGAATGTTTTTGCAGCTCTGTCATCATTTGGTTCTCTTTAAGCTAGGCTGTTCATTGAGTGTCTTGAATAAAGGAGTTAGCAGCAGAAAGATGGTTTTGAGATTCAAAGTCCTAAAACATGATCAATAGAAATAACTCAAGGCATACACTGGAAAATATGAAGAGAGGAGCAAGGCTTCCATCCACGACATGAGAAAACAATTTCCCCAGGCTTTGTTGAGAGGAAGGGGACAAAGACAATGTGCAAAGGGGGAGGGAACTGTGTGGCCCCTGATGAGGGTACCAGAACAGGAAGGGCTGTATAGGAGGAGTAGAATCAGCATTTCAGGAAGGCTCGGTTTCTCTTGAGTGAGCACCGTCCTTGTCCCATCTGAGGGGCTACACTCATGATGCTGTCATTAATGTCCAAAGCACAGCCAGAACTGCCTGTGGACAGATACCCATGTCTGCCTTACCCTTTGGTTGGTCCTGGACTGATTTACCCTATGGAACAACCACCCTCACTGTCCTTGAGTTCTCCTAAATGCACAAAAGAGGGTGAGCCCTGGTCATTGATGAATGGAAGATGTATGGAAAGAAATATGTCTGCAACTGTGCTTTGGTGGGTATGAGCTGATTCAACATGAGAACTGGGCTGAGACAGGGACCAATTTTAGCATCACACCATTATAGTCATGAATAATAATGCATAAATAGTTATGGAATGAAAGCCTATCGTTGAAGGCACAATGGCATTATTTAGATTCTACACAAAAGATTTGTCTCTCCTCTCCCATTCATTTATATAACCAGTCCTTTATTTATGTTCATATACATTTATTGACATTTATTCTATGCTTTGGGTTATAATCCAATATTACCTTACATATTCTTTTTGATCAAATTGTTTTAGCTTTGACTATTGGGAGTTCCTTCAGTTCACTCCTGTGTCCCTTTGATATGCCCTCATTGTTGTTGTTTTGAGCACTTCCTTACTTTTTGGTACAAGATTCTTCATGCTTATGTTGTATTCTTCCTGTTCCAATCCTAAAATAAGCCATTTCTCTCAGGAGCCCTGGTCTCTTTTATTAGAGAATGGCATTAGAAACCAAGATCGGGGCACTAAGTGGGCTTTGTCTTTTCATTTAGGAAGGGAAGTTCTTTCCAGAAGACTCTTATTTCAATTTCAACACTGGGCTAAAAAAATAAAGTATTAGTCCCCTCACCTTCTATGATGGAGGAGGGTATAGTCGGGAATAGATGTTAAGTAAACTAACCTACAAGATTTGCCACCATGTGAGAGCCAAATGCTGCATGTCCAGATTTGCAAACCAGGCTATAATAAACATCCACTGGCTTACTTGGAAATTTTTCACACTCCATCGTTGCAAAACTTTATGTTCTTTCTTCAGCCCTAAGTGCAGACTAATAATCAACATACTATAAATGTATTTGGATTTCAGCCACTTATAATAATAATGAGGATGATAGTAACCAATGTTGGTGAAGTGCTTAGATAAGCCAGGGACTACAGTAAGTATTTTGCACGTATTATTAGATTTGATCCTCAAAAAATCCCTAGGCACAATTATCCTCAGAGGAGGCAACTGAGGCTTAGGAACATTAGTGACTTGTCAGAGCTAACAGCAACACAGTGGAGCCAAAATTTGAAGCTGAGCAGCCTTTAACAAGACCTCAGCCTCAATTTCTCTGTGACTGCCTGGGCCATTTATAAGGGAAGACATTGCACATGGGGTATGGCATCTGCAGAATCTCTTAAAAGATGTATTGCCAGGTATTCACATAGAGCACATAAAAGCTGTTATATGCTCTACAGAGCATGTGATATCCATATGCTTAGATCTATCATGCCACAAGTGATTTCAGCCAATCAGAACTCGGCTAGACTCTGTTCCTGTGTGAGTCACACACTTAGAGTAGTTTGTTTATGAAAGGTATGAGAACTCAGACTCCAGTTCAAGATGATATGGCAATTCATAAGCAATGTAAACTGGTTGAAAAAGCCAGGAACCATTCATTTAGTGACTACTAAGATGAGGTTTTTATACCTACCACAAAATTTTCTGCAAGTGACAAGGAATATGACAAGAGCAGGGTATTTGGATTAGGCTGTGCAGAAAACAAAACAAGTAGAGGCAGAAGAAAACAAGTTATTTCATGTGTGACTTTCACTTAGGACTTCTCTCACTCAGGTAGAACCACCCCTGATTTTATATCCTGGGTTTCAGCCCTAATTGAACCCCAAATCTGTGGGGCACCCATATCATGCATGTCTTGGTGGTCCGTCATTCATTAAGTGGTAATGCACTGGTATAAATGAACACACTCCTGATTTAACAGCTTGACTTAGAATTCTGGCCTGACCAGGTGTGTCACTTTGAGCAAGATATGTAACCTCTCCATACCTCAGTTTCCCCATCTGTAAAAATGGAGACAATAATGGTTCTTACCTTGGAGAATTACTGTTTTATGAGAGATAATATTTTGTTAAATGTGTTTCAAACATTAGTCATACATATCAGTTTTAATATAAATTTTATTAATAAAATAGATAAATTATTTCTGTATAGTTTATTTGTAATAAAAATTTATTATAAATTAACTTTCTGAGTAACACTGTACTTTTTAAGCGAATCTTCTTCCATCAGAATATGCTAAACATGATTTCATTTAGCCTTTGCTTGAAGATGCCATCATCACCATGGATATCATGAATCTTTGTTTTAGATATGCAGTTCAGCCACTCCTGACTCTCCACGGCAGGACCCCTGATTGCCATTTTAACTTTGTCTATTTCCTCTGTTTACCCACACCCAGTGCTACAGAAAGTCTAAACTGTTTGTGTGTGGCTCCTCTCTCTACCCAACCCTGTTTCATCTCCACGAGACTTTATGCAAACTCTCCTCTGTGCTTCAAATATTCTACATTCTGTCCTTTATTCTTCTGATCAAACTTTGTATTTATCATTCAAGACTCATCTCAGATATCACCTTTCCCAGTCTTCTTTCCCTGGACATTCAGAGTTAGATATATCTCCCCTGTGCTTTTGTGGAAGTCTGAACATATCCATATGATAGCATCTATCACAAGTATCATAGTTCTTTGCTTATTTTTCTATACAAATTTCCATTGGATTTTGACCTCCATAAACTATTTTTACATTAATCTTGGATAATTAGATAATTACATTGGATATCCAGGGCCCATAAAAAAACTCTACAATTTAATAGTCTCTTTATATGTACTTAAATGAATAAACAGACATAAAAACACGTTGGGATTTCTCAACACCAGGTCCGTTAAATTGATAACAGTAATATAATTTATTTGCATCATTTGAGCTGATTTTGGCATTTCAATAGACACTTATTGAGTTCCCCACTACATGCAAGACACTGGTTCAATTTGGAGAACAGAGGGGAAAAAAAAACACTGTTGTATTCTTTTCCATGATAGGAAGCTTCTACCTCTTTCCACTTAATTCCTAGTTCCTCTCCAAGTGTTCCTTCAATCAGAGTCTATAATTTGTTTGCCTTCTTTCCATCCCAAGACTTAAACTAAGGAAGGAACCAGAAGGTCCCACCTAAGCCTCAAACTTGATATATACACTTTAGTCTAATTTTTACCAGAGCTTTGCTCTAGGAATTACATGGTGCTATGCCACTAAATAAAGTAGTGCTTTGTTTTCTATGTGACCATGGCTCCTTATATATAGCTCTCTAAGAAATTGGTTTTGGTCGGAGTGGAGATTTTTGAGGCTGGAGAGGGGATGGAGAAAGGAGAGATAAATAAGGCAGCAGGATTCGGGCTTTTCTGGGTTTCCAGCCATACCATCAAAAAAACTACTGAAATTCATTCCTCCATAATAGAAAAGACACATGAACCAACATAATCTTATCCTTGCCCTCTAAAAATTACAATTTAATGATCTTATGAAATCTGTGTGAATGTGGAAAGCTGGTATATTAGTTTCCTAAGGCTGCTGTAATAAGCACCACAGCCCAGATAGCATAAAACAACAGAAATGTATTCCCTCACAGTTTAGGAGACCAGAAGTCTAAAATCAAGGCATTGAAAGTACCGGTTCCTTCTGGGGCTGGTGAAGGAGAGTAAGTTCCATGCCTTTCTCCTAATTTCTGGTTGCCTGCCATTCTTGGCTCCTCTTCTTATAAGAACACCACTCATTAGATTGAGGATCCACTCTAAACTCAGGCTGATTTAATTTTGAGATTAATTACATCTGGAAAGACTCTATTTCTTTTGTTTGCTTGCCTTAGTTTCAAGTTTTTATTTACACTCCAGTTAATTAACAATATCCAGTACTCACCACAAGTGCCCTTTTAATACCCATCACCCAGTTAGCCCATCCCCCCACCTACATCCCCTCTAGCAACCCTCAGTTTGTTCTTTATAGTTAAGAGTCTGTTTTATGGCTTGTCTCTCTCTCTCTTTTCCCCTAAGTTCATCTGTTTCATTTCCTAAATTCCACATATGAGTGAAATCATGGTATTTGTCTTTCTCTGACTGACTTATTTCACTTAGCATAATAACTCAAGCTCCATCCACATCATTACAAATGGCAAGATTTCATTCATTACTCATTTCATGAGTAATATTGTGTTGTATATACATACCACATTTTCTTTAACCATTCATCAGTCGATGGACATTTTGGCTCTTTCCATAACTTGGCTATTGTTGATAATGCTGCTATAAACATTGGGGTGCATGTATCCCTTTGAATCAATTCTTTGGGTAAATACCTAATAGTGTAATTGCTGGACTGTAGGGTAGTTCTATTTTTAACTTTTGAGGAACCTTCATACTGTTTTCTAGAGTGGCTGTACCAGTTTGCATGCCCACCAACAGCGCATGAGGGTTCCCCTTTCTTAGCATCCTCGCCAACATCTGTTGTTTCCTGTGTTGTTAATTTTAGCCATTCTGATGGGTGCAAGGTGATATCTCATTGTAGTTTCGATTTATAGTTCACTGATGATGAGTGATGTTGAGCATCTTTTCATGTGTGTGTTAGCTATCAGTATGTAAAGACCCTATTTCAAAGAAGGTCATACTGTGAGGTTCTGGGTGAACACAAACATCTGGGGGATACTCATCAACCCACCACAGCTGTTCTAAGATAAATGATAAAAAATTGTGTTACAAGCATGCTGTATGTGAAAGAGACATTGAACTGGGAATCAGTAGATGTGCCAAAAACAAGTTGTGCAACTGAGTAATTCAATTAAACTCTCATTCTCTAGATTTTGGTAACCCAATCAGTGAAATAAGATATTTAAACGAGGATCTAAAGACTCATGCAGTCTATCCTTTACCACAATAATCCTTGTATCTCTCCACATTTGACTGTCCCTAAGGTCCCTTATTAAATCTTATTTTCTGTCCTAACAGGACCCTCAGTCTAAGGCCTCCTCATTAAGTTTCTGGCATTCTATCACCAGGGCAACCATGCAACATAGTCTCTTCATAGGACACCTTTGAGAATGAATGATACTAAAGATTACTATGAAAACTTATACTGGATAACAGACAAAGATTGCAACTATCCCAGGCAAAAAGCATCATGTCATCAATATCTATCAAGACTGTTCTCAGATTCCTCACTCCAACTGAATTATAAATTGCTATGTCTAATGATAACATAGATCATGACTAGTAAGATCCATGCCCATGACCAAAATTACTAATTAACCATAGAGATTTTTTGGTTGATGTCAAATCTATAACTAACTTTAGAATTCTTCTCAAGAGTGTTCCAGGTAGGCACTATCAAAGGATAGGACTTGACAAACAATATGGAAACTCTTTTCTACATCTGACTTTGAGAATTACCAGTTTTTTTTTATTATGTTCAGTTAGCCACTGTATAGTACATCATTAGTCTTTGATGTAGTGTTCAGTGATTCGTTAGTTACATATAACACCAAGTGCTCATCACAGCATGTACCCTCCTTAATACCCATCACCCTGTTACCCCCTACCCCCATCCCCTCTGAAACCCTCAGTTTGTTTCCTGGGGTCCATAGTCTCTCATGGTTCATCTCTCTCTCTGATTTCTCCCCCTTCGGATTTCCCTCCCTTCCCCTATGGTCCTTTGTGCTATTGCTTATGTTCCACATATGAATGAAACCATATGAGAATTACCAGTTTTTCTCTATGTAAATGTGCTACTTACTAAACACGGAAACCTTAATTTTTAAGAGTGAAATACTAATAATTAAGATCCCATGCATTTAATGGCATAATATGTTGGGAGGGAGTAGCCAACTAGATACTTTGCAAAACATATTTTAAAAAAGATGAACTAAAGAAAAATATGTAGCTAAAGAATGATTCTCATAACTGCTCTATTTCTGTGCTTTTTATTTGAATTTTAAAATTAAAGGAAAGAATTTAAAAAACAATAACAATTTAGTTTCTTTCTACACCTGCTGAATTAGAACTGAATGTGATAGTGGCCCTCATGAGATAAAATTGATTTCATGTTGACTGTTTGCTGGGAAGAGAGGAGATGAGCATCAAGTCCTTAACCCATTTACTCCTTTTATGGAGGTGGTGGTAGAGTGGCAACTGGAAAGAGACACTCCTGAGAAAGAAACCTTGTGACCTGGTCTAATTGCCTTTTAACCTACAAATACTAGACCTCCTGTCAATCAAACAATGGATTCTGCTAGCAGAAGAATCCTTACCTAAGGAATACTTTTAGTAGAATGTGCCTGCTTGTCTAGGTTTGTGTATAGCAAACAAATCTGGATGATACACACCCTCCTTTAAATTTAAATTTTGGACTGAATATCTCTAAAGGGGGGAATTATTGCAGAAACGAGAGACTATAGCTGGCTTCATTGTTGTTTCTCTTCTGGTGACAGATCGGGGATCAACCTGGAACAGACCTAGAGACAGACGTGGTTTCAACCACCCAATTTGTTGAGGGCAAAAGCAAATGGCGGAAGAGCTGTCAAAGTTTGTTGGTGATTTTCATGGATTCTTGAGCATACAGAGAGCATATATTCAATTTATCTGTTTAAGATGGAAGTCTGAAATATACCACAGCTTCCTGCTCTTGCACCAAGTGCAAAATGAAAAACATGATGTAAATCCATAAACGTGATGCTCACGAAAGAGTCATAGCATGCACCGAGAACTGTGAGAAAACCCTGAAAGACATCAAGTAGCAAACATAGAACTGAAGATGGAAACTACCATGAAAACCACCATAGGAGGTCTGATAACAAATTTAAGGTTGGCAGCAAAAAGCTTGCACACCTGGGAGTGACCTAGATTCAGATTAAGAAGCAACTTTGTGGCAACCAACAAAGTGATGCTTTGGTTTGCCCGTAGAAATAGTTTGGTACTTGACCATACAGCCATGTAACTTCACCCGGATGTCTGCCTCCGGGTGCAAGCAGAGGATGTGGGAGCTTGCGTCACATATCAGAGACAGTACCCAGGATCACTGGTCACTCCAGGAAAGAATGGTGGGCAGTCACTCTCAGACACCTAGTGTTCTCAGTAAAGACAGCCTCAGAGTCACATTCTTTGCTTACCTCCAAGCCCACACTGCAGAGAAATGCATCAGACAGTATGACCGGAAACCTCAGATAAAAAATTAACATGCAATCTAGAGTCATAAACATCTGGGGAAAGAGAACACTCAAAGGAAAGAGAGAAGGAGCCTGAGCTCAGGGGACCCAGCAGCTTTAGGTGTTAGTCAGATGTGCTCCCTCAGAGCCAGAATTATGAGAAAAGATCCCAACTTAGGAGAGAGCTAGGGGAGAAAGGGATAGTCTCCCTAAAATAATAGGGCATATTCCTATCCCATGATTTGTCCCAAATCCCATGATTTGTCATTCATGCCCTTGGTTGGCAGAAGCATGACATTCTTACTCTACTCTAGAGCCCAAGGAGAAAAAAAGACAAAGAAAAATAAAGCAAACTCCGTAACAATTAGGCCACTGCTCAGCCTGGCTAACACGAGTAAGAACATTTTGACAAGAGTTTTACATCATTAAAACCTTGGTTCCTTGGTTCTGGTGGGAAAATTGGGGCAATTGGTACCAAGGTCACAGAAACCATGTTTTCTCAATGGATAGAGTGGTCCCCAAATGGGTCAAAATTGATTACTTGTCGAAAGAGTTCTTGAGATTGAGAAAAAAAAGTATGCAAAGAGATTTTCTTTTCCTTGACATTGGAAGGAAAGAAGATTTGTGAAGAAGCTTACCAACCTCAAAATGTCATGTATAAATAATGCTTCTGAACCTCCCAAGGAGAAAAACTCCAGGCCACAAAATAATTACCAAGATGCAGGAACTATACTGCTCAATGGTATCATTCAATATTTTCTGGCTGAGGCAGGAATTTCCTTTACTGGGACATGGAAGAAAAAAGTGTCCTTCAATGTTTGGTTAAATGTCACCCTAATGAAATTATTTCTGAAAACACAAAACTCTTTATCAAAACTCACTAAGAAAGACACAGACAAAAAACATTTTCTTTAACCTAAAGGCCAAGGAGAAATCAAGATAAAAATTATACATTTTAAAATTTTATAATTCAAATTCTGCTTGGCTTTTTCTTATCCTGTTTTATTTTGAAAGAAACTTACTTAATTCCCTCAGCCTTTCTGTCTTCATTAATAAAAGAGGGATAATATGGACCCAGTATGGTTTTTAAAAATAATTATAAAGTCATGCATATTTATATTGGAAAATAAACTGGAATAATGAAAATTTAATCTATAAAATTACATCTCTACCATCTTTTCCCATCAGAATCAAGTTTAATCCCCTAACACTTAATGTCATGCCTTGTTCATACTAGATGTTCTATCCCTATTGGTTGAATGAATGAATAGTCTTACATCTCTGAGTTGGAGCAATAGGCAGGCACCAGGGTGTGGATGGTTTTGAATCCCACACTGAAGAGCTCTTATTTTGAACTGAGAAATGTCTTCATCAAATTCACACGGTCATGTGGAATTTGGAGCTGAGTGTTGGAATTAGCGGTGGGCGATGGGAGGGAAGTTGAGGGAACAGAGCTGGGGAAGCACTAAGTTAGGTGGATTCCGTAATAGTCTGAACGATATTATCTTCTTAACTACATTTCTGTTTACTTTATTGCCTCTAATGATATCCCATAATGAAGGGAAAAAAAGAGGAGGCAAGCGAAGCAGAAAGAGTAATCTCTCTGTAATCTTGATTATTTGTTGAAATCCTGAGATTTCCTTGATTCATGCTGGACGATTCCAAGTGTCTGGATATTTTCTCATCTTACAGGCAAAACAAGCCTATAATCTGGACACCGTGGCCCACTATCCTTTCCAGTGAGGGAATTGAAGCTAAGGATGATAAAATACATTTGAAACCTCCCCCAGTTACTGAGTTTTACAGTGATTTTTAAACCAAAGTTTATATGACTACAAAGCCCCTTTTCAATCTGTTAAAGCATATTTCCTCTCCAGATAGAAAAAAGAAAAAAAAGTCATACTTCTTAGTATTACACTCAAGGCTCCCCACACTGTGCAGGACTGGGATCACAATGAAGAACCAAATAATCACCACCTTCAAAGGACTTACTTTTTTTTTTTTTTAAATAAAACAGTCCCAGCTCCTCATCCCTTCCCCTTGCTGATTTTGGAATCGATGTCTACTTTCCTTTGTTTCTAACATTTTATATATATGCTTATTTTCATATATTTTTATATTTTAGTATTATATATTTTATGTAAAATATATGTTTTTAAATTGTGACATAATTGACATACAGCATTATATCGGTTTCAGGTGCACAACACAATGATTCGATATTTGTATATATTGCAAGATGATCACAATAAATCTAGTTCACCTCCATCATCACATAGGGTTACAATTTTTTTGTATATATTATGTAATATCATCATAATATCTTCGATGCTTAGAAAAGAACCTCATGGTTTGCAGTAGAATTATGCTGAATTGACTTTCCTCCAGTAGCCTGATAGCATCCTTATCAATCCTCCCTGTCTGAGAACCTGAGATTTTCAGGGATTCACGGGTACAGAATCCCAGTCAGCACCAGAGCACGAATGAACAGATGATTCTTGAGGGAACAATCCCATTCCTTCTAACCTTAGGCCCTACACTCAGCTGTGGAGTCAATCTTCTCATTCCCTCGTCCTCCTGACTCATTTTTCTCCAGAAGAGGTTGGAGACCTCTTTAGAGAATATGGAATCCAACTGGTTCTTTCCACAGAGCAAATTATCTGGACAAGTTCATGGGGCAATGTATGAATGGAAGTGAAAGATAATAACCAAGAGCATTGGGTTATAATAAAAAAGGAAGAAATTAAGTGAAAAGAGCACCTAATAAGTAGAAATGTGCAATAACCTTCTAAATGAGGTTGACAGCAACTTTTCTTCTGGAGTCAAAATAGAACAGAACAAATCACTAAAGAGCTTCTGTGTGAGGCAGTCCTGAGTGTCACGCTGGTGAATGTGTTGACCTCTTCAGTTCCCTAGTTTCTATGGCTCCAAGAGCTAACATTCCCCACTGCCTCACTGAAAGAGAGAGAGAGAGATCTCTTAATGATATTACTGAACGCTGACCTTTTCAAGAAAAAGAAGCCTAGACAGTTATTAATTTAAAAAAAGAAGGGTAACTGCAGTGTCAGCTCAAATTTGAACCTGGAGATCCCAATTTCAAGGCTGTGGCAGAAGTCCCCTGAGACGTGTACTAAGTTCAATGTATATTTAATAGAAGAACAACTTCCTTCTGGTATCAGTGCTCAGATTTGTAGGTTACACTGGCAGAAACAGTCATGAAAATCTCAATTCCCTATTTGTGTTTGCTGTCATCTTCACTGCTACTTGGTATGCTAAAAATATTATTAGGCATTGTATTTTGAATCTAAAAGGCAAAATGCATGTAGAATTTCCATATGGCATATTGCACTTTGAAAATGGTCTATATACTACAAATGGAGTGATATATATATATATATTTTTTTTTTTAATGGAGGGAGGACCGAAGTATATAATGTGTGTTGTGTCTGCTCTGTGAAGACTGCTCTGATCTGAGAGATGGCAGTTTTTGATTCTGATCCATGCTCAACCAAGATAAGAGTTAGCTGTGTGATTTGAGGCACATCAGTTGACCTTTATTGATCTCAGATTCTTGATTTGTAAAATTAGGGCCCTCTCATCTAAAAGCTTGAGGTAGGCAGAATGACGGCCCTCCAAAGATGCCTGTGTCCTAATTCCCATAATCTGCACATGTTAGGTTCCATGGAAAGGGGACTTGAGGTTGTAGGTGAAATTAAGGTTGCTAACCAGCCAGCCTCAAGATGGCGGGAGTATCTTGGGTTCTCAGGGTGGGCCCAAAGTCATCGCAAAAGATCTTCTAAGTAGAGGAAGGAAGCAGAAGAGAGAGAGAGAACCAGAGAAGTGGCAGTGTGAGAATGATGCCCAACCTTGCTGGCTTTGAAGCGGGAGGAAAGGCCACAAACCAAGGAATGTGGGCAGCCTGCAGTAGCTGGAAAAGGCAAGGACAGGGATTCTCCCCTAGGGGCTCCAGAGGGAACACAGTCCTGCCGACACTTGGATCTTAGCCCCGGCTTCTCTTTTCAGGCTTCTGCCCTCCAGGACTGTATGATAAGACGTGTGTGTTTTTTAAGCTATTAAGTTGGTAGTACTTTGTTACAGTCGCAATATAGACCCCGTTGAGAGGCACTTGTGATGCTGCTGATACTAAGTTTTCTGGGTGAGCATCTGGGTATCCTAGCTTTCACTGTTCATTTCCTTACACTGGCAGATCTACACTCACAAGGGTTAATTGGCAAATTGTATAATCAGGAGGATACGTGATAGCCTTCAATTCAGGGGAAGCAAATTAACTTTGGGCTGGCAGTTTGGGCTTAAAAGCAGAGTGGCATCCTGGCACTTTCCTATTGCTGCTGCCAAGCCAAATAGAGGTGGTTTGCTCTGAAGAAGGAGGCTTTCGTGTGGGTGTGCTGACAGCAGGAGTACAAAAGAGAAAAGGAGAACTTTCCTGATTTTTAATCATATCATTAGTAAATAATGATTAACTTACATCTTACTTTCCAAACCCTATGACCCTAATTGTTTCCTTTTATCTCACCTGATTAGCTAGTAATGCCCTCAAGGTTCTGTTACATAATAGGGAAGATAGTGGGCAACCTTGTCTTTTCCCTCACTCAGTGGAAAAGATGATACAGCCTATAGTGTTTCCCATTAAATAAGATGCAGTTTGGGGGCAGAGGTATTAATTATTATGTTAAAGGTGTATCTACCAATTTATATTTTATTTAATGTTTTAACATGAATGGGTGTTGAATTTTGTCAAATATATTTCTCATCAATGGGGATGTTGCAATTTTTTTCTGCATAGTTCTATTAATATGATAGATTGCATTCATCCATTTCTAATGGAGCTTGTATTTTAGGACTGTGCTAGAGGACAAATAAACAAGTGAAATGTATAGTATGACACATGGTGATTGATTCTGGTAATGGAGGTGGACCATGGCTTGTAGGTGGGGAAAAGTAGGGATGCAAATACTTTATGTGCAATAAATGCTAAACTCATTTATTCCTTTATTTACTCAATATATGTTTGAATATCCACATTTTTGAACATCCACATTCATTAATTTCTATACTCAACAGTCATTTTGGGTACCTTGGAATACCTAGTCTATACCAGGGATGTAATTTACAAATAGGAATAATATAAAATATCTGCCTTCCAGGGCTCCCTGGGTTGTGTGGAAGGACCTGTTTGAAGGAAGAGCAATCTGGGTTAGTTTTTTAAAACCAATAGGAGAGAGTTGCATACCACCCTTCCATGCAGGGATATTCTCAGACTATCAAAATTTACCACCCCTTGCCCCTCTACTTGGAGATACATTCAGGATTGCCAGAGGGAAGATTAAGTGATCCAGCAAGTCACATGCCTTTAAAGATAGGGAAGGCCATGTTTGTTTGTTCACCAAAACATGTTATTTACATGTTACTCCTGTTTTCTTCATGTTCTCCAATGTCTGTTCTGGAGCTGTGGTAAACATTGGCTTTGACTACCTTACTCTTTAGCTATATACCTTTCTTAGAGAAAGATGGAAAGAATTGTAATCCATTTTGTAGATCTATGGAGTGTGTTTCCACAAATCTAGCATCCAGGCAAGATTCATAGGCATCTACCTTCAGTAATTTGTGACCTACAGACACTGGATGGCAGTAACTAGGTGTTCTCTATGTTAAAGGACAACAGCACTAACGTTTTTCCTGCTCAGTTGGCAGTGTTCATTGTTTACCCTTTTTAGAAAGGTAATGCAACCCCCTACACTCATTCAAAGCCACCCCAAAAGACAAGTGAGTCACTTCTCTTCCTTTTTTCAGTGTAGCACCAAAATAATCTATTTTCTGTGTTGGATTCAGAGAAGCCTGCCTTTCATGGACAGTGGGGAAGTGGCATTCACACACTGTACCTGACATCTGGCCCCTTCACTTTTAGGAATTGCCTTGCCTTGTTATTGGCTCCCACTGCCTTTCTGACTCTTTCTTCAGCAGAATTGACTCAGCGTATGACTTTGACCCCTCCCCAACTTTACTATCCCTCTTGTAGCTTAGACCCATCAAAGAGTGATATGTCCTTTCAGTTAAATTTTTTCTTCTTCAATTTTTATTTTTACATGGCAAATAGCCAGCAGTCTCTCATGAAGCAGGTCCCAAGTTTCTATTAAAAAGAATCAAAAAAGAAAAAGGATGAAAAAACCAACACTGGGTGAGCCCAATGGAAGAACATTAAAAATCCTAGTTCACTCTGCCTCGTGGACCTTCCACTGATCTCCTCTTACAAAGGAAAGCCTGCTTAAAAATGTAGGGGATTAACTCATTCCAGGGTATGTACCAACCAGGATTGTGAACAGCTACTCCTCTAATACATTTATTAATTCCTCATTATTTATGAAGCATCAACTGTGTGCCATGTAATCTAGGTGGTCCAGATAAAGAAGGTAAAAACAAAAAAACATCAATCATGCCTTCATGGAGGTTACATTCTATTATGTAATAAGACAACAAATAAAAAATAAAAGATAGTGTCTGTGCTGTGGGGAAAAATAAAGATGGTAAGGGGAAAGGAAATATTGGGAGTTAGTCTTTTTATTTAAGGTTTTCAGGGGATTCCGGAGGTGTAAAGTATGGGGATCTTTAGTAAAAGATGTTTCTAGCAGATGGTGCAGCAAACCATAGATCCTTGAGGTGGGGGTTTGATTGATATGCTCAGAAAATAGCAATAAAGGAAGAGCAAGGTTGGTAAGATTGGGGTCAGAGAGCACAGATAGCTAGATTGTAGAGAGTGAGAGTTCATTGTAAGGACTTGACTTTTACTTTAAGTGAGATTAGAAGCCACTGGAGAGTGTTGAGGAGAAGAATGTTATAATCCCACTTACCTTTTCCAGTGGTGACCCCAGCTGCTGTTTTATGAAGGAACAGTAGAGATGGGCAAGAACAGAGGCAAAGAGACCAGCCATGGGGCTGTTCCGTGGAGAGTTATGGTAGCTGGGGCAGCAGGCATGGTAGTGAGAAGGTTGCAGATTTTGGAAACATCTTTAAAGGTTAAACCAGCAGGATTTGCTGATAAATTGCATGTAGAATTAAACGAAACAAACAAAAAAGAAGTCAAGGATATTCAAAGGCATTTTGATCAAGCACTTAGAAGAATGCAAATATCATTGCTGCGGACTGAATTGAGTCCTCCCAAAAGTCATACGTTGAAGCCCTAAACTACCTCCCCTCCATGTGACTGTATTGGAGATAAGGCCGTTCAGGTGATTAAGGCTAACTAATGAGATCATAAGAGTGGCAAAAAAAAAAAAAAAAAAAAGGAAAAGACTTTGTTTCTGCCATGTGTGGACACAGTAAAAATGCAGCTGTCTACAAGCCAGAAAGAAGGCCCTCATCAGAAATCAAATCAGCTAACAATTTGATCTTGGACTCCCCAGTCTCCAGAACTGTGAGCAATAAATTTCTGTCACTTAAGCCACCCAGTCTGTATTTTACTATGGTAACCTGAACAGACTAATTCAGTCATTAACCAACAAGTAAAAGGGTTTTTTGTTTTGTTTTGTTTTGTTTTTGGTCAGATATAAGGGAGAAAATAGACATTCCTGTTATGGATGCATGCAGTTTGATATGCCCAGTGACTATCAACATAAAGATATTGTACAGGCAGTTGGATAAATGAGCCTGCCATTCAGGGGAGTGCTCAGGGTAGATATGAAAATTTATATGTGTATAATTTGTATTTAAATCTGTGAGACTAGTGATACTAGGGAGTGAGTGTATGTGGAGAAGAGAAAAATTCTGTGCACTGAGCACTGGACCACGTCAACACTAAGAAGGCAGTCACATGAGGACAAATGCAAAGGGACAGAGGGGGATGCCAGCGTGAGAAGAGAATCAAGGAGGCAGAGCTTTCTAGAAGTCAATTAAAGAAGTGTTTTGACAGGGAGACTCTATCAATTCTACATATGTTGGGTAAGATGAGGACTAACAATTGATTGCTGGATTTGCCATTGTGGAGGAAGGTCATTGGTAAATTGTTATGAATGGCTTTAGTGCAGTGTTGGGATGCTGGTCTGAAGGGAGTGGATAAAGGGCATGGCACAGGAAATTGAAGACAAAGAGCACCGACTTCTATGTTGAGGTATGACATATAGGTGTCAAGGTCCATTAGACATGGTGTGTAGCCTTTCTGAAACTAAAGGTCTAGTGAGACAGGGCATGCTGAGGATGACAAATTTTCATAAATACCATTAATTTAAAGTACAAAAACCAAAAGAAGAAACAAGTAATAGAGCCGAGAGGATACCATTATGCCCTCTTCCTGTCTAAATGTAAACGAGTTCCATTGGATGAATATCTGCTTTACCTGGGAAACACTGCAAGCTTAAAATAATAACCTGTCCAGTTGGTGTGGATGTGAGAAGGGTATTGGGCCAGAGCCCTGACAGGTCATATACTCTGCCTGTTGCCAAACAGCAACACTTGATGGCTCTCAAAGCCTCATCTCATTTGAGTGCAGAGGATAGCCTATATACAGAGCCTCTGACAATATTAGAGAATAAGAATAAGGAGAAAATCCTGAAGTCTAAGTGAAAGATATATCTGAGAATTATCTACTGCTGGCCTCAGAATGAAATGTTTGGACTCTGGAATCCTTCTAGAATGCAGAGAGAAAGCTCTATGACACAGGTGCAGAATGCCATTAGGATGTAATAAGCTAACTGGGAACTCTAAGAAAATAATTTGCAAAGGGGAAGTAGAGGATATAAAGAAGGACCACAGGAAACGCAAATGAAATGAGGTTAAAAGCCATCATGGAGAAAATGAAAGCCAACTTTAAAGTATAAAATTTTAGTTCGGATATGAGGAGGACACAATTGATAAGCTTTCCAGAAATACTGAAGGAAAGGGCAAATGGATGAACACAAAGGGCTGTAGACATTGAGGACTAAGATTGGAAATCCAGCTTGGTAAAAGTTCTGAAACATTAATAATCAAAAATTTAAGAAAATCATCCTGAGCTTAATTTTTCCTCTGGTAATTTTTTTTTTTTTTCAGATTGAAAAAGTTCCGATCAAAACTGATGTGAAGGGACACTTCTAAATTTTTGAATTGCAATGTTATATAATGTAAGCTTCATTATCAGATGTCAAGGTGTATTATGACATATAATAATTAAGCAAGTATAAAACTGTCCCAAAAATCAATACATAGACCTAGATCAATGGAATAGGATAAAGAACCCAGAAAAAGACCACAAATATGCAGAAATATGATATACAATAGAGGGGACATTAACACCAATGGGGAAAAAGTAGACTAATTCAATAATGTTGCTTCAATAATTTGTTATAACACATAGAAATGATATAATTCTACTTCAAATGATACACAAAAATACATCCTAGGTGAATTAATGGCTTAATGTGTAAAGTAAATTTAAAAAATGTTTGAAGACAGTGTTGTGATCTTAAGGAGGAAAGAAGACCCCATAAAACCCAAGTCACTAAACAAAAAAGGATACATTGACTATTTTCAAATTTTATACTTTTTTTGCAGAAAAAACATAAAAATGACAAGCAGTAGAGTTGGAGATTTTAGTGACACATAACTGATAAAGATTTTGTATCCAGAATATAAAGTAGAAAAACTCCTACCAATTCATAAGAAAAAAGCAACCAAAAAGAAAAAAACATGAATAAGTAATGCACAGGTAAAAGAAAACCTTAATGGACAATAAACAAATTGGAAAAGATGTCCAGCCTTGCTAGTAACCAAGGAAGTAAAAATAAAACCCATAATGAGATACATTTTATATACAACAGCCAGGCAAAAATGACACATTCTGACAAAACCAAGTATTTGCAGGGATGTAAATGAAGTTGGAAACTCCAACTTGTTTAAATGTCAACCAAGTGTTTTAATAATCTTAAAAACACTTAAAAACTTAGTAATTTTTTATTTGTAGAATTACAAAAACGAATGAAAGTACATATATCAATATAAATAATCTTAAAAACATAATGTTGAGTGAAACAAGCAAGTTGCAGAACAGTCTGTGGAATATATCATTTTCATAAGGCTTAAAAACATGCAAAACCCTTCTATATGGTTTATGGATATGTATTGTGTCTACGTACATACACATACATGTATACATATATACAGTAAAGTGCATGTGTAGTAATTTTTAAATGTGGGGAAAGATAAATGCTCAATTCAGGATAGCAGTTAACTCTGGTGGTCAGAGAAGAATCTTCATTTATCTTCATGAAGCTTTATTTCGTAAGCAAGGAAAGGCACATTGGTGTTTTTATGATTGTTTATACCACTTGCAAGCACAAGATATTTAGTATAATAATATATGACTGTAACAATAATACCCATTTACAATTCCAGATTACTTCTGTGAACTGTGTGAAGTATGTATTATAGTGGTAGGATAAAGGTGAAAGTGAATAAAATGTGCTGACTTTCTGTATCTTATATTTTAGAAATAAAGTATAGCAAGCATTTCATTTGCCACTGATAATGAGAGAAATAGAGCTTAGGAAGTGCTTTTTTAAAAACTTAGTAATTTTTTATTTGTAGAATTACAAAAATGAGACATGTGAATTATCCAAAACACTGGCAAAATAAAAGCAAATGAAACTTGTTCTTATACAAAATGACATAAAAGAGCAAGGAAGCACAAAGGCAAAAAGCACAAAACAGAGTAATAGAAGAAATGTCAACCACAGTAGCTGGATAGAAAATCACTTCACCGGAACACCCAATACTTGACCTGGTTGGCTTAAGAATTTCTTCTAGGGTTGAGAAATCTTAACCTCAAAGTATGTTATGTGTGTTTTAGTGAATCTGGTAGAGTATAAATTTAGGAATTAAAAGTGAAAATAAATTTAAGAAGGATATTTGGCTTAGAAAAACTTATATTTTACCTAAATATGCCTTGCCAATCAATTGAAGGATGGAAATATCTGTTATAGCTCTGCTTCTGGGTTGATCTATACATATGTGAAAAGAAAAAAAAAACAGTTTTGGTAATGAAAGAACATAAATGCACTTTCTTATCAATATTTATGACAAAAGGACAGAACCTCACATGTGCGCTAATTCTCTTAAGAAGGTAATTTAGCAGCATGCAATAATATTAAAATGACATGTTAAATAAAAAGCAGTGGAAAAATAACTTATCAGAATGATAGCTTGACAGGCTGTAAAACATAGTGGTTAAGATCATAAATACCAGAGCTAATCTGTCCGTGTTTGAAACTCAGCTCTGATACTGACTAGTTTATAACCTTGGTAAGCTACTTGACTAATCTGTGCCTGGTTTGCTCATCTGTAAAATAAGAGTCCAGATGTGGTTTTCAAAATACTCACCTGCTAGTAAAGTAATGTAAATTACTATTTAAATAAATACATAGATTGAAATATATTCCCTTTTACTTTCTAAATATGCTACACAGAGTATATAATAAAGTGTTACTAAGTAAAATGTTACAGGGTAAATTCGTTATCAAGTCATTTTATTAATTCACAAATCATTTGTTAATTTTTAGAAATTATTATTGTGACCTTTGTTTAACTGAGCTGTCACTGGTTAAATGAGTCTCCTCTTTTTTTTTTTTAATTTAATTTTATTATGTTATGTTAATCACCATACATTACATCATTAGTTTCTGATGTAGTGTTCCATGATTCATTGTTTGCGTATAACACCCAGTGCTCCATGCAGTACGTGCCCTCCTTAATACCCATCACCAGGCTAACCCATCCCCCCACCCCCCTCCCCTCTAGAACCCTCAGTTTGTTTCTCAGAGTCCACCGTCTTTCACGGTTTGAAATAAGACTCCTCTAAAGCCACGATTTGACATAGGAACTGCATCAGAATTTCCCAGCAGCCCTCTCACATTGATAGTCATTAGGTTCCTGGTGTCTAGCGCTTTGTCGCATCCAGAAGGTGGCCGGACCCTTGCCTGTAAGACATAGCCAGGTATTCACTTAGATGCTAAAGCATCCTATGTTGCTTGAACCTTGGTCCGTACTGACCATGCTGCTATTAATGACACCCGTTTTGCCACCTGGTCGGCTGTCCCTGCCAATGGTGCTTCCCGGAAGCAGCCAGCAGGTCCTGTAGATACCCCTCCCACTGAACCATCAAACCCATGTCTGTAGCCTTAGTTGGGCTTAACAGCCTTCTTCTCTCCTACCGCCCAGTATCACTTCCAGACCCCATTACTTGTCTCAGCCCACTGCTGAGTGACATCATCATATGGGGATCTGTGGTCTCAATCATTAGAGTTGCTCTTTACCAGCCAATAGGAATGGGTTGCAGGGTTTCTCTGACTCCGTGGCATTATTATGTGTCCCGCCGGAAGTATAGAATCTCAGGGGACCTTGTGGGATGTTAGGACTACACAAGGTAGTTCAGGTAAAGCTCTTAGAACAGTGCCTCACATATAGCAACCATTCAGCTAATACTAACTGTTTGTTAGTAGCTAAATTTATTTTGACATTTTAAAAACTGAAAGAGGGTGCAACAAATTCTTAATAGAAAAAAAATCCCACTAGTGTTAATCTTTGCTCTTGCTGTAAATTTGTTGATCTGATTTCTCTTCCAGTGTGTACTGCATGAGTATCTCTAGTGCAGTGATACATGATATGTATTTTGTGAAATTTATGATGTTTTCAATATCGTATGACAAACAGAATGGTTGTCAGTGTATCAGTTGTTTTCCCTTGTGGTAGCTGGCTGACTGGGAGCTGTGGCTGCTACCCACGCCCAGCATCACGAGAGAGGATCAGAGGATCGCACTAGGCATCGCTAGCCCAGGGAGAAATCCATATTCAAAATTCAAAGTATGATTTCTATTGAATATGTGTCACTTTCACACCACTATAAAGTCGAAAAATTGTAAGTCAAACTGTCATTAAGTTGGGGATCATCTATACTCAGATTGTATTCCGTAGCAACAACAAAAACAACCAGTGTGTAATAAACTCCTATTTCATCACCGATTTCTGGAAGAGATATTCTTAATGGACATACAAGAGTGAAAAACAAAGTTAATTTTAACAAAGTTAAAATGTGAGGCAAATGTAAATCAGAAGAAATATAGAGTAGCAATTTTAGCAGAGGACAGGATAGATTTTAATGGCAGAGCAAAATAAGTGACAAAGGGCAACCCTGCTTACTATGAAAAACAGTAATAGACGCAGAAGATAGGTCAGCAAATCTATGCATGCAACTATATATAAACCAAAAATATTAAAACGACAAGTGACAGATTAATGTAGTGATTAATCTTGTTTTAGAGATTTTAACATATCACTCTCAGAAATTAATAGAACAGACAAAAATAAGCAGGATCATAGATTTGTATGAGTTGATTAATGAGAATAACCCAGAGATACACAGAGAACTTTCTGTAACAATTGGAACAGTCACAAAAATCTATCATGTACCAGACTACAAACATATCTTTATTGTTTTTACGCAGTGTATTTTCTTTTTTTTTTAACTTTTTATTTAAATTCCAGTTAGTTGACATACAATGTAATATTAGGTTCAGGTGTACAGTATAGTGATTCAACACTTCCATACATCACCCAGTGATCATCACAAATGCCCTCCTTAATCCCCATCACCTATTTTCCCCATCCCCCCATCAACCTCCCCTCGGGTAACCATCAGTTTGTTCTCTATAGTTAAGAGTCTGTTTCTCGGGGGCACCTGGGTGGCTCAGTTGTTAAGCGTCTGCCTTGGCTCAGGTCATGATCCCAGAGCCCTGGGATCGAGCCCTGCATTGGGCTCCTGCTTGGGGGGGAAGCCTGCTTCTCCCTCTCCCACTCCTGCTTGTGTTCCCTCTCTCGCTGTGTCTCTCTCTGTCAAAAAATAAATAAAAAATCTTAAAAAAAAAGTGTTTCTTGGTTTGCCTCTCTTCCTCTCTCTTTTTATTCCTTTGCTCATTTGTTTTGTTTCTTAATTCCACATATGAGTGAAATAATATGGTATTTATCTTTTTTCTGACCAACTTATTTTGCTTATCATAATACTCTCTAGCTCCATCCATGTCTTGCAAATGGCAAGACTTCATTCTTTTTCATGGCCGAGTAATATTCCATTGTATGTGTACCATGTCTTCCTTATCCATTCATCAGTTGACGGACACTTGAGCTATTTCCATAATTTGGCTATTGTAAATAATGCTGCTGTAAACATTGGGGTGGTGCACGTATCCTTTAAATTAGTATTTTTGTATTCTTTGGGTAAATATCTACTACAGCAATTGCTGGATCATAGGGTAGCTCTATTTATTAACTTTTTGAGGAACCTCCATACTGTTTTCCAGAGTGGCTGCACCAGTTTGCATTCCCACCAATGGCGCAAGAGGGTTTCCCTTTCCGCATCTCTAAAGAATTAACATTGTACCATACAGTTTCTCTTACCACATAAAATATACATAGTTAGAAATCAATATCCAAAAAGATAAAAATTTAAATTACTTATGTCTTTAAACCAGTAAAATACTTATAAAACACCCCTGTGTTGGGGCACCTGGATGGCTCAGTCGGTTAAGCATCTGCTTTTGGCTCAGGTTGTGATCCCAGGGTCCTGGGATTGAGTCCCATGTCGGGTTCTCTGCTCAGTGGGAAGCCTGCTTCTCCCTCTTCCTCTGTGCTCATGCTCTCTCTCTCTCCCTCCCTCTCCCTCTCTTGCTCTCTCTCTCAAATAAATAAAATCTTTCAAAAAAAAGAAAACCCCAGTGTTAAAGAAAATATATAGTAAATGACAAAATACTCAGAGATAAATGACAATGAATACAGAACAAAATGTGTGGGATGCTAAAAATATATATACACACACATATAAGTACACACATATGTACACATATACATATATATATAATATACAATTTTTAATCAATTGATAAGAAAACCATAAAGACTGAAAATACATGAGCTAAGCATCCAACATCAAATCTAGAAATACAAGCAGAAAGTCTTATGTTTCCAGCATTATGGCAGTCCAGGTGTTCTACAAGTAGCCCGGCCGCCTTAAAAGCATAATACCTTCTGGATAATTTACAACAGATTTATTTTAAATACGTTTCTGAGTGCGCGAGAAAATACAGGAAATCCCCCGGGGTCAAAGATAACAAAGGGAAAGCGGTCTGAAACTACAGAGATAACTGCATGAGAACTTCAAACCCACGCTTCTCTGGGATCCAAGCCACTACTGGGAGCTCAGAATTATTCCAGCCTGAGAGAGCAGGAGACTAGTCTCGAGGGCCATGCCGTCAGTGATTTCCTTAGAAGCTGCCCCCCAAGTAAGGGTTGCTGTGCAGGAAGGTAAGGAAACGCTGTCTGAGGAAGCCAGTTAAAGAGTGGAGGAGACAGGAGAGAGGAGCCAAGTAAAGGTGTACATCTCAGGCAAAGTCCTGTTAAGGTACCTTATCCTGATCTCACGGAGGGCTTCTAATGTTATTATTCAGTGATGATAGATTATTACCTTTATAATTTAATCTAATATTATAAGTTATCATAACTTATTGTTATATTATTATGTTAATGTATTGAGATTAGTTATTATTATAAGTTAATATAATAGTATAATAATTTATCATGACCCAAGGAAAATAAACTGGGTTTTCAAAGTCCTGCACCTGTCAGTGATTATCAGTGGGTATGTGGAGGGAGGGTGGGGGGATAAATTCCTAGAAACTTCTAGCTTTCTGTGCAGACCCAGGACAATGGCTAGCAGTTCAATTCAAAGTCCTCTAAAGAAGATCTTAGGTCAGACCAGATCGGAGGGAATCTGAGCACATCACTAGTGTCTGGTGGAACAAGGGAGCCCAAGTGGAGAGACCTGACCAACCTAGACATGCAAAGAAGTGCAACTTCTGTAAAAATGTGGGCAGGGAGACATCTCTCTACCTACAAATGCAAGCAATGAGAGAGCCTATTTGTCTCTGCTCCTGCACCATGTAATACATTCAACAAAAACCAATGGTATTTCTTTACAACTTGTTGCTATAGGCATGTGCTCATGTGCAAATCATATATACTCTCCTCAGAAGCAGCTACAGTGGGGCCCAGTGCAAAATGAAAATGTGAGATTCTTTGCTTAAAGATTAAGAATTGTACTGATAGTTGCCAGAAGGGAAGGGGGAGGGGAGATTCGGGGGATGGACAAAATGGGTGAAGGGGAGTGGGAGATACAGGCTTCCAATTATAGAATGAATGAATTATGGGGATGAAATGTACAGCATGGGGAATGTAGCAATGGTAGTGTGATAGTGTTGGTTGGTGACAGATGGTAGCTACACTTGCGGTGAGCACAGCATAGCATACAGAGTTGTCGAACCAAGAAACAGACTCTTAACTACAGAGAACAAAATGATGGCTACCAGAGGGCAGGTGGGTGGGGGGTGGAGGAAATAGGTGGTGAGGATTAAGGAGGGCACTTGTCGTGATGAGCACCGGGGGATGTATGGAAGTGTTGGATCACTACATTGTATACCTGAAACTAATATAACATGGTATGTTAACTATGTTGGAATTAAAATAAAATAATAGAAAAATAACATACAGAGTTGTCGAATCACTATGCTGCACACCTGAAACTAATGTAACATTGTGTGTCAGCTATACTCAAATAAAAATAAAAAGGAATAAAATAAAATGACATTTTCTTTCTCTTTGTTGTCTCCAGTAATTGATATTAATAAGCTTTATTTTTTGTCAATATAGTGAATTTAAAGTATTTATTCTTTTCACTTTCACTTCTCTGATTGCTAATGAGATTGGACATCTCTTCATTGTCAGTTTCTAATAGGTTCTCCATTTCGCTGATCCCTCAACCCTTCTCCCCCTGGCAACCATCAGTTTATGCTCTGTATTTATAGCTGTAGTTCTGCTTTTGGTTTGAATGGCTAGAATTAAAAAGACAAGAAATAGCAAGTGTTGGCAAAGATGTGGAGAAAAGGAAACCCTCATTCACTGTTGGAATGTAAATTGGTGCAGCCACTGGGGAAATAGTATGGGGTTTACTCAAAAAATTAAAAATAGAAATACTACACGATCCAATAATCCCAATTCTGGGCATTTACCCAGAGACAATGAGAACACTAATTTGAAAAGATATCTGTACCCTTATGTTTACTGCAGCATTATCTACATTGTTTCTAATAGCTAAGATGAGGAAACAACCTAAGGGTCCATCCAAAATAAATGGATAAAGAAGATGTGGTATACATACACAATGGACTATTACTCAGCCGTAAAAAGCATGACATCTTGCCATTTATGACAACATGGATGGACCTAGAAGGTATTATGCTAAGTGAAGTAAGTCAGACAGAGGAAGGCAAATACTGTATTATTTCACTCATATGTGGAATCTAAAAAATAAAAAAAATGAATATACTCACAGTCTTAAGAGTATAAACTGAAGTAGCTGTTAGGAGAATCATCTGACAATAAAAATGCATGTTAAAATGAAAAACAACGATATGCCCCATGCAGGATTTCACTCCTAAGTACATATACCTTGGAGAAATTTTAACACAGGAAAAGAAGTGCTATGCATAAGAATATAATGTGACCATTGCTGTTTGCAAAAAACTGAGATGATCTAGATTTTCTTAGGGGAAAATGTACATCAACTGTAGTCTATGGCTAGGTAGGATACTGTGTATTGGCCAGATGAAATGAGCTGTATCCACATGGACAAAGTAATAAAGTAATGATATTTAAAGGGAAAACCTAATGTGATTTAAAGTGCCCAATAATATTTACTTAAAATTTAAACAAGAACTTGCATACATAGTATTTTATGGATACTCATTAAATTGTACGCCTGAAACTAATACTACATTGTATGTGAACTAACTAGAATTTAAATAAAAACATATATATGGAAGATACATATTAGATACACAAGACTATGTATTTATGAAATTGTGAACTGAGTTTGGGGGATAAGCAGTAGGGTTGCCCAATTTAGCAAACCAAAGTTCAGGGCATCCAGTTACATTTGAATTTCAGATAAAAAACAAATAATGGTTAATACTATATCCAAGGAATATGGGATTAAAAAAACCTTTGAGAGGGTCACGCTTCCACCCCTGGCTGGCCTGAAGGAAGCTACGTAGAAAAGCAGCAGTAGTGGTTTGGTTTGTTTGAGTCCCAAATATTGCATGGGACATATTTATACCAAATATGTATCCTGAAAAAAAAATGTGTTATTTATCTGAAATTTGAATGTAAGTGGGCAACCCTAACATGGAGAGACACAGTAACACGATAAGAAAATAAGAAAGAAAGAAAGGTCCTACAGCAACAAATAAGGATTACGTACTATGTCTGGGAACTACTGTCAATTCAATTCTGAGATGAGAATTTTAAAAAGTAAATCAGTAAATAAATAATGAAATTATATAATTTTAGGTAAGTTATTTTACTGTACAAATTATAGGTTGAAAGTATCTTATAAAATCACGGCAGAAAATGATTCTATTATGTCAAGTACTTTAACATGTGGAGAAAATTTATTTGTTCCTGGTTTTATTTGCTTGGAAGAAACAAACTGCCCACTGAGATAGTCACATCCCACCATAAGCTACTCACCACAAAGTTCTTCTTGAGCATCTTTATTAAATATTAAACAAGATCTTTTAGTCTACCAGAAATAAAACCTTATTAAATAAGCACCATTTCCTATTCTGTAGAATGTATGCGTTTGTTAGAATTTGATTATTTAAGCTTTAAACAACTGTCTTAGTAATACTTACTGCTGTCAACTACTTAAGCCTTCCTTATATTCAGGAAAAAGAAAATTTAGATCACCTGATCTACTTTATTTCTTTGCAAATGATTGCCAATAAAATCAAAAGGTTGCTGGGGCCAATTTCAATCTAACATGATGCACAGTTCTGTTTCTTCAGTAAAATGATGCTGACCAATGGAGATCTTTTCCTCTTCACTTTAGGTAGTTTCTCTACATAATTGTTAAGTAAACTCTAGAATGCCAAAGTGAAGTGTTGTTGTTGTCACCCTGCATTATGAGGAAAGACTTCAACCCAAGATTTGGTTCAGAAGTTGAGAATGATGATATTGCATATGCCTCCGGTGGGTAGACGAAGGTTTATTACTTGTGTAATGAAGTTTTCTGGGGACAGCAGGCCAGGCTGCCCTAGCTGGTCCAATATGGCTTGAGATAGTATGGAAAGAAGGCTGGTTTGGGGTTTTTATGATATTTTGGGGGTGGAGGGGAGGGTAGAAGTAAGGGCTCCCATACACAGGCCTGAGCTGCTGTGGCTTGAATTTTCCACTCAGGCCAAAGGAGGGAGAACGGGCTTTCTTATCAGTTTGACCAGATGTGGGGCAGAAGGAAAAAAGAAGTGGGGCTTAAAAGCTATCAGTGATTCGGGGCGCCTGGGTGACTCAGTCGTTAAGTGCCTGCCTTCGGCTCAGGTCATGGTCCCAGGGTCCTGGGATTGAGCCCTGCATCGGGCTCCCTGCTCAGCGGGAAGCCTGCTTCTCCCTCTCCCACTCCCCCTGCTTGTGTTCCTGCTCTTGCTATCTCTCTGTCAAATAAATAAATAAATAAAATCTTTAAAAAAAAAAGCTATCAGTGATTGAACATCAAAATGGAGTCAGAATCTTTGCTGCAAGTGCTAATAAAAGGACCAAATCCTACTGACTGAGTAAATATGATTGACTGGAACTTTATGTTATCACATTGCATTATAACCAGTTGAGATATATGAAGTAACGCAATCAAAAGTTAAAAATATAAATGACAGAAGAGTAGGCTAAACATGGTTACGCACAAAAGGCCTAATGGAATTAATTAGAAGAATGATATGAATATATGAAATATGAGTATTAATGACAATACCAGTTAAATTACAAACCTTGTTAATTTTTAATAACATTGCTTTATGTGGTATTTAGCAGATGCAATGGCCATTTCTCAGAAGATGAGAGGCACATTGTGTTATAATTCAGACTCAAAAAGTTGTTTAAAAAATCTGACATGATCAATGACTTTTTTTGTGTGGTTGCCATTTCAGATTAAACTTAGCAAGGATTTTAAACAGAAAGGAAACTGAATAAAATTAAATCCAGATTTGTTTTAACTTTTTTGACATTTCTAGAATGACGTCATTCATTCTAGAGTTCAGTCAAACTGTGGAATAGCAATATCAGAATCTGGATGGTATTTTGAGATATGCCAAACAGTGCTTTTTAGAATTAGCCGTATAGCATAGCTCAATCCTAGCGGAAAAGTATTTTTATATTGACATCTTTCTTTTCTCTTCCTTCCAGAACTGTGGTGACCTTCCATTGTTGCTCAAAACTTTGGTTATAATGATATTCAACTGTGTAGCCCTTCTTCCTTAAAATATGATGGAATGTCAAGAGACCCCCCACCACCAACCATTGCATCTGCTAAATACCACCAACACCATACTGTTTCTGGCTTACTGAATGACACTGGAGAAGATCCTTTTCCTCTCCTCCACCTCTGAGACTTTTCCTCTGTAAAATGTTAGGATTGGGCTGCTCTCTCTCTCTGCATACATACATATTAACTAGGGCTTCTTCCAGTTCTGAAATTCTAAGCTTCTTTACACGATGTCTCAGGTTTTCTAATTCAGGAAGAGGTAATAATGAGCCTGCAGGTCTTATTCTTCTTGCTCATTCTCTAAACTTCATCTCTTTGCAAATATGCCTCAGAGGAGGTAGACCGGATCTCAATTATTTTGACTTCTTAAATCTTATCTTTATTTCTTTATACAAAAGCAAATCTGTATGCTATACATACTTGAGGGAAAAAAAAGCAAACCATTGGAAAAAAGAAGCAAAAAGGAAAATCAGTAGTGATAGTGCAGTGAAGAAAAATAAAGCAGAGTAGGGAGATAAAGATAGCTAGGAGAGGAAGTTCAAAGATGATGGTCAGAAAAGGATTCTCCAAAGTGGTTACTTTTGAGACACTCCTGAAAGGAGTAAGAGAACGAACCATAATGTGGGAGAAATAGCATCACAGACAGAGGAATAGTGGTGCAAAATACCCAAGTTAGAGGAGACTTGGCATGTTAAAATATTGACCAGGAGGCCACTGAGGCTGGAGGGCAGTGACCAGGTGGCGATGGTAAGGATCTTTAGCTTACCTTGAGGACTTTAGATTTGAGTCCTAAGTCTGATGGGAAGTTATTTCAAGGATGCTAAGCTGGGTCATGTTTTGATCTGGCTTACATCCTTAAAAGATTTGTCTGTCCATTGTGTGAAAAATATTCTGGCAGTGAAGTAAAAGTGTAAGCAGGGAGGTCTGTTAGGTTAAGGAGAGGTGATAGAGGAGTGAGCAAGCAGACAACATTTCACGGCTGGATTAGAGGTGGAATGGGAGAGAAAAATAAACACCAACGATGACTTCAAAGTTTTAGACCTTAGATATTGGGAGCTTGGTGCTTTTGCAGAGATGAGAAAAGATATGGGGGCTGCAGATGGGGTTGAGAGTTGCTTCAGTTTCAGATGCCTATTAGAGATACACCAATAAATGTTGAGCAAGCGGGTGGAAATGAGAGGCTAGATTTCAGGGCCAGGTAAAGATGGACCTAAATTTGGGAGTGATGGGCTGACTGAAGTCACAGGTCTAGACTGAGTATACTAGAGAAAAAGCCCAAAGAGTGGACCTGGGGACACACTGACATCTAGAGTTTGGGAAGGGAAGGCAATCTGACCAAAGAATTTCAAGATAGAAAAAAAATGTTGTTAGTAGAAAAAGTAACACCAATGTCTATTTTAAGGACGGGGATATTGTGAAAGGCAGTTTTGCCAAAGGAAGAACATAAAGCCTAGGAGTCCTAACAAAAAGCAATTTCAAGGAACTAAAAGAACCAAATGAAGATTTCCAGCCCTCACTAAAGCCATTGCCTCCGAGAATGGCCTCCTACTCTCACAAATGTGAGCTGCTCTTCATTGGCTGGTTATCAATTATAATGACACATATTTTCATTTTTCAAAGCCTCTTCATATCTCATGCCACTTTATTTTCACAGCAACTTTTACTGAGGCGAGATGATAAATTTTTACTAGTCATTTTATAGATGAGAACGTTGAGGTTCAGTGGTGAAGTGGTTACATCACTAATTAACGATGATGCCAGCTCTACAAGTTAAGGTCTCTCGACTGTCCTTTCTATTTTGCATACCACTTATTCAAGCATTTTAAGGTTTACACCCACAACATGTTTCCTCACAAACAGCACTTTATGCAGTAAGTTACATATACATAAGACCAAAAATACAGAGGAACTCTCTTCATCACTTATCCATCCCATTTAAGCATCCACAGGTATATCAACCCATCTATCAATTCAATAAATAATTTTTTGAGCACTTACTATGTATGCTAGACACCATTTTCCATGGATATACAGAGAGGAAGATGGTTTTATCTAAGGGGTGTTTTCATATTTTTACTCAATATGCAATAATGGTAATTCATACTACTTCTCTGTGATAGGCTACTGCTTATACTGAGGAATAGTTTCCGATTTCATCATGTGATTTAACTTCTCCAAGGTAGTAAGTTCTAACTTACGGGAATAAAGGTTTATATTTTATTTTCTCATTTGAAACTACAAGTTATAGATTAACAAGATATTAGAAGAGATCTTGGATATTATTAATCCAACACTTTCATCTTGTGGCTGGGAAACTAAAGCCCAGAGAAGTGAAGAGTGGTTTGACCAAGCCACACAGCTAATCCATGGCATTGACATTGAAAGTTACACTGTTTGTGAGAGTAGTTTCTCAGATCTTTGAGTTCTGGCCAAGGATACTTCCTGGTTGCCAAAAGTTTCCAAGAAGTTTATCTTGGAAATTCCATGAGTTTCTCACCCAAGAATTAATTTTACCAAGCCAGATGGCATTGTTGGCAAGAATGGGGTGTCACCATCCAATTTTTTTTTCTTTAGGCTTCATATCTACACAATGAGCACCATCCAAATTTTGAAATCAGAAAAGGGGCTTGCATTTCATCATAAAATTCAGATGATTGATGTTCACATTTGAGATTTTAGTTAGATATTTTCATGCTTGGGAAAGTAATGTATTTCTCCAGATAACATCCAGATATTTTCCCTTCATTTAGCTTGTGCATGAAGTCCCTTATTAATAACATTATATTAACCTTATTAATCTTGTCTGAAAACTGATTACAAATGTGAAGCTACCAGCAATATTTTTTTGAGGTTTATTATGATAATCTTAGTGTCTTAATTAAAACAACAAAGGTTTATTTCTTACTTGTACAAAGTCTGTTATAGGTTTGGGTCTCTCTCTAGGGTAGCTGTTTTTCATGTTAGGGCTCAGCATAGAATCTCCACATCAAGGCATACTTCCACGATCACTTCAGCTGAGAGGCATAGGCTGAAGGTTCGAGTATCAACAACTGAATGTTTCCACATGGAAATGTCCCTTATTCCTTTTGTTCATACAGCCATACCCCAAAGTTGAGGGGAATAATAGTTATAGCTGTTACAGTTACCTTTGTTGTGCTGAATGGAAATTTTTTTTAAAAGGAATAATTAATTAAAATTTTTCACATTCTTGACCCTCTTAAAAACTTGGTGATTAAGACCACAAATGCAAAATCAATGCCCCACAGTCAACCTAGATGCAGCTGAGTCCTTGTTCTATTCTTATCACTGTGCAAAGAGCTTTTCAGATGTTATTTTATTGAAAATAGTCTCTCAATAATCTGAAGAACTTGGTATTATTGTTGCCACTTTGTAAATGAACGAATTGAGGTTCAGTGAATTGTCCAGGGTTATAAAACTAGTTTAAAAAATGGGACAAGATTTTTTAGAAGCAAAGAAAAAACCAAACAATAACAATAATTTGCTAATACCATTCTTATAAATCTAAACCTAGTAAATAAAAAGCATAATGGTCAACTAGAGTCTTGCCTTTTGCTTTTTTTTTTTTTTAAGTAGACTCCATGCACAGCATGGAGCCCAACATGGGGCTCAAACTCACAGCCCTCAGACCAAGACCTGAGCTGAGATCAAGAGTCAGACGCTTAACCGACTGAGCCACCCAAGTGCCCCTTGCCTTTTGCTTTCTAAGAAAAAGTTATTTTCAAATAACCCTCTTAAACAACCGGGAATGGTGGAGCCACTCAGTTCTTGGACTGTTTTTTTTTTTTTAACTCCTGTATTGCCCTGACAAATGTCTTCCATTGTTATCTTAAACTGTTTGTTTGTTTTTTTAATTTTGTTTATTTGTCAGAGAGAGGCAGGGGGAGCAGCAGGCAGAAGGAGAAGCAGAGGGAGAAGCTCCCTCGGCAGGGAGCCCAATGAGGGACTCAATCCCAGGACCCTGGGATCATGACCTGAGCCAAAGGCAGATGCTTAACTGACTGAGCCACCCAGGTGTCCCTCTTAAACTGTTTTTTACACCATTTTGAAGGTGAGAATCATGTCTGCTTTTATCCTCTGCCCCATCAACACAGAACAAAGTAACTGGCACACAGGTGTTTCGTGAATTTGTTTTTTAAATGATTGCCCCTGAATCTTTGAAGGGAGCAACGGTACAAAAAGAGCATTGTAAGAATATTAAAATGACTGATATGACATATTTGATGATTCTCCCTTTGTTTTTGCATTACATACACCATTACCTAGAGTTTTAAATGTTTTCTCTCAGCAGAATGCTTATTACTAAATCATGGAAAACATAGGAAGGGAGAATGGGAGTTGGGGAAGGCTTTGCCTTGGAAATGTTCATCTTGAGCCCATGTAGTACTTAATTTTCATCTTGGTGGATGTGAGAGCATCCAGGTTGGAATAATATTTGAATTACTTGTCAGGCCTGTTAGACAAGCTGGCATAAATCTCATTTTGCATTGACATTTTTCAACTAAGATTTAACAGTCTAAAAATTCAGGTAGATGCTGCCAAAAACACCACAAAACCTGAAGGCTTGGAATGTCTTCAAGGAAGGACAAGCAGGAGTGACAATTAATTTCCTTGAAGGTCACAGTCTAAGAATGATGCAGTGTCTAGAATTTTGACAACTTGGCTGCCCTGTAGAGGTCTCCTAAGTATTCCTAGCAAATACTTAATCATGCTTCTCAGAATAGACCTCGCTTATAGAAAATTTAATAGAATGGAGTTTTGGCTTAAAATAGTTTGCTTTCCATCCCCCACCCCCCTTTCTGGTTGATCTAGATAATGGAAAGTCAGTTAGAGAATGCAGGCTAGGAAAAGCAAATCCTAGAGTTAAGAGGTCATGAATAGATGTCATTACGTATGAGAGGAATCTATCTTAATTTTCCTCATCTCTATCTTTTATTCTTCCACTTGGTTCCTAGGCATGCCTCATTTTTTTTTTTCACATTTTCTCTCCAGCCCCAAGTGTCCACCTCTTCCTCTATATAAAGTAGGTTGTCCTTCCCTTCTTTGCCTAACTAACTCCCATTCATCAGTGAGATTTCAACCAATGCTAGTGAGAAATTTCTCCTTATCCTTGATCCCAATAGTACCCTTGACGTTGAAGGAAGCACTTATTGACATGAGTATTGTGTTTACTTATTCTAAGGCATAAATGACTGACAAGGCATCATACAGAGTCCTCACAGATGGGTTTTCTTGTAAGAAAGTACAAGAAGGTAGGGGAGATAGGTAGGAAAGATAATCCACACCGAATACCAAATATGTGTGGCTTTCTATACAGTCACCTAAAATCGTCTCAAAAACGACACTGTGAAGTAAACTCTATCACCTTTCCACAACTTACAGTTGATAAAATTGAAACTCAAGTAAGTGGCCTATATCCAAGGAATTCCAAAGCCCAGGCATGAAGGAATATTGTTTTTTTTTCTTTTTTCTTTTCCTTTTTTTTTTTTTTCTGCCAAAAGAAGGTGAATTGCTTCTACTGTCAAGGATGGGGTATTGAACTTAGTTCCCATTGTAGGAGAGAGCTTTTGAATGGAAAACTCATTCAAGCAATGAGTCCAAATGTGTTTTTCTCTTTTGTCACTAGCTCGCCATTGTTCATGTCATTGAAGCCCCTGGTTTCAAATAAAGCAGCAATCCTGTAAGAGATATTATGAGATACAACAATACAGTCCGGTTGGAGACAATTACTATATGTTGGTTCAGTGCTCAAGTCTATGAGGGGACTTCAGAATCAAATTTATACAAATTCAGGAACCCCTGATCATGGTTATGAGCCCTGCTGAGGCAGAAGCGCGGCGGACCACCTCAAGTGCCCAGAATCAGAGTGAAGTTCTAGTGAAGGTGTCACCTCTTGACTTTCCCTGTAATCCCTGGTCTTCCTAGTTACAGCCATCTTTCACACAGAAACCCTCTAAGGTATATGTTCAAATTTCACCATCACCAAAAAGTGCCATGGCTTAAGCAAAGCAGGAATGGCAGCCCCTATCTGACTGATGAGAAAAAATGACATCTAAGAATTTTTTTTATTATGTTATGTTAATCACTGTACATTACATTGTTAGTTTTTGATGTAGTGTTCCATGATTCATTGTTTGTGTATAACACCCCATGCTCCACACAGAACATGCCCTCTTTAATACCCATCACCAGTCTAACCCATCCCCCGACCCCCTCTCCTCTAGAATCCTCAGTTTGTTTTTCAGAGTCCATAGTCTCTCATGGTTCGTCTCCCCCTCTGATTTCCCCCCTTTCATTCTTCCCCTCCTGCTATCTTCTTCTTTTTTTTTTTTTTAACATATAATGTATTATTTGTTTCAGAGGTACAAGTCTGTGATTCAACAGTCTTACACAATTCACAGCACTCACCATAGCACATACCCTCCCCAATGTCTATCACCTAGCCACCCCATCCCCCACCCCCCACCACTCCAGCAACTCTCAGTTTGTTTCCTGAGATTAAGAATTCCTCATATCAGTGAGGTCATATGATACATGTCTTTCTCTGTTTGACTTATTTCGCTCAGCATAATACCCTCCAGTTTCATCCACGTCGTTGCAAATGGCAAGATTTCATTCCTTTTGATGGCTGCATAATATTCCATTGTATATATATATATATATATATATATATATATATATATATATACCATATCTTCTTTATCCATTCATCTATCGATGGACATCTTGGCTCTTTCCACAGGCTATTGCGGACATTGCTGCTATAAACATTGGGGTGCACGTACCCCTTTGGATCCCTACATTTGTATCTTTGGGGTAAATACCCAGTAGTGCAATTGCTGGATCGTATGGTAGCTCTATTTTCAACTTTTTGAGGAGCCTCCATACTGTTTTCCAGAGTGGCTGCACCAGCTTGCATTCCCACCAACAGTGTAGGAGGGTTCCCCTTTCTCTGCATCCCCGCCAACATCTGTCGTTTCCTGACTTGTTAATTTTAGCCATTCTGACTGGTGTGAGGTGATATCTCATTGAGGTTTTGATTTGGATTTCCCTGATGCCGAGCGATGTTGAGGACTTTTTCACGTGTCTGTTGGCCATATGGATGTCTTCTTTGGAAAAATGTTTGTACATGTCTTCTGCCCATTTCTTGATTGGATCATTTGTTCTTTGGGTGTTGAGTTTGATAAGTTCTTTATAGATTTTGGATACTAGCCCTTTATCTGATATGTCATTTACAAATATCTTCTTCCATTCTGTCGGTTGCCTTTTGGTTTTGTGGACTGTTTCTTTTGCTGTGCAAAAGCTTCTTATCTTGATGAGGTCCCAATAGTTCATTTTTGCCTTGCTTCCCTTGCCTTTGGCGATGTTTCTAGGAAGAAGTTGCTGCGGCTGAGGTCGAAGAGGTTGCTGCCTGTGTTCTCCTTTAAGATTCTGATGGACTCCTGTCTCACATTGAGGTCTTTCAACCATTTTGAGTCTATTTTTGTGTGTGGTGTAAGGAAATGGTCCAGTTTCATTCTTCTGCATGTGGCTGTCCAATTTTCCCAACACCATTTGTTGAAGAGACTGTCTTTTTTCCACGGGACATTCTTTCCTGCTTTGTCGAAGATGAGTTGACCATAGAGTTGAGGGTCCATTTCTGGGCTCTCTATTCTGTTCCATTGATCGATGTGTCTGTTTTTGTGCCAGTACCATACTGTCTTGATGATGACAGCTTTGTAATAGAGCTGGAAGTCCGGAATTGTGATGCCACCAGCTTTGCTTTTCTTTTTCAACATTCCTCTGGCTATTCGGGGTCTTTTCTGGTTCCATACAAATTTTAGGATTATTTGTTCCATTTCTTTGAAAAAAGTGGATGGTATTTTGATAAAGATTGCATTGAATGTGTAGATTGCTCTAGGTAGCATTTACATCTTCACAATATTTGTTCTTCCAATCCATGAGCATGGAACGTTTTTCCATTTCTTTGGGTCTTCCTCAATTTCTTTCATGAGTATTCTATAGTTTTCTGGGTACAGATCCTTTGCCTCTTTGGTTAGATTTATTCCTAGGTATCTTATGGTTTTGGGTGCAATTGTAAATGGGATCGACTCCTTAATTTCTCTTTCTTCTGTCTTGTTGTTGGTGTATAGGAATGCCACTGATTTCTGTGCCTTGATTTTATGTCCTGCCACTTTACTGAATTCCTGTATGAGTTCTAGCAGTTTTGGGGTGGAGTCTTTTGGGTTTTCCACATAAAGTATCATATCATCTGCAAAGAGTGAGAGTTTTTGGGCACCTGGGTGGCTCAGTTGGTTAAGCGACTGCCTTCGGCTCAAGTCATGATCCTGGCGTCCCAGGATCGAGTCCCACATCGGGCTCCCTGCTCAGCAGGGAGTCTGCTTCTCCCTCTGACCCTCCTCCCTCTCATGCTCTCTGTCTCTCATTCTCTCTCTCACAAATATATAAAATCTTAAAAAAAAAATTTAAAAAAAAAGAGTGAGAGTTTGACTTCTTCTTTGCCAATTTGGATGCCTTTTATTTCTTTTTGTTGTCTGATTGTTGTAGCTAGGACTTCTAATACTATGTTGAATAGCAGTGGTGATAGTGGACATCCCTGCCGTGTTCCTGACCTTAGTGGGAAAGCTCTCAGTTTTTCCGCATTGAGAATGATATTCGCTGTGGGTTTTTCATAGATGGCTTTTATGATATTGAGGTATGTACCCTCTATCCCTATACTCTGAAGAGTTTTGATCAAGAAAGGATGCTGTACTTTGTCAAATGCTTTTTCTGCATCTATTGAGAGGATCATATGGTTCTTGTTCTTTCTTTTATTAATGTATTGTATCACATTGATTGATTTGCGGATGTTGAACCAAACTTGCAGCCCAGGGATAAATCCCACTTGGTCGTGGTGAATAATCCTTTTAATGTACTGTTGGATCCTACTGGCTAGTATTTTGGTGAGAATTTTTGCATCCGTGTTCATGAAAGATATTGATCTGTAATTCTCCTTTTTGATGGGGTCTTTGTCTGGTTTTGGGATCAAGGTAATGCTGGCCTCATAAAACGAGTTTGGAAGTTTTCCTTCCATTTCTATTTCTTGGAACAGTTTCAGAAGAATAGGTATTAATTCTTCTTGAAATGTTTGGTAGAATTCCCCCGGGAAGCCATCTGGCCCTGGGCTTTTGTTTGTTGGGAGACTTTTGATGACTGCTTCAATTTCCTTAGTGGTTATAGGTCTGTTCAGGTTTTCTATTTCTTCCTGGTTCAGTTTTGGTAGTTGATACATCTCTAGGAATGCATCCATTTCTTCCAGATTATCTAATTTGCTGGCATAGAGTTGCTCATAATATGTTCTTATAATTGTTTGTATTTCTTTGGTGTTGGTTGTGATCTCTCCTCTTTCATTCATGATTTTGTTGATTTGAGTCATTTCTCTTTTCTTTTTGATAAGTCTGGCCAGGGGTTTATCAATCTTGTTAATTCTTTCAAAGAACCAGCTCCTAGTTTTGTTGATCTGTTCTACTGTTCTTTTGGTTTCTATTTCATTGATTTCTGCTCTGATCTTTATTATTTCTCTTCTCCTGATGGGTTTAGGCTTTATTTGCTGTTCTTTCTCCACTCCTTTAGGTGTAGGGTTAGGTTGTGTATTTGAGACCTTTCTTGTTTCTTGAGAAAGGCTTGTATTGCTATATACTTTCCTCTTAGGACTGCCTTTGCTGCATCCCAAAGATTTTGAACAGTTGTGTTTTCATTTTCATTTGTTTCCATGAATTTTTTTTAATTCTTCTTTAATTTTCTGGTTGGCCCATTCATTCTTTAGTAGGATGCTCTTTAGCCTCCATGTATTTGAGTTCTTTCTGACTTTCCTCTTGTGATTGAGTTCTAGTTTCAAAGCATTGTTGTCTGAAAATAAGCAGGGAATGATCCCAATCTTTTGGTACCGGTTGAGACCTGATTTGTGACCTAGGATGTGATCTATTCTGGAGAATGTTCCATGTGCACTAGAGAAGAATGTGTATTCTGTTGCTTTGGGATGGAATGTTCTGAATATATCTGTGAAGTCCATTTGGTCCAGTGTGTCATTTAAAGTCTTTATTTCCTTGTTGATCTTTTGCTTAGATGATCTGTCCATTTCAGTGAGAGGGGTGTTAAAGTCCCCCACTATTATTGTATTGTTGTCAACATCTAAGAATTTTAAAGTCTTCATAAATGTAACAAAATGTGAAACTGTCACCCAAATCCTTAAGTTCTGGCCACAAACATACTGTGCTTTCCACATTACTTAAAAGGGGATCATAATAGAATAGGACTTCAAATCAAATTAAATTTAAAATCATATCCTTGATACATATAAAAAAAGGGCAAAATGGCAGATATGAATCCACCTATATAAATAATAACATTAATGTGAATGGATTAAATACTCCCATCAAAGGCAAATAAGTTGGACTGAAAATACGATTCAACTATATGCTCTCTATAGGTGATATGCTTTAGGTTTAAATATATAATAGATTGAAAGTAGAAGGATGAAAAAGTTATGGCATGCAAACAGAAATCATAGAAAAGCTGAATGGCTACATTAAATCAGACAAAATAGATTGCAAGAGAAAAAAAATGTGACAAGAGACAAGATAAATATTTTATAATGATAAAAGAATAAGTCCATTAGGAGTAGATAACAATTATAAGCATAAACACACCTAAAAATAGAGCCTCTAAAACATAAAGTGAAAACTAACAGTATTAAAAGGAGACATAAACAGTTCAACAATAATAGTTAGAAACTTCAATACTCAACTTCAGTAATGGAGAGAACTAGATGGATTTCCATCTAGATGGATAGAGAAGACTTAACCAACACTATAAACCAACTAGACCTAACAGACATTTCTAGACCAATCCACTCAATAATAGTGGAATATACATTCTCCCTAAGCACACACAGAACATTCACTAATATATTCTACATGGTGGACCATAAAACAGGCCTTAAGAAATGTAAAAGGATTGAAATAAAATAAAGTATGCTCTCTGACTAAAATGGAATGAAATTATAAATCAACAGCAGAATCATTTGGGCATCATGCAAATATGCAGGAAGAAAACAATATACTACTAAATTACCAATATGTCAAGGAGGAATTCACAAAAGAAACTAAAAAATGTTTTGAGATGGATGAGAATAAAAATGCAGCAAAAGCAGTGCTTAGGGAAAAATTTATAGCTATAAACACCTGTATTAAAAAGAAGCAAGATCTCAAATCAATCATCTAAACTTGTACCTTAAGAAACTAGAAAAAGAAGAGTAAAATAAATCTGTGGCCAACAAATGGAAAGAAAACTAAGGAACAGAGTGGAGATTAATGAAACAGAGAATAGAAAAAAAAAAAAAAAAACCAAAACAACCAAAAAAACCAAAGAGAAAACCAGGGAAACCAGAAGTTGGTTAGTTGCAAGATCAACAAATTTGAAAAAACTTTAGCTATCTTGACCAAGGAAAACAGAGAAAAAAGTCAAATTATTAAAATCAGGAACGAAAAAGAGAGTATTACAACTAATCTTGCTGACATATATTTTAAAAAGATTATAAGGGGATATTATAAACAACTGTATGCCATCAAATTAAATAAGTTAGATGAAATGGACAAATTCCTAGAAAAACACAAATTACACAAAACTGACTTATAAAAAATAGATAATCTGAATATACCTATAACAACTAAAAATATTGAATTAGTAATTTAAAAACTTTTGACAAAAAAAAGCCCCAGTGTCAAATGTCTTCACTGGTGAATTGCACTAAATGTTAAAAATAGAATTAATATCAATCTGTCATAAGTTCTTACAAAAAATAGAAGAGAGAATACTTCTTAATTCATTCTGTGAGACCAGTATTACCTAGGTATCAAAACTAGACAAGTCATATGAGAAGAGAAAATTATACACCCATATTCATTATTAACATAGATGTAAAAATCCTTATAACATAACCAGCAAATTGAATCTAGCAACATATGAAAATGATTACACACATGACCAAGTAGGACTTACCCTGGAATACCAGGTTACTTTAACATCTGAAAATTCATCAGTGTCATACACTGCATCAGTTTCTCCATGCAGGAGAAAAACCGCATGATCAATTCAGTTGACAGAAAAATCTTTTCACAAATTTCAACACTTTTTCATGATAAATGCAGTTAACAAAATAGGAATTGAAGGAACTTCTTCATGTTAATAAAGAGTATCTATGAAAAACCTATGGCTAACATCATACTAAATAGTGAAGGACTGGATGCTTTCCCCCCTAAGATTCATAATAGAATAAAGATATCTACTTTCTTCACTTCTATTCAACATTGTACTGGAGATTCCAGCCGGAGTAATTAAGCATGAAAAAGAAATAAAAAGCATCCATACCAGAAATTAATAAGTAAAACTATTTCTATAGATAACACGATCTTGTCTAAAAAAAATCTTAAAACAATCCACTAAAAACCAAATTTATTAGAGTTAATAAATAAATTCGTCAAGATTGCAAATATAAGATCAATATAAGAAAATCAATTGTGCTGAGCAAAATAAGTTAGTCAGAGAAAGACATGTATCATATGATCTCACTGATATGAGGAATTCTTAATCTCAGGAAACAAACTGAGGGTTGCTGGAGTGGTGGAGGTGGGAGGGATGGGTGGCTGGGTGATAGACATTGGGGAGGGTATGTGCTATAGTGAGCGCTGTGAACTGTGTAAGAGTGATGAATCACAGACCTGTACCTCTGCAACAAATAATACATTATATGTTAAGAAAAAAGAAGAAGATAGTAGGAAGGGAAAAATGAAGGGGGGGAATTTGGAAGGGGAGACGAACCATGAGAGACTATGGACTCTGAGAAACAAACTGAGGGTTCTAGAGGGGAGGGGGGTGGGGGGATGGGTTAGCCTGGTGATGGGTATTAAAGAGGGCACGTAGTGAATGGAGCACTGGGTGTTATACGCAAACAATGAATCATGGAACACTACATCAAAAACTAATGATGTAATGTATGGTGATTAACATAACATAATAAAATTTAAAAAAAAGAAAATCAATCGTATTTCTAAACACTAGCAATGAAAAATCAAAAAAATAAAATTGAAAATTTCATTGTATCAAAAATAATAAAATACTTATAATTAAAATTAACAAAATAGAATAAAATATTTAGGATTAAAATTAACTAAAGAAGCACAAGACTTGAAAGTACAAGAAAACTATAAAACATCACTGAAAAAAAATTAAAGATTTAGATGAATGGAGAACATTCCATATGCATGAGCCTGAACACTTAATATTATTAAGATGATAATACTCTTCAAATTGATCTACAGATTCAATTCAATTCTTACCATCATCAAAATTGACTGCCCTCCCCCCTAGAAGTTGATAGTAGTCAAATAGCCAGAATAGCCAAAATGATCTTGAAAAAGAACGAAGTGGGAGGACTCTAACTTTCCATTCCAAAACTTACTGCAAAGCTACAGGAATCAAGACAGTGTGATACTGGCATTTGGGGCCTCATAATTCTTTGTGGTGGGGGCTGTCCTGCGCATTGTAGGATATTTAACAACATCTGTGGCCTCTGCCCACTAGATATCAGTAGCAGCACCCAGTTGTGACAATCAAAAATGTCTCCAAACATTTTAAAACATCTCTTGGGGGGCTGGGGGGCAAAATCACCTTGGTTGATAACCACTGCTCTGGACACTATTCTTTCCCCAAAGAGAGCTGAGGCCAAATAACTATAGCTTTCAAGAAATCCCCAGGCCAGTGGGAGACAATGGCTATTTTGACTGAGGGAAAAAAAACAAAAAACAAAAAACAAAAAAACATTGTTTGGAACATCAAAGAAACAGAAATGTAAGTAACAAAGTAGAAAACAATGTGAAAATTGTTAAAACAGCATGAACAACCCATAGTAGAATCCCAGCATCAGGAGTGATTGATTGTGCCCTTGGGGAGAGGCAGGCCTAGGAACAGCTTAGCAGGGAATGTGAAATTTGATTTGGACCCAGAAAGCTGAGTGAGGGAAGAAGGGAAAGACATTGTAGGCTGGAGGGGAAAAGATGAGCAAAGGTGTGGAGCTGTGCAGGTTGCAGGCAGAAGGGGGTACAGGGACTGGATAAGGCACAGGGATAGCAAGTAATGAAGCTGAGAAGACCTATTATTTGCAGTCTTCATTTTAACTCTTCCTTATACATAGCTTGAAATTTGTAGCAGGTCTTGCTTATGCAATTTTCCCTGGCTTCCTAGTGGGTGAATAAAAGTAAAATCAAAACTGGAGGGGACTTTTAAGTCCATTTTATAAAACCAAGAAAAATCCAGAGCCGGAGATCAACATAAGAAGCGGTTTTCCTCTTTGAATTTCTGCCTGAGTGCAGAGAGGATTTTTTTCTTCTACTTTCTTTCTCTCTTCCTGATCCCCTGAGAAATTTAAAACCCTCTTGGGCAGAATGCTTGCTAGGGCATAGGAGAAAAATAATCTTAATTGGCTCTTTCCAATTGTGTTTGTGGGAATGGGTGTGGATGCTCCTCATCCATTTACATCTGATAGTATTTTTAATTTGGGTAATTCTTTAAGTGAATGATAATAGATGCATGTAAATTTCTCTGCCTCTTGGAAACTGTCATACCTGGAGTTACTTCAACATAGAAAAACTAATGATGGTCTAAGAAAATAGTCATTCCAGATGTAGGCAAAGCCTCATTTCAAGTGGCAACATAGATTTTGACCCTTTAAGTGAGGACAATGGTAGTTACCAGGTATTAAAGGTCTACAAGACAGTAATCATTTAAATACTTCACCTGCATCATATCAATTGATTCCAGACAATAGTCCTATGTCTTGGTCTTAAAATCCTCCCATTGTAAAATCCTCACAAACCAAGGCTTGGCAAGGTTAAGAACCAAGTCCCAGGTCACATAATAAGAAGCAGGAAAGCTGGGATTGGGTATGGGGTCTGTCAATCTCAAGGTCCTTGGTTTTAACCCTAACTCAACACTGCTTCTTCCCTGGTCTCGACATATAGCTGAATATACTCTGACATGTTTTCTATTAGAAAATTGGTACTGTCATATAATGTACAGCATTATTACCCAAAGATCAAATGCCAGTTTTCTAAAGGCAAGGGACATGTCTTGTTGAGAAAATCAAGAATGTAGGAAGTATGTGGCTTGGCACAGGCCAGGTTTAGATCATGAGCACATTCAGTAAGGACCCCAAAACTTTAGGATTCAGCTTTTTAGTTGAAAGAAGGGTCACCAAAGACTTTTTTTTTTTTTTAAATGTAAAATGGAGTTAGCTAGCTAGCATAGTGTTTTGAAGACAAATGTTAGAATTCCATGTCAAAACAAAGATTTGTAGTCACTGGAAGACTGAAAAGAATGTAGTGGACAATGTAATCAAAGAATGCCTTTTAATATGATGAAGAATAGCTGACTGGCTGAGAGCAAGCAGTAGGAGGCAGGACAGCAAGCCAGCAAGTCATAGAGCATAGACGTTTAGAGCAAGAAAAACTCAGAATAAGAACTTAGCCATCATCTTGGACAGAAAGAGTCTAAAAGCTATTGCCAAAAATAAGACAATTGCATTGCGTGTATATATCAATATGGAAGAGAGAGACAAAGTGGTATATATAATTAACAAAAGATATGAAGCGTCGGTGCAAGTTGTTCAACCAGGAAGTTCTAGGATAAGGACAGAAAATGCTACTTTATTCACAGTCCCTCTAAGGCGGTGGCGGCATAGCCTAGCAGAAATAGCCTGAGGTCAGTGGAAATCTACAACCAAATGGCAAGAGAATAGCAAGCGTTACTCAGTATCAGGTGATCATCATGGGCCAGTCCTCATGCTAAGTGCTTTACATAATTTTTTCTTTAATCTCCATAGCCACATGAGGTAGCTTGTATTATTTCTTATAGTCTATGGGCTCAGACTGGTCAATTCACTTGCCTAAAGTCATGCTGCTGGTAAGTGCTGGGGCACAATTCAATCTGGTCCTTCTGATCCCAGAGCTCTGCTTTTTACATCTGTGCAATTCTTCCATGAAGGAAAGGAGGGAGGTGGGGAGGGCTGGGAGGAGGGAAGAATTTAGTCCAGCAGTGGAAATTCTATTCACATACTAACTATTGGCATAGAAGGGGGCACTGTGACCCATTTTGGGCAATGGAATGTGCAAGTATGTTGACTATGGGGAGATTCTGGGAGACAAAAGAGACAAACCGTAAGAGACTCTTAACTACAGGAAACAAACTGAGGATTGCTGGAGGGGACTTGGATGGGCGAGTGGGGTCACTGGGTGATGGGCATTAAGGAGGGCACATGATGTAATGAGCACTGGGTGTGTTTTGCAAATGATGAATAACTGAACTCTACTTCTGAAACTAATGATAAAATAAATGTTAATTAATTGAATTTAAATAAAATAAGAAAAACAAAAGAGACACATCAAATAAATAATCTCTGCTGGATGTTTGTGTGAAGTTGTGGTACCTGGAATTTCTAAAGCCATTTTAGGACCACAAGGATAGCTAGCCTTCAAGCTAAAAGGAAGAAAGAACCTGGTCCAATGACTTGCTTAATTAACTAATTCCAGGGTTTCTCTACCTGAGATTTCTCTGAGTCCTTTTACTGTTTAAGCAGTTTTGAATTGCTTAGTGGATACTTATCTCTATCTTGCTAGTGTGGGAAATAAGAATTAGGCACTGGAATTGACCTATTCTAGGTATAACCTGAGATGGCTCTCCACTTACTCCCTTTTGGGCTCATTGGTCCTCACCCTCATGCAGAATATACCAATTCTCTCTCTCTCTCCTTCCCTCCTCCTTTAAAAATCCACCATAAACTGTGGAACATTTGCTTCTGCTACATCATTGTGTTCTAGTTCTCTGTGAAGCCTTTACTCATTTGGATCCCATCTTAAAATGTAAATATCTAAACATGTAGTAAGTATTCTACACTGTGCCAGGTACTTGTGAATAAAGTAAGTTCACCCTCCCTAACAAGATCATTCTACAGTTTAACCTGATTCAGTCTAATCTATTTATTTATAGATATACTCACAAAATAAATTCATCCCTAAGATTATTCATTGATTTGTATAACAGATATTCAGCACCTAAAGTGCTATGTGCCTGGCGGGTTATGGATCTACACAAATGAACAATACATTGTATATAAGAAGCCCCCATGACTTGAACACATAGCAGATTAATTAAAGTCTTGGAATAAGGGTTTGAAGAGAGTACTATGGGAGTGGAAGTCTGAATCAGATGTTAGGGGGGGACATAAAATTGAACATGACATGGTTTCTGCCCTAAGTTGGAAATAAAGGGATATGTTGAGATTGTCGACATTTTTTTTTTAAAGATTTTATTTATTTATTTAATTGACAGAGAGAGACACACACAGCAAGAGAGGGAACACAAGCAGGGGGAGTGGGGGAGGGAGAAGCAGGCTTCCCGCCGAGCAGGGAGCCCGCTCTATCCCAGGACCCGGGGATCATGACCTGAGCTGAAGGCAGTCCCTTAACCAACTGAGCCACCCAGGTGCCCCGAGATTGTTGACATTTAACAATCTCAATATATTCCTTCCCAAAATTATGTTCCATGGCCTACCTAACATGACTTTACATAACTATAGGATCCCTACTACGCATAAGTGTTTAGTATCCCCAGATACCTCATGCTCAGATCTTATCCCCTGGGAACTCATTATCTAGCTTTTAACAAGGCTTTCAATGCTGACATCTGAGGCTCTTTTTGCATTTTTCTTAAACTACTCTTACTAGCCTCACTCAGAGCCTATTTAAAACCTGGAAAGTTAGGGTGACCTTGGGCAAGGTATTTAATCTCTCCAAGACTCTAGATCTAAGAAATAGAAATTATAGCACTATCTCAGGAGTTTGTTGGGATTAAGTTACCTAATACATAGGGAAATAATACAGTGCCTAGTACATAGTAATCACTCCACATATAATGGCTCTACTATTGATCTTCCTGATCCTCAGATAATTACACTTCTGCTGTTCTGCTCATATTCCCAGAACTTTTGAATTTTCTAAGTATTTTTGCTCACTTTCTTCTTTCTTCATAGGAAACTCCATTTCTTATATTTTCCGAACTCCTATCTATTCTTCACAGCCCACAGTGAGCTCTTGGGTGCAGTAAATGGAATTTAATGTACATCTGCCTGCCAAAAAAAAAAGCCCCCCACAATCTTTTTTATTATTAAAGCAGTTTTATGAGAATGGGAATTATGGGGAAGTTGCCTTGCATATTTGTTCTTAAAACGTGACATCATCAGGGTGCCTGGGTGGCTCAGTCGGTTAAGCCTCTGACTCTTGGTTTCAGCTCAGGTCATATTCTCGTGATCATGAGATCGAGCCCCACATGGGGCTCTGTGCTCAGTGTGGAATCTGCTTCAGATTCTTTCTCCCTTTCCCTCCTGCTCACTCTCTCCCTGTCAAATAAATAAAATCTTAAAAAAAAAGACATGACACCATTCATGTCTACTCAAGAGGAAAAGGGTAGTTTTACCAAATGCCTGAGGTGTCTCAGTAATGGAGGAAATTTCAGGCAGATGAAACTGACCAATTTGGTGTTCCAAGAGCTCTGTATTCTATATAGTCTATCCAGACCTCAGCTAGTTATGCACAGGCTGTTATAAAATAGAAATTAGGGCTTGGGTGAAACAATCCTTCTAGAATTCTCCCTCAAAGACCAAAGTTTTCATCTGCAAAAGGAGAGCCTTTTATAAAGGTAAGATAATGCTACAGAACAGTGGCTTTTATTGAGTAATAGGATTACAATAAACTGGGGAAAGGAGAACTAACATTTATTGGGTGCCTATGAGTTGCCATACATAACTTCGTTTAATCCTCACAATACCTTAAACATGAGTATTATACTGAGGCTTATAGAATTAAAGAGTTTTCCAAAGGTTTGCTGGTAGAGCTAGGATTTGAACCCAGGTCTGTAAGATTCTAAAACTCATACTTTTTATGCTGTTCTGTGTTTCTTTCATTGTTTTCAACAACTCAGAAATGGAGAGCCAAGTTGCTATCCTCTGTCTTCATTGTATATTGTTTTTGTACTTTCAGAGTAAGCTGGGGTGTTTGGAGGAGTATAAATGGAAGCAAAAGACACTTTCCATGCAGGAGGCACTGCATGGTCCAGAAGCACCTCAGATGTCTTTGTCCTTGGTCACTTCCCCATTCTTCTCATTGGAATGTGATTTGGAAAGAACTGGTGACTGATGCTTCATATTAATTTTTATTGCTGTTGGTAGGGATAGAAGGATGTTTCTTCTGCACTGTATGCCTCTCTGCCCACGTTCTTCACCTCCTCCCTCCAAGAGAAGTTACTAATCCCATAAGTCAGTTTACCAGACACTGATTAGGTCATATTTGTTAGAGAGCAAGATCTCTGTGGGGTAGAATGTCCACACCTGTCCTTCTATTCTACTTCCTTTCATCTGAATATATTGAAAAGGCCCCTGTTATAAGTGTCCAGGCCAAATGTGATAAGGCTCTAGCATTTGGATTTAGCTTGGAAGGAGAGGTAGGAGGAAGGCTTATTTATTGTTGGAAGTGTGGATTCTCATTTGTTAATGTCCCTTGTGTGTATCCCCCTAAATCACCTTGGGAGCTGGAGGTGGAAATGGTTGGTTGGTCAACACCCCAGTATTCCTGGGTACCTGGCATAATATCACTTTTATACCACTAAAAAGTCAACAAAACTCTTAACCTTTTCCAATATCTTATACACTAAATTTTATTTCCAGAAATAGATGGTCTTTAAGGTCAGAGATTGACCTTTATATTTCCAATCTCTTGTTAGAAGCACACCAATTGATCTCAGCAAAGAGGGATCTAAGGCAGCAGGTAAAGCATTGACCCTGTCTCTGCACCAAACCCCTATATTGGTCCCTAGGGATATTTGAAATAACTTACAATCAACAATATCTCCACTTTACAGATGAGCCTAATTTTTTGACCAGATTGGCATTAATAATAACAACAATAACAAATAGTTTCTGCTTGTAACTGAAAAAATTCAGAGATAGAGAAAGCATGGTTAAGTCAGGGTATTGCCCTCTTCTGTGTTGGTTTTGACTTCAGGATTCTTTTCTTTTTTTTTTTTTCTTTCTTTCTTTCTCTTTTTTTGTTTTTTTAAGTGAGTAAAGTGATAGAAGTTTATTAAGTGAAGATACAGAAAAGCTCTCAAGAGTGAGAAAGGGGTCCCTGCAGGGTTGCCACAGGATTATTTTCTTCATGACATTAAAATGACTCCAAGCATCACCTTATTCAAATATAATGCACAATAGAATTGCTACAAGTAGATGGGGAAGATGGAAAATTAATAAGATTCAAGGGGCACCTGGCTGGGTCAGTCGGTAGAGCATGCAACTCTTGATCTCAGAGTCGTGAGTTCAAGCCCTACATTGGGTGTAGAGATTACTTAAAAATAAATAAACTAAAAAAATAAGATTCAACAAAAATTTGGCTTGATTTATCCTGGTGGAGGGTGTTAAGTTGTCTTGCTTTCCAAGTCCCAGTTCTGTTTCTTGATTGGATAGTTTCTTAAATTGTGTCAGATCTTGCATCTAATAGCAACCATAAATCATTGAAGTTATGTCTATAGGAAGTCTAAGCACCACCTTTCATATCTGTATGCTTTGTCTTAATGACAAGTTACTGACAGAAACTGTACCTGGACAGCATAAAGAGAAGTGAGTATTTGGCAAACATTTGGTAAATGTTGCAAGAGAATTAAACTGGATAATTCAGATGAACAAATCTGAATAAACACAAAATCTCCAATTTTCTTTTCTTTGGGTAAATGGCTGCTGCAGTGTAAGTGAAAATTAATTATACAGCTTAGTAAAGCAACAGATGTTAGGGACAAAGGAGAGATGTGAAAGGGAACTTACATTTGTTGAGCACTGATAATGTGCTGGACAGTGTGCTAGACACTTTACACATGTTATTCATTCTTTTGAGTCAACATTATGAAATAACTATCAGGTGATAGGCAGTGCACCCTCTGATGTGACTCTCAATAGAAATAAGGCATGATATTTTCCTTAAAGAAGTTACAGCTTAGAGGGAGAGATGGAACAACTAGGTCAGCATTCATATTGTGATGTGATAAATAATTCTATTGTTCAGAGAAGGACATCAAAATCAGACAGAAAGTCCACAGATGGTTCCCAAATTTAGAAGTACTTGAACTAAGTTTTGCAAGAGGACAAAGGGATCGATTAGTTGAAAAGGGAAAACTAGATATTGCTGATATCAAGAATAGCATGTGTGGGGGCACCTGGGTGGCTCAGTCTGTTAAACATCTGCCTTTGGCTCAGGTCATGATCCCAGGGTCCTGGGGTTGGGCCCCATGTAAGGCTTTGTGCTCAGCAGGGAGCCTGCTTCTCCCTTTCCCACCCCTCCCCCTGCTGTGCTCTCTCTCTCTTGAATAAAATCTTTTTTTTTTTTTTTTTTAAAGAATAGCATGTGTGAAGATGCAGGGATGTGGAAGAGTGTGATACAGCTGGAGTTTGGAAAACTTAAAAATTATGTGGTGTAGTAGCTGAAGATGAGGCTACAGAGCTGGATATAGTGCAAGTCATGGAACATGGAAGCCTTAGAAGCCATGAGTACATTCTTCATTTTGAGAGTTATGGGGAACTACTGATGAAGATTAATCCCAGAAATATCATGATCATTTTTGTATTGAAAATAATCACTTCAGAAGCAGTATGGGTGATGGAGGAGGAAAGTGGAAGGACCAGTTATTTTGTAATCCTTTCAAGCATTAATGATGAAGACATTGGCAGTAGAAGGGAAGGGTCTGATTCAGGATGAGGAAGTAGAATTGGATGTGGATGGTGCATGAGTGAGAGAGGTCTACAAGGTTCCCCGCATTTGAGGCTGGTGAAGATAGAGACATTTTCCAAGATGAGGAATATTGTAAAAGGAGCAGGTTTCAGGAAAAGACTGAGTTCAATTGGGCATATGGATGTAATGGGCACCTACTGAAGTAGAGCAAGGATTTGGTTTATTTGGGTAGAGAGAAAAAGTCATCTTTCTTCCTTTTTTCCCTCCTAAAGGTCACTGTAGTATACCTTCTTAGTTACGCATATGCAAGGAGAGTAGTCATCCATTATAACTGGGGGTGGGTGTAAGACTCTAAGTAGAGTACCAAACAGGCAAGTGTCAGATATCCTCACCCTCCGCTCTCTGAGATTGCAATTTCGAGAAACGTATTGTCTGGGCTGATATGGCACTGACCAAAAACCACAGAGAAGAAAATACCAGGGCTCCAAAAGGAACTCCATAGAAGGGAAGGGGAATTGGTCCACTGACTGACTCTTTTTCCAGGGCTAACAGAATGGCCTGAATTCATGGAGAAAGGATGGCTTACCTGGGAAACAATTTCTAAATATGTGACTGTGGATCAAATAGCTGTAAACTTAAGGTTTGGCAGTTGGCAAGTATTTAAACTAGTAAAGGCATAATAGTGGTAGTGAACAAATGTCTAGAAGAATGGGCAAGACCAGTGTTCAAAAGTGATCCATGTGGCCACAATGGTGTTACTAGTGGGGTAGGAGGGCTTTGTAACTCCTCTTTTTCATCTGGAGTTTGAAAAAGAGGACTAGATGTATTTGGGCTGAGTGAACTCCTGAGTTTTTTGCAATGATGTGTATCTATGAATATAGGCATATGAGAATTTAAACAATTAGTTGAAAGCATAGAAGACATGTGGTTTCACCTGCATCTTAAACTGGTAGAGTGGGCCAGATAGATTACACTGCATTTGTAGTACCTGCAGAGCAGTCAGGTAAAGATATTGAGGAGGAAGATGCAGACATGAGTGAGAAGATCAAGAGACAGCTTAGAGTTGAAAATACAGATGTAAGAGTCATTAGTATGTAGATGGTAATTGAGCATATGTTTTCAGATGAGATCATTAAGGGGAAACATGGTCTCAAGGCTGGAGACCACTAACATGTGGGTGGTTAGCGGAAGAGGAGGGGTCCACGAATGACAAGCCAGTGAGATAGTGAGATATTAGAAAGAATAAGAACTATGAACTCATAGAGGTCAAGCAAAGAGAGATCTCTCAAGAAAAGCAATGGTCAAAATTCAAATGCCATAGGAAATCTAAATATGCCTAAAACAAAAAAGATACTGGCTTTTCTGACATATACTTTATCCCTGTACCTTTCAGTTATATGAGCCAATAAATGTTTTTGTTGTTTACATCAGTTTGGGTTGGGGTTTTGTTTCACTTGAATCCACAAGAGCCCTAGTTGATGTTGTTTAGATTTTCACATAGACTTTGATGTCTCCCAAGGCGACGACATACTTAGGTATTCTGGCTCTAGGAATCAAGATGCCTGCTGCAGGATGGATGAGATAAGCTGCATACAGCAGGTGTCATATATACCACTTATTATTATGTATCACTGGCTTTGATACGGAACAAACAGCTCCCAAAAGTCAAGATTCCTAACCACAACAGATTTTTAAATAGAACCCTTGTTAATGGATGTCATAGACGGTCTTCTCCATGTGTAGATTGGGCCACATATACTATTAAACTCTCATCAAGCTATATGAAACCAAAAATTGTTCTTCCTTCCAAGACCCTGTTCCCTGCTCCTCTGTAGAGGAACTTTTTTGCAGCTGTACACTGGATTAAATAGTTGGGCAGACTATTATTCAAGTTTCAGATGGCTCTCACTCAGTATTCTCGACCTTCTTACAAAACTTTAAAATAATCTCAATCTTCAAAATGTTAATATAAACCTCTAGACTCCTTCTGATCCCTTGGGAGTTGTGTGCAAATGTTATGCTAATATGCTCTGTTACAGCTGAGAAAACACATCAGATTTGCCAGTGAGCCACATTATTGACAGAGCTCTGGGAATTCAACCTTATGAGCCTCAGAAGTTAGAAAGCAGAGCAAAGCTTATGCTAGAAAAATAAAGTTCTTTGACTATGGCCTTCACTTTTAATTATGATGCCCTAAAAGTTACAATTCTATTCTGCTTTCTCACCAGGCATTTAGAAAATGGGATTGCTGCATCTTGCTTTTAAAGCGCATGCTTGCATCAAAACATAATATGTCTCTACCTCCTGTGGAACTACCTAGGAATTCAAAGGCATATTTCATCTGAGTTGTCAATGTCATTGGAAAATTAAAAATAAAAATATTCAGTTCTTCCTGTGCTGTGTAACAAAGGGAGGGGATCCTCTGAGAGATCATAATTTCGGAAGTGCAGGCCACCATTCTGCTCTGAAAACAAAACAAAACCAAGACTGTTTGCTATGACTTTACCAAGGAGCTTTTAAAGATTTAGAGTTAAAATAAGACACTTCCAGAAATGGAGATGTGGGATCCATAACCAGAGCATGCGCCATCTGTCTTGTCTTCCCAGGAGAGTTGTTGGGTTTTCCTGGGCCACATCAAATCCCATTGGAATAAACTTCTTGGTTGTCCAAACCATTTGGTTGCAATGGGATTTGGGAACAATTATTGCACTGCTAGAAATCACATTTGAAAATTCTTAGGGCCAGAGATGAAATAGAACTTATACCAGCTTTTCTGTAGTTAAATCAAGGGAGAAGAATCTTGAGCCTAATTTATTTTAGGAAATGATATGGCCAGCCAACCTGGGACTGACTCCAACTTTGGAATTAAAAGGACCTGGGTTTATATTTTAGCTCTGTCAATTCTTTACAGGCTATTCAAACTTTCTAGGCCTTAATTTCTTCATCTGTAAAATGGTGGTACCTGTCTTAGAAGATAGTCTTAGAATGTAGTGATAAAGGTTAAATCGAATTATACATTTAAAGCCAATATCTGGGTATCAGATACATAGTGAAAGCACATAAATGGTCATTAGGGAACACGGATGTGACAGCAGGCTTAGTACTTTCCAAATATTTATCTTTAATCTTTTGATTATTTAGGGGAAAGGATGATATTTTGTTTAGAGTTTGGTATTTGGGGGAGATTTTGCTTAGAAGGTAGAGAAGGAGAAGGAAGTTTAGAAGATAATTGCTTCCAACTATTGGCCTGATTTTAAAACTGGGACACTAGTTTCATTCAACTATATTCAAAAAATATTTATTATCTGATTTCCTATTTTCCAGGCTGGGTGCTAGTTCTGGGGATATAGAAATTAACAAGCTGCCATCTTTGGCCCTATAGAACTTGATGTTTATCACAAAACATGGACATTAACCAAGTAATTACAGAAATAATTATGTACAACTGTAATAAAATGTCACCAAGGGAAAATACAGCATGTTTGGACAGTATGTAATAGAAGAAATTTAACCACAAGCATGGCTTTCTACTCCCTGAAGAAAGATTCATCCCCAGTGGAAATGTGAAGTTTAAAGGGTTTGTCTTCGGGGTGCTTAGGTGGCTCAGTTGGTTAAGCATCTGCCTTTGGCTCAGGTCATGATCCCAGGTTCCTAGGATCGAGTCCCACATCGGGCCCCCTGTCCAGCGGGGGGCCTGCTTCTCCCTCTGCCGGCCGCTCTGCCTACTTGCACTCTCTCTATCTTTCTGTCAAAGAAATAAATAAAATCTTAAAAAAAAAAAAAATAAAGAGTTTGTCTTCAATGTGCTTTTCAAAATCTTCCTATTCTCTCCCTAGTTGGGGACAATATTTCTTTGTAGTCTTTTGGTGATTCTGTATTACTTGTCATTATATTCCCAGAATTTAATGAAAGTGTATATATATTGCATTGTTTCATTTATACCTAGTATAACTTTCCTACTTGGTACTATCCTTTACCTAAAAAACTTTATCTCTATTCTCTCACCCAAGGAAGAGAAGTTCAACTCAACTATCCCTTTGTTTGCATGCTAGACCCATTCTATTGAAATTCTACTGATTAGACAAGCCTAGAGTCCTTGTAGCTAGGCAGTAAACATGCTTAAATCATTTCTAAATTTGTCAAATTTATGCTCCTATGGCTTCTTTAGAGCATTCTGCTCCCTCTAGGAATGGCAGACTAAAATAAGGTGGAGCGGTGATAGGATAAAAGGGAAGGAGAGAGACTCCAGGTTATTCAGTTTTGATCCAGGTCTCTCCTGTTTAATATTATATTTCCTTCCCACTAAAATCATTGCTAGTAAATTTCTTGAGCAAAGTAATATGAATCATAGGACACTAGAGTTTTAAGGAACTTAAAGTTCGTATTAATTAGGACTCTGGCAAGTGATGAAAACACAATTGAAATTGGCTTAAGCCCAATAAAGTGATATATTGACTGACTCAAATGACCAAAAAGAAAAAAAGGAACAAGATGGAGGTCTTCTCTAGGTATATGTAGCCTGATCAAAGGTTCCGAATCTGGCTTTCTCCATTTCCTTACCCATACTGTGAAACTGTGGAAGATGTAGGGACTGACTTGCTCAACACTTATTCATTCTTTCTTCTAGAATGTCTTCCATATTTTTGACATTTTGACACCCAAAACTGCATTTTTAGCCTCCCTTGTGGCTCTGGGTAGAGATGTGATCTAGGTTATCCCAATCCATAGCATTTGCATGAGATATAGATTTGGACCTGGATAAGGAGTGGATGGAGTTAGGCATGCATTTTCCTGGTGTGGATCATGGCTGAGGCAATGTAGCTCATCAGTAGTCACTCTCTGAGTCAGAGATTTTCCACAGTGGGGGTGGCAGCTTTCCTGAACATGGCATATGCAGCCTGGTTCTGTGGTGAGCAGCTTCTCAACTTGGCAATTTCCCACATTGTTAATGGAAATTTTCAAATCAGAGCAGAGGTATTGTGACCTTAAAGACTAGGAATATTTTTTGGAAGCTTAGCCTAAAGTCTGCTCCTTTGGGTTTCCATTGATTTTCTTCTAAACTACCTTACACTTGGTAGATATAAACAAAGACCAAATTAAAGCTCTAGGGGTGAAAAATACAATGTTTGAGATGAAAAATCACACTGGATGGGCTTATTGGAAGATTACACAACTGTAGAAGAAAACATTAGTGAACCCGAAGCCATGTAATATCTTCATTCAAAATGAACACAGAGAGAAAAAAGGTCTGAAGAAATGAGCAAAACATCAGTGAGCTGTAGAATGACTTTAAGCATCTCAATATACATGTAAATAGAGTCCCTAAAGTGGGAGTGGGGCACAGAAAAAATATTTGAAGAAATAATAGTAATAAGGACTGAAATTTTTCTAAATCTAAAATTTAACAATAAGAAAAGAAACAACCCAACTAAAAAAAAAATAGGCAAAAATATGAACAGATACCTTACCAAAGAAGCTATATAGGTAACAAATAGGCATGTGAAATCATATATCATTAAAGAATTACAAATTAAGACAATGAGACATTACACACTTTTTAGAATGGCTAAAATCCCAAACACTGACAATCCCAAATGCTGGTGAGAATGTGGAACAACAGGGAATCTCTTTCATTGCTGGTGGGAACACAAAATGGTACAGCCACTTCGGAAGATAGTTTGGCACTCTCTTACAAAGTTAAACATACTTTTACCATATGGTCCAGAAATTATGCTCCTAGGTACTTACCCAAAGGAGTTGAAAACTTACGTCCACACAAAACCTGCACATGAATGTTTATAGTAGTTTTATTTATAATTGCCCAAACTTGGAAGCAACCAAGATGCCCTACAGTAGGTGAATGGATAAATAAACTGGTGCATCCAGACAATGGGATACTATTCAGCACTAAAAAGAACTGAGCTGTCACGCCATTAAAAGACATGCAGGAACTTGGGCGCCTGGGTGGCTCAGTCGTTAAGCGTCTGCCTTCGGCTCAGGTCATGATCCCAGGGTCCTGGGATCAAGTCCCACATCGGGCTCCCTGCTCGGCAGGAAGCCTGCTTCTCCCTCTCCCACTCCCCCTGCTTGTGTTCCCTCTCTCGCTCTCTCTCTGTCAAATAAATAAATAAAATCTTAAAAAAAAAAAAAAAAAAAAAAAAGACATGCAGGAACTTGAAATACATCCTCCTAGGTGAAAGAAACCAATCTGAAAAGGTACATACTGTATGATTCCAACTAGATGGCATTCTGGAAAAGGAAAAACTATGGAGACAGTAAAAACATTAGTGCTTGCTAGGAGGTATTGGGGAGGAGGGATGAATAGGTGAAGCACAGAGGATTTTAGGGCAATAAAGCTTTTCTGTATATTATGATGATGGATACATGTCATTGTACATAGAATGTAAAACACCAAGAGTGACCCTTAGTGTAAACCATGAACTTTGGGTAATAATGTGTCAGTGTAGGTTCATTTATCATAATGAACGTGCCACTCTGGTGTGGGATGTCCATAGCATGACAGGCTATGCTTGTATGGAGAAAAAGGATATATGAAAACTCTATATTCTCTGCTCAATTTTGCTGTGAACCTAGAACTGCTCCAAAAAACAAAGCTTATGAAAAATATACAAGGAATATACAAAACATTAGATGGTAACAAATGGCATAACAAAAAATATTCAGGGTAAAGGAGAAGAGAGAAAATTTCTATTTCATGTATTTCCCCCCTTCCTTTCCCCTTGAATCTCATACATCTCCTTTCTCAATTTATGTTAAATTCTTAGTTTTTTACAAGCACAGCCCAAATATATCATTGATTCTTTTCCAGGTTCATCTATGTTATAACATGTATCCTTACATTGTTCCTTTTTTATTGTGGTAATATTTACATCACATAAATTAACCATTTTTAAAGTGTATGATTTAGTAGCATTTAAGACATTCTCAAGTCAGTGCAACCATCACCTATATCTTGTTCCAAACCATTTTTGTCACCCTCACAGGATTTCCTGAGTCCATTATGCAATCCCTCCCCATTCCATCCTACCCCCACCATTACTAATAAGCTTTCTGTCTCTAAGAATTTAATTATTCCGGATACTTCATTTAAATGGAATCATAACATATGTGATCTTCTGTGTCTGGCTTCTTTCAGTTAGCAGAATGTTCCTGAGATTTATCCACATTGTAGTATGTAACGATACTTCATTTATTTTTATGATAAAATGATATTCCATTGCATGGATATACCACATTTTGTTTATCCATTCATCTACTGACAGACACTCAAGTTATTTCCACCTTTTGGCTATTGTGAATAGCACTCTGATGAACATCCATACACAAACATCTGCTTGAATACCTGTTTTCAATTCCTTGGGGTATTGACTTTGGAGTGGAATTGCTGGGTTATATGATAATTCTGTGTTTAACTTGTTGAGGAAGCACTAAACAGCTGAACCATTTTATATTCACATCAGCAAAGTATAAGGGTTCCAATTTCTCTATATCTTTGCCAGCTCTTTTTTTCTTTTTTTCTTTTTTTCTGCTTTTCTGATTATAGACATCCCCAATCAGTGTGAAGTACATCTCATTTTGGTCCCTTCAAGGGTAGTTTAGATTGTCTGATATGTTTTTTTCATATGTATAGGTCACATTTTCTCGCATTTTTTCCCTTTGCACAGTTTGTAATTTTTGGTTGAAAATTCTACATTGTAGATATTATATTGTAACAACTCTGGATACTAACTACCATCCCTTGGATTGTTGTTTTATCTGGTCTTTTGTTTATCTGCTTAATGACCTGGCTGAATTAATCTTGCCGAGATTATTTCTCCTGCAGTTTGCTGCCTCTGATATCCATGTTCAGATTTCTTCCCCTTGATTTTATCCTTTAGCCTGGTTACTTGGAGTTTGCCTGTGGTCAGCATAAGCCACTTACTGGTCAAAGATTATGCTTCAACTCTGTTAGCCAGTTACGTTTTTGCCCTTTACCATAGCATTCATGAGGGGCTTGAAGCCTGCTCTCACAGCTCAGGGCATTTATGTATTCGGCTGCACATTCAGCCACAGGCTGGGAACTTGGAGATCCCCTTTCTGACTGCTCCCGAGAGGGTGCAGCCTTGGGTATGCACATAATCTTTAAGACTTCCAGGGAAGAATGTGATTTTAGTTTTAAGCCTTGCTTCTTAGGAGTCTCCCCTGGGTCAGAGTAGCCTATTGCTCAGTGTTTGTTCAGTGAGATTTTTTTTTTTTTTTGGCAGAGTTTATACCAATGAGATTTCTCTGCTGTGTTAATGAGTCTGTGTGTGGCTTGTGGAATGCTCTGAAGTCTACTCTGACTGCTTCTGTGTGGGCATAGCCTAGTTCACGTACACAGCCTTTTGGACCCCAAGAGTTGACTGTGATCTCAGCAAGGGTCTTCTGGTCTACCCTTTCCCCCATTCTCTCTACGAAACTTCAGGCTGCTCTGTCATTTTGCCTGTATCAGGGGGCTACCAGATTCCTTAGCTGCCCCCACCAAGATCTCCACTGTTCTTGACAATGCCTTTAAGCGTGGGGTTACCCAACCCCGTTCCAAATTAAGTCATGCCAGCAGGAACTTCCTATAGGGTATAGAGTTCGTGCAAGGTCTTCGGTCCAGGTTTGGGCTGCTCCAGTCTTGCAGAGGGGCGGAGGGCTCAGTTCTCAGCAAGGCCACTCTCATGGGCAGGAGGGGTGCGTGAGGACCATGAACTGCTCAAACCCTCTGAGGGCCCATTTCCAGTGAATGGTGATTTGTTCCAATCATTTTATTTGTATCCCAATCAAATATTCAGAGAAAATTTCCTCATTACCTTGTGGAAAGTCTTAACGATGAAGACCATTGGTTGATTCTCAGGAGATTCGGGAGCCAGCATACTGATTTAGTGCTAACCTCATTAGAAGAGGGGCTGCAGAAGAGAGAATTAACAGCAGGATGAGCTGCACCATTAAATATCAAATTGTCATCCACTTAGGTGTTGTCCTATGACCAGTGTGTTGTTTCCAGACATCAAACACCAGATCTCAAGTAGCAGCAACATCTTTCTCATTTTGAAGTGTGTCATTAACCTCAATGCACTGTTGTTCGTAATTGCAGTTCCGCACTATGCTTGAAAAATTCATCCTGAATTTGAAGCCGTTTCTTAGTAACCTGGTGGATTTTGCAGGCACACCCTTGAAGGCAGACGTCTGGGTAACAGCTCATGGGTGTCACTCTGTCCTTCTGCCAGTCATACCGTTAGGTTGGGCAGCAAAATATAAGGTAGACAGAGTTATTTGCCAATGAGCTCTGCAGGGATCATCTGGCTGGGTAGTGCATACTCTTCTTTGGCAATGTTCGTTGTCATTCATTTGTTCACTCACTCATTCTTTTGTTTGTTCATTCATCTACAAATTCACTTATTCTACAGACCAGAATGAATTACAGGCAGAGTTAATATGTGTGAATGGGGAGTGGGGAGTGATGGGGGGGGGTAATTTGGAGGCTTTGGTGGAAGAGAACATAATCAATTTAGGAGACTGTAGGTAAGGTTTGTTTCAGAAAAAAAAAAAAAAGCGGGAAGTATGTAACCTACCAGAAAATGGCATAAAACTGTTAAAAATGTAGGCTGTGAGCAGATGTAGACAAGAGGAATATTTAGTAGTGTTATCTGTACATATCACAGAACCTGTTACCCCGCAAAATGGGAGAGAGATTTTCATGCCTAACTCAACATATGCCCCAACACAAACAAAGCAGAACAAAGAAAATAAATACAACTCATCCTTTTCAACAAAAGTGAGAGTGGCTCGGATCAGAAAGTTCTCAGAAGTCAGATACTGCGGTGCTGTGAAGAGGGGGGGGGGGCACGGAGCCAAGAGCCACAGGGCTCACAAAGGGGAGACGGCCCATTTGCCAGGCAAACAGCAACATTAGCCAAAGATACAGCTTTTTCTAAAACTAAACAAATGAACAAACATAAAGACATTATACACTAGAGTGAATTTTTTGAGAGATAGAGAGTAGAACTGGAGGTGGCAGGTTAGCGAAAATAATAGTAAAATAAAATTGAGCCCTGGCAGGGACAGTGGGGACAATAACATGCCAGGGACTTTAGAGTGTAGTGAACTTAATTCTGTGTACTCAGGTCCAAAAGTATAAAATATGAACTAAACAATAATGGTTATAAAACAAAAACAATCACTTGGAAAAGACAAGCAGAGGAGGGTTGCCCTATAGCTAAACCTCACCAAAGAATTCATCTGTTACGCACATGGTGGGATTAAAAACTAATGCTAGACCAACATTCCATAGTATTAATAATTTATCTTTATGTGTTTTTATCTAAAATGAGCACATCCATAAAATATAGAATATTATAATCCCACTATGTAGGTTTAGTCATTCCTAGTTAATCCTTTCACTCTCTAAAGGCTCGAACTAAAACTCTCCAGGTAATTAGGTGGGTTTAAAAATCTGATTTTAACTTAAACTAAGTCGGTCTGTCTGAATTAAAATATTGATGACACTTATCATTTGAGACCTTGGCCAAGTTATGTAACCTCTTTGTTTCTTGGTCTCCTCATTTGTAAAATAAGAATAATATAGTCCCTACGTCATCAAGGTATGAATAAGATATATAAATAAAATATCATATGGAAACCATTCACAATAATTCCCGGCACACTGAAAACACTTTACACACAGGTATTCATGCTATTATTTGCTATTATTTTACTTATTGTTATGATCTTCTTGAAATCGTATCAAGACTCGAATGGACTGATAAAACACTAAGCATTTATGACTGTTGCCTCAAGGGGGGTTATTCCTGAATGTATCACCAGTTGTCTTTTACACCTGTGCTTCCCAGAGGAGATTGCATGGAGCATCAATCTCTGAACAGTCTCTGGAAAATAAGACTACTGACAGAGGTTCTGCCTGAGTTCGAATCCTGCCTCTGTCAGTTACTAGTTATGTGAACTTTCTGTGCCTCAGTTTCCTTCTATGTGCTACGGAGATAATAGCATCATTTCTGTAGGGTTATTTTTGTAAGTATTAAATGAATTAATGTAGCCAAAGGGCTTAAAACAAAACTAAGCATACAAATGATGCTTAATACCTATCTCCTATTATTACTGTAATCTACGTTAATCTATATCAATTCTAAAAGCGTTAGGGTGAAAAGTGAGCTGTTTTTGTGGTTTGGGATGTGCCTCTGCCATTTGATAAGAACGTTGCCGTATGAAAGTTCCCATTTTGGGCAAGGTGCCAAGGCCTGCCCACTTAACATTTGAAGCCCTGAGCCTTTATCATTGTTCAGAATCTCAGTTTTGGGCACCAAATTCTCCACATGTGTCCATTCTCCAGAACTGGATTTGCTAAACTCTCAGTCTCTCTCCCTTTCTATATCTTGCCTCAAATGAAAGATGGGTTTCTCTTCTTCTGTGCCAGGGTCAAGTTCATGGTGGGTGATACCAGGTGGCAGCAAAGAGAGATGAGTTTCTAGGGACTAGGGCTGTCATCTGGAAAAAAAAAAATCGATTGGCCGTTGTACTCGGCCACTGCTCTTACTAAAAATATTGCACTCATTTAATGCACTGGCTTCATTGGGGCTGAACTTTGTCCCCTCAGGGCGTGTGTTTTTGGGGCTGGTGGTGGCAATGGAATGAAAACAAGAATTCTCCTTCTTCTCTTATCACCTGTCTTCATTCTTATCCCCAATATTGTCAAGACGTGAGTGAGACAGGTGTCAGATGTCACTGTTGCGGGGCCTCCTCTAAACTCCTGCCCCCTGAAATAGTCTCAGCACACAACTTTGGGAGGGAGCCATTCCCTATATCAAAAGGGACTGCAGGAGCTTATTTAGATCGGGAGAAAGTGGACAGAAAGCTACATTTTCTGATTCATTTCTTAACATACAATAAGCACTGTTTTTTCCTACGGACTGCCATAGACCTCTTTCTAAGTTTCTAAAACCCTGATTTATAAGCCATGTACCCAGTCCTATGAGATAAATCACTGCTGCTAAACAAATCATAGTTGCCTCACTTCCTCTTGTCAGATACTTACTTTCCTAAATGTTTTTGCAATGAGGGGTGGACAGGTAACATAAGGCAATGACTTATGAGAGAATTTATAAGAATAATTTTCTTTTATGAGATACAAAACAGTGACAGTCACATAGAGATGCCCCTCGTGTGTGTGTGTTTGTGTGTGTGTGCGCGCACGTGCGCATGTTCCATTTCATCTCTTCTCTTGACCTTGGAAGTTGTAATGCCATCTTGCAATCATGACAAGAGACTTTACCAACAGGCTCCGAGTGTTAAAGCAGAAAGATGGAAAGATTCTGGATTCCTAATGAGATTGTCAGATTGATGAACCAGCCCTGAATCTGCTGACCTCCAGTCTCCTTTGTTATAATACTTGTCAATATTATTTAAGTCGCCATTAGTTGGATTATACACTTCTTGCTTCTTCAGTGAAATATTATACAAGAGTCTTAGAATTTAACAAGGTTCACTGCTTCTCTATCAGCTGCAGGTTGTAGGAAGTAGGCTGATTGATGTATGGGAATGAGTCTCAGCTTTGTATCCAAAGTACCACACTCAGTCGACTCCTGCACGCTGCTCTGCAACATAGATTACACATCAAAATTTCTCCAGCCTCAAGGCCAGGGAGCTGAGCTTTTATATCCCACACGAGTCAGTCATTGGCTATAAAGCTGTGCCATGGGTGGGATGGGTGAGGAAGAAACTTTAAGGCACCTCCAGCTTTCTGTGTATACAACTCAAATGGCTCTAGTAGGTTCATAGGCAACATTCAGAAGATTGTAGATGCTGGTCAATGGAAGCAAAGCACACAGAAACTGGTGTGTTCATGCACAGAACTGGTAAGTGGGACCAGAGGGAATTAGAGGGCAAGAGTTGACAATGTTTGCTACACCTGTTTCCCTACCTCTCAGGGACAACATACCTGCTTACCCATGGAATAAACAAAACCCTCCACTCTAGAAACCTGAGTTGCCCAAGGGTGTCTAACTCAGCACTTGCGGGCTGTGTGATACCGGCTAAGAATGTAATGTCTCTGACAGTTGCCGCTGCTACTCCCTTAGTCCTGTCCAGTGAATCATTTTTACATAACTAGTAGAATTTTATAAAAGAACAACACTTTAAAGATGAAGGGACGGAACCTGTTCGAATACTACCATCAGCGCAATACAAGTCTGTTTAGGAACTTCAATTTTGTTGCAAAAGGAATTTAAGGTAACTTGCATAATACAGGGCAAGATGGAATAGGTTAAAATTAGGAGTAAAAGAATAAAGAGAAACAAGGCAAGAGATCTAAGAATAGCAAGGATGAGACTAAATGTGCATATTATAAATACTTATGTTCCAAAAATTATTTTATGAGAGTTGGCAACCCAAAGAAGATTTTTAAAACCCTGCCTGTTACATAGTTCACAGTGCTTATAAGCTATAAATAGACTAGTTCTATTTTCATTGCTGGGAAGAGACAGGTCTTTCTCTCCGCGAGCCTCAAGAAGAACACAATATGCGATGTAATGATGTGCTGAACAACACCCCACATCCTCTCGGTAGACTCTACGATGAGTACTGTAACTAGCTTCTTACAGTAGCCCTTAATACAGTTGAATGTTCTCCCACCAAGATACAACTCAATAAAAGTGCAAGGGCAGTAAAAATAATTCCCTAAGGAACTGATGAGCTACAGTCTGGTACAGGCTTAAAATGACTGGGAGCCCATCTGAAAAATCTGGGACCCCATCTCAGCCTGTTCGGTGGAATGTGGGGATGGCATGTCCATCAGGCCATTCTTCACCGTATGCCTCTGCAGAGCTTTGATAAATGTGAGGCAGCAAAGAGATTCAGATTATATTGGCTGACAAGAACCTGGAGGACAGTTTATTCCATGTAGACAGTTAAAAACAGACCCATGTGACTGGTAGGCAATTGAGTTTGGGGCTGGCTGACATGAGACTTACTAGTAAATTTCTACGAGGATTGAGCAAAGTGGAATCAAATACCCTTGCTTAAAAACCTTATTTCTGGGCAAGTTTGTCCTGTGTCAGTCACAGTGCTGCTCCCTGCTCAGGGGGGCATAGACATTTATAGTACAGATGATATCATTAGAAGGTCTTGGTAGTAATGGGGCAAGTGGTATACCCCTCACTCTCAAAGGTCCTTGTTCTGTGTTGAACCATTTTATTAGCACAAGCTTCCTGATATTATCAATTTCTTGGTGTCCAGGGACTTTGATCTTTTTGGTTCCCTGGTGCCAAATAGTCTGTGACTTTAATTTCTTTCTTATGTAGCTCAAAGTTTCTTATCTTGTGAGGCCGAGGAAACTGATATCTCTGGCCTTCCCAAGCTGACCTTATCTTATCTCCTAAAATTTTAGACACACACTGCAGTGATAACCCTTTGTCTGGGAAGAGTGGTGGGAGGCCTGGGGAGGAAGTCTCAGGCACAGGATGCTCCCACCATTGCTCTGCGGAAATTCCCCGGGGGACTTTACACCCGGTGTAGTCAGTGCACTAAATCATAGGGTCTCAGGAATTGTCTTGTAGTTGATTTCATCTAAAGACAGGTGAGAAGATGTTTTTAAGAGACTGACTGTGACTTTGGAATCACAAATCACTCTGCACAAATAGGCACCAACTCTGCCTAAGATGTAAGGCAGATGGCATCAATATGCCTAGTGGGGCCATTTCTCACTAGTTGTGGGACTTGGGGAAATAACTCAGTTACTGTATTTTCTCCACAGTAAAGTGGGGACAGCGATACTTTTTCTCAGGGTTGTCTTGAGGATTTAGGGCATTAACATATAAGTAAAGTGCCATCTTAGTAAGGTGCCTGTCACTTATTATCTCTATATCAAGATATTTAATTTTTCCCTTCATTTAATAATTTTTTGTATTGATCTTAACATTATATAACATCATAATCCCTGTTTTCTCTCGGGTAGCGTATCATTAATGTCAATGATCAAATCTTTTTAAATTTTGGATGTATCTTTGATAGAAAACATTTGGCTGGATACAGCTTTCTGATCCATTCTGTGAGTCTTTTTCTTTAAGAGGGGGATTTAAACTTTTTAAATATTATATTATAAAACACATGTTTGGATTTGTGTAATCTCTCTTTTATAGATTATCCTTTACTTTTCCATACTGTTTCCTTTGTCTAACTTTTTTTTGTGTCATTGTCGGTTTTCTTTCTTTCTTTTTTTTTTAATTTCCTCTCTATTGAACATCAATTTGGAAGAAAATATATCATATTTGTCCTCAGAGCAAACTCAGTAAAATTATTTGTAAACAAAATGTTTTCACTTGTATTTCTAAATTTATCAACTTTAGAAATGAAACCTTATTTATGCCCCCCACTTATGAAAGATAAGATAATTAGTCTGCTTCCATTCCCTGCCTCTTCTTTAATTTTTTGTTTGAATATTTTAGGGGCAAGAGGAGTCTCCCAATCTATTATCATGAAACTCTCTTTTAAATTTCAAGTGTTTTATACTGTAGCTTTTTATTTTTAAGAACATAATTCTTGCTTTGTCATCACAATATCACAGTTTTTCCAATTCTCTTTTTTTAAACAATGTAAATATTAAGTATTTAATATGTAAATATTAAATGACTGCACAAGCAATGGGCCTAATTAGAAATCAAATGGCAAATCAAAATATGTCTCAAAACAAAAGAAAAAAAATGCAATATTCCAAAACTTATGGGATGCAGCAAAAGCAGATGTCCCAGTGAAATGGATGCTAAAAATGCTTGGATTAAGGAAAAAAAATGTTCAAATAAACAACTTAACATTACACCACAAGGAACTAGAAAAAAAGAAAACTTAGCTGAAATTTAGTAGAGGAAGGAAATAACAAAGAAAAATCAGAAACAAATAACATAGAGCCCAGAATAAACAATAACTTAACAATGAAAGTAATGACCAGATTTCCCCCCAAAATAAACAAAATTGGCAATGCTTTAACTACATTAACCAAGAAAGAAAAGAGAGACGACTCAAAAACCAAATGAGAGATGGAAGAGAAAATAACATGACAGATAACCTCAGAAATACATACTGTGATAACAGATTACTATAAACATTTACATACTAGCAAATCAGATAACTTAGAAAAAAAGCCACAGATAATTCCTAAAAATGCACAAATTACCAAGATTGAATCATGAGTATTGAATCCAAGAAATAGGAAATCTTCTTAGACCAATAACAAGAATGAAAGTTGAATTAGGAATCAAAAATCTCCCAGCGCACAGGAGCCCGAGACCACATGGTTTCATTGGTGAATTCTACCAATATTTAACAAAACTATTAATAAGAATCTTTATCAAAATCTTACAAATAATGGAATAGAGGGAACACATTCAAAATCATTCTGTGAGGCCAGTATTACCCCGATACCAAAGCAGGATAAAAACAATACCAGGACAAAAACGTCTAGGGGCCCCTGGGTGGCTCAGTCAGTTAAACGTCCAACTCTTGATCTTAGCTAAGGTCATGATCTCACAGTCGTGAATTCAAGCCCCATGTCGGGCTCCATGCTGGGCAAAAGGAACAAAAAAGTCTAGTTTGTCCAATATAAGTATTGCTACTCTGGCTTTCCTTTGACATCCTTTTGTGTGATAAATGTTTCTCCATCCCCTCACTTTCAATCTGCAGGTGTCTTTAGGCCTAAAACGAGTCTCTTGTAAGCCCAAGGTACTTAAATAATTTTAACCTATCTCTTTTTCTCCTTTCATCTTGAATTTCTGAAATCTGAGTGAAACTTAAAATCCATATTGTATTTTTGGTAAACATATTTAATTGATAGCGCATCTTACATTCAACAGCTTCTTTGAAATGAGGAGTATTACAGAGACAGATAAAAAAATAGGTGGATAGATTAAAGATATCACTGTTATTGTCTCAAAGTACATTTATTCTGATATAGTTAATAATTAAATCATAAGCCAATAATTAAATCAACAAAGGAAGCAGTATACTTTAGGGAAGAGCAAGGCCAGCCCTTGGAGTTAGACTCAATTTGAATATTAGCTCTTATCACTTAAGTAAGTTATTTTTAACATCTTTGAGCCTCAATATTCTCGCCTGTAAGATGGAGACAATAATACATATTTAATAAGGATTAAAATAACATCTAGTTAAGGCTTGGCACATAGTCGGTCTTCAAATTTAGCAATGTGCTAAATTTTGTGAGGATTACAAAAGGTAAGTGGAAAGAAAGAAAATTACAATTTTTGATAGTTTAGTTTGTATTAGGCTTTGTGGTTGATATTCTATGTGGGCTCATCTTACTTTTCCTAAAAACCTGAGGAAATTTTTAATATTCTCATTTAACATATTTAGAAATTGTGACTCAGAGAAATTAAATGCCTTATCCAGAGTCAGGTCTTGCCCTGAAAGAACTTGTGTTCTAATTGGAGATATAAGTAATATCTACTTGAAGATCAAATAAACTGCACAGTATAAAAGATGTATCATAAATGATTTCACTTATTTGTGGAATCTAAGAAACAAGACCAACCAACCAACCAACCAACCAACAACAGATCTTAAATACAGAGAACAAACTGGTCGTTGCCAGAGGAGAGATGGGTGGAGGGATGAGTGAAATAGATGAAGGGGATTAAGAGGTACAAACTTCCAGGTATAAAATAAGTCACAGAGATGAAAAGTACAGCATAGGAAATATAGTTTATAATATTGTAATAACATCGTATGGTGACTCCATTTATTGTGGTGAGCAATAAATATATGCAATAATGTATAGAATTGTTGCATCAATATGCTGTACACAGGAACTAATATAACACTGTACATTCATTATTAAAAAAGTATGATAAGGGTAAGTATGGGATCTCTAATTGAGTAAATACAGATGATAAAGGACCAGGCATTTAGAAGGAGAATTTTCCTGGTTTAAAGTGTGTATTGATCAGGATAGGTTGCCTTATGCTGTAGCAACTAACAACTCACAAATTTTAGTGGTTAAAACACAGATTTATTTTTAAGTCATGGCCCTCACAGGTTGGACACATCATAGCTTAGAAAACCAGGTTGATGGAGAAGCCATCATGTTCGATGTTGTTGGTTACTGCACAAGAGAGAAAAGCTCTGGAGAGTCTTATAGTTAATTAAATTAATCAAGTGCTTAGGGATTGAAATGCTGTGGCCAGGTGTCACTTCCATTTTCAAGTTAATGGACAGAACTAGTCATGTCACCTTTGCAAACACAAGGTGGGCAGGAAGCACATTTCTACCATGTGCCTGGGAAGAGGGCAATCTGGAAATATTTGGTGAATGGCAGTAGTAATTAACAACATGTGATTCTTACAAGAGTCTAACATAACTTATTTTTAGTGATTTAATATTTTTTTAAAGACTGTATTTTCTAAATATTACTTCTGGTTGAAGATTGCACTATAAGGACAAATTTTTGTATGTATGTGTGTCTATTAAGTCAGCTGCCTATGCACACGAGATGCCTTGCTCATAACCATTCCTGCTGATTATCTTTCAAACCTTAACTAAACACCTGTGCTTACTGGTAGAAACCAGACCTATCCAAAACTCTGCTTCTTATCTTCCCCTCTGAGCAGACATCATATTCCAGGTACTTGTTTATCCTAAAATGGTTTATTGAGAAGTTGCTGTTTACGTAGCATTTAATGGCACCTTGGAAATCACAAAACAATACATAATCATACTAGAAAAATTTATTTTAGCATCTACCATCTATGTGGCTGCCTCAGTCAGAAGCTAAAGCGTCATCCTGAACTCTTCCCCCCTTCCTCACCATACATGCAACCCATCATCAAGCTCTGTTGATACTGTATTTTTAAGACAATTGACTGCACATTGGAATCATCTGGGATATTTAAAAAAATACTGGTGTCTGGGTCCCATCTCAAGAGGGTATTATGTAATTGGTCTTGAAAAAGCCCTGACCAGTGAGGCTTGAATAAGTTTCCAGATGATTCTCATGGGCAGTCAAGTTTGAGATCCAAGAGGTCTCAGTTCTGTCTACTAATCTCTATTCCCACCTTCCACGTTTGGTGAAAGCTCCTTTAATCTCTAATGTGGATTATTTCAATAATCCCCCCTCTGGTCTCCCTGGCTCGGCCTGAGTGAGAGCCCCCAGTGCTGTGTTGTCGTTACACCCTGGCCATCTCCCGTCCGGTCACTTCTACAGACTGCATCAGTACTGCCTCTTACTCATTGTTTCTTCTTTTATTTGTATTTTTTTAGATTATGAGCATATTACGGGCTGCAATTACGATTTGTTACATGCCTGACTTACAGTTCAGGATATGGCACATAAAGTGTGCTCAGTTAATTTTTTTGAATAAATATGAATGCGTGAATGTTCAGCAAATCCGGGGCATTAGACCAGTACAAAAATGAATGAGACAGAGGACCCCTATAGAAGTATTAATAGTCCAGTGGGGGAACTGGACATAGCAACACTCAATGCAGTAGGAAATGTTGTTTCTCAAGTTTGTGGCTTAAGTAAGGTGGCAAAAAATATTGCCAAAATTATCCTGCTCTATGGATATTCCATGATTTGCTCCCAGTAATGAGATCATTGATCTGCTATTTAAAATTGGAAAGGTGGAGAGGAATTGAGAATAGAATATGGGGGTGGTTTCACATTTCCAGTCTTTTAAACATAGTCTTTTATGACCTGCTTGTTCCCAGATCACTTTATCCACCATTTCTTTTGTACCTGTGTGCCCAGAGGCTCCAGAACACCTACTTATTTCTGCAGACATCTGAGAAACCACATAAGCCAATGGCAAAATGCACGTATAAATTTGTTCTCTGCATAACTTTTTGCATCTCAGCTCCAAATCAACTTTCTGAGCGCTGGTCTGAGAAGCGTCTCCTTTGCTAGCTGTCTTCCTGTTAGATTCTGCCAGTAGGGGGCACAAGAGGGAGAAGGTAAGGCAGAAGTTTAAGGGCCAGAAACTTGCTCGTTGTCAGTTTGCCCAGCCTCCCACGGTTACCAGGGCAACAGCCCTTTGGTTGGTGTGAACCTCCAACTTCTTTTTTCACATCTTGAACCAGCCTCCTGAGTGGCTCGTCCCACTGTTTATATATCAATCCCAGAGAAGAATTCTGATTGACTACTTGGGTCATGTGCCCATCCTCTGGGCCAATTGCTGTTTACAGAGCTAAGCAGTTCTATGATGGGTGGGGCTTCTGGGACACGCCCACCATTGTGGTCAAGTGCAGGGTCTACCTGGTACTGGAAGAAGAGTCGTGAGAAAGGGTACTGGAAAGGTAAAAATATAAGCTACTACAGTCAACTATAAGGTTAAAGGGGAAAAATAATGTTTGACTTTCAAGGAGTCTTAGATGTTGGATAAGCTAGCCGTTCCAAGTAGCCATAATTCCTCTTTCACACAGGGCTTCGGGGTCCTCATGCTACCCGACATTTATTGCCATACCGTGTCTCTAGGGGCTCCCTGGCATGCCCGGATGGGCACAGGTTCCAGAGGTTAAGGTCCCGTTGGAGCTGGATACATACAGGCATGTTCAACATGCTAAGGAAGCCAAGAAGCATGAATAAAGAGTGGCTTGCTGGAATCCAGAAAGGCTTTGGAAGTGTCATTTGAGTTGGATCCTAAAAAAAATCAGCAGGCATTTAGCAGGCAAGGAAAGGGAAAATGCAGTGTAGCGGATGTTCTGGGTTATGAAGATACAAGTGCAGGAGAGACCAAGGCATGAAAAAGGCATCATGGGTTTTGGTTTCGTGTGGCTGAGTATAACATGTACGGAGGTGGGGGTGGGGGGTAATACGTCTGGAAAGACAGATTGTGGCCAGATTGTGATGAGCCTAGGATGCCATCAGTTCTCTCAGAAAACATCTGCTTGCCGTGTGCTGGCCAAAGCTACAACCATTTTCACACATACTTCATTATGGGACTCCCTTTTTATGAATGCCTTGGCATCAGTTTGCTTCAAAAGGTCCGGTCCAGGGAGATGGCACCAGGGAGGTGAAGTGGGTAGGTATGAGAATGGATGCTTTCAAATTTGTTACCCGAGCACATTTCAGAATTCGGTAAAATATCTTCAAGCTGTTACAAAGTACAGCAAGCTTTTCATCCTCTGCATTTGTGCCCCTGCGTGTTGCCTTGCCCACCGCTGGGTCAGGCTCCGTGAAGCCCCAGAAATGGAAGCAGAAAATCGGGCTGGGAAATCAGGGAAGAGAACAAATCCGCCCAAGGCTGACTCATCTCAAAATTGAAATATGTAAACAAAGTTTAGCTGCAATGAAACAGTTGGAGTACAGACCGCCGGAGGCACTGAAACAATAATGAGGCTGAAAGGGATGCAGGAGAATATACATTATTTTTAACTAAAATATAAAGGACAAGACAGAGGGAAAAAAACAACTAGCCTTTTAGAAATGTGTTAGGGGAAACATTATCACTGTCCCTGCACTGCTGCATATCTTCCTGAACGGCTGACAGCTGATTTCCCCAGGCTGGGTTTAAAGCTGTTTATGATTATTTTCACCCTGCTTTTATGGTTAATTAATTATACCTTTGCCTGGAACTGCCACCAGTTTGGGCAGTACAGACAGGAGAAAGAGATGATGATTAAAAGCTGCATGAAAATTCACAATTGCCTGAGCTACATGGTGCAGGAAAGGCAAGGATGAGTTGGAAATAGTGCTGGCCTCAGGACCAGGAGGGTTTGGCCACTGGCCAAGTGCAGGAAGGGTAAGAGAGGGACCACCTCGTCCTGGTTGGCCTGGACTTTTCTGGTTTGAAAACTGAAAATCCCACTTTTAGAGTGCTCCCTGCCCCTGGCAAACAGCATTGGTCACTCTAGGGAAGGCTGGAGATCTAGCTGACTATAATTCAATAAGCCAGGTAAGGCAGACCAGTGGTTTGGGGATAGGGAGGGCTGCCCCTGGAAATGGTGCACAGATGTGACGGTCAGCCTAAACTGGAGGGCATGCTGCTCTAGGAAGCACCTAAATAGGCAGTCAGAGAGATTGTAAGAATGAACAAACTGGCCTCAAGCCTCAAGAGTCCAGGACAAATAATATTTATCAGTCCAAGCAGGTAACCCACAGTCTTGGGTGAAGTGGGATTGGGGGGTTTATATGGGGCTAAAGTTATAGGGAAAGACTTTAATCCTTGAACAAGGGACTGGTTATACCAAGAAGGGACATATTTGTGGAGGGAGAGTATTGAATTTCTAGGTTGGCTTGCAGGGAAAGAGCAGAAGTCTGGATAACTTAGAAGTGTTTGTTAGCTTCCCATTGTCCTGAAGATAAAACCCAAGATCGTTGTTTGGAAATGGAGAGCTCTCGGACCTGTTCTCAGCTCTTTTCTTATCTCTTCATTCTCCCACTCTGGTCATATCAAATGATGGTGGTCCTCAACTGTACCAGGTTCTTTCTCCCCTGGCCTTTGTGTATGGTGGTTTCTCTTCCTAGAGTGTGTCTTCTACTCATACTAATTTCTTCTGCCTTTTAGGGTTCAGCTCAAATGTTTCCTCCCCTCCTATCCTACCCCCAATCATTCCCTGAATTCTTATTCTAGGTTATAACCTCTGAAGAGAATGCAGACAGACTACTTTCCAGTTTTGCTAGAGAAGTTCCAGACAGCCACGAAAATGCCCCTGAAGGTCAGACTCACATCCTGAGTCCCCATGGGACTCACTATGGTCTGTAGGAATAGTTTCAAATGAGCGTGGATAACGGCTGATTGCCCTATTGCAGCTCCAGATCCCTAAAATTTATCAACAAAGAGTTAAGGCTCTAGTTGAGTATTTTTTCTCAGCACTATTAACATTTTGGTAGGGATGACAAGGTGGGGAGAGTGAGTGAAGCGGAGCCTGTCCTCCGCATTATAGAAGGTGCAGTATCTCTGGTCTCCACAATTTAGATACCAGTAGGATCTTTCAAGTTATGACAACGAAACCAGATATTGTAGAATATTCCTCAGAGGACAAAATTTACCCCATGTTGAGAACTACTGTTCTGGTCTAAAGGAACATCCTGTACAACATTGGCAGGACTCTTACAGAGCAGAATCCTCATACCCTGCACCCAAGAGCAGTTAATATACATGGCACATGGGCTTGATGAAGACCTGTAGAGAACTTCAGTGAGTATAATACTGCCTGCCCTATGTGACTTGACCAGATAACCTATGATCTATCTTGGTCCAACCTCACAGCCCTTTTTTGCTATTTAAAAAATGGATCCTCCTTCTTTTCACTGTGATAGTAATCTAATGGAGAAGCCAGAGATTGGAAATTCTGTACTGAGTCTATGGCTTAGTGTATGTATGGGTCTTTTCCAGATTCTAAACACCCTAGAGTACGAGGCAGTTTTTCTTTTTTTTTTATGATTTTGGTATTCCTCCAATCCAGGGTCTAGAATGGAGCTTTGCATGATATAGGCAATTCAACAATATTACTCAAGTCAAAGTTAAAAGTCAAAAGAATATTTGGAAGCTTTGGTGACCAGGAAACAAGTTGGAGCTAACTCATTTGATCTAAGGCAAGAGAAAAGTCACTTTTCTGTGAAGTGTGGTACTCAGTATCCAAGGCTACTCTTTGGACAGAATTATAGGCGTTGCTTGGGAGTTGTGAGAAATGCAGAACCCTAGATCCTCTGAATCAGAATCTTCATTTTAAGAGGTCTCCAGGCGATTCCTGAAGTATGCACATTAAGCTTTAAGAAGCATGGTTTTATAGCACAGGCTCCGTATCCCTGCAATCCATGGCCAAGTCTTTGACTTACCAGCTGTGCAGCCATAGGCAAAGCATTTAACCATATGAGCCTCACTGTTTTTTTCTGTAAAATGGGCGTTTTGATAGATATTACATGCTAAGATTGTGAGGTTCAAATTAAAAAAAATAAATAAAAGGAAAATGGTCACAGATCACAGTGCCTGACTTTATACAGTAAGAGTTCAATTGCTATTATATGTTGTTATTCTCTGAAATTTCTTTTTGCTCAGGAAAAATCAGAGTCTGGACCTTGAACGATCCCCTCACCTGCTATCTAGCCCATAATTTGAAGTTTGACCATATCATTTACTCTTCATCCAGATGTTGAGAAATATCATGCCAACCTTGGTTGAAAAGTTTTCACCCTTTTATAAATGTGATCTATATTTTAGAAGTGTGTATCTTGGGAACAAAACTCTATAATAAGGTTAATGAGAAGAGAAGCAACACAAATTTGTTTTCATCACTGTTAAACAGAGCTTAAATCACAGCACAGAGGGAAACAGCTGCTCTGGATGGCAGCTTAGGAGCAGATCAGTAGAGGCTGATTATCTATTAATGAGAGGGTCTTAGTGGTGAGCCCTGGTGGAAAACCCACCAGACTCAATTCTGCAAGCCATCCGCTGAAGAGTTGGTGTATATGAATCACTTGACTGATGTAAAAAAATTCGAAACAGATACTTTCCAGCTACCCTGGAGGCTGTCATGTTCCACTGCTCTCTTATCTGTTCATATTAAGAAAATAGGATCCTTCAGTAAGTAAATGTGTGTTCTATTTAATTAAACTCACTGCTGGGCTCTGTGTTGGGGCTGGTCCTCACTCAGGGATTATTGGACTGTTATGTCCTGCCTTCCCTCTCATTTCCCTCCCCCTAGTGCTTCTATATCCAGCTCAAACTCAGCAGGAGCATCGTGATAAGTGCTTTAGTAGTTTCTTATTGCACCCACTTTTTAGATAAGGAAATCGAGGCTCAGAAAGCTTAAGACGCTTGTCCAAGATCTTCTAGCTTGGAGGACTATGATTTAAGCCCAGGTTCTGGGTGACTCCATAGCTTATGTTCATGACCACTTGTGCAATATAACATAGGTGTACTTAGTAAAAACTCACCACAGCAGTGGTTCTCAGCATTTGTCCTCAGACCAGCATCATTAGCATAATCGGGGAACTTGTTAGAAATGCGTATTTTCATGCCCTGCCACAGACCCAGTGAATCAGAAACTGTGGAAGTCGACCCAGGGAGCCCTCTGATTCAGATGGACCCTAAAGTCTGTAAGCCACTAGCATGTAGGCTGTATGCTAAGCACTCAAACTTAAAAAAGAAAAAAAAAATGGATTCCCAGACCTCAGGGAGTTCAGAGTCTGGCAGAGGAGACAAGCCTATAAAAACAGTCTGAGTCATATTTTATTGGTGCGTTGCAAGTGCAGTGAGGAAATATGCATGAGAAACAAGGAAAGTAAAGATGAGCACAACTAACCTGGAAGGAGCAGGAAAAGCTTATTGGGAAAGGTAGGGCTTGGATTGAATCCTACAGCCTGAGAAGTCCCCAGCCACAGGGACAAGAGGAGAGAGTATTCTAGGTAAGGGGAGAGCATAAAAAAAAAAAGGTGAAATAAATGATAGGCATCAGAGAAAGAGCAGTTACATGGGGGATGTGGGAACGTGAAGTGTGATGAAGGAGGTGGTGATGAGTTCACTGAGCGGGCAGTGAGCTGCCCTCTGTCATTCTGCAGCTTGACCCCCCACCTGCTGAAGCCTTGTCTTGGAGATTTTAGAGTCATTTGTCACTCTATGGCATTTATGACTGCACTATGATTCCTGATGAGGGGCACCATATATCACAAAGTCTTGTTCTTCATGAGCTATTGAGCACCCAGTAATTCACGCATGTTATTTCTACCACACACTATTCTCCTCCTTCTTAATGTCCCCCATGCCACTGACACCAGCTAGTAGACGTCAAGCTGTCCAGTGGATAAAATGTTGTTTGACAAAGGCTCTGCAGCTAGGGATGTCACTTATAGTTTATATCATGAATTCTAAGTCAATTCTTTGTTCTCCACATCATCTATCAGTGAATAATATACATACATCATAGGACTTTGGTCTATATTTTCCAGATCAGTATTCTAACAAGGGCATGGGTTATATTTCAGCACTTAAAATAAAATAATGGTGCTGTATTCATCCTGGCATAGTGAAAAGAATGTGAGCTTGAGGATGAGAGAGACGAGGGTTGTAGCCTCAACTCTGTATTTTCCTGCTGTACCCATTAAATAAGTCACATTGGAAGTTCCACTTATTTTTAATCTTGCAAAACCTCAATTTTTCTTATCTGTGATGTTGGGTTGCTGGAGAATTACATGATACAATATTGGTGCCTGAAACTCAGTAGATGGTATTCCTTCTCTTGTCAGTATGTATGTCCGACTTAGTGTTGCAGAGTTTGCTTCTTGAAAATGCCCGATATTCAGACTGGACAGAGATTTCCTGCCTGTATTTTTAGATATTGTGTCTGTGGATGTTCCTCCTACATGGCATAGTGGGAGTGGTGTTGGTCTTCTCAGCAGAGAAGCAGCAAAATCAGTGCATCTGGCTGAAAACCTTTCCAGCTGTTAGACTTCTAGGGGATTTCTAGGGGAAGGGAACTCAGGTCCACAGCTATTTGATGACTCCTAAAGGAAATGGAAGACGTGCTTCCATCTGACCGATGGAAAAGGTCATTGTGCTGACCTTAGCCCCAAATATCAAGAACTCAGGTTTGGCTCAATAAGCACCCACAATGTGCTGGGCTGGGGACTGGGTGCTTAGGGGTATGCTCTCATTTCATCCTCACATCAACCCTGCTTACATCCATGTCAAGGATGAGAAGCCAATTGGCTGATGTCATGGGTCTAATCCGAGGCAGAGATTTGACTGAACTCAGGCACTGGTAGTTCATGTTCAGAGCCATTTACAAGTTCCTATTCCAGACCTACTTTTCAGAATCTTCAGGTGAGGTCCCTAGGCATCTATATTTTTATCGAGTGACCTGCAGGACAATTTTCATGATTAGAAAATTTGAGAAAAAAAATAAAGCAAAGCAAACATACTGTTAAAATAAAAAGCAAACAGAGACCAATCTTGAAAATCTGCTGAGCAGAATAGGCAAATTGTACACACAGAAAGTGTATTGGTAGTTGCCTAGGGCTGGGTGGGGAAGGGGCTGCTGTCGGAGAGAAATGGGAAATGACTGCTAGTGGGCTCTGAATTTCTTTTTGGGGTGATGAAAATGTCCTGGAGTTGTGGTAATGGTTGCACAACCCTGTGAATATACTAAAAACTACTGAATTGGACAATTTACATGGCTGAATTGTATGTGAATTATATCTCAATAAAGCTGATTTTTTTAAAAAAAGGAAAGAAACTTCCCTGCGCAGATAAAACCCGTTTAGTCAAACAAGCAAAGCTTAATTGAGCTTAGTTTGCAAGTCAGCTTGACCTGGGTCACTTCTTGCTTATGCCTCTGAAAACCATAAGCAAACCTTTAACTGTTTCTCAAGGTTGGTATGAGTTAACTACTGACCAATACCTACCATTTAAGAAAATTCTAATATTATAATCAGTCCCGAGGAAGAATAAACAGCCACTACTTTCTCACTCTATAAGCTGCTTTATAGCAATATACCTCTGAGTCACATTCCGTGTTCTGGTTTGAGTGCTCTAGTTTGCAAACTGTCCTTCTGGTGTTTGCACAATACACTCTTACTAATTCCTACGTTAGTGATTCATTGGTTTTATTTCTGTTATTACTAAACTTGAAACCATACAAACAACATTTGTACTACCAAGAGACACAGGGTCGCTTTGACTCTTTGATCAGGACTCTTAGGAATCAAGATGTTGTGTCAGGTCAGGCTGGGCAATGTATCTAGGGGCTTCTGTGAAGCTTATGTTAACGTCTCTCTCTTCACCTTCTACAGATGAGGGAACCAGCCTCAGAAGTTTTAAATGGTTTTAGCCAGACTCACGTAGCTGGTCTTTGGCCAAGCTAGGATCAGACCCATTGCCTGATTCTACTTCTCTTTCTACTATAAACACATTTTGGCCGATCATCTCACATGTATAAGGTTTCTGTCCCTACTAGACTGCCAAGCTCAGCTGAGCAGGCCCTATGATGTTCTCCCTGTGCTTAGCACAGGGCTCAGAATATTTGTTCATGATTAGCTATCATCTATCAGGTAACCTTTTGCAATATGCACGCATATTTCTGTGACAAGCCCACTGAGTTTGTATCATTGTCCCTGGGCTTTGGGTTATAGAAGAATGGAAGAGGAGAGAATCTTGTAATATAACGGGAGCAATAAGAAGACAATCCAATATGAAATCTACCCTTGCCTGGCTTATTTGTAGCTCTCCAGTGGGGCAATAATCAGATGACCACATATTCCCAATTACAGTATGAAATCTAAAATTAAGATTCAATATTACATGCTGGAAAATCAGGAGGGTTTCCAAAGGCCTAACAGCAACCTTCCTTCCCCACTCTGCTCTTGTGGATAAGGTCCCCTAGCTAAACGACCTTCTTCATCAAAGGAGCAGGCCCTGTTCCTGCCAATCTCTAAGCACTAGGTTTCTGTCCATGCCGATCTGTGGAATGACTCAAACAAGCCAATCATATTCTCCCATAAGAACACGGGGGCACCCCTTCCTCTTGATGCTACCAAGACTGCCTCCCACAGCCCTTGTTGTTTATTGGGTTCCTGAGTGAAACCCACACGTGACCTTGTGTGGCATGCGGTGATTACGTGACGAACAAATTGTATCATCTGTCCACTGTCGGGTGTCATGTGCTCAACCATCCTCATGGATCCCCATCCTGGGGATCCCTCCCTCACTAACTGGGTAAATTGGAGGCAATTAAGACCCAACTCAGATCCAAGTCTGTGTCCCATCCTCAAAGACAGGTCACTCGTTCTCTGTTGGTTCTGCTGTAGAGAGAACGCTGGCTCAGGAATCAGGAATTCTGTGTTCTCTCTACCCACACCTCATGGCACGACTGGACTGAGCTGTTGGACCTGTGTATGCTCCAGGCTTCTCTCTGGTAAAACAGTGACTGAAATCTGTAAGTGGGTTTCAAACTAGTTTTTACCTTGGGAGCCCTCCTCTCAATTAAAATCTCAGCGATGTTTTGAGGAGACAGAAGCAACGTCCTCAGTGGCACCCTAATGCTCTGCTTACTGCCCCCCCAACCACACACTGCTACCCCATGCCTGTACCTGAGGAACCCCAGGGTTCCTCTGGACTGAGATTGATAATCACATCATTAGATGTTTTCTAAGATTCGTCCTTTATGTTCCATAGATTCTAGGATGTGAAAAATGCAGTCCCAGCTCTGCTTTCTACTAGCTATGTGACATTGGGAGACTTGCGTTAAATCTCTGAGCCTCAGTTTCCACATTTATAAAACCAAAGAGGCACGAAAACAGTAATAAGAGTGACAACAGCAGCAATAAAAGTCATAATGAACAGGAACTGTTGACTATGTTCCCAGGCCCCGCTCTAATTATTTCACGTGATCATTACGGACTGCACGTTTATGTCCCCCACAAATTTCACATATTGAAATCCCACCCCAGTGTGGTGGTATTAAGAGGTGGGGCCTTTGGGAAGGAACTCAGATTTGATAAATGTGGAGCCTTTATGACCCTTATATGAGTCACAAGAGAGTTTGCTTCCTTCCCCTATTCTCCGTCCTGTGAGATACGACAAGTTGGCAGTCTGCAAAACTCACCCTGACCTCAGACTTCCAGGCTCCAGAACTGAGAGAAATACATGTCTGTTGTTTGTATCAAGCCAGTTTGGGTGGTGTATTGTATAGCAGCCTGAACTGACTATGATGTATGCATTGTCATTAATATCGAAGGCACATGTCAGCTCAGAAACCGTTTTGCCGCTTTGTCTGGCACTGGCGGGTTGAAGGAGAGAGCTGATTTTCTAAGAGGGCCGCTTAGCGGCTCTCAGCCAGAGGTGCCAACTGTCAAGCCCGAGTTTGAATGGTTGTACCAGCCTCCTTCTGAGGCAGCAGAGATTAGCCTGACAGGTGAGCTAGCCTGAAAGAAGGTTACCCTGCAAACAGAGCTAGGCCTTACATGGTATAGTTTGAGGGGCACCTAGAAGGTTCCAAGACTCACAGCTTCCTCTCCCAACCAGATGTCACATTGTCTAAGATCCCACCATTAAAGACCCTTCCATATGGGTGTCATTTTGTTCTCCCCTGGCACTGGTGTTTAAATTTGTCCACGCCAAATTACAATTTCTGCAGAATTAAAGTTCAGGAGATTCTGACATTCTTGCCCACCAGCCTCCTCCTGAATGATCACACGCAAGAAGTTTCAGTAAAGAAAATCCTTTAGTCTTCTTTTGTTATTAGAAAGTGATATAGTAGTCAGGACCAAGGATTTTTAAAGCTGGAAAGATCTGGGATCCAATGCCATCTCTAAGCTGAGAACGCCCATATTTCCCTTTCCCGAGCACACATTTTCCCCAAGCTTCAGGTTGCATTCCAACTACCTACTTGACATCATCGTTTGGAAGGAAGTGTAAGAGACATCACAAAATTCTCATGACCTGAGCTGAACGCCGTACTGTTTACCCTCAAACTTGCTTCACCGCCCCCTCCTGATGACAAACCAACCACCTGTGGCCAAACTCAGAGAGCTTGCTGTTTTCTTTGACTTCTCTTTCTCACATCCCAAATACAATTTTCCCTGAAACTCTGTTTACTTAACAAATATATCCATGATATGATCCCTGGGCACCAGTCCTGCTGTGACCTGCCTAGGCTGACCTGGCACCATCTCCTGCCCAGGTAGTGTCAGGTTGGTCTCCACTTCCGGGGACAACTCTCCAACCTGTCACAGTGATCTCACTAAAACCAAACCAAACCAGGCCGTTCCTCTGCTCCCACAGCTCTATACTGGCTTCCATGCCACTCAGATCACGGTTCGGAGTCCCTGACCCAGCCCACTGGGTCTGAATGAACTCGTCCCCTTTGCCTCTCTGACTTCATGTCCTCCCACACCTCCATCGGCGGCAACCACACCAGAATCCTCACTTGTCTAACTCGCCAGGCTCACTCCTGCCTTTGTGTCTTTGCCACGGCTGTTCCTCTGCTTGAAGGCTTTTCCCCAGATGCTATGGACTGGATTGTGTTCCCCTGGGGAACTGTAACAGAGATGAGATCTTTAAGAGGTAATTAAGGTTAAATGAAGTCATAAGGATAGAGCCCTAATCCCAAGACTGGGGCTTTATAAACAGAAAGATCTCTCTCTCCTCCTCCTCTCTTTTTCCCTCTCCCACTCTGCCTCCCTCTCTTTTCTTCTCTCTCTCTCTTTCTCCCTCCACCATGTGACAACAAAGTGAGAAGGCAGCCTTCTGCAAGCCAGAAGAGAGTTATCCCTAGAAACTGAATTGGCTAGCACCTTGATCTTGGACTTCTAGCCTCCAGAACTGTGAGAAATAAATTTGTTGTTTAAGTCACCCAGTTGAAGGTATTTCGTTATGGTAGCTGAGCGGACGATGATACTAGATCTCCATAAGACTGACTGCCAACCTCCCTCAGCTTTTTCTCTAATGTCACTTTCTCAATAAATCCCACTACAATATTCTGCTAAAATTGCAATGCCAGGATTCCCAGTTCTCATTCTGCTCTTGTTCCTTGTTCAAAGATGTATCATTTTCTAACCCCTGATATAATTCACTTATCACATCTGTAGTTTATTGTGTGATAATCCTGATATAATTAGTTCCTTGAGAGACCTCTGTTTTGCTCCCAGCCATGTTCCAAGAACCTGGAACAATGCCCAGGACATAGTAGGTGCTCAATACATATGTGTAAAGTAAATGAATAAATGGAGTACTAACTATAAGATTTTCTAACTCTGTGAGCTTGGACAAGTTGTTGACCTACCTAAGTATCATCTGTAACTTCAGGGGACTGTTACCAGAATTGAATAAGTAAACTGTGTGTGAAGATGGAGGGGCTGTTTGTCTTGTTCATCATCATATCTTAGTGCCTGGAATACCAGTTCTCAAAACAGAGTTAGGTGCTCAATGCCGTGCTTGGTAAATAGTAAGTACTTACCAAGTAATGACTATGATTTTGACTGGTTAAAATACCTACTTCAAAGCATTGTCTTTAACTTCCTCTTGGGAGCTAGATTGGACTGGACAGACGGAATCCAAATCTTCCCATTCTCTCTGCCCTCAGGCTTTCTGTACCAGCCATGCCGGTCTGAATTCGGGGCACCAAATGTACTTTCCTGCATTTTGTTTCAGTGTTTTTCATAATGCTGTATCTGTGACCTGGAATGCTCTTCATTTTCACCCACCTCCAGCCGGTAAAAAACTCCCATTATGTGCATCTAGTTGATCCCTATTCCCAGAGTTCAGCTCTAATATCACTTCATAGGAAACTTCTCTGACACCCCAGAGTAGATTGGGGTCCCTCATAGTCTGATTAGGAGCACCCTGCACTTTTCAGGAGCCTTACCATCCAAACTGCCTGGTGTTGCATAGATAAAGAATATTATCAATGACCAGGTATTTGATATCCATAATTTAATTTTATGTTTTTTAGTAGATACTAAAATTATCTCTAATACACAGATAGAGAAACTAAAGCTCAAAGAGATTGAGTAACTTCTCCAGTCACATAACTAATAAGTTGTAGAGCTGGGATTTGAACTCAGTTTTTTTCAGCTCAACAAAAATCTACTCTTCCCACCACAAATGAACTGTTCCCAAGATTCCTCAAGTCAGTTTCCTGATCCCTTTCCTTAAATGCACTTTGGTCCTTCAAGTTCTCCAGAGATATCAAAATATATCCTAACCCAATTGACTCTTTGACCCAAAAGTCCTTTGTGCCACCAGTGATTCCAGGAGTCTGAACTCATTCCAGGAAATCCATGATTCTCCCTAGCTATCTCTCTCGAAGATCTTCTCCCATTCTGATGATACCCATCCTTATAAACTGCTCAGTCTTAAACTTCCCTGTCTCATTAAGGGGCACCATCATCAAGCTAAAAACTTAGAGGACACCCTCCATACCTTCTTTTACTTCCCTGTGCCATCCAATCCATGTCTTAATATTTTCTGTGCTCCTACCAAGTATGTCTCAAATCCATCTTTCTCCATTATTCTATAATGTCCTATGTCCTCTCATGGCTTCTAATCCTTTCCAACATTTTTAATGTCAGTTGAGAAACAATCTGCCCAATGCATTCCAGAAATAAAGGGTTTAATATAGAATAGGGGCTTACATGATTGTTGGAAAAGCTGAGGGGTGGGGGCAGATGCCAGAGAAACTGAAGCTGAAGATCATTAGATTCGATACCGAAGATCTCTGCCTGCAGCACCAAATCAGGTGGTTTTCCAAGGCTTGCCTGGAAGTTGCTACAGTTCTCAGAATGTCCAGGAAGCTCCCAGACTGTCTAGTCCAGTCTGCAGCCAGGGAGCAAGTAGGTTGCAAGAGTTTGCTGACAGGCTTCTCTGATGCTCACATCTGCGCATTTGTCTGTCTGCCATCACTACTAGAGAATAAAGCTTCTCATTCACTTCTATTTTCAAGACAGCACAGGCAGCTGTTGCACTCCTTGATGAAACATAGCTCAGAACAAAACATGGACGGTGATTACAAGAAATGAAGTTGCCAACCTTACAAGGACATAGTAGTGGCACTCAGCTGACGACAGCCCACCCCACCATCTGCCACACAGCAGCCAAAGGATCTTTAAATACTAACACAGAATATTTTACAACCATGCTTAAAATGACTCAATGGCTTCCCAGTTCTCTTAGGATAAAACCCAAATTTGTCCCCATGACCTGCAAAGCTTCCTTGATCTTTCTCTCACCACCTCTTCAATTCACCTCATGCCAGCCTTCCCTAAATCACTGTATTCCAGCCACATTGGTTTTCATTTCATTTCATTCGACACGCTGAACATTTTCTCATGTCAGAATTCATATATTTACTCTTCCTTCTGCCCAGAATGGTTTTCTCCTTTTATCACGTTCCTTTTATCTCAACGCTCTCTCTAAAGAGCCCTTTCCCAGTTTTCTCTGCTGTCCCTGTCATTTCCTTCAATGCATTTATTGTGATCTGTTCTTATCTTTTCTTTTGGGTTATGACCTGCCATACCCATTGGGACATAAGCTCAGTGAAACCAGGTACCATATTGTCAAGGGCTGGTTCTCTGTCCCCAGTTAGTTATCAGTTATCCTCTGGGAACACAGTTCATCATGGGCTGAGTTCATCACTTCAGTCTGACATCAGTTTCTTTGGTGCCCAATAGCCTGCAGCCATTGTACCGACCTTAACAGAAGTTCTAAAGAGATAAGAACAGTATCTGCTCAGTGCAATGCTTAAACAGTTTCAGCACGTTTCAGGCAAAATATCCTAATGAACCCTGAACTCTGCAACTTTCTACCACTGATGTTCTACAATGCCTCTCTCCTCTCATCCCTTGGAATAGCCAGAAATACCCTATCAGTTTGATTATTTGTAACTTTACCCCCTTTCCCAAATATTTCAAAATTTCCTTCATTAATCAGTACTAAGCTTAAAGACACTCAGAATTCATTTATTTCTTCTGTGTGCTTCCATGGCTCTCTATTACTATTCCCATGATAACCTTTATCACAATCAGCCTATTAATTGATTTCCTTGTATATGTATTGACACCTCCACTAGATGATGTGTTACGTGAGAACAGGGATTCTGTCTGGAGTTTGATGTCTTATATCTTTAATGGTGGGCAGGTAGAAGGCACTCAGAAAGCAATTGTTGAATTGCACTGAATTCCTTCTGAAAGCAAAGTGCTGGGTAAACCCCACAAAACTACAAGATTGTGGAAACACCTTAGCTAAACTGCTTATAGATCCATAATGCACAATGCCAGCTTTCTCCCCTGATTAATGGTGTTTTCCAACCATTCATCTCATCTTTCTATTTACCCCTTGCTGTACTGTGTTGTCTTGACCTCCACATTATGCAAAGTGCATGCCCCTCATGTTCTCAATGAATTCTCATAAATAGGACATACCTCACCAGCATCTGGTTTGCCCAGCTGTAACCCTTTTCTGCAAACCTGAATGGTGTTGTCACATTCAGATATTTCTATGAACACATCCACATCATTCACCTGTCCCTTCAAAGTCTAACTGGTACTAATTAGCAAATAAATCAAACTGAATTTTCCATTAAACACTCTTTCATTCGTGACAGTATTTACTTGCTTGCATTTAGTAGGGGAAACAGGGATGATAAACATTAGCTACTGTTTTTTCTCTTGTTGAAGATGAAAATAATTTGTCCATCATAGAGGGTACATTTTTTTTTAAATTTTATATCCTGATGTTGTCTGAAGGGAAGGACTGTGTACTGAAATTAAAAGGTAACACCAACTATAGCTACCAACTATGAAATATGATGTGTCAGACAGTATGCTAAATTATTTCTGAGGCTCACAAAATTGCACGGCAAGTGATTAACTCTATTTTCCAGATTAAGAAAATGATTGCAAAAGAATTAAATAGGGGCAGCTGGGTGGCTCAGTCGGTTAAGTGTCTGCCTTCGGCTCAGGTCATGATCCTGGGGTCCTGGACTTGAGCCCCACATTGAGCTCCCTGCTCAGCGGGAAGCCTGCTTCTCCCTCTCCCTCTGCTGCTCTCCCTGCTTGTGATCTCTCTTTCTCACTCTTTCTCTCAAATAAGTAATAAAATCTTAAAAAAAGAATTAAATAACTCAACCGAGGTCACAGAGATAATTTGAAGATAAATTAGGCCTTAACACAAAGTTGGCTTCATTCATGATCCAGAACTCCTTTGGAAAATAATCAGTTGTGTGAATGTGACTTCCACTAAATTGTTCTAGGTCCATTTTCTTCACCTGCAAACTTGAGGGAACTAACTAGATAATATCTGTTTTTCCTCTGACTTTCTACGGTTCCATGTTCCTGTACCAAAATCTATTTGAGGCAAGTCTGACTTAAAGCATGTATGCACTTTGATGAATACAAAAATGGTGACGATGATGACCATGATGATATATATAAAGAAATTCAACACCACATAGATGAGGCAGGGAAATATTTTTTTGCCAAGAACCAGAACTAAAATGGCTGCTGTAAGTGAGCATGAAATTTAGCTCTGAAAATGTGCAGGTGAGATGGCAGAGTAAATCTGGGTCACACAATCTTCCTTCCTATTACCTAGCACAACCACCACCACCAAAACAGTAAGTGTCAGCAAAAAACTCACCAGCAGCAAATAAGCTGGAAACTGGAAATAATGTTAGGCCCACAAAGAGTAGAAGTGGCCAAGGAAGACACTTGATAGCTTCTGCTTCCCACCCCAGTGACAGACAAATAGGGAAAGTAAATAAAATTCTGGAAAGGTTCATCAATGCCCCCTAATCTGAAATTATTAATAGACAGACCAAGGAAATATTTTTTTTCAAATCCCTAGGACTAAAAAATCTATTCTTGAAGATTTCAAGATCTTAGCAGAGGCACTTGCTTTCTCTCTCTCTTGCTCGCTCTCTCTCTTTGTATGTATGTGCATGCACACACACACACACACACAAATATATACACACACATATGTGTATTTTCAATAATCAAGATTTCAAAGATGACTAAATAAAAGAATTTCATGAAAATAAGAGAATTATATGAAAAAAGAGATAGCAAAACATCATCGTAAAATTAATATATAAACTAAAACTAAAAAGAAACAAATAAGCTATATTAGAGAATTTTAATTAGTGAAAAAAGAGAGCTTTGTGGTATCACTGTGATGGTCCATGAAAAAGGGGGCATTCTTACAGACTCAACCAGAGATAAAGTGGACAAAGACATGAAATCAGAGGATAATTTTTATATGTGAATAGAGAAATCAAAATCAAGGGACAACTGAATATTTGGAACAAAATAATATTGTATGTTCCCAGAAAATAAAGACTTTTTGTAAGACAGACTTGCTGTTCATCCAGGCCTAGGGAGAAAGTTGCTTATAAGGAGGAAAATCAGATTTAAAAGTTCTCTATGGCACCAATTACTGCTAACGACAAGAGACATAAGTCTACACAATTCTAAAAGAAAATTAAACACCATCAAAGTGTACCTCAAATACAGAGCCACAGGCAGATATTCTCAAACATGGGCCATTTTTGCAAAAACAACTGATGAAATCCTATTAACCAAAGGGCATGGCAAGAGGACTAGTGAGGTAGTAAATAAAGTCTGAAGTTTAGAAATGCCTTTGGTGTCACTACAGTTTCCTTCGCTTTTGCCCAATTGAAAGTAATACTTTATGGAAAATGGGGTACCTGGGTGGCTCAGTTGGTTAAGCATCTGCATTTCAGCTCAGGTCATGATCCCAGAGTCCTGGGATCCAGCCCCATGTGGGGCTCCCTACTCAGTGGGGAGTCTGCTTCTCCCTCTGCCCCTCCCCCCGCTCCTGCTCTCTCTCACTCTCTCTCAAATAAATAAATAAAATCTTTAAAAATTAAAAAAATCACATGGAAAATAATCCAAAAAAGAAACATGTAAAGCACACAGAGTGTAAGATAATAAGACAGTTTTTATTCTCATATCTACCTAAACAGATATCGTGAGTACTACTTAATGTTACTAGTACTCCTAGGTGGTGATTTTTAAATGATTTTATCAGTTTTTTCCTTTTGTTGGTATCTCTTGATTTTGAAAACAAGCATGTGTAAATGTATAGTGAAGTCAACTCATTGTTTTGTTTTGTTTTTTTATTTTATTATGTTATGTGAGTCACCATACAGTACATCATTAGTTTTTGATGTAGTGTTCCATGATTCATTGTTTGCATATAACACCCAGTGCTCCATGCAATATGTGCCCTTCTTAATACCCATCGTTGGGCTAACCCACCCCCCACATCCCTCCCCTCTGAAACCCTCACTTTGTTTCCCATAGTCCATAGTCTCTCATGGTTCATCTCCCCCTCTGATTTCCCCCTTTCATTTTTCCCTTCCTTCTTCTAATGTCCTCCATGCTATTCCTTATGTTCCACATCAAAGTGAAACCACATGATAATTGTCTTGCTCTGCTTGACTTATTTCACTTAGCATAATCCCCTCCAGTTGCATCCATGTTGATGCAAAGGGTGGGTATTCATCCTTTCTGATGGCTGAGTAATATTCCATTGTATATATGGACCACATCTTCTTTATCCATTTGTCTGTTGAAGGGCATCTTGGCTCTTTCCACAGTTTGGCTATTGTGGACGTTGCTGCTATGAACATTGGGGTGCATGTGGCCCTTCTTTTCACTAAATCTGTATCTTTGGGGTAAATACCCAGTAGTGCAATTGCTGGGTCATAGGGTAGCTCTATTTTTAACTTTTTGAGGAACCTCCATACTGTTTTCCAAAATGGCTATACCAACTTGCATTCCCACCAACAGTGTAAGAGGGTTCCCCTTTCTCCACATCCTCTCCAACATTTGTTGTTTCCTGCCTTGTCAGTTTTTGCCATTCTAACTGGTGTAAGGTAGTATCTCAATGTGGTTTTGATTTGAATTTCCCTGATGCCTAATGATGTTGAACATTTTTTCATGTGTCTGTTAGCCATTCGTATGTCTTCTTTGGGGAGGTGTCTGTTCATGTTTTCTGCCCATTTTTTGACTTGATTATTTGCTTTTTGGGTGTTGAGTTTGAAAAGTTCTTTATAGAGCTTGGATACTAGCCCTTTATCTGTAGTGTCATTTGCAAATATCTTCTCCCATTCTATGGGTTGCCTCTTTCCTAGAGGAGAACATAGGCAGTAACCTCTTCAACATTGGCCACAGCAACTTCTTTCAAGACGTGTCTCCAAAGGCAAGGGAAACAAAAGTGAAAATGAACTTTTGGGACTTCATCAAGATAAAAAGCTTCTGCAAAGCAAAGGAAACAGTCAACAACTCATTATTGTTATATTCAAAGAGCAGGAGGAAAAAAAATTAGGTCTTAGCTTAATCAGCGTAACAAGGAAGAAGAATCTCTTCCTGAACTCATCATCTGATCTTGGAGATTCCTCTCTGCAATCTCATAGACATTAGGCCTCTTGCTTTACTCTCTAAAACTTGGTTCTGTCGTCGATAAAACTGGGGAAATGCTGCTACATCACAATGTGTCTGTAATAAGGACAGGAAACAATGCATGTGGTAAGATCAAAGTGATTATATGAGCATGTCCAAATGGGCTCTCCTCCCACCAGAAGTGTCCTGGTTTCCCAAGCAAAACATTGGATGCAATGATCGTTAAGTGGGAATAAAGTAAGGAGAAAATTGAAAATAACAGATAGAAGAGCCTGGCTCTGGTGGTAAAATTGGTTCTACTGTCTCTCATTTCTTCAGAAAAATAAACCCGAAGGATCTTTCGCAGGTATACCATCCCCGGTTCCAGTTTTCTGTGGTCCGCCTGGGAGGTGGAATTTATGTGCCTGCCTACAGGGATGCAGAGAAAAACACATGTACAAGTCAGATGGAATAGAGAAATCCTAGGATCTTTGAAGGGCTTGAGGAGAATGATCTCTCTCTCTTAAACCCAAATCTGGGAGGCAAAAGCCTGGATCCACTGCTCCATCCTACCACTCTAGGATGAGAGGCCATTGAGAATAGAACCAATACAAAGCAAAGCAAAGGATCCATCACACATCCCCACCCCCAAATATATTAGATACATGAGCAAATTCCCTTTTATTTGAGGGAGGGAGAGTTAGTTTGGGCCATTTATAATGAAGAGTCCTCTTATTTGACACAGATGAGATTGTCCGTCTTTACTTGTATTTGGTTGTTTAGGACAAGTTTGGGAGCATCTGCAGTGTATGAGTCCCAAAGATGAGGGATAAAAGAAACGTACAGAGAGATATCTCTGCAAACAATTTTGTTCCATCATGGAGTTGCCTCATAACGTTCAAGAAATACAAGCAGATGACTTACATTATTTTAAAATTAGCTTTGGTGGCATAGAGTTGATTTTTTTTTTTCACATCTGAGCATTCCAGGACCAAGACCTGTGGTAATAAGACACAGAAGAGACCATTTTGAGGCCTTTGCTTATTACATTCTGTCAGCTGGGAAAGCCATGCCTTCTTCCTGCTGCATGAGCTCCCTTTGCTTGACCAACTCCTACTCAGGCTCTAATGCTCAGTTTTGGTATTTCACCACATATTACCGTCCATGGGTCCCAATGCTTTACCCCTATTCTACCCAATGGGGCTCACCTGTGTGTCTATGACAACCACCTCTCACCTCTCTCATTATATACTTTACATGGTAATATGATTCTCTCCCACTAGATTGTAAGCTTTTTGAAGATAAAGATGACTCACAAGTTTTTGTATTTTTAACACATATCACAGATGAGGCACGTGACAAATGTGCTAGATATCTTTTGTTCACGCCCACCCTCAAGCCACTCTCTGCACTCCTTACTCTACATCATGGAAACTGTAAGAATCCCATCAGTGGGGTCCTTTGCCTTGTGATTCCCACTTGGATTTGGCTAGTGGAAAGCACAGGCATGAGATTAAAGGGGAGAAGGTGAGGTTGGGATGTTTTTCCCTTGGCTTTTTCCAGCAGCCAACCCTCCATGGATTGCCTGTGTCTCTCTACCTAAGGCTGCAGATACTGTCTCAGGGTTTGAGGTATCAGTCCCTCCCCCTGACTCTTCAAACCTATGAGTGGTAAGGGCTTCTCTTTCTAGCTCTGGGGCACTGCACTATTATTTGTTGGTTCCATTAACCCTGGCCCCACCTTTATTAAACTCCCCTTAAATTGCTAACTCTTTCCCATTAGACACTGACTGTAGGTTAGTCATCATTATATTTTAAAAGAATCAGCTATTGGATGGGTGATAAAAATAGGGATTGAAGGTATGAGTGATGGCCATAAGTAGTATTGGAGTGTTCCAGATTTGCCTTTATTGTGATGTGTGAGTGTGCTGTGCCTGACTGGTTTGAACCAATGTAAGATGGGTGGGTGGGTGGGTGGGTGGAGCATCGATTTGAACTAAGAATAAGGAATGTTTCTTAGGGTCCTGAAGTCAGCCAGAGGTCAGGTGTTGTAGGTTCGATTCAATCTACTAAGATAACAGTGGGGGTGAGATAAGGCATGAGCAGGAGACAAAGTGTTGATCAAGTGGGGGTCAGAGGCACAAATACCAAAGTCAAAGCAGACAAAGAAAGTACAGGAAGTGCTTGGATTTAGACACAGAGAAGGAAGAGATGGGTCCAAGGTTAAGATATAGAGTGGTGTTTGCCAGGGAAGCCTTCATGGATGCTGGTCTCTTGTCTCTGCGTTCTATCATGTGTAACTTAGGAGATGGACGTGTATGTCTCTCTGCATTAATTTAACAGGTACTTACACATGTTTGATCACTACCACCACCAACAAACTACATGCAGACATACATCCATGCACCCACACATGCACCCACACATGCACACACCAGACACAGTTCTACTCCAAAAGTTCACAGTTGGCACGAGTCTTTTGGAGTGGATATAGGGATGTCAGTTGTGGTTTACAGGGAATGCTCCCCTAGGAATTCTATTTTTATGTTTCTTTCAGACAAAATCAAAGAAACCTGCATCTATTTCCATGCTTACCCATTGTGTCCATCATGATGTTCTATTTTGCTTTCTGCATCTGGATCAATCCATTTTGCCTCAGGGACTAGCCTTCTGTGTTAGTCCCCTGGTTCCCCCATTGTCAAAGGAGCCTCTATGAAGTGGAATTAACATGGTTATGGTATTTTATGTCATTTCATTACTGAGGGTTTCTTTGTCATTGATACCATCCTCACTCTTTTGTTGACGTTCTCGGGGTCTCTCTCCTCCCAAGTCTGGATTTTAATGTTGCTCCTGATTTAACTATTTAAATAAACTTAATTTTTTGTTTGCTTTTACAAAAATTGCTCTTAATAACTGCTATTATCCCTTATAATTACAGTAATCACTTTGGTTCCAAGTGACTCACAACATTAGCTCTCTGTCCAATAAACCCTGGCAATTGTATTTGGCAGAAGGTCTAGGGTATTGATAGTAAGAAAATAGCATGGTGCCTGGGTCTGGTGGGTCAGAGCTACACTGAAAAGTCAGGAAGACCTAGGGCTTCCCAAGGTAACAAAATAAAAGATTTCAAGCAACCCCAGCTAGAGCTTGAGATTGGGAGATAGTTTAGAAAAACCCTTTAAATTTATAGTCTGTGAAGTCAGACTATCTATTTAAACCCATCTCTGCCACCGATAGGCTTTATGTTCTTAGGCAAGCTAGTTAAAGCTTTGATGTCTCAATATCCTCATCTGTGAAATGGGTATAATTAGATGGCTGCCCCAACTGTTTCAATTGCTTCCATTCTGACTGATCTGTAACCAAGCCATACAACTTACTAAATATTTTAGATAATACCTATATAACCATATATAACCATAAAATATAGCCATATAACCATAAAATAACCATATCTTTCAAAATTTTGAACTTTTTCAATTTTCTTTTATTCCAATTCTATTCACATTTTTAAATTTTATTTATTTATTTATTTATTTATTTATTTATGAGCCAGAGAGAGAGAAAGCACCAGGGGAAGGGTAGATGGAGAGGGAGAGAGAGAGAATCTCAAGCAGAATCCATGCTTAGTGTGGAGCCTGACACGGGGCTTGATCTCACCACCCTGAGATCATGACTTGAGCTGAAATCAAGAGTCGGGCACTCAACTGACTGAGCCACCTAGTCACCCCTTATTCATTTATTTTTAATTTGAGTACAGTTGACACACAATGTTACATTAGTTTCATGTGTACAACATAGTGCATTCATTCAACAGCTCTCTGTTGTCTCTCTCACCACAAGTGACCATCTGGCACCATACAGCACTGCTACATTACCATTGCTATATCCCCTATGCTGTACCTTTTTATTCCTATGACTTATTTGTTCCATAACTGGAAGCCTGTATTTCTCACTGCCCTTTGCCCATTCTGCCCATCCCCCAACCCCCCCCCCCCCGCCTTTGGCAGGCAACATTTTGTTCTCTGCCAAAAATAACCATATCTTATGGTTTTTGCGTGAAGATTAAATGGGTAACCAAGGTATAGCCCTTAGTACTGTACAAAGTACATAGAAAATACTCAGAAATACTGGCTGTTAGAATTATTTTTATTATTACTCTTCAGAGAGCTTTCATCTGGGTCACAGGTATGTTATCTCATAAAATCCTATGATAACTATTAAAATTATGGTTATTATTCCATTTTATAGGTGAGAAAACCAAAATTCAGAGTGGTAGAATGTTACAGAGCTAACAAGTGGCAAAATGGGATTTCACCCTGGTTTGGTTCTTAAAACTTTTTACTATACCAAATTACTTTGGGCCAGAAAAAGCATTTATAAAACCCAGAGGAAAAAAAAAAGGTTTGGGTCAGAATGTCCCTAAGTATAACAATTATGAGAGGCAGAAAAGGAATTAAAGAGTGCCAAGCATAAATCACATCACACCAACTCCTGCAATGGGCTCTCACACCTCTCACAGCTCCTTGTTTTAATTAAAGAGCAGGATTGGAAATCCCATTAAGTTCAGTTCTAGTCTTGGGAGCAGAGGCTGCAGAGGAGAGAATGGGTAGTCCCAACCTCATTGATATGCATAAAGTACAAGAAAGACTAAGACAATCGAAATCGGTAGCCTTTCTTTTTAAAGAGATACAATGGATGCTATGATGTGTCCACCCAGATCCTTCCCTTGAGGACCAAAGTACCTATTCCTCCAGCTTCTGGGAGTGTGGATTGCTGACAGCTCTCAGGTGAATTCCCCACTGAGCACTGCTATCAGATGAAGAGAACCCACTTGTCCAAATTCGATCCCCTTCCTGGACATAGCTCGCATCCAATGATTGGTCAATAAAGAAGTATAAAGGACTCCAGGTTTTCCCTGCTATCTGAAAGTAGATCATTCTTATGAAAACTTTTGTAAGCAGAAATGGAGTAAAGCAAAGAGTAAAAGACTATCCGCCTGCTTTCCAAAAGTTCACAATATGCCACTTTGCTTTTAGGAAAGACCGTTAGTATGGTAAAGGCTTTTTTTTGAAAAAACAAAAATCCTCTTTGGATTTCTTTCAATTAGCAAGACAGGTACTAAAGTAGGCCTTTCCTAAATGTGATGTGGTGTAATAGGAACTTTTGGAAAGTGGGGGATACCTGCATTCCCCTTGCATCGGTTGGGGGCAACTCTGTGAGAGTACCCAGCTCCAGAACTTCTGCCTTCCCTGGGAAATCACTGAGGCTGCTCAGGTCTACTTCTCCTGCAACTTGCCCCTCTGCCTTCACGACACCACAGGTATTCACCCCAACAGTGCTACCCTGTAAATTCCCTGCACATAACTCAGTGCCTCTGAGTCTATGTCCCAGGAAACCCCAACTGCTATATGGGGGTAGAGTATGCATCTTTGTTGTGACAGCCAACTCCGGTTAATCTCCGTATTTCCAAGAGGGCTCTGATGATTTGTCAAATATTTACTGTAGTATCAGTGAATATATCAGGGCACAATAAATATCAGGAGCACTTTTGTGAGCATCAGGATGGAAATATTTTATTGATTTCCAAAGAGCAATGCAACTGTTGTCAGAGGTTAAGTCAGTGGTCTTGGCAGAGATCCAGGTCTCAATGAGCGCGTCCATTAACATTACTCTATCTCCAGCGTCTTGAATGCTCAGGACAGCGTGGAAAAGTCTTAATTACCATTAACTTAATGGTGTTTGGGGAGTTTCTTCCTTCCAATTTGTTTACGAGTATACAGGTCCCGGGAGCATTCCCTTTAGAGCTGAGTCCCTCTGGCCATAGGTTGCCCTCCAGGTGCCATGTTAACAAGAGAACATTCCTGAAAGTTTTCTAGGTGGGAAGATCACATGGCATGTCATTGCAGTTCTTAGGGGTGTAGAGTGTGAAGGGCAGAGCACAACCATCTTAAGGTTTTGGAACTCGGGTGATGTGTCATCATCACGTCCACATCTCTGACCAAGTCCCCTCAGCCCTGGTCATTACCAACCATGCAGCTTACTCTTCTCTCTTCAAAGCCGTCCCCTGTCCTGTGCCCTGAGAATCCTGCGGGTTCTTTAAGGCTTAGAAGAAATGTGGTCTGCAGTGCGATGTAATCACAATATTCTCTAAGGAATATTAATAAATATAAACCTCTCTGGAAGGCAATTGCCTTTTGTACTTGTTCATCATTGTAGATAGAGGAATTTAACCTCTGAAAGTCTATTGGAAGCAAACAATCCAAAAAGGACACACCGATTTTTCAATATAAAGACACAGAAAATTTCTAGGCATGACCATTAAAAACAACCCTTGTTCTCTTTTCATCTTATCTTCGTTCCATAGGATTTAAGCTTCACCTGGGCAAGGATCATGTCTGTTTTTCTTTTTCACTTCTGTCTCCCCAGTATCTAGAACAGTGCTTAGCACATGGTAAGTGTCCAATTAATATTTAACAAATGAATACATGAATCTTCCAATGTGCAGAAGGTAGTGGAAAAAATGAAACTATGTTGAGATACAAAGAAGGTTGGCATAAAAAGAGGATACCAAGGTATTTCTAGTTGGAAAAAGTCAACATTGTAAAGATGCCAAATTCTCTAATAATCTGTGAATTTATAACATTTCCACTCACACAACAAATTGACGTTTTTGTTTGAGAACTTGAAAAATTATTCTAAATTTCAGCTGAAAGAAAAGAATAAAATTGTCCTTTCCATTTTAAAGGTGGAGAAGTCAGAGAGGTTTCGTTTCGCTACAGGTCCCCGCACACAGTGGTAATCACAATAGTGTGGAACGAGAAGAATCCTTTGCCTGGTGATGGAAGAGCTTCAGTTCTGTGAGGGATAAAACCATGGAATGTTGCTGTTTCCCCCAGTTACTGTTAACCGCTCTGTTGAATCTTCCTTTCCCCGCCAGTTAGCAGCCATTTTAAGCATTGTGATTATTAAAACAATCTATTTCCAGTCCAGACCATTCTAAAGCTTTAACCTCCAACTTCTCCTTCCATCTTTCCTTCAGTATAGACTCTGCTTGTGGCTCTGGGGCCTCTGAGAGGTGGAGAAATGTGTGAAGTCTTCTCTAAATATCCTTCCCCTGCCAGCACACTAGTGAAACCCATACTGTGAGATCCATAAACCCATATTTTCTGTGGAAATTTCAGTTGCTATTAAATAAGTTAGTGAACTCCCAATGAATCTATTGTATATCCTGGCCTAACAGTTACGTTCTCAGTGGCTTAGAACGACAATTTTTTATGTGAGTAAAAAAAAAAAAGAAAGAAAGAAAAAAAGAGAAAAAGAAAAACAGAGATTGGGCCTTTTAGCACCTTTTTGAAGATATAGCATGCAACATTAACTCCATTTTTTAAAAAACCCAAGTGTGAAGAGCATAAAAGGAATGGCATTAAATTATTAGCATGTACCATCTTCTCGCTCCCACTTCTCCCAAAGGAGAGAGACTTATTACTTGCTAGGTCAATTCTGGATCCTCCTTTATTTATATAGGAATATCAGAATCAGGACAAAAGGCAAAGGATAACACAAAATAAAACAAAAGACCTGAGCTAGAAAGGTCAATGTTAGGGAGAGAGATGGGGCTCTTTCAGGTTGGGGAGAATGGAAATTTTTGAGGTACATAGAGTGGGGGAAGGACCAGATAGAAGGAAAGAGAAATTGAAAGGAAGTGATACAGGGAAGGGGATTTTTAATAGTTTTGCTGGCTTCCAAGAATGTAGCCATCCCTTTCAAAACTTCTCCTTCCATTGCTTTATTTTTTTTCTTGGAGAGGTACTATACTAAATATTTTCACTGTTTGTAATTATTTCTAGTTGCTGGACAATTGGTTTTTATGTGACTTTGCATAGCACTGGTTGCAAAGCAAGTTGGGTTATATAGGGCTACATGAAGTCTTTCATTTACCAAACATGCCATCTGTGTATTCTGGTCAATAAAAATCTTTCCAAATGCTTATGATGCCCTGATGTGGAAATAGTAAGGCCATGATCTCTGAAACGAATGCTCTGGTGGTTTCCCCAGAAGTTCTATAAAACAAATATTGCATTGAAGTTATTTTCATCCTTAATAGTCCCAAATTTATTCTCAAAAATCCGAGGTTCATGTTCCAGTTTTACTGTGTTAACTGTGCAACCAAACTATGAACCTCTTGAAGACAGGCAAGTTGCATTATCATCTTTTTATGTTGCCAGAATTTTAGCAATTGGCCACCTGGGGCCCATAGTAAACACTCATTATAAGTGGATAAGTGTAAGGCTTCAGCTATATCCAAGAAATCCTTTGGTTGTCTTTATAAAGTCCTGGATTAAAGAGTACTTCTGTTATCATTATGAATTGATTCTTGCAGATTTAAATACCTGTGACTTTAGCAGGTATGAGTCTTCCTTAAGGGGTCACATCAGGTGAAGAGCTGCACTCCTCACACACATGGAATGCCTTCCTAAATAAAAATAAATGTTTCAAGTTTGCTTGAATAGATGAAGAAATGAAAGAGGGAACAGAGAGAAAGATACAGGAAGGAATAGAGAAAGGAAATAATACGAGAATTTAAGGCAATTCTTTAGGGAAAAAAATCTATTCCAATAACTCCTTGGCTGAAGTAACCAATCAAAATGTCCAAGAAACCTGAAAATATTATTTTTTCCCATGTTGGAACATCTACAGGTGTTTTAGATAAACTATTTAAATACAGGAAACAGGTAATGCACAACTTCCTTATACTCACACATTTCTCCTTTTATCACCGTGGTTACTCTTATTTAAATTTATTAGCACTGATGAACACTTAGTAATGTGCTCATATTGAAGAGGTTAGATGTGTTTACACAGTATGATGATTGCTAAACTACTTTTTTTCCAGCTGATCAAAATGTCACCAGTTTCTCTCTTCTACCTTTTTCTTATAAAGAGAAATGCCTCAAGTGCCTTCTGAAGGCTTCCTGTTCCATCCCGAAGGAGTTTCTCAGTAATGTTCTTTCATCATAAATTGCTGGGTGTTCTGAAATGTTTTCTCCCCTGAAGTTATAAGTCGCAAGTTTCTGATGTTTTGTCTAATCTCTCTCTCGGCATACTGATTCTCTGGGGACAAGTGTCATGAAAACGCTTTTGGATAGATATAAACACATTCATTCTCAGCCTCCACTGACCCTGCTATTCAAAGAGTCAGTATCTATAAGGATGGCCGGTGTATTAAGTGAAACATGGATTTTTCTTCTCCAAGTATTTTAATTATTGATGCTTTGGACTCTTCCTGCTTTATCCATCATACTAAGGTTATCCTTGAAAAAGTATTGCCTGAGTCTAGAGCTCATAAGTCAACATCAGTGATAATAGAAAGCATTTATTAAATCCCATTAAGCACTTACTCTTCTAAAAGCTTTTTGGGGAAAAACTTTTTCAATCCCCACCACAACCCCAGGAGATCAGTTCTCCTACTATCCCTGCTTTATAAATGAGGAAAATGAGGCACAGAGAGGTTAAGTTATTTCCTATTTCACATAGAGCAAATGGTAGAGCAAGGGATTGCAATGTGGGCATTTGCTTATAGATAGCTCCCTACACACTAGAACATGCTGTCTCCAGTTAGCAAGAAATGGCAGAGAGGCAAGATTTTTTTTTTAAGATTTTATTTATTCATTTGTCAGAGAGAAAGAGCACAAGCAGGGGGAAAAGCAGGCAGAGGGAGAAGCAGGCTCCCCACTGAGCAAGGAGCCAGACGTGAGACTTGATCCCAGGACCCTGGGATCATGACCTGAGCCGAAGGCAGACGCTTAACTGACTGAGCCTCCCAGGCATCCTGAGAGGCAAGATTTTTAACCTGCATGTAAGCTTCATGGAGCCAGCAAGGCCCCTGAGAATTACATACAAACATGTCCTTACACTGTGTGCATAGGTGTCTGTGATTATGTGTGCATTTTTCTGAGAAGAGACTCTACTGATTTAATTCAGTTCTCAGAACAGTCCAAGGTGGGGCGCCTGGGTGGCTCAGTCATTAAGCATCTGCCTTCGGCTTAGGTCATGATCCTGGGGCCCTGGGATCCAGCCCTGCATCGGGCTCTCTGCTCAGCGGGAAGCCTGCTTCTCCCTCTCCCACTCCCCCTGCTTGTGTTCCCTCTCTCGCTGTCTCTCTGTCAAATAAATAAATACAATCTTAAAAAAAAAAAAAAAATGGTCCAAGGTTCCCTAAGAAATGGTTAAAGAACAATATAGTGAAAAACAGTCTAGTGTTTGAGATCTAACAACTCACGGTTTAAATTCTGGCCCTGTCACCTACTTTATTAAGTCACGAGCAGCTTTAATTTTCTCGGTATGTTACACAGGGAATAACAATGCCAGCAACATAAGGTTATTGTAGGAACCAAACGACATAATGCATACCCAGCATCTAGAAGACTGTCTAGTATATACAGCAAATGAGGACAGGTCCCTTCCTGATCCGTCTGGAAGCCTCTAGGCAAACAGGATGCTCCCCATCAATCAACATAAGTAGTGATGTCTTCATCTGCTTCCTTTCCCAGGTTCCCGGTGATCTTTCCTAAGTGTTTCCAGCCCAGAGCAAGAGTTGTGAGCATGGGTCCAAGGCATGATTCTGGTCTTTGTTAGACGCAGTTCTCACCTTTACACAGATGGTGTTCAAGTTTTCTCCAGGCCCAGGTGAGTCTCTTAGTCTCTTGGCAGAGGACCAATTAGGAAAGATTTCAACAAAACAACAGCCTAAACCTTGCCATATTTGGGGTGTAATTGATACTTCCTTTTTAAAAAATTGAAAACTCTGAATTTCGAGGAAAAAGCAGGTTAACAAAAGAAATTAAAATGTGACTGTATTAATTTTCTATGGCTGCTATTAACAAATTACCACTAAATTTAGCGGCTTAAAATCACACAAATTTGTTTTCCTATATTTCTGCAAGTCAGAAGTTTGATGTGTGTCTCACTGGGATAAAATCAAAATGTCACCAGGGCTGTATTCTTTTCTGGAGGCTCTAGGGGAGAATCTAGTCCCTTATTGTTCCCAGTTTTTAGACACTTGCCTACATTCCTTAGCTCATAGTCCCTGCCATATTCAAAGCCAACAATGGCCAGTCTGGTCTTTCTCACTTTGACATTGACTTTTCTTCTGCCTCTCACTTCACTTCTACTTCAGGACCTTTGTGCTCACCTGGAAAACCCAGGATATTCTTCTTATTTTAAGGTCAGTTGGTTAACATTGTTAATTCCCCTTTGCTATGTAATATAACATATTCACAGGTCCTGGGGATTAGGATGTGGGCATCTGTGGAGGGCCATTTTTCTACCTAATGCAGTTACCTTCTAAATTAGATCTATTGTGACCACCCTATTTAAAATTCCAACCCACCTGCACCCTCCTGATCTTCTCTAAGAGTTTAAGACATAATTGTTGTAATAAAGGTGTGAGGTGCCAAGGACACAGATTTCTTTTCTTTTTTTTTTTTAAGATTTTATTTATTTATTTGACAGAGAGAGAGAGAGCACACAAGCAGGGGGAATGGTAGGCAGAGAGAGAGGGAGAAGCAGTCTCCCCGCTGAGCAGGGAGCCTGATGTGGGACTGGATCCCAGGACCCTGGGATCATGATCTGAGCTGAAGGCAGACGCTTAACTGACTGAGCCACCCAGGCAACCCAGGGACATAGATTTCACTGGGATACATGGGTAAAGGAGTCAAATTGACCTGGGTTTGAATCCTAGTCCTGCCATTTTTAACATGATAATCTTTGGAAAGTCTTAGCCTTTAAGGGCTTCAGTTTTCTTATTTGGGAAATGGTGATAATACATCAACTACACAAGATTTTTGTGAATATCAAAGAAGTGTTCTAGCCATTTCTGGCAAAGAGATATACATGGCAAGTGCTCAATATATATTCCCTTCCCAGCTTTCTTCTTCTTTCCCCCTCTAATTCCAATCAAGTTCTTTGTTTTTTAATTGTGGTTAAATAGATATAAAATTTACCATCTTACCATTATTAAGTATACAGTTCAGTAGTGTTTAGTATGTTCACGTTGCTGTGCAACAGATCTCCAGAACTTTTTCGTCTTCCAACACCGACTCTGTACTCATTGAATAATTCCCTGTTTCCCCCTCGGTTTTGGCACCTGGCAACCACCCTTCTACTTTCTGTTTGTAGGAGTTTGACTACTCCACGTGCCTCCTCTAAGTGGAATCCCACAGTTTTTGTCTGCCATTGACATATTTCACTGAGCCTAATGTCCTTAAGGTTCACCCATGTTGTAGCATATATCAGAATTTCCTCCAACACAGCATTTTTACAGCTGAATAATATCCCCACTGCATGTATATACTACAAATTGTTTATCCATTCATTCATCCATGGACATTGGGTTGTTTCCAACTTTTGGCTATTGTGAAGTGCTGCTGTGAACGTGAATATATAAATAACTCTTTGAGACTCTGCTTTCAATTCTTTAGGCTATATAACCAGAAGTGGAATTGCTAGATCACATGGTAATTCTATTTTTAATTATTTGAGGAACTTTGGTACTGTTTTTTATAGTGGTTGTACTATTTTATATTTCCACCAACAGTGCACAGTGGTTCTATTTTTCTTCCACATCCCTGCCAACACTTGTTAGTTTCTGGGTTTGTTTGTTTGTTTTGAAAATAGCTATCCTGATGGGTGTATAATATCTCACTGTGATTTTGATTTGTATTTTCCGAGTGATTAGTGTTTGAGCATCTTTTCATATGCTAGTTGGCCATTTGCATATCATCTTTGGAGAAACCTTTCTTCAAGCCCTTTGCCCATTTTTATTTTTTTATTTTTATTATTTTTTTAATTTTTTATTGTTATGTTAATCCCCATACATTACATCATTAGTTTTAGATATAGTGTTCCATGATTCATTGTTTGTGCATAACACCCAGTGCTCCATGCAGAACGTGCCCTCCTCAATACCCATCACCAGGCTAACCCATCCTCCCACCCCCCTCCCCTCTAGAACCCTCAGTTTGTTTTTCAGAGTCCATCGTCTCTCATGGTTCTTCTCCGCCTCCGATTTCCCCCCCTTCATTCTTCCCTTCCTGCTACATTCTTCTTCTTTTTTTCTTTCTTAATATATATTGCATTATTTGTTTCAGAGGTACAGATCTGAGATTCAACAGTCTCTCACAATTCACAGAGCTTACCAGAGCACATACCCTCCCCAGTGTCCATCACCCAGTCACCCCATCCCTCCCACCCCACCCCCCACTCCAGCAACCCTCAGTTTGTTTCCTGAGATTAAGAATTCCTCATATCAGTGAGGTCATATGATACATGTCTTTCTCTGTTTGACTTATTTCGCTCAGCATAATACCCTCCAGTTCCATCCACGTCGTTGCAAATGGCAAGATCTCATTCCTTTTGATGGCTGCATAATATTCCATTGTATATATATACCACCTCTTCTTTATCCATTCATCTGTTGATGGACATCTTGGCTCTTTCCACAGTTTGGCTATTGTGGACATTGCTGCTATAAACATCGGGGTCCCTTTGCCCATTTTTAAAAGTTGGGCTATTTGTTTTCTTGCTGTTGAGCTGTAGGTATTCTTTATATATTCTTGATATTAACCCCTAATCATATATATGATTTGCAAATATTTTCTTCCATTCCGTAGGTGGCCTTTTCACTCTGCTGATTGTGCCCTTTGATGCAAAGACACTTTTATTTTTCTGCAGTCCAGCTTCTCTGATTTACTTTTATTGCCTCTGCTTTTGGTGTCATATCACTAATGAGAGTTATAAGTCCTCCTTTAACACATCCATGCATACACATAGACACACACACACTCATAAGCATTAAAAAAGAAGCATTGAAGAAATCACTAAACCACTACTACCAAATGAAAGAGCAGACTAAAAAACCAAATCAAACCAAAACAACCAACCAATCAAACAAACAAAAAAGGAACGAAAAGAAAGAAACTTGTCTATTTTCTAGAAATCTCCTTCTCTGATCAGAAATGGGTCATCTTCATGTCTTATGCTGTCTTCTCCTGAGAAATAAACACAAGGAAATAAGAGCAGCTCTGCTACAATCCTGGCAATAACAAGGAGGTGGGAGCCAGTAAATCAGTATTCTTGTAATTAATTAATTAGCTACTTGACCTTGGGCAAATCATTTTCCCTTTTTTAGGTCTCACGCATCTTATCTGAGATCCCCTCAACCTTTAATGCTCTGTGCCCAATTATTTTTTCACATTCAGGATAAAAGACCGTATCCTTGGTCCTGTCATTTGTGACACCATTGTTGGTGGGTTTACTAGCAAGCAAATGCCCCTCTGGCCACTCTCTAGAGTGCAGTCTTCCTAATGGGATGAGAGACAATTGGGAGGTCCTAGCCAACTGCTGAATCTTATATTATGGTCTTCCCACACCAGGTGCCAATTGATGGGTGTCAAGATAGAGTTCAAAGCTGATTCATAACCCCTCTTGACTCTCTTGATGTCTGTAGGTGTCTCCCCCTGTAGTCATCCCTCGTTTTTAGGCCATCTCCTCTAGTTCTTTTGAGGAGCCTGCAATACTGTCATTGATCGCTTGCCTCAACTTGGGTTTGCTCTCTGTCTTTTCTTGTCTTGAACCAAAGAACCCTTTCTTAGACTCTAGTTTTACTCCTGTCCATCTAACACTGGATGGTCACACCCATCCATTCTCAGAAATGATGCTTTCCTGCATTTCTTCCATCTGAGATTGGTGAAAACATTACACATAAAATCAGTGTCTAAAGCAATTCTGATCTACTCAAATTCAGAGTTCTCCTTAAAACTGAATATCTTAGATCCTAGGTGGGCCAGAGTCACATAATAATCATGATCTCAGCTAGGACGCAAAAATATTAACTATTCCCACAAATAACTTGATTGATGCTATCTGAGCTGGTTTAGTTTATAATTAGAAGTTTTTCTTGAAAGTGATGAGCCAACTTTTATTTCATTCCATTCCTAGGCTGTTCTTGTTTAAAACTACTGTGGCAGAACTTACGCCACACAAGTGGGTGGTGACAGGTGTGCAATAAATAGAAATAACAGATAATGCTCCAAGCATTTTCATTTGTCTCTAATGTGTTATCACACTTAAGTTTGAAAATGAGAAGGTCTGATGTTAGGAATTAGTAATAACCAAACTCTAAAGTCGCAGAAAACACACACACACTGAGTCCTAAACTCAGAAGACTACTAAGGACACTTCCCATTGCCTACAAGTTTCCTGGCATATTCACATACATGCACACATGTGCTCTTGCACACACACACACACACACACACACACACACTTCTTTATTTCTTCTATTCCAGACTGGGCTTAGAAAGACTTCAACATCATGATGCTAAGTGCCAACCTACATCAGGTCACTTTTATTTCATCAAGTTGGTTGTAACATACTTTTTTCCCCCAGTACTAGAATGAATACAGACACTCAAACCTCTAGCCAGCAATGACATCCCTTAGACACCTGCTTATTCAAAATGCCATCACCAGAGTTCTGAATGTGGAAGCTCGATCTCAATTTGGGAGCAATGCTGTGCTGAGGACGCGTCTGCACCCCGTGTGCTTGTTGCCTTTCTTCTTGATTTAAATTCCTAGTCAGACTTTAGCATACTGGAGAAGACAGATGCTGAAAGAAGAGGGAGTAGGGTTTGTGACCCCAGAGAGAAAAGTGGGAGAACCCAAAAATGAGGCGGGAGTTAACAGTAGACTCCACAAATTTTGATTGCATACTAGGAAGCACGCTAGGAGCTTAGAAGCCCCCAAGAAAGGCAAATCAGGCCTTTCTCATAACCTGGAAAAACACAACTAAGACAAACAAGGATCAATCACAAGAGCAACAAAAGCCAGAAGATCAGGTTACTACTTTGGAACTGATGTCGCAATCAGAAATACAGATGGTGGAAACTTTGTGCTCTATTTCCTGGATACAGAAAGACTAAGTGTATTGCTAAACCTGAGCCAACTAACCAGTTGTGGAATTCAGACTTCTAAGACTTCCTGTGTTTTCTATCATGCTGGTTGAAGAAAGACCATGACGTTCAAGAAGTTCCTTGAACCCTATGCTGAAAGCATTTCAACTTTATTCAGTAGGCAACAGGGAGCCAGTGACATTTTTTGAACATTAGAATGATATATAATCACCTTTTGGTAATATCTTTTCACTAATAAATTTGCTTTGTTTTTGTCCCAGGAGAAGTATACTGTGGTTAATCTTTTCAAATCCTTTTTTTTTTTTAGAAAGAGGGAGAAAAGAAGTGTATAGAAAAATAAACAAAAACAAATAAACAGATAAATACATAGAGTGTGTTTCCAGTAAAAAAAAAAAAAAGTAAATAAATAAAAATAACCAGAGAAACAAGAAGCCTGAGTTATATAAATCATAGCCAATCAGAGTACCAAGTCATTTTTCCCTACAGAAGCTCTTGATAAATGGTCAATAAATGTTAAGTGATGTATTATTTTGTAGATAATTTCCCTTATTCTCAAGTTTTGCTCTTCTAAGTAATTTCACCAACCACTTTATAATTGTGGCATGTAGGAACATATCCATCATCTTTTTTTCCCCACAGCAGGAGAAGAGTACAAAGATCTCGTTTCAGACAGCTAGGTTATTTACAGGAAGACCTACAAGACAATTCTGCAAATACAATTCAAATCTCCTGAGCTTTCTACCTTTTTAAAGTTAACAGTTAGTGGTGGAAGAGAACATTCAATTTGACTGAAAAGTAACACACACATTATAAAAAACTCACAGTCTGACCGACTCTACTAGGTATCAAAATTTACATTTTTTTCCTGTAATGCTAATAATTCAGCATTCCATTAACACTACATTAAAAATAAAAAACTCTGTTTTATCTTAACTGTCTTTGTAGAAAGCTCCCTCTTGGCCTGCTGATTTTTGACAACCTGTTGGAAGGTAAGGATAATACAGATTTGCCTCTGAGCCATATTACAGCACAGCTTCCTGACAACCTTGTCTCTTGGTAAACAAATCATTTGCACCCTGCCTGATTTGTTTCCATGTTTGTAATTCAACTGCAATTTGTTCCTTCCCATGGCTAAATGAAAATGTGGTCATCAGATGCAATCCTTCCTGTTTGAGCACCATAAAAAATAGGTTGCTGAAGTGCAACACATAAATATTTTATTAACCACGATACAGGTTGGAAGACATGGTGGAATGAAAGTGGTAGAGATAAGATTTCCTACAGATTCAGTTTTACAGGATTTAGAGGTCATGTTATGGTTTGGTGCGTTCATTAGGCTCTTTAAGAAACTGTTTCTCATCCAAAGAAACATAGTAACATAAACCTGTGCTTCTCAGTTCCTTGACATACCAGGTTTATATTTTCTTCCTGGTTGAATTGGGATATAATATATATCATCAAGTATTCCCAGACCTGATTTTAATTCATTCACTGCCAATTTTTTTTTGTCTTTGTTGTTATTTATCTTTTTTTCTTCTACATAGCATTGTTACCTCCTGGGCAAATTAAGAGCCCCTGTAGAATAATGAGGTTTATACTGAAAATAAATTCTTCCCACTGCTGTGGGGCCAGTCACCTGAAGCTATAAAGAGGAGAAAAAAAATACTCAGAGATTTGAGGGGGGCAAGGGGGTGGTAATGATGAGTAGTACTGTAAACATAATTCTTCTCTTCTCCAAGTTAAAAGAATTTGTTGAAAAATATACCCCCTCTGGCCCAAAAAGCTATTTCCCATGTCCTGTGGTTTCTGTTCCGTAGGTGTCCTGAAAATAATTGGGTATTTAAAGAATCTCAAAAAATTGCCGATCACAGAGCCAACCGCCTCTTGGTACTTTCCCTCTGAGGCTCTTATTAATTTTTAATCAGCTTGCTGCCGTTTCGGGTCTTTAGGACTCCTGTAAGTAAAGGAGAATGCCGGGTGGGCGGCAGAGGAGGAGAGAGTAAATAGATGCAGAGGGAAATGGGCTCTCCAGAACTCAGAGACAAAGGTTGGTGTGCTTTCAACAAAGAGGGGATTGAAGCAGTTTCAGAGGAGAAAACCACTCCCTCTGCTAGACCACATGCGAGCCTTAGAATCCCGTTTCTTTCCAGCCGCTTCACTGGTGCGCATTGCGTGCGTTCTTTCGGCCTTTATTTCCATAGACGAATGCCACTCCCTTTGCTCTCAGACGGGCAGAATGACTTGACTCTTAAGGAAATATTCTAATTTTTCTACTTTTTCTAAAAGATGCATAAACCCCAGCCTTAGAACTCGCCCTCTCTCATTGTTCTTCATCTTGAAAACCCTGCCCAATGCGTGGCAGACAGCAGGATGCCAACACATACCTGTGCAGTTAATGCTTCCCTCCAATGGGGAGGTGCTATTTTAAACCATAATGGAAGTCTCGGTTGTTTCTGAGGGCCTTCTTACCAGCGCCCCCTCCGACCTTCCAGTGGGTGTGACCAGGGCGCAGGCTGCACTGGGATTCTTGGTTCCAATGAAAAGATAGTCCCTCTGAATGGACTTTTTTCTTTTTTCTGCTTTCTGAACTGTCAGGTGGTAGAAACCATCAGGTGGGAGGCACCTACTTGGCAACACTGGAGTTAGTAAAAGGCAGGGGACAGTGATCTGAAACTGAGCAATCAGATGCTTTTCTTTTCATTCTGTTGCACTATTTAGGGTATAAAGATACTTCTCCCAAATGGAGGTTAAATTTTAATAGACTTTGGAATAATGGATGTTTTGATTTTATTTATCTATTTATTTGTGTTTATATTATTGTTATTGGTCAAGCTCAAGAGGGTCATTTTCAAGTATGTAGAAAAAATGATTTTCTAGAAAAAACTTAAATGTTAACCTCCTTAGGAAAACCCTCCTTAAGAATCCTTAAAATAAGAGTATAATTTTTCACTTAGAATGATTATGTTGCTAACCATCAATAGTCCATTGCTTCCTACTGCTGTGTAGTATTGCGTTTTATGGCTATTATAAATAAAAATTCAATGAACATGTAGGTACAAATGTTTGTATGGACATATGTCTTAATTCCTTCTGGGTAAATGTATGGAAATGCGATGGCTGGATCATATGGTTAAGTGTATGTTTAGCTTCTTAAGAAACTTCCCAACTATTTTCCAAAGTGGTTGAACTGTTCACATTTCTGCCAACAGTGTGTGAAGATTACAGCTGCTCCACGTCCTCACCAACCCTTGATATGATCACTCTTTCATTTTAGATGTTCTGAAAGTTTCCAGTGGCATCTTGTAGTTTCAATTTTCATTACCTTTATGATTAGTGATGTTGAGAATCTTTCATATATTTTCTGTGGTAAAATGTCTGTTCAAGTATTTCACCCATCCTTTTAGGACATTGTTTGTTTTCTTATTTAATTTGTCTGTTATTTTTATATTCTGGATATAAATTCTTTGTCTGATATCTGATATGAAACTACTTTCCCCCAGTCTGTGACGTACGTTTTTATTCTCTTAACAGTATCTTCTGAAGAGAAATTCCTAACTTCTGGTAAAATCCAAATTTGTAACTTTTTTTTCCTTTTATAGATTATGCTTTTGGAGTCATATATAAGAAATCTTTGGTCATAAATTTTGTTTCCTTTTTTTTCTAGAGATGTTATAGTTTTGGGTTTTAACCTATCATCAATATTGACTTATTTTTGCACATTTACAAAGGCATGGACTCAAGGCATGAGTTGAAGTTCATATTTTTATAAGTGAACACTCAACTGTTCTAGTATGACTTGTTGATAAGACTATCTTTCCTCCATTGAATTTCCTTTGGACTTTTTTCTTAAAAATCAAATGACTAAATATGTGTAAGTCTAATTCTGGATGTCCTACTCTGTTGCATTGGTATGTCTATCTTAAGCAAAAAAAAAAAAAAAAAAAAAAATCAGACTATCCTGATTACTCTGGCTTTATGACAAGTATTAAAATCTGGGAGATTAAGTCCTCAGGCTTTGTTCTTTATCGAAGTTATTTTGTGTGTTCTCTGTCCTTTGCATTCCCATATGAGTTGTAGAATCAGATTTCTGCAATTAAAAAAAATTAAGAGGATGTCTTATAGCATATTTAAAGGAAAATTTACTGGTTTGTTCTAATCATGTAAATCATGTAGTTGCATCACTAAAAATATCCTCTTGTGGTAGATGACTTTTTAGCTGTTTTGGAAGGACATTTTTTTTTCCTTAGGCAAAGTCATACTGCAGCAATAATTAACCCCAATATTGACATGGCTTACAATAAGAAAGGCTTGTTTCTTTCTAGGCTTCTTTGTCTGTTGCAAGTCGGTAGACAAGCTCTGCTCCATATTGTTTTCATCTCAGACCTGGGCTGAAGGCACAGCTTCTATTTGGACAAGTCGTATAACAGAGAAAGTTAGAGAGATGGTACAACCACTCAATGGTTCTTAAATGTTTGCTGCGAAGTCACATGTCCCATCCATTCACATTTCATTGGATAAAACCAGAGACATGGGCAAACCTGATGTCAGTGGAATGAAAAGAAAAATTCTCCCAGAAAGAGGGCACCATAGGTAAAGGGATATAATTGTTTTTAACAGAATAAAATCTATCACAGATACAAAATAGCTCTTTAAGTGGCCACTTTCAGAATTGTGTGCCGATTTGCGAATGGATAGGGTTGATTTAATGTGGAATAAAGTTTTCATGGGGAAAATTAAGGTAGCCCACATGTTTTGCCTTGCATGCCTATGCCTCTGTTTCTCTCCAACTTCACTCCTCCTAATGCCAGTTAAGAAGCTTTGGGCTGGCTACTTCGACTTCATAGCCTAGTGTCACATCACATATTTCTGGGGAAAGTGGCAGTATTATTTCCTGTGTCATTGTTTTGCCCACTCTTTTATTCCTTTCCTTCTATCATTTAATATTTTCTCAGAGATACCTCCAGAAAATTTACCAACATATGTTATTCAGTAAGTAACCAATTCTCCCTTAAACCTAAGTGGGGATAGAGAAGTAGATTGTCTGGAATCCAATAGGATAATTATCATAAAAGCCATCGTTAATTGAGCATTCAGTGTGTGCCAGTCATGATTCAAAATGGCTTACCTGCATTTTCTCATTTAATGCTTCCAGAATGCTGTTAAGTAGGTATCATTGTTATAATATGAATAACAATGAGGGAAGAGGTGCACAGAGATGTTAAATAACTTGTCTAAAAACTCCCAAGTACTGTATTCGAGTCTTGATTCACATCCAGGCCTGTCTGACTCCAGAACCTAAGTCTACAAGGACTGTAATTCAAGAGGATGACCTTCAAACAATCTCAGAGTTCTTAGTTGACAATCTTTAAGACTCTAAAATGGGCAAAGCTGGAATTTTAATATCAAAGGGAAATAGTACATTTTTTATGAAATCACCTGCATCTGGACAAAGCAAGCTATAGATCTCAGGCTAATTTTGGAGAAATTAAATTTGGAGAATAAAAATCTACATTATACCTTTCAAAGCAATATATGGAGGCATCACTCTAAAGTTCAGATAGACACTGGAATTTTTCTAAATGAGCTGTGATTAAGATTTGCTGGATGACACAATGTCATTTAAGAAATATTAGTTGCATCACAATATAATTATAACTTCATTCCACTTAGAAAGAAAAAGATTTTAAAATCCCCAACAAAATACTGTTAAAACAAATCCAGCAGCAGATTAAGAGGATTATACATCATGACTAAGTGGGATTTATTCCAGAAATGTAAGAGTTGTAATAAGAAATCATTCAATGTAGTAAACCACATTAATAGAATGAAGAAACACACACACACACACACTCTCATCTAGATGCATGAAGGAAGAGCATGTGACAAAATATAACACCCTTTCATGATAAAAACACTGAACAAACTAGAAATAGAATACAACTTACTCCACATGATAAAAGGTATTTATGGAAAACTCACAAGCAATACCATATTCAGTGCTAAAATACTGGACATTTTTCTTCCCCTAAGTTCAGGAACAAGACAAAGGTGACTGCTTTTGTGGTATCTATTCAACATTGTATGGAGGTTCCAGCCAGAGAAATTAGGTAAGACAAAAAAAAAAAAAAAAAAAAAAAAAAAGGAAAAGAAAAAGAAAAAAAAGAAACAGCAACCAAAATGGAAAGAAAGTAGTAAAATTATATTTTCCCATTTGATATGGTCTTCTATATAGTAAATCCTAAGAAGCCATAAAAAAACACATTAGAGCTAATAAATTATTTCAGCAAAGTTGCAGAACATTGACAAAAATCTGTTTTTTTCTATACTCTTATAATCAACAATCCAAAATGAAATTAAGTAAACAGTTCCATTTGTAATTACATCATAATGTGTGATATTGGCATCAAGGTAGACATACTCATGGATAGAACAGATTAGAGTCCAGAAATAGCTTCTTTATTACTAGGGGCCAAAGCCAGCTGAGCATATATGTGAACCTGAGAATTTCTACATTCCTAAGACTGTGATATCAAAATCTTTAATCAAAATTTTAGTAATGGATGAAACTATAATATCTATACTGTCTTTTTATCCAGTGATATTGGAAATGTGCTAAGTTGAGCCCTGACACTTGTGAAGAGTTGCCTGGGAGCTGTCTAGAGGGATGGGGGAGGGGGTGGAGATAAGTCAGGGTGGCTTTGTCTCACGACAACTGCTTCACCCAGAATAGGTCCATTTTCATCTATTTTGTTTATTGTGTCTCCCCACAAGGTTTTGGTAGGCATGTCAAAGGTTTGGTAGGCATGTCAAAATTTACACTACATTTTTTTTTTTTAATTTCAAGATTTCCTGAAGTTTGAAGGGGCCCACACAGAAGCCTCTCTCTTATTTGCCTTTAATCTCAATTATTTTAGCCTTTAATCTCAATTATTTTATCTTTGAAAGTAATGAATGATGGCTGCTTTCCATAATGCCAGTAAGACCTATAAATCTGTCCCACATCTTCTTTATCCATCCATCAGTTGATGGACATTGGGTTGCTTCCATATCTTGGATAACCCTAACTCTTTTTTATGATGTAAATATACCTGTAATATTGACAGTGCAATTAATAAGGTTCCTGTTTTTCCAAATAAAAAAAAACTGAGATAGAGAACCAGGTGGTAGCCAAGCTAAAAATCAAATTCAAGTTTATCTCACTCCAAATTTAGTGCTCTTGGTATCTGCAGCTGTATCTCTAGAGCTTAGTATATTTTATCCTAAAATACTTAAAATGAAGTCTTCTGAAGGCTTAGGAATAGGACCTAAAGAATAGAATACTAATATTTAAAACTAGCTAAAGCCTACTTTGCCCTTATGGATTTTTGGAATATAGATTGCTGCTGCTTAGGTTTTGCACTGAATTAAATAATACCTCTCCAAAATTTAGGTCTGCTCAGAACTTGTGAATGGTGCCTGAGTTAGAAATAAAGGTTTTGTAGATACAGTAAAGTTATATTGAATTAGGGTGGGTTGTAAATTCAATAAAGCTGGTGTCCTTATAAGAAGAGAGAAATTTGGACATACAGAAAAAGATGCACAGGGGAGAAGGACAAGAGAAGATGGAGGCAGAGATTCGATGTTGCTGCTATAAGCCCAGGAATTCCAGGGATTTCCTGCAACCACAAGAAGCTACAAGAAGCAAGGAGGAATTCTTACGTGCAAGCTTTAGTGGGGGCATGGTCTTGCCAACATCTTGATTTCAGCCTTCTAGCCTCTAAACCAGTGAAACAATAAATTTCTGTTATTTTTAGCCACCCAGTTGTACAACAACCCTATTAGGAAACTAATACAGGGTCTGTTTGGGAGAGTATCTAGTTCCATTATCAATTCAATGGTCCTGGGGTGAGAGGGCTTAAGAATCCTGAAAGCCATTAGTTAGGTTTCCCCAGAGTATCGAGGGAAGAGGGTGCTTACTAAATGTGGATAAAAATGATCTGAGAAAAACAGGGAAGTTCTTCATAGGGCCCCAGCCACCAGTTTAGTGCAAAGAGTGCAAGTATTCAAAATTAGAGAGCTAGGATCTGTGAACATTAATCAAGGAAAATCTCACTAAAAGAGTTAGGAAGCCAGCAGGGGGAGCTCTCACACCCTACCACTCCTGGTCAAATTGGCTGACTTACCAGGAAGACTTACTTTGCAAGCAAACACTACTTTAACCACTACTTGACCACTACTTGGAGAAAGAAAGGTTTTCCTTCTCCGCCAGCAATAGCCCAGCCAATGAGAGATAGTCACAACTCAGCCAATGAGAAGCCACCATGCTTCAGAATCCCACTTAATTCCAATGGGCCTTTTCTTTACAACAGACCCTCTTGCCTCCTCATTTTCTTTTCTTTTGTTTACCTGACTTGCCTGTAGCTTGCTTTGTCAAATTGCAATTCTCTGCTATTCTTGAATAAACCCAGTTTTGCTAACCGACAACTTTATTTTTTAATGTTAACCGATCTCATTCTTGATGTGTCATCATCCCAAACTGAGACCTTGTGCAAGGCACTTACTCTCCCTAAGCCTTTTCCCTCTCCTATAAAAAGGGAATCTTTTCTGGATCTCCTAATTTTCAAAGGGATAGTGAGTATCTGACAATAAAATGATTGTGAAAATGTTTTGAGACATCCAGAATTGTTCAATCCATTGTCATAAAGGAATATGGAAATATAAGCCAGTCTCATTATTTTTATTTTTAAATGACATCAGCTAGAATCTTCAGATACGGAGTGAAGAAATCAAATGGTTATTTTGCTTCCAAAGCTTAACGTTCTATCCTTTTCCTAACTGCAGAGTCTATAAAGAAAAAAATTCCATGTTCTATTTTTCTACTAATCTAGCTTGCTAAAGCTTCCATCACTTCAGCAAACAACAAGAACAACAACAAAACAGTGTCATTATAACCCTCAAAGCAGGGAATAAAAAATACTCTTCAATGACTTAAATGGAAGATTAGCTGTTTTGAATACAATTAAGGCAAGTGGCCAGTCACTTGCTTGCTTGCTTTCAGATCCATTCCCTGCTCTTTCCTTGATCTGTATCATGCGAAGCCAGATCCTTAAAAGCAGAGGTGTTGGAAGAGCCAGTAGGAATCCCTAGGGGTTGCCTGAAGAGAGGGCAGAGACCGGGGCCAGGGTATCTCTCCCTCTCTCTGCCGTGGTTAATATCTCTTTGTGGCTCTACTACCTTCCCTCCCACCAAGATCTCCCTCCTTGGGCTCAGTTCCCGCCAGAATCACTATGATTCAAGCTTCCAGTGTTTTGTTCTGGCTTCTACTCTGGTACGGTGTCCCCCCTTCCCTGCCATTTTCCCTCCAGCCCTCAGGATGGAAGTAGCCTCCTAGAGTTTTTAATTTCATTTTTCATCTTCCCTTTTGTTCTTTCATCTCTTCCAGCATCCTTGTAACTAATTCCCTGTATTAATGTCCCTCTATTTAATTTACTTGGCACTTTTGTTCTCCTGGATGGACCCTTACTGAATCAGTAAGTTGAATTAGTTTGTCTCTGCATGGAAGAAGGCATAAATGTTTCCAAATTTTTCTGATTCTCTAGCCTTAGAAAAGATTGATTGTCCTTAACATACGCTATAGCATGGCAAAACTACAGCCACGTAATTATTTATCCTTATATAAATGCATGTAACACTAGGGGCACATAAATAAGTCTTCACTTTTTTCCTTTCTCTAGAGTGTGTTTGGAGACAGTTATGAAAACAAACTTTTCAGAAGTGGCAAGGGTGGGTGGTAGGTAGTTGAGAAGGGATGTACAGTATGTTCAATTTTGCTTGGGAGTTTGGAATATTTCTGTATATAATCAGAGTGCACCTTCAGTCCTTCTAACTAATGAGCTCTTTCTTGTCCTACAAAATTCTTTTCAGATACTGCTAGCTGTTTGCAAAAATGCATGCTCTCCTCTTCTTCATGGTCACACGACTCCTTTACATTTCTCAGCCTCCTGGGTAGGTAGGCATCGTCATGTGTCTTAGTTCTAGATGTGGTATATAATATCACTTCCTAGGGACACTAGCATTTCCAGGCATGGTTCATAAAAAGCTCTTGAGTTAGCTTATCTGGGTGTTTTTTCCCCTTCTACCTGCTGATGAGGAGGTGGGGAGTCAACCAACTGACCCATTCACTCACTGATACGATCACATGATCCAACATAAACTTATTTTGAGCTATTAGACAGCTGGGGTCTATTAATTATAGCACCCAGCATGTCCCTAACCAATATACTCCCTCCCAAAGTCCTTCTTTAATTTCTGCGGGAGCACTGGTTTCGTATTTTGGGTGCCCTGTTTATACCTCTCTGGCAGCCCTTATCAAATTGGATTAGAATTAATTGTTCTTAATGTTCTCTCACTTTCTGTCTCTCTCTCTCCGGAGCATGAGCTTTACAAGGACAGGGAGAGGGTTTCATTTACCTTTGTATCCCCAGGGCCAAGCACTAGGTTTGGAGTATGCAAGGTCTTGAGAATTGTATGTTAAATGGAACGGACTGGAATTGGAGTCTTAACCTAGTCTGTCTTTGCTTCTCTCATCCTTCCTAGGATAGAAATATTGTCTCTGAACCCTGACCTTTTTAAACTGATGTTTACTATTTGCTGCCAAACATATCACCCCATCCATCTACCCGTCTACTCGAAGTTTTAACTTGAGACTTCTATATGTCAGCCATTCCTTTCCTCCCCACTTTCCTACAGAACTGTCACAACTCTGAGCCCTGTCTGTCTTCATCATGGCCCACAGACTTCAGTCTCATGGAAGTATTGCTTACAATATCCTGGGGGATAAAAAATAAGTATGAAGTTTTTATGAGCACATTATAAGATCTCCCTGAATTCATACTCTGAGCTGTGTTGTTTATTTAATTGAAAGAATGATATTACCAACCTGAAAATCTCTGATTTCTAAATTTAACCATTGTTAGTTATAATCCAGGATTAAACAAACTAACAACCTTGAAAACTCGTGAGTCCTGTGGTCAGAACAAAGGTCAATTCAATGAAATACAGTAGGGGGGGATATTTTAGCTATAGAACAACAGGGACAATAGAATAGGAGTATATGTCTTCATATTCTTTATTCAACTAGAGTGAGAGTAGAAGGTGAATTTTTAACATCTATTTACCTCACTGGTACTTTGATATTAAGAATTGTACAGATTCCTAGTCTATTCCATTGCAAAATAGCTGAATCATAAAATGTCAGGACTGGAAGGTGCCTTTCAATTTATGTAGGTTAGTGGTCCCTGCCTTGTTGAAGGATATGAACCCTTTAAAGTACATTTTCAGAGTTGTGGGTACACACACACACACACACACACACATACACACTTTATATATAATTTCGATGACTTAAGTATTCCCTGGAGGACATCCATGATCTCTCATCCAACCATGGAAGCCCATTAGTGAAATCTTGTATGCACTAACAAAGAAGTCTGCATATGAGCTATGAAGTTTACTCCTTGTAACAGTAAAGTACAATCAATGCCACATTCATAAGTTTATCAATTTCTCCAAATTAAATTGCATCTACTTCTAGCTCCTACTCACTAGGCTGATAGAAGTTCATCTCAATCTTCATTAACAAGGCTACCACATCCATTCCCCCAGGATTATGTCCTGGGTTGTTCATAGTGCAGACCTTTCAAGGGGTTTACACTAGTTATGTCTAATGTGCTCCTGGTTCAGGGCCACAAGCTTCTGTTGCTAAGCTTGGGTAGGCAGTCTTTCCTGGTAGCTCTAGAAAGCTCCCATTCCTCATATTCTGTCACATCAGCATCACCAAGCTACCCCATCAGAGGTATTATCACCTCTAAGGGGAAGGGAGGATGGTGACCATACAGGAGGAATGGGGCAGTGCTGTTGGCTAATCCTTGAGGCACCCACACTCCGATTCCATTCCCAGTTCTAGGGGAGAAACTCTAAAAGTTTTCTCAAATCCTGTATCTTTCACCTCCTCTGCTCCACCTACTGAGTGAATTCAGCATAAATCATGTCAACTGCTTTTTGCAGGATAGAAAACAGTATGCCTTCATCATTGAGCACCTGTGCTCTGGAGCAAACTAGCTGGGTTCAAGCCCAAGCTTTGATGCTTACTAACTCTATGAATGCATTCATTTCATTCTGCCATAACGAATTACCACAAACATGGTGACTTAAAACAACAGAAATTTATTAACTCATGGTCTGGAGGCCAGAAGTCCAAAATCAAAGTGTCATTACAGTGGGTTTCTTCCGGGGGCTCTGAGGGAAAATCTGGTCCATACCTCTCTCCCAGCTTTTGGTGGTGGCCAGCAGTCCTCAGCTTTCCTTGGCTTGTAGTTGTGTCACTCCACAATCTCTGCCTCCATCTTCATGTCACCTTTCTTCTTTTGTAAGGGCACTTCTAATTCAATTTTGTCACTCAGTTTAATACAGGATGATCTCATCTCAAGATTTTTAACTTAATTACATCTACAAAAAGCATTCTTCCAAATAAGGTCAGATTGACAGGTTCTGGATGGACATATCTTTTGGAGAATTACCCTTAAACTCACTGCAACAGACTAAAAACAATTTTTTAACTCTTCAGTGTCCATTGTGACCCATTGTGTAATGGGGATGATGATGACAATAGTAAATTCCTCCATACATTTATTGGTGATAAATGAATTTATCCATATAAAGCACTTAAAGAGTTCCTGGTAAATAACAAATATTCTTTGCTAAACAATATGTGCTATAATGGGGAGTTAACTTCTGAATAGCTATTAATTTCTGCTGTTGGGTCAGTTCAAGGCCCCATTAACAAAACCCAAGACAGGAAACCACAAAGGCTAATAAACTTCTGTTTATGAAGTTGGGGGGTTGGATGTGCACATTGGAAAGCATTCTGCCACATTTCTGTAGCTATTTTGCCTTAGTACTAAGAGACAGTTTTCATGGTGGAAATATCAACAACCTGGAATGGTTGCCTTGTATTTAGCCCAAAGAATATAAAAATTTCCAGTGATAGGACATTGGGATGAAAACAGGGTCTAGTAAGGAAATCAGATCCACACCAGGTTTTAACATATGGAATTATATATAGAAAACTGGCTAATCAGGGAGAACTGAAAAGCCAAAAAGGAAGCACAGAGGTAACACAGAGAGAGTAATCATAGGAAACAGCTACCTCTCCCAGTTAAGGGAACAGAGGGGTCATTCTCCTCACTTCATCTTATCATGCAGGCATCTTATGACCTCACATGGTCACAAGAAGGGTCAATACAGTTCAATAAGTTATTTTGAGATACAGACCACATTCACATAACTTTTATAGTAGTAAGTTTCTTAATTGTTCTATTTTATTATGTTATTGTTATTAATTTCTTAGTGTGCCTAATTTATAAATTAAACTGTATGATAGGTATGTATGTATAGGAAAAAACATAGTATATTTAGGGTTTGGTACTCTCTGTGATTTCAGGAATCCACTGGGGGTCTTGGAACATATCCCCATGGATAAGGGGGCACTACTGTATATATATAGAAATATATACATATGTGTGTGTATATATATAAAGAGAGTCATATATCATGTGATAATATAATCAATAAATACATTAAAACAAAACTAAACTGCAGTTAGGAAAGCCAAGCCCTTCAGCATTTAATGCTAATAAGTGGCCAGGCCACTACATTAACCAAGGTCTGTCTGACTTTAAAGACTATAGTCTTTTTAATCTGAATTATCATCTGGATATCAGAGCTAAAATCTGAAATGGTCTCAGCAATCTGGAATACTGGGAAAAACTTAAAACGCATTTCTTATACCAAACATAAATGCAACATTCTGCACCTTCACTAAAGAAAATATCACAACGGTCAGGGAAAGAATATATGTGCCTATATAGCCCCCAAAAGGATTAATATGTTCTAGCCTATTGCAATCCTAATATTAATAAACAATGTGATCCAGCTATCAAAAAATAAATGTTAACCATTTTCTGCAGTACCCAAAACAAGCAAAGGGATAACCCATCCTTATTCAGCAATGGTCAGGTCACAACTGGAATATTTTGTTCAATTTGAAGTATTATATCATCAAAGGAACTTTGGAAAAACTGAACTTAATTAGCTGAGAGTGACCATCATGATGACAAGATAATACCACCATCCTGCCACTATCTTCATTTCTACCCACCTCCTCTTGCTTCATAAAGTAGTAAGCTCCTGACAGGGCTCCTGGCCTGCCAGGCATTATCCATCATGCCGGAGAGTGGTCTGTCTAAATACAAGTGCGCTAATGTTGTACCTGCGCAGTTCACCCCAAAGCCTTGGGGATACTGTCCAAGTCACCTAATAAGGTTTTAAAAGTCCTCAGGTTCTTGTATGTGTTTACTTCTCCAGACACACGTGCGCGTGCACGCACGCACACACACACACACACGCACGCACCATAGCGGATCTTGCTGATTCGTATTTTCTATCCTTTGGGCATTCAACTCTTTTTACTGCATCACTTTCCTACCTCTGATTACCACTTACACACTTGCCCTCTACCCACCCCTTGCCTGCTATTCCTGCTTATTCTTCTAGGGCTTAGCTTAGGCTTCACTTTATCTTAAAAGCTCTCAACAGCCCCTGGTCCACATTTCCAGGTTTTTTGGCCCCTCCTTTACACCTCCATACCCCTCTGAGCTTCCCCGATCTTAGCACGTATCACACTTTAAGTGCCACTTTCTTCTCTCACCTACTGGATAGAAAGTTATGTAAGACCAAGAACAAGGTTTGCTTTCTCACTATTTTACCCGCACCACCAAATACAGTACTCAATGAATAATTGTGTCTTGAAAGACTTCATTCTTGAATGAAAGAGGAAGGGATTTGAATGGAATAAGGATATGTGCAGAGAAGAGTGTGAAAGCCATCTTCTGGGTATAAAGCAATATACACTGATTTTCCCATTTGGACCAAAAAGCAGAATTAGGAATTAGGTAGATGTGAACTGAAAGTAGATTTAATACATTTATTATAAGAAAGAACTTCCAACAATTAGAACGATCTGAAAACATGGCATGCTGGTGTTAAACATAGGGGTTCTCTACCATTGAAATGTTGAAGTTGAGAGGCAGGTTCATGGAAGGCTAATAGGATATATTTTAAATGTTAGTTTGATAAATTGGTAGTTTTCTAGAGTTGATCTGTGTGGAGAAAGAGTCTGAGGGACAGGGAGAAAAAATTATATAATTATATAATCAATTATTAGTGTCTGTCAAGAGCTTTCTTAGGATTGAAAAAATATGCAGTAGTACTCCGTATCTGTCCGTCTCCATCCCTGTTTCTGTCCTCTCCACCCCCAACACACAGAGAAATATACGATTATAAAATGAGAGTCTTAATAGGGTGACTATCACTTTGTCAGTCAAAACTCACCCCCCTCAGTGGCTACACTGCCTGGAAACTCTTATTTTGTTGTTTCTTTTTTTTTTTTAAAGATTTTATTTATTTATTTGACAGAGAGAGACACAGTGAGAGAGGGAACACAAGCAAGGGGGAGTGGGAGAGGGAGAAGCAGGCCTCCCGCAGAGCAGAGAGCCCGATATGGAACTCGATCCCAGGACCCTGGGACCATGACCTGAGCCGAAGGCAGTTGCTCAACAACTGAGCCACCCAGGCGCCCATTGTTGTTTCTTTTTTGAGTCAATGGGAAATTTTAATGTCCACTATCCCTTCTCTTAACTGGAAAGTGGGGAACTTCATACTGGTTAGCACATCGTAATTCATTACTGTTTTTGTCTTGAAACAGCAAAAAGGAGAAGTGGGTAGATAGTTGTGGGCAGAAAAGATGCTAGGGAATCATGGACTCAAAGACTACCCAATGGCTTGTACCTGAGGAGCAGCACCCAACAAAATAAGTAGATTTTGCTAAGCAATGGACTTGATCACAAAACAGGAAAATAAGTCTCAGCACATGATATTAAATCATGCAGTTCTCAGAAGAGTATCAAAGTTCACATTACCTTGGTTAAGTCTCTAGCTGTCCCTAGTATTGAGGAACCACTCTGGGTCTCTGCATTTTATACATTAATTTTTTTAAGATTTTATTTATTTATTTGAGAGAGAGAGAAAGCGAGAGACAGAGCATAGGTGGAGGGGGAGGGACACAGAGAGAGGGAGAAGCAGGCTCCCCACTGAGCAGGGTTCGATCCCAGGACCCTGAGATCATGACTTGAGCCAAAAGGCAGACGCTTAACTGACTGAGCCACCCACGTGCCCCTGCATTTTGTACATTAAATAAAGATCTTGAAGTAGTTAAAGAGAAGCTTGGTTATTAGCTGTGATGTTATTCTCCTTTGAGGGCTGCCTTTTCTTACCACATTAATCTTGGGTGTGCTGCTAATGTCTTTTCTGCATTGAAGTCAGGAGGCCGGTTAATATGAGGGCAGTGAACCGTGAAATGCCTGCGTGGGTAATATATGGGTTCTGGCAGCTAGACTCTTCGGAGGCACAAATAAATAGACTCCTTTCTTGCTTGATGGGAGTATTAAATGCATGCGTGCAGGTGCAGCACATAGACTGGATACATACTAAATATTGAACAAATGCTAGTTATTATTTTTATATTAATATTATTTTTATGTATTGTCAAGGGTCAAGTCAAGAGCTTTGCTCTCAAAGTTCAACTTTTAGGACAAATATCAGACTTCAGTCTGTAGTTTCAGGACTGAATTAGTCAATACTGGGAAAGGAAGCAGCATGATTTAGGGACCAGGTACAGATTTTGGAACCACATATTTACATACGAATCCTGGTTCACCCACTTATTTTCTATGTGAACTTGAGGAACTTATTTGCTTCTCTGACCTCAGTTCATGATTGGATTAAGTGAGATTGTGCATGTAATTGACCTAGCGTGTAATAGTAAAATAAAAATACAAAATAAAATAAAATAAAATGTAACGTTAAAAAGTTAATAGTCTCTTGTTATTTTGCGCATTTATTTATTTTTATTTTTTAAAGATTTTATTTATTTATTTTAGAGAGAGAGAGGGAGGGAGAGCATGTGGGGGGAGGGGGAGGGGCAGAGGGAAAGGGAGAGAGCCCCAAGCCGACTCTACACTGAGCATAGAGACCACGTGGGGCTCCCTCTCACGACCCTGAGATCACAACCCAAGCGAAACCAAGTGTCCAATGCCCAACCAGCTGTGCCACCCAGGCGCCTCTGTACATTTATTTAGATTTGGGTTTCCTCCCTTTGATCAGTTCACCATGCTGTACCCAATCTGACCACATCACTGTCCTTCTTCAGGCTCCTTGCTGGTGCTCCTTTACACTCAGGATAATCATAACAGCAGGCAGTATTTTTTTTAAAGATTTTATTTATTTATTTGACAGAGAGAGACACAGCAAGAGAGGGAACACAAGCAGGGGGAGTGGGAGAGGGAGAAGCAGGGGTTCCGCAGAGCAGGGAGCCCGATGCGGGGCTCGATCCCAGGACCCCGGGATCATGACCCGAGCTGAAGGCAGACGCTTCACCGACGGAGCCACCCAGGCGCCCCAACAGCAGGCAGTATTAATGGTTCTGTGTGAGTACCAAGTACTGTTCCCCCCAATCCTTTTGGATGGATTTCTCCCTGGCCTCAAGTATTTGGCCTCACCAACATTCAGTATTCTGCTGGATATTCAATGGAGATGCTCTGTATGTGTGCAAAGTTCTCTGTGCAGCTTTCTCCTCTCCAGCACTTGAAAATATAGCCACCTGGGGCTCCCCAGACTCTGTTTCTTCAACTCAAGGATTCTACCAGGCTTTGCCTATGTTTCCCCTCCTTGTCCATACTTCAGCCTGAAAATGTTCTCACTGGGGCAACTGTAGTGTTCACCAAATTGTCTCCTACATCCTAGAAATCACTGCCCTTCGTTACCTGTCCCCACTGTCTTAAAATCAGTGTTTCATCTATTTTGTCCAATTTTGCATTTGTTTTAGGTGTGGGGGTAAATGGGACCTGGTACTCCATCTTGGCTGAAGGCAGATCTCTAGCAGCTCACTTCTCACCGTGCTCTCAGCTTAGACATTTGTAACCTTGGTTCACCAGACAGAAGGCTCAAGACCTACTCATTGCTTCACCAAATACGGGTGAGCCTAAATTCCCATCAGGTGGCACCTTCATTATTTTGCACTCTCTGCCTGGATTTCTGCCTTAGTTTCCTCCTCCTCAGCTCTACCTTCCTAGTAAAAGCCTCCTCTGAAGCCATGGAGACTGGTTCCTACTTTTCCTAGCTGGGCTGGACACGTTGCACATAGGCTGAGGTCGGTATTTATCCCGGGCTATCACCGGATACTCAGTTGTTTCCATGCAGCTGCTCTTGGTACTCCCTAGAGAACATATTAATTAGCCCTAGATTAAGTATTCCTGAATACTACTTATATACTCCTCATTTGGATATCAGTGGATATGGATCCTTACCAAACCAAGACAGGGTATATAATAATGCCCTGGACCCTTAAGCCAAATCTCTACCCCCAGTGCTCTGCCTGTGATCCATTCCCCACCAACGTGTCATCACGAGGATCCAGCATACCCCGAGCTCCCAACTAAGGACACTGAGAAGTTAAATAGTGACAACTATGTGTTTTGTCTTTGGAGAAAAATATTCACGTGCAGAGAAATTCCTGTGAAAGCTTAGTGAGTTGTCTAGTTAAAACTTCTTTTTGCTGTCTCAATTTACAAATTAAACAAACAAACAAACAAAAAACAAGGCCAGCAGAGTTTAATTGAATTTCCCAACATCACAGAGCTAATTAATGTTAATGATAGTACTCAAACTCAGGTCTTCTGCATCCTAGTTAAAATTTCCTTTCTCCTGGATCACAAACACTTAGATCGTTCTTTTGGTGAGCTATTTATTATTAATATTGTTCCTGAATAAGGGGGAAAAAACTCCACACACAACAACCCAATTATTGTGGCCCCCTATTTTTTTCTAGAGCTGACTGAGAGAGAGAATATTTTCTTAAAGATTTTGTAAGCTACCTTTCCAAGCCTCCCTCTAATTTCCTTCCCTCCTATAACATGGTAATCTACAAGGAAGACCAAAGAGAAACTCTTGGCTTCTGTTTTCTTAACTCCTTGATTTCGGAAGAGCCATAACCCTACCACAAACTTTCAGGCATCGTGTTCTGGCACTACAATTTTTAAGTTCTTAAATTACCTAATTTGTACATATCAGAGAAGCAGGGTAGCTTGTACTGTAAATCAGTGCACTATAGAAAAATGTTTTCCAAATCTGAGAAGATGGGCCTAGTGGGGGTCCTTGATTTTCTCTTTTTCTCCCCATGGTATTGTGGTCTAATCCATGGACACATAACTATTGTGTTCAGAGAGTGGGTGTGATCGGCACATGGGAAAAAGTCCCTATGTCATTACTTCCTTGAGATGACTGAAGGAGCAGCCTCCCACCCAAGGGGACAGTCAATAGAAGTTGGGCAGTGGAGCTCAGTGGATCCCCACCTGGATTAAAGCTGGGCAGAATTCAAAGCAGAGTAAATATCGTAGTTTTCCTATCCTGTCTTGCCAACTCCCACCTTATTCCCTGGAGTGCTCCTGATGTGGCAAAAGTGGGAAGATAATCCCCAATGTCTAAATGAGATAGAGACAGGTGCCTAAAACACAAGTGCCTCCTCCCCCCAGTATCTTACAGTTTAAGGGGTCACTGTGTTCCATTCCATGCAGAGCTGCTCCAACAATTCACAGAATGAACTTAAATTCTCGACTTTGCCAAACACTGCAATAACATTAAAGATTACAGCGAGGGCATAAGTGGGAGTCGATAGAAGAGTTATGTTATAGATTAGTTGGGATATGGGAAGAAAAAAAGATAAAGTGACTATGAAATAAAGAACTATTTAAAGTTATTTAATCTTAAGTGAGTAACATCTCAGTCTTCTCTTAGACACACACATACCCACAAAAGATTCAAAAGATTTCTAGCCGGTCATCCTGGCTCATCTTCCCATTTTGTCATTTTTTATTTAATTAGGATCAGTGTTGGTTTTTGCAGCATCAAGCCTTGGAAACCTTATTTATTAATATCCCCCAAACATTGGCAATAGCAACAATAATTTTAATTGCACGGGTACTAAAAATATGCCAGGTACTACCTAAGTCCTTAAACACCTCTAACTTGGACAATAACCAGGTAGATATAATTATACCATTTTTCCAGCTAAGGAGATAGAACCTCAGAGAAGGTAAGTAACTTGCCCAAGGTCACACAGCTGGCAGGTGGTAGAGAGTCAGGATTCTGTGTGATACCAAAGTCCTTGCTTTTGCAGTCACTGGAATTATAGCTAAGGGTAAATTATTCCTCCCTGCTCTCTCTGTTCTCCCCAATCCAAGGGTGGTCATCATTATTATAATCTTGGAGCTGCTTCAAAGACCTGGTGGCTCTGCAGATTCAACTCCAGGATAAGAAAAGCAAATAAAGTGAGTGTTCATTTTCAGCCTTTATGTGGGTCTTTTCATCTTCAAAGTCCTTTGTGAATATTAAACAATTAATCCCCCCTGGAAGCCCTCAGCACTGGGGGAAGTGAACATTTCCATTAATGTTGACGAATGTCTATTGCTGTTGGTGAAGTTTTGCCTTTCAGCTTGTGCTTCTAAAGCCTGAAAGCCTTTCCATATAAATGAAGCACATTTTCATTCACATGTCTCTCCCAGGTGGATGAGGGAGTTGCTGAGATGTCTAAACACAGGGCTTTTTAAGTACCTTTGAGGAGTTAAAAAGCTTTGCTGGTTCTGCTTCCTGAACACACACACACACACACACACACACACACACACACACAGTTTTTATGATAAATCAGGAAAGTCGATGGTGTGTGTGTGTGCGTATTGCTGGGTGCTTGTGTTTTATTCCAGACAAAATGGCACACAGAGGTGACCTCTCTGTTGGAGCTAAAGCCATAGCCAAGCTCTGCACAGTTGTCTCTGTGGTGCACCTGGTTATCATATTTGGTTGCTAGCTGAAAGGCTGGTGGTGCAAACTCACCCAGGGATAATTTGGTCTTCTTTTCAGAGATAGGCAAGCAGTTCATTTCAGGAATTTATTACTCTTTTGCGAAGTACTGGTTCAGTGCTCCCTAAACTGGTCTGCTAAATCACACCCCAGGTGCTTATTAAAACCACAAGTTCCAGAACCTTGAGATTCTGATCCTGCTGTTCTCCCAAGGTGCCTGAGAATTTGCTTTTTAAAGACATAGCCTCTGCCCCCAGGAAATTATTATTATCATTCAAGTTTGTGCAGAATTTGTGTGGAAGATAAAATAATTGGCCCCAGAGCCACACTGCCTGGGTCCGGCTCTGCTTCTCCACATACCGACTGAAAAGTTTCGCGACGCCCATCCAAGGCGGCCGCCGGAGGCTCTGGCGCAGCATCCCACTGTGGTTGTCTACACGCCGGTATCTGACAGTGTTATTTTTTTAAATGTTTGTTTATTGTCTGTCTTTCTTAACTCGACTTAAACTTCCCCGTTGCCTATACAGGGGTGCTGTGCTGTGTCGCTTTAGCAAAACCGGAGCTGGATTTCTCAGAATTCCCTTCCTTTAAAGAACCAGGTTGGGGGGGCACCAGGGTGGCTCAGTCAGTTGAGCGTCCAACTCTTGACTTCGGCTCAGGTCATGATCTTAGGGTTCTGGGATGGAGCCCCGTGTCGGGCTCTGTGCTCAGCACGGAGTCTGCTTGTCCCTCTCCCTCTGCACCTCTCCCCTTCCCCCATTGTGCACTCTCTCTCTCATTCAAATAAATAAATAAATAAAAACTTAAAAAAAAAAAAAGAACCAGGTGGAGATATGAGAGGTGGGAGCGAGTCGTCACTGTTCTTTGAAGGTCATCATTGGTTAGAGGTCATAAGGGACAGAAGCCAAGAGCAGCAGGGTCCAATTTGTGCTCACTTTTCCTCACTCTACGTCCGAGTCCCCTTGCAGACTTCCAGCCCTGCTCACCAACCATGACCGCAGGCCCAGCGCCAGACCCTGCTCTGAGACCTCACAGAGATGGAGCCGTGAAGAGCCAACGGCCTCCCATGGACTGCTGCATCGCTCTGGGAGCTGGTCTTGCCCTTCGGCTGGGAATGAATCAGAGCTCGGCAAACTCCTCATGGCTTTACTTTCAAAGAATGTAAATTCTGTGAAATCTGAGACCTCGACTAAATCTGCTCGTCACGATTTCCTCAGTACCTAGAACAAGGTCTGGCACTTGGTAAGCTTTCAGTATTAGCTGAGTGGCTGATGAAAGTGATGGCTTCATCCATAAATGGGGTTATGATGTTTCTTTCATTGAGTTGTGTGAGGACAAATGAAATAACACGTAAAGAGCTCAGTATTATTCTTGGCAGATAATACGCACTGATACATGGTTGTTGCTGGTATTCATTCTGTTGTTACGGCTTTGAAAATATCAAATCCGCCACTGGGAGCCAACATTATATGTACGTGTGCGATAAAATCTGTCTCAAGTCAGTGGTCTCCCAACCTGCCTGGGTTTAGTCCTGCCTTTGAATCATAATGTCATCCCAGAGAACTGTAAAGCCAGAGAGGATGCTAAAAATTCCCAGTACAGCACCCATGTTTGAAAGATGAAGAAACAGGGACCTGAGAAGTGAAGAGATTTGCCCGAAGTTATCTACTAGTTAGAAAAAGATGCAAAACTAAGAACGTGTTTCATTGAAGCTGTCCAGAGTCCTTTCTGTGATCTTATGGAAAATAAAAATTTTAAGGCATTTCATAACGAAGCATACACATATGTATATATATATAGAGATGTATGCATATATACACACACGGTAATATGTATGCATATAAAATATATATACATAGGGTTACTGTGTCTTGCCTTTCCTACGCCTAGGATGATGATACATCTGAGTTGCCTGGGACAGTACAGTTTATGCTTATGCTGTGGTTTAATTATTAACAGTATTTCCCTTCACTCTCAGAAGTGCCTTGGTTTGTCCAATAAATTATATAGTTTCCCTACCTATAAGAGATGCCTTTGCTCTCCACTTTCTGTGTACACATTTAGAATGCATTAGCCTATAGAGATGGACATGTGTGCATTGGGCATCGTCAACCAGAACATTGCATTCGCTTGGCAGCAGTGAGCACTTTGGGGATGGGTTCATGGTATGATCAGAGCAGTAAACCTTATGCTGGGACTGCCAAGTGAGAAGCAGGCTCTGTCTTCTCTGGGATGGGCCACCAGTGAAGATGCTGGGCATCCGGAGCTGCTCCACACATTGCCAGGGGCCCTGAGCATGAAGCCAACGGGAAACAAAACACAACCAGGAGATGGGAGAAACTGAATCTTCATCGCTGATATCACGAGTGCTTGATCAAACCCTCCCTGAAGCTACACAAACCCCGGATATTTTTGTTAAAATTAGATGAGATGAGTTTTCTGGCACCTGCAATTCAAAGCATCCTAACTAAAGTACTGACTGAGAAAAACATAAATGTAATAAAAGGGATGGAACATTTGTGCCATGGTCCTATGAGAGCTTTCCCCGTAAGGTCAGGAACAGGGCAGGGATGTCCACTATCACCACTGCTATTCAACATAGTATTAGAAGTCCTAGCCACAGCAATCAGACAACAAAAAGAAATAAAAGGCATCCAACTCAGCAAAGAAGAAGTCAAACTCTCACTCTTTGCAGATGATATGATACTTTATGTGGAAAACCCAAAAGACTCCACCCCAAAACTGCTAGAACTCATACAGGAATTCTGTAAAGTGGCAGGATGTAAAATCAATGCCCAGAAATCAGTGGCATTCCTATACACCAACAACAAGACAGAAGAAAGAGAAATTAAGGAGTCGATCCCATTTACAATTGCACCCAAAACCATAAGATACCTAGGAATAAATCTAACCAAAGAGGCAAAGGATCTGTACTCAGAAAACTATAAAATACTCATGAAAGAAATTGAGGAAGACACAAAGAAATGGAAAAATGTTCCATGCTCATGGATTGGAAGAACAAATATTGTGAAGATGTCAATGCTACCTAGATCAATCTACACATTCAATGCAATCCCCATCAAAATACCATCAGCTTTTCTCAAAGAAATGGAATAAATAATCCTAAAATTTGTATGGAATCAGAAAAGACCCCGAATAGCCAGAGGAATGTTGAAAAAGAAAAGCAAAGCTGGTGGCATCACAATTCTGGACTTCCAGCTCTATTACAAAGCTGTCATCATCAAGACAGTATGGTACTGGCACAAAAACAGACACATAGATCAATGGAACAGAATAGAGAGCCCAGAAATGGACCCTCAACTCTATGGTCAACTAATCTTTGACAAAGCAGGAAAGAATGTCCAATGGAAAAAAGACAGTCTCTTCAACAAATGGTGTTGGGAAAATTGGACAACCACATGCAGAAGAATGAAACTGGACCATTTCCTTACACCACACACAAAAATAGACTCCAAATGGTTGAAAGACCTCAATGTGAGACAGGAGTCCATCAGAATCCTAAAGGAGAACACAGGCAGCAACCTCTTCGACCTCAGCCACAGCAATTTCTTCTTAGAAACATCGCCAAAGGCAAGGGAAGCAAGGGCAAAAATGAACTATTAGGACCTCATCAAGATAAGAAGCTTTTGCACAGCAAAAGAAACAGTCAACAAAACCAAAAGGCAACCGACAGAATGGGAGAAGATATTTGCAAATGACATATCAGATTAAGGGCTAGTATCCTAAATCTATAAAGAACTTATCAAACTCAACACCCAGAAAACAAATGATCCAATCAAGAAATGGGCAGAAGACATGAACAGACATTTTTCCAAAGACATCCAAATGGCCAACAGACACGTGAAAAAGTGCTCAACATTGCTTGGCATCAGGGAAATCCAAATCAAAACCTCAATGAGATACCACCTCACACCAGTCAGAATGGCTAAAATTAACAAGTCAGGAAATGACAGATGTTGGCGGGGATGCGGAGAAAGGGGAACCCTCCTATACTGTTGGTGGGAATGCAAGCTGGTGCAGCCACTCTGGAAAACAGTATGGAGGTTCCTCAAAAAGTTGAAAATAGAGCTACCATATGACCCAGCAATTGCACTACTGGGTATTTACCCCAAAGATACAAATGTAGGGATCTGAAGGGGTACATGCACCCCGATGTTTATAGCAGCAATGTCCACAATAGCCAAACTATGGAAAGAGCCAAGATGTCCATCAACAGATGAATGAATAAAGAAGATGAGGTGTATATATATATATATATATATATATATATATATATACACATATGTATACCCACAATGGAATATTATGCAGCCATCAAAAGGAATGAAATCTTGCCATTTGCAACGACGTGGATGGAACTGGAGGGTATTATGCTGAGTGAAATAAGTCAATCAGAGAAAGGCATGTATCGTATGAGGAATTCTTAATCTCAGGAAACAAATTGAGGGTTGCTGGAGTGGTGGGGGGTGGGAGGGATGGGGTGGCTCGGTGATAGACATTGAGGAGGGTATGTGCTATGGTGAGCGCTGTAAATTGTGTAAGACTGATGAATCACAGACCTGTACCTCTGAAACAAATAATACATTATATGTTAAAAAAAAAGAAGAAGAAGAAGAAGAAGAAGAAGATAGCAGGAAGGGAAAAATGAAGGGGGGGAATCAGAGGGGGAAACGAACCATGAGAGACTATGGACTCTGAGAAACAAACTGAGGGTTCTAGAGGGGAGGGAGTCGGGGATGGGTTAGCCTGGTGATGGGTATTAAAGAGGGCACGTTCTGCGTGGAGCACTGGGTGTTATATGCAAACAATGAAATCATGGAACACTACATCAAAAACTAATGATGTAATGTAATCACTAATGGTGATTAATATAACATAATAAAAAAAAATTAAAAAGAAAAAGAAATTGTTTCTGGGCCAGAGCTGTTCCCTTGATAGGTTAGCAGGGGAGGTATGTCCCTGCATATCCTAACCTCCCCATCCTACCCCTGTGCTGTGTATCTCGGTCATCATGGACTTTGCAATCCTGAATATGACATTCATTCATTAATACACGTAAGCTGAGCACTTTACACAACCCCCCCAAAAGTTTATATTCTACTTGAGGAAAGGATTAAGCAGTGAAGTGACAACTTCTACACGTGCAGTGGCATGCCAGGGCTTTCCACAAGCTGAATGCAGGCACCGTAACTGACCCAGACTTGGTATGAAGGTGAGCAGAGAGAAGGCCTCAGAAGGGAACAGAGATGGGATTAACTCTGAGAGGGTTGGCAGGAATATACCAGCTAGTTAAGAAATTACAGGGAATCCTATGAAGAGAGAAGACATGCACCATCACACAGATGACAGATAGTTGAGGAAAGGCAACCATTTGCTAGGAGCTTAGAAGAGAAGTCTAGAGAGAAAGAATCAGGAGTTCCAGCACACCACTGTGTGGATTTCTACACTGTGAGCAACAGAGGAGCACGACAGGGAATCCTCGATCAGGTTGTCCGGCTTCTCTTGGGCCACTGTAACAAGACTGCTTTGCTCTTCACTTGACTAGCTTTCAAGAACCTGCACACAGACTTGCATAGCCTTCTTTACCGACGCCCCTCCCAGGAGAAGGCAGATTGCGCATGATTCCGCTCTTCTCTCTCTGAACCCTTTGGCTAATTGATAGACAGCTTCTGCTTTATTTTACTCCTTCCTCCTGTCCCTAAACAATTTTCTTTTGCTTCAGACTAATCCTTCCTTAAGCTCTCATGCCAGGTCCCTCTCTTTCTCTTTTACACATCCAGTGATCAGATTTGCATTTTAGAAAGACTGTTAATCACGGCAAGAGTTTCGAGCAGGGGAAAACGGGAAGCAAAGAGAGATGGAAAGTAGCGAAATGCAAGGGAGAGAAGAGGGAGTTGTGGGGGGGATAGGGAGGGGAGGATGCTTCGCAGTGATAGCCACCACACATGTGGGATGGGAAGAATGCATTTGGGGTCTGTGTATCAAAAAGCAGTTAGCATATGTTCTGAGAGAAACCTCAGCACGTGGAGGCTTAAACTGCATTCGGAATTGAATTGCCAGGCTCAGTAAATTTACAATATGCTTCCTCAATCCATCCCACCTCCTTGCTCCTCAGCTCAGTGAAATAGCTAAATAATTAAATGCTAAAATGCTTTTTGGATATGTTTGTTGTTGAAACACATCTGCTACATGTTGGAGGATCCCTTCTGGGCAGATGTTCCTTTCCTTTGGCTTGTTTGTTTATCTATGGAAATGAATACCTTAAACCTCCTCCCCTGCTAAGCTTAATAAAAAGGAATCCTTTCCATACTTATCTCCTTCACGATGCCCCTTGTCATCCTTTATCAAACTATTAAGGACATATGCTGTGCAGCTAATTATTTTTTTTTTCCTACTACTGCACTGCCTTAATCCAAGGGAAGGCCATCTTCAGCTCAGAACTTAGTGCAGGGGAACTAATCCCCAAAGAAAACAGAGTCTCTGGAGTTGACTGAAAAGACGCTGCGCTGCAAGCCAGGACTCTAAAGAGACTATGGCGTCTCTCATTAGCCCCGGTATAATGCAGTCTATTCTTTGAGCAATTATGTACTTGATGGAGTTAAGGTTGCCCACTGATAAACTAGAAGATGGAGAAAACAAGGAATAAATTGAGATGGCATAGCGTACATTCATCCAATTTGGGGAAGATTGGGAGCCGTGGAGAACAAGGAGTAGACAGGATTCAATATGTTTGCCATAAAGACCATGAACATAAGGGAAGATTCAGTAAACTTATTGGAGACATTCATGGCCTCCGAATTTATTGAAACCCCTTGGTGAAAGAGTCACTAGGGAACTCTTAAGGAAAGCATTTGCTTTCTATTTGTGCAGGGAGATGGTCAAGATTATATGGGCTCAATTAAAAAAAAACACAACTAAGACATCTTTGAAATACAGATAAGAGAGGAAAAAAAAGGAAATTTTAATTAAAGTCACATATGGTACAGCTTTGCAGCATGAGAGACCATAGGGGCTGTTTTAAAATTACTTGCATGTGTCATAACATTGAAATTGGAGAAAATAGATATTTTTTCCTTTAGGGTGAGATAAGCATTTGACTCATGAGCTCCATTTTGCATGGCATTTAATTTCACTAAGTCCTCGGAACCCGAGCTTTTAATTATGGCTGAGTTTCCTTAGCAGCATTTGGCCTCTATTTTATAGATGAGTATCCTGTTGTAAGAGAAATCTTGTATTATAGAAAGTACTAGTCTACTTTTTGTTCCTGTGTAAGGGACACTTGCTTTCTCTCTAGATGTTTGTAGAATGTTTTTCTTCAAACTTGAAATTCATGTGTCTGCCAGGATGTGTCTACATATACGACTCTGATTCTGCAGAGCATACATGACCTCTTTCCATCTGCATCCTTCATTGTTGGCTCAGAGATTTCCTAAATACTGTCATTGCATTTGTCAATTTCCTTTGCAGACACAGCACTATTCTGCAAGCATGGGCAGGTTATTCTCTTTCCTAGTCTTGTGTAATCACCCTCTTGTCCTCTCTATTTTCCCGTCTTTGTTTTCTCAAGTTCTTCTCTACCATCCTGATTTGATTCTCCACATTCTTTTCTGCTTCCATCTGCCTTCATTATGGTCTGGAATTCTGCTACCAGAGATTTGGTATTTTTGCCTTTTTTTTTTTTTTTTAGCTCACCCAACTTTTTTTTAAATTTTATTTTAAAAATATACAACTTCACTATTTAAAAAAATTAAAAGCACATAGGCAGGAGGGGGAGACAAACCATGAGAGACTATGGACTCTGAGAAACAAACTGAGGGTTCTAGAGGGGTGGGGGTGGGGGGATGGGTTAGCCTGGTGATGGATATTAAAGAGGGCACGTATTGAATGGAGCACTGGGTGTTATACGCAAACAATGAATCATGGAAGACTACATCAAAAACTAATAATGTAATGTATGGTGATTAACATAACATAATAAAATTTTAAAACAAAAAAAGAAACTTATGTGTTTGACTTACTAAAGCCAGAAGACTTCAAAACAGGCACTCTATTCACTATACATGTCTATTAAATTAACTCTTTGGTTGATTATAAAAGTTAGAAATATGTTTAGAATATATGCCCTCTTAGTTGAAATTTCACATAATTTTAACAGACTTATAAATTACAAATAAAAGACGATGTATATATACTTCAAAAAAAAACTATGATGTAATGTATGGTGATTAACATAACATAATAATAAAAAAATAAAATAAAAAATTAAAAAAATAAAAATAAATTTAAATATCTTTAAAACTAAAAAAAAAAACCACATAGGCAAAAAGAGAAAAAATGAATTAAAACCACTTGGGACCTCAATGCCAAGAGACAAACAACTTTTAGCATTTATCTTTCCACAATTTTTTTATAGATATGAAAACTACATACATATTCTTGTAGCTCACTCAATTTTGTTTTTATTCTATTCTGTTCTTCTTTTATTTCAGACTACTTTCCTTTGGGAATTTTTGTTCCTATTTAATAAATACTTTTCTTTTTCTTGGTTTATTTGATTGAATATTCAATTTAAAACTTTTCCTTTGGGTTGCAAGATTTCATTTTCAAAACATGTTCTTCTTATATTTTCCTCTCCTTTTTACAATTTTATATGCTCAATATTTTCTTAATACTCTTCACTCAGCCTCGAATGACGCAAGGTATCTACAGACGAGGTGTTTGCCAATAATGTGTGGATTTCCCTAGCTCTGCTACCTGTTTGTCTAAAGCTGGATTTCCATCTCCATTCTACAGCTGGAGTCATGGGCAAGACTTCCAACTCATTTTCTGGTGTCTGTAAGATATCTGGGTAACATGTCTCTATTTTATCAAACTGGGAACCTTTCCATTCGTAACATGTTCTGTCTAATCTCCAAAATGCACTGCTTCTACATAATTTTTTGTATTTGCTTTCACTGCTTACTGTTGATAATCACTTCCAAAATCTTCCTCCAAAAGACTTGACACTTTTTGCTTTGCTGGGTTTCTTGGGGATGGAAGATGTCGATGGATGAGGAGAGAAAGAGAACTGATTATCTGGTGGGGGACAGGGGTGGGTGTGTGGAATCAGTGCTTGTGCATTAGAAGTGTACTTGTCTTGTTTTAATTTTATGGAGACCTGAATGTCTTCATCAGAAGAATAATTTAAGATGGAAGAATTTTCTTCCAATCTTCTTTGAAGCACACTTTGAACATGAATAAAACTATTTGCTGAAGACTGGGTAGATTTTTAAAAAATTTTTATTGCAATATATTCCATTGGATTTAAAATTATTATGAATCCTTTCAAAATTTAAGACTTAATTTCAGGAAGGATGCATTTTTGCCTTGTTCACTGTTGTCATGGGCAGCAGGAGAGTGGACAAAGCTGAATTAGGAACTGCTCAAATGCCAGATGCCATTTTAAACTGGAAGGCACCCAGCAATTAGCATCTGCTCAGTGTTTGGAACATGGTAAATGACTTACATACAAATGAACTTTTGGGATATTATCCATTCATAATGTGGGCACCAAGTGTACTATAAATCACCTAATTTCCCTCATATCAGTCTGCATTTTGGTTCTAAGTCAAAGGCTACAGAATAACTAATTGTTTTAAAAAAAAAAGATAAGATGAGCTGAAATCATTACTGTCATCACAGATTTAAAGATGAGAAACGGATAAAGAAGGGGAAAAAAAAAACCTCTCTATTCTGCACATATAATCCTCACAATCACCTATGACTTGTGACTATGACTGACTGGAAGGTAGGAAAGTGGGGCATGCTCTCATGTACACTGACCTGCCAAATTGTCTGCCACCAAATATTGTATAGGCTGTCCTCTAAAATCTAAACAAAGATGAGATACTTCCATGAGCATCTTTTATGATCAGTATTCTTATATCAATCTAACCACCAGTGGGTTTTAAAGAACCTGCCATCATCATCTCTTGGTGGTATGTGAACAGTAAATAGGCATGGACCATGGGGTATCTCTGGCAATACTAATATAAATAATTAAAATTCCTTCTCCTACTCCCTGCACCTTCTTCTTTCCTCTCCTCCCCATATTGCTGTGCTTCAGTCATTCTTACTGTGCTTGGAGGTTCCTATAAAAGTGCTTCACCTGTATTCTCAAAGCTTATTTTAGAGCAGGGACAAATAAAGATTAAAACCATTTCTGGAGAACAATCACTAATTCTTATTGAACAATCATAGGAGATCCTTCAAGAGTAAGAAAGAGCTTCTTCTTGTGTTTTTAAATAGCTAGTATATCATCCATTCTCCTTGGGAATTGTCCTAGAAAAGATGTTTCCAAGAATTAGACCTTTATTAGCTATGTCTACATAGCATCAAGGAGTTAGATAGAGAAAAAGAAAAACAAACAACAAGTAGAAAAAAAAAACAAATCAATCGTCTGGGTACTGGTTCCATGTACACTAAGTAAATGGATGTTTGATTTTTATTCTCTAATCTGGATGTTAGATGCCCACATCTGATTTATTGTTTTACACCCCAAAGCACCTAGCACTCTGTCTTGCACCTGGCAGATACCCAATAAATATTTATTGAATGAATAAATGCATGAATGAAGATAATGCATGGATGTGAGTAACTGATGACATTATATGGAAAGGACTTGAAGATATAAAGCCTTGAGACTCCCTTTTTCATTGACAGTGATAGAATTTAAAGAAAATAGAACTTCTCTGTTTTTTTAAATTAGGATTTTATGAATTCCCTAATGCAGTATTTTTGATCATTGCATGCTAGACAAAGGTAGCAGATGAGAGACAGTCCTTTAGCTCAGATGACACTCAAGTTAGAGTTGCAGGACTTACACTAGAGTCTATGAGTAGTTCATCCATATGTCTAAATTTACAACTGGGTACATAAAAATAAGGAGTCAAAAGGAGACCATATCTGGCATTATTCTGTGTGGAGGACTGCAGGACAAAGGTCAAAAGTGTAGAAAGAATGAGGAAACAGATTTTAGTCAAATACAAGAATTGCTTGTCCTGTAACATGAGCTTCCACCTAAGAATGAAAGAGCAGCTTCACAAAGTAGTTATTTCCTCCAACACTGGGGACATTCAGCACATTTATATGTATTTAGTACCTAGAGTAGAGCTTTGACATATAAGGATATTACATAAGCATTTCTTCAATAAAACAAAAGCTGGAATACTTGAAATACTGAGTAGATGACTCCTGTGTTTTCTAAAAGTTTTGACTTATGGCTTATATGATGGCTGGGCTATTTTGGATGAAACTCACAAACAGACTCTAGGATTTAGGGGCCAGAAGAAAATTTTACTGAAAGGCTAATTCAGGAAAGTGGACACATAGGAGTGAAGAGAGGCCAAAGAGTTGGTTTGGAATGGGATTCAGGAAAATCCAGAGGCTCCAGTTACCATCTCTGGAAGGAATGAGAACTCCAGATATTTTCAGTCTTTTCACCATGCTCATATTCAAATTCCAGAAAGGGAGCATCTGATGGACCTCATCTCTTGGGCCATGTACTCAAACTTTTGACTAGATTACTTGATTAATTGGAAGACCAGACTGTGACTACTCAAGAGGTAATTCCTCAAGAGGGACTAAAGATATAATTTCCAAAAGGAAGTGTAATGGATACTGGGTAACCTAAAAAACATCAAAGGCCCACTGTTTCCTCTAAGCCTCTTCCAGCTCTATGGTTCTGTGGAGCTCTGGTAATACAACACCACAAACTCACTCCATGAGCCTTTTGTCCATAGACAGACCATTGCCTAATAATCCTTTCTGATAAATGACAAGGAAGACTGAATGTACAACTGGATATATGCACCTTCTCTTCCCAATGTGCATGTAGTCACTCTGGGTAGAACAAAGTCATGGGCTTGGAAAGCATTGAGTAAGGGGCAGGTGGGCTTGGGTAGGGAGAGACAGGTAGGGGGTAACTGTCTAGGGTCACCCAGGGAGCTACTATCCAGGCTCACAGAAATCTCAGAAGTGGAGAAATAGACACGATATTTACAAGAACACCTTGTTTGTGCTCATGATAGTTACAAGTCCACTGCGTTTGTTCTAAATATAGACATGATGTTCACAAACCCACCATGATATTGACAAGAAATTTACCAAGTTCCCTGGTCAGTTTCCTATAAAAGACCAGCCATAACTTCCCTTAGTGGCAACCCTTTAGGGATCCTTCTCACACCAGAGAGCTCCTTTTCTTTCCTTTCTGTTCTCACTTTCACTTAATAAAGGAAACTTCACTCTTTTGGCTTGCGATTCATTTTTCAGCTCCGTGAGACAAGAACCCTGCAACCCTGCAACAGGGCTCTCTGGCCAGACATCTTGACTGAATCATGTGTCAGCCACACACTCATTGTCACTTTATGCAAATTACTGAACCCATATACACGTCTCAGTTTATTTCATTGTACGTTCCTCATGGGTTTATCATATGTATGGGTTAAGTTAGATAACACATGTAATCAGACTGGCACCTATTCTGCCCTCGCAGTAGAGGACTGTAGATGACATTTTAATTAATATTACAACTACCATTAATGTCACCACTGTTACCTTATTGAGTAAGATCCATTTCAGACACCCACAGCTAGTCCAAGGCACATTGGCAAAGATGGCCAACCTGTTCTACCAGACATTTTTCTTCAGGAAGAGAGAAAAAGTATCTAAGATACAAGCAAAACACTGTAAGAGAAGTGGTGGGAGAGAGCTCAAAGCCTGCCTGCCATTCTTTATGCTCAGAAAACCTTGGAAATGGCTCTACTGCCCTGTGAAAAACAAACTCTTAGACTTTCAAGAATAATCATGCTTAAAGCAAAGCAGAACAAATGAAACAACAAAAGCCTTATTTTCTCTTTCCATCCAGAATGTATCTTTTTAAAAGACTTTTTTTTTTTTTTTTCTGAATAAAATAAGGTGAAATCGGAGAGGGAGATGAACCATAAGAGACTCTTAACTGTAGGAAACAGACTGAGGGTTGTTGGAGGGGAGGTTGGTGGGGGATTGGGTAACTGGGTGATGTTCTAAGGAGGGCAGGTCATGTAATGAGCACTGGGTTGTTACGCAACTGACGATTCACTAAACTCTACCTTAAAAATAAGTTTTCTAAAAAAAATACTTTTTTTCCTTATTATTATAGAAATACTATCCATAATGTATCCAAACAGAGAAAACATTACTGGATTGTGCTAGCTAACCACTACATTAGCCAATTGCTGTTGGCATTTACAGTAGCACTTTCTATGTACATAAATCTGTATAGAAACAGATTTGAATGGAATGTAAGTGAAATGCTTTTGGAAATGAAGTGGGTACAGGGTATAATTTTGAGTGGACTAGCTCTGGATACCCCATTAAGTAGAAAACCACTTAGGACAGAGATCCCGTTTCAGGCTACAAAGTAATTTAGAGGGAAGCCAATCGCTCGGGACCGTCGTGGTTGACGTGAGCCATAACAACCCTTCACCCTATAAAACCCAAGGCATTTCCACTGACGTGATTCACAGAATGCTGTGCTACAGAGTTATCAGTTCTGCGTCCCTCCTTCAGTGACCCTTAGACAAGGGGTCTAATTGGGGCTTTAAGAGGATCTCAAAGTGTTTCAGTTTTATAGGAGTTATTAGCATATTCGGTTCCAATGCTACTGATGTAACAGTGTGCATTACATGTGGCCATTCTTCCATTCAGTACTCTCAGAAACACTGTGGGGGCGGAAGTAGCAAGCCCATTTCACAGATGAAGAAACTGGAGACCAGAGAGATGACAAGATTTGCTCCAGTTCACACAACCTCTAAGTGGCACAGTAGAACAAAATCCTACATTTTGACCTTAAAATCTTTTCTTTACTCCTTACAGTTCCTGTTTCATTGTTTTGAGACTGAGGTTACCATTTGCCTCTTTCTAACAAAAAGCTTTTAGTCCTGAAGTTGGGTTTCCAGGTTGTCAATCCCAATGACTCTTGCTTGAAATAGGCAGCCACTGAGATGGCTTTTTAGGAAACCAAACAGCTAAGGTGGACAAGGCTCAAAGGGAAAACAAAAACAACACAGTTATCTGGGCTTCTTTCCCATTCTCTGAATCATTCAGAGGGGATCATGAAGAGTAAAGGCACATTTCACTGTTAATGGATTTTAACTCACTTTTAATTCAACAGCAAATGGAAGCATCTATTGTTTTTGCAGATCTAACATCCCATTATTCCTCTGAAGTACCATTGGCTGACTGTTTTTATCAATGTTGGCATGGATACCAGTCTAGTAAAATGCAGAATATTTTAATACAATTTACATTTTTTCCCCAATTACCATTTAATTCACCTAATACTGACCACATGGCAAACTTGTCCACATTCCAGACATCAGTTCTCTGGTATTTTTTTATTTTAGCAATAACATTTAATATAATTTACTTAATTGAAAAATAATATATGTACACTAAAGCATATTTGGAAAATATGGTAATTTATAAATTAATAAAATAGAGATTGCTGTGATCCAACTACCCAGAAACATAGACCATTTACAGTGTATCATGTGTGATTTTTTTTTACTATGCATATGCACATATTTTTTAACAAAGCTGAGATATTTTCTATATAAATTTATAACCTGCTTTTTCAAACTTAATAATATGTTATAAATACTTACCTAACTCATTATTGTCTCCTAAGACTTTATTTTTAAAAGCTGATTATTTGGCTTCATAATTTTAAAAACTAATTTTTTTTTGTTGGATATTAGTTTTTTTCTCACTTCTTAACTTTTATAATAACACTCTCAACGTATCATTGTATGTAAAATTTTGTATACAGCTGTTTCTGTGAGGCATATTTTTGGCTGAAAATTCAGAAAACCTAACTACTAGTTTCTTAAATGATATAGACATTTTCCCAATGTAACAAGACATCTGGAGGTAGAAAACCATGGCTGGGGCACTGGCTAAATGACACCAAAGAACAACCCAAACTCTTTCTATCTTTTTCTACCCCTGGTTTGACTATTTGCTTTTTATTTCTGTGCTTTTGGAGCTCATTGTTGCAATATGGCTACCATAGCTCCAGACATCTGTACTCAAGGAAGTAATGGGAAGGAATGAAGCTGGCCACACTCCAACAGTGTGATATCCATGTATCCACTCTAGATGCAAAGAACTTTGGGAAAGTGAGTATTTAGCGCTTCTAACCTCCGTATAAAATGAGGTTAAGAGAGAAAGGGGTTGGCAGTAGGTGTTAGGTTGGTCAACCAAAAATGTCTGCCATAATCTATGATATAAAATAAGAAATTTCTCCCTATAGGAAAAACCCCTAGAAAAGATACCTTAGAATTTCATTTTTTCTCTGATATAAAAGAAATATATGTTCATTGCAGAAAATTAGGAAAAAAATCAGAAAATCATAAAAAATAAAATATTTCATAACCTCACCAAGCAGACATAACCAGCCAATAACTAGACTATGCATCTAGTCTTTATTCTATACTAGCTCAGACAACTCTATGTGGAAGCAGGAATTAGGGGTTACTGTAAGAGACATGATTACTAGTCCTAAGAATCCAGATGAATGGCTCTCAATTTCAGCCCAAGCAACCGTTTCTAGTTTTGTACTTGATAAAACTAATCTACCCCAACAAGTTCATTGACTTTCATGGAGGACAAGCACTAAAACAAATAGATATATATTATATTATATTTAACAATACAGTCAGACACAAAGTATTAAAATAGTACTAAGCAGAAGTAGTTCTTTTGGGGGGCGGGGGATGGTTCAAGAAAAGCTGCTCAGAAAAGATGATTCCAGAATAAATTTTAAAGTTTAATTGAATTTTCCATGGGGACAATGGCAGGTTGCAGTGATAGAAATGAGTATTCAGGATTCAAAAACAGCATGCAGAAAGCATAGAGGAGTGAAAACAAAGAGTGCATATTTGAAATTACATATAAATGAGGGCTTAACAGATTATAAATTTTGAGAGATGTCTATTTAATAGAAGCAGATAATTCTGCAAAGAGAAACAAGACTCTAAAAAGCTTAGCAGTTCATGCAACAGAAGAGCCACTCTGTTCCACCCAGGTGTTAATAGAGAGTCCTGGGGTGGGCCTGAAACAAGGAAGTGTCTTGATTACTTTATCTGTAGAAAGATCACCCTATCAACAATGTCTCCTCTAGATACACAAAGACAGATGATACGTTGAGTCCATTGCAACAATGGGTTCTACCTCCTCCAGAAACCTCTATTCCTGAGAACACAGCCCTGAGGAACTTCTGGTATGCTCTAAAGGAAACTTTCATGACCTGGGAGTCCCAAGGATAATCACCATCAACATCAACATCATCATCATCTTTCTATCAGTTACTGTAATATCTCAAACAACTTCCATGTTCCTGTCACTAGAATTAGGAGCTTTATGTATGATATATCATAAGAATTCCAAACAGCTGCTTTTAAAACTATATTCTTGTATGCCAGTGCTCTGGATAATTGCTTCAGTCATGACAGGGGGGCTGAATATGTCAGGCTCAGTTCCTGCTCCGCCCCCACCTGCAACTTTAAAGGAACAGTTGTACATTTATTTATTTTACATCATCACAGATAAGGAGTTTCTCTACCTCTACCTCCAACCTGGGTTCTAAAACCTTCCCACTTTCTTTGTTGGCCAGGCATATAGTAAATTAGGAAAAAAGGAGGGTTTTTATATTATAATTCAAAGCGTAGGAAAGAAACGGAAACTGTTTTAGTTTAATAATACCAAAGAACATGGGGTGGGGGTGGAAAGCTGAAATCAATTAAGAGTCTGGACTGTCTTATGGATGGTTTGACTTTGCAAAGGGATATTCTCTTCACCTTTCTTCTCCACCTCTATACAACCCAAGCCTTCTCAGGGAAAGACTCCTGAGTCTAAGAGGACAGGTAGTATAGTAGAGCATCTGGGAGAAGGTAAGGATAGAAGAAAGTTTTAGGAGTCAGGGGCATGGCAAGGGAGGAGTTGAAAGGAAGGGGGACTCAGAGAGGGGAGCAGCCAGTTAAAGCTAAAAGCTTTAGCATGCCAGTTAAAGCTAAAGGCTCTCCATGCTCTCCTCGGAGCTGGCAGTCTGTTTAGAATAGAATAGAGAACCATTTCCAATTCTCCATGAATTCCTTGACTCAGTGTGGATTATTATAATAGGGAAAAATAAGCCTGAAGAATGGGCAGGGCTACATGGATGCTGGCTGCAGACTCTCAGAGACTAATGAACTCTTCTGTTTCTCAGTTTTCTCATTGATAAGATGAAGATAAAAATACTACATACTTCTTACCCTGATGAAAGAAGGAAAGAAGATAAAATATGTTAGGAGCTTAGATTGGTGCTTTGGGGTCAGCAGACTCTCTGTAAAGGGCCAGAGAGTAAATATTCTCAGTTTTGCAGACCATACTGTCTCCGTCATAGCTACTCAACTTTGTTCTTACAGTGAGGGAGGCAGCCATAGACACATGTAAACAAATGTGTGTAGCTGTGTTCCAATAAAACTTCATTTATAAAAACAGATGGTGGGCCAGATTTGGCCTGCAGCTGTAGTCTATGGGCCCATAGCTTAGAACATTCCTGGACATATGTAAATGATTCATAAATATTAACTACTATTGTCATTATTAATTGATCACCATGTCTTTCCAGATTCTTTCTGTTTGACAATTAGCCAATAGTAAAAATTTCTATGATAATGTCCTATAGCAATTTTCCAAAGTCAAGGACATAATAAAGAGATTACTTTATATTGGACTTTGCTATAAAATGTATTTTTATAAAAAAGTCTTGCTTTAAAAAATAGATGTGTATTAAAACTAATAGACTAGATTTGACCAAGCCTCCTTCAGCTGCCACAAATGCTTATAATCCCAAATGTTCGTAACTCCTCTCCATGAAGATTTAGGTTTCAAGACTTCTTTGTAGGATGCAGATTTTTGCACAGCTTGTCCATGGGTGAGAGCCAATTTTTAACAAGACTGGTCCTCCTCAGCACCATCCTTACTGCCATCACTGTTACTATCACCCAGAAAATTCTCATATCTCAAGGAGAGCACCCAAGTTCCAGGAGCTGGTTCTGCCAGTGTCTTGGCATCTTTCCAGTGGCCCCATCTGTTCGCACTGCTCAGTCAAGGCCTAACGGCTCCGAACATATGGCTGGGACTTCTCATCTTGGAGAGTTGAAGCTGACAAATACTTGAGAACACGCATTTGGTGTGGGAGGTATGTTGGCTCAAAGAAACCTGGTCTATTTGCAAGCCTGAGGCTGCTAGGGAAATTACCTGAAGTCCTTGCAGGGGAAGAAGAACCTCTCCATTTTCACAGGAATAACTGGAAATTATTATATATTTATTCCATCTGTACAAACACACAAAGTTAGTCTCACAAAGTTTGAAGGACATGCCCCAGTTGAAACTGGGATAAAGTGGCAAGCATTGAACTAGTTTGCAAGTATTCTGTACGATGGGGTTCTTTACATTCACTTAATCAGAATATCCCTTTTTCCAACCACTCCAAATAAGTGGAATTATACTGTACACTGGAATATCAAATGGCCTGGGAATCGATGTTGCAAGAATAAATCAGGGCATAAATACAGCTGGACGAAATGCATTGGAAAAAACCCTGGGGATGGGTGCAGAGTAGGCAAATGGTTTATATCTGAACATTTAAACAAAAGGACACATTTTTATCAGCTTGTCAGGCTCAGTGCACCTGCAGTCCTTTCAAGAACTAGTTGCCCTTGAGAATGAATCAATAAACAAGGCAGCCATGGTCCCTGTTCTCATGCATCTTACAGTCTAGTGGGACGTTATTAATTAAGTCCTTTAGGGCCTCAGGATGAAGGCAACAACACTGTTGAAGAGTTTACTGGAGAGAGTTTAATGAAGGGTCTACTGAGCTATGAGCAAAATTAAAGGAACAGGATGGAACAGGGAAGCACCTCAAGACTTACAGTTGTGGGCAGCTGATACACCTCTAAGACTGAAGAGGCAAGAGGAGGGAACAGTGTGATCAGAGCCTGGCAAGAAAATGAAACCTCAGAAGAGGACCATCTAGCAGGACCCATGGTAACAGGGAACCGCCGCAAAGCAGAGAGGGAGTAGTTGTGGGAAATAGATTTTCCTGCTGTATCCAAACTCCTACCTGTGGACCCTCAGTAACCAGAGAGCAACAAGATCTGTAGCCTGAAAGCTTCTTGAGGCACAGAGTGTGGTTGAAAAGAGTGGCGAATATATTTTTGGGGGCGAGGATATTGAAAATTAAGAATAACCAGCTTACTTGGGGTAAAGTTTTAGTACCCATGAAGGACATATAGCAGTTCTTCAATTCATGCTTATTTAAAAGAAATGGCATAATGGAAATAAATGGGCTTTAGAGTCAGCTCAACATAGACTAGAACCCCATCTCTGTCACTTTAGAGCTGTGCGATATTGGGCAATTTCCTTAATCTCTTTCTTCCAATTTCCATACCTGTAAGGTGGAAATAATAATGCCTTCTTTACAGAGTCTTTATAAAAAAAAAAGAAAGAGTTTTTTGGTTTTTTTTTTAGACACTTGGTATGTAGGAAACTTTCAAACAGTATTATGTTCTTCCCTTCTTTTTTTTATACCATTGCTTCCTTATTACTGTAATAATTCCAGGAATTTATAGCCCAGCAAACATAGAATTCAATGCTGGACATAACTGGCAAATATTTTAACAACCTTAAAAGTGTTAAAAACAATCTTTCAGAATGATAGCAAAAGTAAAATAATGCTGGTCTTAAAAGAGATTAAGGAAACCAACCTAAAGATTACAGTCATCTAAAATTCCACTCCTTAAAATAGCTTTTTGATTTTGTACATCAGAGCATTTTGGACAATCGTTTAAAAATGTTGTAAAAGTTGCCATCCCTGGGGTGATGAATGTGCTTCTAATCTTTCCTTACCTTGCTCCTCTCCTGCAGCGTTATTTGTCCAAAACCAGAATTGATTATATCACTTTCCTCTCTTAAACATGTTTCCCATGTGCCTATAGCACAGAGTTTAAACTCCTTAGCAGGACATCCAAAGGTTTTCCTAATCAAACTCCAAAGTAGAGTTCTAATCCAATCTCCGAGCACAGCATCCTACAGATCAGCTTCGCTGAACTACTCACACTTGGCAATACATTTTCATACCTCTGTTCCTTATTGTTCCCTCTGCCCATATCTTCCCTCTTGGTCAAGTGAAAACTTACTCATCCTTCAAATCTTAGTCTCAGTGTTGGTTCCTTGGAAAATAGGCCATTCTTTCTCCTCTGTTCCCATAGTGTTTTATTATATTTCTAATTCAGCCTTGTGTTAACGATTTTTTGTATCTGTCTCCCTAAGCAATTCAACTTAGATGCATAAGTACAGAGCCTGTATGTACCACATAGAGTAAATACCACTTAATTAAATAATTATAGTTAGAGTAAGGGGTAAGGAGGAATTCATTATGGTGGGCTTCCAAAAGAAGGCTAATGTGAAGTGAATGTTAAATTTGTAAGGTGAGGAATATGAGTGCTTTAATAAAGGAAGTGCCAAGGCCACTGCTTTGAGAGTGAGACAGAGCAGTTTTCATGGAAGGGCATATAAGTAGGATGCGATTCAGGGAGAGGCAGTGGAAGTTAAAGAAAGTAAGAACAACTGATCCTTAATGCCTCAGTTTCCCCACGCAGCCTTCCCTGGCCACTTTGGCCTTAGGAAATGGTCCTACTTTGGCTCAGTTCTGTCACTCCCACAATCTTTAGCATTTCTGTGGCCCATTTAGAGCTGTTGTTAACACAACATAGCCTGACTGTCATTGGTTTAACTAAGTGTTTTATCAAGGTGCCAGTGACTTAGACAATACAAAACTTAAAGTTATTCATAATTTTGCTGAGACAAGATCTTGAAACTTGTCTTTCAGTTGTTTAACTAGTCAGTAAGCCTAATTAGCCATTTAACATACTCATGATATCGTGGCTTTGTTTTTCTTTGGAAAAAGGAAATTTAAGCAAAATGCTGGTGAAGAGAAAGTTGAGTTATTTAAGAAAGTGGTTCTTGGTTGGGTGCAAATGATTGGCTACAGCAACATTACCTAATGTAATGCTGACAAAGCTCATTGAAAAAGCTGGTTTAGCTGCCTTGTCACCATCCCAGGAAAGTGCCAGGCTCATAAGAACATATTCAACAATGAATTAAGTAAGTCAATATTTTCCCTAAATTTTGTGAACAGGATATAAACTGCTTGTTTCTCTTTTTCTTCCATTCAGTTCTATCACATGTCACAGTTACTCCTGCACCTTGTACTTTGGCCCCCTCTAATTGGACATCTACTCAGCCAGGTGCCTTTGCCACGGTCCTTCTCTCCTCCCATTTTGTCTGGGTTTTGCATTCAATGTATGAGAATGTGAGACTCTGTGAAGTTGTCAAGCACTTGGCAACTTGGAAAGCAAGAGGGGGTAAATATTTTATGAGCTCATCCAGAATTCTCCCTTAATGGATAGAGACAGGGATAAGCTGGGACATTTTCACAAAAATTCTGTTCTATTACTGGTGAATTTTGAGCTATAGAAAAGTGAATACTTCATTGGTGAATGCTAAGTGCTTACAAAGAATAATCCTCATGTAGAGAGGAAGAAACTGATGCTCAGAAAAGGTGTATAAATTTGACACTGTTTTCCTATAATGTCAATGACAATTTTGTTACGTTTTCATAGCGTGGTAGAAAGAGAATTATCTTGACTAACTTGTCCTTTGCTCCTACTTGATTTTGACCTTGAACTTGCTCAAAATCCAAGCTCTGCTTCTATATGTTGTCCCCCATTTTGCACACAAGTGCTCTCTCTTAATGGACGCAAGCCCTAACTGGTTTTCATCTTTGCAGCTACTGGAGCAGTAATGTCAGCTCATCCGTGGATACTCCAGCTCCATGACCAAGAAGGGGCAGCACTATATGTCCAAGATTCAAAGCTAGGAGAATGCAAAACTAGAGCTTAAACTTGGTCCCAAGCACTTGTCAGAACAGTCTGGGAGGCTATTGTGGGGTGAGTCAATTTGATCTTTGGTTTTTGTTTGTTTGTTTGTTTGTTTGTTTTTTCTTTCCCTTTCATCGTATGCTTGTGCACCTTTTTATTTTCTCCCTTACTCTCTCGACATTAAACTTAATATTTCCAGCCATTTGTACAGTATAGCCTTATCCTGTCCCAAATTATGCCACCTACTGAAAGACTCAACTCTTCCACTCAAAGTTCTTCTATGTTCTTCTCACACAGGTGTGGGAAGGCAGCATGGAGTGTGGATTTCGAGTTAGGTAGCCCATAGTTTGATTTCCAGCTCTACTATGTGGCGGCATTTTAGGAATAAGCCTAACTCGTTGTTCATGTCCATCAGGTAATAGATGTCTGGTTCACTACCACTCCATCCCTGTGATTTCACAGCAATTTCACATGCTGATCTCCACCAGGTGTTAATTTATTTCCATGACTTAATGCAGTTTACCTTTGAATTGAAAGTCTCTAGAAAGCTCCAACACAGAGGACTCCACTTTAGTCAGAGTTATCCAACAGACCTTTCTAAGATGACAGAAATGCTCTCTATCTGCATGTCTGGTACTTAGCCACTGGCCACATGTCGCTATTGAGCATTTGACATGTGGCTGCTACAAGTGAGAAATTGAATCTTTACGTTTATGTTAATGTTAATTATTTTAAATTTAAATCTAAATAGCCACATATGGATTGAGCTACAGTACTGAATAGCACAGTCTTAGATGATAAAATTTCAGACATTAAGAGGGCTATAGGATAAATATTTATGTGAATGGGCAACTTTCCAGCACCCCTCAACTATTAGAAGTTGTACCCACTCTGTCTATTCCTCAGTTCATCCGTACTATATGACTACAAAACTCTATAAAGTTCCGTATATTTTTTTTTTATTATTCATTTGAAAGAGAGAGAGACAGCGGGAAGTGGGAGAGAGAGAAAAGCAGGCTCCCCGCTGAGCAGGGAGCCCGATGCGGGGCTTGAACCCAGAACCCTGGGATCATGACCTGAGCCGAAGGCAGACGCTTAACCGACTGAGCCACCCAGGCGCCCCAAAGTTGTGTATGTTTAAGTACACATAAGGTTATTATTGCTACCAACTTTTAAAAATATGTTTTTATTATTTTCCAATTATCCAGATTGTTCTTTTATTTTCTGTTGTTCAAGACAGATGCTAAAATAAATTCAGGAGAGAAGATAGTTTAAAGTCATCATTAATTTCATTTAGTAGATTGTCTACTCAGCCCCTACTGCTGCTTCTTTGTTTTTCTTATAAATGCATTTTCATTCCTTTAACTCTCTTGGGGTAGGTTTAACTCATTATAGATGGTCTGATCTCAGCGCTTTATTAAGTCAGAATCCTGCAGTTTGGAAGTTTTCCCTGGTGGAACATTTGCTTTGAATAAGGGATATATTCCCTATATTTCTTCTGCTTGGTTGGGGCATCATTTAATAAATTACTGTTGAGATTTTATATATAGAAGTCTAAATAAAAACTGGAATGAAATAACTCAACTTTTATTAAATTTTCTGTATACACATTTTATCAGGGTCACACATGGTTTGCCTTCTAAGATAGAGAGTTCCTTATCACTGGAATTATCTAAACAAAGGTGTGAGGTCAAGTTTCAGGTATTCTAAAGATAAGCATCTTGACTCTAAGGTCTTGGCACTTAAATGGGTTTGACGTTGTGATGACAGAATATCTGGGACCTTGCCTCCATTTCTTAGACTTTGTCCAGATACAAGAATCTCTCATATTGTGATGTTTCTGATTTCACTTATGTGTTGTCTGTTTGTTCTTTTACTACCTCTCTGCTACATTTTTTCCCCTGGATTTCTTTCAAGAGGCTGTCTTCCTCTGCCAATTGCATGAATGGTTGGTTCCCCCAAATCCTCAGCCTTCTCCCCATATCTGTCCCTATATGCTCTTTGTGAGATGGCATCTATCAGCATGGTCCCCCTGCCACACAGGCACTGGGGACTGCTAGATGTGTTCTTAAGCAAAGTTCCTCATGCACACATAAAATTGCTTACTTAGAGGTCTCCACCCGACTGTCCCACAAACACTTCACACACAATGTATCAACAGTTTAACTCAGTGTTATCCTCAAACCACCCAAAATATCTATTCCTCCTACATTTCCAATTTAGGTGGTATTATCATGCAACCAGTTACCTAAGGTCAGAACCTGGGAATCATCTTTGATTTTCCTCCTTTGGATCCCTCTTCCATCTAAAAGGTCACCAAATCCTGTCCATTCTACTGCAATTTACTCATTTATTCATTCAGCAAGTATTTATTACGTGCATGCTCTGGGCCATATATCCTGCTGAATGCCATGAGTGGAGAAGTAAATAAGACAGACACAGTCAGTGTCCAGATGAAGCTTAGAGTACATTACTGAGAGATACAATTAAAATGAAACAAAAGAACATATAAACAAAAGTAATGTGCAATCCACACCCCATAGTGCGTGGGCTAGAACTGACCCAGCCTCTCATGCATCCTTGCTCCCTGAAAAATTCCCAAAAATGGCCCTGAATTCTTATTTGCACATAAAAAGAACACAGACACCAATACTCTGGAAGTCTTTCCAAACAGATGACTGCTTGTCTATGCAAATTGCTTGGAGACTGCATCATTTGTTCACTGAAGAGTCTTTTCCTTAAAGACTCATATTACTTGTACAGTTCATTTAGTGTAACCTCTAACTTCACACAAGATTCACTTTTACAGTGGCATGACCTGCTTTTGAGCCATCAAGTACTGGGCAAGCTCACACCTTCACAAGGCAGCTCACTGAATATTAAATAACTTTGCCTGTTAGAAAGTTCTCCCTGAAATTCCTCTCCATTGCCATTGTTCTGGAGTTACATAACACACCCATTATTTTTTCTTGTGATTGCCTCTCAAATACTAGAAGATAATTATCTAAAACTTATATTCTACACACCAACTTTTCTCACTTCTTTCTCCTGTTTCTCATGGAAATGATACAGTCTCCAGATTTTGCACTGGGTTAATCCTAATGGCACTCTAGTTTACAAATGTCCAGATTAAAATGTGGTGTCCAGAACTGAACACAAAGCTCCAGATGTGATATGACTCCTTGTGATTACAACATTGATGATGACAAAAATCATAAATACCACTATGTATTACTGGCTTCCTATGTGTGCAACATGGAAAGAACTTAATTATCTCATTGATACTCACAGTAATTTTATAGGCTGCATATGCTTAATATCTCCACTTTTGTTGAAATGGAAAGAGACATGACCTAATTGGTAGCAAATGGCTTATAAGTGGCAGAAGCCAATGCTTGTCCCCAACTATATGTATCTTCAAAGCCCACATTCATAAGCACTTTTTGGTTCTCTTTCTTCTTACACATAAAACAGGGAAAGCAACACTTTTTTTACCTCTTTGTGTCTCTGTAATTTCAACTCGTATTTTCTGACAAATATTAATCTATGATCTTAGAGTAATGATAATAGCTGCCTCATAGAGTTGTCATAAGGATAAAATGAAGTAATATATGTTAAATACAATATGACTAGCATGAATTTAAAAATATGAAACTTTTTTCTTTTTTTAGAGAGAGAGAGAGAGCAAGCAGGGGGAAGGGCAGAAAGAGAGAGAAAGAATCCCAAGCAGGCCCCACGCTCAGTGCAGAGCCTGACACGGGGCTCAGTCTCATGACCCTGAGATCATGACCTGAGCTGAAACCGAGAGTCAGGTGCCCAACTGACTGAGCCACCCAGGCGCCCCTAAAAATGTGAACTTTTATTATTATTGCCATTATTGTGCCACATGATACATGATAGTAATTAATAAGTGATTTATAACTGAGACAGTCCTAAGGAAATCAGAAATTTATAGCTAAAGACAACTTCCCACAGGAACTCAGAGGTTTCTGTACTCTCAGAATGTTCCTGTAACAGTCAGAATAAGATAGGCTAGGTGGCCCCAAAAAACCCCAATTATTAATGTCTTAACACATAACGACAAAATGCTTATTTCTCATTCATTCCACATCTCCAGCAGGGCTTTATGGGGGCTCTACTCCTCTACTCAAGGTCTGAGATAATGAGGACTCCAGCACCTTGTAGCTTGTCACCACCCTATCTGGAATGTGTTGCCACTTTAATGGCTGCAATGGGTAATGAGAAAAACCCGAGGGTCAGTTTTCATGGGATTCCTTAAGCCCTAGAGGAGAGGAAAAGTCGCTACAAATAAAATTAAAATTGTTAGGAGGCCATATAGAATGGTTTGTTCTGGGCAGTCCCAGTCTACACACACTGTCCTGTCATTTTAGTCTTTTCAAAAGTGCCCTCGTTTGGATGATAATCTAGAGTTACCCCGAGTAATGTCAACCCCATCTTTCTACCTATTTTATTAGAAGTCATTTTGTGAGAGAGGCCTTCCTTTCCACCTACCCAAAAGTAGACTCCCTTCCTCTCTCTAGCCCATCACACTCCCTAGGCATCACAGCACATATCACTACTTCTCTGTTTGCTTGCTTGCTTCTTGTCTACGGACCTCATTTAAATGTCAGCTCCATCAGAACAGAGGTCTTTTCTGTCTCCTTCAGTGCTGTCCTCCCAGTTTCTAGCTCAGTAAATGTTTATTGAGTGCATGAAAGAACATGCCATTTTTCTCATTGTAGCATTCATAATTGGGAAATGAACATTAAAGCTACATTAAAACATTAAAACTACTCCTACCTGAAAGGAAAGCTAAAATATCTAGTATTAGCAAGTATTGATGAGAATATGGAAGAAATAGACACTCTCATCCACTGCTATTGAAAATATAATTTGGTAAAACTACTTGGAAAATAGCTTCATATTCCTTAGGAGAGCTAGTCATGATATTCTCTCTCTACAACCCAGCAACTCCATTTACAAGTGTATAACTTAAGGAGTGTGCCCATGCACCAGAAGACATGTCTGCAAACATTCTTAGCAGGAAAAAAGAAAAGTTAATCTAAATGTCCATCTATAGGAAAATATATGAATAAACTATAGATATTCATAAAATAGAACATTAGATAGCAGTAAAAATGAAGGAACTACAGGTACATACAGCAATAAGAATGAATCGAAAACATCTAATGTTGAGAGAAGAAATGTCCCATCACTAGACCTTGTCTCCCTAATGTCTCTAGACCAAAAAGGTGGGGGGAAGGAAAAACAAAAAGAAGATTCCTTTGGAAAAGTTGTCTATTAAATTTCTTTCTTGGAGAGCCATATACATAGTAGCTATTAAAGGATATAAGAAATTCTGCAATGTAAATTCAACTTTTTTAAAATTACATACTCATGTTATATGTTAAGAGCAACAATAACAACCCGTGGCACAGATTTTGGAAGAATGTAATCAAATTTATGATTTCCCATCTGGAAAAATTTTACAGCCTAAATATCATCTTATTTTTCTAGCTCCTCAACAGATCTCACTGATGACCACAGTGAAGTTAAGTGCTCAGCCAGAGCTCCCTGGTTTAGGAAATTGTTTCATGGGTATTTATAATATATACATACACTTATGTCATGTCTTTACTTGGCCCTCAATATCTACAAGAAAAAGTCCAGAATCATTAACTGGAGGCCAGTAAGAATAAGAATTCAGTTATCTTAAACATTTAAACAGGGGCAAGTTATTTATACAATCATTGGAAAGGCTGGAGGAGCAAGTTCTAGGGTAGAACTGTAATGACTTCTAGAAAAATACCAAAGATTAGGACTCGTACGTAAGGGAACCAACAGGGATTCAGGGCATATCTGTGTTAATCACCGGCTCTTCCATGGTCCGCCACCGGGAAGCAGCCACTCCAGGAACTGCTCCAGAACCCACACCTCACCTTTCCAGGAGCTGCCAATGCTGCCAGCTCCAAATCCACACATTGTCCAAAGAATCTGAACTTTGTGGACACCCTCACAGAGCTAGTGTCTGGACCTGGGACAATCACTGATAGTCTACACATGAGCCCAAGATCTCCATGTTCATAATGCTGGTAGACACTTCAGAAGGAGCCATATTATTCCCACCTCACTTCTGCTTTCTTAATCGTTCACAAATCCACCAGATTGGCTAAACCTAGATCACATCCAAACCCTTGCTACAAAAGAATATAGAAAATATAGGTTTTGCTTTTCCAGTATCCATTTCTGGACACACCAGAAAGACTGAAGAATGGGTGTTGAGCACCACATTACCATGCCCACCATGAGGACTTTTCTTAAGACTCAGGGCCAAAGAGACAACAAGTAGTGAGGCAAAGGGGAAAAGATTTTGTTTCCTAAAGCAGCTTAGCATACCTTGGAGATCTGTTCAATTATGAGACTTTTGATTTGTTGGTTTAAAAAAATTTTCTGCATTGATATTTCTTTTAACTTTTTCTGTATGGTAGCCACTCCACATGACTTTGATTTTGGGCTAATGCTTTTTGCTTTCTTGGTAGGTCTCTACAGCTATCAGAATCCCAATCCAATAGGAATACTCTAATCAACATGTCTAAAATAAGATTTTTCCCCCCACATTTGTTTGTCTTTTTCCTTGGGAAATTCTTATCTACTCCAAAGACTCAAGATGAAAAATTGCTCACAGGGTCCAAAAAGAAAGAGAAAGGAGGCTAAAAATCAAATAGACATATTGTGAAGAGAATCAAGAAACGAAGAGCAAAGGCAAAAAAAGAAAAAGAAAACTGAGAATTTAGTATTATTTCAGCAAACCTATCTAAATTCTCAAGATTAATTTTACTGGGATGGCTGCCTTGAAGTATGAAATGGATCAATGTGGCTTGTAGTGGGGCTCCAGAATACACAACTTTAGTAAGGACCTTACGTATAAGAGACCTTCTATACATGAGGAACCAATGTAGGTGGTCCCTTTACCACCTTTTGAGAAATACTGTTTTGGTTGTAAGAGAGAGAGTGACGGTCATTTTCTCCAGCTGGAGAAAGGGCTTTTATAGAGACTGGGAACCAAGAAGAGCCTGTAATCCCCTTGTCAACAAAGATCACTGATTGGGTCTCACAGTGGGGTCCAAAAAAGTGATGTGCTCTTTAAAATGCAGGTACCTGGACTCTGTCTCAGAGCTGCTGAATCAGAATTTCTGAAGTCAGGATGGGAAACAGGCTGTGATTCAAGCTCCTTGCATGATTAGAATGCACAATAATATCTGCAAATCACTGCTACACATAATGTGGAAGGCACTGTAGCATTATTTTCCCCAGAACTCTAAATTCATTGAAGGAGGTTCATGAGTAATGATATATTTTAGTATGTGGTGTCCAGCAATGGCCTCCTAATAATTTATTTCTAAATAAACTGACAATCATTGAATAAAAAAATCAGCCTTTCTTTCCATTTCTATGTATAAACTTGGGAATAATACAACCAATGCAGGAACTGCAATCTAAAACAATACTTTACCCTGTTGGTAATCTCAAATCCAATCTCTGAAGAATTGTTAGAAGACATAGAGAGATAATCTCTGTAGAGTTGAACTTGTCAAATTATTGCAATGATGAAAGTTGGAAGTGACATTCTATTCCCACAGCTTTTGCAAATGAATCTGTTACTCTACTATGTACTGACCTAATGAAGATATCCAATAGAGCAGATTGTCATCAACAGGAAAAATTTTCATGCTTAAACACAAAATGTAGCATCTTTTACTTACTTGTAAACCAGAGAAAAAGATCATTACAGCAAACACTAGCTGCTCTAGTTTTAAGAACAAATTGAAAGGGAACACAGTTGTGTTTCAACATTGTGTTGTTTCCTATGCCTATTAAAAACCCCAGATGAAATTCTGAACTTTTATTCTAGTCTTTTTGTTAAGATTATTTTGTTCTCCATCAAAACTGTAAGTGTGCTGCAAAATCCATCTGCCTTCACTGAGCCTAAATGTAACTACATTAATCCAAGCTGATAGCTGCATGTGAATACAAAGCTGATGTCATTTTTGAACAAGCATCTTAGCATACTGTTTTAACAACTTATTCTTCTCAGCTTGACCAATATAAACATTTATATTACAAGGTAATTTACATTTAAAATCCCCATGACAACAGCTGATAAGAGAAGATAGAATATTGAATTTGGGCACATAAATAAGCTTCTTCAAAACAACAAAGAGGATTCTAGTAATGGCTTTCATTAGACGGCATACTTCACCCACTGGGAGTTCTAACTAGCACACTTCCCAAAAACATATTGGGGAAGTTTGTACTTTTTATAAATTAAAAAAATGATGAATGTGCCTCATATCCACACTGATTTTGTGTGATAGGTCATTTGAACCCCAATTTTAATGGCTTCTGTTTCAATGCCTAATTTTTGGGAACTTACGCATAGATGTATAACTTCACAGCAACTTATACTAGGGCTTAGGAGGATATAAAGATGTCTGAACTTAAAATCAGGACAATAAAAATATATGCATCTATAGTTACAGGACCACAAATGGAGTATGGCTTTTTTGTAAAGGGCCAAATAGCCTTGTCCAAACCTAGAAAACTATTAATGTCCCCTTTAAAAAAAAAAAAAGTGACGTGAGAATTTGGATCTCAGTGAATAAGGGTATGCGGTTGTTAGAATTCTTAATAAAACCAACTATCAGAACTGTGAAACCCATACACTAGAAAAATTGTGTTAGTAAAATATTTAACAAATGGCATCTAGGTTTTTTTTTTTTTTAAAGCATTTTTTGACAAGCGGTGAAGCCTAGTATAAAGTGCTGAGGTTTTGAAATGAATCAAAACTGGCTTCCAGGGTGCCTGGGTGGCTCATTTGGTTAAGCGACTGCCTTCAGCTCAGGTCATGGTCCTGGAGTCCCAGAATCGAGTTCTGCATCAGACTCCCTGCTCTGCTTCTCCCTCTGACCCTCCCTCCTCTCATGCTCTCTCTCTCTCTCTCTCAAATAAACAAATAAAATCTTAAAAAACAAACAAACTGGCTTCCAATCCAGTTTTGCCACTGGCACTGTAATTACAAACTATATGTTGTGGGCCAATGACCTTGTGTGGCCTTAGGAAAGTATTTTATATCTGTAAGTTACTGTTTTTTAAATCTATGAAGTAGGAATCATAATAGTAAATATAATATCTATTTTGAAGGGCTGTGTTGCATAAATAATTAAATAAAATAATAAATGCATGCATGATGCTTAGAACAATGTTCAGTACAGAATAAAATTTCAATAAAAGGGAGAAAAAATATAACCAATTTCTTTCTGGGTCTAACCTGGGACCTATTCTTAAAATGCAATAGTTTAGAGGAAATATAAAGATAGAAAAATTACTGCAAAACAAGATAGTAACAATAGGAGGCAGAAGAAGTTAGTGAAAGAAGAAATTTCAAAAAAAGAGAGATCCACTAATTGAAAAGTAAAAATGTCTTATTCTAACAAGTGTAGATAAGGGTGAAGAACAACCAAAAAATTATATGCACTGTTGATGGAAGTGTAAATTGGCAAAACCAGTTTGGACAATAATTTGACCTTATCTCAAAAAGTAAAACAAAATGTATATACCCCTAGAACCAGTAATTTTACTTCTAGGCATATACTCTAGAGATCCTTTTATATATGTATACCTGGGACAGGACAAGGATGTTCATAGTAGCCATATTCATTAAAAAAAACAAAACAAAAACTGAAAACAAAAAAAATTCCGTAAAAATAGGACAAACAACAAATTATGAAAATCCATAATAGGGAGCACTATAAAGGAGTGAATTTACATTGTTGAAGTTTTGATTTTGTTGTCTTGCTCTAAAGATTGTTGGGCATTCTTCTGGCTGGTTATTAAGTAACTTAGAGATAAATTTGATCCCCTTGAGATCTGTTTTGCTACGGTGGTTCTAAACTGGCTTTTACTTTAGGGGTAGTTCTGCAGCAGAAGATACATTCTCAAGCTCAAATGTAACATTCATCAAGACAGACCACATTTAGGACCACAAAACATATCTTAACAATTTTTTAAAAAATTGAATCAATAATTAATAACTTTCCCCAACAGAAAGAATCATGCTCATAGTTTCACTGGTGAATTCTACCAAATATTTAAGGTAGAAATTATACCAATTCGCTATATCTTTTCCAGATAATAGAGTCAAAAGGAACATTTCCTAACTCATCTATGATGCCAGCAAACTCATACCAAACTCAGATAAAATATTAAAAGCAAGAAAAACTACAGATAATATATTTCATGAATATAGATGCAAAAATCCCTAACAAAATATTAGCAAGTCAAATGCAACAATGTGTAAAAAGAATCATATATCCTGACCAAATGGGATTTGTTCCGGGTATGCAAGACTGGTTCAACATTTGAAAATCAATTACTGTAATCTATCACATCAACAGGCTATAGAAGAAAAGGCATATGATCATATGAACAGATGGAGAAAAAGCATTTGACCAAATCTAACACCTATAATGGTTTTTAAAAAAGTTTCAGCAAACTAGGAATAGAGGGGAATTTCCTCAACTTGATAAAGAACATTTACAAAATGCCTATAGCTAACATCATGAGAAACTAGATGCTTTCCCCATAAAATAAGGAACAAAGCAAGAATGTCCCTTCTTACCACTTGTATTCAACACTGAACGTCCTACCAATGTAATTAGGCAAGAAAAGGAAATAAAAGGTAAATGAATTGGAAAGGAAGAAATAAAACTGTCTTTGTATATACACACTTGCTGTAACAATCTATATAGAAAATCTGAAAGAATTGACCAAAAAATCTGATGGAACTAATAAGTGATGACAGCAAGGTTGCAGGATACAAGATTAATTCACAAAAGCCAATTTCTTTTCTACATATTAGCAATGAACAATTGGAATTTGGAATTAAAAACATGACATCATTCACACTAGCACCCCCCAAAATAAAATGTTTTGGTGTAAAACTAACAAAATATGTACAATATTTATACAAAGAACACTACAAAATTGTAATGAAAAATATCAAAAAGATCTAAACAAATTGAGAAATATTCTATGTTTGTGGATAGGAAGATTCATTATCATGAAAATTCAATTCTTCCCAGCTTCATTCAATGAAATCCCAATCAAAATTTCATCAAGTTGCTTTCTGGGTATTGACAAAATAATTCTAAAGCTTAAATGGAAAGTATAAACCTCAAAAACCAACACAATATTGGAGAAGAAGAACAAGGTTGGAGGACTGACACTGGCCAACTTAAATTCTTCCTATAAAGCTACAGGAATCAGAACAGTGTGATATTGATGAAAGAATAGACCAATAGATCAATGGAAGAGAATAAAGAACCCAGACATAAACCCATACAAATATAGTCAACTGGTCTTTGACAAAGGAGCAAAGGCATTTCAATGGAGAAACAATAGTCCTTTCATCAAATAGTGCTGGAACAATTGTAAATCCATATGCAAAAAAAAAAAGAATCTAGACACCGATCTTATATTTTTCACAAAAATTAACTCAAAATGAATCATAGGCTTACAGATAAATTTAAAAAATATAAAACTTCAAAAAATATATAAAACTTCTATAAGATAGAGCATAGGGGAAAACCTGGACGGCCTTGTGTTGAATGATGAGCTTTTAATACATTAAAGTCCATGGTTAGGGGCGCCTGGGTGGCTCAGTCGTTAAGTGTCTGCCTTTGGCTCAGGTCATGGTCCCAGGGTCCCAGGGTCCTGGGATCGAGCCCCACATCAGGCTCCCTGCTCTGTGGGGAGCCTGCTTCTCCCTCTCCCACTCCCCCTGCTTGTGTTCCCTCTCTCACTGTGTATCTCTCTGTCAAATAAATAAATAAAATCTTTAAAAAAAGTCCATGGTTAGTAAGTGAGAACTTCTGCCTGAAGTAGACTTTGCCACCTCACTGGGGAGCTTTGGAGCAGAATCTGCCTATTGGAGGCACCCCATGTTGGGTAAAAATGGCCTGGACCAAATGTCCCTGTCATACTCAGTCCTTGGCTGGAAATTGCCCAAGAATACCCAGGTCTTGACTTGAAAGCTGAGGCAGATGTTAAAGGCACTAACAGCTAGAGGCTGTCAAATAACTGCACTTCTTGTAACGAAATGGCAAGGTCTTCTTGGATGAAGATCCAAGCATGCACCTTTGTGGATGCCCTGGGTATGTTGCAAGTGTCAAGAACTGGCCATCAGAATGAGTAATATGCTTGAAAATGTCATCCAGATCTCCCAATTCACAGCCTAGTTCTTTAGTTCCTAATTTCTTTTATATCCTAAGCACATATCTGCCAGCCCATATGGGGATCTTTGTCAACATATACTTGGTCTTGGCAAATATTAGACTTTCTATCCTGAAGCTAATTATCAGAAGAGCAATCTTTGGCTGGGTATCCCAATGGCTAATCATCTCACCAGTATTGTTAGTATTATCCACACTTTGGCTAGTCTTCTCTCTAATTACAGTTGAAATGAGTGCAATTTGGAACAAACCCTGAGGAATATTCATTTCAATTTTATGTGCAAATAGGTATTTTTCGTGCAATTTATTTTTGTTTTGAGTTTCGTACCCCCATATCCAAAGATAGGCTCTGATCTTTTTGCTAACTACACTGCAATTTAATCCTTTTTTAAGGATATAAGGATAATAATCTTAAAACATCTATGCATTATTTTTCTCTCATAGTTTCCATTCATGAAGCTTTTTATTGGTCATAATTACAGCAAAGATGGAATCAGATGGACCTTCATTTTTAAGCTCCCTCTTCTCTTTTGCCTTCATCAAGTCCTTTCAAAATTTCTATCTGTGGTCTTTTAAATATAATTACATTTTCTTTTCTTTTTTTTTTTTTCAAAAATGCAAATGGACCAGAACACACCAGTAATTGCCTAAAACTTTCTTCTACCATTACAACCAAATATTACACATGAACTAGAGAAAAGGTGGGTAGAAATAACAATGGTTAAAGTCTAAGGAAGAAAAAGAGAGTCTATACTTTTGTTGGTTTAGGATAAGGGACTCTGCTTATGACATCATGTAACTATGCTTAAGAGCTTTAGGAATATTTGTTCAATCAGGTCCAACAGATTTTTATTAGGGATAACATTGGGAACAGAGTAGTCAAAATGGGTGGAACAAAGATGAAGCCCAAGCCCATGGTTTCAGGAGGGAAGGACCCTTCTGAACAGGATATTTGTTCTTCTGTCCACATTCAGGCTAGAACTATAAGATAGGAGAAGTCACATGTGCCCAAGACAAAGGATCTCTTTTCTCATAGTTAGATTCTATAGCACCAGGGAATGTGACATCTGCCTTGAGTGCTGCTTGCTTCCTAACTGATAGGACAGGAAAAATTGTGCATTTGTTATTGATAGATGATAAAATGATGATCACAGAAATTATTGATTTTATTAATCTACTTACTCTTCACACTATTTAATTCCCACCTGCTATGCCTGGCCTTCTTCGAATCCATATTCTTAAATTTGAATCTCTAATTCTAGGTCCTGAAAACTCTAGGATTAGGAAGCCAATCCTAAACATTTTTTCTAGATTTCCCAGTACTTCTGTGACCCTTTGTTAGGCTAAAATTTTGAAATTACTGTGATTGGGGCCCTCTTTGGCCTAAATTCTACCCTTTTTCTGTCTCATTTAATTAGAAAATGAAAGCTTTAATCTTAGATGTCCCTCAAGGGTCAGTTCAAACCATATATTTTCCAGAAAGCCTTTCCTGGCTAATTTAAGCACATATGGTTTTTTTCTTTTTAGACCTGATGCTATAGAATCTAACACTAGAATGTGTATCAAGTTATCATTTTGCACTGACTGTTTCGTGAACTTAAATCCTACCTCAAACATTTGACCCAGGGATCAATTTATTTCGCACGCAAAACTTGTTAGTTTGAGTTAACTGAAGTAAAACTCATTTTGAAGGATTTCTTGAAATGCCCCTGAGATGGTGGTTCTTAACAAGAAGGACACATGAGATTCGGCTTAAAGAACTGCCTTAAAAGACCTAAGGTGCCCACGGCCTCTCTTCAAAGATTTTGTTTCAATAGATGGGAAGTAGAGCTCCTTTGGAGTCTGTATCTTTAAAAAATTCTCCTCACACAGTAAATGTGTCACCCCTAGATAAAAGCTACCACTTTAAAGCTGTTGGAAAACACTGATACGGTTTCAGTTTCCTGAGTGAGTTCTGACTAGGGTTGCCATATTTAATAAAAATGGCATATTAAATAAAAATATAGAACACCCAGGGGGCGGAGCAAGATGGCAGAGGAGTAGGAGACCTGGATTTCGTCTCCTCTCAGGAATTCAGCTGGATAGGGATCAAACCATTCTGAACACCTACAAACTCAACAGGAGATCGAAGAAAAGAATAGCAACAACTCTCTGAACAGAAGAGCGACCACTTTCTGGAAGGTAGGACGTGCGGAGAAGTGAATCCGAGGCGATATTCGGGAGGATAGATGGCGGGGGAGGGGCCTCCGTCGGCCGCTTCTGGCAAGTGATAGAGCCGCGGAGCACAAAATCGGAACTTTTAGAGTCTGCTCCGCTGAGGGACGTCGCTCCAGTGGCTAAGCAGGGGGTGGAACCCTCGCGGGACAGTGTGGTCTCAGGACCCTCGGGGTCACAGAAAGACCGGGGGTGCCTGAGTGCGGCAGAGCTCCCAGGTATCGGAGCAGGGAAGCCGGCTGCAGAGACGGAGCCCAGGCGCGGGCTCTCAGCTCGGGGTTGCTATAAACCGTGATCCGCGGCACAGTCGGGCCACTGCTCCTCCAGCAGGGACCCAACAAGCGGCAGATCCGGGGAGACTCACCTTCTTCCCCCGGGAGGAGAGGTGCGGGAGCGCACCGCGGGGATCTGCTGGGTTTGGAGACTCCACCCGGGGTCGGGTGCCAGATAGAAAGGCGCGGTCACAGGCCGGGTGAGCACGGAGTGCGGCCGGAGACCGGGGAGACGGGAGTGACTGACTGCTTTTCTCTGGGGGCGCACTGAGGAGCGGGGCCCCGAGTTCTCGGCTCCGCCGGGGCGGAGACTGGGAGGCCGCCATTTTCACTCTCCGCCTCCAAAGCTGTACGGAAAGCTTGCAGGGAACAAAAGCTCCGGAGAGCAAACCCGAGCAGATTACTTAGCCCGGACAGGCAAGGGCGGGGCAATTCTGCCTCCGGCAAAGACATTTGGGAACCACGGCAACAGGCCCCTCGCCCAGAAGATCAGCGAGAACAGCCAGCCAAGACCAAGTTTACCGATCAATGAGAACGGCAGAACTCCAGCGCTAGGGGAATACTGCACATAGAATTCATGGCTTTTTTACCATGATTCTTTAGTCTTTCAAAGTTAATTATTTTTTTAACTGTCTTTTTTTCTTTTTTCTTTTTTTCTTTTTTTTTTGAATTTTTCTTTTTCCCTTTTTCAACCAACATCTTATCAATCCCTTTTTTTAAAAAAAAACATTTTTATTTTTCATTTTTAAAGTCATATTCTATCCCTTCATAGCAGTTACCCGTATTTTTGGCATATATATATAAGTTGTTCTCTCTTTAAAATCTTGAGATAGTTTCTTCTAACAGATCAAAATATACTCTAAATCTCTAGTGTATGGTTTTTTTCTACTCCCCTGCCTGATCACATTCTCTCCCTTTTTTCTTTCTTTCTTTTTTTTTTTTAATCCTCTTCTTTCTTTTTTCAAGCAACTTATCAAATCCTTTTTTAAAATTTTTTATAATTTCCATCTTTACAGTCATATTCCATCCCTTCATCATATCAACCCTTATTTTTGTACATATATAAGTTTTTCTTTCTTTAAAATTTTGGGAGGGACTTTCTTTTAACAGACCAAAATACACCGAAAATCTAGTGTGTGGCACTGATCTATAAACCAGCCTGATCATATTTGATCACATTCTGTTTTTGTTTTGTTTTGTTTTGTTCTGCTTTTGTTTGTTTTTATCTTTATCTTTATCTTTTTTCTTTTTTTCTTTCCTTTTCTTTTTTCTCTCTTTCCCTTTCATTTCCCACTGCTTCAGGTCTTTTCTGATTTGTTTAGAGTATATTTTCTGGGGACGTTGTTACCCTGCTAGCATTTTGTTCTCTCATTAATCTATTCTCCTCTGCACAAAATGACAAGACGGAAAAAATCACCTCAACAAAAAGAACAAGAGGTAGTACCGACTGCCAGGGACCTACTCAATACGGACATTAGTACGAAGTCAGATCTAGAGTTCAGAATCATCACTTTAAAGATACTAGCTGGGCTTGAAAAAAGCATGGAAGTTATTAGAGAAACCCTTTCTGGAGAAGTAAAAGAACTAAAATCGAACCAAGTAGAAATCAAAAAGGCTATTAATGAGGTACAATCAAATATGGGGGCGCGAACTGCTAGGATAAATGAGGCAGAAGAAAGAATCAGTGAGATAGAAGACCAAATGATGGAAAATAAAGAAGCTGAGTAAAAGAGAGATAAACAACTACTGGATCACGAGGGCAGAATTCGAGAGATAAACGATACCATAAGACGAAACAACATTAGAATAATTGGGATCCCAGAAGAAGAAGAAAGAGAGAGAGGGGCAGAAGGTATAATGGAGCAAATTATAGCAGAGAACTTCCCTAATTTGGGGAAGGAAACAGGCATCAAAATCCAGGAGGCACAGAGAACCCCTCTCAAAATCAATAAAAATAGGTCAACACCCCGACATCTAATAGTAAAACTTATGAGTCTCAGAGACAAAGAGAAAATCCTGAAAGCAGCTCGGGAGAAGAGATATGTAACCTACAATGGTAGAAACATTAGATTGGCAACAGACCTATCCACAGAGACTTGGCAGGCCAGAAAGGACTGGCAGGACATATTCAGAGCACTAAATGAGAAAAATATGCAGCCAAGAATACTATATCCAGCTAGGCTGTCATTGAAAATTGAAGGAGAGATAAAGAGCTTCCAGGACAAACAAAAACTAAAGGAATTTGCAAACACGAAACCAGCCCTACAACAAATATTGAAAGGGGTCCTCTAAGCAAAGAGAGAGCCTAAAAGCAACATAGACCAGAAAGGAACACAAACAATATACAGTAACAGTCACTTTACAGGCAATACAATGGCACTAAATTCCTATCTTTCAATAGTTACCCTGAATGTAAATGGGCTAAATGCCCCAATCAAAAGACACAGGCTATCAGATTGGATTAAAAAACAAGACCCATCGATATGCTGTCTGCAAGAGACTCATTTTAGACCCAAAGACACCCCCAGATTGAAAGTGAGGGGGTGGAAAACCATTTACCATGCTAATGGACACCAAAAGAAAGCTGGGGTGGCAATCCTTATATCAGACAAATTAGATTTTAAACCAAAGACTGTAATAAGAGATGAGGAAGGACACTATATCATACTTAAAGGGTCCATCCAACAAGAAGATCTAACAATTGTAAATATCTATGCCCCTAACATGGGAGCAGCCAATTATATAAGGCAATTAATAACAAAAGCAAAGAAACACATTGACAACAATACAATAATAGTGGGGGACTTTAACACCCCCCTCACTGAAATGGACAGATCGTCTAAGCAAAAGATCAACAAGGAAATAAAGACTTTAAATGACACACTGGACCAAATGGACTTCACAGACATATTCAGAACATTCCATCCCAAAGCAACGGAATACACATTCTTCTCTAGTGCCCATGGAACATTCTCCAGAATAGATCACATCCTAGGTCATAAATCAGGTCTCAACCAGTACCAGAAGATTGGGATCATCCCCTGCATATTTTCAGACCACAATGCTTTGAAACTAGAACTCAATCACAAGAGGAAAGTCGGAAAGAACTCAAATACATGGAGGCTAAAGAGCATCCTACTGAAGAATGAATGGGTCAACCAGGAAATTAAAGAAGAATTTAAAAAATTCATGGAAACCAAAGAAAATGAAAACACAACTATTCAAAATCTTTGAGATACAGCAAAGGCAGTCCTAAGAGGAAAGTATATAGCAATACAAGCCTTTCTCAAGAAACAAGAAAGGTCTCAAGTACACAACCTAACCCTACACCTAAAGGAGCTGGAGAAAGAACAGCAAATAAAGCCTAAACCCAGCAGGACAAGAGAAATAATAAAGATCAGAGCAGAAATCAATGAAATAGAAACCAAAAAACAGTAGAACAGATCAACGAAACTAGGAGCTGGTTCTTTGAAAGAATTAACAAGATTGATAAGCCCCTGGCCAGACTTATCAAAAAGAAAAGAGAAATGACCCAAATCAACAAAATCATGAATGAAAGAGGAGAAATCACAACCAACACCAAAGAAATACAAACAATTATAAGAACATATTATGAGCAACTCTATGCCAGCAAATTAGATAACCTGGAAGTAATGGATGCATTCGTAGAGATGTATCAACTACCAAAACTGAACCAGGAAGAAATAGAAAACCTGAACAGACCTATAACCACTAAGGAAATAGAAGCAGTCATCAAAAATCTCCCAAAACACAAAAGCCCAGGGCCAGATGGCTTCCCAGGGGAATTCTACCAAACATTTCAAGAAGAATTAATACCTATCCTTCTGAAACTGTTCCAAAAAATAGAAATGGAAGGAAAACTTCCAAACTCATTTTATGAAGCCAGCATTACCTTGATCCCAAAACCAGACAAAGACCCCATCAAAAAGGAGAATTACAGAGCAATATCCTTGATGAACATGGATGCAAAAATTCTCACCAAAATACTAGCCAATAGGATCCAACAGTACATTAAAAGGATTATTCACCACGACCAAGTGGGATTTATCCCTGGGCTGCAAGGTTGGTTCAACATCCGCAAATCAATCAACGTGATACAATACATTAACAAAAGAAAGAACAAGAATCATATGATCCTCTCAATAGATGCAGAAAAAGCATTTGACAAAGTACAGCATCCTTTCTTGATCAAAACTCTTCAGAGTATAGGGATAGAGGGTACATACCTCAATATCATAAAAGCCATCTATGAAAAACCTACAGCAAATATCATTCTCAATGGGGAAAAACTGAGAGCTTTCCCCCTAAGGTCAGGAACGCGGCAGGGATGTCCACTATCACCACTGCTATTCAACATAGTATTGGAAGTCCTAGCCACAGCAATCAGACAACAAAAAGAAATCAAAGGCATCCAAGTTGGCAAAGAAGAAGTCAAACTCTCACTCTTTGCAGATGATATGATACTTTATGTGGAAAATCCCAAAGACTCCACCCCAAAACTGCTAGAACTCATACAGGAATTCAGTAAAGTGGCAGGATATAAAATCAATGCACAGAAGTCAGTGGCATTCCTATACACCAACAACAAGACAGAAGAAAGAGAAATTAAGGAGTCGATCCCATTTACAATTGCACCCAAAACCATAAGATACCTAGGAATAAATCTAACCAAAGAGGCAAAGGATCTGTACTCAGAAAACTATAAAATACTCATGAAAGAAATTGAGGAAGACACAAAGAAATGGAAAAACGTTCCATGCTCATGGATTGGAAGAACAAATATTGTGAAGATGTCAATCCTACCTAGAGCAATCTACACATTCAATGCAATCCCCATCAAAATACCATCCACTTTCTTCAAAGAAATGGAACAAATAATCCTAAAATTTGTATGGAACCAGAAAAGACCCCGCATAGCCAGAGGAATGTTGAAAAAGAAAAGCAAAGCTGGCAGCATCACAATTCCGGACTTCCAGCTCTACTACAAAGCTGTCATCATCAAGACAGTATGGTACTGGCACAAAAACAGACACATAGATCAATGGAACAGAATAGAGAGCCCAGAAATGGACCCTCAACTCTATGGTCAACTAATCTTTGACAAAGCAGGAAAGAATGTCCCATGGAAAAAAGACAGTCTCTTCAACAAATGGTGTTGGGAAAATTGGACAGCCACATGCAGAAGAATGAAACTGGACCATTTCCTTACACCACACACAAAAATAGACTCCAAATGGTTGAAAGACCTCAATGTGAGACAGGAGTCCATCAGAATCCTAAAGGAGAACACAGGCAGCAACCTCTTCGACCTCAGCCGCAGCAACTTCTTCCTAGAAACATCGCCAAAGGCAAGGGAAGCAAGGGCAAAAATGAACTACTGGGGCTTCATCAAGATAAAAAGCTTTTGCAAAGCAAAGGAAACAGTCAACAAAACCAAAAGACAACTGACAGAATGGGAGAAGATATTTGCAAATGACATATCAGATAAAGGGCTAGTATCCAAAATCTATAAAGAACTCATCAAACTCAACACCCAAAGAACAAAGAATCCAATCAAGAAATGGGCAGAAGACATGAACAGACATTTTTCCAAAGAAGACATCCAAACGGCCAACAGACACATGAAAAAGTGTTCAATATCGCTCGGCATCAGGGAAATCCAAATCAAAACGTCAATGAGATACCACCTCACACCAGTCAGAATGGCTAAAATTAACAAGTCAGGAAATGACAGATGTTGGTGGGGATGCGGAGAAAGGGGAACCCTCCTACACTGTTGGTGGGAATGCAAGCTGGTGCAGCCACTCTGGAAAACAGTATGGAGGTTCCTCAAAAAGTTGAAAATAGAGCTACCATATGATCCAGCAATTGCACTACTGGGTATTTACCCCAAAGATACAAAAGTAGGGACCCGAAAGGCTACGTGCACCCCGATGTTTATAGCAGCAATGTCCACAATAGCCAAACTGTGGAAAGAGCCAAGATGTCCATCGACAGGTGAATGGATAAAGAAGATGTGGTATATATATACAATGGAATATTATGCAGCCATCAAAAGGAATGAGATCTTGCCATTTGCAACGACGTGGATGGAACTGGAGGGTATTATGCTAAGCGAAATAAGTCAAACAGAGAAAGACATGTATCATATGACCTCACTGATATGAGGAATTCTTAATCTCAGGAAACAAACTGAGGGTTGCTGGAGTGGAGGGTGGGGTGGGAGGGATGGGGTGACTGGGTGATGGACACTGGGGAGGGTATGTGTTCTGGTAAGCGCTGTGAATTGTGCAAGACTGTTGAATCTCAGATCTGTACCTCTGAAACAAATAATGCAATATATGTTAAGAAAGAAAAAAAGAAGAAGAAGAATGTAGCATGAGGGGAAGAATGAAGGGGGGGAAATCGGAGGGGGAGAAGAACCATGAGAGACGATGGACTCTGAAAAACAAACTGAGGATTCTAGAGGGGAAGAGGGTGGGAGGATGGGTTAGCCTGGTGATGGGTATTGAGGAGGGCACGTTCTGCATGGAGCACTGGGTGTTATGCACAAACAATGAATCATGGAACACTATATCTAAAACTAATGATGTAATGTATGGGGATTAACATAACAATAAAAAAAATTAAAAAAAAAAATAGAACACCCAGTTGAATTTTAAAGTAAACTACAAGTATTTTTTTAGTATGAGTGTTTCCAAAATATAGTATGACTTATACGATAATCCTAATCCTGATTGATACACAGGCCCATATATATATGAAAGTTTACATATGATACTAGTATAACTGTAAATCCCTGGACACAAGAGGGACAATTTAATAATTGTGCCAAGGACAAAGTTTTTCTTAGGCAAATGAAATGAAATTGGAGCACTGCCTCATATTAGAAACAAAACCTAATCCCAGATTGATTAAATTTGGAAACAAAACTTTAAAACTTTTAGGAAAAAATATAAAAGGATATTTTATGTCTTCAGGATCGGTGTAAGATTCCTTTACAAAAGACACGAAAGGTGTCATCCAAAGAATATTGATAAATGTGACTATATTAAAATTAAGAATTTCTGTTCAACAAAGGACACTACAAAGAATGTGAAGATACAAGGATAAAATATTAAATCTCATAGGTTCAACAAATGATTAGTAACCATTATGTATAAAAAAATTCTCAAAGCACTAAGAAACAACCCAGTAGAAAAATGCAGGCATAAAAATGCAATTCAGAAAATACAAGTCCAGGGGCGCCTGGGTGGCTCAGTCGTTAAGCGTCTGCCTTCAGCTCAGGTCATGGTCCCAGGGTCCTGGGATCGAGCCCCGCATCGGGCTCCCTGCTCTGCGGGAGCCTGCTTCTCCCTTTCTCACTCCCCCTGCTTATGTTCCCTTGCTGTGTCTCTCTCTGTCAAATAAATAAATAAAATCTTTAAAAAAAATTTTAAAAAAAAGAAAATACAAGTCCACAGATAATAAATATGTGAAAATATACTTATTCTATTATAGTAGTGATAGAAATGGAAATTCACAGTAATAGTTAATAATAATTAACAATAATATCATTTTATGTCCAGTAGATTGGCAAAAATTAACAAATCTGACAAGATGAAATATTGATGATGTTGAACAATTGAGATATTAGTGAGAGTGTATATTGCCAAAAATCTTTCAGAAAAATAAGGTCACATTACATTGTAAAGTTGAAAATTATATTTTATGATCCAAAAATTCCAATTCTAGGGATAGAGCATAGAGAAATTCCTGCCCTATATAATAGCTCAGAGAAAGTTTCCTATGTTCACTAGGAGACATTTTCAGAAATGTTTCCAATAAAGAAGATACCATAGTGGATAAATGCACCACAGCTACATGAACCAACATAGATGGATTTGAGAAACAGAATATTAAGTAAAGAAACCCCAAAAACAAACAAAAAAAAAACAATCTCAGAAGACTATATTTAGTATGATACTTTTTTTAATGTGCAAAATAAACAAAACTAAATAGGGGCACCTGGGTGGCTCAGTCATTAAGTGTCTGCCTTCGGCTCAGGTCACGATCCCAGGGTCCTGGGATCGAGCCCCGCATCAGGCTCCCTGCTCAGCAGGGAGCCTCCTTCTCCTTCTCCCACTCCCCCTGCTTGTGTTCCCTCTCTCCTCCTTCTCTCTCTGTCAAATAAATAAAATAAAAGCTTTAAAAAAAACTAAGTAAGAATACTCCCATATTTGATGAAAAAAATTATTGGGGGGTGCCTGGGTGGCTCAGTCGTCAAGCATCTGCCTTCGGCTCAGGTCATGATCCCAGGATCCTGGGATCGAGCCCCGCATCGGGCTCCCTGCTCCGCGGGAAGCCTGCTTCTCCCTCTCCCACTCTCCCTGCTTGTGTTCCCTCTCTTGCTGTGTCTCTATCTGTCAAATAAATAAATCTTAAAAAAAAGAAATTATTGGGGATAAAAGACAAAGGTATTCAATGTAAACTTCAGGATGGTGGTTACCTTTTTTTTCTTCATTTTTTAAAAAAATTTTATTATGTTATGTTTGTCACCATACAATACATCATTAGTTTTTGATGTAGTGATACACGATTCATTGTTTTCGTATAACACCCAGTGCTCCATGCAGTATGTGCCCTCCTTAATACCCATCACCAGAATAACCCATCCCCCGACCCCCATCCCCTCTAACACCCTCAGTTTGTTTCTCAGAGTCCATAGTCTTTCATGGTTCATCTCTCCCTCTGATTCCTCCCCCCTTCATTTTTCCCTTCCTTCTCCTAATATCCTCCCTGCTATTCCTTATGTTCCACAAATAAGTGAAACCATATAACTGACTTTCTTTGCTTGACTTATTTCACTTAGCATAATCTCCTCCAGTCCCATCCATGTTGATGTAAAAGTTGGGTATGCATCTTTTCTGATGGCTGAGTAATATTCCATTGTATATATGACCCACATCTTCTTTATCCATTCATCTGTTGAAGGGCATTTCAGCTCTTTTCACAATTTGGCTATTGTGGACATTGCTGCTATGAACATTGGGGTGCATATGGCCCTTCTTTTCACTACATCTGTGTCTTTGGGGTAAATACTCAGGAGTGCAATTGCTGGGTCATAGGGTAGCTCTATTTTTAACTTTTTGAGGCACCTCCACACTGTTTTCCAAAGTGGCTGTACCAACTTGCATTCCCACCAACAGTGTAAGAAGGTTCCCCTTTCTCTACAACCTCTCCAACATTTATTGTTTCTTGCCTTGTCAATTTTTGCCATTCTAACAGGTGTAAGGTGGTATCTCAATGTGGTTTTGATTTGAATTTCCCTGCTGGCTGATGATGATGAACATTTTTTCATGTGTCTGTTAGCCATTTGTATGTCTTCTTTGGTTACCTTTTATAGGGAAGCCAAAAATGGTATAAAAGAGTAAGAGGTGCTCTTAGATAGTTAAAATGGTATCGGTAATGTTCTCAATTGTATACTAGAATCATGGACATTCATTTTTTTTAACATACATGTATGTTAAATATATTGTGTTCTATTGATCTAATATCCCAATAAAGTAACAATGAATAAACTGACATCCTTTGTTCCAATTTTTCAATTTCGTTAAGAAAAAGTGTGCTAAAAAGAGTTTTAACTCACAGTAAGAAATACATTTTTCATGGTTATCTAATACACACATATATGCACACATTCCAAAACAATGTGCACCTCACATTTTTGTCTGGAATAATACATACTTGGCAATGCATTCTGAAATTTTTTATTCTATTCTCTTTTTTAATGCTTACACAGCCCACTCAAATAGATTTCATGAACCACTATTGGATCATGACCCACACTGCACTAGAATTTACCAGTTTTGCTGGCTGTTAATAAATATTATTTAAGCAAAGTAACCTGCTGTCTAATAAGTTTAAGAAATTACAGGTTAAGTCAGTTTATTGTGAGATCCCCTTTATTCTTAAATGACTTCTATGTTAACATGCAATGTGACTATCCAAATAAGGGCCTAGTATTCAGTTTCCAAACTTAATTGATCATGGAGCAATCTGTGGGACTAGTGATGTAGAGAACATACTCATGAACTAGTTCTTCAAGATAATATCTCCTCTTTCAGTCTCCTTCCATTTCCCTATCTCAAAATTCTTTGTTTCACTTGTGATTTCCCCAAACACAACACTAGTAGTGATTAGAATGCATGAAGCATAGCATTAAAAATACACTTAATTGAAACTGGTGAAAAGTAATATTATGACCATCTGCCCATAAAACTATTGGTGTCAAGAACTCTCTCATCTTCACAAAACATCCAGTGACACTCCTAATCTCTCATTAAACCTAATTAACCTGTAGAAACAACAACAAAAAAGAAATCATTTCGAAATATCTCATTCAATTTGGTTGTCTATTCAATGTACTAATTTTTACAATAGTTATCATTTCCTGTCTTTTAGTGGAAATCTGTAAGGGTTCATGGATCTTAGTAAAATAGACTTTTGTGTAAGGACGTTTATATCGTAATTTATATGGGATAATGTGCACTAAGTTCCGAACAACTGACTTATAAATGACTTACAAATGCGTTTTGGAGTGAGTCATCAATAAACTTGGGTCTGCCTAATACTCTGGAATCTTAATAAATTAAGCCATTACCAATGATTAAATTCCTTTATAAGTATTTCATTTGGGGGAGGAGTGGAAAGACCTTAACTCTCCAGGCTCAGGCATGCTGTCACAGATGGAGAAGGAGACATTTCAGGAGTGTACTTCTTCTTGGTGGAGACTCCAAAAGAAGGTGAGAGGTAATCAAGGACAAATTGTATATTTCATTTTATCGATTTATTTGTTTGTTTCCTATTTTACTTTATACAGGGAAATATCCTGCTTCAAACAGAATACGAGATGATTCTCATCTTCTGCAACATGGGGAGGCAAAATGTTTACCATTTGGAGTCTCAGGGCTAGTTGCTTTGGGTCACTGAAATTTCATAAATATGTCTTTTCTCGTAAGTTTTCACTTCAGAACCTTGGCTTTCCAAGCAACCATTGTTTGCTTCCCCCGGCTTAGTGGTGTGCTAGACCGGAAATACTGGCTCACAGGACCTGATTATGTGCATCTCTTCCCACGTTGGCTTAGAGTCAGCTATCTTGGGAGTATTTACACCACAGAAATTATTAAATGTTACAATTTGACTTTTTCTTCTTCCCCGTCCTCCTCTTCCTCTTCCTCCTCCTCCTCCTCTTCTTCTTCCTCTTCCTCCTCTTCTTTTTCACCTTCTCCTTATCCCTTCCCTGCTCTTATTTCTTTTTTCTTTTTTTCTTTTTTGGTGAGTTGGTTTGCCAGCACATAACTGACATGGACCACCTACCTGTGCATTACCACAACCATGTGACATTGTGTAAGTTACTTATTTTCTCTGAACCTCACTTTAATAGAAGAAAAATAATTCCTTCTCTTCTCTTCCTGGTCCACAGAGGCGACCTGAGTCTGCCACAAATGTCTGTGCTTATGTTTGTGGAGGGCAAAGAACCATGAAACTAAGCCTTATTTTTTATTTGAATCCATTCTGCCTTTTTTATACCTGGTCCTGAGCTTCACCCTGTAAGTCAGTTTATTGTGAGATCCCCTTTATTCTTAAATGACTTCTATGTTAACATCCTCTTATTTAGTTCTCATTGTGACAGACTGTTACTTTTGCAGCTCCCAGGGGGACATGTCTCAAGCTATTTAAGCCCCTGTGTCATCCCCTGTCATTGGTTCTATGCTAATCTGTGTGACAGACCTTGACCAATAGAAGGAGACAGAAGAGATGCTGTGCCAAGACTTGCTCTAGGTTTTAAGGACCTGGAAGCTTCTTTCACTGTGAGTCAGATACAATGTAAGACACTGCCATGCAGTGAAGGGAGCTCAGCTAGTCCTGTGGAAAGATTAAGTGAAGAAAAACAGGTGTTTCAGTGACTATCCCAGCAGCCAGCAGGCATGGGAGTGAAGAAGCCATCTTGGGGTTTCAGCCTAAGATGTTCCGTGTGAAGCAGAAAAGAGCCATCTGCACCAATCCCTCCTTAAATTGCAGAATTGTGAGCAAACAAATGATTTTTTTTTCCGTCATTTTAACGCACTAGGTTTTGGAGTGGTTTGTTGTCCAGTGATAGATCATGAAAATACACATCAATCTTCAAGCTACAAGCATCATCTCCAGAGAGGGTGAGTAGCTTGCTTAAGGTCACAGAGCAAGTGAGTGCTGGACTTAGGTTAAAATCCCAGTGTCCTTACTCTAGCCCTGTGCTCTCCGCGTTACTCCATTCACTAGTGAGCGTGATTTCAGAGGATACCTAAAACCTTGATTGCACAATGAACTCATTTTAAAGTTGTCTTTCTCCATGGTGACCAGCTGAAGACTGTACACTGTTGCTGCCTAATTGTGGACTTGAGAGGCTACATGAGAGAGAGAGACACTGAGAGAGCTGTATTGTCGTCCTAGACTAGTTGCATTTGTCAGGATACTCCAGAGAAATAGAACTAATAGAATATATACATATGAGAGGAGTTTATTTTAAGGAATTGGCTCATGTCATTATGAAGGCTGGTGAGTCTGAAATGTGTACAGTGGACCCACAGGCTGAAGACCCAAGGAAGAGCTGATGTTGAAGTTCAAGTCCAAAGGCCTTCTGCTGGCAGAATTCCCTCTTGCTCAGGAGAGGCTGGTCTTTTTTCTATTCAAATCTTCAACTGATCAGATGAGGCCCACCCACATGACAGAGGCTAATTTACTTTACTTAAAATCCACCAATTAAAATGGTAATCTCACCCAAAAACACCCTCGCAAAAGCAGCCAGGGTAATGTTGGACCAAATATCTAGGCGCCATGGTCCAGCCAGGTTGACACATAAAATCAACCATCCTGTTAGTCCAGCAGTGAAACCTGGCACCAGCCGCTTAACTTTTCTGAACCTCGGTTCTTCCGTAATATGACAGGCATTTTCATACTTTCCTCACAGAGTAATACGGATGACGAAATGAAGCCAAGCATAGAAGGCTCTCAGGACCACACAGGCACAGTGGCCAGTTTATGTGGTGATGGACATTGTGGGACGTGTGAACACGGGCTTGTGCATGAAGCTTTTAAGACATTGCTCTAGAAAGAAAATACCACAGTGAGGCACTTTCTTGCTTTGTTTCACAGGGCTCTTCTGTCAGAGAAAGGCAGTGTGAACACATCAGGAAAACCCCCTAAATACACAGGTTGCATTACAATGCGATGTCATGATGGCCCCTTTTCAGAAAGTGGGCTCAATAGCACAGTGTTGGGGTTTTTTTCCCCTCAAACATCTTTCTTTAAAGAAGAAGAAGGGAAAAAAAAAAACACCTCATTCATTCAAATTGCTTTCCTCTTCAAAGTGTGTGTGACTACAAATCTGGTTCCAACCTCCCAAAACACCCTGTTTCATGCTAATGAAATTAGCATTTCATTCTAACTGCCTCCCTTCCGAGACCGTACATAGACTCTGGCGTCCACTCAGACCTTCACCTGCCACCTCTGATCAAGGTCCCCTCCTGGTCTGGGCCCTCTTGTGCCCCAGTCACATCCTCCATTTACGAACTGAGACTCAGAAATTCCTGGGACTTAATCTATAGGGATTAAAGCTTTGATCCTTGCAAAAATGAAAATCCCCAGGAGCTCTGGCTGGATGAAGGAGCGCAGAAAGTTTAATTTAATACTATTGGGGGTGTGCATGTGTTCGTGTATGTGTGTGTGTGTATGTGTGTTTGTATGTGACTGCAGTAGGAATAAATGGTGCCCTTGCATATGAAAAAGGAACAAGAGGATGAAAACATAAAGACAAACTTCCATCACTTGATAATCTCACTTAAAATCAGCCCTTCACTGGGGCACCTGGGTGGCTCAGTTGGTTGAGCGTCTGCCTTCGGCTCAGGTCATGATCTCAGGGTCCTGGGATCGAGCCCCACATCGGGCTCCCTGCTCCGCGGGAAGCCTGCTTCTCCCTCTCCTGCTCCCCCTGCTTGTGTTCCCTCTCTCTCTGTCTCTCTCTGTCAAATAAATTAAAAAAAAAAAATTAGCCCTTCACTGAGCCTGGAGACCTAACTGAGGGCTCTTTGTTCCAGAGCCCTGGGAGATCCTGGGAGGCAGCCCCTGTCACATGGGAACCGAAGACTGTACACGTTCTTTTAATATGGGAGGGGCAGACCCAAAGGTGCTGGAGGAGTGTTCATTATTGGAGGAGTAAATTCCTGTTGAATAGGCCTCCTGCTGGCTCAATAGGCTGTGTGTAGTTGAACCATTCACTGGCTAAGAAAAAAAAAAAAGTCATAGGGCAAGATTAGCTTGAATTCCACCCTGAACTCTTAAAAAGGATTCCATGTGCTCTCTCTGGGTGCCTTTTAGCTGCAGGGTGGAAGGCTTTCCTGAGGGAGCTTCAGTGGTCAGCAGAAGAGATATAATAATAACTAAGATTCTTTTGACAATTATCTCAATTGATTCTCAGTTGATTCTCATACCAATCTTGCAAGGGAGGGAAGAGAGACGTGTCGGTTAATCTCACTTCCAGAGAAGTTAAGTGCCTTGCCCAAGCCAAGGACTGCTAGACCGAGAATTTAAAAGTACCTAGTGCTTCAATTTTTCCCATTATAACTTAGGCAAAGGACGGAGACTGCAAATAAAAATTCATCTAAAAGTGAGGAGTAAGCATTTCATCAAAAATCCTGGCTCTGGGTAGAGAAGGAAAAAAAATTTCAGTCCCTCAGATACCACTGTGGTAATGTTATAAATCATTGCACAGAGTACTGGAGAATTTAGGGTGATTTCTCCAGTAGTTATCATGGAAGCATATATTTAAAATAATAATGATATATCATTTGTACACACACACACTCACACCATTAGGTTGGCAAATTTTAAAATTCCATAATACAACCTGTTGACAAGAATAAGAATATATAGGAACTGTTACATAAGTGGGGGTATAAATAGATACTAGATATGACTATGTTGAAGAACAATTTGACAATATCCAACAGAGTTGAAGATGTACATATCCCATGACCTAACAATTCATTCCTAAGTGCTTTCTCTAGAAAAAATATGTACACAAAGCAGCATTTACAGGACTTTTCATTACAGTACTGTTTATAGTGGTTGAAATTGGATTTTAAAATTAGAACAAACCTATGACCATTCACTTATTGTTTTATCCATCTGTCCATTCATCCGTCCATCATGTGTGTGGGCATGTGTGAGTGTGTGTGTGTGCATGTCTAGAATGTGCTAGATGAGCAAGACTAAGAAAAAGAACTTGTCCTCATTTATATTTTGGTGGAAATAAGCAATTAGCTAGGAAAGAAATATATAATTTTAGTAAGGGAATGTGCTATGAAGCAAATAAAAAAGAGTCAGGACCTAGAAGGCACCTTGGTTGGAGAGGAACATATTTTAGATGTATTGGTCAGTCTGGCAGTCCTCTTTGTTAGGACAACATTTAAGCAGGTATTTGGCTGAACGTGGAAAGGAAGCACATGAGTAAAACACAACCACCCTAATGCCTGGGGAGTAATATGTAATAGGGAATAAAACCCACAGGGACACAGGCTCTGAGGTGGCAATGTGTTTTTGGTAGTTTCTGAACCTCACATGTATAAAGGATAACCAGAGATTCAGGAGTAGTGGAGGATAAAAATAATTAAAGAGAAATTCCATTTACTAATGGAATTTTTCAATATGGTGTTCAGCTCATCTCAATAAGTAATGCAAGATAACAAAAAAGGAAAATTGTCACCTAAATCTAGGTTATTATGGAAATGGACCAAGAATGTCAGTGACAGCTGATATTTAATAACTACTTAAAATGTGTTATATACTGTGCTTTTTTTCATCTATCATTTCACTTATTTGTTTATAACAAATGTAATTGTTTGTAAGAATCTTTAATGTGGGTGCTAGTACTCTTGCTTTACCAACGAAGAAATTACGGTTTGAAATGTTTAAGAAACCCCCTTAGTGTGAGCTAATTAGCAAGCAGCAAAGGCAAAATTTGAACCCAGCTCTGCCTTTATTATAGGCTCACAGCCACTCCATCAAAAATCCAGGATGTTGGTGTTAGAAGACCTGTTTTGTTTCTTGGCAAATCAGATAACCACCATTTGGACAGCATCCATTTTGACTCTCATTTCTCCAGAGGTCGTGTACGCAGCCCATCTCCTTAAACTGACCATCTGCCATTCCTGGTCCAAGAAAGGCCAAAACACAGAGCTGAAAGGTAGATTCTCTCTAGAGTCTGAAACAATGTTCACAGGGCCATCGCTTTGAGAATGGCTGAGATGCTGCCCCATCTTCCCTTCAATCTATTTTCCTACAAATTAAGAGAATGTCCATAACAAGCAGTCCCCAGCCATTGGGCAGGGAGAACAAGAATGACAAATCAGTTTTATTCCACGTGTTCACTGCAATCACTTGGAGAACAGAATTGAGAAAATTCTGAGAATTATACAGAATTCTGTCAGCAGACAGAACAGGTGGGACAACCTGACTTAATGAACTCGATCTACTGGCGCTGTCGATGACCACCCCAGCAGGAAAAAAGCTTGGGATATCTCATATTAGATATTCATGAACATGCGATGCAGTGTTATCCTGTAAACCAAACTCAATTTTGCTCCACTTGTGATCTCATCTTTTGCAGCACAAACCCTCCCAAATACCTCCTCCAACTTATTTCACAGGTGGATTTTATCCAAACCACATTTCTTGTCCCCTTGATTATTGTTTTCTTCATTTGTCCATGACTTTTCTTGTTATAATATAACAGCAAGGGATCTGTTACCTAGGCAACCAGGCATAATGTCTGTGCTGGTTCATCTTTGTTGGGACTTGTCTACACTTGGAGGGAACTCTTGAAGTGCTCTTGATTCACCCTGCTCCTAAGGCTACAAGACGTGGCAACAGTGAAGTGTCCTTCCTCTCTATCAAATGTACGAGGGCTCTATTGCCAATCAGGCCACATTCCCTGTAAGTTCCAGTAGTGTATCTTTTTATTTTCAATATCTCAATATAAAGTTAAAAGTCTTACAAGCCTTCATATCATTCCTCAGATCTCTTACCTTATCCAACTGTGGATTATAATTTTATAACTTTATATATTTTAATGCATTTATTACTACTTCCTGTATCTGATACAATTCTTTCCTCTGTTACAGAAGCTTCTCATTCTGAGTAATGTTTCCAGACACACCACACTAAAAACTTCACAGGTTCCATCTTCATTAGAATGCCACATTTGGAAAAATCCTTAGGATCAACCACGATTACACCTTCGCTTTATAGATGAGGAAAGTAAGGGGCAAAAGGAGAGGACTGGGACCTAGAAGCTACTTTAGACCCATGGTCATACATTGCAAGACTAGTCATTCATTAATTTGTGTATTCTTCTAGTCATTCAGAATATATATTCACTATGTGCCAATCCTTGTTCTAGGTATTAAGAAATGAACAATAAATAAGTAAATAAATAAATAAACAAACCAAAGTTCTTATCTTCAAGGAACACTTTAACCAAAACAATCCACAAGCATAATCGGGGAACAAACCCAAAAAGGTTTAGAGCTATTCTGACCAAACTCTAGGTTTGAATATCCACACTTGCATTCAGAAATCAAAATTAAGGTCACAAGACGTGAAGTAAGGAGTTATGGTTTTAGTCTCATTTGTGTCAATAACTAGCTAGATTAGACCATTTTCTTGATCCCACCGATCTTACCTATAAAGCAGCAGTATAGGACTAAATCATCTTAAAAGTATCTCTTATAAATCCAGAGAACAAGGATTTCCATCAGAATCACATGGGAAACGTTAAAATAACAGAGCTACCCAGGCTCTACACTGGTCTGCCTGAATCACAACTCGTACAGATGAGGCTTCAGTGGTGGGAAGGGCTTCTGATGAGTCTTTGACTCCAGGTTTTGATCATCATGAGTGTCCCTTGACTGACTGCTTCTTATACTAACTGCCTGTTATTTATAATTGTTCCCTAACATTAACTATGATGAAAATTTTAAAAATTAATAATTTGAACAATTTTGGGAAAAGCCTGTATGTTTGGTAGCCATGGTAAAAAGTAGTCATCAAACAGATTTTATCCTTGCTTAATTAATCAAATACAGTTCTGCAGCCATGGTAAAAAAAATCATTACAACTGGTTTTATACTCATTTAATCAATCAACGATTCACTTCAGTGAACAAGCTTCCTAAAACCAACTAGTTAGGAATAGTTTTTTATTTTTGAAATTCAATCAAGTGGACACACAAACTTCCCATGTATATTGTTCAACAGCAATCTTATCTAAGTAATCATGTTTTTAGAACTGATTTTAATCTGCTCAATCCTGCTGGAAGTCCACCAGTGCCTGAACATCGTTCTCCCCAAAACACCATGTAAGGCCAGAAGTCTGCTTTGCTTGAACAGACCATGCTTGATGAGCATAGCTTTCCCTTACTTAAATAAGCAATAAATTGAGCTCTGTGTTTTCGTTTCAGATATTGAGTAGTGATATTGTCTTTAGGCAATTCTGGAGGTACCATCAAGATTACTGTAAGCTTTCCACAGAACCACTGGATCAATAGGAATATTCTTCAGTTTTCTTGTGCAAATCCCATTAGCACCTCAATAATGTACATTGTTACATTGGGCTCTCACTAATGACTTCATTTTGTTATCATAGGATTTGCAGGAAACAGGAATGTTTTATATAATACATTTTGAGTTTAATTTGGAGGCCTTTTGATTTCAAAGTACACCATATATATAGTGTGTGTGCATGTATGTGTTTTGTGAACATATGGATACATGGCTGGGGTTCTTTAGTCCTGGATTGTCTGCTTTCTGTTGCATGTATATATATAGTGTGTGTGCATGTATGTGTTTTGTGAACATATGGATACATGGCTGGGGTTCTTTAGTCCTGGATTGTCTGCTTTCTGTTGCATGTATATATATAGTGTGTGTGCATGTATGTGTTTTATGAACATATGGCTGGGGTTCTTTTGTTTTAGATTGTCTTCTTTCTGTTGCACGTGCAAGTGTGTGCTCTGTAAGTAACGGATGAAGACATAGGCTTGATTAGTCTCCAATCCATCTTGCCAATTCATGAAAATAGGTCATTTTGTTTATTTTTGATTATTTCATCTTCCAAGGTACACTTGTGTTTTGATCACACGGTCCATTTCTAGCCTCTGCATGGTTAGGGAACCCAGAATTATTCATAAATACACATTCTTGGCCAACTACAGTGGCCTTTTTCCTGTCTGTCATAAGTTGATCTGTTTCAAAGCCATGACCTGTTCCGGGCAAAACAGCTGCTTCCCTATAAATTCTCACAGCACTAATTTTGGGGCTTATCTTGGTGAACGGCAAAATTATTTTTACTTTGAATAACAATAGCTATTATGTGGAACTTTTTACATGTCAAAATGTAGAGGCACTTCAGAAAAAAATAGGAAGCAAGAAAATCAATCATCAGTCGTCAGCTTTTCTCAGCTTGTATGCTGACTTCAAATAAACAAAATCCTGACTTTAAGGAAACCTCTTACAAAGGCTCCCTTGCTCACTGCTGTTCCACCTTTTGAAATCTATAACTTCTCCTTATCTATCATATCTCACCCTCCAATGCCTTCTGTTCCTTCTTCGGACCTTCTATCTCTGCTCCCTGTTGGGGGAGTGGTGTTCTCAGGAAAGGAACAATCACACTGCATAAAATCTCTTGTAATTCCTACATCAGAAGGCAACATATAAAAGCTGCATTTAAACCCGGGTCTAGAGAAAAGCTGAGGGCTACGATTAAAATTTCTCCTAAGCCTAGAGGTTTGACCAGAATCTGCAATAGAATTCAGGATTTTACTAGATAGTTATTGTCCAGGATGGTCATAGCTGTCTTCATTTCTTCATTCAATTGTTAGTTCTTTAGACAGGGAAGATTGCTAAAAGTACCAAGGAGGGAAAGACCAGGAGGGAATTTAAATAGCCCTGTTATGCTAATTTTTAAAATGGCCCTGACAAGGCATAAATAAATAAATAAGATATGCTACATAAAAGCAATTTCAGAAGGCTTTCTCTTAGAATTAGACTGCATAAAAAATAAAGACTGTAAGCCAAACAAAGGCAAATGAATAGCAGTCTTCAAAAAAATAGTCTTTAAAACTCCCAAACAGAATTTGGGGTAGGCACAACAGTTTAAGAAAAGAGAAGCTTGGTTTTCCATAAATAAGCTCAGACCTGAATCAGGGGACTTCATCAGAAAAAAAGAAAATAAAATGGGTAATTCCCAATTCAGAGTATATTCAACATGTAACTGAACATTCCAAAGACTCTTAGAGAGTAAACAAGTTAGAAATCTAAACAAACTTCAGTTTAATAGGTAGAATTTACCTTACAAATGGAACTTCTGTATAAAATGTTTTACAGAATAATTATCATTAGAAGTCTTAGGAAAATATTCTGGGTATGATTAATATTTCTATATTATGTGTGACTGAAGAAATAAATAGTTAGCTTTAATTCCAGAATTCTTATGGAGAAAAACCTCATGTACTGAGATAGAATAATTAGCACAGAGCACATAAGAACCCCAATCAATTTTTCTCAGATTATCGTAAAATTCTTTGTTGTATTTATTAATATGGTAGGCCATATTCTAGAGCTATTAACTCAATCACATGTTATATTTCAAAGACCCACTGATATGTCTTGATCCAGAAACCAAGGCTTCTCTTTGCCTCAACAATTGCAGACACAGCTGAACTATTCAAAGTATCTTTAGATTTAGCACCAGTATCACCTTTAAATCTGATGATATCACACGCAACATACTCCCCTGTTCGTAATGATAACCACCAATATTTTTTTGCTAGGCAACTACCTAATTATGAAATACTGTTACTGTCTCTCAATCTAAAAACTCTCCTACATTTACCTAATGAAAGAAACTGTCTTGATTGTGTTTCCATGGTTCAAGAAGTATCTATGGCCAGAACAAGTCTTTCGGACATTCCCTTAAGTCTTGACTTAATATATTTTTATTACTAGATCTTATCTTAAAAATGAAAAGGGATAATAGCAAGTTAGATATGCAGCAACTAGTCTCTTGTAGAATCTAATCCCTTACTGGAAACCAAATTGCTTCAAATAACTGAACAATGGTTCTTTCTAGAACATATCAAATTGTTAAAAGTAAAAGGGTAAGTATATTCTCTGATATAATTTTGAAATAGTTTGACTAGCTTAGGATGATGTTCAAACTAAGAAACTTCCTTCCCCCCCAAAAAAATTGCTATTCTTAAAGTGGAGGCTCATAGTAAAAGAGAGAACATTAAAATTACATAAAATGAAAAATTGCTACCCTAAAGGTGGAGGATCATACTAAAGGAGATACCATTAAAGTTACATAAAATGCTTTAGCATATCAGCATGCTAGTATGCTTCCCTAAATACAGTCCTTACATATGAACCTCTTCTAATACAAAGACAATTCCATGTTAAAGGAATACTAGAGACAAAAATTTTGAACCAAATTCTAAAATACTGGAAGCAAATGGGTTTTAAGATCCATAAGAATTATATCTAGCAAAGCCAAGATGGCTGCTTTCTAACATTAAATGAAACCTCAAATATATACTTGCTAAAATCTACCAGGACATATGTCACAACAGAGGAAAATTGTCCACAATATAAAACATTGATGGGGAAAATTTACTAGAAGATGTGGCCAATCTATGCTATACCTGTAACTAAGAAATGTAAAGATTAGATGTGGAATGGAACTGATCTAAAAGATTTTATACAATTGCTTCCTGCTACATTCATACCATCATGAATATATGTTTCATACCAATGTTTATTTTCTGAATGGGATAAAGCACTCTATTGTCAAAAGTCGTATCACTCACTGTGGCTAAAAAACATACAAACAACAACAACAAACTTAAACTTTGTGTTCTTACATGTGGCATGACAATTTATGTAGACAGGTATGGTGCACACTTTACTTGTGAATTACACATGGCTTTGCCCCTTACTCTGAAACATCACTGTTATTATGAGCCCCAAGCCTCTGAAAACATGGACGGGATCTTCTCGGAATTGCAAAATTTGTAACAATTAGAGACTTTAAGTGTCCCTGGAGAACCCCCAGAAACAATTGGTCCATGGAAGTCCAATAGCTAAACCCAAGTTCATTGGATCAAACTGATGACATAAAACAATCAGTGGGAAAGAATATCCCAGGTAGCTGAAATCACTGATTATCACGCTCTGTGTACTTTTTGTTCACTATATTTTTGGCCATATTTACCTATTCACTAGGTTCAGTTTATATGATTCTAACTTAGAACTACCAAAGGTAAATCAAGAAGCTGAGGAAAATTATTTTCTTAATAAAGCCTATAAATTGTGGTTCCAGAGTGCCTTTTAGTTCCTTCTCATAAATGTTAAACTTGCTTGTCTTACAGTTTTTCGATGTCCATCTGCTTGAGTCTTAAGTTCTTTTGTGTAGTCTCTGTCCAAATAAATGACTCCAAAACTAATTCAAAGACAAAAACAAAATGAAATCATACTGATCACATTGAACTAAAAATAATACCTTTGTATATATACTGTATATACTATATCTTATATAGTATACTACACATCTTTTATAGCCCACAGTTCATAGCATGGTGCCTAAAATCTATTTTTTTCTTTTTTTATATTTAAATTCAATTTAGTTAACATATAGTGTATTACTAGTTTCAAGGGTAGAATTTAGTGATTCATCAGTTGCGTATAACAACCAATGCTCCTTAATACCCATCACCCAGTTACCCCATCTCCCCACCCCTTTCCCCTACAGCACCCCTCAGTTTGTTCCCTATAGTTAAGAGTCTGTTATGGTTTATCTCCCTCTGGTGTTTTTAATCTTATTTGATTTTTCTTCCCTTCCCCTATGTTCATATGTATTATTTCTTAAATTCCATATATAAATGAAATCATATAGTATTTGTCTTTCTCTGACTGACTTATTTCACTTAGCATAATACACTAGTTCCATCCATGTCATTGCAAATGCAAAATTTCATTCTTTTTGATGGCTAAGTGATCTTCCATTGTATATATATACCACATCTTCTTTATTCATTGATCCATGGATGGACATCTGGGCTTTTTCCATAGTTTGGCTATTATGGAGATTGCTGCTATAAACATCAGATGCATGTGTCCCTTCAAATCACTAGTTGGGTATCATTTGGTTAAACACCTAGGAGTACAAATGCTGGGTCCTATGATCTATTTTTAACTTTTTGAGGAACCTCCATACTGTTTTCCAGAGTGGCTGCACCAGTTTGCACTCCCACCAACAGTGTGAGAGTGTTCCCCTTCCTCTGCATCCTCACAAATATCTGTTGTTTCCTGACTTGTTAATTTTAACCATTCTGACCAGTATGAGGTGGTATCTCACTGTGTTTTTGATTTGTATTTCCCTGGTGCCAAGTGATGTGGAGCATTTTTTTCATGTGTCTCTTAGCCATTTGTGTGTCTTCTTTGGAGAAATGTCTATTAATGTCTTCTGCCCATTTCTTGACTAGAGTTTTTATTTTTGGGGCACTGAGTTTGATGAGTTCTTTGTAGATTTGGATACTAGCCCCTTATCTGATAAGTCATTTGCAAATATCTTCTCTCATTCTGTAGGTTGCCTTTAGTTTTGTTGATTATTTCCTTTGCTGGGCAAAAGCTTTTTACCCTGATAAAGTCCCAATAGTTCATTTTCGCTTTTGTTTCCCTTGCCTCTGGGGATGTGTCTAGCAAGAAGTTGCTGCAGCTGAGGTCAAAGAGGTTGCTGCCTGTGTTATTCTCTAGGATTTTGATGGATTTCTACCTCACATTTAGGTCTTTCACCCATTTTGAATTTATTTTTGTGTATGGTGTAAGAAAGTGGTCCGGTTTCATTCTTCTGCATGTGGCTTTTTTTTATTGGATATTCTTTCCTGCTTTGTTGAAGATTAGTTGACCATAGAGTTGAGGGTCCATTTATGGGTTCTCTATTCTGTTCCATTGATCTATATGTCTGTTTTTGTGCCAGCACCATACTTTCTTGATGATCACAGCTTTGTAATACAGCTTGAATTCTGGAATTGTGATGCCTCCAGCTTTGGTTTTCTTTTTCAACTTTCCTTTGGCTATTTGGGGCCTTTTCTGGTTCCATACAAATTTTAGAATTGTTTGTTCCAACTCTGTGAAAAATGCTGGTGTTATTTTGACAGGGATTGCATTGAATGTGTAGATTGCTTTGGGCAGTATAGACATTTTAACAATATTTGTTCTTCCAATCTATGAGCATGGAATGTTTTTCCATATTTTTATAGTTTTCAGAGTACAGATCTTTTACCTCTTTGGTTAGGTCTATTCCTAGGTATCTTATGGTTTTGGGTGCAATTGTAAACAGGATCAATTCTTTGATTTCTCTTTCTGCTTCTTCATTGTTGGTGTATAGAAATGCAACAGACTTCTGTGCATTGATTTTATATCTTGTTACTTCGCCGAATTCCTGTATCAGTTCTAGCAATTTTTTGGTGGAGTCTTTCAGATTTTCCATAGAGTATCATGTTGTCTGCAAAGAGTGAAGGTTTGACTTCTTTACTTATTTGGATGCCTTTTATTTCTTTTTGTTGTCTGATTGCTGAGGCTAGGACATCCAGTACTATGTTGAACAACAGTGGCAAGAGTGGACATCCCTGTCATGTTCCTGATCTTGGGGGAAAAGCTCTGTTTTTCCCTATTGAGGACAATATTAGCTGTGGATCTTATGTATATGGCCTTCATGATATTGAAGTATGTTTCCTCTATCCCTACTTTGTTGAGTGTTTTTATCAAGAAAGGATACTGAATTTTGTCAAATGCTTTTTCTGCATCTATTGAGAGGATCATATGGTTCTTATCCTTTCTTTTATTAATGTGGTGTATTACATTGATTGATTTGTAGATGTTGAACCACCTCGGCAGCCCAGGAATAAATCCCGCTTAGTTGTGGTGAATAATCCTTTTAATGTACTGTTGGATCCTATTAGCAAGTACCTTGGTGAGAATTTTTGCATCCATGTTTATCAGGGATATTGATCTGTAATTCTTTTTTAGTGGGGTCTTTGTCTGGTTTTGGGATCAAGGTAATGGTGGCCTCATAAAATGAGTTTGGAAGTTTTCCTTCCATTTCTATTTTTTTGGAACAGTTTCAGAAGAATAGGTATTAATTCTTCTTTAAATGTTTGGTAGAATTCCCATGGGAAGCCATCTGGCCTTGGACTCTTGTGTTTTGGGAGGTTTCTTACTACTGATTCAACTTCTTTGCTGGTAATGGGTCTGTTCGGATTTTCTATTTCTTCCTGCTTCAGTTTGGTAGTTTATGTTTCTAGAAATTTATCCATTTATTCCAGATTGCCTAATTTGTTGGCATGCAATTGCTCTTATATTCTCTTACAATTGTTTGCATTTCTGTGGTGTTGGTTGTGATCTCTCCTCTTTCATTCATGATTTTATTTACTTGGGTCTTTAAATTTTTTTTTTTAATTTTTAAAAAGATTTATTTATTTATTTATTTATTTATTTTGGAGAGGGAGCAAGAGAGCATGAATGGGAGGGGCAGAGGGAGAGGGAGAGAATCTCAAGCAGACTCTGTGCTGAGTGTGGACCCGGCAAGGGGCTCGATCCCAGGACCTTAAGATCACAACCTGAGTCAAAACCAAGAGTCAGATGCTTAACTGAGTGTGCCACCCAGGTGCTTCAAGGGTCCTTTCTCTTTCCTTTCTCATTAGTCTAGCTAGGGGTTTATCAATCTTGTTAATTCTTTTGAAGAACCAGCTCCGCATTTTGTTGATCTTTGCTAATTGTTTTTTATTTCTGTGCCATTGATTTCTGCTCTGATCTTTATAATTTACCTTTTCCTGCTGGCTTTAGGCTTTATTTGCTGTTCTTTTTCCAGCTTCTTTAGGTATAGGGTTAGGTTGTGGATTTGAGACTTTTCTTGCTTCTTGAGGAAGGTCTGTATTGCTACTAATTCCCTCTTAGCACTGCCTTTGCTGAATCCCAAAGGTTTTAGACAGTCGGGTTTCATTTTCAATTGCTTTTCATGTGTTTTTTCAATTCTTCTTTAATTTCTTGGTTGACCCATTCATTCTTTAGTAGGATGTTCTTTAGCCTCCATGTATTTGTGGTCCTTCCAAATTTTTTCTTATGGTTGACTTCAAGTTTCATAGCATTGTGGTCTGAAAATATGCAGGGAATGATCTCATTCTTTTTGTACCAGTTGAGGCCTAATTTGTGACCCAATATGTGATCTATTCTGGAGAATGTTTCATGTCCACTCAAAAAGAATGTGTATTCTGCTGTTTTAGGATGAAGTGCTCTGTATATATCTGTTAAGTCCATGTGGTCCAGTGAGTCATTTAAAGCCCTTGTTTCCTTGTTGATCTTCTGCTTAGATGATCTGTCCATTGCTGTGAGTGGGGCATTAAAGTCCCCTACTATTACTGTATTATTATCAATGTGTTTCTTTAAGTTTGTTATTAACTGACTTATATATTTCTCTGCTCCCAATTTAGGGGCATAAATATTCACAATAGTTAGATCTTCTTGTTGGATAGACCCCTTTATTATGATATAGTGTCCCTCTTCATTTCTTATTACAGTCTTTGGTTTAAAATCTAGTTTGTCTGATATAAATATGGCTACTCCAGGTTCCTTTGGTGTCCATTAGCATGATAAATGGTTCTCCACCCCCTTGCTTTCAATCTGGACGTGTCTTTGGGTCTAAAACGAGTCTCTTGGAAGCAGCATGTCAATGGGTCTTGTTTTTTTATCCATCCTAATACCCTATGTCTTTTACATCCAGAGTAATTATTGAGGGATATGAATTTAATGCCATTGTACTACCTGTAAAGTTGCTGTTCCTGTAGATTATCTCTGTTCCTTTCTAGTCTTTGTTACTTTTGGTCTCTCTTTCCTACTCAAAGCGTCCCCTTTAATATTTCTTGCACAGCTGTTTTAGTGTTCATGAACTCCTTTAGTTTTTATTTGTCTTAGAAACTCTTTATCTCTTCTATTCTGAATGACAGCCTTGCTGGATAAAGTATTCTTGGTTGCATATTTTTCCCATTTAGCGAGATGAATATATCATGCCACTCTTCTGGCCTGCCAGGTCTCTGTGAACAGGTCTGCTGCTAGCCTTATGTGTCTACCCTTGCAGGTTAAGGACTTTCTTTCCCTAGCTTCTTTCAGAATTCTCTCTTTATCTTTGTATTTTGCAAGTTTCACTATGATATGTTGTGGTGTTGACCTATTTTTGTTGATTTTGAGGGGAGTTCTCTGTGCCTTTTGGAATTGAATGCCTATTTCCTTCCCTAGACTAGGGAAGTTCTCAGCTATAATTTGTTCAAGTAAACCTTCGGCCCCTACTTGCCCACTCTTCTTTTTCTGAGACTCCTCTGATACGGATATTATTTCAATTTATGGAATCTCTGAGTTCCCTAAGTCTACCTTTGTGATCTAATAGTTTTCTTTCCCTCTTCTTTTTAGCTTCATTATTTTCCATATATCACCTATCCTCTCCTCTGCTTCTTCAGTCCTCATAATCACTATGTCCAGTCTGTTTTGCATCTCAGTTATAGCATTTTTTATTTCAGCCTGACTAGTTTTTATGTCTTTTACCTCTGTAATAAGGGTTTCTCTGCTGTCTTCTATGCTTTTTTCAAGTCCAGCTAATAGTCTTATGACTATTGATCTAAATTCTTGTTCAGATATATGCTTATATCTGTTTTCAACAAGTCCCTGGCTGTGATGTCTTCGTGACCTTTTTTCGGGGAGAATTCCTCCATCTCGTCATTTTGGCTAAGTTTCTATCTTTTGTACACTATGAAAGCTTGTTATATTTCCTGTACCTCAGAATAATGCTATATTAAAAAGAGTCATACACTGTCCAGCACCTGGCACTTCAGGAAGTGTTTCTGGTGTAAGCTGTGTGCACTCTGCTGTTGCATTTTGGCTGATCTTTCCCACAGGTCAGTCCTCGGCAGAGTTCCTCCTTGCTTGCAGTAAGGAGTTTTGGACCTTTATCCAGGTGTGCTTTGATTTGTTTACTGAAAAAAGCCTGGAAAAAAAAGAAAGAAAGAAAAAGGAAAAAAAAGGAAGAAGAAGCTGCTCCAAAAAGAAAAGGAAAAAAAAAGTAACAACAAAAAACTCTCTCTCTCCCCCCTCTCAAATAAATAAAAAAATCTTTAAAAAGGGGGCAGGGTTGCCTGGGTGAAGCAGTCGGTTAAGTGTGCAACTCTTGGTTTTGGCTCAGGTTGTGATCTCAGGGTCAAGCTCTGCACTCAGAGCAGACTGAAGTCGGCTTGAGATTATCTCTCCCCCTCCCTTTGCCCCTCCCACTCATGCTCACTCTCTCTTTCTCTAAAATAAATAAATAAATCTTAAAAAAAAAAAAAGAAACTATAAGCCTGATTCCAATGAAAAAGAAAGGAAAAAAATAAAGAAAAAGAAAAGGGAAAAAAAAAAAAAAAAAAAAAGCCTGATCCCCCAAAATGTGAGAGAAAAGGAAATGAAAAAGCAAACTAAAGAAACACACACACACAAAAAAACCGTAAGCCTGATTGCAAAGGAAAAAGAAAAAAAAAAAAATTAAAAGCAAATACAGCCTGGTCCTATTTCCACCAGAACTGAAGGGGATGCTGTGAAGCACCGCGTGATCAGTAGACTTGGTGCATGTGGCAGGCCTCCAGTGTCGCTCTTCTGGGGGAGAGGCCTGCTGCACTGGCTCAGAGTCACTCCTGCCCCAGGAAAACCAGCACTTGCCAAGCCCAGGGGGCGGAGTTTGATGTCAGCAGCTCCCACCTCCCCTGGGGGCCCGTTGTGTTGCTCTCGGATGTCCCACCATGTTGGTAGCGGAGATAAAATGGTGACAGGCTGCTCTTTTGTCCTAGGACAGGGGATCTCACGCTGCCCGTTGTTCAAGAAGCCCTCATAGAAAAGCGAGGGCCATCAGCGTGCCCAGCGCCCAGCTCTCCTGTGTTTTCTCTTTGGTAGAGGCTGGGATTCAAAACTCTAAAGCTTAAAGGAGCCGACACTGTTCAGATCCTCTCCCTCCCCACCAGATTAGAGACTCACTGCGCTCTGACTAGTGCCCTTTGTCCCAGAAGAACAGTTCCCCGCCTGCCCAGGGTGCAGATTCTGTGCTGTGGCACCACAAAAAGCAGTGACCCCGTGATCCAGCACTTTTGTTCACTGCCAACTAAAGGCTATTTGCTGGTGCCTGCAGGGTCTTTTGTACTTGGAGAAGCAATATACCCCCTTCCAAATGTACTCCAAGAAGGGGAACGATCTTTCCCAGGGCAACCCCAGAGATCCCTACACCACTCTGTGCATGTTCCCCCGCCCCGCAGCCTCCTTCTCTCCAGGAGCGTATGTTACAGCTACTCTCCAGTGAAAGTTGAGTACTTCCAAAGTCTCTGAGCTTGAGCTCCACTCACTGTTTGCAAAAGCCTGCACCACTCAGTTCCCTAGCTCTCCAGTCTGTGGTCCAAGAGATTTTCTCAACTCCTCTCTTCCTCTCTCCCTTTTCTCTCCCCATGGCAAGGGTTCTCTCCCCATGGCAAGAGTTCCCTCCCCTCCAGAGCAGAGCAACTTTTCTCTCCCCCAATTCACTTCCATGCACCTCGCACCTGCACTCTCTCTCCAACTCTGGAAATCTTTCTTCCAATCCTCAGGTCAATTTCCTGGGTGTTCCAAGTGATCTGACCTCAATGCAGCTGTGTTCTGGGGATCAGGAAAGCCCAGGGTCCCCCTACTTCTCCGCCATCTTAACTCCTCCCCTTAGAATCTATTTATTGACATGGTTCAAGTTATAAAATACAATATCCTCCCTAGATCCTGAATATACAACGTCCTAAATGGAGAACTAATGAGTTCAGTTTAGGATATTTTATTGCCAGAAATAAAGATTGATGGAAGTACCTATAAAACAGAGTTGAAAAAAATAGAATTGGCTGAGAAGAAATAGAAAAAACAAATATGTCTCGGTTAACAGGTTATTAGTGAAAAATCTAAGGGGAATATGGTGGCTTTTATAATATTCTTAGAAAAGAAAAAAATTAATATTTTTTGAAAAGAAAAGAAAATCAGAAAAATATGATTACAGAAATGTCATGGGGAAAATATATACGAAAAGGCAAAGAAGCTAGAATAGCTAAAACAATTTTGGAGAAAAATATGGGAGGAATCTGTCTACCTGTCTACCATCAAGACTGTGGTATTGGTGGAGAGAGAGACATATAGATCAACAGAGAAGAATAGACCCAGACAGAACTGGAAATAGACCCACACAGACAAATCCAACTGATTTTTGGTAGAGGTGCAAAAGAAATTCAATGTGGGAAAAGCTGCAGAATTTAAGGCTAGGCAAAGGTTCTTAGACTCGACAATAAAAACATAATGCATAAAATGAAAAAAATTAATAAATTGGATTTCATGAAAATTAAAACTTTTGCTCTGCAAAAGATATTGTTAAGAGGATAAAAAGGTAAGCTCTGGAGTGGGAGAAAATATTTGCAAACCAGATTATCTGACAAAGGACTAATATCAATAATATATCAAAATTCAATAGAAAAAAGCAATCATCCAATTCAAATATGGGCAAAGACATAAAGAGACATTTTAATGAATAAGATATATAGTACAGATGGAAAATAAGCACATGAAAACATGTTCAATGCCATTAGTCATTAGGAAAATTCAAATTAAAACCACAATGAGCTTTTACTACATATCTACCAAAATGACTAAATTAAAAAAAAAAAAAATAGTGACAGCCCTAAATGCTGGCAAGGATACAGGAAAACTGAACCACTCATACATTGCAAGTGGGAATGTAGAATGGTATAGCCATTCCGGAAAACAGTTTGACAGTTAAAAACTAAATATGCACCTACCATGTGATCCAGCAATTCCATTTATCCCAAAGAAAAGCACACACATACAAAAACAAAAACAAAAACCTGAAAAACCTGTACAAAAATGTTCACAGCAGCTTTATTCAAAACAGCCAAAAATTAGAAACAATCCATCAGTGTATGAATGGTTGGACCATCTGGAGGATATCCATACCATGGAATACCACTCAGCAATAAAAAGCCACAAACTATTGATATATGCAAAAACCTGGGTGAATCTCCAGAGAATTATGCTGAGTGTAAAAAAGCCAATCCACTAAGTTTACATACCGTGTGATTCCATTTATACAACACTCTTGAAATGACAAAATTATAGAAATAGAGAACAGATTAGTGGTTGCTAGTTGTTAAGTTGGGGGTGGTGGCTGGAGAGGAGTGAATGTGACTATAAAAGGGAAACGTTAGGAATGCTTATGATGACGAAAATATTCTGTATCTTGCCTGCATCAGTGTCAATATCCCGGTTTGATATTTTGTTGTACAGTTGACCCCTTGAACTACAACACATGTGTTTGAGCTGCTCAGGTCCACTTATATGCGAATTTTTTTCTATTCATACAATGCAGTACTGTCAATGTATTTTCTCTTCCTTATGATTTTTTAAAATCACATTTCCTTTTCTTTAGCTTACTTTATTGTAAGAACACAGCATATAATACATGTAACATACAAATGTGTGTTAATCGACTATGTTATCATAAGGTTTTTTTTTTTAAAGATTTTATTTATTTATTTGACAGAGACACAGCAAGAGAGGGAACACAAGCAGGGGGAGTGGGAGAGGGAGAAGCAGGCTCCCGCTGAGGGGGCAGCCTGATGCGGGGCTCGATCCCAGGACCCTGGGATCATGACCTGAGCCGAAGGCAGACGCTTAACGACTAAGCCACCCAGGCGCCCCTATCATAAGGTTTCTGGTCAACAGTAGGCTATTAGTAGTTTAGTTTTGGGGGATTCAAAAGTTATAGGTGGATTTTCGACTGTGCTGGGGGTCAGCACCCCTAACCCCTGTGCTGGTCAAGGGTCAACTGTAGTTTGGAAAGCTGTTACCATTAAGGGAAAATGGGTAAAGAGTAAATCATATCTCTGTATTATTTCTTACAATTGCATATGAATCTAAAATTATCTCAAAGTAGAGTTTAATTATTTTTAAATCAAAAAGCATTCATTACGTACCAAATAACTGTGTCTTTTTAGAAATAGTATTATCAAGAATGGTTTATAATAGGGGTGCCTGGGTGGCTCAGTCGGTTAAGTGTCCAGCTCTTGATTTTGGCTCAGGGCCGTGAGATCGAGCTGCACAATGGACTCCATGCTGAGGATAGGGGGAACCCTGCTTAAGATTCTCTCTCTCCCATGTGGCACGTGTGTGGCTCAGGTCATGATCCCAGGGTCCTGGGATCGAGCCCCGCATGGAGTCCCACATTGGGCTTCCCGCTCAGCGGGAAGCCTGCTTCTCCCCTTCCCACTCCCCCTGCTTGTGTTCCCTCTCTCGCTGTCTCTCTCTGTCAAATAAATAAATAAAATCTTTAAAAAAAAAAAATTCTCTGTCTCCCTCTGCCCTTCCCTTCCACATGCCTGTGCTCTCTCTCTCTTTCTTAAAAAGAAAAAAAGAATGGTTTATAATCAAAATATTTTTCTGGCTCTTTCAATCAGAAAGTTTAAAGAGCCAGAATCCTGCATTACTCTCAGCTGACATAAAAAAAAAAAGGGCATTTGCGTCAAGGCACACCTAGGTTCAGGCCCTACGTCTATTTTGGACCTCTGAGAATTGGATATCTTAAAGTAGGGATAATAATGTCTATCACTGAGTTGCTATAAGAACTGCATGTGATAAAATAACACAAGCACACACCTGCACGCTATTGTAATAAACTTGTTAATTTCAAAGTGCTTACACACACACACAAAGAATCCTACTGTAGCTCATGAAGCTATGTGCATTTTTATATAACTGTGTATCTGTGTCTCTGTGTGATTAATAATATAATATCACTGTCATATAGGTATAGAAACGGATATTTCAGTAGTGGTGATTGTCAGAATAAATGACTTTCTTTAAAAAAAAATGCAAGCACAGATTACATTGCCTAGTAAATTATGAGGGCTCAACAAATGTGAGTTCCTATCTCTTTCCCATTCTGGGTAATGGGAACTCTTACTTTATTTTGAACATAAAACCAGATACAAGAAGGAGAGAAATGGCAGGCTATGTCTGCAGTATGAATTGCTTGCAGGAAAAAAAAAATTGAGATGAGTTGCCAGCATGAAAAATAATCTTCCCAACAGAGTTCAAAGAGACTCAGAAATGGTCTCTATGGGGGAAAGTTCCCACTAAGCAGGGGAACATGAAAGAGAGACAACAATGGCCAATTTGACCTATTACGTGTTTACCACATCAAGTTTATTTGTTGTTCTTATCACAAGCCACTAGGGAGGCACTGGGGGTGAAGAAACACCTCCCACTTCACAGCCATTTCTTCTAGGTTCTTTTTTTTGCCAACTGGCCCTGACACCATGTTTCAAGCACTGATAGACGACCTCTTTTGCCGGACAGCCTTCCCCAGGATGGGAGGCTATTGAAGGAAATATATATTTGGAATCGGGGTTGGTGAGGGAAAATACCAGACAAACATAAGGTGCAATAAAAGAAGGTTGAAGTCGGAACATCAGAAAATTAATTTCCTGCCTCCAAGTGTTATTGGATGGTAGCTCAGCAATCCGCCTGGGACAGTTTAGGAGCTCATCATGGGAAATAGGGGAGCCGAGTGGGTGGAAATAGCAAAGGATGAATCATAGAAAGATGTCTGAACATCTTAGTAACCCTGGGAAGCCTTGCTCGCCTGTTTCTGCAATGCAGAAGATTTTGTTGCCTGCTGACAAGCCTCCTCAAACAAATCAGCTTCTCTAGAAAGCTTATTTGCATTTTAATGGGAGAGGCGGGCATCGGCCCCTGGCACCAAGTACCTCCTCCAACCTCCTGGAGGCTGTCCTGAAAGCTGCTTGTTGATTATGGCTTTCCTAGATCCTGCCTTTCCAGTAAATTCATTAGAACAGACTGGGCAATAGCAGATTTCAAACTGGATGAAGACTTCAAAAAATTGTTGCTTACAAATTTCTCTCCTCCCAAATCAGAAAGAAATGCCTACAGATCCAAGATACTTTATCATTGTCAATAATCAACTCCATATATTTGTATAGCACATAACAATTTACAAAGCACTTCTCCACAAGTTGTCGCTTTAGATCCACATAAAATCCTTTAAACCAGGTGGGGCATATGTTATCACAGAGATAATCATCCACAGATGAGGAAACCAGGGCTTGAAGAAAATGATTATCTAATGTCACCAAGGAACAAAGTCAAAGCTAGATAATTCTGACCCCCTAAATACCATTGATATTGAATTGATAGCCAAAAATACACAGACATTTTGAAGCTGTAGATTTTTTTCATTATTTTTTTGCATTTTCCTTCTCTGTGGGAAAGGAGGGTTAAGATGGTTTTGGGTGTGACAGCATTACACCTTAGCAGGCACTTAGGAAAGTATAGATCCCAGGCCTGCAAAAACTTTCAGCTGCGTTGGGAATAGGTATACAACTGTGGAATCCTTTATGACCCTCAAAGGGGATAACTGACTATACATTGAAATGTGGACAGAGACATTAACTGCCAGTGAAATTCTAACTGATTACATGTCAGTATGAGCTAGAGTAGAAGCAGAAGGTTATGTGGCGAAGACCCTTATAAGCAAAGACTTACAGAATGAATAGGACTTACAGGAGGAAAGGGGTGGGATATTTCAACGAAGAGATAGTTTGAGCAAAGAAATAGTTTGAGCAAAATAGTAGACCATATGTTTTAGAGCTATAATCATTGGTATTAGAGGCTGGAAAGAATACTGTAGTATATATTTAAGAGGGAGCTCTGAAATCAGATTTTTGGAGTTCAAATCTCCATCACTTACTAAATGAGTTATATGACGATTTCTCTATCCGTGAATGGAGACAGTATTAGTGCCAACTTCATAGAGTTTTGTGAGAATTACCTAAGATAGTACATAAAACCTCCTTTATTAGAATAGTACCTCTACTTAGTTGACATTAAAACAACAACTCTTACCTTTTTTAAAAATCGTCAGGAGCCAGGGAATGGTTGGACTTGGAGTAGAGACAGAATGAGCATATAAATTATCATTTAAATCATTTAGCCTTTGAAATGAAAGGGGATGCTATTAATGATTATGCCAGGGCACTGAGAATAAAGGAGAAATATTTGGGACAAACCACAAGGTATGGTGACCTGACATATAGGAGACCCTGCCCTAAGTTTTCCCTTGTTCAATTCAAACTTCCCAAATGTGTCATAGACAAAATTCCATAATCAAATAGCATTATGTATATCAGATATTATAACTTATTTCTGTAATAAAATTCCAAGTGTTGAGCTTTTGACCAAGAATGCCAAAGGTAGACAAGATGTTAGAGGTCACCTAAAATTCCTTCAGCATTTTCAGTTGTAGAGGGGACCACACTGAGAGCAGCTGCTGATAGAGTGCCTGTGATTTCCTTGGGCAACTCTGACACGAAGAACCCACAGCTGGACAGAACTGCTGGAGACACTTTACAGATTTCTAATTATCATGAGAGTCCAGGGCTTATTACACAGATGAGGGAACTGCTTTGCATTGGCTGAGAGCCTTGTTCAAGATTTCCTAACGTTCAGTTCAGGAGTTTTTTCAACACATCAGCATTACCCAAAGTATGTTCCAGTTCACAGGTGTCCTGCAAGATGCTCCAGCGACAAGGGTAAGTAAGCTTAGTTAATGCTATGTTACAGCACCCTCCTAGAAACTCACAATATACATTAGATACTCTGAGAAGTCCTTGAGTAAAAAACCAATCCAATTTTGTTCAAAACAGTATTTCCCAAATGTGTTTTACCACAAAACCCTTTTATCATGCAATATTAATTAACATTCTGCAGAATTAGCATTCTGCTACAAGCTTTGCAAAACACAATACTGCAGAATTTAGTAACTTGGGAAGAACTTCCAAACCAGTAAGAATGAGGAATAAATAGATCATTAGAACATTTTCTCATTTTATATGGACTTACGTGCAGTCATAAAATCAACACGTCTCTCATCAAATGTATTCTTTTAGTTGTTTTAAGTAACATATTCAATCAGGCTTAAGACAATTAGAAATGCCCAATTGATCATTTCTTTATTAATGAAAAATTTGCTTTAGCTTTGCCAAAAACGGCAATATTAATATGATAAAGTGATTTTTACTTAATTAAATATTTTATAATCTCAAAAAAAAAGGGAAAAAATACTTCAATGGCTATTCTAACCTATAGAATGCAGCAGGGCGGGGAACTTTAAAAAAATTTAAAAGCAAAGGAAGAATGCATAAGAACAGAGAGATTAATTTTTTGAATGGTATACTTCAATATGTCCAAAAAATAAAGCCAATTAAAGAAATAGTAAATAGGATTTATAGTTAAATATGACAGTGAGGGAAACCCATCTTAAGTACATATATGGCTTACACAAATTTGGAAAAGCATACAAACAACAACAAAACCCATTAAGAGAACAATAGAAAAAAGGACCAAGAATCTGAACACAGGAAGTAGAAAGGGAATGAATAAAGAAGGTACTTGACTTCCCACATCCAACTCGCAAGAGGCTATACTTTCTCCACAAACACTGACTCCTACTAAATGACTTTTCATAGTCTGTTTCCACCTTCCATACCCCCACTGCATAATAGTCCTGTGTGATCTGCAACCTAGAGCTGCAGCACCCACGGGAGTCATTATTAGCTGTTTTATAGTAGTTTTTGTTCTGAGAGAACTTCCTCTTATACCTAAAAGTCTATTGTTGAACTCGAGACATTTAGTTTAGGACACACACAAAAGAAGGGAACTTCCCTAGGCATGGTGACCTTGGGGTACACTTGCTTCCAAGCACAGCCTCCCAGATTCCCAGGACATCCCTGCAGGAGCTGATTCAAGAAAGAAGCCAGCTAAGGGCGCCTGAGTGGCTCAGTCGGTTAAGCGGCTGCCTTCAGCTCAGGTCATGGTCCCAGGGTCCTGGGATCGAGCCCCGCATCGGGCTCCCTGCTCGGCGGAGAGCCTGCTTCTCCCTCTCCCTCTGTCTGCCGCTCTGCCTACTTGTGCTCTCTCTCTATCTCTGTTAAATAAATAAATAAAAATCTTAAAAAAAAAAAAAAAAGAAAGAAGCCAGCTAAAACTTTCACCTCAAACTGTCATCTTCGCTCCCCCCTGGCAGTATCCGACTAGCTTGGTTTCCCATTTCTGGTTATTTGTCATATCAAAAGTTCACTGTTCATCTTCTAAAAAGCCACAAACCCCCTGGTAAGTTTGGAGTCTAGTCTCCTCTCCATGTGAGGCGTACGTATCAGTTGCCTATGTTTCCCAGAAAGGGGGATTTAATTACTCTTCCTGGCTACCTCAGTTATCATAACGAGCCATATGCTACAGAATAAGCCATCTCCAAATTTAGTGGCTTCCAACATTTATTATTATCTTTCGTGGTCCTGGGGGTTGACTGGGGCTCAGCCGGTGGTCCCTACTCGGATGTCTCCTGTGACTGCAGCAGACAGTGGCTGAGAATAGAGCCATGCGCTTGTTGTCTCTCAGCCTCTGGATAGTGATGCTATTGGCTAGGAACGCCTAGGGACTCACCTGGGCCCAACTACCTGTGGTGAGCCTCACAGACGTTTCCCTGACCAGAGCCAACGTTGCGGCTGGACCAGCCCGTGTGGTTTTTATTATGATTGCAGGACACACCTCAGCAACAACTGTCAGGGGATTTTGAAAAAAAAATAATAATAATAAGGTTTATTACTCACAAGTCCTGAAGGGTACACAGCATGCCTGGGCCACACAGCAAGGTCGAAGGCAGAGACAGAAAGAGCACAGACTTGAATTCTGCCTTTATTGGGGTTGCGGGTGGGGTGACTAGGGTTTTACAGGTTCACTCTTCATTGGTGAGTTTAAAACAGAAGAGCAGGAATTAAAGCATGGGAGGGGAAATAGGGTCACTCAAGAGGTCAGTTGTCTAGGTCATCCAGGGCTTTCTAATGTGGGGAACTTCATGGGTGGGGCAGCCTGGCTCTTATCGAGTTGTATAGCTGGTAATGTGTTTATTGGAGATGCATGTCTTTGAAATGGATGCCTCAGCAAGCAAAAGCTTAATGTCAGGTGCTTACATTATAATTTTTTTAAAAAAGCTAATTATCAGACACTTCCATTACCTGTGTACACTAAAGTGGGCTGGATGTGTGAGAGGGCTCATTCACGAGACTGGTCCCTCCGTATCTTCCATGAGGTCTCTCTCCCAGTAGACTGGTCAAGTCTTCCTATGTAAGGTGTCAGGTACCCAAGAGAGAGTGTCCCAAGAGCTAATGCTCTGAGAGATCCAGGCAGAAGCAGCAAAGTTGCTTATAATCTAGCCTCAAAAGGATGAATACATCACTTGTGCCGAGTTCTATTGCTCAGCAGGTCGTGAAGACCAATCCAGATGTAAGGGGAGGGGAATCAGACTCCACCTTTTGATACACTTGAACAAGGAACAGGAGGAATTGCTTGGGGTCATTTTCGGATATTTCCCACCCTGCCATTCACCATCTTGTGTTTCTTGTCTTCTGTTTTACTTTGACTTGTGTGATCCAGGTACTTTTGTTTCCAACCCAGCTCTTTATTACTCCACGGGAATAGCACATTCAAATAGAAGAATGTTGTTCCTAAGTGACATGATCTGACTTCTCCAGGGGGCTTCAGATTCTTTCTTGCTGTACCCATCGAGCTGATGATGTGAACTAAGTTGCCTGATATCAAAGTAGATACCAGCTCAGTGCCACAGCCACCCCACACTGCGTAAAGCAGGACACACGTTGCATGACCAAGATCGGTTGACTAACTGACAGAACAAGGGAGTGCAGGCTGCGTCCCAAGACAGAAGCTGTCCTCAATTTGGCATTGGGGTGCCTGAAATGCAGAGGTCAAAGGAAACTGAAAAGAGAAATTAGCATACTGCATTTTGAATTAGGAATGGAAACTATGTGGAAGAAAAGAATTTTAGGAAAAGACCCGGAGAATTTATGTGTCGCTCTGCAAACCCATAAATTTTCCCATTTTAAATAGTGAATTAGTGTTTTAGATGGCACTTTCCAAGAGAGAGGGTATTCTGTACCTAACCTATGAAATGCAGGGTGTCATAATTAATGTCTCAAGGGGAAAATTCTCCTGATTGAGCTTTAAATTTGCAAGGCAATTGGCTAGGATTAAACAATAGCTGTAGTGAAGTTAAATCCAGGGGATTTTCTTCTTTTCCTGATCTCTACACCAGGAGCCAGTAAACTATAGCCCATGAGCCAAAATCCCATCCACCACCTGTTTTTGTAAATAAAGATTTATTGGAACACAGGCACATGCGTTTATTTACACATTATCTATGGCTGTTTTCATGTTACAATCTGAATTGTAAAACCGAAGCTGTTACTATCTGGCCCTTCACAGAAAGGTTTGTCAACCCTTGCACTACCACAGTCCTCAGAAAACATTATTTTTTGCCACAGTTTATAACTAGTAATTCTAATGTGACCCTAGATTGTAATTTACTGGGCTTTGGGGCACTATATATTTTACTTGAAAATTATATTGAATAAGGAAGTTACTATTTTATCATAAGTTGTGGCAGTGGTAATATTTGATTCTGTGATTTGATTATTCATTTTGAATACTGTGTCTGCTGTGGTTTGAAGTGGGTGCTTACCCTGTTTTTGTTTTGATCTTTGCTCTGTGCGCTCTAATCAAGACCTCCCCACTCCATGTATTATAAAAGCAAATAACAATGAAAGTCTGTCTCAGGGAGAATGAGATGTAGTGGAAGCAAGTTCATCTTGTTTCTCATCTAGGCAAAGTGTATCATTGCAGTCATGGGGGATCTTCCCTGATTCTCCAGAATGAGGGGTCCCCTGAGGGATTTGGAGCCCAAGCACCTGCTAGTCTGCGTCGATATTGTAACTTCCAATTACTGTACACTCACCGCATATGGCTCTCGGAGCTACTCACTTTTCATATGTTATTTCATTTAACTCTTACAATATATTATTGTTGAAGGAGGTCATCAAGAGGATGTGACTGCCAATTGACCCCCAAGCTGGACCTGGGCAACTGGAGAGTCCTCACCCCCGTCCCTTGTCCTTGGAATGTACGTTCTGCCCACTGTTCCCACAGTGAGAACCATTTTCAAGGATGCAAGCCTGAGAGAGCAATGTGTTGTTGAGACCATCCTGCCAGTATATGTGGCTGAACCTGTTCAGGCCCCTATATAACTGCTCAGATTCTGTCCAGGCAGATGCAGAGAATTCCTTGTCTTGCAGCCGCCCAACACTAGCCTTATACATAAATGTTCCTCGCTTATCAAACCTGCCACCTACCAGTCTGGAGTGGCCTCCCTCTTTCTTCTGTCTCCCCTTGCCCCCTCATCTAATGGGGCCAGTTTGAGAACCAACTATTATGCGGTTGATTTTGTGACAGACGTGTTACAAAAGGTATAGAGACTACAAAATGTTAAATAATTTGCCTAAAGTTACATAGCCAGTAAATGACAAAGCCACAATTTGACCCTGGTGCTATCTGACTTCAAAATAACTATATTGTAGTTAACTACATAACAAAATAAATATCTATAGTTAACTATGGTTAACTATAACATATATAACTATGTTATAGTTAATGGAGCTCTTACCACTATGCATATATGCCCCAGTAATCTGATAGCCATGACAGACTTGAGACCCAAGGAGGACCTAGACGTTGTAATTCTGGCTATATATGGACACCACTGGCCCCTTGAAAATGAAAAAATATGTATTAGAATTACACTTAAACACTATCTACACATGTGTCACATTGAAGGGAATGTGTTCAAGCTTATATTCAAAATACATTTAGTATAGTTAACATATAAAAAATAAAATAGACAAATAGAAGTGTGTGAATGGTTGTTACAGGGTCCCTGGTAGGATAATGTGAATTGACAGTTCTTTCCTTTTTATTGCCAAATATCTTCCATTGTATGGAGGTACCAGAATTTTTATCCATATTCTATCCATTCACCTGTTGAAGAACACTTTGGTTGTTTCTATTTCCTATTGATAATAAATAGAGCTGCTATGAACATTTGTTTACAGGATACTGCATGGACATTAAGTTTTCAATTCACTCGGGTAAATACCTAAAAGTGAGATTATTGGATCATAAATGTATGACAAATTGTTTTCTCAAATGGCTGTACCATTTTATCTTTTACTCTTCCATCTCACCAACATCGACAATTGTCAGTTCTTTCCCCTTAGCCATTCTCATAGGTATGTATTGGTGGTGGTATCTCATTGTGTTTTTGATTTCCATTCTCTAATGACTAATGATACTGAGTGTTTCTTCATTTGCTTTTTTGCTATCTAGTATCTTCTTTGGAGAAGTGTATCTTTGCCCATTTTGTAACTGAGTTGACTGTCTTCTTCTTGTTAAGTGTTAAGAGTTCTTTATATATTCTAGATCCATGTCCTTTATCAGCTGTGTGATTTGAAAATATTTTCATCCAGTCTGTGATTTGCCTTTTCATTCTCTTAACAGTGTCTTCCATAGAGCATAAGTTTTAAATTTTTACAGACTTTTCGTTTTTTATTTATGACTTGCACATTTGCCATCTCATCTGAGAACTCATTAACAAACCAAAGGTTACAGATTTTCCTCCAACATTTTCAACATCTGTGTATATATCTAATTCTATATACATCTGTGGATTCATTCGTTTCTTTAAAAAAGATGTTTATTTCTTCTTTTGTTTCTTTGTGTGTTGCAATTTGTGGTTGGAAACAGAACATTTTATATAGTACAGTAGCAAGGGAGACAAATAGTTTTATGCCTGGAAATAGGTAAACTGTTTGCTAGGCTTCAGTGTGGAATATTGAGTCAATCTAGCCAAAATGTGAGCTGGATTTGGATTTTAATCTTGCTCTGGTTATATCTAGTATCAGCTTCACATTCCTCTAGTAATACTTTGTGCTTAGGATGGGGGCTGGTTTATCAGAGGATTTTTCTCAGTGATTGCTTCACCTTTAGCTTTATGTTTTTCCTTTCCTTCTACACCTCAAGACACCTCTTCTGGGGCTCTTGACCTTCTCTAATACTAGCCCAGTATGTGTGTGGTGTATGTGTGTGTTTGGAGGGGAGGGTATGGGTTGTAAGTGTGGTTCACTGTGGTTCAGCCTCATTCTTAGGCAGGTGTTCTGATCCTGGGTCTCAGGGGTCTCTTTGTATCCTTATCTATCACTTGGGGAGGAATAGGTAGTGAATCTACCCCTCCCCGAGAGGTAGGGGGTCTTTAATGGTCTAGCCTCAGGTATACTCCTGCCTCTTCCAAAGGAGTTTTATTTTGGTTTTGTTTGGTTTTGTGTTCTTCTCTCCCCTTCCCTTAACTGCAATGGGTCTTGACCTGTGTCCTCAGGGTAACAGGTGTTGATCTCCTTGCCTCAATGCTTGAAGGTTTTTCCATAGAGAAAGGAGAGGAGAATAATCCAGGAAGGACTCTGTGCCTTTCCCTCAACAGCTGCTGATCCCCTCTTCCAAGGCTTTATCACAAAGGTTGCTTCATCTACACTCTCATCCGGACCTTAGACTTCCTTGTGAGGACCTGATGGAGATTTATGGAGAAGAGCCTGCAAGTGGATACAGATTCTCTTTGTTTCAGTGGCTCCTGGGCTACTCTATACTTTATGGTGGTCCACACTCAGCCTTCAGCAATTTGTTAAAATTTGTAACTGAATTATTTCCGGCTTGCATGGCAGATGGCATCGGTGGCGAGTACTTATATTACATTTCTCCTTGGAGAGATTTATCTTTCCTGAGATTTCAAATTACTAGTTGGTTGTCCTGAAACCTCATCTTTTTGGTACATTGCAAAAGTTGTGATTTTGCAAATTATTCAGATTTTTTTTCGTTGTAACAGTGAGATCTATGCTCTTTCTCACTTTCCACATTCTAAAGGGAACCTGGAAATTTTCTATTTTATTTTGAAAAACAGAAAAAAAAATATCCATTAAAGATTTTTAAGCTGGGGAGTGAAAAATTCAGATCCATTTTGTGGGGGGGGCGGGGGGATTACTCTGGCTGCATGATACAGAATGGGTTGGAGTCCAGAGGCAAGTTAGGAGGTTGGTGGAGTAGTCTAGGCAAAAGATGAGCAAACCCCAAACACAGCATGGCATGGGGACTAAAGATAAAGATATATTTGAAAAGTTTAGGATTTAACAGGATTTCCTGACAGATTGTGGACGTGGGTGCATAGATGCATATTCATGCACTTCAATGTGCTGGATTATGGTGTGAAAAAGAGGGAAGATTTTTTTAAAAAGTGCCCATGTTTCTAACCTAGGCAACCAGGAGAGGATGATAAAGAAGTCGAAATAATATTAAGGTTGTAAGCAAAACAGAGGTGCAGAGAGCATATATAGGTGAGTGTTGACCTTGGAGAACAGGTGGTCAGTTTCTCTGCAAGGACTGTGAACAAGCATGACAGAGGACCTCAGAAGATCAGTAAATGATAGATCAGTAAATGAATGAATGAGTGAATGAATCAATGTATCAGAGTTTTAATTGGGAGCTATATCTATTTAATAAGACTGATGTGTTCCTTTTTATTCCAGCAAGGGCAGTAGGTTTTATGACATTTAAAAGAATTCAGTGGGGATAGTGTGTGTAACTGGAAATGCCCCAGAAAACATGAACTGAGCCACTCTAGTCCTTCCCTGGCTCAGATGCTTCGGGAGCTTTCTCATCTCTCCCCGATCACTGGGATTCCCAAATACTGTGTGCTAACTGCATGGGTGAGTTAGTATGAAATTCAATTTGTTACAATCTGTCTGAGGCCACTTAATAAGCCTGACACATAAGCCTCAGGTTTGAGGACAATTAAGAGAAATTCATAGTGTGAAGGCATTTAAGTTCCTGTTAGGAATGAAGAGAAATATTTAATGCCCAATTCCCTATTCCATCTTTCAGAAACAGGAAGAGATCATTATATCACAAACAAGCTAATGTTACAGTAATTGTTACAGGACAAATAATTAAAACACATTGTCTATATCATGATATCATGGACTTCCCTCTTCCTTCTTCCTTCAAGAAAGCACTGATACAGACTCATGCTTATTCAGCTTGGTGCATCTCATCATGCACTTGGTGTTTAGGATGAAAGATGACAATTCCCCTCTTAGAGGAGCTGCAGCCTAGTGGGCAAATGCCCACAACAAACATTTGCTCCTGTAAAATGATGGGTGCTCAACTCGGGGTGGGGGAGGGGGCAGAAAGGGGAAGGAAGGAGTGTCACTAACTTGGACTGGAATCATAGAACTTACCCATTCAAATGAACATTGTTCTTCAAATAATCATGATGAAAAAAAGAATACATGTCTCACTTATGTTCTAGTCACAAACTATTTTAGACTTTCCTCTCGGAGTTATCCTCAGAGAATATTTGCAAGTTATACAAAAAATTTGATTGTTTTTCATTTCTATCAAATTGTACTAACTAGCTCGGTTCTTTCCAAAATGTATTTCCTTTCTTAGTTGTCTGTATAGATGCCCCAGGAGACATCCTTCCATGGTCAAATAAATTTAAGAAAAATCTACCTACATTCACCCCTTATTTGATGAGCATTAGCAGATCCAAATCTCTGAAAAGCCCTGTAATAAACTTATTTAACTTGTAGGCCAGTGCTTCTCCAAGTTAATTTCATCAAATCTAAGACACCATCTATTTTAAGATGCACCATTAATTTATGTAAAAGTTATGCAGAAAACAATTTTCCAATTAAGCTGGGACTGGATACTTTCTTAACACTTAGAGGAATCCTTATTTTATACTTATTGAAATAACTCTTTTAGCATTATTTTGACAATTATTTTATTATATATTATTCTTGGATATATCTCTATTTATGAAACAAACCATTCAAGGAACTTCTAAAACTTCTAAAACAGATCCCAACTCTTCTGAGTCACTTTTTATCTCAGAATAATTGATACGCATGGTTTCCACACTAAATCGTTATCTGTGCTGCCAAGAATATGCTGTTGTTCTAAGCATGCTTCATTATTTTTATCCAGCCACAGACACCTATTGTGCAAGTGTTGATATATTTGTGTAAGAAAAACAAGCACATCAAAACTGCCACCTAGATGACAGTGATAGTAAGGTGCATTTTAATCTTCGAGATGTTAAAATTTGAAAGAAAAGAAAGTTTGTTATGGAATCACTGCAAAACATCATATACCCGCAAGGCTCCCTGTTTGTGGATCCCATGGAGTTAGGGTTTTTGGGGAGCCTTTGAGAAAGCTGATCTAGCCTGTTTGATCAAAGTTGGATTGAGGCTAATGATAGCCAATCTTCTATAAAATAAGTATAGAACCACACTACCTATATCATAGCAGCGTTGAACATAGGAAGCTCAGAAGGGAATCCCTGGAAGGCGGTACACACAGCAGTTGTAAGCACAGGACCTGGAGCCTGCTGGCCTCAATGCTACATGTGTGTTTGACCACTTCTTAGCTCAGACTGTGGGCAAGTTGCTTATTCCCCTTAAGGGCCAGTAGCCTCATCCTTGCAGTGGGGATAATAAGGACGCACCTTCCATGTAGACTTACTCTGAGGCTTAGATTTTAAAAAAAATTGTAGGGGTGTCTGAGTGGCTCTATCAGTTGAGCCTCTGACTCTTGATTTCAGCTTAGGCCACCATCTCATGGTCGTGAGATCAAGCCCCACGTCAGGCTCCGTGCTGAGTATGGACCCTGCTTGGGATTCTCTCTCTCCTTCTCCCTCTGCAACACACCCCCCCACCCCCACCCCAGCCCTGTGCTCTCTCTCTCTCAAAAAAAAAGAAAAAAAAAAGGTAAAGCCCTTACCATTATCAGCAATCAACACATTTTAGCTATTATTACTTTCCCAGGCATTCATGACAAATAACCACCTTCCTTGATTTAGCTCAGAAAGAATCTCGGCTATTTCTGAGAATTAAAATGACTTTTACAGGATGAATGATTTCTCATGTGAAGAGGCTCCCAGTGATGTGCTGCAGGGGCTGATGATGATTACTGAGTGAGGCATTTAAAAAAGTTCTTTTGGCGATGGCAGCATTATCAACTTAAGTGCATGACCTCCCACGTGCCTATTATGAAAGCAGCTAGACTCATTTGCAAAAAGCAGTTCTGGTGTGATTACTACCATATCCCTCTGCACGGGTAAAAACTGGATAGAAACTTGTTTTCTGTTTTCTGCATTCCATCCCTCTTCCCTCCCAGGTCCAATCCATTCAAAAGTCTATGGCAAAATGTTGGGGGGTGGGGCGGAAGTGTTGGCTTTCTTTAAACATGAATTTCACTTACTAAGTATGTAACTTGGGCAAGCCAATTGATCTTTCTGAACCCTGATCTCACCTCTAAAATAAGGATGAAAAAGTGCCGACCTCAGAGTCATTTGGGCATTCCATTATATACCAACATGTGTCAAGCTCTATAACCCAATTCCAGGCACTTAGTAAGTATTGACTAAATGTTGATGTTACCATTCTTATGATTAGCATTAGAATTAGCATCACTACATTAATTTCTTATTGTAACAAATTACTCTAAACTTGGTAGCTTGAAACAACACGAATGTACCATCTTACAGCTCTGGAAGTCGGAAGACCAAATGGGTTTCACTGGGTTAAAATAAAGGTGTCAGCAGGACTGGGTTTCTTTTGAAAGCCCTAGGGGAGATTGTTTCCTTACCTTCTCCATCTTCTAGAAGCCACCCACATTCCTTGGCTTGTGGCCCCCTTCCATCTTCAAAGCTAGCAATGCATCACTGCATCACTCTGACATTGCCTCCCCTGCCTTCATCTTTCCCCTTTAAGGACCCTTGTGATTATCCTGGGCCCAGTGGGATAATCTCCCCATCCCAAGGTCAGATCATTAGCAAACTAGATGCTGCCTTGCCATGTGGCATAGCATATTCAGAAGTTCCAGAAAGGCAGACTTGGGCATCCTTAGGGGCCATTATTCTGCCTACCACAATCGTCTTCACTCTATCAATTATGTACGGCTGCATAACACATTACCCCAAAAGGCAATGGCTCAAAGTAACAACATTTGTCTCACAGTCTCTCTGGGTCAGGAATTAGAGTGTGGCTTAACTGGGACCTCTGATTCAGGGTCTCCCATAGGTTGCAACCAGGGTGTCCATGGAGGCTGTAGTCATCACAGGGGTTGCCTGGGGGAGGGTCGAATCCAAGCTCACTCACCTGGTGGTTGGCAGAATCCAGTTCCTCATGGGCCATTGGCCAGAAGCTTCCCTTAGCACCTAGCCACATGCACCTCTCCAGAGACGGCTGCTCGCCCACAGCGGCTGGCTTCACCAGAGTGAGCAATCAAAATGGGAGGGAGAAAGAGAGCACGCTAACAGGACAGAATTACAGTCTTCTGGAATAAAATCTCAGAAGTGACATTCCATCCCCTTTGCTATATTTTATTCATTAGAAGCAAATCACTGGGTTCAGTCCACATCCAAAGGGAGGGTTTTTCACATGAGCCTGAATACTGATGGCAAAAATCATTGGAAGCCACTTTGGAAGCCTGCCTTCTTCCATCTTCTTCACCTGGTCACATTTGAGCCCAGACCCATTTTCAACTAATTATATCAGAATATCTGGAGGTGCAGCTCAGGCCCTGTCCTTTTAAAGGCCTCCCTTTGTGATCTTCTTATGCAGCCAGCCCTTGGGAGCCACGGCTTTGCACCCCGCCACTACAATGGTAATTTATGTACAATGCACTGTGACTGTCATTCTCTATTGAAAATCCTGTCACACATTTTTGATCATGGGCAGCAGAGGGTAGAAGCGCTGTACTTGCTTGTGAGTCCCTCTCTGACTCACATCCACCTCCTCGAATTTGTCTGCACCCATCCACACCTCACTCATTACATATGCTCCTTTAATACCTCACGGCTTATATCCCTCCCCCAAGCATCAGGCTGTTTGCCAACTCTGTGCCTTGGCAGATGCTGTTCTCTCTGCCCACAGGCCCAAGCAACTCCCGGCACACACTACGCTTTTTAAAAATGTAGTAATTTTTGGCCATATTCAAGGCAATGCTTATGCAATGTTTATAAAGAAGTTTATTGGGGCGCCTGGGTGGCTCGGTCGTTAAGCATCTGCCTTCGGCTCAGGTCATGATCCCAGGGTCCTGGGATCGAGCTCCGCATCAGGCTCCCTGCTCAGCGGGAAGCCTGCTTCTCCCTCTCCCACTCCCCCTGCTTGTGTTCCTTCTCTCGCTGTGTCTCTCGCTGTCAAATAAATAAATAAATAAATCTTTAAAAAAAAAAAAAGAAGTTTATTAAAGTGTAAAGTACAAAGAGCAGCAGTAAAACATCCATGACCCACCAATTGGCTTAGGCAGAGAAGAGTGCCTGGAACTTTGAAGTTTCCTTGTGCTAATTCCGTGTCCCGTTCCTTTCACTCCGTCACAAAGTAATCAAAACCCTAAATGCTGTGTTTATAATTCCCATGCTCTTATCCAAAGTTGTAAATCCCTAAATAACAAAGTGACTTAGTTGTGCACGTTGCATGGAGTCATGCCCTAGTATGCTCCAGAGTGTCATCCATTTTGTTCCTGATAGTTAAAATACATCCCTTTCCACCACTGTACAGCAACCAGTTTTTAAAAATACATTTCAGTTTATTTATTTACTCTATTACTGATAGATTTGGAATACTTCCAGAATTTCTGCTATCGATGACATTCCTGCTATAAATTATTGTCTATGTCCAATGGTGTCCACGTGAAAATGTTTCTCTGGGGGATATACCTAAGAACGAATTTGATGGTCCCCTTGATATGGGATGCTCGGGTTTATTAGATACCATTAGAGTTTTCCAACATGTTTCTGCCAATATACATTTCCTCTGGCAGTGGATGAATGTTCCTACTGCTCTATATGCTTATCATCACTTCCTATCACCAGACTTTTCAATTTTTGCCAGTCTAGTGGATCTGATTAGTGACATAAACCCTGATGAGTGGAAAATCTTTTTATGTTTGTTCACCATTCAGGTTGCTTCTTCTGGAAAGTGATAGGCAAGTCTTTCGCCCATTTTCCTAATGGTTATCTTTTTAATTAGGAGGAGTTCTTTACATATTTTGAGCCCTAATTATTACATTTTGTGGTTTGTCTTTCATCATTTTTATGATGCCTTTTGATAAACAGATGCTCTTTTAAAATATCATTCATCTGATTTGTCTTTCAAATTATGACCTGCTTTTTATGTCTTCTTTAAGAAATTCTTCCCTATGTAAGGTCAGAAAGCTATTCTCCTCTATTGTCTTCTAAAAGTTGTAAAATTTTGACTTTCCTATTCAAATTTTTAGTCTTATGGGATATAATCTTATTTCCATGTAAGGTAAAAATTAAAATTCCATCATTTCCCTATGGTTAATTGGTTATTAGAGCATTATCAATGTATGAATTACCTTGTCCATCATTTCTATGTGGAGCCACAAGGCCGATTGTTTTATAAATAAGGTTGACAATTACATGTTTCACTTTCTGGCTTCTTGATTCTGTTTCATTTGCCAAATTGTCTATCACTGCACTGCATTATTACAATTTTACACTTTTATAATTATTTTTGTCTGATAAGGCAAATTCTTATTCTTTAAAAAAGAGTATTCTAACTATTCTTTGCCCTTTGAGCTTCCCAAATTTTAGAATAAACTAATCATATTTAGGGTTTTAATTTTTTTAAATTTGTCTTGTTCTGAATATTAACTCAAATTTTAGAATGTCAAAGGATAGGTGATACCAAAAGAAATTACTAGAAACACACACATGCACAAATGTATACACACTCACACACACACACACTCACAGGGTATAAAACTTACATTTATTCCCTTCAACATGCTAATCAGGCAGTTGACTCTTGGGGAAGGGGCAGGGTTTCAGACACACGCTATTTATTTATTTATTTTTTTTTTAAAGACTTCATTTATTTGATAAATAAATTGACAAATGTAATAAATAAAACACCAGGTGTCCCTACAAATACTTAAAAAAATTTTTTTTTATTAACATATAATGTATTATCTGTTTCAGGGGTACAGGTCTGTGATTCATCAGTCTTACACAATTCACAGCACTTACCATAGTACCTACCCTCTCCAATGTCCAACACCCAGCGACCCCATCCCTCCCACTCCCCTCCACTCCAGCAGCTTTCAGTTTGTTTCCTGAGATTAAGAGTCTCTATGGTTTGTCTCCCTCTCTGGTTTCATCTTGTTTCATTTTTCCTTCCCTTCCCCTATGATCCTCTGTCTTGTTTCTCAAATTCTTCGTATCAGTGAGATCATATGATACTTGTCTTTCTCTGACTGACTTATTTCGCTTAACATAATACCCTCTAGTTCCATCTATGTCATTGCAAATGGCAAGAGTTCATTTTTTTTGATGGCCACATAATATTCCTTTGTGTGTGTATGTGTGTGTATGTGTGTGTTCGTGTGTATGTGTGTATATATATATACACACACATATATATACACACCATATCTTCTTTATCTATTCATCTGTTGATGGACACCTTGGCTCTTTCCATAGTTTGGCTATTGTGGACATTGCTGCTATAAACATTGGGGTGCATGTGCCCCTTCGGATCACTACATTTGTATCTTTGGGGTAAACACCCAGTAGTGCAATTGCTGGGTCGTAGGGTAGCTCTATTTTAAACTTTTTGAGGAACCTCCATACTGTTTTCCAGAGTGGCTGCACCAGCTTGCATTCCCACCAACAGTGTACAAGGGTTCCCCTTTCTCCGCATCCCCGCCAACATCTGTCATTTCCTGACTTGTTAATTTTAGCCATTCTGACTGGTGTGAGGTGGTATCTCATTGAGGTTTTGATTTGGATTTCCCTAATGCTGAGTGATGTTAGGACTTTTTCATGTGTCTGTTGGCCATTTGGATGTCTTCTTTGGAAAAATGTCTGTTCATGTCTTCTGCCCATTTCTTGATTGCATTCTTTGTTCTTTGGGTGTTGAGTTTGGTTAAGTTCTTTATAGATTTAGGATACTAGCCCTTTATCTGATATGTCATTTGCAAATATCTTCTCCCATTCTGTCGGTTGCCTTTTGGTTTTGTTAACTGTTTCCTTTGCTGTGCAAAAGCTTTTTATCTTGATGAAGTCCCAATAGTTCATTTTTGCCCTTGCTTCCCTTGCCTTTGGTGATGTTCCTAGGAAGAAGTTGCTGTGGCTGAGTTCGAAGAGGTTGCTGCCTGTGTTCTCCTTTAGGATTCTGATGGACTCCTGTCTCACATTGAGGTCTTTCAACCATTTGGAGTCTATTTTTGTGTGTGGTGTAAGGAAATGGTCCAGTTTCATTCTTCTGCATGTGGCTGTCCAATTTTCCCAACACCATTTGTTGAAGAGACTGTCTTTTTTCCATGGGACATTCTTTCCTGCTTTGTCAAAGATTAGTTGACCATAGAGTTGACGGTCCATTTCTGGGCTCTCTCTTTTGTTCCATTGATCTATGTGTCTGTTTTTGTGCCAGTACCATACTGTCTTGATGATGACAGCTTTGTAACAGAGCTGGAAGTCCGGAATTGTGATGCCACCAGCTTTGCTTTTCTTTTTCAACATTCCTCTGGCTATGCGGGGTCTTTTCTGGTTCCATACAAATTTTAGGATTATTTGTTCCATTTCTTTGAGAAAAGCTGATGGTATTTTGATAGGGATTGCATTGAATGTGTAGATTGCTCTAGGTAGCATAGATATTTTCACAATATTTGTTCTTCCAATCCATGAGCATGGAACGTTTTTCCATTTCTTTGTGTCTTCCTCAATTTCTTTCATGAGTATTCTATAGTTTTCTGAGTATAGATCCTTTGCCTCTTTGGTTAGATTTATTCCTAGGTATCTTAGGGTTTTGGGTGCAACTGTAAATGGGATCGACTCCTTAATTTCTCTTTCTTCTATCTTGTTGTTGGTGTACAGAAATACCACGGATTTCTGTGCATTGATTTTATATCCTGCCACTTTACTGAATTCCTGTATGAGTTCTAGCAGTTTTGGGGTGGAGTCTTTTGGGTTTTCCACATAAAGTATCATATCATCTGCAAAGAGTGAGAGTTTGACTTCTTCTTTGCTGATTCGGATGCCTTTTATTTATTTTTTTTGTTGTCTGACTACTGAGGCTAGGACTTCTAGTACTATGTTGAACAGCAGTGGTGATAGTGGACATCCCTGCCATGTTCCTGACCTTAGGGGAAAAGCTCTCAGTTTTTCCCCATTGAGTATGATATTCACTGTGGGTTTTTCATCGATGGCTTTGATGATATTGAGGTATGTACCCTCTATCCCTACACTGTGAAGAGTTTTAATCAAGAAACGATGCTGTACTTTGTCAAATGCTCTTTCTGCATCTATTGAGAGGATCATATGGTTCTTGTTCTTTCTTTTATTAATGTATTGTATCACATTGATTGATTTGCGGATGTCGAACCAACCTTGCAGCCCAGGAATAAATCCCACTTGGTCTTGGTGAATAATCCTTTTAATGTACTGTTGGATCCTATTGGCTAGTATTTTGGTGAGAATTTTTGCATCCATGTTCATCAGGGATATTGGTCTGTAGTCCTCCTTTTTGATGGGGTCTTTGTCTGGTTTGGGGATCAAGGTAATGCTGGCCTCATAAAATGAGTTTGGAAGTTTTCCTTCCATTTCTATTTTTTGAAACAGGTTCAGAAGAATAGGTATTAATTCTTCTTTAAATGTTTGGCAGAATTCCCCTGGGAAACCATCTGGCCCTGGGCTCTTGTTTGTTGGCAGATTTTTGATGACTGCTTCAATTTCCTTAGTGGTTATAGGTCTGTTCAGGTTTTCTATTTCTTCCTGGTTCAGTTTTGGTAGTTTATACATCTCTAGGAATGTATCCATTTCTTTCAGATTATCTAATTTGCTGGCATATAGTTGCTTATAATATGTTCTTATAATTGTTTGTATTTCTTTGGTGTTGGTTTTGATCTCTCCTCTCTCATTCATGATTTTATTTATTTGGGTCCTTTCTCTTTTCTTTTTGATAAGTCTGGCCAGGGGTTTATCAATCTTATTAATTCTTTCAAAGAACCAGCTCCTAGTTTCGTTGATCTGTTCTACTGTTCTTTTGGTTTCTATTTTATTGATTTCTACTCTGATCTTTATTATTTCTCTTCTCCTGCTGGGTTTAGGCTTTATTTGCTGTTCTTTCTCCAGCTCCTTTAGGTGTAGGGTTAGGTTGTGTATTTGAGACTTTTCTTGTTTCTTGAGAAAGGCTTGTATTGCTATATACTTTCCTCTTAGGACCTCCTTTGCTGCATCCCAAAGATTTTGAATAGTTGTGTTTTCATTTTCATTTGTTTCCATGAATTTTTTAAATTCTTCTTTAATTTCCTGGTTGACCCATTCATTCTTTAGTAGGATGCTCTTTAGCCTCCATGTATTTGAGTTCTTTCCAACCTTCCTCTTGTGATTGAGTTCTAGTTTCAAAGCATTGTGGTCCGAAAATATGCAGGGAATGATCCCAGTCTTTTGGTACCAGTTGAGACCTGATTTGTGACCCAGGATGTGATCTATTCTGGAGAATGTTCCATGTGCACTAGAGGAGAATGTGTATTCTGTTGCTTTGGGATGGAATGTTCTAAATATATCTGTGAAGTCCATCTGGTCCAGTGTGTCATTTAAAGCCTTTATTTCCTTGTTGATCTTTTGCTTAGATGATCTGTCCATTTGAGTGAGGGATGTGTTAAAGTCTCCTACTATTATTGTATTGTCGATGTGTTTCTTTGATTTTGTTATTAACTGGCTTATATAATTGGCTGCTCCCATGTTAGGGGCATAGATATTTAAAATTGTTAGATCTTCTTGTTGGATAGACCCTTTAAGTACTACAAATACTTAAAAAAAAAAAATCCCACACATTAGTGATTAGAATTGTTCCCAGGGCACCTTGGTGACTCAGTCGGTTGAGCATCAGATTCTTGGTCTCAGCTCAGGTCTTGAACTCAGGGTTGTGAGTTCAGGCCCCATGTTGGGCTCTGCACTGTGCATGGAGCCTACTTAAAAAGAAGGGGGAGTGGCACCTGGGTGGCTCAGTTGGTTAAATGTCTGCCTTCCACTCAGGTCATGATCCCAGGGTCCTGGGATCAAGCCCCACATTGGGCTCCCTGCTCAGTGGGGAGGCTGCTTCTCCCTCTCCCCCTGCTCATGCTCTCTCTCACTTGCTCACTTTCTCTCTCTCAAATAAATAAAATCTTTAAAAAATAAAAATTAAAAAATTAAAAGAAGGGGAAAAATTGTTTTCAGTTGATTGAAGGATTTGGAAAGAGTTCTCAACTTTATGACATTTAGTCTTCTAATCCATAGACGGAATATGTTAGTTTATTTATTCAGGTTTTCTTTAATATTGTTAACAAAGTTTCATAATTTTCTCCTTAAATGTGTTTTATATCTTTTGTTAAATTTATTCCTATTTGTATTTTTTTAATACTATTGTAAACATTATTTTTTAAAACTTTACTTTCTCTCTAGTACTTTTGTATGGAATTGTAATTGATCTATCTAGCAAGCTTGCTAAGTTCTCTTATAGTTGTAGTAATTTGTCTATATATTCTTTTGCATTTTCTATAGAGCCAATCTTAGAGAATAATGAAAGGTTTATTTCTTCATTTTCAATCTTCATAAATTATAAATTATTCTGGTCTTCCTATATTGGTCAGGGTTTCCAGGAAAATGTTGAATAGAAGGAGTGATCATCGCTATAACTTTCTTATTCCTAATTTAAAGGAAATTCTTTATTCACCATTATATATGATATTTTCTTTGTTTCTCTTGACTACCCTATATCAGCTTCTCGAAAGGCCTTTAATGAATAAGTATTGAATTATATCTAATGCTTTTTCTACAGCTAATGAACTGCTTTTATGATTTATTATTTTCCTCCTGAGGAAACTCCTTTATGTTGATTTTCTAATGTTAATCCAACTTTTATTCCTTGGAACTAACCCATTTTGATCATGATGTATTTCCTTTTTATTGGATTTTTAGATTTAGTTACTAATATTTTATTTATAATTTGCATTTATGTTCAAGAGTTAAGCTGGCCTATAATTTTCCTTTTTCATAGTAAGGTTTTGGTATCAAAGTTATGATAATATTACTAAATGCATTGACTATTATTTCATTTCTTTTCGTTTTTCTTTTCTTTTATCTTTTGTTTTCTTTTCTATGCTCAGGAACAGTTTGTATAAGATTAAATTTTTTTCTTGAACATCCAGTAGATCTTTGTTGGAAAATCTTCATTATTTGTTCAATTACTTTGAGGGTTATGTCACTATTTAAGTGTTTGATTTCTTTATGAATCAGCTTTATTCTTGTTGCCTTTTTTTTTTAGAGAGAGAGAGAGTGTGTGCCTGAGCAAGGGGAGGGGCAGAGGGAGAGGGAGGGAGAGAATTTCAAGCAGGCTCCACGTTCAGTGTGGAGCCCAATGCAAGGCTCAATATCAAAACCACGAGATCACGACCTGAGCCAAAATCAAGAGTCAGATGCTTAACTGACTGAACCATCCAGGCGCCCCATGAATCAGTTTTAGAAATAATATTTTTCCAGGAATTTTTTTCATTTCACCAAGTATTTTATTTTATTTTAAAGATTTTATTTATTTATTTGACAGAAAGGTAGACACAGTGAGAGAGGGAACACAAGCAGGGGCAGTGGGAGAGGGAGAAACAGGCTTCCCGCGAAGGAGGGAGCCTGATGTGGGGCTTGATCCCAGATCATGACCTGAGCCGAAGGCAGACGCTTAATGACTAAGCCACCCAGGGACCCCCACCAAGTATTTTAAATTTATTTTCACAAAGTTGTTCACAATGTCCTCTTATTATATTTTAATGTCTCTGGAATTTCAGTTATTTCCTATTTTTTGTCATTCATATTGCTGTGTATTTGTACCTTCTCCCTTTTGATTTTGACCAATCTTGACAGAAGTTTGTCTATTTTATTAGTTGTATTAGTTTCCTATTGCTGCTGTAACAAATTACCACAAATTTGGTAGCTTCAAGGAACACAAATGTATTCTTTTACAGTTCTGGAAATCAGTAGTATGAAATGCGTCTCATTGTGCTGAAATCAAGATGTCAGCAAGGCTGCATTGCTTCTGGGGTCTCCAGAGGGAAATCTTCTCCCTGCCCCTTCTAGCTTCCAGGGATGTTGTGACAATCCCTGATACATTAATAGTCATCATGTAATCATGCAGGCTATAGCACTCCAAGATCTGTGGTTGGCAAGCTGAAGAGCCAACCAGAAGATACATGGTATAGTTCCATTCTGAGTCTCAGTCTGAGTTTGAGTCTGAAGACCTAAGCACCAGGAGAGCCAAGAGTGTAAGTTCCAATCTGAAAGCTGACCGTCTTTCAGTTTCAGTTCAAGTCCAAAGGCCAGAAAAGACAATGTCTCAGCTCAAGTTGTTGGCAAGAAAAATACCCTCTTATTCAGCCTTTTTGTACTAGCCAGGTCTTCAACTGATTTGATGTGGCCCACCCATATTAGGTAGGGAAATGGGCTTCACTAAGTCTACAGATTCAAACATTAATCTCATCCAGAAACAACATCATAGATACATCCAGAATAATGTTTGGCTAAATGTCTGCACATTTTGTGGCCAAGCCAAGTTGACACATAAAATTAACCATCACCCTTGGTTTGTGGCTACATCACACCAGTCTGCTGCTGTTGTCACATTGTCTTTTTCCTTTGACTTTCTTGTCTTCCTATAGGACCCTGTGATTATGTTTAGGGCACAATCAGGTAATTCAGGATGATCTCCCAATCTCAAGATCTCAAGATTCTTAATCACATCTGCAAACGTTTTATGGTTTTGCTGTTGTTGTTGTTGTTTTCCCACTTAACATAATAGTCACAGATTCCAGGGATTAGGATGAGAATATATATGGGGGATGGGCATTATTCATCCTACTACATTAAAGAAGTACCTTTCAAGTCTCTTGATACTTTCTATTTTAATTTTTATCATTGCCTCCTTTCATATTGTTTTGATTCCTTATTCGCTTTTTCACTTCTTTAGTAGGATACTAAATCATTATATTCAGCATTTTCCCATTTCTAATATTAGAATTGAAAGCTAAATGTTTTCCTCAAAATACTGTTTTAGGTGCATCCACAAATTTTGACATAGAATTTTCACTATTATCTAATTCTAATGAATTTAAATTCCCTTTTTGATTTCTCCTTTGAACCATGAGTAATTTGCAAGTGGGTTTCTTCATTTCCAAACACATGAAAGTTTTCTAGTTCTCTTTTGGTATTGCTCCTAACCTAATTGCATTATATGATCTATAGGATATTCGTTCTTCAAAATTGGTTGAGACTCTATGGGCCAGTATGTGACCAATTCTCACATAACATCAAATAGATTTTACAGAACAGGTAATTGATAATTGGTTCGGTTTTCTCTATAGCTTACAACCTGTAATCCTGCTCACAATTCCTCAGTCAGCTCAGATGTTCATTTCCTCCAAGAAGCCTTCCTGACCACTGGGCTAAGTGTCCCCTTATGAGCTCTCATTGCACACCATGTATAATTAAACACAGCTTTGTTCAATATTGTAGTATCTGATCCCTCATTTACCTGTCCTATAAGTTTTTTAAGATCCTCAAGGACAAAGAGCAGATGTTATTTATCTTTGTTTTTCTTGTTCCCACCACTGTATCTGCCATATAGGCTCTCAGTAAATAATTATTGAACTGAGCAACTGAATGAGGCTAATTTTTTCAGAAGCTTGCCCAATTCTCCTCTTCCATGTAAATGATATTCATTGCACTCTAGAAATAGTGCCAATATGCCACATTAAACTTAGTGGAATGGAAGGCAAATTTTCTACTCTATTGAGAAGTTTTATTTACCGAGACAAAAGTGCTTATTTTTCAAAGTCATATGCAGGTCACTGAAGTGAGAACACATAATCTTTGAATTTGGTTTTTGGCTCCTAACAAGTACAAGTGCCTTAATTCTGCTAGGATTACAGTGTTTTGTGAACACACAGGTGAGCCACTACAGAGCTTAACTGTATGGCATCTGGGACATTAATAGGACATAATCACGTCATACCCAAAGAGAAGAATCTCACTTTAATTAATTGTAGACTCAGAGTTGGGGAAAAAAATTAAAATATTCTACTCTAGCCTAATTCTTATATCCCTTCTCCAAGATCCTGGACAAAAATTAAAGTTTTTGCTTGAATATCTCCAGTGATGGAAGACTCACTAATCTTCAACATTTTTAATATCAATATTATTGCCTATCTGGTATATGCTAATCTGATAGTAAGTTAATCTGGTTTAATTAGATAAAGAGAGCACAATAATTCCTTTTTCTTTTTTTTTTTTTTTTAAAGATTTTATTTATTTATTTGACAGAGAGAGACAGCCAGAGAGAGAACACAAGCAGGGGGAGTGGGAGAGGGAGAAGCAGGCTTCCCGACGAGCAGGGAGCCCGATGCAGGGCTCGATCCCAGGACTCTGGGATCATGACCTGAGCCGAAGGCAGACACTTAACGACTGAGCCACCCAGGCGCCCTGTCTTTTTTTTTTTTTTTAAAGATTTTATTTATTTATTTGACAGAGAGAGACACAGCGAGAGAGGGAACACAAGAAGGGGGAGTGGGAGAGGGAGAAGCAGGCTTCCCACAGAGCAGGGAGCCCGATGTGGGGCTCGATCCCAGGACCCTGGGATCATGACCTGAGCCGAAGGCAGACGCTTAACAACTGAGCCACCCAGGCGCCCCAATAATTCCTTTTTCATAACTCAGTAACACTCCTCTTTCCTCTAGACAAAGGAATCCCTCCATGCATCATTTGTTTTTCTCCGTCTTGAGTATGATCACAAGTCAGGATCTATCATAGCATCAAAGCTTATCTACTATAAAAGGCAATACCCAAGCTAAGTAAACTTCCTTTATAAAACTTAAATTTGGACTATTCAATAGAAAAAAAGATGAATTTATTTCATAAAAACTGCAACATTGAAGAATTTCTCAGTTTGGAACATAGCAAGTATTAGATTATAGTGTTTGTTAGTAAAATTTAATTGAAATATAGTTAAGCATTTTAAATTCCCAAAATTGTAGACAAAATTTAGAAATCATGAGTATGTCCAATCCAGAACTAGAGAATTCTAAAGTGCATAAAAACTTTTGTGATTCAAGTAAGGTTGAATAATGCCTGAATGCTTACAAATACAGGAGTTCCTAGAGGTGGGAATGTTTGGGAAGTATGGTAAAGGTAAAGGATAATACCACTTTTATACTAGAAAATGCTTAACATATATATCCCAAGGCCCATCAATATCTATCTTTCCTCACCAAAGGCTTTTACTTCAGTTTATAATAATTTTACTGCAAACAAACACAATCCATACTCTCACCTTTCTTTATATCCACATACATAACTCTGCAGTGCCCTTACTCTCTGTTGGTACACGTGACCATGTGACTTGCCATCAGCAAAAGGATATTAACGAATGTGACACACAGGGAGGTTTTAAGAGTGTTTGGATATAGGGACGGCCTTAGCTCTTGTACCTCTTCCTTTCCCATGAGAACATGCCTAGGCTAGCCTGCTAGAGGGACAGGAGTTACGTGAAACAAAGTCAAGTCTCTCCAGCCAGCTGCCAGGCAACCCACAGATGCAACAGTTACCCTCTGAAAGACACAACCCAGACAAGTGAACACTTTCAGTTTAGACCAGAAGAGCTGTCCAGACTAGATTGTTGACCTGCAGATTCATGAACTAAAAAAAAAAAAAAAAAGTCACTTGTTTTCAGTCAATATGTTTTGAATTTGACTCAATATCTGCATCTTTCTTTTTTTTTTTTTCTGTCCTTTATCACCACAAAACATCCCCTGCTTTGGCAGCCTAGAGAGTCAACTCTTGAAGTGGATAAAACAGTATTAAAAAAGAAACAAGAAATTTTCTTCAGAGCAAGGGCTGGGACTAGTGTGGTAAAATGGAGAGTAACTGAGCCAAGATGCTAAACTTCAAAGGCTCTCTGCTCATAAACACTATCCCCACCGTTCCCACTTCCTCAGTACACCTGGAAGTAGGGCCTGTGATTTGACCACATCCCCCCAGTTCACACCAACCACAATAACAGATATTACCAATGAAATATGAAACAACAGGGGGGGAAACAGAGATGTGAATCACAACCATTAAAAAAAAAAAAAAACCTAAAAGCCACATACTGAGCAATTTTTCTAGTTGAAGTAGAATAAACGCACATGAGAGAAACAAGAGTTTTATGTATTCACTACGTATTCACACTAACTGTTCAAAGAGAGAAGTCAAGGTATTGGAAATGCCAAGGAGAAATAAGCAATTATAGAAAAGAATTAATTGGAAATAAGTGGTATAAAGATAGAATTGTTGAAATAAAAAGCTGACTAGATAGGCTAAATAATAGACTAGATCCCATTAAAAGTGAAAAACTGAGCTGAAATATTATGCCTAAGACTTTCACAGAAGGCAGAAATATAGCATTAAGTGAAAAAGAATAATTTAAAAAGTTAAGCAAGATAAGGGATAGGAAAAGATGTGTTCATAGTCCCCTAACAAGTATTATAAAATCAGAGAAAAAAAAATAACTAAAGGGGAGGAAATATATAAAGAAATTATTTGAAATATCACAAAATTAAAGAAATGTAAGAATCAGATTAAATAGGTTCGTAGAGATTAGAAAAGTAAAAGCTGTAACTAGTTGACAAATTAAAGTATATCCAAATGAAAAGGAAAGATCTCCATGAAAAAGGCAGATCACCTGAAAGGAAATGGCAAGGGTCATGTATACCTGAGATGAAAAATAATGGAGTAATAACAACAAAGTAAAGAAGGAAAAGAATTCCAAGTATAGGATACTGTAACCAGCTAAATGATCACTTACATAGGAGACTGAAATAGAGATATTCTTTTTTTTAAAGATTTTATTCATTTATTTGACAGAGAGAAAGAGAGAGGGAGGGAGCACAAGCAGGGGGAGCAGCAGAGGGAGAGGGAGAAGCAGACTCCCCATTGAGCAAGGAGCCCGATGTGGGGCTGGATCCCAGGACCCTGGGATTGTGACTTGAGCCAAAGTCAGATGCTTAATTGACTGAGCCGCCCATATTAAGAATAGAAATATTCTTAATAATGAATGCCTCAGAAATTTTACCACTAAATTTCAGAGAGCTAGAGCCTCTCTGAAAGAAGGTCTTAGAGTAAATACTCCAGCAGTAAGACAGAGAGCAATAACGTGTGAGAAATAACTTAATAAAAATGTTGCTGTGTACATAAACAATAACCAACAACATACTCTCCCCAGAGTGTATCCAGCGTGCATTTCTAAGTGATAACTAGATGTGATGATGTAGAAGGACCCAGAAGAAAGACCAGAGATTGTATGAGGAAACTTTAAGAGAAGACAAAAGTTGACAAACTTAAGAGGTTAGCTGGGGGAAAATAATAACTATAAGCCTCAATAAGTTCAGGATAACTGACAAAATTCAAGTAGAGCATAAGACCTTCAGACAACCAGAATAAAATTTATCTATGGCAGTTAGTAAAAAGGGAAGATAAAAACAGTAAGAAAGTGTTATAAATAGAAAACATGAAACGAGATTCAGAAATAACTAAAATGTATAACAAATTTAACTAGGTTAAATATACCCATCAAAAGACAAAAAGATTTCAACTGGATCAATTGATAGGGACAATGCTAACTGTTCACCTACATTTCCTCTTCTTGGGCAGACAGAAAGAAGGCATATCCTAGTCTGCCTGAGAGCTAATTTGGGGACATATGACTGAGTTCTGGACTGTTGATGGGCCAGAAGGTCTGTAAGTCACTCTCAAGCCTGGTCCTTAAAAATATGATGCTCTAATTCTCCTTTCCCTGATGATCAACCCAGGAGCCTATGTGTTACAGCTCTTGTCCCAGCCAGACCCCTGAATCGTTTTTGGAGTAGAACCATGCAGAACAGCCATGTTTCCCACATGTGAGTGACAATAATGAATCGCTGTTGCATTCTTTTGTGTTTTTATTTCTAACCACATATGAGGATAGATTCATCCTGACTAATACGAGGAAGAGCTCTAGCCACAATTATTTCCAAGGAACAGTCTGAATAAGGCAGGATCCTTCAAAACCCTGGAAATCTGTAAGTAAAGATACTATTCAAGGACACCATCCTCAGCCCTGCATTGGTAAGGATCTGGCCTCTTTGGTGCTGAATTTAGTTCAAGAATCAAGAATACTATTATATGCCTCCTCACTGATGAAGGCAAGATGATTTGTAGAGTAAGCTGTTCTGGAATTGCATAGTGAGCCCTGAACTAAAAAGACAGAAGTGCGATAAAAATTTAGTATTTCACTCAACCCTGGCAGGTCACAGGCTTTCTGGAAAGTGTCCCTTGCAGACGGCGACACATAGAAACAAAGCAATGAAGCAGTCATGCAAAGATAGGTTTCTGTCCTTGGTTGCTTTACCGCCTTCATTCCACTAAGCTCTGATGCGCTTATTAAATAAATAAATAATTTATAAATTTATAAATCACACATTTATGGCAGGTAAGTATGTGTTCTCTTCTCATCAATTCGCAGCCTGGTGTGCCACACTGAACACACTTAAAATGAAAAAGTGAAAAAATAACATACCAGGCAAATGTGGCCAAACGAAACATGGTGTAGCAACATTAATTTCAGACTAAATAGAATTTAAAGCAAAAAAAAAAAAAGAATTATAGATAAAAGTTTACCTTGTATGTGGGCTGATAAAAGGAACAAAAGATCCAAAAGATATGATAATCATAAGGATATTAGCACATAAAAATATATACATAATCCCTGACAGCGACCTGTGAACAATGAGGAGAAACAGCTAAATCACTAGTTGTAGTTAGAGATTTTAAAGCCTGCATATCAGAAACAGATAGCTTAAGGAAACAAATTAAAAATTCATATGCATGATAATTAATAACTATGAACCAAAAGATACATAAGCACTTTACACCCAGTGAACATGCTTTTTCTTTTCCAAGCACACATGAAACATTCATACAATGCAATCAAGTAGTGAGTCCCAATAAAAGCCTCAATAAATTGCAAAGAAGCAATATCTTACAGCGTTTCCCAACTACTATTCAAGTAAAATAAAATATCAAAACCAAATGTAAAGTTTATGGAAACCCCAAATATCTGTAAACCAAACACCATACAACTATACAGCACTCGAGTTAAAGAGAAATTCATATGTGAAAATAATAAATTTGCAGCTGAGTGAGCATAAAAGCGTGCCCTGTCAAAATTTCTAGGAACCAGCAAAAGCAGTACTATAGGGGGCGTATATATACCAAAAAATATTTATCAGAAGGCAATAAAGGTTATAAATAAATGAGTTAAGTATTCCCCAAACACTAGGGAAAAAAAGGGAATAAATTCAAAGAAGGAAGCTGTAATCAACATAGGGACAGAAATTAATAAAGTAGAGAAGAAATTACAGATAACAATAACAGCACATACTGTAGGCAAAGGGATGTTCTAAGTGCTTTACATATATTGACTCACTCAATCCTCACAGCAACACTTAGAGAAGGTAAAATTATTCATTCTCATTTTACTGATGAGTAAAGCAGTGCACAGAGAGATTACATAACTTTCCCAAGATCACAAAGCTAATAAGGAACAGAGACTGATTTATAATCGGTGCTTCTATCAACTGTGCTATACTAACCCAAAAGCTGATTTTTCTCTTGAAAAGACTCTTAACGTAGATAAACCTCCAGGAAGACTCATCAAGGAGAGAGAGAGAGTAAGAGAGAGAAAGGGAGGGAGAGAGAGAGAGAAGCATTGCTTTTTCAGGATAATTAGGGATAGCTGACAAAACAAATCCTAAATCTCATTGACATTAACATAATAAATGTTTATTTCTTGCTTACATCACAATTGTTGGTCAGTGAAATCCACAGGGCAACTCTTCTCAAGCGGTGATCAGGGGCCCATGGAAGCTGTGGCAGAAGAAGAAGGAGAAGGATGAGAAACACTGGCTCTTAGCTTCCTTGATCTGGAAGTCACACTCTGCTTATCTTTCTTGGGTTTGGACCAACCACTAGTCACACGTCCTCATCCCAAAAGATAATGAGGCTGAGAATGTAGGAGAACACACGCACTGTTTTGGTGATCACTAGCAACCTCCGCGATTGTTGGAGGAGGTCACCAAGAGGATGTCACTGCTGGTTGACCCAAGTGAGCTGGACCCAGGTGATCAGAGGGTCCTCACACCCTCCCTTTGTCCCTGGAATGCAAGTTCTGCTCACTGTCCCCACAGTAGGAGCTGTTTCAAGGGTGTAGCCTTGAGAGAGTAAGCTGTTGCTGAGACCATTTGGACAGTGTACATGACTGAACCCAAGTAAGGCTACTACCTAAATTCTTAAACTCTTAAATTCTGGCAGGCTGGTATGGAGATCTACTTGTCTTGTGGTTGCCCAAGACAAGCCTTGTATGTGAGTTCCTTATTAAACCTGCCACCTAACAATCTGAAGTGGTCTGCTCTTTTCAGTCTCTCCCTACCCCTCCTATACAAAGGCTAGGTAAATAAGGTGAGAAAAAACAGTAAATACAGAATGTAAAAAAATATTTTAAAAAACTATAAACAGACTTTAAAATATATATATATATATATATATATATATATTATTAAAGGAATATTTCAATTGAAATAAATGTATCACACAAATTCAAGGTGGTAGAAGGGGGTGGGGGTACATAGGAACTCTGTATCTTCTGCTCAATTTTTCCTGAAACTTAAGACTTCTCCAAAAAAAAAAAAGTTAAAAAAAAAACACAACCCCACACCTACTTCACTTATAAATATAATTGCCAAAATCTTAAGGCAAATATTAGATAAACAAACCTGGTATTATTTAAACAACTACACAATGATGATGTAAGGTTTACACCAAGAATAATATGATGAGGACTTTGAAAAGACGGTGGTGTAGGAAGATCCTGAATTCACCTCCTACTAAGGGCACACCAAATCTACAGTTCAGGGATTATATGGGTCATTTCCCTTTGAAAAAGCTCTAAAAACTAGATGACCTGTTCTCCACAACAAAGGATAAAAAGATCACACAAAGACAGGTAGGAGAGGCAGAGACCACACCTATTACCAGAAACCCCACCCCTGGGGCACAGTAACACAGGACAAAGAGGTATCTCACCAATCCACACTTCTCTTGCAGAAGTGAGGGGTTGGTGCCCACACCAGGCACCCCAACCCTTGGGATCTGCAGAGGAGAGACAAGCCCCCAAAATGTCTAACTTAGTAAACCAACAGGGCTAACATTCAAGGGACCCAAAGGGCTGGTCTCACTCTACCTGAGACCCAGTGAGAAAACATCAGTTTGAAAAGCACCTAGTCTATATGAGAAAGAGATTCATTTGCTAATCTAACAGCAGCTGCTAGAAGGGACAGTTTAAACTTCTGGAGACAAAGACACTTGGCATGCAGCATTTCCCTCCCCTACCCCAGCATAAACACAGGGTCATCTGGGGGAACCAGCACAGCATGGACACTCACTACCTAACTTGCTTACACCGAGCCCCACCATGCCCCACCCCACACTTTGGTCTCATTTTCCAGAAACTCTTTCAGATAAGCCAGCCTTAAGAGGCACCCTTAAAAGAGAGGATCCAAAACCTCTCAGAGACAATGGGATCCATTCTTTGATTGGTATGCAGAAGCTTCTAAAACACAAAATGACTTCCAAAAACAGATTTACAAGGATCTTTACAGCATGTAAATAAAAAGCCTTTAGCAAAAACTTTGTTCATCTGAGTGGGTAACATTAACTTAGTCCATGTGCCAAAAATACAATTTAGATCCAACTGTTCTTTTGAGTTTTTTACCTGAGACATGGTTAACATTTTAAAAACAAAAGCTGTAAGATCTCTGTTTGTGTTTGTCTATATGCTATGTACGTATATGTGTGTTATAGGAATGTGCTATTTTTCTAGCTCTGGATGGGATTGCCAAAATTAATTTGTAAAGAGCTCTATTTATTGGCTTAAAAATTAAGTATTTATATAAATCAAGTATATTCTCAGAAATATACACATTAACCCAAATGTTTTCAAAGTTCACAATCTGAGATAATCTGACAAAAACTAATTTAAATTTGTTAGTTTAGTAAAAGCAGGCATGTCTTCAAAATTTGTCAACAAATAATTTAAAATGATGATCAACTATTTAACGTTCAACCCAAGCATAATTATTAAAAACAAGTAATTTAAGTAAATAAAAATAAGATCAAATGTGTACTAAGCTAAACTAAATAACGGAGATTCATTGAATATCTAAATCATTTCCAAATAAGATAAACATTAAATGCTAAACATAAATTTATCTGCTTTTGGCTTTTCAATTTTACAGAGAGACATAAAAAATCTAGGCCTCTTAATGAATGTGTTTTCTACCATACTGGAACAAAATTATGATGAGGAAGAATATACTCCCGAAACTTTTGAGATGTATTTATAAGTTTGCTAGTCTACTACGGGGTGCTAATATATGATAGCTCACAATCGCCTGTTTCCTAGTTTTTGCTGGAAAGCAAAGATTACAAATAGGTTAAAAAGTGGGAAGAAGAGCTGAGAATGCAAAATGAAGCAAAGAGAAAATGTCAGAACACTTGGAGTAATAAGTGTCAATTAACTCAGCAGAAGCTGTGAGTCAGTACCCAGAGAACGCGGGCAGAGAATGCAGATACCGAAGCAGCAGGTGTCCTTTGAAAAGGTGAGAAGCAGAGGAACTCCCATGAGAGCTTTCTCCTCCTCTGGAAGGATTTACTGTAACTTCTTGTTTTTCAAACTGTGGTCACAAACACAGGGGGGTTCTGATGAACATTTATTTAAATAGAAAATATGCATAGTATCTATATCTATGTATATCTATGTATGTAGATAAATGGATAATATATATCTTCAATTTTATCTGTAATTTATAGGTGGATTTATTATCTATATACCAATAAAGAGAATCATTTCCTAAAGTACAAAATAGAGTGCAAATGCGGCATATGCCGAAAATAGGAAATGTGTCAGTTAATTCAACTTTGATTTGTTTATTATGATTGTTACTTAGATTGTTTACTATGCATAAGTATGTTCTGGCCATAATATACACTATACTTCTTGCTGTGGAATGATCCAACATATTTGAAAGCCACTGTGCTTATGGCAACAACAGGGTCTGTGGGACAGCTGAAGAGGCTAATTCAAGAACAACCACCCTTGCTGTCCTCCTGTTTACAGGCAGCAGTAACTCCTCAAATCCAGGCTGTGATCACTCTCTGATAGGCTCACACTTTGTTACCTTGGCTTTTCAGGATTGCAACCAGCCAGCAATCTTTGTGTTGCTGGAGTGGAGGGTGGGGTGGGAGGGATGGGGTGGCTGGGTGGTAGACACTGGGGAGGGTATGTGCTATGGTGAGCGCTGTGAATTGTGGAAGACTGTTGAATCACAGATCTGTACCTCTGAAACAAATAATGCAATATATGTTAAGAAAAAGAAAAAAAGAAGAAGATAGTGGGAGGGGAAGAATGAAGGGGGGGAATCGGAGGGGGAGACGAACCATGAGAGACGATGGACTCTGAAAAACAAACTGAGGGTTCTAGAGGGGAGGGGGGTGGGAGGATGGGTTAGCCTGGTGATGGGTATTAAAGAGGGCACGTTCTGCATGGAGCACTGGGTGTTATGCACAAACAATGAATCATGGAACACTACATCAAAAACTAATGATGCAATGTATGGTGATTAACATAACAATAAAAAATTTAAAAAAAAAAGACCTTCCTCCATTTCTTATTGCCTTATTTCTTATTTCTTTCTACTTGCAAGGCTGGGAATTTCTGGTGGTGGGCAGATATTTATAGCTTTACCATCAACTTAGAAGGTGTCCCATCTTTCAAATCTTTATTCTTTCCTCAACTTAGAGCAACCCACTTTAGCAGTAATGTGGGGATCCTGTGGCCCCTGACTGTTCCGTCATTCCCAGGCTAGCAGAGCAACGTCAGGACAAATCTATAGACACCAGTGAATCTCATAATGTAATTTCCAAAAGGCACATGGTTTATTTTAACAATATTATGTAGAAGGAGTTTATATTCATTTAATGCAGTGCATAGGCAATTATGTTATCCTTTCAGAGTAAAACTGTAATTATTCTGTAACAAGTGCCTTACATCATGTCTTTTCTAGAGAAGCTTTGTAAGCTTTGAAATCGAGAAAATAGCATTTGAACTAATAAAATTGAAATTGTTAACCAAAAAAAGAGGGCTTTTTTTTTTTTTTAAACAAAACTATGAGATATGACAAAGATGAAAGAGAATTACTATATATAAAAAGTAGGATGTATGTTTTTGGTAAAAGAAGGGATGAGAAATGAAGATGCATTTTTGGTAAGGGAGAAAAAAGAAAGTAATTTTGTCCTAAAGTAAAATGATTGTTCCTAAATAAGAAAGGGGAAAGATAGTACAAAACGAAAATGGATATGGAAAGTTATAGAAGGTTTATGGAAAAGAAATCTTGAGAAGGAATTTTATGTGTGATCAAGCTAAGATTAGAATGGATTTATTTAAGTTAAAAAGAAAAAAAAAGGAAGAATTTTAATATCAAAAGTACACTGGTACAAAACTAGAATTTGGTTTTCTCTCTGTTAAAAGGAAAAGGTTTTCTTAGACTATTGGACTGCATTTAATAGAAATACAAAGGATTTTCTTTACCTTTAATGTAATCTGCCAAGAAAACAAAGATTCTATGTTTTGTCTTTATCAGGTCTTTGATTACTTAAGAAAACTGAGTCTTCTCTATTACTAAAGCTAAGTGTCTTTTTTGTACAACTATGTAGCATTTTGTATATGTTAAATTTCATGGGAAGCACTGTTAAATAAGAAGTGATGTTAAACTTTCTTTAGGAAATATTTATATCTAAGTTATTAATATAAGTGCTCCAGAAATAAATGAAGTTCCTGGGAATATGATGTACCCTGATACAATGTCAGTCATGATTCCTTCAGTTGTCTTAAAGTATTGCGTATAATAGAAATAACCAAATTTCCTTGTCAACTGCATTATAATGAACTCTCATCTGATATTTAACCATTGCTAATCTTTAAGTCTTTTGTCATTTATAGAGTTATTATTTTAGTCTAATGTTTCTGCAAAAATGTTCCTGAAAAAATGCCTCACCTTCAAGGAGATTCATGGAAAAGAGCACTCTGGAATGCAGATTTCTGATAACTTTAAGATCATCACACTGAACCGGGTAAGAATTTCTAAAACTTTGATGGAAAATTGGCAAATTCAGAAAATTGGTAACAAAAAATCAAGATCAACAAGAATTAATTGCAGGAGGTTAAATGAACTAACGAAGATGATAATTTTTATGACTTCATTTTTAAAACATTGCTGGTTCTTTAATATTTTGCTTGCTAGATTTAAGGGATGCCTCTTTCTTTTTTTTTTTTAAAGATTTTATTTATTCATTTGAGAGAGAATGAGATAGAGAGAGAGCATGAGAGGGGGGAGGGTCAGAGGGAGAAGCAGACTCCCTGCCGAGCAGGGAGCCCGATGCGGGACTCGATCCCGGGACTCCAGGATCATGACCTGAGCTGAAGGCAGTCGCTTAACCAACTGAGCCACCCAGGCGCCCGATGCCTCTTTCTTTTAAGCTGTCTATAACTTAACAGTGAATTAGGAAAGTGTGTCTTTACAACAAAGGTTAACAATACATGTGTTTACATAAATCCACTAAGAATCTGTTCTTTTTTTTTTTTTTAAAGATTTTATTTATTTGACAGAGAGAGACACAGTGAGAGAGGGAACACAAGCAGGGGGAGTGGGAGAGGGAGAAGCAGGCTTCCCGCGGAGCAGGGAGCCCGATGCGGGGCTCGATCCCAGGACCCTGGGATCATGACCTGAGCCGAAGGCAGATGCTTAACGACTGAGCCACCCAGGCGCCCCAAGAATCTGTTCTTGTAACAGGATACAATTAGACAAGTCCTTAGCTTGGGTTGGACAATCTTTAAAGAGACTTTCAAAGTCCAATCTGAGGTTCCTTATGAAAAGTTCCAGCAAAGCAGATTCAAAAGAGCCTATATGGTCAGTCCCTATTCTTACTGCACTTCTATAAATAATCAGGCCAAGCTTATTTACACTAGGCTTAATGTGCAAACAAATTAGCCTTGCTATGGTTGCCTGCCATGGAAATGGAAATGATTGTGTAGAGAAAATTATGTTTCAATAATACACTTGTGGATCTCAGATTCTACTGCTGTTGATTACCTTTGAGGCTTTTTTTTTTTTTTTTTCTACCTATAAACTGAACAGAGTCCTGAATTTTTCTAGCTTCCTCCAATATTTGGCTATAACTCTCCAAACTGACATTTCTATTTTTCTCCCACTCTACTGAGATGGAATCGCTATAAAACTAAAACTTCTCTTTTCCTGAAGCCATGCAAGCTAAAGCTAGACTATTGTTTTGTTTTTGTTTTTAAAGAGAGAAAGAGAGAGAGAGAGCTTGAGCAGGGAGGGACAGAAGGAGAAGGAGAGAATCTTAAGCAGGCTGCACACTCAGCACAGAGCCTGTCGTGGGGCTCGATCTCATGAAATCATGACCTGAGCAGAAATCAAGAGTCTGACGCTTAACTGACTGAGCCACCCAGGTGCCGCTAACGCTCACAATTTGATATAAACTTCAGAGAAATCACCACAACAGCTCGTGTGTGGACAGTCTTCATTCCTGCTGCTATGTGGCCACTCAGAAAGATCACCAGAGACATTCACACTGCAAACCAGGAAAATCGTCTGGTTGCCACTGCTTACTCTCCTCCATCTGAAGATGCTCAGAACCCAACATCTAGAAATCTTCTCAACTGGCTGCTCTCCAAACTCAGAAAACTCAATTTATAATTTGCTCAAACTATTAATCTTTGTTTTTCTTCTGTTTCCATAGAAATGCCTCTTAGTAACTTACCTGATTGCTGACATCACATAGAGGCATAATGGAGGTGAAAGCCCCCTGCAGGGCTGCCTCCCGAAATACAACATCCTCAGATTCACCCAGTCGGAAGTGATCACGAAGATATGCATTTGCTAATACAACATGTTGTGTCTATGTCAATAACTGACAATCGTCAATTGACTGAGAAATGTAAAACCTGAATCTGATTATAACCCATTTGATTGATTTGATCGGTTAAATGCTGGCTCCTGGGAATCCAGGGCAAGTTTTCAATCCTTGCCTATTGTTCTTGTAGTCCTCATATTGACCTCGTGAGTGCATTTATACCCTGGAAGGTTTTAGATGCCTGTCGGCAGCCGCTCACATGCCACACGGTATCCATCAGGATCTGACAACCGGATGAAATCAACACTAACCACATGAATGATGAAGTGGGTGACTAGGTGACCCCTGAGCCTGATGACTCAATCAGCGGAAACAGCAAATGGGTGATTCTTCAGCCTGACTACATCATCGGTGGTAACAGAGAATATGCTATCATGGCTGGTCTTACTCTCAGCCTGCTGAAAGAATGACCAAAAGGGAGGAATAGTTGAAATCGGAAACAAAAGGAGATCAACCTGAAAACTTCCCCGATCAGACAAAACCAGTCGAGTCATACAAGCAAAGCATCAGTTAGCTTATTTTGCAAGGTTAACCTGACCTGTATCATTTCGTGCCTGTGCCTTTGGAAATGATAAGCAAAACTTGAACCATTTCCCAAGGTTGACATAAGGTAACCACTGAAAATTGTAATATTGTAACCAATCACTTGGAAGAATAAACAGTCCCTGATTTCTCACTATATAAGCTGCTTTATAACAATATACCCTAGAGCTTCATTCCATGTTCCCCTTTGAGTGCTCTGGTTTGCAAACTGTCTTTTTGGTATGTGCACAATAAATTTTTATTAATTACTACTTCAGTGATTCACTGATTTTAAATTTGGCTATTTTGAACCTTTGATAAGAGAAAATTTTAACACCCCATTAAAAGTCATAAAATATACCTTAAAAAAATGGAGAGATTACTACATCCATGAAGGGTTTGCCTTAACATCGTAAAGATTTCAATTATCTCCAAAAAAAAATTTTTTTTTTAGATTTCACTAGCACTGGCCACTGAGTCCTTCCTCCAGACATCACACTGGATGATCTATGAAACTAGAGGGAAGCGTGGATCTGAGGACCTTACACCCATAATCACAAAACAAACAAACAAATTGTGAAAATACATTGGGGGACAAAAAAGGATTCATGATTTAATGTGGGTGGAAACTGTCAGTGTGGGGTAGGCAAATGCCAATCCCACTGTCAGGGAACAGAGTGGGAGAGAGCTGTATTATTTTTAACTTTTCATTGTAGAATAGTTCAAACATGGACAAAAATAAAGAATAGTATGTGAAATTACCTTATATCCATAACCTTGCTTTACTAATTCTCAACTCATGGAAAACTTTTTTAACCTTTACCCCCTACACCACTCACCTAGATAATTTTGACCAGCTGACTTCAAGAGCCTCTCAACGTTAATCTTCAAAGAATGACTGAGCAAAGACAGAAAATGATTCCTCTCCACTTACGAATGACCATAACATGAAAATCTTACACACCAGGTGATGAAATTCAATAATTATTTCAAAAAGATTATTTAAAAAGACTGTGTTTCATAATGTAACTTAGCAGCAGTATATAATACCACTGATCCCTCCATCTCTCCATCTTTCTCTTTTTTTCTTTTTTTTCTTTTGGCTTAAAGGACACTATTTGCTCTTGATTCTCCTCCTAAACTAAAGAGTTATTCCTTCTCAGTCTTCTTTTCTGCTTTCTCCCTATTTTCTAAATCTTTAGCACTGAAGTTCACCAAGGTTATGTCCTCCGACCTCTCCTCTATCTAAACTTACTCCTGGTAAACTCAACCATTCTCATAACATGAAATACCATCTGATCACTGATGATTTCTTAATTTACATCTCTACCTTGGACTTGTCCCCTGAACTCTAGACACATGTATGTAATTGTCTATTCCATGTTTACATTTTAATGTTTAATAAACAGTATAACCTAAGTCAAAATCTTGATCTTCCTTCTTCTAACCACCCAACACCCTAATGAGCCTTCTTCTCCTGCTTTCTTTATTTCATTAAATATCAATTCCATTCTTCAGTGCTCAGACCTAAACCCTGGATTCACCTATAATTCCACTTTCTCTAGTAACTCATCCAATGTATCAGAAATCCTGTTTAATGTGTCTTCAAACATCAAGAATTGGATAGCTTTGTACCACCCCACAACTAACACTTGTTCAGGACTTAATGATTTCTTATTTGGATTATTGTAAAGCCTCCTCACTAATCTCCTTAAACTTACCCCTTCAACCTATTCTCTACATCACAGCTAGAGGTTTGTTCATTGTTGTTGTTTTCATTTTTTGTTTAACATCTCTTAATAACTTTATTTTGTAGAGCAATTTTAGGTGCATAGGAAAATGGAGCAAGAAGTATAGGAAGTTCCCATATATCCCATGCCCCAAACATGCACAGCCTTTCCCACTATCAATGTTCCCCAACTAGAAAGGTGCATTTGCTACCATTGATGAACCTACACTGACATATAATCACCCCAAGTCTATAGTTTGCACTAGGGTTCATTCTTGGTACTGTATTTTCCATGGGTTTTGACAAATGTATAACAATATGTATCCACAATTATAACATTGTAAAGAATAATTTCACTGCCCTAAAAATCCTCTCTATTCTGCATATTCATCCCTGCCTTCCTTGAATTCCTGGCAACCACTGATATTTTTACTCTCTCCATAGTTTTGCCTTTTCCAGAATGTAATAGATTTGGAATCATATAGTATGAAGCCTTTCTAGGCTGGCTTTTTTCTTAGCAATATGCATGTAAGTTTCCTGCATGTCTTTTCAAGGGGTGGTAGCTAATTTCTTTTTAGCACTGAGTAATATTCCATTGTCTGGATGTACCACAGTTTATTTAACCATTCACCTACTGAAGAGCATCTTGGTTGCTTCTAAGTTTTGGCAACTATGAATAAAGCTCGTATAAACATCTGCATGCAGGTTTTTTTTTTTTTTTTTTTCAACTCATTTGGGTAAATACCGAGGAGTGTGATTGGTGATCATATTGTCAAGAGTATGTTTGGTTTTGTAAAAAGTGACAAATTGTTTTCCAAAGTGGCTGTACCATTTTTCATTTCCACCAGCAGTGAATGAGAATTCCTATTGCTCCATAACTTCAGTATTGGATGTTATTAATGTTTTGGATTTTTGCCATTCTTATAAGTGTGTAGCGATATCTCATTAATTTTCAACTGTCTAATGGCATATGATGTTGAGCATCTTTTCATATGCTTATTTGCCATCTGTATATTTTCTTGAATGAGATTTCTGTTCAAATCATTTTTAATCAGATTGTTCATTTGCTTATTAGTGAATTTCAGAGCCCTTTAAAATGTATGTTAGATAATAAATAAATAAATAAATAAATAAATAAATAAATAAAATGTATGTTAGATCATGTTACTGCTATTCTCAAAATAAGAATAATTCACATTTATGCTTCACCAGGAATTGTTATAAGTGCTTTTCATATGGCATTCCTTCATTTTTAAGATGTACTTTTTGTTCTTTCCACATTTTAACATTGTTTAAATTGGGATGTAGACAGTGCTGAATGAAAAGGTGTAGAAAACCTAAAAGTTACTAACTTTTAGAAATACTTTAATCAATTCATGTAACTTTTAGCTGAGACACTGTGGGTGCTGTCCTAGGACTGTGGAAAAGCCGTAAATAGACCAACCATCACAAAGGCTGACACTCCATCTTAAATCATCGTAATACATGTTTACATCTAGTTGATCTGTCCCTTCTCTCTCACTGTCAGAGCAAAACATAAACATCCTCTGGAGAAAAAGAATATCATTCACATCTTTCCAATTTTTTACACACAACTCCAGAATACAATAAAAAATCACCAGACATGATAGAAAGAAGAAATGAACAACAGAAAACCTTCAGGTGTACAAATATTGGAGTTATCAAACAAGGAGATTAAAATCATGTGATAGATATGTTCAAAAAGACCAGAACACAAGGTAGGTACCCTCACCGGAGAAATGAATCAAACAGAAATTGTAGCACTGAAGAAAACAATTAAAAATTCAGAATTTAATAGATGAGAATGCAGAATAAACACAGAAGAAGAAAGAATTACAGAACGGCAAGGTTGGTTAGTACAAAATATTTAGACCAGTACCCTGGTTCTCCTGCAGATGAGGCAGGCCCACCCAGGGAGGTCAAGTTATTGCATCAAAATCTCATCACTGGCTGGTGCCAGAGCTGAGCCTGGAGCTGAGTTCCATGACCTGACATCCAGTGCTCATCCTCCGATGTCTCCCACTTAACAACATCTTCTTCCCAGAAAGTCTCATCTCTCCAGAAGAGCTTTCCCTCTACAGAGCCCCCAGAGAAGCTGGTGGCTAGAGTTCATCTGCATCCTCCTGACTTTCAGGAGAAGGCAGTTTAACCTGGAATTATAAGTGAAGTGTTAACTCTGAAATTTACCTATGAAAGGCTAAATGGTTCCTACCACTTGGTTCTCTGGAATGAGCTGAACCCCCACATACTGAGTAATGTCTGGAGACATTTTTGCTATGACTAGGAGGATACTACTGCCATCTAGATAAAGGCCAGAGGTTTTGATTCACATTCTACAATGCACAGGATAGTTCCCCACAGAATAAAATGGTCTGGTCCAAAATCTCTGTAATGCCAAGACTGAGAAACCCTGATCTAGACTGAATTGCAGGGCGGAAATTAAAAAGGATAGCAAAGAAAAGAGAATAAGGGACATATGGGACATAGTTGAAAGATCTAAAATGTGGATAATTGGAGTTCCATAAAGAGATAACATAGAGAATGGATGGAAACAATAATACTCAAAAGGATACAGGCCAAGAATATTCCAAAACTCACAAATTCCCTCAAGCCACAGACTCAATGAAACTCCAAGTATGATCACTTCACAGTAAAATTCTTAAAAATCAAAGACAAAACAACATTAATGCATTCAGAGAAAAAAAAGAAAAAAAATCCTACTTTCAAAAGGAATAAAAGTCTGATATCAGATCCTTCAAGTCTTTAAAGGACTGTAAATCAAGCATTCTATGCCTAGTGAAGATATCCTTTAAAAATGAAGGGGGCAAATTAAAATAAAGGGAAAATAAAAATGTTTTCAGATTAAAAAAATCTATAAGAACACAAGTCTGGGTTAAAAGAAGCATAAAGTGTCTTCTTCAGGCAGAAGGAAAAGTATTCCAGAGAGAAACAGAAATTCAGGAAGAAATATGATCACTTAAAAGAGTAAACATGTGGATAAATCTAAAAGAAGAGTTACTCTATAAAACACAGCAGTGTCTTGTGAGGTGTATATTTAAAATTAAACTTCATAAAAAACAAGAGCAAAAAAGATGGAGAAGGTTTGTCTTAGTCGGCTCGGGCCGCTATAACAGACTGGATGGGGCGGTATAAACAATAGACATTTATTTCTCACAGTTTTGGAGGCTGGAAGTCTGAGATCATGGTGTCAGTAAGATTGCATTGTTGGTGAGAAATCGCTTCCTGGCTTGGAGAAGGCTCCCTTCTTAATGTGTCCTCATGTGGCAGAAAGAGAGAAAAAGAGAGAACACAGGCTCTCTGGGCTCTTGTCTAAGAGCCCTATCCCCATGCATGGGAGCCCTACCCTCATGATCTCATTTAAACCTAATTACCTCCAGAAGGCCCCACCTCCTAATATCATCACATTGTGGGTTAAAACTTCAGCATATGAACTTTGGAGGACACAAACATTCAGCCCATAACAGAGGTTAAGTGGAGTCCAAGTGTTATTGTGAACTTATATTGTCTGCAATGCGGTAGAGCACAAGTGAGAAGTATGTTTATTACTTTGATTGTGGTGATGGTTTCACAGGTGTATGCTTATGTCCAAACTCACAATGTATACATTAGAAAGGTGCAGGTTTTGTATATCAGTTATATTTCAATAAAGCTGTTTTTTAAAAAAATCAATAAAAACATTGACTATTTGAACAGCATGTTTAACAAATTCTATCAAACTGATGTGTCTAGGATCCTTTAGCAATGACAAAATGTACATTATTATTTTAAGTGCAAATGGGATAATTACCAAAATTGATTATGTAGTAGTCCCTAACACACATCTCTTTGTTTGAATAACATAACATATATTTATTCAACTTTTTTTGTTAAATTTTTTTAACTGTGCACTTAGGGTGAACTTTCTTTTTTTTATTATTATTATTATTATGGTAGTCACCATACAATACACCATTAGTTTTTGATGTAGTGTTCCATGATTCATTGTTTGCGTATAACACCCAGTGCTCCATGCAGTACGTGCCCTCTTTAATACCCATCACCAGGCTAACCCATCCCCCCACCCCCCAGGGTGAACTTTCTTTTTTCCTCTCCTGTCTCCTGCCCCTACCTTTAAAGAGTGATTTTTAAAAGTGAACTCATTGAGACAAAATTGTCATTAAAATGAATTCCAAATATGAGCTTCCAGAAAGACAAGGAGCAGTGATTACTGGTTTTTTTTTTCTCTAAACAAGGGCTTGTGTTTCAGAAGCCCAGCCCCTCTCCCTTCCAAATGGAGACAAAAAGCTCAGTACACAAATAGAAAATAAAATAAGGAAGCCATTTATTTTCCAAAACGTATTAGGAATAAAGTATATAACTAACCATATCATACTGACTCATATGTTCAAGTTCAAGGTAGTTTTCAAGATGCATGCATTTTAAATTCTGCCCCTTTCTACAAAGAAGGGCCTCCTGCTAGTATTGTTAAGAAAAGCTTTTTGGTTCTATCCAATTCACACCGACTATAAACTGAAGTACATGGGACTCAATGAATCATAGTGAATCTACTTATTTACAATCATCATTTATGGAGGATGTTTTTTGGATAGTGAGAATACCCAACAAACACACTATTTCAAAGGAATTGACAAAATCAGAACAATCAGGAGAAGAATTGAAAAGTGGCAGCTACATTTTCTAACAGGTTTACTTGGGACTCACATGTAATTCCCATCTTTTTCAGTCCATTCTCCAAAGGGCCAAGATTACACTTCAACAAAATGTGTTATTTTACATTACATTACAGAGCACAGAGAAAAATAAGAGCCTTACAGAAACCTACACAAAGACTTTTTACATAAGGTCCCAGCCTCTCCTAATTGCAAAGATTTGCCGACAAACACTTTCTGACCTTTGTTACCTTGCAATGGCCTCTGTAGGAAGTTTTCTCTAAATGTCTACTGGTTTCTCTTTCTGTAACCCCTTCTTTCTCTTCCTCCAAGTATGATACTTCCTTCATGCATTACTACTTGGCCCAAGATCCTACTTGGTCTACACAAGAGGACATCTTTATTTCATCCCAAGTGTAGTGGAAGCACAAAAAGCCTAACTTGAGGGCCTCTAGACATTTCCTCAAGCCCAGTGAAGGCTCCATCTGGCAATAGCAATTTATATCTTTATCTGAAACACTGAAATATCACTTGGCATTACAAGGTAGGCCTAGGCTGCTGTCCAGTGTTCCAATACCCCGGCAGCCAAATTGCAAAGCTTGCTAACTGAGATGTCCTCAAGTTCCTGTGGGAGTGAGTCCAGAGAAGAACGTGTCCACTCCTAGGTATGGAATTTTCATCCTCTTTCCTAGAATCCCCTTGTATTTCATTCTGGCCACATTTCATGATTACATGATCTAGCCTCACCAATACAATATCCTCTTAACTTTTCCTTTGAACACAAATCACACATTTCTGTGGGTTCTTCAAAGTTCTTTTAAATTACATTATCTTTAAGAAGGCCTAAATAATTTGCATTTGTTTATATTATGCTTGCCCAACATTTATATTATGCTTGGCTAATAGCAAGTGAAAACTGAGCCAGGTTCTTTCAGATTGGTCTGGGCAACTGAATGGAAAGTAACTCTCATCTCATTTTGTTTGAGATTCTGATAGCATTGTTTAAAACTCAAATGCTATATTTCTGAAATATAACACTGAAGTGCCAGGGTTCATGTTCATATGACCTCTGAGCTTTCATCTGTGTCTCCATCACTTTCCTCTTTGATATTATGAACACTCAAAGGCAGAAAATAAATATAAAATAATAGATAAGCTGTACACAAATAATTCATAAATTCTATGTAAAACTTTAGAACTTTTTGGTTACAATGTCAGCTTCTCATGGTCTTCCACTCCCATTACCACCCCCAAAAATACTAAGAAAATAATGGGAGATTTCCACTGAAAATCACACATTTATATTTATATAAAATGTAAATAAAACAATTGAAAATAAACAAGCAAAAAATCTCCGAAATCTATCTTTTAAAAGATTTTTCCTGCCATTACAACTTGAAATCATCACTACTGGAAATAAGAATAAGATTTTACCAGGAAAAGATAGAAGTATTTTTAGGCATGCTTTATGGCTCGATTGAAGCCTAGAGACAAAACATTTACTGGGATACCAACCTTCAGGGTCATGTGATGTTTCCTGCAATACTTCTATGCAGCTCAAGTCCATGCACAGAAAATTAAGGAAATTGAATTGCTTCAGATTTGAAGCTTCACTAAGCAAGAATGACAGGAGTATAATAGGGCAAGAGATTCTCAGATTTTGACAGCTTTAATTTTTTAAATGGTCCATTTAATCAGTCTAAGCTCTATAAAAGAACATATTAATTGGTGATATTTATTAGATATCTAGGATGTGCCAAGCATTGTGCTAAGTGCTTTACATACACTGTCATGTTCTAATACTCAAAATTATTCTAGGATGTAATAATTATTATTATCCATATTGTATGGATAAGGAAGTTGAGTTTCAGCAAGGTTAAATAACTTGCTTGTCGTCTCACAACAGCAAGTAATGGCTGATATTCTAACTCCAGTCTGTCTTGATATTAACCTCACACATAGACTGCTTCACTATATAAGGGTGGGAGGGAGTAGACAGGATAAAGTGAAGGAGTCTGTGGAGAAGAGATCTCAGTGTGGTTGAACAACAGGATTAGTAGGAGTACATTAGTTACACACACACACACACACACACATACACACACATATGAATAGGATGCTCTGAATAGAAATTGGAGGCTTGAATTTAGGATTTCAGAAGTGGTCCCATTTTATTTTTTTATTTTTTTATTTTTTTTCCCATTTTAAATAAAAAAGAGAAACCAGTTCTGTGATTAAAGTGGGTTGAATCGGGGTGCCTGGGTGGCTCAGTCTGTTAAGCATCTGCCTTCTGCTCAGGTAATGATCTCAGGGTCCTGGGATCAAGACCTACATCAGGCTCTCTGCTCAGTGGTGAGTTTGCTACTCCCTCTTCCTCTCCCTCACTATCTCTCAAATAAATAAATAAAATCTTTACAAAAATGTGGGTTGAATAATGAAACTTTTTGTAGAGGAGAAAAAAGAAGTGGGAAGTAAGGGTGTTGGCTATGTCATCCATTTTGAGGCTCAAGTTACCAGAATAATGGCTGCCATTGAGTTGTAGAGGGTATGGTTAGTCTGTTTCCAAAGTCTTTATTAAAGGAAAAGTCGAGGTAGATAAGAGTAAAGAGAAGGAATAGAGCAGAGAGGGCTGAATGAGACAACAGTTGATGAATTAAGGATTTTTTTTTTTAGTTTTTGTCTTTTATTTTGCAAAAATAGGATTTTTTTTATCTGAAAATAATAAGTTCTGTTTTGTTTTGTTTTTTATTATGTTATGTTAGTCACAGGACTTTCTCTTAAGACTGGAAGAGTAACTGTCTAAGAACCCTTATCTTTGGACAAGAAAGATGTCAGTTCTGACTTATGACCCTGAGATTTGTGAGGTATAACGTGTGACTGCAGCATAAATTACCTCACACTTAGCACACATTTATTATCTCACAGTTTTTGAGGGTCAAGAATCTGGGCATGGTTTAGCTAGGTTCTCAGCTTTAGGATCTCTCACAAGGCTGCAATCAAGATGTCAGCCTGGGCTGGGGTCTCATCTGAAGGCTCAACTGGGGAAGGATTTACTTTCAAATTCATACGGTTATTGATAGAATATTAGTTCCTCAATGTCTGTTGGATTGAGGGCCTCAGTTATTAGCTGGCTATAACTGGAGGATACCCCAAATTTCTTCTATGTGTGTCTCTCCTACATGGCAGTTTGCTTCAGCAAAGCCAGAAAGGGAGAGTCTGCTAACAAAATGGAACTCATAATCTTGTAACCTAATCACGAAAGTAGCATCCCATCACCTTTGCCATATTCTATTAGTTAGAAGCAAGTCATGAGGCCAGCCTACACCCAAAAAGGGGAAATTATACAAGGTTATGCATTCCAGGAGGTAAGCATCATTGGGGACCATATTAGGGGCTGCCTGCCACATGGTGTGAGAAGGAATGAGAAGCCTTTCTTTGAAAAGAGGGTAGGGAAGGCAGCATTCTTAGAGACCAGCCAGGTGTCAGTTAAGTTCAGGAATTATAATGAACATCAAGTGGGAGTTTGCTGAGTCACATTGGGATAGTGATTCTAGTAGGTGCAGGAGAAAAACTTGAGAGAGAAGAAAACTTGGAAATTGGGTGAGAGAAAAAGAAGCACAGAATAGGACTCAGAATTCTGTGAAGAAAAAGAGTTTAAGGCAGACATAGTGACTTGTTCTCAAAAGTGAGTTATTACATGCATGGTTAAAAACAAAACAAAACAAAAAACAAAAACAAAAACAAACCAACAATGACAACAACAACAAAACCAGTCTGGAATTAGAGGTTTAATTTCTAACAACTACAACAAACTAGTTGATCACATGGTGGCCAAACCAAAGTCCAAAATCCCCTCACCTCCCTTGTGTACAATTGTCATTTTTTTAAAGATTATTTATTTATTTTAGAGAGAGAGAGTGAGCAGGGGGAGGGGCAGAGGGAGAGAGAGAATCTCAAGCAGACTCCCTGCTGAGCATGGAGCCTGACGTGGGGCTCCATCTCAGGACCCTGAGATCATGACCTGAGCCAAAATCAAGAGTCAGATGTTCAAGTGACTAAGCCACCCAGGCGCCCCCTGCTTACAACTGTCCTTATAAGCTAGATATCTTCATATTCTTCATAGAATGGATAAGCCTACAGACCTTAAGACGCAAATGAAGCAATGCTGTTGAGGGGGTGGGGAAGGAATTAAATGAACAGGTCAACCAAACTGGGAAAGATGTTGTCACACTTGGCTATCCTAAATGGATTTGAGGGGTTCATGTACTGATTTTACAGCTTCTTCTGCTTGATTAATGAAATATAAATTGAGGTCTCATATTTACAAGTTCTTGCTGAATTATAGTAAAATGAAGGAATTAGAGCATATACCTCTAGCAGAAACCATGACCTTGTTGGGGTGGCCACCTTCAATGCCTATACACCACTGAATCACAGTCCTGGGGAACTCTATCCACTGCCCTGCTGATTTCAAGTGCTGGAAATTGCTACACACACATGGAAAGATTGGGGTCCACTGAGTCAGAATACTTACTCCCATCTCATTTGCCTTCCCATCCTCAAAAATCTATATTTATGAAATGTGGATGGAATTAGATGTCTAAAGCTTCTTAATTCTCCCATCACCTACAATTAAAAGACAAAATCAACCCCTTGTCCCAAACTTTCTTTTGTCTTACTAATAATGAGAACATTGTCTGTGAGAATATAAAATATCTCTTTTACTAGTACTCTCTCTAGGGGAGTCATTTTAGGACTTTTTATTATCATTTTAAAGAAGATGTTCTAATCATTATTTAGCATTCAAAGGGAGTTACCAGGCTGTGGGCCTTAGGTCTTTGGAAATATGGGGAATAGGGAGTTTCTGAAAATGATTCCATTGACTTTTAAAAACATTATTGAACAAATATTATCAAAAGCTCTGGCATTCAGTGGGATGTTTCTCTGTCTCTTTATCTGTCCATTGGGTACTTTCTGAAAAGAATCCTTAGTGACTGAATCAAACACCAAAGTACCAACTTGTTAGGAATTGGCCAGAAGTGCAAACCAGAATAATATCCTTTTGTTTCTTTTCATATAAAGCAAGTTTGTGGGTAGGGGTAGGGGGTGAAGAGGGGGAGGCCAAACCCCACAGTGTCTGTTCCATTGTTCGGAAAGCTCAGAGGAAGAAGTATTGCTTTGTGTCTTTTGTCATTTTCCTTTTAAACCAGGGGATTTTTCTAACGTGCTAAAACACTAGAATAATACTGGTGATAAAATTGGAAAAATTGTCTTTGTGGGAAGATACAGAGATACTGAAACAAATTTATTAGAACTGAGGAGATGGGTGTTGTTTTTTTTAGGACCTGTGAATGTCTTGTCATTTTATGTTTGGTTTCAAAAGAAAAAAAGGTTTTGTTCTACTAACCTAACTTTTCTGCAAAAATATAAACCATACAATTTTCATTCTTATCTATTTCCTGGGTTCCATTAACCATTAATAGCTGTCATGCATACTTACCATTTATATGTTCATATAAAATTAACTAATGTCTTATATTCATTGCAAGGGAGAAAATGGAACACATGAAGGGTGTTACTACCTACATGTCCATTTTCAAGGCAATCCATGCATTGATTTTAATAAAACTTTTTATTTCAATTCCAGTAAGAACATACATATTGCTCTTGAACCTATCATCTACCATATGATGAAAAATTTTAGATTTTGAATATAATTTAAAAAAACATAAGACTAATTGTATCTATTACCTTACTTAGTGTAGAATATTTGGTCATCTAAACAAGTTGGTTTTAGCAAAAGAAAAAATAGAAACATATTTCAAAATTTTCCTATTTGTTCAATGCTATGAAATTACTGCCATAAATAAGATAGAACATCCACTATTGGAACTAGAAGGAGAATCTTTAAAGCAGCAGCCTGACATTTTTTCCTCCCATATTTCCTTTGTTTTTCTTTTTTTTTTTTAATTTTTTTTATTATGCTATGTTAATCACCATACATTACATCATTAGTTTTTGATGTAGTGTTCCATGATTCATTAATTTCCTTTGTTTTTCTTATGATCTGATCATTTCTACCATCTTTTTGGTCCCAAAGTCGGTTTCTTAAACTTCAATATTCTGGCCTAATTTGGGGGTGGTGTAGGGGAACGCTTCTTTCGATTCCCCTTAACGATGGCGAACAGTATTAAGTAACTAAAATAATGTTACCCAATAGTAGGGGCAGCATAATGAAAAGATGTAAATAAATCACAATAAGCATGAATGCAGTCAAGTTCTCTAAATATAGACTCTTTATTCTCTTTAAGATTACCATATTTTACTCCCCCAAAGATGTCAACAGGTATGTTGCTTATTGCTCTTGAACTCCCTCATACCAGCCTGCGCTCTGTCCCTTGAAAGCTAACTTTGATTCACTCAATGCCTTTAAGTCAAAGCTAAAGAGTGCTCTCTATTCCTGCCTCCTCCTCCCAACCCTGCGCCAGTGTCGCCTGAGGGAGGACATCCATCCATTCAACACATATTTATAACACGCTTGCTTGTGTGCCACACAGTGTTCTAAGTGCTGGGCATTCAGCGAGTAAATAGGAGGGATAAGATCCATAACCCTCACTCTCATGGATTTTATATCTTGGTTGGGGGAAAGGCAAATTCAGACAAAAAATGAGTAATTTCCAAAAGTGACCTGAAAGAGAAACAAGGTAGTAGGTATGATGGAGAGGAACCAAGATTAGAGAAGGGAAACTGCTTTGCTAACATTGTTCTAGAAAGCTTCTCTGAGGAGGCTGCATTTGAGTTGACACAGGAATGGGGAGGAAGAGCCATCTGTGAGAAAATCTGGGGACAAGACATCAAGGTGGAGGGAATAGCAAGAGTTAAGACTGGATGAGCTAGAAGTTTTCTGGATCAGAAATAAGACTCATGTGGCTACAGCATGGTGAGCAAAAAGTTCCACATGAGGTGGCAAATAGGCAGGGGCCAAATCTGGCAGAGCCTGGCAGGTCACAGTAAGGAGTTCAGGTTTTATTCCAATTGCCATCAGAAGCCACTATATATACCCATGTTCCATCCAAACAACCGACATCGATTACTTAGTAGATTTTTATTTCAAACAACAATTTATACTTACCACAATCTACCAAATTTTCCACAGCAAACATGCATGATTTTATCATTCCCCACTAATAGGAATCACAGATTCTGAGAGAGATGATTTATTTCTAGTGTAAAGGAGGGAAAATACAACATTAGCCTAGAACATCTTGTTGTGCCTAAAGCAAAGACATTCTCAAAGACTAACAGTGACGTGTCAAGACAGGGAGCCAGCTTCAAGGGACACTGAATGGCTAAATGTTTGACAATTTGAACACTAAAAAAAAAAAAAAAGGATTTATAACGCATTGACTATTTTTCTTTAAAAGTCCCTAGTGTTAAAAGATAAACTGAGGCATGTAAAAAATTTTAAGAGTTTGAGTAAAAATACTTTCAAGGCAGGCAGGATCAGACTGGAAATGGTTAGAAGCGCTCCACATTGGTGGGACCTTGGGGACAGACTTTTATAGAGAAAAGGTAGAAGCAGAGTAAGGAAATTATTGATTGGCTATCTATCCTCCGTAGCCTGGTTGGCTGTTTGTGATCTGTTGTCCTTAGGTTTCAATTTCCCAGCTTTGAGGCAGACTTAGATTGTGGTTTACATGTGTAGGCTCCCATAACATTAGAGTCACCTAAGTCCGTGGGTTCCTTTTAATTAATTTAACACCAGTGATAGCCCTTAATCCTGGGGAAGAGGGAAGATGGAAGGAGAAAAGAAAGTTATTTTGAAGAAGAATGCTAAATAACAGTAGAAACACTGGTAATATTAAAAAAAAAAATTGCAATTTCTCCCCCCACCCCAATGTAACAAGTGATTTGGGAAACAATCATAATGGTGATCTTTGGGTAAAAGATGTTAAATAGCAGGATATTTACATGACATTCAAAGTGTCATGCTACTGATTACTTACTAATTACAAGGGGAAATGTCTCTTTATAATGAAAGAACGATTTAATCAAGCGATCAAACAGCATCACCAATATTGAAAACAAACACAAAACCAAGCTGCTATCATGTGCCTCTTGATGTGATGGTTAGAAGATAATTTTTGAAAAAGATCAGGTTATGACTCAGAGATATAAAATAAATTCATTAAAAAAAATTTAGTTGCGGGGCGCCTGGGTGGCTCAGTTGGTTAAGCGACTGCCTTCGGCTCAGGTCATGATCCTGGAGTCCCGGGATCGAGTCCCACATCAGGCTCCCTGCTCAGCGGGGAGTCTGCTTCTCCCTCTGACTCTCCTCCCTCTCGTGCTCTCTGTCTCTCATTCTCTCTCTCTCAAATAAATAAATAAAATCTTAAAAAAAAAAAAAATTTAGTTGCCTTGTTAATCTGGGAGAGAACCAGGCAGATGTTATAATTGATTCAAAAGAGAATTCATAAATAAGTAAAATCTTTAAAAAAGGGGGGGCGGTGCCTGGGTGGCTCAGTCCTTTAAGCGTCTGCCTTCAGCTCAGGTCATGATCCCAGGGTCCTGGGATCAAGCCCCTCATCGGGCTCCCTGCTCAGCGGGAAGCCTGCTTCTCCCTCTCCCACTCCCCCTGCTTGTGTTCCCTCTCTAGCTGTCTCTCTCTGTCAAATAAATAAATAAAATCTTAAAAAAAAAGGGGGGGGGAATTCAAGGAACAGATGCATTTATAGATCAGGATTATTGAAATTAATGTGCAAATGGAGGCAATGCTGGTTTTTCTGCCGGGAGATTGAGAGGGGGAAGAAGGACAGTCAATTGAAACTCTATTGGATCTGGTCATAATTTGCCTATCTATAGACAAGAATTAGGTTACATTGTTATGTTATCTATAATTTACAGTTTTTAGATAGTAGAATCAGTCAGATAACCCAGAGGGATTCCTCCATACAGTGCATGGTTTTCCATTGAGGCCCAATGTTTTAATAAGAAACACACAATATTAATAATGGGATATTTTTGCCAAAAACATTTAATCTGAATTTAGTCAGACAAAACTAGAATATAGCACATTCTATATAATATCTAACCTGAATCCTCTTAAAACAGTTGATGTCATGAAAAACTATGAAAAGATGGGGATAATGTTCTTGATTGTAACAGAATAAGAAGCATAAGTACATATGGTGGATAAATCCTGACTGGATTCTGGATTCTACAAAAGATACAGAATAGGGGCGCCTGGGTGGCTCAGTTGGTTAAGCGACTGCCTTTGGCTCAGGTCATGATCCTGGAGTCCCTGGATCGAGTCCCGCATCGGGTTCCCTGCTCGGCAGGGAGTCTGCTTCTCCCTCTGACCCTCCCCCCTCTCATGTGCTCTCTCTCTCATTCTCTCTCTCTCAAATAAATAAATAAAATCTTAAAAAAAAAAAAGATACAGTATATATTTGGGATGATACTCAGGAAAATTAATATATGGACTTCATCTTAGTTGATATTATTGAATCAGTGTTAATTTTCTTAGCTCATAATGGTTTTGGGGTTATGTAGGTAAAAGTCTTTAGTCTTAGGTTGTACATGCCGAAGTAGTTAGGGTTGCCATGTAATCATGCCCTGCATACTTCAAATGTTTCTGAGAAAAGAAAAAAAAGATAATAATGCACATATAGAGAACAAATTTGTCAAAAGGTTAACTAACTGGTGAATCTAGGTGAAAAATACATAAATGTTTATTAAAGTGTTTTCATAGTTTCATGTTCATTGAACTATCAACTTTTCAAACAGATTTGCAATTTTTAGTACAAAAAAGTTAAGGATAAAGGTAAAAACTGCTCTTAGAACAAAACAATGCTTATAAAATGAGTTAAAAAAACATTAAATATGTAGCTATGGAAACATATGAATCAATGATAGGGATATATTGAGAGACATATATGAGAGAGAGAGATGGACAGACAGAATGATTTAATGCAGGAGTTGCAACTCATCAAGTATTTGTCAATTTCCAAGAATAACCTCCATTCGGCCTCCATCCCAGACTTCCCCTGTATCAAGGAGTCCCAGTCTTTTCAGGTAAAAGATGACTTTTTCATGTGAAAAAAAGTTACCAATATTGTGTTTGTCACTTTCTCGTATGTACTGATTAAAAAAATACATAGTGACAAATGCACCCATGAATTCATGAAACACTTAGAAATGAATTTCTATGTCATTAAGCACAAGACTATTTACATAAATGTGTGAATAGGGAATTTCATGTGGATGAGGCTTTGTATTTGTTTTGTTTAGAGACTATTTAGAATGTAGAACGATTATGGGTTTTACATTGGTTTTTTTACCATTCTGTAGACAAAAGAAAATGAATTCAAAATGGGAATAACTTTAGATGGTGATACAGAAGGGCTTATTTTTATTCTATCACCAAACATCCTCTTGGACAAGAGGATTAAAATTTGGTTTGCTTGATCCTAAGACAGGTAGGAGTTGCCAAGGACAGAACCCAGAGTTCTGGACTAAGTCTGACATGGAATAAATTTTGATTTAATGATTATTCTTTCTGGATGCTGGACCCTGGAAAAATTGCCTGGCTTCCCTGAGTCATGGTTTCATCATTTGAGATGAAATAATAACAACAAAAAAGATAATAATACCAACTTTTCTGGGGTAATTGTATTTTTCTTCATTCTTTTTAATTTGTCTGTGTATTTATGATAACTTACCACACTTCCAAAGGATCTGAAGCCACATAATGATATTGTGGGGTGAAAGGGTAATTCTTGGAATGTATTTATACAGAATAGAAGTACAACTTTGGTTTCTTCTTCCTCCTTCCTCTTTCTATTTTAAACTTTAGGATTGATAACTCTGTGATCTTGAGCATTTTAACTTTATTTCAGCACCTTGGTAATGCCATTTGTAAAATGGGGATAAGATTCATTAAAATCTTAGAATTTAGGAGTGAGATGACCTGTTTCTATGACCTTGAGCAAATTACTGAGTTTTATGATTCCACAAGTTCTCACCTATAAAACTGAGAAAAATATCTGCCTTGACTCTAATGATCAACTGAAATACTATAGTTGTAAAATGTCTTTGTGAATACTAAAGTGTATACGTATGTGAGTAATACTCTGTCATTAAAGCTAAGAAAGGAAATGGACAGAATAAAATCGTTTGCCCAAATAAACTTTTTTTAAAAATGAAGTATAATTAACATACAGTGTTATATTAGTTCCAGATGTACAACATAATGGTTTAACAATTCTTTACATTACTCAGTGTTCACAATAAATGTAGTCCTCCTCTGTCACCAACGTTTTTACAGTCTTACTGACTATATTCCCTATGCTGTACTTTTCATCTCTGTGACTTATTTATTTTGTAACTGGAAGTTTGTCCTTCTCAATTCCCTTTATCTATTTCACCCATCTCCCCACCCATCTCCCCTTTGGCGACCATCTATTTGTTCTGTTTTAAGAGTCTGTTTGTGTGTGTGTATGTGTATGTGTGTGTGTGTGTTTGTCTCTTTTTTACTTTTTTTTGTTTCTTAAATTCCATAGATGAGTGAAATCATATGGTATTTGTCTTTCTCTGTCTGACTTATGTCACTTATTTCACCAAATAATCTTTTAAAATATACCTCTAAAATAGCACTATTTTGACTTAGACAAATTTTATATGCTTGTAAGTCATAAATATATCATAGAATCCCCATAAAATGCTTTACATTTTTTTATTTGTGTTTTATACCAGCAAGACTTCAAAACTGACAAAAGTGAAAAAGGGGAGAATTTATATGAAAACTTTTGAATTCCTATGGATAAATATACCATAACATTTAAAGATATCATTATGTTATTGTCATTTTATGGTTTTCAATACACTGTTCTCTTATTTGAAAATTAAATGCATGATGAATATAACGTATCCATCAGTAAGTGCCATCAGCCTCTGTGTTATCTGAAAAATACACTTTGTAAAGAGAAGTAAAGAAAAAAGATCATTCTCAATCTCTTGTCTCCCTGGGAGAAGGTATAATATTACAGGTTCCCCGGTGTGTCAGGATAGTTTAATTTATGAATATTTCCCAGATAGTATCCATCATGACTCAATCAGATTGCATGTATATTTCATTCCATCATTCAAAAGTCGGTGACCTATAGCTGGTCAATGAGGTGTAGGCTTTTGATTAAAGAAGGTAACTGCTGATCTTGCACCCTTAGAATGTCAAAAGAACTGGAAATTGTTCTTGCTAAATTCTGTAGCAGCGAAGGTAATACCAACTGCATGGAAAATTCAGTTCTCTTAAGGAGAAAGTCTTTAGCCATGCAATTTCCACAAGGATGATTACTTTCAATCAGAAAGCATGGTAAAATGATCTCATTGAAGGAAACAAGAAGGAGATTGCAACTCATAGAGGCAGATTCTCTCCAGGGTCCAAATCATTTCTGGGTAGTGTTGCAGGAAGCAAAACTAACACTTTCAGGCCATCAGAAAAATGTATTATTGTTGCCAAGCACTAAAGTACCCCACAGAGGCATGGACGAGTCATTCATCTTTCTGAGAGCTTAATTTACTACTGGGAGGAATTGACCTATGACTCACTGAAGGAGAGTAGAATTTATATGTACTGAGCACCTACTATGGTTCCAGCACTGTGAAATACACCCTTGTGTGCATTGCCTTATTTATTTTTTACTACAATCTAGAAATAGATGTTAATGCCCACAGCTAACAGATAAGTAAATGGAGGATAGAGAGATAGCATAACACTCTCAAGGTCATAAACACAAATAACAGAGCTACATTTGATTATATATCTGTCTGCTACCAACATCCATGATGTCTCAACTACCAGGGCCTCCACTGAGAGAGCCCAGAAAGCAAGTTCTCTCTTTTCATAGTCTTATACTCAACTGTCTCTTGGCCACCACCCTCAAACACCCCTGCCAGTTGGATGTAGGTGCCGGCTACAATCTACTGGCCTGGAAACCTGGGCTTGATGAAGGTCCCATATTTTTCTCCAAGACCATGTAGTTCTTGAACATAGCAAAGATTGATGAATTCTCCATTCAGCTATCCATCTATTACCAAAGCCCTATTTCAGAAAATAAATATTCAAAACACAGTTTTGTTCCTATTCTATGATGAGAAAAGGGGAGAGAAGTGAAATCCAGTTGACAAGATCAAGGCAGGAGCATCAGAGAAATTGAAGAATAGATATGTTTCCATATATAAAGATGGCATCAGGAATGGCATTCCCAGAGTAGAGATTACATGAAGAAAAGCCCAGAGGGAGGCAAGTCAGGAGCAAAAAAGTTAAGGATGACTTTGAAATTTCAGATTTATAGGAAATGCTGGTGCTATTAAGTAAAACTAAGAAAGCTAAGGAATGATTTGAAGGAAATAAAGTTTTGGACATATTGACTATGTTGGTCATTTGGGCCTTTTGTCCAATTGCTCAGGCCAAAAACTGGACAGCCATCCTTGACATATCTACTTCACTCACACTGTGCATTGCAATCCACCAGCCAATCTTGTTAGCTCGACCTTCAGTGCCTATTTTGAATTCAACCTGCTTTTCACTGCCTCCGTGTTAACCTGTGGCCTTAACCACCATCATCTTTTACCCGGATGATTTCAATAGCCTTTTAATCGGTCTTACTGCTTCTGTCTTTTTCTACAGTCTCAACACAGGAGTTAGAGATACTCTCAATTTTTTTTTTTTTCACTCAAATTACTACAGTTTGATGCAGAGTCCTGTACTGGCCTGTATGGACATAATCTTGCCCCACTCCACTCTCTACCCAACCTTACTCTGTGCTACTCTGCCCTTCAACCTTCCATTCCGACCACACTGGCCCCCTTGTTCTTCCTAGAACACACCAGCTGTAATTCTGTCTTAGAGCCTTCATACTTGCTGTAACTTTTACTTAGAAAGCTCCTTTCCCTGATAACTGCATGGCTCTCTCCTTCTCTTCCTTTAGATCTTGGCCCACTTTCTCAGAGAAGCCTTCCCTGACGGTTCATGCAGTCCTTGGACAACCCAGCCGCTCCTTAACCCCCTTCTGTTTTGATGCTTGTTTATTTTTCTCCATAGTCATTATCACTTTCTTACATATTGTTATTTATTATTGTCTGCCTCCCTGTATTAGAGTGTAAGTTCCAGGGGTGCCTGGGTGGCTCAGTCGGTTAAATGCCTGCCTTCTTCAGCTGGGGTCGTAATCTCGGGGTCCTGGGATCGAGCCCTGTGTGGGGTTCTCTGCTCGGCGGGGAGTCTACTTCTCCCTCTCACTCTCTCTCTGTGCTCACTCCCCACCCCCCTCTCAAATAAATAAATAAAGTCTTTACAAAAAAAAAAAAAAAAGAATGTAAGTTCCACAAGACAGTGGGATGTGTCTGTTGGATTCACTACTGTAGCCTCCATGCATAGAACAGTGCCAGGCACATAATGAGTGCTCGGTAAACATATGAGTAAATGAAGTAATTAAGAAATTGAGAATTCAGAGAATTCAAGACTAAAGTTACTGACTTTGAGATCCTTCACCATTGATGGAATAAACTATATGACAGACCACCAAAGAAGGAAGGTTAATGAGAGAAAGGATACATCTTAGGGTGTTTGCAGGCAGCAGCAAGAGATGGAGCAATAGTGCCATATATATTATATTTTATATATATTATATGTATATAATATATATTACATATATTATATATTACATAAACTGCACACTATGTATGTGTAGTTTATGTAATACATAGCACATGTAATAAATAAATACATGCATTCATTAGCTCATTCATTCATTCATTCGTTCATGTTCCTCAGGTGCAAAGAGTGAAGCCAAGCATATTGACATTTTATCCAGTAGACTTGTGAAACTTTCTATTTAGTTTAATAGGTTTGTCTGTTGCTGATGTTTTCTATAAGTAATCAAATCATTTAGGATAGTGGTGGTTTTATTTCTTCCCTTCCAATTCTTTTTTTTTAATTTTTTAATTTTATTAATTTATTTGACAGAGAGAGACACAGCGAGAGAGGGAATACAAGCAGGGGGAGTGGGAGAGGGAGAAGCAGGCTTCCCGCGGAGCAGGGAGCCCAATGTGGGACTTGATCCCAGGACCCTGGGATCATGACCTGAGCCGAAGGCAGATACTCAATGACTGAGCCACCCAGGAGCCCCTTCCCTTCCAATTCTTTATAGCCTTATTTGTTTTTGTTTTATTGGAGCTTTGTACAAGGCCTCCAATTCTGTTAAACTGTAGAAGTGGTGGCAAACTGTTTTGCTATTGATCTTAAAGAAATGCATCTAAAATGTCTCTATTAAATATAAAGCTGGTTGTAGGTTTCTGTTGTTGTTTGTAGCATTTATCAACTTAAAAGATTTAGTTTTTTTAAAAGAAACATATGTCAATATTGGATTTTACCAAATTGTTTGTCATCTAATGAAAAAATCACCCATTTTTCTTTTTCTCCAATATATTTTTTAAAGATTTTATTTATTTATTTGAGAGAGAGAATGAGCTGGGGGAGGAGCAGAGAGAGAAGGACAAGCAGACTCCACACTGGAGCACAGAGCCTGATGCAGGGCTTGATCCCATGACCCTGAGATCACAACTTGAGCTGAAATCAAGAGTTGTACACTTAACCTACCGAGCCCCTCAGCGCCCCTCTCCAGTATATTTCTGTAGCTAATCACACTGATAGAAGTTTCTAATGTTGAACCTGTACTTGATCATGTTGTATTATTTCGAAATACACTTTTGGTTTCAATTAGCTAAAGTTTTATTTCATATCTTTGCATATTATAATGAAACAGACACTATTTTCTTTCTCTCTCTCTCCCTCCCTCCCTCTCTCTCTTTCTTTCTTTTCAGGTTTGGAAACCACATGACACTAGATTCATAAGATGAGCTGGGCAGTTTTCACTTTTTCTCTCTCTCAATGATTTGCCTAAGAAAGGCATTAACTGTACCAACATTCAGAAGAACCATCTGGAGTCTGAACTTCCTGGGAGAGAAGGTCTTTGATGACTGCCTTGAATCATTTTCTATTGACTTTAACATTTATATTTTCTCTTCTTTCTCGTACCAAATTTGGCATTTGCACATTCCTAGGAGTTTATCCTTTTCATCCATATTTCAAATTTATAAGCATATATTTATTTAAAATATTTTATATTACTTAAAAATTTGTTTTGTTTCTGCATTACTCCCTTTCTTGTCAGTATTTTATTTATTGGCATCACACTTTTTTTCCTTGATAGTTTTGGCTACAGTCTATTTTATTAATCTTTGCAATCAGCTGTTAGTTTTATTAATCCCTATTTTTAAAAAAAAAACTTGCTTTTTTTCATTATATTTCCTTCCTTCTAGTTTCCTTGAGTTTGTTCTTTTTCTATCTTCCTGAGTTGAATGTTCGGCTTGTTTTAAACTTGGTATGTGTCCTGAGAGATGCATTTGAAATACTTTTTTTCTCCCTGCTGCTTAACAGCATTCCACAAATATCAATATCTCAATGTCTCATGTTTCATTGCCTCTCAATTTTAAGTGAAATGAAATGAAATAATGAAATATTGAAATTTAATAATTTCCTTCATTCTTTCTTTCTTTTTTTTTTTCCAAGAGAGAGTGGGGTGGGGGAAGGGGCAAGGGGTCAGGGAGAGAGAGAATCTTAAGCAGGTTCCATACTCAGTGCAGAGCCCGAAGTAGAGCTTGAGCTCATGACCCTGAGATCATGACCTGAGCCAAAATCAAGAGTCTGACACTTAACCAACTGAGTCACCCAGGCGCCCCCCATGATTTCTTTTTTAAACAAAAGGATTACTTCATTTTATTTTGGTTCCAAACCTGTGCTAATACCGTATATTCCTAAATTTATGACACTATTTTTACAGAATATAGTCTGTATGAAATTGATCCTTTGGTGTTTAAAAGTGAGACTTCATTTCTGACCTAACATATAATCTATATTTTGAAAGCAAATCCCATATTTGCTCAATAATAAAATATATTTTCTACTTGTTGAGTAAAGAGTTGATATAAATATAGATTATAGGTGATACAGATATTGATATAGAGATAAATATATGTCTGTATGTAGAGATATATAAAACTCAAGTGTATTTATTTAGATCTATGGTTTTTCTGGTTTTGTTTCCTTGCCTGTTTTCTGTTTTTGTTAATCTATCAGTTCCTGAGAAGAGTGTTTTAGTATCTCCAGATGTAGTTATTGACTTCTTTCCCCCCACTCAGTTCTGTCATTTTGGGCTTTTATATTGTTGAATATATATTTGTCAGGATGTTTATACCTTCTTGTTTTTCTGTTCCTTTCACCAGGGCATAATGCCGCTCTTTTCTGCTGCCTTCTGAGGAATTTCTTCAATCTGATTCCCAACTCATTATTTCATTCTTTGGCTCTTTATTCTATGTATTGTGTTTTCTGTATCGAATTTACAATTTTCATACTCAATATTTCACATTGTTCTTTTTTATAACTTTTAGCTATGGCTTTATGTTATCCTTTACCTCTTTATATTGATTTTACCTCTTTTAAATTCTTGAGCCTTCTGTTCCAATAATTCTTCAGTTGTAAATGTTTTTCAGTATGTATGTATGTTCTGTGGTGGTTATATTGACCAAGGGTCGATCATTTTGGCCTGAAGGCATCAGTTAGCTACACCATCTTAGAAATTGTATTAGGGAAGACCAAAAAGGTAGGTTCTGGTCTACATCCCCCATCTAAATTTAATAATAGGAAGAGGGACCAAGTGAGCTCCAGGTCCTGCAGAGTTGACCCCTTCCATTTGTGGCCATTCTATAACTCATCTATTTTGGATGCACATGTAAATTCTTAGAAATAAGCATTGCTGGAATGAGGCAATCTTGACATTTTGATCCACTGGTCCTAAGAGTTTGGAGAGAGAGGAGGTGAACAAGAAATAATCCAAAGGTATTTAGTCCAATTATTCTCATCAGTTCTTTATCCCCTTAGGGTCATGCTTGGCCCTAACATCACCTCCACTGACTTCAATGGCTTGGAATGTTACCCACATTATCTGGAGAAGAAGGGATCAACTATTACCTCTAGACACCTGGGGCAGAAACAAGGCGAAGGCTTTCCTCCAACCCTACTTCCCGTTCCAGTCAGGCCAGTTGTGACACCCAGAAGGCCTTCAGTCTCCCAGCAATTTATATCTGGCAACTATTCTTCATTGTTTTCTTCTAGCCCATGCTTCTCCATTGCTTCTATAGTTCTTCTAGACTTTGACTGGGAAACCTTGCTGACTGACCATCTTGACCATGTTCAAATAATACTTAAGCTGCCATCTTCCTTAGTGGGACCCTCCATAAGTCAAGTGTGTAGTAGAATCATTTCAACTTTTTAAACATTAGATTTTGACTTTATGCCTAGAGCATAGGACTGTCTGTAACAGCTGAGAAACAGTGGTCTTTAATGGTATGTGGAATTGTCCAAAATTTATTTGGAGAAATAATATAACCCTGGCCCTCCTCCTTAGTCATGTCAGGCCTGAAGCCATCATCACCAATTTGAAGAATATTCTAAATGATAAGTATGGAGTTGGGTTTGCTTCATTTTGTTATTTTTCCCCTTGGAATTTGCACTATGGATTTGTCAGAGGTCAGAGTGTTATGTTCCCCATTTGAATAATCTCCCAGCCTTGACTTTATCTGTCCATCATGTTAAGCAATACGACCAATTTAAAAGCACATTCCTACAATTTCTCCAGAAAACTGACCCCTGGGACCACTCTGGGCCAGCATTATACATCTGGCACCCTCCACTATGCCTACTCTGGCTCTCTTAAAGCTATTTGAGCATCATTTCTTTATGTAAATGCAGAATTCCTATCACCTTCTTTAAGATAGGGAATTCAGATACTTTCTTTGTTCTCCTCAGGGCCAATTAGAAGACGCAAATGACTGGCTTTTTTGAGCCCCTATCCCTATTTTACTATTGGCTTGCTTATGATATAATATTTATGTAAGGTATCAAACACAATTTTTGCAATTACATTCAATATTTATAATTAAATATAAAACATTTATATTATACTATATATAATGTATAAGCATACATTATATATTATATAAATATATATTTATTATCATTATATATAATTTATAATACTGATATTACATATTATAATAAATAAAATATTCCTCATTAGAAGAATCCCTGGTGTATGAAAATTATATTTCAGAGCCATCTAAATCTCTTAAGAGGCATTTGAAAATGTCTCGTGACTTCTAAATAGGACATTTGATAATCCCATCCAAATACTAGAAGGCTAGATAACTCCTATTAAGAGAGCAAACTACTTGTCAGGGACAAGCTGGATTTAGGTATTTCAAAAAAAGAGGTGAGGTGCTTAGATTGTAAATTCCAACCCTTTAATCTCAATCCCAAACCACGTTAAAATATCTCATTCTGACTTTTCTGCACACGTGTTTTAAAGCTTTTATTTAAGAAAAGATGTTGGCCACTTGCTCAAATACTTTTGCTGCAAACATTGTGTCTGGATAAGAGCATTATTTGTAATCGCTCCTTTCTTTTCAAACTCAGTAACAACAATTTCATTTTCAGGGAAAAGAAACTTTGTTTTTTCTTAGTAGAACCAAGGCTCTACTGAAAATGCTAATGCCCAGGGGCCCAACTCATTGAGCCCGAAGGAAACTTTGGCGCCTCAGCACATAGCCTCAGGTATCCAGGTTAATAAACCATGTTTAAGGTTAATGCCTGTTCTTACATGGTCATCAATCCTCCTTAAAAAGAGCTGCCACAATGGGATTTGCCACACCTGCCAATCAGTTCTACTCAAGAGACTGACAAGGGGCAAGAACAAAAGCTAACACCAGAGGGAAAATAAAGGTCAAACAAGTTTGACAGTTTGATGTACATGAATCAGAATTTTATTAGCCCAAACTAAGTTGCTGCTACTTTTTCTGGCCATTCCTGTGGATATGTCAGATTGGAGTGTACTTCTTCATGCTTTATTGCATGTTAGAATAAATTTTCAGTTAGTACTAGTTTATTTTATATTATTATTCTTACATGATATTTATAGATATTAATATTATTAAATAGTGCATGTATTTTGATATGTCCAAATTTTTCTCCTTGCAGCATCACATTATCAGCATAATGGCCATTTGCAGTATCGTTACCTTCTAAGTGGGTCCCCTCCCACCTCCAGATCAACCCTCTCTGCTCCCATTCACTCAGCATTTAGTGAGACTTACTATGTGCCAGGCTCTGAGGATCCAAGACTGATTCCCTCTTAAGGAGCTTAAATGAGTGGAAAGTACACATTCCCACAAAATATTCTTCATTTTATATTACTACTCTTCTTTAATATAGACACAGTACTCAGCGTTAGGTCCATGTTGTAGGAAAACATTTGTGAAATGCTTTGAAATAAAGGAAAAGATTTTGGGGGTCTTTGGTGGAAAGCCAGACATAGTCTAAACATATTTTCCTAGGGTTATTTTACTCTATGGTGTCTCTGAGCTTTCTCTTGTCTTTGAGCTATTTTGCAACTCTGTAATTTGTAGGTAAGTGATAGCAAGGGAATGATTCTTGTGCAGACGTGAAGATGAATTTTGTCTAGGGTGAATACAATCGATTCTCATACCCTCCCATCTCCTGTTCCTACAATCTCACCCCTGACACAGTCTAGGTTTACATATATTTGTAAATTTATTTTGACATTTACTGCTCATAGATGTGGCTCTTTGACTTCTCCTGAACCAGCTATAAATATCTTTCTAGTCCTCTCAGTTAACGAGTTCAATAAAATCTCAGTCCTCTCAGTTAATGAGTTCAATAAAATCTTTGACATGTGTTCATGTGTATGAATGTCATAGTTACACCTGTTTAAAAAAAATGTTGTTTAACAACTTGCAAGATACTTTAAAGTAGGCAACAAACTTTCCAACCAGCCTCAACAACTATCAATAGCTCCTTAGTACCTGATATCCTCTGTCTTACTACATTTGGGCTGCTCAAACAGAATACCACAGGCTGGGTAGCTTACAAACAAAAGAAATTTACTTCTCATAGTTCTGGAGGCTTGACATCCAAGATCAGTGTGCCAGCATTGTTGAGTTCTGGTGAAAGCTTGCTTTCTGGTTCACAGATGGTAACTTCTTGCTGTGTTCCTTACATGGTGGATCTGTGGGGTCTCTTTTATAAGGAACTAATCCCATTCACGAGGGCTCCACCCTTAAGACCCAATAACCTCCCAGAAGCCCCACCTCCTACTACCATTACATTGGGCATTAGACTTTCAACATATAAATCTGGGGAGAACACAAACATTCAGACCGTAACATTATCTACTGCGCAGATGCACACACCTTGAATCCTTCTGAGTTGGTACATATTCACTGAGCACACCCTGCACTTTTCTGTCTCATTGTTGCCATTTATTCTGTTTGTGTTGTATACCATAGAAACTGTTTTCACTTCTTCATACATTAATTTTTTACTCTGTTATTAAGACTCATTTTAAAAAGTTACTTCTGTGAATATCTTTCTCCCTGCCGAAGGTCAAACTAAATGTTCCTTCCTCTGTGCTCGGTCAGCACCCGGTCAGTAACCACTAGAATAACTCATCACACGGCATTATCATTACTGCATGTGGGTCCATCTCTTTTGTCAAACATAAACAGTAAACTCCTAGAGGGCATGTCTTACTCATTTTTGCATTTGCATCACTTGATTAGAACCTGGTGCATAGTCAATCCTCATCCCATGTTTATGGAGTGAATAGATCACTGAATGATGGAATGAATGAACAATCACAATCTCATCATCATAATCATATACTTAATCCTCTGTATACACATTTTGATCAACTAGTGCATTGTGATAGACTATATGGGAAACTGAACATGAATAAATGCAAAAACATGTATCTATGAACATCAGCATAAAAATTGGCAGTCAACACCAAAAAAAAAATTATGATCAAGGAAAAAGAATCAACACAATATCCAATATGTTTTGGTCTCAAAGTTAATTTGCAAACTAGTTGATTAGAACTTCAGACATAGTTTCCCAGAGTAACAATATGATGCAAGGGGTTTAGTCTCCAAGTCCCATCTACCCAAACTTCTTTATCCTGCAACATAATTGAGAATATATTTACATGCAATAAAGTAGTAGAAGATCACAGATTTAAGAGACCCTCAACACAGTGTCCTGACAACCTAGAAAAACCTTTCTAACACTTAGAATTTAAAGAAAATAATTCAATTGACTAAAATATCACTTCTCCATCATTTCAACATAGGTATTTCAGGAGAAAGGAGGCTTTAATAGAACAGAATGATAAATTAGATGAATAACAGAATATTTATGAGCACTTTGACATGTGGTTGGAGAAGCCTGACACTTGACTATGTCTATTTCATTTAAAAATTCACTGCTTTGCTTTTTCTTAACCAGGACATTATTCCTAGCACAACTTCCTCCTCCACCTCCTCCCCCTCCCTCTCCTCCTCCTTTTTCTCTTTCTTCTTCTTCTTCTTGTTCTTGTTCTTCTTGTTCTTCTTCTTCTTGTTCTTCTTCTTGTTCTTCTTGTTCTTCTTGTTCTTCTTCCTTCTTCTTCCTTCTTCCTTCTTCCTTCTTCCTTCTTCTTCTTCTTCTTCTTCTTCTTCTTCTTCTTCTTCTTCTTCTTCTTCTTCTTCTTCTTCTTCGGTTGCTTTCTGTGGCTTTAATGCTGCTTGGGTTAAGAGAATGTTGGCTCTTCTTTATTTTGTTGTCATGTTGGTGGGGGTGGTGTTTTCTGTGAAGAGGAAAAAAGAAAGTGAGAGAGAAAGAAGAAGGAGAGAGGTTAACAATACAGAAAGAAGGAAGACAAGAAAAGGTTTTGGGGCAGAGGAAAGAAGCAGCTCTAGTGTCCTGGTAAACTGACTGAGATGAGGGAAAGCATGATTTATGTGGTTCACAATTTCCGCAGTGTAAATATTCTTGATGTAGCCAATTCCAAGCTACCAGCACAACATCCTGAATGTAAACTTGTGTAGAAGAGTGTCCACTTGGCTCTTGCATGCGACAGGAGCCTGATGAGCCAGCTCTAGGACACCACTGGGGAAGAGAGTGAGGAGAGAGAGAAGAAAAAGAGGAAGAAAGACAGAATGTGAGAGGAATTTAAGAATGAGTTGGAAAAGGCTGGTGTTAAAATGCTGTTTTTTTTGTGAGAATCAGGCTAATAGAGGAATAATCCGGTGTGAGAAGTTCCCTTTTCTGGAACCCAGAGTTAGCATAATCCCAATCTGTGACCTGGTAGGGAAGAGCTTTCCTAGGGGACTTCAGTTGCTACTAGACATACAGTTCCTGTAAGGTACATGGTGAGTCATTCTGGAGGTAGTCATTCTCCCATAGGTAGATATTCCCCCCAAGAAGACCTGCCCAGAGAAAGACAGAGACAGAGAGAAAGAGATGATTTCCACTAAACCAATTTCCACATTTATGAGCATAAAAACCACCCGAGGATCTTGTTAAAATGAAGATTCTGGTTCGGTAAGTCTGGGCTTGGCCAGAGATTCTGCATTTTCGAAGATCCCAGGTGATGCCAGTGCTGCCTGTATATAAACTACAATTTGAGTTCCAAAACTCTAGTCTGCCTTCTTGTCCACGTGCTTCTTGACGTGCCAGATGCAAATCTGCTTATGTCTCATGAGAAAATCCCAATCTTCATGAAGTACCACATCCTCTGCTTGTGCTCTAAGAGTAATGACCGAATCATCATAGATTCTGATTAGACACAGATGATAACAATAGTAATCATGTTCACTTCTCTCTTCTAAGTGCCATTTATGTGTCATTGGCTACCTTCCCATCAGTAGCTAATACATGTTCTTTGGCTTACACATTATCATAAATATAGTTCATTACAGCAAAGAAGCCCTCTTTGCTTTTATCTCATCTGACAGCTTAGCCATTTATCTGACAACTTCAGTTTTAGTCACACTATCTGTCCCTTCTGCTATGGTCTGAATGTTTGTCTCCCTCCCCAAAATTCCTACATTAAAATCTTAACCTTCAAAGATGATGGTATTAGGACGTGCTGCCTTTGGGAGATTTAGAGTCATGAAGGTGGTTTATAAAAGAGACCCCACAGAGCTCCCTAGCTCCTTCCATCATGGGAGGACACAGTGAGAAGGTGCCAGCTCTGAACCAGAAGGAGGGCCTTCACCAGAATTTGGCCATGCTAGCACCTTGATCTTGGATTTCCAGCCTTCAGAACTGGGAGAAATAAATTTCTGTTGTTTATAAGCCACCCAGTCTATGGTATTTTGTTATACCAGCTCAAATGGACTAAGATACTCCCTTATACCATTTTCCTGCAAGGATAACCCATGGCTTTAACATCAAACTCTTGCCTTTAGACTTTAGGAAGTTGACGCAGGAATCCAGGCAAAATCCATCTTTCCTCAAAGGGCTTCCTTAGGCTAATGCTCAAGCTTGTCTTCATCTTGTCATTGTCAATCCATTTCAAAAATACCTTCCCCAGTTACAACGGTCTCAAATTTCTCAATGTGCGAAAGATTGCTTATTGGAAGGAAACTGTACTATAATCAATGAAAATCAAGCTAGGGAGGGAGCAAAAATACTCTGAGGGAGGGAGGAAAAATGAGGTAGAGAAAAACTATTGGTTTTGCCAAAATTTTGCCCTGTCCACTAAGGTGACATCATCATCCACAAACTGAAAGAAATGACCTCAGGACTGTAAGAAATGTGTGGGCTTCTAGGAATTCCCATGTGCTATGATTATGAAGTGAATGTTAGTTAAGTCAACAAATGCTTGTATTTCCATTCTAACAAAGGACTCCTAGTATTGCAATCTTAACCTCAAACCAGAGGGCTGTAAAAAAAAAAAAAAAAAAAGCATCCCCTTTCAAATTAGATATATCTGGCTTTAAGTACAAGAATCCATCACTTACGGGCTGTCACTGTCCTTGGGCAAATGACTTAACACACACTCTGTCTTCATTTCCTCATCTTTAAATTGGTGATAATAAGACTTGTATCATAAAACACTTTTCCAGATTAAATTACATAACACTTAAGAAATATCTACCACATAAGAGACATTCCATTAATATTACTTTTCCCACTTCCTTTCCTGAAAAAGAGTGAATTTTAGGTGTTAGAAATTTCAGGTCTTATAAGTAGCTGAAGTTTTTTAGGAATGGTAAAAACTTCCTGAAGAATTAAATCACTGATTGTAAATTCTATATATATTGTAGACACACATGTGGTCCTTATACATAGATTCATTTGAATGTTTATGCAATTAGTTAAAATTTTATTTTAAAAATCTCTTTTTATCCAGACTATTGTTCTTTTTGTTCCATCCCATTAGAGCTCCTTCATCATTTACTGTAGACTTCATTCATTGTTTATTGCTATCATTGGCTTTTAATTGATAAAGGTAGTATTTATTTTTCATAACATAATAATAATACCTTATAGTTGCACTTTGCTAAAATCTTAGATTTAGATGTTTTTCCTCATTTAATCTTATAGCAATTCCAGTTAGTTGGCAGATTAGATATTATTATTTCTGTCACATAGATGAAAAAAACAATTTATGTAAGTTAACAAAGATCACACAAGAAGGCAGAATGACAGACTGTTGCCAGCTAATCTTTTAAGACAGATTAAATTCTCTTTATATTCAGATGGGGACTGAGCTTCTGAGAAGTTAGGGATCTTGCCCAAAGCCACACAACTAATAAATGAATGCAGCTGGAATTTGCATATAGGACTGCCTGATTCCACTACAGCTCACACTTCATCTATTTTTCTACTGTATCATTTGAGGTCTAAAGCTATGTTAACTTTGGCAACACTTTATACTAACAGTGCATTCGCATTTGCAAGTTTGTTTTGAATCTGATCCTTGTAAGAGTTGTGAAATGAAGATGGATGGACAGATATCATTATAATTCTTATTTTAGCATTTACATGGAGGCTCAGGTAGTAAATATATGGCACAACAAAGTCAAAAACACTGTGGTTGGGAGGTATGGTTTGGGAAGAAGGTATCCGTGGATATATTTCTATAGAAATTAAGTATCTATATGGGCAAGGCCAGAAGCTTTACTATAATTCTCACTCCACAAAGTTTGATGAAATGTGCAAGCCCCTCACACATTGGGAGGGTGGGTGACTTTGGGAGGGTGCTGTCTTGAAGCTCAAGGGTGATGGTACCTAGAATTGTGGTCGTATGTGTAAACAGGCTCACTACCATCGAGACAACTTGCTTTTCTTGGCAAATCTCTTTTTATTTCCCAAGGAGGCAAGAGTTCAGAGTAGAATAAAGAACTACATTAGCAGCAGTGTCTGAGAGCCTGCACCTGTCTAAAACAGGCAGCTTGCAAATTAGTCCCAATCGATTGGATTTCCAGAGAGAAAGGGGAATAAAAAGTCAATCAAGTCAACCCCCTACCCTTGTCCAGCCAGTGGGACACATTATTCATGACTCAAACTCAGTATGCGCTGTTTATAAATAGTTCTAAACCCCAGGATGCCAAATAAACCCTCTACTATTTGTACACCATTTGAAGTAAAGCAGGACAAGCTTCAAGCAGTCAGCCTGTACTTGGGGTTTCCAGAAATTCACTGAGCATTCTCCTCAAGCCTTCTAATGGCGGTGTGAAGATTTCATTAGGGCATTCTGGACAAATGGCAGACCCTGGCTACAAGTGAGGGATGTGAGTGGCTAGTGAGCATAATGAGTATGTGAGAAGGAAAGCTGCCCACTTATAATCAGAACTTGATTGTTGTAGCCCAGTAGCAACACTGAAATGTGGGCCTCATCTGGTTGAAGTACAGGTGAGGGGTACAAGCCCTGCATGATAAAATGCCCATGTATTATTTCTAAAGTGCCTTCTAGGAACAGATAGGACTTGATATTAATCAAGGTCTAGTCAGTAAATAAAGATGTCATGGCAGGTGGTTCAACAGAGGGAATTTAACATGGGGGACTTAGCTATGACAGTACTGGGGTAACTGAAAAGCCAAACAGGAGAAGGTCCTCCAAATAGCAACACCAAGGTGGGATTAGGTGTACTAAAGATGTGTTGGGGAAAGGCCCTGTGAAGTACAAAGCAGGAGGGAGCTCAGACAGGTAGTTAGAGCCTCCAGAGTCAGACCGATCTGTCATGCATGAAATGAGAAAGGGAAGGAAGGACTGGGTAGGAAGAGCCTCAGGATGCAGCTAAGGTTCTGACAAAGTCTCAAACAGGTGAATGGGGGTCTCCAAGCAACAGGTGATCATTAGAGGAGTCCTGCATTGGGCAAGGATGAACTGGATCTAGTTCCCTGGTCGTTGGCTGAGAGCAGCCTAGGGAAAACATGAGCTTGCCTAACAGCAGATAGATCCGCGGAGTGGTGGGGCAGCTGGGCCTGTCAGTCAACCATGTTCCCCTTGTAGTGAAAGGAAACACCTAAGCAGCACTCCTCTGTAGTGGCCACGGTGAGGACACCAAGAGATTAGCAACAGGAGGAAGTCACTACCAGCCCCAGGGCTAGGGAAGCAAAGGGAGGTGATGTTTCAGTGTTATAGACCCCATTGCCCTGCGGGTGCTGAACAACAAAGGGAATGTAGACACTGCAGAAGAAGAGCCATAACAACAAAAAGTAATAAAAAAAAAAGTAATTAAAATCTATGAAATGGGCCCAGCCAGTTAGCCCTTCTGCTTTTTAAAAATTAATTTTTTGAAAATGGAGAAATTCTCAGGTGCAGAAATTCCACTTCCTGCCAATATGGAGTAACTGGGACTGCTAAAAACCCAGACAAAATATACAAAACAATCATTCTCAAATTATTAGACTTCAGTTGATGAAGTGATCCCTGAGTGACAGGAAACAAATTAGATGATCCCCACTAATGCCTCATATTACTACTTACAGACGGTCTCTAGGCTGTAGCACGTGGACTGGGAGCCTAAGCAGAGCCTGCTGAATTTCTTGAGCTGAGGAGACAGAGCTGAGAGTCCTGAGAGATCGAGGCAACCAAAAGTTTGGTAGAGTGTTGGAGATAAGAGATCTGTACAGACAGAGAACTTTGGAGATCTATAGAGGGTCCCTCCCAAATATTCAGCTAAATGCTAATACATGTGAAGAGACTCCTCAAGGCCAGTGAAGGAGCCATCCAAAAAGATTAGAAGGAACATTGCAAAGCTCACACAGGCTCTATTTATCAATAGAGAAGAGACCACATAATTCTTAGGGCATCATGAATGAATTAATAGAGAAAGCTTTTGTCTTAGAACTGCAGGGAAAATTAGCCCTAGACTAAATGCTTTTCTGATCCCACCAAACAATGCTTTAAAAGGATAAAACTGTTTCCAAGTAGCTTAATCACATTCCAAGACAATACTTATAGAAACACAAAAATATCCAGCATGCAACAAAGTAAAATTTAAATTGTCTGGCATTCAATAAAAAGTTACCAGACATGCAAAGAAGCAGCAAAATACTACACATAATGAAGAAGAAAATCAATTAATGAAAACTGACCTAAAATGGGCAAAGATGACAAGATTAAAAGACAAAGAGATTAAAACAGCGATCATACCAGGAAAATGTACAAGAAAGTAGAAGATTAAGTGTTTTAAGGAAATAAATGGAAGATATAAAAATGACAACATTGAACTTCAAGAAATAAAAATTACAATGTCTTAGATGAATAATACACTAAATAGGATTAATAGTAGACTAGACAATGAGGATGAAAAGATTAGGAAAGTTTAAGACACAGCAAAGAAACTCTATAAAATGAAATACAGACAGGAAAAGATTGAAAAAAGAAGAGAATGAAACATCAGTGAATTATGGGACAAATTCAAGGAGCCTAATATGTGTGTAATTAGTTTTTTTAAAAAAAAATGGGCATCGAAATATTTGAAGATAATGGGTAAAAAATTTTCCAGAGTGGAAAAAAGAAACCAATAGATTCACAGATACAAGAGTATCAAAACCAAAACCAAAACCAAAACAAAACCCAAACAAAAGAAACATGAAGAAAACTACATTGAGGCACATTATGATCAAATTTCTTAAAACAAGTGAAAGAAAAAAAATCACCCAGAGGACAAAAGACCTCAGTTTCACCTTTAATAAACTAGACAAAGAAGAGAAATTGTACCCAAACTAAGCAGTAGAAAGGAAATAATTAAGATTAGAGTGGAAGTCAAAGCAAGAGAAAACAGAAAACAGTAAAGAAAACCAATAAAACCTCTCTGAGCCTCAGTTTCTTCATGTGTACAATGGGAATAAAAATGTCACTCTAATAAATCTTACTGATTCTATTTCCCAACACTAAGAATGAATGGTGGGTGTCCTTTATCATCACAATTGCATTATTGTTTTTCTAGTGACAAAGAAAAAGTGAAATGATACCTGAATCTAATTTCCAGTGTCAAAAATTGTTATATATCAAAACATCTTTATTCATTCCTATTACCTACTTGACTCCTGAGCCATAGAAGTTTGCAATGCTTGGCCTACACCTTAACATGACATTATAATATTTTCACAAGTTCATCCAAACCTGTTGGTCCTTCCTCATCTCCCATTACTTGCAACTCTGTTACAGCTAGCTTAACCATCTCACTGCCCCTGCTCTATGCTCATTCTTGCTGCTAAACTTTGGACAAGCCCTACCTACAAGGTGGAACAATGAATCCTTCTGCCTCTCTGAATTCTACTAACCCAGCAAGGTCCTTCTGAGAGCCAATGTTTTCTGTAAAGCTTTGTGATACCTCTTAACCAACTTGCCTTCCATAACCTAGATCTCCAAGGAATACACAACCAAGCAGGGAAGAGTAACACATGAACAAATAAGTGGGATAAAACGCAATGTGTACTGTACATATAGCACAGGCATGTAGCAAAAACTAGGAATCAAGGAGAGGTAATTAATTTCCCCCAGCAGATAAGGGAAGGATACACAAAGTTCACATTTCATATAAGTCTCTAAGAATAAATGGAAGTTCAATCACAGATTGGAGAAGTGGGGGCAGAGAAAGCAGCCTATGCAAAGTCAAGGAAATGGAGAGCTACATGCTTAGGGAACAGTGAGAGTATGGAGTGGCTGGCCAGAGGAGAGGACCCAAATCCTTATGCTTCCCTAATCCTCTCTGTTGGCTATGGGAGGGTAGGTTCCTTAGAAACCAGACTGAATAAGACATTAGTCTGGGGGTCACTTATTAGAGAGTGCTGCTGGGATTGATAGCTGTAGAAAAGAGGAAGAGGAAGCAGGATTGAAAAGAAGTTGAATTGACATTCAATCCTAGTAATTGGATCAAATCACCCCACAGTTAGCTCTGCAGCCGGGATGACCCCTCAGACTTTCATGCCCCTTCCTCTAACAGTCACTGGATGTGGGCTATCCTTGGAAAGGGATGTGGCATTGAACAAGGCAATTTTCTTCAACTCATGACAATTCTCAAGGAGGGCTGACAGATATGGGTCATCTTCCAGTAATACTCCCAACAGCTGAATTAATAAGGCCTTCATTCCTGGTGGAGGATCTGTGTGGCACATCCAAGTGTCCACCACAACCTGCTTATTTTGACCACCACATTTCATCATGGCTCCTTTCCCCCTCCAAAAACCAATACTGGATTTGAAGCGTGGCAACATTGATCTCCAAAGGGTGCAAGGCAAAGCTGAGAAATTTGCAGCTAAAGATGGGATGAATTCTAATGTTTCCGATATTTGACAAACCACTGATCATCAATAGGAATAAATCTTCAGAAACCAACTCACGAAGTAGAACTGTCTTTCACCAAGCAATTCAGCTAGACAGATTTTAGTGATATTTGTTCTTTCAAGGACTAATTACCCTATTATTAAATAAAGCTAATTATCATAATTTTAACTACTGGAAGATATTGTGGAAATTGTAGTGGGCATGAATAACCAATATGCAGTAAAATAAAATATAATTTGCTCAGATCCCAAGGAGAATGCTCTGTATGCAACTGCTGATCTTCAGTGGTGAGTTCATTTATTTGCTACCAGCTCAGACTTCCCTGTAATTAAAGTCAAACCTGTCCATCCTCCTGCATAGTAGGCAGAATTCTAAGATAACCTCCAGTGATACACACCTTTGTGTAATCTCCTCTCCTTGAATGTGGGTGAAAACTGTGACTTACTTCTACCCAATAGACTGTGGCAAAGTGATGGGATTTCACTCCCATGACTGTGTTTTGCTGTATGGCAAAGATGAAGGGGTTTTGCAGATGTAATTAATGTCCCTAATCAATTGATTTTAAATTAATCTAAAGGGAGTGGGCCTTTACTAATCATGTGAGCCCTTTAAAGGAGGGTCTAGAGATTAAAGATAGAAAAAATAAGAGATTCTCCTTACAGCCTTAAAAAAGCAAACTACCAAGAATTTTATAGACTTGTCATATTTGAACATGTGTATCTATATGTGTATATGTATATAGTTGACGCCTGAACAATTGGGGGATTAGGGGCAGTGACCCCCTGCACAGTTAAAAATCCAGTGTAATTTTGACTCCCCAAAAGGCTACTAACAGCCCACTGCTGACTAGAAGCCTTACTGACAATGTTGTCAATGGACACATATTTTGTATGTTATATATTTTTTGCTGTATTCTTACAGTAAGGTAAGCTAGAGAAAAGGAAATATTATTAAGAAAATTATTAAGAGAAAATACATTTATAGTACTGTACTGTATTTATATAAAAAAAAAATCCTCATGTAACTGGACCCACACCCTGTGTTGTCGATGGGCCAACTGCACATGTAAAAATTTTCTACGTTCCAATATGTGTACTCTTCTACACATCCACTGTCACATGCATGCGTATATATTCACACGTGTGCAAGTGTGCACATGCATGTGCTCTATGAAAAATAACGGATAGATAGGGTATATAGCTAGGTGTATATTTTGACGTGTGGAAATGCATATTTATACATACATTCTGCTCATCATTGCCTAACTTTTGTACATTTAACTGTATGCCTGTGAGATGGAGCCTATTACCCAATAATATCTTATATGCAGGCTCACTTTCACCTAAGTATCAAGAAAGAGCCACCAATATTTAAGTGACTCTGGTTTCCCTTAGACATCCTGCAGTTCTCCATTTGATGTTAATGTAAATGAACTGAAATGGAGCATGAGATCAGGGCAGGATGACTGCCGATTCCCATCTCTACTCCCAGCTGGGCCACAAATGGAGCCTGGTAATTCATCCCTCCTGCTCCCCAGGCCAGGAGGAGGGGTCTCTTTCCATTACCCTTTACTGGGACTCTGCCTGTTTTCTAGGCCCCAGCCTTGTTTCCTGACAAAGAATTCAGCAAAAACCATTTGGCAAGTGCAATCTTTCGGTCTCCTGCTATAATACTCAACGTCCAGAGAAACACGTTCCTCTCCCTTCTCTCCCTAAGAGGTCTTCTTTATTTCCTTCTAACGGACTCCTTTAAGTGACAAATTTCCAGCTGTTGTCAGGATCTCTCCGTTAATGTGGTTCAGGCGCTCCCGAACGTTCCTTCTTTAGCTCATGTCATTTCCTTTCTCAGATATTCTTTCTTTCCTGTTTCCTTACTTGCCAAATTTGTTAATGATCAGACCTCAGTTCCAATGTCACCCCCTCCTGCACTCCTTCCCACACATATACACCAAGTCAATCTCCTAGTCAGACTCCCTGGTAGGACCCTTCATTGGACCCATCATAGTTTACAATTGGATGGGTCCTTAATTGGACCCATTAAAGTTAGTAAGTGTACATCTACTTGCACGATTCTTTGCTTCATGTCTGTTTTCTACTAGACACAGGGTAAGAATTGCTTCTGTTTGACACAGCAGTATATTCTCCATACCAAATCCTGGCAATTGGTCCATAGCAGGATGCTCAACAAATATCCACTGAATGAATGAATTGTGTAGACTGGGTTTTACCCTGATTACAGCAAAGTCTGAACTCTGCTGTGCATGCTGTCTCCTGTATCGCTCAGTGTCCAGTTACACCACCACACATCAGAATAACTTCCTTATAAAAATCTATTTATGATATTTGGTGGAGCAGTTTTGCTGGTGAAGGAGAAAAATATACTTCACAGCATTCAAATGGTCTTTCTGAAATAAGGGAACATTGCTTATGAATCCTTTGCAAAGTTTGGCAATTTTCTTAAATATTTACCATGAGTTCACTTATCATATTTACCATGAATACATAATGCAAGGCATATGGTAATAAATATTATAATAGACCTCAAAGGTGTCATGAGAGCCAAACAGAAGGAATTTATCTCCACTGGGGAAACCTAGGAAGGTCCCAAGTCAAAGTTAACACAGGAACAAGGCCTTGAAGTTTGGGTAGGTTGGTAAAGACGCTTTCAACCCTGTTCACCTGGCCAACTCCTGGCTAACTCTAACTACCTTTACAGTTCAGCTTAAAAAGCACTTCCTCTGGAAGTTTTCTCTGACCCCATCCTCCAACCAAGTTACATGCTCTTAGTGCCCTTTCCCCATTCACATCACATCACTTATTTGTCCACCATGCTATACTCTAAGCTCACAGGAAAAGGAACTGAAGGTGACTTATCTACCACAGCATCTGCATGGTTTAGTAGAGTGCCTGGCAAAAGGCAGCCATTCAATAATATCCAATGCATAAGTGCATGAGTGACAGAAAAATGAGAAGTGAAAGTGGGAACAGCAATCCAGATATGGAGAAACACCATAAAGACATAAAAGAAAGGAAAGCCTGGTGTGGTCAAGTGTACATGGATATGCATTGCTCCATAAGAGAAAGAAAACATCTGGGGCAGTTAAGTGTATATTGGATATGGGGGGCAAAGGAAAAGGAAGGTTTGAAAGGTCAGATGGAGCTAGATTTTCAAAGGACTTGAATCATAGTGAAGGATTTGTAGTTTCTATCATCATGAGAAACTACACGGTTCTTAAGTAGGACAGTAATATTAGATTTGTACTGTACAGAAATCACTTTAGAGGACCAGAAGTGGAAAGACTAGAGAAAGAAAAGAGAATAAAGATACAGAGAACTTTTAGGAAGCTACTATGATTATCTAGTTCATGATTTCTCAACCTTGGCACCATTAACATTTTGGGTTGATAAATCTTTATTGTGGGTGGCTATTGAGTGCAGTGTAGGATGTTTAGCAGCATCCTTGGGTTCTACCCACTAGATGCCAGTAGCACCTATCCCCTATGGTGTGGCAACCAAAAATGTCTCCAGACATTGTCTATTATTTCCTGGGGGACAAAACCACCCCTGGTTATTTTGAGAATGACCGCTCCAGGTGATAGGCAATATGGTATAATCAAAGGTGATGGTTTTTAGGATGAGAGAATGGGCTAGATACCAAGGACCATAATGAAAGTCATTTCCCACAGCGAACAACCGTTTGTCATTGTGCAGCACAATTGCCTGTGGAAGTAGGTCTCCTCAGAAGAAGACAGGTAGACTCCTCTTACAGTTATCACATTTCTCCTAGAAACCATACAGGTAGCCGAGTTTTAGACATTTCCATCTATTTTGTTGGATTTCATAGTCAAGAAGCCATCATTCTTCCTTGATAGTAGAATTCTGATTCTCTTTGTAGCATCAGCCCATGGACTTTAAGCTCCTACCTCTGACTGCAAGGATGGAACAGTGACACAGAGTCCTGAGCTAAGCAGACATAGGGGATGCCATCATGACACTCAAAGGAAAGCCCATTTGAGAAAGAAGTCAAACGGAGAAAAGAAGCCAAGAGAGGAAGGGAGAGAAACAGAGCTGTGATGGGGTTATCTGTGCTCTGGAATCCTTCCATGCCTGAAGGTAGGCCATCCTTGGATTCCTCAATTTAGTTAGTCAACAAATTCATATTTTTGGTTTGGGTTATCTGAAGAACTGAGGGTGAGTCATATTGTTCAAGGAGAATAGCAGTCACCTAACAACACCCAAGAAGTGGCATTATAGAGTGTAAAGTGAGCACTGGACATATAGAATCAAACCTCAGATTTGAATCTAAACCCAATCATGCATTCAGCTATTGATCATTCATCAGACTTTTATTGAGTACTTCTTCTGTACTGGGCAATGAACTATACTGGGGCCATAACAATGGGAAAAAAAAGATGGTCTTACTTGCAAAGAACTTATATTCTAATGCTCACCTGATGATGTCAACCCTAACTGCATATTTGAATCACTTCAGGGAGTTTTTAAAAACGTCAATGCCTGAGTTCCATGCCAGACCAGTTAAATAAGAATTTCTTAGACATGAGGTAGGTGATATTTACTGAGGTAATACTAATGATGGTTAGGGTTCTATTCCCATTTACTGAAAAGGAAGCTGAGGTTAAATAACATGTTTAAGAATACACCACTGGTGAGAGACAAAGCTAGAATTTGAACCCAGATGAGGTCCCACAGGATTCCAGAGCATCCTCTCAAACACCAAGATATGCTATAATTCAAAAGGCACAGAAACACCATGGCATATTCAGTCCAATATTACTATGTACAAGCCAAGTTCATTTTCAGAATTCTCAGCTCTTCCTTTGTCTTCCCTTGTTCTTGGCCTCCCCAATCCCAGCCTCACACATATACCTTCTACATGCACAGGATTGACAAATTTCCTTCTCTGTACTATTCAAAATATTCTTTCCAGAAATTATCTGCTACCCTTCACTTACAATGCAGAGTATGCATAAGTCATGGTGCTTCCTTATCCAGAGTCACACTTAGGTCTTGAAATAGCACTGTCTGCCATGGAATAGCAGAAAGAACACTGGCTCTGGAATTAGAAATCTCAACTGTGTCACTTTAACTTAACCAGTTCTATAGCTTCAGATAAATTACATAACTACTCTGAGCCCCAGTTTCCTCTCATGTAAAGTGGGAATAACGCCTCTCTTATTGTGTGGTTGTGAAGATTAAATTGAAATATATTTACAGCGTTTAATGTGGTGTCTCAAACATGGCAGACACTAAATTAATAGCAACTATTGTTATTACAATTTCTGGGTATTCATATCGATTTTCATATGGCTGAGGTTGTCAAAAATATGTAAAAATAATTAAAACACCCAATATCATCAATCACTTACTATGTTCCTGACATTGTCCTCATTGCTTTACATGTATTTTCTCAGCTATTTCTAAAAATAATTCTATAAAATAGGTGCTACCATTTTCCACATTTTATAGATAAGGAAACAAAACAGAAGGATATCATACATCTTTCCTAAGAAACTGTTAAAGATTTATGTAGTCTTAGTGTAAATTCTTTTAGGGTTTCCAGACCCAATTTCCAATGCGGGGTCCCCCAAAACTACACCAAGCAATTCTCCCAAATACCAGCAGGCTGAGAATTCAACTCAATTCTGACACTATCTACTTTAAGAAAGCAACAGATTCCACAAGTTAAGGGTTCAGTCTTATAAGACTGTCCCCTACCCACAACTTCAGATGCCAGTCCCAAGCCCCAGCATGTTGTTACCGTACTTCTGTCAGGATACAGAGGTTCCCACAACCTCTTCTTTAAATTCAATTAATTTGCTAGAGTGGCTCACAGAACTCAAGGAAACACTTATTTACATTGACCAGTTTATTAAAGGATATGATAAAGGAGACAAATCAGCAGCCAGATGAAGAGATACATGGCATAAAGTGTGGGGAAAGATTGTGGAGCAGATGTGCCATTCTCTTTACATGTCCATTTCTTCACCACCCCAAGCACTCTGAACCCAGTCCTTTTGGGTTTTTATGGAGACTTCATCGCATAGTCATGACTGACTAAGTCATTGGCCATTGGCTGATTCAATCTCCAGCCCTTTTTCCTCCCAGGAGGATGGGGTAGGTGGTGAAACTGAAAGTTCCAACCCTCTAATCACCTAGCTGGTTCTCCAGGCAACTGGCCCCCATCCTTGGGTGGGGTCCAAAAGTCACCTTTGTTAACATAACAAAAGACATCTTTATTGCTTTTATTACAGGAACTTCTAAGGGTTTTAGGAGTCAGGAACCCTGGAGGAAGACCAAACACGTGAGAAATATAGTTTGGTCATCTGAATGACCAAATACATATTTCTTGTAAATTACAATATTGCACAAATCCTAGAAGTTTCCTTTATGGGAACAAATATCAGCATTGCTATTGCCATGTGCCAGGTGTTTGTTGTGACAGATGTTTGTGTACATTATCTCATTTGATCCTTAAAACAACCCCACTTTACAAACAAGCAAACAGAGGCTCAGAGAAATCACTGTAGTTGCCTGGGATGTGGTTAGAACCCTGGTCTGTCTCACTCAAAGCCTGTGTGCTTCTTTTTCCCTCCTAGATATGAATAAAAGCTTAATCAAAGTTTTGATTAATTAATAGTATATGTACCCAGGAAAAAGGGCTTCTTTTGTAGATCAACAAACCCCAACCCACCAGAGAAGGGATCTGATGAATTTTCATTTCCTTCTACTGCATTTTACTGAACTCAATACTCTTCCCTTCTTTGCTTGGCCAGACACTGATACCTCTTCAGCAGTCCAGATTTCCATCCAGAAACGCTCCCCCTCTAGGGAGGACTCACTCAGCATCTCCTTTATGAATCCAATCCCCTTTGCAAACACAAACTACCCTTGTCTAGTTTGAATTGGAAAGAGTTCCTCTATTTCAGAATAGAGAACTCTCCCTGCATTAAAAGAGAAATTCCCGCAATATGTTCAAATAGGGTAATCAGCCCAAGTTCTATCAAGCTGAATTAGTGGCAAAGATAGTTCCCATGACTTAATTAATTCTTCTATTACCAGCATGCATGCTCTTCAACTGAATCTCATTTACATATTCCCATAGAGCATCATTATTTAAGTTCAAAGGCACTTAAAATCAAGTCACACAATGGTTATATGTAACTCAAATCAATGCAGGCTATTCAAAGAAAAGCACTGAATGGATATAAAGATTGGCTGATAGATGTACCATTTTCAAACCTGCTCTATTTATGCCCACATCCCAATAATGCCACTGAGCCCTACTATGTGCAAGACATTAAACAATGAATTTCACTTCTTATGGGTGCAGTGCATAGGAAACTATGCATTTAAAATAATGCTATTCTGTCAAGTTACTAATCTACATTGTATATATTTCCTGGTCATAGGCAGCTTCCACACAGAGACATCTGGATGCAAATTGAAGAATTCAGTTACTCAGATCCAAGTGGGTATATCTGTTTTCTGGTAGCTGGATAATTGACTTAGAGCTGGCTTCCTACAGATATAGCCCAAAGCTATTTTGACAAAGACAGAATGAAGTAATAGTTTTTTTAATGCTGCTAAGAAAAAGATCTTTGCAGACATGCTTGACTTTATGCACGTAGCCACCAAAACAACCAAATTATAATTGCTATTTGGTCGCATCGAGATGCTACATGAGCTCTCTGATTAATAGAACTGTGTAAAAAATATGTCAAGATATTGCCATAATATAGTCTGATATTTTGCCTCTGGTAAATTTTCTGAGGCATCTCCTTGCCTATGCATGAGACAGCTATGGAAAGGTAGTAATTTCCCAGGAATGAGGGGATGCCAAAAAGAGGTTTAGATTTTGGACGATAGTGAAGCAAATTTTAAAACAATGTTTTGAAATCATTGTTACTCTAAAAGTCTAATGTTAGAACTTTTATTGTGTTAGTCTCTGAAACAAGAACATAAATTTAAACATTTGAGGTATAAAATGATAAGTAAATCTAGATTTTTTTTCTTTTAATACACTTTCATTAATTCCATCTGAGCCTTAGCCTCTCTAGATCCCTGGAATTCAAGGAGTGCATCTCCATGCACTTGATGAGAAAAGAAGGAAGATGGGGGAGGAGAGGAAGATGGAGGACATAATGAGAATAGACACACCTCTACTTATACTCAAAAGATACTCTGCTGTGCAGCTCCATTCCTTTCTGTCAAACAGCTTCCCACACAAAAGCCATCTGTAAAGGGAAGGAGGTGACAAAGCAAGTTGTTGACAGTATGCAGTAAAGTTCATCTCTGGCTTTATTAGGAAGAGAAATGGAAAGCAGAAGCTTAGGGCTGTCAGTAATTTCAAATGTGCTGTTTGCCCAGATGATGGAGAAGACCTTGTTTACTCTGAGCTCATCCTGCTTCCAAAATCTGCAGTGACTCCCTAGTGCTTCTAAAAAGTTAGTGCATTTGGAGGATTGGAGTCACCTGGGAATCTTATTAAAATGAAGATTCTCTTTTGGTGTGTCTGAATTCTGCATTTCTTACAAACTCCTAGTTGATGCCTGCTGCCAGTCCATGGTCCATGCTTCAAAACCCAACACACCCAGGATCATCCCCCTCTCCTCTGGACTTCACCCACAGCCCAGTCAAGCTGAACCACTTGCTCTTTCCTAGACAGATGTTGTGCTCTGCTTCTTCTGACCCCCACCCCTAAAAGTTCCCCATGATCCCCAATGCATACGCCTCCAGAGGTAAGAGCAAAAATATATTTTTCTTCTGCCATGCTGCCAAGCTCATTTCAAGCGTAGGTGTGCAATTTCTTCTTCCCCTAGTGGTACTTGCTGGTACTTTTGCAAGCTGCTGGGACACTGTAACTTTTCTCCTCCTCCTTCTTCTTCTCTTCCTCCTCCCCATTCTTCTCTTCTTCTTTCATTTGAATATTTAGTGAGGCATCTAAATGCCTGTGCTGAGGGCAAGAATTCTGGGATAAACACAGCTCCTGCCCTCCTGACTTTCAAAGGCTGATAGTGGGAGCATTTGGAGAGAGTAGAGGTGTAACAAGGTCAGTCAGCAAAATATGGAGGTGCTCTTGCTGAGAAAGCATGCACTGCTCTGGAAGGACTGAGGAACTGAGTTTTAAAGGAGGATAGGATTTGACATGGCTAAGAAGAGAATGAATATTCTTCAGACAGGGAAAAACAGAATCACCAGCACCAGCACAGCAGGAGGGAAGGAATGGCACTGGAGGTGATGGAAAGGGCAAGGGGAAGAGTGTCAGAGTGGAAGCTAAAGTTGCTTTGACTTCCACTGTTGAGATTCTCTAACATCTCAACAGCTCCAAGCCAGGACATGCTCCTTCAATCCCTTTACTTGACAGTCTCTTTTGGAATTCTGGGCAATCACATCTAGCCTCCTGAGACAAACCTAGAAGCCCTGAGCTGATGAAACACTGAGGTTACTTGCCTGGTCCTTGAACACTGCTTAACCTATAACTCACATGCTCACATCTTCAGTAGCAATAATTTCCATCTTCAATCTTTGTGTTTCTCCAGGAGCAGATCCTGAAGCAAGGGCTTGAGTGCAAGTAGTTTCTTTGGGCTATGAAGACCAGCAGAGGCGTGGAGAAGTAAGAAAGGGAAGAGGAGACAAACAACATTAGCAAGCCAGCTACTGTTGTGGGTGACTGAAACGTCATCCCACTGGGGAGCCAGTGTGAAATACATGTCTCTGCATTACTACACAGAGGACAAGGAATCTGGGGGTGCTCAGACATCCATTTCCCTTAGTCACTGGTGAGGGCTAGGGGTGGCATAGCATAGGCATCCTCCTTTGGCTCTTCTGGTCTGCCATGCATGGCAAGTGAGTCTCCTACAGCAAAAGAAAGCCCTCAGGCAAAGAAATGCAGGAGCTGGCCGTTGGAACTCTGGTGGATGCATGCTGAGCTGGTGAGGTAGGGATGCTATGAACAGAGCTGCAGGTGTCTGCCACATGTGTCACAGGACCCAGGGCCAGGCCTCCTTCCTCTTTGCCTGCTCTCAGTACCACCCTCAGCCCAATCTTCCTAGTGTCTGACTTTGCAGATTCAGTCCCCTGTTTTGGGTTCTCCTCCAGCTGAAGCTTCCCTCCCCACCTGCTATCTGGTACCGTGCACACGCAAGTACTCAGGGAACGTTCATGGAATTTCTACTTGATGACTCAAATCCAATGGGCCGCCTGGTGAATTTATTTTAACATGATCCTGAAATGAAACTGAGATGACTTTACATCAAATACATATTTTATCTGTAGGTCAACATTTATATTACATCCTGGCTCTCTGGCGACTGATGAAACGTGAGAGCAATTTATTTTTGTCTCTAAGCCTGATTCAATGCATCACCATGCCACACTCAGGAGGTTATATTACATTGCCTCTTCTCTGCCCCAGTTGTGCACAATCCTGCAATATTAGGGTTTTGCTACAATTCCTAAGCCTCAAGTGTATTTCCCCGGTAGTCTGCTTTTCCCGGCTCTCTCTGGATCTTATTTATGGCATCAGGTTCAGGAGCCCGCAGTGCCAGCTGCAGGTTTGCCTCTTTGTCAGTCACTAATCTCACGTTAACAGAAAGGAGAACTGACCCCTCGATTCTCAGACCGCTGGCCCCCGGTGGCCTAAGACACCCACGCAGCAGGCAGGTGACTCAGGCCCGGCCCATCAGAAGGTTCATTTCCTTTGGCCACTGTAATTGGTCCCGCCTGGGCACGTGACACATTCAGAACCGGGAATGAAGTACGATGTTTGCTGAGACAGTTGAGAACATTTTTCCTTTCTTCTTCTGGACTTGAACCTGAGAGGATGTTGGCCAGGATATGCGTCCGGCCATGTTACGGTTGAACCTCAGCTGGACAACAAAGGTAACAGGAGGAGCGCAGAACAGAGACGGACGGGAAGTGAGACCGCCTGACTAATGTAGCCGAGCCTGAAGCCGGGGATCTCTCTGGCCGTAATGGGAATATACGAGAGCACGGTTTATGATCATTTGGTTGGATTTTTCTGTCACTTGCCCCCAAAAGATCTCTAACTGATACAGAACCTGAGAAACCTGGCTTTAAATCCCAGCTCTGCCTTTTGCTCTCTCTGTTTTTATTTTTATTTATTCATTTGAGAGACAGAGAGCACGAGCGGGGAGGGGAGGGGAGGGGCGGGGAGGGGAGGGGAGGGGCGGGGAGGAGGGAGAAGGAGAAGCAGACTCCCCGCTAAGTAGGAGCCCGACTCCAGGCTCGATCCCAGGATCCCAGGATCATGATCTGAGTGAAGGCAGCTGCTTAATCCACTGAGCTACCCAGGTGCCCCAACTAGGTCTGTTTTTAAAGTTCAGTTTCCTCAACTTTCAATGGAGATAAAATTTCCCCCTGACAGGGATATTGTGAAGATGAAATGAGATGAGGTATTCAAGCCTCTCTGCACAGTGTCTGCCCCCATTGCAGGAATCTATGAAAACCTAACTTCCTCTTCCTTTCCCACTCACCTCCCTGCACAGCCCACCGTCCTTCCCCAAGCGTGTCCCAGCCCAGCAAGGGTAAATTTCTGCACATTGGCTGCATTCCTATAATTGATAAAATCAGAAAAAAATGAATGCACTCATGAAAATCCTGATGTTGAAGTATCCCATGACCACAATCAGACTCTATGCTGAGGAGAGCAGGAGCTCCCAGCTGGCCCAAGAAGACTTTCACCATCTTTTTGACTTGAATAATTTATGTGCCTGCGCTGGACCTCAGTTACCTTCTTTTTCCAATGAGAAAAATAGTATAGAGGTGGTATCTGAGGTTTCTTTTAGCTCAAAAATATTCGATGGGAGTGGAGGAGATTATGCTAAGTGAAATAACTCAAGCAGAGAAAGTCAATTATCATATGGTTTCACTTATTTGTGGAACATAAGGAATAGCATGGAGGACATTAGGAGAAGGAAGGGAAAAATGAAGGGGGGGGGAATCGGAGGGAAAGATGAACCATGAGAGACTATGGACTCTGAGAAACAAACAGGGTTTTAGAGGGGAGGGGGGAGGGGGCATTGGTTAGCCCGGTGATGGGTATTAAGGAGGGCACGTACTGCATGGAGCACTGGGTGTTATATGAAAACAATGGATCGTGGATCACCACATCAAAAACTAATGATGTATTGTATGGTGACTAACATAACATAATAATATTAAAAAAAAAAAATTCTATGCCTCATTTCCTGAAATGCCTCCTCCTACTTGGTAAACTTTAAAGTCTCTGTAGTTGTACAGAGCAGGGCTAAGACCTGGGTGAGGCAAGTGGGTCCAGAGTACACAAGGAGGACAGAGTACACAAGCAGGCACCTGCCCGTGGGTGCCAAACTGCACAGCACATCTCCAAGAGTAAGTGCCTCCTTAAATTTTGCTCCTTAGGCACCAACCCTGATCACTGTAGTCTCAGCCCTGATATGTTCCATGTAGAGCATGCCTTGTGCTGTGTTCACCACGGCGGGTTCTAACTAGCTAATGATGCTAAAACTGATTTTGAATTTTGAGTTAAGACCAGGAAACCAGACCCTTCCTGGACCCAAATGAAGACATTTCCTGACCTATGAATTATGGGACCCATTTTAGGCAACATGGACAGACTTATGAACCATATTGTGCTATCTAGACTTAAATTTTCAGTTTTGAATTACCATAAGCACCATGAACCACCCCCAAACCCCACTCCAGCTTTTCTAGCACATCACAAATACTACCATCACCTCTACTCTTCATCGAATGATTTGGGGAGCTTCTTCATTGATGCCAGCCTTTATCTGGCAAGTATATTGATTGAGCTCCTTAAAAAACAAAAACAAAAACAAAAAAAACCCCTCTGATTTTGTTTTATTCTTTGACAACGTGCATATCATGTAGCTCTGGGAGAAAAAAGTTGATTCCACTTCATTTATGATGAGGTACATATGACTGAGAAAAAGATGGGTGCAGGGAAGGAATATCCAAACACTGAGAACAGTGTAGAAGTAATAAGACACAGGAAGGAGTCATTTTCAGACTCCACCTTTGATGTAGATATTCACATGTAAATAAGTATAGAGATGTAATTTAAGCATTTGCCAAATACAGGGCACTTTACCCGTGACATCTTATTTAATGTTCACAATAAACAAGAAGACGTTGTTAGCTCCATTTTATAAATAAGTAAACAAAGACTCAGCCCAGGTCAGTTTCTCAAGGTCACAGGATTCAAGTGTGGTTAAAGAGTCTATGTCGAAAATGAGGTTTCTCTGACTTTAAAGGTAGTTTGCCCCTTTTCACAATTCTACAAAGAGTCAATGTGATTTTAATTGACTATTTGTCCTTTATATCCCTCAAAGTTTTAGTGTTTTTGGTCATCAGCTAAGTTGTAAGGGGAAGAAGTTTTAACTCTCTGGTCACTGAAGGAGCTAGCTTTAATAGCCTGCTTCAGTGGATGGAGTAACAATAGAACCCTTTTGGAGAATTAGGATTCTGATTTCATGCCTGCTTTTCCAGCAGTCTCAGAGCTGTGGCTGTGGCCATGTTTATAACAGAGCTCTCAGCACTGGGGTGTCCACAGTGGTCCCTGCGAGATCCCAGAGGACCAGCAAGGCTCTCTTGCCCCCACTCCCCACACCTAGTATGTCAGTAACAAATACCTTACAGATAGCCCTGAATTTTGACTGCTCTAGAAGAAAACATCTCCCCAGTTATTGTCATTTTACAGAAATGAGTTTCATGAGTACAGTCGCAAACAGTTTGCCTGGTTGCATTACTAACCCAAACTCAAAACTAACCCAAACTCAAAACAGCCATCTGAAGGAATTGCTCCAATGATGCTGCCCCTGCTATTTTATGGTCCTTTGAAAAGGCATTTCTTTGTGAGAAACACAATTAATGGCATTTATTTCCTTTCAAACACCCAATAGTGGATGAAGAATCATCAGAGGAGAAAGTGAACAGTTTTTGGAAGAGGTAATTGTAGGAAACAATTACAGCAAGTGACTGGACCAGTACTGGCTCCCTCAGAGGGACAGAGGGATGACTCTGGCACCTGCCAGGGCAGACACTGATGCTTCCTAGCCTTAGCAAGAGGCATATATGCAGAGTGCAACTAGATACCTAAAGTAATGGGGACCATTCTGGGGTGAATTTTACTTAATGTTTAAATATAGAGGATTTCCTTCATTTCAGACTCCTTGTGTGGTGCAGATATTCACATGCAAATGAGTCCCTGATATGTAATGTAATAAGGGAAATAACTACAGAATACCTTTTGAAATTGATGTGATCAGTTAGGTATTATCACTAGTCTTTTATAGCTTGAACAATCTCAATAGTCAGTTCTGATTACTTCTTTTAGCCTATTTGTCATGCCCAATAAGTATATTATATTTGTTAGTTTCACTATGCCCCACCAAGTCCACCCAAGACCATGAGCCCCTTGAGTACTCCATCACATACTCAGCTCAGTGAGCCCCTGTGACGCTTTGGGTCCCTAGCACCTGGTATGTAACTGATCCTCAATAAATGCTTGTTGGATGCATTGATTTTGCAAACTGATCTCCAGCTATCTTCATGTATGATGTCTAATAATTTCTTAGCAGCTTCTCTTACAAAAAAACTGGGGAACCCAGTCAATAAATAGGATATATGTATACACACACACATGTATACATACAAATATGTAATATATAATCTGTATATATGCATACATATGTAATGTGTATATATGTATGTAACACATATATGTACACAAACATATATAATACACATATACATATATATATATATGTACACACACACACACACACACAAATTCCAGGATGGCCAAGTCCTAAACTGGGAATAAAAAAAGTCAGTCAGTTGGTCTTTTCACTATTTTTTTTACCTAAAGTTTTTTTTGTTTTCCTATTTCTACTTTAACTCTGCCACTAGCAAGCTATCTATCTACTGGTTTATAGCTTTCCCTTTCTGCCATAACTTTGTTTGTGGTTTATATTTATTTCAAGGGATTCTTTCTGCTCTGACTTTTTACCTAATGGAGAGAGAAGCAGAATAGCCAAGTTTTCAGAGGAAAGGTAGAGAAAGAGGGTAAAATATCAATTAAAACATAAGAGACAGATTGGCATGGATCTCTGCTAACTTTGCATTGGTGTGTGTCCCCGTAGAAAACAGAGAATTCAGTGTTGGGCGTGGGATGGCTATAAGTTGGGTGAGACAGAAGCAGGAGAAGTGACCTCATTATAGATTGTTTCTGAAGGGGATACTAGGGGAGCACCAAACTCATGCTTCATTCTGAACCCCATAGTATTGACCAGTGCCTGGGAGTTTTTTCTTCTTTCTAACAAAAACTGGCCTTGGCTGAGTTCTTTATTGCTAGCCTCCCCCAACTCTTGCCTTGGTTCCTGCCCATATGCTAAGCCTGGTTGTGCAGACTTCCAGTTGATTATGAGAGCCAAGCAATAGCTTTCCAATAAAGTCTTTGTATGCCTCAATTGCTAGAGTATTGCAACCAAGAGCATTCACAGATGAGAACACTAAGAGATAGAGATGTTTAAAAAACCTGGCAAGAGTCACAGTTGCAGGCAGTACTGTTGCGATTCAAGCAGAACTATAGGACTCCAGAGTCCATGTTCTCAACCCAACATTGTTTTTTTTGTTTTTTGTTTTTTCAATAAGTATATAGCCCCTTTTGGAAAAAGTTTCTGCAAAATCTAGTAAGGTTGAATACATGTGTATTCTACAACCCAGAAATTGCACTCTTTTTTTTTTTTTTAAGTACACGCCACCCCTAATGTGGGGCTTGAAGTCATAACTTCAAGATCAAGAGTTGCATGCTCTACCAACTGAGCCAGCCAGGCACCCCCCAGAAATTTCACTTTTAGGTGTGATAGATTACAAAAATCAGTGCAATATTTTGCATATCCTCCCATCAAGAGGTAGAGTTTATTCTCCCACTCTGTGATTCTAGCATGGTCTTATGATTTGTTTTGTCCAAGCAAGTAAGTTAAAATGATGTTGTGTCAGTTCTGAGCCTGGGCCTCAAGAGACTTACAGTTTCTATTCTTGCTGCTCCTAGAACCCTGACACCCTATGTGTAAGCCTGAAGCAGACTGCTGGAGGATGAGAGAAAGACCATGTAGAGCATGTAGAGCAGCTTAGCTACTTGAGACCACCTTGCAAGCTGATCATAAAAACATGAAAAGCCCAGCTCAAACCAACAGGACCTGAGCTCAAACTAAAGTGCCAACCCACAGAATTGTGAGCTAAATAAATGGTTGTTGTGTTGTCACTAACTTTTGAAGTGATTTCGTGCAGCAAAAGCCAATTCAATAAGTATCTTAGGGATATCTATCCATCTATCTATCTTCATAGATAGATGTGTGTGTATATATATATATATGTGTGTGTGTGTGTGTGTGTGTTATATATGTGTATATGTTATATATGCGCATATACGCTATATATAGTATATATGTATATATGTAGTACATATATGTATAGTATATATAATATATATGTATATATGTGTACATATTTGTGTGTATATATATATCTATATACATAAACAAAGAAATAGGTATAAGAATGTTCATAGCAGCATTGTTTATAATAGCAAGAAATAAGAAACTATTGGGTGCCTGGGTGGCTCAGTAGGTTAAGCGTCTGCCTTCAGCTCAGGTCATGATCCCAGGGTCCTGGGATCAAGTCCCATGTCAGGCTCCCTGTTCGGCGGGGTGTCTGCTTCTCCCTCTACCTCCCCCACTGCTTGTGCTCTCGCTCTCTCTCATGCTCTCTCTCTCTCAAATAAATAAAGTCTTTTAAAAAATAAAAAAAGAAATATGAAACTATTTAAATAACCAGCAATAAGGATACAGATACACAAATTATGCAATATTCATGCAATGGAGAATTCTACAGCAGTGAAAATAATTGAGAGAACACCTGCTAACATGGATGGGTCTCACAAGCCATGGTGAGTGAAAAAACCAAGATGCTAAAGAAAACATGCAATTTGGTACCATTATATTAAGTTGGAAAACATGCAAGTTATGTACTGATTGGGGACTCCTCTTCATGTGGTAAAAGTCTAAGAACTGCATGGGAATGATTAGTCAATTTGTGAGAGTAGGCTTGCTCAAAACAAGTCCACTCTTCATTCATGTAACAGTCCAATGAAGTTTGATAGTGAAAAATTGCTCCATGCAGTCATTCAGAGACCCAATGATGTTCCTTGTAGTCCCCTGGCCCCACTTTGGAGACTTAAGATCCTTCTCCATGCAGCCAGTTAAGGGGAGAGCTTGGAGGATTGCTCAGGATTATGGGCCAGATTTGGAAGTGGTATAAGTCCATTTCATTCACATTCTTATGGCCAGAATTCCGTCACATGCTCTGACCTATTGCAAGGGAAGTTGACATGTATAGTATATCTGAATGTCAAAGAGGAATATAAAAGGGGCTTTTTTGAGTAGATTTCCTTGTGATTGCCACTGGATTGAATATGAAATATATTCAGGGGAGAAGAAATGAAAGGCTTCATCTGTACTGTTGTGTTTTGTCTCTTAAACTGTGATGCATAGATGAGTTTTTGTTATATTTTCTTATATTTTCTTCAAAAATGTATGCTTTTTTTCTGAAGTATGTCATAAGATGGTAAGAAGTTTACGAAAGTAGATAGAATGTAGGGGCTCTAATCAAGGAGACTGGGATTAAAACAGTTCTGTATTGAATATTCAAGAGAAGTGAATCAGAGTTCTAATCTGTAATCCTGGAAAAAGAGTAGGGATTTTGCAATTTAGAACTATATAGGTACACAGAGCTGTTCCCTGTTGACCTTTGAATCAAGACTGATCTGGAAAAGAGTGAAAATAAGCACTTATAATTCTACTGGAGGGGGCAGGAGAGTCCAAACACCCAATTCTCTCATGCTTCTCTTTGGCTAACCAGAGCTCCCCACTACAATGGGTCCTTACATACACCTTCTTATAAAAGAACCATGAAATTTCAGAATGGGAAGGGTTTGAAGGGGTATGCACCCTTACCAGCTTTTTTTAAAAATTTAATTTTATTATGTTATATTAATCACCATACATTACATCATTAGTTTTTGATGTAGTGATCCATGATTCATTGTTTTCATATAACACCCAGTGTTCCATGCAGTACGTGCCCTCCTTAATACCCATCACCAGGCTAATGATCCTCCCACCCCCCTCCCCTCTAAAACCCTCAGTTTGTTTCTTGGGGTCCATAGTCTCTCATGGTTCATCTCCCCCTCTGATTCCCCCCTTCATTTTTCCCTTCCTTCTCCTAATGTCCTCCATGCTATTACTTATGTTCCACAAATAAGTGAAACCATATGATAATTGACTTTCTCTGCTTGACTTATTTCACTTAGCATAATCTCCTCCTGTCCCATCCATGTTGATGTAAAAGTTGGGTATTCACCCTTTCTGATGGCTGAGTAATATTCCATTGTACATATGGGCCACATCTTCTTTATCTATTCATCTGTTGAAGGGCATCTCAGCTCTTTCCATAGTTTGGCTATTGCAGACACTGCTGCTATGAACATTGAGGTGCATATGGCCTTTCTTTTCACTACATCTGTGTCTTTGGGGTAAATACCCAGTAGTGTAATTGCTGGGTCATAGGGTAGCTCTATTTTTAATTTTTTTGAGGTACCTCCACACTGTTTTCCAAAGTGGCTGTACCAACTTGCATTCCCACCAACAGTGTAGGAGAGTTTCCTTTTCTCCACAACCTCTCCAACATTTTTTGTTTCTTGCCTTGTCAATTTTTGCCATTCTAACTGGTGTAAGGTGGTATCTCAATGTGGTTTTGATTTGAATTTACCTGATGGCTAATGATGACACAAAGATAAACTCAAAATGGATGAAAGACCTCAATGTGAGACAGGACTACATCAAAATCCTAGAGGAGAACATAGGCAGTAACCTCTTTGACATCTGCCACAGCAACTTCTTTCAAGATACATCTCCAAAGGCTAGTGAAACAGAAGCAAAAATGAACGATTGGGACTTCAACAAGATAAAAAGCTTCTGCACAGCAAAGGAAACAATCAACAAAACCAAGAGGCAACCCACAGAATGGGAGAAGATATTTTGCAAATGACACTACAGACAAAGCACTGATTTCCAAGATCTATAAAGAACTTCTCAAACTCAAAACCCAAAAAACAAATAATCAAGTCAAAAAATGGGCAGAAGACATGAACAGACACTTCCCCAAAGAAGACATATGAATGGCTAACAGACACATGAAAAAACGTTCATCCTCATTAGCCATCAGGGAAATTCAAATCAAAACCAGCTTTTTTACCAAGGACAGGAGTCTCCTCCAGTATCTCTGGCAGGTGATCATCTAGCCCCTTTGGAAGATGACTCTTCACTCAAAGTGTTCTAGGCCTTCTCTATGGGCCTGACTATCCATTATGCACTCCCTCAGGCCCTACTTTCTGCCAGGACAGGGTTAGATAATCCAAGGTAATCTGGACTACGTTGTCAGCTGGACGCTTTTCTTGGAATGGGTGATAGCCTTTCAATGTCTTCACCAAATGGATGGTCCCACAGCAAGCCTGATAGGGGATGTCTTGGAACACATGGAATTTTCATCAAAACTGACAGGTGCTCACTTATTTGTTTATTTTCAGACAAATTTCTTTGCTATTGTATGACACATATCTGAGATCAAGACTTAAAAAAAATGACCATCTAAAGTTGATATTCAATTTATGGGGGACCAGTCTCATGGTCATAAAGGTGACATTTCCTTACTCTGTGCCCCTGAAGAACTTTGTTTATACCTCTTTTTTGATACTTCATATATTCTGCCATCAGGGAAAGAGTGACATTTGAATATATCCTCTCTAGTATTTGATGAGTTCCTCACAGATCTTATTAATCAGCCACAGTCTCTGGTCTATAGAGGATGGCCAAAAATAAGGAAAATATATGGACATAAACATTAGAAAAGTAATGAGAAAAACAATTTGAAGGTATTGATGAAATGTGAAACTACTTCTGTTTAATAGGAGTTATTAATGACTCTCCAGCTACATAATAAAAAATAAAGTATAGTGCGGGTCATTACAAGATTTCAATAAGAAGCTAGTTGAGTGAACCCTCAAACTACATGCAAATTGGAAGGCTTTCAGAATACAGGCACAATGACAATACTAAAATCTCAGGCCACCAGGAGTATGAAATTTCCCCCTTTTCCTAGACATTGAACAGTCAGTTATATTCATGTGCTGAAATTCATGAAGATGCACATTTTTATAAAACAAGAGAGATAAGATTGAAAGTGGTAGTTCTCAACTCCTAGGCAGGAGTGCTCAGCTCTGAAAAAGTCAACCTTCTCCTTCCCACTTTAGTATAGATACAGTTGAAAGATAAGCACAAAAATCAGATAAAAATGATGACTTAAGTCCTTGGGCAAATTGGTTTGCTAATACTTTCCAGAGTTGAAAATTTCCCCCAAACTGCAGGCCACCCCACAAAGACCGAACCAGCTCAATTGTGCCTGTAGCATGGCTAAGGCATGATGAGAAGGAGCTGAAACATGCTCATTTTGTTCTCCGTGATCACCAATCAGAAAAGACACTCTTCCTGAGGGAGCAGTGATGGGATGAGAAAGCCCAAGAGAGCTACGCCAATGGAAACTTCTCACACAGAAATGGGGAAGTGGTACATAAGTATTCCCCACCAACAAAGCAGGGTTCCCAAATTCTGTTTGTAGTCTGATAACTCATTCCCCATAAAACAATGCAAAGTGTGCTAGCCCTCTGAATCTTATTCATGACCCAGTAGAAGGCTCTGTTTGATAGGTTCCGTGGAAGCTACGCACCCCTACACAGTGTTTCCCCTCGTGGTGGCCCCAGAGAATGCTGATAGAAATGCAAAGACAGTCATGGTTAATAAATACATAAGTAGGTCTGAGCTTCAATAGCAAGGCACAAAAAGAATCAGGGAGCATGAAATAAAGCTGCTTAGGATTCTGCAGACTGGTCTGAAGTAGAAATGGTGCTGGTGGCTTGTACACTCTTTCTGTCAGAGCCTGAGAGGCTCAAAGGGATTGTTCTGGAAAATCCCGAAGCAGTTATAAATTTATGGTTGCAAGTATTCTGTTGTTAATGTGCAATTCTAGCTGGAGTTTTAGAATTGAGTATTTCAATTCAATTTGAAAAAAAGACTATGAAACCCAAGAAGCACATCAATCCTTTATAGTATAATTACATAGTCTTTTGTGGCTTTGTTCTAGGACTCTAAAGTGGATACATATGCATACATGTATTTGTTCTGTGAATTTGTATATTTATATAAACATATCACACAATGTCAGTTACTAGAGGTTTCTTACTCATAAATTGTCCTGTGTAAAGTGTGCCTCTTGAAATATCAAAACTTCTTAAATATCAAAGGTTTTACATTTTAAAACTTTCTAAGCAGATTCTCTGAATTATTAAAAGAAACTTCTGAAGAAAAAAGTAACCATTTCTTAATTTTATCATGAACATAGATGGTTGTGGGATGAACTTGGGTTATTGAAGTATTTAGAGACATTTGCCCTTACATGTAACGGCCTGTCCATGCTTATAATCTCTTTGTCACTACCAGCTATTTGACATTTTAAAGATAAAATTTACACACGGTGAAATACACAGACCTTAAGTGCATAATTAAGTTCTGATAAGTGTTTTACCTGTGTTAGCGTCCCAGTCAAGACATAAGACCTTTCTATCTGCACAGAGTCCCCTCGTGTCCACTTTTAGTTAAGCCCCACTCTCTCTGTAGGCAACCACGGTGCTGATTTTCATTCCACAAATTAACTTTGCCTATTCTTGAATTTCATATAAATAGAATCAACAGTATGTAGCCCTTTATGTCTGGCTTCTTTCACTCAACATAACATTTTCGAGATTCATCCATGCTGTTGCATATATCTGTAGTTACTTTCTGTATTGCCGATCAGTATGCCATTGGTAGAATAATTGCAATATGTTCTTCCGTTTCTCTTATCGATGGATATTTGGCTTATTTCCTTTTTCTTTATTATGAATAAGGCTATACAAGACATTTTTATAAAAATCTGGAATTCACATATGGAAAAAAATCTTGGGCCCCTACATCAAATCACATGCAAAAATTAATGTGTGATCAATTATAAAGTTAAATGTAGCAGCTAAAACCATAAGGCTTCTAGGGGAAAAAAAAAAGAAATATAGAATATCTTCATGACCTTGGAGCAGGCAAAGATTTCTTAGATACAACCTAAAAAGCACTCAACATAAAATAAAAGCTGATAAATTATACCTCACAAAAATAAAAGCTCATCAAAACACACAGTTTACAAATTGAGAAGGTATTGTTAATGTATTAGAGGCATTGAAATGTATTGGTAATTCATTTTTCAGAGGAATTGTATCCTGAATAAATAAAGAATCCTACATATCAACAATAAGAAGACACACTAGTAAAAAGTTGACAGAAGATTGGAAAAGACACTTGACAATAGAAGGTACGTGAATGGCCAGTAAATACACAAAAAATGCTGACGTCATTAGTTGCAAGGGGAAGACAAGTCAAATAACAATGATATACCATTTTATACCCACGTGAATGCTAAAATTAAAAAGACTGGCAATACTAAATGCTGGTGAGAATGTGGAGAGGATAGAGGTGTGAAATGATACCATCTCTTTAGAGAAATTGTTTGGCAATTTCTTGGAAACTAATCATGTATAACCATGGAGAAATTCCATCCCTAGGTATTTACACAAGAAAAAGGAAAACCTATGAGCTACTGTTGTTTTTAGATGACTTTATATAGGATGCTTCAAAGAGCTTCTCTTTAAGGTAGGAGAGAAACAGCATAGTCAAGGGAAGCCAACATTATCTGAGCACTTACTACGTGCCACACAATGTAAAAGGCAAGTTATGCATGTTATTACAGGACATATATGACTTTCCAAAGGTAGACAAGTAAATAACAGGTTAGGCTTTTAAAAATTATTTTATGCATTCATCAAATATTTAGTAAGTTTTTGTGGGTGTTGGGCTTTGTTCTGAGGGCTGAATATATTGCATGAAAAAAAAATTAAAAGGATTAGATTTTTGTCCTAATGGTACCTAAGTTTTAGTGGGGATTGAGGAACCATAAAATATCAAATCAACATATATTAATATATAAATAAAAAGGGAGTTTCTGATAGTAAGACCTACTTTGAGGATACCAAAATAAGGTAATAGGACAGAGAGTGACAGCAGTGTGGAGGTACATTAGACAGGGCAACCATGGAAGGTGGGTCTGAGGAGATGATGTGTGTGGGATGATATTCTGATAATGAGAAAGAATCAGGCACATGAAGATCTGGAAAAGAGTAATCCGTGTGGAAGGAACAATAAGAGCAAAGGTCCTGAGGTGAAAACTAGCCTGATGTGTTCAAGGAGTAAAAATAGAGCCTGTGTGACTGAAGAGGGAGGATGCCCAGAAGATGAGGCTGGAAAGGGAGGAAGGGGCCAGACTGTCCAGTGCCTTAGATGCTATGGTAACAAGTTCAGATTTTATTTTAAACTCAATGGGACTCCATTAGGAGGTTTTAAGATCCACTCCAGGGTTGTTGTAAGACTCCTTTGATGGTAACTATAATTATTACAGCAGGATCTGACTTGAAGTTTGATTATATTGCTTCTTTAATAAAGTCAAGTACACATTCATTTATTAATTTATCTCAATTTAGCTCAATAAATATTACTTGAGCACTTCTGTCAGCTGGATACTTTTCTCAACACAATCGCAAATTGCACAAGCAAAACTCCTGCCCTTACAGAGTTTATAATCTATTTCTGGGTTTCTTTTTTTTTTTTTTTTTTTATTTCTGGGTTTCTCGAACCTGGTTGCACAATGAGAATCACCTGGGGAGGAAAGAAAGCAAGAAAGCAAACAAGCAAGAAAGAAACTAACAGAGCCTATTAATTTTTCATCTCTCCAGATTATTTTAACATGCAAACTGAGGTGAGCACACCACTCTTTTCTTAGACACATGGGGGCAGCATGACGTAGTTGTACAGGTTCCTAAAAAATTTTTTTAGCCTTGTCTTCAAATAAATACTGTGATGAAGCTGAAGCACAAATAAACTTAAAATGCAGCTCCTGTATTGGCCAGCAAGTAGCAGAGCTGAGATTTGAATCCATATCTTTCTAATCGCATAGCAATACTGTTCCCACACAGCAGCTACAAAATGTTTTCTAAAAAAATAAATAGTAGTTTTTTTAATTACTCCTTAATTTTTCTATTTAGTATCCCAACTCTTTTATCCCTTACAAAAAGTTACAAGAAAAGATAATGTATAATTATGAGTAGAATTTTAATCTTCTATTTCAACTCTGGAGTTGATTATAGCAATGTCATGAAACCTAGAATAACATTCATGGCTTCATAGCGTCTGGGCATTAAGTTTGTTCAAGATTTGGCCCCCTCCAGCATAACAGAAGAATTAAGATAGGATGTTGCTTCTGTGGAGAGAACTGTTCTTGACATGATCTGTAAGTCGGTGGGGATATTTCCATTTGCAAGAGCACATTGGCCTTATTTGAAACAAAAACAGAATTTTAATTTTTATTTTTTTTAAGATTTTTTTTTTTTTTATTTGACAGAGAGAGAGAGACAGCGAGAGAGGGAACACAAGCAGGGGGAGTGGGAGAGGGAGAAGCAGGCTCCCCGCGGAGCAGGGAGCCCGATGCGGGGCTCGATCCCAGGACTCTGGGATCATGACCTGAGCCGAAGGCAGACGCTTAACGACTGAGCCACCCAGGTGCCCCAAAAACAGAATTTTAAAGAGAAGAGATTTTCGTGGTCACTAAATCCTCCTTTTTGCTTGACACCAATTTGCATAACACAGGTAACTTATGTCTAACACACTTTCAGAAACAAATAGAGAAAATCAAATTTTTCTTTCAACTCCAATAGCAATTTTATATTTTGCCAAATATCAGCTAATGTGGAACCTTAAGGAATAAGGAACAGCTGGAATTTAACCAGAGACGCCAGTGACTATTAAAATTCAGTGTTAATATAAAATGTGGCCTCTAGTAGACCTACTTTGTCAGTGCATATAATTAACTCACTTGTATTGGCACAAGTGTTTTGCATGTGTATGAAGAGGTTAATAAACCTTTATTAACAATCAACATCCCTTACATTGGGAGATTCACAATGTTACCAGAAGTTAGATCAACCTAAGGGCTGCCTATAGTTGTGTTCTTGAACGAATATTCATTTTGCTGAATGAAACAGGCCTGAAAAATATCCAGTATCTGATCATGGTGTCTCTAGATGTTATTGCCACCCACTCCAGCCACGTGGGCAGCTCCTCATCTTGGCTCAAGTGCACTTTTCACGAGGACTCAATACTTCTTCATTGCATCCATGTACCCCCTCCCTCATCCAACTCCAGAACTATTAATAGGTAATATTTACATCATATACCATCTGAAAAATTAGTACTAATTAAAAGCAAAAATGACATCTGGTTCTTTCCCCACAATGGCCCTCTCTGGTGACTAGCTGTCTTAGCACCCTTCTTTCCTTTCCCTTCTTCATTGCAGAAAGGATGCCATTGTTCTCAGCACTCATGCCCTGGCTCTGAGCTTCTAGAACTAGTGCAAATTAGACAAGGCACCACCTCTAGAGGACATAGATCCTGATCCAGCAGGAAAGCAGCTGGGCTAAAATGGACTTGCCCCCAGACGAGGCACCCCAGTGGTTCTGTGCATATTTCCTGGGATTAACCAAACCTATCCCCCTTAGGAGGATGTTTAGTAACTTGTTATTAGTGAGCATGCTTCTTAGGGTCTCTGCCTCTACCCTAAATTTCTAATTAGAGAAGTCAGAGAACAAAATCAAATTTTGGTGGGGCAGGAGGAGAGGGTTTTTTAATGTTAAAACAGCAATGGCAATAACAATATTTTCTCCATATCCCAACTGTTTTTTTTTTTTAAGATTTTATTTATTTATTTGACAGAGAGAGACACAGCAAGAGAGGGAACACAAGCAGGGGGAGTGGGAGAGGGAGAAGCAGGCTTCCCGCCAAGTAGGAAGCCCAATGTGGGGGCTCGATCCCAGGACTCTGGGATCATGACCTGAGCCGAAGGCAGATGCTTAACGACTGAGCCCCCTAGGTGCCCTCCATATCCCAACTGTTAAAATAGGCCCCTATCCTAGGAAGACCCACATAGGAAGGGTGATTGTCACCTGAGTAGCAGAAGAAGGCTTTATTCAACCTTAAAGGTGAGAAGATGAGTTTAGTGCTCAAAGTGGAGGAGCAGATGCCAACTGTCACACCTCTTGGCTTTTTTCCTAAGTCTTTGAAACACAACCCTGAGATTGCTTGGCTAGTTTCTTTCTAAGTCAATTTTATTCTTAGAAACAAGATACCAGTAGTGATTAGGGATAATTGTGACTACACCCCTAAAGAGTATTTTTTTAAAAGATTTTATTTATGTATTTGAGAGAGGGAGAACACAAGCAGGGTGAGGGGCAGAGGGAGAAGCAGACTCCCCGCTGAGCAGAGAGCCCCGCACAGGGCTCGACACCAGGACCCTGAGATCATGACCTGAGCCTAAAGCAGATGCTTAACCGACTGAGCCTCCCAGGCACCTCTTTAAACAGTGTTATTAAAAGCTATATGGAATGGGGCACCTGGGTGGCTCAGTCGTTAAGCATCTGCCTTTGGCTCAGGTCATGATCCCAGAGTCCTGGGATCAAGCCCCACATCGGGCTCCCTGCTTGGCGGGAAGCCTGCTTCTCCCTCTCCCACTCCCCCCTGCTTGTGTTCCTGCTCTCACTATCTCTCTCTCTGTCAAATAAATAAATAAAATCTTTTTTTAAAAAAAGCTATATGGAGTAACAGGTTTGTGTGGACTAGCCAGAGGATCCTACTATTTCTATTTAAAAAATCTCAAATTTGGATGTATTGTGTACATAGCAGTAAGGAAATAAGTGAGAGAAGAATGACAGATGGAATTGTTATTTCTTAATCCTAGAAAAGTGGAGTTACTTTACATCTATTCTCTCTAGGTTGCCAAGGTAAATATTCCCATGGGCTCACTTGGCTCTGCCCGGTTTGGGCTGGAAGAATCTGCCTCTGTCTTCAAGGGGGCAAAGGTATTTGGAGATGGAAAACAGCATGGCCAGTGATTCCTTACCTATTAACGTGCCTAAAGTCTTTTTCTTTAGTTGACCAAATCCACTAATTTAACCAAGATTACCAAGTGGACGTTCTCTTGGAGAATGGGAAGAATTGGAAGGAATGTGTGGTTCCACTGCCAGGTTTCTAATCACAGATGTACCTTCGAATCCCAACAGATGACAGGAACCAAGACCCTTGGCTCATCGGTAATTTTTTTTTTCTGGTAGAAACCATTAGACATCTTGAAATGTCTAATTATATGTGTCCATAACACGAAGTAAAACCAGGTATATATAGGCTCCTGTTTGTTTCTGGCTACAGCGAAAGGGTAGGCCTAGCTTACAACCCACCCAAAAGTCGCAGGAAGCCCATGTGTTAGGCAGGGTTCTCGGGAAACAGAACCAACAGGAGATATTTGTATGTTTCTATAGCTGTATCTGTATTTGTATCTCTATCCATATCAATTTGCTATGAGGAACTGGCTATGCCATTATGGATGCTGAGAAGTCCCACAATCTGCCGTCTGCAGACTGGAGACCCAGGAAAGCTAGAAGTCTAATTCAGCTGAGTCGGAAGGCCTAAGAACGAGGAGAGCTGATGGTGTAAATCTCAGTCTGAGGGCACAAGAAAATGAAATGAGAAGAGACGATGTGTCCCAGCTCATACAGGGAGGCAAGGGGAAAAAAAAGCAAATGCCTCCTTCCTCTGCCTTTTGCTATTCAGGCCCTCAACAGATTGGATGATGACCACCCACATTGGGGAGTGTCATCTACCTTACTGAGTCCACTGATTCAAATGCTAATGTTATCCAGAAACACCCTCATAGTCACACCCAGAAATAATGTTTAATCTGGGCACCCCATAGCTCGTTCATGTCCACCCATAAAATTAATCATTGCATCCCTCTTGGGTGTCAAAGGAGGTTGAGTGTAGAATTTGGACTTCTACCCCCAGTGGGCAGTCACAGGACAGTGGCCCTGCTTTCCTTTGCCAGAGTGATATCAGAGGGAGCTACATGAAACAGATGGTTGAAATAAGGTCCAAAGTCTCATAGCATAATATAAAAAATGTCCAAGTTTCAACTGCAAATCCCACATCATCCCAAGAACAAGGAAAATCTCCAACTGAATGAAAAAGACGATTAGCAGATGCCAATACCAAGATGACAGAAATATTGAAATAACCTGACGAAGATTTTAAAGCAGTCTTCGTAGAGATGCTGCAATGAGAACCACAAACAAACTTGAGACAAATGGAGAAAGAGTCTCAACAACGAAACAGAAAGTCTCAGCAAATAAGTAGAAGCTAAAATAAGAACCAAATGGGAATTTTAGAACTGAAAAAACAATAGCTGGAATTTAAAAACCTCACTGGCTGGGTTCAGTAGCAAAGTGCAGAGGCGGGGGGACAAAACCCAGTGGATCTGAAGATGGAAAAACAGAAATCACCAAATCTGAACAGAGAGAAAACAAAACAAAAAAAGGAACAGAGCCTCAGGGACCTGTGGGACCATCATAAAAGACCTCACATTTCTGTCATCAGCATCACACACAGAAGTGAAAAACTTCCCAAACTTCCCCCAAAGACAGAAGCCTACAGATTCAAGGAGATGAGCAACAAGACACATTACAGTATAACTTCCCAAATCTAAAGACACAGAAAAAATCTTGAAAGCAATGAGAGAGAAATGTCATTTTATCTCTAGGGAAAAAACCAATTCAAATGACGCCAGGATTCTCATCATAAACTGCAGGGCCAGAGGAAGTGGCACAATTGAGCACCACCTACAGTAGATGCAAAATAAACATGTGAATACTCCGAAAGGTGGGGGGAAGAAGGCAGGTTGGCTAGAAACTACAAAACTCACAGAAAAGGAAACAGAGGAAATCTTAAGGATCAAGAGCCAGATAAAGAAAAGAAAAATTGGTAAATAAAACTTGATCAAAATTAGAAATTTTTTCTCTGTGAGGGACTCTGTCAAGAGGATGGAAAGACAAGCTACAGAGTGGCAGAAATTTTTTGCAATCCACACATCTGACAAAGGACTAGTATCTAGAATCTACAAAGAGCTCTCAGAATTCAATAGTCAAAAAATAATAAAATAAAATAAATATAAATAAAATAAAAGACATAGATATTTCACCAAAGACATATAGATGACAAAAAAAAAGCACATGAAAGATATTTGGACATCATTAGCCATTAGGGAAATGCAAATTAAAACCATGAGGAATGTTACCACACACCAATCAGAATGTCTAAAATAAAATGTTAGGTAGGATACATAAATACTGGGCAGGATGCATCCAAACCGAATCATTAATACATTCCTGGTGGAAATGTAAAATGGTACAATACCTCTGGAAAACAGTCAGGAACTTTCTTTAGAAACTAAACGCATGACTACCATACAATCCAACAATTACATTTTGGGGCATTTATCCCAGAGAAATGATCTGCTGTTCACACACAAAACCTGCACACACACTTTATTTGTAATAGCCCAAACCTAGAAATGACCTAGACATCCTTGAACAGCTGAATGGTTGAACAAGCTGTGGTACATCCATACCGTGGAATCCTACTCTGCAATAAAAATGAACCCACTCTTGATACACTCAACAACCTGGATCAATCTCCAGAGACATAGGTAAGTGAGAAAAACCAATCCCATAAGGTTGCATGCATTAGGTGAAAAAAGCAAATGGAGGAAAGTATGTGTAGTATATTACCGTTTCTCTAAGAAAGGAGGAGGGGATGCATACATATAGATTTCTTTCATTTTTTTTAAGAAAAAAGGAAAAGTTTTGTTTCTTAAATTCCACATATGAGTGAGATCATATGATAAATGTCTTTCTCTGATTGACTTATTTTGCAAAACAGAGGATCATAGGGGAAGAGAGGGGAAAAATAAAACAAGATGAAATCAGAGAGAGAGAGAGACAAACCATAAGAGACTCTTAATCATAGGAAACAAACTGAGGATTGCTGGAAGGGAGGGAGGGTGGGGGGAATAGGGTAACTGAGTGATGGGCATTAAGGAGGGCATGTGATGTAACAAGCACTGGGTATTATATAAGATTGATGAATTACTGAACTCTACCTATGAAACCAATAATACATTATATGTTAATTAATTGAATTTAAATTTAAAAAAGAAAAAAAGAAAAAAGAAAACAAAAACTTGAAAAGAAATGGTTCCTCAAAGAACCCAAATAAGTGGTCCAAATGGAGGAACCAGGAGAAGGGAACAAGGTTAGAAGTTAAATTTCTCTGAATATACTCTATTATATGATAAAACTTTGGAATACATTAATATTTTTCATAATTATATAAATACATAAGTAATCTCTATAAATAAAAAGTAAAGGAAAATGACTTAATAGTATACTTAATAGTATATGTCATAACCACATGAGAAAATATTTCAGATGACTTTATAACACAGTAATTTACTAAACATCTTTCATGGATGTAACCTAAGGACAAAAAAAATCTTAGAAAAAAAATTGATTTTAATAACTGTATTGTTGATGGTAGCATTTATATTGTTATTCTGAGTCTGTTGTGTGTGAACTATGTGAGAAAGAAAATGAATAATTATATCAGTGTTGAGAAATACAATGCTTGGCATAACAGAAAAGAAAAAGCGATGTACAATTAAAGATATTAGGTAAAAACTATGTAGTTCTAATTTGATTTATCTACATGAACTCATGACAATTTATCTTTATCTCCTGGTTCTGTCCATTGAAAGGGCTTAGAAATAATAGCCAACCTAGTAACAAGGAGTACCCTTAGTACCCAGATCATGGTCTTCCACTTTTAAAAGAACTCAGGGGTCTCCAAAATATTTATTTATGGATGAAATGATATGATGATAGGATGCCAGAAAACAAAGAAGCTGTAATGTATAGAAAGGTAGTATTGAAAGGTTTTAAGACCTCAGGAGTCAATTTAAAAGACTCTTAATGGTCAAAAATAGGATAATTTGGGCATTGTAAGAATAATCATAATGGATTAAAACATTTCAAACATGATCATAAAGTTAGTAGAAGAAAAAAGTTCTCATTCTTCCTTGGAGTTTGTTACAAAATCATCTCATTTATTTTGAAAAATGATAAAAGAAAATGATCAAACATTTGTTCTTTTTTCCTGTAAGAACTTATCTCAGGGAGGGGTGCCTGGGTGCCTCAGTCAGTTAAGCATCCGACTCTTGATTTCAGCTCAGATCATGATCTCAGGGTTGTGAGATTGAGCCCCGCATCAGGCACTGTGCTGAGCATGGAGCCTACTTAAGATTCTCTCTCTCTCTCTCCCTCCTCTTCTGTCCCTCCCCTCCCCCTGCTTGTGTGCTTTCTCTCTCTCTCAAACAAAAAAAAATTAAAATTAAAAAGAAGAACTTATCTCAGGGAAATCGAATAGTTGACAACACAAAGTTTCTTTCTAGAAGTGTCTTAGCTGACAAATGAAGGACTGGTAGAAATAGAATGTTGCTATCTCCAACCCATGATGATAGGCTATAATGATGGATGCTGACATCTCAGACCACCTGCTGATAGAAGTACAAAATACCATCTATGGGGACTTCTGGCCAAAAATCAAACTATATATGGAACAAAGCTGTAGGACCAACCATCAATTTAAAGAAAAAAAGGGGACAGAAGAATATGTTAAACAACAAAAAAGTCCCAACTGTGAAGAACTCTAGAGACTAATAATCTGGTTTTTTTTTAAGAAATAAAATTGTAAGGAGGGGGTTTGAGCCCAACATTGGGTGGGCTTTATTTTAGTAATCTCAAATTTAGAGATTACTAAAATATATAAACTTTAAAAAAATAAATTGTAAGGATGAAGAGAGATCAAAATCATGAGACAGAGATTGAAAGAGAGAGAGAGAGAGAGAGATGTGTACAAGGGACCAAGCAGAATGAGGGATCTATAGATTGAAGCAATTTAAGAGAAATATAAACCACTGTATTGCAATTTATGAATCTTCTTTTCATTCTGATTCAAATAGAGACTAAAACCAATGGAATTTTCATAGTATAAAAAAACAAGCATAAAATTTGAACATCAGCTTGTTTTTTTATACTAAGAAAATTCCATTGGTTTTAGTCTATGTATAATAATGATATAGGAATATGTTTTTAAAAAAGAACATTTTACTTTAGAGGAAAATATTGAAAAAATATGAATAAAATAATATAATTGGGATTTGTCTCAAAATAATTGGGGAAAGGACTGCATGGGGATACAGGTACAAAGATTTGGTTGTAAATGGAGTTGGGTACTGGATATAAGGCGGTTTATTAAGCTGCTCTCCCAAATTTGTATATGTTTGAAAATTTTCATAAAAAAAGAGTTTGTAGGGGCCCTTGGGTGACTCAATTGGTTAAGCATCTGTTTTCAGCTCCAGGTCATGATCTCAGTGTCCTGGGATCAAGCCCCGAGTCAGGCCCTCTGCTCAGCAGGGAGTTTGCTTCTCCCTCTCCCTCTGCCCTTCCCCCAAGTTTGTGTGCTCTCTTTCAAGAGAATAAATAAAAATCTTTAAAAAAATAAAAAATAATATAAAGTTTGTAAAGCGTCATCCAGGATGAGGGCACCTGTGGTGTGTTTGAAGACTAAGAGACAAGCAACCCAAAATTGCTGGGCTCAAAGCAGGAGGGCAGATTTTCAAGACAGTAGGAAAGTAATGGTCATTCTATATAGTAATAAAAATGAGTAACAATGAATGAAAAATAAAAATGGAGAAATAAATAGAAGTAAATAAATAAAATTAAAAAAAAAAAAGAAACAGGTAATAACATGAATGACCCTCACAAACAGGATAGTGAGCCAGACACCAAATGGTACATACAATATGATTTCATTTAGGTGGAGCTCAAAAAAGTCCTAATTAATCTATATTCTTTTGGAATGTATATAAAAGTGGTATTTCCTACGTGTTCACTATACAGTAATTATTTAAACTGTACATATATTTTCTGCACCCTTTAAACTATACAACATACCTTTCAATTTTAAAAAGAGGTTTAAAGGAAAAAAGCGCAATGATCTATGAGCAACATCTGGGAAGGAGGAAGGCTCAGCCTCCCACGGATTAGGCTCAAGCTAATCCTCAGATACTGTGCAGAGGTGAAGGCGGGGGGCTGCCTCTCACGCCGAGGGCCACAGAGTGACAGAGTAAGCAGCATCCCACAGAAGAGCGGGTGGGGACGTTCTGTGAAATATGGCAATGTGGAGAAGTATGTGCCCTTACAGTGCCCTTCCAGTCCTCTGGAAGTGACCTTAGTCCAGGACGACTGAATGGGTTTTTGTCTGGGATTTCAGAAAGGATGGGGCAGAGGGAGTTGGGTCTACGCCAACAGGCCTCAAATTCTGAATGGAACTCAGGAGTAGTTATTCAGTGTCCAAACTGGCATAGGACTCAGGTTCTGCTGGGTCCCATTTCTACCAGCAACTCCATCCTGCCCAGGGGAGTGAGCTACCAGCCCATGCTGAGGCCACGGTGTCTGTGGGACTTGATGGGCACCAGTCTACCCCCATCGGTTTTCATCTTTTCCCTCTATTCGCTGTAAGACCGTGTCTGCCATGAGCACTGTATCTCCAGAGCCCAGCACAGTACCTGGGAAGCTGTGATGCTCAACCCTTGCTGAATGAACGAAAGAATGAATGAAGAATTCCTATTTCATATTTGTGGAAGCTAACCTAGAAGAGCTACAGAAAGGACCTGGAGCCAGCAATGGGACAGATTGCTTAATATGCAACATTCATTACTCAAAACTGTTTTCCATGACCAGCCTGATCTTTCACTCCACAAGCTCTTCTGCATTTTTGCAGAACCCAGATTTGGGCAACTGGGGTTAAGACATTGTGAGGAAGGGAGTGAAAAGCAGGCTCTCTTTCCTTTGGTAAGTGGTCATGCTACATTTTTTTTTTTCAAGTACAGCGCTGTTTTGAGATAATTCCTAAGAGCTCTGTGTGGAAGGAGAGTGAATGGTTGTTTAAGGTAGTTGTAGAGCTGCCAAGAGGGTGTGAAGGAACAGCCGCAGATCAAACCAGGTTGGAAGCCCGCAGAAACAGATCAGTGAAGGAGCCTGGGCTGCCTCACATCTCAGACAGCTGGAGTGGTACAGAAAGACAGAGTGAGCTTCCAGGCAGGAACGATTAGAAAGGGAGCGGGAGGGGAGGCATGTGAGGGACAGCCAGCGCGGTGATAGGAGCTTGTTCCCATGACTAGTCGTGAGCACCCCCAGCCCGCACGGGGGCATGCCTGCTGCCGGGGCCTCCTGACCAGTGTCCGTGCCTCTGGCTTCTCCCTGATCCAGCCAATACTCCCCACCCAGCTGCAGGCTAGCATCAAAGTCAAGTGACCTGTGTTCTCCTCCAAGCTTTAGAGGAATGCTGTCCAGTGGAAACACAGTGCAAGCCACATATGTTATTTTATATTTTCTAATAGCCACACGAACAAAGCAAAACAGAAACAAGTGATACTATTTTTGATGATACATTTGATTTAACCAAATGTATCCAAAATATTTTCATTTCCACATGCAATCAACATAAGAGATATCAATCAGATATTTATGTTCATACTGATCAATGAAATCCTGTGTGTATTTACATCAACAGTGCACTCCAGTCAGACTGGCCCTATTTCAAGTGCCTAATGGGCAAATGAGTTGAGTGGTTACTGCATAGGACAAGGTAGGGCTACTGTGTGACCCTGAGCATGTCACTTTACCTCTCTGAGCCTCAGTTATTTTCCTCTATAAAGTGAGGGTTAGGCTTAGAGGATTTTTGTTTTAATATTTTATTTATTTATTTGTTTATTTATTTATTTGAAAGAGAGAGAGAGAGAGAGCACAAGCAGGGCGAGGGGGAGAAGCAGAAGGAGAGGGAGAAGCAGACTCCGCACCCAGGCAGAACCCAATGTGGGGCTAGATCTCAAGACCCTGAGATCATGACCTGAGACAAAATCAAGAGTCAGATGCTTAACCCACTGAGCCACCCAGGCACCCCCAGGCACCCCAAGGCTTAGAGGATCTCTAAGCTACCTTTAATACATTATGGATACATATTCTGGCAAAGTAAAGCTCTATTTCATAGCAAGACATCCACCTCCCACAATGGCCAGCTGGTTTAAAGATGGGCAGCAGAGGCTGATAATCCCAAAAAGCGACACAGATCTATTTGGATGACAAGGCAGTAGTCACAGGGGACAGTCCCTGCAACATGGCCATTTCCTCACTATCAACCAGCATGCCATAAATGCGAATCTGGTGCTAGAAATGTCAAGTTTATGACTGCACATCCCAAAGGGTTTTTTTGTGGTGTTCTCCATCTGCAGAGATAAGAAAAGGGACATTAACATACACAGACCACCCAACTGCCAGAAACAATGAGGACATCAAAGGCAGAACTTTTATAAGCAGGAAACCTCAAGACCTCAACGGTCCAATTGGTTGCATAAGTTCCTTAAGGGAATTTAACTAGTACTTTCTCCTGGAATGTACACTGTTAGAGGTCACACATCTGCTGCCCTGGTGGCAAAGGCGAGAGATCTACCTTCTAGTAGAACTATTCCCCATAAGATTTTCTCCACTGCCAAATTCTGCAAAGACAAATGCATGTTAGAGTCATGCAGCCAGCTGCTTATGGAATTCTCTGGAAGCTGTCCACGTTAGAATCCTGCTTCATCTGTACTCGGACTCCAGCTAACCTACCTGAGCATATCATCCCCCACCCTCTCACCTGCCTGCCTTGAACCCTGCTCCCTGCTTGCAGCCACACACAAGAGCAGCACTGACTTGAATGCTCCGCTGTCGTTCTCCACATCGCAGAACGCATCTCAGTATTCAATTCCCAGATTGCATGGTATTTTCTCTGTGAAGCCTGTTCTCAGTCTATCAGGCAAAATAAGCAGTGACTTCTATTTGTATGAGGTCAGTGACATAGTTGTCCTCAGTGATGCACACCAAGCTCTCCGTGGCGTGGAAATGAACAGACCTGAGTTCAGATCCTGCCTCTGTCATTTACAAGCTTTGTGCCCTTGAGCAAGTTACTGAACTTCTTACAGACTCCTCATAAATAAGATGGGAACTGAGATAACTACCTAACAACACTGCCAGGTTGTTTTAGTTCATCTTCACAGGATGCCACTTGATAGTGTTTGTTACAACTAATAGCATTGGAAGTACCAGATGTTTATGCATTAGCCCATTCGAAAGACATTTACTGAGCATCTCCTAAGCGAAGGCACTATTCTGGATTAAGAGGAGAAAGTCAGGTAAATAAATGACTCAGTCCCTGCCTGAGAGCAGCTTATCATCTCCGTAAACAAAGCCTCAGTCTTTGATGCTCTCTGCTCTCCTTGTTCTCTCCTCCGGACGTCGCCAGTGAGTGCCTTTGGTAACTGGGCTCTGTTGGGATACCTGTCCTCTGACTGAAAACAGGAGACTGTTGGAAAGTAAACAAGCCAGAGCTATTTTCAGTAAGACAGGCCTCCGTGGGAGTCCACACAGAACCAACAACAGTTTAACACCATCTAAAAGATGCCCTGCCCCTGCCTTCCTTACATTCACTGCCCATTTCAGAGACGGCTCTGCCCCACCCAAGAACTGGGAGCCACCGCAGAAAGTTAGCAGGGCCAGCAGCTGGTTGCAGGATGACTATGACAAGCCCAGCTCCCCCATAGGCCCAGTTTTCCATTATCAGAAGGAGAGAGGGTGCATGAGTTCATTCTGACTTAGCCATGCCTATCTCAGGAAGACCTAGATTTGGGAAGACAAAATTAGTTTCTTCTCCAAGAAAGGAGGTGTCCTGGAGAGCAGAGAGGCTATCCCTCCGGTGTGCAGGGTGGCCGGGGATACCCAGAGGGCTGCGATGGAGGAGGGCTCGGCAGGGGCCGGGCCAGGGGCCAGGCCTGCGAGCAGAGAGGTAAGGGTGAAGCCAGTCCTGACAGCGAGGTGGATACAGAACCTCAGGATTAGTAAATTCCTCCCCGACCTCAGGCTCAGGTCAGCAAAAGCCCTCCAGAACCCCTCTTGCTGTAGAGAGGGGACTCCTCCTGCGGAGCCAAGTGAGAACCGGCTTGGGAAGCCATGACACCTTCAGATGACAGGACCAGAAGGCATGGGTACTGCTCAGAGCAGGTGGCTAATACGGCAAAGCAAACCCAAGGTTGCCAAGCAGAGTCCTGGGTTGTGGTGCAGAGGGGCTGCTTTCGCACCCGAGCCCGGAAGTTGGGAATCCCCCGGGGCCTTCTCCTCCCAGGGGACTCTATCTGCCCTCTGGGAACTGGGTGACCGCTGCCCTCTGGTGCTTAAGTAAGAGGCCAATCTGGCCACAGTGCAAGACCAGGGGAGTGCTCCCCAAGCAAGTTACAGATTGGGATTGGGAGAGCTCAGTGATCCTTGCTACCTTCCTTATCGCTAAGAATTTTTCTCTTGTTGGGAAAGATATCTGGGTGCAAACATGGGCATTGAAGACAGAGAAGATGAGAGAGAGAGAGGGGCAGAGAGAAGAAATATCTGGAAGCTCTCATTCAAAACAAAACAAAACAAGTCATTTACACAAGGACAAAAGCCTCCATTAGCTGCAAAACTGCCCTAAACAGAATAATATGTGGTGACAGGTAGTGGCATTTATGCAGATTAATGGGTGACAGAAGTACCCACCGAGCATTCTGAGGACTGTGTCATTAAAAAGATAAGGAGAAAATGCAGCTGCTTCTGCACAAACCCGGCGGAAATCCAAAACAGAGAATGAGAAGGGGAAGGGGTGAGTAAGAGTGGCCCACAGCACCTGCAGTTTCCTCTGTCAAGGTCACCCTGAGAACTCAGGGAGCTGCCACTCAACCGCACCTCTGGGGAGACAGGAAAGAGAGGTGACCGTGAGTTAGAAGCTCCGTGGGCACGTCTCAGACCTGCCCCTCAGGGGTGGTCTCAGAAAGTCTTTAACACCTTGTTTGCGAGATCGTGAAGTGTTCTCTCTCTTCTGGGTCTGGGTAATATGTCTCTACTTTTGCATTCTGCTGTACGTATATGATTCTCTCTTCCAAACCCTGAGATCCTCCTCAGGTAAGAGCTATGTTTTACTCAGCCTCAATTTCTTCCCCCCAGAGCCTACTTGGTACAGAATGGATGGGAGGAAGGAAGGAGGGAGAGAGGGAAGAGAAAGTCTGCTGAGAGAGGCGGCAGGGGATACTGCAAACAACTCTTTCTTTAAATTAAATCTGTGGGATCAGGTGCCCTGGGCTCTCAATTCAGACTGCACAGTGGTAATTCCTGGCCAGACTAGCTGTATGGTCTTTGACAAGTTTCTCATTCTCTGTGTGCCTCAGTTTCCTTGTGGATAAATGAGGGATTGTGATAGCATCCATTCCCTAGGGCTGTCACAAGCTCTAAATGACACAGTGTATATAAACAGCTAATTATAGTGCCTGGCACTTAGAGCTACACACCAAATATTAGCAATTATTGCCATGTAAAAAGAAGAAGTCATTAAAATAAAGCTGGTGTGGTTGAATCAAGTTGGGGGACACACAGCCCCATCTGCTCTGCCTTCCTCCCTGGTCCCACGGTGCTGGGGAGAGCCCTTGTGCTCCCTTTGGATATGAGAGATCTGTGGAAAGCCATGAGCATCACTGTAGAAAGGACTCAAGCATGGAAATCAGACCTGGGTTCTAACCCCAGTCCTGATTTATTAGAAAGGAAAGTTACTGCACTTCCCTGAGTTGCAGTCCTCAGCTACAATTTAGGGATGAAATCTGCCCAGCTGACAGCATGAAATGAGAGAAAGTATGCAGGGCATTTAGAGCAGTTCCAGACACGTAGAGGCTCGAGGAATTCACCTCCCTCCATGCTAAACACTCCCTCTCTGGGTGCACGGCAGTTCATTATTATTTTCCAAGTGAGCAAAGAAAGCCCCTTACTTACACAGCCACAGAGGAATTTGACAACATCCAGCCCCATTTGGACATGTGAAGTGGTCCTTTCCCATGCTTGACGGACAGCAGTAAGTACCCGGGGTCTCCTGCAGCCAGACCTGTCAGCCCACTGCCAACATCGGGGACAGATTGAAGCCCGATCGAACTGCCCCTTCCAGAGGCCACATCTTTAGCAGACAGCAAAAAAAGGAAAATAAAAGAAAAAAATGCAAATCAGGAAATAGGTGGCTCTTGAAATGACTTTATCAATTGTCAGACTAGGATGCTCCCAGACAGCTGGTAACTCTTGAGCAAATATGAAAAAAGGAAAAAAACCCCACAAATTCCCACCAAAAGTTCCATAAGTGACTCAAGAATGACAGCTATCTCATTCCAAGTAAGATAGGAACCTGTTGCATAAAGGAAGAAAATTTCCAAACATATGTGGCAGTGCAATTTTTGGCTCTAAGATGGAGGGAAGAAAAGAGCATTCCCTAGACAGGAAACCAAAGATTCCTGACTACTCTGTCCTCCCACTTTCCTCCTTCCTTCCAAAACCAGAGCTTGAAGCTAGATGTTAAAAAGGAAGGACAGAAATAGAGGAATCAAGGAAATGGAGAATATTATCTTTAATTCATTGATTCCTTCAACAGATTGTTTTCCTCCTTTTTGCTAATTAACTTTGTAACATGGAAAATTCTAACATGTATAAAAATAGAATAGCCCAATGAATTTATCAACCACTTTCAACAATTATCCAGTCTTGTTCTAGCTCTTCTTCCACTCACTTCCCTGCCTCCTATATTATTTTTAAGGAAAACCTCAGACATCATATCATTTAATCCATAATTTTCACCCCAGCTGTATACTGAGCACCTTCTAGGCATGCTTAGCCTGGCCAGGCAAAAAGAGGTAGGGGAGACTCCTTGCCCTCACAAAGCTCGAAGGGGGACGTGGGTCTTCTGAAGCATGCAAAGTTGAGGCATTTATTTGTATAACAAATGTTGTAGAATACGGCCAATGCCAGGCATGGTTCTCAATGCTTTATGATATTAATTTATTTAAATATAGTCCTCCAAACCCCCCAGTGGGGTAAGTAACATCATCGTCCTCATTGTATCAATGAGAAAGCTGAGGCACAGAGAGGTTAAATAATTTTGTCCAAGGTCATACAGCTAGTAAATGGTGGACCTGAGGTGCACAGATTGCTTGGAAGGCACAGCAAAGGAAGCAGATCATTTTATCTGGGGCCACTGAGGAGTGAGTGGAAGTTCTCCATGTAGACATGCGAAGGGAAGAGCATGAACAAAGGTCCAAAAGGGCTCAACACACAGGAAGCAAGAGTTTTGGAATGGCTGGAAGTGGACCCAGAATGGCAGGTGAGGCCAGGCTAGGAAGGGGTTTTAGGTGCCATGCTGAACAGTGTGGACATGCTGTGGCCTCTGGACACCTAGCAGAGAGTAAGCCGGTGAATGATGAGATCAAATCATATTACAAAGATAACTCTGGAAACCGCACAGAGGACCGAATGTAAGTAACAGAAGGCCTAGCATGTCCGGGTAACCTGGGAGGTGATCAAGCCCGAACCAGAGCTGTGGAAGTGGGAATGGAATGAAAGATACAGAAATAGGAGTCAAGTGACATGATGATAATTGGGACTTCCATTTCTCAGAATGTTGGCAGAAGCCCAAAGCTCTGAACAATAAAGACCAAGTACTGCAAATTCTGAAATTGGTGCTGGACACATCAACAAAGAAGCTAGGAAGGGGCCACATACCTTCCTGAACCCTTTAGTCCATCCCCCAGCTCTACTCTCTGGATAAGAGCAGCCTAGAGATTTCTCCAGGAGAGATTTCTTTGCAGAACACTGTTGGCAATGTAGGGGAGGAGTGCTCTCCCCTCTCAAGCCAAGAGAGGGAACTCAGCGGCCTCTAGGATCAACAGGGGACCAGAGTAGTGGAGAAATTCTTGGGAGGACATGACAGTCCTCCCAAGAGTTGGGTGGGACAGAATAAGGTGCCTGACTTTTATTCTGGTGGGGGGATGCTGGTGGCAGCCACCAGCAGAGCCAGAATGCTGCAGCAGAAAAGGCCTGGAACTTCTGAGTTCACAGGCAAAGGCATCCTATGTGTGTCCATGGGTAAGAGAGCCCCTGCCTGGGCTGCTGCCTCCCAGCAGGAAGGGGCCGGGCTTGTGTGGCAGGCAAGCAGCTGCAGCCTATCCTGAGAGGTGGCGAGAGAGGGGCTACCAAGAGGCCCAGCGTGAGAGCTCTGAGCCCGACATTGGCCCCTGCCTGGCGTTGGCTAGTATCTGGGAACTCAGAGCATCCCCCCGCTTCCCAGGAGTGATGACAGCCTGGCTGTCGAGGCCTAAACTGACTGCCAACAACACGGTTTATGCCAAACACCTGCTTTCCTTTTGGGAGTCTGGAATTTTGGTATGTGCCGGGAAGAGGGATCTACGGACCAGCCCCCAACTCTGGATGCGTGGTGTCCAGTGAGCTTGTTGTCACAACTCCTTGCTGGAGAATTAAGCATGTCCTGTGTGACCCCACTGGCAAGGATCTTTGGAAGCTCACCCCCGGTTTCCCTGACTTAGCTCCATGTATCTTTTTCCTTTGCCGATCTCGCTCTGTATACTTTTGCTGTAATAAATTATTGCTGTGAGTACTACTATATGCTGAGTCTCTCGAGTCTTCCTAGTGATTCCCCTGACCTAGCTGTGCTGCCAAAGAACCCACCATTGCCCCCAAGAGAAGTGATGCCAGCATTTGGGTGTCTCCCAGACAAGAGGGCGCAGGTGTCAGATAGGATAACACGGATCATGTAAAACCATTTTTAGATTTTAATTTCTCAGTTTTCTCCTTGAGCACATCTTGGGGAGAGCAGAAGCAGTGAGGGCTGTGTGGGAGGAGGGGAGAAAGGGCAAATGACAAAAAGAGAAGCAAATGAGCAAGTCGGATGAAAAGTGCACACCCCCTCCCACTTTGCAGAGTCTGACCTGAGGGGAGCGGTGGGGAGGAGAGTTGGCAGCGGGATGGGGGCTTGGAAGGGATGGGGTAGGAAGAAGTACTGAACTGAACTAGAGGTTAAGTTGTGATATTTTCAAACATAACCACAAGTAACTAGGAAGAGGTTAGAAGAGCCATGTGATCTGTCTAAAATGTTGCCAAGGATGGGAATGAAGATCCAGAGTGTGTCTGAGGACAATAAGGGAGCAGAATCACTCTATTTCTGGATTGGATTCTACCAAGTCCAGACCATTCAATGGTACCAAAACCCACTTTCTAAACACAAGCAAGTGTCCCATAAAACCATACAAGTCATTCAGGTAAGCGTGTTCATTGACAGTTAAAAGAACATCGGCTTTGAATTCTAGCTCTGCTCTTTCTAGCTGTGTGGTTTTGGGGGAAGTTTCTTAATCTCTCTACTCGATTTCTGTTTTCATAAAATGTGGACTTGGGACGTCAACCTCACATATGGGTCACTAGGGGAAGAAACGAGAGAAGACATATCGAGTGCCTGGTAGCTTTGGGAGACTCAGCAATAGGACCTTACCCCTAGTGGCCACCTGCCCTCTTCCACCTTCTTTGGAGTATGGTGAAATATTTGAAAGAGGAGTGACTTGGTGGGGTTGTAGGTTTTTACGATCTTTATCTTGTTTGCAGGAGTGAGCATTTGCCCAAGTTTGCCGAATGTGTAGTTGGTGAAGCTGGGTTTCGGACCCAGAAGGCCTGATTCCTCTACTGCCTCTCACAAGTGAGTCCAGCACCAGCCCTGGGATGCTGTCTCCACCCCCAACTATGAACGTCGCTCACTGTCTCTCCCATCACATATCACTGGGCTATCGTGTTGTTCAAAGGGGATTTGGCTGTGTTTCCTTCCCTACTGACATCACTCTGATGATGGATTGAATTTTATTTTTTCCTAAGAATAGACATCTCCACATCCTTCCAAAGTATATCCTCATCTGTGCCCTGGACAGTGGAGAGATGTCTGACCTTCAAAGCATGCAAAATACTGGATTTAAACAAAGCAAGTAGACAAAGTTCTTCCTCAAGTGAAGGTAGCATTGCAAGCCACCCACCACAACTGGAGGATGTTTCCAGGAACCAGAGGACCCACAGGCCATCTATTCAGCTGTGAACTCAAGAGAGCCTGCTTCCTCTAGAAACTTCCAGCTGGTCCTTCTGCCAACAAGAGCTTAAAACACTCCTAGCGCACAGTTCTTGGGTTTCCCACTTATCTTTTCCACTGCATATTTGGTCTTGATGGGAGAGAGAATGCAAAAGCAGTAGAAACATGCACATTTCGCAAATATGTTTTAAGCAAACTTTAGGCCTCTCTGACCTTCATTTTTCTTTTCTGAGAATAAGGAAGATAGACCAGATCAGTGATTCTCAACCTTGCTGCAACTGGGATCGTCTGGGAGCTTTTTAAAAATACAAATGCCCGGGCCCTCTCCTCACCAATTAAATCAGAATGTCCAGAGGTGGGGCCGGGGAATGGGTGTTCTCCAGACACACCCCAGGTAATTCTGATTGGAAGTTCCCACTAGGCTACATGATGCTTGTTATTGTCACCTCTAATATTCCTTTGATGATCCCTTGAATAAAGTGTGGCCATAAAGCAGTGGGATGGCTTCCCACACCTCTCATGAAAAGCCATCTGAATGCCAATCTTTCTCTTTGTGTAGTTGATGGAATCCAGGGCAGCCTGTGGACAGACCAACTCGTGGTTTTAGAAACTTTCTAGTGCTACACATCTGGGAGGTAATGATGAAATCTTAGACCAGAGGAGTGACAATGTCAAATTCTTATGGGGCCAGGCAAGGAATATAAATGTGTGACTGAGGCCAGGTATAACAATAGGGAGGGGTGGGGTTTGTGGAGCTAAACAGGTGTGCCCTGCCTACAGGCATTCAAACAAGCTCCTTCTCTCCTTCCCTCTCTCCCTTCCTTCCTTCTTACTCTCCTCCCTTCCCTTCCCTTCCATTCCCTTCCCTTCCTTTCCCTTCCTTTCCCTTCCCTTCCCTTCTCTCCCCCCGCTTCTTTTCTATTTTCTTCCCTTCCTTACTTTGTTTCTTAAATATCACCTTGGCAGAATGAGAGATTAACCTGTGTGCTTACTTCACCTGTGGGTCACCTGTTTGAGACCCCTATTCAAGACATTCTGATACATTAGAAAAATAAGTAATAAAAATATCATAAAAGCTGCTGCCTCGTTACTAGACCTCCCAAAAGACACCACGTCTTCTACATTCCACATTGCAGTAGACAATGACATTGAGAAAGAGACAATAGGACCTATTGCCAAATGCTGCTCCAGACCTACCCAACCTCCCTTTCTTCATGCATCTCCCTGGTTCTACAGATTTGGTTCCTTAATCTTCAATCAGATATCTGCTTCCTGTTCTTGGTTTCTGTGCACCATTCTGGTTTCCCTCTTGGGCTTACTGCACCTTCTTCCCACATGCAGTTCTGAGCAGAAGCTCCTCTCATGAAAGCATACCCTACAGCTTCAGGGACAAGAGCCTCTCCAATCCCCCAACCCTGGAGGCCCTCCCAACCAGCTGTCTCCTAACTCAGGGTTTCTCAGCCTCGGTATTATTGACATTTGGGGCCAGATAATTCTTTTGTGGGGAGCTACCCTATGTCTTGTAGGATGGTTAGCAACATCTCTCACTCCTACCCACTAGATGCCAGCAGCAAACCCCTCCCACAATAGTGACAATCAAAAATGTCCCCAGACATTTCCAAGTGTCCCCTGAAGAGTGGAGACCCACTGCTCTAAGTGCACACAGTGTCCTGGTGCCTGCAAGGAAATTGGTACAGTAAGCTCCATCAGTCTGGGACGTAGCCAGCATAATATCCAAGCTTCCAAAAGAAAGGCCCCAGCTGAAAAGGGAACAAGCTTCAGTATGATCAGCTGTGTCAGTTCTATTTAATTGTAAATTTGGACAGGCTCTGCTGAGTGAAGTACAGAATGTTTTTCGCCTTGGGCACTGATATTGTATTAGAATAAAAGCAACCTGAGAGGCATTTGTGTTTGTGGAAAGTGCGTGCGCGGGCAAATCTCTGCTCATCAGATTGTTTTGAATTAATGTGGAAGCTATAAATAAAGTGTTCTCTCTTTTGGGGGCTGGCTTTGATCTATTGTTATCCCTTCCTTTTTAGAATCCTTTAAAGGCAATTTTCATTCAGATTCTTCATCAGTGAAGCAAGCCGACTCCAATAATTCAACTCAAAAGCCTCCCTCGCTTTCTGCACACAAGCCCCATGTCAATCAGCCAGGCAGCCCTCTCCCCTAGATGGCTGTCCCCCTAATGCCCTGGAGAATGGAGGGTGGATAGGCTAGGTTGAGATAACTCGGACAGGCGTGTAATGTGAAGAGAACAAGTTTGACTGACATTTTCCTCTTGTGTTAAGGTTATTGAATAATTATGGGAGAATTATTGCAGTCACAATTCTCATGTGCCCTGGAAGAAGGGGCACAAAAGAGATGATTGGGGTGAGGGGCACGATTCAGAATCTTTGTGCCTGGTTGAGTCATTAATAAGTGAATCTTCTGAAGCAGCCAGCATTTCTGCAGCTGCTGATATCCACATGTGAAAGATGACATGAGCTTCCATTGTCACAAGGCAGCCCTGAGTCCGGAGCAATCGAGCATTAGTGTACTAGATAGGTATGGGAGGAGTGTGGTAGGGAGAAGAGAATGACCCCTCCTCTGAAATAGTCCCAGTCCTGCCTCTTACTTGCTTTGTAGTGTGAATGCCTCTGAGACTCCAGTTCCCTTGTATTTAAAATAAGGGCAATCCTATTGCCTTCATAAAGCCATCAAAAGTTTTAGAAATCTACTATGGCAAGTGCCTGGCATAATATCGGGTCCATGGGAGGTGCTCCCCATCATCATCAACATCATCATCATTCTCTTCCTCCTCATTGTCATCATCACTGTCATCACTGTCATCATCATGACTGTCACCATCATTTCATAGAGAGATGAATGGGTTGGTGGATATGTGCTATATTCTTCTCCTTTTTGGCAATGAGGACTCTAGGTTATCCTTTCCATGGGCAGGGGGAGAGAACTTTTCTCAGTCTCTTATTTCTAGATAAAAGTGGAAAATTCCCCAGACATCTGGTCACTGTAGACTTTCCATAACCGAGTGGATAATAGGAACATTCACAAAGACTTAGTTCAAAGGTCCAGATGGCTACAGAGGGGTGTTTATGCAAATTGGATGTATGCTTCCCTGCCTTTTTTTCCCTTGAAGAGCATGGCCTGTGATTTCATAGAAATTGAAGACCCACATGTCCACAAACATCCTCTCCACTCCAACTTGCATGCCAGGGTAGGTTAGTAAAACAGTGTGGATTAATGGGTAGGCCATGGACAAAGAAGGCAAGTGCACATGGACCCAAATACCGATTCTTCCATGTAATAGTTATGGGACCCTTACTCTCTCTAAGCTTCAATGTCTTTTTCTGAAAAGATGGGTAGAATAATTGTTACTTCACAGAGGATTATTTTTTGGTGCAGGTTCCACTACGATGTGAGACAAACTAGAGAGGAAGGTTGTGTTCAGTGAAAGAAGCACATCAAATAAAAATGCTCTGAAAACTAAGGGCCGTAAGATGCTGAGGCCAAGGCAACTGTTTTTCCCTAAGTCAGAGTTGAATACCAATGAGAGAGGAACCTTTCCTTCTCCTCCACCCAAGGTAGTGGCCACACTGTGTAAGGCTGGAGGGAGGGTAGAGGGGGGACTCTTACATCTGTGATCTAAGATGCAGCTGCTCCCAGACACAAAGGCTCAGAGAGCCACAAGGCAAAATGTCAGGAGCATCAGAAATGCTTCCTCAGGAGGAAAGTCAAAGCCATCTGTGGGTTCACAAAAGATGATCTAAGAGATCTGTGGGCCAGAAAGGGAAGATTAGGAAGAAGCCGAGTCTCATTAACTGTGTTGTTTAGGATGAAGTCAGAAACTGTTGCTCGTTTATTGTGACCCTGGTGTGCCACGGGAAACAATGGTGACACGTGGATTTACAAACCGCTCATCCTTGCAGCAAACAAGAAATGCAATGTTAGGTTTGTTGGAAAGGCAGAATTAGGTCCCAAAGTGCCTTACTACAAATTAGGGGTCCAGTTCCTAGACCCAGCTCTGCCCTCCATGTGATGCTGTGGATCCTAAACTAGGTTTTGCTGATTCGACAGTCATCTATAAAATCAGTTGTTGACTTTGCTGGAGAATCCTCATCTGGAAGGTCAAGTTGTTGAATTTGGTAGTAATTTGGTAGTAATTCTGAGGCTTTGGGAACCTGGGTCCAAGGTTCTCAGGATGTACCTGAGCGAGCAGGGAAAGACTGCTCACCTTCAGTCCTCCTAGAACAGAGGAAAATCTCCCTACACCAAACCTAGCAATTAGCCCCAAACACTCAAGGAATCAATTTTATTCTGTTACACAATTTGGCACTCTGTCTTCTCAGCAAAATGTGACTAGCACATAGGTCTTCCCTAAGAAAAAAAAAAAAAAACCCTGGAGAGAAATCCAGTTTTAACCAAAAGATGACATGTGCATCTCAGAATGGCATGGTCCCCCTACAACAGGATGGCTCACCTGCCCTGTTATACAGACCTGAATTGCTCACCAAAGGCTCTCAGTAGCCCATGGGGAAATAAAAGCAAAAACAACTTTACTTTTTAGAGACTTTAGAGACTTTTCCTCATTTGGAGTGTGTGTGGAAATGAATTTTAAGCACAAATCTGTGCTTACTGAGCTTGAAGCAAATTGGAATCTTGACCACAAGGATTGAAGGTGGCTAATCTAATTTGAAGACTGCATGCAGGCAAATGAGTGCCTGTGAGCTTCTTGGGACCCATGTCCTTCTAGCCAAATACTCAAGAGAGAGAAGGATAATGCATTCATCTTCCTGGCAGGATACGTCCTCAAGAAATGCTGAGAGCTTGCTTTCAGCTTTAAAACAGTGTGACCGTATGGGTCTGTGACCCCCTGATCCTTAAAAATTACCTGATGAAAATAGAAATACACCTCAATATGTTCACAAATACGAGTAATGGAAGTCCCCAAGCTACTTGTTATTAAGCACCTACCATATGCCAAGAAATATTAAACAGAGCTCTCTTTCTCTCTCTGTTCTCCCTATATAGATAGATACGGATATAATTTCACACCAAGAACCCTAGGGTTAGCATCACTATAACCATTTTAAGATGAAGAGATTAAAGTTCAAAGAGATTACAGAACTTGACCCTGATAACCAGCTAAAAGATGGAAGAGTCCACCCTTAAACTCTTATCAGTCTGACGCTAAAGTATCTTCCAATGTTTCGTCTTTCAACGGCATGTTTTGGATATAGGCATATCTGCAGAAACACAAAGTGATAAACAATCCTAGTCATAGTGGTTTAATCAGTATAGTTCGCTTAATGGTTGCTAGAAATATCCCCCAAAGAAAAGAAAATGGGTGGCAGTTTCCTGTGATGATTCAATATAACAGGACAACACTATACCTCAAAGTATGAGGTGTGACGTTTGGCAGGTCACTTCCTTCCAGGAGTTATTTAGGGTCTTGCTACTCAAAATATGGTCCACGGAGCAGTGGCATTGACGTTCACCTGAGAACTTATAAGAATTCTTATAAGAATTTCGAGCTTAGTCCTAGGGCTACTGGATCAGAATCTGTCTCCCAACTCCAGGAGTGATTCTTATTTGCATTAAAAGTTTGGGACGTATTGATTTAAGACACCAAAGAATAATATGGATTGTTCATAAAACCATGGGTACCCACAAATCTAGGCTTCTGGAGTGTTGTGATTTATAAAGATCTTAAAATCTTGGGGCACCTGGGTGACTCGGTTGGTTAAGCGTTTGCCTTCGGCTTGGGTCATGATCCTGGGGTCCTGGGATCGAGCCCCATGTCAGGTGCCCCGCTCATGGGGAGTCTGCTTCTCCCTCTCCCTCTGCCTCTCCCTACTTTGTTCTCTCTCTCTTTCAAATAAATAAATAAATAAATAAATAAATAAATAAATAAAATATTTAAAAAAATCTTTCACAAAGAGCACAGTATATGATGATATGACAACATGTATTGATCACTAACTCTATCCCAGGCACAGTATTAAGCACTTTGCATTTATTATTTTATTTAATTCCTATAATAGCTCTAAAAGGTGGCCAGTCAGGGGCACTGGGTGGCTTAGTCGGTTAAGCATCCGACTCTTGGTTTTGGCTCAGGTCATAATCTCAGAGTTGTGAGATCGAGCCCGAAGTGCTCAGTGGAGAGTGCTCAGTGGAGAGTCTGCTCAGGAAGACTCCCTCTCCCTCCCCCTGCTGTGCATTCTCTCTCTCTCAAATAAATAAATAAATAAATCTTTAAAAAAAATAATCAAAAGGTGGCCAGTCATTATCCTCATTTTGTAGAGTAGGCACTGAAGACATAGAGATCAATGAACATTTTCAAAGTCACTTAGCGGGTAAGGGGTGGTTCTGGGATTTGAACCCAGACAGTGTGATATTAGGGCTTCCACTCTGAGTTGATTAGTGTACTATGCTGCCTCTCCAGCCCAAACAAGGGAATATTCAGGAGAGTCCGATGGAGCATTGTGCTTCATGGAGGCTAGCGAGCATTTCAGTTTTCAACAAGAGCCTCACTATACCCAGGTGCAACCTCCCCATCAGTTACCAGTTCTGCAGAAGGCAATTTATTACTAATTAAATAGCAATTAAATTAAATTGTTACTAATTAATTAAATGTAGATTAATTAAAAAGTAAATTAAGCACAGTGATCAAGCAGTATCAATAATAATGGTGCGAATGGACATGTTCTGCCTCCTGGTATGACACACCGACATAGACCCAACCTCACTGCAGTACATGCTTGCCAAAGATGTTTAATTTGGATCAAATCAGAAGGATGACAAACCCAGACAACTGTTATAGATTACAGGAGACTGAATAGACATGCCAACCCAATGCCCTGGGTAACCCTTGACTGAATCCTGAAAGGGGTGAACGATGGTGGAGATACCTATAAGAGTGGTTATGGACACAGTTCAGGATATCTGAATAGGGACTCTCTGTATCTTAAGTAACAGAACTGTATTGGTGTTAAATTAATTGAGTGTGACCATTGTATTGTAATTGTGTAGAATATGTCCTTGTCCTTAGGATACGCATGCTGAAGGATTTTGGGTTTGAGAATCATTTATATGTTCCTTCTTACATGGTTCAAAATTAGAGGAGCAAGATAAATCAGATGTGGCAAAATGTTAATTTGTGACTCTAGATGAAATAAATATGGGTGTTCATTGTATTATTCTTCCAGCTTTTCTACAGGTTTAAAACTTCAAATTTAATATTTGGGAAAAAAGTGCATTAGTGATGATTCAATGTTATTTCAGTAAAATAATGTCACTTGAGTAAGAAAAAGGATAGTGTGTGGTGGGGGAAAGATGTAGGGATGAGGGGCTGGGGAAGAGAGTCACGCTTGGAAGACCATAAACTACCAGCAACCTCGGTGAGTCAAAGGTAGGTCTCCTGCTAGTGAATGTCATCTGTATGCATTTGGAAGTGTAAAATTGCAACTTACAGAGAGCTCATTGTTGACTTTGGTGTGGTTTGTCAGCCTTGCTCTGCCATCACTGATGGGTAGTTGACATAGAGTCCCAGGATTTCCCCAACACCCATCATTTTGAACCAATATCCCCAAGCATCCTTTGCCTCAACCCAGAAATGTTTGGGGGAGTTCCTCATGAACCCCCCAACCCACTTTTTTTGTTGAAGATTTGGTCCTGGGCAGTCACGTTTGTCCCACCTTACCCTCACCCCTAGCCATAGGGACTGTATGATTAGACACCTAAACTGAGCTGGATCAGTCAGATTTCTCTCCCAGGAATCTGAAACACAGAGAAAATGAATCTGATCTGGAGAATCTGAGCTGAAAAACCATGTAGGACCAGAGCAAACTATAGCCAAGAGCTTGCTGAAGTTATAAGGAAACAGAAACCATAAATATGCAGACAAAGGTAGTCATCTGCAGAGAGGAGAATAGAGAAGGTGTGTGGAGAAATACAGGTGAGAGACCTAAGTCCCCAGAGAATCAGAAACAACATATCTTTTGCATCATCCAAAGGATTCTTAACTCCTAGCTCCATTGCCCATTAGGCTTCACTTCCTCCCCACCCACCCCCTGGGAATCCTCTCTTCCTCCCTTCTCTGAACTAATAATTAGGTAAGTTTCAACTCCTCCAGCAGGCAATATCCCCAAGCCCCAAACTATTCATCCCAGTCTCCCCCTCTTTTCATTCAATCCCTGTCTCTGAGCCAGCCTTGCACCTGGGCTCACTTGAATAGTGACATGATTTATTTTACTGTTTCCTTTGTTAATGTATGGATTGGTGGGATATTTGTTCTATTTCCAGTATACTGATTGCCTTAGGGATTCTAGAGGGCCAGGGACAGAAGCTGCACTACTTATGTTTTTATTATAAAAGTAATACATGTTGATAATAGAATTCTTGGGGAAAAATAGAAAAGGTGAAAGAAGAAAAAGAAAAATCATTTATAATTCTATCATCCAGAGATAAGTCCTATTAATATTTGGGCTTATTTCCTTCAGATCTTTTTAGACTTAACAATATAATTTAGATTACATGGCACATAAAATTTTGAACCCTCATTTCCATTACGTGGAAAGCATTTACATATATATAGATATAGATATATTTTAAGATTTTATTTATTTATTTATTTATTTATTTGAGAGAGAGAGAGAGAGAGACAGTGCACAAGCAATGGGTGGGGGGGGGGTGGAGGAGCAGAGGGGGAGGGAGAGGAAAAGAATACAAAGCAGACTCAGCACTGAGCACAGAGCCTGATGTGGGGCTCAATCTCACTACCCTGAGATCATGACCTGAGCTGAAATCAAGACTCAGACCCTCAACGACTGAGCCACCCAGGTGCCCCCACCTAAATTTTTAAAGTTCTGTTAAAGTATTCTAAAATCAGCATGATGTTCTATTTGATATAAAAAAATGTAAGACATATAAATATATGAAATAATCTATGTACAACCCTATTACTGTACATGTTGGTTATTTTCCTTGCTTGTTAACATAAATAACTCGGGGATCAATATCTTTGTGTGTTTTAGATTCTTAATGCAAATGGACAAACCAGTTTCATAATAGGTTTCACAATTCGCTCTTTCTCCTCTGGTATAAAACTTTCTTGCACAGCATCTTTCCTTGCATTGCTGCCATTGTTTCAATGTTTATAAATCTAATCATAAAAATAGTAGCTCATATTTGTTTGCATTTTAAGTTTTTATTTAAATTCCAGTAAACATACAGTGTAATATTAGTTTCAGGTATACAATGTAGTGATTCAACACTTCCATACCTCATCACGACAAGTGCGCTCCTTAATCCCCATCATCTATTGCCCCTATTCCCCCACCCACCTCCCCTCTGGTCACCATCAATTTGTTCTCTATAGTTAAGAGTCTGTTTCTTGGTTTGCCTCTCTCTCTCTCTCACTTCTTTTCCCTTTGCTCATTTGTTTTGTTTCCTAAATTCCACACATGAGGGAAATCATATAGTATTTATCTTTCTCTGACTTATTTGGCTTGGCATAATACTCCCTAGCTCCATCCATGTCGTTGCAATTGGTAAGATTTCATTCTTTTTTATGGTTGAGTAATACTCTATTACATATATCTCCCACATCTTCTTTATCCATTCATCAATCGTTGGGCACTTGGGCTGCTTCCATAATTTGGCCATTGTAGATAATGCTGCTATAAACATGTATTCCTTTGAATTAGTATTTTTGTATTCTTTGGGTAAATACCTACAAATGCAATTGCTGGATCATAAGGTAGTTCTTTTTTTAACTTTTTGAGGAACCTCCATACTGTTTTCCAGAGTGGCTGCACAAGTTTGCATTCGCACCAACAGTGGAAGTGGGTTCCCCTTTCTCCACATCCTCACCAATACCTGTTGTTTCTTGTGTTGTTGATTTTAGCCATTCTGACAGGTGTGAGGTGATATCTCATTGTAGTTTTGATTTGTATTTCCTTGATGAGGAATGATGTTTGCATTTTTGAAGACTAGTAGGTTGAACTTCTTTTATTTGTAATTTGACTTGATACAGGACATTTTTACAGTAAGTAATAAATTTTGTTTCACCTGATGAAGGGCATGTGTATTTTTTAACATAAAGAATGTTTTCTGCTATCCACTGTCTTAGAATTAAAAAAAAAAAAAAAATTCACCATGTAAGTAACTCAATGATCAGTGCTGTTCAGGTAGCATCACAAAGTTTGGCAATTCTCCCCAAACTGAGACCCAAACTTGAGTGTTATATATTTAAATGGAGAAAAATGAAGAAATAATATTTAAGAGAAGATTATGACTGAAAAATTATTGCAGTGTCTTTTTGTAAATGACTTCTCATTTCATTGTTAATACCTGGTTTCAATTAGGCATTGTTATAATAGGGTAGATTTGAGGAGTTTAAAGATAAGGAGTTTTGGTAACATGGTTTGAAAATATGGAAACTTCCATTTCTTAGAACTCCAGGTAGAATTCTAATGGGGAAAGAAAAAGAGGGTCCAGCCTAAAAGGATTAGGTTCTCTCTTAGCTTTGAAAATGTTAACACAAGAAATGCAATGGCACTATTTATTCATGTAACTCATGGCTACCTAATAACTTGGACTCATTGAGGACCTACCCCCGCCCCCAATCTGGCCAGCTCCTTTTGGGCTGGAAATTCTCCTTTTCCTCCCATGTCTAGATCAGAATCACTATTCCTGATTTCCCAAGAAAGGAAATGGAGGCAAGGGAAAGTCTAGTGACTCATTAAAGTTACATTAAGATTTATAGGGAGAGGGGGAATTGGATGAATGGTCTAAAAGTACAAACTTCCAATTACAAGATAAAGAAGTACCAGGGATGTAAGTACAACATGATAGCTATGGTTAACACTGCTGTGGGGTATATTTGAAAGTTGTTGAGAGAGCAGATCCTAAGAGTTCCCATCACAGAGAAAAAAGCATTTTTTTTTTCTCTTTTTCTTTTTCTATATCTATATGAGATGGTGGATGTTATCTCACTATGGTCATCATTTCGCAATATATGTAAGTCACATCATTATGCTGTACACCTTAAAGCTATACAGTGCTGTCTGTCAGTTATATCTAAAAAAAAAAAAAAAAAAAGACTTAGAGACTTTTTTAAACCCCCTTAAAAATACTAGAGAATCCCATTGTTGAACTGACCCTAAACTCATTTTATATGGGAAGAAGCTATGGAAAATGTAATTCAGTCTTTCTTTCTTCCTAATCTCCAGACTTGTCACAGAATGTTCACATTTCATTTTATAATTGTAATAGCAGAAGTCATTTTATATGTCTGCAATTTTACCTCCCATAGAAGCTAGAGATGGCTTGTACCAGATCAGGAAAGCTGATTGTTAAATCTTCAGGAATTTCATGAGCCGACGGTTAAATACAGCTGTTTTAAATTACATCAGCTTAAAATCTAATAAATTGTAATAAAAAACAACAGTTTAATAAATATTCCAAACATCATTTCCTAATTATTTTCCTATACTTTATTACTATCTGTGTTCTTGAGTTTATTTGCATCTACTGCATCTGCGTGATGGAGACTCTATACAATGGTGCATTATTGTGCATCTCTTCCCAGCTTTGCATTCAATGATGTCACATTTGTAGTTTGAAATTTGTCACTGTAGTATGTACTCCACCAAAATTGGAAAACACCACAAATCAGGGCTTTCTCCCCCTCTCCCACACCCACAGGCCATTCTGCAAAGGTGACAGCCATTGTTGAATTCACCAGCCCACCAATGCAAGGAGGGTGTATTCATTGGTGGACAGGTTTGGGATTTATGGCAAAAGCTTGAATTCCAAAGTCAGAGAAACTTAAGTTCTCCTTCTGGTCCTGTCATTTACCAGCTCTGTGGCTTTGGACACATTATACAACTTCTCTGAACCTCACATTTCTCATTTATAGAATGAGGAGAATATCTGCCAAGATGATTTTATTTTGAGATATTGACAACTTAAATATGCTAGGTATTCTTCAAGGTGTACTGTCATATCAAAAAGATTCAATAATGCCATTATTATTTTTACTACTATAATTATTGCTAATTTGACATAGAAACATAAAGTGTAACTCTAAGAATTATCATGTCAGATAAGGCAGGAAAAAACCTCTCCCCTTTCTATAGCAGAAATAACTACGATGGGGCTGAGAATGATCCAGTGCTACATAAATAAAGAGGAAGGAAAGTTGTGGGGGTGGAGGAACAGAGGGAGGAGATGAAGGTGCTCCAGTACCACAGCTGGTTAGCACGTGTGGTACTTCTACAGAAGGAGGAGATGAGGTTGCAGAGGGAAACAGGGACAAATGTGGAAAGCCTATGTGCCCCGCTAAAAAACTGTACCCAGATTCTCAGGCCAATTAGCAACTATTGAATGGGTCCAAGCAAGAGGCTGCAACAATCAGATTTGTGTTTTAGGTAGATCATTCCGGCATCAGCATGGAAATGAAATGTAGAGACCAAAGCTGATGAAAGAAAGGAATTGGGAAGCTACTGTATGGTCTAAGTGAGAAAGAGCAAGGGTTTAAATTAAGGTTCAACAGTGAAACAGAGAGCAAGAGTTGGTAAAAAGGGCACTAAGGAGCTCACTGCTTACAGAAAAGTCTTGCCATCCTCCCATCCTTCCTGCAGAGATAAACAGCACTAGACCAAATGCTTGTAATATTCCAATCTATCATGAACTAGAAAGATAAATTCATGTCTCCCTCTCACTGCATTCTTGATTAAAATGATCATCACCAAGCAGCACTAAAAAGATAATGGTATTAAACACTTTTTATTGAGTAAAAATTATCTAAGAATAAAATGACAAATTGATAGGCTACCTGGAACTCTCTAGCACAGGAGTTAGGAAAACTTTTCTATAGATGACCAGACAGTAAATACTTAAGGATTCAAGAGCCATACAGTATCTGTTGCACTGACTCCATTTTGGGGTTATAGAATGAAAGGAGACATTGACAACACTTGAATGAATGAGCATGGCTGTGTTTTCACACTCTAGACTCAACAGGCACTCAAGAGTGCATGTTGGGAGGAGAGTCTCTGCCATTTTCAAATCCTGATATGTCATTATTCAGTGCTCAAAGGAAAGTCAAATGGAAGGGCTTGATCCAGACGAAATCCCACACCCTGAGAAGGATCCTTCACAAATGTTTTCATTTCTCTCTGTATCCCCTAATGTGCAGTGGAGACCCCATATAACCCTATTTCCCCAGCTTGGCCTGGTGATGACTTGCCAGTAGCCTGGCAGGCTGATGCCTGGAGGTAGACTGCCAATGACCCCTCTTCTTTAAGATCCTGAAGTCTTCTGTACTTCTGAGACAAGCACTGGTCTTGGAATGAGAAGACCAGGCCTTGAGACCCATCTCTACCACTTCCCCACCATGTGACCTTAAGCAATCATGCTCCTCAACATTAAAGTGCTTCTTCATGGGTAGAGGTTATAAGAATCAAGTGAGACAGTGAGCTTTGTTGACTGAAATTTTGACAGATTGTAACACTGTTTTATTATTATTCCCAAAGTAGCCTTTGGTGAAACCATTTATGTCCAGTCCTTTGTCCTTCCTAAACTCTATAGAAGTTTGGGTCATATATACACACATCACACCACTCCTTCCAACAACCTCCCTTACTGGTTGTTGTGGACACACTCAAGAAATATGTGAAGGGGAGGAGAGAAGTATTATAGAAAGAGCCAGAAGGCTAGAGGTCTGCTCCTCACTCCATCATCTTTGTGACTTTGGGAAAATAACAACCCATCTTAAGACCTCACCTCTGTACAGTGATGGGGTTGGAATACATAACTGCAGAAATGCTCAGACTAAACTTCATTTCTATGCCACCTTGGGGCTACATCCTCCTTCATTTTCTCTTTCCCCCACTTCCATTTCACAATAAGTCCTCCCTTCTGGGTCAGTGTTTTTAAGAATGCGATCCTGGGCCATCCAATCACAATCAGCTGGGAAGCTTGTTAGAAATGCAGATGTCCAGGGGAGCCTGGGTGGCTCAGTCGGTTAAGCCTCCAACTCTTGATTTCAGCTCAGGTCATGATCTCAGGGTTGTGAGATTGAGCCCTGCATCAGGCTCTGATGCTCAGCAGGGAGTCTGCTTGAGATTCTCTCTCTCCCTCTGCCCCTACTCTTGTGTGCACACACCCACTCTCTCTCTCCAGAATAAATAAATACATCTTTTTTTAAAAAAAAAGAAATGCAGATGCCCAGATTTAAGTGATGAGAAAAAAACTGGGGGAGGAAGGGCATGAGACTTTGGTATCTTTATTTTAACAAGCCCTCCAAGTGATTTATATTCATTAGAATTTACAAATTTCTACTCTAAGTTTCTTGCCTATAATCCTAGAGGACAGGGAGCACATTTGTTTTGATTACAACTGTATTCCAAGCACTTAGTACAGTGTCTGGCACTCAGATGACATGCAATGAGCTTTTTGAATGAGTCAGTTAATGAATCAATGGAAGGAACTCTGAGTTCTACAGATTTGGTCCCTCCCTTCATTGGAAATGTCCACCCTACTGGTTGCTGAGAACCTAATCAATAAAGCCAATGGTCATTATGGTAGTTGCTAAAAGCACCAAAATATGAATCTGTTTCTCCCACAGGAGAGAGGCTCTGTGGACATTTTCCTCCTGCAAGTGCTGAGTGGGGAAGGATTTTTGGACAGAAGACAAATTTGGTGTCCCTCAGTGTCATATCACCTAAGAAGTCTATCTGTCTTAATTCTCAGTGTGCTACCTCCAGCTGTCTATGCCTAGAGCCTGGTGGCTTCAGAGCTTAGGTAAGTAAGGTCAAGAGGCCCCTAATAGCACTCACTTGTCCTGCCAAGGCTTGCTTGGTGGTGACTCTGCACTCCCTTTCCAGCTCTTTGGCTACGCTAAGGATGAATATGAATTTTGGAGGGCTTCCAGTGTCTTTGATCTAATCCCTTATCACTCAGATCCAGCATCCTCATGCTACCACCAAATTGCTCAAACATTATTCATTTATTCATTTACAATTTACCCAACACTACTGAACATATACCAGATGCTGACATGTTAAGTGCCCAGACACAAATAAATAAATAAATAAATAAGACAGAATTGCTACATTTAAGGAACTCACATGATAAAGAATTGTTTCATCACAATAAGGAATGGTAAGATATATAATAGTGAATCAGTGCAAAGTGATATTCTTAACCTAGGGGGTGATGTGGAGAGTTGGTAAAAGTAATACAAACAAGGAAGGTTTGTTTCATACATTTATTTTTTCAGCAGACATTTACCGAGCACCTTCCAAGCACCAACAACAGTCTGGACTTTCTGAGAATATAGCTTTGAACATTTGAGAGCTTGAGTAAGTTCACTAAGTGATCAAGAAGGAAGGAATTCAAAGGCAATGGGAGTGGCCATCATAAAGGAATGGAGCCAACCATCCACAGGACTTTCCAGTATTTCTCTTCTTTTTCAACACTTTCATTTTTTTTTTTCCAAAACTTGCCAGTTCCTCTTCCTGTGGCACACCATAGGAAACAAGACAAACTATTTGGTAACTTGCTGATACAGACTTTCACCCAGACAGTCATGTCCTTAAGGTTTTAAATAATTCCATAAATGAAACTAAGGGCATTTAACGCAGCTCAGGAGGGAGCATGGATGTGTGTGAAGAGACTGTGTGCTGACCACCAGTTCCCTTTCCTAGGCCTTCTTTTATTAGTGGTAAGGCTGCCTCTGCAGAGAGCTGCAGGGTTACTTCATAAAAATTTGATGACTGAAAGGTCCAAGGTTGTAGAGAGGGCATCCTGTCTCCCTAGACCCTAGTAGAGCTTCTGGAACAGCCCAAGTAATTGTGGCCAAATGGGGTTCACTTTTTCAGATACTCAAAATAAATGGGCTTGCTGGCACCCAGGAAGTAGTCCTTGCTGTCAGAAGCTTCCAGAACAGAGGGGGTGGGTGCTGGGGGAAAACTGTTAGTAGCAGAACAGATTGGCCAAGCTTTTTTAAAAAAAATTCCAGCTTCATGTGAATGATTTAGACACTGCAGAGCCACTATGTCATATTGGAATATGCGCTTTTCACCCCTCCTGTCTAGAACAAAACTCTTTTCCTCTTTCTTCAACCCCTTCTGACAATTTGTAGTTGGCATCGAACATTTTAAATGTGGCATTTTGATTTGGATGATGACAGGATATTTCTTGAAACTGATTTACTTTATGCCGAATATGAAATTGGATTTGTGATGTTTGGAGCAGATGGGAAGCCCATGAAAAAAATACCAGAGCCACCATATTGCAGGCTCAGGGGCGGTGAAATCAGACTGCGTTCAGATGAGGGGAGGTGGTGCCCTAGGGCTCTAGCTCAGGACAAAATGGAAGAAAAATTAGCCAGGTAATGGAGAGACATTCAACTCCCTTTGAACTGATTCTAGTCTAAGTTTCTCAGAGATTGTCCTAACAGGTCTGTGTAGACAAACCCAAGCCATATGAGTTCCCTCAGGTAGATCCTCCCTCTTGCCTTCCTCCCAGATCTCCACTGTTCTCTGGCTGCATGGATGCACATAATTTCTGGCATGCAGCCCTCCTCTCCCTCCGCTCTCCCTCAAACTCTGACCCTTGATTTACCTCCCTCACTCTCCCTGCTTCTTCCTTCGGTCCTTCTCCTCCTGCCCCCATCCACCTCTTTCTCCTTTCCCCATCTCATTCTGCCTCTGATGTGCTCCAGCTGCTGGGACTCTGTTCAAATTCATTTTTCCATTATTAACAAGGAACAAATTAATGGCAATTATCAGAAACAGAACAGGAAGCTCTCATTCCACTCCCTCTGTAAGCACGGGGCATGTATTTCACACCACGGGTTGCGGGGGAAGAGGAGCCATGAGTACAAAACCCACAGAGCTCGCTGTGAGGATTCTATAGACCCCTCAGATGGGGGATTCTGTGTCTCTGTGTCTCCACAGCTCAAAAGAACCCCCCCCCCTCCCCGCCCCCAGGATCTTCAGATTCAACGGCAGTGTGCTGGTTCCTGCTTCTCTCCACTTGGACCCCTGCCTGCTTTGGACCAAGGCCTGTAGCAACACTAGCAAGGAAAGATGAAGGCTACTATTAGACCAGGGCAAACATTCTCTTGAAACCTGATACAATTTTACAACCTCTTCCTGCTCCCATTTTGCAGTCTTTATTCTGCAACAACCCAACCTGCTAAGTAGACTCCCTACAAAATCTGTGAATGATCCCTGGTCTTCTCTCCTTTTGGGCAAAGCCCAAGTTCCTTGCTATGGCTCACAGGACCCTCCATCCTCTGCTACTTTTCTCCTCTGAGGCCACTCCCCTGACTCTCCCAGCTCCCCAGCTCTTTATAATCTAGTCATGATAATGTCATGATCTTCTGATCAATCTAGAGATTCTGATCAATCTAGTCATGATAATGGGGATTTCTAGCCCCAATCCATCCCTGGTCATTGGTGGGATCTTAGTTGTCTCAGTGGAAGCACTCTCTCTACCCTTTTGGCAGTCCACCTGGCTAACTCTATTTGTTCTTTCCCTTGAAGCTTCAACATCAGCTCCACCAGGAAGCCTTCTTTGATTCCCCTACCACGTACACCTATAACTTGCATCCATATGCATGCCCTCTTCCCTACACACATGTTGCTATACATTCCACCCATACAACCCACACTCCCCAACACATAACACATTCATCTACATAGAAATCCACATACCCACACTTACGCCATCGACAAGTATGTCCAACCATATACATCAGATCAAACCATATGAAATTTATAATATTAGATTTTTTTTACCTCCATGTATTCTCAACCTATGTATTCTCCATATCCATAAATACACACCTATTCCCAAACGCACAATCTCTTGCTCAACACAAAACCTCCCAATCACCCCTTCTACTAAGTATGATGTAGATAAATTGCATGGTCTTCTCATCTCCCTCATGGTCAACATTTCTGGTGACAGTAAACATTTCTGGTAGTAAGTTGGGTATTAATGTCTCAGTATATACTTCAGAAAGATGATCTTGTTCCTCCCATGCCCCAGAAGCCTAGGGTGGTTGATGCAAGGATACCTGGAATGAAGCCCCCACAGTATTTCAATAATTCCATCACATTATAGAGTCGGAGAAACCCTTAAAGCAATCTGTAGAGATTTCTGAATGATAGCAAAGCATTTAAAAACAGTACAGAAGCTATAACATGGAAAAGGATACAGAGAATGCAATCCAGCTCCACAAATATTTAGAACCCACTACGTGCCAGTGTTATGGACTGAATTGTTTCTTCCCCCAAATTCAGATACAAAAGCTAACCTTCAATGTGACTGTATTTGGAAATAGGGCCTATAGTGAGATAATAAAGGTTAAATGAGATCATAAGGGTGGAGTCTTAATCCAAAGAGGCTGTAGTCCTTCTAAGAAGAGAAGGAGACACCAGAGATCTCTCAATCTCTCCCTCTGTCTATACATACAGAAGAAAGGCCTTGGGAGGACATACCCAGAAAATGGCTGCCTACAAATCAGGTAGAGGGGTTCTACCAGACATCAGCCCTGACCTGAGAGCACATTGATCTTGGATTTCTAGCCTCCAGCACTGTGAGAAAATAAATGTTTATTGTTTAAGACACCCAGTCTGTGGTATTTTGTTATGGAAGCCCTAGCAGGCTAATATAGGCAGGGACACTATTCCAAGCATGAGCAATAGGGCAGTAAGCAAACAGATGAGGTCTTCACACTCATGGAGCTTACATGCTGGTGGGAGGAGACAAACAAATACGTAAGTATCATAGCCTAATTAGCATGAAGAAGAGAAAAACAGCAAGGAAAGGAAAACAGAAAAGGGATTCCATTGACAAGACCCTGTAAGGACTTGAAAGCTATGATCAAACTTGGAATTTCATTCTGTGAAATGGGAACCCACTGAAGGGTTTTGAGCAGAGCAGTAACCTTAGTACAGGTTAATAAGGCAGTTTAATAATAATCCTTAACACCTAGGTGAGGTCACTGTGGTGGAGGACAAATTAGGCAGAAGCTCCAGGGGGCCATGCAGGATGACCCTGGCTATGCTTGTCTTCCACCGGCTGCATAGAGATGAGGACACCGTGGGTGGGAGAGGGGGGCACATCTCAGGCAGATGGCAGAGGTAGGATTCACCCTGGCACACACGGAATAAGCCCATACAGTAGTCAGTGGCTCAGGCTCAAGCAGATAGGCTTTAGTTCAGATTCCAGACTCAGCCACTCACTACCTTGCTGAAATTTAAGATATTCAATCTCTCCACCCTTCGCTAATTTTATTTGTAAAACAGTGTTTGAAATAGTATTTCCTTTTGAGGTTGTGATGAGGAATAAAGGTGATTACTCCAGAGGATGCAGATAATTTATAATTAGTGCCACTTGTGGATTCTTTTTACGTTTTTTTTCTAACACTGTTCTCTGTGCTTTTTATATATTTATGCAATCAGTGCTCATAATGACCCTCGAATTAGGTACTTGAGGTTGCTCCTTATCTCTTTGGAGATTACGTATAAAGCAGTGAAAGCCTCCCTTTATTTTACTCCCATCTGTTGGAAAATTGTCATAATAAACTATTCTGTTAGAACAAGACACTCTGTTGGCATCTGCTGGGAAACTCGGGGAATAAATACACCAGTCTCTCATGTTGATGAGGTGAATGGAGTTTCCTTAGATCGGGTGCCTCTGTGCACTGTACCACTTGCACCCCGGTGAGCAGCAGGCCTGTGGAAATAACTGCCATCCCCATTGGACAGGTGAGAAAACTGAGGCTCGTGGAGGTTAAGTAACTTGGGTGAGATTATCCCAGAGGTGTCACTATGCTCTGATCCAAGGCAACCAGCACAGTGCCAGGTACAAAGTAGATTCTCATTAAAGACCAGGTGTGGTTTTTGTCATTGTTAGAACTGACTCAAATAGCCAAAGTGGTGTCCATTACAGGCTTTTGCCTTAAAAGGGAGATTGTTAATGACAGCAAAATGGACAAATTAGAGGAGGAGATAATTGTATCACATGTCTGAATTGGCCCAACATTATTAATTGGTGGTACAGCATAGTTTAGTATTTGATGTTGTCATGCAGCCTTTTTATGTGTGTTTAAAGCTTTGTTAATTATTAAAATGCCTTGCGTCTGACATTCTTCATCTTCTTCAAAGGGTTTCTACATTTACTCCTGGCAGTAGCCCTGAACTGGAAAGGGCACACGGCACCTTCCTGATTTCACAGATGTAAAAAGGGAGACTCCAAGTCTAGCATGGTCCCTTGTTTATATGTTAAAGGACTGGATGGGTAAACCTTAAATCTGCTCAGCACCAATGATAAATCCCTGAAGGAACTGGCCCCTGGGCCTCCTGCTGAACTTCCTCTCCTCCGCCCATTGGGTAGAAGCCATGGGCATGTAAAGCTAAGATGGCGCACCTGACCAAGACAGCTCACCTGTACCAGGCTGCTCAGCAGCATCACTTTGGACAGAGAAGTACTGAAATGGGCACATTCTACAGGACAGGGAAGCAGAATGTCCAAGGCCTCATGTAAATCTGGGACATGATAACACAGAATGGGTTGTTTGAGGATGAAATGAGCTTATATATGTATGCATTTACACATTGATAAATAGCCCCATACAAGTCTCTCTCTCTCTCTCTTTCTCACACACACACACGCACACACACACGCGCACGCGCACACCTTTCTCTGCTCCCAGGGGCGAAAGTGGTCAGTTCTTCAGGGTCTGTTAGGAATGAGAGATTTCAGAGAGTGGGCAACTGTCCTGTATGTTTTCCTCAAAAGATTTAACCAATTCCTTTAAAGAAGAAACCAGTGCACCCAGCACGATTCAACTCCTAGTCAGCAGTTTTTGAAGTATGGGGTAATGTCCATAAGTAAATGAGAACATGCCAAGTTTACGGACAAACCTATTTGCTGAAAATGCTCATTTTAAGGATATTTTTCTAAAACAGCAAAAAAAAAAATCTTCCTTTGGATTTTAAACTGAGAATACAAGATGTAACATAACCTTTTCTTGATGCCTCAAGATCAGCCTTTTGCTGTTGGTGATCTTTTCCCTGGTACCTCTGAGCCATTCCTAACTCAACACAGAACAGTCCACGGAAGGGTCTGAGAGGGACATCTCATCTCTAGTAAATGAAATGACCAGGTGGTGGTACAGCGCTTTGCTCTTTCCCAGCTTGTTATACCAACTCCCATTCCCACAGCTATGTTAGATGCAGAAATGTGACTTCCAGAGAAGTGTGAATTCCCTATGCTTCCTTCACTTCCCCTATAGGACCCGGATATGCGCTGGGCTGAGCACACACGGAACAGGACAAACTAAGAGTCCTTGGACTGTAAGACATATCATTAGTTATTACCACTAAAAAAAGAAGGTGCTACCAAACGATGCCCTAAATGCCAAGGATACAAAGATGCAGGCAAAGATGCTTCATCAACAGTGAAACCACATCAGTTGTAAAACAGACACTATTCAGAGATAGGAGCAGTTAGCTAGGGGGTGGGGGAGGGGCTGCAGACAAGGGCGGCGCTCTGTGTAAAGAGTAGAGTAGGAGTGAATTCGGGGTAATGCTGCCACTATGCATTGGTTGCTATGATCAAAAATGTATTTGTAGGTGGGAAGGGTGTTTAGAACAAAATTTCCCACTGACTTATAAAATTTGGGTTCTGGGACACGGACAAGTGGGTAATTCGCTTCAGAAACACCCAGCAGCTCACCTCATGGACACATTCCAGACTTCCAGAGTCAAAGTGCTTCTTTTTTTAGTACTCAGAGCCTTCCTGGGAATGTCAGGCCCACTCCTTTCCCGTCTACAGGAATGAATGAAGAGAAACCTTCTTATCAGGAGTGCCTTTCAGGAGAGTCTATCTCTCCTTCCTCTTTGCTGCCTTTGACTGGGGCTTCTGACTTTTCTGAATAAAAGATATCACCCCTCCTCCATGGGTCTTGCTATTTAAAAAGATGTTTTAAAAAAAAATTTTGTGCTAGAAGCAGCAAACTTCACAGTGACTGATCCTGACAACAGTAGATGTTTATTAAACAGTAGGTGCTCTGGGGTGCCTCGGTGGCTCAGTCATTAAGCATCTGCTTTTGGCTCAGGTTATGGTCCCAGGGTCCTGGGATCGGGCCCCACATCCAGCTCCCTGCTTGGCGGGAAGCCTGCTTCTCCCTCTCCCACTCCCCCTGCTTGTGTCCCTGTTCTCGCTATCTCTCTCACTGTCAAATAAATAAATAAAATCTTAAAAAAAAATACCAACTTGCATTCCCACCAACAGTGTAAGAGGGTTCCCCTTTCTCCACAACCTCTCCAACATTTGTTGTTTTTTGCCTTGTCAATTTTTGCTGTTCTGACTGGTGTAAGGTAGCATCTCAATGTGGTTTTCATTTGAATTTCCCTGATGCTAATGATGATGAACATTTTTTCATGTGTCTGTTAGCCATTTGTATGTCTTCTTTGGAGAAGTGTCTGTTCATGTCTTCTGCCCATTTTTTGACTTGATTATTTGTTTTTTGGGTGTTGAGTTTGAGAAGTTCTTTATAGATCTTGGAAATCAGTGCTTTGTCTATAGTGTCATTTGCAAATATCTTCTCCCATTCTGTGGGTTGCCTCTTTGTTTTGTTGACTGTTTCCTTTGCTGTGCAAAAGCTTTTGATCTTGATGAAGTCCCAATAGTTCATTTTTGCTTTTGTTTCACTTGGCTTTGGAGATGTATCTTGAAAGAAGTTGCCGTGGCCGATGTCAAAAAGTTTACTGCCTATGTTCTCCTCTAGGATTTTGATGTAGTCCTGTCTCACATTGAGGTCTTTCATCCATCTGAGTTTGTCTTTGTGTATGGTGTTAGAGAATGGTCGAGTTTCATTCTGTCCAATTTTCCCAGCACCGTTTATTGAAGAGACTGTCTTTTTTCCATTGCATATTTTTTCCTGCTTTGTTGAAGATTATTTGACCATAGAGTTGAGGGAATTGTATGGTGACTAACATAACATAATAAAATTAAATTAAATTAAAAAACAAAACAAAATAAAAATAAACAGTAGGTGCTCATTAGGTGAATGCTCAGTAGACACACAACCAAGTCAGCGGCAGAATCCTGAGCCCTAGTCCCGAACTCCCGCTACATCTCTGGAAGGTTTTAGGGGAGTTACTTAGCCTTTCCTCATATCAGGGGGTAGAAATTGTCAGGAGGCAGGGTGCCTGGCACATGGTAAGCCTTCAGTTAATGGAAGCTGAGTAACAGTCATTCACTCTTTCATCAGATTTGCTGAGACCCATGGACATCAAGATGAAGACCACAGAGCCTGCTCCGGAGGAGCTCAAGGCTCAGTGTGGGAGGCCAGGGTGGAAAGCACTGATTGTACTCTGGTGCAATGGGGCTTTGGCAGAGGGGGCTCACAGGGTCTGCCATGGCCCCTCTGCACCTAAGCAAGTGATGCTGGAGCTGAACAGGCATTTTGCCAGGTGGACACATGGGAGAAGAGAAATCCAGGCAGAATATGAGTCACGCCAATGGGGTGGAGGCTGAGCGAAATAGTGCTCTGGTTCTGGAGGCAGGAGGCAGGGCGAGGAGGCAAGCTAAACAAATGGACAGGGAGCCTGACAGAAAAGTTTTGTATGTGGGCACAAGGACTTGACTTTTGCCCCATAGGAAGCAGGGAGACCATGAGTAGGAACTATACACATAGAGCTCTGTCTTCATGTCCACTGTGATGTGGCAGATGGGCTGCCGTTTGTGCATGTGTTGGGGGCTTGGGGGGAGACGAGGTAGGGAGGTGACTTCATCACTGCTCCCCCAACTCCAATCCCATAGACACACTCCACCATTCACAACAAAATCATTGTAATGAGTTTACAAATTCTCACCCACTCCAGAGTTGAACATCCAAGCAGATTTAGAAAAGTAGATTACTTTTTTCTTTGTCATATTTTTGGTGTATGCTCCATCCTGACCCTTAAATCATCCTCTGCCATCCCCTGCAGTAGCCTGGGGCTAGCACATAAAACCCACAGACAGCAACCCGAGCTCAGAGTAGTTGACCATCTGTCTCCTCTCCCTCTTAATAATAGCTGCCATTTAGTCATCCAAAATAGAAGCAAAATGCCTACCACAAATCCACCCCAAAGTGTAAGGTGGGAATAAAAGGGTAAATAATATAACCAAAGTGCCTACCCTCAAGGAATTTTTAGACTGATAGAGAACTTTCTATAGACTGGATGCATTTCTCCCATGTGCTGCTCCCAACAATGCTAGAAGATGCAGGTATCATTATCCCTATTCTGGAGATTAGGAGACAGGTTTAGGGAGCTGAGGTGACTTGCCCAACCACACAAATAGAATTTCTCTTTTGTTCCCAACAACTTTTCTTTTACTCTTAATCATTACCTTGTCAGGAGGGGAAACTCTTCCTATTGCTGATATCTCCTTTCTGTAGATGGAACTCCACTAGCAAAACATGACCAACGCCTCTACTCCTTCTAGATACAGAGGAGTGACTTGAGGTGACTAGCAATTTGGAAGGAAGTTGAAACTGCACACCTAGTCCTTTTCTTTCTTTTCCTCCTGAGACTTGACCTAGTCTCAAAGCACACCTGATGTCCTCCTCCATGGCCACCTTCGCTCCCCCCACCCCCCACATCACCAGCAAAAACCATTGCCATTGCATGGTTAAGTAGCCTGTTCATGGTTACCTATAAGTTTGAAGCTAGATAGGTTCATCCTAGGGTCTCTATCCTTGAGCGTTACATTGGTGTGCTAGGGCTGCCATAACAAAACACCGAAGGCTGGTTGGCTTAAAGAACAGAAATATATTTCCTCACAATTCTGGAAGCTGTAAGTCAGAGATCAAGGTGTTGGCAGGGTTGGTTTCTTCTAACACTTCTTTCCTGGCTCTTAGATGACCACCTTCTCCCTGTGTCCTCACGTGGTCTTCCTTCTCTCTGTGTGTGTGTCCTAATCTCCTCTTCTTACAAGAACATCAGTCATGTTGGATTAAGGCCCATCTGAATGACCTCATTTTACCTTAACCATCTCTTTAGAGACCTTATCTCTAAATATCTTCACCTTCTGAGGTATTGGGGGTTAGGACTTCAACATATGAATTTGGGAGTATACCATTCAGCCCATAAATATCCAGTGGCTGGACTGTCTCTTTCATGGCTAGATAAGATTGATACAAAAATAATGGGAATGTAAGGAAAAAAACTGTGTAAGCTCTCAGGAATGGATAAACAAATTAATGTGGGAGTTGAAAGAGGGAAGGAATTTTCTCAAGCTCCTGGAATGGGGCAGGGCAGTGAAGAAGCTAAAGGAATGTCCATCAGGGTTCTTGGCTGTGGGCAAAAGAGACTAACCCTGGCTTCCATAAGCAGATTAAATAAATAGATAGATAGATAGATAGATAGATAGATAGATAGATAGATAGATAGATGATAGATAAAGTGGGAAGGATAGAAGATTCACAGATTGCAAGAAAAGGATGAAGAAGCTCACATGAGAAAAGCATAAAATATAGAATAGAATAGAATAGAATAGAATAGAATAGAATAGAAATAAAATAAAAAACAGAAGTCATCCTAAGGGGTCTGGGTAGCAGAAACCCATGGAAAACCTCCTCTAAATGCCCTTTCCAAAATGAATTCATTCTAGTCACTTCCTTTATAGCACTCCCTTTGAGACTCAGGTTCCCAAGATGGGGTACAATGAGGCTGGCTTGAAGCATGTATCCACCCCTTGGATTAAGGAGTCCAGGATGCCTTGGAGCAAGGCTGCATCCAGTAGGGGTGGATGGGTAGTGCCTTGGGGACAGATGAAGGGGCTGTCACCAGGGGAGGGGGAGTAAATCCTGAGTAGGCAAAAACAGCACCACGATGGAATACGTCATTGTGATGTTATAGCTGGGGAAACTGAGTCTTAGCTTTAGGTACAGCTAGTAATTTAAGAGACCAGAGATTTGTAAGAAGTTCTGTTAATTCTAAATGATGAGCTCCTTCTAGCTATCCCATAGTGCATCAGGCTGCCCAATTCCAGGATGAATAAATGAATATACAAGTAAATATATAAATAAATAAGCAAGCAAACAAGTACATGACACGGCAAGAATTCTGGAATTTTAAGCCACTAATAAATACAAACTCTCCCTTCACTTCTAAATTGAAGTGAAGGCTGAGGTATGCTTAATAAGAGAGATTTCTTTGTTTGGTTATCATTAATATTCAAGAGAGGATTTGAAGCCACATAATCTACCTTTTGCAAGAGAACAAGTTCTTGTTTTCCCTCCTATCAATTCATCTGGGCCATGATAAGCTAAGGAATCTTTGTACACAGCTCAACTCCTGCAGGTAACCTCTGCTTTCTTGCCATTTGGATTATTAAGCCTACCAGGCAGGGGTCATGTCCAACTCTGTGTTTGTAGCAACACTTGATATATTGGTGGATCTCAAAAAACATAAATTAACATTAGCAATGTGGATAGGTTTGCCATGTATAAGTGAGCGGGAAGGCTGTGGTCCCATGTTTGGAGAAAGATCATTGAGATGGGGTGGGGGGGTCAGCAGATCCTGCATCAATCAATTTATTGGGTACTTACTGAGCCCCCAGTTATATGTCCAGGGCTATGCAAGCTCCCCCAAAGAGAGGTAAATGACTAAGCCAACAGCAGAGTCTCAGGAATGTTTTATCTTTATAGTTACAGGTTTTATAACTAAAACTTGAGCTCTGGAGTCTGAGTTGAAAGGCCAACTCACAAGGGCATGTCACTTCCATAGTATTCTTTCCCCAAACTAGCATACTAATTATGAAAAAAAATCAGACAAACCTAGACATTCTACAGGATACCTGGCCAGTACTCCTCAAGAAGACTGTCAAGGTCATGAAAAACAAGGAAAAACTAAGAAACTGCAATAGACCAGAGGAGAATGAGGGGACATAACAGCTAAATGAAATGTGGTCTCCTGATCAGAGGCTGAAATAGAAAGAGAACAATACTGGATTGAATAGTGCACCAACCATCCCCTCCAAAATCTATGTTTACCCAGTACCTGAGAATTTGACCTTATTTGGGGATAGGTTCTTTACAGATGTAATCAAGTTAAGATGCAGTCATATTTTTTAAAAATATTTATTTATTTATTTGAGAGACAGAAAGCGCTAGTGGGGGGAGAGTGCCCGCAGGAGTAGAGGGAGAGAGAGAATCTCAAACAGTCTCCATGACCAGCACAGAGCCCCATGCGGGGCTCGATCTCACAACCCTGAGATTATGACTTGAGCCAGAACCAACAGTAGGATGCTTAACCAACTGCGCCACCCACGTGCCCCAAGATGTAGTCATATTTGATTAGGATGGCCATAAAACCAGTATGACTGGTGTCCTTATAAAAGGAGGGAGAGCTATACACAGAGACACAGACCAGAAGGGGAGAAGGCCATGTAAAAACAGAGACAGAGATTGAAGTGATTTGTCTACAAGCCAAGTGTCTTAGTCCATTCAGGCTACTATAATGAAACACCGCAGACTGGGTGGCTTAGAAGCAACAGAAATTTATTTCTCACAATTCTGGAGGCTGGAAGCCCGAGGTCAGGGTTCCAGCATGGGCAGGTGAGGGCCCCCTTCCAGGTCACAGACTTCTTGCCATAGTCTCACATGATGGAAGGAACGAGAGTGCTCTCATGGGACTCTTTTATAAGGACATTAATTTCCAAAGGCCCCACCTCCTAATACTATCACATTGTGCATTAGGATTTCAACATACAAATTTAGAGGGAATATAAACATTCAGACCACAGCACCAAGGAACTCTGCAGATTGCCAGCAACTACCAGAAGCTAGAAGAGGCAAAGAAGCTCTCCTCTCTAGAGTCTTTAGAGAGAGCATCACCCTCTGGACCCTTTGCTTTTAGACTTCTGGCTTCCAGAACTGTGAGAGAATAAATTCCCATTGCTTTAAGCCACCTAGTTCGTAGTATTTTGTTATGGCAGCCCTAGGTACCTAATGTAAGAACATTAATGGAAAAAAATAATGGTGAAATCAACGTAAAGGCTGGATTTAGTTTAATAATAATAAACTGATACAGGTTTCTTAATTTGACAAATGCACCACCATAATATAAGATATTGACAATAAGGTATATAACAGGATGCTGGGTGCTGTATTTGCACACCCTCCATAAATACATAATTATTCCAAATTAGAAAGTTAAGTTTGGGGAAAAAACTCAACTTACAGGCCATATCATCTTTGGATGGTCACTTCCCTAGACTTGTTCTGCTCATCAGTAAAATGGAGATAAGGACAGCTCTCCTGGGGGTTGTGTTTAAAACGTGATAATGCATATAAAGTCCTTACTTAGCAGGCACATCGTTTCTTGTTATGATTCTGTCACTTGGTTGATTTGCCAGTCCTTCCAAATTCACGTCACAATGAATTTGCTGTATCATGCCATTACTTAAAACCTTGATGAAGAAAAGGACAGAACCCTCCAGGCTTCTGTTGGATTCAGAGGCAGTATTCCCACTGAACAGGGGTACTCTTCAACCCACTAACAAATCCAGCTAACACGTGTGTTCTATCTCAGGCCCAAACCTAGTCACCCTATGAATCAACACCCCCCACATGTCAACTACTAGTTGAATAACCTTAATAAAAAATAAATGAGGTTAGTCTAGGGTAGATCTGATGTTTTCCTTATCTTTTATAGGTGACCATGTAACATCATGAGTAGGTAGAGTCAGATTCATGGGGTTCAACCTTAACTTATACCACTTACTAGCAGTGTGCTGTTGGGCAAGTTGGTTACTCTTAGATTCACTGCACCCATCTCTAGAATGAGGACAAAAATACCTGCCTTGTATAAAGGCTATAGTAAAGCGCTAAACCATAGTTCTTTGCACACAATAAGCATTGGAACTTATTAGTGCGTGTATATACCCGTGTGAGTGTGTGTATGTGCATTTTCAATGCCTGGTGCAGTGACTGACATATTAGAAACACAAAAATTGTATGTTTCAAGAAAAAGTCCTAGATAAGTGAGGCTGCTGCAGATTGAAGAGAGATGGTGACTTAACCACTGTCATAGTGCAAGAGAATGACAGAATGACCGTGGAGCACAGGACGTGTAACTCCAAGGGCATTGACTCTGCAAGGATCTGGGGAATAATCTGATGGTTTTTATTTTGTAGATATGGAAACTGAATCACAAATAGTCAAGGGGGCTTGTCTGGGGCACCACAATTCATTAGTGGCAAATATTATACCTCCATCTTATGTGTTCTAACTCCTAGTAGAGGCTTTTCTCTCTCTCCTCTGGATGCTCCACAGCACCTAGCAAAATCTATGCATAGCGCATCCAGCCTGCACTTAAAGGGTTGACTGTTGATATGTAGCATCTCGGAAATCAAGGGCAGCTCTGAGAGTTCCCAGACCTTTGAGCAAGGGCACTGAGGATGAGGACAGTAAAGCCGGGGCAGCTTTGATTAAAACATAGTGCTTTGCTGAAATACCTGTGGCTATATCTTAACGTAAGTACTGAAAAAGGCACAGTGATCCCAGAGGCTTCGGCAGCGTGCATCTCAGCTAAGCAGTATTTTGGCAACTCAGGGAAGCACCCCAAATGTTCCAGCTCTGTCTGAATTTTGAGCAAATCATTTCTTCTAGTTGTGCTGCAGTTAATACTAGAAATGATGGTGCCAGAGAATTTCAAGATACTTCATGGTTTTCAAAAAGATGTTTTGGCTCTTAGCCATGGTCTCATCTGTCCCCCTCAAAAACCTTCAGATTATTATTGTTACTATCATATTACAGCTCCTATATTATAGATAAGACAGGTTCAGTGAGATGGAGTGGTGGTGTGTGTGTGTGTGTGTGTGTGTATATATATATATATATATATATATATATATATATATATATATAATGAAAATAAGGAAAGTAGTAGTTGTTCATATTTGCTGACCGTGTATCACTGTCCCAAGTATTTTTTTAAGATTTTATTTATTTATTTGAGAGAGAGAGGGCATGAGCAGGGGGGAGGGGCAGAGGGACAAGCAGACCCCCCTGAGCAAGGAGTCCCACGTGGGGCTCGATCCCAAGACCCTGAGATCATGACCTGAGCCTAAGGCAGATGCTTAACCTAACTGAGCCACCCAGGCACCGCTGTCCCAAGCATTTTAAGAGTATTTGTCTTTAATTTTCACACAGCTCTGTGAGGTTGTTGATATTGTTATCCAGTTTTATTCCAAGCCACAGAGACGTTAAGCAATTTGCCTGAGCTCACACAGCTGGGAAGTGGAGTCAGGATGTGAACCCAAGCAGTCTGGCTCTAGAGCCCATGTTCTTACCAGGAAGCTGTAACAAACACAGCCTCCCTGCTAGACAGTGAGCTGGTGAGACACAGATGTACCCTTCTCCTTAAAGAGCTCACAGACTACTTTGAAGAAACTGACATGTAAATTAGATCAAAATTTAGGAAGATAAAAAGTATAAGGTGCACTATCACAGCAATGACAGAGGGTGACTAAAAATCAATATGGTGGAGATTGGATTAAAACCCAGGCTTCCCGACTGCATAATCAATATTCATTCTTTCCTTCATTCAATAAACACTTAATATTAAGTGTTAGAGATTGGAAATAATAATGAAGATAATAAGAAGACATTGTTCTTCTCCTGAAGAACAGGTTACAGTCCAGAGAAAACACTTTCCAAACCGCTTCAAGCCTGCAGCCTTTGTTCCAACATGAATGCATGAAGAGTCTAGTGGTCACCAGCTGACGTGAGGACTCTTTAAGTCTCCAGTGCCCTCCCCTCCCCCCTCTCCCCCTCTCCCCCTCACCCCCTCTCCCCCCAGACCATGATGAAGCACCCAGGGCCATTCCATTCCAGTCATATTAGCAGTGGTGGCCTGATTTAATATAACCTCAAGCTCAATCGCTTTCAGTAATGCAGACTTAATTGGGACCCCTTTAATCCCCTTAGAGATTTCTTCTCAGTAACCTGGGTGTTGACCCTGCCCTGAGAACTGTGCTCTCTGGGGGAGGGTCTGCAGCAGCCTTCGGTCAGCACATTCTATCCATATCAGATAGAGTTTTGGAGCCAATCCTCACAGGGATGTCTATGAAGGATGTGGTCAGACGGTCCACACCTACTCCCTAGGGGGTCAGAATTCCCTCAGAATACACTTTCCCCGATGTTTTGAGGGGAGATTACAATTCAAAAATGCTAAAGATGGAGTTCTGTACCCAAAATAACTCTTAAAATTCAGCTATAAATTCCACTATCAAGCTCAGAGTGTGTGAGGTAAAACTATAAAACATGCCTGCTTCAACAACGTGACTTCCAAATACGGTTATAGTTCTTTCATTTTTCCAAGTAAATACCCACTTAGTCTATGAGTAGAAAGGCCAAAACCTGACGGGTCCCTAGCAATTGCTGTAGGAGTCCATCCCCATGTTCGTTCCATCTAAAGGGGAAGGGAGGGGAGGGTGTTGATTCTGTTTCTAAATAGGAAGAGGGAAGAGAACACATATCTGATCTGTCAACTATCATTTCTTCTCGCTGCTGCACTGTACTATCAGACTGGCCCTGCATAATGGACACTTGATGCATGGTCTAGGTCACTGACCAGAGCACAGAGAATCCCCAGGTTGGACAAGCTTAGCCACGTGGCCCCGTAGCTTACCAGTGTGCCTGGGTCCAGCTTAGCCGCCTACTTTGCCAAACCCAGTTGTGCCTTGTCCCTCTCCACCTGGAGTATTTGCATGAGCCTGGGCCACCTATCTAGGCAGCCTCTTTTGGAGATCTTTTTGATCTCCTTCATTGAGCTTCAGCTGGACCACCCTGTTCCACTGTGGCCCATCTTCCAAGTTTCATATTTTCCTGGCTTCTTTACGTCCTTGGGCTATTAATGGAAACTGGCCCTCCATTTCCTCCTCAAAGGTCAGTGTTGCATACCCGGGGTCTCAGTGATGGACACACCTTCATCAAGGGTGTGTCCTCTCAACAACCACTAGTCCTCCTGGATGCCTGTCATTCAGTGATGCAACTGAAGGCATCATTAAAGCCTCTCCTTTGAACAGAGATCTTCAGGACTTTTGTCACTACATTCAGTTTGAGAAGAGACTGGCACATTTTTCAGGATCTCCTTCATCATTTCCACCCTGATGGCAGCATGTGCATGTGGAAAGCAACACATGTTGGAGGGCGTGAGTGGGATGGTTTGCTTTTCATCAGAGCCCAGGGACATGTGCCATCCTTAGCATCACCCAAGCAGCATGGACTCCACACTGGACAAAGTAGTTGGGGCACGGAGTGAAAGCCACAAGAGCAGAGTGATTATAGATGGCCTCATCCACTTTTTTCTCCTCTAGCCTAGAAGCCAGGCAATGAGGAGCATACCTGCCTGTGTTGATCAGCGAACCTGCAGAAGGGGACCTCAGGGAGGAGACGGCGGAGAGCAGAAGAAAGGCTCCAGGACGGAATTTCTACCCCAGCATCACTCACAGACAGATTGAGCCAGTGGTCCTCAAATGTGAACCCTCGAGGCTGCAGGGCTGGTGAGGCTGCAGCTGTGAATTGAGTACAAATCTGCACAGGCAAACCACGCTGTGGTGCTGAGAGCCGTGGGCCCTTACATGTGTTTGTTCCAGAAGCCCAGGCAGCTGCCTTCACCAGCTCGTCTTTTACCAGGGTCCTCCTGGTCAGATAAATCAATTAAAAACATCAACTGCCGGAAGAACACAAACACAGGCAGCAGGAGAGGGCCTGGAGGGCCAAGTTCTGTTTAGTTACTCCGGGTTTCTAAGCACGTTCCAAAAATATAACCCCCACTGCTGTGGCAAACCTGCTTTTGATGAAACACAATGTACAATCTCTAATGTTGACACAGAACAGATGGGACTTTGATTTTTTTTTTTTATCTGTTCTTGATAGAAGAGAAATCGGCACAATGGATTTTTTTCTTGATTTGGAGTTGTTTTCTTTCTTTTTTTTTTTCTTTATCACATGCACACCTAACACTGAGAGTCCTTTGGTTCTCCTTGTTTGTTATTGATCCCTTCTATAACTGGGAGTCTCTGGTGGACTGGGCCTTGCTCTTCTCATCAACCGGCTAGGATGAAGGTTACTGCCCCCCATGTCCCTTCCATCTGGCTCAACAGAGCGGTTGTAGGAGCTGCGCACCAAGAGGGTCCTCAGACTTACAGACAGTGAGATCCTGGCTTCTCATCAATGATCCACAAAGTGATGGCGAACAGGGGTCATGCAGGGAAGCTGGCCTCACCTACCCCAGATATTGCTATAATCCAAGTGAAACAGTGGGCATGCCATGAAAAATTGGCTTCAAGACAAGTCTCAACAGATTGTAGCCCATAAGCCCCTCCTAACCAGGTCTTCTGGAGCAGACCCTGGTCATAAAATGTCCTCTTTAGCCCTCCCTGGGACTGCCAACAGAGATTCTTTGAGCATGCTCTAGGCACGAAATGTTCTTTGGTGGGGGGATGTCTACCCCCACATGATTCCATTCCCATAGTAACAGCTGTTATAGGGGCAGAATGCAGCAGACACTGTGAGACAGGTTACACCCTACCATATTAACCCCAAACTGTTTGATTAGATGATAACAGGTACAACTGGATAGCTGCTGAAGCCGCATTTCAAATTTAATTTACTCTTGGACTTTAATTTCCTCCCACCAAAAAACATTCTTCAAGAAAAAAGAAATTAAAAGAGAGAGGGAAGAACAGACAAGGGACTATACCACTTGGGGTAGTGGATGCTCTGCCTTATGCTGACAGTAGTCTAGCCTTTAGTTTCAATTGGACAGGCTTGCCAGGTCATTGGATTGATGCAAAGGACAAAGGCATCGTGTTGGGGAGTGGGAGTGCAGGTTTCCCTGGTCTTCTCAAGTCCTGCTCCCTGTCCCACCACTCTCAAGGGCTTGCTGGGGTGGCAGGAGGGCTGGGGAGGTTTATAGCCTGAGTCTCTCATTTTGTGGTCACCCAGGTTCCAGTCTCTCCCGCACAAATTAAATTGCCCTAACCATTTTTCTGAAAGAAAAACGTGGAAATAGGAATACCTCTCCAAAAACCATTTTTGCAAAGAAAAGGACAAGATCATACAAAAATATTTTTTTACAAAAAAAAAACAAAAAAAAACACACCTGAAATCACTCTCTTAAAGAGATATCTGCACCTCCATGTTCACTGCAGCATTATTCACAATAGCCAAGACATGGAAACAACCTAAGTATCCACTGATGAATGAAAGGATGAAGGAAATGTGATATACATATTGTGATATATATTATTCAGCCACAGAAAAGGAAATCCTGCCATTTGTGACAACATAAGTGGACCTTCAGAGCATTACGCTTAGTGAAATAAATCTGACAGAGAATGACCAATATGGTAGGATCTTTCATCTGTAGAATCTAAAACAAAAACAAATAAATGGGAACTCACAGAAACAGAGAACAGATTGGTGATTGCCAGAGGCAAGATGGGGGGTGGGGTGGGAATGGGGGAAATGGGTGAAGGTGATGAAAAGGTACAAACTTCCAGTTATAAGATAAATAAATGCTGGGGTCTAATGTAGAGTATGGTGACTATAGATAACAACACTGCATTATATATTTGAAAGTTCCTAAGAGAGTAGATCTTAAGAGTTCTCAACACAGGAAAAAAAAATTAGCTATGTTATTTCTCATCATGAAGAAAGTTCACAATTTTGGGGCACCTGGGTGGCTCAGTTGGTTAGGTGTCCAACTCTGAGCTAGTTTCGGCTCAGGTCATGATCTCAGGGTCATGAGATTGAGCCCCATGTCCGGCTCTGTGCTGGGCATGGAGCCTGCTTAAGATTCTCTCTCTCCCTGTCCCTCTGCCCCTCTCTCCCTTAAAAAAAGTTACAATTTTTCATCATAAAAAAATTGTAATTTCTCATCACAAGAAAAAATCTGAACTATGTTGTAATTATTACACTATGTAGATGTTACAGATGTTAACTAAACTTATTGTGGCAATCATTCCCAATTGATACATATATCAAATTATTATTTTGTACACCTTCGACTAACTAATACAATTTCATATGTCAATTATAGTTCAATAAAACTGGACAAAAACTTACAGAGGAACAGATAAGATTGCTGGGTTGTCTTATTTTGTGAGTTAACTCCAGAAAAAGAAGTCTATTTCTACTTTTTATATATTTCACATGCTTTGGAACCATGTCCTATTGGTGACTCTATTTCCCAGACTCCATACCATGTATATAAACAAGAAGACACTTGTCATTTTGTTTGCCATGTTGGACAGCAAATGTCATATAAAAGATACTCTGTAAGTGTTTTGGCTTTTAAAAAATGTTTTAACTGCCATTATTTAGTTAATGAGCATTTAGTAAATAAGCAGCAGGAGGAGGAGAATGACGACAGCAATGATGGTGACCTTGGAATAATGAAGAGAAAAACAAGATAGACAAATAACCTATGGGGGTAACCTAGGGTTTTCTGATGAGTAAGTGTAAGTAAAATGGGAGCACCAGGGCCTGGATTGAAAGCCCCTCTCTTACCGCTTAGGATGATTAGTTGGCAAGTCACATTATGTCCCATGCTCACTTCCTTCATTTTCAACACGGGGACGATGATTCTTCACAAACTACGGAAATCAAATGAGAAAACTGTACATGAAAGCACTTTGTAAAAGAGTTTGTACAAATACAAGGAGGCAATTTTATTAACAGTCATAAAGAACTACATAGGTCACTCAACACCCACTCCAGTTTTAAGGCATCATAACTACAAACTATTAATAAGAGTGCGGAATGACCAAGAATGATATATTCTTTTTTTATTGCTGTGTAATAAATGACTACAAACTTAGCTAGTTAAAACAACACCCATTTATAATGTTACAGTACTGGAGGTCAGAAGTCCAGGCAGACTCACCTGGGTTCTTTGCATGGGGTCTCACAAAATTGAAGTCAAAGGTGTCACCTGCATGAGGTTCCCATATGGTAACTCTCAGGAAGAATGACTCCAGAGCTCATTCATGTTGTTGCCCAAATTCATTTCTTTGGGTTGTAGGACTGAGGTCCCCATTTTCTTGCTGATAGTCAGCAAGGTACCACTCTTAGCATCTTGAGGCTGCTCTTAGGACCTTGCTCCCTGGCCCCCCTCCATCTCAACAACCTTCCTTAAATCATACTCTCTCCCTCTGCCTTTCTCTTCTAAGATCAGTGAAAGAAAACTCTGCTTTTAAAGTGATTAGATTAGGTCCACCAGGACAATTATTTTGAGTTTAATATCAACTGATTCGTAACCTTAACTACACCTGAAAAATCCCTTTTGCCATGAAATGTAACATAATCATGAGTGCAACATCACATCACATTCACATTCCGGGGGATTAGGGCTGGACATCCGGGGAAGGGAGCATCTTAGAATTCTGTCTACCACAGATCAGGAAACCCTTGCAGGAGGGCTTTGAAACTGTATATTATGTGTCTCCTCATTAAGATTGGAGGGACACATTCATATACTCTCGGTGCCTAACACAATTCCTTGTACACACCAACTGTTTAATGTAGGTTTGTTAAATAGAGACATGAGACCTCTTTAGAGAAATTTTCCTTTAAATCTGAGCTTTCATAAGGAAAATAAGGACAAAAAGTGTTTTTCACCTTGCTAATAATTGTACTGTACTCACCTTGCACCTCTGCCACCTGGCAAAATATCCAACATATAGGGGGCCCACGATAAATCATGTTGAATGAATAAGTGAATGAATAAGTTAAAGAATTTTCCACTTAGGCTTACCTAATAATCTCCTTTGATATCTGTATATCCAGCTAAGTTATTTTGTTTTTGTTTTTGTTTTTTGGGAAGAGAAGATGTTAAGGAGAGCTCAATAGGAAGAGTTGGTTCTTCATTCTACCTTTTAGACACTTTTTTAAAAAATTTTATTGTTATGTTAATCACCATACATTACATCATTAGTTTTTGATGTAGTGTTCCATGATTCATTGTTTGCCTATAACACCCAGTGCTCCATGCTGAACATGCCCTCTTTAATACCCATCACCAGGCTAACCCATCCTCCCACCCCCCTCCCCTCTAGAACCCTCAGTTTGTTTTTCAGAGTCCATCATCTCTCATGGTTCGTCTCCCCCTCCGATTTCCCCCCCTTCATTCTTCCCCTCCTGCTATCTTCTTCGTCTTTTTTTTTTTAAACATATACTGTATTATTTGTTTCAGAGGTACATATCTGTGATTCAACAGTCTTGCACAATTCACAGCACTCACCATAGCACATACCCTCCCCAATGACTATCACCCAGCCACCCCCACCCAGTCACATGCCTCCCACCCCCCACCACTCCAGCAATCCTCAGTTTGTTTCCTGAGATTAAGAATTCCTCATATCAGTGAGGTCATATGATACATGTCTTTCTCTGATTGACTTATTTAGTTCAACATAATACCCTCCAGTTCCATCCACGTCGTTGCAAATGGCAAGATCTCATTCCTTTTGATGGCTGCATAATATTCCATTGTATATATATACAACATCTTCTTTATCCATTCATCTGTCGATGGACATCTTGGCTCTTTCCACAGTTTGGCTATTGTGGACATTGCTGCTATAAACATTGGGGTGCACCTACCCCTTTGGATCCCTACATTTGTATCTTTGGGGTAAATACCCAGTAGTGCAATTGCTGGGTCGTAGGGTAGCTCTATTTTCAACTTTTTGAGGAACCTCCATACTGTTTTCCAGAGTGGCTGCACCAGCTTGCATTCCCACCAACAGTGTAGGAGGGTTCCCCTTTCTCCGCATCCCCACCAACATCTGTCGTTTCCTGACTTGTTAATTTTAGCCATTCTGACTGGTGTGAGGTGATACCTCCTTGAGGTTTTGATTTGGATTTCCCTGATGCCGAGCGATGTTGAGCACTTTTTCATGTGTCTGTTGGCCGTTTGGATGTCTTCTTTGGAAAAATGTCTGTTCATGTCTTCTGCCCATTTCTTGATTGGATCATTTGTTCTTTGGGTGTTGAGTTGAAGAAGTTCTTTATAGATATTGGATACTAGCCCTTTATCTGATGTCATTTGCAAATATCTTCTCCCATTCTGTCGGTTGTCTTTTGGTTTTGTTGACTGTTTCTTTTGCTGTGCAAAAGCTTTTTATCTTGATGAAGTCCCAATAGTTCATTTTTGCCCTTGCTTCCCTTGCCTTTGGCGATGTTTCTAGGAAGATGTTGCCGTGGCTGAGGTCGAAGAGGTTGCTGCTTGTGTTCTCCTTTAGGATTTTGATGGACTCTTGTCTACATTTAGGTCTTTCAACCATTTTGAGTCTATTTTTGTGTGTGGTGTAAGGAAATGGTCCAGTTTCATTCTTCTGCATGTGGCTGTCCAATTTTCCCAACACCATTTGTTGAAGAGACTGTCCTTTTTCCATTGGACATTCTTTCCTGCTTTGTCAAAGATTAGTTGACCATAGAGTTGAGGGTCCATTTCTGGGCTCCCTATTCTGTTCCAATGATCTATGTGTCTGTTTTTGTGCCAGTACCATACTGTCTTGATGATGACAGCTTAATAGACAGGAATTGTGATGCCACCAGTTTTGCTTTTCTTTTTCAACATTCCTCTGGCTATTCGGGGTCTTTTCTGGTTCCATACAAATTTTAGGATTATTTGTTCCATTTCTTTGAGAAAAGCTGATGGTATTTTGATAGGGATTGCATTGAATGTGTAGATTGATCTAGGCAGCATTGACATCTTCACAATATTTGTTCTTCCAATCCATGAGCATGGAACGTTTTTCCATTTCTTTGTGTCTTCCTCAATTTCTTTCATGAGTATTTTATAGCTTTCTGAGTACAGATCCTTTGCCTCTTTGGTTAGATTTATTCCTAGGTATCTTATGGTTTTGGGTGCATTTGTAAATGGGATCGACTCCTTAATTTCTCTTTCTTCTGTCTTGTTGTTGGTGTATAGGAATGCCACTGATTTCTGTGCATTGATTTTACATCCTGCCACTTTACTGAATTCCTGTATGAGTTCTAGCAGTTTTGGGGTGGAGTCTTTTGGGTTTTCCACATAAAGTATCATATCATCTGCAAAGAGTGAGAGTTTGACTTCTTTTTTGCTGAGTTGAATGCTTTTTATTTCTTTTTGTTGTCTGATTGCTGTGCTTAGGACTTCTAATACTATGTTGAATAGCAGTGGTGATAGTGGACATCCCTGCCCTGTTCCTGACCTTAGGGGGAAAGCTCTCAGTTTTTCCCCATTGAGAATGATATTCGCTGTGGGTTTTTCATAGATGGCTTTTATGATATTGAGGTATGTACCCTCTATCCCTATACTCTGAAGAGTTTTGATCAAGAAAAGATACTGTACTTTGTCGAACGCTTTTTCTGCATCTATTGAGAGGATCATATGACTCTTGTTCTTTCTTTTGTTCATGTATTGTACCACATTGATTGATTTGCGGATGTTGAACCAACCTTGCAGGCCAGGGATAAATCCCACTGGGTTGTGGTGAATAATCCTTTTAATGTAGTGTTGGATCCTATTGGCTAGTATTTTGGTGAGAATTTTTGCATCCATGTTCATCAGGGATATTGGCCTGTAATTCTCCTTTTTGATGGGGTCTTTGTCTGGTTTGGGGATCAAGGTAATGGTGGCCTCATAGAATGAGTTTGGAAGTTTTCCTTCCATTCCTATTTTTTGGAACAGTTTCAGAAGAATAGGTATTAATTCTTCTTTAAATGTTTGGTAGAATTCCCCTGGGAAGCCATCTGGCCCTGGGTTTTTTGTTTGTTGGGAGATTTTTGATGACTGCTTCAATTTCCTTAGTGGTTATAGGTCTGTTCAGGTTTTCTATTTCTTCCTGGTTCAGTTTTGGTAGTTGATACATCTCTAGGAACACATCCATTTCTTCCAGGTTATCTAATTTGCTGGCATAGAGTTGCTCATAATATGTTCTTATAATTGTTTGTATTTCTTTGGTGTTGGTTGTGATCTCTCCTCTTTCATTCATGATTTTGTTGATTTGGGTCATTTCTCTTTTCTTTTTGATAAGTCTGGCCAGGGTTTTATCAATCTTGTTAATTCTTTCAAAGAACCAGCTCCTCATTTCATTGATCTGTTCTACTGTTCTTTTGGTTTCTATTTCATTGATTTCTGCTCTGATCTTTATTATTTCTCTTCTCCTGCTGCGTTTAAGCTTTATTTGCTGTTCTTTCTCCAGCTCCTTTAGGTGTAGGGTTAGGTTGTGTATTTGAGACCTTTCTTGTTTCTTGAGAAAGGCTTGTATTGCTATATACTTTCCTCTTAGGACTGCCTTTGCTGTATCCCAAAGTTTTTGAACACTTGTGTTTTCATTTTCATTTGTTTCCATGAATTTTTTTAATTCTTCTTTAATTTCCTGGTTGACCCATTCATTCTTTAGTAGGATGCTCTTTAGCCTCCATGTATTTGAGTTCTTTCTGACTTTCCTCTTGTGACTGAGTTCTAGTTTCAAAGCACTGTGGTCTGAAAATATGCAAGGAATGATCCTAATCTTTTGGTACCAGTTGAGGCCTGATTTGTGACCCAGGATGTGATCTATTCTGGAGAATGTTCCATGGGCACTAGAGAAGAATGTGTATTCTGTTGCTTTGGGATGGAATGTTCTGAATATATCTGTGAAGTCCATTTGGTCCAGTGTGTCATAAAGTCTTTATTTCCTTGTAGATCTTTTGCTTAGACGATCTGTCCATTTCAGTGAGGGGGGTGTTAAAGTCCCCCACTATTATTGTGCTGTTGTCAATGTGTTTCTTTGCTTTTGTTATTAATTGGCTTATATAATTGGCTGCTCCCATGTTAGGGGCATAGATATTTACAATTGTTAGATCTTCTTGTTGGATAGACCCTTTAAGTAGGATATAGTGTTCTTCCTCATCTCTTATTACAGTTTCTGGTTTAAAATCTAATTTGTCTGATATAAGGATTGCCACACCAGCTTTCTTTGGTGTCCATTAGCATGGTAAATGGTTTTCCACCCCCTCACTTTCAATCTGGGGGTGTCTTTGGGTCTAAAATGAGTCTCTTGCAGACAGCATATCGATGGGTCTTGTTTTTTAATCCAATCTGATAGCCTGTGTCTTTTGATTGGGGCATTTAGCCCATTTACATTCAGGGTAACTATTGAAAGATAGGAATTTAATGCCACTGTATTGCCTGTGAGGTCACTGTTACTGTATATTGTCTGTGTTCCTTTCTGGTCTATGTTGCTTTTAGGCTCTCTCTTTGCTTAGAGGACCCCTTTCAATATTTCTTGTAGGGCTGGTTTCGTGTTTGCAAATTCCTTTAGTTTTTGTTTGTCCTGGAAGCTTTTTATCTCTCCTTCTATTTTCAATGACAGCCTAGCTTGATATAGTATTCTTGGCTGCATATTTTTCTTGTTTAGTGCTCTGAATATATCATGCCAGTCCTTTCTGGCCTGCCAGGTCTCTGTGGATAGGTCTGTTGCCAGTCTAATGTTTCTACCATTGTAGGTTAATATCTCTTCTCCTGAGCTGCTTTCAGGATTTTCTCTTTGTCTCTGAGACTCGTAAGTTTTACTATTAGATGTCAGGGTGTTGACCTATTTTTATTGATTTTGAGAGGGGTTCTCTGTGCCTCCTGGATTTTGATGCCTGTTTCCTTCCCCAAATTAGGGAAGTTCTCTGCTATAATTTGCTCCCATATACCTTCTGCCCCTCTCTCTCTTTCTTCTTCTTCTGGGATCCCAATTATTCTAATGTTGTTTCGTCTTATGGTATCGCTTATCTCTCGAATTCTGCCCTTGTGATCCAGTAGTTGTTTATCTCTCTTTTTCTCAGCTTCTTTATTTTCCATCATTTGGTCTTCTATCTCACTGATTCTCTCTTCTGCCTCATTTATCCTAGCAGTTAGCGCCCCCATTTTTTATTGCACCTCATTAATAGCCTTTTTAATTTCGACTTGGTTAGATTTTAGTTCTTTTATTTGTCCAGAAAGGGTTTCTCCAATAACTTCCATGCTTTTTTCAAGCCCAGCTAGTATCTTTAAAATCATGATTCTGAACTCTAGGTCCGACATCGTACTAATGTCTATATTGAGTAGGTCCCTGGCAGTTGGTATTACCTCTTGTTCTTTTTGTTGAGGTGATTTTTTCCATCTTGTTATTTTGTTCAGAGGAGAATAGATGAATGAGAGAACAAAACACTAACAGGGTAACAACATCCCCAGAAAATATACTCTAAACAAATTAGAAAATACCTGAAACCAGGGGAAAAGAAAGGGAAAGAAAGAAAAAAGAAAAAGAAAAAGAAAGAAAAAGAAAAAGATAAAAACAACAAAAACAGAACAAAAAAAAAACAGAATATGATCAAATATGATCAGGCTGGTGCATAGATCAGTGCCACACACTAGATTTTGGGTGTATTTTGGTCTGTTAGCAGAAAGTGCCTCCCAAAATTTTAAAGAAAGAAAAAGTTATATATGTACAAAAATAAGGGTTGATACAATGAAGGGATGGAATATGACTGTAAAGATGAAAATTATAAAAAATTTTATAAAAGGAATTGATAAGAAGTTGTTTGAAAAAAGAAAGAAGAGGATTTTAAAAAAAAGAAAGAAGAAAAAAAAAAAAAGGAGAGAATGTGATCAGGCAGGAGACTAGAACAAAGCCATACACTAGAGATTTAGGGTATATTTGGTCTGTTAGATGAAACTGTATCTCAAAATTTTAAAGAGAGAACAACTTATATATATTTATATATACCAAAAATAAGGGTAACTACTATGAAGGGGTAGAATATGACTCTAAAAATGAAAAATAAAAAATATTTTTTAAAAAAGGGATTGATAAGATGTTGGTTTAAAAAGGGAAAAAGAAAAATTAAAAAAAAAAGACAGTTAAAAAAAATTAACTTTGAAAGACTAAAGAATCATGGTAAAAAAGCCATGAATTCTATGTGCAGTATTCCCCTAGCGCTGGAGTTCTGCCGTTCTCACTGATCTCACTGGTCTTGGCTGGCTGTTCTTGCTGATCTTCTGGGGGAGGGGCCTGTTGCCGTGGTTCCCAAATGTCTTTGCCGGAGGCAAAATTGCCCCGCCCTTGCCGGTCTGGGCTGAGTAATCTGCTCGGGTTTGCTCTCTGGAGCTTTTGTTCCCTGTAAGCTTTCCGTACAGCTTTGGAGGCGGAGAGTGAAAATGGCGGCCTCCCAGTCTCCGCCCCGGAGAAGCCGAGAACTCAGGCCCCGCTCCTTAGTGAGCCCCCAGAGAAAAGCAGTTAGTCACCCCCATCTCCCCAGTCTCCAGCCACACTCCGTGCTCACCTGGCCTGTGACCGAGCGTTTCTATATCTGGCACCTGACCCGTGTGGAGTCTCCAAACCCAGCAGATCCCTGCGGTGCGCTCCCGTGCTGCCCCTCCCGGGGGAGGAAGGTGAGTCTCCCCGGATCTGCCGCTTGTTGGGTCCCTGCTGGAGGAGCAGCGGCCCGACTGTGCCGCGGATCACGGTTTATGGCAACCCCGAGCTGAGAGCCCGCGCCTGGGCTCCGTCTCTGCAGCCGGCTTCCCCGCTCCGATACCTGGGAGCTCTGCCGCACTCAGGCACCCCCGGTCTCTCTGTGACCCCGAGGGTCCTGAGACCACACTGTCCCACGAGGGTTCCACCCCCCGCTTAGCCACTGGAGCGAGGTCCCTCAGCGGAGCAGACTTCTAAAAGTTCCGATTTTGTGCTCCGAGGCTCTATCACTTGCCAGAAGCGGCCGACGGAGCCCCCTCCCCCGCCACCTATCCTCCCAAATATCGGCACGGATTCACTTCTCCGCACGTCCTACCTTCCAGAAAGTGGTCGCTTTTCTGTTCAGAGAGTTGTTGCTATTCTTTTCTTCGATCTCCTGTTGAGTTTGTAGGTGTTCAGAATGGTTTGATCCCTATCCAGGTGAATTCCTGAGACCAGACGGAATCCGGGTCTCCTACACCTCCGCCATCTTGCTCTGCCCCCTAGACACTTTTTAAAAATTTTCTTCAGGGATTTATTCCACTATGATCTACTTGTACTGAATAATGCTCTTCCCCTTCAACCTGGGGGACAGGACTTCCAAACAAGAGGGAGATTTGCACAGATCCAAGTAGAGTTCTGCCTGAGGCATCCGAAGCAGCTGAAACAATGGCCAACTCCAAGAGCCTTCTCAGAAAGAATTTAAGAGCCCTAACCATTTTGCTAAGGAATTTGACTGCACAGGGCATCATAACAAGCTAGATTCCAGCTCAGCTAAAAAGTAAATGGCTCCTACCACACAAAGCACGAGAATACTTCCATTACCCATCCACGAAAATAACAAAGCCTCCGCACTGTTCAAAGCTTCTTCTTTGAAAGCTGGATTGACAGTTTTACATTATGGCTGCCTTCAGCACGATGATCAAAGAAGAAGTTGGCAGAGATAGCAACTTGATATTCAGGTACCAACTGCATTGAGAGGGGCTAAATAATACTGGATTGAAGCAATGCAGTTTAATATCAAAAATGACAACTGGCGATGTAGCGGGGAAACACAACCCACCTCACCGTGGATGAATCAATGTTCTGCTCCGAGCCATTACTGCATTAGTGGCTGGTTATTACTTAAAAATAAAAACTTGCAAGTGTATTGGCTACACCTTCATCAGACTGTCTCTCTGGAGGATTCTTTTATGATTCTTCTGTTTTCCAAGTTGCACAAAACAATTTTCCGTTAACCATATCCCAGCATATTCTGCTTACTAAACCAAAGCCATTTACATAATGGGTAATTTCACACACACACACACACACACACACACACACACACACATTAGCTAAATATATGTGTAAACAAATACCTTGCTGAAGTTTGCATACACTTGGAAAATGCAAAATACTTAGACTGTAGGGGAGGTAGAAGATGGGAGTAAGGTGTATACATGTTACAAGTTAAGAACTAAATAGATTAATATTATCTAATATTTATAATAGCACTTGCTACACTATTCTAAGCACTGTATTTGTATTAATTCATTTCATCTGCACAGAAACTCTATAATGTAGGTGTATTATTATCATCATCTCCCACTTACAGATGGACCTCTTATGCAGAGAGATCAAACAGCAGAACTGGGCATTGAACTCAAGAAGACTTAATTATTAGACTCTGCTACTGCTAGTATACTAAATATATACTATATATATATATATAGAGAGAGAGAGAGAGAGAGAGAGAGAACCTCCTAAGTATAATTAATGTGAGGATTATTCATTTCTTCATTCAAAAGATACTCAGTGGGCATCTGCTCTATGCCAGGCCCTGTCCTGAACAATAAACAGAACAGACAAACCCCTGCCCTCAGGAAACCTACTTTCTAAAGTGGGGAATAGACAATAAACAAAAATGTAGCAACACTATACACACTCTACAGCCACTAAAGCAGTGGAGAGTGGACCTCTTCACTGGGCTTATGGGGTACAAGCCTAACCCTTGGGGTGAAAAGCCACTGGGACACATGGACATATAGAAATAATGCTCTCACATTTCTCTCGCACTTAGAAAAGTTAAGTTTTGGTCCCAGGATACCACGTCTAGTGAGTGGTGATGGAGGCTGTGTTTTGCAGGTCAATGGTCTTTCTAATGGAGATGCTCAATAAGTCATCATTTCCTAAGCTGCCTGCAAGTGAAGAATCTTCTTCTTTTCTTTAGGTTTTACATTATGGCTGCCTTCAGCACGATGATCAAAGAAGAAGTTGGCAGAGATAGCAACTTGATATTCAGGTACCAACTGCATAAGATGATCTACCAAGACATCACTTCTGTGCAGAGAATTTCTCTCTCCCAGAGCTGGTCAAGGGCATTCATAGAAACATATCAGGAGATGCCATCCCAGGAGAGGGGCTAAGGAGTTCTTTTAGCAAGATATCACTTTCTATTGTCAGAATCCAGCCAGGTGATTTTAGACAAGTTAAATAATCTCTTTTTTCCTGGTTCCTCATCTGCAAAATGGGGCTGGAGGAGTCCTATTTTATAGAGTGGTTATAAGTGTTAAAACAGCACTACTTGGATGCTTGAATTGGATACCTCAAATTAAACATATCCAAACATACCCAAATTAAACATGATGATTCTGATTTTCATCTCCAAACTACTTCTATTCCAGCCTTCTCCATTTCAATAAATGGTAATTCCATTTTTCAGGGGGGCTTAATCTAAAAACAAGCCAACAACAACAACAAAAAAATAAACTTTCTGGAATCTTCCCATCCACCCCATATGCATCAACAAAATTCTGTCACCTCAATCTTGAAAACTGTCCAGAATCCAACCACCCCTCACCTTTACCTGCTGGAACCCTATTCAAGTCACTATAATCTCTCACTGGATTGTTGCCATGACTACTTAATGGTCTCCTTGTTTCCATCCTTGGCCCTCAATGGTCAATTCTTAAGGCAGTGACTGGCAGAATCCTTTAAAAACATAAATCAGCTCATGATACTCCTCAGCCCCAAACCCTGCAATGGCTCTTCCCCCTCTCACATAGAATAAACTCAAATCCTTACACTGGTCTACAAACCCTCCACATTGTCCCTCCCCCATCTCCTTCTACCTTTGTGTCCCCTCCCACACTCTTGTCAGGTCATAATGGTCTTCTTGCTATTCCTTGAAAAAGCCATTCATGCTCTTGCCTAGGTCCTTTCCTGTTGCTTTTCCCTCCGCCTGGAATCAACTCTTCCCCTTGGTATCCACATGCATGCCCCCCATTTCTTCAAGGCTTTCCTCCAAAGTCACCTCTTAAGCTAGGCCTTCCTTGAACATTCTGCTTAAATTTCCAACCACCAACCCTCCAGGCAAGCATGCACATGCACTTACCCTTCTTCCCCAGTTTTTTTTTCCCCTTCATAGTATAAAACCTTCATTGTCTTCTAATATAATTGACAAGTATTTACTTCTTAAATGGTTTGTTTCTCCTCACTAAAATAAGTTTCATGAAGGCAGAAATTTTGTCTACCTTGTCTACTGCTGTATCTCTGTCACCCAGAATAGGGCTGCTCAGCACACTGACATTTTGGGCAGGATAATCCTTTATCACAGAGGGCTGTCCTGTGTATTGTAGACTGTTTAGTGGCATCCCGGACCTCTGCCCATCAGCTGCCCTTCCCCAGTTACAGCAACCAAATGTCTCCAAATATTGCTAAATATCCCTCCTGGAAAGCAAAATCTCTCCCAGTTCAGTGTCACTGATCTAAAGCAATGCTTAATACAAAGCAAATGCTCAACACATACTTACTGAAAGAATAAATCGGAGTGAAATGAGTTAATATCTTAAGTACATAGAACAGTGTTGGGCACATAGTAAGGACTCAAAAAACTTTAATTATGATGAATGTATTATTTTTATTATTATTGCTGCACTGCTGTCTACATCTAGAATAAACTATGGAGTCAACCAAACTGTATTATGTGGAGTGCTAGGACCTGATACAGACTTCATTTTTAAAATATACTTGAATTATTTTAAAAAACTGCAGTACAAAGCCTCACACTGAGAAGTGTTAACACATTGGTTACCACCAATTCATTAATTTGTGTTGCCACATTAAATTGTTTTGCGCAGACCTCAGAATACATCATCTTTTGCCACCTCTTTGCATATATTTTAACTTCTTATAAATGGGTCGCTGATTCGGAAGGCTATAGTTTGGCACTGCTGTTTATTTTTAATCCTGTCTATTCCTGTCGGCTCATGTAAAACTGTTCAAGCAAGTATTCCATGGTAGAGTTGTATCAAACATACATTGATTTAATCTGCCCAAATTCAACTATACACGCTTGGCCAAAAAAATAAAGAGAAAAAGCATAATTTTCATTCAACATAGGCCCCTAAATGCAAGCCAATTACTTCATCTGGTGCTCAACTAAGCAGCAGCAATCTGTTCTACCCTGGAGGGACAATTGGCTATATTAGACTTAGCAGAAAAAAAATGGGAAACTCTACACAAAACCGATATACCATATTTTATGGGAGATTTAGGGTATTTTTCATGGCCAAATTTGACCATGTATGTTATAGTTCTTTTTTATCTACAGTCTCGAAATCCAAAAAGTCTTTGAAAAATAGCCTTTTGGAGGAACGCATTTGGCAGCAAATTCCTTGAGGTTATTTATGGTCATTGGTTTCCCAGTGTGTTTGATTATGAGATGCTGCCCAGATCCTGCTGAAGGAGTTAGAGAGGAGAACACACACTCCTTCTTGCCTTACGAAAATTCTGATTTTCAAAACACATGTGACCACACAGGTTCAAAAGACAGACTGTGGACCAGCACCTGGTTTTCAACTCACTTGCTACTTTTTACCCTGATACCTGAATAGGATGTTACCTGGTGGTATAGCAATACCACTGTTATGTACCCCACCCAAGACATGCTCCCTACTTGTGTCCCTCCTGTCAAAAGAATAATCATGAGTGAAGGCTTATATAGCATTTAGGTGGTTTTTGTGCTTAATATTAAATTTGGGGCACTTGCTGTCTCATTTTTATATTTATAACATCAAATTAAAGTAGTTATGATATAATCTGTTAAGCCACCTAACCACGAGGACTGAATATACTAAGCACAAAGTCTTATTTATTTTTTAATATTTATAAGCATCATCATTGTCATGGCTGATGGTTCATCTTTGAAATCAAATTTCTTACTAGTGTTCCTTCATACTTCAATAACGTTTATTTGAAGAGCATCCTGGGATTACAAGGCAAACTGTTAAAAACTGACACATCTGCTCACACATGTATCCTCTTATTTGCTCAATGAAGACTTTATCAAGCAAAACTGGTAAGCCACTAGCCAGACGGATTAAGAAAAGAGAAGACATAAATGACCAATAGAAGAAGTGAAAGAGGGAATATTGTTACAGCATCAATAAACATGAAAAGGATAGGAAGGAATATTTTAAACAACTCTATGTCAATAAATTTGATGATAAGTGGACACATTCCTTGAAAGACACAAACTACCAAAGCTTACTAAAGAAGAATTTGATCATTTGAATAGTCTTATATCTATTAAAAAAATTGAATTCCAAGTTACATCCTTACCAATTGACCCTAATGCTTTCATTTGTGAAATCTAGATTAAACATTTAAGAAAGAATGCAAAGGAGAAGGAGTAGGACAGATCTTTTTGGGGTTGAGCAGAAATAATCTGTATCTCAACTGTGGTGTAAGTTCCCTAATATATACATCTTTCAAAACTCTTCAAACTATATACCTAAAATAAGGGTTGAATTTTACCATATGTGAATTATATCTTAATGCACCTGAACAAAGAAAGATGGAGAAAAAAGGAGAAGTGGAAACCATCTGGGGGCCAAGTATCCAGGCAGTCTGAGACAGCAAAAACCAGCATTAAGAGTGCTCAGATGACAAGTCCACAGAGGTTCTCAGGCAATAAGGTCTAGACAGTTTTGGGTTTCATACCAGTTTGTGTAGGGGCTCTACCCACAAGCACAAGCTCCATCTAAAACCACCACAAAGTCCTGCCTTCAACTCTCCACCTGGAAGGTTCTAAAAGAACACAGAATCAATCTAACATCTGCTAGTTTTCCTCCATTTTTTTAAATTTAAATTCAATTAGCCAACATATAGTACATCATTAGTTTCAGATGTAGAGTTCAATAATTTATCAGTTGCATATAACACCCAGTGCTCATTATATCACATGCCCTCCTTAATGCCCATCCCCCAGTTACCCCATCCCCCCACACCCCTCCCCTCCAGCAACCCTCAGTTTCTTTTCTAGAATTAAGAGTCTCTCATGATTTGTCTCCCTCTCTGATCTCTTCCCATTCAGTTTTCCCTCCTTTCCCCTATGATCCTCTGTGCTATTTCTTATATTCCACATATGAGTGAAACCATATGATAATTGTCTTTCTCTGATTGACTTATTTCACTCAGCATAATAGCTTTCCCTTTGATGGAGAAATATTTCTCTTCCTTCTCCATGGCTCCTGTGAGAAAGTGCACGTATATGTCTACTGAGTGGTTATAACCACTTTCCTTGGGAAATAACCTGCTATTCTCAAATGTGAAAGAGACAGTTTTAGTTTAACAACAGAGGGCTGAAAAGGAATTAAATTTCTTAGCTCAAAGTGAAAAATACCCAAAACTAAAGAATTTTGTTTGTCTTCCTTTCACTTTTAGGACCCAAGATTTTATTAAAGTTCAGAAATGTCACTTGTAGACCCAAGTGTCGTCATTTTTGTTTTATTTTTTCCTGCTTTGTTATGGGCTGAACTGTGTCCCCTCCAAATTCATATGTCGAAGTCCTAACCCCTAGTACCTCAAAATGTGACTGTTTTTGGAGATAGGGTTTTTGAAGAAATGACGAGGGTTAAATGAGGTCCCTGGTGTGGGCCCATGTCCTTGTAAGAAGAGGAGATTTGGACAGACACACACAGAGGTAAAACTATGTGAAGACACAGAGAGAAAATGGCCACCTACAAGTCAAGAAGAAAGGCATTAAAAAAAGAAATAAAAACCTGCAGACATCTTGACCTTGGTCTAAAGTCATGAGAAAATAAATTTCTGCCCTTCAGTCTGTGGTACTTCCTTATGGAAGCCCTGGAAAACTCAAATGGTGACTTTCCAGGCCATGCATAATAAATACAGGTCCAACTCTGCATTTGTAAGCTATGATCTCTGCCCTGCTGGGGCCAAATCACAGAAAAGGCAAGAAATTCCAAATGAGCTTGTCCCGAATGGAGTCAGATGTGACTCAGCCAAGCTGGACACTGATCTCAGCCTTCCAGTTCATTTTAGCAGCCTTGGGGCAATTATAGTGTGAGCCTTTTCTGTAGGACTTCCTGATGGCATTTGTGCCTCGTTGGTGACCATATTTGAAAATGAATAAAACAGGCATTTGGTTAATTACATATTTTTCAACCTGAACAAATTATATTCCTGAACCCAGCCCAGCTTGTGTTTTTGTTACTCCAAATGCAACAGTGAGCCATTCAGGGTGACAGAGTAATTTTCTATCCAAAAAAAAAAAAAAAAAAATCACAACAATAATTTAAGAGTCCCAAAATTCTTTGGGAAGGAGGACACAGACTGAGCATGTTCTCTGCACCAGCCTCTTGGTCAAGGAGCACACAGCCTTAGAGCTCCTGTGTTCTCTGAAATGCCTACTCTACAGCATAATGCTTCACAGCAAGGACTTGAAAACCAGAATGACTTGGGTTTCAATTCTGGTTTCATCATTTATTGTTCTGTTTCATTTGTCTAGGGGCCTCAGTTCCCTTGTCTTCTAAGATGGTAGTTTTATTATTGTTTAGAAGGCTCTTATTAATTATCATCATTCATATTCAGTAGAAACTGTCATTGTTGCGATAAGAGTTTGAGACACTGTAAAACACTTTAACATATACTCTTGTGTTTATCTCTAACATGCCGCTGTGAAGTCAAGGGAGGGTATTGTTTATTTGTAAGGAAATTGGGTCTAAAGAGGTTCGATGACTTGCCCGTGGCCACACAAGGATACAGTGTTCTGCTTACTTCCAGGTCTTTAAACTCATAATGTTATGCTCTTCCCCAACAGTACACTGCCTTCTCCCTCGCTAAAGGTGACCTGGAAGGTTGCTTTAGGCCAGGACTTATGTCAAAAATCTGTCTTCCTTCCTGCAAGTTATAATCAACAACCCATAAACCAGACAAATGCAAGACAAATGCAAGTCTGCATTTGCAATGTACACCAGACAAATGCAAGTCTGCTAAATGCCTTTTGCTAGGACGATGGATATCAACAATGATGATCTTCACACTCATACCAAAAAAAATCACACACATCCCCTGGGGCTTCCTGCCTGGAATCAGGTCATTTTAAGAACTCATTTAATACAACTGTGCTTTGAAAGGCAACTGCTACTGGCTCAGAACAACACTATCAGAAGGCAGCCCATTCCTGGAGCCCTTGCTGCTGAAGGCAAGGGCCATTAGCTAGCCTCCTGGCTCTTCATCACAGAATTCCCCCAGCGTGGGATCTGAGTGATCTCAGAGTCAAAGGCCATTTGCCTGGGGTGTGCTCTCTGATGCAGAAATGTCTGGGCCTGGGCCTTGGCTTGTAAAGCAGCATTGCTCAGACTTTTTAAAATGCAATCTTCAGTAAAAAAGATATTTACATCATGATCCAGCAACAAGTGTGTTTGAAAACAGTGGGTAGAGAAATCAGTTTCGTGAGTACAACCAACACTTTTAAAAATGAATTAGAATAGAAGGGAATGCAATAGGATGAAATAATTATGGAATAGAATAGAAAGTGCATTGCATTTACTAAGGATTAAGTATCCATCTATCTATCTATCATGTATCACTTTATCTATGAACTGGGACTTCAAGTTTAATCTACTTCTGACTGTGAGTCATAGTCAAAAATGTTTGGAAGACCACAGTGTAGACGATGCCAACAGAAGGTGGTTGCAGTGGTTAGGGATTTGAAGAAAAAGCCATAAGAAGGTTTGAGAAGATGAGTGAATTCTACTTCTCCCCTGACTGGGTTCTTTCAAAGTCTCCTCATCCTCATTCCCCAGGAACCCCCTTCCTTGCTGGGTAGGCACAGTCACGCGTGATCGAGCCTGCGACATCTCCAGCCTCACGGCTGACCCTTCTGTTAAAGTAATTAAACAAGGAGGCCATGAGGCTAGGGTGGCTCTAACGCCTTGGAGGCCCGCAAGCAAACCAAAACCTAAGCCAGGCTCAATGCACTCAAATTCAAGAAAATGAAACTTGAAAACAATCATCAGAGACAACCAGCCAGGCTTTCCCAAGTAAGTCAATGGCCTCAGCTATAGCCAATCAAATAATTTCCTTGCTTTTGCTTCCACATCTTTATAAAAACCTAACCCCAAGCTCCTGTTGTGGGGGGCTCCCAACAGCCTTTGGTTTGGCACTGCCCAACTCAAATCAAGGTATGCTCGAAGAGACTCTTGGAAGTTTTCATGTGCCTCAGTTTATCTTTTAACAACTCCCATCGCCATCCCACCCTCAGCTTCGGAAACACCAAATCCAATCCAAACTCCCCCATCCCTGCAGGCTTCTGCTCACATGTTGTTTCTACCTAGATTTCCTGTTCTCACTGTGCCTCTGCCTAGATAACTCCTGGTCAGTGATTCCAATTTTTCAACAGAGCGGCTGCCTCCCCCCTCCAGTGATACCTGTTAGGTATCACTCAGCATTCATTAATTCATTTAGTATTTAACAAATATTAACAAAACACACACCGAGGTACTGGAGATAGATACTCTGGTCAACCAGACAGAAACACCTGCCCTCCCGGGGTTTACATAGAGTGAACGGACAGATGATAAATGAACAACTAAATATGTAATATGATGTCATCAAATGAAGCACAGGAGGGAGAGAAGAAGTAGTAGAGGAAACCTTCAGTGAGGGATAATTGTGAGCAGAAAACGGAGTTAGGCTGCAGAGCAGCCCATGAGTACGTCTGGGGGAAGAGTGTTTCTGAGCAAGGGAACAGCAAGTGCAAAGACAGCAGCAGGACCAGGCTTGGTGGTCCCTGTTGACCAGACTAGGTTAGTTATTCCTCCTATAAACTCCTTAGCACTTGATGTATACTTTTATTACACCAAATGATGTTTTTTTGTTTGGTTGTTTTCTTTCTACTTAAATGAGCTCTTGATGGCATCTGGGAACTAACCAAATTAGTTCCCTCTACATATTTGAGTGTGTGAAGAAAGAAATTAACAAACAATTAAGGAAATGATTGATAAGTTGAATAAATGAGTGAAGCTTGTCTTTTCTTAGGATCCTCCAGAGTGAAGCAGGTCTCTATAACTAGGAGGAACGATGAGGAGGATATGGTCCATCCTTGACAACATAGACAAGGAAATTGATACCACAGAAGAAAAGTCACTTCCAAGGGTCCCCCTGGAAATTCGTGGGAGTAACGGCCAAATTCCTGGTTTCTTGGACAATCCAGGTCTAGAGACTGATCTCTCCACTAATCCTGTAGCTACATCCTGAAGGGACGGTGTTAGCAGGGGAGACCTGGTTGTCTCTGGTCCTCGTGCAGGCAGCAGGAGGATTCCAAAAAATGTACACTTTGAAAGCGAAACTCTGGAAAGGAAAAAAAAAAGAGAGAGAGAGAGAGAAACAAACTTTCCCTAGAACTAACCCAGCTGATATAAGCAAAATCAAAAGAAGAGGTGAGTAGATTGCTTAATTCTTTGAAAAATGTGCCCCATTAGGCTGAACCATCCAAACTCATTAGTTTGGGAAGTAAATTACCTTTCAAGATATACTTGTGTTAAATCAGTGTTTAGAAATTCCTCTTGGCTCTGCAATATTCAGTCTTGTGGAAAAGAGATGCCATGCCCCTGAAAATATTTTCAACTGTCTAGAAAATGAATCCTAAAATATCAGAGCTATAAGGAAAAGATAAACTGCCCCAAAGTCCTCATTTGATAATACAGAGAAGGAGGCAGGGCACTTGCTTGTCCGGGCTGTGCCCAGAACCTGGCCTCTTCCCTCTTGTGTCAGGGTCCTTGCCTCCCACCATACTGCCTCAGTTTACCCATTGCAGATTATTTTTCTTCTTCAATTTTATGAGAGAACATTCCCCCCAATTATGGGATCGAGATTTATGAAGATAACTGAAAAGCATGAAACTCTATTGGCCTTCTCCCAGATTCCAAGATATCAGAGGAAAGATTGCAACACTGTCACATCAAATTAAGTGTCGGATGAAAAGAGCTCCAGAGAATCTGAAATCCAAGGGCCCCTTCCTATCTCACTCTGTTTCTCTTTGACCTCCTACGCTTAAATAAAGCTTAATGGGAGCTGATCCCAGAAATACCCACTTTTCCTCAGCACAGATTATATTGGGAGGAGATTTAGAGATTCCTCCCAGATAATGATAAGGTTGTGAAGTGTGCTCAGGGATAGCAATATAACTTGGAATGTTTTTTGCTTTTTACATTTCTTAACCAGTAGTCAAAGAAATGGAATATAGTATATTTTTAAGTATTTATTTTAGAATATTTTTTGGTTTCATATCTGTTGCAAAGATAATGCAGAAAGTTTCCATATATCCCTCACTGAGTTTCCTCTATCACTAACACCTTACATTACCTTTGGATATTTGTCACAACTAAGGAACTGCAGTTGGTCATCATTATCAACTGAAATCTACACTTCATTTGGATTTCATGAATTTTTCCTAATGTCTTTTTTCTGTTCCAGGGTCCCATGCAGGAATCCATATTACATTTAGTCACCAGGTCTCCTTAGATTTCTTTGATCTGTAACAATTCCTTTAGACTTCCTTTGTTTTTGATGATCTTGACAGTTGTGAGGACTCCTGGTCAGAGATTCCATACCTTGTCCTTCACTTTGCACTTGTCTTAAACGTTTTCCACAGTGAGACCAGGGTCATGAGTTTTAGAAAGGAAGACTACAGAGCTAAAATGCCATTCCCATCATATCATTTCATTTTTTAAGATTATTTATTAATTTGAGAGAGAGGGAGAGAGAGCACAAGCAGGGAGAGGGACAAGCAGACTCTTCACTGAGTGCAGAGCTCGAGGTGGGGCTTGATCTCAGGACCCTAAGATCATGACCTGAGCTGAAATCAAGAGTCTGACTCTCAACTGACTGAGCCACTAAGGCACCACCCCCCATCATATCAATCAAAAGTACATTCGATCACCATGACTTAACACTGATGATAACCTTGATCACGTGGCTAAGACACGGACTAAATAAAAATGGCAAAACTTTTTAACCATGTGTCAGAAATCACCTCAGTTGCCAATACTCCTCTCCCTACACTTTCCAGGAGCACAGAAGCCCACGTGGTTTGCAAAACATACCACATTCCTCTTCCCGCTAGTCCTTTGTTCATGCTGCTGCCTCTGCCTAGAACTCACTAGCCTTCTGCCTTGGCTAATTCCTACTCATCCATCCATATTCAGTCCTGCCTGGACTTACGTTACTTCTTCTGGGACCCTCATTGCCTGTTTGGGCAGGGCAAGGTACCTCTACTGTTTGCTCCCCTGTGCTCAGTTCACACCCCTTGGCATGCTGATTTATATGTGCTTACTGTTCTCCCATCTCCCTTTCATCTGTGAGCTTCTTGAAGAACATGACCATGTATTATCGATTCTCATCCTTAGGGTATAGTGCACAGAAGGAAGTTGAGAAATGCTCATTGAATAGGTGAGTGAATGAATGAACCTGAGCCTTTCAACCTTGTCCAGTAGAAATCATCTTCATTTTTAAAATGGTGAAACCAAGGCTCGGGGATACTAGATAACTTCTTGAAGTTCACACAGCTAGTAAGGACTATGTCCATGTCAACTTCAGTGCTAATATCTTAAGAATCTGTCAGTTAGCTGGTGATGTGTGCAAATTCCTTAGTGGCTACAGGTTGTTATTGTGCTCTTTTGTCTCTTCTAGGTTCAGCTGTTACCATTCGGGTCTTGACTAAAGTGTTCTAATTTGATGTACTTGATATTGAACCTTCATTGTGTGAGCTTCATGTTCTCTCCTCAAATTGGATGCAGGGTCCGCAAGGGACTTCAAGGCTTGTCTCTTTGAAAGTGATTTTAAGGGTGTGCCTGATGTTGGAAGACCAAAGGTGATCATGTACTTTATTTGCACTCTTGGTTCGTCATATTTTTTCTAGGTAAGCAATTGTTAGTCCTAATTGCGATACAATCAAGGGTCCCAGTTCATAAAGATCACCAAATTCTGAGCTCATCCTTTGCTATGTAGAGGACAATACGGAGATTCAGAGAAGTGAATTACCTGCCCTTCCTCTTCATCACTCGGCCCTGCTAGAGTTGGCTGACTTCCAGAAAATATGTAGGCCATACATTCTCTAGGGAATATGGTAAAAATCTTAGCGTTCCTGAAGACAGAATGAAGAAAACCTGGGCCATATGTACAGTATTTCTCCCATCTCTTCTTTGTCCTCCTTTGCTCTTTCCTCTTCCCTCCCCCTCCCTCTGCTTGACAAGTGGGTTACAGTAAGAGAGAGGAAAGTGGGCAGAGTGCCAAACCAATTATAACATCTAAACTTAACCTACAGCTAAACAAACATATGCTAGATTTTCTAGACGAGATCCAATTTCAAGGATTCTGCTCAGTCTCCCTGAAGAATTTCTCACAATGCTAAATTCAAACTGGGAACCTCAGCACTCCCGGCAAAGGTAGGCAGTCTTTGCGGGCTGTGCCAGAGAAGCTCCAGCTGATTGGCAACATGTGTAGAGTTTTCCTTCCTGGCATTCTGCATCATTTTTGTTTTCTCACACAAGGTCTCAGATCACTGATGCCCCTTAATCGTTGGTTAAACATCCTATCTGCTCTTATCCACAGCTGCTGACCCAAGCACATCCCAGCTACGACAGCATTCATCAAACCAATGTGCTCCCCTACTCAGCTTTTTTTTTTTTTTTGGTATGGACTCCAAGCTAAGAACGCTTTTTTGCATTCTTGAATGGTTGAAAATAAATCAAGAGAATAATAATATTTCTTGACATATGAAAAGCACATGAAATTCAAATTTCAACATCCATAAATTTTTGAGTTTTACCAATTAAAAATTTGTAAACAATTAGTTTTCTCTCTTTTCATACAGGTACCTATGGAGTAGCCCCCATGTTGCTTCTTGGCCCACAAAGCCTAAAATATTTACCATCTAGTTCTTTACATAAAAAGTTTGCCTCCCCCTGTTACGGAGAAAAACTATCATGTTAAAAGCTCAGGTCTTAGAATCAAGCTGACTTGGATGGAATTGCCAGCTGTGGGGTTTCAAAGCTGGGTGACTTTGGGCAAGTTACATACCTCTTGCAAGTTTGTTCATCTATTAAATGGGGGGAAAATGGCACTTGGTCTGCAGGAATATCATGAGGATTAAATGGGAGGAGGCACAGAAGGCACTTAAGCATGTGCCTGGCACATAACAAATGCTCAGTGTCTACAGCATCATCCTTGTTATCTTTGTCATTTATTATTAGAGAAATTTTTCTGAAGCTCAGTTCTGAAGCTCCAAATCTCTCTAAAGTGGGTCCTCTACTGAAACGGTGATTACCGGGAGAAGTTGATAACAAGAAAGCATGTTAAAACTCCCTTTCAGGCTCCTCAGTCTCAAGTTCTGATAACAGGGAAGCTGTATATTGGGCTCTCGGTAAGATGCGGATCTAATTAAGTTTTTGCACATTAGAGCATCTATAAGGCTTAACCCTCACAGAGGAGGCATTTTTTGTATTAACAGAGTTACTTATTTCACCAAAGAAATCTTTAGTTGGTGAAACGAGTAGATGATGGAGAAGGGAAATAGGTCAGTGATGGTAGAAAAAGAATACCTATCTAATCTTTGTGCACAGGAACGAGTCTTCCCTTAGTCCCTGTCATTACCAGCTTGCATACTTCTCGCTACTCCCATTTGGTCTTGTTCAATAACCCTGCCTCTGCTTCCTCCAGCCCAATACACATTTACAGTGCCTACACACATACTTTAATTTGTCTTCAAGAAAGCCAGATATATAAAAACAGCATTGTATTATTTTGTTTTTAAATATTCATTTTCATTATAAGTGAAATATTACCAGCGCCTGGGTGGCTCAGTCGGCTAAGGGTCCAACTCTTGATTTCCACTCAGGTCATGATCTGAAGGTCGTGAGATCGAGGCCCAAATTGGGCTCTGTGCTGGGCATGACGCCTGCCTAAGATTCTCTCTTTCCCTCTCCCTCTGCTCCTCCATCTCTGTAAAAAACAAAACAACAACAACAAAAAAACCATAGTATTAAAAATTTGACAAACAAGGAAATAAAAGAGAAAAAGCCAGTATCTCACCTCAGATTTCACTCTTCCTGAGCATATGCCTGCTCAGAGTTGTAATCATAATAAAATAACAAAAAATAACAATAAAATAAAACAACAAGCAGGACTCAGGAATCAGATACCTAGGTTAAAATCCCTCTCGCCTACTAACTGTTGTACCGCAAAGGTACAATAAAACATTTATTTGGTCTTTGTCCCCAGTTCCAGGCACAGAGCTTCCAAAACCCTTGGGGTTTCCTGAGTGATGGGAGTGTCTTTTATTATTCATAACAAGCCCCTTTTGACTACATTTGAGTTTATGTTAATGAGGTGTCAAAGGGTGGTGTCCCAGTTAGCTTCAGGATGGGAAAACCAAACCTGTGATCAGTAGGTAAGAACTTTCAGCCCCTCCATCCATCCACCCCACCCTAGCATTGAGGGAGGGAAGGGGGGGTAGAGACTGAGTTATAAAAACTCTTGAACAATGAAATTTGGAGAGCTTCTGGGTTGGAAAACATTGATGTGCTGGGAAGGTAGCGCACATGCCCCCCCCACCTTATGCCCCCTATACCTCACCTTGCACGTCTCTTCCATCTGTCTGTTTCTGAATTCTATCCTTTATATTAAACTGGTAAATGTAAATAGGTGTTTTTCTGAGTTCTGTGTGTCATTTTAGTAAATTATAGAACCCGAGGAAGGGAGTCACAGGAACCTCCAAATCTGTAGTGAGTTGGCCAGGAGTGTGGATAGCCTGGGCATTCCATCCACAGCTGGCAACTGAAGTAGGACAGTCTTGTGCGGTCTGTGCTAACTCCAGGTGGGGTTGTGTCAGAATTGCATTGACTTGCTGGATCCCCAGTTGGTGTTGGAGAACTGGAGAACTGGCATGGAAAAATGACACACATTTGGTATCAGAAGTGGGTTCAGAAGATACCACGCAACACCCTTCGTTGACTGCCAGTGACAGTTTACAGAACAGGGGAAGAGATTTCCCCAGCACGGTCTGACCATTCCCAGGCTCTCCAGTTCCCACTCCTTCCCAACCTCCCACTGGTGGGTGTGGAGACACACTTATTAGGCAAAACACTCCCAACATACAACCTCCCCAGGACAAGTCTGGGGAAAGAATCGTCTTCACCATAAGAACGAACACATTAATTTTGGAAGTGCTTCATAATTTGAAAAGTTCATCTCTACCCATAGTCTGTAAATCACATTATCCTGCAGAGTAGAGTTTAGTCCTTTTTATTTAACCACCCCCCCACTTCCAAATTGGGCCTCTTGGAGCTTGCAGGGAAAAAGAACAGACCCCATGGCAAGAGCTGCTTCCTTCATTACTAGAAGAAAATCAGCGCAATTGTTGCCCTAGCAAAGATTCAATTAAATTCTTAGCCAAAGGCCCTTGTTCTCTGTAGTTTCTATCTAGGGAAAGAAGGTGAGAGAAAGCTCTTGATCTCTCAGTGACTCCAGGTTTTGCTCTTAACTTCATCAACATTTTACTCATATCTCTGTAGTGGCACTCAACATTTCAGGATTTATCTTTTTGCTACCTGCCCCCCTCACCTCCGCCCACCCTATTAAACTGGATGCACCTCAAAGACAGGGTTGACTCAGCTGCTGCAGCAGAAGCTTAGCAGAGTGTCTGGCCCACAGCGGGCAGCCAGTGAACAAGTGGGTGACTTTGTGTGTGTCTGTGTGTATAAATAGGCATGAACCAATAAATGAATAAATAGCTAATCAGGATAATAAGGTCTACCTTTCAGGATTCTTGCCAATAAGAAAGGAAACTAGAGGAAACATGGAACACAGTTTCTAGTCTGTGTCCGTGCTCAGTAAATGCTAAGTTTCCTCCATTCATTTTCTAAATACAAAAAGCTCCAATTTTGCTTCTATGGTTTATGACATCATTATCATTTGTATGTTGGTTTACTGTAGTAAGTGGACACTTTTAAGAAGTCCTCAGCTCAGTTTTTGTCTGTGCTTTTAGCTATTATGTGGTTATTTTATCACATTTATGCAATGTATTCCAGAGAGCAAATCTCTATTCTCATGTTACAAGCAAAGGGCCTCCTTGCCAAGGATGGTTAAGTGCTAAGTGCAGCATCTATTTGGGATTACAACTGGGGTCCTTGAAAAAATAACGGTATATATAGAAGATAGTCTTTAACCTAGAGGGGGGAATATCAGCATATTTTAAGAATTTAGGGAGATAGTGGAAAAGAACATCTTAATTTTAAATGATATATGAAAACCACCCAGCCATTAAAAGAAGAAAATGTTTTAACCTAAAAGGGGGAAAAGGGGAGATCTGAAAATATTGCAATAGTTTACAGAAAAAAAAATTGCTAGGAATATCTTAATTTAAAAGCAGATACTAAAACTACCCAGCCACAACCAGTGTGTAAACACAAAGACTTTCCAGATATTATATTTGATCACTAAAAGAGAAAGCATTTTCAAGCTCTGATTTTCTATTTTATTCTGTTTAGCTGTGTGTGTGTATGTGCTTCCTTTTATCTTAATGAGAAGAAGCAAATGGAAATAAACTAAGAATTGCTAAGTCAAGCTATGTTCATTTTAGCCCATCAGAGCTTTTTTTTTTTTTTTCCAGAGAATTGGGGGACCTAGCGAATGTTCGAAATAAACTAAAATGGGATTTTGTTTTTCTTACTCATGCCCAACCTCCTTATAACCAAAATCAAAACCAAAACCACTCTGCCCACTGAGCTGTATAAAACTGAAATTTGGCATCCATAAACCAAGCCACGGTTCTTTTAAGACCTTCAGAGTCATAGCCATTCTCTCGCTTGGATAGAACCACGGGGACACCTAAATATAACTACCATTTAATTTGTTTTCTCCTTCTTGGGGATGACAAACTTTTTTGTGGCTAAGTTCCAATTAGGGAAGAATTAAGAGAAACCTGGATCCTCTCTGGATCCAAGCAGAATTCAAGGGGGCTCCTGGCTTGGGTCTTCTAAATGGGAGAGAAGCCAGATTATTTGTGTAGCTTAATTTATATCCATTACAATTACAATATGGTGAGTCTGATGTCAGTAGTGATCACTTGGAAGCCAGCCACGGTTTCCCTCCATCTGGCTCTGACGGGGTGTGCCTTTAAGAGCCATTCCTGCCCAGGCTTTCTTCTACTGTCCATAACCAAAAGCCTTTCCCATTCAGACAGCAGCAAGCCCAACTCCATACCCATGGCCAAAGAAGAAAAGGATCAGTACATAAATATATCTGACAAAATCATCAGGGATTAGAAAACAGAATCTGGCAATAAATATGGTAATTAGGTAATTTGAGACTTCAGCGCAGGGTTCTTTGAAAATGCAATCTCAGAATTGGAGTCTGGAGTTGATTTTTGCAACATTACGGAGAATTATGAGAGAGTAGAAAATTTTAATGACATTTAAGTATTTTTCATTGGCAAATTAATAACTTTTCTGTCCACGCTAGGGAAATTTTAATGACACAATTAGGAAAAAGACCCCCACTTTATCGCAAGCTGCCCGGTTATAGAACTAGCAACTCCAGAGCAAACTCCCACTCCTTTGGAAGCCAAAACGCATTTTGGCTTGAGTATATAATGAGCACTTGGTGGATGCTTAAGAATTCAATTCAGCTGCTATTTAGAAAAAGAAAAAAAATAGAAAGAAGGAAGGAAAGAAGGAAGGAAGGAAGGAAGGAAAGAAGGAAGGGAGAAGAAAGAAGCAGCCATCTTTTTTTTCCCCTCTAATTTAATAGCATGGAAGTTTTAACTATGTTTTGCCATTTCACGGAGGAGAGTTTTGGATATTTAATCAATCTGCAGGTTGTGCTTCAGCTTGGTGTATTTGCTGTGAAGAAGCCTTGATGCATCAAGGAAGGCTTCCCTCTGTGTTTGGAAAGGGAGAGAGAAGCCGGCTCAGTGTGACTTCCTTCAGAAGGTCACCTCTAAACACCCAAGACTGAGTCCTGAGCTCCTCCTGGAGCCATTGCATCTCATCTCCCTCTGTACCCTGACAGGGACACGGTTGTATTGAGATCACTGGTTTTCTCCCCCAGCTTCTGAGCTCCTCCAAAGAAAGGAGTGTGTGCTGTTCCCCCTGGGATTCCAAGTCCTTCCAGAGCTCCTGGCTCATAATGGCTCAGTTATTTATTGAATAAATGAGGGGGGTAGGGCCCATAGGAATAAAAATGCTCTCATCATAAAAAAAAAAAAAAAAATTCTGCATGTTGGAAAGATTCCATGTTCTCTTTTCCTGCTAAGGTTATTTGCTTAATTCCTTATACTGTCCTAAAATATAATCTTTGAGAGATCAAGGTAAAAGAACCTTAGAATAGTACCTCTCAACCTGATTGACGATCAAAATCACACTCAGAAGTTAAAATATCAATTTCCTTGTCAAACTCTAGGCTGGAGATCTGCAGTACTGTTGCTTTGTAGTAGTAGTAGTAGAATCCAGTCGATTCTGAAACATTGGAACCCCTGCTTTTGAAATTAGACGAACCAATCCTTCCAGTTGATGGATTAGGTCATTGACCAGAAAGAATGAGACACTTGCCCAAGGTCAAAAGTAAGTTAGTGGCAGAGGTAGGACTTGGACCTAGGTTTCCTGATTCTCAGCTCTTTTATCTCCTTCTTGCACTTCAAGTGCTTACGAGTGTGCTGAGTACTTTTAATGTGCCAGCACTCTGCTGGGTATTGGAAATAAAAGACAAATAGTAATAAAGCTCCTTTATTAAACACTTACTATATACATGATACTGAGTGAAATGCTTTATTATATAACATAACCCTGTAATGTAAGTATTATTATAATTCAGAGAATTTTGACTTAAACAGGTTAACTTGCTCAACAGAAAAAAAAAAAAATCACTAGTTTTTAAATAGTGGGCCCTGCTGTGGGAGAATTCAGTCTAACAACAGAGCTCAGACAAGCACCTACAGAACCAATTCTACATGGTATGCTGGGGTTTTCACCCCCAACCCTCCTCCCAGCCTCTATCTTTCCTGGAGCTGCTGACTTTGATAAAGTAACTCAAACTGGGGAAGCGGACAGACTCTTTTCAGCCTAATAAGATATAGACTAAAAAAAGGTATAGAAGATGTGTCTATAGGAGCCGGTCTTCGTGGAATAAGGTTTTGTGGCTTTTTTTCTTAATACAATCCACTTGCAGACCAGTGCGCTGTGAAGCCCACTGCTTCTCTTGTCTACTTCTATCCCCAAAGCTGAAATCCTTGCTAAGCTTCTAGCAGTTGCAGAAATAAACATAAGAGAATACCTAACCTTGAAGAGTGGACTTTGAAGATAGGACAGGGTGGGTGACAGGGTTAAAGGGCTCAGGGTGTTGATTTAGGAGGAAAGAAGATAAGTGGGAAAGGCCTGAAGCATCATACTCTGCAGATGATGAAACTGTCCCGCGAACGTGCTTGGAAATCCTAGAACAAAACCACAAACTCCTGACACAGAGCTCAGGGCCAAGGCAAATGATCTACAAAAGCTATTCCAAAATGCCCATCATTTTATTGATTCTCAGTCAATAGGAAACTGAAATATATTATCCAGGACTTCCTGTGCTCTTTATGTTTTCCCTGCTGATACTAACATTTTGTAACATGCTGTTCCACCCTTCTCTTCCATGATGGGGTGGAGCAGAGAGCAGAACAATGAGTACATTCCAGAAGTGCTACGGAGCCCAGATAAAAGAGAAAATAGATCTGCCTAAGGCTAGGGTGTAAGATAAAGAAAATTATCAGGGAAACCATGGCAATGCTGAGGCAAGCCTTACAAGTAGAAGGAGCCCTGAAGTTTGGTCTGTTTCGAACATAATGCTCAGGGTCTCATGTTCTGGAAACTTGCTGAAATGCAGATTTCTAGACCTTCTCTCTGAGACTCTACTTTAATAGGTGTAGAGGTTTTTTGTTTTGTTTTGTTTTGTTTTTTAACTTAGTGTATATAATTCAAATTCAGGAAGTCCCTGATCTTGGACAGGAAACATTTTACATCTTTATTTTCACTAACCTTTAAGTGAAGTTTAGCATTTTGAAAGTCGGCAACAAACTAGGCAAGTAGTAGTCTCTGTGATGCCACCAACAGAAACCCCAAATATTTTGAAGTCAGTAGATATCTCAAAAATCATGTTTATGCTGAAACAACAGAAGTTACTAAACTTGGTGCTAAATCTTATTTAACGTGTTAATAAATAAACGTATCTTACTACATCAGAAAATTGATAGTTCTAGAGATATAAAACTGTATAATTATTTTCCCTTGTGATCCCCTGTATTTAATTGCATGCACTGTTGTGGGAAGAGAGTCCAAGGCCCAAGACATCTGTCATTACTTCTTACAGAGTAAGTTCCAGAAGTCTCCGTTTTCAATATGCAAACCTGGTATTTCTGATGCTAGTGGTCTAGGGACCAAACTGTGAGAGATGCCGGTGTAGGATATATGTGTGTGTATATGTGTGAGTGTGTGTATACGTGTGAGTATGTGTGTGTGTGTGTGTGTGTTATGTGTTTGTGTGAGTTTGGGAGGGTTGGGGGGCTGTGTGTGTGTGTACAAGTGTGCTTGTATGTAAGTGTGGCAAATGCCTGTGTGTGTGTGTGTGTGTGTGTGAATGTGTGTGTGTGTGTCTCTAATGCAGAGGAATTTGGGGTGAAATGTAGTGTTGCAGAACAACAGTGCATGAAAACGAGACAGGAAAGTCAGCGGGGCCTAATATGTACGGCTTCCCAAGAAAGTTCGTTAAGGACAGCACAAGGAATGTCACACTCTCAAACTTAAATATGAAGTCATAAACAAGTAATGCATACCACTTAGCCACCCGACTGTAATTTATTCTTCCCTCCCTACAGTCACTGTTAAATCACAGAAGCAAGGCGAGCAGGCTTTATGACAATAGTGGATTTATGTATACACTATGTCTCTTATTAGCCTGAAATCTGGGCCAAGAATAGGAAGGAAAACAAATGAGCCGTGAGACAAAAGGACACAGGAAATGCCAAGAAACCAGGGCTCCACTGGTAACCAAGGTGGGGACCTGGGGCTCCAGGATCATTCTGGCAAGCTGATCTCCTCTCAGCTGCTGTCCACAGAAAGAAGAGACTATGCATGCTGCCCACCGTCTTCCTTCAAGTGTTTTATTCGACCTCTCCATGTTTAATTATAAACCACATTCCTTTGTGGGTTCAAAGGGAACGAAGAACTAAACTTAGTATATATTTCCTGCCAGCCAGGTAACTGACATACTCGATCTCGTAGAACTTTGAGGAAGCTACTCTGGTCCCCATTTGCCAGTTAAATGTGACTCAGACGGGTAAAGATAGTGTTTAGCAGGTGAAAGTGCTACTGCCATGATCAACCCTTGCTGCTCTGACAATCCCACCCTGCTCCTCTGATTTGTGCTGAGGAATTTCTGCAATTAGTTGGGGAGAACAATTACATACTGTTTTTCTTTAAAAACAAAATCGAGTTGAAGACGGAGGCACTCACTCATCTCTTCAATGACCCAAACGCAGTCCAAAAAGAGTAAAGGGATTATTCCAAGTGCAAACCCTCAAGGACAAAGAAAATCGGTCATACTAGCAGCAAAATCTGAGAAGCCACAAAGCAGATGGATGACTGATAGGACAGTGAATGCAAAAGGCTGGTCCAAAGCCTGCAGTGGGAAAACCAGCTGTATAGGCTGGTTTATGCCACACGTGTCCCCAGAGAATCAGAAACTGGTGGGACTGTGCACCTCTGCATATAGGGACACCGGGGGCTCACAACAAGAGGGTTCTTTTTAAATAAGTTTAAGAAGCGGTTAAACCCCACATCGATTTCTCTATGAATCACAGCCAAGAGTCAGTTGCTTTACTGCAGCAAAAAAGCCTGGAGGTTTATTCTTTGGAAGAGCACAGCCAGCCAGCCTTCCCTCTCTGCGACCACCCACATGAAGGTGAATTAGGGTTGGCTTCCCACATCCTCTCCTTCCTCGGCTGTGTACTGGGCTCCCGGTCTCCTGAAAACCTGCTGAATCTGGAAGATGGTGATAGATGACCCAGGCCCTTGCAATGAAAGTATGGTCTCAAAAAAACCAGAGATGTGCTGGGGATTGAGAAGGCAGGGTAGCCAGGAAGAAGCATAAATTTCCCCACCATCAGCACCACAGAAATGCTGACACTAAAGGTTGTGGGTGAGATTTTTGCAGTGAGTGTCAGTGTGATGCCAGATACCACAGACAGTTGTAAAAATGTCCCAAGTTTCCCCTGAAATTTCCTGGCAGGACAACTGGGCTCCATCCTTAGAGGTGCACTAGGTATAGTAAATGTCATGATTGGACAGAGCCCTAGCACCAGGGTGACCTGATTCTGCCTTCCCCTTGTTTGCAGGGAGAGTAAGGAACATAAGGAGGACCAACATTTGGGGGGGACCAACATTTATTGACTCACTGCAATCATCTGCTCTGTGCTTTCCCTAAAGCAGCAAGAAAGAAAAAGCTAAAAGCCCACAGCCACTAGGGGTTGCTCTGGACAGCAGAGAAAAAATTCTTTCCTGGCCTCTCTCCCCTTCTACCAGCAGATGCTGCTAAAAGGGAGAGAGCATCTTGGACTCTCTTTAAAAATCGGAAGGAGAGATGAACCATGAGAGACTATGGACTCTGAGAAACAAACTGAGGGTTTTAGAGGGGGGGCGGGGATGGGTTAGCCCGGTGATGGGTATTAAGGAGGGCACGTACTGCATGGAGCACTGGGTGTTGTACGAAAACAATGAATCGTGGATCACTGCATCGAAAGCTGATGATGTATTGCATGGTGACTAACATAACATAATAAAATAAAATTAAAATAAATAAATAAATATTTAAAAAAATAAAAAATAAAAATAGGTAATGGGAGAATTTTTTTTTAAGTTTTTTTCAAAGTTTCTGCTTCGCTAAAAGTAAGGATACGTGATGAATAGCTCACTAACTTAGGAAAACACTCCAATGTCCTTTTTGATTAGGAAAGATAAGACTCAGCTGTGATATACAAGGAGGAAATTGACACCAAGGGGAGATAAAGCTCCCTGGAAAATAAAGGGAGTTTTCAACCCACCCCAACCCCCCAACCCACATCCCAGGAGACTGCAGGGTGGAAGAGACAGGTGGGCAGGGCTGAAGGGAGGGACCAATGCCCAGAAGATGGTGCCAGGCTGAGACCTAAGAAGAACGAGGCTGGAAATATTCCATGGCTGGGGCTGACCCAGGAAGTGCAGGGAGAGTGAGATCAGATACTCGCTCTAAGGGGTGCCTTTGTTCTTTATGGGAATCATTTGACATTATTTTTTAAAAATCAAGTCATTAAAGACAAGAACGGTTTTATTAGGGGATCCTTTGGAGAATCGTGAGAATCTTCAGACGTCTTTGGAGCATGTTGGACTTCACTCAGTCATTTAGAATGGGGATTTGAGTTGGACTATTTAGGTCGTCAAGGAAAGGGTGACATGACAGAAGGCAGACGAATTCAGGGACAATAAAACATTGTCTCTTCTAATCATCAGGAAGATAGGAAGTGATTATTATTATTTTTATTATTTTGACTGCAGTGTACCTCTTTGCTACTTGAGTTGTAGAGAATGTCCTCGGGTCACTTCTCAGAGTGTACGGTGGCATAGAATGGAGTCTAAATATCTGGTTCCTCTCCTCTGAAGGACTCCCCACGTGCTTCACGTAGAGGGCAAGTTTGGCTCGAAAGGGTTATCTATTTCACTGAAGGTTAGGGAGTTTCATGGCTTGTAAATTCTTGAGTTGTTAGTAATTTCTGGAAGAAGTTTGAAGGTCAATAAGACAGGCTGAGCAAAATGCAGAATAAGGAGCTGGAAACTAACTACATAAGAGAATGTTGTGTTCTTGTTATCACAAGAACGGAGTAAGCCAAGAACACGTAATCCGATTAAATAGAGATGAAGTCTCCATAAAGACTGTGTGCATCTTTCCTGGTTACCTTGGTAACTCCTTTTTGGAGATCATGATGTTATAAGGAGAAAAAAAAAAAATACTTGTACATGTGACCTAGCAAGAGGCCCCTGGAGGAAGGTCTGGGAAGAAGTTTGGGAGAGAAAGAACTGAGTTGGGCACAGAGTTTGGCCAGGGGAAAATCTTAGGTGCTGCAGACCACGGTGCCCTCTGCTGCCTTGGGCATAGTCAGTGTAAATAATAAGCTAAGCATCTGTGGAACCACGCTTCAGGCCTCCTGGCCTGTGTGGGCACTTTGCAAGCCCTGAGCAGGGATGGTAGAAACCCAGGCTCAGAGGGCTGTACCTCGCTTTATTATCTGCACAGCAGAAGGGGTCTGCGGAAATCTGGGTCAATGTCCTTTCATCTCTAACTGGAAGGTGGGGATGTCCCCAGCCCCGACCTCAAAGGGGTTTAGGAGGATTAAATGAGTTAATACACAGAAAGCATTTTGAACAATGCTTGGCATGTAGTAAGTTTTCTTAATATGTGAGCTGTTAATATTGTAGTTGTTCATAGTATCTAACAGACAAAGTTGGAGTAGAACCCAGAATCAGCACTTCAGTGTCTATCTGAGCGTGATGTCTGGGATGGCAAAGAGCAGAAAGGGAGGAAAGTGTTGGTTTGGGGCCAGGTCAAGCCCAAAATGCAAAGCTGCTGGGTCAGAGTCCCTGGCTCCCAGAGAAGACACAGTTCTCACACCAAGGACAATCGTTCTTTGAAGGTGAGCTGGGCCACTTCCCAGGCCTATACTCTGTGACAAGGACCCTGCACCCTAGTGGGTTCAAACCTCGGGCCTGATTTCTTCGTTACCAGTTTGCTCAGCTCAGGCCCAGGAAAAAAAAAAAGCTATTCTCAAATATAAGTCAGATTCAGGAGGAACTGGTTCCAGCATCCATGACCCTCCAGATGTGCAAACATTGTGCCCCTTCTCATCTTCTGACTCAGTTGTCAGGGCCAGCCCACTAGTCCCAGTGCCAACTGCCCTCTTGAGAATGGATGTGAGTTGAATTGTATTCTCCAAAAAGATATGTTGGAGTCCTCACCCTTAGTCCCTGTGAATGTGACCTTACTTAGAAATAGGGTCTTTGCAGATGCAATCAGTTAAAATGAAGTCATACTGGATTAAGGTGGGCCCTAATCCAGTGACTGTGTCCTTATAAGGAAAGGGAAATTGAAGCTCAGTTATGGAGGGAATGCTGTGTGATGGCAGAGGCAGAAGTTGGAGTTGATGTCTCTACAAACCAAGGAACACCGAGGATTGCCAGCAACTACCAGAAGCTAGGAAAAAGCAGGGGAGGATTTTTCTCTAGAGCATTGAGAGAAAGCATGGCCCTGCTGGTACCTTGATTTCCAATGTCTTGCTCCACAACTGTGAGAGAATAAATGTCTGTTGTCTTAAGCCACCAAGTTTGTGGAAATTGGTGGCAGCAGCCCTAGGAAGATAATACAACGTGGCCCCACTGCCTTTGCCTACCTCTGAGCAGGTCATGTTCCCTTTGCCCTCTGAGTACCTCTTTCTTTTTTTTTTAATTTAATTTAATTTTATTATGTTATGTTAGTCCCCATACAGTACATCATTAGTTTTTGATGTAGTGTTCCATAATTCATTGTTTTTGTATAACACCCAGTGCTCCATGCAGTACGTGCCCCCCTTAATACCCATCACCGGGCTAACCCATCCCCCCAACCCCCTCCCCTCTAAAGCCTTCAGTTTGTTTCTCGGCATCCATAGTCTCTCATGGTTCGTCTCCCCCTCCGATTCCCCCCCCTTCACTTCTCCCTTCCTTCTCCTAATGTCCTCCATGCTAATCCTTATGTTCCACAAATAAGTGAAACCATATGATAATTGACTTTCTCTGCTTGACTTATTTCTCTTAGCATAATCTCCTCCAGTCCCATCCATGTTGATGTAAAAGTTGGGTATTCATCCTTTCTGATGGCTGAGTAATATTCCATTGTCTATATGGACCACATCCTCTTTATCCATTCATCTGTTGAAGGGCATCTCGGCTCTTTCCACAGTTTGGCTATTGTGGACATTGCTGTTATGAACATTGGGGTGCATATGGCTCTTCTTTTCACTACATCTATGTCTTTGGGGTAAATAACCACTAGTGCAATTTCTGGGTCATAGGGTAGCTCTATTTTTAATTTTTTGAGGTAACTCCACACTGTTTTCCAAAGTGGCTGTACCAACTTGCATTCCCACCAACAGTGTAAGAGGGTTCCCCTTTCTCCACCTCTCCAACATTTGTTGTTTCTTGCCTTGTCAATTTTTGCCATTCTAACTGGTGTAAGGTGGTATCTCAGTGTGGTTTTGATTTGAATTTCCCTGCTGGCTAATGATGATGAACATTTTTTCATGTGTCTGTTAGCCATTTGTATGTCTTCTTTGGAGAAGTGTCTGTTCATGTCTTCTGCCCATTTTTTGACTTGATTATTTGTTTTTTGGGTGTTGAGTTTGAGAAATTCTTTATAGATCTTAGAAATCAGTGCTTTGTCTGTCGTGTCTTTGCAAATATCTTCTCCCATTCTGTGGGTTGCCTCTTTGTTTTGTTGACTGTTTCCTTTGCTGTGCAGAAGGTTTTTATCTTGATGAAGTCTCAAAAGTTCATTTTCCCTTTTGTTTCACTTGGCTTTGGAGATGTATCTTGAAAGAAGTTGCTGTGGCTGATGTCAAAGAGATTACTGCCTGTGTTCTCCTCTAGGATTTTGATGGATTCCTGTCTCACATTGAGATCTTTCCTCCATTTTGAGTTTATCTTTGTGTATGGTGTTAGAGAATGGTCGAGTTTCATTCTTCTGTATATAGCTGTTTCTAACTTGGAGTCTTTGGAGAACAGACTGGGGAGGCATCAGTCCTTTCTTACAGAATATCATCTGGGTCCCTTAGGCAAAGTGACCCACCAGTCCCCAGGGCTCTGCATACCACAAGAAGCAGCCGACAGCAGTCCTGCAGGGCATAGAATTAAGTAGAAATATAATTTTGGATTCACCTTCTCTGGGTGGGGCCATCTGACAGCCCCTGCATGCAGAACATGCCCTAAAGATCAGCATAAAGGTGACAGTTTACCTCTGCCTGGCCTGAGCACCAGGTAACTGGTTTGGGCAGCTTCATTTGGAAGAGAAAAAAATAAATAAATCTCCAGTGAGTCTCTCCAATTTATTCCCAACTTAAGGATTAAAGAACTGAGGCTCAGAAAGGTAAACCAATGTGTAACAGTAGAAAATAAATTTTAATGCATGTGTATCTGGTTCTAAACATATCCCCTTTCTATAATCATAATAAACGTCCTGTTCAAAATATGCCAAATAGAAAGAGGTAGGGAGTAGAATCAAAAGATCAGGGTCGCTTAAATGTTCTTCACAAGTTTTGTTGTTTCCATGTGCATATCCAAGGAAGGGTATGACCTGCGTGGAACAATGGCAGGGATTTTTTTTTAAGATTTTATTTATTTATTTGAGAGAGAGAGAGAGAGAGAGAGAGAGCATGAGCATGGGGGAGGGGCAAAGGGAGAGGGACAAGCAGACTCCCCACTGGGCAGGGAGCCTGAAGTGGGACTCCATCCCAGGACCCTGAGATCATTACCTGAGCAGAAGGCAGCCACTGAGCCGACTGAGCCCCCCAGGTATCCCTGGAACAGTGGCAGGGATTAACCAAAGCTGACACTCAGAAAACACTAGAACAAGGAAGAGACAGATCTGAGGGATCTGAGGAAGGAAAGGAGAGGAAGAAAAAAGAATAGTTTTAAAGGAAAGAAGGGAAAAGGAATAGGATAGAACAAAGTCTCTCACAAACTCAGGGGCTCCGGCTGTGAGTTAAGGCCCCAGTTGAGAACAGTTGGAAAAAGCCAGTCCAAACTGGAAAACCCCCAGCAATGTGTGGGACTGAGCCAAACCCCAATGCCATGCCTTACATTTCTGGCTGTCTGACACACATTGATTTAATAACAGACTTCCGGAAGGGGTGGGGAACTGGGGAACCAACCCTTCATTAGCTGTGCACATAGATGTTGTGGTTTCTCAGAGGCAATAATTAACAAGCCTTCCTCTTCTGAGTTCCAAGCCCATTGACAATAGATACCAGTGTTATTTAGGAAATAAAATATCAACTTCATCATGGATAAAACTGGATTGGAGAACTACAGCTTGGATCTCCTGCCAAGAGGAGGTTTTGGATGTTTTCCAAGTCTAGACCACCACCCTATCTTGGGTGGAGTTTGCAAAGCAGTAGGCCTGCAGGGGAACATTTAGCTGCAACAGAAAAAGGCACCCCTTCGGTGAGAACAGCCCCCTGGGTGCATGGCCTGGCACACACAGTGAGGGCTGCAATCTCAGCCCCCACTGGTCCTCATGGCCAGGTGCTTTTATTAGTACACTAACCACTCAATTCCTTGCTGTTCTGCCAAGTAAGCACTCACTCCTCAGTCTGCACACTGGAGAAACTCAGCCTGGCTCCAACCTCCCGATCCTAACAGAGCACCAGGGAAACCATGGACCTCTAAACCTACCTCCAGAAAAGACCCTGGGTCCAGGTGTCCTGACAATCTTGGAGATGAAGCAAACAAAGGAAACATCGTGCTCTTTAAGCAAGCCAAGCGGCCTGAGAAAGTGAAGACAAGCAGACCACACAGACCCTATAATGGACCATCACAGTCAAGGGACATCAACTCATGCAGAAGTTTAAAAAGTTTTGACCGAGACCCACAATAAGAGATATGTTTTAGTTGGTGGGAATGCAAACTGGTGCAACCACTGTGGAAAACAGTATGGGGGTTCCTCAAAAAATTAAAAACAGAACTACCGTATGATCCAGTAATTCTACTACTGGCTATTTATCCAAATATGAAAACACTAATTCAAAGAGATATATGCACCCCCCCGCTTTTTTTAAAGAAAGGCAGACTGCCACCTGCAGCACCTTATTTGGATATGTGTGGAGTCTTGGAAGCTTGACTACCCTAAGTTCTCTTACAGATGGACCTTGAGAGCTTGTTTGGAAGTTCTAGCAGGGGAGCGCAGCTACTCCTATACCCTTGCCTGAAGAATAATCCTCCTTCCTGGGGAGGGTCATCTTCTTCGACTGACTAAGTGTGCAGCTTCGGGAGGGATGCACAAGGAGCAGTGAAGGGAGAGGGGATGCTAGTGACAATGGGGTGACAGATGTTGCAGCCAGATCCCCCTCACATCCTATGCACCCCTATGTTTATTGCAGCATTATTTACAATAGCCAAATTATGGAAGCAGCCCAAGCATCCATCAACTGATGAGTGGATAAAGAAGATGTGGTGTACATATATAACAGAATATTACTCAGCCATAAAAAAGAATGAAATCTTGCCATTTGCAACAATATGGAGAGAACTAGAAAGTATAATGCTAAGAGAGTAAGTCAGAGAGAGACCAATATCATATGATTTCACTCATGTGGAATTTAAGAAACAAAACAAATGAGCAAAGGAAAACAAAAACAACAACAAAATAGAGATACAGAGAAAGAAACAGACTCTTCACTATAGAGAACAGACTGATGGTCACCAGATGGGAGGTGGGTGGGGGGATGGGGATATAGGTGCTGGGGATTAAGGAGGGCACTTGTTTTCATGAACACTGGCTGATGTATGGAATTGCTGAATCACTAAATTGTCCACCTGAAACTAATATTACACTGTATGTTAACTAACTGGAGTTACAATACAATAAATTAATAAATAATGCATAGAGATATGTTTTATATTGTGATCCATCACACATGTGCACACACATCCCAAACTGAACTAAATCTTTCAGTAACCATATTTACAACATTCTCCATATTTATGTGATGTAAATCTCAGCCTTTATTGATTTCAACCTTTAATCAGTCACAACTCCAGTTTGAAAAGTTCTGGCCTAGTGGAAGTCAAACTCCTACCCCATCAATCAAATAAATGATTCTTCCTTCCTTACGGAGGATTCCGTGACAGGGGTGGAGGGAAAAGCATGTATCACCTTCCTGATACTTCATACTTCATCACCTTCCTGCACATTCTAGGGGCCCCAGAAACATGGGGAGGAAAAGACAATCGGAGCCTGCCCTGAGTGGTAGATGACAATCTCAGAAATACCAAAATGGTTCAAGTGCTTCTTTTAATTAAAGAAACATGTTTTGTTTTGTTTTGTTTTGTTTTATTTTGTTTTTAACTGTGACTCGAATCAAAAGTATTTTTGTTTGTTTGTTTTTTCTACAAATATGCCTCCTGGATGGTTTCAAAGTGTGACCAAATCAATGCATTATCTGGTGATTCAACTGGAACAAACCAAAACAACAAAAACATCCTTCAAGCTGAACCAATATTTTGTTCCCTTCAAGCCTCAATGGATCCTGAGACTTAAGGCTTCTGAAGTGTTGATCCCAGAAGCAGGAGGGCCCTGGACTTCAAGCCATTCTGTGCCCCTAACTTGTAGCCTGTATCCCCGTTGTTCTCAGTTACTCTCAGTTCCCGTACGATCCCCAAACACTTCATGCCTCCAAGCCTCTGCTCACACGGCTCTTTCTGCTTAGACTGCCCTTCCTTCTACCCCTTGCCTCCCTGTCTGCTTGCCTCCCTACTCATCTCTCAACTTCATGGTCACTTCACTCATTAATTCACTCACTTTTTCAACAAACTTTAGTTGAAGATTCACCATATGCTAGGACCCATCCTGGTTTCTTGGGGAATCCAAAGGTGAACAACAGCTGGTATTACTGGACACAATGCATGGCATTATTCAAGTGCACTAGGCACTTAAAATAACGTGGTGAGGGTGATCATCCGAGCAAGCATACAGGGTATCATTGGAGCACAGAGCAGGGTCCCGTAACTCAATGTAATGGGCCACGTAAAGCTCCCTGGAGGAGCTAATGCTTGACCCAGCTGAAGACGTGGAGAGAGTGGGGATTCTAGGGGTCAGCAATAATGGAATTAAATATCATTATTCCCAATTTACAGATGAAGAAACAAAGGCACAGAATGGTTAAATCCATTTCCCAAGGTGCAAAGTTATCAATTTACAGAGCTGATATTTGATCTTACTGCACACTGACTCCAAGGTAGGCCTCTGAATCAGTAACTTGAATCATCTTTCATTTGCCATAGGAATTCAGACAAGAAGGCAGCACCATGGACAAATAGGAGAAAGAAACTCAGTGGGATAGGCATGGCTCTTAGATCCACGGTGAAGCCAAGTACTAAAGCCCAGAGAGGATGGCAGAGGGGGTGGGGCTTGGGACAGGGGATAGGGACAAAGCCACACGCACAGCACCTGTAACAGAGCACTAAGTCCTTGGACAATATATTTATACTTTGTAAGCCTCCCTTTCTGTGTCTCTACGATGGAGCTAGCATTGTGTCAACCTGAGGGGCTGTGATGAAGATTATATTAAGTGTATAAAGCACCAAGCATAGTTCCTGGGACACAGCATGTGCTGATTCACATTACTTCTGCTTTCCCTTTGCAGCCCTTAGGTTTTCCCTCCCGTGCTGAGAATACTTGCCTAGGTCCATCCACTTCCTATGCCACAGAGCGAGCAGAAGCCTGAAACCCAACCCCATCCTGGTACAGGTGAGTCCCTGGCACAACCCTGCCAGGGAGTGGCTGGGAGCAGAGTCCCAGGGCACTGAGCGGAGCTTGTTAGAGTGGAAACGGGGAGAACAGGGTCTGTCTTCAAGAGCTATCCAAGGAAGCATGGAACCACCCACCCCCTGCAGGAAGGAACTGCTAATTGAGTTATTAATAATACTTAGCATTCTCCCCATGCTATTCCAAGCTAATTAATTCTGCTCCAAATCCTGGAAAACAAATGACTGGGTGTGTTAGAGACAAGCTTCTGTGTCTGAGATAGAAGAGTGGAGAAGCTTTGTCCTCTGTAATGGACTGGGGGAGGGAAAAACTGTTGCACCACTTCCTAGGGTCAAGTCATTCAGAATTCACAGAGGGCTTTCAGTCCTGGTGGGGACTTACCCTCCACCCCAAAGACCTTCTTCAAACAGGAATAACCACCCAAGGGTACAAAGATACAAGGCTCGCCCTGCCCTAGGACACTGCCCAGAAGTGGCAGGTGTTGTTAAGCTGGTACCATGGTCTGGAGGTAAAAGTTTATCCTTCTATTTCCCCAGAACCCAGGGTAGAGCTCATGCGCCGGAAGACAGGATGTGTAGTTAGCTGCTCAACTCTGCTGCCCTTTAACTCAGTGGGGACTCACTTTACAGACCAGAATCTGGGGGTACCGAGAGTATGACCCGGTTCCCTCCCCTCACAGAAGTGCACAGTCAAGCATGAGACACAGAAGTAGCAGGTAAGCAGAGAGAAAGCTACAATAATAAAAGAATGACTCTGATAAAGGGAGCACCAAGAACCTGGAGCAGTCTGAGAGGAGCAGAGTGGGGTCCCGGAGGAGAGCATGTTTGAGCTGTTTGGGAGGTTGATTAAGAGACAACAAAACAAAGAAATGGAGAGGTTGGTCAAGTGAGGACTAGCTGGACCGGTGCTTAGCGTCAAGAGGAAGCAAAGCACTTTTGGGAATGTGAACGTAGTCCCGTGCGCTGTGGGGGTGGGGGGACTGAAATTGACTTTGTCATCACAGAGCGAAGAGAGGCTAGTGGGAAAACACACAGATGCAGAGGCATGCATAATACATGAGGAGGGGCTCCGGTGAAGAAGAAGGGATTGAAGGAAGTTGACATTACCTTTGCCTTTCGGGGAAGGATCAAATCGGCGACAGATGAACAGGGGAGGGTCCTGCCTTGAGGCCAGAGGAAGCATTTCTCAGGCATGAACTTTTGCCAGAAGCTCCTACCCCCACAAGATTCTGATTCAGTAGGTCTGGTTGGGGCCCAAGAACCTACACTTCTAGCAAACACCCTAGTTTACACAGATGTGGTTCATCCCCAGGTCTTCCTTGGGAGGTGTGGTAGAGAGGTCTTGGTGCCCGGGCCGGCTTCGTGGGTACTCTGACTCTGGTCTGTGCTATTTGCAAGAAATCGCAGAAGGGGCAGCATCCCCTGTGAGATGGGAATGGTGCTGCAGGGGAAACTTCCATACCTTCTTCCAGTGTTCTCCCTTTTCAAATCCAGAAAAGCTCCTGAAAGATAACTTTCCAGATTCCATCCCTTGTAGCAAGGTCCTTAAGAGAAGGGATGCATCTTATTTGAAGGTACATCCCAGCTGAGATTTCATGTGCTTGTGTAATAAATGGAACTGATCAGGGCGCCTGGGTGGCTCAGTCGTTAAGTGTCGGCCTTTGGCTCAGGTCATGATCCCGGGGTCCTGGGATGGAGCCCCACATTGGGCTCCTTGCTCGGCAGGAAGACTGCTTCTCCCTCTCCCACTCCCCCTGCTTGTGTTCCTGCTCTCGCTATCTCTGTCAAATAAATAAATAAAATCTTTAAAAAAAATAAAAATAAATGGAACTGATCTTCAGTCCTTTTCTGAGAAGTGTCCAAATGTTAGCAGCCATCGTGGTTATTTGAATGGATATAACCTGCAGGTGACTCCCTATCCTAATTTCTCCCTTAAAAATGGGAATGTGGTCTCTAGGTATTCTAATTTTTTAAATTTTTTTAAAGATTTTTATTTATTTACTTGACAGAGAGAGAGACAGCGAGAGAGGGAACACAAGCAGGAGGAGTGGGAGAGGGAGAAGCAGGCTTCCCGCTGAGCAGGGAGCCCGATGCGGGGCTCAATCCCAGGACCCTGGGATCATGACCTGAGCTGAAGGCAGACGCTTAACGACTGAGCCACTCAGGCGCCCCTCTAGTTATTCTTGCACCACAGTTGGCACAGGGACCAATGATTTCATGGGCTTGTGGAGTTACGTTGCCTGTGCAGTCACTGGAAAGTGCAACGGACATAAGAAAACTCAGATGTGTGAGTTTGCTAGTTACTAGCTATAGAACTCCGGGAAAGTGAACTATTGTCTCCATGTTGCAATTCCTTCTTTAATAAAGGGAAGGAATTAAATAATGTATTCATTGGTTCATTCACTCAATAAATAATAATCAAGCACATACACAAAGACGACTATGCACTATCCTAGCTGCAGGGAGTCAGTGGTCAATAGGACACACTCCACCCTCACCCCCACCCCCACCCCATCTTGATGACATGATGCTGGATAAGATCACCCCCTCTCCATACAATCACCCATACCCAAAGCATCTTGGAACTGTCCTCCTTCTATATCCTCCTACGAATCACTCTGTCTAGATAATTCTATTCCCTAAATAACCCTATAATCAATTCCCCCTTTTTCCATCCCCATTATTGTACAGATATTCCAACCATCGCGTAAGTGGTCCCTGCCTTTCATAAGATCCAGTAAGGCTCTTCCTTTTCCACGGCCCCCACCCATGCTTTCTCAAATGTAAATCTTGATTCTGTTACTACTCTGTTTATTTGCCCTCCTTGACTCCCTGAAGTCACTGGGTAATAGTGATAATTGTTCCAAAGGGCCTTGCACACTGTAACTCAGTAACTCCCAGCAACCATGCAAAGTAGTTTCCAGCCTGTCCCCATTTGTGCCGGTTATTTGTCTGTTCGGTGTCAGCTCCATTCCTGTCCTCTCGGGTTCTCCTTGGTATTGCAGGGGGTGTGGAAGCCTGCAAATGATAGTTCCCAGGCTCCCTAGTCAGCTGCCCTCTGGCTGGGCTCTGCCAGTGGGAGGCACTGGGGAAAGACTGGAAAGCTAGAGGAAGGGAGAAGCTTGTCTGTGCCTTGTTTTGTTTGCTCCCCACTCGTGCTTCCCCACAGTGGTAGTGGTCCTGGTGGGCGAGCAGCTTCTGGTCTGCACAGCTGCGGGGCCTGCCCGATGGCGGTGGCAGCAATGGCCCGCCTAGCAGATGCAGAGCACACAGGCTGGGCTCTTCCTGCAAAGTCCGGTAAGCACCTCCTCACCCCTTCGCATTCTTTCCTCCCATTTATTCTTCCATCTCTTCCCAAAGACTCTAACTAATGACCTGCATTGACTCCCTCCCTCACTGCTGGAAATACCTGCAGTGCGTTCTGTTTTCTTGACTGCATATTGATGGATACACCACTTAACGCATGAGAAACTGAGGCACAGAGGGGTCGAGTAACTTGTCTCAAGTTCAACAGCTAGGGGATACCAGAAAGCACAGATAAAGCGGAAAAAAAAAAAACCAAAAAAAACAAAAGAGATACTACATGAAGTCAAAGTTCCTTAAACATGTCATTCAAAGCCCGTCATAACTGTTTTCCTGTCTGCACCCACACCTCACAGTCTAGTTGGAGGGTGACACCTGGTAGGGGATTGTGTTCTGATCTTGTTTTTGTTGCTGAATAAATGAATGAATGAATGCCAAATGTACCAGACTTGTGTAAAACCCCAGCAGGATCTGTGACTATAGCAGATGTCTGATGCATCAGTGAAGAAGCACATAAACAAATGAGTGAACTCTAAGCACACGAGTCGACCTGAGAAGCCATCCGCTACCTCTTATCCCTTCCAGTCTCAGTATCAGAGTGTGCCACATCCAAGACACTGAACACTCGCATTCCTTACACAGAGCCAGCGTACAATAAATACACATTTGTTAAATGGATGGGTGAATCAAGCAAGCAACAATGTGATCAATCAAAGCCACGGTTCAGTGCTGTTTGGAATTCTAGTTTATCAAAATATAAAATTTTCCAGGAGCATGGCACAAAAAGAAGCATTACATTTTCCTAAAAACAAAAATCTTCAATGTAGCAGCCCACAAATAATTAGATGTTAATGTTTCTAACTTGAAAAAAAAAAAAAGAAGAAGCCACAGTTAATCTCAGGGGACATCCTGTATGAAAAAGGAAAAACAATGAGTCATGGATTCTAACTTCCTATTTATAATCTGGGTCCACAAATGATCTGTTGCTAAAGGAGAAGAAAGCCATTAATCTCCCAACACAGGGAACAATTTTATATTTTGAATAAAAACAAAATAAACAGCATTAAGGAGGGAAATAAATCAGATATGCAGTAATTAGTTTGAAAGAGCCGGATTTTCCTGCCTAACACTCTCTTTGGAACTTAAGCCTCATCCATCAAAGCGAAAGTGTATCCGATGACACTGAGATTTTCCATTCCCTTTTCAGACAAAATTAGTCAGTTGATCTGAATAGTAAATTGACAGGACCCAGCGGGGGGCGGGGAGGGAGGAGTGATGGGGCCATTGCAGAGGTGGGATCCGATACTTAATAACATTTGGTGAAGCCCAGACTCCTGTGCTTTTAACCTCCTACCCTTTTTTATTCATTAAGTTATTAGTTTTCTATCTGTGAAATCTTAAAAGACCGAGGATTTTTAAAAATAGAATCTAAAAGGCACCTTATTCATTTTCTAACCCAGTGTCCTTATTTTACAGATGTAGAAAGCTCAGCCCAGTGACAGTAACTGACTTGCTTAAGTTTGCACAACAAAATCAGCTGAAACTCCAGAACCCACATCCTCCCAGCCCTTTCTCACAAAGCTCAATAAAGACAAAAGCTCCAACAATCATAAAGGGGCTCCTGACTTCAGGTGAGATCTTTGATTTTTTGCACCACTTTCTGGATGGGAGCCCCCTTTCTGCTAAATTATGGAGACGGTCTACTTCCCTTTCAGATTCTACTTTCTGTAATCTCCCTCAGCCATTTTTCTGTCCAATCAAAAACCTTTCTCCTCTATCTTCTCTATCACTTGTCGGTACCTTATTCTGGATTCTAATTATTATATCCCCTCTCCCTATTATTTTTGAATGTCCTCCTAGAAGAATTTTTTCAGCAGCAGTTTGGTAAGTAATTCATTTGAGGCACAAGCATAATAAGTCTGTCCAGATATATTTACAAATCCTTGCATAGGAGTTTTTAAAATACTGTGAATAGAGTTCTGTGTATAGCATGTCCTTTTCCTCTCCCACAATCCCAGCTATTTGGTTTGGGTCTATATATCCAAAGATTAATGATCATATCAGTGGAAAGAGCAGGGAGATGTAGAAAGATTAAGGATCTCATCAAAGCATTGATTGCTAATAATAATAATATTGGATAATATTAATTATATACATAATTTCTAATAATATTAATTATCAGAATAATTCAAAAGTTGGCTATAAGCTATATGCCTATCAATAATGAATAATTAAATTATCGCTCATTCATATAACAAAAATCTATTTAACCACTGAAAATGATTCAGAGAAGAACATGTATTAACATAGAAAGGTGTTTGTGGTGCCTGGGTGGCTCAGCTGGTTGGGCGTCTGCCTTCAGTTCAGGTCATGATCCCAGCGTCCTGGGATCGAGCCCTACATTGGGCTCCTTGCTCATCGGGGAGCCTGCTTTTCCCTCTCCCACTCCCCCTGCTTGTGCTCTCTTTCTGTCAAATAAATAAATAAAATCTTTAAAAAAAATAGGTGTTCAAAGTGGATTGTTAATATGGGGAATGTGAAGATTTATCAAATGACACTTACTATATGATCCTATTTTTTACCAAAAACAAATGAGCAGATTTTTAATGAAAAAGTATGTAATGATGTTTCCAACTTTTTGTTTGTTTGTTTGTTTAAAGATTTCATTTATTTATTTGACAGAGAGAGACACAGCGAGAGAAGGGAACACAAGCAGGGGGAGTGGGAGAGGGAGAAACAGGCCTCCCGCGGAGCAGGGAGCCTGATGTGGGGCTGGATCCCAGGACTCTGGGATCGTGACCTGAGCTGAAGGCAGACGCTTAACGACTGAGACACCCAGGCACCCCTGTTTCCAACTTTTGTATTGCATTTTATAACAGCACATAGATTCCTTTTGTTATTTTAAAATACAAAGTAAAACGACTCGGGCCATTGCCCTGCACAATTTGAGAAACAAGGTAAGAAATGATGTCTAAGTGTTCTCACTCAGGGAATATGTAAATACTGGGGCAAAGAAGAGGGTTCTGGGTGGTCCCATCCTCCTTCCCAGGACCATGCTTTATTTTGCATATTGGTTTTGTTTGTTTTCATATATGACGTTCTCTTTGAACAAAACCTCCCAAGGGCAGATCCGTGTGTTCTGCTCAGTTTCCTTTAGTAATGATCGGATTAAGTCCTTATCTATGGGTATTTTCTTGGTGTGGACAAAAGTAGGAACATAAACAGTCACTGAAAGGCTTTGATGTATCAGGTGTTGTCCTAGGACTTTTCACAGAAGCTATCCTGTTTGTCCTCACAGCTCTGAGAAGCAAGTATGATTTCCTCTAATTTTGAAATGCAGGAGTAGAAGCTCAGATTTCAGTGACCTGTCCATATTCTCTCAGGCAGACCATGGTGAGCCCGAGAAAGGAACCCAGAGCCAGGAGAAACAAGTCCTGACTTCTGGCCAACTCACAGCATGTGGTCTACCAATGTGGCTGGTGTTGGGGGTTGAACTGTGTCCCCTCCCCAAATTCGTATGTTGAAATCTTAACCTCTCTCAGTACCTCAGAATGTAACTTGATATGGAGATAGGGTGTTTACAGAGGTAATCAGGATAAAACAAGGTCATTCTGGTGGGCTCTAATCCAATATGACTGTGGTCCTTATTCTAAGAAGGGGAAATTTGAACATAGACATGACCAGAGGGAAGACCATGTGATCAGGTGAAGATACAGGGAGAATGCCGTGTGAACATGAAGGATGACCAAGCCAAGGAGAGAGGTCTGGAACAGAGCCTTCCCTCACAGCCCTCAGAAGGAACCAACCCTGCCAAGACCTTGACTTTGGACTTCAGCCTCCAGAAGATGAGGCAATAAATTTCTGTTGTTTAAGCCACTCGGTCTGTGATACTTTGTTACAGTAGCCCTAGTAAACCAATATAGCTGTCACCCTGGGAACACAAGAAATGTCAGTTTTGATGGGAGAAGGGGTACCCCTAAGAACACAGGGAAGTTTGAGGCCACTATAGAGCTTTGAGGAATGGAATAGAGACGCAGAAGGCTTTGAGAAATGGAATAGGGAAGAGGGGGAAAATGCCCGGTAGGAAAGAGGCCCCACAAAGTCCTGCTGCCTTTCTACCCATGTGGCCTATGCCAGCCCTACTACCAGGAATAAATCCACAAGGTAAATTATTCAGAATCGTGTATATTGGGGCCAGAAATGCATTATTTAATTTTTTTGCAGCAGATGTACCTTTTTAATTTGGTTTTATTTTAGGCTAAAATTACAATATTAAATTTTAATATTCAAACATTAGCATGACTTTGCATTCCCTGCATATCTACCATCTCTGTCCTCCAGCATACACAGAATAGCAATAGGGAAGGGCCGGATGCAGCAATCTGGAAAGAGGACCAGGCCATGGCTGCTGGTCCAGTCCCTGCACCGGAGTAGTTGTGTGGCCTTGAACACATGGCTTCATGCCTCTGAGGCTCAGTTACCTCTGTTGTCAATGGTGGAGATGACCTGGGTGTTCTTAAGGTTCCTCCTGCTCAAAGTGTCAGCAGGTATGCATTTCTCTAGGGACTACAGAGAGCCAAATAGAGATCAACAACAAAGGGCAGTGCAGGAGTGGAATGTTAATCCCTACCTTTGCCATTGCCAGAGTGGGGCAGGGTCTCGGGGAGCCATGGAAGGTTGAGCATCTCCAAGTGTTGGTAGGTGTGTTCACTGGGCAGGGTCTCTATAGATGTTTCGGAACCCAAACAAAAGTTCTTAGTGCCTGTTCCTTATCCTCTTTAGTAAATGATAAAACACAAAAGTTACATGTATGCTAAAAATAAAAGATTTTCTGACTGCAAAATCTTGGATGATTTATGCAAGCTTCCGTGATTGTATAGGCGTGTGTGTGTGTGTGTGTGTGTGTGTGTGTGCGCACACGCGTGCAGCGACCTCACATAGGAGGTGCTTCGGTTTCCTTGGTATCCCAAGCAGGTTCTTTGTCTTTTTAGGGCGGTAATTAAGCTTTGAAAAGCAGGTGCTTCAGTAACCCTTCCTATTCTCCATGTGAGGGGCTGCTTCTTAATTTCTACTATTGGTGAGAGTCTGACTTGGCATCACTTTACTTAGTACTTGGATCTTCTCTACAGTCCCACAGGCTGGGAATCTCTCTGCTGTGACTGATATCCTCACCCTAGAGAAATTCTTTGCCAAAACTTGGAATGAAATTGGGTAGAGAAATTGGTCTCTTCTGGCCCCCTTCTCGATCAGCCCCATCAGTCAAATCCAGCAGACTGCAAAAATACTGGAAGTTCTTCACTGAAGAGTTAGGTAATGCCAGAAAATTATTATGACATAGTAAGAGCAAATAACGACTTCTCTGCTCACTTAGAAGTTTCCTAGAAAATGCTTCTGTTCGTAGGCCTTAGAGGAGGGATGCTCTGCCATATAACATAACCTAATCAAGGGACTGACCTCCTTTGCCATATTCTGTAGTTCAAAGCTAGCCACCGGTCCTGTCCACACTGCAGAGGAGGAGATTATACAAGGGGCACCTCATCGGGAGCTAGCTCAGGGTGTGTCTATACCACACTATGATGCTTAGCATAATTTTGAACCCCTTCCCGGCCCTGTTCTTCTGCTTCCTCCCTCCATACAGAGGAGCAAAAGTGGATGCCTAAACTGGTGGAGTAGAGAAGAGATCAGGAGCACTGCCTGGCTTTTCTCCTCTGAGTTCAATAAATATTTTATACGACACCACTGAGCCGGGAATTTATTAAGTACAGTGAGCAACTACATGAACCATAAAAATGATCACCACATACATTTCCTGTGTTCCATGAACCTTACTAAATATTTCAGTTATTTTGTTAAATCCAGGTTTTGATTACGAATCCCGTTTTGTAGAATTGAAAGTAAGGATTCAGAACTTGAGCAAGATCTGTCTGATTCAAGAGCATCCATTCTTGGTACATAATAATAGACCAAAAAAAGTCATGGAATGCTTAATAGGTTTCAGGCAATGTTCTGTGGGCTCTACATATATGAATTAACTCACTTAATCTCATTCATGAGGTAGGTGCCACCATTAACTCCATTTTACATATGAAGAAACTGAGGGTCAGAGAAGTTAGTTAACTTGCTTTAGATCATGTGGCTGGCAGGTGGCAGAACTGAGATTAACCAGAAAGGATGGTTCCAGAAGTCGTGGTCTTAACCTCTATGCTATCCTGGCTGCCACTGCCTTGAAGGAGAAAGAGTGGATCTTAGTATATCTACCCTCCCAAGGGCTAACCAAATAGATAACTCATAGCGTCCCTGCTTCTCTACAGAAAGAGCACATAAAAAAATAAAAAGATGAAAAAAATGAATAAAAGTAAAAGATTCTTCATCAAGAATTATCTTTCATTTTAGAAGCCACATACTTCATTTGAATTTGCTGGTCAAAAATAGACTTAGAGCCTTCTGAAATATTTTTATGAGAGCAATGTTTTATTTTTTTTAAGATTTTATTTATTTGTGTATTTGTCAGAGAGAGAGGAAGAGCACAAGCAGAGGGAGGGGCAGGCAGAAGGAGAAGCAGGCTCCCCGCTGAGCAAGGAGCCCGATATGGGACTTGATCCCAGGACCCTGGGATCTTGACCTGAGCCAAAGACAGACACTTCACTGACTGAACCACCCAGGTGCCCCGAGAGCAATGTTTTAGACATTTAGTCCAAACAGAGAAGTACAATGACTAGAATTCTAAGCTATGAGTTCAAATATGGAGCTAAACTGAGTGAATATTTGATGATATTAAGTAATTATTGTTGTATTCATTTCCTAGCACTGCTGTAACATATTACTACAAACTTAGGGGCTTACCACATCACAGAGGTATCATCTTATAGTTCTGGAATCTGAAATGGGTCTCATTGGGCTAATGAAAGATATCGGCAGGGCTTTGTTCTTTCTAGAGGCTCTAGGGGAGAAACTGCTTCCTTACCTTTTCCAGCTTCTATAGGTCACCCCTGTTCCTTGGCTCGTGGCCCCCTGCCTCCATGCCCAAGGCCAGTGGCACTAGCTGTGTCCTTCCTGTGTAGCTGTCTCTATGGTTGCCCCTCCCTGCTCCCCTCTTCCCTTTAAGAACTTTAAGGACTCTTGTGGTTTCACTGGGTCCACCTGGATAATTCAGGATAATCGCCCTATTTTAAGGTCAGCCACTTAGCAATCATAAATCCATATGCAACCTTAATTCTCCTCTGCCATGTCACCTATTTACAGGTTCAGGAATCAGAACATGGACATCTCTGGGGAGCTATTATTCTGCCTGCCACAACTCTTGGTTTTCTCTGGGTTTGTTTTTCTGCAGGGGGAAGTGATCATTGTATTGTGGTTATTATTTTTTTAACCCTTATCTTTCAGGGATACATGTTGCCTAATTGACAGATGAAAGGATAAGATGTTTGACATCTCCTTCAAAATAATAGCAGAGAAAAAGAAGAGGGAGATCGAGATAAAGTTGGCCATAAGCTGAGAATTGTTGACTGTGCAATTCTGCCTACATGCGAATACATTTAATATTTTTGCATAATAATGACTGAAAATAGAGACTAGGGGACCAAGAGACCATAGCATAAACTGAGTCATTCTGTGTGCCAGCCGCTAGGCAAAACGTCTCATTTGACTCTCACAACAGTCCTGTGAAGAAAACATTCACAGCCCCCTGACACGTAAAAACCTGCTACTCTGATAGATTAGATGACTCACCCTAGTATCCACGTTCTGAATCCAGGTTTTCTTTGATTTCAAAGCCTGTGTACTGAATCATTTTTTTAAGTTAAATCCTCAAATACAGGTTAAGTGGCCACTTAAGGCACTGGTAAGGTGACAATATTTTAGGAGATGTGATGCTTGGTCTCAAGGAGATCAAGGCCTAGAAAATATCTGCTGAATTGTAATTCTGGTCCTGGCTCTGACCGCTTACAAATGATGAGAGGCGAATTATCTCAGTTCTGCAGACCTCCATCAGGCCTCCATGATGAGATCATGGAATCCATTTTGCAAATTGTAGAGGAGAGTAAGGAAGATCAAATTTAAGTTAAAGCTATTATGAACAGGGGCACCTGGGTGGCTCAGTTGGTTAAGTGACTCTTGGTTTCTGCTCGGGTCACAGGGTCCTGGGATTGAGCCTTGTGTTGGGCTCCACACCCAGCACAGAGTCTACTCGAGATTCTTTCCTCCCCTCCCCCTCTGCCCCTCCTTCTGCTCTCTCTCTCTCAAATAAATAAATAAAATCTTAAAAAAAAAAAAAAAGCCATTATGAACAGTTAAGGGCTGTATAAGTAAGAAGGACAAAATGCAAGAACAATGGTGATGATACTGTGGTTGAAGATGAAAAGGCCATGGCCCACACACAAAGAAGGAGAGTTTTCATGTACTGTCAAGTTCTCCCAAGCCTTATGGTTTTTTCTTCACGAAAGCGACAAATTCACACATATGAGTGAGGCTGACCCTAAGAACACCCAGGACAGTAACATTTCAGGGTGACTGCAGAAAAGCTCGGTCATTGCACTGAAGTCTCCTCCTACTTCAGGGACTGTACTCAGCATGCAGGGACAGCCATGTATGGGAAACAGGGATTACTTTTGCTGTGGTGACTGGGAAAGCATGACATTGTATATTAATGAGGAGACAAGAACAGATGGTGTCAGATGCACGTTAACCTTCAAGGTGATGTCCTTCAGGATCCAGTCCCAGCTGGAATCTGCAGGTTTATCACCCATATCCCAGTCATATATACCTTTCATTCCAGCCTGACCTAAAATGAAGTTTCTGGGAAAGTCATGCCAATTTATTGCCTTATTCACAATTCTCATGTGAGCGCACCCTTCCTCCACCCTTTGCTTGGTTCTTACTCATCTTTAAGATTCAAGTCAGGTCCTTCCTTAGGAAGACTTTGAATCCAATATCCCTGCTTTGACTTCCATGAAATTCTATGACTTCCCAACTGTATTGTATTATCCATTTTAGCACTAGACCAAGAGGTACTGAAGGCAGCTGTTGACTTTCCTTGTCCTATCTCTAGTTTCTAGAGAAAGACAGAGAACATAGTGTTTTGTGATTATATGTTGAATGAAAGACAGTATGTCACAGAAAATAAATATTATTTAAAGTACCCCTCCTTTTAAGGGGGTGTTTCTTTGTAATTGAAGGTTTCTTTGCTGAGCACTGCATTTCTTGTGAGTGTGCTCACAAAGAAACAGCAGCCTGAAATCTATGTTGTTCATCATAGTCAAGAAAAGAGAGACTTGGAGAAGAACAAATATTGTTAAAATAGCCATACTACCCAAAGCAATCTACAGATTTAATGCAATTGCTATCAAAATACCAAGAGCATTTTTCACAGAACTAAGACAAACAATCCTAAAAATTGTATTGAGCCACAAAAGACCTCAAAGAGCCAAAGCAATCTTGAAAAAGAAAAGCAAAACTGGAGGTATCACAATTCCAGATCTCAAGTTATATTACAATGAGGTAGTAATTAAAATAGTATGGTAGTGGCATAAAAATAGACACATAGATCAATGAAGTAGAATAGAAAACCCAGAAGTAAAACCACAAGTATGTGGTCAATTAATCTTTGACAAAGGAGGGATGCATATACAACAGGAAAAAGACAGTCTCTTCAACAAATGGTGTTAGAAAAACTGAACAGCCACATGCAAAAGAATGAAACTGAACCACTTTTTTTCCACCATATACAAAAATAAACTCAAAATGGATTAAAGACCTAAATATGAGACCTGAAACCATGAAAATCCTCAAAGAGAGCACAGGCAGTGATCTCTCTGACATCAGCCATAGCAACATTTTTCTAGATATGTCTCCTAAGGCAAGGGAAATAAAAGCAAAAATAGACTATTGGGACTAATTACATTGGACTAAAAAGTTTCTCCATAGTGAAGGAAACAGTCAACAAAATTAAAAGGTAACCCTACTGAAAGGGAGAAGATATTTGTAAATGATATATCCGATAAAGGGTTAGTATCCAAAATATATAAAGAACTGATACAACTCAATACCCAAAAAACCCCCAAATAATCCAATTATAGCATAGGCAGAAGATATGAACAGACAGTTGTCCAAAGAACACATACAGATGACCAACAGACACACAAAAAGATGCTCAATGTCACTCTTCATCGGGGAAACACAAATCAGAACTACAATGAGTTATCACCTCACACCTGTCAAAATGGTTAAAATAAAAAACACAAGAAACAACAAGTGTTGGTGAGGATGTGGAGAAAAAGGAACCCTCTTGCACTGTTGGTAGGAATGCAAATTGGTGCAGCCACTGTGGAAAACAGAATGGAGGTTCCTCAAAAAAATTAAAAATAGAACTACCCTACAATCCAGAAATCACACTACTGGGTTTTTACTCCAAAAATACGAAAACACTAATTCAAAGGGATACATTCACCCCTATGTTTTTAGCAGCATTATTTACAATAGCCAAAGTATGGGATCAGCCCATGTGTCTATTAATAGATGAATGAATAAAGAAGATGTGGTATTTATATACAATGGAATATTATTCAGCCATAAAAAAGAATTAAATCTTTCCATTTGGAACAATATGGCTAGAGCTAGAGAGTGTAATGCTGAGCAAAATAAGTCAGTCAGAGAAAGACAAATACCATATGATCTCACTCATATGTGGAATTTAAGAGACAACACAAACAAACAAAGGAAAACAAAAAAGAGAGAGAGACAAACCAAGAACGAGACTCTTAACTATAGAGAACAAACTGATAGTTACCAGACAGGAGGTGGGTGAGGGGATGAGGGAAATGGGAAATGGGGATTAAGGAGTATATTTACCATGGTGAAAAAATAAAATAAAATGATTTAAAAAAAGGAAGAAGGAAAGAAGGGAAAGGTTCTTCCAGATGGTCCCTAGAGGATCTCAGGCCATCCGTACACATCCACTGAATACAGTTTTATTGAGCACCTGCTCTGTGTCAGGCAGTAAAGATGCAATAGAGAGCAAGAGTGCTGTGGTCCCTGCTCTCAGAGAGGTTACAGTTATCTCATAAAGTGTCACCAAAGCAAAGCAATAGTGTTGTCCCTTCCATTTTTGTCCCCCCAACCTCCAAGAGATTGGATTTTGCCCTTTGTGGCTTTTTTTTCCTTTGTAACTTTAATATTGTTGTGATATTCATTTCCTAATAAAATCGACCAATGGGGGAAAAAAGAGAGAAAGAGAGACTTGGAGGAGCACAAGATCAGAAACAGTGGAAAAGCAGTCCGCTCTGGCTATATTAGTTTCTAGAAGGCCAGTATCTCAAAATACCATTGACTCAATACAATGGAAGTTTATTTCTTACTCACACAAAGTTTAATTTTCATGGACATAAAGTCTCTCACTCATGTAAGCTCCCAAGAGATGATCATGATGGCTAGGGGTAGAGGTATAGATAAGAGTTAGAATTAATTCAGCCCTATGTGTGACCATCAACAGTCCCTGGACTTCAACAATGAACCAGCAGTGGGGGGGGGAAGAGAGAGGATTGTCCGTGGGCAGTTTTTATGGCCAGGTCATCAGGAAGTGGTATGCACCACTTCTACCCATAAGCCAATGGAAAAATCAGTCCCATGGTGACACCTTATTGCAAAGGACCCTGGGAAACGTACTCTAACTATGGGTCCAAGTACAAGAGAAAATCACCTTTGAAGAACACAGGGCAGTCTCTACTGCAAGGGCTGAGAGATGGAGAGTATCAAGAATGAGAAGAGTCCTGGCAAGACAGAAGGTAGAGAAAAGGCAGATGGGGGGTGGGGGGAGAAGGAAAAAGGAAGAAGAAAGAAGAGAAGAGAATGAGAGCCTGGACCACTCAGGAAATGAGAAAGTAGCTTCCATAATCCACATGTGGATTGTGCACTTGCTTTATCTTGCAAACTCCACCTGACCCCTCAGTAAGGTGGTGTCATTTTCCCCATTACAGATAAGGAAGCTGCAATTACCAGAGCCATGTGGCTGGTTACCGGCAGAGTTAGGAATAAGAATCCAGACTGCAAATAGTATAGACAGCAATAATGAAAGGTGATATTTGGTTAGCACATCCTCTATGTTAAGAATGTTAAGAACTTCACCTGAGTTATTGAATTTTAATCCCAAGGTGAACATATGAGAGAGGTACTAAATACCATTCCCATTTTGCAGATGAAGAAACTGGAGTAGAACCGACAAATCATTTATCCAAGTTTTCCCAGCTCTTATGCAAGAGGGCTGGTATTTGCACCCAGGTGCTCTGACTATGAGTTTGCCAGATTAGCTTCATCTTTCCCTGCTGACCAGCCCAAATCCAGCTCTGTCAATTACACCCATTGCTTCCTGACAACACATTCGCCATGTACAACCCCCTTTGAATATTTATCTAGTCAGAACCCCCAGAGGAGAGAATATATTTTGGAGCCTTCTGTCTGAGAAGATTGCTTTATGATCCCTCCATCTGGATGATCAACCATCCCAGTTTGCCTGGAACTGTCCCAGTAATGGCTCTGAAAGTCTCCCATGCCTGGAAACTCCTCAGTCATGGACAAACTAGGAATGTCTGTCACCCTATTTTCAACTCTGAAATCTGTGTATTTATAAAATTTACGCAAGATCCCCTGTCCTACCCTAAAAAGAAGAGGGTCAACTGGGTACACCCTCAGAATCTCAACTCTTCTCTTGATTGGAGCCAAGTCAACCACACTGTACTCTCTTTTTAACTCATCTCCTCTAGCTAGTTAAGGAAAACATGTGAAAAATGAGACACCATTGGCAGGAGTGAGTAGCCATAATACTCTCAGTGGATTGTTCAGTTTTATCATCTGCAAAGACTGTAATGGGGAGGCCACTCTTCATTTTTAGTAAGTCACCAAAGCAGTACATTTGAGACGAGGCACCATTAGAAATCAGCAAGTCTCTCTCCAGCCTGTGCCAAGAGAATTCCTACAAACCAAGAGAATTCCTGCAAACCAAGAGAATTCCTGAAGCCATGGACAGAAGCTGAGATGACAAGCACTCAGGGGGAGCTTGCACTTCTTTGGGGTCTGCTCATGTGGCAACACTGTTTGGGGTATAACCCTGGATTAGTGACTCAAATGTGGCACAGAAGTAAGTGAGCTTTGGCAACAGCTTCATCTGAACAGACAGCATATTAACAGGGCATCCAGAGAATAAAAGTTTGCCTGGGTGGGATTTGAGATTTGAGTAAAAATCAGCCATTACCAATTCCTTCACATTACTGCAATTTCATTTTTTTATGTAAATTAAATTAGCCAACATATGGTACATTATTAGTTTCAGATGTAGTGTTCAATAAATGATCAGTTGCATATAACACCCAGTGCTCATGACATCATGTGCCCTCCTTAATGCCCATCACCCAGTTACCCCATCCCCCCACCCACCACCCCTCCAGCAACCCTCAGTTTGTTTCCAAGAGTTGAGAGTCTCTCATGGTTTGTCTCCCTCTCTGATGACTTCCCATTCAGTTTTCCCTCCCTTCCCCTATGATCCTCTGCACTGTTTCTTATATTCCACATATGAATGAAACCAAATGACAATTGTCTTTCTCTGATTTATTTCACTCAGCATAATACCCTCCAGTTCCATCCACATCAATGTAAATGGTAAGTATTCATCCTTTTTGATGGCTGAGTAATAGTCCATTGTATATACCACATATTCTTTATCCATTCATCTGTCGATGGACATCTCAGCTCCTTCCACAGTTTGGCTATTGTGGACATTGCTGCTATGAACTTTGGGGTGCAGGTGCCCCTTCGGATCACTACATTTGTATCTTCGGAGTAAATACCTAGTAGTACAATTGTTGGGTCATAGGGTAGCTCTATTTTTAACATCTTGAGGAACCTCCATAACATTTTCCAGAGTGGCTGTACCAGCTTGCATTCCCATCAACAGCGTAAGAGGGTTCCCCTTTCTCTGCATCCTCGCCAACATCTGTTCTTTCCGGACTTGTTAATTTTAGCCATTCTGACTGGCATGAGGTGGTATCTCATTGTTTCATTTTAAGGCATTATTTCTTTAGCTTGTCACCCTTAACAAAGGGTGTCATCCTCTGTGTCTTGGTCTGCCTGGGCTGCTATAACAACATATCACAGACCAGGTAGCTTAAACAACAAACATTGATTTTTTACAGTTCTGGAGGCTGTGAAGTCCAAGATCAAGGTGCTGGTGGATTTGGTTCTTGGTGAGAGCTCTCTTCCTAGCTTGCAGATGACTCTTCTCTCAGTGTCCTCACATGTTGGAGGGTGAGTGAGCTCTGGCTCTCCTCCTCTTGTTAGAAGGATGCTAATCTCACCACAGGGGCCTCATCCTCATGACTTCATCCAAACCTAATTACTTCCCAAAGGCACCACCACCAAATACCATCATATTGAGGAGTAAGTCTTTAACATATGAATTTGGGGGGACACAAACACTTAGTCCATAACACCCTGTGTCAGGAGCTCCCCCACCTACAGGTTTGCCCCAGGCTCTGCAACTGATCATGGTTTTACACAAGGAAAATACACACACACACAATTTTGTTTTAACAAACTTTTAATTTTGGAATAATTTTAAATTTTTAGAACAATTGTAAAGATTGTACCCATATGCCCCTCACGTAGTGTCCACCATCATTAACATATGACATTATCATGATATATTATTAAAGCTAAGAAACCAACACTGGTCCATCATTTTTAATGAAACTCCAGCCTTTATTTGTATTTCACCAACTTTTCCATGAGTGCCCTTTTTTTCTGTTCCAAGACCCAATCCGGGATTGTGCTTAGTTGCCATGTCATTTTATTCTCCACTGGTCTGTGACAGTATCACAGTCTTTCATTGTTTCTGATGACCTTGACAGCTTTGAGGAATGTGGATCAGATATTTTGTAGAATGTCCCTCAATTTGGGTTTACATGATGAAAAACAGTTTTTATTCCATAATGCATCAGCCAGGATTTTGATCCTGCTCTGGCCATATGACCTATAACATAAATCGGGCCCTGCCTCATTTTGGTGACGCAGCATCTATTTGACATGCAGAATTTATGTACTGGGTATTATCCCTCTGTCCTCGGTCCCTCCAGCACTAAAGGATGTCTGATCCCGAGGAAAGAGCATAGGCATTAGAGCCATAAAAATTTGGATTCAAGTCTTGACTTTGCATTTACAAATTTTAATCTTGGGCAAATCACTTAACTTCTGTGAACCTCGGTTTATTCTTTTAAAAAAAATGAGAATGGGGCACCCGGGTAGCACAGTCAGTTGAGAGTCAGACTTGGTTTCGGCTCAGGTTCTTGAGATCGAGCCCCACGATGAGCTCCATGCAGAGTCTGCTTGAGCTTCTCGCTCCCTCTGCCCCTCACCCCCATGCTCTCTCTCTAGTAAATAAATAAATCTTTCTAAAAATGAGAATAAAATGCTGAGTTCATGGTATTATTGTGAAGAATAAATGAGCTACCATGTAGCACTTGGAATATTACATAGAACATGTGGGTATTTAATTAACATCCATTTCCTCCCCCCTATATTTGTTCTTTTCAACCACCCAGAGCCTGCCTCTGAATATCATCTGTTGTCAAATGTTTGTAATAAGAATATATGGGAGGTGGACTCATCACAAGAAAAAAAAATGCATAACTTTGTATGGGGACAGATGGCAACTAGACTTACTACGGTGACTATTTCACATATACAAATATCAAATCATCATGTATGCCTGAAACTAATATATGTCAATTATACCTCAATAAAAAAGAAAATGGAGGCTGTGGTAACTCCCCAGCTCACAATCCCCCCAGAAGTGTCATCATCTGTGTGATTCATTCTTTTCTTATAGTAATGGATCTGAGGTACTAGTGGTCATAGAAGGGACATATGACCCAAGTCAGCCAATGGGAGGGCTCCCCTTTCCTGGTCATACTGATCGGTCCAAGCCCAGCCAATCAGTGTTTCCCTGGGATTGTTCCCACTGGGGTTAAGAAAAGAAAGTCCTCTTTCCTTTCTGGTAATGCAGTTAGTTACAAGGATAAACTGCTTGTAGACTTGTTTCCTGCCATGTGGAAATAGCCAGCCTGACAGCAGGAAACCAGCATGCATGAAGAAACAGAGCTGAGACATGGAGACAGCAATCAATGGAATTTTGGTACTTGGGTCCAGTGATTCCTGAGGTCAGTCTACCTCTGGCCTTTCCATAGTTTGGTGATCTAATTAAATCAATGATCCCTTTTCCTTAAACTTCTTTGGATTGCGATTTTATGAAGTACAGTGAAAGGGATCTCAATAGATTGCTTTACTGGACTTTGCTGCCTACTGCCACCTGTTCTAAGCACCTCGCTCCATAACCCCTTATCTTTTCCTCCCTTCTCCTGTGGTCTAGTTGGCACTGAAGTGGCCTCCCTCTTTGGCCCTTTTCCCACCACTGGCTCTAAAGTTAAAAGTCTAAATTACTCCAACACAGACAATCTATTAAAGGAACAAGAATCAAAATCTCTAGGAGTACATCTGTGAGAATGCGCTGAAAAGAAATAAAACCACAAATAACGTCACCTCGTGGCTCAGAACGTAGACTCCAGAGACCATCAGACCTGAATCTGCATCCTGCCTTTGTCACTCACTAGTTGTATGACTTCAGGTAACCCACTTCACCCCTGAGCCTCAGTTTTCCCATTAAAAACTGAACATGAGAATACCTTTCTCATGTAGTCTTTGTGCGGATTCAACAGGATAACATACATGTGATGTCAAGCAGGGTGCCTGCTACATCGCTGATACTTCACTTTATAATACCAGTTATTAATAATGATAATTAAAATTGTGTAAATCACCTGAATCCACCAATTCATCTTGGCCTCAGGAAAGGTAGTAGGAAAGGGGTAGTCAGGCTCTGTGTCTATCCTGATGTGCTGTAGTATGAAACACACATGAAGCACCACTCATGATGTGTTCATGCCAAAAAGAAAAAAAATCTGAATCTGAATCTGAATCAAATAAATCCTCAAGGGCTCACTTATAGGAAAAGGGCATGAGAAAGAAGAAGAGGTTAAATTAAACTATAAGGAAACAAACACATCCAGAAAGTGGGACATACTCAAAGACAGATGACTTGATTTCTGCAATGAATCAATGGCAGAAGGAAAAGAAAGAGAGATAGACAGACAGAGACAGAGACTGAGAACAAGCCATGGTTATGCTATTATCTCACCATATTATACTCAATGGAGAGGTATTTGAAAGAGCACTGATTTTAGGAGCTCATATCCTATCAGCTACTGTCATTACACAAATAAACTTGTGTGATTCATCAAGGGGTGATAATCTACAAGTTGATGCGAGGTTCAAATGAGACAATGTCTACGAAACATGTAATATGAAATTGTATGTCTACATAGTTTTGTAGACACTATCTCATTTAAATACCTATACACAGAGTTCCTACAATGCATACATTTCTCTCCCTCTGCTCATACTGTCCTCCTGTGTTTCAAGCTTATCTATAGCCTGCCCCTACACCCATTGATGCTGTCAACAAACTCTTACTGAGTATCTATGTGTGCTCGGGATGGCAGTAATTATAAACACAGTAAGACAAAGTCCCTGCCCCAGGAGGATTTACAGTGCAATCAACTTGTCATGGCCAAGTCATGAGTTATAAAGGCAGAGGCTACTAAATGTGGCAAAGGATTTGGGGCAGGCAGTCATGGTTTCAAATCTCAGCTCTGCCATTACTAGCTGAGTGGGCCAGATCTACTCTCCACCCTAAATCCCCTTGCTCTCAGCTCTGGGAGACCCATGTATAGGGACAACTTCAACAGGCCCCAGTGCCCTCTGGCTTCCTACTGGGTTTGGCCCACAGAAGAGCTTAGAGGCAGACAGGAGAGGCAGGCAGGACAACTTCTTCCCTGAGCTGTGACTTAGGACTTGCTGTGTCCTACAACCTCAGGTCCCTGCTGCTCTCAAAGTGGCCCTTCTCTCCTTCCCTCCTCCTTTTAGTCCTATGGGTAACAACCCTGCTGCTAACTAGTCCTGGAACCCTGCACCACCCCTGTGGCTTCCTAATGCTGCCCACACCTTTTAAAATAATCATTTATTAAACTGTTCTGAAGCAGCCCCTTAGTGTGAACCACCTGTTTCCTGCTGGAACCTTGACTAGTCCATGGGGTAATCTTGGGCAAGTCTTAAACTTTTGGAACCTTTGTTTACTCATCTGCAAAGTGGGATGAAGTGTAATCCCTTCCTCCTGGTCCTAGGCAACTTTGGTTAAGGAGAAGGCTAGGAAGTATGGGGAAGACTGAGCAGGGAGAAGGACAGACCAGGGTTCAAATCTGACTTTTGTTCTTACAAGTTGAGTAACCTCTGGCATTTGGCAACAAATCTCTTTGCAGTTCAGTTCCTTGTGGGCAAAGGATAATAGCCAATGTTCAATAGGACCAAGTTTTAGGTCCTATTTGAGATCCCAAAGATGGGGACAAAGCTAAGTAGCCATGCGTTCTAAAGAGAGGAGCTAGACCCCTCTCCAGGAGAACGTCTGGTCTGTATCCAAATCAACATTCCCAACGGCTTGCTTACAGGAAGGCTAGAAGCTTCCTTAGAGAGAAGGAATTCTTCCAAAGAGCCTAGTAGTATTGGGTATGGGGTTGCTTCCACTCACCCATAGCAAAATGAGGACATCTAGAATAATCGATCTTGGAGAGAGGATTTGTTGCAAGAAGGCAGACTGGATGCTTGTGGGATGTGGAGATGCAGGGACTAGTCCCAAGCTGTACAGTCCCGGAGCATAGTGGAGTTCTCGGGTGATCTTCAAATATATTCTGCTGGCATTAGTTGCTAAGAGACTAGTGCCTAGCACTAGCCTGGAGAAGGAGGATGGGGCTCATCAAAGCAGCCCAGAATGGCAAAGCAAGTATGTGTGCATTTTATTGGGGCCATGGAAGGCAGACAGATTCACTTATCTGCTCAAGCAGACTGGGGTACCATGAGGTGCAGACACTGAGAGAAGTCACAAGGGGTTAGTCTAGTGCATTGCCAAGCCAGTGTCCCTGATGAAAGATGCCATGTGGATGAGCCAACATTTGGATCCTACCATTTGTAGGGCCTTCAACAGCTTAGATAATGCCATGAAAAGCATCCACCACCAGGTCTCTCACCCTTCTCACTACCCTAACCTTGGAAAAACCATCAGCTATTAGGTGAGTCAGGTAAGAAGTGGAGTAAGGATTGCTGAAGAACAGATCAAAGGCCCTTGCCTTTACTGGTATCTGAGTATCCGGACATGCCTCAGCTGGGCAGAGGGAAAGAAGCTCTAAACTGGATATGAGATTAAATTTTGATTTAAATTGGACTGGACATTTTAATACTTGCAAGTGACCAAGAAGTTATAGACTGTCCCTGATATGCCATCAGGGGAAGGAAGAGGCAAATGAGTTTGAAGGTAATAGGGAAAAAAGTAAAGCCATTTCCTGATTGTATCGACCAGGTCCAACCTATTTCCAACAAAGCTATTGTGTTTATTTTGCAGAGTATTGGTAAAAAATAACTGAAATAACCCAGCATACGACATCCTTGTGAATAGCAGTAGTATTATTAAAGATTTCAATGTACATGTTATGTGTGCAAGGTAATAACACATGAAGGAGTCACATTCCTATAGAGTTAACGCAGAAGAGTGGTTGCCCCCAGTGAGCTTTGGTTCAGGGATCTGTTTTCAGGGGACCCTAGACTCCTGAGTGGCCAGGTTGGTAACCAGAAGGCTAAAAGCAAAATACAAAAGGTCCACATGGCCTTTTACCGTGACCACTGAACTGACATCTGGTCCAAATCCAACCACCAATTGGCTCCCTTGCAGAGCAGACCCACAGAATAGTCTTCAAATTCTTAGAGCAGCACACAAAATACTTGGACTCTGGTTTCCAAACCCACTTTCCACAAATCCCACCTTCCCTGTTAGTTTCTTCTCTCTGGAAACAGTCTGCCCTGCTTTTTGATCATGGTTGCCCTTGCAGAACAATCACATTCTTTCCATTAAGACTAGAATACCTTGGTTTCTATGTTCTTTTAGGCTTCTTTTTTCCCCCCTTTAGTGAGTCACCAACTGTATCATTTAACTATTATATCCTTTAAAGATGGGCTCTGCACTGGGCATGGAGCCTGCTTGAGATGCTCTCTCTCCCTCTCCCTCTGGCCCTCCCACCTCCTCTCTCTCTCCCTAAAAAAGAAGCAGAAGCAGAAGAAGATTATTCACTCCCAGGTTTGCACATTCAGCAAATGTTAAGTGGGGGTGTGCTTGTGAGAGCACATTTGTGTGAATATCCAAAAGCTATTGAAGCATCTGTGTAATCATCATGTCCCTTCCTAGCTGTATCTGTGTGGCAGGGGATGAAGGGGGAGTATCCTTCTTTAACCACTTCATGGTTAGTATTGTGGAGACTACACAGATTCAGAAAGCCAGCTGGTGTCAGAGTCTTGGAGACTACACAGCTTCAACTACCAGTACTCCTTCACTGTGCTCACTGCCTCTGTATGCAGGTCTTTCAATGACCTCTGGGTAAGGAGTGAGACTCTTATAAGCCAAGGAGAAAGGGAGGTTTTTTTTCTCTCCTCTGATTTTTGCCTAAAATATACTGTGTAAAGTTTACGGAATGTTTCAGCTAACCCTCCAGGTTAGTGGTTCTTAATGTTTTGGAGGACATGCATAGCCATGGGACTCTCCTGAAAGATTCGGAAATATTTCTCAGAAAAAGAAGGCCACAGAAGACATAGAGACAAAATGTGCAGAATTATCAGAAGGGTCATGAACACTCTCTAACTATAGACCTTTGCAGATCGGTGAACTCCAGGCTCCGACTCCTGTCCTCCTAGAAGTAAAGGAGTACCTCTTTGTCAGGTACCCTCTGAGGATCAGTAAGAACCAGAGAATCAATGAATCCAAGTGGTTTTTCTTCCAAGCAGTGCAGGAGGAGAGGAGACAAGGTCAGTTGGATGAATGCTACTGAAGGGTGCTGTATGGGAGGTCCCCGACCGAGTCCTCCTCCTGCACTTTCTTGCAGAAAGCAATGCTTACGAATGCTGCACATTTCGGGTAAATTTGCTTGAAATCCAATTTGGATTCATGACTGTGATTCGTGTTATATGGATCGCCATAATGCTCATGGACCAAGTACCTTTCTCAGCTGATGAATTTTATGAAAACCTTTTTTTTAATGTTTAGCTAACTCCTTGATGGGATGCTGCTATATGCCTTATATTTCATTTCACAGCCCCTGATTCCAGCATCCTCTCTCCTTCTCTACCACCCAGGTTGCAGAGGAGACTGATGAGCACATGTTAGAAATACAGTGATCATAAGTTAGGGAGAGCCCCTGCTGGTGGCCTCCTCGTCAGACCACAGGTGGTTGTCCGTGAAGGAGCTGATACAGAGTACCAGGGGAGTCAGTCTGCCATTTTCTCTGTTAAATGCCATCTTAACCAGATTTTACCACTAAACATATAGCCTTTGGTGGAATGAGGGGAGGGAGGTATAGAAATGAGAGCAAAGGTATGGAACGCTCATGGTGAGAATCATGAAGGCAAAAAGAGTCTAACTTTTATAGACTGAGAAAAGTGGACTGGAAAAAGAAAAGGAAAAAAAAAGATAAAGAAGAAAAATAAAACCACAACTAACATAGAGATGAACCACTTAAGCGCCCATCTCATGGCCCATTGTCACCCTGGTTTAGGAAGGCTCAGCAAGCCCCTGTTGCAAGAGCTTTTACCTCAGGGAGGATGAGGAGGGGTGGCTTTTAAACTTCCCTTCATAACAGCTATAAGTGGGGTGAGGAACCTGTACTACTGTGTTGATTTAATAACAGAGGTCACCTTGCTATCTGCACAGCTTTCTCTTCTGCTTTTTTCTCAAGTGGGAAGCTTAAGACCTATTTGTTGTTTAGATGGAACTGTCTAGAAACAAATTTGTTCAAATAATGAAGGTAGCAAAACGATAGAGGAACCCCAAGGGAAGCTGCTCCCTCATCATCATGGTGATCTTGCTAGATGCAAGAGTGGTGTTGAGGGTATGTGTGAGTGTGTGCGTGTGTGTGTGTGTGTGTGTGTGTGTGTGTACAACTTCCCAGCAACCCTGCAAATGTAGGAATTTTGAGTTGTCATTTCATATAGGAGCACACTAAGGCTCCCAAAGACTAGACGGCCTCCCCAAGGACTCTCACTTCACTCAAAAATCAACAGCACCCGAATTATGTTGCTGATATTATTGGCTCCCAAACCCCTCAGGGTTCCATTATTTACTCTGTTTCCAGTTACTCATTTACCAAATGGATTTGCAGATATTGGCAATGATGTTCTGGGTGCCGTGCTGGGTTGTAGTAGGTTGTAGGGATACCAAAATGAGGAGCCACCATCCTCAGGAAGCCCACAGTATAGGCAACTATTGTCTACTGAAATATTGGGGAATTTGCCTTAACCACTAAAACACTGGGCTGCTCTGGTTGAACTAAAGCAACGTCACTCTCATCTTTCGCCCATTTCTTAAGGAGCTGTGCCAACCTCACTTACAACCTTTGCATTCCTTATCTCTTTTCCTCTGGGGCTGACCTCCAGGCTACAGGTGAAAGTCTGCATCTGCTCTCCGTGTCCCTTTCTGCCGGTTCCCTGGCTCTGTCTGTCCACCACATGCCCTGCTTCCCCGAAGGCCCTCCCCTTGGCCTGGTCCTGCCTGTTAGGGCCTGGACTCGATCAGTTTCTTAATGCTGTGACCAGTGACTCAGTCCATTTTGGGAAAGGAAGGGAAGGCAAGGAACCTGGTCAGAAAGGCTCCTCCTCCTCAGGGGGCTGAGGGAGAGGAGTCTGACTCTGAGGGAGTGCCCTGGGAGAGGGTAGAATAAACTTATAGAGTGTAGGTATGATAAGCAAGGACTTTGGAGTCTTATAAACTTTTTCTCACCAGTCTTTCTAGCTATGTGACTTGGAGGAAATAATTTATCATTCTCTGCCTTGGTTTGTGGGGAGTTAATAAACTCCTTACAGGGTGACTCAAAGTAGTGACCGAATTATCAGAGCAAAATAATTGTCATTATATAGCATTTGGCGATTAATTCGAGGAATCTTAGATTGCCGTATGAACACTCAACGAGATGTGGTCCCCGTGGCCTTTGTGCTGGATGTGTTCCATTGACCCACCCAGATCCACTCTCCATCCTTCTCTGTGCCCCAGGAGGCTGACCTGGATGAATCCATCAATCAGCCCCCTTGCCATTTGGTTTCTCATAGGCTTTGGCCAATTATAAAGGGTGGGGGGGCAGTGAGGTAGGGTGTTTATTCTGAGTCACACCTGGAACGGGCGACCTCCTTCCTCCTTGCGTCTTGCTTAAGTCAGGCAGCTTTCTCCATACTGGCCAGGCCCTCTCTGTTTCTGCTACATAACCACTGTCCCTCTTTCCCTTGGACCTGGGGGGTGATAAAGGAACCTTGTTCTTATCAGCCCTGGTACTGCTTCTTCCCTCAGGGTTTCCTTATACCCACATATGACCTCAGTAGTCTCTTGATTAAACTCTCCTTGAATGTGACTAACCTGAAGCCGATGTCTTCTCCCCGGACCCTGAGTGAAACCACCTCCTTCACATTGCCTGAGATGCTGCTTGCTCCAAAAGAGGGCAGGAGTCCAGTTTTGAAGTTCTTGTCTTCTGGCTTGAGTCTCTGTGTGTGGGATGAGTGAGAAAGAAGTACTAGTTCAAATGAATTACCCTGGGGAGGACAGGTCATGGAGGAATAAAGGGGAATGTTGCAAGGAGATTTGAGCCCCAGAGAGGAGCAAACCCTAAGGAAAGATCTGGTAATTGGAATTAGGAACCACCTATCTCAATTCTCTTACCTCCCGAAATCACCCTATGACAGCTTCCTCCCTGTCCAGCACCCCCAGCACCTCCCTCCCCAGGACTCCTGAGAGCAGATCTAGAACCACACTGGCTCTGGGGCAGGGAGGGGCTAAGAATGACTGATGAAGAGCAGAATAGATGTTCAACTTCAGTAGTAGCCAAGAAAAGGAAATTAAACAACATTAATGGTTTTAAACAAATGAAGAATGCTTTCTAAACCAGGGCACATTCTTAGATTCACAATTTTAATGCAAAGACTTCTGGTTTCAGCTCAGAGATGTAGAGAACTGGAAAGAACATGGCTCTCACCATTACAACAACAACCAAAACCGCTGGACAAACTACAAGTTTACAGCTTTTTCTTGCACCTGTCAGAGAATGCAGGCCACAGGGCTATCCTGGAATCTGGGAGAAGCAAGCACCTGCAAAGGAGGCACAGGATTCAAGCATTTGCTCATTTACTGACCTGGGGCAGATGCCAGGTAAGAAGATTCAGTTAAAATCCTGTGTGATTATATGTGTTATGTGAAAAATACATAGAGATATATACACAGATGTATACAAATTGACTCACACAAACATATGGTGGGTATGCAGTAATTTGAGTTAAGGGTAGTGTAAATTATGCCATACTTAGTTCATTTCACAGTGGGAGTTTAACATCATTCTCATTTAGTCCATTGTTACCTTTACTTTTCTTTTACATTTTATTTTTAAATATTTCAAACTTACATAAAATTACAGAGAGTAAGACATACGTCCACAGAGCTCTCGCTCCCCAGATGTAACCAATGCTGATATATGCCCCCTCCCATGCTGGCCGCCCCTCCTCTGTTGAAATGAGGCTGACCCAGCTCCTTGGGCTCAGCAGACTTGCAGGAGCCCAGGACAATGTCCACCCCATCCTACCGCCCCTGCCCACCTCACCACACCTGCACAACTGGACCTCGTATTGTCCCCCAGTTTAGCAATCCATCCCCTTCCTCTCCAAATGCGACTCGCTGTGGTGAGAAACATCAAAGTTCATTTTTGTTTCACTTGGAGCTGGTGAGTTTTTGTTTTTGTGTGTAAGAAAAAGGATCTGCTCTCAGCCTCAGCTTTGAAACAGAAATTGGTCTGTCCCCAGACTAAAATAGCATGCTTCCTGTCAAAGACCTTAATGATAAAACCTCTGGTTTTTTGAAGTCCTGATATATACTAACTCATTTAATGTATTGTTCCACTTGTCCTTCCAGCAACACTGAGAGGTATGTGGGTTGAGCCCTGCATTCCAGACAGGAAACAGAACTGGAGAGGTCCAGGTTTACTCAGCCTTGTGTATCTATCAGGCACCAAAACTGCACTTTCTTTTTAACGATGAAGGTACAGATCGCCTTTCATTTTACAACATCTAGATTGGTTACTCAAAGGCCTTTTCTGTATCCACGGCTTCCTTCCAGAAAACTGAGGTTGGAAGGTAAATGACCTCCACATTAGTGAGGACAAGTGGGACTATCCAATATTTCTTTATAGCAAGGCCTCTAATTCCTGGATATATTATTTTGAACTTAGAGAAAGGGTAGGGCAGAACTTCACTACCATCTGTCTTAGGTCAGTTACATTGAAGCAGCCCCTGAGACAGTGATTTGGGTAAAGGTGGGTTCAATGACTGGGGAGGGCCTTTGAGAGAAGGCATGCAGGAAGCAGGATGGGAGGGGAGGAGGCTAAGCAAGGATGTGGTCTTGGCAGGATCTAGCTTCAGTGTGATCGCATAGGGAGCTCTGGAGCATGAAATACACCTGTTAGTCATTGCCACTTTGAGGCAGTGGGGTTGGCCTTTGTGGAAAGGTAAGAATTATCCTCACAGCAGCTGGGGAATTTGTGTGCGGACCAAGTAAAGGGAATCTGGAAAGGGAACCAACATCCCAGCTCCATTGTCCTCAAACATTTGATAGATGGATGAGGGCCACGGGTAACCGTTTGCATTACAGTAGAAAGAGGCAGAATAATTAAAAGGTTTGAATTGGAACTAAAGAAAACCTGCTACCTCTTAGATGATTGGACACACTGGATAAGGAGATTAAGTTTAGGGAGGTGGGAAAGCTAGTCTTTAATGGTTAATTTCCTCTACCATTTGCAAAACCATTCAATTGAAGTGAGAATGAGTTTGGTCCATGGCTGACTACCTTCAGAACCTTCTGCTATTCTTTCTGATGATGTCTTCATGGAAGGCCCATTGCCAGCCTTGAGATTGCTGATTTCAAGGCACTTCTAAGACAAAAATAAAAATTCCATTACTTTCTGCGGGAGAGGACTGTCTGCTCCTTTTGAGCTGGGCCAGAGGGAGCATTCAGAATACATTGCTGGAAGTAAATGGAATTTTTCAGCTATTTAAATTGCAATTCACCCCTGAAAACTCCATTTTATCAAAACTCCTGGTTAATACTATTTTCCATGCTCAGGTATTCTCCCCAAATACACATGCAGGAGATGCAGGAGCCCTGGGGAGACTGTTGCAGAGACAAAGTTCCTTAAAGAGGCCTCAGGTACTAACATCTTCACAGCCAGGTAACAAACAAAACCCAGAAAGGACTGACCTTTAACTTGGCAGACAGGTATGCGGTAGGACAGAAGGCACTCTACTGGAATCAGAGGATTTAATTTGCCTCTCATTACCTGTGTGCTCATGAGAAAATCATATAATCTCTCTGAGCCTTTTAGTTCACATCTCTGAAATGAGTTTTGGAACACCTTCCTCACCTATCTCAAAGAGCTATTGTGACAACTACATTAGGTTAATTTTTATGAAAGTGCTATACAAAAACCTATAATTAGGGGGGGCGGAGCAAGATGGCAGAGGAGTAGGAGACCTGGATTTCGTCTCCTCCCAGGAATTCAGCTGGAGAGGGATCAAACCATTCTGAACACCTACAAACTCAACAGGAGATCAAAGAAAAGAAGAGCAACAACTCTCTGAACAGAAAAGCGACCACTTTCTGGAAGGTAGGACGTGCGGAGAAGTGAATCCGAGGCGATATTCGGGAGGATAGACGGCGGGGGAGGGGCCTCCGACGGCCGCTTCTGGCAAGTGATAGAGCCACGGAGCACAAAGTCGGAACTTTTAGAAGTCTGCTCCGCTGAGGGACGGCACTCTGGTGGCGAAGTGGGGGGTGGAACCCTCGCGGGACAGTGTGGTCTCAGGACCCTCGGGGTCACAGAAAGACCGGGGGTGCCTGAGTGCGGCAGAGCTCCCAGGTATCGGAGCAGGGAAGCCGGCTGCAGAGACGGAGCCCAGGCGCGGGCTCTCAGCTCGGGGTTGCCATAAACCGGGATCCGCAGCACAGTCGGGCCACTGCTCCTCCAGCAGGGACCCAACAAGCGGCAGATCCGGGGAGACTCACCTTCTTCCCCCGGGAGGAGAGGTGCGGGAGCGCACCGCGGGGATCTGCTGGGTTTGGAGACTCCACACGGGGTCGGGGGCCAGATAGAAAGGCGCGGTCACAGGCCGGGTGAGCACGGAGACCGGGGAGACGGGAGTGACTGACTGCTTTTCTCTGCGGGCTCGCTGAGGAGCGGGGCCCCGAGTTCTCGGCTCCTCCGGGGCGGAGACTGGGAGGCCGCCATTTTCACTCTCCGCCTCCAAAGCTGTACGGAAAGCTTGCAGGGAACAAAAGCTCCAGAGAGCAAACCCGAGCAGATTACAAAGCCCGGACCGGCAAGGGCGGGGCAATTTTGCCTCCGGCAAAGACATTTGGGAACCACGGCAACAGGCCCCTCCCCCAGAAGATCAGCGAGAACAGCCAGCCAAGACCAAGTTTACCGATCAATGAGAACGGCAGAACTCCAGCGCTAGGGGAATACTGCACATAGAATTCATGGCTTTTTTACCATGATTCTTTAGTCTTTCAAAGTTAATTATTTTTTTAACTGTCTTTTTTTCTTTTTTCTTTTTTTCTTTTTTTTTGAATTTTTCTTTTTCCCTTTTTCAACCAACATCTTATCAATCCCTTCTTAAAAAAAAAAACATTTTTATTTTTCATTTTTAAAGTCATATTCTATCCCTTCATAGTAGTTACCCGTATTTTTGGCATATATATATAAGTTGTTCTCTCTTTAAAATCTTGAGATAGTTTCTTCTAACAGATCAAAAGTTACTCTAAATCTCTAGTGTATGGTTTTTTTCTACTCCCCTGCCTGATCACATTCTCTCCCTTTTATTTTTAAATCCTCTTCTTTCTTTTTTCAAACAACTTATCAAATCCTTTTATAAAATTTTTATAATTTCCATCTTTACAGTCATATTCCATCCCTTCATCATATCAACCCTTATTTTTGTACATATATAAGTTTTTCTTTCTTTAAAATTTTGGGAGGGATTTTCTTTTAACAGACCAAAATACACCCAAAATCTAGTGGGTGGCACTGATCTATAAACCAGCCTGATCATATTTGATCACATTCTGTTTTTGTTTTGTTTTGTTTTGTTCTGCTTTTGTTTGTTTTTATCTTTATCTTTATCTTTTTCTTTTTTCTTTTTTTCTTTCTTTTTCTTTTCTCTCTCTTTCCCTTTCTTTTCCCACTGCTTCAGGTCTTTTCTGATTTGTTTAGAGTATATTTTCTGGGGACGTTGTTACCCTGCTAGCATTTTGTTCTCTCATTAATCTATTCTCCTCTGCACAAAATGACAAGACGGAAAAAATCACCTCAACAAAAAGAACAAGAGGTAGTACCGACTGCCAGGGACCTACTCAATACGGACATTAGTACGATGTCAGATCTAGAGTTCAGAATCATCACTTTAAAGATAATAGCTGGGCTTGAAAAAAACATGGAAGTTATTAGAGAAACCCTTTCTGGAGAAGTAAAAGAACTAAAATCTAACCAAGTAGAAATCAAAAAGGCTATCAATGAGGTGCAATCAAATATGGGGGCGCTAACTGCTAGGATAAATGAGGCAGAAGAAAGAATCAGTGAGATAGAAGACCAAATGATGGAAAATAAAGAAGCTGAGAAAAAGAGAGATAAACAACTACTGGATCACGAGGGCAGAATTCGAGAGATAAACGATACCATAAGACGAAACAACATTAGAATAATTGGGATCCCAGAAGAAGAAGAAAGAGAGAGAGGGGCAGAAGGTATAATGGAGCAAATTATAGCAGAGAACTTCCCTAATTTGGGGAAGGAAACAGGCATCAAAATCCAGGAAGCACAGAGAACCCCTCTCAAAATCAATAAAAATAGGTCAACACCCCGACATCTAATAGTAAAACTTACGAGTCTCAGAGACAAAGAGAAAATCCTGAAAGCAGCTCGGGAGAAGAGATATATAACCTACAATGGTAGAAACATTAGACTGGCAACAGACTTATCCACAGAGACCTGGCAGGCCAGAAAGGACTGGCAGGACATATTCAGAGCACTAAATGAGAAAAATATGCAGCCAAGAATACTATATCCAGCTAGGCTGTCATTGAAAATTGAAGGAGAGATAAAGAGCTTCCAGGACAAACAAAAACTAAAGGAATTTGCAAACACGAAACCAGCCCTACAAGAAATCTTGAAAGGGGTCCTCTAAGCAAAGAGAGAGCCTAAAAGCAACATAGACCACAAAGGAACACAGACAATATACAGCAACAGTCACTTTACAGGCAATACAATGGCACTAAATTCCTATCTTTCAATAGTTACCCTGAATGTAAATGGGCTAAATGCCCCAATCAAAAGACACAGGCTATCAGATTGGATTAAAAAACAAGACCCATCGATATGCTGTCTGCAAGAGACTCATTTTAGACCCAAAGACACACCCAGATTTAAAGTGAGGGTGTGGAAAACCATTTACCATGCTAATGGACACCAAAAGAAAGCTGGGGTGGCAATCCTTATATCAGACAAATTAGATTTTAAACCAAAGACTGTAATAAGAGATGAGGAAGGACACTATATCATACTTAAAGGGTCTATCCAACAAGAAGATCTAACAATTGTAAATATCTATGCCCCTAACATGGGAGCAGCCAATTATATAAGGCAATTAATAACAAAAGCAAAGAAACACATCGACAACAATACAATAATAGTGGGGGACTTTAACACCCCCCTCACTGAAATGGACAGATCGTCTAAGCAAAAGATCAACAAGGAAATAAAGACTTTAAATGACACACTGGACCAAATGGACTTCACAGACATATTCAGAACATTCCATCCCAAAGCAACGGAATACACATTCTTCTCTAGTGCCCATGGAACATTCTCCAGAATCGATCACATCCTAGGTCATAAATCAGGTCTCAACCGGTACCAGAAGATTGGGATCATCCCCTGCCTATTTTCAGACCACAATGCTTTGAAACTAGAACTCAATCACAAGAGGAAAGTCGGAAAGAACTCAAATACATGGAGGCTAAAGAGCATCCTACTGAAGAATGAATGGGTCAACCAGGAAATTAAAGAAGAATTAAAAAAATTCATGGAAACCAATGAAAATGAAAACACAACTATTCAAAATCTTTGGGATACAGCAAAGGCAGTCCTAAGAGGAAAGTATATAGCAATACAAGCCTTTCTCAAGAAACAAGAAAGGTCTCAAGTACACAACCTAACCCTACACCTAAAGGAGCTGGAGAAAGAACAGCAAATAAAGCCTAAACCCAGCAGGAGAAGAGAAATAATAAAGATCAGAGCAGAAATCAATGAAATAGAAACCAAAAGAACAGTAGAACAGATCAACGAAACTAGGAGCTGGTTCTTTGAAAGAATTAACAAGATTGATAAGCCCCTGGCCAGACTTATCAAAAAGAAAAGAGAAATGACCCAAATCAACAAAATCATGAATGAAAGAGGAGAAATCACAACCAACACCAAAGAAATACAAACAATTATAAGAACATATTATGAGCAACTCTATGCCAGCTAATTAGATAACCTGGAAGTAATGGATGCATTCCTAGAGATGTATCAACTACCAAAACTGAACCAGGAAGAAATAGAAAACCTGAACAGACCTATAACCACTAAGGAAATTGAAGCAGTCATCAAAAATCTCCCAAAACACAAAAGCCCAGGGCCAGATGGCTTCCCAGGGGAATTCTACCAAACATTTCAAGAAGAATTAATACCTATCCTTCTGAAACTGTTCCAAAAAATAGAAATGGAAGGAAAACTTCCAAACTCATTTTATGAGGCCAGCATTACCTTGATCCCAAAACCAGACAAAGACCCCATCAAAAAGGAGAATTACAGACCAATATCCCTGATGAACATGGATGCAAAAATTCTCACCAAAATACTAGCCAATAGGATCCAACAGTACATTAAAAGGATTATTCACCACGACCAAGTGGGATTTATCCCTGGGCTGCAAGGTTGGTTCAACATCCGCAAATCAATCAACGTGATATAATACATTAACAAAAGAAAGAACAAGAATCATATGATCCTCTCAATAGATGCAGAAAAAGCATTTGACAAAGTACAGCATCCTTTCTTGATCAAAACTCTTCAGAGTATAGGGATAGAGGGTACATACCTCAATATCATAAAAGCCATCTATGAAAAACCTACAGCGAATATCATTCTCAATGGGGAAAAACTGAGAGCTTTCCCCCTAAGGTCAGGAACGCGGCAGGGATGTCCACTATCACCACTGCTATTCAACATAGTATTGGAAGTCCTAGCCACAGCAATCAGACAACAAAAAGAAATCAAAGGCATCCAAGTTGGCAAAGAAGAAGTCAAACTCTCACTCTTTGCAGATGATATGATACTTTATGTGGAAAATCCCAAAGACTCCACCCCAAAACTGCTAGAACTCATACAGGAATTCAGTCAAATGGCAGGATATAAAATCAATGCACAGAAGTCAGTGGCATTCCTATACACCAACAACAAGTCAGAAGAAAGAGAAATTAAGGCATCGATCCCATTTACAATTGCACCCAAAACCATAAGATACCTAGGAATAAATCTAACCAAAGAGGCAAAGGATCTGTACTCAGAAAGCTATAAAATACTCATGAAAGAAATTGAGGAAGACACAAAGAAATGGAAAAACGTTCCATGCTCATGGATTGGAAGAACAAATATTGTGAAGATGTCAATCCTACCTAGAGCAATCTACACATTCAATGCAATCCCCATCAAAATACCATCCACTTTCTTCAAAGAAATGGAACAAATAATCCTAAAATTTGTTTGGAACCAGAAAAGACCCCGCATAACCAGAGGAATGTTGAAAAAGAAAAGCAAAGCTGGCGGCATCCCAATTCCGGACTTCCAGCTCTATTACAAAGCTGTCATCATCAAGACAGTATGGTACTGGCACAAAAACAGACACATAGATCAATGGAACAGAATAGAGAGCCCAGAAATGGACCCTCAACTCTATGGTCAACTAATCTTTGACAAAGCAGGAAAGAATGTCCAATGGAAAAAAGACAGTCTCTTCAACAAATGGTGTTGGGAAAATTGGACAGCCACATGCAGAAGAATGAAACTGGACCATTTCCTTACACCACACACAAAAATAGACTCAAAATGGTTGAAAGACCTCAATGTGAGACAGGAGTCCATCAGAATCCTAAAGGAGAACACAGGCAGCAACCTCTTCGACCTCAGCCGCAGCAACTTCTTCCTAGAAACATTGCCAAAGGCAAGGGAAGCAAGGGCAAAAATGAACTATTGGGACTTCATCAAGATAAAAAGCTTTTGCAAAGCAAAGGAAACAGTCAACAAAACCAAAAGACAACCGACAGAATGGGAGAAGATAATTGCAAATGACATATCAGATAAAGGGCTAGTATCCAAAATCTATAAAGAACTCATCAAACTCAACACCAAAAGAACAAAGAATCCAATCAAGAAATGGGCAGAAGACATGAACAGACATTTTTCCAAAGAAGACATCCAAACGGCCAACAGACACATGAAAAAGTGTTCAATATCGCTCGGCATCGGGGAAATCCAAATCAAAACCTCAATGAGATACCACCTCACACCAGTCAGAATGGCTAAAATTAACAAGTCAGGAAATGACAGATGTTGGCGGGGATGCGGAGAAAGGGGAACCCTCCTACACTGTTGGTGGGAATGCAAGCTGGTGCAGCCACTCTGGGAAACAGTATGGAGGTTCCTCAAAAAGTTGAAAATAGAGCTACCATACGATCCAGCAATTGCACTCCTGGGTATTTACCCCAAAGATACAAAAGTAGGGACCCGAAAGGGTACGTGCACCCCGATGTTTATAGCAGCAATGTCCACAATAGCCAAACTGTGGAAAGAGCCAAGATGTCCATCAACAGATGAATGGATAAAGAAGAGGTGGTATATATATACAATGGAATATTATGCAGCCATCAAAAGGAATGAGATCTTGCCATTTGCAACGACGTGGATGGAACTGGAGGGTATTATGCTGAGCGAAATAAGTCAAACAGAGAAAGACATGTATCATATGACCTCACTGATATGAGGAATTCTTAATCTCAGGAAACAAACTGAGGGTTGCTGGAGTGGGGGGTGGGGTGGGAGGGATGGGGTGACTGGGTGATGGACACTGGGGAGGGTATGTGTTCTGGTAAGCGCTGTGAATTTTGCAAGACTGTTGAATCTCAGATCTGTACCTCTGAAACAAATGCAATATATGTTAAGAAAGAAAAAAAGAAGAAGAAGAATGTAGCAGGAGGGGAAGAATGAAGGGGGGGAAATCGGAGGGGGAGAAGAACCATGAGAGACGATGGACTCTGAAAAACAAACTGAGGGTTCTAGAGGGGAGGGGGGTGGGAGGATGGGTTAGCCTGGTGATGGGTATTGAGGAGGGCACGTTCTGCATGGAGCACTGGGTGTTATGCACAAACAATGAATCATGGAACACTATATCTAAAACTAATGATGTAATGTATGGGGATTAACATAACAATAAAAACATTAAAAAAAAAAAACAAAACCTATAATTAAGCCTATGGTAGGCAAAATTCTAAGACAGCCCCCAAGAATCCTACCCCCTGGTATATATACATTATATAATCTCTGCTCCCTAAGTGTAAGTATGTCCTGTGGATGTGATAGGGTAGTCACTCCCATGATTAGACTATGCAACTTCAGTCTCTATCTTAACAGACTGTAGAGAGACTTTTCCTGCTGGCTTTGAAGAAAGTAAGTTTCCAGGTCATGGTTAGGACCTAGGGATGGCCTTGAGAAGATAAGATGGACTGCCTGCCAGCATAAAAACAGGGATTTCAGTCCTACAACCAAAATTTAAATTCTACCAACAACCTAAATGAGGGTGAAAGAAGAGTCTGGCTCCAAAAGAGAACTCAGTCCAAGCCTTGTAAGACCCTGAACAGAAAATCCAGTTACTCTGTGCCAGGCCTTCTGACCTACAAAAACTATGACATAATAAATGGGTGTGGGTTTAACCTCTAAGTCTGTGCTAATCTGTTACATAACTATAGAAAATGGATATACAATTGGTTGTTCTGAAATAGTTGATTGAGGATCTCTAAAACCCATTTCTCTATAAAAGCAATGAGGACACTAGTGAAAACTGTCAAAATTAACTGTTTCATAACTCTGAAAAATCACCAGTGGCTTGCAGCAATCCAAGCAGCATTTATTCAAGAAAAATGGCTGAATCCCGGCAAGGACAGTGAGCCTTGTGGCATTTTTAACTGGACTTATGCCCATCACCCTCTCCCTAGCTCTTCAGTATCACTGAAAGCCAACAGCCTCACAGCTACAGTAGCTGTGAAAAACAGCAGCTTAGCAGCTACCAAAGAAAGCAAAAGGGGTTTGGAACTTCCAGGAAGTCCCATTCCTAGAAATTGTCAGCATGTGATCTGTCTGGCAGTTCATGAAAAAAAGCTCACTTTTAAGGATGTCTTTATTTCATCTCATCAGAGCTTGCTCTTTGTGAGGAGCCCCACCCACAGAGTATTTGTCAAATACAATCAGTGGCAATTGTTTAATATCACAGCTGCCCAGAGCTGTATTAACAGTTGGAGCTAACAAGTGGCAAACCAAAAATATTAAAAAGAAAAGCTGGGTAATGAGATATCCATAGGCATCTTTGAAAAGCTCCAGCATATTCCTGGGAATCTAGAAGCCCATGTGCATTTTGAGGACTGTGCGTATGCCCCAGAAAGCCCTGAGAATGTCCTACCCTCTCACCTCTGGTTATGCTGAGTCTCTTCATGAGCAAGGAGTTAAGTACAAGTTAGAGTTGTAAACTGTCTGACAGAGCACTGAAAACATAACTCTACACACACACACACACACACACACACACACACACACACAGAGCCCTTAAAAAGGCTGGAAGATTATTAGTTCAAATAGCTTTATGGAAATCTCTTGTTCAGCCATTAGCTAACCACTAAGCTAAATAAATAGAACTTCAGTAGCCACACATGACAAAGAGTACAGATTTTATAGAAATAGTCCAAGAAAGTCACTAAGCTAGCAAATAGCAGCAATAATAAAAAAGCCTGGAGAAGAGAGAGAATCTTATTTTCAGAGTTGACACATCATACTATTTAAAATGTCCACTTTTAAGTAACAATAGCAAAAAAATACAAGACACGCAATGAAATAGGAAAGTGTGGCTCATACAAAGAAAAAAAAAAAAGTTTACAGAAACTGTCTCTGAGAAAGCCCAGACATGGATTCACTAGGTAAAGACTTAAATCAGTTATCATAAATATATTCAATTCTACTTGGTCATGATGTATTATCCTATTTATATATGCTTGGATTTGATTTGCTTGTATTTTGTTAAGGATTTTTACATTTATGTTCATAAGGTGTATTAGTCTAAAGGTTTTTGCTACTTGTGAGTCATTCCAAAATAAAAGAAACCCACATTTTTTCTTCTGAGTATCTACTCTGCCCCCAAGCTCTACTAACCAAGAAGCAATAGAGCATACACTTCCTTAATCACTATGTGACCTTGGACAAGTTGTGTGAACTCTCTGAGCCTCGATGTCCTCATCTATAAAATAGGAATGATATTAATACCTGCTTCTTTGGGTTGCTGTGGAGATTGAATGACAAAATATGTATTGTTATAGGTGGACTTGTTCTCTCCAAAAAAGATGTGCTGGAGTCCTAACCCTCAGTATCTCAGGATGGGACTTTATTTGAAAATAGAGTCATTGTAGATGTAATTAGTTAAGATGAGTTCCAACTAGAGTAAGGTAGGCCCTTCCTCTAATATGACCGGTGTCCTTATGGGAAGATAACTAAGTGGCAACAGAGACACAGGGGGAAAATGCCACGTCATGAAAGAAGTAGAGATTAGAGTTATACCACCACAAGCCAAGGAATGCCTGGGGCTACCAGAAGCTAGGAAAAGGCAAGGAAGAACAACCATCGGAGACTTTTAAGATAGTCTAGCCCTGTGAAGATCTTGACTTTGGACCTACTAGCCTTTAAAAGATTTCTATTGTTTTATTTTTATTTTTATTTATTTTTTTGTATTTTTTAATTTTATTATGTTATGTTAGTCACCATACATTACAACATTAGTTTTTGACGTAGTGTTCCATGATTCACTGTTTGTGTATAACACCCAGTGCTCCATGCAATACATGCCCTCCTTAATACCCATCACCAGGCTAACACATTCCCCCACCCCCCTCCCCTATTGTTTTAAGCCACCTAATATGTGGTATTTTGTTATGGCACTCTAGGAAACTAATGTACATATGAAGCTCTTAGAACAACACCTGGCATATGATAACTCCATAATTCATGTTATAATTAGTCTAGATGTTTTTCCTTCTTGTTTGTGTTAATTTTAAAACAATTTGATAAGTTAATTAATTAGTCTGCTTGGGCTATCGTATCAAAATACCACAGACTGGGTGGTTTCAGCAACAGAAACTTATTTCTCACTGTTCTGGAAGCTAGAAGTCCAAGATCAGTGTGCCAGTATGGTCAGGTTCTGTTGAGGACCCTCCTCTTGGCTTCCAGACATCCACCTTCTTGCTGTGTGCTCACATGGTGGAAAGAGGAAGCAAGCTCTCTGGTGTCTCTTCTTTTATTTATTTATTTTTTAATTTTTATTTATTTGAGAGAGAGCAAACTAGAGAGAGTGAAAGAGCATGAGCTGGGAGGAGGGAAAAAAGGAGAAGCAGACCACCCCCCACAACTCTGGGCTCCAACCCAGGACCCTGAGATCATGACCTGAGCTGAAGGCAGGCACTGAACTGACTGAGCCACCCAGGTGTCCCTCTGGTGTCTCTTCTTATAAGGACACTAATCCCATCATGGGGGCTTTGCCCTCATGACCTCATCTAAACCTAATTACCTCTTGAAGGCCCACCCTCCAGATACCATTACATTGGGGGTTAGTTAGGTCATCCACGTATGAATTTTGGGGAACATAATTCAGTCCATAGCTGTAGGTATTATTACCTCTGCTTTATGGGTATGAAAATGGAGTCTCAGTGAAATTATAACACAAGAAAAATATAAAAGGATACTGGTATTAAAAGGAGAAGATTCTAGTTGACATGTAACTTCATCATGGGCATTTTCACACACAGCCATGTATGTTTCATAACAACAGTGGTGTTACAGGCCTTGGACTCAGAGAGCCTGAGTTCAATTCCACCTTCTGCCACTCATGAACTCTGGGACCTTGGGAAAGTTACTTAACTGCTCGGAGTCTCAATATCCTTACCTGCAGAAGGGACAATTCCTAATGTCATGGAGTATGTCTGAGCACTAAATGACAAATACATATAAAGAGTGTCCCAGAGTACCTGGCACAAAGCAGACATCAAATAAAAGTTCAAACTTCAAAGATAAATATACAAAGATGGTTGATGTAGCCGTAATTGTTAGAACAGATGTGAACAACTTCAACATCCAACAATAAGTTACATAAATGACGATTCATTCCCATAAAGAGATACTGTTCAGGCATAAAACAGAATAAGAGAGATTTATGTTGACTTACTGGGTTCTTTTCCTGTCCCTATCTGTTGTGTGATTTAGGCAAGTGATTTAACCCCTCTGGGCCTCAGTTTCCCCATCTAAACTATGAAAATAAAAGCAGTACCTAGTTCACAGAGGGTTACACGGCATACAGTCCAGACGAGATACTGAAAATCTTCTCAGACACATAGCAAGCACATGATAAATATTAGCCATTATCACATTACGATTCCATTTACATGGAAGGAAGGAAGGCTACTTGGTTAATATCTGGAAAAAGATAAGAATCTGCTATTAACTGTTATTTCTAGGGAGTAGGAGGGAGAAGGGCTTCACCTTTCCCTTTACCCTTTGGGTACCACTGGAAACAAACCAACTCCAAATTATTAGCTCTCCTCTTCCCTCTTCCTCACATAATGAAGAGTAGACCAAATGGTAGCTGAGCACTTTCTTCTCCTGGCAGCCAGGGCTGTTCCTCAGCCAGGACATATGAGTACAACAGCTCAAAGACTGCCATTCTGGTGGGTATATAGCCTCCTTGCCCCCTCTGATCCAATAAGGAAGCATTAATTCCTTGCCTGCTGGGGGCCTCTGAGAGCCTCTGAAATGCTGTTTCACCATGACTCTGGTTTCTTTAGGTCCTTGTAGTCCAAGTTAGTAAATACCTTGACTCACTCTTTGTGCCAGGGACTGAGCTCAGGGCTGTGCACGCACTGTATCTGACTCTAAATAAGTCTTCAAGGTACTTATTCTCATTTCCCCAAAGATGAAACACAGATTACTTATATATAACTGGCCTGCCAGCACACAGCTCATCAGAAAGTCTCTCTGGCTTCCATGGCCATGCTCCTTTCATTGTGTCTTTGCTTTCATTGGCTCACTTTCCCTCTCTAAAAATATTCCTATGTTCTGACTCAACAAGTTATTTTCAAAAAGTCAGTTTTACCAGCTTTGTAATTCTGGCTTGTCCCAACTGGTTCAGCAATTTCAAGAGAATTATCAACTCTGTGAATAATTAACAAGCTGAGTTTGAGCTGTGGCCTAAAACTGACCACTGAACTTGATTATTTGCCATGAACAGAAAGACAAGGAAAACGTCCATAGATCGGCACTTTTTCTGTGCCTGGAGAGGTAGGGAAGCCAGAAGGGTCATTTTCACTCTGTTCCCCCTCTAGGAGATGAAGTCCCCTGTGCTTGGGGACTGGGACTCCACTCCTCAGGGACTGGGCAAGGTTTTGGAAATTAAATAGTCTCAGGTTTAAGTCATAATCAGTTGTGTGACATTGGACAAAGTTACTCCCTCCATACCTCAACTTCCTTCGTCATTTGTAAATGGGGGTTATAGTATTTACAGGCACTTAAGCTAATATTCTGCAGAGATATTAACATTTTTCAGCAGTCATCAACCCAATGACGTGCTGCACACAGAGCAGCAGCTGAGCGCTGGAGGCCCCAGCTCTGCAGGCATGTACCTGTTAGTCTGTGGGGATATAATGGGGCCTCCAGGGCAGTGGCCAGGTGACCAGGAAGGTGGGGGTGATGTGGTAGTGAGGGGTGGGTTTCGGGGAAGCAGCTATTTACCGACTGCTATGGAAGTGTTTTAAGATTTTAATATCTGCTAAGGATTGTTCGAGTGGCTACAGGATGAATAGGGGTCCTTTGCAAGGTGAGTTTCCATTTCTAGGGGAATTTACTCTGTGCTTCGTACTCTGGCTAAACTTTTTTCTCTCACATGATTCCACATAATCTTCACAAAGACTCTGGAAGGTGCTACCTCAGGCCCATGCTTTCAATGAGGAAAATGCGTCTCTGAAGTTTACAATGGCGAGTAAGTGGTAGACTAGTGATCTGAATTCACGCTGACCCACAGCAGAGCCAGCCTCACGCCTGCAATGGAAGAGAGTAGGAAATTCTGGGCAATAGTGCAAAACTGAAGCTGAGAACACGGGGAGAATGATGAGTAAGAGAGCTGGGCTGGAGGACACTTCAAATGAGAAATAACAAATCTGCTAGACACGCAGAGTCCGTGGGCAAGAATGACATTAAAAACATATCCCACCTGCACTTTGCAAATGGAATAAAATGTTGACAGAACATGAATCTGCGTCAAGGGTAGACAGAGGTTCTTCTGCACTGTGCTTATTCAAGCAACTGAAATCTTGCCCAAATAATAAGTTCAAGTTAAAAAAAAAAAAATCACAGCCCTTGCACATGGGGCTTCATCTTCTCTCAGCTCTTGGTCATCTCTCAGTTGGTTTGTCCATTTACTTGCCTTCATCGACTCAGTTTTCAGAGTACCAGGGGCCACTGAAGAAGATGTAGGTGGGAATGTTCCACCTCGTCAACTTTCAGCAGCACTGAGGAAACCTGAAGAGAAGCTTTTGTGATTGTGTGACTTGAAGATGCTTGCAAATGAGAGCGAGTGTAACCACTGGAAGCACCTGCCATGTAGCAGGAAGAGCATTGGCCTGGGAGTCAGATAACTGTGGGTTGAATCTTGTTTGGTGCATTTCACAGCTCAGCCATCTTGGATGAATCATGACTTCATCTTAAAATGACAATCACAGTGGCAACTTCCCAGCTTCTGCTGGAGATGAAATGAAATAACATTTGTAAGGTTCCAACCACAGGGTTTGGAATACAGTATGTGCTCAGTAAACATTTTATTTCCTTTTCTCAGAGGCTCAATTTCTACACCTATTCAAGGAGAATGGTAGTAATATCTTAAGAAGAGGGCGCAGAGATTTAATCCAATACCTGTGAAACACACTTTGACAATGAGTAATGTTACCAACACGTTAAATTAGTGTTGTAGTTGTTGGAAGGAGTTGATGAACTCTTGTCCCTAACTACATCTCACAGTTGAATGTCTCATTCTATCTTTATTGCTTTCAAGTGTCTTCTGATTCTTGATTCTGATTCTTCCAACAAGACTATTGAAGCATTATATATGCCTCCGAATACAATTCACATCTCCCCCTCATGCCTAGCCCGGGGCTGTGGAAGCTGCAAACACGTTGTGAACATGGGCATTTCCAAAGGAAAGGCTACGGAGGTCACGGGCATTAAAATGAAAGGTTTGTGCAAAGTTAACTGTTAAGTGGTAAAACTATGAGGCTCTGGATATTTTCTTCCCTTACCAGTAAATCATCAATTTTAGGATTTTGACTTGTCAGAAAACATTAAAGTGCTGACAGCTTTCGGGGGGCCATGATTCTGCATCACCTTGCTACATGGAATCCCAGTGCAGTTAGGAATTGTTTGGTAAAATTTAGCTTCAGATATCAACGTCTATTCACATATATACACACACGTACATATATGTAGCCATTTAGTTTTGATACACAGTTCATTTCTTATTGTAGGTCAGTAGTCAGAGTGTCTGAAAACGCTGCTCTAAGCAAGAAGGAAAAACCCTGGTGTGTTTAGGGAAAAAAATACAGGCCCGTGAGGCTGGACTATAGTTGTAAGAGGGAGGGATAAGAAATGAAGTTGGCTGCATAAGCAGAGGCCAGACCGTGCGGGTCAGCAGGGCACGGTACAGAACTTAGATCTCATTCTAAGCACCACTGGAAGCCATGAAAGGGTGTAAACCAGCATGTCACACACTCTGATTAACATTTTTAAAAGAAGGATAATTTTGGATACCTTTCTACCATTTGCTCAAGTTCACAGATTGGACTCTAGAATTCCCCAGACTGACCCAGTAACCAAGTGATTTGGAGAGAATTAGAATGCTTGGAATAGAATAAAACTATAAACCACTGATTTGAGTTCTTGGAGATACCAATGAGACTAGCTCAGGTGCTAAAAAATAAAACTCCCATAGAAACTCAAACAACAATGTACTATTTTTCACCTATAAGTAAACAAATATTTTCAAACAGCTTTACCATAATTGGCACAATCTTTTATACAGGGTCACGCAGTCGTTCCTATCAAAATCTAAATTTTGCTGGGGTGCCTGGGTGGCTCAGTCTGTTAAGCGTCCGACTCTTGATTTTGGCTCAGGTCATGATCTCAGGGTTGTAAGACTGAGCTCCGCATGGGGCTCTGCACTGGGCGTGGACCCTGCTTAAGGCTCTTTCTCTCCCTCTCCCTCTGCCCTCTTTACCCCACCCCCTCAAAAAAAATTAAAAATAAAAAAAAAAACCTCTAAATTTTGCATAATCTTTAATCCAGAAATTTCACTTGAATGATTATATTTCCTTCAGAAATACTCTCATACATGCCAAGAACAGGTATAACAAAAATGTGGTATCATTTATAATTAGGAAAAAATGGATATAGTTGAAATGAGCATCAATGAAAAAAAATGCATAAATATGCAGAAGCTTTTTACTATGAAATACTAAACAGCTGTTTAAAAAGAATGTTCTAGACACTTCCTGTAATAATATGAAGAAGGTTTGGATTTATTAATGAGTAAAAAAAAGGAGTGTCACAGTAATATGGGTGGCATGATCTAATTTAAAAGCACTGGGAAAAATACATGCAGCTAAGCATGTCTGAATGTTCATAGAAAAAAATCTAGAAGGAACACACCGCACACCTAATATTGATAACCCTTGGTTACAGGTGGAACAAGGTGAAAGAAGGCAATGGAAAATGTCCTTTCTTTTACTTTATACACATTGGTATTTGAACTTCTTTTAAGCACATATTATTTTTTAACTGTAAGAAAAAAGTAATAAAATTATATTAATAAAAAACATTCATAGGCTGAAAGGGCAGGCAGAGAGAGGTACTAACCAGGAGGTAATAAAACAGTTACAGCTTTAAGATGATAGGATGATATTGGGGCGCCTGGGTGGCTCAGTCGTTAGGCGTCTGCCTTCAGCTCGGGTCATGGTCCCGGGGTCCTGGGATCAAGCCCCGCATCGGGCTCCCCACTCAGCGGGAAGCCTGCTTCTCCCTCTCCCACTCCCCCTGCTTGTGTTCCCTCTCTCGCTGTGTCTCTCTCTGTCAAATAAATAAATAAAATCTTTAAAAAAAAAAAAAAGATGATAGGATGATATCAATGCCTGAGCTTTATCTCCTAGGTTGTCAGGCTGGGGAGAAACTAAAGATTCAGATGAAATGATGCACTTGGCTTGTGTGTGTGTGTGTGCATGTGTGTGTGTGTATGCACATATATTTATGATTGTGTGTGTGTGTGTGTGTGTATGCACATATATTTATGATTGTGTGTGTGTGTATGCACATATATTTATGATTTTTCTCCAAACACCTGGAGCCAGAGAGTTTTAACCAATACAAAACCAAATGTTGCATCATCTCTGACCATCTTAAGTTTCTTTGGCTTAACCTGCTCCACTCTGCAATTCACCTGTGAGATTTTGGTGAGTCATGAACACAGGGCAAAAGTGGAAAAGAGAAAATGGCTAGTGATAGCAACCGATCCCTGAGCATAAAACTTCCTGCCAGGACTACTTCTGAGTGATTTGTGTATATCACCAACTCCAAAACCTCGCATGGTGGGTGACGCATCATTCCCACTTTACAAATGAATACACTACAGCCTCCCAAGCCAGGCGAGGGCATCTGGCCGACTGGCACATGAGGGGAGGTGTGGGGCTGACAATCCAGGCCTCACTCCCATGCCAGGCAATGCTTTCCACAGTGCCTCTTGGGTCCTTCAAACACAGAGAAAGCAGCCTCAATCCCAGCTGTATTGGAGCTGCTTGGCTATGCCTGAAGTCAGCTGGGTGATGGTGCTAAAGAGAACAGAACACTTTTAATGCAGTGAAATTATCCTTTCGGAGTTTTCGATAATGTGCCCTAGTTGGCTGAGATCTGTAACAGCACTACGAAGAAGAAAAAAAGGAATTACTAAGCAATTTATAGTAGTTGTTCTCACGTCCCCCCTCCCCCCCAGCCACATACAGAGACAGATGTGTGTTTTGCTTCCAAAATAAAGGGTTGATGAGTTGGAAGCAGGATTATGTTAGAGTCTTCCTCTGATCAGACCTCCTCCTATCTGCTTAACTTTGCCTGGGAAGGCTACTCTGGACCCTTCCCCATCCCCACCGTGGGGGGTTAGCTGCCAACACGTCCAGCCCTCACGGTGCTACAGACTTCTCCATCAACACAACTTCATCACAGGTCTTGCACTTACCGCGTGCCTGTCTGTCTTGCTCAGCAGAATGTGGGTGGGCCCCTGGAGCACAGGGGCCACACGGTATTCCTCTTTCTAGCCCCAGTGGGTAGCCCTGAAGGGCGTCAATACAAACTTAAAGAATGAATGAATGCAATTCTAGCCAGACACATCATTCGGAATGGCAAAGAAAACAGAAGGGCCCTGTGCAGAGAAGTGCCTTTTAAGTTTTGATAAGAGCAGCTGAAAGTAGTCCAATTCCTCGCTTGGGAGTGAAAGAAATGAAGGAGATGTGTCTTGTGTACAACTCTTCCATGACATTATAATGGTGGATATATTTTTCAAAAGGATAGAAGGCACAACACAAAGAGTGAAACCTAATGTAGCTATGTTTAACAATGATGTGTCAGTGTTGGTTCATCCAGTGTAACCACGTGCCACCGTGACAATGCACGCTGACCCTGGGGGAGGCTGTGGGGTTGGGAGAGGGGGTATGTGGGAACTCTGTGCTTTCCACTCGATTTTGCTGTGAACCTAAAACTGCTCTAAAAAAATAAAGCCTATTACTCTTTTTTTTACAGTACTAAAATAGATGTCAGCACAAAGAACTGCCACCGTTTGATGCTTTATGGCTTTATGAACAACCTTGCTCTCGCTGAAATATATAAAAAGAAATAGACCCCATTAGAATAAAGTAGGATAAATCATGCATATCCATTGAGATACAAGAGAATTCTCTCCATGGGCTTTGATGTATTGGCCAACACTATAGTCAGGTGGCAAAGACAAATGTACCCTAGTATGCAAAAAAAAAAAAAAAAAAAAAGAAAAAGAAAGAAAGAATATCAGTGTTAAAAAGCAAATTTAAACAATTAAAAACAGAACAACAACAAAAAACAACGAAATACTTTTTCCAGAGAAAATACCATTTCCATAGGAGATACAGATTAATTTACTCTTATCATCACCTTTTTCCTCATCCATGGCCAGGATTTGGTTTCTAATATTAAAGATTATGACAAAATTTGCCAGTTCAAAACAATTTTTTTGTGTATAATCCTTACTTTTCATAATAAAAGCACTCCCTGAAAGTCAGTCATCTTATTATTACTTTTTTGCGTTTACATGTTAATTTTTCTACATATTAATTTTTTACATGAATGGGGTTTAGGGCTACGGGCAAGGAAGAAGTACTAATTAGTATTAATTGGTTATAATTAAGTATAGCAACTAGCAACTTCTAGAACCATCTCAAAGGATAAAGTTGCGCTTGGAATCTTGTCAGGGACTCCCGCTAGAGTCGGGTACTCCACACACACAAATGTAGATCCAGGCTCCTAGTTGGTAAAGGGACTTGCTCAAGGTCATATATCATATTTGTAGTCACGCCATTTGCGGCGGGGCCAATGTGGCACTCACGGCACACCTAAGTCCTCCACGATGCACTTGGTTTACATTATCTCATGGAAGCCAACGAACAGCTCTATGGATTAGACAGTCCTAATAGCCCCAATTTTTATGTAAGTCAAGGAGGCTTAAAGAAGTTACTAACTTGCCCAACGTCACACAGCAAGTCAGGGGCTGGAGCGAGATCTGAAGTAGGACCGTGTGACCTGAACTCAGCCTGAAAGGGGAAAGGGAGTCACAAAAGCACAGACAGAAGAGGGTCAGTTGGAGTACGGATTATCACAATGCTCAGCCACGGAAGGGTGGAGGTAATTAGGGAATGGTCAACATTCACCCAGGGCTTGTTATTGTTACTCAGAGAGTTGCTTCCCCTCTTTCTGCCTCTTCTTGCCTTGAGGGTCACTGCCTTTGGAGTTGCTGCAACAAGAGTGAAAATCTACCTGCCTCTCAGATAATGCTGCATGACAAAAGCTGGAGCAGAAGAAGGTTCTCTGTATTCTCCCTGGGTACGGAGAAGGGAGGGGCAGCCAAAGGGTAGGAGGGGCCAGATGATCTTTCAGTGGAGGGATCCTAGCCTGGGGCTTTGGAGACCAGCATTCCTAGTCCAGGCCAGAAGCTGTGGCTTATTAGCTATGTGACCAGGGACAAATGGTTTCATTTCTCTAAACCTATGTCCTCAACTATAAAATGAAGCTATCAGCAGCTGTCCAGAAAGGCCACTGTGATAATTAACACTGGACGGGGGGGCGGGAGGGGGGGCAAGGCGACCTTATCAGTGTTAATATTATCTAGCACTTCTAATCCCCCCTCGGCTCTCCAGCACCTAGTACCTTAAAAGTTCTTAGGCAATATTTGTTGAATAAAATATTATAAACAAGTTAAACGGTTCATCTACTAAAGATCAAAGCCCAAGAGACATTTCAAACCCTCTAGCAGTGGCTAAACGACTGAAGTTTTAACTAGAGTTACCTCTTTATCTTACCAGTTTCTTGTAGCTAAGAAATACTCCATTAACTAAAGGGAAGACAGAAACTTCATTTTGAATAAGGTTTTTGAATACCTATAATATCCTAGATTTTCTCTAGTCAATCATAATAGCTATTGATCTGGGCTTTATGTACATTGTTTCATTTTGTGCTCACAACCATTTGAAGTAGATATTATTTTAGTCTGATTATAATATTATATACATACTATTTTTCAAGTACAACTGAAATTCAGAGAGTTGAGTGAATTTGACCTATGTCCATAAGTCACATTGTACAGAAGATAAAATAAAACTTCCAAGCAAGTATTTAACTTTTCCCAAGGTTACCAGCTTAAGAGTAAGCGGAGCCCAGAGTAGAGAAACTCAGGGAGTCTGACTGTCAAGACTTACCCACTCTTCAGTTCTTTGTGCCTGGGTCAGACCCTGTACCTAGTGGTTAGTTAGTTTAGCCTAACCACTGAGAATCCTCAGTTACGAGGTTAAAATGAATGCACTATCAAGGTCATCAAACCTTGGAAGTTAAGTACATTGTTGTACAAGTTTCCCCCCAAAAATGCAGCAAAGCTCATCTTTTGAGTCACTGATGGCCACCCCTGACAAGGCACCAAAGTCTATATTCTAGCAGTGGCCTGTATTGGCCAAGTGAACAAAATAACGTCTTCTGTAATCATGACTCCAAGACCACGGCATGAAGGCTGTCAGACTTGGGCTGTTTTCCCTCTGCTTCCATCCAGCCTGGCCTGTGCCACTTGTCTCAATCGGATCAGGCAAAGGCCTGAATTCACACTCTACTTCATAACCTGGCTGGCAATGGAGTTCTGGGAGAGGCAAGGACAGGGTCACTCACTTGCTCCCCCTGTTCTATCCATCCTAAAACCACTGCTGCCTCACCCTCTTCAAACCATAGAGATGACAGCACCTTGAGATGAAGTGACACTGAAGACAGAAACTAAAACTGAAGACAGAAAAGATCTAGTTTATCTTTGTATGTTAGGCACTGAGAATTTAGGAGCCTCCCGGTTAAGTACTTGGTGAATATTAGTTGTATTAGTTACATCCTTTTTGCCACCATCCGTACCTTGAGAATTTTGGTCTGAATTCCCTAATGGGAGTACTCCAATTAAACCTACCCCCATCTGCTTTATTTGAAGACCTACCAACCATCAGCACTTCACAGGGCCACCTTTATTATAATCTGTCCTATACATAGGAGTAAAATTGATTTCCCCCGAGAAACAAACTCTGGGGCAGGGAGATTGCTTGTAATCTCTATGTTCCAGTACCTAGGCTGGAGTCCAGCATCCTCTGGCCCTTTCATTACTACCTACTAGTATCTTGTTGTGATTGCAAATGCACACCAATCGTTCTTGCATCTACTCTGCAGATAAAATGGCTGTATTTGTTCAATAAGCAGTTCCCCCAGTTAATTCAGTAAAAGGAAATAAAAGCCCTTCTGCACGTATTCTGGGTCTGTTCATTTTGGAAGTCTTTTTAAATGCTTCCAAACATGTCATTTTCCTACATTAAGCAAGCTCGGTCCACATAGCAGAAATTGGAAGAGCAGCCTACACCAAGATCAACCAAGAATAAAGGCACATTCTGTAGAAGGCTCCCCTCCCTTCACTTTCGTGTGCAAGGAGAACCATGATAAATTAAGGACTCCCACTCTAGGGATAAATGGCCTCCCTGCTGCCGAGCTCCCTATCACCTTCGGCATTCCCGGTTCTTCGTATCCCTAAGAGCCCGTTGACAGCGCCCAGGCTTTTTTTTTTTTTTAAAGATTTTATTCATTTATTCGACAGAGAGAGACACAGCGAGAGAGGGGACACAAGCAGGGGGAGTGGGAGAGGGAGAAGCAGGCTTCCCGCTGAGCAAGGAGCCCGATGTGGGACTCGATCCCAGGACCCTGGGACCATGACCTGAGCTGAAGGCAGACACTTAACGACTGAGCCACCCAGGGACAGCGCCCAGGCTTTTGAACCTCACGGGACTGGCGCAGTGGCTTCAGGTGCTAGCCAAAGGAGTGCTGGGGGCCTCCCACACACCAGAGCCAGATGCCACACCTGCTCTTCTACCGACTGCTGGCATCTGCATCCCTTATTATGCCAACAGTGCCAAGTGGTCACATTTGTCCGTTTCCTGTAATTCAATTACCCAGTGAGTGCACTCCCTTTGTCTGAAACTGCAATCACCCAAGATGCAACTGATTTTAATACCAAAATGCCCCAGTGTAGATTCCAATATGGGAGTGTGGTGATCAGCAATGTTTGCATTGATTCTGAAAATCAATGTGCACTGAAAATTTATGTTTATGAGACATTTTTCAGGAACACTGAGCGCCTAGGAGCAATGGGTGATTAATTCTCGCAGAGGAAATGCAGGGAGGGCTTTGTCACTAAATGAATTCATCAAAATGTTTACTGAGCAATGTAAAGATGAGACACACCAATATTCTCAGAAAAACTGCAGCTTGATTTTTTAAACCACATACGGCAGAAAGAGGTATACAAGTGGAAAAAATATAAATTCAATTAACACTAATAGATGGTTTATTGGACACCCTTACAGCGTTTTCCAAAAGGACTTGACAGATTTTATTTTAATAAGACAGTGGAGAGGAAGTGGTTCAAAAGATGTCATCAATCTTTTATTTAACTAAACACTGCCCTTCATTTTGAAGGAAATGATACAATTTCAAATCGGAACCTCCTTCTCAAGAAGTGGTATGAGAACATAACATTGATTTATCATACATTCTTCAACAAAAATACAGTTTACACAATTTACTAGGAAATAAAATATACACAGAATTTACTGTGTTAGTTAATGTAATTCTCCAGGGGTGACAAGAATTACAGCTAACAAAACATAGTGAAAATATGAATAAACCAGTCAAGTTTGTAGTTACCATGATTTAAAAAAAAAATTTTTTTTTCACAAATAAAATGTAACTTTCCAAACAAAACCATTTGTTGACCATGATCGTAGATTTTATTCTAATGTATTTTTTTAAAAAATGGTTAGACAATCACATGATATCAAGAGTCTTCGACACAGTGGATTCCATTTTGTTAAGAAAAAAAATAGAAAACAAATAGTCATTAATTTTTCTTCACTCTCCATAGCATATGTCGTATAAAATTAAAGTTTTGCTTCCAAAAATATGTTTCCATGTGGTTGTCGTGTTGTCTAGTGGTGCTCTTAGGGCCAGAAGCACGGAAGACACGAGAAGTTGAACCACTGAAGTGTAATTTTTCATAAAAACTAAAAATTTCCTTAAAGGTCTGGTGTCAAGTCTTCTGCTATAGGCATTTTAGTGCTATAAAGTCATTTTAAATTACATGTGGAATAAAAGCTACAAAAACCACGAGTTCTTTTGATACAAAAAGTTGCGTAGCTGATGTTGTGGGCTCCTCTGACATACATAAGCAGTCTCAATAAAATATTTGCTCAAATAAGAAAATAGAATTTGTTTTCATTACTTTTAGTATGTGATCCAGTCCGGGGTCCTGCTTATCCCTGCCACAGCTTCTGAAGAACGTTAGAATCAGTATTTCTTTCAAAGAACATACATAATTCACAGTACAAAATAGTTCTAAAGTCTTAGTCCCAAGGAGAAACAAAAATGATTAAGTATATATATTTTTTTAAAGTGCCAGATGTAGCCATAGCCTGGACATTGCGGACTCACTTATCCGCAACACTGCCACCTTGAGGAAAGGCCTGCGTGGACAGATTCCCCTTTCTTGGAGCCTCCATTGGTTGGTTGGTGCTTTAGAGCCTCAGAGAGCCCTAAGAAAACTTCCAGTGGAATCATTCTTCGTATTACGTACTTCACACCTCTGGTAGCCAGTAAAAATGCTCGCATGACATGGGAAAACAGTCTCTGGAGTGGATGGATTTTCTCTTCTAGTTCATTTTCAAAAAACCTCTTGTCTAGAGGCAGAATACTACTATAGGTGTGGATTTTCTAAGAGTTCTTCCTTCAGGTGGAGACTTCCCACAAAAAGCAGTTCCTTTGTAACAACAGTCACTGGTGTACCTACCTCCGTGGGACCAATGACATTCACTTTCTAACTGAGGGCAAAGGAGGCCCACAGAGATAGGGGAGTGGAAAAGCTAGCTGGCTAGCCAGCCCAGAGCTGCTGGACAGTGCCGTTCTGTTCTGTTCTCCCCTCTCGCTGTCTGCACACTGGTCTTTCAACTACCGTGTTAAGCATAAAAACAAAAAAACCCCGTATCTGTTAGATGTGTGAGGCTCTCCTAAATATCTTTTACCTTGCTTGGCTTTTCCATGAACAAGAGAATATAAACACAAAGCTGAGAGATTATTACACATGAAAACTAGATCTACATTTCCCCCAGGTGACTGACGTCTCTCCAAAGTCCCAGACTATGGCTGAGTGTGGTTCCTCTATAGCAAAGGGATAGGACCTGCTTGGTGATCCTTGTGAGAACAGGCAACACAGCAAATGCCCCTAAAATTAAATTCATATTGAGGTGCTACGACGGTCTAGGCTTTGAAAAATTATGGCATCAACTTCCAAGTTTGAAAAAAGTATACAAGGAAATCCTTCAAGTCTTGCTGCATGAGTTAGAAACCCCCAGGGAGAAAACCCAAGGATTGGGTTTTATACGACGCTCAAATAGGATTCCATTCCAACTCTAAGAATTTGTTCAGAAAAGGACTTGTTCGGTGTCATCTAAAATGACACCCAAGAGAAAGGAAAACTTCATGCGACTTTTGAGACGGCATTAGCAGTGCCAATCCGCAGCAAAACAGCACTGTGAAATCGAGGGCACACATCATCCAAGTGCTCACGTGAATACAGGAGACAGGCTGTAAAAATTTCTAGAAGCCCCACAGTACAGCAAACAGGATCAGCAGCAGAACCCAAGAGTACAGGCCAGCCTGCTGCCGACACATCTCACAACCACCAACCTGTGCCCTAGGACTGTCACCAGATTCGGTGCTGACTACACCAGGTGGCATTAATTTGTGATGGCTGTCACCCCTCTTAATTGCGAAATCGCACTGAAAGGGGGGGAGGGAGAGTTCTCCAAGGAACAAAGGGAAGGCTGTGATATAACAAGACTTTGCCTCTTGATTAAATTGCATCAGGTGTGGCTAGCAAAACACCTTATCAGTGAATAGACCTCAAGCCTAAGATTTTATCACCGGCAGAACAAAAGTGAGCGAGGGGGATGGGGCAGTGAGGAGGCAAAAAAAAAAAAAAAAAAAAATCACAGGTCCACCACCAAAGCCTTACAGTTTACAAAAGGTTACCTTCACTGTCCAGGAAGGGGGTTAGGTGATGAGTGGGAAATTAACTAATTTCTGCCAGGGCAACCCAATTTGACTGCCTCTGTAGTGGATATTTTATGGGGTGGCACCAGCGAACCCCCTATGTGACCTGCAGATGAACACAGCCAAGCAGTTTTAATTAGATCAGAGACACAGAGGGCTTCCTTCCTTTGATAAGAACGCGGCTCCAAGTGCCTACAAAAGCAGGCTAGAAACAAAGGCGGCAAGACAGAATCATAATTGAATCCCTCTCCTAGCTGGCCTGTGACAATGATTTACTCGGAACCTGGGAAGCGGTGGCTGGAGCAGGGGACTCTCCTAGAAGTCAGCTCCACAAGATGAATTACTTGGCGGTGGGGGTGGGCAGGGGGCGGTAGCAAAGTCTTTGTTGTGTAGCCCAAGTTTACCCAACTATTTATTACACTTCACGGTGGGGGGGGGGGGGGGCTGCTTGGTTGTGGTCTGCTGCTCCCAGACCTGGGCCTGGTCTCTCCAGCCTTAAACCGCAGGAATCCCCCAGAGTAAATCACCCGGCTTCCCATATCCCACACTCGCACACAACCCCCTCGGGGCTGGGGGTAGCAAATCTGCAGCTCTCCGTGCTGGCAGGGCGCCCCCACAAGCCCTCTCAGGCCTCAGTACAGGGCACCCCCCAAGCCCAGGGGAGGAGGGGAAGCAGGAAGGACGCAGTAGCAGGGACTGGTACTCCGAACTTCCCTCCACCCCCGAGTGCGTAAGAAGGGTCGAGTTTGGACCCAGGTCCAGCAAGGATTAAGTATCAAGCAAGTCCACCATTTGGCCCACCTCGGAAAGGAAGACTGATCCAAAGGGAGGGCAGGAAGTGCCCCCGGCCAAAGTGCTCCTACCTGCTCCCTCTTCCTCCTCCGTCCAAGATAACAAGCTCAAGCCACAGCTGGCTGCGCTATTTCGCCAACTCTCCTTTTTTCCAAATGGCCCTGGAGCCCAGATGGGGCCCGGAAGGTGCTGGAGGAGGGAGTGAGAGGAGGGAGGGGGCGGCGGCTGCTGCGAAAGGCTCCCTCTCAAGACTCCACACTCAGGGGGCCCCTCAGTGCACCACCGCCTGGCGGGCCTCGTCCTCCCGGGCCGGCGCAGGGGGGCGCCCGGGAGGCGGCGTAGTCCGCGCCGAGTCGCTGTCGCCCTCGTCCGGCTCGGCGGGATGCAGGTGCGTGGCGAGCTCCTGCAGCACCGCCGCGCGCCCGATCTGGTCGTTGCGCCGCTTCTCCATGATCAGGTCCTCCAGGCTCTGGAACTCGAGCGTGTGGCTGCGCTGCGCCGAGAGCTGGATCTGCAGCCGGTAGGGCTGTTTGCCGATGCGCAGCTCGCCGCCAATCTTGAACTCGCGCTTGCCGTAGCGGCACCAGGCGGCGAAGCTCTCCGAGTTGCGCCAGCTCAGCTCGCGCTCCTTGGCGCCCACGTGTGCCAGCGCGTTGCGCACCACGGCGCCCGGGCTCAGCGGCTTGTAGCGGTACAGGTCGTTCACCACGCGGCCGCGCCGGCCCTGGCTCGCGTCCGTCAGGAAGCTGTTGCTCACCTCCAGCCGGTGCAAGTGCACCACCTGGAAGTTGCCCACGTATACAGCCCAGTGCGGGTACTGCGCCTGCGACACAAACTCCACCAGGTCGCCAGGCCTGCACTTGTTGAGCAGGTTCTCGGGCGTGTAGGTGCTCAGCGCCGCGGAGCCCGGCGCGAAGCTCTTCTGGTAGATGCACTCGTCGCGGTAGAACACCGAACACTCCACCTCGTGCAGCCTCGGGTCGTAGGGCTGCGGCGGCGGCAGTGGCGGCCCGTCCCCGCCGTCGGGCAAGCCGTCGCCGCCGCCACCATCCGGCCCCTGGGGCGGCGGCTGCGGCTCCACGTCCTCGTCGTCGTTGGAGAAGATGTAGGAGACCCCGATGCGGGGCCCGTCGTCCCGGTCCACGCCGGTCGGGTCGGCCGTGGGAACTTCCTTATAACTTAGGTGGGTCAGTTTCTCCACCTGGTTACCCATCACGCTGCGGATACACGTTCACACAGCCGAGAGGGGAGAAAGCGAAACCACCACTAGGGTCATTGGCACGGGTCCCCGGACAGGGGCGGAGACCACCTGTTGGGAGAGGAAAGCAAGAAAGCCATGTAGGAACCCCTTCATGAAAAGGACGATTTCTTAAGAGGAGGAAGAAGGCCTGGGGGCCGAGCACCTGGAGCCATTTTACGGGGAAGCTCCGATCTCCACCTCCAGGGTCACGGTCGCAGGAGACCGGGCAACTCTAGCTCTACCCCGCCCCCAGCACTTCACCTCGCCCGGGCAAACGCCCATTGCATCAGCAGCTCCAACCGCTTCCGCCGGCGCCCTACCTGCCAAGCCCAGGCAGGAGGAGGTAAAGAAGAGAAACTTTACTCCAACCCCCCTTTTCTTAACCCTCCCTTTACCCCAGGGCCCTAACTTAGCCCCTGAGACGGCTCCCAAGCCTCCAACCTCGGGGAAACCGGCGAGGATCCCGCAGCTCGGCCCGCGCAGGTGAGCCACCCTACCTGGCTCACCTGCGGCGCTTTCTCCCCGCGTCTCGCCCGCCCCTCCCCCGCGCGCTCCCCCGCCCTTAGGTTCGGGTTACCTGCGAAAACTTACCCGCAGAGAGGTGGAGGCCTTGGGGAATTGGCCCCTCTGCCCCAGCCGCACCTTGAGACTTCTAAGGTGAGTTTGCAGGTGTGGGGTCCGCAATCGCTCCTCTCCAGGCGCCGGTGGCAGCGAGGCTGGGCAGGGGGGAGCGACGCATGTCTTGCCCCCGCGGCTACGTAGCGCCCCAAGACTTGAAGGTGGGGAGCAATGCCTGTTTACACCGCACCCCTCCCTCCTGCTGGGGCTGCGGCTCCCCCTCAACCTGCTCTCGGGGGAGGTGGGGCGCGAGAAGGCGGAGAAGGAAGCAGCCTTGGTGCCCGGCGGCGGCAGCTCCCGCTCGGACCCGGCGAGCAACAAGCGCCGGAGCGGGAGGGACGGGATTGTAGATCCGGCTCCGGGCTCCCCAGGGCGGGAGCGCAGCCCCTAGCATTTAAAGAGACAGACGCTTGCTCCCGGAGCCCAGGTCTTTCCCACACGGCGCAGAGCCTCCGGGATCCCCGCCCCCGCCCCGCCCACCCGGGCCACGGGGCTCCGCCCAAGCCACGCCACCGCGTCGGAGCGGGTTTAAATCCAGCTGGTAAGTAATCAACCCGAAGGCTGGTGACACTCTGAACGCTGGTGTCTCCGTCGGCCACTGGGAATCCCGCTTGCCTTCTTAGAGCAAGGGCTTGATGTGGGGGTCTTCGCTGCTTGCTCACTTCGTATTTTTCCGAGCTGACGGCTTTAAAGAGAAATTGGAAGGCATACGCCACCTGCCAGTGTAGAGATGAGAGAGGGCGTAAGAGTTTTGGTGTTGGCGTTTCCCCTTCGCCTCTTCTTGCCCAGAGACCTGGAGAGAAAGGAATAGTCATTAGGGAGTAAGCAGACGTTTGCTTCTTCCTTTTCTTTCCTAGAATGTATTTTTTGCCAAAGGTCACAGAAAAGAATTTTTTACTTGGACAGCTCGAGAAGCTTTTCAGTTTATTTCTAGAATGAATGCTGTGAAACTTCACGGTTGGAAAAAAAGTTCACAGAAAGGAAACAGTATAAAACAGAACGAAGACTTAGTTCTGGCTTGCTTCCAAGCCCTGCGCTCTATTTTATTGCATGTGCCTGGAAGTTAGCACAAAGTAGATTTCATAACCTCTGTTATTTCGAGAGTTACCAGGTCATGCGGTAGAGAAAGCGTTTGCTCTCGTTGTTTTCCTTGGGGATGGGGGATGTAGGAATTGTCTAATTGTCCTTAAATGAAGAACAAATGAGCAGAGGCCTCTGGTGGATGTATTTCCTTCTTGCTGACTTACAGAAGGAAGTGACAGGAGAGGAGTATTATTGCCTATTAACCTCCACCACAAGAAGACACTTGCTCCCCCCATGCTGATTTTGCTTTTTGTTTTTTGTATTTGCGTGTGTGTTTTGTTTTTCCTTTTGTTTTGTTCCCTACCTAAGATGCAGGTTACCAAAGTGTTCTTTGTCTTTTAAAAAAATAATAGGTTGGAGTGGGGGTGGAGTGCTGTTGATAGACAAGCTTAGGCATTCACTGGAACACCAGACTGATCCGTAGTGGAATCAAGAATGCAACTTAAGACCTCTTCTACCCTGTTTTCCATCACTGTTTCTTTTACCTAAATTTTTCCGGGTAACACTATTATTTATTCAGTATGCATACCAACCAGTGGAAACAGGAATATACTAACACTACTGCGATCCTTTTTAGTTTGAGAGAGAGAGAAAAAAAAAAATCAATCTACTTAGGTACTTTTGAGCCCGAACAATCAATATTGGCAGGGCTGTGATGGAAGTTAGTCCTTCAGCAAGTCCAAGATCACAGTATAAGTTAGGCCAAAAAGAGACTTCTGTGTGCCTGCTGTGCAGATTAAATTAAAATATTTTCCACACAGCCTCAGGCACGTGCTCTGAGATGTTGCTGTTACCTGAACGCTTTGTGTCATCACCATGTGAGCTCATGGAGGTACCCATTTTACAGGGATGAGTTAGGCTTACAGAGGCAATGGTGAGTCATCCCATGTCTGTTAGCCTGAGAAACCTCTGCCAGGGTCAGCAGCGGTAGGCCACTTTGCCCCAGCTGGTACTGGGTAGGTTGGCTGGGGATGGGAGAATGCATAGAAGGACACACAGGTAGGACAGTTTGCTTCCAGCACTCTGGGACAAAGATCTAATGAGTAGGAAACAACACCTAGTTGTCTAGGTGCCTGTCCCCTTGTCTTGAGGAGCTGTGTTCAGGTACGTGGTGATCGTGGCTCAACAACATTTCTTGAATTGAGCAAATAGAAAGTCTTAGAGGAAACAGGTTCTGAGTCATTTTTATATCCCAGTGCTTGGTAGTTAGTAAGTGCTCAATAAGTGCTTGATGGAGGCTTTAGCAGAATTCTTGGCCATATTGGTAGCCTGCCTCCTGTGTAGCTTCTTCCATTGTTTGCTGATTAGGGCCCAACCTCCATCCCATCACCCGGGGCTCTTGGTCAGAGGTTATATAAGTGCTCTCAAACATTCTTTGCTCATCTCAAATAATTGTTTAATGAATTTAAAGTTAAATTAGCTGTCAACAATCTGGAGACTTGAGAAATCTCATGTTTAGATTTCCAACTTTACTTGAAAAAGCTAGCTATGTGAGCCCATCAGGCCCACATTCCATGACGGCAACAAAAAGCTAGAACTAAGCGATCGTTGCCTTGGAGATGAGATGTACTCTCCAGCTGGCCCCCATCCCATCCTGCCCACCTCAACTACCCTAGTTCCTTGGCTGGCCTGGGGAACCTCTGTGTTGGCCATCTCTGCCATTCAAGTTCTTTTTTTTTTTTTTTAAAGATTTTATTTATTTGACAGAGAGAGACACAGCGAGAGAGGGAACACAAGCAGGGGGAGTGGGAGAGGGAGAAGCAGGCTTCCCGCGGAGCAGGGAGCCCGATGCGGGGCTCGATCCCAGGACCCTGGGATCATGACCTGAGCCGAAGGCAGACGCCCAACGACTGAGCCACCCAGGCGCCCCTCTGCCATTCAAGTTCTATACTACACATTGTATCACTTGATTATATATAATTCAGCACTTGATCTTATACCATCTGGTATTATTATTTAATTCATGTATTTAAAATGTGTTTTCTAGAGAGAGCTTGATTCAAAACCTATTTCTTGAAGATGTACTAGGTACCTACTTGTCTCATACACCACACATTCATTCTACAAATTCAACAGGCAGCATGCTAGGTTTTATAGGTATTCATGTCCCCATGGGGCTTAGTGTAGTGGAAGAGACAGAGAATAAGTAGACTTCTTAGGACAGTATGACATGTCCCGAAAGAAGGGGAAGTAGAGGGTGCCTAGGGGAAGTTTCAAGGCATGTGCACACAAGTGAATTCCAAAATGTCTGCCATCAGGAGTGTTGGACTCCTGAGGGTGACACAACTCTAGATCAATAATGACAACTACCAGTGAGCTCTTGATTCTATTATTCTGTTAAGTTTAGAGAGGCCAGGTGACTTCTCTCAGCTGACAAGTGGGACGATCTCACAGGTCCTTTGACTTGATCGACTTATTTGCCACTTGCCTCCTCCTATCAACATATAAATGCTGTAAGAGAAAGGACTTTGTCTACTGTCTTCTTGGCTTTAACTCTGGAGCCCAGTAAGAGCAGCAAAACTCAAGTATTTGCCAAATCTTAAAGACTGTGTTTGTCTCTACTTAAAAGGTAGGAAGCTTTGAGGTTTGAAGGTCCTCAAGCTGGCTGCCCTTGGAAAATGGACTGGAAGGGATGGGAGAGGAAGCAGGTCCGGTAGAAGGCCAGGCTGTGGGAAGGAAGGCATTCCGCACAAATGGAGCCTGGCGGACAAAGGAAGAAGCCCGTGAAGGCACCATCCCCAAGGGCAGCCGCTCACTGGAGACATGTTCACTGGATTGGGATTCTCAGCCACACCGTCGCTTCATCCCCCCAGCCCAGCTGTGACCCAAGTGTCACATCCCACACACCTCCTTGGAGGAGACACTCAATAAAAACAAGCTGTGTTGAATGCCAGTTAGTCACTCGCACAGTCTTCCTGTCCAAAGCAGTGGGGAATAATCGAGAACTGACATTTCTACCTGACAAGGCCGTCCCTGACTCTGCAGGTGTAGTCGTTCGAGTGGCTCACTCCAAGAATGTACAAAACCAGAGCACGAGGGCAGAATTATCTGATTAGGCAATCTGGAACTCTGCCTGTTCCCTGGGGTTGGGCCCCAGGCTCCCGGTGGCAGCAGATAGCTGAGTGAATTTGCAGGAAAACAGGTTCCTCCACACCTCCTTATACTGGGAAACTCCCAGACTTACCTGCGCCTGTTCCCCGCTGCTGGGGGTTTTGTTGAAACCGTAGGAGGTGAGCTATAGCAGAATGGGAGCAGGTGATGTGGGCTGGTGTCCTGTTTGCCAGGTGCATGACCTTGGAGCCTCTCTTCTCCATCTGGCCCCCTTCCCCAGTCTCTAAAGTGGGGCTGATGATACTCCTTATCTCACTTGCGAATCCTCCAGGGAGACAGCTTACATGGAAGCATCCTACAAACCCTAAAGCCTGTGGAGATGCCAGGCATTATTCACACAGCGGGTGTAAGAGCCAGATGATGATTTTAATATGGGGAGGAAAAGGCAGAGCCATTTGTTGTGGGCATGGTCTTAGAAATTTCCATACCGATCCTGTTTTTACATTCCCCAGATAAGCACCCAAAGGCCTAGGGATAGGAATCTTGCTGACTGTAAGTGGGAGAAGCTGGATTCAAATCCAAATCTGGCTGGTTCCAAGCGTACTTTTCCCGCTGCATCAAGCAGCCTCAGGGACACCAGCATATATGTTCCTGCAGCCTTGGCCAGTCTGAGGACCAGGGGGCTGGTGTGTCTGCTGGACGTAGAGTGACCAACTTGTCCTGGTTTGCCCGGGACTATCCTGATTTTAGCATGTCCTAGGCCAGCTGGGACAGTTGGCTGCCCTCTGTGGGTGTTTCCCCATCCTGGTCATTGCTCTCCCTGGAATGTTGCCAGGGATGGAGCAGGGATAGGAGGTGGGGAGCAAGGTGAGTCAGGTGTTTTAGCCCAGACTACCTGTCACAAAGGGCCCCCATCTCCAGGTGAGGTTACATACATAGCAGCAGCTGCATAAGCAGGGCCATCTGGTAAAAAAGACAACAAATAACCTGCTTTGGGCATGTATTCTTTTTTCTGTCTCTTTTTTTAATTGGATGCTTCACAGGAGGTGAGGACTGGGCCTCTCTCCCCTCTGAGAGCTGGTGGCCTGCAGCTGCCCTCCCCACCCTCTCAGCCTGGCTGTCTTGGGCTTTAAAACCTGCAAAGAGAGTTTTGCGCTTTAACTGAATTATTCCTTGACCTTCAGATTAAGGAAGGAATCATAGAGGCTGCTGAGTGGCATCCCTTTCCTCGGCTTCTGTATTTGACTTGCTTTTTCCCTCAGATAACCAGAGCAGGCTGTCTCAAGCAGGCTGGGCCAGAGCGGGGCTGCCCTGTGGGTAGGCACGGAGAGGAGACGCCCTGAGAAAGGGTCTGGGGCTATAACGCCCACACAAAACCATTTAGCTCTCCATCCATTCGTCCTGTGGCTAACCTGTGAGGAGGCTTTTAATCCTTTTCTAGAAGAGGGCTCACCAGTGGGAAAACACTGAAGCCTGTCCCTTCCAGATCCTTGCAGTTTCGGGAGGCCCCTGACAACATACTGTTGATGTTGAACCGGAGAGTTTGATTTGTGCTCGAGAGTCTGAGCTTGTAGCTGGGCTCCTGCAGGAGCCTCATGAAAGATGCATTTCACCAAGCGGTTCCGGGGAGAGACTGGCTTAAATTACAGCTCTATAAATCCAAATATTGGCATATCTGCAAATCCAAATGTAGAGATTTCAAAAAAAGTCTAAATTCTAAGAATCTTATTTTGCACTTCTTGTGCAAAAAAGGGGAGGATGAGATATTTAGGGAGGAGACAGGACTGTCAATAATGAGAAAAGCTTCAGCACAGCAAACCCAACCTCCTTTTCTTTCCTTGGGCATTCTTCATGCTTCCAGGGAAAGAGAGCTGACATCAGGGAGAAAGACCGCATTTGTTCAGCATGGCTTTCTGCAGGACAGATTAGGGGGACCACCCACCCAGGATTTGGGGCGTAAGTCTCAACAAGTGTGGTTGGTCAATTTCTATCTGTTTTTCCCAAGCCAAGGGAACCCCATGGGGCACTTACCCCACTGTAGTCTGTTCATAACCCAGCAGCCCCTAGCAATCCCATGAGACTATAAGCCAAGCCAGGTCACTGCTTTGCTCAAAGCCCTCCTGAGGCTCTCCCTCTCTGTTGGGGAAGGGCCCAAATCCCTAAAATGGCCCCCAAAGCCCTGGCCTGTCTTCCACATTACCTCTCTGCCACTCCCTCATTCACATCTCCAGACACACTGGCCCCTTGCTGTTCCTTCCCCAATGGTGGCCATGCTTCTCTCTCACAGCCTTAACATTTGCTGTTCCCTCTGCTTGGAACAGTTTACTACCAAATAACTTCATGGTGTGCTAAGTCTTGACTCAGATGATAGCTTCCTGGTGAGCCTTCTCTGGCAGCGCTATTTAAAATTCCAAATGTCCTCCCACACATACTCCTTATTCTTCTTTCCTGCTCAATTTCTCTATCACTTACTCAACTCACTTATCACCTTTTAGGGTTCTATTTTAATTTCTATATTATTTTGTTTATTACCTTTCCTAATTGAGTACAAGCTCTATGAAGCCAGGGATTCTTGTTTTGTTCATGGAGGTATCCTTAGCTCCTAGAACAGTGTTGGACACTTGTTAGGATTATTCTTAATTTAGAGATGAGAAAATTACTTTAAAAATTTACTAAAGGCCTGGGGTGTGCCAGGCTCTACCCTAGACAGTTGAATTTCAGAGGGGTTACGAAGTGGGTTAAGAAGAATTTAACACAGCTAAATTCATCAAGAAATTATAGCTCTGCCCTGTTCAACATGGTAGCCTCTAGTTATGTGTAGTTATATGTGGCTATTGAGTACCTGAAATGTAGCTGGTCTGAAATGAAATGTATTGTTAATGTAAAATGTACACCAACTTTACAATATGGTACGAAAAAGTAAAATATCTTACTAATTTTTTCCAAGTGATTACATGTTGAAATTGTAATATCTTAGATCTCTTGGTTTAAAAGATAATTTTACAGAGCCAGGACACCTACCATTAACATTACCGAGCATGTTCTACCACCTACCAACAAAGCAGACCTCCTGAGAGGCATTTGGGGAACCGTAGAAGACATGCTTATAAACAGTACAAATTGACCTAATAATTATATTTCTTTTCGTCAATCAGCAAGAGAGGTGGGGGCCTGGCTTTATGCCTCAGACTCTGTGGGCTAAGTCCCTCCACTTTCCATGGGTTGGCAGAGTTGGGTTTCTGAGTCTTTGAGCTTAAGGATTATACCTCAGATGATGAAGAATTCATGAAAGTGGTAATAAACAAATAAGATAGTAGCAGCTAACATCTGTGAAGTGCTTATTATAAATAATGCCATTCTAAGAGCTTTATGTATATTCACTCCTCTAAGCCTCACCTATGAGCTAGGCATTATTATCAATATCCTCAAGCATCTTACCCACGACAACACAGCTAGTGATTTGCGGAGTCAAGAATCAGACACAGGACAGTGCCACAGAGTAGGGGTAACCTCCAGCCACCCAGCTGGCCCAGATAGTAGCCAATATGGCTGAGTTCCTTTGTCTTCATACTCCACATTCCTTCCATCTTTGCCTTCATTCATGAATCTGACTCCTCACCACACTTCTGGCCTCATGTCCTCCCAGTTTCCCAGTTGGCTCAGCCACATCAGTCCTTGGTTTCCTGTCCACACCAAGCTTGTGATTACCTCAGACCTTGACATGTCCATTCCCTGGGCCTGGAATGTTCTGGAATTCCACTCTTCACAAAGCTAAATCCTTTGTATTATTTATGCCTCCAATTAAGTCAAGTCCTTAGAGGGGGTTTTGCTAACGAGCTTGTTACCCACCTCACCCTTCTTCAGCCCATTTATTTCCTACAAAACACTTATTACAATAGTGATTGTATTTGCTTCTTTCATCATTGCCCATGTCTCAAGGAGGCCAGACTGATGTGTCACTGTTGTACCCCCATTGTCCAGTGTAGTGTCCTACACACAGTAGATGCTTGACAATTATGTGCTAAGTAAACAAACCCTTCTTTGGATTAGCCTGATATTCTCATTTTGTGTGGCTCAGGAGTAGCATTTCTTTAAAAAGTGATTTTGAGTTTCAAGTATGTGTTCAGTTCACAAAACTAAGGTGTGAAGTGGAACCAGGAAGAAGCTGATGGAGTAAAGTGGTCAAGGGGGAGAAATAAAAAAAAAAAGGAAGTCAATAAGGTCCTATTAAGGAGAGCAGATATCAAGAAAGGATTTTGCTAAAGGTCATGGCATTGGGGGTTGATTGCCAGTTGAGTGGATGAGTTATCTGACGACACTGCAGGAGCAAAGGATGGGATGGGGTTCTCCCTCTACATAGGGAGGACTTACCTGTGGGCTAGCCCTGCCCTGGACTCTGGCTGGGGCTGAATGTGCACCACTGTGCATGGCAGTCAGCTGCTGTGTCTGCCAGTCCCGTTCCAGGAATCCTTACTGAAGGCCTACTTTATGCCATCCATCATTCTCACTTGCTATGCAAAGGGACCAAAATCTGATCCTTGCCCTCTGGATGCTCAGGGCTCCATCATACCAACTAGCATCTACTGAACAGCTTAGGAGATGTTCAGTAAGCATTTTTTAAGTAATAGATTAATGAATGCATAGAATTAAGCCTTTGTCTTAAGAGTCCTAAAGGCAGTTGGGGATGCCAGACAAGGGATATTTAGAGACTGAGCCAAAAGGATAAGTATATAAGCTATGTTTACCGAGCTTTTACAAATTGGAGAAGCTATAATCACTCTGTACATAGCTCTTGTAGGGGAGGAAGCAAATAATTTTGCTCTGTCTTAGTTTCATTGGCTGGGGTCCTCAAATTAGACTAGCAGATGACAGATTAACAAGAGAAAAACAAATAAAATGCTTTTTACTTGCTTATTAATGTGTGCATAACACACATATATAGGAGCCCTCTGTGATGAGTAGATCAAAAGGGTGGTTGCAACTTGGGCTTTTTTATATTTTAGCAAAGTACAGTAATTTTGTAGAGAAGTGACATGACAAAGGGCTTTGAACTTCTATGGAAAGCAAATTATGGGAAGACAAATATATGGAGAAACTAATGGTAAACTAATGGAAATTTTCTCTGTGTCATCTTATCTCCAACGGTACAGGAAGTGGAGAAGGGGGACACCTTAACAAGGGGAATTTATGTCTGTCTTCAGGCAGAGAGGGGGAGGGCAGAAAGCTTTTCTTATATCTGCTTCTCAGTTGCCTTCAACTCAAATTAATCCTTGTGCCAAAACGACACCTTTTGGGGTAGCATATTATGCTACTCTTCACTGTGAACCAGAGAAAGATGAGGTCTTGTCTCTGAGATAGCAGAATTCATTCTTTGCCAGGTACCGTGCTAACTATTTGTAATCATTGCCTGGTTCACCCTTCTCATGACCTCACAGGGCAGGTTCCATTTATGATTCTAATCCCCATTTTAGAGCTGGGGCAAGTGAACTACCTAAAGTGTCAAATCAGCCAACCAACAGGATATGGACCCAGATGGCTCTGAATGCAAGCCCCACTGGACAGGGGACCCTGGTGCTCCAGCCACTATTTGTCCCACTGATGTGACCAACAACAACAGGAAGGAGCTTCTTGCTAAGGCAAAATGCAGCCATTAACTGTTCCTTTCTCTTCTTCCTCCTCCTCTAAGTGGGGTGTGCTTGCACCAGAGCATCTAGCTCAAGGGTTTCAGACTGGTGTCTTAGACTTTAGCACACCCATATAGATTTCGGTAACAGACTGATAGAAGATGGCCCCATTGGGAAAAGGGACCTGAACTTTCTGTATCCGGACAGCCCAGGGAGAGGGAAAAAGAAACAATCTGGGGACCCTGACTAATTTGACAAATGAATGTATTACTATGGGAGGGTCTGAGTCATTAAAGCTTTGGGGACATGACAACTATGATGAATAAATTGGATTTCAGTGTGCTGTACCGAACGAATCACTACATCCCTGCAGGCACTTAAACACGACACCAAACTGGAGCATGAAGAAGTCTGCCATTTTGGCAAGGTCAGAAAGATTCCCATTCCCACCTGGCAAATTTCCCTCACCTAGTGATTTACAAATTCCTGCCCCAAATTGTCAGGGACTTGATCAACATTTACCAATACTGCACTCAGCCCCTTTCCTTCCCTTGTCCACAAACCCCAGGGGCTCTTGCCTCCTGGGTCATTATGTAAATGAGTTATAGGCAGACCCTAACAACCATTAACTAGGAACACTCCACCTTGACCATCTCTAGTTAGCTGGATTTCTGCTTAACTGAAGGTTAAATAAAACCTGCCTTGTTTTATTCCTTGTTATTGAAAATCTTTCTAAACTGTGTTAGTGCACCTACCTGCCTAAGTTTCTGGAGCAGAATGAAAATAATTACATTTTTGCTCGATGACCAGACATCTTGCAGTGTCTTGGGGCACTGTTCTTGCTAGTGGTTAGGATTAAAATTTCGCTTTTGTTGCAGACTTTTGTGAGAAATTGGGTGCTAACTGTTTTAAGTTGAAAAGAAATTAATTCAATTTTGTTGCGAGAAGCATACCATCTTGCCTTCCCAGTGCCTAGTAGAGTGTCAGGAGCGTTTTCTCAAAAATGCTGATGGAGTCAATGATTGCCTGATATGAATTTATTTCTTGCAGGTTTTTTTCACCTAATAATGATTGTATCTGCTCTTTATTGATTGCTAGTGATTTTTCCAGGGGTTGTGCTAAGCCCTGTGTATGCTTTACAGCATTTCATCCCTTGTTGCCACGCAGTGGGTGGGCTTTATTGTACAGATGAAGAAAAGGAGCCTCAGGGAGACTGAGTGACTTGGCAGAGGTTCCCAAACCAGGAAGGGGCAGAACAGAATTCACATTACTTGAGGGGTTTTATGGATGGCGGTTTTCTTCTGCATGTGGGGCTTGATATACCGGAACTGCCTCAAAACCACAAGAAAATGGAACCTCTAGGAAGTGAAGTTGAGGTGGGACAGACATACATACACCCCATGGTCCTCGACTCTTCATCTATGAGGGAATCAGTACAGCATCGTAGTGTTGAGCAGTGATTTTCAAATTATCTGTAGGGAAGGACCAGGCTGTTTGTTTTGTTTCCTGGTTTTGTTTACAATTTCTAACTTTTTGTGTACAATACCTTTGTAAAATAACATTGATATAATTTACTAGATGAACGCAGTAAAAATAATAAAACGATGTACAAGCCTTAAGTTTTGCTACTAGATTTAGCAGATATAAAATAACTGTCATATAGTTATAAAATTTCTAGCAGCTCACTCCCAATTTTTGTTCTTCTTTCTCTGTGGACAGGTAACAAAGAGTAGGTGGACCAACAGAGGTGCTCCCATTCCACTGTATAGTGCTGGGTCCTGGGTCCAACTGCCCCTCCTCCAGGTGTGGTCTATGACCTGGCAGCATGGGCCTCCCCCGGGAGCTGAGCTTGTGGGAAAGGCAGGATCTCAGGCCCTTACTTCGACCTGCTGAATCAGAATCTACATCTGAACAAGGTCACCTGATGATTCTTGTGTGTGTTGGCGCATAGGAAGTGCTGTCTTAGAACATAGGCTCTGAAGTCTGACTGCCTGTTTTAATCAAGCTCTTACCTCTTACTTCTGTGTGACCCTGAGCATCTCAACCTTTCTGTGCTTCAGGTCCCTAGCTGTAACAGCGCCCCCCTCTACTGTGAGCACTGCGGGGTCATACACCTGGAGGGCTGAGGCTAGATGATTACACTCAGGGAACCTAGCCCCGAGCCCTGCGGAGCCCTGCACTGTAAGGTAAGGGCTCTGTAGCTATTGCTGTTGTTGTTAATGATTTATTATTATTATTATTATTATTATTATTATTTATTATTATTTGTACTAAGCCATCCTATTGCCTTTGAGGTCTAGGCATCCAGGCCAAGGATGTTTACTTTAATGATCACATATCTGTTAGCTGTACGGAGGGGTCCCCTTTCCCTGCCTGACCCACGTTATTTAAATGGCTGCTGAGGCCACTTAAAACCCACTTGGACAGGTTCCTCACCGCACTCAGGACCATCTGTTCATACTAACCGTCTGGAACAGAGTGAGTCTGCAAGGGTCCCCTCCAGGCTGGTAAGTTCTGGCCTCCCAGGATGTTGAGGGCAGATCTCACTGTGGCTTGGTGGATCTTTCTGGCCCATGGAGCCATGGCAGTTCAGCCGGGAGAGAGTCTGCTGTGGGTGGTGGGGTTTCTGGGGCAGTCGTGACCCTAGCTGCTCTCTTTCTTTCCTTCTGTTATCTCTACAGAAGAAAATCAGCGTGTCCACTGGTGAGACTAACAGTTCCGTGAGCCGCTGCCAGGAAAAGGCAGCAAACAAAGTGAACAGTCAGCCAAGGAGCGTCTGCTGGAGATTTACGTGGAAACCTGCTCACAGATGCAGGGCTGCTGGATTTATAACAAGGGTGGGATAATTTGTTCTTGTGTGCGAAGATAAGGGTAAACAAATTTCATGCTGTGATGTAAGCTCCTATCTGCAGAAGTCAGGAAAGATTCCTTGCCCTGCTGCCTAATCGCGTGCTTGACAAATTATCCTCAGAGGCTTATTTCTCCGGTGACTTCATCTAGAGGTCACGCTGAGGCCTGAGTGTGAAAGGTGGAAGGACATGCCTGGTTGCAGAGGAGGGAGACTCTTGTGTTCCTGTGCGTCCGGAAGCCCAGAAATGAAAGTGGCCACAGTGCTGGCTATAGTATTTGGAAAATCCCCCAGGGATGCTGGGGTGCCGCTGAGTAGCTCTGTGGGATCCGTGGGCACGGTTGAGGAAATATGGCTGGAAATGTGCATTCCCATTTCACCCCACGCTTGGCCTTGGTCCAGCAGAGACACACACCCTGGCCCTGCCCTTTGTACTGTCAACAGCAGGTAGATAAGTGTCCTGTGTTCCCAGCGAGCCTCATCACACATGGAAGGAAGCCTCCCCTGGGCTGTAGGAACTAGCTGGCTGTCTCTGCCACCCCTTCTGCTTCTCAAGGACCAAGGCACTATCTTGATCATCTTTGTATCCCCAATGCAGGAGCTACTCTATATAGTTGAATAATGTTTACAGAAATAAGAAAGCAAGCTGGAGCTCAGAGGGTGAACCTCTAAGAAGTGTTGGGGCGCTACTTAAAATTTGGCAAATGATTATTCTGTCGTATACGTTATTTGGTGTTTTGCATATATTTGTTTTATAATCCTAATTATTCTCTATGTAATTATTATTACCCTACCTTACAGATCTTCCAACGGAGGCTCCAGAGCCAAGAAAACACAGGTCTCCTGTCGTGAAGCCAGGATTAGAACTTACTACTGTTAGGCGCCCAGCCCCTCTTTGCCCAAGCTGATCCCAGAGTCCTGATTCCAGGGTGTATCACTATCCATGTTCCTTTAGGAATTTCCCTGGGCCTAGGCCTCGGTCTCATTTTTCCCATCTGTAAAAAAGGGGGAGAGACAGATTAAGATCCCATCAGCTGCTTGTCAGCAGGTGTCAGGAATGCAGGAGGGGGACGTGTGCCGTCAGGCAGACTGGGCTTTAAGGCTTGGGCAATGTCGAGTGTGAATCCCCAGTAAGCTGGATGTTGCTACACAGTCTTGGGTGTGAGAAAAGTGAACAGGGAGCCAGTCGGTAGCACAGGACCTCCTAGCGGCCGTTCATCCCAGGGGCTAGAAGTCCAGCCTAGGACTGATGAGGGAGCAGGCTGGTGTAATAGAGAACAGTGATCCCAAAAGATGGGCGTGGTCCTGTTTGTGTGTGTGCAGAGTAAGGCACACATATGTGCACACTTACGCACACACGGATACAGTCATCAAGAGAGTGTCTCTGCGTAGCCAGAGACACAGAGACGTAGGATAAAATTCTTCTATATTGCAGATGATATCATCCAAACTCTCTGGCTTCCCAATATAGGACTCTGAAGATCATGAAGGTCTCTTATTAATCTCCCTCTGCCCATGATTTCCATATTCTCGGTGCAGACAGTGTGTATAATATATTACATTCTGTGGAAAACAAGGTAATATATGTGTGTGTACATGTGCATATGTACACACATATATATGTCACTATGTATATATTGTTTTTTCCCATGATTTTTCCATATATAGGCTATTTCTGAAAGTTTATCCAAAAAGCTAGTAAGCATAGCTGTCTCTGGGTAGGGATCTAAGTGCCAGAGGTACAAAAGAGAGTAACTTTGCATAATATCCTCTTTTATAATATTTGAATCTGTTGATCATGGATATAGATTCCTTATTCAAAACAGTAAACCAAAACAAACAAACAAACAAAAAACTATGGTTAAGCATTTATCTTACACTCAGCTGTTTCTGAATTGGTTCCTCGGGGAGCAGCTGATTTGTTTCTGAATGCCATTAACTCTCTGAGTATTTATGATACTGTTAAAGGTCCTTTAGGGTTCATTGGAAAGAAGTAGATTGAAGGAAGTCCCCTGGAGGTGAGGAGGATGGAAATGCCCTAGGGGGTGGCGGTTCCTCCAGCCTCAGCCAGGAAAGGCCAGACCACTGGGGCCTGACGAGTGCCAGTCATTCTAGCAAATCAGTTAAGAAATAAGGTGGACTCTCCATCTTAACACTGGCTGAAAGGGGTGTATTTAGAAGTATTGGGAGATTTGAACTGGACTTAGGGAACTTATTTTTTATTTTTGAAAGTAATTCGGCTGCAAATGCCAGACATTTGCTGCTGGACTGAGCTGTGGACACAGAACTGAGATGCAGACTTTAAAAAGAGAGTCAGCTGACTTTATTTAATACCTGCCTTGGGCCGGATTGTGGGTAGGCATTTTGCAGTCTCATTTCATCTTAAACAATCCTAAAAAGTATGAATCCATTTTACCTGTGAATGAAATGAAGACCACGGGACACTAGGGGTTAATCAGATGTGGCCCCAGATGTCACAGCTAATATGGCAGAATCACAGTATGACACGAAATTCTGTTTGATTCAAACCCTAGGATTTGCCCAATACTGTCTAAAGAAAAGGAGTGGAAGCTTCTTGTCTCACTGTATTGGCAAATACTTATCATAAGGTAGTGGCCCTGAAACAGTGACTACATCAGAATCACCCGAAGGGGTTGTTCAAGCACTTACTGCTAGCCCCGCCCCCAGAGCTTTGGCTTCAGTAGGTTTGGGGTGGGGCCTGGGAATTTGCATCTCTAACAAGTTCTCAGGTAATGCTGATGCTTTTGGTTTGGTGACTCCCCTTTGAGAACCACTGTCCTCAAGAGACTAGAGTAGGGTTCATAGAGCTTAACTGGTGATTTTAGGATCAAATGTGATGGGAACAGGGCAATTTCATGCTGTTTATATTTCTTGTAATTATTTTCTTTGGGTTTTAATGAAATACTTTTCAAAAATATCTACCTATCTTATATGTTTTAAGGTGAAAGAGGAAAATGCCTTTGGGTTTACACATGAGCCAGAGAGAAAGTGGGACCAGCGCATCTTGCATCTTACGGTATGGCATGCAGAGGGGGCCACAGGACTCCCCAGGGGAAGACCAAATCACTGATCAGGACTCTTTGGATCACTAGTGACAGAAATCTAACTCATTTCTCTCAGGATCGAATTTAGCTATGTGAAACAGCAGCTCACTTTAAACAGGTGTCTTAAAACCAATTTTTTGTTTTTCTTGTTTTTCTCTAACAAAATCAGGTCTGGCATCTCTGTGATTCTTTTTTCTTTTCTTTTTTTTTAAAACCCATGGTCACAAAAGAGCTGCTGTGGCTCCAGTGATCACATCTGTATTCTAGTAAGGAAGGTGGAAAGTGGAAGAGATGTGGTCTGCCTCCTCAATTGTTATATCCCTTTTAAAGCCTTCAGCTGCGTCGCATAACCACATCTAGCTGCAAGGGACACGGACAGAGCATTTAGAGGATGGTACATTCCCCCCTACACAAAATCAATATTTTTCAGTCAAGGGAAGAAGAGCTATTGGGTATTAGGAATGCACTGAACAGTCTTGCACAGCAGATTGGGCAAAATCTGGAAGACAGTGGCTTCAGGAGAAAGGCAAAAATGAGTGGTTTCAAGAAAGTTAGAGGGGTTAGCTTTTGCTGAATAACAAGCCACTCCAAAACTCAGTGTCTTTTAAAGTTTAAGTTTAAATAAACACATATTTGCTTATGAATCTGTGGATTGGCAACTCACGTGGGAGACTCATCTGTGCTCCATGTGGTGTCCACTGGGTTTAGTGTTGCATCTGTGACCTTAGATGGCTGGCTGGGACAGCTGGGATCTTTGAGACACGTAGGTTCTTCTTTCTACATGGTTTCTTGTCCTACTGTCCCCTTCTTTACATGATAGCAAGAACGTCCCAGGGACCCACAAGTTATTTATTGTGGAGCAACAAACCACTCTAAAACTTGGTGAAATAAACAACCACCCTTCCATTTGCTCATAACTCTGTGCACCATCATTTTGGGCTGGGCTCAACTTGATGGTTCTTCTGCTCATCTCTGGTATCCCTCATGGGGCATAACTGGGGTCAGATGATCCATGATGGTCTTCCTTTTATGTCCAGCAAATGGTGCTGGCTATCGGCTGGGCCACCTCTCTCCAGCAAGCTAGCCTGGGCTTCTTCACATGCTGACTAAGTTCTAAAAGCAGCAAGGGAGAGGGTAGGTCCCAATGCATAAGTATTTTTCAAGCCTCTATCACATCACATTTGCTGATGTCCCACCACCCTAAGCAAGTCATATGGCCAAGACCTGAATCAATGTGGGAGGGGACTGTGCAGGTTGTGGATACAAGGAGACATGATTTAAGTCTACCAAAATGTACCTTAAACCAAGGACTTGAATGTCCACAGGGTTGTCCCTGTCATATCTTTGCTTTTCTCTGCATGTCCTCTTCATTCCTTGAGACAAAAGCCTTCCCTGGAGCCATACCTGCCCTCAGTTCCAGAAATCACTTTTTTTCAGTTTCCCAGCAAAGGGAAAAGGGTCTTTCTCCCTTCAGTTCTATTCTGAATGCTGCTGGGAAGAACTCTGATTGGTCTGCTTTTGGTGAGATGCCCATCTTGCAGCTAAGTAGTTAGGATACGATTATTGGCAGTTCTCACTAGAAGTGCATATTTGGATAGGGTTGCAGAAGGAGCAATGTTGGAGACACTATTCTAAAAATAAAGTGGTGTCTCTTCTGGAATAATGGAGATATACTGGCCAGAAAAGACAAATGTATGGGCACAGACATCATTAGGGACCTTTTTTTTTTTTTTTCAAATTTTATTTATTTGAGAGAGAGAGTGAGTGAGCATAAACAGGGGAGGAGCAGAGGGAGAAGGAGAAGCAGACTCCTGTCTAAGCAGGAGCCCAATGTGGGAGATGGAGGGCTTGATCCCAGGACTTCAGGATCATGACCTGAGCCGAAGGCAGACACTGAACCATCTGAGCCACCCAGGTGCCCCATTAAGGACCATTTGAACAGAAAACCTCACAGATTCTTGTGGATATTTTTTGTTTGTTTTGTTAGTTGGTTGGGAGGGTTGGTTCTCTTAAGAATTTAAGCTAAGCTTAAATTCAGGTTCTATAAAAATGTAATCTAAGCTTAAATTCAGTTTCTATTGTTTTCCAAAAACTCTACACCAATCTACACATTTTCCCTATTTTATTCGAAAAAATGCAGACTAATGTCCACTGCTGGCCCCAGTGGGAAGGTTTCTAACTGGGTGTTCTTTGTGGCAAATATACAATAGCAATTACAATGTTTTGTCACTCACCTACCCCTGAGATTGTGTTGGGATGACAACACAGAAAAGCAAAAGAAGAAAGACCTCAGTCCTTAATTGGCACATTGGTCACATCAATGAGGATCTATTTTTTTTTTTCCTCCAATCCCATTAGGTATTCAAGAGTATGCTAATGACATTTCACTTTATGACCTGTGAATATATGGGAATGAAAATTGCTGGGATCGCCTCTGCGATGCATGGCTTCTGATGGGGGCATTCCCGGTGAGTGTCATGGAGGGTCCCCAGCATGAGTGGAGGATAAGGGCCCACTCTTGCCTTTTTAATTGGAGTGAGGGAAAGTAAAGAAAAGCAGCCACGGAAAGTGCACGGGGCGTAGGAATGCTGGTCTTTGGGGAATGCGATCCAGTTTCCACAAATAGCAGAGATTCCTGAAAGGCTTTGAGGCTGGCTTTGCTGGGTAGCCAGGGAGATGCTGTGCTTCTTGCCTCCCTGCTCCTGGAGAACGTGAGCTTGCTCCCCCTGCCCAGAGGCCTCGGCTGGTGCAGCCAGGGCTTATTTCAGAAACTCTCCCAGATACAGCTGCTACTCTGAAGCACTCTGTTCATTGGTGGAACTGGCTCCTAATGGTTTCGGTGCCCTGAGGCATTTCACAGACTCCCCTTCCTCCCAGCAAACATTTGCCAGTAATTGTGGTGTCACCACTCTTAGTTAACAGGTTCTGGTTTGCCTCAAGGGGTTGTTGAGTTCTCTGTTGGATTCTTTGTTAACAATTGTGGTGTGTTTATAAGTAGGACTGCTGAGGAGTCTCGGCTGTGACTTTGGAATATGAAAACAGTCTGGCTTCACATACACCCCATTCAGAATCCATGTTCCCTCCTGTCTGTACTCCTCCACGGTCTCCCATTCCCACGGGTCCTGGATAGACATTTGTGGGAGATGCCTGGGCCCAAACTGGGATTTCTCAGCCAATGCAATGGAAAAGCCAAAGTGAGAAGAGTAACGTTTCAATCAGGTAAATTGTGCTAAGGTCCACGAGAAGCCACAAGGAGACCACCTGCCTTTCTAAAATAGCAATGGGCTACAGAGCAAGGAGTCAGGTCAGACTCTTTAGGGCACACTTGGGGTGCTGGGGGTGGGGATGGGAGCTGGGGGGTAGGCAAAGCAAGGGAAGGTTTCATGTAATTGCTTAGCCATAGTCATATCTCAGGGACCCACAAGGAGGGAAGTGAGACCTGAGATGAGTTTGTAGGTAGAAAGTGGGAAGGACTGCACTTCTACTTCAGCTAGAACCCATCTATTATATTTTATACATTGAATGACCAACTAGGATCCAGATTTTAAAAAATTAGTAGACTTTTTAGAGCACTTTTAGATTTACAGGGACATTGAGCAGAAATTACAGAGTGTTCCCAAATATCCCTTTTCCTTTCCAACCCATCCCTCACCCCATTTTCTCTTTTATTAACATCTTCCATTAGTGTGGTACATTTGTTACAAGTGATGAACTAATACTGATATATTATTATTAAAGTCCATAGTTTATTGTTACAAGTGATGAACCAATACTGATATATTATTATTAAAGTCCATAGTTTAAATTAGGGTTCACTCCTTGTACATTCTATGAGTTTTGACAAACCCATAATGCCATGTATGCACATTATACTGTCAGAATAGTTTCACTGTCCTAAAAATGCTCTGTGCTCCATCTATTCAGCCCTCCCTGAACTCCTGGATTCCACTGAGCTTTTTACTGTCCCTATAGTTTTCCCTATGTCAGTCATATCTTTGTAATCGTACAACATGTAGGCTTTTCAGATTGGCTTCTTTTACTTAGCAATATGCACTTAAGTTTCTTTCATGTCTTTTCATGGCTTGAGAGCTCATTTCTTGTTATCACTGAATAATATTCCACTGTTGGGATATACTCCAGTCTGTTGGATGTAGGTTTTAAAAGAGGTCTTCTACAAAAAGCATGTTTAAAAATCACTGGTTTAGAAACAAATAAACACTGGGTTAGAGTTTATGGCTTTCTTTTATGAGGTAACCAAGATGTTGGATAGACCACCTGCAGGGACAGCACCCAGGTAAACAGATGTGAGGACAGGTCAGAGTGACTGGTTTATAGGAAAACCTCAATTCCTACACACATATAAAAGACAGTATTTAAAATGGCTGGTATTAAGAGAAAGAACATTGGACCAGGAATGAGAAAACGTGGTCCAATATGAGTCGAGCATAGAGTGACAATTTGTTTATTCACTCATTCATTCAGCACTGATTTACTGAACACCTAATTGGAAGATTCACGCTTGGTCCTGGGAATAGAATAATGAACAAAACAGATGGAACTGATGGGACTTTCAGGAGAGTCAGGCACTCGCCAAAAAGATCACACCAACGAATATACAGTTACATACAGACTGAAGTTTCGAAGGAAAACAACACGACTGCTATTGGAGAGCCAGGGGTAGTTCCCTATAGGAAGGGGCACTTGACCTGAGATCTTAGGAATAACTGGGAGTTGACTTGGGTAAGGAAGAGGCTGTTACTCTTGTCACCAGCCCCACTAGCATCCTGCTTATCAGACCCTTCTCTTCCATTGTCCTCTCTATAAGGCAACTCCATGATGGAAATACAGCCCTCTGTGGAATGACTGGGGCAGACAGTGGGTATAACCCTCTGACACCAATCCAAAGAGCTAAGTACCTCCACAGACTGCAAGGGTGCCAAAGACAATTAAGCTTTAATTTCTTGCTTGCTGTGTCCTCCATCTCTTTTTTTTCCAACAAAATATATTTTGAGCAGTCATGATATTCCAAACATGGGAGGCATAAAATTAAATAAAAGATGGTGTCTCCCTTTGTGGATGAGGCTGATGAGTCAACATGTAATTGCATAACACACTCCGACAGCAGCCCTTGCAGGGTGTCCTGAGGGCATCCACATGTGTTTTTCTTGTAGTATGTATTGAGTGCCCACTGTATGTGTTGGGCCAGGGATGGAGAGATGAAGGAGGTATAGGATCTGCCTATAAGGACCTCACTTTCCAGTGCAGGAGATGATCTGTCAACGTAATTCAGTACAGTGAATCCCAAGATAGGCACAAGAGGTAACAGAACTACTTGGAAGAAGGTACTGTTGAGAATCCTCGCTTAAAATCTTTTTTGCTTTAGGCAGAGGAAGTAGACTTCTTCCTAATTTATGGTAAAATGATTTATGGAAATGTATATACGTAACTATTTTAGCTAAAAAATTCTTTTCACTTAATCTGAGGCCTGAGATGACAAATTCCTCACTCTGCAGAGGGAGGCTCAGTGTTGCAGAATTAAATAAAGATTATGCAGCTTCCTGAGGTGGAAGACTGAAACCAGCATGCTGAGGTCAGTCCTGCTCAGATGCAAGTGACATCTTTAGTTCCGGCTATGAATTCTCCTAGGGCCTAGTGAATGAATTCGATGTTGGGGGGTCAGATGTAGCCCTGATTTTCCTTTTGGAATAAAGCATCAACCACAGCCTGTTCTAACCTATTGGACCCAATGGGAGCCTCTCTTGGTTCAACCAGGGCCATTAGAGAAAGGCTGCTGGGGGTCTGGAATACGCTTCCCAGCCAGGATTTAAATGTGTCTGGTGGCCCCTCCCAGCCTCTCTGTACTGGCAGGTGTCTTCTGCCCCAGTATCATAGAGTCCAGGATGCAGGGGCAGCAAGCCCAGTGAGGATGTCTGTTTTTTGTCCACTTTCTTTTGGGTAAGCTCTCTGCCTGATAAAGAGGCTGACGGGGGCAAACCATCTGCGCCGTGTCATTCTGCCCACCACACGTTCCCATGAGGAGGTACATGAGGCCGTGTCCCTAGGATGCCCAGTTTGCCTGCATTGTCCAGAACCATTTATTGCTGTTCCAGTATAGCAGTTGAGAATGTGGGCTCTGGACTTCGCCAGGTCTGGTTTTGAAATCCAGTTCTGCCACTGAATAGCTGTGAGGCCTTGGACAAGTGGCTTTACTTAGTTCTAAGGCCTGTCTGTAAAATGGGTATAATCACAGTACCTATATCAGGATCCTGACGGGAAATAGAGGCTGCACTCGGGTCAGGGTCATTCGAACAGGTTTTATTTACAAAAAAGGGAAGCTATCAAGGTGTGGAAGTGGTTTAGGAAGCCACACAAGGTAGTGAGGTAACTCAGGTTCATAGGAAAGAGGGAAGAGACAAGTGACAGGAACTCGAAGGGGGAAGAGGTGCTTAGCAAAGGCCTCTTTGAGAAAAGCCAAGACCTTAGTCTACCAGAAGTGGCCTCACAGAGAAAGAACCTGACCTTCCTTTCCTTCCTTTCTCTAAAACCCTGCTCCCCTGAGGCTGCCTGTTGGCCAGACCCAAGGAGAAGCTAGAGGGCAAGAGAGCAGGTGTCATAAGCTGCACAGACAAGCCTCCCAGGGTGGAGAGAGCAAAGTGGAAGCGGGTAGGGACGGTGGTGGAGGGCAAATGGAAGATATCCAGCACAAACTTCACAGCGTGGTGGAGCTGATTACAGAACACAATGACCTAAGGCTTGTTGACCTTAAGGGCACAGTTCCCGGCACTGAGTATTTAAGGAATGTTAACCGTGACACTTAGTATTTCTATTTTCTAGATCAAATGTGAAAGAGTTGGCAATGTTTCAGAGTTAAGCGCATGAAGCAGGGCCTAACTGGAATAACAGGGATTTTACATGTGGTCCTCACCCATGCTCAAGTAACAATGAGTTTGTGCTTCCTTTGGTAGAAAAAGAAAACTGAGTGTTGTTTCTCCTGTCCAGAGGAATGTTCAAATTACTTCTTTGAACCCAGCCCACCTCCTACAACTCTTGTCATCTTTTCTTTGCCATTTCGGGTTGCATGTGAATGTGCTATTATAAAGAAAATGTGATTTAAGCTACTGATCACTAAAGTAATGGTTCTCAAAAGAATAAGGGTTATTTGGGTTATTGGAGGGGCAGGAAAAGGGGACTCCACCTAACCATGAGGCAGTATGTGCGGGATGTAGAGGGTACAAAGATGACATGAGATCTCATCACCAGAGAGGCTGACTCGTAGGGATAGGTCCATTCCCAATCTTGGTATTAATGGATCTTCCACATGGTCCTTCTGCCTTAACTTTTGATGTGAGCATGAACCAGTCATGGTGCCTAGATTTCTGTAAATTTTGTGTCTTACCTCAGGAGTATTCCACAGATTAACAAACATCGAGAAAACAGGTGAGTCCTTTTGCATGGGGAAGGGAGCCTGTCTTCCTATTGCCTATCATTAATCAAGGTGGGATTGGTTCCCCAGTTCCCCCCTCTTACTAATGGTGTGAACTTGGGTGAGCCGTGTCACCTCTCTGAGCCTCAGTTTCCCCATTTGTTAAGGTAGGGTAGGAATACTTTTCTTGTGAGGTTATTTGGAGTAAATGAAAGGAAATCACGCATGCAAAGAACCTGTAGGCACTCAGTGCATGGCTCTCTCTCTCTCGAAATCCATTTTATATTATATTATATTTAATTTTTAATTTTTTTTATTTTTAATTTTCTATTTCATTTTAAACAGCCATAAATACTCCAATAATGGGGAGAGATACTTCACAAAGATTCTCTAACACCAACAGAAAATAGAAATATTTCCCAATTCTCCTACATTCAAGTGCCGTGGATTGACACAACTTCTCAGATCCCCACCTTCTTCCACTTGCTCCTGATCCTTCATCTGGAAGGCTGCCCTTCTCACACCCCACACCATCAGTTCTTCTCTCTAGTTTCCCTATGTCTACCCTTCCCCAGAACTGTGTTCACACCGCATTCAAGACCTCACACACCAGGATGCTCTGTTCTGCCCACAGGCTCCCCGCTAGGCTGTGTCCTCGATGCGGGTAGCACCTGAGGTGTAATCCCAGTGAACATACGTCAGGCTCTTCAGTTCCAGACGTGCTCTCTCACTGCATCCTCACATCCGCCCTACAGGGCATCGTTACCAATGCTTTATGGATGAAGAAACTGAGGCACCAAAAATTTCAGCATTTTTACCAAAGGTCTCAGAGGTGCAAGTAGCAGAGCCAGAATCCGAACCTGGTCTGACTTGGGGGTCTCTGTTCTTCTCTGCACTAGCTGTGTTGGCTCTGGATAGAATCCCTGCCTCATCATAGGTGTTCCAGAAGTGCTTGTTGAATTAACTGGAACAAACACCCAAAGCTATTCTTAGAAAGTTTTAACTTCATGGGCTATATACCCTTATGTGAAGGAAATGCTGAGGTAATGAATTTGCGCCCATGAGGCATTGGAGAAAGCTAGGTTTAACACTTAATTTTTTTTTTAAGATTTTATTTATTTATTTATTTGAGAGAGAGAGAGCACGAGGGTGGGGAGGAGCAGAGGGAAAGGGACAAGCAGATTCCGTGCTGAGCGCAGAGCCGGACGCAGGGCTCAAACCCAGGACCCTGAGCTCCTGACCTGAGCCGAAATCAAGAGTCAAGAGTCGGTTGCTTAACAGACTGAGCTACCCAGGTGCCCCAAGTTTAACACTTTAAAGTCATTCTGCCATTATATATAACAGAATTTGTGTAGGATCCTTTTTCCATTCAGATACTTACCGAGCATGATATGAACACACAAGCACACACACAAAGTACACATTCCACACACTACCATTTCCTAGGCAGGGACGAGCTGGGATAGCTTGGGGAGTAAGATTGCAGCACCTCTCTCTGTGTTCTTGCAAGGAAATTCCAACAGCTCTCATTTAGAAGGTTCCCTTTGGTGGCAAGTGGCTCACCACGCAGCACAGAGGAGTGAGATAAGTGTTATCATGGCCATTGGACTTGACTGTAGTTCAACCCCAAGGTCACTGGGAGGCCAGAGCAGAACAAGGGAAGGAATGTTGGCCTCTGAGCCCGCTGAACCTCAGGGCACAGTCACTCCCCCTGTTGGCTTTCCCAGGGAGCACTGTGACAGCCTGTACCAGCCCTTCACGGCGCTGCCATGCTTCTCCCCACAGGAAGGGAACCAACCCCACACCCGCATTCTGGAAAGCTCAGGCACCACCCTGCATGGCCCTCACTCCTCTTTGCCCATGCAGCCTGTCTCCAGTTCACACAAAAGACTCTTTCAGAAACTGGTTACCTGGATTTGAACTTTTCAACGAGGCTTTTTTTTTTTTTCTTTAAGCTCTGCAGCTCAAATACCAGATCCTGCTGTTGCTAAGATTAAGGATTTTCTCCCTCAGCTCAGTTTCCACTGACTAGGAAAGACCAGGAGATGGATTACTGTTCTCTTGCCAAAAGCAGAGAGGGTGCTTGAGCTTCTGGGGCTAACACTGGGATCCGACATTATTCAGGCCTGTGCTAATAGTCCTTAGTTACTCCTCAAGCTCTCACAAAAGTCACACACATTTGTGTTGGTAACTAAGGCCTACGGAAACCACTCAGCCCTAAGTGCACACAGGAGAACCATGGAGTCGGAGTAAAAGGTAATTTTACATGAATATTTATATACTGTACATACTGCGTGCCGTGATTCACGCAGCTTATTTTCAGTTTATGCATTTGCTTCCCATTTGCCGTCTTTATTTATTACAAAGTTAAAGCCGTTAGCGAAATAACACATCAGAGTGGGTTTTCTCCCCCACCCTCCCCCATCTTTAAAAAATTTTCCTGCTTTCTAATCTATTTCTGGATAAGTCTGCCAATATAGCAACGAGACTGGTCACTGCTGCCAAGCCCCAGAGATTCACGGAGTATTGTACTGAGTGGAGTGCCAGGCCTGTACCACCGAGCGCTGCGCCGGCCACCACGTGAGCCCCGTGGCTGCTGAGCTGGGGAGCTCCCATCCATCACCATTAGTGACAAGAAGCACCCGCTGCTCTGACTTTCAAGGTGGGGATGCAGGTGCCAAGACTGCTAGAGTGTTCGCTGGGTGCATGGGATCTAGAGCTAGAGAAGCTTGGGTTTAGGGCTCAGCACTTCCCCTTACTAGCTCTGGGATGCCTAGCAAATGACTTTCTACATCCTTTCTATGAACATTCTCAGTCTCCATTTCATCTTCTACAAGATGAGCCTAATACACTCAGCTTGACACATGACAAGCTCGAAATATACATGTGCTCCTAACTGTAACCTGGAGGTGACGAGGAAAAACACAGCCTAGGGAGGTTTAAGTCCCTTCCCTAACGTACACACCTACTGCATTTTGGACCTAGTTGTCTGATCCCTGTTTGCTTCATTCCAAAGCTTCCAATCTGTTCGTAATGAAACCCACCTCGATATCTCTTGCTGCTTTCTACCAGAAATATGTATTTGAGATCTGGCAAATTTGAGCTTTTGGGGGCCTTGACCTGGATACAAATGGTAAGAATAGGTTAAAAAAAAAAAAAGGCGCAGGTTGTCCTCGTACCAGTGCCAGATGAAACGTGCTTTTTAGAAATGTCATCCTAATATTTTGATTTGCGCCTGAGTTCCGTTTCTATGGGAGCTGCAATTCCCAGCACTCCTAAAATTCGCTGCTGCCGCCATGGTCTTGATGACTGGTATACAGAGAGATGCATCTCTCAATCCCAGGGGAAGAGCTTGTTCAGCTCTGGATGTCATTTTCCAAGAGAAGCAGAGACATGTTGGGCATGCCCCAAGGAGGGCCAGCAGGATGGTGAGGGCTGTAAGAACATGCTAGGAGCAATGCTTGCTCCATCTCAGAGGAAGAGGCCTGATGTGTGGCAAACAGATTAATCTTTGCCTTTGAGGCTTCAGACGGAAGGTCTCACACAACAGGTGCGAGGCACAAGGAAATAGTTTTGGGTTCAATTGGAAAGAGAGAGTTTTGAGCCTGCAGTTAAACAGTAGAAGGAGCTCTGCTGAAAGGGAGGCATTTTCATCTCTATGGTGTGCCTGATGGACTGAGGAGCAATTTTTAACCATGTTGTTCCAAGGGTTTGTACATAGACGAGAAGAGAACCAAGGTGCCCTCCAACTCATAGATTCCATCCTCATGATATGCTGGGTGCTTACAGATGTGCAAAAGGCTTTCCTACACCTGTTTTCTTTCACTCATTCACGTGCAGTTAGTCAGTAGACCAATGAATGGCTTTCGTGCTCCCACTATCTGGCCCTAGGTATCAAGTACATAGCAGTTAACAAATGCTGCTGTCAAGTACCTTACAGTCTTGCGGGAGAAATGGACAAGAAGACAGACATTTGTAACAGAGCCTGGTAAGGGCTGGAAGAAGAAGCATAGAGAACACCAAAAAAGAATATCTACCCCTGTCTGGGGAGGAGAGAAGGCTTCCTGGAGGAAGGGACATCTAGGATGGGACCCAGTTGGACTCAACCAGGGGAATAATGGAGGAACACAGTAGGCAAGGCATTAGCCTGAACCAGAGCCTGGAAATGTAAAAGAAGGCAGGATGGGGAGCTGTAAGCAGTTCTGTTTGGCTGGAACAGAGTCTGTGAAGATGAAAACAGGGACACAAAGAGATGAAACTAGAAAAGGAAGTTGTGGGAGATGGTGAAAATGGACACATCCTCTTTTCTTCTTAGCAACAGGGGACATCTATTTTCCCGTTTCATCCCTTGAATCTGAATCACCGATGGGACTTGCTTCAGCCAATGAGAAATTAGTAAATATAAGAGGAAGAACAAAAAGAGGCTTGACAAATGCTTGCACAGGAAAGTTTCTTGCTGCTCTTGGAACCTGACACTGACACTTTTTTAAGTCCATGATAACCTGCTGGAAGATGAGAGACACTTGCCCCCAGTGTCTTCTTGGTCATCCCTGGCCTGGAGTCAACTGTCTTCAGAAGCAGAGCTACCCAGCTGACCTGCTGTTAACCACAGATGCGTGAGTGAGCCCAGCAAAGCTCATCAGAAGAACTGCCCAGCTGAGCCCAGCCCAAATTGCTGACTCAGAAAATCATGAGCTAAGTAAATGGCTATTATTTTATTCAACTAAATTTTGAGTGTTTTTTTTTTTTCTTCTTCAGTAAAAGCTAATTGATATGGCAGTCTTAGAGATTTATAAATCACGTTAAGGAATTTGGACTTGAATCTGAGAGCGCCACGGAGACTTCAAAGGGTTGAAGCTATGGAAATGTTAGTATCAGATTTGTGTTTCGGAATAATCACTGTTGGATCCAGCCAATGAGATCATGTGTGGTTAAGTATCTGCAAATTGTAAAGCAGTATACAAATACAGTTGATGAGTAAAAATAGTACATACCAATGGCCTAGAGACACATGACACACAATTTCAAGGCAAGCCCTTCAAATCAAACTCCCTGAAAATATCCAGCAATGGCACATCTGGCTATAAACAAATTACCTCCCAAGTACCTTGCTGCTGATAACCAGCTCTGAGCCTAGAAGGAGAGCTGGCCAAAGCAAGGTGGCCTGGGGGAGGGGCAGAGTGTGCCAAGAACATGGAAGATTCACTTTTCTCAAAGATGACTTAGATCAACAGTTGTTCAGGCTAATTTGGTCCCTGTAACAATTACCTAGGTCCTGGGGCCTCAAGCAAGCCTTTTAGAAGATTATCATAAGGGCATGATCAAAGAATTACACAAGGATGAGTTTACTTTTTGCAACATTATCTATACTGTGAAAAAGTTAACACAAATGTCCAACAAGAGGGAAATAATGATGTAAATTATACAACTATATAATAGTGGTTGAAAACTATGTAAATATTAAAATACTTTTAAAGATTGTGGCACAGAAAATGTTCACAATATAAAACATATGCATATAAAGTAGGTAACAGTTTCCTACTAACAGTTTTCTACCCTTTTACTTTTAATAATAAACTCCTGATTTTTAGCTGAAAACATGGCCCAGCTAGAAACCTCATTTCTCAGCCTTCCTGGCTTCTGAATGTGACCATATAGCTGAGTTGTGGACAATGGAATGTGACCAGGAGGGATGTGTGCCACTTCCAGATTGTTCCCTAAGTATTTATGGATGGGTGTTCCCGTCGCCTGTGCTTTTCTGTAAGGTTGAGTTGCAGATGTCATGATGGGAGCTCAGAGATATATGTTGGACCTAGCACCTGTCTAGGGAGTAGGTGTCTCCTGTGTTGATGAAACTCCTGCCCAGTGTGAATGCTTCACCAAAGCTCAGGTGACCCATGAGCTGCTGCATGTTTGAGGGACACTCATTTGAAGGTCAATGATCAGGTGCTCAGGTGGGCAACTTGAGAAAGTCACACACTCAGCAGCAGAGTCCCGCAGAGCCAAATATTCTCGTTCCAAGTCTGGCACCTTATCTCTTAGATTAACTGTGATATTGTGGGGACTGCAAGTGATGTGAAGAGACAAAGGAAGGACTGTCACAGGAGTGCAGGTGGGTATATATAAAGTGTGAATGAACTTGGGCTATTCATTTTGGGTCATTTCTCCTTTGATCTCTTTTTGTTGACTCTCGGTTCTGCTCCCTTTCTGTCATGGGTTGAATGCTTCCCCCCACCAAATTCTTATATTGAAATCCTAATCACAATGCCTCAAAATGAGACCTGACATGCAGAAGAATCTTTGCAGATGTAATCAAGTTAAGATGAGGTCACTAGGGAAATAAGTCAATCAGAGAAACACAATTATCATGTGGTTTCACTCATATGTGGAACATAAGGAATAGTGCAGAGGATAATAGGGGTGGGGGGGGATACCAAATGGGAAGAAATCAGAGAGGGAGACAAACCATATGAGACTCTTGACTCCGGGGAAACAAACTGAGGTTGTGGAAAGGGAGGTGGGTGGGGGGATGGGGTAACTGGGTGATGGGCATTAAAGAGGGCACGTGATATAATGAGCACTGGGTGATATACTCAACTAATGAATCATTGAACATTATATCAGAAACTAATGATGTACTACACCTTGGCTAATTGAATTTAAATTAAAAAAAAGATGAGGTCACTAGGGTGGTCTCAAATCTAACACGACTGGTGTCCTTATAAGATGACACATGGACACACACAGGGAAGCTGGCCATGTGACAGTGAAGGTTGAAGTGTTAATAACTGCAAGCCAAGAGTGCCTGCAAACCACAAGAAGCTAGGGAGAATCAAGGAAGGATCCCCGACACAAGCCTTCAGAGACAGCATGGCCCTGGTGACACCTTGATTTTGGACTCTGAAGCTCCAGAACTATGAGATAATGAATTTTTCTTTTAAGCCACCCTGCTCATGCTACTCAGCAAGGCAGCCCTAGGAAACGAATACACTCTTTCTGGGCCACCTAATTCCCTGCAGAAATGGCCAAAGCAGGCAGAGCAGTCCAGGCAGCGGGGCACCCATAGGGTTCTGACCCCTTACCCAGGGCCCTGGGAGTGACTGGCTGGCCAGGCTGGGGCCTTGACTTAGAGGATTTCCCTCAGCATTAAAGCCAGAATGGATCAGGCATGAACAATTGCAAGATTTATTACTTAACCCTGATTCCTACCAGGGTTTTGGGGGGAAAGAAACAGATCAGTGGTCTATGGAAGACCTTCCAAGCCCAAGCTCTTGTCATAGTCTCCGTGTTCCCATTCTTTTTCTGGGACAAAACTACTCCCATTTGTACTCAGATCTCCTGAGAAGATGGAGCAAACTGGACAAATGGGAACACCCTCACCAATAAAATCACAAGTTACTTCATTTGCATGCACTTTTCTCATTTAAATATCATTACCATAAGGCGGAGGTCCTATCGCCAGGGTGATGAGTAACAGAAAATGAGCAGGGTAGGTTTGCCAGAGACTCTCCACTTTGACCCATTCCTGCTGTGTTCTCAGCTACCCTCCCAACTGCCATTAAAGGAATACAGATCATTCCATAGTTCTGCCTTTTTCTCATCTTGTTTCACTTTTCCCTTTGCTTAAGATTCTCCTTACCCTACCGGATTTGCGAATTTAGCTCTTTCATTTCTTCCAGCTGAACTTGATGACCCTTCTATTTCATGCCGTCTCCTCCGATCGACCCCCCACTTTACTGTTTCCCTTTCTGTGTTTCTGGTGCCTGGCACTCGATCATATGACCTGTCCCGAGTGTGAATTCCAGCTTGGCTGTAAATTAGCTCCCTGACCCTGCGATAAATTCTTGAATAATTCCAGGCAGCAGGTTGCCGATCTGTAATAAGAGATGTACTTTAAGAGAATTAAATAAGGTAACATATATGAAGGCCAATGCATCTAGCCTTTGTATCAGTTATCTAATGCTGTGTAACTTAGGAGCTTTGAGCAGCAAGACTCATTTATTATCCCTCACCCCGTCTGGGGGTTTGAGGTTTCTCATGAGGGTGCAATTAGGTGTTAGCTGAACCTGCGGTCATTTAAAGACTTGGCTGTAGCTGGAGAACCCACGTGGAGGGTGGTCTTTTCATGTGATCCACTCACAGTGGTGCTGGCTGTTGATGGGAAGCCTCAAGTGACTCTCTCCGGAGGGCTCTGGAAACCCCTCGTGGCATGGTGGCTGTCTTTCCCCCAGAACAAAGCGAGGGAGAGGGAGAGAGGCACAGGGGTGCACGTCTTTTATGACCTAACATCTGAAGTCACATACCATCACCTACACCACATCTGTTTGTTGAAAACGAGTCATGAAGTTCTGCTCACATTCAAGACAGAGAGATTTAAACTCCATTATTGGAATGGAAGAGTGTCCAGGCCATGGGCAGAATCAGGTGTGTCCACGGGGCCTGCAGAAGCTCCCCCTGGTCCCTGGGTGTCTTCAGTGAGTCTACGGCCATACCATCCTGAACGCGCCCGATCTCGTCTGATTTCGGGAGCTAAGCGGGGTCGGGCCTGGTTAGTACTTGGATGGGAGTGGGACAGTCCGGACGCAGCCCTGGTCTGGGCAGCTGAGGGTGGCCCAGCCGGGCTCCGCGGGATCCTCTGCTGGGCCAGGCGCGGTCTGTCTCTGGCCCATCAGCCTTCAGAGCTGCTGCTGCTGGAGAAAACTCTTCACCGGCCCCGTGTTGGGCCTCTCAGCCCCCACCGGCTCCCGGGCCAAGCAACACAGCACCACGGCAGGCTAAGCGCCTCTTTTAAGGCAACGGACAACGTGTGTTGATTGTGTGCTGGTCTGAAACCTCGGGAGATCCCCAGGCAAAATTCGCCCGGCACAGGGAAGGCAGGGCGAAGAAAGAGGCCGGCCACTCCAGATAGGTCGATTGGCAGGTTTAATAGGCAAGGGAGCTTACCCAGGAGGCTTGTCGTGGGCCCCGCAAGACCAGCAGACCTCTGCACGGGCCAGCCAGAATCTTAGCAGTTATAGTGGGGTTCGGTCTCGGACCAGCCGGCACCTCCCACCCTCCGGCTGCACCCTTGAGCCGCTCCTACTGTGGCAGTGCTGGGCTGAATGTACCTTCCCAGGCCAGCGGAGGGGGTGGGGAGCCTCCTTTTGCTCCAGGGTCAAGCGGAAGTCCTGTCCTCCCCGTGACCTCCTCCTCCGACAGCGTGCTCGGGAAGCAGGCGGCCGGCAGGATCGGCTTCATCTCCGCAGGGCTTTCGTCCTGACCTCCGGACTCTGGCTCCAGGCTGCTCCCTCGTGGACACAGCCAACCCCTGGCACCAAGTGCAGTCTTTTGGCAGAATCTGCACTCAGGCCCTCCAGGACCTGCCAGACCATGCAGCTGATAAACGCCTCCCCCGCCACCCCAGCCCTGCCCCCACGCTGCTAGAACCTTCCTGCCCAGAAGGATCAGCTGGCTCTTCCCAAGCATGGATCTGAACTTGGGGACAGAAAGCACTGGAAACAGCCCCTGCAGAAGGCGTGTCCCGCCGGGATCACCACAACGGGTAGGTCTTGCTTGTACTTGACACATTCTGCTCCTAGCCAAGTCTCGGGGGAGCAGCCCCTTGGCTGCCACCTCCCTGCAGTCCTCAGCCCCAATCCTACACACACATTCTATATGTATCTGTATTTGTGGCAAAAAGGAAAAAAAAAATGTTATTTCTAGAATTTACCGCATCTTGCTCTGGTACCCCCTTACCTGCGGAGGGGGTGGTATGAAGGACTGAATGCTTCTGTCTCCCCAGAATTGATGTGTTCATATCTGAACCCTCGGTGTGTTGGTCTGAGGAGATGGGGCCTTTGGGAGGCGATGAGGTTGAGAGGCTGGAACTATCCGGAATGGATTAGTGCCCTTATGAAAGAGACCCTAGAGAGCCTTCTCGCCCCGTCTGCCATGTGAGGTCCCAACCAGACGATGCTGTGAACCAGGAGGTGGTCCTCACCAGACACTGAATCTGCCGGAGCCTCCATCTTGGACCTCCCAGCCTCCAGAACCCTGAGAAATCCGTTTCTGTTGTTTATGGGCCCCCAGTCTGTGGTGTTCTGTTGTAGCAGCCCCCGCAGAGGAAGACAGGTGGCCTAGAGTAGCCGCACTAACCTTTGGTGACTGAAAAGATCAATCTCATTCTTTTTGAAATAGTTTCTTCAGCCTCCTTAAGGTAAATAAGCCACTGATGAAAAGCTCAAACTCGCGCAGGCCTGATGTTTTCCCTCTTGGGACACCCCTCCTTTCCTCTCTCCCTGAGGACCCCACACCCACTCACTGTCCCTGGACCTGTTTTCTGCACACAACTCTCTTCCCGGCCCCCACCCCCCACGTTAGTCTTGCTTTGGCCCCATCTTGCTTCGGCCCCATCTTGCTTCTTTGACTTTTGAATCAAAGTCCTCCGTCTTTGTCAAGGTTAACTCAAAATACAACTTTTTGCTGAAAATATTGCGATATGTTGTATTTAGATTTCCAGGCTAGTTGCCAAAGGCTCATTCCTCCAATAATGTAAGTAATATCTGACAATGGGCATTTTTAGAAAAGTAATAATGTTACCAAATTAATTACTAAATAAAACACAAGAATATATTCTTTCATTTATTACTTTTATGTCTTAAATTATCACAGAGGAAAATTGTTTTGGGGTACGTAGTTTTTCGAACTTGAACACACGTATGATTTGTGGAGCCACCTCCATGGTCAGGTTACCGAACGGTTAAGGTGCCCCCCAAACTACCTCGTGATAGCAGCCCCCACCCCTACTCCTGGCAAACCACCCATCACTCCATTACTAGCATTTTGTCACTTCAAGAATATTATGTAAATGGAATCTTTTGAGATCGGTCTTTTCTATGATCCTGTTGGGGTTCATCCACATTGTTGAATATCTCAGTGGTTTGTTCCTTGTTAATGTTGTGTAGTAGTCCATTCTGTGAGCATACAACAGTCTGCGTATCCCCCTGACCACTGAAGGGCATTCGGGCTGTATCCAGTTTTTGGCAATTGGAAATAGGGCTGCTGTAAACATTCAGGTGCAGGGTTTTTGCATGAATACGAGTTTTCATTTTTCAAGGAGAAATGCCTAGGAGTGGAATTGCTGTTGACTCATAGGACACACGTTATGTTTGTAAGAAACTGTTAAACTGTTTTCCAGAGTAGCTGTCCCATTTTAACTTTCCCACCAGCAATATACAAGACTTTCAGTTGCTCTGCATCCTCACTAGCACTTAGTATTACTGGTATCTTTTTTTTTTTTTTATCTGTTCTAATAGACTTGTAGTGGCATCTTATGCTTTTTGTTTGCATTTTTCTAATGGCTCATTATGTTGAACATCTTTTTTAGATGCATATCTGCCATACCAGTATCCTCTGTTCTTTTGCCCATTTCTAAAATCGGGGTTTTGTTTTCTTTCTGTTGAGTTGAGAGAGTTCCATCTATATCTACATATACACGTCCCTTGTCAATATCTAATTAGTTTCTTCTAGTCTGTTGCTTCTCTCTTCAATCACTTAACAATGTCTTTTGCGGAGCAGAAGTTTTTAATTTTAATGAAGTTCAGTTTATATATTTTTTTTTTTTTTTTAATGAGTCACGCTTTGGGTGTCATTTGTGAGAGCTCCGGTTCTTCCATCTTCTTTGGTTTCTGAAATCTGTCATTCGAAGTGTTCCCGCATAGGTAAGGAATCATTTCTCTCTGGCTGCTTTGAATACTTTTTTTTTTCTTTGTTAGTTTCTCAAAGTTTGATTAGGATGTGCCTGGATTTTTGAGGGCTTATCCTGTATGTGTTTTGCTTCGTTTTCTTAAATCTGTAGGTTTAAGTCTCTTGCCAGACTGAGGAAATTTTCAGCCATTATTTCCTCAAATATTTTTTCAGTACCGTCCTCTTTCTCCTATCTTTTTGGGACTCCAGCGACCTGTTTTTTACGGCCCCCCAGGTCCCTGTGACTATGTTGTGTTCAATCCCCTTTCTCTTTGTTGTTCGGATGGATGACTTCTACTGATGTATCGTTAGGTTCACTGACGATTTTCTCTGTCATGTCAGAACCCATCTAGTGAGCTTATTGATAGAGCTTTTGGTTATGGTGCTTTTTGTTTCTAAAATTTCCATTTGATTCTTCTGATATTTTATTTCTTTGCTGAGATTGTCTATTTTTTTTTTTTCAGTTGTTTCAAGAATGTTTGCTATTGCTCGTGGCATTTTAAAGATAGCGGCTTTAAAGTCTCTGTCAGAAAGTTATGTTATCTGTGTGTATTAGTCTACCAGGGCTGCCATAACAATGACCACAGACTGGGGGCTTAGACGGCAGCTCACGGTTCTGGAGGCTGGAAGCCCAAGACCAAGGCGGCAGCGGGTTTGGTGTCTTCCAGTGCGTCTCTCCCTGGCTTGCACGTGGCTGCATTCTCACTGTGTCTTCTGTGCACGTGCATCCCTGGGGTCTCTGTGTGTCTGAGTTCCCTCTTCTTATAAGGACACCAGTCAGATTGGATTAGAGCCCCCCAAATGGCCTCATTTTAACTCAATCGCATTTCAAAAGACCCATCTCCAAATCAGTCACATGCTGAGGTACTAGGGCTTAAGGCTTCAGGTGGATGTGAATTTTGGGGGAACACAATTCAGCGCATAACACTGTGTCATCTTGGCGGTTGTTGTCTGTCGATTGTCTTTTCCTAAGTGGATAGGGGAGTTTCTGTTGTATCAGGCAACTGGCCTGGTTAGATTCAGGCTGCAGGTTCCAACCTTTCTTCTGTGGGCTACCATTCCAATGTCAGTTCAGGTTTGAAAGCCTTTGCAGGTCCAGTTAGATCTGTCCCCTGTGTGCGGCATGCAGGGATCAGGCTGAGAGGTGGGCAGTGGCTTGTGTGTTCAGTTCTGGAATTCTTTGATATGCTGATTACGATCATGTCCATGCATGCACAGCTTGGGGGAATGCCTAGGAGTTTATAAGTAACTTCATGGGGTCACTTTCTTGATCTCCTTCCATTTTGCAATCTGCTGGTATTTGTTCCCTGGGTGTCCCCTTTTGCACCTTTAGCTAGAAAGCTGGGGCTTTAGTTAATCTTCCCCTGCCTCACATTTCTGTGACTACCTCCATGTCTGGGGCCAACTTCTGGGAGGACAGAGAGAGACAAAGAGAGTAAAAATTAATTGCTTTATCCCACCTTCTTGGAATTGCAGCTCCACAGAGAGGAAGGGCCCTCCAACACCCTCCCCAGTCAGTGGGCTCCCGTGGGGGACCTCTGCCATCTCTACCAGGGCATTTCTTAGGGACCGGGGTATGAAACAGAAGGAAAAAAAATGAGGAGGGAAGTTTATATATTTTCTTTGCACTTCTTGAGGCCAAATTAAGGGCTTCTTCTGGAGCTCTCTGTGCTGATACTCACTTGCTGGTTCCAGGCTACATTGTACTCAGGTGGGGGGACACCTGAGGGCAGAAAAAAATGAAAAAATCACCACTGATTGGTGGTAGTTCAAAGTCTGATCTTGTTTCCCAATTGTCCTGCTACTATTCACTTCTCAGAGCCTCTGAGTAGGTTTATTGTGTATTCCGTCCCTGTTTTGTAGCTGTGTTCAGTGAAAGAGACAGAGTGGATTGTGCTTACTCCTTCTTCCCAGGGACTGGAGACCCTGAAACAGCAATGTTAAAATTGAATAAGAAAAAGGTGGAAACATGTCTTTTGAAGGCTAATGCTTAAGGCCAACAGATGCAACGAGGGGAAGATGAGGATATGGGTAGAAGTTTAAGGGAAAAACAGGAATCCTGAAGGAGATGTCTAAAAATCTGCAAAGGCTTTGAAATTGAGAATTCCTGTTTAATTTTAGATAAAAATGGATAGTTTCTATTTTCTTGAATGCTGACATGTAACTAATACCATCTTTATGCTTATATGCAATGATGAATTTTCAGCTCACAAGAATAAAGGAGCAGGAAGAACATACGTGGGGAATATAAGTGAAACAAGAGAGAGATGTAGTTTAAAATGATGTGTTTGTCTTAATTTGTTTGAGTTTGATGGTAAAGACAATGAAGGACAGAAGAAAGGAAAGCTGTTGGAGTCTCCTTAATGGGAAGAATAGAGGTCTGAGAAAAAGCATGCCTCATGCTATTCTTTGGTGACCACATGGCGGCGCTATTGGCAGGACACAGCTTTAGTGGGGTCCTCTCCAAACTGGGTTGGATACATTCTAGGAATGTGCAAGAATATCCCTAAAGAAAATACTAGAACTTCAATTTCTGTTTAGATTTTATCTTAAGAAAATAGAAATACACTAAGGTTTACTAATATTTAATATGTGGACTGATAACTGGCTCCATCACCAACTAGGTAAGTTAGATGATTTGGTGTCACATGGTCTGCAAGGACACTGCAAGGATGGGGACTCTATAATTTAGAAGTTGGTGGTGGCCAACTCTCATTCATTTGCTGTGAATGTATGGTGACATATTGCAGTTCACACGTTCTTGATGAAGTGTATTTGTACACTATATTACTGATTTTTTTTTTAAGATTTTATTTATTTATTTGACAGAGATAGAGACAGTGAGAGAGGGAACACAAGCAGGGGGAGTGGGGGAGGGAGAAGCAGGCTTCCCGCGGAGCAGGGAGCCCGATGCAGGGCTGGATCCCAGGACGTGGGGATCATGACCTGAGCCAAAGGCAGACGCTTAAGGACTGAGCCACCCAGGTGCCCCTGTATTACTGATTTTAGTATACTAGCCCTCTTTAAACATATAAGTGACTTAGAATATTTCCCGCAAAGAAACTGCAGGTCAAAATTCTACTAACAAGGGCTCCTGGCTGGCTCAGTCTGTAGAGCATGTGACTCTTAACCTCGGGGTTGTGAGTTCAAGTCCCACACTGGGTGTAGAGCCCACTTAAAAAAAAATGATACTAATAATTCAAGCCAAAATAACAAAAAAAAAAAAAAAATGGAAGAACAGCAAACCTTGTTCTTCTGTTTTGGACTCTTTTCCAGACATATCATGGGATTAAAAATAATGGCTACTGGTGATAGATAGATAATCTGACAGTGATTTTAGGACAAAATATACCCACGTAATTAATCCCTTTGAGGTAAAGATAATGTTTTTGATAATAAATGAGAAAATAACAGCTTTATAAAAAATTTTTTTATTTGTCTGAGAGAGAGAGCACAAGCAGGGGGAGCAGCAGAGGGAGAAGCAGGCTCCCTGCGGAGCAGGGAGCCCAATGTGGGACTCGATCCCAGGACCCCGGGATCATGACCTGAGCCGAAGGCAGACACTTAACTGACTGAGCCACCCAGGCATTCCTGGAAATAACAGCTTTTTGAAAGAAATTCATGATTTGGAGAAAGAATTTTGAAAATATGTTTAAAAATATTTCCATCATTATGTGATTTTTGTTCCTGAGATGAAGATGGATGTATTTTAACCTATAAAACTCAGATTTTGATATTAATAAGGCTTTAAAGCTGAATTTTCCTGTCTGTTCAAAAATCTTCCAAATAGGGGCGCCTGGGTGGCTCAGATGGTTAAGCGTCTGCCTTCGGCTCAGGTCATGATCTCAGGGTCCTGGGATCGAGTCCCGCATCGGGCTCCCTGCTCCTTGGGAGCCTGCTTCTCCCTCTGCCTCTCTCTCTCTCTCTCTCATGAATAAATAAATAAAATCTTAAAAAAAAAAAAAAATCTTCCAAATGAAGACTTTCAGTAGGTTTTAAGACCATTTGTAAAAACCATAAATATTAAATGCTTTCCACTAATTAAAAAAAAGACTGATATTATATAAAATGAAAATTTATTGATCAAATATCAACATTAAACTTAGAATTATTTGTGAATGGGACCAAAAGTAGGGACCAGGACTTAAAATAATTTGAGCTAATATGGTTACTTGTATATGAATATGCTTTTTCCATAAGGACCTTCTTTGTGAAGTATATTTTTTCAATTAGGCAGTCAGTAAGATCAAGAAACTAAATAGATTTTGAACCAGTCCATGAAATCACTGTACCACAAAATGTTGTGTCCAGACTTTTCAAAAGCAACAGAGCATATTTAATTGTATTTCTCTTGCTAAAATTAATATTAGTAATATTTTTAGGTAAGGCACAAAAGTTTATGAAATAGAATTTGTTTCATATTTTTCATTGTCTTTAAATTTATTTTTTGTGTGTTTTATAATAGACACAATCATAATAATTATATGTGGCATTTTATACGTTTTACTGCATACCAGGTACTGTTTTAAATGTTTTACATGTATTAATTATTTTAACTCTCACAATACCCAGTATATATCCCAGTGTCCCCATTTAAAGGATCAGGAAGCTGAAGCACAGATAAGAAACTAGCATAAGACCAATTACTTAAGAAGAGATACAATCAAGATTTATTAGTGCAGTAATGCATATGTTTAATTTATACGTAAATTACTACATCTCTAAACCAATAAAAAGACCAAGAGAAGTATGGATTAAAGTTCAGAGACTATTTGTCTAAAACTAATAGGCATGGTGGTAGCATTAGAATGTGCTCACAGGGAACTCAACCCAACATTCAGTGTAGTTTATTAGCATTTATAAAGAACCTGTATGATCCTATTTAATTCCCACAATAACTTTTGAAGTAGTCATGTTAATCTCAAGAACACAAGCATAATAAAAAATAACATTTAATGGAGTCTCACAGACTTGAATATAAGGTCTCCCATTACCACTCACCACATCTTAGAGGTTCTCCTAACTTTTTTGAATTTAATTTTAATCATTTTTCAAAGTGGGCAAAATAATATATGTCCCATAGGGTGGCTGTCAGATTAAAGAGCATGTCATAGTGTAATGCAGGGTAGTGGTGAAGAATACAGATTCAGGAGCAGGACCCTCCGGGTTTGAATCCTTGCTCTCCTGCTTAGTAGAAGCAACTTTCTTTGTGAAGTTACAAATCTTCTCTCTGCCTTAGTTTCCTCATCTGAAAAATGGGGCTAATAATACTACCTACCTCACAGAGTTCTTATGTGGATTGATTTATGTAATGATATTTAGGATTTGGTACCCCATAAGTACTCAATAAATGATGGCAGTTATAATAAATATAAAGTGCTTAACGCACAGTAGGTGCTCAACAAATAAACAAACAAATAACTGTTTGTAATCATTATACCCATTGAGAGCTTTATTCAAAATTATGCAGTTAGGACGTATCCAGTCTCCCCCTTCTGGATTATATGCTATAAACAGCTGGAGTTGACATGCATGGATACTTCTCCTCTGAGGGATATAGGCAGAATGTGTTCCTGGGGAGAAAACAGCCTGAGCTCATCAGGAAAGACAGCACTGGGATCTAAGTAGGCTTTGGAGAGACAGGAGACTTGGAAGAGGGATTTTGAGGGAGAAGGAATGATGCAAAAGCCAAGAAACCAGAAGAGAGAGACATGTTCCAGGGAGAGTGAGTAAATTTTTTTTTATTTTTGTTTGGATTGGAGCAGAGCTACATTTTAGAAAGATTAACCTGGGGGTGTTTTTTTGGGTAGAACTAGAATAGGAAAATATCCGAGAAGTGAGGAGACAAAAGATATGAACACTGTGCTCATCCAGACATGAGTAGTAAAGACCGGAACTAGGCAACCGCTGAGGGAATGGAGAAGAGGACAGGGAAAGATGCTCTCCGGAAGCGAAGTCAGCAGGGTCCGGATACTGATAAATGATAGATGAGCAAATGGAAGTCAGTAGATAGAATGACACTGATATTCTCATTTCAGTTGGTTGGGCATCAATAATGACATTGAGAAATAGGAAAGTAATATTTAGAGGGGCAATGATAGCTTTGACTTTTTACTTTGAATTTGAATTAATGGAGAAACACATTAAATAAAAATGTCCTGGGGCATTTGGAAAACTTAGATTGCAAAGAAGTCATTGCATAGAGGACATAATTGAAGGAGGTCTCTGTTATCCAAAGAAGATTTATATTGGAAAAAGATCATTTAAATAAATCCACATGGGACAAGACTGATATTTAACAATAACTAGTGAAAAACTGATTAAATTGGGACCTCAAAAGAAACAGATAATTACAAACAATTACTTTTATCTTATATTTAAAACAATTTATATTATAATTCCAACTGGTTACTAATTCTTAGAATGAACAAATAATTAATTGCTTGTTGGTTATTGTTGTTGTTGTTGCCATACAGCCAATAAACTTGTGCACTAGTCAGTTATGAGAATCTTCACTCCATTTTACTTTAAAAAATATAAATGCATGTTTATTCCTTAATCTTTTTTTTTTAAATAAATAATTGGCATATTGATTAGAGTTTTGACTGGTCTCTCATGCACAGATCTCATATGTAGTAAAGAAGCCAATCTTGCTTCTTCAACATGGACTGAAAAATTTAGACTCTTTTGGCAATCGATCTGAATGCAATATCCTTTTAGATTTTTATGACAGTTTCCTCTAAACTTTTTAAATAGTTTTCTTTAAATTCTGGTAAAATACACATAACATAAAATTTGCCATCTTACCCATTTTTAAGTGTACAATTCAGTAGTGTTAACTATATTCACACTGTTGTGCATCTTGCAGGATTGAAACTATATACCCATTAAACAACAACTTCCCATGTCCCTCTCCCCCTAGCTCCTGGAAACTTCTTTTTATACCCAGATGTGGAATTGGTAGAATATACGGAAATTCTATTTTCAGTTTTGTGAGGAACTGCCGTACTCTTCCACGGTGGCTATACCATTTTCCATTCCCACCGTCAGTGCACGAGGGTTCCCGTTTCTCCACATCCTCGCCAACACCTCTTTTCTTTTTCCTTGTTTTCTTTTTACAGTAGCTGTTTTAATTGGTGTGAAGTGATATCTCATTGTGGTTTTGATTTGCATTTCCCAATGAGCACCTTTTCATGTGTTTATTGGCCATCTGTATATCTTGGAGAAATGCTTCTTTCATCTATATTTGGAGAAATGTCTATTCAAGTTTTTTGCCCATTTTTGAGTTAGGTTGTTTGGTTTTTGTTGTTGTTGAATCTCTGGAGTTTGCTATATAATCTGGATATTAACACCTGATCAGATACGTGATTTGCAAATGTTTTCTCCCATTTCATAGTTTGTCTTTTCACTCTGTTAGTTGTGTCCTTTGATGCACAGAATTTCAATTTCTGCGTGTCCCAATTTATCTATGTTTACCTGTTTTGACTATGCTTTTGATGTCATATCCGATGGGGTTCAGAGCATGCTACCCCAAAGTATGGCATCTTGGCAAATTCAATATTTTTAAACTGAAGGAGTTTGAGAAAATTTGTGGTCATAAAACCCTGTGTGAGAAGTACCCTCTCAATACCTGGAGGAAAGGAGCATTCTTATCTCTGAAGGTAAAGGAATGCCAAGAAGTCACACCAACAGGCTTTGCTAAATTTCCCCCAGTTTACTACACTTACCTTATACTCTTTGCCCCATCATATTTCTCCACAACTGTCTACTCTTCCTCAAACCCAGCATAATAATACTCAGATTTAACCATTTCTTTGAGTCTCAATTTCCTTTTGAAGGTGCCCATGTCACCCAAGACTTACATTAAATAAATTGGTGTGCTTTCTCTTGTTAAATCTGTCTTTATCGGTTTAATTTTCAAGCTCAGCCAGGGATCCCAAGAGGATCGAGGACATTTTTTTTTTTCTGTCATACATGTCCAAGAAATTACTGAGAAATCCAATGTCATGAAGCTTACCCCCTGTGTTTTCTTCTGGGAGCTTTACAATTTTAGGTCTTACATTTAGGTCCTTGATCCATTTTGAGTTTATTTTTGTATGTGATATAAGATAAGGGTACAACTTCATTCTTCTGCATATAAATATCCAGTTTTCCCAAACATTTGTTGAAAGACTGTCCTTTACCCATTGAATAGTCTTGACATGGGGTGCCTGGGGGCTCTGTTGAGCATCCGACTCTTAGTTTCAGTTCAAGTCATGATCTCAGGGTCATGGAATCAAGCCCCGCATGGGGCTCTGTGCTCAGCCAGGAGTCTGCTTGAGATTCTCTTCCTCTCCCTCTGCCCCTTCCCCAGTGTGTCCACGCACACTCTCTCTCTCTCTAAAATAAATAAATCTTTAAAAAATAGTCTTGACATCCTTATCAAAAATCACTTGACTATATATGTGAGGGTTTATTTTTAGGCTATTATATTCCATTGGTCCATGTGTCTTTGTACTAGTAACACACTGTTTTGATTACAGCAGCTTTGTAATAAGCTTGAAATTATGACCTTCAATTTTGTTCTTTTCCAAGATTGTTTTAGCTGTTCAAGTACTCTGTTTTATGCTTAGAGCATCATTATAAAGAGGACAAATATTGCAAAAATATTTGAGATTTTATCATGTTTTTTCCCAAGAAACTCTTTTAATTTTTTGACACTCAAATCATTTTCTGTGAAGACTTTGAAGCCACTGTTCTGTCATCATCCTAATAAATTGATCTTCTTCATTTGTTCACTGAAGTAACTCTTCTGGGTTCTCATATACGCGTGCCTTTGGAAGTGTTTCAGCTGTACTCCAACCTCATGAAATCCTGCGTCTTTTACAAGATGTGCAATTTTACTGTGAGATAGAATTGCTTTTGTAGTTAGTGGTACTAGTAGATGTTTACATGTGATAATCAGTGAATGACTGCCTTACTTGTCTTGATGGACTCGGAGACATTTGTTTTAAACAAGGAAGGATGTTTGAGTAGAGATGAATTTTTATAAATTGTCAGTTGTCTGGTAAATATTTTTACAGAATTTAACTTTGTGAGTTTGGGGGTTCTGATGATAAATATTCAAGTAAAGATAGTGTGTTATTGTTGAAGCCACAAGAATGGATGTCTTCTTCAGAGTAAAGCACTTTGAGCAGGAAAGAAAATCAAAGCAGTCATGGTAACACTAACTTTTAGACAGTGGAGCAGAAAAACAGTTGCTGGAGCAGGGGCTGTGAAGAAATTATGAGAATAATTTAGCTAATAAAAAAAAATAAAGAGGAGAGAAGAGAATTTCGGGTTAGTAATCTCGGGAAGACTGATTATTGAGGAGAAAGGCATATGGGGTGTAGCTTGCGCCTGTAAGAAAGAAAGAAGATATTGAACATGTTCAAGATTCCAGGCACAGTTCTAGGCATCAGAAGCAGAGGATGAAGATGTAGTAGGATTCCCCTAAGCCTTCTCTCTCAAATGTCACTGCTTTTAACCCAGCACTGACATATGGGATGAGAAGGGCTGTAGCTCCCAGGGGCTCTGAGCTTGACCAGTCATTGACCCCTCAGCATCCTCTGGTGTGCTGTTTCATCAGACATGTAAGGACAAGTCCAAACTCAGAAGGGAAGACACCATGGCTAGATTCTGGACATGATCTGGATTCCAAGTGAAGAGAACTGACTACAGGAGTCACTTGTGACATACAATTCACAGTTCTTCTCATTTGCCTATGTGTTTAGTCCTGTGTTTCTTTCCACAGGGTATTGAAACCAATCTTGGGATACTGGGGGAGAGAAACGATAAATTTAAAATTATAAAACAATAATAGAAAACAAGAGTGAAAGAAAAAGGCAATACAAAAATACTAGCCATAACCTAGAAGCCCTGTCATGTTTGGTCCTGGCAATAAGAAAATACAGTCAGGAATATTATTCTCTTTATTTGTGGACTGTTTTTTTTTTTTTTTTTTTCTGGCTGATTGAGGTCCTTGAAATTTTAGAAACTGAAGGAAAAAGTAAAAACAATTTTAAAATATTTTGTAATCTCATTACAAAGAGATTTACAACTGTTAATATATTGGTATGTTTCCTCCCGGTTTTTCTCTCTTTCTGTGTATATAGATTATATCATGAGCATTCTCCCATGTCATTAACTACCTCATGCAAACATGATTCGTAATGGTCTTAAAATACTACCTCATATGGACATCCATAATGATTCCAAACCCATTATTACTGGACATTTTGATTACTTCTAAAAAATAAAAAAGGAGAAAGAGGATGGTAAATGCAAAAGGACCTTTGGTTTCAATTTCTTTTAAAATACGGGGGGAGGCGGGTAAAAGATGCATCTCCCATTGGGCCCCCATTATGTGTACTTTCTTATTTTCATGCACAGACTCATGCAGAGGCACCATTAGAGATCATATAGAGCTTTCCATTTTGATTGTGTTCTTGAACACCAGTCCACCTCCTTTCTCTCTGTCCTATAAACTACTCCTGCCGGGCTTTTGTCACAGCTGGCTTTCAGCCACCTTGATGTTGGTTAATAACTGCTGAACGTACTTTCCCCCGGAACGATTTGCAATTTAATGAGGGATTCTAGAAACCTAATAGAATCATGTACAACAAAAAGTATAAATATATAATGGTGGCATTTGAAGCATATTTACAAAGTCATACTGTTTTATTCATTCACCTTCATTCATTTCTTTTACGAGTGTTTATTGAGCTATGTGCTAGGCACAGTGTTGGATGGAGGGCACAGAAATAAGTCCTCAAGGAGTTTACTCCTAAGTGGTTCTCAACCAGGAGGCAATAGCATTTCTCTATCCATTTTCAAAATGTTGGGGGCAGTTTTGGTTATCCCATTGACTTGAAGGACATTACTGGTATTTAGTGGGCAGGGTTTCTAAATGCTCTGGAGAGGTTTGCACAAAGAATTGTCTGGCCCCATCCAGTGGTGTCTCCACTGATTAACCAATGCTACAACGTGAATCATACTAGTACTAACAATGTACTATAGATCCATGCTGTGTTAAGCACTTCAACTGCATTGTTTAGTTTAAGCTTACTTTGATACTTTGTAGTAAATATTATATCCATTTTCCTGAATGGCTTAAAGACCATAAAGAACTCTCTCAAGATCACATTGCTAGTAAATGGCAGAACCAGATTTTAAACAGTGTCCTAGATCTGACTCCAGAACCCACAATCTTAATAACTATACAATTCAGCTTTTTAAGCTAAAGATAAAATAGAACCCAGAGATCATGTTTGAGCAAGCCGAGGACACAAACTATGATTTATTCATCTTTCTTCTTTATACCTAGGACAATGACGGCAATAGCACCTGTCCTTTAGATGTTATTTTATTTAGTCTAATCCTTCTGTGTTTTACAGATAAAGAAAACTAAAGTTCAGGGAGTTTAAGTTCTTCTAGTATGGGGCAGAGCTGAGGCTAGAATCCAGGGAAGATGGTACAGCCACTATGGAAAACAGTATGGAGGTTACTAAAAAAAAAAACAAAAACAAAAAACTAAAAACAGAAGTACCATATGATCCAGCAATTCTATTTCTGGGTAAAAGTCCAAAGGAAATCAAATCACTGTCTTCAAGGGCTATCTGCACCCCCATGTTCATTGCAGCATATTCACAATAGCCAAGAATGGGTGACTGTGTTAGAAATGTCGGTTTCTGAGTCCCACCCCTAGAGATTCTGATGCACAATGTCTGATGAAGAGCCACCATGTATATACATGATGGAGTATTATTTGGCCATGAGAAAGAAGGAAATCCCGCTATTTGCAACAATGTGGATGACACTTAAGGGTGTTATGCTAAGTGAAATGAGTCAGATAGAGAAAGACAAATACTGTATGATCTCACTTATATGTGGAATCCCCCTTATATATGGAAAGAAGCCAAACTCATAGAAACAGGAATGGTGGTTGCCAGGGGCTGGAGGGAGGGGGAAAAGGAGAGATGTTTGTCAAAGGGCACAAACTTATAAGATGAATAAGTTCAGGGATCTAATGTACAGCATGGTGACTATAGTTAACAATACTGTATTATATACTTTAAAGTTGCTGAGAGAGTTGACCTTAAATGTTTTCACCACACATGCACACACACACACACACACACACACAAGTCAATTATGTAAGATGATAGAGGAGTTAACTAATGTTACTGAGGGAATCATTTCACAATATATAAATATATGAAATCAATATGTTGTAGACCTTAAACTTATACGGTATCATATATATATGTGTATATATATAGATATATAGAGATAGATACAGATATATAGATATATGTAAATATAGACGTGTATCTATATATATCTCAATTATATCTCAATGAAGCTGGAAAAAATAGAGTATACCCACTTAGAAAAAAAATCTGGAGAAGGGAGATGACAATTTGCTAGCAGCCAGCTACTCTACCAGCCTATCTCTTAACTTACCTACTTTCCTTGTCTCTCAGTCCCTGGCATCCATTTACATCAGGGCAAACTTTTTCTATAAAGGTCCAGGTAGTAAATATTTTAGGGTTTGCAGGCCATATGGTCTCTGTCATAACTGTTCTCTCTGCCATTTAGCAAGAAAGTTGGCATAGATGCTTTGTAAGCAAATGGGCGTGGCTGTGTTCCAATAAAACTTTATGTACAAAAACAAGTGTTGGGCCGGATTTAGCTCATGGGCCATAGTTTGCTGACCCTCGGTCTGTCTCCAGTGGTGGACTTTGTCCTTTTAGATCAATCTGTACTTGACTCATTACTGATAACTTGGAATAAGACAGGTAAACATTTGGAACCAGAATACCTCAAACTGGTTGTTCACCGGACTACTTGGGAGCTGTGTTAGCAATGTCGGTTCCTGAGTCCCACCCATAGAGATTCTAATGCAGAATGTCTAGGGAAGAGCCTCAACCTCAGTATTTCTGGCTCTGAGGCATGCACCAGTTTGAAAACCATGAGTTTATGCTTTTAGTAGATAACTTTGCAAAGAAATAATGTTAAATAAATCTCTGTGTAATCTCTGTCTCACCCACAGTCCTAGCTCCATGCCAAAAACTCTATAGTTTACTGAACAGAATATCCGTTTCATCTCAAAACCTCATATCATTCCACCCTTTCCCCATTTATTCAGAGGCAGACACATTTAAGTAAAAATAATCACCATCAGAATACTAATGGGCCATAAGCTAATGTAAGGATATTTATTCAGCTGAATGCAATTACCAGGAAAACCTTGTTTTCTAAATGGTGTGACTGTAATCCAATTTAGGTCTTTTAACCCCTGGTGATTTTTGTTTCATTTTGCTTTGTGATGGGTGGAAACCAGGCATCGTTGCTGGGGGCTCACAAAGCTAGAATAAAAAGGAAATAGCACCACCACCACTACAGGCAATTTTCAATTGCAGTGAGTCACTAAATCTCCATAACCACGGGTGGCTCTACATGATTCTGTTGCTAATTGAATTTTTTCCCCCGAGTAGAGTGAGGGCTTATTTTGCATCAACATGATTCTATTTTGTGATGATTGTTGATAAAGTCAGCTAAATTAATGGTATTTCAGCTTCTGTATCCATAGGTATCACTGCTTTAAGGAGTATGAATGCCCATGTAGGTTTTTCCAAGAAAATACAGAGTACAGAAGAGATGGTCCCAAACTCACTGCATTGGTGTGGATGAGATGGTTGGGATGGTCTCTCCACATTAGTGATATTATGCCCTTCTCAGTGCATCGTATCAGAAGGTACATGATATCAATACCTTTTTATTACTGGTGAGGTAATCTTTTTTTTTTTAAGATTTTTATTTTATTTTTTTTTTAAGATTTTATTTAATTAATTAATTTATTTACTTATTTACTTATTTGAGAGAGAGAGAGAGCATGTGTGAGCTGGGGTTGGTGAGGGGCAGAGGGAGACTGAAAGAATCCCAAGCAGATTCCACACTGAGTGCCGAGCCTAACACAGGGCTCGATCTCACAACCCTGAGATCATGACCTGAGCTGAAACCAGGAGTCAGATGCTCAACTGACTGAGCCACCCAGGTGCCCCTCTGGTGAGGTAATCTTTGACCACTTGGTTTAGGTGGTGTTTGTCAGGTTTTCCCACCATAGAGATTTAAATTTTCCCTTTAATTAATAAGCATCTTGTAGGGAGATACTCTGATGCTATGAAAAGTAGTGAGTTGAATTGGTTTTGAGGAAATAGAGAAGTGGACACATATAGCTGTGCATATGAATGGTATATATTAGAGAAAATGATAGTTAAAAGCCATTTTGCCATTAACTAATCCAAAAGTCCCTCATTTGAGACAAAGAAAACGGCTCACCTCTAAGAGAATTCAGTCTTAAAATTGGGATGAGCATGAGCCCAGCCCATTTTCTCACCTCAGGTTGATTTACTCATTCCTGATCACCCTGAGAATTTATCATCTATCCATAGTTTGTTGGCCTTTGATTATATTTATATGATAGAGACAGAATTCATTCAAGTTTCCCCCTTATTCCACTGGTCAGCCAACTTTTCTCTTCTTCCCACTCTGTCATTAAAGTTCTGTTTTCACTGTCTTAGCTCATGGATACAGAATCTTGCTGAGTATATTTGCTGCAGTCTATGAGTCAGCTGGTAGACAGGCTCCAGTTCGAGACCGCTCCTTCCCCACGCTGGTGGGACAGCCGTGGGCCTCTCCCTCAGGTTTGATTTCTTCCCTCAGGTGCCAGGCCGTCCTGGGCTCCCCAGGCCAGGCTAGCTGTACCCAGAACTACAACCCTGTGTTCTGTACTGCCTTAACAGGAGCTCATCGGTGCCTCTTTAACATGGAGTGTCGGAGGTATTTTCGTCTTGTTAGTCTTAGTTTATTTCGGGTAGTCAGCGGAACACAGCCATGTGTCTTACACCAGTGGTTCTCAATTTTTTTTTTTTTTCCCGGTGCCTTGTCCTAGACTGCATTTGAGAAGTTGTCAGAACAGAGCCTGGAGGATTAAGAAAGGGGGTCAGAACTCTCTAGAGACCATCAACAGGGCCCCCTCTCTCCCTCTCAGCCAAGCAAACTCACGCATTAGCAGGAGTGAGATCATTAGGACTGCTTTTGAGAAAGCCTACTTCTACCCCTCGTCCAACATAGAAATACGGTTTTATATTGAAGACCAAGGATTTAGACATCATCAAAGGGTGTATGTTAGGACTGCAAAGGTAAGTGCTTTGGAAATGGTGTTATCTGAGGAGGGTGATGTTAACTACATGGACAGAAGACTTGTGGCCACATAGCTTTTATCTTCTAATATCTGTCTTGTGAAATTGGTAGCAAACATGTCCTGGGCACTTGTAAAAAGTGAAATTAGGTCTCGTGAGTGGATGAAACAACGAGGAAGATTTTGGCTCAGACCGAGAGGAAGAGGTTGTGCCTACCATGCTTGGCTATGGGGGGTAGCCACCGTGTCCCTGCATCTTTGTACTTTAAAGGTTATTATTCATATTTCTCATAGAAGGAATCCATGGCTCAGAGAGTATCTGCCCCAGCTTGTTCTGCTTTGTAGGGGCCAAGGCAGATTCAAGTCCAGGCCTGTGTGGTCTTTCCCCTAGGTCTTTCTGCCTTTTGGGCCCGTGAACCCGAGCTGTCATGCCCTGGGTCATTCTGTGTCCCAGTGACCCTCCCATCACTGGAGGCATTGGGGCAGACTGTGTAACTCCAGAAACTCCTACCCTTGGGGTGCAAGGTTGCACCAGATGACCTTTAAGACTTGCAGATTTCAGACCCCGAATCTAATTCAAACCAAGGAATAGATGGACAGGTCACAGTTTAAGAGCTCCATGGTGTCCTCCCTGTCCTGTACCAATCAACCGATCTGTTCTTCCTGGTGCTGCCCAATAACCTTCTTGAAGACACATCTCCGCTCTTAGCCCCTGCTGCTCCAAAATCAGAAGCAGCTCCCATTTGCCTATAGAATCAATCAATCCTTCTAAAGCACTTTTCCATTTTCAAAGCCTGTCTTCCGTTTATTTTCGGCTCACTTAGTCCCCTTCGCAGCGTCTGCCCTCCTGGGACACCTTTCTCCTTACATTCTGGTGCTCTACCTTCCGTAACCAGGCTGTTCGCTCCTGCTGAAGTGTGCATCTCCCTGACAGCTCTCCTCGAATCACTGGCCTCCTTGAAGGGTCACCTCTAATGTCAACGCTTCTGTGAATTTTCTCCTCAGTGCCCGGGCAGAGATGCAGTCTGCCGTCGAACTAGGGAATGAACAGCTTGCATCTACCTGAGAGGATGCACCCCATTCTGTGTGCTTCCCGGATTGTGTGTGCCCTCGTCCTGTCTCCTCATGAAATCAGTGGCTTCTTGAGGGCAGGGCCTGGATCAGATTTATTCCTATTTGTTTCTCCCCTTATCCCCTCCAGTGCCCAGTGTGGTGCCCCCCACACACCAGGTAGTCAGTGTTCCCTGGGATCTGTGGAGCTGGTGACAGGATCGAGTCACCAAGCTAACTCCCAGAGCAACCTACTTAACACGTTGTAGTGTCTGCAGAATTTGAGGTTACGGACTGGAGAGGAAGAGAAGGAGGAGGAATATATCTTACCTGTTAATTCTTGCCTGGTATTTTTAGTCGTCTCATGAAAGATAAAAAGAAGAAAAAAACGTAAAAGCTCTGTCGACAGTAAAAAGCAGACATCTATTATCTTCAACAAGTGCGTGCTCACTCTTCTCAGAACGAACTGAATTCATCTTTTAAATATTTTTTTTTCACATCCCTATAATTATTTCCTTTTAAAAAAATTGCCATTTTGAAAAGAAAATTCAGTTTCAGAGAGGTTAATTAACTTGCCCCAGTAAATGGTGGAGATGTCGACACTCAAGATTTTGCTTCTCTTCATGGTCCATGCTGCCTCCTGGAGCTGCAGACAGTGGGAAAATGAGTTGTTTGGGGGATAGTCTGTGGTTCCAAGAGGTTCTCGAGCTGAGGTCATCTTGCTTGGAGGTTGAAAAACACAAAAAACTAATGCAACTACTACTTGAAGTTAGCAGACTTAACTTTTAACTTCTATATTTGTTTCAGATCACTCTTTCAAGTGTGGTGGGGGGAGAGAGAGGGAGAGAGAGAGGGAGAGAGAGCGAAAACAAGCGAGAGTGAGCAGTGTGTGTGCTAAGGAGCCACTCCTGCATCCTTAATTTTTCACTCTTTAACCATTAATCCATCTTTAGAAAAATGAGTGATAAAAAGCAATGTCTCATCAGTCTGTGGGAAACTAAAGAAAAAAAACAGTTAAAGATATGTATGTATGCAACATTTGCCTTATTTATATATACTGAGCTATGCAGGGCTTTTTTTTTTCTCTTTTAAAAGTAAAAATAGCAGGAAATCATGCTATGATCTAATATTGTCTTTAGTGTGAGCCTTTGGCCTAAGAAGCCACGTGTATGCCCTGCAGAGGCCTGTGTGATCTCTGGGGTATTTATGAAGGAGGAAGGGACCCCGGGCTGGGAGCCAGGCCCTGAGTCTGGCCCTGCTACCACTCCGATGCATGAGATCGGGCAAGAAGTTTCACTGCTTCAGTTCCCAGTTTATTTTTCATTTATCAAAGGATGACGTTGGGTTAGAACAGGGTTTCTAACCTCCATGGTATTGATACTTTGGCTCAGGTAATTCTTCGTTAAGGAGGCTGTCCTGAGCATTGTGTGGTGTTTAGCAGCATCCCTGGCTTCTACGCGGTAGATGCCTGCAGCACCCTCCCCCCGCTCCTCGCCCCTCTGAACTGTGACAACCGAAAATGTCTCCAAGACATTGGCAAATGTCCCCATGTCTCCTGGGGGGAGGGGGCAAAAAGCAACCTCGGTTGAGAACCACTGGCTAGAAGCATGTTTTACATTCACCAAATATTTATTGAGAACACCTGATTGGGGAGGCTGTATGCACAGAGGTGGATTGAGTAAATACCCTCCTGTCTTCATGGAGCTTCAGTCTAGTGGGGAACAGGAGTCTTCAAGCTGATGGGAAACATGAGGACAGGTGCTATGGGGATCCTCTGGACCTGCTATTCTGGGAACATACCAGCCCTGGATGGACCCCATCACTTCTTAATAAATGACCAGTTTTGGCCTGTGGCCCTCAGAAAAGTGGGGAAAATGCACACTCCCATTTGGGGATAGAGAGCCCTTGTAACATAGGTTCACAGATGAATGGGGAAATGAAGAGTGAGTATAAGATGAGTGCCAGAGCAGAATGAAATGATTACGCTTAATTCTCATCTGTCTCTGGGGTGATGCTTTGGGCACGTTTCCCCCTCTCAACCACCATACCCACAGGAAAAATGCCGCAGGGGTGAGCCAGACCTGGTGCTGGGTATCACTTTTCTTAGATCTAAATTTTCATACTCCTCCAGGGTGTTTGTATTGTAGTGGAATTATAGTACATTGTATCTATATACGGTTTCTTTGAGAGAGAAATAAAAGCACTTTCAGAAGGTGGTTCCTTCCTTAAAAAGAATGCATTAATAGGATATTAAATTGATAGGTACTAGTAGCATAAAGATGAAGAGTCCAGGCTAAGGGGGTAGAGTATTTGGGTTCATAATTCTGACCCAGACACTTAGCTGTGCAATTTCACGCAAGTTACTTGACCTCTCTGTGCTTTGTTTTTATTTTTCACTAGTAAAATGGAAACACAAATCATATTTATACCTCACAAGGTTGTTGTATTAAAAGACTTTGAACAGAACTTGACATATGGAAATCACTCACTAAATGTTTGAAAGAAATTCTGATGACTCTGGGAGTCACCGGGTCACTTGGATAAGGTCCTAACTTATTTAAGATTATGAGCAGATTTTCGCAAAGCACTGTTTAGTGGACCAAGTTATGTTCTCCTGAGCCCACATCCTTCTAACATAAGCACAGTCCTAGTATGAGCTTCCGTTACCTATAAAATGGGGAAAATCAAACATTATTTATCCAACGTCAGGCATTTGAGCCAGAAGATTTCTGGAAAATCCATCCTAACTCTCAAACTTCTGGTTTTGAATTACTCTGGATTCTCACAAATTCTCTAACTTCCTTGGCACTATAAAATAGGAATAATTGATCACCCACTATAGTGCTCAAATATTAGGAAAGGACTTAAGAAAGGTACTTTAGCTTATTGAGAAGAGTGGTTTGTAAGTCAGGATAACAATATACCTTGATTGATTGGTTAAACACTCTTGGACTCAATCTCTCCTTTTGTCCTGTTCCCTCCATTTCCCTTCCTCCTCTAATTCCTCAAGCCCTAGTCAATATCCTTCAGGAAGCAGACTCTTTTCGGATGCTTCTTCTCTGCCAGAAGCAGCCCATTCCCTTGGCAGAGCATACCTGCCCACAGCGTCTACATGGTGGGAGTTCCAAGAGGAGCAGAACAGTGGTCTTTGAAACTCGCCCATCACCCTTTTTCCTTAACTAGTACAGACAGCCCATCTCTGTTGATTGTATGGCTTAAACATGTCAAGCTAACTATCTGCAGCTTTCTGAGCCGCTTTATGCATCTTTTGGCTACTTAATCCTCTTAGAGCCCAGCCAGGGGAGCTCAGAATTCCCATGGCTGATGTGAGCAATGAATATGCGTCAACTGACTGATTCTGAAAGAAAATTTTCCCAGAGGGCAGGAAACCAGCATCCTTGTGCAACCACACCCAGACCGGTTCCTCTGTATTACTGAGTGAACATTCGCTGAGCACTTTGTGTGTCTGGCTGTGTGCTGGGTGCTGTCATCATAACACTGCAGTCCCTTGGCGGGGGGGTACTTATTAGGGAAGCAAGGCCTTACTCCCATCCACTCGACAAAATTGCAGCCCCGTCTCCTGGTTCCGGAATTGTTGTACGGGAGGAGGTTTAGATCGCGGAACCCGGATGCAATGGGACTTGGGGTTCCAATAAGGAAAGAACGTGGAATCAGTGGAATAGAATCTTTCACCTTTAGCAGATGCCTCTGAGCCACTGTCTTAGCGTCTAGGGATTATTAGCCTCTGAGAGAAACTCAGAGGATGGAGAGTAACTGACGTCTAGATGCATCAGATTCACACGTGGGCCCTGAGAAAATCTTTGAAGTTTGTGCAGGAGACCATAGTAAAAAGCATACTCTTGACTGAGCTGCTGACCCCTGGCTGGGATGGATATCCTCTTGCACCTGGCTCGCAGCTTTCAGATGGACATCTAAGGACAGCTGAAGAAGTAAGGTAGCTGAGTCAGGCACCTCAAGAAAGATATTGCAGACTTCTCACCTGGCTGATTCACAGAACGTTAGCAATGGAAGGTTGATTCAAGCTAGTGGTTCTCATAACTGGAACTGGAATCATCTGGAATCTTGTAAGACCAGAGAAATCCAGGTCATAGAATTATTGACAGAATTAGGACAATCTCAGTATATAGGGATCGGCAGTCTTTATGTTTTTAAACATCTAGTCTAAACCCCATGTAAAGGGAGTACCAGTCAGGCTTCTTGTGGTGGATGCTGTCATTCTGTTCATTATTTTAAATATAGTTATCATTTCTGGAATATTCTTTACAAAAATCTCGATTTCAACATTTTAATTTATGTAAATTTATGATTCCTGGAACCAGCTCAGAATACTTTTAAGACTGTGCCTTTTTGGAAAATTAAATGTCTGTTCCTAATCCTAGGATGAATGTTTAGTCAAGGTGACCACTATTCCTGTGAGGAAAGTGTGTGTGTGTATAAGCATGCTCACACAGTGTTTCCAGCAGTTGTTTCCAAAGTGTTGATGGTATGAGCCATGGCAATCTCAGATGTCACTTGATATGGCCCAATATGGGGGGCCCAGTGTGGTCCTATTTAGATTACATGGAGATAGAACACCATACAAGGTGAGAGGCTTTGTTCAATGTTGAAGGCTATTATTGTGCTAGAAAGGACACTATTTGCTGCCGTGACGTTCGTGGGACTGTTATTAAAGGTATTAATTCATTCCCTCAATATTCCATAGTTAGTGAGCACCTGCTGCATGCCAGGTACTGTGCTAACTGCATTCTAGGGGTTCAGGGATGACAAGGCCTGATATGGGACCACTGAGGCTTTACCTTTAGTTGGGGAAATGCATTCAGGTTGAGCGGTTGTTGCTGTAATGCCATGTGGCTAGGCGTTTGTGTTCATTGTCCAGCCCCATCATTTGCAAAATGTCCATTAAATGTGAAGGGCGCCCTGGGAGTAGAGTGGACCTCGCTCCTGCAAGTCCTACATCTCTTCCAAGTTTCCTCCTCCCCATGGACACTTTAATCCAGTCTCCATTGCTCCCATAAAGTGGGCCTGGGAGCTTCTGAACAGCCACATAGACGCTGTTTTTGTGGTTATGTGAATCAGAGTGACTACTTCATCAAAAGTAATTTTCTAAAGCCTAACGCAATACTATCTCTGAATTGATACACTCTTCCTTTAAAACTGGTATGTTTTTCTATTTCTTCTATAAAACACAAAAATTATCTGGAAGGCCTTTTAAAAGTTATTCAGTTTGTAACTATTCATTACATTTCTGTGCACAAGGAATATACTAAGTGTTTTACATAAGTGATTTTAATTTTATAATAATTCTGTGAGGTCTTCACTGACCCCAATTTACAAATGGGGAAACAGGCATAAATCATAGCTGAACTAATTCACCGAGAAAACACATAGAAAATAGTGGAATCAGGATTCAAATTCAAGTTTGTCTAATTCCAAAGCTCTCAATTAAAAAAAACTCTCTACCCTGTCTCTTTTGATTATGTATTTATTATCTCTCTATGTATCTAACTATGGCATTGGAAGTTGTCATTCATTAACTGGATTTCAGGACCATTTAGAGATTATCTGATTTTGAATCTATAATATAAATTCTCTCTGTAAAGATTTTGATTTGTTTTTAGACACATAAAAGCATCCACTGAGCATGTGCTTGACTTTGTGACAAACACTGGAGACTAAAATTGAGAATACAGATGGAATAAAACAGATAATTGTAAAATCAAATTGAATAATCGCACTTCTGCAAGTTCTATAAAAGGTAAGCCCTGAGTTCTGTTAATCCTAGGAGACCCTGAAGAACAATACAAGCTATTAAATCCTATATTAATCCTTTACAGAGATCACACTGGATCGAACATAGATAAAAATCCCATATAAAAGGAAATCAAAATGTGACAGCAACCACCTCCATCTCCTTCTTGAGCACATGCTCCACGTAGAGCGAACGAGTCCCATGAACTTGAAAATGAAGCATGGGTTTTAGAGAGAGAGATGAATGAGTTTGTCTCTATGGGCAAAGGCCACTATTGTTTCCCGGGATCAATGTCATCGATTTTGCACAATGGCACATAAGAGCAGTAGCTTTGAGATGCGGATGTTGACTAGCAGCAAAAGGCCAAGGATAAAGCTGTGGTAATGAGGGAAAATGACTTGACGTTTCTCTGTCTACCAGTAGGAAGACTTAGATGTATCTCTGTTCCTCCAGCCTCAGAGTTTAGAGCAATTGGACATGCAGTGCCTTAAGCAGTGAGCCTCGCAGAAGTGACAGAGGTACACTTGGAGCATCAGGATCGGTGGCTGACATTAGAGAGGAGAAACAGGGTGAGGGTAAGGGCCAGAAAAGTGTGCCCCCAACTTGCCTGATCATAAATACTGCTTGGGCTCGTATCAGTTCATTGTCCATGATTTTATTACACAACAGCCGCATGTCCATGGAATTGATTTAGCTCCCATGTCTTCTGTCACTTGGTTGGAGGTTGGCTGATCTAGACTGAGCTTGGCTGATAGGGTCACCGGTCTCCTATCTCAGCTGAGCTGGCTCATCAATCTGTTCTGGGATAGGTCCAGCCATCCCACGTGTCCCTCATCCTTCTCCTGGGCCAGTGGTACAGTTGGGGCAAGTCTCCCTCATGCAAGAATAACTCCAAGCGCACAGATGCTTCCAAACTTTAATCATACAATGCCCGCTGATGTTCCCTGGTGACCAGCACCGACCCGGGGAATGGGGGAGAGCTGGAACCATTAGGCAGTCCACCTGGGTCTTCTATTAAGTATGTTAAATGTGACATTCTGAATCAGGATCTCTATGGGAGCTGCCTCTGGCTCTTATCATAGACCTCATTTAGATCCAAAATAAAAACCTTTTAAGTATTATTTTGATATAATCAAATATGTATAAATGTGTATATGTATACCCATCCAGTCATCTTGGAAAAGTCAGGCTAACTAAAATTTCTTTCCAAAGGAGCTCTGAATCTTTCCTTAGTATTTTCATTTTTTCTTTTTGCTAACCACTTTATTGAAATATAATTCACCCAAACCATACAATTCACATATTTAAAGTGTACAATTCAATGGCTTTTAGTATAATCACAGAGTAGTATAACCATCACCATAAGTAATCCTAGAACATTTCATCAACTCACAAAGAAATCCATACCTGTTTAGCTATGACTCCCCAAACCCTCTTTTTCGGGTTTTGAGGGAAGGTTTTTGATAATTTCAAAAGGCATTTCTATTCGTGTACTTCCCAGAGTTTTGGAAATAACTGCATTATAACACTTAATCACATAGCAAGGCTATTATTTGTTTCTTTTTCTGTCTCTCCTATGAATCTGTAACTTCCTTAAGGACAAAATGATGTACCTTATTGAACTTTATATTTTCAGCCTAGTACTTGATATATCTTGGGGTTCAAATAAGAAAAGAAGGAAGAAAGGAAGGCTGGAAGGAAGGAAGGAAGGAAAGAAGGAAAGCTGGAAGGAAGGAAGGAAGGAAAGCTGGAAGGAAGGAAGGAGGGAAGGAGGGAGGGAGGGAGGGAAGGAAGGAGGGAAGGAAGGAAGGAAGGGAGGGAGGGAGGGAGGGAGGGAGGAAGGAAGGAAGGGAGGAAGGGAGGAAGGAAGGGAGGAAGGGAGGAAGGAAGGAAGGAAATTAACAGAACTTTTGGGTTAGTCTGTAGAATATGCTCCAGAGAAAGTATCCCTGTGACCTATTTTGACAAGTGCTCATGAGGCAAAGAATAGTATCTTTTTCAAGGAAGAGAAACATCTTGAAGTTTGAATAGAAATTTTTTTGAGCTAGCCTCATCCCGGAAATTCTGAAATATGTCCTTCAGAACCCTCACAGGATTACGTGATCATTTATTGTTTGTATTAGTTAAGATATGGATTTGTTTACTACCACAGAGTCATAAGAAAACAAGTCAGAAATTTATTTTTCTCTCTCGTAGCAAGGAGTAGGCCTTGCTCCACAAGACTAAGAAACCCCTCTGGGGCTTCCTCATTTTCCAGGGTACCACCTTCAATGGTGCTGTCTTGGAGGGCTCCCCAGTATTTCTATGTTCCAGCCAGCTGAGGAGGGCCATAGAACTTTAAGAGCAAAACCTAGCGGTTACATCACTTCTGGGTGCACCTGCTGGCAGAATGAATCATGTGGCCATACCTCGCTGTGCAGGGAGCCATGGATATGCTCTTCATTCTGCTTGGATTTGTATCCAGACATAAGCTGTTTCCTTCTGTAAAGGAAGAGGGAGAGACTGGATGTTAGGAAATAGCTGTGTGTCCTGTGCTGCATTTTTAAAAAATGTTAGTAGGCATTATAATACTGACTTCTTCATTTTCCTTTAAGTTATGTATCTTAACAAATTTCAAGGCCTGAAAAATTATTGTGAGTTTTAAATGTGTTTTACTCTCTTCTCCGTGTTTCGATATGTTTTATGGCATTAAAAGAAAACAGCCCCTTTACAGCATTGTCTTGTACTTTTGTAAATGAAAATGTATTTCAGCCAAATTATAAAATACATGGCTTTCGGTGAGCTAGCCTAGAAAACTTAAAACCACTTATAATATCGTTTCTATGGGAAAATGGCTTTGAATTCCTAAACGGATGTGACAAAGAAATGCACTTTTGGAATGAAACACATTTGAAAGTTGGGTGCTGCTAAATGCGAGTAGGTTTACACATAGGAAGTAACAGACGCAATGTATTGGAGCACTTTCTCAGTAGTCCCTTATACAACACTCTGGCAGCTTCAGGGCGTGGCCAGGACTAGCCATGTCTGGATCCAGCTTCTTCCTTTCTGCGTCAGTTTGTCAGGTCTTGGTTTCTCTTTTTCACTTCAAACGTTTTGCTTGTCAGTTGTTGTTTAGTTGCAAGTTGTTTAGTTGCAAAGTCGTAGCTAGCGTACAAATAAAAGGCTAGATAAGGATATCTTAAGATGCTTGAGTTATAAGCTAGATCAACACTTCAGAGACAATTTAATTTTAATAAATGTGTTTTATATAATGGTGGCCTTCTTATTCTAGAACATTGCTACAAATAGAATTTTAATTTTTTGAAATAATGCGTGGTGTCTATGTATCTCACATTAAAATGGCTCCTTATGGGATGGTGTGAGTTCAAAGTTCTGCATTTCTTGTTAAAGGAGTTTATTATAATGATCTTAACTGTCCTTTCCCAAAATTCCCCTCACCCCCCACCTCACCCCATGCCCTAAGCAGATGCTTAGCCTGAGAATTGGATAATCTAGTACTGATGATAGAATTTAACTCCCAGTTCAGTCTCAACCAGAAAGTTCTCTTCATGCATTCAACAAATATTTTATTACATGCCTATTAAGACAGTACTCGAATAATGTTCTGGGCACTGGGAAGCAGATGTTGGGCAAGAGTCACAAATCACACTCCCAATGAAGATGACTCTCTACTGGGGAAGACAGACAGTAAATAGGTAGTTACAATGTATGAGGGGGATTTTGTTTGGGGGAATACAGTGTGCTGTGGGAACAGATTTCAGGGATAGATGTCTTAGACTAAGGGTCCCAGAAAGCCTCCCCAGGGGAGAAAGAGTTGGAGTAAAACATACTCTATAGGCAGGGAGAAGGTGACAGCATATCTTACTCAGAGATTACACCACTGGGAAGTGGGGTGTGGGAGGAAGAGGGGAGGTTTATCTTAGAACCCATGGCTTACCTGCGGGAAAACAGCTAGCACAGGATTTGACACACTGATGTCTAAAAACATTGAATCAATGAATGTGGGAATTTCAGGCAATATTGCTGATGACAAGAAAAAAGTTTTCTGCCCATCCCAAGGGAGTAATGACCTTACATATTACTTTTTTCCAGATAAGACTAATGCTTCCTAGGTTTGCTTAGAAACAGTTAAGCTGGTCAGAAGGTCAGGAATTTATTATAAGTTAAAAAAAGAAAAAAAAGCTCTGGTGAAGAGATTGGAATGTAGTAACTCTATGAGACCATAGAATCAGTGTCAGAACCAGCAGGAGCTCTAGAGGTGGTGGTGCTGTGTCTTCCATCTTAAATGTGCGAAATCAAGTCCCTGAGTGTGTGTGTGTGTGTGTGTGTGTGCAATGAGTTTATAAAATTCAGAGAGGAGAGCCCCCAAAAGATCTGCAAACCAAAGGGGGCTTTCTCAACTTAGAAATAAAACAAAAATGGCAAGTTAGAATTTTGGCCAGAGAGAAATATATTGAAAGATGAACTGGATAGTGATTCCAGGTTAAACAACAAGGATGAATAAAGGGAAGAGATTCCTTCCTCTCTTAAAAGGCAGTCAAGGAATCAGAACACTGGAGTAAACCACGTTGAAACAATATAGAGACCATTGCAATTTTATTTATTCATTCACAGAGTCATTAACTGACTCACTCCTTCAAAGATATTTCTTGAGCAATTAATATGTGGTTAGTGTTGGGGATGCAGTCGTTGGTTACCCTTTATTGGACAGGGTGGGATTTGAACTCACATAGAACATTTAGCCCAGTGGAAGATGACAGGCAATTAAAATACAGTGTTAAATTCTAGAATGTGAGAGAAAGGGACAAAGGGTACTTGGCACAATATGATGGTATGTATAAGGGGTTTCCAGTGAAGGCTTCTTGGAGGAATCACATGTAATCAAATATCTGAAAGATAAATAGAACATCATCATGTGAAAGAGGGCAGAATACAGTGAGAGCTCAAGGTTCAAGGAACAGCTTCTATAAAAGCCTGGAAGTCAGAGCATAATAAGTTGGAGACCAGTAAGGCACATAGGCAGTGCTAGGTCTCAGTTCTAGGACAGATAAGAAGCAGTTGGTGTTGCTCTGTAACAGGCTTACCCCCCACCTCCCCACACAAGGATTTTAGAGTAAACTATTCAACAGCTCTTCTAAAATCATTAGTGCTAATTTTCAAATATTCTGCACTTTGCTTTCTAGGATCAGGAGTGAAATGCCTGGTTCACTGTGGTTAGGTGCGGGCTATAGGATTATTTCCTGCCAGCGAGTTGTGAGTGGAAGGCATGCGTGTCACTTCTAGGTCAGAGTATTTACTTGCCAGTATAGGATCCTCCAGAGCTTTCTTTGGCTGCAGCAACCTAGGAGTATTCCATACAGTCCCTGTTCCATCATCCTGGGGCTCACAGTGAGGTTAATATGGAACAGAGGCCCCAACTGGCACGCAATTGGCATATGGTACAAATGATAAAGAAATGTTTTTGATTTAAGATAATTTTTTTGCTCTTCACTGAGATGCAGGGTTTGCTTGTTACAGTAGCATAACCTAGCCCACGGTGACAGATACAAAATAGAAAACACAATTTTATTTATTTTATTTTATTAATTTGATTTTATTATGTTATGTTAGTCACCATACATTACATCATTAGCTTTTGATGTAGTGTTCCATGATTCATTGTTTGCGTATAACACCCAGTGCTCCATGCAATATGTGCTCTTAATACCCATCACCAGGCTAACCCATCCCCCCACTCCCCTCCCCTCTAAAACCCTCAGTTTGTTTCTCAGAGTCCATAGTCTCTAATGGTTCGTCTCCCCCTCTGATTCCCCCCCCCCTTCATTTTTTCCTTCCTACTATCTTTTTTTGGTTTTTTTAACATATAATGTATTATTTGTTTCAGAGGTACAGGTCTGTGATTCAACAGTGTTGCACAATTCACAGCGCTCATCATAGCACATACCCTCCCCAATGTCTATCACCCAGCCACCCCATCCCTCCCACCCCCTACCACTCCAGCAACCCTCACTTTATTTCCTGAGATTAAGAGTCTTTTATGTAGTTTGTCTCCCTCTCTGGAGGAAACACAATTTTAAATTGAATTAAATTAATCATCATTTAAAATTTGTCCCTCTATTAGGTGCTATGAATATAAAGGCTAGAAAGACAGGTGCTCTGCCCACCAAAAGCTTAATCAGAGGGAGACAGACTCCTGATCAAATCAACTGGATGCCAGGAGGTCAGGGAACAAGAGAAGCACAGAGTCTGGTGGGAGCACAAAGAAAGGCGATGCATTTCAGCCAAGGGGAGTGTAGAAGGAGAAAGAGGCCCAAACTGATTCTGGAAAGATGCCTATGAGAAAGCCAGTTGAAACAATGGGAGAGAATATTCCAGGCAAAGAAAAGAGTAGGTGGAGCAATATAAGGAGATTAATCCCTACCTTAAGCAGGTGGCAGGGATTCTCCTTGTGAGGAGGACTGTGAAGCCTGACTCTTCCTAGGCCAAGACATTTTACAACATAAAGCACATGCAAAATATAAATTTTAGAGCTCATTGTCACTATAGACTGCATGTTTGTGTCCCCCCCAAATTCATGTGTTGAAACCTAAGGCCCAGTGTGATGGCATTTGGAGATGGGGGGGAGCCCTCGAGTATGGGGTTAGTGCCTTCCTACAATGGACCCCAGAGAGGCCCCGCACCCCTTAAGGTTACTGTGTGGGGTTATAATGAGAGGGTGGCTGTCTTTGGCCCAGGAAGTGGGCTCTCACCAGGTCCTGAATGTGCTGGCACCTTGAGCTTGGACTGTCCAGCCTATAGAACTGTGAGAAATAAACCTCTATTGCTTATAAGCCACCCAGCCTATGGACTTCGATTTTGGCAGCCTGCATAGACTAAGACAATAGTCCTCACGGATTTCCTGTAAATCAAAAGAAGGGTAGAAATAAGTCAGAAACAACCAACAATCAACCACCGGTCTCACTGGTAGAAGGATCAATCTCTTATTTCTTGGGAATCCTGCCGAGTGAGGACCAAGGGGGGTTATAGGCTTCTGCTTGAGCTTCATGTTTAGACCTGAAACATCTAAAGGCCTCTTTCAGTCTCTGGAAAGGGAAGCAGGGGACAGTGCCACATCCCCATGGCCCTCCTGTGCCCACTTCTAGAGACCAGAAGCCTCTTCAAGCCACAGTGTGGCTGGGTGTGCTTCCAGTGACTTTTAACAAGAAGAGAAACCTGATAGGAAAAAGTCTCAGCTTACCCCATGGCTGTCCAGTTGGAGGGTCTGTGGTTATTTGGGTGTGGGGTAGAGTGTGCATTTAGACATCGTCCCAGTTTTCCTGAAACCCACTCCTCTTCACCTCTTTACCAACTGGGAGCCATGCAACCAAATGCTCATTTTTCTTAATTAAATATATGACAGTTTTTAAAAATGACTTCTCTTTCCATTCTAATTAGATGTTAGTGATGCTGCTTTCTCTAATTACCACATATCTTCCTTCTGAAGACTATATTTATATATATATATATAAAACTATATGTGTATTTATATGCACACATGCATATATGTGTGAACATATGCATGTGCATATATATATATACACACACACACATATATACACACACACACATATATAAAATTGAAATTTTAATAACCTGCCTCTTGGGAGAATGCATCGTTGATAAAAATACCCCTGCCTTGGGTTGGTGGTGGTTTTCTGAGATTTCAATTTCAATAGCTTCTTCCATATTAGGCTGCTTTCATCTCTGAGGAAATAATTATATCCAGGTTTGGCTTTGTTCAATGGGGCATGACTACACCAGAATGGGTCTCTTCCTGAACAGAAAAAGAAAATTGAAAGGAAAAAAATATACATAAAGGCCTGACACGCCAAACCCCAAATTATCTAAATCCATTTTCAATACAAAGCTTGGTGGCTTGGTGAAGACATGATGACTTTTGAAGGCAAAATCCGTTGAAAAATCCCATTTCCCATGCTGTAAGTTTAGGAGAATAAATTGCACTCAGGGAGGAGGGGGAAGCGCCTCTCGACACGTAATAAAGCAGGTGGGCTCATTTGAATTTTCCCATTAGGACTCCTGGAGCGATCTCAGAAATATGTTGGCCTTGCACATTGTAACTCAGCCTTGGCTCTCTGACTCCAGGACTCACACAGTTTTTCATGCAGCAGAATTGGAGTCTGGATTACTTGAAATGTCCAGCAGGAAGTTATTTGTTACCATGTTGGGTTTCCTATTTGCCATAGAATATTAAATAGGTTTCTCATTTTCCACAGAATATGAATAATCTGACTTGCCAGTGGGCAAGTGCCTTCCCTCCCAACCACTCTTTTCTTTTGTTCCTTTCTTTCTGTGTTCACACCATGGGATCAGTGGGGATGCTTCCATCACGCATGCAGAGAGGGGCTTTCTAGATGCAGCATCTGGTACTGATGGGCTTACAATGGAAGTCAACCATAACCAGCCCAAATGGAGGCATGGCCAGGAGAGGTGGGATGAAGTGGGTCATGGAGAGTCTGCTACATCCTTTTGTTCATTCCACAAATGAATATTGAAGGAACTGAAACAATATAACAAACACAGTCCCTGTCCTCATGTGGCATATGATCAGAAGAGACCTGACAAAGTAATGAGGCAAACATAAATTCATTCTAATTTTGAAAAGTGTTCTGAAAGAGAAGAAGGCAGATCAGAGAAACTCAAGAATATACATGTCCCACACAGACTAATAATTTGGTATGTTTTCAGACAGATTAAAAAATACTTGTTTACCTTTTATTTAATAGAGGCAAGAGAAAATGGATTAAAACGAAAAGTCACTCCATTTTACTAAAGAAATAGCAAACAAGCTCTTTGAAGGGTATGCACAAGGGTGAGAATGCATGTTGATGTGGGCAGGCATAGTTTTACGGACATGCCTTCTTGGGGGGGGTGGTGGTCTCAGCAGCCTGTGCAGAGTGACAGATCCACTAGGTCAGAGGAATATATCCACCTTCCGGCTACCTGCCTCTAAGGTAGTGACGCAGTCCTCACACGTGGGTTCTGGGTATGTGATTTCTCCCTGTGCTACAGCAAGGAAGTCTGTAGAGTGCGTCTAAGCATCCCACGTAACCTAATGGCCTTCCTCTTTTATTTCTTGCTGCACGCATTGGGACTGCATGGTCATGTGGCCCCATAGGATGTTGCCAGGGACTCCTAACAATTACTGAGTGAGCTATTTGGGGTTGGTCAGAGATCATCCTAAAGCAGGGATGGGAGAGAAGAGGCAAGCATTAAAGAAATGCATTCTGTTACTCGCTCTGTCACCCTCTCCATTACTCCTGGGCTGGCAGAGTTGTCAATTCTCAGCTAACAGATGTCATGGGCATTTGTGGAAGGATCGTGGGGAGCCTGGACTCATGCAAAGCCTAAACCTCCTTCTTTTGCTCCGGTCACCCCTGGTCTCTAGCAACACAATCACTTCTACCCTCGATGCCTTCTGCTGCACCAACCTGAGCTCAACCTGTGTCCAGACAGCTCAATACTCTGGAGGCAAGTCGACCGCAGGAGGTGTGTGGCTAAGGGCCAGACCATACAAGTGACCGTGGTGGACCTCTGTGGGCACATTTAGTGCTGCGTGTCATTCTCATTCCTTTGAATTGCAGTCCGTGGATAAGTATTACTCACTCACCTGATCAAGGAGCTCCTTGAAGGTAGAGTCTATATTTCACCCACTTGTGTCCCCTGACCCATAATAGGTGTTCAATAAATGGTTGAGGAATAAATAAACTTCCTCCAGCTGGCTCTTGCTGGGCTTCACCAGATACTGGCAGCTGGTAGGAAGTCTTTTCATTAAAAAAAAAAAAAAACCACTGCTAGTAGTATCGCCTGTCATTTGGCTGGGCTGGGGTAGGTGGGTGGTACGGAGGCCACAGCCACGGAGTGTGCGTCCCACATGCAGCCAGACTTCTGAGACACTTATTTGAATTGATCAAAATTATATACCAGAATAGTTCTTCCCGTGAATTCACTTCACTGACGAAAGCAGAACTGATATTCTGAACGTTGCTGGCAAAATGTCTATATGTTTCTGCAGTTCTTGTTCTCATTTATGTTTTCTTTTGCAATTTCCCGAGCCAGACAGCATCTTGGGAGGCATGTTAAAGGATCCAAAATATGGATATTAAAATAAATAATTAGCTCTCATTTCACCATGTGGATTATTGGGATTCTGAATCTCAGCTGACTGCCGATAATAGGCATCTCTTAAAAATATACGCATCACAGACGGGCTGGGCCCAGCAAGAAATATTTGCTTCAATTTACACTCCAGGGTGTGATTTACGTTTCTGGAATCAAGACCAATTTACATGTTGCCAGTTCTGTTAGTTTATTGCAGAAACCTGAGTTCACTGCTTCAGCAGTTCTGGGTTTTAATGACGTCCTAGGGCCAAGGTCAGCAAACTGTGGCCCACAAGTCACATCCAGCCCACCATCTGTTTTCATAAATAAGGTTGTGTTGGACCCAGTCACACCCGTTCGCTTAGATATTATCTCTGACGGCTTTCATGCTACGACCATAGGACTGAAAGATGTGACAGAAAATGTATGGCCCGCGGGCTGAAAGTATTTACTGTCTGGCCTTTTACAGGGATATATGCTGCTTGCTATCCTAGCACATAGGATAAATGAGTTCTCCAGTGGCTGCCCTGTCTGGTGAACTCACCTCACTTGACATGGCAGGAACAGCGAAGCTTAAGAGATAAGTGGGGATAAGCAGGTAAATGGCAGAGGCAGCAGCTCTGAGGCTGGAAAACCCTCCATCAGGGAGGAATCTGAGGCATCTGAGGAACCAAGAGGAGGCCGCCATGATCAGAGGTAAGAGAAAATCAGAGAGTTATGCATGGTGAGGCTGAAAAAACCCTCCAAAGCCGTACGCGCAAAGCCTGGTAAAGCCACGATCAAGTTTCTGGATGTTTGGCCATTTCAGATTTTCAGTATCCAGGGAATGCATTAAAAATTTAAAACCAAACCAAACAAAGCAACATAGGGGTGCTGTCTTTGCAACCGGGGGGTCATATCTTGTTATCTCCCCGAACTTGAGCACCATCACCTCTCCCGGCTCCAACGGGACCACTGACATTTGGGAATTCACCCAGTGAGTCTGGCGCATCTCCCCTTGGTATTCCCGACACGTAGCTGCACTCTGGCCCATGGTGGGAAAGCCCAGTGCAGGAATCGGGCCTTCTCCGAGGGCTGCCAAGCGCAGATCTGGCCATCGGCCTCTGGCCTCACTGGTTGTCTCCTGCCAGAGCTTCTGGGAACCTCGGAAGTGGTGCCAAGCCTGACGGCAGTGGTCCTAAGCTAGGAGAAGGCAGACACACAAAGGCTGGGTCCTGCTGTGCCAGGTCTCATGCTCTGAGGCTGGCAGGATCTTCTGACTGAACACAAAAGAAGTCTTTCTTCCTGTGTCCATTTTCTAGGAATTCAGTCTGAACAGAGGCTACAAGGCAGGAAATAGTTGATGGCGAAGGTTTACAATGTGGGTTTTGGAGTTAGTTAGGGGATTTGAATTGCCATGTTCGAACTTACAAGCTGTGTGACATTGAGTTGGTGGCTGACTTTCTCTGAGCCCGAGCCTCCTAATCTATAAAATGGGGATACCAACATTAACTTGGGAGAAGTGGGATCTTGCCGGAGATGGCGCTTGCAAAATTAGTGCAGAGCCTGGCTTCAGAACCAGTGATTATTAATTAGGGATGATTTCATTGGGCTTTTGTTAGATCGTTTGCATCTCTCTCTCCTCCTCCTCCTCCAAAAGGACACATATTACAAAGACTGTTCAGTTTGACTGGGCTGGCAGGGGAGCCACATCACATGCTTGCCCTGTGCGGCCCAGGATTACATCAGAGACCTCATCCCTTCCTGTGCTCCCCCAGTGAGCCTCCCCACACCTTCAAACAAGGCCTCCGTCTGGCACAAAGACCAAGAAAAGGTTCTGGTCCCTTGAGGTTGGAGAAGAAAGCAACTGTGAAGAAACAAGCTATTAATATTAATGTTCCAGGAAGAGGAGAAGAGAGAAAGGACACAGGTGCCCAGAAAGAATGACTCCATATGGCTTTGATGTGTTCGTTTGCACAGGACGGGCGCGGCGCGGGGAATACAGAGTAGCGAGGAGGAGGGAAATGAAGAGGTGGAGATGGCCTGGCAGCATCTGAGAAATTACGGGAGCTGTGGGGAGTAGATTTGTCTAGACGAAAAGTCAGCCAGCCACACTGCCATCTGCAACCATCAGAGAACAAGCCAGCAAGAGAAAGGGAAGCCCCCTGGCACCCCGGTTGTTCCCAGCAATGGGGGTGAGGGGGGTTCTTGTAAAGAGCTATTGCTGTGCTAAACCTTGGTGGGGGGGCGCACCTGGAATGACTGAGACCCCTCCCAAGGGGATCCTTTTTGTGGACCTCCAGACAAACTTTTTTCAGCCTCTCCTTTGAGGTCCTATTGTACATTTTAATGCCTTCCATGGACATATTGTCTGATGCATAAGAGTTCAGTCTTTGCAGGCTAACCTAGATTTAATACTTTTTTAAAGATATTTATTTATTTGAGAGAGAGAGAGGAAAGGCACAAGCTGGGGGAGGGGCAAGGGGAGAGGGAGAAGCAGACTCCTGCTGAGCGCAGAGCCCCACACAGGGTCTCGATCCCAAGACCCTGAGATCATGACCTGAGCCGAAGGCAGACATTTAACCAACTGAGCCACCCAGGCGCCCCCAGTCTGACCTGGTTTTAAAGTCTGTATCTCTGTCTGGCTAGTGTCATGTTGGGCATATTATTCCACTTCTGGGACCTTCTCTTTCCTCTTCTATAAGTAAATTTTATAAGTAAATTAAGTAGCAGTAAGCGAGGAAGTCTTTTATGTGCAAGACCTCACAACGGTGGCTGGGCTCATGAATGTTAGAGCGCGTTCCCTTTCTTTTCCCCATACCAGTGACAGCAGAGAGCAAGGTGGTGAAGGAACTACAGCAAATTGGAATATCTTGGGAGGATATGTCACTAGCAGCACAGATGTCGCAGACTCTGCTGAAGGTAACAAACTTCCTCACAATATTATAGGTAAAACCTCTCTATGTTGAGTCAACTGTGATCCTTTTGCACAAGTGAAAAGTGGAGGACCCCCAGAAGTCAAGAAGATCTCTGATACATGAAGATCAAGCCCAGCATTAAATGAAAAGAACTTAGTAAAGGCAGAGAAAAGAAGAATTACATGAGAGCTTAGATTATATCGGACTAAATGTTTTCATCATTTCCCCCATGATGAGGAATTGTGGGTGAATAGCAGAAGCCCACCAAATGGTCTGTTGTACATCATAAAACTTTACTTAATTGTCCAGTAAACTCTATTTGCCACACTATACAGCGGCTTTAGTCCCATCCAAGTATTTCTTTTGGTCATGTTTAAAGTTTCATTTTAAGAATCCTTGATGTATTAAACCCAACATGGATGGAATCTACCTGAATATTGTTGTTAACATTTTGTTGCCCAGAGAAGAGCAAAACCTTATTAGGCAAATCTCCTCAAGAATGCTGCATTAGAGAAAGTAGTGCAAGTAATTTTGGCATGGAGAGGGCCCTTCTAAACAAGACAAAACCCCCAACAGGTGTCAGAGAAAAGGTGTAAGAGAAGAGACTAATAAAAAATTGGAATATCTCTGCTACATAAAATGGAATATCTCTGCTCAGGAAAAAAAGCATAACAAATGACAAATGAAGGACTGATTTCCTCAATAGGTAAAGAGCTATTACAAAGCAATAAGAGACCATTTGGCCAATAGGAACATGAACAGGGAAAAACATGCACAGGGTGATTGATGAAGTAAAGTTGGCTTATGAGCAAATGAAAAAAATGCTCAGCATCACTTATTATTAAAGCAATGAACATTACAACACCAATACGAAGTTTGTTCAGGTTGGATTCACAAATATCAGTTTGATAATCATCATATTGGTGAGGTGTGAAAAAGCATTTTTATCGGACTGGTGCAAAATTTTGGATGGTGATTTGGCAATAATTATCAAAACTTTAATAAAAATGCTTGGTCAGGGACTAATATGTTAAAGAGATTTTAAATAGTGTATCTTACCGATACACATGCACATAGGAGCAAAGATGTATGTACATAGATGGTTATTTCAGTATGTAATGTAATATCAAAGATAGCAACAACCTGAATTAGGAAGACAATGTTAAATATACTACTATATATATATATATATATATATATATATATATATATATATATAATATCTATAAAATGGAATACTACACAGCCATGACAAAGGATGACAAAGAATGCCATGTGATATGTGTATGGTATATGTGAGAAAGAGAGAGAGAATCACACATACATTTGGGTCTACTCCTGGGTCTTGGAATTAAATAATTCATGTCCTTTTTATCCATCTTCAACCTCTTTTGGAAGGGTAATGCATGTGCAAAACAGAATACAGCTCAATGAGTCATGACAAAATGAATATTGTATAACTACTAATCTGATCAAGAAATTGAACAACGTCCATACCATTTCTTTTTACTTACAAATTGATGAATGCTTTCTGTCATTTAGAGCCTTTGTTTCCTTACCTGTAAATTGGGGACATTGACAGTACTTCTGCCATTGTGCTCCCCCAGCTCACAACGGACTTTGTGAGGAATGCGTTGTGCTTATAAATGGCAGAGAGCTTTGCAAATGGGGAAGATAATGACCATTCAGTGTGATTGATGTGTGAGGCCTGCAAGGATATCTTGCTTGAGGTTATCCTTGTGGCCTTCACTGCCCTGGGAAGACAGGATGTTGGGAAAACAACAGCACTCTGAGTAGAATGAACTGTTGGTCATTATTCTTCCAGGAATTTTGATATAAGGCCATCCAGTTCAGCCTGCCCTGAGAATAAAGAAGCTTCTTTGTTTCTCTGAATCCGTGAGTTCTGCAGAGATGGCGCCATGCAAGGTTCTGGGAGACTCTCTGTCAGAGTTGTCCCTTTGCTGGAATGGTCTGCAAAGACTGGAGGGGGGGTCCCCTTTCAGTAGTTTTGAGGGATGTGGAGCGATATGCCTGCCCTGCTGGGTTCTTTCTACTGCCAGTGTAGCCATGTGACCTCAGACAAGTCAACCTCACCGAGCCTGACTTCCCTCTCGCCTTGAGGATACACCTAGTCCCAACCTCACAGGGTGCGGTGAGGGCCACTGCAAGACAATCCACATAAAGTGCCAGCAAAGTGCTTCACTTGGTCAGTGCTTAGAAACGTTTGCTGTGCTGATCTCTCAGAAGGCTTAACTGGATCATCATGGTGGATGAGACTGATACAGCATATGGGCCTCTATGTTTTCTAGACCTGAAGGCAGGCGGGCTAATACAGACCGGAGACTAGAACAGTGGTTTATGACTTGTTGCAACACTCAGACAACCCTCTATTTCTTCTAGTAGGTTTTTCTTGTACTAAGTGACAGAGTCCTTGTTTACTCCATAGTGACACATGGGGCTTGAAGTGCGAAGACAGGGATCTGTCAGGCTTACATAAGGGAAATGAGAGTAAAAAATCCTTGTTTGTGTGGGGAGGGATGTGGAAGACAAAACGGAGAGAGAGAGAATGACAGAAGTTTACTTGTGTAGGACATTATTTTAGAACCAGACTAGGGTAGAATGTTCTTTAAGAGAAATATTAGATGCTAAGGCAAAACATATAGTTTGTGGTCTTACCTGGAAGCCTTTGATACCAGCCTAGGCATTTAGAATTGATCTTGTAGGTGGTGGAGGACCATTGAAGGTTCTTAGACTAGTGACAGGTCTCCAGTATGGGAGACAATACTGAATTAGCAAATTAGTTAGGAAACAGGATAGTTACTATCTACAACTAAAGCATTATTATGTTCAACTCAAGAATAATCCCCTGGCACAGAGCCTCATGTTCTCAACAAATGCCTGCTGCATTTTTTTTGAATATAAAATTGCTGTAGCCCAGATGTCACGGGGTCTCATCAGGCCTCTCCAGCTTTTTAATATAAAATGACTTTGCATTTTAGTTAAACCTGCAGTAAGTGACTCTAAGTCTTTGTCTTGCACATACCCAGCGCAAGGGATGAGATGAGGTTGGACATGGTGGCATCCCTCCACCCTCCTTGCTCCTCCTGCCCCCTGCCCTTAAATCTGAAACCAGGTCCTGGGTCCTGCTGATTTTTCTGGTTCTTCTCTGACATTACCTACCACCAAGCCCCATTTCTCCAAGCTTCCCAAAGTTCCATGGCAAGTATGGTGCAAAGCACTGATGGAGAATGGATAAAGCTGGACAAAATGCCATGAAACCAGTACCACGCAATTCCATCAGTGGAGGGAGCCACCACTTATCACAGCCTTCTGCTTTTACAAACTATCCATGAGGTCCCCTCCATGGTGGGCACAGCCTTGTCATAGGAACTGAAGGCTAAGAGGACAGGATGGGGGAAATAAAATCCAGTTTATCCTGAATTTTTGACATTTTGTTAATGGCATCCTAATTGCCTTCCATACTTCCTTTGTCTTTTAAGCTTTTTTCCATCATTAAAAAAATGAATTGTGTCAGTTGCCCCGTGTCATTTGTAGAGAACTGTGAAAGTTAATTAAAAACAAAACCAAAAGCCACAGGTGTAATTATTACATAATGAGGTAAGGATAACATTATCTGATGCTATTCCACATACCAAGAGTGAATTTTAATTAGAACCCCAGGTGGTTACTAAGAAATCAGGTATAAAGAAATTTTACCTTTACTGCCTATTTGCAAAATAATTATGCATCACAATTATTGCTCAGGTATAAACCAGATTCTTTGGGAATGCTCCTTAAAAGGAAGACTGTACTATAGTCTCGGTCTGTGCAAAACATAAATAAACACACATGCCTTATCAAGTCCAGTTTCTTTAATCTGATACTGCAGGCATGTAAGATTTAGGACCATTTGAAACATGTAATCATCTAGTACCAAAAGATTAGATTCATTCTTTCTAGTTTCTCTAAAGTATAAATATGAGATGTATCTGCAGTGGCAATGAAATAAATATTTTAAGGCATCTACTCCTGTCCTTACACATAATTTATAATACTATTTTATGACTGTGTATATGTGTGTATGTGTATAAAATGCACAGTTCATTCCAGTGCAATATATCAAAATAACAGTAATATACTTGTACATATCGTGAAATGGTGCTGAGCAACTGGTAAAGCTTTCTAGTAAGTAATCCCTGAAAGACCCTTTCTAGAACCTAAGTCATGCTTTGTCTCCGTCTTGTAGATGGTGGGGAGGAAGAGGGCAAATGAGTTGATAGGATAGGGGGCAAGCAGGCACATTAATACCTCTTAACACCCACTGCAGAACTACCCTACGATCCAGCAATTGCACTACTTGGTATTTACCCAAAGGATACAAAAATACAGATTTGAAGGGGTACATGCTCCCCGATGTTTATAGCAGCATTATCAACAATAGCCAAACTATGGACAAACAATAGCTAAGTGTCCCTCAACTGATGAATGGATAAAGAAGAGGTGGTATATATACACACATGCACACACAGTGGAGTATTACTGAGCCATCAAAGAGAATGAAATCTTGCCATTTACAATGTCGTGGATGGAGCTAGAGTGTATTACGCTAAGTGAAATATATCAGTCAGAAAAAGACAATACCGTATGATCTCACTCATATGTGGAATTTAAGAAAGAAAATAGGTGAATATAGGGGAAGGGGGAAAGGAAAAGAAGGAGAAAGGGAAACAAGCCATAAGGGACTCTTAATGATAGAGAACAAACTGAGGGTTGATGGAGGGAAGTGGGTGGGGCATGGGCTAGATGGGTGATGGGTATTAAAGAGGGCACTTGTTGTGATGAACTCTGGGTATTGTAAGTGATGAATCACTAAATTTTACACCTGAAACCAATCTTGCACTGTATGTTAACTAAGTAAAAATTAAATAAGGAATAGCATGGAGGACATTAGGAGAAGGAAGGGAAAAATGAAGGGGGGGCGGGAATTGGAGGGAGAGATGAACCGTGAAAGACTATGGACTCTGAGAAACAAATGGTTTTAGAGGGGAGGGGGGAGGCAGGATTGGTTAGCCCAGTGATGGGTATTAAGGAGGGCACGTACTGCATGGAGCACTGGGTGTTATACGAAAACAATGGATCGTGGATCACCACATCAAAACCTAATGATGTATTGTATGGTGACTAACATAACATAATAAAATTAAAAAAAAAAAAGAAAAAAGAAAATTAAAATAAAAACTTTAAAAATGTAAAAAACAATTTTTGTTTATAAAAATATTTCTTCCGCTTTCCTATATGCCTAGCTCTGTTGTAGATGTGAGGTGCTTTAGTGAACAGAAAGTGCCTATTCTTGTGCAGTTTCCATTCTCGTGTGGAGAGACCGGCAATGCCCAGACACATACAATGGTAAATGCATGAATACATAAAAGAATCCATAGCTGCATAGATAGATAAAATTACAGTAATAAAGGAATGAAGGGACATTCAAAGTGTCAGCTGCCGATAAAAGCTGTGAAGAACGAATGCAGCAGGACTGGGGACAGAGTGAGTGCGGGTGGGGAGCTGTTGTTTCAGACACCGGGATGGAAGGGTCTCGGGCTCGCCATGTGATCACGGAACAGAGTGAGGTGAGGGAGTGGGCCAGGTGGCTTTCTGGGGGAAACCGTTCCAGGTGAGAAACAGCAAGTGCCAAAATTGTGTGCCAGGGGTTCAAGGACCAGGAACGAAGCCAATGTAGCTTTTCCATTTCTACCAGCATTTCTGTTGGGGTTCATTTTTGAGGTATAGCCCTGCCAAATAACCACGTATTGCAGGGGCCAGGAAAAGTCACATACTGGTGATTACTGATATGGCCCCATGCTCGAAGTCCGAACTCTCTTGTGACCACCACCAGTTGACTTTCCACCTTTGCCATTATAAATGTATATTTAAACCATGGTGGTGTTACTCTTGCCCTGTAAGTAAATAGGATTTTTTTTTCTTGCAGGAAATACTTTCTTTTTTTTTTTTTACTGGTCTATAGCCTGATTTATTTCAGTAGTAGAAACAAATGGGAACATTGTTTAAAAGATGCAATCTGTCAAGCAATTGACTGTACCCTGACTCCTGCAGGGCAGGGCAGGGCAGCTGCTCCTGCAGGAGTGTGGAAACTGTATCCTATTTGTCCCTCTGCTGCTTCCTTTTCCTCCTTCTGCAGTTCGTCCTGGACAGTGCTTCTCACGTAGCCTCTTCTGTTCTAAGACCAGCCACTCTGTGTTGCCTTCCCACAGGGTACTTGCTAATAGTGCTCTATAGGGTTTACACACATTTGTTCAATTTGCTTAGTCCTTACAGGGGTGTATTATTAAACCGATCATGTCAGATTCAGACAATGAAATGAAGTCAGGCACATCAAATATTTAGACCAGTGCCTGGTACTGATTCCCCCAAAAGGTAGCTACTCTTATCACAGTAATACTTCATTTAGTCCATCTAAAAACCCTGTGAAAGAGGCATTATCATCCTCAGTTTATGGGGTCAGATAGCCTAAGTAACTTCGCAAAGTCGCTCTGCCTGCTAGTTTCAGTCTAAAATAGGGTTTAAATCTCAATCTGGGTGCCTGGGTGGCTCAGTCAGTTGGGCATGCGTGTACATACACATATTTCACAAATGTGTTTTGAAGATTAAAATATTTGAATATATATATTTATAAAATATATAGAATTAATATTTAACACATTTATTTTGTAAAAGTACATATATATGTAATTGAGACGGCCTTATTCCAATAAAACTAAGGTATTCTTATTAATCTAAATAATTATTCATCTGAATCTGTCCTCAGGCAGTCTCTGTTACAACTGGTCAACTCTGCAACTGTAGCATGAAAGCAGCCGTGGACGATATGTAACATAATGTCTCTGCTTATGTGCCAAAAAAACTTGATTGGCAAAAACAGGCTGAGAGCCAGAGTTGGCCTGTGGATTGCAGTTTGCCTGTCCCTGCTTTATCCCTTTAGTATCCTCCTTGCATTTCTTTATTTTCACATGCTTCTTCCTTTTGCCTTCCCCTCTCCATTCTGCCCATCCTTCTCATGCATTTGTTCGTTTTCTGCTTGTAATATAAGGTACAACGCAGAGTTTCTTGCTCTGGAAATTCTTCCTTGACCACCTAGGCTGGGTTAGGGGCTTCTCACTCATGCTACCCCAGTACCCAGTGCTTATCCCTGTCTTAGTACTTACACCCAGACTGATTATTTTTACATTTACATATTATTTAGTGAGGGGCTTTCAGCTGTGACAGAAACCCATCAAAGTAGCTTCCATGCAAAACACTTTTTTAAGTGGACATTAATTGGCTTCATAATTCATTTTCAAATATAAACCTGAAGCACTATTATTTTTCCAAAATCTGTTAACATTTGCTCTACAGAAGCCCCTTTCCTTATGCACACAGTGACATATGTCCTGGTCTGCTTGGGATTATTCTGCTTTACACTTTTTGTTCTTAAGCAATTATAAATAGTGTCCCCTTTGACTCTCATTAGTGCCCTGTAATCTGCAATAAATTATATAGTCACTCACTTAATGACATCCTAGTCAGATTTTGTAACACCCTGGTCAATTTCAAGGACTAAGATATAGTTCTCTTCATTCTAAAAACGCTTATCTCTTATTTTGTCCCAGCTTCCCAAGCACAGGTGAGTCTGTGGCCCCACTGGCAGGAACAAGAGGGCTGATGAGATTCATTGTTCTTCTGTATGTTCATTCCTCTGCCCTATTATTGCTTCTTAGTCTTAGGAATGGGAAGGGAAGAGACAAAAAGCAGTGTTTCTTTAAATGGTTGCTCACGGTTGTGTTTTTTATGGCCCTTTTCTCTTGATTATTGCTATTATTCATTTTTTAAAAAGACTTTATTTATTTGAGAGAGAGAGAGAGAGCATGAGCAGGTGGAGGGGCAGAGGGAGAGGGACAAGCAGACTCCCCACTGAGCATGGAGCCTGATGCAGTGATTGACCCCACCACCCTGAGATCATGACCTGAGTGGAATGCAGACGCCTAACCTACTGAGCCACCCAGGCTCCCTATTGCTGTTATTCTGACCGAAAATCTCCTCTATGTCACAGGAGTCCAAACACTGGCTATTTTGTGGAGGTACACTTAGATTCTGCTTTTGGGAAGATTCCAGGAGGCCTCCACCTTGCATAGTCAGTTTCCTTGGAAGAGGACTGGTGGAGTTTCAACCTGTTCCCACTTTGGCCACTTCATAGGTAGTCAACCCCACATGGCATACCTCAGTTTTCTAATCTGGAATGTGGGAATGATAATATCATGGGAATTGGGGGCGTCCAATGTAATAGTCCTGCACAGTGCTCAGTATGGTGCTTGTGCTATAAGCACTCAGTGAACAGTAGCTTTCCTGTGTAGCTAAAATTACTATTGCATTTAGTACAGTGCACACCTTTATAAGCACTAGGAACATATTTATGGAAAGCAAGAGATGGATGGGTGAGCGAGTGATTTAAAGGATGGCTGGATCGCTTCTCTGCTTTTGGCTAAGATCAAGTGTAAGAATGGCTGGAGAATGGATAGATGGTGCCTTGCTACCTGAAAAACTCAATCAGCATTTCTTTTAAAAAGTCACTGCTCTTCCACTACATCGAAAACTAATGATGTAATGTATGGTGATTAACGAAACAATAGAAAAATTAAAAAATAAATAAAAAATAAAAAAATAAAAAGTCACTGCTCTTTACATTTAAGCCTCTCAGTACCTGTGGGATAAATAGCCAAAGGATGGCAGGGTTTACAGAACAAACTTCTTGCTCTCCAGGAGCCAAGTCTACAGATGACTCAGGTGCTCAGGAGCAGTGCTGGTGACTCCGACAGGGACCACATCTGTGAAGTACTAGGCTAGAAATCGCTTAGGATTCATCCTTCCTCACGCTGGTCTCCTCTGTGTGCACTCACTTCGTTCTCTTGCTGCACTGCCAACTCCCTGGTTACCTGGAAACTCACATTTCCCTTCTCTTCCCTTCCTCTAGGCTGCATGGAAAGGGTAAGCTTGCTGAGCAGTAGCAGGTACAAATTAACCACACGGTATGTAATGATTTCACCCAGGGTGGCAGAGGAGGGGTAAACACCAGCAATGTTTGCAGCACTGAGCTTGAACTCCGAGAATGTGATCCAGAATATAAACTGGCGAAGTGACGCCTGTTTCATAAATACTAAGAACTGATGGGTACTGGAGCCCGAGAGCTCAGAACACACGAACAGGTCTGGGTCTTTGTGAACTGCTGCTTTAATGAGGCACACCTTTCCCTTCCTTCCTTAGGAGAGGCCTGAGATGCAGCTCTGGGGTGGTGGGCAGGTGCTCGACTGCAGTCAGAGGACCTGAGTCAGATTCTTAGTTCCAATGCTTACTCTCTGGATAAAGCTGGGGAAATCACAGGCCATTTTTTCATAATATGATGCTACCATGACACATGGGAAACAGCTACACGAGAGAATAAAGGTAAAAAAGGACTCTGAACACATTTAAAAAAATGATTTTATTTAATTATTTGAGAGAGAGTGTGAGCAAGGGGAGGGGCAGAGGGAGAAGCAGACTCCCTGCTGAGCAAGGATCCCAAAGTGGGGTTCAATCCAAGGACCCTGAGATCATGACCTGAGCCGAAGGCAGACACTTAACTGACTGAGCCACCCAGGCGTCCACTTTTAAAAAGTTGTCCTTTGGTGGGTCCCTTCCTCTCTCTAGGACTCAGTTTCCACAATTATAGAATATGGGGATTGGTCTGCATCAGTGGCTTCAAACTGTACTTCAAGCAAGGGGTTATTTCAGGCTATAGTGAGGAGGAGTCAGCGGGCTACTGAGAAGGTCAGATGCTACTTCTCCCAAAATTTATAATTAAGGAAGCTCAGTCCTACTTGAACCTATTTCATATGATGGGATTCTCAATGAAACTTACTTTGCAGATAACAATCTTTTAAAAAATGAAAGTCACTACACTGGGTGGTTGCTGCGTTCTCATGGAGCCTCAACACCCTCTTCTATAGTCCCCAGGATGCTTGTGATTGAATCAGGGAGACACATAAGAACTTATATTGAAGACCAAACAACCACATTGTAGAACCAAGGTTGTGGAAGTTGGGGCCAGAAGACATACGCTCTACCTTGATTTTGACTATCTATTCACACTGTTGCCTCCTTACCCTCTTGGTTTCATTTTCCCCAGTGTCTAAGATGGGGCTGTATTATCAATTTCTCAAGGGTGCTCTGAAGGTCATGGAGTGCAAGTTCATGAAAATGCCTTGCACCTAGTCAGCCCTGGAAATAGGTGGGATTTTCCGGGACACTGTGCCTCTTGCTAGCTGTCTTATTAAATACCAACTCCTGCGGGTCTGTATGGTACAAGCTGGTTTTAAAAGCACTCAGAGAGATGCTTGGATACAGGATGACTTCAAATATATATATCCCCGCTGTTGCTATGCTGACTTACGAAACACATCAAACAGTACTCCGATTGTGATGCCTGTTGGAAAAGGGGAACAGGTGAGCTCCCCTGGACCTCAGAGAGAGGGGCCTAATACCATGTTTTCACTACTCTCCAGTTCATTTGTGCATTTGGCATTTAGCCACTGCTCTTTACGTAGTATTTACCACTGCAATTAAATAAGGGGCAGAAACATTTGGAATGGTTTTGGCCGAGAAGTCACCTGAGCCTTGTTTATATGTTGCAGGAACTGAACATTAGCATTGTGTCTTCCTGTTGATCTTGGGTAGGGCAACCCTTGCCATGTAGATGGTAAGAGGGAGGCAATAAAAATATCCCCAGAGTTTGAGCTAAAATCCTCGCAGTGTCTTTTCCCTATTCAGTGTCCACTGAACTCTTTATGGTAGTGTCCATTAGTCACTCACTGAAGTCCTTCTATGTGTTGGGCACTCACCATAACTTCTTAATTCTTGCAACATTCCTATGTAATAGGAAATAACATTATTCCCATTTTATTTAAATGAGATAAAGGCATCTAAAATAGTCTAAGATTGTGTGTAGCTTAAAGGGTTCAGTAAAGAGTTAAGATGTGCTGACAAAGGGCTGGATTTTGTAGGACAGCTAGAGTTGACATGCTGCAGGGAAATGGAGGAGCTTCAAGTAAAGTGAATGACCCATACCCTGTAAATGTAAAGGGTCATGCAAATAAAAGGCATCATTAAATGACAGTGTCCCAGGGAGAGAGCAAAATGTTCTATAAAAATCCCCCAAGATTCCAGAGTCCTGGTGTCTTGTCCTAGCTCTAGCCATAGTTAGCAAGTCTGTCAATTTCTTTTTCTTTTCTTTTTTTTTTTTTTATAGATTTTATTTATTTATTTGAGGGAAAGAGAGAGAGTGTGTGTTCATGAGTAAGAGCAGGGAAGCAGGGGGAAGAGCAGGGGAGGAGTAGGGGGAGGGACAGGGGAGGAGGAGCAGGGGGAGGGGCAGAGGGGGAAGCAGACTCCGACTGAGTGCTGAGCCAGGAGCCTGACACCAGGCTAGATCCCAGGACCCTGGGATCATGACCTGAGCCAAAGGCAGATGCTTTAACCGACTGAGCCACCCAGTTGCCCCCTTCTGTTTTTAATCCTACGCCCTTCAAGCTGTCCAGTGGAGAGACCACACCTGTTCTCCTCTCATCAGGGTGTGATGTGCTGGGCTCACCTGCTCACGTGACATAGGGAAGGTGCCACAGCAAGCAGAGGGCATTCATCCGCTGTGTCAGTAGTTCATCAGCTCTGGCTCTTTACTGGCATTATAAACCGACACCCATGATTTCACCGTTCATGTATCTATGAAACAAGGACTTCTTCAGTAGAGTCGTCCTACAATCTTCAAAGCTGAGACAGTTGGATAGAGACTATTTGCAGGACTGTTCTGTCAGTTCTGTTCACAAGTTTTCTGTCAGTAGCCTGCCAGATGTCCCAAGATTGCACTAAGTATGCGTCTGGGTAGGGAGGTGTGTGAGGATGGGGAAAAACAGGGTAGTGTTTAAAGAAAGAAAAAGGCAACCCCTTCCCTGACACCACCATCTCCTGGCTCCCCTCTTGCTTTCCTTCCGCTTCTTTCCCAGTCTCTCATACTCATCGGTGCTGCCCACACCTAAGATATCACGGCTCTAGGAGGCTCCATTCTTGGACATTTTCTGTTTTCATTCTAAAGTCATAGAGCCATTACCTTGAAAGACTACACCTCCCCTCCCCAGAGTACAGGAGAAGCGAACTTGATTTCTCCCCCGACTGCCCTTTCCTGTCTGCTTTGTGGGGCTCGTTCTTCCCTGCCCTCGAATAGAATCCCTGGATTCTATTACTGGAGTCCACGACTCTAATCCCTGGAGTCCACAACTCTGCTGATTACTCACAGATAATTCATATTCCTCTGGTCATGTTTTGCCACAGAATGGGTTCATTTAAATCATTAACATGGCCAGTCCCGTTTTATAATTAGAACTCTGTAGATCATTGGAAGCTAAAATTCTCCCTTCCCTCAACAAGTTCCTCCTTCTGAGTGGAAGTCTTCACTGGGAAGTCTACATCTCTTCTCTGACTCCTTATTTATATAACCCTCTCACTCAAAGCAGTCTCACTCACTCGCGTGCTCTCTCTCTCATCCAGAGCTGTGGGAGAAGGAAGTCAAGAGCCAGGAAGGGTCTTTCCTGTGTGATACTGGCCCGTAGTCCAGCACTGGCTTCTCTGGATTTGATTGATGTTTGGTGTTGATTTTCCTCGTGGCTTTGTTCATGAGTTCCTTGAAGATTCCACTGCTAGGATTGTCCAGTTGCTTTTCCTGCAGCATGATGACAGTGTCTGGGCGGCCACTTAAACTTTCTCCCTGAGATGTTGCACTGGTCCTTCTCTCTGAGTGAGATCACATCACCCCTCTGGGTGCTCTGAGGGATGGTTTAAAATGATTGTGGAGTGTGATTCCTTTCTGCCATGTGGCTCTCTTTTGGTTCCCAAGAAACACTCAGGCCTTCTTGATCTCACTTGGTAGAAGTATAGTTAGCTCTTTGTGCAGCTCAATCTTTCTCTGCCCTGAAGCCTCAGGTTGATAGCACAGTCTCTGACCTTTACATTCCTGGGGTCTGTGTCAGACACCAGTCCTATGTGTCCCCCAAACTCCAGAGGGCACCAACTAAAACTCTCTAAATGGTTTCTTTGAAGATCCTTTTACTATTTGAGGAGAGACGGCATATCCTCCTTTATTCAAAGCAAATGCCACAGACTCAAACAACTTTCTCCCAAGGAAATTCTCACTAAAAAATCTTTTCAACTTCAACCCTGTTGTACCTGAAGGGGGGATATTAGATCAGGGGTTGAAAATCAACTTTTGGAAACTTCTTTGCAAATCCTGACTAGGTGGCCTATCACTTGCTTTGGAATATGGGAACAGTTGGCATCTCTTTTCTCAAGATCTCAGCTGAGAAGAGACAGAATAAGTACCATTTGAAACTCCTGGTATATCCTTGTTCCGTGAGTCCATCCATGCCATTGACTTTTGCTGTCACTGGTATCCTGATGACTCTGAAATATACAAAGTTAACTCTTTCTTACTAAGGGGCAGGTGAAGATTGGTTACGGTATACCAAGGATGGAGGATGGGAGTAGTTCCCTAGAAGGAAGTAGCTGTGTTGCAAGCTTCGCCTGAGGTGCCCTGGTTGATTTACTTTTGGGGCACAGAAACCACTCAGGCAGTGAATTCTCTCTGAGGCAAGGCCTGTCTCCTTTTCTCACAGTCCTACTTTATCCATCTCCTTCTTAAAGGGAGGATCTTTGGCAGACCAATCAGGTCCTGTGCAATCACAGAGTTCTGTCCCTGTGGACTAGTTAAAATTAAGGACAAGATTGAATGGACACTAGGATATTGAGAACTGACTCTAATTTTGTTTTAATTGTGATCTTAAATTACAGTGATACTCTCTTCTCTCTGTACCCTATCATTTCTCTAATTAATACAAAATTAACTGCATCTCCCCCTGTGAGCTCCAGACACTCCACTGTGGACAATTTCACCTAGATGTTCTAAAGTGCCACGTGCTCAACATGAATAAAATGAAAATTGTGCTTTTCCTCCTCTCCAAAATGCATTTCTTGTACCATGTTCCTTTTCTTCTTAATGGTTTCATCATCCTTCCCTATTCGCAAACCCCAGAACCCTGAATCCAACCTGTAACATTTTCATTTGCCATTCTCCCTCTTCACCCCACAACTGATCTGCTGCCCGATACCAATCAACCTGGCCTTGCAATATGTTGGGAATATGTCTCCTTCTCTTTATTCTTATTTTACCCTTTCATCATTCCTCACTTAGAGAATTGCATCAGCTTCTTTCTCAACTAGCTCCACTGCATTTATTCACATCCATCCATAATTCATTTTCTATAGAGCCATCAATGTAATTTTTTTTAAAAAGATTTATTTATTTATTTTTAGAGAGAGAAGGAGTGAGAACAGGGGAGGGACAGAGGGAGAGGAGAGAGAGAATCTCAAGCAGACTCCCCGCTGAGCATGGAGCCCAACATGGGGTTCGATCTCATGACCCTGAGATTGTGACCTGAACCGAAATCAAGAGTCAGATGCTCAACTGAATGAGCCACCCAGACACCCCTGTAATCATTTTAAATCATGTCTTTTTAACTTAAACTTTTCAAAGTTTCCTGTTGCCTATTGTGATGATCTCCAAGGCAAATGGGGGCATTCCAGGCATGCAAAAAGTGATTTTGGGGGGTATGGCAGGAAAATATTGGAATTTTTATTTGTATTTCGTTTTTATCTTTAAGAAAAAGAAAGAAATTGAGAGTTATTTAATCTGTGGCTTGACGCTGGCATCCAGAGCCCTCATTTAGAATGTAGGTTAAATAATCATACATGTTAGAGATGGAATCATGGGAGTTCCATAATGTAGAGTTCTTGACAATGGTGACCCTACTCTGGTTTTTTGGTGTACTGCAGCTTTTTGTTGTTTATGTGTTATGTTATTATGTTATGTAATTTATATCCCCTTATGGAGGGAATTTACAAATTATATGAATGACTCTAAGTAGTATGATCTCTATGATATTATATAGAGAGATGAGCATCTTTTGTAACACAAGATGTTTACTGATTTTCTCAGCAAATACTTGGTAAGTGTTGCCACACTTAAAGATGAGTTACACAGGGCACCTGGGTGGCTCAGATGGTTAAGCGTCTGCCTTCGGCTCAGGTCATGATCCCAGGGTCCTGGGATCGAGTTCCGCATTGGGTTCCCTGCTCCTTGGGAGCCTGCTTCTCCCTCTGCCTCTCTCTCTCTCTCTCTCTGTCTCTCATGAATAAATAAATAAAAATATTAAAAAAAAAAAAAGGTGAGTTACACACTGAATTAGGTTGCCAGGACTGCAATAACCAAATACCACAGAATGGGTGGCTTAAGCAACAGAAATGTATTTTCTCACTGTGCTGGTGGCTGGAAATCCAAGACCTAAGTGTTGGCAGGGTCGGCTTCTCCAGAGGGCTCTCTCCTCGGCTTCAGACGGCCACCTTCTCCGTGTTTTCTCACATAATCTTCCCTCCGTGCATCACATTTCCGGTGTTTTCATCTTCTGAGGACACCAGTCATATTGGATTAACACCCCACTCTGATGTCCTTATTTTAACTTAATCAACTCTTTAAAGGCCCTATATCCAGTCACATTCTGAGCTATTGGGATTTAGGTTTTTAACATAGGAATTTTAGAAGGACACAATTCAGCCCATAACACATTTAAAAAAAAATTCAGCCTTTTTTTGATGAAAGATGGTGGTCAACATTATACTACCCAGCATATATTTTAAAAAATAAATCAATATACTTATCCTATCCCTTCAAGGTAAAGATGATGATTTAACAATGAGTGTAAAAAAAAAATTTGTTTTTTTTTTAAATGAAACTTGCATTATGGAGAGAACACCAGAAAAGTGGATGTTGACATATATTTTAACATTTAGGGCACCTGGGTGGCTCAGTTGGTTAAGCAACGGCCTTCGGCTCAGGTCATGATCCCGGAGTCCCGGGATCGCGTCCCGAATCGGGCTCCCTGCTCAGCAGGGAGTCTGCTTCTCCCTCTGACCCTACCCTCTCTTGTGCTCTCTCTCTCTCACTCTCTCAAATAAATAAATAAAATCTTTAAAAAAACATTATATAAATTTTCTCTTAAGTGTGAAAACTATGGTGACTCTCACATCTGCAGTTATTAAACTGGGAAACTGAATTTTTAACCCATTTAAAAATTTTTTTTTTTTTTTAAAGATTTTATTTATTTATTTGACAGAGAGACAGCAAGAGCAGGAACACAAGCAGGGGGAGTGGGAGAGGGAGAAGCAGGCTTCCCACTGAGCAGGGAGCCCGATGTGGCACTCGATTCCAGGACCCTGGGATCATGACCTGAGCCGAAGGCAGACGCTTAATGACTGAGCCACCCAGGCGCCCTTAAAAATCTTTTAAAAAAAAGTTTCAGTGGGCTATGAATCCGTTTGATTACACACATACTTTATACAGAAAAACATAACACATTCTTACAAGTTTGCAATAATAACTGATTAACATCAGTAAGAGAGTCATTGTTTTGTCAAAGTTTTACATAATTGGAGTGGGATTGAACAATGACCATTATAATTTCACATTTGGACCAACTTACCTCTACAAAGTTAATTTTTTTCCAGCTATGGCATCCATTAAAACCAAGTATCAAAATTAACTAAATGTAGAACCAGACACTTAAATTAAGTGTATCAAAAAAGATTAAACTGTATCACAAAGGATTAAATCAAGATTTTTTAAAAAAGACATACTTGTCTTCATTTGTTAAAGGATAATTTTCAAAAAAGATAAAATTATGACTGGCATAAATATGTAAAGTGAAATGTGTCAAAGATTTTATTTAGTTTATTAATTAATGGGAGAACCCATAAATTGATTAATCCAGTTCAAAGGAAAATCTGAAAAGTAGACACTTATAGGCAGGCAGGAATGCTAAAACGAATTTGCTAATAGTCACAAAACTGGCTAATATCCTAGAGCACAGCAAACTGTATATTTATATAGGACATAAATCAATTGAATCGCTACTGGACAAAATTCTGCATTTGCATTTCTGTGCAAAAAGAAAATAATTGCATTTTCATCAGTTTCTTACAATTAATAGAGTTGTAAAACAGCCTAGTCCAAGACAGTTGAAGGTGTAAAGCTCTATAGAATCAGATAACTCTGGAGGGTTTGAGAGATAATGCCCAGCATTCCACCAAAAATATATCTAGTGACCTTTTGCACATTTCAAAATCTTTCATAATTTTTCTAAATTATTTTAAAGCAGTTGTTTCCATTTTATTTCTATTTCAAACCTTTACGTTTTGTATTTTTGTCTATGCTTTTTAATATGTTCAAATAGTAGAAATTGTAACTACTTTATAGAAAAAAATAAACATAAATACACATATCAGATATTTGTAACTTAAAAAATCATTTACCAATGAAGGCATGCTGCCACAACATTTGGAGATCATTGTTTCAGAGGCTCGGATCAATGTTCTCAACATCTATGGAGACTTAATGTCTTGGCAGGAGCCCCAAGCCTCTGTTTTGCCCTTGTCAACTACTAGGCCTGTATGCCATGCTGCTAGACATTGAAAGCTGGCTTCCCCAAAATATTACAGTCAAGGAGATCACTACCTTGATAGAGTCTTAATAGATTTATTGGAGGTGAGAAGGCATAGGAAGTAATTTATGGGGTTGGATTTATTCTTGGTCATTTGACGCAGGGACTCTATTGAGTTGGATAGGTGACAGAATAGTTGAAGATGAGTGACTAGAGCTAGGTGGGGTTGATGGTTGCAGAGTAAATCTTGAAGAGACAGTTGTTTGATGTTATTTATTGCACCAAGAAAGGGTCTTTACTCCCATAAGGCAAAGTGGAATACTCTAACTTCAAATTAATGGTCTTCAAGAAGTTCTTTATATTAGTTTCCTGAGACTGTTGTAACAGACTGGGTGACTTGACACAATATAAATTTATTCTCCCACAGTTCTGGAGGCCAGAAGTCTGAAGCCTAGGAGTTGCTGGTGACACCACTCCTTCTAGAGGCCTGAAGGGAAAATTGGCTCCTGGGGCTATTGGCATTCCTTAGCTTGTGGCTCTTTCTCTGCTCCGTCTCCACATCACCTACTCCTCTATGAGTGTGTCTCTCTCAAAACACTCTGCCTCGCTCCTAGAAGGGTACATGTGATTGTGCTTAGTTGCATCCAGATAATCCTGGATAAATTCCTCCTCTCAAAATCCTTAATTCAAACACATATGCCAGATAAGGTAATATTCATAGGTCCCAGAGATTTGACATGGATGTTTTATAGGGGATATATTGGGTTGGATAGTATCCCCCAAATTCTTGTCCATCTGGAACCTCAGAATGTGACCTAATTTGGAAACAAGGTCTTTACAGATGTAATTAGTTAAGATGAGGTCATACTGGCTTAGGGAAGGCCCTAATCCAGCGATTGGTGTCCTTATAAGAAGAGAGACCAAAACACAGATGCAGACAGGGAGGACAGAACACCTTGTGGTGATGGAAGCTGAGACTGGAATGGTGTCTATAAGCCAAGGGATGGCAAGGATGGTTGCAACCATCAGAAACTAAAAGAAAGGCATTGAACAAATTCTTCTCTAGAGGCTTGAGGAACACATGGCCCTGCTGACACCTTAATTTTGTACTTCTAGCCTCTAAAACTGTGGGAGAATACATTTCGGTTTTTGTTTTTGAGCCACCCGGTTTGTGGTAATTGGTTACAGCAGCCCTAGAACCTAATGCAGTAGGGCCATTTCTCATCCCACTACCTTCCTGAAAAACAGTTTCATTTTCCTGGGCAAGAGTTAGTGCAAAAGTCAGGTCATGTTAATAGACTCTTGATTTTTCTTTTTAAAGATTTTATTTATGTGAGAGAGAGCTGGGGGTGAGGGTGGAGGAGCAGAGGGAGAGGGACAAGCAGACCCTGTACTGAGTGTGGAGCCCAACACAGGGCTCAGTCTCAGGACCCTGAGATCATGACCAAAGCCAAAACCAAGAGTCAGATGCTTAACCAACTGAGCCACCCAAGTTCCCCATTAGACCCTTGATTTTTTTTTTAATTTTTTTTTAAAAATTTTATTGTTATGTTAGTCACCATACAATACATCATTAGTTTTTGATGTAGTGATCCACGATCCATTGTTTTTGTATAACACCCAGTGCTCCATGCAATATGTGCTCTTAATACCCATCACCAGGCTAACCAATCCCCCCTCCCCCCTCCCCTCTAAAACCCTGTTTGTTTCTCAGGTCCATAGTCTCTCATGGTTCATCTCTCCCTCCAATTCCCCCCACCCATTTTTCCCTTCCTTCTCCTAATGTCCTCCATGTTATTCCTTATGTTCCACAAATAAGTGAAACCATATGATAATTGACTTTCTCTGCTTGACTTATTTCACTTAGCGTAATCTCCTCCAGTCCCATCCATGTTGATGTAAAAGTTGGGTATTCATCTTTTCTGATGGCTGAGTAATATTCCATTGTATATATGGACCACATCTTCTTTATCCATTCATCTGTTGAAGGGCATCTCGGCTCTTTCCACAGTTTGGCTATTGCGGACATTGCTGCTATGAACATTGGGGTGCATATGGCCCTCTTTTCACTACATCTGTGTCTTTGGGGTAAATACCCAGTAGTGCAATTGCTGGGTCATAGGGTAGCTCTATTTTTAAATTTTTGAGGAACCTCCACACTGTTTTCCAAAGTGGCTGTACCAACTAGCATTCCCACCAACAGTGTAAGAGGGTTCCCCTTTCTCCACAACCTCTCCAACATTTGTTGTTTCTTTCCCTGTCCATTTTTGCCATTCTAACTGGTGTAAGGTGGTATCTCAGTGTGGTTTTGATTTGGATTTCCCTGCTGGCTAATGATGATGAACATTTTTTCATGTGTCTGTTAGCCATTTGTATGTCTTCTTTGGAGAAGTGTCTGTTCATCTCTTCTGCCCACTTTTTGACTTGATTATTTGTTTTTTGGGTGTTGAGTTTGAGAAGTTCTTTATAGATTTTGGATACCAGCCCTTTCTCTGTAGTGTCATTTGCAAATATCTTCTCCCATTCTGTGGGTTGCTTCTTGGTTTTGTTGACTGTTTCCTTTGCTGTGCAGAAGCTTTTTATCTTGATGAAGTCCCAAAAGTTCATTTTTGCTTTTGTTTCACTAGCTTTTGGAGATGTGTCTTGAAAGAAGTTGCTGTGGGCGATGTCAAAGAGGTTACTGCCTATGTTCTCCTCTAGCATTTTGATGGATTCCTGTCTCACATTGAGGTCTTTCATCCACTTTGAGTTTATCTTTGTGAATGGTGTTAGAGAATGGTCGAGTTTCATTCTTCTGCACGTGGCTGTCCAATTTTCCCAGCACCATTTATTGAAGAGACTGTCTTTTTTCCATTGCATGTTTTTTCCTGCTTTGTCAAAGATTATTTGACCATAGAGTTGAGGGTCCATATCTGGGTTCTCTATTCTGTTCCATTGGTCTGTATGTCTGTTTTTGTGCCAGTACCATGCTGTCTTGGTGATCACTGCTTTGTAATATAGCTTGAAATCGGGCAACGTGATGCCCCCAGCTTTGTTTTTCTTTTTCAACATCTCCTTGGCGATTCGGGGTCTTTCTGATTCCATACAAATTTTAGGATTGTTTGTTCCAGCACTTTGAAAAATGTCACTGGAATTTTGATTGGGATGGCATTGAAAGTATAGATTGCTCTGGGTAGCATAGACATTTTAACAATGTTTATTCTTCTGATCCATGAGCATGGAATATTTTTCCATCTTTCTGTGTCTTCTTCAATTTCTTTCATGAGTGTTTTGTAGTTCCTAGAGTATAGATCCTTTACCTCTTTGGTTAGGTTTATTCCGAGGTATCTTATGGTTTTTGGTGCTATTGTAAATGGAATCGTTTCTTTAATTTCTCTTTCTACAGTTGCGTTGTTAGTGTGTAAGAAAGCAACTGATTTCTGTGCATTGATTTTGTATCCTGCCACATTACTGAATTGCTGGATGAGTTCTAGTAATTTGGGGGTGGAGTCTTTTGGGTTTTCCACATAAAGTATCATGTCGTCTGTGAAAAGAGAGAGTTTGACTTCTTCTTTGCCAATTTGAATACATTTTATTTCTTTTTGTTGTCTGATTGCTGTTGCTAGGACTTCTAGTACTATGTTGAACAACAGTGGTGAGAGTGGGCACCCTTGACGTGTTCCTGATCTTAAGGGAAAGGCTCTCAGCTTTTCCCCATTGAGGATGATACTCGCCGTGGGTTTTTCATAGATAGATTCTATGAGCTTGAGGAATATTCCCTCTATCCCTATACTCTGGAGAGTTTTAATCAGGAAAGGATGTTGTATTTTGTCAAATGCTTTTTCTGCATCAATTGAGAGGACCATATGGTTCTTCTCCCTCCTCTTATTAATGTGTTCTATCACATTGATTGATTTGCGAATGTTGAACCACCCTTGCATCCCGGGGATAAATCCCGCTTGGTCGTGGTGGATGATCCTTTTAATGTATTGTTGGATCCTATTAGCTAGGATTTTGTTGAGGATTTTGGAATCCATATTCATCAGGGATATCGGTCTGAAATTCTCCTTTTTGATGGGGTCTTTGCCTGGTTTGGGGATTAAGGTAATGCTGGCCTCATAGAATGAGTTTGGCAGTTTTCCTTCTGTTTCTATTTTTTGAAACAGCTTCAGTAGAATAGGTATTATTTCTTCTTTGAATGTTTGGTAGAATTCCCCAGGGAATCCATCAGGCCCTGGACTCTTGTATTTTGGAAGGTTTTTGATCACTGCTTCAGTCTCATTACTGGTTATTGGCCTATTCAGGTTGTCAATTTCTTCCTGTTTCAGTCTTGGCAGCTTATAGGTTTCCAGGAAGGCCTCCATTTCATCCAGATTGCTCAGTTTATTGGCATATAGTTGTTGATAATAATTTCTAATAATTGTTTCTATTTCCTTGGTGTTAGTCGTGATCTCTCCCCTTTCATTCATAATTTTATTAATTTGGGTCCTTTCTCTCTTCTTTTGGATAAGTCTGGCCAGTGGTTTATCAATCTTATTAATTCTTTCAAAGAACCAACTTCTAGTTTCATTGATCTGATCTACTGTGTTTCTGGTTTCTAATTCATTGATTTCTGCTCTAATTTTAATTATTTCTCTTCTAATGCGTGGCTTAGGCATCGTTTGTTGCTTTTTCTCTAGTTCTTTAAGGTGTAGAGTTAGTTGGTGAATTCGGGATTTTTCTATTTTTTTGAGTGAGGCTTGGATGGCTATGTATTTCCCCCTTAGGACTGCCTTTGCAGTATCCCATAGGTTTTGGACCGATGTGTTTTCATTCTCATTGATTTCCATGAATTGTTTAAGTTCTTCTTTGATTTCTTGGTTGACCCAAACATTCTTGAGCAGAGTGGTCTTTAGCTTCCAAGTGTTTGAATTTCTGCCAAATTTTTTCTTGTGATTGAGTTCCAGTTTTAGAGCATTGTGGTCTGAGAATATGCAGGGAATAATCTCAATCTTTTGGTATCAGTTGAGACCTGGTTTGTGACCCAGTATATGGTCTATTCTGGAGAAAGTTCCATGTGCACTCAAGAAGAATGAGTATTCTGTTGTTTTAGGGTGGAGTGTTCTGTAAATATCTATGAGGTCCATCTGGTCCAATGTATCATTCAAAGCTCTTGTTTCCTTGTTGATTTTCTGCTTAGATGATCTGTCCATTGCTGAGAGTGGAGTATTGAGGTCTCCTACAATTAACGTATTGTTATCAATATGACTCTTTATTTTGGTTAACAGTTGGCTTATGTATATGGCTGCTCCCATGTTGGGGGCATAGATATTTACAATTGTTAGATCTTCTTGTTGGATAGACCCTTTAAGAATGATATAGTGTCCTTCTGTGTCTCTTATTACAGACTTTAGTTTAAAATCTAATTTGTCTGATATAAGAATTGCTACCCCAGCTTTCTTTTGAGGTCCGCTGGCATGGAAGATAGATCTCCATCCCTTCACTTTCAGTCTGGATGTATCTTTAGGTTCAAAATGAGTCTCTTGTAGACAGCATATGGATGGGTCCTGTCTTTTTATCCAATCTGCAACCCTGTGCCATTTTATGGGAGCGTTTAGGCCATTCACGTTGAGAGTGATTATTGAAAGATATGAATTAATTGTCATCATGTTGCCTGTGAAGACGTTGTTTTTATAGATTGTCCCTGTAAATTTCTGTTGTAGATCACTCTTGGGGTCTTTCTCCTTTTATAGAACCCCCCTTAATATTTCTTGCAGGGCCGGCTTAGTGGTCATATATTCTTTCAACTTCTGCCAGTCGTGGAAGCTCTGCATCTCTCCATCCATTCTAAATGAAAGCCTTGCCGGATAAAGTATTCTTGGCTGCATGTTCTTCTCATTTAGTACCCTGAATATGTCTTGCCAGGCCTTTCTGGCTTGCCAGGTCTCTGTGGATAGGTCTGAAGTTATTCTGATATTCCTCCCTCTGTACGTAAGGAATCTCTTCCCCCTAACTGCCCTTAAGATGGTTTCCTTGGTTCTAAGATTTGCAAGTTTTACTATTACATGCCGGGGTGTTGGCCTGTTTTCCTTGATCTTAGGAGGGGTCCTCTCTGCCTCTAGGACTCGAATGTTTGTTTCATTCCCCAGATTAGGGAAGTTCTCAGCTATGATTTGCTCAAATACATCTTCTAGCCCTCTCTCTCTCTCCACTCCCTCCGGGATTCCAATTATTCTGACATTGGAACACCTCATGGTGTCACTTATTTCTCTGATTCTATTTTCATGGATTCTGAGTTGTTTTTCCCTGGCCTCCTCTTTTCCCTTTTTATCTATTATACTGTCTTCCAGATCGCTTATTCTCTCTTCTGTCTCAGTTACCCTAGCTGTTAGATTATCTAGATTGGATTGGATCTCATTGATAGCATTTTTAAGTTCTGCCAATTCACCTTTTATTTCTGCCCTTAGAGACTCTATGTTGCCATTAATTGATTTCTCCATTCTAGCCATTGTCTTCACAATTGCTAGCCTGAATTCCATCTCTGACATCTTGGTTATATCTGCATCCATTTGTAAATCTGCAGCATAAGTCATAATCTCTGAGTCTTTTCTGTTTTGGGGGCTCCTCCTCCTAGTCATTCTGTTGATGGGTGTTTGAAGGAATGTATAGAGTCCAAATTATTGACCAGAACCCAAGCAAGATGCACCTGTTTTCTTGGGACCTTAGGGTTGCTGGCCTCTTGTTTTCCCAGCCTGTCTTCTGCAGGAGGGGCCTGCCGCGCTGTTACTCAGGCAACCCTGTTTGGGCGGAGTTGCCCTGCACCCCTGTGGCGGGGCATGGGCTCAGTGGGAATCAGTTTTGGGGGCTTTTGTTCTCTGGCAGCTTTCCCTGGCAGCTTTCCACGTCTCTTCTGCGAGTCAGAGCAGAAGAGACCGTTTCCAACCCTCTGCCTCAGAGCAGAGAGACCGCAGTCTGTTCTTCAGTGAGCTCTCCAGGCCACACCGTCTCCGTTTCTGTCCGTGCTGCTATAAACTGCAGCGGCCTGGGTTGTGCGCCCCTCCGCAGCGCTCCCAGTCCTGCCTCCAGGTCGGGGCACGTCTCTGCCCTTTGTGCTTCTAAAACCGCCAGCTGCTCCCAGGTCGCGTGCGCGACTCCGCCGCTTGGGGTTCTGTCCCGGGGACTGCAGTTCACGTGCGCGCGACTCCGCAGCTTGGAGTTTCCACCCTGGGGGTTGCAGTTCACCGGCGGGACCCTGGCGCACCGGGTTTCCGTCTCGGAGGCTGCAGTTCGCGTGCGCACGACTGTCGCTCCGGGTTTCTGTCTGGGGGGCTGCGGTTTGCGTGTGCGCAACCCCACCGGTCTGGTCCTCCACCCTGGGGGCTGCCCTAAAGTCCTTTCCTGACGCTACCGGTCTGCGAGTCTGTGCCTGTCGGCAGCGTGCGAGGCTGTCACTCACCGGCGGTGTAGGATCCCCACGGCCAGGCTCCCTCCTGCTGCCATTTATCCTCCGATATCTGCCCGTGGAATCATGGCTCCCCGCTTCGTACCTCAAAACTAACCGCCTGCGATATTCTGTTTGTAGAGATCCAGATCTTCTTACATCTCAGGCTGGTTTCCTGGGTGCTCAGAGTGGTCTGGTAGATATCCAGCTCAATTCTGGGGACCAGTTGAAATAGGGTCCCCTACTCCTCCGCCATCTTTCCCCCCCTTCCTAGACCCTTGATTTTTAACTGGCATCTGGATGGCTGGTTCCAATTCTTACCAGCCTCACTCAGAAGCCTACCCCTCATGAAGACCATTCTTGGCTCCACTCACCAGATCCAGCCTTCTCAGATGATGAGCCAGGATGACTTTAGTCATAATGTGTTTGGTCCATAACCCTGTGGCCCACCTGAATTCACCTCAGCTCTGGTTGGCAGTTCTTGGCCCGCCCATACCTTGCCACCTGCAGACCCTTTGTCTCTGTTCTCATCTGCTGGCTTCTGTGACATTTCAGAGTTTATTCCAACACAAGTATTAGCAACCTGGAAATGCCTTGTGGGAACAACTTTCAGTTAATGGAGAATAAGAGTCAGTGGGTCAATGGCCCAACCTCTTTGTCCGCTAGTGGGTTGATTCCCAAATGTATTCAATACAGTTTCTCAGATTTTTGGCTTTTCTTTATTCCTCTTTTTTTTTTTTTTTTTGCTCTCCTGCTCCCTCATTTATGTTTCCTGTTACCACCTGCCAAGTAATCTACCCACCCCAAGTCCCCATCACAGGGTCTACATTTGAGGGAGCCCTGAAAGGAACATGAAGCATTGAACTCTGCTGGGCACATTTCTCATTCTCCCTGGCTGCTCTTTCTTTCTCCCAGAGATATGAGCTACTGTTGCAGTACCCAGTGGCCTGTCCCTCCAGGTGCCCAGGCCCCTCCACAACATTTTACAATTTTGCAGAACAGGAGGCAACAAAGTAAAAAAAGAGGCAGCTTCTGGATCATGAAGCCTACACACCATTTCCCCTTTCTCTTCAGTTGGAGCCAGTCAAGCAGGAAATTAAAGAGACTCTCTGATTGGATGACATTTCCAGTCTCTTGGCCACACTATGGTTTATGTAATCACCCTCCTGGTGGCTCTTGAAAAGTCCTATTTTTCAACTTGCTTCCATCCTTTTTTCCACATTCACCTTAAAGTGGAACACCACCACCACCTTAAAGCTGGGTTGAAGAATGTGACAGTATGCTAGTTATTTCACTTGCCTTTCCAAATCCACTGTCCACCCTTGTCCCTCTGCTCTCTGCCCCCAGAGCTTGAATACCTGGCTGCATTACCCAGCATCAAGCCTGGCTTTCCTTCTCTCTTCCCCCTTTCTAACTCTTAAGAAAGGAGCTACATCCAAAAAGGATTAACAAACACTAAAAATAAGTATATATCTCGTCTCTTGACTTAGATAAGGACATGGTTTGTGTGTGTGTGTGTGTGTGTGTGTGTGTGTGTGTGTGTGTGTGTTTATTTGGTTTTCTTTTAGTAGCAATTATTTAGGGTTGATTTTGACACCTTTTTCTTGTCCAACCTAAAGTCGACATTTGCAAGCTGTAAGTTAACCTTGGCCCATTTTCCTTCCAGTTGGGAACCTTCCCTTTTAGGCTGGTGTGAATGCTTGGGAAACCATGCCATCCCAACCAGTGAGAGAGGAGCCCCATGGAACATGGGTGTCTGCTTTTCCATTCATTGTGGAGGTTCAAGTGTGTGTCTGTAAGACCAGCCTGCTGGGCATAACTTATACCCCAAACCCTATGTCTCCATAAATAACTCCTGGCAGTTGCATTACAGCCTGGGGTACCCCAGCTAACACTGGCAGCTAACTTAATGCCAACCAGTCTCTCTAATGCCTTTCATGGTTTGGTTTCATTAGGAGCTAAAGCCATCACTCACCCCATGTCTGCTTGGCCACCATGTTGATTTGTGTCTCTCTATTGTGTGAACAAATATGCATCCCAGAAGACCTGAGATTTCCTCAGGAACACAGTGCTGCTGAGTGCTCCCTATTTATTGCTTAGTATAAGAATATATATTACCTTTTATTACATGTCCATTAGAGAGTATAAAATCTGGGGAGAGATTTTCATTGGAGTGTAGTAAAAATAATTATAAATTTGGGGACAATGTAAAATATGCCCTTGCTAGAAAGTTTCTTCTGGTGACATCAATTAATTCATAGCCCATGTGAGACCATTTGGCTCCCCTCCTCCTTATTTCTGCATTTTAGGCTTTGTTTAGCTCTTATTTATACCCTTTTATCTAGCCAAGAATTGACCAATATAAATGAAAAAGAGACTACCCTGGATCTCTGGTAAAACCCCAGCAAAAACAGTGTCTATTTGTCATTTTTGTGTAGAATCTGAGGTGAATATCCAGATCCTAGAGGAGAGAGAAGAGAGGGGGAATAAAACAAAATGCTTCTCTGACGGAGAGACCATGAGCCACTTTATCCAGCTCAGCACAATTACCTGCAATGTGGTCACCTCAGCCTGCGGTGCCCCCCTCCCACACCACCCCATTCCCTTATTAAAACTGGGGACAAGAAGAATCGGTACTTAAGTTAAAGTTTCAACCACATAGTTTTTGATTACATAGCTAGCATTTGCTCAGCAGATCCTAATGGTTCATACTAACCTTGGCAGGGTCTCAGCGGCCATATTTTCAACAGTTGACTGATTCTTGAATAATTTCGGCAACAAATTAGGCATAAAAATCTTTTCCTCTAACCTCAGTCATGCATATATATGTGTATGTGTATACACATATAGCCTCGCTACATTATCCCTAAGCCTCTCTGGGATTTCTATCATCCTGGCCACAGGAGAGGGCACTCAGCTTTTTTGCCTACAACTGTATGTTCATAGTGCCCTTCAGTGGGCAGACTGAAATGGGCTTACCAGGGCTCACAATTGGGTGGTAGATGGAACTTATCTTCCCAGCTATGTCCCTTTGCCCCAGCTTCTTCCTTCTCTTGTGTCAGCAATAAACTCACCCCTACCTGTTGCTTCCAGCCCTTCCAGGCCCCCCAGTGCCCTCCCACAGCCAGCTTGGCTCACTGTTGTCCCCTCTAATCCCATCCTCCATCCATCAGACGCATAGAGCTTGAGGTGCATCGTCTGCACTCTCTGTGACATAACAAAACAAATACCAATAAACAACAAAACCCCTTTCCGATCCCTGTGCTTCCTGAGCCAATGATTTGTGACTGAGTGTGTGTGTGTGTGGACACCTTAGGATGATGGTGGAGAAATAAAATCAGAGTCTGTGGTAAGGGAGTATAGCTTGAAAGACCATATTCAGCATTTTGATTTTACATGTAGAAGCCAGGAAAAAAGCACCCTGTTTTATTATCTATAATTATATAATGTAAAAAAGATTTGACAAAACTTGAAGAGGACTCCTAGAAAATATCTTCGTTTATGAAATAAATGACACAGTGTATAACTATAACTTGAATGAAAGCTGGAGGGGAAGGAAAGTAGTTATCTGCCATTGCACAAGGGGAGGGGCCACACCTCCTTGAAGAGGGAATCAACTTTATGTGGGAGAGTTATAAGAATTTTGTTTGTGTATTTCACTGATAAGTTCTGCTCAGCAAATGGGTCCCCTCTCTACTGTATCCTATTTGTACTGAAATCCTGGTAGCTTTTATTCACAAAGCAGTTTGGTGGTAAAGGCAGGAATACAGAAAAGGTGGCAGGTGGGGCACTGGGGCAGATTTCAGATTTGTGGCTTCAGGGTGTGAGAGTGTTTCTGTCACACACTTAGAGATGAGAAAATGTCAAATGTATGTCTTCTTTCCTTTGGTTGAAGACTTCTTCCCATGGTTGAAATAAAAGTATCCCTGGGAGCTGCAGTCATTTTAGACAAGTCTTTGTCACTGTCACCTCAGAGTTGACTGGGTTCCTTCCTAAGAACAGAAGCATGTGGACAGAGCAAGGTGAGTAATTAGGACAGTGAGCAACTGAAAGAAAGAAGGGAGGTATCCAGATTGATTTGTAGCTCCTTTTATCCACACCCTTTGCCATATAACTCAGTAGTTCCTTCCTTAAAAGGGATGAGGTCAGGGGTGCCTGGTTGGTTCAGTTGGTTAAGCATCCGACTCTTGATTTCGGCTCAGGTCATGATCTCAGAGTCGTGAGATCGAGCCCTGTGTCCAGCTCCATGCTGGAGGTCTGCTTGAGATTCTCTCCCTCTGCCCCTCCTCCTGTGTGCTCTCTCTCTTTCTCTCATAAATAAATAAAAAACCTAAAATAAAGGGGGGGATGGAGTCAAGGGAAAAATCTTCATGATGCTGGATTTGGCAATGATTCCTTAGACATAATGCCAAAGCATAGGCAACAAAAGAAAAAATGGATAAATTAGATTTTATCAAGACTAAAAGCTTTTGTGTATCAAAGAATACTATCAACTGAGTGACAAGGCAACCCATGGAATGGGAGAAAGTATTTTCCAAATCACATATCTGATAAAAGATTAATATCTAGAATATAAAGAACTTCTACAATCACACACCAACAAAAAAAGCAAATATCCCTATTCAAAATGAGTAAAGTACTTTAATAGACATTTATCCAAAGAATATATATAAATGACCAGTAAGTACATGAGAAGATGCTTAAAATTACTAATCATTAGGGAAATGTAAACCAAATCAACAATGAGATACCACTTTCATACCCATTAGTATTGCTATTACCAAAAAAATAAAAAATAAAAAATAATGCATGTTGGTAAGGATGTGGCAAAATTGGAACATTTATGCATTGCTGGTAGGAATGTAAAATCGTATAGCCACTGTGTAAAATGGTATGACAGTTTCTCAAAAAATTAAACAGAATTACCATATAATCCAGCGATTCTTCCTCTAGATATATACCCTAAAGCATTGAAGTCAGAGACTCAGACATAGTGTGTGCAGCTGTGTTCACAGCAGCATCATTTACAATTGCCAAAAGGTAGAAGCAACCCTAGTGTTTACTGATGGAAGAACGGATCAACAAAATGTGGTATAAACATACAGTGGAATATTAGCCTTACAAACGAAGGAGATTCTGACATGTACTATAACATGGATGACCCTGAAGACCTGACAGTGAGATAAGCCAGCCACAGAACTATGCCCTTAAGAAGGTAAATTCTATGTTACGCATATTTTATCAGAAAAAAGAAGGTGGGGCCGGCCATGGTAGAGGAGGAAGTGATGGTGTACCACGGTGACCTTTCTGGCTTCAAGAAGCCTTCTGTGCTTCCATTTGCTCTCTGGAGCCTCTGCCCAGGGCCATGAGAGGGGCTTCCCCAGGTCGACAGATACCCATTCAGACTGAACCCTAGAATAAATAAACACACATGGAGCAGACCTGAGTCCAAATCTCAGCGAGGAGCCAGGATCTCTGGGTCCACTTTGAGGCAGATGAACATGCCTCAACCCAATGGCCAATTCTTGGCAATCCACAATTGACTTAATGAAATAAATGATTACTGTTGAAGCCATTGGTTTTTGGAGTCCCATCCTGGTGTTACACAGCATTATTGTGGGGCAAGAGTTCAGTTGAATAAGGGGTAGTCCCTGAAAGGCCAATATTCATGACCTCGTAATTTTGTTAGTGACAAGCCAGTTCTCCTCAAGTGGAGATGTGGTTCATCAGGATCATCACTGAGGGCTCTTGATCTCCCCTTACTGCTTTGTCCATCATGGACTAAAAAGGAGATCCTTACATCTGTAGTTTTATGTTACTCCTCTGGTTCAGCCACGAGCTCTGTCCAAACACTACTTAACTTCTTCTGCATGGCTCTTCTTGGCACTTAGGATAAATCCCAAGTTCCCTGATGTGGCTTTTTAGGTCTTAATTGCCCCATAGCTTCCTTTCCAGTTTCACCTCTGGCTGTAGTCCCTCTCACTTTTACTGCTTGTGTGATCTCAATCTCAATCTCTCTGTCTCTGTCTGGCTCTGTTCATCTCTCTGTCTCTCAGTCTCTGTCCTTCCCTGCTTCCCTCTGTCTTTCTTTCTCGTGGCCTTCAAATATGCCAACTGCCTATCTGGAACACCCCTCCACTTTGAGATTTTACCAGACTAGCTCCTGATGGTCTTTCCAGTAGGTCTTAATTCAAATGTTACTTCCTTGAAAGAGTCTTCCATGAACCCTCAGACCAGATAAGATGGTGCATACTGTATGCATTCCCATGTCCACAGCATTTCTGCCTTTACTTTGTAAACTCAATACACTTGAACCCAACATGCCTGTCTTTTTCACTCTATTCTCTCAATTTAGCTGGTACCAAAAACATAGTAGAAACACAATATACTTTTGTTTAAAATATAACTGAATGAATTAATGAACTAAAGTTGTATCTCCCAGACCACTGTGTTCTCTTGTCAAGATTCACTAACGGGCTCTGCTAGTCAAAATTTTACCTCAGCCCATAGCATGTTAAGTTGAATGAAAACTTAGAGATCATATAGTCTTAATTCCAAATGAGCAAAACTTGGGTTTCTTCAAAGATAATTTCCTTCGGGTTACTTTTGTGGGTGTACTCTAAACTGGATGGTGCTGAGAGAATTATAAAATGATAAATGTTTCTGCCCCTGACCTCTGGGTTTACTAAACAAGACATTTATTCTTGAACCTTGCATTTTAACTGAGTCATGCAGGTCCAGGGCCCATAGAAGAGGAAATTTATGCGCCTATGAATCTTTATTTGCAGTTCTTAGAGCATGATGATGACTCCTGATTTAGACATTTCCTGGAGCTGCAGCACTGAGGGCTTGGAATTTAGAGTTTGGCCCTGCAACTTTCTGAAATTTGTCTGCCATCATCGTCAGGCAATAACCTCAAACCACCTTAAGATTTTTAAAACTCCTGCATAATTGGAAAACACCATACAACGTTAAGAGACAAGCCACAGATTGGGAGATTTTATTTATAACACACATAAACAACAAAGAATTAGAGTCCAGAATACATAAATAAAATTTGCAAATTAGTAAGGAAAAGAAGAACAACTAAGTAAAATACTTCACAAAGTTTGTGCACATGGAGCTCATAGAACAGGAAACAGGAGTGATGAATAAGTTTATGAAAAATGCTTGATCTCGCGAATTATTAGGGGAAATACGGTTAAAGTGGCCAAGAGCTATCACATCACACTGACTGGCAAAAATAATAATGTATAATGATTCCAAGAGTTGGTGATGATGGAGAGACACTGAGCTCTCATACCGTGTACAGGGGAACATCAGGGGATAAAATAGCTATTGGGCACGATCTGGTAACGTTGAAGACGTGTACCTTTGTACCCAGAGAAACTCTTGCATATATTCAATAGGAGCCATGTACAGGGATATTTATTGCAGCCTTACTTTTCATAGTACAAATCAGGGAGAATTCTAAGTATCTGATACAAATGACTAAACACAGTTATAAATAACTGGTAAAAATTGGTCAGCTCCAGGTACAGGGCCTTTTAATCCCCTTGAAGCAGGAAGGAAAACATCTGAGGGGACAAAGTAGCTTAGAGAATCATTGGGGGATACCCTGAAGTAACAGACTAGAGGTGAGAGGAATGGCCTCTGGAGCCGCACCCCAGAACCAGGTCTTCAAAAGAACTGCCTCCTCTCAGATCAAAAAACTTCTGGCTCTAGAACCAGGCTACCATGGCCACAATCAGGAAGCTGCCAAGATCAGAAGCTGTGGCTGCTGATTCCTGAACCATGCTACCCCTGCTCAATGCTTGCCCCATAGGCCTTTTCTTTCTTTCTTTCTTTCTTTTTCTTTTCTTTTCTTTTCTCTTTCTTTCTTTCTTTCTTTCTTTCTTTCTTTCTTTCTTTCTTTCTTTCTTTCTTTCTTTCTTTCTTTCTTTCTTTCTTTCTTTCTTTCTTTCTTTCTTTCTTTCTTTTTTAGTATTTCATTTATTTATTTGAAAGAGAGACAGAACAGGAGCTGGGGGGGAGGGTAGAGAAAGGGGGGGACAAGTAGTCTCCCTGCTGAGTGTGGACCCTAACTTGGGACTCCATCCCAGGACCCCAAGATCATGACCTCAGCCAAAGTCAGGCACTTAACTGACTGAGCCACCCTGGTGCCCCCTCTCCCCCCCACCCCACATAGGCTATTTCTCAACACCCGCAAAGCCAGCACCTAGACACTAGACTTTTTGCTGTCACTGGCACAGGACATTTCCAGCAAAAATGCAGGAGCAGAAGCTCGGTTTTCATCTTCCTCCTTTCAAACCTCCTGCAAGTACTCTGATGGCCGAACCTAAGCCACACGCACAGCACTACGTCTAGGAGGCTGAGAAATTGCAGTTCGTGCTTTCTGGGCTCTCAGTTAATACAAACCACCCCAGAAGAAAGACAGACTAATTGCTGAGTGTCAGACCACCGTAGGTATGAGCCTCTTGTGGATGCTGGGGTGCTCCATCCAGATCCTTCTTCAAGCTGGCACCCACGTTCCCCAGTGACTGGGTTTCCAGGTGCCCTAGGCTCACATCTGTATCCCTCGCTGGGAATTGTCCTTCCGCACTGCGAACTGACTCACCCAAGGTTATGCATTGGGCTCAGGGGCATAAGTTCGAATGATTGGCTAATCTGGTGAACCAAAGCCTGGCCGCCTGGTCTCCACTTGGACAACAGTGAAGGCCACCTCGGTCCCAGCTCTGCCTGTGGACAGGTGGAGGCATCTGCTGCAGCTACCCCTCCATTCAGTCTCTTCCTTCCTCAGGGTCTTCTGTGTGTCTCTCGGAGGCACTCCCTCATAAGTCTTACAATGCTCCTTTGCAGAAACTGTCCCAGAGCACCCCAAAAGAACCAAATTAGAGAGAGGGAATGAGGAAGACAGACAGAAAGAGAGAACAAGAAAGAAAGGGGCATATTTTGATAATGGATATTATACGACGGTGAAAATGAATGAACTGAGCCCACCTGAATCAATATGGCTAAAATACTGAGCAAAAAAGCAACCCGTAAAACAATACATTTTTTATATATCCCCTTTATAATAAGATAATAAAACATACATGTAAAGATTATAAAGAGTTGTGACCTTTGGGACAGAGGCATCCAGAAGAATGAGACTGGAGATGGAGGACATGGCATCCTTAACTGCATCGTTGATATTTTATTAAGACAAATATGACAACATGTAATGATTTGGTAATGCTGGGTATTGGGAACACAGTTGCTTATTATATTATATTTTATGTGGTTGTTTTTATGTCTTAAATACTTTAAAAGGTAGGGGAAAAAAAAGAAAATGGTTGATCTGGTCACCCCCCAGGTTGGCATCCCCTAGAGACAATGCACTTCGACTCACCCTGAAACCCTGGGGCTGCACATTCGCTGCCCTGTTGGTAAGTGAGTCTTCAGATATCTCTTCAGTTCTCAGAAGAATAGGTTTCTTTTGTTTCCACTCATAGGGCACTAACTGATGCATCATTGTATTAGGTGTGTTACATTATTGCCCTCATTAAATAATAAATGCAATAATGTATGGGAAAATATATTATAAACTCTAAAGAACAATATACAGGTTTAATAGAAGTTTTTCTAAGACCATAAGCTTGTTAATCAAATTCTAAAATATGAAGCAAAGTGGCCCTTCAGGACTAACAAATACATCTGATCCTGTTGTGCTCTTCCTAAGACCACTTCTGTGGTAACCTTTTGCAGGACTTCTTAGCGTTGTCTGTGAGGCCCAAAGTATCTTCCTAGCCTTACCTCCCACACTTGTTCCTTGGCTTCTTGTTCTCCCCTCAATCTAGGCAGCCTGTCTAGTAACTCTTGTATGTTCCTCAAGGCCTAGCTCCGAATCACATTGTTCCCTGGAGAAGGCATCCCTCTCTCTATACCACATTCATAGCATGGTGCATGCTGTCCTGGGACAGCCCCCCTCAGTTGTGTACATGTGAGGGCTGTGTCTTACTCATCTTACAGCTCCCCAGCCCCTAGCACATACTGCCACTCACAGTGTTTGTTCTCTCCCAGCTGACACCATGGGAACCAACATCTTTTCCCTTCCAGAGATGGTCCCTTAGCCTCTCATTGGTTTCAAAACAATGGGCCAAAGTGAGGCTGGCCAGGGCTTTATCTAGTTTGGCCATTCGCATGTCGCAATGGCTCCAAGGATTTAGGGACTTTGGGGAGTGCATAATTCTAAGAGAAAAGGATGCTGCACCCCATCTGGATATAAACTCCCTTGCAGTGCACATCAACCACTACTGCCCCAAAGGGATGCTGAAAGCTCTGCTGTCAGCCCCTGTGTTCCTCCCCATGGCCTTCCTAGTCTGGTTGGCTACACTTCTGCAGGTACCAGACTTTCCCCACATGGGTCACAGACACTCCTGCAATGATAGCACTCAGAGTCCCTCTTCAGAAGTGTATAAGGAAGGAAACACTCAGGTATGGAGCACCTGCTGTGAGTGTTTATGAATATAAGCTTGCTAATCATAACATTCGACAGATGAGGTGACCACGGTGCAGAGGTGAAAGGCTTGATCAGGATGGCATACCCAGGGAATGGTGGGAATTCCAGTCTGACTCGGCCTCATGCTTCTTTCCCCCCCTTATCTCTGGAGAGACATCTTGTAAAATTCCCCTCCAATCACTTGATTAAATCTCCCTGGAAACCACCCTAGACGTTTATGATCCAAGGCAAAATGACAGATGACTAAACGGGAATAGAAATCATCCTTTAATCATCTCCAAGGCCATAAGATACACATAAATGACTTTCCAGGGGGGAGTAAAAGTGCTTTGGGAGGGCAGTCTGAATTCTGGCTGAATAATATCAATAACAATAACAATAAAACAGAGAAAGCAGGGACCATGTGGAGAAGGCTGGTGAGGGCTTTGACGCAGTCAAAAGTTCACATTCAATGAGGGACATTAATATTTCACATTGAATTCCTTTATTAGCCTAGATACCCGGAAGGTCATTTGGAGAGATTTTTTTTCAGGTTACCGGCTTGACAGTCTTTATCTGAGAAGAGGCACTGGGGGATTCCCAAGGTGAGATGGAAGGTATCTTCCAGGTAGCCAGATAGGATGACTAGCTAGGGGTGGATAGATAATAATTAGCAAGCTCATTACTGCCTGCCATTTCAGAACTGCTGGTCATTGGGGAGGGTATGTGCTATGGTGAGCGCTGTGAATTGTGTAAGACTGTTGAATCACAGACCTGTACCTCTGAAACACGTAATACATTATATGTTAAAAAAAAGAGGAAGACAGTAGGAAGGGAAAAATGAAGAGGGGGAAATCGGAGGGGGAGATGAACCATGAGAGACTATGGACTCTGGGAAACAAACTGAGGGTTCTAGAGGGGAGGGGGGTGGGGGGATGGGTTAGCCTGGTGATGGGTATTAAAGAGGGCACGTATTGAATGGAGCAGTGGGTATTATACGCAATTAATCGTGGAACACTACATCAGAAACTAATGATATAATGTATGGTGATTAACATAACATAAAAAAAAAAAGAACTGCTGGTCAACCCAGATTCATTTGATGTTCATTTATTTCTTGTGAACTGAAAGACTGGTACGTTGAGATTTTCCTGACAGCCCCTCTAACATTATGACATCATTGTGTGTGTGTGTGTGTGTGTGTGTGTTTGTGTGTGTGTATGTGTGTAAATTCCTACCTAATTGAGAGCTGCTCAGGACAAGGCTGTGTCTTATTTTTAATTGTGTGGAGAGGGGATTAATCAGCTGAACAGTATATACTGGGGCCCTTCTGGAATGCAGAACATTGAACAAGGTGATGGAGGCAGTCAGGAAGCTCAGCATGGGTTCTTTTAACTTTTTCTGAGGAAATATAAAGTATTCTTTAACAGTGATACCTCTGCAAGTGTTGGATTGGTAAGATATACACTTATATGTTTGTATGATTTTGCTCATGGTAGGATATATGCATTCATGGAATATTTGTTGAGAGCTTACAATGAGGCAGGAAAACTGGGAAAGATGACTAGAAGATGGTCACTAGTGAGTAAGAGGGGACCCACCAATAGAGGATGAGGTGAGGAAGAAGGAGGAGGTATTCAAAGAGTGGGTAGGGCACAAGATTTTTCCACAAAATCTTCTCTGGCACAGAATTATTTATTTGATGTTAAACCATAGCCTCTGTAATCAAGTACACATAGATTCAAACCTGTCTTGTCTGTTTTCTAAATTTTTGTCATGAGGTCGCTTGTTTAATCTCGATGTGCCCTGTTTTTCTCATCTATAAATGGGAATGGTAGAATTCCCATGTAATAATGTTCTTTTGAGAAGTTAATGGTAAGTCACAAAAAGTTCTTGGCATTGTGCCTCACCAATAAAAAGCAGTTGATATATATTATTATGATGATTATGATTATGATTTATATTAGAATAAGAATCACCCTCAAATCAAGTAAGTTTGGAAAACAAATTTCTTAAAAAATGTTAAATTGATTTCTTTACTGTTGGAATTTTCATGGCTTCCAGCATACATTATACATCTCTGAGAACAGGGGGGTATAAAGAACACAGTGCTCTTCTAATATATTAAAACACAGACCTACCCTCACCCCCACCACCATGGTTTTCTGTTTTTTGCGTTTGTCTTCTGATACAGCTCACATTTCCGTAATGCTGGTCTGGGGGCAAAGGGAAGGTTTGGATCAGAAGCTGACAGTGTGGGGTTGGGTGTGGGAGACTGAGGGACAGGGAAAGGTTATGAATTCTGAGTAACAGAACAGGGAGAGGCAGCTCCTACGCCTGATTATCTTTTTCTTTTTTTTTTTAAATCTGGAGACAGAAGGTTAGAAGTTGGTACTTTCGGACCCTCCGTGTTGGGAAATTTGGAAGACCAAAGAGAGTGGCCCTTGCCCACTGAGGTAGTGGAGGCTGGCATTCATTCTAGCTATAGTTTGGCCTTTGCGTAGACCAAGAAATCTCAATGCTCTGCACTTGTCATGTTTCCATCATCTTTCTTCCACCCAGACAATTCATCTGGCCTAGTATTTCAGTAGCAGGGGGTTCATGCATCCCTTCATTCAGTCATTTACTCACTTGTTCATTCTATTTTTCAACACATAGGTCATTCAGTAAACTTTTGTGGACAACTTACCTTGTGCCAAGTATATAGCATTAGCTCCTGAGGACACAGAAATGAACAATACACAATCCTGGCCCTAAGAGAACACAAAGACTCTGAGGCTAGTATATGAATTTTAATCTATCTGGGGAAAATCTTCATAAGCAGATACTACAGAAATAAAGGCAAATAAAATATGTGTTGAATGCATAGTTTCTGTCATCTCAAGCATTCATTGATACTGTTCCTTGCTTGGAAAATCCTCATAATCCTGTTTCTACTGCAGGATTGTCTGGTCCTGTCCCCACCATGAAGACTTCTGACCACTTGGGGTAAGGCTATTCCCATCTTTGTTCACTGAAACTGTTTGTCATCAGTCCATCTGTTGCCCTACTCTTTTAGGTCTTGCATGTGAACTGTCTTGGGTGTGATTTAATTGCTTTACAAGATTATATGCTGGACAGCAGAAATCACATCTCACTTTACCCCTCACAGTGCAAAGAGCTTGTAACATGTTGTGATGGTTTTGCAATATGTCCATAAATTCTTTGACCCTCCCCCCTTCAAGAGGTGGAGCTTAATTCCCCTCCCCTTGAGTGTGGGCTTCACTATGCAACTTGCTTTTATTAAACAGGATAAAGCACAAGTGATAGTGTGTGATATCAGAGACTAAGTTATTAAGGGCATTGTGGCTTATTGCTTGTTCTGTTTTGGGTCACTCTGTCAGGGAGGAAGCAGCTGCTACGTCATGTCACTCAAGGCAGCCTCTGGAGAGGCCCACAGGGTTAGAAACTGAGGCCTCCTGCCAACCATCAGAACTAATTTTCTAGTCATGTGAGTGGGCGACATTGGAAACAATTCTTCCAGCCCCATTCAAGCTTTCAGATGACAGCAGCCCGAGCTGATATTGACTGTAAACCCATAAATAATTTTAAGCCAGACCACTCAGCTAAATCATTCCTGGATTCTTGACCATGAGAAACTGTTGCAATAATAAATATTAGTAATAATAAATATTTTAAGCTACTATATTGGGATAATTCGCTCCATAGCAATAGATTACCGATATTCAATACACACATATACTTGCTCTGTGAAAGAAAGAACTTGTTTGACTATCAGTGACATCCATGTTGCTGAATCCTATGGATACTTTTTAGTCTTCATTTTACTTATAATCACAGCAGCATGGAACACAGAAATTGAATATGTCTTCCTTCTCTTTTAAGAATTATTTAAAAATAAGTCTGGTATAAAAATAGTTTTCATGAACCCATTCTCCTTCTTAACCACACTCCTTCTTCTGGGGTAATTATGATCTTTCTGCAGCTTGCTTTTCTGTGAGTGCAGCATTATGATGTTTAGATTTATCTATGTTGATACATGTAGCACTGGAACATTCACATTAATTGTTGACTAGCGTCCATTCTACGACTATACCATAATTTATAAATAAGTTCCCCTTTGGGGGCATTTAGGTGGTTTCCACTTTTTCACCTTTATTAACAGCACTGCATTGCCATTCTTGTAGATGAATTCTTAACTCTGTATAAGATATCTCTAGGGTATGTATTCATCTTTAACCTTCTAGCTATCACTAAAATATTCTCCAATTGGTTATACTAATTTATGCTCCCATGTGATGTATATGGAAAGGTCCCATTTCTCCACATACTCACCAGCATTGTATATTACAAGGCTTGATTTCTTTTCTCTTTTCCCCGTTTCTTTCCCATCTTCTTTTCCTTGAATCTGAAGTTACAGTTTTAATTTAATCATTTATTTTGTGTCTCTTGGCCACTTACATTTCTTTATCTGTGACTTGTTTATTTATACACTTTCCCCATTTTTGTCTTTGGTCATTTGCATCTTTTGGATTGATTGATAAGAATGATTTACATATTCTGTATACTAATATTTTCTCAAAAGCTTGTTTGAGATTTGGTTTTCTAAAACTATGTTATCTTTTATTAATTGGAAATTTAAAATTTTAACATAGGCAAATGTAAAATCCCTTAGGTTTGGACATTTTGTGTCCAGTTCAAGAAATTATATACTCCTTGGCATGAAAAAATTGTTCTACATTTTTGTATACATAAATTTTAGTTCTTCAAATTTTATTACTTTTTTAGGTGTTTTTTCCATCTTTATTGAGATATAATTGATATATAACATTGTATAAGTTTAAGGCATAGAATGTATTGATTTGATATTTCACATTTAGATTTTTATTCCATGTGTAATCTTTTGGAATAAGGTGGATGTAGAGGTCTATTTTTTTTTTTTAAGTAGATAACTCATTTCCCCAGTAGTGTGTATTGTATAGTCCATTTCCCCCCACTTATTCATCATATTTAAGTGTCAAATGGTCATAGGTCTGTTTCTGAATTCTCTATTTTGCTCTATTGGTCATTTTTACCTATTACTAGACAACTGCCACACTGTTCTAATTGTTATAGATGTCTCATAAATTTTGATATAAATCATGTTTGTCATGTGTATTCTTTTTTTTAAATTTTATTTTATTATGTTATGTTAGTCACCATACATTACATCATTAGTTTTTGATGTAGTGTTCCATGATTCATTGTTATTCTTGACAGTTTCCTTTTACATATAAGTGTTAGAAACAGTTTCCAGTGTTTTGTGAATAGCTTTTGAGATCTTGGTTGGAATGGAATTTAATCTAGAGATCAATTTGGGGAGGATTGACATATTGGAACCCAGTATTGGGTTCCTCCAATACATGTGGTTATCAATAATTTATTTAGTTCTTTTTAAATGTATTTTAAAAGTTCTGTAAATTTTTCCTTAACGATCCTGCAGATCCTATACTAGAAATGGCATTCTGAATACATTTTAAACTTTCAGTTTCTGATGTAACAATTCTGTAACATCATAATTTATTATTACATCAGTGTTTTCCACTTTGATGAGCTTTCTTACTAAATCCAAAGAATTATTTGAAATATTCTGAAATTTTTTACCTAGATTATCTTACTGTCTACTAAAAGTAACAGTTTTAGTTCTTCCTTTTTGATCTGTAGACTTTTATTTTTTCTTGTTTTATTGCATTGGCTAGGATCTCCTGTGCAGTGCTGAATGGAAGTGACAGATGGTGGCTTTGCCTTATTCCTGACACATTCCTAATGTATAACCATATAGGATGCTGTCTTCTGCAGGCTTACAGTAGATATCTTTGATCTGAACCTTATTTATCTTCATAAAATTTGACGATATAATTATTTTTGTAAATACTTAATGTAATTGTTTGATGACTACCTCTTCAGAATCTAACACAAATTACTAATTTTGTAGCTGGCACATGGTAAGTATTAAGTAAATAACTATTGAATAAACAAATCAGTGCACCCTCACCTGGTCTCTCCCCACCTCCACTGAAGTTCAGATAAAGTTATTCTCCAATCTTATCCCCTGCCTTTAGCTACGGCATTTAATTTCATAGTAGGAAGTGACCTTAGGTATTGTCTCCACTAAACCCCTCCTGTTCCAGATAAAGAACCTGTGAATCAGAGAAGTTAAGTGACTAGCCCAAGGTAACTCAGACTGAGGTTTTCAGGAAGACTTATGGCTCTTCTTGAGATAGCCCCTACCCACAGGAACAACCTCATCTTTTGATATTCTGTCTCATGTTTCTATGAACTACTTCAGTATGCCACACTTTCTGTTTTCTCTGAGTATTTATGCTTGCCTTTTCCTCTATCTGGGAAGATCTTCCCTTTCTACCCACTCACCTGCTTTCACCTATTTCCTTTTGATTCCTCAGGTCTTATTGCAAATACCACTTCATCTCAGACATCTGCTTTGACATGCTCACACTCAGTATGCTCATACTCATAAAATCTGTACTTCTCCTATCATAGCATTTATTATGCTTTAAGCTAATGCTTTAAAAATTATCTACCAACACACTGGACTTAAAAATCTTGTATGGATATTGGTCTATAATTCTCCATTTTGGTGGGACCTTTGTCTGGTTTTGGTATCTAGGTAATGCTGGACTCATAGGATGAGTTTAGAAGTTTTCCTTCCATTTCTGTTTTTTTGAAACAGCTTCAGAAGAATAGGTATTAATTCTTTAAATGTTTGGTAGAATTCCACTGGGAGGCCATCTGGCCCTGGACTCTTGTTGGGAGATTTTTGATTACTACTTCAATTTCTTTGCTGGTTATGGGTCTGTTCAGGTTTTCTCACTTTTCACAAGCAACATGATTCTCTATAGAAAACCTAAAAGACTCCACTCCAAAATTGCTAGAACTAACAAAGGAATTCAGCAAAGTCGCAGGATATAAAATCAATACGCAGAAGTCAGTTGCATTTCTATACACTAACAATGAGGTGGAAGAAAGAGAAATCAAGGAGTTAATCCCATTTACAATGGCATTTACAATTTACAAAAACCATAAAATACCTAGGAATAAACCTAACCACAGAGGTAAAGGATCTATACCCTGAAGCTATAGAACACTTATGAAAGAAATTGAGGAAGACACAAAGAAATGGAAAAGCATTCCATACTCAGTGATTGAAAGAACAAATATTGTTAAAATGTCTATGCTACCCAAAGCAATCTACACATTCAGTACAATCCCTATCAAAATACCATCAGCATTTTTCATAGAGCTAGAACAAATGATCCTAAAATCTGTATAGAACCAGGAAAGATCCCCAAATAGCTAAAGTAATGATGAAAAAGAAAACCAAGGCTGGGGACCTCACAGCTTCTGGACTTCAAGCTGTGTTACAAAGCTGTAATCATCAAGACAGTATGGTTCTGGCACAAAAACAGACACATAGATCAATGGAACAGAATAGAGAACCCAGAAATGGATCCTCAACTCTATGGTCAACTAATCTTTGACAAAGCAGGAAAGAATATCCAATGGAAAAAAGACAGTCTCTTCAACAAATGGTGTTGGGAAAATTGGATAGCCACATGCAAAAGAATGAAACCAGATTATTTTCTTACACCATACACAAAGATAAACTCCAAATGGATGAAAGACCTAAATATCAGACAGGAATCCACCAAAATCCTGGAGGAGAACACAGGCAGCAACCTCTTTGACCTTGACTGCAGCAACCTCTTGCTAGACGCATCTCCAAAAACAAGAGAAACAAAAGCAAAAATGAACTATTGGGACTTCATCAAGATAAAATCTTTTGCACAGCAAATGAAATAGTCAACAAAACTAAAAGGCAACTGGTGGAATGGGAGAAGATATTTGCAAATGACATATCAGATAAAGGGCTAGTATCCAAGATCTATAAAGAACTTATCAAACTCAACACCTCCCCCCCCCCAAAAAAAAAATCCAGTCAAGAAATGGGCAGAAGGCATGAACAGACATTTGTCCACAGAAGACACACAAATGGCCAACAGACACATGAAAGAATGTTCCACATCACTCAGCATCAGGGAAATACAAATCAAAACTACAATGAGATACCACCTCACACTGGTCAGAATGGCTAAAATGAACAACTCAGGAAACAATAGATGTTGGCAAGGATGCAGAGAAAGGGGAAACCTCTTACACTGTTGGTGGGAATGCAAGCTGGTATAGCCACTCTGGAAAACAGTATGGAGGTTCCTCAAAAAGTTAAAATAAAATAGCTACCCTATGACCCAGCATTGCACTACTAGGTATTTATCCAAAGGATACAAACATAGTGATTGAAAGGGGCACATGCACCCCAATGTTTATGGCAGCAATGATCACAATAGTCAAAATGGAAAGAGCCCAGATGTCCATTGACAGATGAACGGATTAAGAAGATGTGGTATATATAGACAATGGAATATTACTCAGACATCAAAAAGAATGAAATCTTGCCATTTGCGATGATATGGATGGAACTAGAGGGTATTATGCTAAGCAAAATAATCAGTCAGAGAAAGACAAACACCATATGTTTTCACTCATATGTCAAATTTAAGAAACAAAATGGATGAACATGGGGGAAGGGAGGGAAAAATAAAATAAGAGAAAATCAGAGAGGGAAACAAACCATAAGAGATTCAAAATTCTAGGAAACAAACTGAGGGTTGCTGGAGGGGAGGTGGGTGGGGGGATGGGGTGACTGGGTGATGGGCATGAAGGAGGGCACTTGATGGAATGAGCACTGGGTATTATATGCAATTGATGAATCATTCAATTCTACCTCTGAAACTAAATTACATTTTTTTTTTTAATTTTTGTATGGAAAGTTGCCACAGCAGTATTGCTCAGACTCATTTTTTCAGGACCTAGCCCAGTATTCAGTGCTTAATAAATAGACTGGCAATGAATATACTTTCAATAAGTAAATTTGTATCTTTTTCCTTATAAGCGTAAAATGTCTGCTTCCATTAGACTGGTAACTATTCAAAACTCTGGTTGGAGATAAAGGTGGGCCTTGCTTGGTATGGTAAATGTGTTTCTGAAGAAGTAAATTGAATTACTTTTAAATGTTCTAAAAGAGATTGCTATTTAAAGGATCCATTTAGTAGAAGAGCCATTCATTTTCGTGAAGCAAAGAATGTGATTATAAAGTAAGCATTGCTTATCTTTCTACAGCTTCAGGCGTTTGGACCCTGCAGAGCCTCAGGGGTTGAGTGCACCTGCTTGTGGTTGAGGGGTGTGGGAGTGGCTGTTTTTGCTGGACTTACGACAAGATTAAATGCAAGGTTTGATCAGCAACCCAATTAGTATATTTTTTAAAAAACTATCAGATAGAATTTTGACCTGTCTTAATAGAGACTTAGTATTCCAATCTTTCCACTTACAGATGCAGAAACTGAGACCACTTACTTTTTTGCTTGGAAGAAATCTGTACAAATGGGCAGTCCCTCACATTACCATACTACAGAATGTCAGGCCTGGAAGGGAACTTTGAGATCAACCTGTCCAACCCCTTCAGGGTACAGATGGGGAAGCCGAGGACCAGGTGATAAGTAACCTTGCCAAAGCCAAACAATTATTTATTGATGAGCTGGCCTGTAGCACAGATCTTAGGTCTCTTAGTCCAGTGCTCTGTGAACTGATTTTCTATTCAGAAGTTGAGCAGGATTCAGGTCCCTTAGTATATGTGCAGCATCTTAGTTGGGAATACAGAATCTGGAATCAGAAAGACCTGGATTTCAGTCCAAGCCCCCTACTTAACATCTCAGTGACTTTAGGGACTGTATACTACCTCTAAGAGTCCAGTTGACTCATCTGCAAAATAGGGACAGTTCTGGTATTACCTTATAGGGTAGGTACATCTCTTGGTGGTGCACATGAAAAGCTTACATGAGGACCTGCCATATGGCAGGGGCTCAGGGGCAGTGATGATGGTGGTGATGGTGGCGACAACATTGAGGTGGGGATGGTTTTAATGATGATGGGTCTCTCTCCCCTTGCCACTTTCTTCTCCCCTTAGATAAAAGGGTACAAGCCCATCGTCTCTAATCTAAGAATTGGCCATGACAAAATATGGCCAAAATAACTCAAGGTGAACACTAAATTAAAACAATTGTCTAGAAAGAGGTGGTTCTAACTCTCCGTTAGATAGAAATTGACTGCATTTAAGTTTCCTAACTGTTAATGTGCTGCTAACAGCCTCCAGCCTAACAGAGCTGGTATCTAGCTCCTGCAGTAGAAAAACTACTGAAGAGAGACTCATTTGTTTTCCTTCTTTTTCCCAGTCTCTTCTCACCTCTACCTGAAAATATATAGAAACCTTTAGTCCCCAAATTAATACAGAAATAAAAAGCAAAGAAAAGCTTGACTTTAAATCAGCTCCCAGCAAAGATGAGAAGAGCACTCTGTGGGTTCCAGAGGTAAGGATGCTTATGGTCTGACTTTCTTCTCTTCCTCTATCTGCCAGCTTTGAGCAATGTAGGAAGCAGGAGGTAGAGAGGACCTGAGCTCTACAGCTTCCGGGAGAGCAGATTCTTAGCGACCTTCTATTCCTAAGAGAACACATTCTTTTTTTTTTTTTTTTTAAAGATTTTATTTATTTATTTGACAGAGAGAGACACAGCGAGAGAGGGAACACAAGCAGGGGGAGTGGGAGAGGGAGAAGCAGGCTTCCCGTGGAGCAGGGAGCCCGATGTGGGGCTCGATCCCAGGACCCTGGGATCATGACCTGAGCCGAAGGCAGATGCTTAACAACTGAGCCACCCAGGTGCCCCCCTAAGAGAACACATTCTTAAGATCCCTCTAGTTTTCTTACATAAAATCCCTGCTTCTGCCTCTACACATTTTACAGGAAAAATTACCTGCCTGCCTGTTTCCCCATAAATACCAGCTCACACAGCATGGAAAGGAAGGGCCCTATCTTGTATCATGAGATTAGATGTGAGCATGGCCACGGTCAGTGGGAAGAGAGCCTCACAAAGCGTTGGAATGATCATTGTCGTCTTTTTGGCTATGATGAATTTCCACCTGGAATCTTAAAAATACTGTGGACTAGTTACTGGTTCGGTTCATGGGCTCCTGGCCCATTCAGTAGGACCTCAGGCAAGAAAGACATCATCTGGGATAAATACCCTGTAGTCACACTGTCAAGGCTAACCTGACTGAATTCAGTGGTACTTATCCCTCCAGCTTTGACATTACCCTTGCCTGGACCCTGGCATCTTCTTTCATTGTCATGTTGTCCTTGATTGTCCATGGTAACACTGCTGCTTGGATGGATAACTGCTCCCATTCTCCCATTGCTATCTTATAGTCCCTGGTACTGATGCTACTCGGTTGTGGTTTTCCTCCTCCTGGTTCCCCAGCACGGCAAGTGAAGCGGTGCTCTGTGCTCAGGCCGCTCCTTGCTTCTCCTTTAACTCATCCACCATGTTACTGCCCCTTCTCCTTTAAAGGGCACCAGAGGAGGCCTTTTTCAGGGGCTCCTCTAAACACACAAAGAATGCATCTCAATCTAAAGGAAACAGACGACAGGGTGACCAGCAAACAGTTGGATTTCTTTTTTGAGAGTTGGCAGAACGAAACAGACTTTTTGCTTGTTTTCTGTTTTGTTTGTTTGTTTGTTTGTTTTTTTCCCCAGGAAATTTTGAGATTTGAAGGGAAACATTGTCTGAAATAAGGGGCTGGGGTGGGGGGGAGTAGTCATTTTAAGCCATATGCAACTGATGAGTAAATGGAACAATAATTTTGAGCAAAACTAGAGCAGAGCCGAGACATGTAGAAAGGCAGAGATGACATAACAGAGAAGGTGAGAGCTTATATTTGTCTGTGAGAGTTGGACAGAATGGCCTTATTCCCCAGAGCATGCATGGCCCCCTCCATGCCCAGGACGCAAACTCTACACTCTCAAACACTCTGCCTTTTCCCTCGCCTCTCCTGCCCTTCCCTCCGCACCTCTCCTCTCCTTTCCTGTTTTCTCTCCCTCCTTTTTCTTTCTTTCTTTCTTTCTTTTTTTTTTCAGAGAGGAGGGGGAGGGATAGACAGAGAGAATCTTAAGCAGGCTCCATGCCCAGGACGGAGCCTGATGCAGGGCTCGATCTCATGACCCTGAGATCATGACCTGAGACTGGGCCACCAAGGTGCCCCAATTCCTCCCTCCCTTTATTCTTTTGGTTAAGTTAAGTAGGTTTGTTTTCCCTACAATTAGTCTTTCCAAGCACACATGTCTTATGCTTCCATGTGCCATGTACTTGTGTATGGCAGTTCCCTTTGACATTTCTGCCTGTCCTCGTTTGTCTCCTGGAAAACCCATATTCATCCTTGAAGACTGTTCACACGTCAGCACGGCAGAGCGTTCCTCAGCATCCCCATGCAGGGTCAATCATTCCTTGTTCTTGTTTGTAACGTTACTTGGTATTGTAATTGCCTATGATTTCTGGGCCCCTTCACTTTCTCTTGTGGTTTTCCTCCTCTTAGTTTCCCAACAGGGCGCTCTGTGCTCAGGCCGCTCCTTGCTTCTCCCCACTTACTGAGCATGCTGCAAATTGGAAAATCATCCCTGGTCCTTTTCTTGCATATTCTCCAGGGAGGGGATCCGATGGATGACTGTGGATTAGTTCCCACCAGTAGGATTTCACCCGTCGTCCAAGTGCCCTCACCTGTCCTCAGTCAGCTTCTTGTCCATCTTAGCACCCAGCACTGGGATTTGCAGAGTTCAGGTGTTCCCACAAGCAGTGAATGTGTACTAGGCCTTGTGGGGGAATAAGAAAAACATGCTACAAAGTTACCATTCTCTTTACTTTTAAAATTCCATTTGGGGAAAAAATTTTGTACGTATTAAATAGAAATCCATATAAATAGTAAAGAGAAGCATATGATAGATGATATTCAGACAAAGAAAACATTGCCATCCTTACAATGATAAAATTTAAAAAAATATATTTGCAAGAGAAAACAGTGATCTGTATTTGCTACATCAGTGAAACCATTTGTAGTAAAGCCATCTACGTCCTAGATCCTTTTTTTCTGGGATTGCCCCCAATGACAACTGTGTGGCCATATCAGTGGCCTCTAGTGACAGGACCTCACTGGGTTGATGGGGTTGGTGCATGTGTCATAAACCAGGTCAATCAAATTTTTCCTCTGATGATATTTTCAGTTTCCAAGGGAGGAAAAACACAATTGTTCTTTTTGGGCAAAGAGGTAAGAGATGAGGACTGAGTGTCTCCAGCTACCATATTTCACCCACCTTCTACCTCTGCCAAAAGGATGAAGCTAGTCTGAGAGACTGAAGGTGATCCTATTCTAGAAGAGAGAAGCAGAAATGAGGAATGGAAGGTGGCTTAGAATGTCTGTGTTCTTCCAGTTATTCCTGAGACCCACTGCCACTCAGCCCTTCATGCATTTAAATGAAGTTCCCAGTCATTTGTCCTTCGTGTTTAACCTAAAGTTTGGTTTCTGTCACTCACCACCAAGCATCCCGATAATGCAGATGCTGCCTCGAGCTGTTGCCCAGACGGACCGGCTCTACCTGACCTCTTCTCTCATCTCTCCCTATCCCTTTCTCACCGACCCAAGAACACATTTCAGGACACAAATAACCACTATCATTGGTACCACATTGCTTTTTAAGCAATAGATCCCAATAAGCCATTATGTTGTAGAGGTCATGGTTTAGACCCTGCCACTAACTGCAGGGGATAGCCTCGGGCAGGTCACTTGGCTGACCTGGGCCTCTATTTTGTCTGTAAAGTGAAGCATATGGGTTAGATGGCATCTGTGTCTAAGTACAAGTTTCCAGGATGTCGCATGAAAGAGTAGTTAAGGGCTCACAAAGGTTCAGAGTCTAACTCAGGGATTACCAGTAGTCAGGCATGATACTCTCCAGGGCTGGGGGTCTGGAAGAGGCACAAAAAGGAATCTGGAATATTTGCTTTTCCAAGCTTTCCAAGTCTCCCTACCAGTCCTTACCCGTTTTGATAGACCCAGTGCTGGATCCCGGGAGAGAGAAGTTTGAAATAAACACAACAATTTCAGGTAACAGCATGCTCCTGGAGCAGAGACTGAGGTGGAGGAAACAGGCTCTGGGAGTAATAAGGCCAGATGAAACAGCCTTTCTCAGCCCAAACTCATGTCTCTGTGCCCCGCTGGTGCATCTCGTCACTCTGCATCTCTCACTCCAGTGTATCCTTCGTACAGTTACCAGGGTGATGCCTCTGACACACAAATCCCATTGCCAGCTGTTTCTGCTGAGATTCTTCAGATTGTTTTTGACTCCAAGAAAAGCCTAAACTTAACACGGCATTCAAAGCTACAAGGCCCCAAGGCCCTGCTCGCCATTCTCATTGCTCACCATGCGTGCGCGTCCTGTCTCTCACTTACAGGACTTACTGGAGAGCTTTCTGCTTAGGAATGAGCAAAGCTGTTCCTCACCTCTGTGCCTTTGAACAGGCTGCTTCCTCTGCTTGCGCCGCTCCTCCCCCTGCCCCCTTACCTCTCCCCTGCCTGCCTGGTAAATGCCTATCCATCTTGCACTGCCACTAAAATGGTACCTTCCCTATGGAACAGTCCCTCGCCCTCCCCTCTCTCAAGCATTTAATCTCTGCCTCTGTTTTCACCCTTCCCCTGGTTTCTTGTTTTTATTTATTTGCATCTCTCTGTCCTGGCTAGCCTGCCAGCCACGCCACAGCTTGGTTCGTGGCAGCTAGTCAAGATGCTTATTGATAAACAAATGCTTCTGAGCTACAGGATGGGCCTGATTGTCTTATTTATCAGATAAGGAGGAGGTTAAAAATTAACAAACATATGGTTCCCTAAGGAAATCTTGTAAGGAAACCTTAGGAAATGTCATGAATTTGGCTTTGGGGTCACGGACAAGGCCCAGGATGTACGTTTTTGTTCTTTGTTTTTTTGTGACTTATTGAAGCTGAACTATTTGACTGAATTAGTCATGACTGCACATCACCTGGTAAAAATCAAAAGGCTGCGAATACCTTCTGTGTTGTGAGGGTTAGCACTCTTTCTTACAAGTAGGATTTATGAAAATTTTAAAGGACTGTGGAAGAGTCACACTTAGCGCGTGAGTGATATTCAGGTAACATTTTCAGAAGATTATGGCACTTCCATCAATCACTCTGACACCGAGTTTAATGGCCTCCACCCTCTTCTTGCCACCTTCATGTCTGATATGTAGATAAAATATGGGATGTAAAAGAATAATAAGATGTTTCCATGGCTCTGAAAAGAGGAATGTGTCTCTTACCTAAAGATGTCAAGTCATTTGATTGCCCCTGCCTCCTCCAGGGCTGGGTGGATCTCCCTTGCTTGTACCCCCAGCTACTGCAAACCTTTCCAGCTGTGTATCCACTTTTTGATGTCACCATCAGTGCATGCATTTGCTTACTGTTTTCCTCTTCCTGTGGGGGGTAAGCTCCAGGAGGGCAGGGGCCATATTCCCAGGACCTACCACTGAGTATGCCATGTGGTCCGCATGGCTTGCTGATGAAGCAATGGATAAAAGGCTCTGGGATAGCATGTGTACGTGTGTGTGTGTGTGTGTGTGTGTGTGTGTGTGTCAAAGTGTGTGTATGTACATGAAGTGAGAGGTAGGAACATGGCAGTTGGAGTGTGTGTAATATGTGCGTGGGAACGCACATTATCTACTCCTTTCTGGTCCTTCAATGGAAGTCAACAAACTTCCTCACCCCAACCCTGCCAGTGGATAAAAGCAAGCTGCAAATGCTCGCTAATGTTCTTGGCATGTGTTGTTCAAACTGTCCTTTCTGCAAGAAGAACTCCCCAAGCTTTACTCTCCGTAGTTTATGTTATGAAAACAGTAGATTTTTTAAATGGTTTCCCAGTAGGAATGTATAGAATCATCTGGAATGTGCTTTTTAAAAACTATACAACTACACATCTCTTCCCTGTTCCCCTGGAGACAGAAACACAAGCTCATGGCATGGTATGCCCTCTCCTCTACTCAGCTGAGAATCACAATTCCAGGTAATTGCTAAAGGCAGGGATCGCATTGCTTTTGCTCATCATTTCATCCTCGGTGTTCAGAACTGTTCCTGACACATGGCGCATGTGGAGTAAATATTTGCTGGGGGAATCACTGAATCTCTGTCACATCTGTGTACCTGCTTTTATTGGCTTGGTTTGAATTCTTGGATCTGTACCTTAATACCCCTCCTATGTCCCCATGATTTGACTCTCATCTTGGTTTCTTTCTCGTCAGTTGATAGCTTGCTGCTCTTGCCTGCAGCTCACTCCATCTGTCTGTATGGTCTCAGCATCGTCCATCATCTTGGGAGAGTGCTCCCTGACTCAGCTCACTGGTGTCCTGGGACTGCTGTCTTCTCCGATGGGCTCTTGTCTAAATCTGGCTGTCCCCCTTTCTCCCTCAGCATGAGAGATCTGGAAAATATTCATGCTGTTGGAGCTGAACAATACACACAAGTGACACCTCCCCAGAGAGGTGACCATTTGCCCGGTTACCAGTTGCTTTTAGTGGGGTTGTAGTCAGGCCATTAGATGTAGAAAGGACACTAGAGAGGAAGGCCCAGGACTCACAGCCTAGCCTAAAATCTTCTCCTTGGGCAGTGTATTAGGGCTCTCAAGAGAAACAGAGCCAATAGGAAGGGTGTATATGCAGAAAGAGATTCTTTTAAGGAATTGGCTCATGCAATTATGGCAGCTGAGAAGTTTAAAATCTGAAAGGTAGGCCAGCAGGCTGGAAAGCAGGGATGAGCCAATGCCCTTCGAGTCTGAAGGCCATCTGCTGCAGAATTCACTTATGCTCGAGAGAGGTCAGTCTTTTGTTTGGGTGTATCTTCAACTGATTGGACGAGGCCCACCAACATTATAGATGACAAACTGCTTTCTCAAAGTCCACAGATTTACACGCTAATCTCATCTAAAACCACCCTCACAAAAACATCCAGAATACTGTTTGGCCACATACCTGAACACTAAGGCCCAGCCAAGAGGACACAAAACTAATCATCACAGGCAGTTTCCAGGTAATCCTGGGTCTCTATTCCTTTACTGAAAAATAAGAAAGTGGGATTTGATGTCTGCCAACTAAAATAATGAATTCCTTGTTTAGGAACAAGACTAACAAAACAGAGTCCAGAATTCCAGGACAAAGGATGTTCAAACACTTCTACCTCTTTTGATGTCTGACATCTAACATAGTACCTGGTGCCTGGCTGGGAATGCTAATGGTTTGAGAATGGGACCAGAAGGCCTGGCTTTGAAAGGAGCCCACTCATACTTTTTGCTAAATGTCAGTGGGTGGCATCCTAATTTTAAGTTTAGGCACGTTACAATTTTTGTGTTACAATTATTTCTTGCCTTTTATTTTGCTCATTGATTTTCACATGATTTAACTGGCCTTTTGGGCTTTCAAATTGTTTTGGCGTTCTGTACCCAAATCAGTAATGGTTTTTCTGGAGCAGTTGACTACCGATCACCCCCTTGAGGCCTGCACCTTTTGGCCAGCCCTGCTGCATTTTTTAAAAATTTTTTATTGTTATGTTAATCACCATACTTACATCATTAGTTTTTGATGTAGTGTTCCATGATTCATTGTTTGTGCATAACACCCAGTGCTCCATACTGAACATGCCCTCTTTAATACCCATCACCAGGCTAACCCATCCTCCCACCCCCCTCCCCTCTAGAACCCTCAGTTTGTTTTTTAGAGTCCATCATCTCTCATGGTTCATCTCCCCCTCCGATTTCCCCCCCTTCATTCTTCCCCTCCTGCTATCTTCTTCTTTTTTTTTCTTAACATATATTGCATTATTTGTTTCAGAGGTACAGATCTGTGATTCAACAGTCTTGCACAATTCACAGCGCTCACCATAGCACATACCCTCCCCAGTGTCTATCACCCAGCCACCCATCCCTCCCATCCCACCCCCCACTCCAGCAACCCTCAGTTTGTTTCCTGAGATTAAGAATTCCTCATATCAGTGAGGTCATATGATACATGTCTTTCTCTGATTGGCTTATTTCGCTCAGCATAACACCCTCCAGTTCCATCCACATCATTGCAAATGGCAAGATCTCATTCCTTTTGATGGCTGCATAATATTCCACTGTGTAGATATATATATATATATATATATATATATATATATATATATATATATATACCACAAAAGACAACCGACATAATGGGAGAAGATATTTGCAAATGACATATCAGATAAAGGGCTAGTATCCAAAATCTATAAAGAACTTATCAAACTCAACACCCAAAGAACAAAGAATCCAATCAAGAAATGGGCAGAAGACATGAACAGACATTTTTCCAAAGAAGACATCCAAATGGCCAACAGACACATGAAAAAGTGCTCAACATCGCTTGGCATCAGGGAAATCCAAATCAAAACCTCAATGAGATACCATCTCACACCAGTCAGAATGGCTAAAATTAACAAGTCAGGAAATGACAGATGTTGGTGGGGATGCGGAGAAAGGGGAACCCTCCTACACTGTTGGTGGGAATGCAAGCTGGTGCAGCCACTCTGGAAAACAGTATGGAGGTTCCTCAAAAAGTTGAAAATAGAGCTACCATACGATCCAGCAATTGCACTACTGGGTATTTACCCCAAAGATACAAATGTAGGGATCCGAAGGGGTACGTGCACCCCGATGTTTATAGCAGCAATGTCCACAATAGCCAAACTGTGGAAAGAGCCAAGATGTCCATCGACAGATGAATGGATAAAGAAGAGGTGGTATATATATACAATGGAATATTATGCAGTCAGCCCTGCTGCATTTGACAGAAAAGACATTTTCTTCTTTCCCTTAGTACTTAGCATTTTTGTAGAAAGTACAGCATGTGACAAATTGCAGAGGCTATGTGGCTTCTATTAAAATACACATCTTGTACTGGGAATATAAATTGGTGCAGCCACTATGAGAAACAGTATCGAGGTTCCTTAAAAAATTAAAAATAGAACTACCATATAATCCAGCAATTCTACTACTGGGCATTTATCCAAAGAAGACAAAAACACTAGGGGTACCTGGGTGGCTCAGTCAGTTAATTGTCTGCCTGTAGCTCAGGTTATGATCCAGATCGAGTTCCACATCAGGCTCCCTGCCTAGCGGGGAGTCTGCTTCTCCCTGCCCTCCTGCCCCTCTTCTTCTGCTCCTCTCCCCACTCGTGCTCTCTCTCTCTCAAATAGATAAATAGAATCTTAAAAAAAAAAGAAGACCAAAACACTAATTTGAAGAGTTATATGCAGCATTATTTATAGTAGCCAAGTTAGGGAAGCAACCTAAGTCTCCTTTGATAGATGAATGGATAAAAAAGAGCTGGTCTTGCCATTTGAGACAACATGGGTGGAGCTTGATGGTATTATGCTAAGTGAAATAAGTCAGACAAAGATAAATACCATATGATTTTACTTACAAGGGAATCTAAAAAGCAAAACAAACCAAAACAGAAACAGACTCATAGATACAAGAAACAAACAGCTGGCTACCAGAGTGGGGGATGTTTGGGGATGGAGGAAATAGGTGAGGGAGATTAAGAGGTACAAATTTTCAGTTCTAAAACAAATAAGTCAGGGGGATGTAATGTACAGCATAAGGAATATAGTCAATAATACAGTAATAACTTTGTATGGTAACAGATGGCAACTAGACTTGTGGGGATCATTTTGAAATGTATAGAAATATTGCATCTCTGGGCACCTGGGTGGCTCAGTCTGTTAGGTGTCCAACTCTTGGTTTCAGCTCAAGACTTGATCTTAAGGTCCTGGGATCCAGCCCCACATCAGGCTCCCCACTCACCGGGAGTCTGCTTGTCTCCTTCTCTCTCTGCCCCGCTCCCAAATAAAAAAATAAATCTTTAATAAAATTAAAAAAAAATATTGAATCTCTATGATGGATACCTGAAACTAATAGGAAATTGTATGCCAATTATATTTCAATTAAAATAAAATATACAGACCTTGTGAGTCTCCAAGGAAAGAAAGATGACCCATGATAAATAAGGGAGTGTGTATCCAGCATTCAGAAGAGGCTGGAAGGGGATGTTGAAGTGTAAATACCAATATCCTGTTGAATATTTGCACAGTCGCAGGGCAGGCTTACAGATCCAAATACCTGGAGGGCTAGGCAGGGAAGAGAGACTGTTGGCCAGGCAGGGTCTTTGGTAAACTGTAGGCACAAGCTAAATAAAATGAGCTCCTTTGTTACCAGGTAGGGGTGGGAACCCAGTGCTGCTGGAGTTTTCAATCAAAACCTGAAATCTGGGGTTCTATGTAAAATAAAATTTGTAAGGGCTGGCAATTCATTCAAATTGAATGCAAGAATCAACACACCATGTCTGCAGGCCAGGTCCCAGCCTGCCAGTGGTTAGTTTATGGCCTCCTTCTGCCTTACTCTTTACAAAATTGGGATGATACACTGGTCTCTTATAAATAAATACTCAGAAGATGTTTGTTCCTGTTCGATATATATAGCAGGTTACAAACTTGGAACTCTGCCAACTGCCTATGGTTCAGCGGGGGTGGGGAGACAAGATTGATCCTGTAGTTGGTGAAGCTGAGGCCTCGGACCCTCGATTGCAAGTCCCCTTTCAAGGCCCTGGAAGAGCCCTGGCAGTGTGATGATATGATCATATGTTTTCATGGAATTTGAAAAAGTAAGATAGTCTAGTTGCAATGCTTTAGGACCAAGGTCTGTGTCCACTCCGTTTTCTCTTTTTCACATCTCTCCCAGGGTCCAGTGGTGGTATAGTGACTGGGGGTGTATTTTGGAGACCCAGCTAGCAAGGCTTCTCAATCTTAGCAATCTTGACACTTTGGGCTGGATAATTCTTTGCTGTGAGGACTATCCATCCTGTACCTTGAAGAATGTTTATAGCATTCTGGCCTCCCATGCTAGTAGCCACCTACAAACTCCCACCCCCACCTCCACTGTTGTGACAAACTTCCCTCAGGAGGGAAAATTGAACCCACATCCATTGAGAACCACTGAACTAATGGGAGGTTAATTTGTGGATACATTTGGATTTGAGTAGCAATATAATGTGGCTCAAGGTCACATTTGTGTCTGAGTTTACATTATTGCTAACAGTTCCTATATGGATATGAATTCCACAAATACTCATACTGTTCTTAGTTTCAACTCACCTAGCCTCATGACAGCAAGGTGCAGGACCAGGGTGACAGATCCCTGCATGGAAGCACATAGAGACACACATGGGATGGAGTAGAAAGAAAAATTGGAAATGATGGAGTCAGAGACCATTCTGTGGAAATTTCTTCCAAATCTTACAAGTCACATATGAAAGAAACTTGGTAGAGACTTTCTCAATTCTGATAGCAATCCTAAAAATGTATGTGACTTTACCAATGATGTATTATTGACTTTGAAAGAAAATTATCTAGCCTATCGATAATAAAAATAAATTCCAAACAACTATGCTAGAGGAAAGACTGAATTATTTTTCTTTTCACCCTATTGAAAATATTACAAAGTTGTCTTATATAGAAGGAATAAAAGAGTCTATGCTAAAACTACAACTAAAAATATAGGAAAACATGTTGCAGAGGAGTGTCAGGTAGTTAATAGTATTGTTTTTCTGAGTCTTATGTTCGTAGTATTTGTCAGTGTTTTAAAATGTTTATTTTCCTGTGATTTATTCCTCGTTCTAAATAAATATTTATTTAGTACCCAGTTTTATATTTATAGTTTTATAGGTTTTTAAAAGAAGGTACATCTCCCCTCCACAATTACATAAACCTCAGGCCCTTAAAAAAAAAGCAAGATTTGGATTTTAGATATTAAATTGTGATGAAATCCCTATAGTATTTATGCAAATAATTTCTGAAGAGCCCTGCTATTGTGCCATGAGTCTGCCCTCTCCCTTCTCTGCCCCCCCCCCAATCACCAAGATGAGGGAAAAGGATCTTCTGCTTTTTACATCAAAGGAAAAGAAGTGCTTCAATAGGACCACTCAGAAAGCTTGATGTTTAGGTCCTGCAACTGGGGTGAGAGTGGGGCTAGTAGCTGACTCTTGGCTGGAAATCTAAAAGAGAGAGCCAGTTCTGGCTAGCGATCCAGATCACTGCAGCCAGTGAGAGGTGACTGCATTGGGCCACCTACACTCAAAGAATTTATTAGGGGTAAAAATGCTGGAGTGTTTCCCATGAGCCAGAAAGAAATCACATGCAGCTCTCTTAAATCCTGACCAGGAGGGCACTCAGAGGCATGATGGGGCCCCAGAGAGTCCATGTGGTCTGTTGAAGAACCAGGGGCTGAGGGGCAGCCTCTGGCCAAGGAAAATGTGTAATGCATCACAGGAAGTCCTACTAAATGTTCTCAGGGGAAATCTCTGAAGAACCCATAGGGATGCCAATAAGACACAGTGCCAACCTTTGAATACCAGTCAGACCCAGATGGTGTGGGAGGTGAAGTTAAAATGGTACCAGTCAAATAAGAAATTTCCTATTCTCCTTGCCTCTCCTCCTTCTCCTCAATCTCTTCATAATCAAGGTTAGCATTAGTTGGGAAGGAGGTAGAGAAGAAAGAGAGATGAGGACACACTACTTTGCATACCAAAGGCTACTAGTCTTCAGAGTTAACCTAGCAAGACTGATCATTTAACCTTAGAAAGGTCCACTTCCATGGTTGACTGGTGACTGGAAACTTGGATTTGGGGAAGGTTTTCATTCTTCCAGCTGATCAGAGTAGTTCAAATTGCCTAAACTGGTTATGCGAACAATATATTTTATGCTGAACTCCTGCCATCCTTCTGGGCTTCTGGAATTTTGCTACATGCTAGGCAAGGGCACCTATGTGATAAGCCCCCAGTAAAAATCCTGGGTGCTGTGTTTCTAATGAGCTCTTTTGCTTGGCAACCTTTTACACATATTGTCCTGGTGCATTGTTAAAGGAATTGAGCTCATCCCTTGTGACTCCATTGAGAAGGGACTATAGAGCCTTGCATCTAATTTCCCCTAGACTTTGGTCCATGTGCCTTCTGCCTTTTGATTTTGCTTTATATCCTTTCAGCATGATAAATCAGAGCCATGAGAACACTGTATGTGAGACCTGTAAGTTGTCCTACGAAACCATCAAACCAGAGGTGGTCTTAGGACTTCCCAACACAAGGCCCTGGATGTGGAGATAGAAAATTTACTTTTGGATGAAGCTCAAAGCTCTGGTTATTACACAGACTGGACACTTTGAATGATTAAACTAACACTGTAGTTTTGGCTTAAAGTGGACAGAAATGCCATGAGGCCAATCAAGTTTTCATGCAATGATAGGACAAGCAACCCTATTAATAAATCTAAAGGGATAGTGGAAAACAAAAATAAAATTGCTTTCTGATTATATCCGAGGAGGCAGGCTTGTTCAATATGTTGATGTCCTACATGTTAGTCCATTGAATTTTCAATGTCACCAGCAGAAACAGAAAGGGCTTTACAAACAACAAAACCAAAGTAGACAAGACTTAAAAAGACTTTCCCAAGCTCACAGGGCAATGAGCAAATGAGCCAGGTATTGCAGTTAGGTTCTCTGCTTCCAAGGTTTGAGTTTTTTCCACTTTGCCACATTGACTTTGTTGCTTAATGGAGAGTGATGGGATCAACCAAAAATCTATAGTTCCATCCTCTAAAAATAAAAATGACTTTACTGCTCTATAGACTCTGTCCATATTCATTAGGCATGTGTCCTTTGAGATATATATTTTATCTGGGGGCTTAGTTTTGATTAGGTCATCTCCCCCACTTGAACTGATGACCTTGGAGCAAGCTGGTTCATAAGAGAATAGAGCCTGCACCCTTGATCTTATACACCCAGAAAAGCCCTGGGTGGTAGCCTGTGTGTGTTTGTGTCTATGCACACACAGAGTGGGGGGTAATTCTGTCCCACCCGAATAACATACTGAATGTGTCAGATCTGCTGTAATGCTGATCAATAGAAAAGAAATCCAGTCTTTCTTTAAGTGCCATCAATTATGGCCTCAGCTCGATAAATTCAAGAGCAAAATCCAAACCAAACCATCTATTCGACCACTGAGCTCTCTTTTGTCAGACACTAAGCTACATATGAGAAATGCAGTAATGAACACACCATAGCAGTTGGCCTGAGGAGGTTCAGAGGCCAGAAGGGAAGATAGACAAGGACATCAAAGAGCAGTTTCAGTGAGATGCAGCACAGTAGAGTTAGGAGGACAGGCTGCTTGCTTTGGATCATACCCTAGCTCTTCTGTTTTCTAGCTTTGTGACCTTGGGCAAGTGGCTTAACTTTTCTGGGCCTTAGGTTTTTCATCTGTTGTCAATTAGCACCAGCTGCATGTGAGGCTGTTCAACTCTATGTGAGCCAACCATATGTGAAGTTCTGGATTATAATTGCAATGAGATCATGTCTTTGCTCTTAGAAAGTTCCCTTTCTACTGGGGGAGATGCACAAGTAAATAGGCAGCCATCATAATCCAGAAGTGCTCCCATGGGGACAGGTAAGAGCAGTGCAGGCCCACATTGTTACTCAAATGTAAAGACTGCTCTTTGGTGACTACTAGGTCCCATACAGAAAGAGGGAACAGACAACCTGAATTACATTCAAAGGAGAGTCAGCAGTATGGTGAAGGGGTACAGAACCAGGAGACGTGAAGAGCAAGGGAATGAAATGGGAAGATTTGTTGAATCAGAAGAAAATATTCTGCACTCAAGGGGGCAGATCTTCATCATCTGTCATTTGTAGGTTTCTTAGTTTGGGCCATATCTCCACTCCTCACACACAGCAGTTTCTGAGAGAAAGCTCATGGGCCCTCCATCCCTGCAGTATCCCTGTCCCACCCTGCTACCTCTCTGGCCTTCCTAGTGTCCTCACCTCATTCATACTGCCCTGGCCACAGGGGTGTCCTGTTCCTTAAATACTCCAGGAACGTTTCCTTCTTAGTGTCTTTACACTTGCTGTTTTTTGTGCCCATTCTGTCAGGTTCCAGTTACCTACTTTCTTAATTACTTTCTTTGGGAACTTACTCAACACCATAGGTCTCCCTATTACCCTCTTTTGTTTGGTTTCTCTCTATAGATCACACTTCTTCCAACTTGGACTAAATATTTCACATACTTCTCTTTAATGACTGTCTTCCCCAACTAGAAAATAAGTCCCATGAAGGCAAAAATATTTGTGTAATGTGTTTAATGCTGGGTCACAGAGTCAGGGACAATATGTGACATTAGGAGACCCTCAGGATGTATCTACTGAATAAAAAACACGTGAAAATGGACTCTATAGTAGCCAGAGCTCCTGAAAGATTGAATTGGAGCCCTTGGGATGAGGTAAGAATCCTGTTCTCAGAGGGGTCCAAGCTTAGGCTAGACAAACCTTGGCCGTGATATTGTAGAAGGCATTTGAGAATTGGGAAGTAATTAAATGTGCTTTGTTCTTGTGAAGCACTAACAATGCCTCACTTATAATTAGGTGAAGAATAACTCATATTTTAAAAGAATGATGCTCTTTCTGTTCAGATCTCAGATTACGCTGCTAACAGAAAGGTATCTAATTGCCTTATTGGTTGGGTTTTAAAATCACTCGTGATCATTAAATATTTATAATTTATTTTAATGCATGTTAATTATTAAATTATATTTAATGACTAAATGTTTTTACTAATCAAATACTTTTTCAGTAATTTAAAAATTAAACCATGCTGGCTTTATTTCAGATAAATCACACCATCTTAAAGGAGATCTTTAGGGTCATGTGATCCTAACATAGATGTTACCTCTAGTGGCATTTTACCTTAATTTTATCTTAATTTGGTATCTTAGAAACTAGAAGTATAAATTTAACTGGCAAAATAAAAACAAATGTGTCCATCTGTATTGTGTGTTCTATATGAGCATTCTTTTACATATTTGATTTTCTTAATGGACAGGCTACATTCAACTTTAAAAGAATATCACATGACAAGAAAATAGGACATTTAATCATCTTTCTTTTTTTTTTTTAAGATTTTATTTATTTAGAGAGAGCGGGAGTTGGGGGGGCAGAGGAAGAGGCAGAGAGAGAATCTCAAGCAGACTCCACACTGAGCACAGAGCTCCATGTGGGGCTCAATCTCACAACCTTGAGATCATGACCTGAGCTGAAATCAAGAGTTGGTTGCTTAACCTGCTGAGCCACCCAGGTGCCCCTAATCATCTCTTTCTTAATGTCAGACCACTTACATTAAGTCGTCTTTTCTTACGCTGGCTATCGCCCCAAGTCCTTACCCCTTTTTTATGCCCTTTTGGAGACACTGAGTCTTAAGCATTTTTAAGGTCCTCTCAATTTATAAACCTGCAGTATTTCTCTACTACAGAAGAATAACAGCCTTTTATTTTGTCTTCTAGGGCTTCGCTCACTATGTAAAAGTATCCACCTCATTGCCATCTCTCATATGTGAATCTGCATGAGACTCCTTGTGTGCCAAGATGAGAATCTATAGAAGTTTAATGTTTTGGGTTTTGGAATTTTCAAGTGCCTTATGTTATCTGTAATATGTTGTGTGTGTGTGTGTGTGTGTGTGTGTGTGTGTGTGTGTGTGTGTGTGACTCTCATTTTAATTAGTTTAGCATATTATGCACCCTAATTGTCAATACAAACTCTAAATTAGTTAGCCTTTGAAAGACTAATCAGAAGCCCACAGATTAGCAGTGTTGTTAGAAGGATTCAACTTTTTCAGTGATTAACACCAGAGAGTTTTTTAATTAGTATAATGGATGTTAGACATGATTTTTAAATTGATCAAATGACTGGGTTCAAGATACATAGATTGGCCAGATGGGTTTTAAAGCCTCTGCCTTTGCACGAACATGCTATAAAAATCTATTGATAAAATTAATCTATTTTAGAATAAAGCCTTGGCCTTGGGATTCCATCCAGGTCTGTGTATAGCTCCTTATTCAGAATTCTGTCACTTCATCTCTTCTAGAGGATTAGCTGGATCCTGCTACTAGACTGTTGTGAAGTTGTCTTAAGAAAACCCTTCATCAAATACATTTGTCAGAGTATATAAAAGAATAGAGAGCAAGATTTTATCAAGCTTGCACAATTTGTTAAATGACTATTTACTAGGAAACATCTGAACACCTGACCGAATTTGTTCAGAGACTAGCTTTTGAGGAAACCAGCCAGCTGGTAGAAAGACTGTCAAGGAGGAGACGCATCCCACTCCCCAAACTCCAACGATGGGAGCCACTAACATCTAACAACAACAAAAAAAATCCCAAATTGTTAATTATCAACAACCACATTGTCTAATGCCAATGAAAGTATGCCCTTCATGCTCACTAAGGATTTCAAGAAGTTAAAAAATTCCAGAAGTTTAAGTACGTGACAACAATCACAAACATTTTCCAAGAAATAAGTAAAACAATAAATTATATGGTTTGTACTAAAATGAGCTATGAATTTTCTAAAATTTGCTAATAGCTTATATCCAAGTAGAAACTACCATAAAAATGAATTATGTCCCAAAAATGTAATTGTGAGTGGGTCATTAGAAACTTATCATTAGTACTTGTATAAATATTATTGTGAATGGTGGTTAAGGAATTTATTTAGACCATAAAACTGCCTAAACATAATGTAACATAAATACTGTAACTTCAAAGACAAATAGTATTTAAAAATCAGTAAATTATTCCTGCAATAGAATAATCCCCAAATATGTAAGTCTCCGTGAAGAACTGTAATTTCATCTATTGAAGAATAAACTTAGAAAAATACAGGGGATGGGGTTTTTGAAGGGGAATTCTGGGCATATCTATAGGTTTCAGATGTGGAGGATGCTTAAAAATTATACTTCTTTTATTCCATAAATTAGAGATTTCCTCTTCTTTGATAGAACTCCTTTTATAGAAGGACCAAGAAGTTAGGATTGTTTGAGTGTTCAGAAAGGTAAGAAGGTGGGGAAAAGAGATAGACATTCTTGAAATAATTGAATAAATTATGAAGAAGAGAGGAGAGAATAATGTTAGCTGCAGGAAATGCATATAGTTTTAGAATTAAAAAAATGACCTGGGGTGGTATTAACTGAGCTATGACGAGGGGTGAAAAGTGGAAGGGAACAAAGGAATAGCTTGGCTTGGGTGACTTATCCTGAAGGGGGAGGAAGAGAGGAGGTTGTGACAGAAGAAAAGCTTTCTAGGGAATAGATTTTCACGCTCCTCACCACAGGCACAGTTAGCTGAAGACACAGTGACATCTGGGTCCTTGAGTCTTGGGTGGCAGCATGCAGTGGTCCTCGCCCCTCAATCTCCGTTTCTATTGCTTGGGTTTGTAAGCCAAAGACTCTCAGTATATCTATAGCATGGCTTGTTCTCTACCTTGAAAATATCAATTTTAAATCTGGAGTCCTAACTTTCAAGTTCACTGCTCATTTAAAATAGGTTCTAATTGTCACATAATTCATGGTTAAATACAGTCAGATTTTAACTCTGTTGCCGAGACAACCACTAAGCAATGCAAAACAAAGCAACAAAACTCTGTAGTTATACAACTAACTTATGAATTAGTGTTAGTCCTTTTTTCCAAAACTAATATCATAAGATTGGAAATAACAGGGAATGAAGTAATTGCGTAAGTACTCTGTGACAGACACTGTGCTAGGGAGGCTATAAATGCTATCTCCTTCATTTAAAATTCTATGAAGAGAATGTTATTTTTCTCTATTTTACAAACAATGAAAACAAAGGTCAGATTCATCATAGGGAACACAGAAAGTACCACATGCAAGTGAATGGTAGTTCTTGGACCCTGAAAACTCAGGCTCTGTGCCATTATGCTATGCTGATCCTCAATCCATTAAGTTCTTTACTTAATCACCTACCAGACATCACATCCAAAGGAGGAAAAGATTTATCCAACTTAACTTCGGAAGACATGATTATCAGTCACTTTTGGACTTGGCAAGTTGAATTGTGAGTGGGTGGCAATGGTTGATTGCTCTGTCATTGTTGCCAAATACCAGAGCTAGACAAAAGTTCCATTCTAAATGACCCAAGTGTCCTAGAGATAAAGGATGACCCTATCATAAACAAGGCTGGGAGTGGGTTCTGTGCCTAATGACCAGTGGTGCCAGTGGTTGTTGATGTCAAAGGCTCATTAACACACCAATAGTTCTGAGTATTTTTTTTTTTCCTGAAAGAAAGGGCTAAAATCCAAAACAAATGCATTTCATATTTGTATCTGTCTAGTTTTTACTGGAGCACAAACAAAATCTTTTCACACATGCTGATGGAAGCCAGTTTTGATTTCCTATTTATCTCTGGGTTTGCTTTCTGAAAAAAAAAAAAAAAAAATCAGGTTCCTTCTCTATTATCAAGGGTAGAGATTACAGGAAATCAAATCCAAAAGTTAATAATAGCAATTCATTGCTACAAGTACATATTGAATGGTGCTCATTCTCTCAACAAAGATGTATTAAGCACCTATTCTATGCAAATCCCTCTGAGGATATAAATATGAATAAGACGTGGTCCGTGCCTTTGAGAATTCCAGACTTTAGAAAAGGAGATGAAGAAATTCCCACAAATAGCTCTAATAGTGAGTGGAAATGAAATCAGCATTATAAAAGTACAAATAAAATGTTGGTGTGTGTGGCATAAAAAGCAGTTTATGGGCTGTGAGGTCTAAAATATCCGGGCTAGAACCCTGTCTTGGCCATTTATCGTGACACGGGGTACACAGTCCTGCTGAATCTCAATTTCCTATTTGTGGAATAGTTCCAATAACACTTATCTCATTGCCTAAGGGTTAAAGGGCATAATGTATGCAAATTGCTTACACAGAAGTAGGCAGAAAATGCTATTATAAAGGATAAAAAGGTTATTTCAAGCTAAGATCTGAGGAAAAGTTTCATGAAAAGAGTAACACTTTGAGTCTTAGAAGCTGGATGGAAAGAATGACATTGTCTAAAAAGCTGGGATGGAAGGGCATGTGGCGCCTTCAGAGAACAATGTGTTGCTCAGTTTAGCAGGAGTGGTAGTATGTTGATGACCAACTGGGAACAGTGGAAGCAAATGTGAAAGAGGTGGCTGGATTGCAAATTGGAATTAATTTGGATGTTGGACTAAAGGGTTTTATTATTATTATTTTTAAAGATTTATTTATTTTAGAAGATGGGTGGGGGGGAGAGGATGAGTGGGGGGAGGGGCAGAGGGAGAGAATCTGAAGCGGGTTCCATGGGACTTGATCCCATGGCCCAGGAGATCATGACCTGAGCTGAAACCAAGAGTCAGACGCTCAACTGACGGAGCCACCCAGGTGCCCTGGACTAAAGGGCTTTAGACCAGGGAGTCAGAGAATCACAACCCACAGGTCAAATCCAGTCTGCCACCTGTAGTATGGCCCATGACCTAAGAATAGTTTTTACATTTTTCAGTGATGGGGAAAATAAATCAAAAGAAGAATAGTATGAGTATTATGTCGAAATTAGATTTCAGCATCCGTAAACTTTTATTTGGACATAGTCAAACCCATTTGTCTACACATGGTATATGGCTGCTTTTGCCTATAGCAGAGGGCAGAGAAGAGTAGCTGTGACGGAGATCATCTGGCCATCAAAGCAAAGAATATTTATTATCTAGCCCTTTACAGAGAAAGTTTGACGACCTCTGGTTGAGCATGTCTTCTGTAGGCAAAGAGAATTCAATGAAGGTTTTTTGAACAGGAAGGTAATGAGCAAAGAGATGTTTACAAAATTAATTTTTCAGCTGAATTTGAGATAGGAAGGGTAAGAGTCCATGATACTTCTGATGAAGGTGATAAGGGCTGGCCAGGAATGGGGGCGGTGGGGATAAAGAGGAAGGGGGAATATTGGAGAATCACTGAAGGCAAATGTACACCTGATGATTCCCTATTTCTAAGTGTTTCATTTGGAATTTCAGTTCAATTAAAAAGACTAAGATCTTTCATTCACGAAGACTTACTGATCATCTACTCAGAGGAAGAAAGTGGGAAGGGATGCTGTTTACCCAGGAAGAGAGAGGACCCTAATGAGCTTATTAGCCCAGCTGAGAGTACTAGATATATGGTAATGACCTCAGAGGGAGAGATTGGGAGACGGTCCAAAAGTTTGATCACCTGGCTTATTTTCTTCTGCATAGCAAACTGGAACTAGTCTTTTGAGCAATCTTGCTGTCCTGGGCTGCCACTATTCATCTCCCTACCCCCGCCCCCCCCCCCGAAAGGGACAAAAACCCTTTGTGAAAAGGGGGTATTTATTTCTATGGCTCTGGTATAACCCTAGATGAAGCGGGAATATTTTGGGATCTAGGTCTCAACTAAAAAGAGGCTAGCCCCTAGCCAGCTCATGTCTGTCCCAGTGTTAAATATTTTAGAGATAACAGACACCAGGGCAGCATTATTTACAGATCATTATCAGTAGCAGCCAGAAGAAATTAGAGAAGCCTTATCAGGCCAAGGTGTTTTGTTTACGACTAGTCATTAAAAAAAATTATAAATGCCTAAAGGCTCCGTATACTTTTTGCAATTTTTAAATACAACAGTGTTGCTTTACCATGAATAAATAGCAATAAAAATAAGATGGGCCAAATGGCACATGAATATTTATTGTGCAGATATTATTATATGTTTATTAACACAGTTGACTCTCAGAGCAAATGGTTTCTACTGGCATGGCATTCATATGCCTTGGATATTCTATGACCTTCTGGATTTCAAATGTTGTATTCAGTTGTCTTGATAAGTTTACTATTCTTGAGAAGTTCACCTGACATTTTTTGTTGGGTAAATATGGTTGTCATGTATCTCTAGTTGTCAAAATTGATTTGATGGGTTGTAACAAGAGTGGCCTGGTAATGTGGTTTTCTAAGTTGCAGAAATTGGTCTGTGGTTCTATAACATACTTAATTGGTTCAAGGCTGGCCCTGCGACTTGCCAAACATTTGTCTTTGGGCAAATGCCGTGGACGCAGTGGTTGCCTATCCAGTCTTTTCTCCCTTCTTCCCTTGTAAGTTTGCTATTTTTGTTTCCATGTGCACCTCTCATATTCATGATTCAGAGGCAAGTGATCCCATTCCCAGCTAGAAATGGTCCTTATTAGTTTTAGCATTCTAGCGCATGAAATCCATTAGCAACAGCTATTGATTTAGGAGTTATCCTAAGACCTAAGTTGTCCCTGTCAGCTTCAAGGGAAGAATAGATCATCCATCCAGAGAGCAGAAGACAGAAACAAGGAAACGTGTAGCTAGGGTGTCACCAGGACCCATCTTGTGTGAACATTCGGTAGGACAGATACAGGATGAAGTGTATCCTGATGACAGAGATTTGGGGTCCTTCTAGGACACCTAGAGACTGCCTGCCACTGCACTCTCAGGTTCAGGCAATAACTCATTGCCTTGTTGGTCAAGTTTGAGTAGTGGTTTCTGTTACTTGCAGCCAAGGCATTCCAGTGGATGGTTAAATGCCCTCAAAACTATGCTCAGTCATCTCTAAGTATCTGTCTCATGGGGTTTTTGTGAGGGTTGGTTGCGAGAGTTGAGAGTTGGTTAAGTGCTCAATGAATTTAGCAAGCCCTTGTTTTTATTCTCTGTAGTTAATAGATTAGCTTTGGGCCCAGATAATAGATACTTGATCATATTTGTTGATTCACAGTTTATATAAAACCTGCTCCATTTGCCAACTGCTCACTGGCTTTGTTTTGATTTTCTCCTGGCTTCTGCATTTGCTTAAATAAATACTTTTACCAGATTAGAGAACTGTGGTGTTAGCATGAGCTTTTAGAAATGAACATGCCCCTTACTTCCTGAGCCTCTTTTGCCCTTTTCCCCAGTCTTTAAAATAAGATAGAAATCTAGAAAAGAGAGGTCTATTTGTCCAGAATCTGGTGGAAGAGGTAGTCTTGTGAGAAGATTGTTTTCATAGTTTGTGCCTTATCAGTGAGGATATTTTCATTTTACATCACTACTTAGCAGCGGAGTTAAACTAGAATCCAGCTCACACCCCTCCCCCTATTTCTGGTCCATTTTGATTTCTGTTTGTTTGTTTCTCCACTTGGTGGGTTCCTAAAATAATTCAATGCTGTGTGAACAGCTCTGACAATAAACTGTTGTTAAGAATGTACAGTTTGCTGGGCAGGGTATGTTAATCTGCCATTACAGTTCCCTCCTTGTACATATTGAGCTGCTGTCTTGTTTGCATTAGCATTTCTTTATTAACCCACATCTGGGGGCTGACTCTGGGTGCATAACTGAAATGATGTTATTAGGTTTGCTGGTGTAGGCCACAGGAACCCAGGTGGCATAGTCTTGGGTAATGTGTTTAATTGCTTTGTAAATGATATATATATATATCTTCTAGACCTTTCATTGAGTAAGTTCCCTTTGTTACAGGCTCACAACAATTGTTCTAGGCCAGTATTTGAAACTGTGGTTACTCTAGGGAACTTGAGAGGTGCTTTGGGGAGTCATAGACTAAAATGCGGGGGAAAAATGCAGGCTGGTTTTTTGGATGCATCTTAGGAGCATGTCTTAATATAGCCCTTCTGAAAGGGTTCAGGGGATTGGAAGCAAGATGAAGTTTCTCTGAAAGACATGTATCATATGACCTCACTGATATGAGGAATTCTTAATCTCAGGAAACAAACTGAGGGTTGCTGGAGTGGGGGGTGGGGTGGGAGGGATGGGGTGACTAGGGGATGGACACTGGGGAGGGTATGTGTTCTGGTAAGCACTGTGAATTGTGCAAGACTGTTGAATCTCAGATCTGTACCTCTGAAACAAATAATGCAATATATGTTAAGAAAGAAAAAAAGAAGAAGAAGAATGTAGCAGGAGGGGAAGAATGAAGGGGGGGAAATCGGAGGGGGAGATGAACCATGAGAGACGATGGACTCTGAAAAACAAACTGAGGGTTCTAGAGGGGAGGGGGTTGGGAGGATGGATTAGCCTGGTGATGGGTATTGAGGAGGGCACGTTCTGCATGGAGCACTGGGTGTTATGCACAAACAATGAATCATGGAACACTATATCTAAAACTAATGATGTAACGTATGGGGATTAACATAACAATAAAAAAATTTAAAAAAAAAGATGAAGTTTCTCTGCCATTCTGGATGTAAAATCATCTTTTAAAAAATTGTATTTAAATTCAATTTAATTAACATATACTATATTATTAGTTTCAGAGGTATAATTTAGTGATCCATCAGTTATATACAATACCCAGTGCTCATTACTTCAAGTGCCCTCCTTAATGCCCATCACCCAATTACCCCATCCCCCCGCCCACCTCCCCTCCAGCAACGCTCAGTTTCTTTCCTGTAATTAAGAGTCTCTTATGATTTGCCTCCCTCTCTGTTTTGTCTTATTTTATTTTTCCTTCCCTTCCTCTATGGTCATCTGTTTTGTTTCTTAAATTCCACATATGGGTGAAATCATATGGTATTTATCTTTCTCTGACTGACATTTTTCTCAGCATAATACCCTTTTGTTCCATCCACATTGTCGCAAATGGCAAGATTTCATTCTTTTGATGGCTGAATAATATTCCACTATATGTATAGTAGAATATTTTTTATATATGTAATATATACCACATCTTCTTTATCCATTCATCTGTTGATAGACATCTGGCTCTTTCCATAGTTTGGCTATTGTGGACATTGCTGCTATAAACATTGGGGTGCAGGTGCCCCTTTGAATCACTATGTTTGTATCCTTTGGATAAATACCTAGTACTACAATTGCTGGGTCATACGGTAGCTCTAATTTTAACTTTTTGAGGAACCTCCATACTGTTTTCCAGAGTGGCTGCACCAGTTTGCCTTCCCACCAATTTGTAAGAGGGTTCCCCTTTCTCTGCATCCTTGCCAACATCTATTGTTTCCTGAGATGTTCATTTTAGCCATTCTGACCAGTGTGAGGTGGTATCTCATTGTGGTTTTGATTTGTATTTCCCTGATGCTGAGTGATGTGGAACATTTTTTTTTCATGTATCTGTTGGTCATTTGTATGTCTTCTGTGAAGAAATGTCTGTTCATGTCTTCTGCCCAGTTCTTGACTGGATTTTTTATTTTTTGGGTGTTGAGTTTGATAAGTGCTTTATAGATCTTGGATACTAGCCCTTTATCTGATAAGACATTTGTAAATATCTTCTCCCATTCCATAGGTTGCCTTTTAGTTTTGTTGACTGTTCCCTTTGTTGTGCAAAAGCTTTTTATCTTGATGAAGTCCCAATAGTTCATTTTTGCTTTTGTTTCTCTTGTCTTTGGAGATGTGTCTAGCAAGAGGTGGCTGCGGTCAAGGTCAAAGAGGTTGCTGCCTGTGTTCTCCTCTAGGATTTTGGTGGATTCCTGTCTCACATTAGGTCTTTCAGCCATTTGGAGTTTATCTTTGTGTATGGTGTAAGTAAATAGTCTGGTTTCATTCTTCTGCATGTGGCTGTCCAATTTTCCCAACACCATTTGTTGAAGAGACTGTCTTTTTTCTATTGGATATTCTTTCCTTCTTTGTCAAAGATTAGTTGACCATAGAGTTGAGGATCCATTTCTGGGTTCCCTGTTCTGCTCCATTGATCTATGTGTCTGTTTTTGTGCCAGTACCATACTGTCTTGATGATTAAAGTTGAAGGCATCACAATTCTGGACTTCAAGCTGTATTACAAAGCTGTAAAATCATCTTGTAAAGGTATTTGAGAGTCTAGTTGAAGGTGAGGGGGAGAGATCTAGATGGACAGCAAGGGTCAGAGACATCTGGCTATAGAGTTGTGACCACAAGGACAGTACTAACCTGTACTCAGGATTAACTGTGTGACAGGCACAGTACTAAACCCTTTACAAACATTATTTTATATAATCCTTATAAGTACCCTATAAATAGGCATTATCATCTCTATTTAAGTTTCTGAGAAGTAAATCAATGTGTTCATTTACCTTGTAAATAAAGGAGCAAAGCATAGCTCTGCCTGGTTTCAAAGCTTGTATGGTAATTTTTATAAGATCCCAATATGTACTAAATATGTGGGCTGGAGTTTATTAGTCTTTACTCTCTGGAGTGAGAAATAGATGGGAGCAAAGCCTCAGAAATTATGAAATGGAATATAGATATAAGGCACTATAAGGAGTCTAACTCAAATTGAAAAACAACTTATATATCTAGCAGGATCTAAGGGACTAAGTGTACTACCATTTTCTTTTGTCTGATGTCAGCTGGGCCAAGTCATTCAGATTGCTTGGTTATTAAGGGCCACTTCCATGGTGAATGTTCTCATGGGTATTAACCTGCAATTATAAGATGGCTCCATGTTATTGCCCCAAGCATAGGCTCCATCTTCATGCCTCTTCTCCAGACCCTCTGGGCCCTGAGCTTCCAGTCTTTCTCCTTCAAACCCTTGACCAACCAGCCATGCCATCTGCCTGATCATGTGTCTATATATTTCTTTATCTCGGCCAGCTCTCTTCCAACACAAAGTGGATAACCAGGCACTAACCAAAGCTCTGCTCACTGGTAAAATAACCTTCTACCTTTTTCAGGGGCACCCTCATTTTGTCTTCAGTTCAGCAGCTGTCTGTTCAGCTTCAAATCTTAACCAGGCCTACCCATCACTGAACTATGCTTAGCCCTTTTCCTACTCTGTCAGTTGGTCATAATGTGTGATAGAGTGTAATAGTGGTGGGTAACATGAAGAAATAGGTCACCTCCTCAGAGAGCCTACTTATACCTCATGAACCTTTAACTTTTGCATGTCTTTCGCAAACTGTGACCTCTTTGAGAGTAGGGACCATAACTCTGAAAACCTCACCCCCAGAAGAGATCCTGGCACAAAGTAGGTCATTAATAAATGCTTATTGAAATGAAGTTCATGATTTGAGGGGACAAAGACAGGAGAGGAAGCCAAGTGTACACACTCAGTTCAGGGCCCCTTCCCCACCATCTTCCAGAGTAATCCTCTATGAAATTCCTAGTGAAGGGGTGGGAAGAGGGCAAAAGAAGTATGAATGTGGTGGGGACAGGACCTTTCTGTGTGAGGCCTGAGGGATCACCCTAGTTGATCTAGTGACCTAGTTTTAATTCTGAAAGTCCTATTTCCCTTAATAGTAGCTCAAATAAACCCACAGAAACAACCCACAACTTCTGCCTTTTTAAAACAATTTCTCTTTGGAACCCAATCTCTGAGAGGCTTCAGGGCCAAAAAGAGCCCATCTTCTTTTCCTTTCTTCCCTCCCCTTTTATTTCTCCCCTCATGGATTATATCTGGGAACATAAGGACTGAACAAATTGTTACAAAATTTAATTAATTAAATGAAATGGTCTTAATTTCTTTTTTTTTAAAAGATTTTATTTATTTATTTGAGAGAGAAAGAGAGGAAGCGCGTGAGCACAGGGAGGGGCAGGGGGACAAGCAGACTCCCCGCTGAGCAGGGAGCCAGATGCAGGGCTCAATCCCAGAACCCTGTGATCATGACCTGAGCCGAAGGCAGACATTAAATAGACTGAGTCACCCAGGCACCCCAAGAGTGTTAGAAAGTGTTTTAAGGAAGAAGTTATATTTTTAAAACAGATTTAGATTGTTGTTTGTATCACTGTGACTACAGTGTGGAGAATAGACTAGAGGGAGGCTAGGGAGACTGTAGGGGACAAGTTAGAAGACTGTTGGCAAAGAGACAGGGTGGCATGGATTAATTGGTGGCATGAGGAGGAGTGAAGATTCAAGAGAAATAGACTCAACCTGGTGATGAGTTAGAGCTAAGGCACTGGGAGAAGGAGGTATCAGTTCTGACTCCCAGTTTTCTGGGTTCAGTGACTGGTTAGATGATGGTGCCAGTTACTGACCTCAGGATATTGGAGAAAGGTGTAGATAGAAGGACTGAAACAAGAGATGGTATGTCTTGCTCTGTGAAAGGGATTTTTCTTAATGAGAATTTTTTAAAAGATTTATTTATTTGAGAGAGAGAGAGAGCAAGCACGAGTAGAGGTAGGGGCAGAGGGAGAGGGATAGAGAGGGAATCTCAAGCAGACTCCCTGCTGAGTTTAGAGTCTGACATAGGGCTCCATCTCACAACCCTGAGATCATGTCCTGAGCCAAAATCAAGAGTCAGACACTTAGCCGACTGAGCCACCCAGGCACCCTTCTTAATGAGAATTTTTATACATTCACTTCTATTTTTTCATTTGCTTTTATTATAAAATAAGAATTCTGGAGCATTAAGAATGAAGAAAATTTTTTAAGATTTCACATTTCATGGAAAACTATAACATATTGATGTAACAGTAGTTAGAAACCATTATCTATAAAATCACAGAAGTTTCTGAGAAAAATGTTTGCATTCCCGGGGTTCCATCCTTGACGTTCTGTTCTGCATGTCTTCCTGGGTAATCCTATCTCTTCCCATGTTTTCCATGATCATTTATATTTCAAGAATTCCCAAATGCTTATCTCTAACTTGGATCTCTCTTTTCAGATGCAGATTCTTTTTTTAATTGATTTTTATTTTTTTATTTAAATTCAATTAGCCAACATATAGTACATCATTAGATTCAGATATAGAGTTCAATAATTCATCAGTTGCATGTAACACCCATTGCTCATCACATCACGTGCCCTCCTTAATGCCCATCACCCAATTACCCAGTCCCTTCACCCACCTCCCCTTCAGCAGCCCTTAGTTTGTTTCCTATAGTTAAGAGTCTCTCATGGTTTTTCTCTCTCTCTGATGACTTCCCATTCAGTTTTCCTTCCCTTCCCGTATGGTCCTCTATGCTATTTCTTATGTTCCACATATCAGTGAAGCCATATGATAATTGTCTTTCTTTGATTGACTTATTTTGCTCAGCATAATACCCTCCAATTCCATCCACGTCAATATAAATGGTAAGTATTCATCCTTTCTGATGGCTTAGTAATATTCAATTGTATATATATATATACCACATCTTTATCCATCCATCTGTTCGTGGACATCTTGGCTCTTTCTACAGTTTGGCTCTTGTGGACATTGCTGCTATAAACATTTGGGTGCAGGTGCCCCTTCAGATCATTACATTAGTATCTTTGGGGTAAATACCTAGTAGTACAATTGCTGGGTCATAGATTCGCTCTATTTTTAAGTTCTTGAGGAACCCCCATCCCGTTTTCCCGAGTGGCTATACCAGTTTGTATTCCCACCAATAGTGTAGGACAGTTCCCCTTTCTCTGCATCCTTGCCAACATTTGGTGTTTGCTGACTTGTTAATTTTTGCCATTCTGACCAATATGAGGTGGTATCTCATTGTGGTTTTGATTTGTATTTCCTTGATGCCAAGTGATGTGGAGCATTTTTTCATGTGTCTGTTGGCCATTTGTGTGTCTTCTTTGGAAAAATGTCTGTTCATGTCTTCTGCCCATTTCTTGAATGGATTTTTTTTGGGGGGGGGTGTTGAGTTTGATAAGTTCTTTATAGGTCCTAGATACTAGCCCTTTATCTGATAAGACAGTTGCAAATATCTTCTCCCATTCCATAGGTTGTTTTTTGGTTTTGTTGACTGTTTCTTTTGCTGTCCAAAGCTTTTTATCTTGATGAAGTCCCAATAGTTCATTTTTGCTTTTGTTTCCCTTACATTTGGAGACGTGTCTATTACAAAGCAGTAATCATCAAGACAGTATGGTACTGGCACAAAAAAAAAGACACATAAATCAATGGAACAGAATAGAGAACCCAGAAATGGATCCTCAACTCTATGGTCAACTAATCTTCGACAAAGCAGGAAAGAATATCCAATGGAAAAAAGACAGTCTCTTCAACAAATGGTGTTGGGAAAATTGGACAGCCACATGCAGAAGAATGAAACCAGACTATTTTCTTACACCATACACAAAGATAAACTCCAAATGGCTGAAAGACCTAAATGTGAGACAGGAATCCACCAAAATCCTAGAGGAGAACACAGGCAGCAACCTCTTCAACCTTGGCTGTGGCAGCTTCTTGCTAGACTCGTCTCAGATCCAGATTCTTATATCAACTGCCTACTCAACATTCTCCCCTGGCTGTTACTCAGAGTATCTTGATCTCAAATACATCTATGCATGAACAAATTTTCCCTCCTCATCTGCTCTTCTGCATTTCCTATCCTGGTGAACATCTTTACCCTCTACCCAGTCGCCCAAATTGACCTTGGAGGAGGACTCAACTCTCCCCACTCTATTTCACCACCAAATTCTCTGGATTAAATCTCCCAAATATCTTTCATCCCATCACCTTCCTTTCCATTCTCATTATGATCATTTTGACTCGGGTCTTCATCATTTGTTACCCTGATGGCTATAAGAGTTCCTACTTTCCCACTGGAGATCATTCCATTTTCTCTCCAATCCATTCTCTGAACCACCACTATAATAATCTTTCTAAGATGTGCACTGGGTCAGTATTACTTCCCATCTTCCCATGGCCTACTGGATAAAACCTAAAGTTCTTATTGAGGGATGCATGCCCTTCTATGATTCATTTTGTTTCATTCTTATCCACCTTTCTATCCAAGGTGGAGCCCTAGGGAACTGCTGAAGCTGTCCTGATCAAGCTCTACTCTCTGTCATGTCTCAGTGACTTCACATGTTTTCCCATATCAGATGCTCTTCCCTCTTCACCTCTGTATTAGTTTCCTAGGGCTGCTGTAATAAGTTAACACAAACTAGGTGGCTTAAAACCACAGATATTTATTCTCTAACAATTGTGGCCAAAGTTAAGTGTTGGCAGGGTGATATTTCTTCTGAAAGTTCTGGGGGAGAATCCTTTCTGCTTCTTCCAGCTTTTAAATGGCTCTAGGAGTTCCTTATCTTATGGCTGCCTAAGTCCAGTCTCTTCCTCTGTCTTCACATTATCTTCTCCTTTGTGTCTGTGTCTTCTCTTCTTCTGTGTCTTATGGGATACTTGTCATTGGATTTAGGGCCCACTTCGGTAATCCAGTATGATCTTATCTCAGGATCCTTAACCTAATTATACCCGAAAGGCCCTTTTTCCAAATTAGGTCACATTCACCAGTTCCAGGAGTTAAGATGTAGACACATCTTCTTGGGGGGGTCATCATTTAACCCACTACAACTTCCCTAGAGAATTACCAACTATATTTCAACACCCATTCAAGAGTCAGGAAACTACCATAGTATATGCTCAATTAGTATTGAATCAGATTATAACAGAAGGGATTGTGGACCACTGACATTTAGAAGCTATGCACTTAGGCAAGAGGAAGCAATGAGTTAAATGGATGACCATTTGAATACTCTTGATCTTCATTCCTCTTTGGGTATATTGCTTAGATGCCTTCCTCTTTGCCTTAGGGAAGAGAAATTCTTGCTTTCACCTCTCATGGACTAAATTTTCTACAAGCTCTGGGCAATTCTGCTCTGGCCATTGGAGCCCTTGAAAGTAATTGGTAGGGGCATCATTGGCTTTTCTTTGGAAAGGTCATCTGGAAAGAAATTATAGGATGAGTGGGAGCCCAAGAAGAAAGCTAAGCACTCACTACAGGAGTCCAGGAGTGAGGTAATGAAGAGCTGAGTCAGGGAGGAGGCAGAGAGTCAGTATATTCCACTGCTGATGTGACTGCCACAGGCATTAAGACCATGAGGCAGTGCAGATGGAGGGATGGCCAAAGAAAGACAACTGGGGCAAGTTCAATCTCAGGTTCCTAAATGACAACTGTGTCCTTAATCAATTTAGTCGTCCCTAAGCCTCTCAGTGTTCATCTGTACATAGTGATAGTCTTTTTTTCATAGGGTTATTTTTTTTTAAAGATTTTATTTATTTATTTGACAGAGAGAGAGACACAGCGAGAGAGGGAACACCAGCAGGGGGAGTGGGAGAGGGAGAAGCAGGCTGCCTGATGAGCAGGGAGCCCGATGCAGGGCTCGATCCCAGGACCCTGGGACCATGACCTGAGCTGAAGGCAGATGCTTAACGGCTGAGCCACCCAGGTGCCCCATTCATAGGTTATTGATAAATATTTAAATTACACAGTATTTGTAAAGTACTTAGCATAGTGCCTGAGCACATAGTTGGTACTTAATGAATATCAGCCCAGGAAACAATTTCTACCTAACAGGTTCTAAAACAGAAAAGTAAGTAAGATAAGCTCCTCTGACATTTTTCTTTCTAATGTAAATATTTATTGAGTTCTTACTATGTGCCAGGTGCAGCACTAGGTGTTAGAGCCTCAGCAGACAACAAACCAAAGTCCCTAGTCTCATGGGAGGAGCGAACATTTTAGTGCAGGAGTTAACAGCTAATAATAATAATATAATAATAATAAATTATATATTTCATCATGTAATGACAAGTGCTAGCATTCAAAATCAAGTAGCCTAAAGGTATAGATTAAAGGAGATTTATTTGTTTGTTTTTTTATATATCTGATGCTTAAAAGAGTTTTAAGTAAAATGGAGAATGACATTAATTTTAAAAACATGAAATTTCAGGTAGCACAAAACCACAAGATCATAATATTATAAAACCAAGGGAAGAAAAATGATGCATTGTGATAAGAAAAATATCAAAATGCTTCCTCAAATGATCTGGTCAAACCCTTAAAATATTTGCAATTTTCAAAATTTCTATAATGATCATGCATCTATTTTCTTATTTAATTTCCGTTAAAATGTCTCCATATGCCATTTTAGTGATACAGTTTTTAATTCACAACATAAAATATCTCAACAGTATAAAAGATAAGCAGTGAAAAGTGAGTCTCTCTCTCATGTTGGACACCAGTCCTCTTTCCATAGACAATGGCAGTTCTGGTGTGTCCTCCCAGACATATTCTTCATATGCATTGTCAGTATTTTTATTTTGAAACCATCTCAAACTAACAACAAAGATACAAGTACAGAGCACAAATTTTTTTCCCTAAACCATTTGAGTTGCCAATCTGATGCCCCATGATTCTGAATTTCTTAATGTGCATTTCCTATACATAGGGTATTCTCGAACATAACCAAGTCACAACCATCAAAATCAGAGTTACCAGTGATAAATTATTGCCATCTAATCCTGAGACCCCATTCAAATTTCTCCAATTGCCCCAATAATATCTTTATAACCAAAGGATCCACCCTAGAATTGTGTGTTGTATTTTTCTGTCATATCTGTGTGGTTTCCTTCAGTTTAGAACAATTTTTCAGCCTCTCCTTGACTTTGACTATGTTGAAACTATCAAACCTTATAGGTCAGTGACTTTGTAAAGTGCCCCTCATTTTTGATTGGTCTGATGTTTCCTCATGAGTAGATTCAGGTTATGCATCTTTGGCAGGACTATTGCAGAAGTGATATGTTTTTCTCAATGCATCTTGTCAGAGGCATATGATATTGATTTGTCCCATGACTGGTGATGTTAACAGTTATCATTACATTGAAGAGGTATTTGCCAAGCTCCTCACTGTAAAGTTCTCTATTCTTTGTTGTTAGTAATTATTTTGTGAGGAGGTTGTTTGAACTAAGTATGTATCCCATTGCTCATCAAACTTGTATTCGTTTATGTATTTATTTATTTATGTTCTAAATTTATTTATTTATGTATGTATGGACTTATGGTTTCCTGTTTTATTTAGTGGGCTAAATCTGTTACTATCATTATGTATTTTGACATTCCAGCTGCATTCAGTTTTGCCCATGGAAGGACCTACAAGCTGGCTTCCTTTGGACACATCCCCATCATTCTCTGAGTACTTCCATACTTTCTGGTACAACGTATTTCAGGCTTGTTTTGCACTTTATCTTCCCTCCTTTCCCCATTCCCCAAGCAGCCACTTATCCAAGGATCCCTAGTTCATTTTAAGAGAGAATGATATTTAACAAACAAACTCTAGGTGTGCTTATTGCTATTGAGATCTCGCTGCTTCCAGACCCACTCAGTAGACAGGTATCTTCAAATGCTCACCCCTATAGTCAGAGATAGATTCAATCTCTGCTAAAATTGACAGCAGGGAAGGGTTTCCTCCAAGGACACTAAGGATACTATTGTCAAGAGAAAAGGCATGTGTGTTGGACAGCATCAACAGCAAATGTTTGTGAGTGCTAGGGAACTGGGATTGGAAACTGGGTCTGTTTGATACAAAGAACAATGACCTTTCCATCACTCTGGGCTGCCCATTGTAACTGGATCCCCTAGGACCGCTATTTCCTGTAGACTTTTACAGTCATGTAGATATACCTGGTGATCATTTTTCCTTTTATGGAATAGTAAACACACCAAATCACCTAGACTAGGTTATGAAGCTGTACTCAGAATATCCAGGTCAGCATTTTTGTAGGGCGACATGAAAGACATCAGCTTATAAACTAGGTAGAGGAATAAGTTGTGCACATCTCTTTCTCAGCAGCTAACGATTAACCAGGCAGCATCCAAAATCAGATGTCGGTATGTCACTCTTTGTCCTTCAGTGTTCTCACGGACTTAAAAGTACATGCAGGATCAGAAGAAACACTCATGCAAATTTCTTATATTATACTGTAGTTTTAATTTATTCGTGTATTCACTCACTTATTCAATATGTATGGAGCACTTATTATGAGCCAGAAATAGACAATTCACATTTATACAAATAAATTAACATTAATAACATTATATAAAACTATATATATGAAAGTTACTTGAGGATATACTTATTATTAATTATATAGCATTTAATACTTTATAATACTGATATAATATATACATATGTCTTTACTTTCTTAAAAATAATTGTTGAGTGTTAAGCTACATTAATAGCTAACATATAGGGCACCTGGGTGGCTCAGTCGTTAAGTGTCTGCCTTCAGCTCAGGTCATGATCCCAGGGTCCTGGGATCGAGTCCCACATCGGGCTCCCTGCTCAGCGGGAGGCCTGCTTCTCCCTCTCCCACTCCCCCTGCTTGTGTTCCTGCTCTCGCTGTGTCTCTCTCTGTCAAATAAATAAATAAAAATCTTTAAAAAAAATAATAGCTCACATATAAGTAGTATAAGTAGTATGTACGTACACATTATTATTAAATGTATTTTTATTACTATTCCCATCTTACCGACAAGGCCATTGAGATTCAGAGACTATACGTGACTTTTCTAAAGTCAAGCTATTACTGGTGACTAAATTCAACCTGTTTTATTTTAAGGAAGTTATTAGTCAGATTTTTATCTAAGGCCTATAAGTTCACATTGAGGTAAATCCTAGGACTGTCTGATTCAAGATTGTGTGCCTGTTAATTGAGAAGTGGCCTTTAAGTCTCTAGTTTGTCTTGTTGTATAATTCTCATTCTCTCTCCCTTCCTCTTTTCTTTCTTTTCCTCCCTTCCCCTACTCTAGCAGCTTAGTTGGTATTCAGAGTCCTCAGAAATTTGAAGGCAGATTTCATTTCTGTTAACAAACGAGCGTGGAGATTGAAATGGTTTAGGAGATAACTGGCATCTTGCACAAAAGTTGTAAGAAGACAGAAGCATCTAGGAAGTCTATAATAAAAGAGAAAAACTCTGTTTTGATTCTAAGTTCACTATGTTTAAGGAGGACACTAATTGTCAAAATATCCATTTCCTGTCATTAGCTATTCTTTTCCAATGACATAATTCAGTGGTCAGCCTATTATCAGGCACAAATTAAGTTCTCAGAAAAAATGAGGTTGAACGAATGACCATACTATAGTTCAGGGGTTGGCGAAATTTTTCTGTAAAGGACAAAGTACAAAATATTAAAATATTTTAGTCTTTTTAGGCCGTATACTTTCTTTCGCAACCACCCATTGGTGCCGCTGTAGTAGCTCAAAAGCAACCAAAGAAATGGGTATCGAGGAGGGCACGCTCTGCATGGAGCACTGGGTGTTATGCACAAACAATGAATCATGGAACACTATATCTAAAACTAATGATGTAATGTATGGGGATTAACATAACAATAAAAAAATTAAAAAAAAAAAAAAAAAGAAAATGTGAGGAAGTATATCATCTCCGTAGCAGAAACCAAAGAAGAGTGATGTAGCAGGAACAGGTTTGCAGGAAGTGGTCTTTGATGGTTAATGAATCTGGAGAAGTAGGAAAGAACAGATTACAGGGGCTTTTAAAGGTCCCGGTAAGAAATTTTGACATTTTCTCCAAAACAATGGAAAACTACCCAAGGGTTTTAAGCATGTATGTGACCTAATTGGATTTGCATTTTAAAATAGCCATCTAGCTTTCAGGATGGAGAGCAGATTGGAGCAGAGCAAGAGTAGACCCTGCGAGTTTTTAAAAGATCGGAGAGTAGCTTGGTCCAAGATTGTAGCAGTGAAGATGGAGAAAAGTAAGACCAATGAAGAAATTAAATTGATTGCAAGTGGTGGTGGATTAATAATAGAGGATGAAGAAGCCCTCAGGATTGTAGGTACAGGTTTCTACTTGTACAACTAGATTGTCATTCACTGGGAGAAGAGATGCTGAGGGAGATTGATTGGGTGATTTAAGGTGGGAGTAGGTTTTGGGTTAATATTTGAATATGCTGGTCTGGGAAAGTGGAATGTCTTGCTTTTGACACATTTGAGACACTAAGTGAATATCTTCATTAGTCAGGTAGATATAAGTCTAGGATTCAGGGGTGTGTTCTACACTGAAAAAGAGAAATTTGGCAGTCATTGGAATGTAGTTGATTACAGAACCAATATATTGAAAGATGGAATTTCTTAAAGAAATAATATAGAGTGAGAGTATTTGTGCTCCTCCAAAGGGGTTACAAGTACCCCAGAGGATTTTCCTCTGTGTTCAGGAATTCTTGAGATGGGTGGGGAGATTTCAAGTCGTAGGAACAGGTCAAATTCCTGGAGCACCAGTTTCATTTGAATCTTTGGAATGTGGAATGCTATGGAGTAGAACACAAAATTCATATAAATCATAAGACAAAAAAAAAATACAATTATGTGTTTGAAGCTATTGCCTTAGGCTAAAACCCCAAGGTGTGAGAAATCACCAACAAAGTAGTTGGATTACAATTATAGCTGCTTATTAAATAGTAGTCTCCTTTCTTTCCTTTCTATGTGTATAGTTACTGACTTAAAACCAGGAGAAAAGAATGTCCTGCTTTTGTGACACCTACTTGGCAACTCTTAAAGTAGAGTTAGCACACCTTAATAAGTCTGACAAGGGGAGATTGGATAAAACTCTATGCCCTAGAAAATGAAATCCTAATCCAAATGCTTCACAAGTAACAGGACTATAATGTGTTTCGTAAATAAAAATTTAACCCAGGTTTTTCCAACCTCAAAGCACATTACTTCTTTGGAGGCACTAAAAAGCAAATAAAGAATGCATACTTAGCATTAATAATCATAGCTAATATGTATATACAGCTTTTCATCTGTGCCCAGGGCAGTTCTTAGTTTTTTACTTGTATTAATGCATTTGCCCCCTGTAACAACCTTATGAAATAGGTGCTCTGATTATCCACATTTTCCAGATGAGAAAGCTGAGACACAGAGAGGTGTGTCCAAAGTCACATTAATATAAGTCAGATCCAGGATTTGAACCCAGAAAGTCTGGTTCCAAGGTGTGTTCTCTTAACCATGACAAGCAGTAGCCTCCTTGGTCATCCCATGGGGTCAACCACCCCTCAAAATGACAGAAGGAGAAACAGTCATCAACCAGCTAAGCATTATTGCTGGTCCCATTGCTTGATAATCCTCATTTATAAGGAACATAATTATACCCTTCTTCCTAGCTCTCTTCTGGTATTCTCTCTAGTTAGTTTCCACTGTGTCATATCACCACGAAAAATAACAAACAAAAACATGGCTTTGGATATCAAAGTCAATTAAGCGATTGTCATAATAAACAACTTGAGACTTCCAGTGATGGTGGGTAATTTTCAGGACAGGGGGATGGAAAAAAAATTAGAACCCAATAGATACCACCTCTGTCTTATTAGAGCAGAGACTTTTATCAGAGGAAGACCAAAACCTAATCAATGTGCATTTCCAAGATTCTGACATGTAGCTACTGTATCAGGTTAATGCTGTATAACTTCATTGTTTCTGCCACCTCCTGATACTTCAACTCTGGGGTAATGTGGTACATTAACAGAATGTCAGTATAAAACATGAATTCACATTCTGCTGCCCATTCTCCCACTTCAGGTTCCTCTCCCACTAAACACATACACCATCCTTCTTGTATATAATTTTGATTCAAATCACATAAGACTATAATTCTTAAAGGCAAATGCCGTGAAGAGAAAGACCACAAAGCCACCTCATAGATGATGGAGTAGTGAAAGTAGCAGAGGTGTACATCAGAGGGATACTCACCTAGAGTCAGGTAACAGCAGGTTCAAGTTTTTTTTTTAAGTCAATGCTTTCACAGATCTAAATTAAAAGACAATAGGTAAAGTGTGGCAAATTTAAAAATGACATTATTCAGTTGTTTTTCAATCAGAACAAAGTCAGCAAAGATAATGACATACAAATTGTGATAACAATTGGTATATAGCAATGAGTAAATTTGCTGACTCTAGGGTTAGATTTGTCTAGGGTTTGGATCTAGATCTTGGGAACATTAACCCCTCTCTACGTCCATTTCCCCACTTGAAAATAGGGATGTAGAGGAATGTAACACAAGGTATGCACAGGGGCTTGTAAAAGTCAAACATTCTAGTAGGGTAGCAAATATACACACATTTGTGTGTGTGTGTGTGTTTGTGTATATGTGTGTATGCATGTGGGTGTTGGAGCTGGAAGGATTAGGGAGGAAAAATTATTGAGTGTAGGCATAGATGTGATCTTGAAGATGTTGTATTCAATGCTAAGGACTAGGTTATAGCACACTGCAGTACCATGGACAGATTTTAGTTGTGCCAAAATAGCCATCCCCTCAATCTTTAGGGTGACTGGGTGGGAGATATAATAGCCACAGCTTATTGCAGATCACCTTCAGCTACAAGCATCCTTGTCCTGTTACCACAGTGAGCCAGGGGAATATTAATGTTTTCTACTAGTACTTTGACATAAAATTTGGGAAGCACTGCTGTAGGACTCATGAAAAACATTGCAAAATAGTGTCATGTTTAGGGAGGCTTATGTGACATGATGTATCTAAAGTGTCTGGCTTATTGTTAGTGCTCAGTTAAGGTATATATCTAGCTATGTATGTGCTAATTGAGAGAATATATTGAAAAATATTTGCCATGGATTTAGTAATAGAGTTAAAGCAAAATTGCATTTTGTTAATCACAATAAATTAACAAACACAATGGATTATAAAAACATTTTTACAGCCTTTTATATATAAGACATATGAATGATTTGATTCTTTATGTGTACATATAGATTTGAGGAACTCTAAATTAATCCTCAACTGCTCAGGAGTTCTAGACCTCCGGTTTGGGACCCATTGCCACAAAAAGTAGGGAACCAGCCTTAACAAATTCTTTCAGAACTCCATCATTTCTTGTCCATCTAATATAGGATTATGGAAGATGGGGGATTTAGAGACAAATCACAAATGGTAATTTTCCTTAAGAAAGTCTAATTCTAGTAGAGAGATTAGGTATATATGAACATAATTGTGATGCCATAAGAGAATGCAGTAAGTTCCACCAGCAGATGCAGAAACAAATGCTATAAGAGTATACAGAGAGAAATGCTAAGGGCACCCTGGGTGGCTTAGTCGGTTAAGCGTCTGCCTTCAGCTCAGGTCATGATCCCAGGGTCCTGGGATCAAGCCCTGCGTCAGGCTCCCTGTTCAGCGGGGAACCTGCTTTTCTCTCTCCCTCTGCTGCTCCCCCTGCTTGTGCACTTGCTCTCTCTCTCTCTCTCTCTGTCAAATAAATAAATGAAATCTTTAAAAAAAGAATATACAGAGAGAAGTGGTATAAGAGGTGAGATAAATCATTTCTATTTAGGGGGAATCTAGAAGGGCTTCATGGAGCATGTGTCTGTAAGAGCTCTGTTGGTCATTAGCAACAGAGAACCCAAATGAAAAAGGGCTTAAAGAGAAAAAGAAGAAGTTATAGCTTTCCATAACTGATAATCCAGGGAGAGATGTAGCTTCAGGAAAATCTTGATCCGGGTGTCACACAACTGGGATCAGAGGTTCTCTCCTCCTTTTTCTTTTGAGCTTTATTCCCTCTGAGATGGCTATATTCTCAGACAAGTTCTGCCCTCACTCCTGCTCCCTTCCAGGTTCAAGCCCAGCAGAATGAAAAACATTGTTTCCTGATGGGTCTCAGAGAAGTACTAGGATTCACTCAACATTTGACCCACTTGGTTAAATGTCCATCCCTCAGATAGTCACTATGATTGGGGGAGTTGAATGCTGTCCTTGCCGTAGACTTAGGCACATACTTTGTTCCTGGGCACATGAGAGAGGAAGAGACATTTTTCAAACAGAATACTAGAATTCTATTCCAGGGGAGAAAGAATGTTATTTGTCGGATGTCTACCAAAGGGTTGCATCTTTGACCTGGGCTTGAAGAACAGGTGAGATTAGAAATGTTGAGATCTGAGTAGTGTGAAAGGAAGTGCATAAATACATTATTGACACACTAATCTTACGTAAGATTTCCTCCCCTGGCATTCCACTGATGTTCCCCTTGAACACTGTTGTAGTCAAAACCTTCCCCAGGGGCACAGTTAAAATGCCTTTAATTTGGGGAACACCTGGGTGGCTGAGTCGGTTGAGCGCCGACTCTTGATTTCAGCTTGGGTCATGATCTTGGGGTCCTGTGATGGAGTAGGGAGTCTGCTTGAGGATTCTGTCTCTCCTCTCCCTCTCCCCTTCCACCTGCTCACTCTCTCTCTAAAATAAATTCAAAAATCTTTTAAAAAATGCTTTTAATTCTTCCACTCCCTTTTCTCAAGTTATGCCATAAGGGGTAGCAGCAAACTCTCAAATTAAGCCACCCAAAATGCCAAGGAATTCACTGAAAATTAGAATGGATTCTTTAGGCTTAACTGTATGTTCTACCAGTTAGTGAGACAAGATGCCTGGAAATCCCATATTTCAGGAAGAGAAAAGTGGATTATGTATCACGTCCCTGTCTTAAGCTTCACCTATTGCTTAATAATGGTAAAAATCATAATGATAATGACAGAAATGAAGAGTTTTTTAATGCTTAGCTTGTACAGCGTACTATGCCAAGTGTTTTATATGTATTATTTCATGGAGTCTTTGTAACACTACTAGGTAAGGGCCATTATTATCTCTATATTATGGATGATGAAACTGAGATATAAAGGTTAAGTATATTGCCTAAAGAAACACAGTTAAAGGATAGATCTTGGATCCTAAATGAATTTTGATCTCTGTACTTTCTCTACCCCAAAATTCTTGATTCTTCCCTCATCTTAATATCAAAATCTATTTTAATCCAGTAGCTCAAGCCAGAAACCCAGAAGTTATCCTCAACCCCTTCTTCTTTATCCTGCATAAGGATTGCTATGTTTGACAAATCCCATTTCCTCTTCCTCCTGACCTGCAACTAGATTGTTTCTCCAAATCTCTGGCAATTAAGGACTATAGAACTGAATTTTGGCCAGGAGACTATGATGGGCACTTACCCTGTGATCCTTCATATCCCTGCCCTGTGCCCAAAGCCATTTTGCCAGGGTGCACAAAATACACTTCTATTATGATGAGAAGCTACTGAGATTGTGAGGTTTATATAGAGAGCAGTTAGCCTACCATGATTAATATAACCCCATCAAACACATTACCAAAATAGTAGCAAGTACTCTTCAATATACTCATAAATATACCCAATCACCTGATTTCCATGCCTCCAGCCTAGGCCAAGCCACCATCATCTCTTGTCAAGAATGTAACAATAGCCACTTAACTAGTTTCTCATCACACTCTTGCTCCAGCCACATTTCCCACATAATTTTGAGCTAGTGTTTTATTTTACATAAAAATAGCATAGAGTTATAAAATTATTCTGGATGATTCTGTATGCTACTATCATGTATGATACATGGCATTAAGTATTTGTTAAAACCCACAGAACTGTCCAACACAAAGAGTGAACCCTAGTGTAAACTGTGGACCTTAGTAATAATAATGTATCGATAGCTTATCATTTATCAAAACTGTACCACAGTAATGAAAGATAGGGATAGTGGGAGACACCATGGGGATGAGGAATCGAGGGATATATGGGAATTCTCTGAACTCGGTGTAATTTTTGTGTGAATCTAAAACTACCCTAAATATAAATTCTATTCCCTGAAGGAAATGGATTATGTCCCTTATCTGCATAACATCCTTCAGTAGCCTCTCGCCATTATTAGACGAGAACTTGGTCTGTGAGGGGACCTGGTGGCCCAGCCTGCACCCTGCTGCCAGGCTCCTTTGCCACTACTTGGCCACCCTTTCTATGCTTCTGACCTAGGAGCCTTACATCCCTTCCTCAGAAGTAGTAAATACTCTTCAACCAGTGCCGCACACCGGTTCTTTCCTCTGGCTGGGTATTTTATCTCCCTCAAGTCACCTGACTGCCTCTCATCCCCTCAAACTTCAGTTTTCAGATGCAGTGACACCTTCTCCAGAGAGGTGTTTTCTCACCCGTCGATAAATCAAGTCACCTCACAGCCCCGTTATTTTCTCTCCCAGCTTCTACTCTATCCCATCATAATATTTACAGTGGTCTACAAAATGTAGGCTAAGTCCTGCTCTATACCTTTCCAATACTCAACACCTACTTAGGGAGTTGGAATATAGCAGATGCACAAGGAAAAGTTACAGTAAAAGCAAATTTTATGTAGTGCTCACCGTGTAACACAGTTTTAATCATCTCACCTATATTAATTCATTAAATGCTCCTAGCAACTTTATGAAATAGATACATTATCATGCCCTATTTTACAGACCAGTAAACTGAAACCAGAGACATTAAGTCATTTGCCAGAAGCTTCACAGCTTATCCCTGCTAGAACTGGGATTTGGTTCTAGTCACTGTGGCTAAAATGTCTCTGCTTTTAACCACCATGCCATGCTACCATTGTCAAATGAGTGAATTAATAAGTGAAAGAACTAGTGAACTTAGGTGTGTCTGACTCAAGCCTATATTCCTAGCCTTTCATTATATTACCCTCTCTGTTTTCTGATGTTCACTGGAATGTTCTTGACCATTTCTCCTTATGTTTTTTGCTCATGTGCATTGGTTTTCTTGAGTCCATAACTGAAGTATTTCATTATCATTACTTCAGATCCTCCTCTTATCTTCCTTTCTATCGATTTTTTTCAAAGAGCAGGTGCTTTAAGGCCTTTTGGTTAAGTGTTAATAAAAATACTGCCTTTCTCTCAGCAGAGTGTCCTGGGTGAGTGGTGTTCTGATTTTAGAGGTGTTCAATTGACTTTAGAAGTAGAGAAAGATGGGCACCTGGGTGGCTCAGTCGTTAAGCATCTGCCTTCGGCTCAGGTCATGATCCCAGGGTCCTGGGTTTGAGCCCCACATCGGGCTCCCTGCTCAGCGGGAAGCCTGCTTCTCCCTCTCCCACTCCCCCTGCTTGTGTTCCCTGTCTCGCTGTGCCTCTCTCTGTCAAATAAATAAATAAAAATCTTAAAAAAAAAAAAAAGAAGTAGAGAAAGATAAATCAGTGTGGCCCATATTCAGCTACCATCTTCAGTGAGTTATTACTTGATTTAATCCAAGCTGGATTAAGAAGGGGGAAGCCCTCTGAAAAATACTGGAACATGATCACATTTTGAGTCAATGGAATGCATTTCTCATTTATCAGCTTGGGACTTGCCGCTCATAATCTGTACCTGAACATGTAGGAATGTAAAGAGAAAGGCAAATAGAGAGAATAGAAATAATCAAGAAGAAATAAAAGAGCTTGTATAGCATCACTGCAAAGGCTCATCTTTAAATTTGGTTGCAGAAACACAGGCAGTGGCATTTAAAGAGGTATCAACTGATGTGGAATAATATGATCCACGGCTTAACTAGGAACTTGGCCACAGGGAAGCCATACACATACGTGGTTGCAGTATAGCTATGATTGGAATTGTTCTGCTCTGGGGGCCTAAATGGTTTTAAAGAGAAGCTACAGTTGCTTTCCATCAGCTTACAGCATGGAGACAATTGCTTCTTTAAAAGATACATCTAAATAAAATGTCAAGATGATGCATGCTTTTAAAGGAATGTTTGTAGAATGTTCAACACAGCTACACCTCTTTCTGGCACAACTCAAGAGCTGTTTCCAATTTTCTCTGAAGGGAAATATGCAGTATGCAAAGAAACCGCACTCTGTAGAAATGATAAGCCAAATTGAAGCACTGTTTTCAGTTATGGTTTTAGTGTATTAATTTAGATTTTTTTAGTGGTAGATTACTTCTGTGGTTAGTTCATTAAGCTCATATTAATGTTTGGATACAGACTTACTGCTTGCATTTCCTTTTGGGCATCCATACAAATGATCACAATGGAAGTTGTGAGAGGAATGTAAAAAACAAGCAAAATGGGGTTAATTTTTTCTTTTTCATTAGTTTTTGATTTTTTTTTTTTTTTTTTAAGGAAAATGGTCAGGGAAGGTAGGACTCTAAGCCACAGCTTTGGTACTAATTAATGAGTTGTTTGAGCTTTAAATAAGTGACAATTTTTCTATCCCTCCTTTTCATAATTTACAAATAATAAGAACTAACTCTATTGTTGTGGAGTTTGATGAAATAACATGTATGTAGATTTACTAGCTCTGTAACCTTGAAGAAATTACCTTTTTCATTTATTTACTTTTTGACAAATATTTATTGAGTAATTAACATGTGCCAAGACTGTGTTTGACATTGGGGATACAGTGGTAAATAAAGAAATGTATGATGGGTTCTCCTATGGCATTTACAGTCTACTAAGGATGAAAATTATTAAATAATTCTGCTAACAAAGGTGTAATTACATTCTGAGCTTAGGGCTTGGCAGGAGAGGGGTATGGTCCTCTAAAACAGGACCAAGGGTAGTGAGTAGTACTGGGAAGGCAGGGAAAGCTTGCCTGAGAAGCTTTCCTTGAGTTGAGATCTAAGGGAGATAATAAAGTAACAGAGGGAATGGAAGTCCAGACTGAGGAGACAGCAGGTACCAATATCCTGGGGTCTGGGAGAATGGCGGCTTTCATAAACTGAAAGAAGGACAGGGGCGGCTGAACACAACTGTGAATTGGAGCACATTTCCAGAGGAAAATGGAGAGGAAAGCACAGCTAGAATAAACAGAGTCTTGCAGGCAAACTTCAGAGTTTTGGTTTTCTTTCCAGTGACAACAGGAACCTCAATTTCTTTCCTCACTTAATATGGGGGAAATGGGAGAGGTGAAGTCTTAATGAGCCTGATTACACTTGTAAATCACACAGCACTGAGCCAGTATATGGTAGGCTTGCAATAAATAATTCTCTCAGCACATGTTCTGAACTGTAAAAGTCTTCCACTATTAGTCTCACTTTTCATCAGTGGATTGTTATTTAATGCACATTTATAAAACCTGCTTCTTTAAAAGATACATCTAAATGAAATGTCAAGCATTTTCCTTCTCTAACTCCATAGCACCACAATCCATTCATTTTTTCCAGTCAAAAGCCTGGGAATTGTCTTCCATACCTCCTAATGCTCACCCACCACATCCAGTCAATCACCAAGACCTTGCCCATCCTATCAACTAAAATAGTCTCTTTAAAATCTGTCTACTTCTCCATTCCCATTCAGTTTTCTTAGAACACAGAGCTGCTAGTCCGTCCTAACACATAAGGCTTCCCATTCACTTGCCTGCTCTTGTACTTGACCTCTCCACCCCTACTCATGTGTTCGCCACCCTGAACTCAGACTTCTTTTTAAATTTCACACCTGATCATGTCACTTCTCTATTCAGAGTCTTCTCGTAGCTCCTCGACATTTGGATGAATTCAGGCTGACTACTTAGCATGGATGATAAGTTCCTTCATGATTTTGTCCCTGTGGGTTCACCACTTGTAAATGACTCCTCTCCAGCCTGGAATTTGCTGTTCCAGGAATATGTCATTTTCACACTCATCTCTGGACCTTTGCATATACTCTGAGCTCACCATGGAACATTCGTTCTCCCTCTTATTCCACCTTTCCAGGATAAATTTAATTATCTTCAGGTTTCTACTTCAATATGAGCTCCTCTGGGAGAGGGATGGAGGTCCTTTTATTCCCCAGGACCTTATACTTACTCAATCCAGCTAATAGTTGACTTTTTGAAATTGCTTGTTTATTTGTCTGCATCTCTCTGTAGCTTGTAAACTGGCTAAAAGTGGAGATATTCTATCTTGTGTTCATGTTATCACTGGCATTAAACACAACACATGGCAAGTACTACCTCAAAATAATTATTGAGTAAATCAGTAAAGCATTAGAAGTTAATCAAAGATATAAGAAAGATTTCTCCAGCTGCCATTTTATTCTAAGATGGCAGTATACTATATATCAAACCTAAACTACCTTGGTGTAATTTAAAGATACATACTTATTCAAATTTGCCCTGGAAGAAACAGATAATCTGGTAAAAGTTTGATGCCAATAGGATGCATTGAAGTAAATACCACATTCCAGGCAAGTCATATTTACCTTGTATACAGAGATATCACTGACCGCATATCATTCATTTAGTCTTTTTACAGACATTTACTATTTTCAGCAAAAATCCAAAAAACACAAAATTTAAGTTCTTTTGGGGCACCTGGCTGGCTTGGTCTGTAGAGCATGTGACTCTTGATCTTGGGGTCATGAGTTTGAGCCCTGAGCTGGTTATAGAGATTAGATAGATAGATAGATAGATAGATAGATAGATAGATAGATAGATAGATAGATAGATAGATAGATAGACAGACAGACAGACAGACAGACAGAGATAAAATTTGAGTTCTTTTTCCATTTTGGAGGATGCAGGGCTGATTTATGCATATAGCTGTTCTTGTTTTCTTAGTGTCTAGTGCTTATAGGTATGTAGGTTGGAGGAGAAGATGGCTATAATGTAGCATAAGAGGATTAGATTTGCAGTCAAATACCTGGGCTTTACCACTTGCTAGCTGAAGAACATCTGTTCAATTCTATCACCAAAAACATCTTTAAATCCTTCTACCTCTCTCATCTCTCCATCACTAGCCAAGTCCAGGCTACCATTATTTATCACTTGGTCTCCTCATTGGCCCCACTGTTCCCAGTTTTGTCATTCCTCAATCCATTCTCCATTCTTCAAATGACCAGGGTGATCTTTTCCATCCATCTAATACCACAGTTCCTCTGCTCTCCTTTTTCTTTTCTTTTTTTTCTCTTTTTCTTTTCTTCTTAAAATTCTTCTTCACTCCAGCCACAGTGGCTTTTTGGGGGGGGTCTTCATATGAGCAGTGCTCAGAATCATTGATACCTCCTGCTGTTTGTGAATAGTACCAACTCCTTGTTATGTGGTTCACTGTATTTCTCCAGGTAGGGCATGGCACTCCCGTTGCTTTCTGCAGCTGCCCTGCACTCTAGGAAGATGTTGAATCAGAGTGCACAGCTTCAGAGGCAGACAGGCCTGGCTTAAATACCAAAATCTACCAAAATCAATGATTATTTAATAGCAATTGTAAAAATAAGAGGGATAAAAATATTCACTATTTATTGTTAGTGTAGGTACTATGCTAAATTAGTTTTCATGTTATCACCTCTTTTAGGCTTCAAAACAACCATACCATATATTATTCCCACTTTATACATAGAAAATTAATATGTAAAGAGGATAAGTATCTTTTCCAAGTCATCTAGTGAACTAGGAGAAGTAGGGATATAAACCAAAGTCTGAGACTTCAGAGCCAGAACTTAACTTCTGTGATGTACATCTACATTGTACACAGGGGGTATGATATAATAAGTACTGTGGTGCTTAGCACATGTTAACTGTTTACTATAAATAATTGTCCTTGCTATTCCTATTTTATAGGAGCAATCAACTCTTTTCCTCTCTGTCTAACCACATTCTTTTCTGTTTTTCAATGTTAGGCTCAGGTATAGTTTTTCTCAACCCATGGTGTCACCTTGGATAATTATCTTACTGTATCCACTATTCATTTGGCTTTTTTTCACTCTCTGTGTGGGATCACAAGCTCCTGGAGGGCATTGGTTGCTTTTTGTATTTTTCTAGCTTTCCTCTCAGCAACTTGCACTGTGCAATGCAATTGTAGGCCACTCAATAAATGTTTGCTGAATGAATGCATTAAACCTCATAAGGATCAATCTTCTGACCTTGAACTCATTAGTACTATGCTCTGAAGAGCTGAGCTAACTCGAGTTACATTAAGCATAATTAAAATAGATTTTTTTTTTTTTTTAAAGAAAGGAGAGCTTTGTGAGCCCAGTCATTGGTTAGTCCAGTGTTTCTTAACTGGGGGAGATACCCTCTTCCTAGAAGATATTTGGCAATGTCCAGCGACATTTTTGTTTGTCACAATCAGAGGGTGCTGCTGGCTTCTAGTGTACAGAGGACAAGGATGCTTCTAAACATCCTACAATGCACAGGACAGCCTCCTACAACAAAGAATTATCCAGCCCCAAAGTCAATAGTGCCAAGATTGAGAAAGCTTGGGTGAGACAAGGTTATCAAAAGATAAAAACAGATAGGGAGACAAACCATAAGAGACTCTATAGAGAACAAACTGAGGGTTTCTGGAGGGGTGGTGAGTGGGGGGATGGGGTATTTGGGTGATGGGCATTAAGAAGGGCACTTGATGTAATGAGCACTGGGTGTTATATGCAACTGATGAATCACTAAACTCTACCCCCAAATTAATAAAACACTGCATATTAACTAACTTGAATTTAAATAAAAAAAAGAGATTATAAAATTTACATAGAATTTATCAAACAATTTATAAATATGTACCATGCATCTATGATGTATACGATTTTAGATCCTGTATAAATATATGAAGAATAGGACAAAATCTCTATTGGTAAATGCTTTTTGAATCAAAATGTCAGAGATAGTGGAGAAGCTCATGTATAGTTAAACTTAACTAATTTAAAAGAACTTGAGAGAAATTCATTCCTTGCTCTGTGATTTATATAAGAGCAGCCAGGTTTATTGTTTGCCATAAGATACAGTAATTCAGTGTGCAACTAACAAACTGATAGTCATCAAGAGATTCTAAAGTTGATTTTTTTGAATTAGTAAGAATCATCTACAATTGATGTGTGTTTATATTCAAAGGAGGGATGATGAAGAGATTTTTAGGAGACTTTGAAAAATAAACAATACTCTTACCACTTCTTTTTTTAAATATTTTATTGTTTATTTATTTTTTTATTATTATGTTATGTTAATCACCATACATTACATCATTAGTTTTTGATGTAGTGTTCCATGATTCATTGTTTGCCTATAACACCAGTGCTCCATGCAGAACGTGCCCTCTTTAATACCCATCACCAGGCTAAGCCATCCTCCCATCCCCCTCCCCTCTAGAACCCTCAGTTTGTTTTTCAGAGTCCATAGTCTCTCATGGTTCGTCTCCCCCTCCGATATCCCCCCCTCATTCTTCGCCTCCTGCTATCTTCTTCTTTTTTTTTTTTTTAATATATATTGCATTATTTGTTTCAGAGGTGCAGATCTGTGATTCAACAGTCTTGCACAATTCACAGCGCTCACCATAGCACATACCCTCCCCAGTGTCTATCACCCAGCCACCCCATCCCTCCCACCCCCACCACTCCAGCAACCCTCAGTTTGTTTCCTGAGATTAAGAATTCCTCATATCAGTGAGGTCATATGATAATGTCTTTCTCTGATTGACTTATTTCGCTCAGCACCACTTCTATCTCTCACACCTCTACTATCTCAACAGAGAATTGCAACCTGTGTATCAAATAGCACAAATTCCAATTAGTAGCATCCAAATGAACAAATATTTGATGACAAGATTACAATCACATAATTCTTATGCTGAAATTGTTTCGAACACACACACACACACAATCGTAACAGCCAGATCTTTGTATAGACATGAGGAACAGGGTCATGAGTAAAGCAAAAAATGGCTCTAAGAAAGCACAGGATTACAAAAGTAGAGCTTTTATTTGAGGTATAATTTATGTACTTGCAAGTAAATAGTTTTCAAATCAGTTATCCTAATAGTTTTTAATAGACTTTATTTTTTAGAGCAGTTTTAGGTTCATAGCAACCTTGAACAGAAGGTACAGAGATTTCCCACGTATCTCCTGCCCCCACACATGCACAGCCTCTCCCACCATCAACATCCCCACCAGTGTGGCAAATTTGTTATAGTTGATGCATCTACATTGATACATAATTATCATCCAAAATTCATAGCTGACATTAGGGTTCATTCTTGATATTGTACACTCTTGGGTTCTGACAAATATGTAAGAAATATATCCATGAATACAGCATCATACAGAGTAGTTTCACTGCCCTAAAACAATTATAATATTAAAATAAAAGTCACATTAAATGAAGGTTTATAAGGTTTCTTGCTTCTGAAAACCTGGTGTTCAGGTCAAAGGAAAGCCTGTCTTTGTTAGGTTATTTACTCACTGTGATTCCATTTCCAAAGGGGACCTGGAAACTCTAACTTAGACACCAGTTACAGAAACTCTTCATGGTCAGCCCTTAGTTTTCCCATTAGCCACATTCTCCCTTAGAGAATGTAGGAAATCACATCATAAAAATGTCTATCCTGAAAGATGGAGAAAGTCATTGAAACTTCTGACAAAGATGAGAAGACTGGTTAAAAAAGAAACATCTTGTAAAACAGTGAGTTATAATCAGGAATCCTTCCAATTCTGAATCCCCCAGGCCCAGGGAAGACTTGATGAAATTAAAATGTTAAAACTTTCAGGCAAGCCAGATTAATTTGTAAAAAGATATCTGCATCCTTCTCAGAGAACCTGCTGCAAAAAGATATAATTAATGGGGGCAGTTTGGATAAAAAGCGGAATTACACATATGCATGAATATTAGTAGTGAAGCCAACTAAAACGAAGCAAATGCCGGTGTGCTTAAATGGGTCATTCTTGTGTTCAGGAAGAGAGACGGTTGGAAAACAGCACATGATGTATGGGGCCTGATGGCTGACGACTGGATTATTCAAAGAATTCAACCACTTCATCTCAAGTGGCATTTCTTGATGGCTCTGTCTGAAATATCCGAGACTTTTGAAAGTGAGACTGATTCTGATAGTATTAGTCTCAACAGCATATTTGCAATGGCATAATAATTTTTCAACAGACTGTTAGGAGAGGAGTCTGGGGCAGTTTAATGAAGTCTGTATGAAGGGGAGGCAGGGGTCAGATATCTGTGTTCTTTTCAGTCCTGCCACTGACTGACTGGGTGGCCTTGGACACGTCACAGAACTGCCGCGAGCATCAGGATAAAATAGGAATGAGAATGCTCACTCAACTCTGAATTTTGTGGCCTGAGAAAATGTTTGCTAAAATCCTAGGAAGAGGAAAAGGGGGAATAGTTGGTGATAAGGCTTGACAGAGAGACAAAGGTGAGCTTGATGTTGGAGGCCACATCTATGTGGCTTGGAGGAAGATTAATCCAAACTGAGTTTGACTTCCTCATTCAACACAATTGTGAACCCTGATTAGATACACTGTTCTTAGTATGATGGTATGGGGTGTGAAACATTCACTGGCAAGAGAATGCGGGCTAGACTTCAGGAGAGTGTCTGATGAAGGAATTCAGCTGTGCACAACACAGGCAGGGTATTTGCCTAGTCTCTCCATCTGCAGGGCGTATCTTTGAGTGCAAGTGGCCACTAGCCACACATGTATATGAATATGGTTGTGTGGGGAAGAAGGGATGAATGGGTCCTTTTAATTGGAAGATTTTATCTTTTAATTATTTGATGACTGTCATTCATTCTCAAACTCCTTTCATTATGAAAAATGATATAACTGCCACTGAATGTTAGTCCATATCCACCTATAAATGCCCTTTCATACTTGTGACAGTTTCATAAGGTATATATTATGACTTGCATTTTACAAATGAGCAAATCTACATTCAGGTAGAAAAAATGATTTGACCAAATCCTCACAACTGCTAAGTAAAAGAAGCAAGCATCATCCCTACGTTTGCCTGGATGGAAATCTGAATTTGCCTGGTATTCTTTTTATGGCGACATGTGGCTTTCTTGTATAAAACTGGAGAAGCACTCCATGCCTGGGATGGACTCCAGGCCTGCCATTATTCCTAATGATGAATTATGGCCATGGTTGCCTTGTAACCCCAGCTTCTTATAATACTAGCATGGTGGCCACCTGGCTGGGGTGATTTATTGAAATGTAGCTGTTCTTGTTTTGATGCACATAAGTGCATTGCTAGTGCACCTTGGGGTAATTATATTGTGGATGAAGAACTGCCATGGCAACCACCCATGGCGTTGTTTATGTCCTGGAGCTGCAGTGCATGGCCCCCCAGAGGGCTCTTCCTCTTGCTAAGGTTTGCTATGGGTGGTGTAGGTAGGAGTGGGGGTGGGGGATGAGCACTAACCTATTACCATGGAGACAGGGATACTGATAAAGAGCAGGCATCCTAAGGAAGAAGCATCTAGAGTAGCAGCATTGCATTCCTCAGAGGGTCCTGGTGGAATTGAGTAAAAATGCTGACCTTTTTCAAAAGGTCCATAAATAATTCACAACCCATCTTCTAAATTTGTTCCCCCAACCTTTTTTGCTTTAAACATTCACCTCTTTAGGCAATAATTAAGTTCCAGCTCAAGACATATTCTATTTCGTAAAACATTCTTACTTTAATAGGCTCTTTGGTTGATATTAGGTAACGATGTGTCTCATCTACCCTTAATAGCAGGAGTGGACATTGGTGGATTTATTTTGGTATTGGATTTGCGTTGAATAGCACTTTATGGTTCTTTGAATAAAAGCTTCAGCAAAGAGTCTCTATTTTCGGCTGTATTTAATTAAATTTTTAAGAGCAGACCTTCCCCTCTACAATGGAATCCAACCAAATTTCGCAGATAAAAAAATGAAGGAGGAAGTTAACTAGTGTGGATTGAACAACCTTTTTAAAAATCAATTTTACTTCTATGTTCCCATGCAAAGGCAATACTTACTTCATTGAGCTTTTTCAAGGATTAAGATGTGATGCAGGTGTGGCAAATTCAGAAGTCTAGAGAGGCCAAGAAGACTGTGTACATGAGCAAAATGAGCTGAGTGGCGTGCAGCAGAGCCGGGTAGGGCCTAAAAGAAGCTCGTGGGGTGGGGGTGGGGTGGGGGGCAGTGTTCATGTCTCCCCTAAAGTAGGTGCTATTCAGCGTTGCCATTTTTTTAAGAGGAGCCAGAAATGGGGAGAAAATGGTGAAATTTTCCCAGTTTTAAATGATGACAACTAATTAACAAATATTGAAACATCTAGTAGGTAAAACACAGACAAATATACAAAAAAAACATATGTCATGGACTGCCGGTTGGAGGCCTCAGATGATGTATGTTAAAAGCTGAGACTGGCCCTGAGTAAGCTCTCATAAAGGTTAGTTATTCTTATTTGTTTCATTTGATGAGCTGCTGAGAGGTTTGTACTTTTTCTTTCTTACAGATGGGGTATCTAAGGTTCAAAGGTCTGAACTGGGATGTGAAAGAACCTGACATTGGTCTTTCTGATCTCAAGCCTTAGCTACCTGAGTGGGTGATTAGGAATGTTTATTCACAGTTTGTGCTTTTTTTTATGCTGACCTGATTGCCATGTTTTTTTTTTTTTTAGCAAAAGATTATTCTTGCTGCACTACTCTCATATTGCATGTTTGTCTGAAATTCAAGGAATTATTAGGCAGAAGCTTCATGTGATCTAACTTTCTTTCTTTCTCTTTCTTTCTTTCATTTTTTGGAAGAGGTCTCATGCATAAAAGTCTCCATTAAAATAATAATAATAATAATAATACCCAGAGAGATATTCTGGATTCATTGCTTCTAGGCTCAATTTTTTTGCATTGTGACAGCCCCAAGGTCTGAATTCATAGCTGTAATACCCCTTTCTTACCTTCAGAGAGAATGAGTCTCACAAGACCCTCTGCGGCCTCAGCCTGAGTGCTGAATTCCATAGTGCTTTGTCACTCTTAGGATAAAGAAATTTCAAACATACAAAGTCCTCTTCCATTATTGGTATTGCTTACAAAGTAAGAACTATGGAGGTAATCATTTATTTTCTTGCTTGTTTGTTTTCTATGTCCAAACATGTTTACATTCTAGTAAGGAGAACCAAGAAGCAAACCGAGGTCAGTTAAGAGATGTGAGCTAATGACCTAGGAAGTAGAATGAGGTCAGAAAGTGGAAAGCTGAGCTTTTGTTGCAGGAAGTAGAACTAGACCAATAAGAAAAAGGGGAACTCCTGTCCCAGGAAGTGGAAGGTGGTCAGAGGGTGCAAAGATGAGTTTGTGACTGCAGAAGTAGAATACGGTAGGGAGATAAAGAGAAGTGATGTAGATAGAAAGTGGCTCTTGGCAGTTGGGGATGATGTTTTCTTTATTTTTCTGTCTTCATGCCAACCACGGGGCAGCAGCGCCAGGGGTTTATCTGAAGAAGAATGGCTGACTCCTTTCAAATTAGACTTTGTAGGTTTTCTGCCCCTGCAGCTGGGAGGCTTTGGAAATTTACCTAAATTCTTTCTGCGTCAGTGTCCTCATCTGCAAAATTGAGATTAACAATACTGTCTACCTCACAGTTTGCTGGGAGAATTAAATGATATATGTAAGTGCTTATTATGGTACCAGAACTATTCAATAAATATGATATTATCATCATTTTTATTTTCATTTTAAATGTTTCAGATTATCTGCTTTTCTTCTTAATGAGCATATTTTTTTACCTCCTGGTGTGTCTGTCACATACTGACTTGTTTACTGCACAGAAGCATCTACTAGTTATTAGTTAACAGTCAACAAGGGGGTCCTTGGTGAGACAGGCTCTCTCGCACTATTAAATGCTATCGAAATCACATCTGCTAATTCAATAGGACAGAGTCCCACAGTCCCAGGGCACTCTCTCGGAGTGAATTTATGAAAACTAAATTGATAACAAATGAGTTGCTTATTTCCTGGTAAAAGGGTCATGGAGGAGTAAGAGACATCGGTTGTCTTTTGTAAAACAGATTTTCATGCAAAAGATAGCTTTAAATCAGAAGGTCTGAGTTTGGTACACAGAATGCCTGGGGATGAAAAGAGAAATCCCTGCTTCCTTTCCTTGGCATCACTTGTCAGTTGAGTGGAATTTCCTCTTTACTGTATGGACATTGGTATGATGGAAATCAGGTCTACCTGGCTTGAGGTTCTTATAAAGATGAGTTTGGCTAAGCATTACATAAGTATTAATAAAAAGCACACTGAATTTCTCCCATCCATCCCCATAGAGGTGTGCTTTTCTAATATCTCTTTCTGTTATTGCCTTCTTGCTTTTCATTACTCATCGATGTGCATTTTATCAACATGCTGAAAAATATGTATTGCTTTTCATAAGGTGTGATTATAGGTCCCTGGCAAAGAAAAAGTCCATTTCAATAGATTATATGTGTCTGGTGTTAACAGCCTGATTTCCACTGGTTTGATGGTTACTTAAGCCACTGAGCTGTTATCAAAGCAGGACCACACAGTGTATACCTAGGCCCTGCCCCAGGTTAACACATTTCCCATAAAATGGCTCGGAGAATGTCATTTCTGCAAAGTAACCACACTTCCCGCATGCTTAGTGCCCTACAATTTCAAAAGCTCTTTCCTATGCATGTTGTCATAACAAACCTGTGAGTCCAACAGGGCATCATTAGTTCTATTTTATATATAAGGAAAATAAGCCTGAAAGAATATAATCAATTCATAAGAGGACAGAGTGGGGATTTGAAACCAAGAATATATGACTCCAGGGTCCTTGCTTTATTCTTTATTCATAGGCAGAGAGAGGTGTTTTCTCAAAAACCTCCCTATTAGTTAGAGTGCCTCTTTTTCTAAAAGGATCTGTATTCCAAAAGGATGCTTAAAGGCACAATCAGAGCAATCAAATATAGTCATTTTTATCCAAGTTGCCTCTAATCCTATTGTACTTCTTCACTTCTTCAAAACCATCATGAGAAAGTCACAAAACAGTGTGGATTCCTTCTGAGTTACAGGTTCGTTGGGACAAAAAAAAAGTCATCCACAGGCCACTGACGTCACTTGGCACTGGTGGGGTGGCATAAAGAAGTGAGGGGGGGTGAGACCTGTGTGTGGATCCTGGATCCACCCATTTCTAGCTGCATCACCAGGGACCATCTTTGTGAACCTCAATTTCTTCATCTGGTAAATGGGAACAATAATAGCATCTGCCTTTTATGGATGGCATGAAGATTGAAAAACCTATTTCCTGTAAACTACTTAGCAAAGAACTTCGTTTCATAGCCTCTCACATAAACAATAGTGACGGTCACTATTACTTAGAGTAATTTTGCTATTTGAATGTTATAGTTTAGGGAAATGGAAGTTTCTCAAACATATTTTGCCTTAGAAGTCCTACAGGGCTTTGGTTCTTCAGACCCCAAAATGATGAGTAAAGAAAACCATGAATTATCAGAGTTCTATGCTCATGCCCTCTATACATTCTATATTGCAAAGACTGATCCTAACACTTACCATGTTCTTTCAAAAATTTCAATTCAGTTTAACCAGTGTTATCTGAGGGTCGAGTGTGTGTTAGGCACTGGGGTGAGAGGTGGATAAGAATGATCTTCAGCTTCAACAAGCCGTTGCATGAATGGGGATGATGGAAACCCATGGGTTTTTTTGTTTTTTTTTTATTTTTTTATTTTTATTTGTTTATTTATTTATTTATTTATTTTTATTTGACAGAGAGAGAGACAGCTAGAGAAGGAACACAAGCAGGGGGAGTGGGAGAGGGAGAAGCAGGCTCCTGGCTGAGCAGGGAGCCCGATGCAGGGCTCGATCCCAGGACCCTGAGATCATGACCTGAGCCGAAGGCAGATGCTTAACGACTGAGCCACCCAGACGCCCCAGGAAACCCATATTTTAAAGCCGGGCAGCAAGTGCTATGGTGGCTTTATGTCCAAATTGGCACAAAACCCGTAACAGGGCCACTTAGCAAGCCTGTGGTTTAGGAGTCAGTCAGAGGATTCCTGGGGAGCATCTTGGAATTACTAGAGTATAAGGTTAAAATCAAGAAGAGGTGGAAGATAACGTTGATGTAGATTTCTGGAGCCAGGTCATGGGATGCTATTGACAAGGCAGTTGGCTTTATTTTATAAGTTAAAAAACAATATATCATGAGCGATATACAACCCACAGAGCCCATACAGACTGCTTTCCTGGATCTTCAAAAAAATGAATTGACATAAATGTGAAATATGACTTCATTTACAAGTCCCACCTTCTGGGGAAATCACTCAGCCCACATTTTGGTGTAGTATTGGTTAGCTGAAGCTGAAATAGAGCTGCCCTGCAACACTAGGCATGTGCTCTCAAATTTCCCAGGCCCTCCCCGTCCCTTTTGACTACGCTTGGCCCTACTGCACTCATTTGTATTCTGTTGTACACCTGTCAGCATTTGAAACTGCTTTCTGCTTCTTCCGTTGCCCAGACCTTAGCAAACATATGAAACAGCTCCTATCAGAAAACTGGTATAAATCTCTTTATTGCACTGGTACTGCCTTTCAGAGAGCCCACAAACTGGTCCACTCCCCAGACGCCAACAATCTCATCAAGTCGTCTCTAATTAAATCCATCACATTAGGGTCAGAGTGGGAAGCAGGTGGCAGCAAATTAATAGCCGTACTCCTACTGGTACTACTACTTACTTCTAACAATAACGATAGCTAACATTTATTTAATTCTAAGTGCCAGCAACTGTGCTGGGTTAAGTTTATATGAATCCTTTCAATTAATAGTCTTACAAGAGCAATTCTGTTATTATCCCCATTTCACAAATAAGGAATATGACATTTAGAAAAGTTGCTAAAATGGTGAAGGATATAGTGCTGCGTCCTGGAGGTATGATGATCCTAAGTGGTGGTGTGAATAGAAAGTGAAAGGTAAAAATAAGGAGAACTAGTGGGAGTACATATACTGGGATTTACAATGTTTTTTACTCTGCATTTTTATGCATTCAAAGAAATGATCTTTTAGCCTAATTAAAACCTACTTAAGGAAAACCTAGGAAGAACTGGCCTAAAAATTGTGCACATCAAGCTGTCATCCAGGTATATATAGGTCACAGTCTGAGACCTGACCAGACATGCTTCTGACAGAAAGCAGGATAGTGATCTGCAAACTCTGTCTGTTAGTCTAGAAAGATCTTCTCCTTTAAGAACAAACAAACAGAAAGAGCAATTTTAATAACTTTTGGGGGAAATTGCAGGATAAAACAAAGGAATGTTGTCCTGAGGACTCAGAAGAGTAACAAGACTTGGGAAATTTTAGAGACTACTTTGGTATTTTCAGGAGAATGTAAGGAAACATTGCTTCTCTGAAACGGAAGCAGATCACCCTAATAAATGCGGGGAGATAAAAGTTATTAGGAAGAGATGAAAATACAGATGAGTGATATAAAAGATGGGAAGAAAACTAAAAAAAATGCAAGAGCACAATTCAGATATTTTCAAAAAATGGAAAAAAAAAAAAAGGAAGAGTCAGAAATTCTAGTTCCTGAATTATAGACTACATGGTTCAGACTAACCTCCTGCTGAGAAAACCTAGAAAAAACTGGAAAAAATATTTATGGAACTAAAAAAAGAATACACACTGATGCACATGCAAGATAATATGATATAAAATCAGGAGGAACAACAAATAAGAAAAATGGATCCAGGGGTCATCCATATAATAAGCTATAAAGCACAGATTAAAACAAACAACTGTGCTAAATATCTTCACATTAATAACAGACATGATTGATAATTTGACAGGAACTTGGAAACTATGAAAAGAATCAAATTGAAATTCTAGATATGAAACAAATATATAACTAAGAATGACAACTTAATGCATTATGTGTTAAAGAGCAGATTAGACAAAGCCAAAAGTAGAACTAGTTAACTCAAAGAAGATATTGAGAATGAAACTTATAAAGACGAATGAATGAATATACAGAAAAATGTGTAACATACCTAGGCAATCCAATAACAAAGTCTAATAGATAATTGGAGACCCAGAAGGGAGGGGGAGCAAGGGAAAAGGGCGAAAAGCAATATGAATTCCTCAAAAATGTCAGGAGAAATTAAGCCACAAATTGCAGAAGCCCTAGAAATCCCAAGCGGGATGAATATGAAAAAAGCCACACCTAGGAATATTATAACAAAACTGCTAAAACCAGAAGGAAAGATTTAAAAACCCCAACGATTAGTAACAGAGGGAAAGTCGGGAAGATTTATTAACCTCCAATGAGCAGCAATAAGATAGATAATTTATCAACAGAATCTATAGAAACCAGAAGACAAAGGAATGCTTTCTTCAAGGTGCTGAAAGAAAATGATAGACAACCTAAAATGTTATACTTAGAAAAATAAACCCTTCAAAAATTAATGTGAATTTAAGATATTTTCAAACAGAAACTAAGGGAATTCATCACCAGCAGAACTGCACTAGCAGAAACACTAAAAGGACATGTTCATTCAATGCACAAGAAATGTATGCCATATAGAAGCTGAGAAATGTAAGAATGAATAAAGAACATCAAAAAAGTAAATACCTGGGTAAATGTCATTGCAACCTATAAGCAGAATTTATAGTGAACTCTACAAAATAATGAGAAAAAGCCCAGTAGGAATATGTGCACAATCCTTTAACCAGCCCCATAGGAAAGAGGACGTCTGTGACCAAAAACTATATGAAAGTGTTCATCCTCATTAGCAAGCCTGTGGTACAAATTGAAATCAAAATGTAATACCACTAAACACTCACTGGAACAAAAAGACTGACAGTAGTGAGTTCCTGGTGAGGTGGGGAACAAGGGTAACTCTCAAATGCAGATGGTGGAAGTTAAATTATTAGAGTCACTTTGGAAAAACAATATAACATCACCAAAATTGATAATTAACATGCCTATGACCCAGCAATTCCATTTCTTTTAATATACCAAATAGAAATATAAGCACTTGGGCACCAAAAGACATGCCTCAGGAAGGTTCATTGTTTGCAATAGCTCCAAGATGAAACAGTCCAAATGCCCATCAGCATTAATATGGATAAACAAATTGTGGTATAGTCACTCAGTAGGGTTCTGTAGATGAGAGGGTCAGCAAATTACAGCCCATGGACCAAGTCTGGCCCATTGCCTATTTTTGCAAATGCATTTTATTGGAACACAGCCATGCTCATTCTTTTATATAATGGCAACGGCTCCTTTCATGCTATGACACAGTTGAGTTGTTGCAGTAAAGACCATCTGGTCTGCAAAAACAGGAATTTTTACTATCTTCTCTTTACAGAAGAAGTTTGCCAATCCCTGGTATAGTTCAGTGAAAATAAATTAACTACAGCCACATTTGTTAACATGTATGAATCTTACAAATAAAATCTTGGGCAAAAATAAGCCACACCCCTCATAAACAACATGCTTTAAAATATGTTTCTGATCTCCTTTCCCTACTTCTGGAATTTTCTCCTTGCTGAGATTTAACTCTGACCTTCCAGTTGCCCAGTACAAAAATCTATAGTTCTCATATCCAATCCATCAGAAAGTCTTACTGGTAATCCTTTGACATATATTGTGTCCAACTACATCTCATCACCTCCTCCCCTATCATTCTGGTTCAAGTCACCATCACCTCTCATTAGGACCATGACAGTAGCCTTCACTGATATCTCTCCTTCTGCCCTTGGCCCTATTTACAGCAGGTAGAATAATTCTATGAAAAAGAAAATCAACTCATGCTACTTCTTTGCTCAAAACTCTTCACTGGCTTTCCTTTTTAGAGCAAATGCCATAGTTCTTACTGTGCCCATGTGGCCTCACCTGATCTGGTTTTAATATTTTTTTTTTTAAAGATTTTATTTATTGGACAGAGAGAGACACAGCAAGAGAGGGAACACAACCGGGGGAGCAGCAGAGGGAGAGGGAGAAGCAGGCTCCCCGCCGAGCAGGGAGCCCGATGCGGGGCTCGATCCCAGGACCCTGGGATCATGACCCGAGCCGAAGGCAGACGCTTAACGACTGAGCCACCCGGGTGCCCTGATCTGGTTTTAGATGACCATGCTGGCCTCTTTGCCTACTACTGCCCCCGTCATACTGTAGATGAGGAACACTAATGTCTGCTTTTCCTTGAACACATGTGTGGTCAGCATCACTGCCCTCTACTTGCTCTGCCTGGTGTGATCCTGTCAGACAGCCACCTGGTTTACTCTCCCACCTACTTCAGGTCTTTCCTCCAATGCTTCTTAATAAGATCTTGCCTTCTCATTGTATTTAAACATTCAACTTCCCCACTCCTGGCATTCACTTGCCTGCTCATTTATCTCCAAATTATGTATCACTATCTAAAATACTCTCTATTTTTTCTTGTAGGTCTCACAAAGATAAGGATTTTTGTTCCTTTCATTCATACTTGTATCCCAAAGACTTAGAACAATGAGTGACACAGAGTAACACTTGATAAATGTTTGTCTAACAAAGAAAGAAACTGAGAACTTCTGGAATTCTAAGAAAAAATAAAACGTGAGAAAACAGCAGAAATGATAGATATGGAGGGCAGAGAAAGGAGATCTCACCTAAACATAGCAAGTGTTCACAGGGAAAAAAAAAAATCGAAGTAACTGGGACATAGGTATCAAAGATAAAATTTTTTTAAATCCCAATAAGTAATTAGATTAGAAAGTAAAGACAAAAGGGTTTTTGCTTCTCCGATGAAATGAGTGAAAAAGGACTGACAGAAACATATCCTGGCAAAATTTATGATATAGCAGGATAAAGGAAATTTTGACAGGTACTCAGTTAAGGGGGGGGGGAGAAACAGGTTACCAACAAAAGAGCACAAATCATCTGGCTCAGACTTCACTACATCAGAAGTTAGAATGTAAGGAGTGACAGCTGATGGGTTTTAAGGGAAGAGCGTTGTGACCCCAAATCTTTGCACCTATTCCAGTTACCTTTCATGTTTCTGACAAAGGAAACATATTCTCTAATATGCAACAGCATAGAAATATGCCACCAATGTTTTTGTTTTTTAAAAAACCAATTACCTGAAGAGATCCTCCAACTAACTATAAAAAAAAAATCCACATTTAAAAAATCAAGAATATTCAAGTTAACAAATTAAACATACTAATATCCTTTGTCTTTATTGTCAGAGTGCCTAATACTGAGGAAGGAATGTGGTGCAGCCGAACAAACATAAGATGACACATCTGGGTATAAATCTGAGCTCATTCACTAATTAACTCTGTGACTTTGAACAAATTGTTCAAGCTCTTTGAGTCTCAATTTCTTTATTTATAATATTAAGATAATAATACCTAACTCTCACAGATGGGTTAAATAGATGAAATTAGATAATACATAGGAGTAGGGTTTGTGAATTACTCTAAAAATGTTAGTACTTATTATTACTCACATAAGGGTTTTTGCAGCTTCCAATCTAATCACTGAAGTGACTGTTATGGACTGAGTGTTTTTGTCCCCCCACCTCCCAAATTCTTACATTGAAATCCTAACCCTCAGTGTAATGGTACTGGGGCGGGGGCGGGGGGTGGCTTTGGATGATGATGAGGTCATGGGGCTGGAGCCCTCATGAATGGGATTAGTGCCCTTAGGAGAAGAGACACAAGAGCTTGCCTTGCTATCTGTTGTCTGCTCTCTGCGGGTGAGGACTCAGGGAGAAGAGAGCCCTCTGTGAATCAGAAAAGGGACCCTTACCCGATACAGGCGTCCTGATACTGGACTTCCAGCTGCGAGAACAGTGAGAAAAGAAAGTCTGTTATTTAAGCCCCCCAGTCTATGGTGTGCTCTTATAGTAGCCTGAACTGACTCCAGATAGGCTTTCAGTTTTCTTTTCAGTGGATAGCCATTTCCATGTATGAGGGGTTTGTTGTGGAACAGTGAAGACAACTCACTGAATTTAGAAACATAAATCTTTTTTATTATAGGTCTCAGTTACCACAGCCCAGATCTAGCTGCATAATAATAAGCATTGCTTCCTTCTACAGAATTCTATAGAATTGGATCTCACCCTTAAGTCACATTTGTAATTTCTATGTAAACCAATCAAGTTATTCTCTTAATAGAAGCTATAGTCCCTGTCTTGAGCATGCTCATTTATTTTTTTTTTAAAGATTTTTTTTATTCATTTGAGAGAGACAGCGCACACAAGCAGGGGGAGAGGCAGAGGGAGAGGGAGAAGCAGACTCCCTGCTGAGCCAGCCAGGAGCCAGATGTGGGGCTCGATCCCAGGACCTGGAGATCATGACCTATGCCAAAGGCAGATGCTTAACCATCTGAGCCACCCAGGTGCCCCGAGCATGCTCATTTTTTACCAGGATATTCAACATTCTCTAATCTCAGCCAGAGCTGCCTTGATCCTGTGTCCTCAGATTCCTTTCCCGTAGGGGTGCCTACGTGGCTCAGTCGGTTAAACATCTGTCTTCGGCTTGGGTCATGATCACGGGATCCTGGGATGGAGCCCTGTGTCAGTCTCCCTGCTCACTGGGGAGCCTACTTCTCCCTTTCCCTTTGCCCCTCCCCCACTTGGCTCTCTCTCTCAAATAAATAAATAAATAAAATCTTTAAAAAAAATTCCTTTCCACATGAAGCCTTTTCTCTTATCTCCAGATGTCCATCATCTCTGGTCAGTCCCTTTAAAACTTTTAGTGTGAACCATACAAGTACATGATTTACAGGTTAATCATATTCTTTACTATCCTCCATTACTAATTTAGGATTGTGTTGGTTACAGTTTCACCAACATTTATGTTGGAATTCTAACTAAACTATAACTAACTGATGTCCATAAAAATCTGTCCAGTGATAAAACAATGTCTATAACGTAGCATTACAGAGAAAAAGGATGTAAAAGTTATGTGTACCGTATGATCTACACTATGTAAAAAATGCTAGCAAACAGATTAGAAAGAATTGGACCTCGTGTTGAGATTAGTTATGACTGGGGAGTTGGATTAGCACTTATTTCAGAAAATTGGTTTTATGGAGTTATAGTTCCCTGAGATATTCCAAGTTGTCAAAATGTTTAAGAAATTCTGGGGTGCCTGGGTGGCTCAGTCATTAAGCATCTGCCTTCGGCTCAGGTCGTGATCCCAGGATCCTGGGATCGAGCCCCGCATCGGGCTCCCTGCTCCACGGGAAGCCTGCTTTTCCCTCTCCCACTCCCCCTGCTTGTGTTCCCTCTCTCGCTGTGTCTCTCTCTGTCAAATAAATAAATAAAATCTTTAAAAAAAAACATGTTTAAGAAATTCTACAAGTGAAACCCTCATCTTGGAAATTCACATCACAAGTAAAATTATTAAGTGATTTGATAAATAATTTAGTAAAAAAAATTACCTTAAACTTTTTTTATTCCATATTTCCAAACTTATTTGGAAAGAGAATTCTTTAAATTTATTATCAAATATAATTCCTTGGAACACATGTTGGAAACCTTCCAAAATGTCCCCAGTGGAGATAAATTATTAAAATTTTTAAAAATTTTTCTTTATTTTTTTTTATATTATCAAAGTAACATACTCTCTTTTGAACCAGGGAAACAATGCGCGATTGTATTTAAAAATTAATAATTTCATGCCAACTCATTTTCATTTCTAGTTCTCAGGGTCACAAAGTTTAGCACACTGATATGCATTAATCCATTTCTTGCCCCATAGACAAGTTTATACATTTATATGCACAAATGCTTAGGGCTAATGTTATCGTTTTATAAATCAATTATTTACAAAAGTAGGATCATTTTACATGACATTATTCTGCCATTTTTTCCTTTCATCTAGCTAAATATAACTACCTCTCAAAGTCCAATTCAGCTTTTTGAATAGCTAGATAACTGCAAAGAATGGATATACCACAGTTTATTCAGCCGTTTCCTTATTGATGGACATTTTGGTTACTTCCAGTTTATTGCTAACACAAACAAGGATGCTTTCTTGCCCAGATATATTTATTTAGAGGCATTTTTTTAAGGGGATCAATTCTGATCAATATAATTTCTTAATCAGAGTATATATTTTTATTTTAGTAGATATGACCACATTACTTTTCAATAATATTGTAGCAATCCTACTCCCTCCTAGTAAATATGCCTATTTCCCTATCTTCACCAGCATTTGGTACAATGATTATTTTTATTTTTCTGGTATAATGAATGAAAAATGGAATTCTTCTATTTCCTTGATTTTCTTAATAATATGGCCACATACCTATATACGCATAAAATATGTAATTCTTTGTTGTCTTTGTTTTTGAACTTGATAAAATTATATCAAGCTTGGTTATTCTTGTACAGCTTGCTTTTTTATTACATGTTATGTTTTTAAAATTCATCCATGTTGGGGTGCCTGGGTGGCTCACTCAGTTGAGTGACTGACTCATGGTTTCAGCTCCAGTTGTGATTTCATGAATTGTGGGATCGAGCCCTGCATCAGGCTCTGCATTCAGCAGGGAGTCTGCTCAGGAATCTCTCTCTCCCTCTGCCCTCTCCCCACTTGTGCTCTCTCTCTCTCTCAAATAAATAAGTGGATAAATCTTTTTAAAAAATTCATCCATGTTGAAAAATGTAGTTATAATTCTTTTTTTCACAACTGACTAGTATTCTACTATGTAAATATATTTAATTAATGTATCCATTCTCCTTTCAATGTACATTTAGGCTGTACATTGAAAGATTCTTCAATAGCAACTGGGTTCTCCAATATCAACTAGAGAATCATACATATTCAAAGTTCCATATATTTCCATATCTAAAAGTGAGATTACTAGGTTATAGGATATAAAACTTTCCACTTCATAACTTTATTTAACAAATAATTTTCTAGTGATTTGTTATAAATTCATGTAGAGTTTTATATGAGTTCTTATTTCTCCAAATTCTTGCTTATACTTGGTGCTGACAGGTTTTTAAATTTTCTGACAAATTTGTTGATTTCTAATGGTCCATCATTATGGCATCTCCCTTTAGTTTTTATTTCCCAGATTAGAAGTGAGATCAAACAGATCATCCACCGGTATTTATTCACCTTTCATATTTCCTTTGCCTGGGAATGTGTACTCAAGGCTTTTTTTCATTTATCTAATAAGATGTTTGCCATCTTTTACTTACTAATAGTCTAGAGAAGTCTTTGTCATTTGTACTTGCGGGAACCACTGGGGTTAATAGCTGGGACTTGAAGTCACTTCCTTTAATGACTTTCCCACAGAGTTACTGTTATGATTTGTTACATTAACGTTTGTTAAGTAGAACCATGGGGTGCTGAATGGTGAGCTGTGGTTCAGCAAAAGAGCACAAGAGAAAGTGAGATACAGAAGTTTATTATTCACAGACCCTGGAGGAAGTACATGGCCCATCTTGAAGGGCCACATGGTGAGGTGAAGGCAGGGTGCAGGCAGAGAGAGGCAGACCTGGGGCACGTGTATTTGTGAGGGTCCATAGGTGGAGTGCTTTGGGGTTCCATATTGGTCAATTCAAACCAAAAAGAGCCCCAGGGTTTTGGTAAGCTCCATGGGGTCTTCTCTAAGGGGCACACAGGGAAAGGCCCTGAGAGCTAGGGGAGACTGTTTATCAGAAGGGCTTTTGGGGGATCATATCAGGAACCTACATTTGCTCATGCTCTCCAGGCTGTTATCTAGAGCACGTCCTTGTTTGAGGGGTTAGTGTTAGTTTAAGACCCCCCCACCAGGGTGCGTGGCCCAACAAAATAGATGCCCAGGCAGTGCTCCCTGGTTTCATCTGCTTCTCTGCTCTAAAGTTACTGTTTGTCTCATAAAATTAATACGTATTTTGAGGGGAACAGTTTAAAACTACATACATCTTCCATCCCTCTTCAAACTTTCAATGTATTCACTCGCTAAATAATATCTATGGATATTATTGTGGTTTCCTATTTTATTCAGTGGGTTGTAATGTGCTACTATCATTATTTTAATGCTCCAATTTTTTCAGTTTGGTCAGTAGGAACCCCTTCAAGCTGGCTTCTGTGTCCTTTGAGCACATCCCATCATTCTTTGAGTACTTTTCTTGCTTTCTGGCATGGTAAGGTATATCCAGCTCATCTTGTACTTTTTATGTCCCAGCTCTGAATCAGCCATATCTCCAAGGAGCCCTGGTTCTTTCTGATAGAGAATGTTGATTAGAAGTCAAGATCTGTGTTTGTGTGTGTTTGTTGCTATCAGAGTGTCATTGATCCCAGGATCACCCAGTGACAGAACTAGGGATTAATGGAGGGGGAGTATATACATACTCACACGTATATATGTAAATACAAACACACATAGACACATTAAAACTATATATACTTCTCTATTTATACATATTGAAAACCATAGTCAAAATAATGGCCCTTCACAGATATCCACATTCTAATCCCTGGAACTGTAAACATGTTATCTTATTTGGAAAAGGGGAATTAAAGGAGTAGATGGAGTTAAGGTTGTCAATTAGCTGATCTTTAAGTAGGAAGATTATCCTGCATTATGGAGCCAGCGTAATTACAAAAAGTCTTAAAAGTGGAAGGGGAAGGCAGAATAGGTCAGAGCGATGTGATATGAGAATGACCCCACCCATCATGCTCTTTTTGAGATAAAGGAAGGAGGCACAAACCAAGGAATGCAGACAGCCTGTAGGAGCTGGAAAAGGCAAGGAGAGGGATCAAACCCAGCGCTTCCAGAAAGGAGTGCAGCCCTGCCAGCACCTTGATTGGAGCCCATTGGCACCTGTGTTGGATTTCTAACTTACAGAACTGGAAAATAATAAATTTGTGTGGTTGGGAGTCACAAAGTATGTGGTAATTTGTTTAGGCAGCAACAGAAAATGGGTACAATTGTGGTACCTCCAGTTCTAATCCAGTAGCCCAAAGTTTGTTCTACTTGCATCTCTTTTTTTTGTATTTGTAACTCCCTTCTCCAACAATAAGAGCTCTGACTACCATCCTCCTCAATAAACTTCTGGTTCCTTCGATCCTCCTGTAAGTAGTCAATTTCCCATCCTCACCTCCACCCGTCCACAAGCACAGATCTCTCCCCACCCTGCCTTGGTCTGGCTCACCATGGCAAGTCCTCCCACTCTGGGTCACTCATGCAAGGATGACCTCACCTTGCTCAGGTACTGACACAGGTGTAGCTTCCTCACCCTGCTTAGGGTCTCCTTGTCAATACAGCATCTCCTCTCCTCCTGCATGGATGCCCCTTTCCCTGCTCACTTCCAACCCTCCATGCGGCTATCCTCCCCAGCTTCCTGTCTAGTTCCTTTGTCTCAGTGAATAGCTTTACATCCACATTGTTCAGAGAAGGTGCGAAAACGGAAAGGAAAGCATGAGAGAGAGGATACTGGGTGTATTTTCTAGAGAACAGATGTTTTACATATTTTCTATTCCCTTCACTCTGTGCTGTATTCTGGATAATTTCCTTGATTTTATGTTCTAGTTCCTTGATATTTTTTTTTAGCTATGTCTCCCATGATATTTTTAATTAATTTAATTTTCAGTTTGCTGTTTGTTTCTCTTTATTTTCAATTTCCTGAACAACCAGTGGGGTTGGTTTATTATCATGGTTTATTATCACTTTTAAATACTTACCGGAATTTTCTCTTCTGTGAAGTGCTTAGCCATATTTGTTGCCCAAATTTCTATTGAGTATAACAACATCCTAACAGTGGTTATATCCGAACTATTGCACTCTGATTGGTTTATTTGATTATTGATGTTTTTTTCAATTTCCTAAGTGTTCATTTAGAACTAAATGACTAATTTACATTCATCATCACAAAATCAATTTCAAAATAAAACAATAAAAAAGCAGTTCTATAACTTATTCTATATTTTTTGACAAAAAAAAAAGAACTAGGGGCGTGTGGGTGGCTAGTCAGTTAAGCATGCAGCTCTTGGTTTCAGCTCAGTTTATGATCTCATGGGTCATGAGATGGAGCCCAATGTGCTCAGTGGGGAGTCTGTTTGAGGATTTTCTCCCTCTGCCCCTCACCCAACTCGTGCATGGGTGTGCTCTCTCTCTCTCTCTCTAAAATAAATAAATCTTAAAAAAAAAAAAAAAAAAGAATTGGCAAATGGCTAGAACTGGGAGAGAATTGGAGTTATGCTCTCCTAACTGGGTTATCCAGGGAGGGCACATCACCACCGTAAGCTTTCATTTTCCTTCTTCAAATCCTGTAATTTATTTTTATTCCTGGTTTTAAATAATAATTAAAGCTGTTAAAATGCTCTACATCCAGAGATGGATGATGGCTGATTCTCACCAGGTTTTAGGAGAAAGCTGCTGTCACTTGGACAATGCCACGTAGGCCCATTCATGAAAGGTGTGCCATTATTTCCCGAATTCAGCCTCTTGTGCCTGGCATTCAGTAGATTTCTTTTGCTTTTATTGGTTTCCCCCAGCACTGTCCTCAATATTCGCAGCTGCACCTGTCCATAAAAGGATTAATCTTACAGAAGAACATCACTAAGCTTAAAAAATAGGGTGGCGGGGGAAATGGGGGGTTGTCTAGCCACCGTGAAGGCTTCTGCCGATTGGCCAATATTAATCAACATCTTTCACTTCTTTTTATTCTTTTTTTTTAAAGATTTTATTTATTTGTTTGTTTGATTATTTCACAGAGAGAGAGAAAATACAAGCAGGCAGAGCGAGAGGGAGAAGCCGGCTCCCCACTGAGCAGGGAGCCCAACATGGGGCTTGATCCCAGGACCCTGGGACCATGACCTGAGCTGAAGGCAGACCCTTAACCGACTGAACCACCCAGGCGCCCCACTTCTCTTTATTCTTATTTACTGCTCTATCCTGTCATCCCTGCAGGTATCTTTGCAGATGGTAAGATTTTGCTTGAGAGGCAACTCAGATTTTGAAGACAATTTTAGCTAAAAAAATCTTGAGGCACATGGAGACCATGTGCTATGCACTGTGCTACTGAGAAGTCAAGAATAGATCCTAGAATCCAAGAGGTACAAAGGAGAAGAGGAAGAACTGGGCATGACATCGGACACACCTGAATCCTAGCTCTACCACATACTGCTGCTCGGAGCCACAGTGTCGTCCTCTATAACATGCGGACACAAATTAACTGATTAATTTATTAACTCAGGAAGCATTTATCGAACAGTTACTATATGTCAGTAATATGAGCTATTTAAAATATGAAATCAGAAGAAAATTGGCACATTTTAGGAAGTCATTAAATACCAATTTCCTTCCCATGTATAAGAAAGGTGGTACAGAGTACATTGGATTATAAATTTCCAGTTCCCTGATGCTAACTTTAAACTGAAGCGAGCCCCATTATTCGTCCATTAACTTGGGCCTCTGTGGTGAAAAACAGTATCTTATTACTTGGGAATTGACTTGTGAGTTTAATAAGAAATAACATTCACCACCCTGAAAATCTCAGGAGAGAAATGTTGCAGAATGTAATTGAGATATTCTCTGTCAATTTATTTAGTGGTCATTGAGGAATGAGTGTGAAGTTCTGAATAGTCCTTTGTAGGGTACCTTGCACATTTGGAAGAACTCAATACAGGTTTCCCCCACTCTCAGAAAGAAACCCCCAACATTGCCCCTCAGACCTTTCTGATACCTTAGGACACATTTTGCACAAAATAAATCGAGGTAAAGCACAGATGCTCACAGACACAGGTCAAGGCTCTGCCACCTTGATGCTGAAATGTGAGTACAGGTCTGGGGGAAAGAGTTGGGGGTCTCCTCTCTCTGCTTGGGGTGTGGCTGCCTCTATAATGGCTGTTACAAAACAAATTCAGGACGCTATTTTCACATTCAGCCCTTTTTTTCGTAAAAGCAAAAACCTTCAGATTTCTTTCAGTTAGTGAAAACAGGTGTTAATGTAGGTCTTTCATAAAAGCAAAGTGGTGTAACATGGACTTTTGAAAAGCGGGGGATACCTGTATTTAAAATTCTGATCATCTTTATTATTTTAAGTGTAATCCTTTAATCTGAGATCTGGAAATGATAAAAGAATCATATAACCAATGTTTCTTCAACAATCAGTCTATTCTATATTGTGATGAACAATAGAAATCACACTCTTGCACGCAACACACACACACACACACACACACACACACACACACACACCACTCTCAAAACACAGATAAGTTTCCCTTGGAGTTGAGAGTGAGTGATAGCTAAGAACAAGCTCTGTTATAGTCACTCTCTTTGCCATAATCCCAATACCAATCAAGATATAGTTTGTTATTTTAAAAATAATGGCTACTTTTTGTTTTCCCAAGTGTAAAATTGTATCTGAATATTAATCCAGTGTATTCTCCAGGCATGTGCTCTGGAGATTCACTGATGTAGCTAATTTCCAGATTTTGTAAATCCCGAAGTAGAGCCCCAGAGAGGAGACGCAATGTGCCCAAGTATACACAGTCTGTTGTTGACAGAGACAGAACAAGACAAAGTTCTCTTTTCTTCTGGACCAGGGCTGCTCATTGTTTTTCTCACTCTGCCTGCCTCAGGATCAAGGAAAATGATAACCGGGACTAAAATAAAGCCTGTCTCAACTTCAGAAATATTCTTCAAATAATTGAATCAGTAGGTTTGTGGCTTCTTGGGAATCATTATGTTAGACCCAGGATAGAAATAGCCTATCCCTTGGTTGAAACGTGTTACATTCAAATTGATACTGCTTTTCCCCAATGTGCAATTAGGAAAGACAAAGACCTACTTCTGTAAGTGTTGTTAAGGGAAAATGGAGGTCAGTCTCTCTAGGTCAGTTGTAGTCTTGAAGCCTCTCTTTGTCTAGGTGTCTGTTGTTCTTAATTGCCTGGAACGCTTCTCCTGGTGGCAGGTGAGGATCGCTCTGGGTGAAAAGACAAATTCATAGGGCTGGGGAAAGGAGACTCCTAGCATGTGCCAGACGCTCATTCAGGCTTCAGAACTACCCTGCAGGCCAGGCATTATCATTCCTTCCTGTATTCCTCTGTCCATTCATCTATGCATCATTATTTAGTGCTGGCTTGTGCCAGCTTCTGTGATAGTGATCCTGAATAAAACAGACCTCATTCCCATCTTTGTGAACCTTGCTCTCCAGCACAATAGTCAGATAGTAAGCGAATAATTAACTACAATTGTCGCTACCAATCCCATTTCAAAGATGAGGAACCTAAGGCTTAGTGGTTTAAAATGCCTTGCACAAAGCCATTTACCAATCCAGCAGGAGACACCAAGGTCCCCAGCTTGCTGGGTTCCACCATGCTGACTCTTAGCCTTCTGCTTCCAGAGAGAACATATGGATGGGTATCTCAAGGGAAAACTTCCTTTCACCAAAAACAAGGAGGGCCAAGACTTCATTAGTGAAGGCAGAAAACACAGAGGATCAACGGCCTTAGGTAAACACCACCCAGGGGGAACCACAAAATTTTATTTTGACAGAACTCTTCAAGTAGACTTTTCATTTTATTTTATTTTCTGACAGATTTTAATTTTTAGATCACTTTTAGATTCATAGGAAAATTGAGCAGAAAGGACTGGGAGTTCCCCCATACTTCCTGTCTCCACAGCTGCACAGCCTCCCCCATCATCAATGTCCCCCACGCAAGTGGTACATTAGTTACAATTAATGAACTGACATAGATGCATCATCACCCCAAATACATAGTTCACATTAGGGTTCACTCTGGGTGTTGTACCTTGTAGGGGTTTGGGCAAATGTGAAATGATGTGTATCTCCCATTATAGTAGCACACAGAATAGTGTCACTGTCCTAGAAATCCTCTGTGCCCTGCTAATTCATCCCTCCCCCTAACTCTTGGCAACCATGGATCCTTTGATTGTCTTTATAGTTACACTTTTTCCCAGAATGTCACATGGTCAAAGTTATACAGTATCTAGCCTTTCCAGACTGACTTCTTTCACTTAGTACTATGCATTTAAAGTTACTCTTGGTCATTTCATGGATTGACAGCTCATTTATTTTTAGTGCTGAATAGTATTCCATTGTCTAGATGTATAACTGTATTGTGACAGGTGTTGGATTTTGTCAAACATTTTTTCTGCATCTATTGAGATGATCATGTGGTTTTTGTTTTAATTATGATACTATGGTGTATTACATTAATTAATTTGCAGATGTGAAACTAACCCTGCATTCCTGGTATAAATCCCAGTTGGTCATATGTAATTTTTTTTTTTATGTTGCTGGATTTGGTTTGTGGGCATTTTGTTGAGGATTTTTGCACATGTATTCGTAAGATACATTGGTCTTTAGTTTTGTTTTCCATAATGTCTATGTCTGGCTTTGGTATTAGGGTATTACTGGCCTTATAGAATGAGTTGGGAAGTGTTTCCCTCCTCTCTCTTTTTTGGAAGCATTCATGAAGTATTTGTATTGTTTTCTCATATGTTTGGTAGAATTCACCAATGAAGCCATCTGCACTGAGGGTTTTGTTTGTTTGTTTTGTTTTGTTTTTTGTTTTTTACTGATTCAGTCTCTTTACTTAGGTTTAATCTATTTAGGTTGTCGACTTCTTCCTGAGTCAGTTCCAGGAATTCACCATTTCATCTAACTTGTTTCACTTACTGTCATCTATTGTTCATACTGTTCTCTTATGGACCCTTTATTTCGGTAAGGTTGGTAGCAATTTCTCCTTCCATTTCTGATTTTAGTAATTTCAGTCCTCTCTTTTTCTTTTTCTTTTTTTTTTTTTTTAAAGATTTTATTTATTTGTCAGAAAAAGAGAGAGCACAAGTAGGGGGAGTAGCAGGTAGAGGGCGAAGCCGACTCCCTGCTGAGCAGGGAGCCTGATGTGGGACTCGATCCCAGGACCCTGGGATCATGACCTGAGCTGAAGGCAGATGCTTAACCAACTGAGCCACCCAGGCGTCCCAGTCCTCTCTTTTTCTCTTGCTCAGTCTTGCTAAATGTTTGCCAATTTTGCTTATCTTTTCAAAGGACCACTTTGTTTTTGTTTATTTTTTCTGTTGTTCTTATATTCTCTTATAGTTTCTATTTTGTTAATTTATTCCCTAATGTTTATTATTTCCTTCTTTGCTCTTGCTTTACATTTAGTTTTCTCTTATTTTTCCAGTGTCTTAAAGTAGAAAGTTAGTTTATTATTTTGAGGTTGGTCTTCTTTTTTTTTAATAGAGGTATTTACAGCTCTAAATTTTCCTCTAAGAACTTCTTTAGCTGTATTTTGTATGTTTTGGCATAGTATGTCTTAATTTATATTCATTTTAAAGTATATTCTAATTTCCTTTGTAATTTCTTTTTTGATTCATTAGTTACTTAGGAGTGTTTTGTTTAGTTTTCACATATTTGTCAATTTCCCATATTACTTGCTGTTATTGATTTATAATTTTATTCCATTGTTTTTAGAATGAAATTTAAATTTAATTCTTTTTAACTTTATTGAGATTTATTTTATGGCATAGGACATGATCTTTTCTGGAGAATGTTTCATGTACACTTGAGAAGAATGTACATTTGACCTTTGAACAATGTGGAGGGTAGGGACACGGACCCCCTCTATAGTCAAAAATCTGCATGTAACTTTTGACTCCCCCCAAACTTCTACTGTTGACCAGAAGCCTTCCTGATAACATACACAGTCAATTAACACATATTTTGTATGTTAAATATATTATATACTGTATTCTTACAATAAGTAAATTAGAGAAAAGATAGTGTTATGAAGAAAATCATAAGGAAGATATATTACAGGACTATACCATATTCATCCAAAAAAATTGCATATAAGTGGACCTGCACAGTTCAAACCTACGTTCTTTAAGGACCAACCGTATATTCTAATGTTGGGTGACATGTTCCATAGATGTCTGTTAAGGCTAGTTGATTTATTGTGTCATACACATCTCCTATTTCCCTATTGGTCTTCTGCCTGATTGTTCTACCCATTGTTTAAAGTGGGGTTTTGAGGTCTCCAAGTATTACTATTTGAATTTCTTATTTCTCCCTTTATTCTCTCTGTTTTGCTTCAGGTATTTTGGTGTTTTGTTGTGAGGTGCAACTAAAAATTTTCAAATAAAATAGAATAGAAAATATAAGAATGCATTTTTGCAGTAAGGTTAACAGTGTTGAGGTGAGCTTTGTTTGAGTTACGTGTGTTTGAATGTGCGTGCTATGATATAAAATATAAATATAAAATATATTTGTTGTGATATAAAATATATTTGTTGTGAAAAAAAGCATTTGAAAGCCATAAATTCACCAAACCCTGGCCTTATTGCCTTTTGGCTTTCACAGACTGGATTAAAACCACACCCCGTTTCTCTGCCTTGTTTGACTAACCACTGCTATTTTCATTCAGCCTCAGTTGAGATAATACTTCCTTGATGGGGACTTCCTAAATGTACATGGTAAGTTAATTTTGTTGCATGCTCCCATGGCACCCTGTGCTGCCTCTTATGTAGAGCTTACTGGGATGATTTATCTCTCTCCCTTCCTCTGCTCTAAGGCTTGTAAGAACATGGATTATGTAGTTTTTATTCATTACTCCGTCTAGAGCAGCAAGCAGATACTTGCCATGTTGCTGATGGTCAAGAAATAATTACTGAGGTTATGAATGAAGCACAAGAGAGTGACCAATGATACATCCTATATTGACAAAGGCTGGTAAATAAATATATCTGTAAGAGTTTACTGTGTGTCAGACACTGGGCTAATTGTTATGATGTTTTCGTTAAGACATTCTTGAGGATGTAATATGGTGGTTTCCATTATATAGAGAAGCAAATTGAGCCTCAAGTAGGTAAAATAGATCCCTCATTGTTACACTGTATTACCTAGTAAGGGACAAAACAAAAGTCTTGTAAGAATTTAGGAAAAAAAGAGATAGTAGTTGACTGGAAAGCTCTATGAAGACTTATTACAGGAGAGGAATCAACCCTAGGCCTTGAGGAATGCTGGAATCTGGGGCCAAGCAAACGAGTAAGGCAAGCAACCTATGTGTAGAGGTGGAGATGGCAGAATCAGAATTCATCTAGGGTTTACATTTGAAAATACTCAAGCTCTCACCACAGCATCAACATAAAAAAATTAAAAAGCTCCCTTTCAAGTTAAGCAAAGCAAAGATGTATTACATGCACTCCGTTCTCACAGGATCATCAGCAAGTAAGGTGGGCCGCTAGAATGACAAATTAGGGCAGCTATCTGCTAGGCATCCCTTGTAAACGACTGAATTCCCAACTGGGTTTCAGTGTTAATGGAATGTGAAGATACTGCACCATCTAGTGGTTTGATTGGATGCATATCTATATCGATTTTTGCTTTCTTGATTGGTTAACCACTAATAGGACCTGACACAATGGAGATTCTAGTTTGCTGAAGGATCAGGATAAATTTTTGTCCAAGATTCTTGAGGACTGAGGTGTGTTGATAAAACAAAGAAATGGATCAAGACTTTCAAGCACTATCATGAATGGAGATGTCTTGAGAGATCTGTTTTACTGTTCCAAACACATGGTTAATTTTAGGTAGATTTACAAGAAAATTATTGGAAATATTATTGCTCTTCAATTCTAGGAAGAGAAGATTTCCCAGTGTAATAAACAAAAAGAGATCTCAAAGCCAATGTTGTGAGCCACAGTTCTAGTTAGAACCTCTGTTTATGGGAACAAGTTCTATTATCTGTCATTTCTGGGGCAGTTTTGATTTATTGATTTATATCCTCATTGTGGTTTTGTATTATGATGCTTTTGCATGCCTGTGCATTTGATTGGATGTCAAGCATTGTGAATTTTACCTTGCAGGGTCCTGATATTTTTGTGTTCCTGTAAATGTTCTTGAGTGTTATTCTAGGGCCCAGTTAAGTTACTTAGAAATGGCTGCATCCTTTTGCATTTTCTTTTCTTTTTTTTTTAAAGATTTTATTTATTTATTTGAGAGAGAGAGCGTGAAAGAGAGAGAGATCATGAGCAGGGGCAAGGGATAGAGGGAGAAGCAGACTCCCCGCTGAACAGGGAGCCCGATGCAGGACTCGATCCCAGGACTCCGGGATCATGACCTGAGCTGAAGCCAGACATTTAACCAACTGAGCCACCCAGGCACACTTGAGTTTTCTTTTTAAGCTTAGGTAGTACCAATAGTACTAAAGCTGTGTTTGATTTAGGGTAGGGGCTTCTTCTTGTACTACCTACAAGCCAAGAGTGGTTTTTACATTTTTAAGTTGTAAAAGGAAAAATAATATAAAACAGAGACTGAATGTGCCCTGCAAAGCCTAGAATATTTACTACCAAGTGCTTTAGAAGTTTGCTATGGTTAATTTTTCTATAGGATTAAGGCAAGACCATTCTTAGTATTCCAACTGATGCCATATATACTATGATATTTTTCACTCTGGTTCTTGATGACTCTTACAGTTTCCACTTGGATGTGTTATATATCATATTCATTGGTCTGCCATTAGCTAAAGCAAATCACATGGTCACATATGACAATGTGATGGAGATATAAGCTCCCCCATAAGGAGTCATGTCACATTATGTCAACAGGTGGGATCTACAGTTATTTTATTGGAAGAAATAGTATACAATTATAAATCAAATCTAACATACACAGCTAGATTAAATAAGGTAAAGAGGTTCCTTTAATGCTGTATTAACTCTGTGCCTTTATATGTGATTGCAGAGTTTCTTGTAATGCCAGTGAGTTCTCAAGAAGAATTTTTGTTTCGATCTTGTGTTTATATCCCAGTATTATGATAATTTATATAAGCTTATTTGAAAATTAATTTATTACATTAATGGAAGTGTTAATGAATTATTATTAATTATGTATTAATGAAAGTCTTGAATTTAACTATTATTAGGAGACTTCAGAGCCCACATTTACATTCATGTTTCCACAATATTGATGAGAAGGGAGGGAAGCAGGAAACAAACAAACCTATAAGCATATTTGGGTGCCTGACCTTGTAAGCATTGTGTAGAACCTGTATATTTATTGCTTCTTTTCATCCTCACCAAAACTCTTCATGGTAGATATTAGTGACCATGTTTGATGGACAAGGAATTTGAGTTTTACAATAACTAAGTTGGTCATAGTTCAGATTGTCAGGAAATGTTGGAGTGGGGATGAGAGTGCAGGTCTGTCTGACCACAAAGCCGTCATCTTTTGGCCATTGTTCCCCACAGTAATCAGGGAGGGAAGTGGTCAGCAGCCATGCAGTCTGCAACTTACTCCCCCAAAGCTCCTCCCTACTCATTCATTCGTGGTGGCCATAAAGAGAATGAGATCACTTGTATTGAGAAAAAGTCTGACTTCTGGCTTATCAGAATTCATGATTCTCCTTTGTAGAGGAATTCAAATTTGAAACGTACACTTCCTGATTTACTAGTGCAGAAAGCAATGATCTGCTCAAAGCAGAGGTTTGTTGATGGTCCCTTAATTAACACCAATGATATTATAATAAGTTAAATGCTATGAATACTTCAATATTTGAAGATTCTCACAGTCACTACTTTGACATTGGTTGTAGCAACTTTTTTATAGATATGTCTCCTGAGGCAAGGGAAGTAAAAGCAAAAATAAAGTACTGGGACTATATCAAAATAAAAAGCTTCTGCACAGTAAAGGAAATAATCAACAAAACTGAAAGCCAACTTATGGAATGGGAGAAGATACTTGCAAATACATATCCGATAAAAGGTTAGTATCCAAAATATATGAAGAACTGATACAACTCAACACCCAAAGAACAAATAATCTAATTAAAAATGGGCAGAAGACATGAACAGACATTTCTCCAAAGAAGACATACAGATGACCAACAGACACAGGAAAAGATGCTCAACATCACTTATCATCAGGTAAATGCAAATCAAAACTGCAATGAGATATCACCTCACACCTGTCAGAATGGGTAAAATCAACAACACAAGAAACAATAGGTGTTGGCAAAGATGCGGAGAAAGGGCAACACTCTTGCACTGTTGGTGGGAATGCAAACTGGTACAGCTGCTCTGGAAAATAGTATGGAGGTTCCTCAGAGTTAAAAATAGAACTATTCTATGATCTAGCAATTACTGCTAGGTACCTCCCCAAAGAATACAAAAATAGGGGCACCTGGGTGGCTCAGCCAGTTAAACATCTTCCTTAGGCTCAGGTTGTGATCCTGGGGTTCTGGGATGGAGCCCTGTGGGTGGGGCGCGCTCCCTGCTCAGCAGGGAGTCTGCTTCTTCCTCTGCCTCTGCCCCTCCCCCAGCTCATGCTCTTTCCTCTCTCTCTCTCTCTCTCTCTCTCTCTCTCGCTCACACTCTCTCTCAAATAAAAATAAAATCTTTTTAAAAAAGAACACAAAAATACTAATTCAAAGGGTTACAAGTGCCCCGATGTTTATAGCAGCATTATTTATGATAGTTAAATTATGGAAACAGCCCAAGTGTCCATCAACTGATGAATGGATAAAGATGTTATGTGGGGTGTGTGTGTGTGTGTGTGTGTGTAATGGAATATTAGCCATGAAAAAGAATGAAATCTTGCCACTTGCAACAAAATGAATGGAGCTAGAGAGTATAATGCTAAGCAAAATAAGTCAATCAGAGAAAGACAAATACCATATGATTTCACTCATGTGGAATTTAAGAAACAAAACAAATAAGCAGAGTAAAAAAAAAAGAAGAGAAGGAGAGAGAGAGAGAGAAACCAAGAAACAGACTCTTAATTACAGAGAACAAACTCTGGGTTACCAAAGGGGAGGTTGGTGGGGGATGGGTTAAATAGATGGTGGGGATTAAGGAGGTCACTTGTGATAAGCACCAGGATGTATGGAAGTGTTGAATCACTATATTGTATACCTGAAACTAGTATTACACTGTATGTTAACTAAATGGAATTTAACTTTAGAAAAATATCTGAAGATTCTCAAGAAAAGTAGTTGCTTACAATTACTTTAAATTGAGCTGGTTAAATGGCAGTTGCTCTTGCTGTTAAAAAAAAATTTAAGCATAAAGCATAACAATCCTTTGTGTAGTTTGCGCATAGTTTATTCAATCAGCCCCCTATTGATGGACATTTGGGTGGTTTCCGATTATTTGCTCTTACAAATAATGCCTCCTTTGTATCAGCTCTTGCTACAAAATGAAATGCAGCAAATAACCACAAAAACTCAGTTGAATATAAAAATAATCATTTATTGTTTACATCTCTTAAAGCCCAGCTATGGGTCTGGCACGCTGCCCCTTCCATTTACAAGGTGTCATTCAAAATAAGCCTCATGGTCAAGTCCAAAAGTCCAAGGTGGAGAAGTGCTTCATCCATGATGAGGTTGTGACAAAGTTGTGGATACAAAGAAGGCTGAATAGTTAGGGTGAATAACGCAGTATCCTGCAGACTTAGGTGACATTTTGTCAATGTATCTTCTAAATATATTCCCAGAAGTGGGGTAGCTGGGACAGAGATGAAGTGCACATGTAATTCTTCTAGATTTTACCAAATTCTCCTTCATAGTAGTTTAACTATTTCTATAAGCAATATTTGAGATTGTTTTCCCACAACTTATTTTGTCTATCAGTATGGTTTTAACTTTTATTTCTAGCATTATGAGCAAGGTTAGGGATCTTTCCATGAATTGAAAAGCCATTTACTTTTGTGTGTATGTGAATAGCTGATCTTTGCTCCTCACCACCTACCCCCCTCCTTGGAATATACAGTCTGCCCCCCATTCCACACTGGGAACCATGTTCAAGGACATAACTTTGAGAAAGAGAGGTGTTGTGGAGACCCTCTGGATGGTACATGTGACTGAACCCTGTTAAGGCCTCCATATAAACCAACAGGGCGGATGCAGAGATCTACCTGTCTTGTGGCACCCAAGACAAGCCTCGCTGTAAGTTCGATTGCCTGTTAAACTGGCCACCTACCGATCTGGGGTGACCCCCCTTTTCTTCCTTTCTTCCATCTCTCCTTGCTGTCCATGCACCGGGGCCAAGTTCAGGGTTCACCCGTGAAGTCCCAAGTCTGCAAACCAACAGTAAGGTTCTCATCTTTTACTTTTCTATCTTTAGAAGCTGTTTACACATTAGGGAAATTACCAGTTTGTGAATATGTTTTCCCAGTGTTTTACTTGGCTAATTGTGCTTCGGTAAACAAATGTTTCAAATTTTTATTTAATCAAATTTACCAACACTCTTCCTTTTTGCTTCTGGATTTGGAGGCATCCTTAGGACATTTTTCTCCATTGGTGAAAATCCACTCATGCTTTCTTCTTATACTCATTTAGTTTTGTTTTCATACTTAAATCTTTTATACATTTATCATTTATCTTATTGTAAGCAATAAGTCACATCTCAACTTTTTCAATAGAACTATCCAGTTATCACCACACTACTAGTTTGAGATGCTGCCTTTTAACCTACTGAAAGTCACATGTAATTGATCTGTTTCTGGATTTCCTATTCTGTTTCCTTCATGTGTCTGTCTATCCAGGCACCTGACAAACTTCTAATTATCAAGGTCTTAAATTATGCTTCAATTATGTTTCCATGGGCTAGGCTACCCAATACGTACAATGCTTACCTATCTTGTTCAGAGTTTACTATGTATTTGCATTAGTTTTCTCTTACTGTTTTGTGAAAATTACAACAAACTGAGCAACCTAAACCAACACTCATTTATTTTCTCAGTTTCTGTGAGTTAGGAATTTGGACACAGCTTAGCTGGGCCTTCTGCCAGTGGTCTCAGGAGGCTAGTGTCAGGTGGCAGCTGGGCCACATTCTTATCTGAAGTAATGGATTTCTTAATATTGAATCACCTTTGGATTACTGGAGTAAATTATCTTTGGTCACGATGTACATTTGTTTACATTCTATTTGCAAATATTTTATTCAACATGCTTGCATCAACATTTAAAATTGAGATTTGTCTCTAGATTTCTTTTATTGTACAATGTTTATCATATTTATAGATTAATATTATTTTACTTCATTAAACTGATTAGGAATTTTTATTTGTTCCTTTAAATAGCATTGAGTTTATCTGAACTTTAAAGATTTGAAAGAATTTCCTGTTGAAATTACGTCGGCCTGTTGTTTTTTATGGAACAACAGGAACTTTTTAAACTGTTTTATCTACTTTTCATGAGTATTACTGTTTTTAGACTCTGTCTTTCCTGGGGTCAATTTCAGTTAGTTGTGTTTTTTAAAAGTTACTCATTCCACTTAGATTTTATAAAGTTATCTCTTAGGATTTTAAAACTTTTTCTCTATTTTGGATCTTTGCTTTTTGTGCGTGTGCATTTTCTCTATCTATTTCTTGTTTGGATTAGTGATTTATCTATTTTTCATTGATTTTTTAAAAAAGAGTCAGATTTTAGATTTATTAGTTTTATAATTTTTCTCTTCTCTAATTTACTATAGTATAATTTAATCTTAATATATATGTCCTTCTTCTTTTGATGGCTTTTTAATCTTTCTAACTTTTAGAGTTGAGCATTATATTATTTTCATTTTTTTTTTTTGCTTTTTATTGATATAGCTATTTAATAGTATAACATATTCTCTGATAACCACTTTAACCAAATTTCATAGAGATGGATATGCTGTGGTCATTATCATTATTTCTGAGAAATTTTGAAATTTTATGTTCTCCTTTGAACTAAAACTTGTTTAATAGCATATTTAAAAAAAATTATAGGTGGAAGAGCCATTTTTTTTGCAGTTGTTGCTAATTTATATGTAGTTTTATTGCACTGTTGTCAGAGAATGCTCTTGTTGCTATTTCAGTTCTTTAGGATTTATAGAGGTTTTCTTTGGAACATAAGATGTCTTTCATTTTTGTCAGTATTTCTTGTGTACTTGTAAAGAAAGTATATGCTCTAACAGATCATAGTTCAAAAGTAGACTATATTACATATACGTTATACATTCTAAACTAGACTGCATGTAAGTCTTTAGAATACATATATATACACACACACACATATCTTTTATCTAGATACATGTACTGCTGGATAGATCGAATGTGTGTGTGTGTTCCAGTTTATTGATTATATAATTATCTTTGGATCTGCCAGAGGAGACCCTAAGACAAGGACTGTACGTGCAGGTTGCCTCCGTACAAGGTCCTCCCTGGGAGCAGGGGTGAAGGGCCGGAGAGGGGGAGCAACAGTCCATGTAAGTGTATTCCTGAGGATGCCACTTGGCCACACTGGGGCCCTGTGCTCGCCCGGCCTCCTCCAGTGTTTGTAAGTATGGCCTCTCACCCTTGTCCATTCTGGTTGAGTGATGAAAAACTATCTCCAATGTTGAGAGTTGTCCTCAGAGGCTTTCACTCTTGTGCTTTGGGGCTGTGTCTGTGTGCTCGTCAAGTGGGCCCCCACCAGTGTCGCGATGTAGAATTTCTGCAGCAGGAGGTGAAAGGTGTGTGGAGACACGTGCCTGAGGCAAGCGCCTGTCAGTAGGAGCGAGTCGTGCTCCAGCTGGAACCGCACCCTGCAGACACGTGGCAGACGTCCCAGGTGAGGCCCAGAGCCCTGCCCTGGGACACTCACAGCCTCAGGGACAGATGTTGTAAGTCTGAAACGTGCTTACTGGTTTCTGGTCAGTGTGGTGTCTCTGGGATTGAGATATGGTGCCCAAGTCTCCAGTTAGTAGTCTGTCTGTTTTCTCTTTCGTCTGATTTATGAAAAGGGCTGCCATATTATTAGGCGAATAAATATTAATACCTGTAATTGCTTTATTGTCTATTGGTGCTTTAGCATTATAAAGTAACGTTTAATGCATTGAAATCTAAATTCAGTCTTGTTGATCATAAAGGTTGTGACCCCTGTTTTCTTTTAACTTAGTATTAGCGTTTTACTATCTCTCTGTCTATCTATCTATCTGTCTATCTATCTATCTACCTATCTATCTATCTGTATTTTTTAGCAGACTACTTTTTAGAACAGTTTTGGATCCACAGCAAAATGGAGAGATGAGTGTAGAGATTCCGCACACACCCCTGCCTCCGCACACGCACAGCCCCCCCCATTACCAGCATCCCACACCACAGACGCACATTTGTTAAAATCAGTGAACTTAATGTATCATTAGAACCCAAATCCGTAGTTTACCTTGGAGTTCACTTTTGATACTGCACATTCTGTGGGTTTTGACAAATATATAAAGGTATCTGTCTATCATTGTTCTATCTACAGAATAGTTTCATTGGCCTAAAAATGGTCTGTGCTCTGCTGATGCACCCCTCCCTCCCCACAGCTCCTGGCCACCACTCATTCATTTCCTATCTTGTGGTTTTGCTTTTCTGGAATGTCCTAGAGTTGGAATCATACAGTATGCAGCTTTTTCAGATGGGCTTCTTTCACTTAGTAGTGTGCATTTAAGGTTCCTCCATATCTTCTCATGGCTTGATAGCTAATCTTCTTCTAGCACTGAAAATATTCCATTGTCGGAATATACTAACCTTTTATTTTTAATTTTTCCAAATCTCTTTGTGATACGAGTGTATCTCTTATATATAGCATGATATTGTATTTTGCTTTCTTGAGCATTCTGAAAACATTTTCCTTTAATAGGAGATGTAAATCCATTTATATTTACTGATAAAATGATATGATCTGGTTGGTCTTGATTCTGACATATGGATGCATATATTACATCTGGTGTATGTATCTATATATATTTAAATATGTAACATTACATATGTAATAACTGTTATATATTTGTATGTTACATATAAAACATTTATTATAAAATTATAATTTTAGTTATTTGAATATGTATGATATGTAATTATGTTTAATTATATATATAAAAGAGTCCTTTAGTATTTTATCTATTTGTTCTCTTTTTTTATAAAGCTTTTGTTAGTTTGGGAGATTTTTTTGTGTGTGTGGTAATGATTACTTTTGCACTCATATCTTACTACAAAAATGTCTTTTCTTAGCTATTGTCTATTGATTTTATCGTAGGACACTATTTAAATTAGCTTTTAAATTAACTTTTCTCAGCATCTGGATTGAAGTAATACTCTTTTACCCCAAATACTGTGTGCAAGGCCCTCTCAAATCCAAGCATCTATGGATCAATCTCTTGAGCTCTCTCGTTAACTCCATGGTGGTGTACTGATGTTGAATTTGGCAGACAAATCTATGAAATTTTTCCTGTTTTCAGAAATCCCTTCTCTATATCATGTTGCCCAGAGAGCACATTCCATTCCTGTCAACTCAGTCTAAGGGAATTCCTTCTAATCAATGGGGTAAGACCTCCTTTCTTGTCCTCCTCCCTGACTTAAGAGTGAAATCCTCTATCGCCTTATTAAAAAAAAAAGGAAAGAAACCCAAAACAGAAAAAGTCCTTTGTTTCTTTGGCTTTGTTGTTCAAGGTACCCTATTTCTTGCCCTGCTGTCTGTGAACCTAGATTATTTGTGTTACACTAGGATATCAAACTTTTACACAATTACTGGTAACATTTAGTCATGGCCATTATAATCACTAACCGTTAAACAAATCATGAGTGTGGCATCTGGAAACAATAAAGATTATGGGAAAGAAGTAATCTAGAAAAGAGCAAACGGATGAGGAAGCAGTAGAATGTTTTAGAGGGAATGATAATTAATCTGGATATGAATGGAAATGGACAATGCATATTTGCCCTTTCTTTTGAAAGAAGCTGCTCTTGGGAGACTTGTTATTTACTCTTCGGTAGAACTTTTTTGTTTGGAGGAATAAGTTCAAATATTCAAACATAGAAAGTATCTTCAACATGCCCCCATCAAACAGATTTGAATGCCAGGGCTTATCATGTTTAACTACATGATCTCACTGCCCCAGCTTTAGGGCATGGAATTTAAAGATTTATTTTTAAAAACAAAACCATTAACATGAGAAGCATTATTTTTGTGGATGTCTGCCGAGTGATACAGAAATGTATCATTATCTGTCCAGTTCCGCACTTCTCAAATGGTGAAGTGCAGAGACAGTTCCGAAATAAAAATAATTACTCTGGATTTTAGTACTCACTTGATTGAATGTTTACCACTTTACCGCTGTTGAGAAAAGTACCCATATTTTTTAACCAGTAATGTAATTTACTTGAGAGTCTCATTTCCAATGATGGGATGACATTATTTTAATTTGCAACAAGGGGGATTTTCACTTTACGTCTAGTGAAGAACTTCTGGACCAGATGAGGTTTACTGCACTCAGGTGTGAGAAGACATTACAGAATGGACTGGCTCTAGTTTCCAGCACTTAACACCTGGCAGGGTCCAGAGAACAATTAGCTTATTAGAAGCTGAAACTTTCTCTTTTGCTCTCATTGAATCCAGGGTATCTGAAAACCTGGGTTCCGAGCTAATCTAAACTCTTAGACATCTTTCCATTCGCCAGGCAGTGGGCAGATCTTTCAAGGTCTATATGGAGGTGTTTCTTCCAAACTCACAGGGGGCTTCTCATTCTCTGCCACCTGCTCTGGCACACCCCACAACATATTTTCATCATTACTCTCAAGTGTAATGCCTTGCTTTGTCCAAAGGCTTATTGAGGGTTGAGGGAGTGAGGATTACATAAATATGTTTCAAAACAGGTGTCAGTTTTATGTGGAATCTGATCTCGGAAATACCACTTACTGGCTGTGTGTACTTGGTCAAACCACTTGGCTGTTTTTAGCTTCAATTTCTATGTGTACTGGGCACATCTACTTTCATATCCCAGGTGCTCGGCTACATACTTTACATGCATCACCTGCTTTATCATCACAATTACTGTGTGATGGAGTTACTAGTATTATTGTCCTTTTACCGATGAGGTGGGGACTACAGAGAGGTTAAGTGAGCTGGGATTTGAACCCAGACAGTCTGCTTTCTTTGGTCTTAACCACAGTTCTGAACCACCATGGGAAAGCATCATACAGAGTGCCTAGCATACAGAAGATATCCCATAAACATGGGCACCTCCCAAAATAATAGCTTAAAAAGTATTACTGAGTTGATGGAAAAGAAATCTGCTTGCAGAAGCACAATTTTTTTTAAAGATTTATTTATTTATTTTAGAGAGACAGCACGCACAAGCAGGGGGAGGGGCAGAGAGAGAGAATCTCAAGCGGGCTCTTCTCCGAGCACAGAGCCCGACATGGGGCTCGATCTCATGACCCTGAGATCACGACTTAAGCCCAAACCAAGAGTCAGACACTTAACTGACTGTGCCACCCAGGTGCTCCAGGAGCACAATATTTTTGGAAGGATTGTCTGTGGGCCAGGTACATCAGAGTCTTGGACATGACTTCACACCTACTGAATCAGAAATGCAGGGAGTGAAGCATGGGAATGCTCATGGCAATCCTCTGGCAAATGTTTTGAACTCTCAAGCTTGCAGACTATCAACATGGTTAAAAGATTATGAGCTGGGAGTCAAAGTAACTGGGACACTAATATAATATCTGGAACATATTATATGACTATCTGGGACAGCCCTCTGTAGTTTGCAACTTGCTTTTGTGTGTGTATTCAAATAATTTAAAAATATGTGCATGCATCGTCAAAATAATTTCAGAGCAAAATCCCAGGAAACAGCTTACAGCCAGCCTTTAAATATAGCCTTTCAATCAGCAGAATGATTTATGGTAGCAAAGAGGAAATAATCAAATGATACTTGATCAACAACCATCCTTCCTGCTGGACTTTAGGCTTTGTGGGGTTGTAATCAGCCTCTCTTGTTCCCCGTGTATCCTATATTAAGAACAATATACCTTGCCTACATATAGCTGATATTTAATAAATATCTGTATAATATTGCACTTTTCCTGCCTAAAGCCAGGAAGGTCTATAAGATGCTTTTTACCAAAGCCAACATATTTATAGTGGCTTCCACAGGCAGAAAGTATTTATCAGAGCAAGTTCCCACTGGAAGAGTGCCATGCTTTTTAAAGTTTCTGAATTCACCCAGATTTTGCTTTGTCAAATTAATACAAAGTAAAGCACAAAGGCACAATTACATAAAGAGATTCCAAGAACTTCCTGTAATTAGCATGTTAACTCCAAGATAAGAAAGTGGCAGAGCTGATGTGAACTTGGTTGTGATGATGCCAAATTAGGCAAAGACAGAGAAGAGAGGGCATTCGGTCACCGTGTTCCACGGGAAGAAGGTGGTGTCCCAGGAAATTCGTAAGGAGAACTGGTAAATAACACCACATTTGTACTTTAGTCAGCCCTAAAGTGGTATGGATTGTAATTTGCTGTAAATATGGGCACAGATCGTATGTGTGCAGGACTACGGTTTTTTATATAACTTTAGCCAAACAACTGTCACCTACTATCCATCTTCCCACTAGTCAAACTCACAGAACAATAATTAGGGTGATGGTGCAATTATCAAAGCAAACTTGAGGATGCCAAAGCTAAAAACTACCAGGTAAATATTTTTCAAAGAATGGTACCTTTTCAATGCTTTCAAAGCCATTTGATCTCTATTATCTTGTTTTAGAAATGGGAAATTGACTTGTGGAGGGTCAATAACTTGCTCAAGAACATAGAGAGTAAAAAAAAGAAAAAAGAAAAAAAAATACATTGTATCCGAAAAAGGGGTTTCCTAACATGGGAAGGTGCTCCTCAGACCACAGTACAATTCCTATTAACACGCTAAATGGCTTTATTGAGTGGAATTCTTTGACTCCCACCTTCTTCATTTTTCAGAGAAAAAAGCGTAATAGAGAATTCAAACATTCAGTAACTAGGGATCCTTTTCTGTGTCACTGAGCTCTGCACCAGTTGCCAGCAGGGGGCGCCAGAGCCCTTTGAAAGTTGATTTTTGTCACCTTGAATCTGGGCATTCAAATACCCGCCTGAATCAAATTATTACCTGCGGGGGGTTGGGCGGGAGGTGTCAGGAGTTATCTGACTCTCCCTTTCACTTTCTTAAGGGGGGGAAGAAAACCCAACATTTCATTAAATTGTAAGCGATATGCTGTTCCAGCGTTACTTGTTAATCAAAACAGGCTTCCCCAATCCAAATGCAATTAAAACTGAATTTTCAGACCTTTATCTCCTTCCTCCTGAGTGTGTGGCCCCTCTGGGAACTCCTGCTGGGAATATTGCTTTGATAACACGAATATGTGTAGCAGGCCCTGGGAATGGCACCGGGGAGAGGGAAGGATGCAGGCTGGCCTGTGGATTGAAGAGAAAATGGTCTGGAAGATGAGGATAGAGGGGGTGGCCTTCTGTGGTGACAGGAATCTCTGCAAGTCCCAGCACAGAGACCAGGAACAGAATCATTCGCTCCTGTGGTCTTGGACTAAAGAATTCCCTGCCAAGGTTCAGGTGCCAAGAGTATGGGAGATTTTTGGGGGTGGGGTGGGCAAGGGACAGCAGTATGACTTAAGACTTTTCCCTAACTGTGACACTTTCAAGTGAGGTAAATTACCCCTTTGTAGAGCACTTGCAGCATCTTTGACCATCTTGTTTGATGTTCATGACTCAGTTTAGTATTTTTGAGAATTGTTCAAGGAAATAAAAATGTCAAGCTCTCCAATCTTTGATAGTTTGTGAATTTTTTTTTCTTATATTAGACTGACTTGGGGAAGAAGACCTCAAAATGAGTGCATTCTGTTTGCTCTGCTCACCACCAAGTGAGAGATAATTTGACATTTGTATTATTATCCCTTCTCTTTCAAAGCTTGGTTTTCAAGGACACTATGGGAGCAGGAAAGTCTAGAAAGGATTCTCTATTATGCTGAAATCTTGTGGGGACAAGACTTTGATCTGATCTGAAAACTCAAAGAACGCTATGTACTTCCACGTACATTTCTGTGGAATCTGATATCCGTAGAGTGGGGAGGGCATAAGAGCACTGATCTGACTTCAACAGGTTTAATGGGGACCGTTTGACTTAACTGCCCACAATGACAGCCCATTTCCAGCTTACTGTGTTTAGTTTGAGCTGTTCCAGATCTTCCGTTTTATATGTGAATGACTATCAGATGCTCTTCTGCAAACCTACGGACGTGCGCCATGTTGGTGTAGAAACATACCCTTTCTTGTCGCCTTCATTTCCCAGCAACACCTAGGGAAGATGTCAGTAGAATAAAACCCAAATATGAAATCCCTGTGTTTTTTTTTTTTTCTATTTTGATTACGTGGCCAAAGAACAGTCTACAAGCAGCTGAAAGGCCGCCATCACCAAAGGGATGCAATATTGAGAAAGACTTGATGAAAAGTATCAGGAAAATGGAACCACATGCCTTCTCGTGGTTGCTACTTTTGTGTTTAGAGTCTGAGGAATTGGTGTGGGGATTGGGGAGGATAAGGGTCATCTCCTAGGGGGGAATCTGGAGGAAAGGAACTGTGGTAATGTGAATTCCCTGGCTCTAGAGTAGAATCTTTGAGCTTTAAAGGAAATGTGGGTGTCCTACAGTTCAAATCCTATATGTGATAAAAGAAGTGAAATAGCAGACAGGTTAACTGAGGGGGTAAAAGATTTTCCAGGACCTCTTTATGTTTCAACCATTATTATCAACGTTAATTTTGAATGTTATCCTTCTCTGTCTCCACTAGGGTCATGGCACAGAGGCTTTGGAGACACAGAGATGTTTAAGACGTGGCCACTGGCTTCAAGGAGAAAACACACAAAATATTCATGAGACTAGACATCATTTGATGGCAGGAGTTTTGTTTTATTCTATTCATCCTGGATTTTCCATTGCAAAAATGCTTCTTAGGTGAATGTACTGGGTAGTAGGAAAGGACATAAGGAGGGGATATCTGCATTGGTGACTTAAAGGTGCATCAGTAATGGAGACACAGAAGCTGTTTTAGCAGAGCTGTCAGGGATAAGAGAAAGTCTCCAGACAGACAAGGCAGGGAAGGACATTTCAGAAAGAAGAATTAATCTGTACATAGTACTTGGAGAACTATCAAGGAGCTTCACGAAAAAAGATGTGACAGCTATGCTGGCCGCAAGGTGGAGAAAGGTTTACAGGTAGAGACAGAGTCAGGAAGATGGTTCAGGAAACTGGAGCATTAGTCCAGGTAAGAGATGGTGAGGATCGGAACTAGGGTCGTGAGTGTCCTGAGGGGGAACAGATCATGCTTAAGAACCATTTCAGAAACAAAGATGCCAGGACTTGGTGATTGTGGAATATGTGAGGAGACAGAGGGAGGGTTAGAGATTCTGAAAAACGGGAGGTATTGGGATCCAGTTAACAGAGGTTTGAGCTTAAAACTTTGAAAGGGGATCCTGAAGACTATGAGGAAGGAAACAACCTCCCTATACGAGGGAATGGTTTTTCTTAGGACAGAATGAAGATAACATTCAAATTTTGAGAGTCAGAACCAGCTCCAAGCAGCCAAATTGGCTTAAATGTGTGTGTGTGTGTGTGTGTGTGTGTGTGTGTGTGTGTGTGTGATAGGTAGAGAGAGAGGCAGACAGACAGACACACATATATTTTAAATTTGTAGCAATGCAGTTTTACAGCAAAACATTCCTCTGCCCTCAAGTCATGAGCAAAATTACACATTTGTCAGTGTAACCTTATCCTGACTTCCTGTTGGAGAGCTTCCTATCTTTCCACAGACTCAAAACAAGCCCCAGCAGGTCTGATAAAATTAAAATCATTCTTTAGGTGTAAAGAGCCTCGGGTTCTGCTGTGCTGCACGGAAGGTAGTTTTGCTGCTTGACTCGAGGGGCCGTATGGTGGGGAGCATGGGGGGTGGGGACGGCCACTTGGGACACTGGCTTCATGTCTCCTATTGCTTAGCTAATGGAGGAGAGAAATGACTCTCGAGCCTTCTCCAGTTTGCTGGTATTCACTCAAACCCACCACCCCTCCATACCTCTACACTCCCTGCAACTCAGATGCTCAACCCACTTGTCATTTTCCATATGCGTGTGTATCTCCTTCCTGAGATAGTCGGTGGTCCCCCAAACCCACTGCCAGCACACGGCCTGAGGTAGACGGTCACACTGGGTGAGGGCTGGCTTGAACTTCAGGGCTGTGCTGGGGCAGAACGGTGAGAATGTGTATCTTTGCCTTGTTCCTGATCTTAGGGGGAAAGCATTCAGTCTTTCACCTTCAAGTGTGATGTCAGCTGCAGGGTTTTGGTTCATTCCCTATATCAAATGTAAGTCATTCCCGTCTATTCTAATTTGCTGAGAGTTTGTATCATGAATGGGTGTTGGATGTTGTCAGAATGCTTCTTCAGTTGATATGATCATATGACTTCTTCTTTAGCTTGTTGAAATGGTGGATTACATTGATTGAGTTTTGAATATCAAACCAGGTCTTAATGCCTGGAATACATTGCACTTGGTCATGGCATGTAATTCTTTTTATATATTGCTGGATTCAATTTGTGAGTATTTCATTGAGGATTTTTATATCTAAGTTCATGAGAGATATTAGTGTGTAGCTTTAAATTTTGGTACAGCCCTTTTATGATTTAGTATCAGGGTAATATCTAATAAGATGAGTTGGGAAGGGTTCTTTCCTATTCTATTTTCTGGAAGGTCTTATGTACAATTGGTGTTAATTCTTCTTTCAATGTTTGGTAAATTTCTTCAGTGAAACCTTCTGGACCTGGAGACTTCTTTTTTGGGAAGATGTAAATGACAAATGAAATTTCTTTAGCGGTTATAGGACTGTTCAGGAGCCTATTTCATCTTGGTTGAGTGACAATAGGTTGTGGTTTTTGAGGAATTGGTCCATTTCTTCAATGTTGTCAAATTTATAAGCAGAAAGTTATTTGTATTACTCCCTTATTATCCTTTTAGTGGCTGCAGGATCTATAGTAATATCCCTAGTTTCATGCCTGATATTGGTGATTTGTGTCTTTTCATCTGGTAACTTTGTCAGACCTATGAGAGGTTTATTAACTTTATTGAAGAAACCAGGTTTTTGCTTCATTTATTTTCTCTAATATTTTCTCGATTTCGAGTGCATTTATATCTGCCCTATCTTTATTATTTTTCCTTACTCCTGCTTGCTTTGTTTTTATTTTGCTCTTCTTCTAGTTTCTTGAGGTAAGAATTTTTTTTTTGAGGTAAGAATTTAGATTATTGATTTGAGACCTTTCTCTTTCCTACTGTCTTAAGTGCTGTCAGGTACCCTTTCGGCACAACTTAAGATGCACCCCACATATTTTCATATGTTGCATTTTTATTTAGTTCTTTTTTTTTTAATTTCCTTTGAGACGTCCTCTTTGATCCATGGATTATTTCGAAGTGCGTTGTTTAATTTCTTAGTATTTCGAGATTTTCCTGTGGGTTTTCTGTTATTGAGCCCAAGTTTGATTCCATTATGGTCAGAGAACATACTCTGTATGGTTTCAGTTCTTTTAAGTTTGTTGAGGCTCATTTTATGGCCCAGGATACAACCATCTTGGTGAATGCTCCATTGGTGTTTGAAAAATATGTGCACTCTCCCACTGTTGGGTAGCTTGTTTTGTTTATATAAGTTAGATCCTGCTGGTTGATTGTGTTGTTAATTCTATATTCTTGCTGAATTTTTGGCTAGTAGTTCTGTTGTTTGCCATGAGTGTGGTGTTAAAGTCTTCAGCTATAATGTGTATTTGTCTGTTTCTCCTTTCAGCTCTTGTTTTATTTTGTTTTATATATTTTAAGGCTCGCCTGTTTGCTGCATATATATTTAGGATGGTTATGTCTTCCTGGTGGATTGAGCCTTTTATCCTCATGCAATGCCCTGACCATACCTTTTTTTTTTTTTCTCTATCATCTATTGTCTTCCCATTTTTCTTCACTGAATCCATTTCATTTGAAATTATTATCATCAATGTATCGGATGATATATGTCTATACATCTGGATGTAAAAATACTTGCGGTTGCAAGAGACACAAACTCAGTGGAAACTAAGTTAAGCAACAAAAACTCAGAGTGAATAGATTTCCGTGACTGGGAAGTTCAAGAATGGCCATTCTTATTTTGGACATGGCTGAATTCAAGAGGGAAAAATCATTCTCTCTCTTGTTCTTTCTCCGTGACCCACCTCTGTTTTCTGTGTTAGCTTTATTCTCATTTATGCCTTTTGCACACGGTGTCTAAAATTACCATCTATAGTTCTTCACACACCATTAGCCATTTCAGATCATCTAGATGGTCTGTTAGTGGCTTCAGGGAAACACCCTAGGATGGCTTTGATTGGTCTGGGGCCTGTGTCTTGTCCTCAAGCCTAAACCAATCATGGTGGCCAGGAGAATGGGCTATTCTGACTGAGCAGTTTGGATCATTATCCCAACTCTGTAGGCATATAATTGACCAACTAAAAAAGAATAGGATAGTGATGGGGAGGGGGTGAATTTCTAAAAGGAAGATATGGGAGATAAAAGTAACCAAAATATTCTTCAACATTCAGAAGTCAAAAAGATACTGTCATTCAAAATACAACTCCCCTATTATATACTTCATGTAGAAATTATTTGAGTACGCATTAAGGCAGTAACAATGAAAAGCCAAGTTGTTTTAAAGGCCTAGATAGGCCGCTTTCCTGAAAATGTTTATGAAAAAATACGAACCCCCTTTTATACTAGCATCTTCAACAACCAAATTTCTTCTCTTGCCTGTTGTTAACCAGAACTTAGTGGAGGCAAAAACCTTTGCCCCTTCATTCAAAGGTAAGTTTAAAGATAAGGAGTCTTATACACACCTGATAAGTTATTGAACACTGCATCTGAAACTAAGTATGTACTATGTGTTGGATAATTGAATTTAAATAAAATAAATAAATAAAAATAAAAATAAAGATAAGTTAAACATCTGACTCTTGATTTCAGCTCAGGTCATGATCTTAGGGTTGTGAGATCGAGCCCTGTGTCTGTCTCTTTCAAAAAGAAAAGAAAAGAAAAAAGAAAAGAAAAAAAAGAACAGATAAGAAAGAAAGAAAAGAAAGAAAAAGAGAGAAAGAAAAGAGTCAGAGGAAGATAGGATTTGAATGATGGGCAGATTAAAGTACTGAGAACGCTGAGGAGGGCATCCCACGTGCCGGTAAGGAGATAGGCACAGAGTTAAATGGGCAGCAAGCATATGGTAAGGATAAGTAAAACAGGTATGTATTAAGCAGAGGAAAGATGAGGAACGGTTGGGAAAAATTCAGAAAGGGAGCAAAGTTTCAACTAATGTGTATAAGGAGCAATGGAGGAGCACCAAGTACAAAGGCAAAAAAAAAAAAAAATTGTGGCAGATAGACCAGTGCCCTCCATCCTGTCCTTCTTCCCTACCCACCACGTTCAGGCCCACCTTGCCCACCCTCTCTGCAAGGTCAGTGAGCCTCCAAAGCAGCCCACACTCCACTGCGTTGTGATGGCCTGTTCAGCGGCCCTTCCTATCTTGTTACTGCTGACTTTCTCAAGGTCAGCGACTGTACCTTCTTTATCTTTGTGAGTGTGGCCATCAGTACATTATCACAGGAGAGTTTCCATTTCAATTGTAATCACAGAGCTGGTCACTTCTCCTGGTCAGCTATTCCTTTTGATTAACAAAGGCCCCATTTTCAGGCTGAACTAAGACTTCCCTTTGAAGGGTAGTTTCTTTTAACTGACTGATACACAAAATTATGATCATGAAATCCTAGCCAAATGTGTAGACCTCTCCATCCAGCAGCAAGTATGTGAGCATTAGGGACCTCCACCGTCCTCCTTTCTTTTGCTTTGCCTTTGGGAAGAAGTGCTGCTATGTGATCCTGTGCCTGTGGGGCCAGGAGTGGGGTGAGACCTGCTGACCTCCCCGGAGTGGCACCCTTCCCGGATCCCTGCTGACGTACTCACAGGTGTACAGCCCTTGGGGGTTGTTGACTCTGGTGACTGTTTTGGGGGTTCCCTGGCCTATTGGTTGTCCCTCTCCTGTTACTTACCTCTCATGAGTGATGCTGGTCCAGACATTCCAGATCAGAAAGCGCCCCCGTCCAAGACTCCCTGTGTTTGTCTGCTGGGAGTTGGAAACTTCTAGTGTCTCATTGTACCAAGGAAGTGATATTCTCCCAGGAGCACTGGTCCTGTCCACCCTGGCTGCTGATAACAAGCTGCACTGTCATCCAAGGGGTGAGGTCCCTCCTGCCTTCCTTCTTAGCTTTGGGTAGTAGCAACAACTGCTTTAAGCCACATAATTTCTCCTTGTTGCTCCTGTTCTCTTTCTTAAAAAAAAGAATACATAGATATGTGTGTGTATATATATATATATATATATATATATTTATGTGTGTGTGTGTGTATATATACACACATACATTTTATCCATGAGGCTTTACCTTTCTCAAACTGTTTTCCCAATGAGAGGCCAGGAGATTAAATTGCCTCAGGGTGACTCAGACCCCCCAGCTGTTGCTGCTGGTTTCCCGTGATTGTCAGTGACTTCAGTGAAAACGTATGTGTGATCTTTCAACATGTCCACAAGTGGAAGGAAAAAAAAAACCCAAACCTGCTGCTGGAAAAAAGTTTCCTGATGTGTCATTGAGTGCATCCACGTAATGAAATGGGACCTCAGGACAGTCATTTCAAATGACTCCCTGGCCCCTCCGCTTCCCCTTCATTTGATTTTAGCAGCCAGATTCCAAAGCTTTGCCACACAGAGTAGAGTCTTTAAGCTGTGCAAGCATGGGGTTCTGGAGGAAGGCAGGAAGTGTGAGCCATGCCAGGCCACCCACTCCAGGCCCATGCCCGAGCTTTCATCCGGGGGATTACTGAATTCCTAGCAACTCCATTTCTAGGTGTGTATTTCAACCTTGTTCGTGCATTCTCTCAGCAAGCGGCACTGAAAGATGGCGTGCAGATGGAGTGGCTTTTCTCAGGGAGCTTACAGTCTAGGGGGTAGTGAGATATTGCCCAGGTAACTAGGGCTGCGAAATGTTGAAGTGTCAGATGCTGCAGGGAAGCAGATGGAGGAGAGCCAGAAATGCCTCCTGGAGAAGAAGCTGACTCAGCAGTTAAAATTGGTGCATTCTTTTATTTTACTCAACATGATTGAGCTTTTGCAAGTCAATGCCTGTGCTATGTGTCGTGAATACAAATATACTTAAGACATGGCACCTACCCTCTCAGCCTGTCCACGGTGGAGAGACATGTAAATGTGCAATGGAAATATGTTGTCACAGTCTGGGGTAGAGATAAACTGAGTACACAAGAGAGGGTGATTTCTCTAATCCTCACAGACCTGTCAGAGTTACATGAACTGCTCTTCTTATGTGTGTCCTAGCTCCTGGTTTATCTCTCCCACAGGACTAGGACCACAATAGCAATAGTCAGTACTTATTGAGGTATTGCATGTGTCAGGCAGTGTTCCATTTGCTTCCCACGTATTATTTCATTTAATCGTGGCAACACCTCTATGATGTAGCTACTGTTGTTAGCCACGTTGTATGGGTGATGAAACTGTGACTTTGAGACGTGAAACAATTTGTCTGGGTCATGTTAGAGGTAAAGAAAGGGTGGAGCCAGGATTCCAATCAGACTCTAACTCTTCTGTTGAATTGCTTCCTGGAGTTAGCCAGGAAAAGAAAGGAGGAAGAAGTGTGTTCCCCAGACTGGGATCAACCCAACAGTAAAGGTACAGAGCCATGGGAGGGCATAGCCATCCCAGGAGCTACAAGAGTTTGGTGTTTCTGAAACCCATAGTACATCTGAGGAATGAGGGACGGGATGAAGAGAAGGTGTGTGATGGATTTTGATAAATCCCTTTTTCTGAGGTTTTATTCATGGTCATGGTTGCTATTCTGAAAGGTAGTTTTTGTCAGGTAAGAAGGAAATGAAGAAAAATTCCATGCATTAAAAAAAAAATCAAGAAAATAGTGGAAAGCAAAACTGAATGGATCAGAAAGAGGGAATGATATACTTTAAGCCTTTAAGTGGAATGTAGCATACTGTGGGGGATAAACCCATACAGAAGCAGGAGCTCCCTAAGGTCAGGGATATTAATAATAGTAGTGATGATAGTAGTAATCAAGTATTATCTATTTTATTCACCAATGACTAGAATAGTACCTGGCTCATAGTAAGTACTCAATAAATACTTGTTGACTGACTGGATGAATGAATGAATGAATGAAGCTAACAAGATGGTTGGACCCAAATCACAGAGGTGTCTGAGCACTGTATTAGTAAAGATTTTTAAATTTCTTTTTTCTCTGTAGAAGGATTTTGATCAATGGTTTTTGAATGGGACAATGATATATGTGAATCTAAGAAGAATATCTTGGGTTACAATGGGCACTCTGGATTATGACCATCTTTGGCAAACCTACAAAAATAGACCATTTAAGGGCCCTTTGCAGAAGTAGAGCAAAGTATGAAGACCATTCATTCTTTTTGAGACATGTTTGAGTGGCCCATTGATATGGAGATGTCCAGTAACCATTGGAAAGGTAAAGTCTGGAACTTGGTAGAAAGGTTACAGCATAGAGAGAAATTTGTGAGTTCAGCATTCACACAACAATGAAACAGATTGAGGAGGAGGAACATGAAGAAGAAGAGAGAACAGACTTTGGGGGACTGCCTCCCTAGGTGGTAGAAAACTTAGATCCAAGGAGGGACAGTGAAAAGAAATAGTAATGTTGCAGAGAAGTACTCAGAATAAAATGATGGAAGGGGGATTGATATTTCAAGCACAGGGGAGTGACCAAGGCTAAACACCATCGAAAGGGCAAAGACGTGATAGGAGGATGGGGGAGATGGCACAGAGATGGCCAGTAGTGACCTTGGAAAGAGCCATTTGTCTGAGGGCTACACCACATTCCCATGAGTCATGCAGTGAAGGGGAGAGGGGCCTGAGAAAGTGTTAGACATGCTTAGGATGTTTGAAAAGGAGAGGGGAAAAGAGTGAGAGAGAACAAAGATAAAAGATAGTAATGCTTGCTTTGTTTTCTGAATGGAAACCCTGCAAATAATTGAGGAATAAGGAATCAGCCACAAGGAGAAATGAAGAATGTGAAAATAGGTATCAAAGGAGACAGCTGAGAGTGGAGAGGAACACAGATGGAGCAACTAGACCACAAGAAGCAGTGTTTCTTCCATTGGCATTAGAAGAGAGTGTGGATTAACTTTGAGAGAACTGTATTAAAGGTCTTGGCAGTCTTTTCAGTAGTAAGATCATTTTGAATGAAGGAATGAATGAATGAAGGAAGGAAGGAAGGAAGGAATGAACGAGCCTGACTCAGACTTCTCTTAGTGGGAGTTTTCTTGTAAACCATTAATCCAGCTTGTGGAAGAGATTGAGTAAATATTTATTGGCTGAATGAATTAGGGCATTAGGAATTCATTTCATGCTGAGAAGGTAGAGTTGGGATCACAGCTGTGTGTGTGGAAAGTGGGAACCTCATTGTGGAGAGTAGGAAATAGGCATGACTAACAGATACCCCTCAGCATTCTGAGCCCAACCACGGCTTCATGTAAATTTATAGTGTTGCTGATTAGCTTCTGTCCCATCATTCTCCTAACAGGACTCAGCTGACCTGGAACTACAGGGTAGACATCGGAAAGGCAGACAACATGGAAGGTCATATTGGGAGTAGAGGCTTGCGAGATTGACATTGAAACATGATATCCAGCCAGCAGGGGACTCAAGAATGATACATCTGGCAAGTGGAGGGGTTGGAAGTAAGGCCAATGAGAAATTTTAGTGGAAATGAACAAGTGGAAGCAGAAGAATAAAAGTTTGCTTGCATTTTTTAAAAGTAACATTTACAAGTGCTTTCATTCCGGGATTTCTTATACTTACTACTCCCATAAAGAGATAAATGTCGGTATCACTCCCAGTATTGGAGAGGAAGAAGGAATTGAGGTGTGCAGAGCTAAGTAATTTGCTCAATGTCACACAGCGTGTAAATTTTAGAGCAGGAGCTAGCACCCTAAGACATCCAATTCCTGAGCCTGATTTCTTAGTCCCAATATTATAGCAGTACCTTAGGTTGCATAAAAAAACATGAATTTCAGAATCTGAGATACTAGACTTGGGTTAGTTGGTGGTGGTGGTATTTAAGAAAGCAGCCTTGTGTGTTAGGTGGTTGAAGGGCTGTGAAGGTAAAGGTTAAAGATTTTTTATCTCTAGATATTGGGTCAACATTGAAATTTCCCTGGTTGATTACCAGAAAAACCCAGGCATGTGGAGTTCTCCTGGAAACCATGTGTGCACATGCAGATTGATTTAAATTTCCAGAAACTGAGTTAGCATCTATGTTTGGGAAAGCTTCACAAGATGCCCTGAAGGTCTTTTTGCTTCCCTTATTGGTCCTCAATGGGTTCCCTGGGTTGGGTGGGGCATCAAATGCGCTTCAACAGCAAGAAGAGTCCTTCATGCTCATGGTTGAACACATTTTTGGAAAAATTAGGACTAATGCAATCCTAACTGTCTGGTTTTTAAGTCAACTGCTTAATTAGGAGTTTACCACTTATTGGCAATTAACTTGGTATTTACTGGACCTTGTTCTTCCTTATCATTAGCTTGAACACACTCTGATAGTTTTGTCTTCTTCCTGAATGTAACATGTCCTGGACAGACACATGTTAGCAAAAGATACCCAGGTTTTGTAGATAGTTGTTAAGACTCTTAATGCCAAGGAATTGAGAACATTCTCTACATAATCTACCCAAGTCAAATAGGTTTTAAAAAATAAGAGGGATGCCACCTGAGTGGTCATATGTCCTCATTTTACAAGTGAAGAAACAGGCTCAGAGAGGCAGAAGTTTTCCTTCCCAAGGACCTTGGGTGGTTAATACCATAGCTGGTTTATGAAACTTTTTTTTTTTTTCAGCAAATTCTTTGATGACCATGGTAGAGATTATCTGTAGTTGAGCTCATAATCCATTCTCCTTTTCCATTTAGTAACAGGCCCTAATGTTTACTGGGGCACATTGCCACTCCACCAAATCTCCCACCTTTCCTTACAACAAGGTGTGGTCATGTGACTACATTGTGGCCAATGTTATGTAAGTGTTAGTGTCACTGGGATCTTCCAGGAACTTTCTTTAAAAGAGAAGAGGCTTGCCTTTCTTTCTTCACTCACCCATTTTGCTTCTGGAATATGCATGTAATGGCTGACTTCAGAAGGAAATTTGGAACCTGAGGATGTTATGGGAATAGAAACCATTTGTAGAGGACCAGTTTAGCAGGATGCTGGTTTTTGGCATCGTGGAAGCAATCTACCAGCTCTGGAATGCCTGTCTCAAGACTACTGAAATGTGAGAAGGAAACCTTTTCTTTATTTAAGCAATAATTTTCTCTATCTCTTTTACTCACAGCAAAACTTAATCCTAATGAACTCTTATATGTATGACTTTCTACCTAGGAAATACTATTCCAATGTCTCTTTGACCTCCTGTGTTTGAGTCAATACCAAGATACTTTGTGTTCCCACCTACTTTTCTATGGGAATCAATATTCTTGGGGTCCTGGCAGCTTTGGCGATTTGACACGTTTCTTCCTCTAAATCATCCATTGTGATGTTTGGGTCTCCCACACTCTTGAGGAACTAAAGAAAAATAGGATACTTTGTGGCCAGGTAAATATTGAAGACCAGGATTCCTGTGATTTAGGGTCGCCCATTCTGCTCCAGAGATATAAAAAATTAGAATTTCCCTGGGTCTATGGCTTTCTATGACTGCTTCTAGCTTCAGTGGTCCCTCTGCAAACCCCAAGACTGGTTGGTGACCAAAATCAATCTGATCTTGGCCAGGTATGACATATCCACACATATGGAGCATTTACACACACAGCTCCATACTGGATCACTTGCAAGAATGAGTGCAAGAAGCGATTTTGCAGCATTCTGGAAAATCCCAGTAACCGTATCCCCATTCTGGAAATATCCCAGTAACCATGAACTATGTGGGAGAAGGGGTTGTGGCAGTGTTGTTCACTCAGCACTTGGCACACAGTAGGGCCTTCGATGAATGATTTAAAAGAAAGAAAAAAAGAGAAAAAAGAAAATAAAAAGATAAAGAGATAATTGTATGCACTAAATGATGTGTGTGTGTGTGTGCGTGTGTGTGTGTGTGTGTGTGTGTTTAGGTCAGATTTAAATAAAACTTCTTTTTGATAACTAGACCCCACTGTTTCTCATCCAAGGTTCTCTCAGTTGTTAGTGAGTTTTGCTAATGAGGACATTCTGTTGAATTCAGGGTGCTGATGCCTTTCACTCAATTAATCTTTCCACTCAGTAAACTCTGCTGCTAGTTTTAAAAGGCCCCAGGCCATTGACCAAACATATTCCTCAGAGTAAGGAATCTTTGTTTTCTTTTTTACAGCCCCTATATGTTGGGGATTTCAGCAGCTTCCTTGAACTCTGCTGTAGGGAGTCTTCTTGAGGAAATGGTTTTCATGAGGGGCCTTGGGGATTTGTTAGTTTCTATGAATACTTGGCAGGCCTCAAGGCAGCTGGCCTGTGACATGGAGATTGCTCTCAAAAGACTGCCATTTCAAAGATCGTTTTGGAGAAAGACTAGAAGGCTCAATCTAGATCCCTGGACTCCTGTGAAGCATTGGAGATGATGAGTTCATGTAACCCAGGGAGGTGGCAGGAAGTCAGTCGCCAGCTGATAAGCAGGAAGGAGCAAGGTTAATGGTGGTTTATATCTCTCCAACTTAACTGCAACCTGTAGGCATTAAGCTACCTCTTTGAGCTTTGCTGCAGATAGCCCAAGAGGTTACTTTTTAAAAAACCATGTTATTGAGATATAAGACCCATATCATACAAGTTACCCATATAAAACTGTATAATTGAGCGTATTTTAGTAAATCAGTACCAATTTCTTCAAAGAACCACTGATCACCATCAGGGATCTTACTCAGGGGAGGCTGAACTCTTACTCAGATGGCATTGCCACTGTTCAAAAGATGTTTGGACGTTCCTGAGAACTGCCTTCAGAGCTTACAGCACATTCCTTTGAATCTTCCCTATGGTGATGAATTTTTATTCTTTGAGGGTGGAGTTGACTTTTTGGAAACAAAGTGTTATTCAGAGCCAGTTCTGTTGAATGAAAGCTGGGATGGAGCCATGTAATAATGTTTGGGGTCAAAAACCAAAGGGTGTTTTTAAAATTTTTATTTATTCTTTTGTGTGGTTTGGAAGCAGGTCCTAAATGGAGTGAAAAAAAATCATTTGACTTTAATCTCTCAAGCTGGTGTCGTTGGATTAATTGACCAATTTTCTGTTAAAAGGAATAAAATGACTTTTTCCCCCTTATTGCACACGGTCTCCTCACTAGAGAGAGAGGGGTCAACAGAACTCTGGGTCAGGAAATTGAAGGGAGGAAAATCCAGGTCCCACCACTTACTAGCTGTTTGACCACAAGTATGCCCCTTCACTTCACCATCTCTCCATTTCTGCCCCTATAACTGAGGATAATACCATCTACCTTGGATATTAGGTGAAATCATACATGCAAGTCTGCTTTGTAAACAGTTAAGTTGAAAAATACTATGCATGTGAAAAGGGAGAGTATCTAGTCATAAAATACTTAGTGTAGCCACTTCAAAAAAAAAAAATCTTCCAGAACTGAAAACCATGAGTATTAGGGATTGGGTGGAGATTTTGCTGGAGGCATCAGTTTCTAATAGGGCCACATTTCGGAAAGAGTAAATCTATGAGTCTATTACTCTGGCTCAGTAATCTTGATCAACTTGTCCTTAAGGAGCCCTCGAAGTTCACTTAAGATACATTTTCTGTGTTTCTTTCTTCCTACTCTTCACCTCGCTAACTCCCAACCATCCTCCATATTTCAAATATCACTTCCTCATGTACTCCTTCCTTCCTAGGTAATACCCTCCTGACACACAGTGCCACCAAATATATACTTCTTTTCTATGCAAATCTTTTTTTCTGTTTATGATTGTGTATCAATATTTGCCAGAATCTCTGTTTAGGTCAACTCTATACTTCCAGAATCTTGCACTGGCATGAGTAGGTATACAACAAATATTGATTATGTCTATAACCAGATTCTTCTTTAATATCCTTAAGCTTGATGGGATAGTCCACATAAGAGTTCATGCTGTATTTTTCTAAAAATTATTATGGGGTAGTAAATTTGGAGAAGAGAAAGAGAGATCTTAATTTAGTGGTTACATTCTACTGAGGGGGAAACTGAAGCTTAGAAAAGGAGGTGATTTATTGAATATCAACAAGTAACAAGAATGTACACAACAAGAGCTTCTGTCTATGTTACCTAGAGCCTGGGCACAAAGCAGACTCATGTACACAACCGGCATTTTGTTGTATTTCTTTGAGCAAGTGCCAGGCACTTTGGCATATGGAATCACGTTGAATTGTCACAATAGCCCTGTGAATAATGACTGTGCTGTTGGGGTAACTTGAGACTTGAGTCCCCCTGTCTCGCATCCTCTGCACCAGGGCTCCCACTCAGACCTCCTCAAATAAAGAAGTAAATGCACTATTCTTGTGCCAGCTATCTTCATAGTTGCAGGTTCAGGCCAAGCACCTCAAGCCACCTTCCAATCAGATCAGTGATTTAGTCTTATAAGAATTCGAGATCCACCACTCTCTTCAAGGGTGTACCATTATGCCAAGTTACAGAGGAAGTGACAGAAGCTCAGAGAGGTGGCATGGCTTCCTCAAGGCCACACAGAGTGTAAGTGACAAAGCCAGGCTGTGAGTCTGCTGCCACAGTTCCAATTCTGTTTTCCCCACAAAGACTGTTCGAGTGAGTGAACGAGCTCTTGGGAAAGAATGTGAGTATTCAGGTCACACTGTGGGAGCCCCCATGAAGAGCCATGTCCTTGTTTCTACAGAGCTGATGGCACTTGGAGCAGGATGCTGATTGCTAATATCTGTGCACAGCCAAGTGTCTCTGGAACCAGGCCCTTGACCACTTCGAACTGTAGGCAGGATGTTCTTTCAAGAATTTTCAAGTCCATCTCCTTGATTTTACAGCTGAGAAATGGAGGCCCGGAGAAGTACAGTGAATTTTCATGGTCACTCCCTGAGGGCTAGGGACAAGAGTGAGACAATAGCCCAGGTCCACCCCAGCTACTGAAGACCTCTTTATACCTCACTATGTGGAGAATGAGTAAAGAAGGGTATGGATTATAAGGCCCAAGGATATGTAATCATGGAGTAAGAGGATCCTCTGTTGACTGCATTTAGCGCTTAATGTTTGAGAGCAATGGAAAGATTAAATTAGGGTTGACTGGTGAATGATGGGGACAGGACAGCCACTTCCATCACACCCCTCTTGGAATGTGTGGATATGAATAAGGCCACTACTCCATTCCCACTGGAAGTGGTTCACACCTTAGCTGTTATCGGTTATACCTTAATGACCCTATCCAGTTTCCATTTAATAAGGATTAGTTGATAATCAGTTGAATGGAGGCAGGTGATGTCAGAGGAGGATCATGGGGCCTCCTTACAGCATCCTTCATAATACTTCCTTGGTGCGGTTCATATTTCTCAAAAAAGTTCATTTGTGCCAACATCACATGGCAGAAAGGACACTTAAATTAGAATCGTGGTTCCATCATGTGCTATACTCACGCTAGGACTTGGGGCAAGAGGTAAACCCCATTTCAGCTGCAGGAAACCAATGCTTACTGTAAGATGTATCAGTCTGTTTACCAGGGATTTTCAACATTGAGTGCATGCTGAATACTTGGGAAGAATACTCAGAATTAAAGGTACTGGGAGCTGCAGTGGGGCTATTTAGAAGCTATTTTTAGCATAAGGAGAGGAGGGAAGGAAGAGGCTCAGGGCCCAGGGCAGAAAACATGATGCTAACAGATGACAGTGAGGAAACAGAGCTGTCTACATCTTACAAAACATGTCATATTTGTCGAGGGGGGTAATATTCCAACTGGAAAGGATGGAACGTGGAAAGGGAAATACAGAATGAGGAAATGCTATGGAAGCACAGATATCAGGATGCAGAAACCGTCAATAGATCCCCACAGGGCAGGGACAGGCATTTACAAAAGACATGTCAGTTACTGTGTTAAGTGTGCTTTTGACTTCCTTTCTCATATCAACTCTGGAAAACACATATTATATCCATTTTACAGACAAGAAGCCTGTGGTGCAAAGAAAATAAACCATCAGTGCGGAGCCTGATGTGGGGATTGATCTCTCAACCCCTGAGAGACCCATGAGATCATGACCTGAGCAGAAACCAAGAGTTGGATACTTAACTGACTGAGCCACCCAGGGGCCCCAATAGAGACAAGATTTGAACTCACATCTCAGTCTCATGCTTTTCCTACTAAGAACTTAAGAATACAATTGTAACTCCAATTTCTGAGGAACTGCAGAGAACAATTCCAGAGGACTGAAGATGGACAAATCACTCAGTGTTAGGTAGGAAGGGAAGATGGATATTAGAATTTACATCTGAGTTTGGTATCTATCCCCAAGAAAACTCTACAATTGAGAAATATATATTTTTTTCTCAGCATTTAGAAAAGGAAGCAGTGATCACCAGGAACTGGTATGGATTAGCTAAGAATAAGAAAGGTGAAGGGGTTGCTAGACTAGCAAAGCACTGGGTGCCATTGTGATGATGTGTGTCAATTTCAGCAAGGGACTGGGAAATTTCCTTCATAATATTTTGGAAGAAAAACTTGAGAAATGAAGGCTGGATGATAGTAAATTTCAACAGCCACACAGCGGTTGAAGAACAGGGTCATCTTAGGTTAGCCACTATGTCTGTCCTTGGCCTCCCTTATAAACATTCAGTCAACTGGTTGAAATGAAGACTGAGTTTGTTAAAATGTCTGATGCCATGGGGTCTGGAAAAATTGTTGGATAGGGACCTGGGAGCAAGACTTCGGTCCAGGAAGGGTGGTTCTAAGATGGGGACAAACTCAGGAAACAGCAGCAAGACCCATGATGACCTGAGCTACAAGTTGGGGGGTCAGGTGCAGGGATGTGGAAGTAATGCCATTGTAATAAAGACCACGTAAGTGCTGAGCTGGACCCTCAGCAAGCCTAACTTAGAAGGAGGTCCTGTGAGCATCTCCCACTTCACTTAAGGATAACACGAGTCACAGAGTTTTGAAGAAGAGCTGACCCTGCCAATTGGCAGTGCATGTGCACACGTGTGGGTGTCTGGGGAGAGTCAGGTGACTCCAGATGTAGGGATTGGAGGTAGGCAGAAGTGATATTCAAACTGGAAGGAGAAGAGACACGTCAGAGGAATTCATTAGTCATCTTCAAATAATCAATGGGCTTTTTATGTGGAGAAGAATGCATTTGTCTCTTTATTTTACTTATATACAGTTGCTTTTCATGTCTTTCTTCCAAAAAGGTTTTGAAGTCAGTAAAAAGTATTCAAAATCAACTCTGAGTAGCTTCAGAAGTCAGATATAGGGCAAGTGGTGAATAATTGTAAGGTGCCTCCCGAACTGTTTGAGTTACAAAACAAAGGGGTGACCTGCCTGGGCAAGTAGTGACCTTACATTTCTGGAAGTATGCAAGTGCAAGGTGACCAGAGTGACGTGTGAACAGACACACACACACACACACACACACACTTAGTTGACTCAGTTGGCTTGCTAAGATATCTTCCAGTGCAGTTTTTGTTCATATATATTTGGGTTTGATCTTTCTCTTGTATTTATTGTTTTATTTTCAAGATTTAAAAAATAACAAACACATTGTAGTTTCAACAAACTTCAGCCTCTGGCTCTAGTCACTAATGCCCTCTACAGCTAAACCCAAACCTCTGAGAGTTAAGATTGTCTTTTTGGAATATAGCTAATAAGACCTATCTTTCAGAAACACATAGTAACCATGAGTTTATTATTAAATAATCTCCAATTATTTTGAAAAGAAGACTAGAGACTGTGGCAGATCCGGGAACAAAATATAAAACAAGACTTTTTCTCCAATGCCCTAGGGCTTGCTTTCTGGGCAACACTACTCTGCATGGACGGGCACTTCCACTTCTCTCTCCTCTGCTCATTTACAAACTTGCCTTGCCCTTGACAGCTCTTTAGCTCCTAGGGGAGGAGTACCATAAGAGGCTGTTGACATGGCCAAAAGAGGGATTTTACATTTCATCTAGAGACTTTATGTTAAAAGAAAAGGAAAGAGAAATAGAACACGACTCCCTGCTCCCCGCCCAAGCAAGGACAAATGAAGCAGGTATAAAATTACAACCATCAGGCTCTCTCTACCTCCAAGAGTCAGGTTTGCAAATGCAAGAGAACAGACAGCACTTCCTGGGGAAGCTTTCTCTGGCCTCCCCCAAAACATTACCCTTTCCTTTCTCTGACCTCTGTGCATACATCTGCATTGTCATTTATTTCCAGGCTTGTCTGTCTTTAAGAGGCAAAGTGACAGAATGCTTAGAACGTGCGCCCCGGAGCACGACCGCCTGAGTCCAAATCCCAGATCTGCCACTTACTGACTGTGGCACTGGGCAGTTCCCTCGCTGGCACAGTGAGAATAACAGGGTCTACCTCACGGGATTGTTGGGACACATCCTGAGATCATGATACCTTCAAAAGCCTGTGCTGTGATGACAGGGGTTGATAAGATGGGCTTTGTGATCTGACCTGCCCGGGTTCAAGTTCTTGAGTTGTGTTATGGCATTCTGTAGTTAACCTGTCTTAGCCTCAGCCTTCCTGCTATAACCACAATCTGTCTCAGAGGGGTTGTTGTGCGGCTGAGGCAGGGAACATGCCTGGCCTGTGACACTCACGGAAGACTGTTCACTGGAATGGGGGTTTGCAGGGCAGGGGGCTTGTGCTAAGTCCTCACTCTAAGCTCCTAGCCTGGAGCTGGACATAGTAGGAGCTGTTGAATCTATGGACTCTGGCTTTCTTGGCTAACCATCTCCGTGCCCTCCCCCCGCGCACACACACACACACACACACACACACACACACACAATATGCACCACACGGGCCCACACATATATACAACATACACATACCATATACACAAATACCACAGTCACACATATACCCCATGGATACAACATAAACCCACAAACACCACACATACCACACATGTCAGCGCATATATACAATACACACACACCACATACACATCACGCGCACACACACACACACACACACACACACGCATTTCCCTTCTCCCTAAGCTGCTCTACTGAGCTGAAGGGAGCTATGTCATTTTCAAGGATCTGATTCAGCTTCTAGGGCCTGTTGCTACAAGTATGAGGTCCCTCATCAGCTGTGCCACCTCCCTGGAAAGGCATGCAAAGTGAGTTCCAAATTTGCATTTTGGCCTGAGGAAAAGGGTGTGGAGGTATTTTTTCCCCCCGTTTTGATTGTTAAATAACACTTCTTACCCAAGCCCAGAGACCATTTCTCCAAACAGAGGTACAGGTGAGGCTGGTTATTCTTTTTGAAATTCCACGCAGCTCTAATGTGTGCCGCATGTGTCACAGTTAAGAGGCTTCTCGCTGAGTTGTCAGCACCACAGAAGATGATAGACCTTAATGCCACATTTCAGAGAGGCACGGAACTCCAGGGCTGGAAGGCATACTGGAGAGTATCTTTCTTATCCAGTGGTTCTCAAACTTTACTGGGTTTTAAGAGCCTTTGGAGCTCATGCTATTCATACATATTACCTAGTCTCAACCCTCAGAGATTATAATTCAGTAGGTCTGTTGGGGAGAGAGGGGTCCGGAATTTTAAATAAATAAACTAAGTGATTGTGATACAGATAGGTACACAGATGATACTCTGAGAAACACTAGAATCTCTTTCCATAGGTGGAGAAAACTTGGTCCCAGTCATCAAATAACTCACCCAAACAGTTAGTGGTAAGGCTGGGAATGGACCTCAGGTCTATTAGCATCTAGTGTCTTTTCAGTATTTGACTTGAGTCCATTGGTTCTTCCTGTGTTTACATCTTCAAGCACTTTAGAGTAAGTCTGTGCAGAGAAAAGCATTGAATTTGTCTCAGAGGGAAACAAGGCTCCTCTGTGGCCTTAGTCTTGTTTTCTCTGGGAGACTCGCTTTTCCCAGTGGACTCCCTTTTTTGGCTGTCAGGTTCACTTGACAGGAATTGCTGCAAGGGTTCTTCACCTTCAGGCCTGCAGCAAAATTGAGAGGTGCAGATTGTTTCAAGTTGGTAAGCATGGTTATCATGTAACTTTTAACCAAGCCTGTCCAGATTCCCACTGCAGAGCATCACAAGGAGGGGGAAGTTAAAGTCTTAGTTAAATTTGCCTGTGCTTCTTCTGTTCAGAAGCCAAACTTACTCTCCAGAGAAACACTCACCAAATCTTCAGAGACTTCCTGATTGTTTATGCCAGTTGTCAAAAAGTTACAGCCCACAGGCCAAATCTGGCCCACCATCTGGTTTTGTAAATAAAGTTTTATAGGAAAACAGCTATGGACATTTGTTTACATATCATCTCTGGCTGCTTTTGTGCAAAATGGCAAAGTTGCAATAGAGACCATATGGTGTAAAAAGCCTAACGTATTTTCCATCTGGCCTTTTACAGAAAGACTTTATTGACCCTTGGCTTATATTGTTACTTGGGGCACTCCTGGGGGCCATGGGATGCATAATGCCAATTCAACCTGAACATGCGAAACAGTCTCCAATAAGAGCCATGATAGACTCTACAACATTCTTCACCACCTCATAGTGTAGCTTGTATTGATGATGAAATCACAACAACCTAGACTATCTTGCTTTACAGTCCTGGTCATTTCGGAAGCTTATTCAATAGGCTAATGAAATTTTTGTTAGGTGATGCGATTTTTTTACTTCAAGTAATGTATTGAAGGGTGTTGTATCAAAGTATAACCTAAGTCAGGCTTGATAAGACATGATGTTGCCTTTTTTTTTTTATTAAGTGCTAGGCATCTCTTCTCCCCCCTAATCTTCATTCTCACCCACCATCCAGTGAGGAGTTTTGCATCGTGTTGGCACGGCTGTGTCACTACATTCTTTGATCCAACATCGTTGTGAAAGCAGGTGTAGAAGGGCTGGATCCAGAGCAGAGGGATGCTCCCAGAAGCAGATTGTTTTTCCTTCCCATTCTTGTTGTTGCCTAGCAATAATTTGGGAGTGTCAAGAGAGATTCCAGGGACCTGAGGATTTGGCACAAAATGATTTGTGAGCCATTTTTGAGAAATGATCCCTGAGTTATATTTTTCATTGCTCCTCTCAATTTCATATATGCTTGTATATTCACGCACACTTTGGCCATTTAGGTGATTTGTACTATAAGGAGAGATGTGGTGTATAAACTCCTCACCAAAGAGTTTTTATTGGGAGACAAGAACAAAGTAAAATAAAATACCATTATCATGATAGGTGTTCCTCTAGGAGACAGAATTTCAAACCTGCTTTTACAGGAAGACTGACCTCATATTTAAGCCCATGGGGATTGAAGTTAGAACATCTGACTTGAAATAATAATAATATCTACTTTATAGGATGTTTCTGTGGATTAAATAAGAACATTTATTTGTAGCGTAAGCATGGCAGTTGGTGCTCCATGAGACTATTTGTTGTTGATGATGATGATGATGATGTCATGTTATCCCCAGCAGAGATTAAATTGGGTAGGGCATTAAAGCTGTTCTCTTACTCAGTACACATGGCAGAAGGAGAATTTGGAAAGTGATATTAGTTGTGGCTGATGGGCCCTCCTTAATGACTTCTCTTTATTCATGTCCTTTATCCTGTAACTTGGAAGTCCTTCCCCTCTGACTTTGGACTAAGAGTGACCTCCATATTGGTTATTAGCATGCTATTAAAGGGCCACAAGTAGAGGCTTGGAAAGCCCTTGAGTGTCTCCTCTGTCCTTGCATGATTGAGTTTGCTTGAATATAGAATCCTACCAATTCCATGGAACTGAGCCTAGATCAGCCTGCTGGAGGATGAGAGATCAGGCAGGACTGAGTTGCCACAACCAGAGTCACTTTGGACCAGTCCACCCCCAAGCATGACACAGAAGCTCAGCCAAGATCAGCAAAACTGCCTACCTACCTCTCAGCTGACTGCAAATGCATGAGTGAGCCCACCAAGTTCAACCCGGATCAGCAAAATTTCCCAGATAACCTCTAAGTTCATGAGAAATAATATATGGCTGTCCTTTAAAGCTACTAAATTATGGACTTGTTTGTTAAATAGCAAAAAGTTACTGAAGGAGAGTTTGGAGTATCCACTCAGTACTAGTAGATGATTAGTTCATGAAGGAAATTAGTTTGAAACCTTCTGGGGTCATCAGATGCTTTCCTTCCCTATACAAATGGGAGTGGTCTAGAAGCCCAGAAATGAAAATCATGCAAATTAGCGTGTGTTTCCTTTGTCAGAATATCAACCCAATCCATAGGGATGGCTAATTAATAAATAATGTGATTGCTAATATGGTAAAATTGAGGATATATTCTGAAGTATTTATCACTGCTTACAGAAAAGAAATCTCCTGGAAAGAGACACACCTAATTCAGGCTAAAAATAGCACAGCTGAATTTCTGGGAAAGAAGACAAGAGTTTGGAGGAAAAAAATATTCAGCCAAAAAAAAAAAAAAAAAGTGGTTTTCTTTTTCTGTAGACATCATGGGCTTCCTGAATGCCTGTGTCAGCTTGTTAGTGATAAGGAAGGCTGCATGACATACTATTATAGTTTAATGTGCAGCAAGAGACAGATTGGTTTCTAAAGGGAGAGCAGAAAAGCAGAAAGAGAAGCCATGGGTGAGAGGGATAGTATCACCCAGCTTTGATGCTGTGCTTTGTGGGTGATTCAGTGCTTGCTGATAGGGTTGAAGAGCTCTGCACCCTAGCCAAATTTAAGCATTGGAACATCAAAGCAGTGAGGAGTTGCTGCCAAGGGCTCTTTACCCTCAGGCCTGCAGCAAAATTGTGAGGTGCCGATTGTTCAAGTTGGTAAGCATCATGTGACAAAGAATCAGAGTTAGTTACAGAGAGTGTACAAGTATATACCATTCCTTCATTGACTCATACAATTCTGTTATATATTATGAGACCGTAAGTGTGGTATAAAGTTTTCATTCACACCTCCACTCATTGAAGATATTTATTGGGCCAGATAATATGCTATATCCTCGAAATACAAAAATGAGAAAGAACATGGTCTATAACTTGTACAAATATATAGGCTATGGGGAAGAGACAGAGAAAAAAACTGGCAGTGACCATATTGAAAACTATCATGAAGGGGATTTGAAGTACTGCTTTTTCCTCCATCAAGTTCTGAGTCTGTTGAGAGGCACAGAAGAGAAACACATGGATAAGCAACATGTCATCTCTGATAGTGATACAGACTGGATTGGAGGAGATGATAGCAGATCAGTCACCCAGAGGTCTCACTAATGATGCTTGAGGCCAGAATTAAATTTGGATTGATACGCACTCAGTTTTATGTCTACCTTTCTTCATTTTTGTCTTTCGTCTTATCAGCAAAATGGGAAGGAAAATTGCTGCTCTAGTTGGTGATTGAGAATCTGGATATTTAAGGATAAAAATAATGTTATTTTTAGATATGTCTTAATTGATTTTAGTTTAATATTTCTGCCTCCCCACATCATGTTTGCTAGTATAGCACAGGGAATGGTGGGGAGAGGGTTGGGTGCTCTTGGGAAGGAGGAGGATCCCGTGTAGGGAAAGACTCCCTCTCTTTGAGTCCAGAGGACTGAGAAGGAAGCCAGAGATGAGAGAGGAAGGCAGCCAGGAATAAAACTCTGCCTCCTTCTCTGGAGGTGGAAGGAGATGTGCTGGGTAGATCTCAGGGACTATGCAGGGCAGAGAGCCCTGGTCCATGCCTCTGCTGAGGACTCAAAGAAGACACCATAATGCAGAGCAACCACAAGCCAATAAGTTGGATGTGGTTTAAGAGAACGGTCTGGGGGCACCTGGATGGCTCAGTCAGTTAAGCATCTGACTCTTGGTTTCGGCTCAGGTCATGATCTCATGGCTGTGGGACTGAGCCCCGCACTGGGCTCTATGCTCAGCAAGGAGTCTCCCTGAGGATTCTCTCCCTCCCCCTACTTGTGCTCCCTTTCTCTTTCTCTCTCTCTCAAATATAACTGAAACAACTGTGGAAAGTCGCCTGTTGTGAACTGCAGCTCCGATCATGATCTGATGATTGTGAGATCAAACCCCCAGGGGGCTCCAGTGCTCAGCATGGAGTCTGCTTGGAGTTTCTCTCCCCATGTCCCCCTGTGTCTCCCCCCACCCCCTGTGCTTGCTCTCTTTAAATAAATCTTAAAAAAAATACTTATCAAGACAATCAAGAAAGGCAGACTATATATTAAAATATAAAAAATAAGTGTCTATTAATTGTAGGTAGAACATCATAAAAATAAATAAATAAATAAATCTTAAAAAAAAAGAGAGAGAGAGAGAATGGTCTGGCATAAAGAGGGTTTTTATCAGCAGTCCTGAGATTTACTAGGTTCCAGTACAGCAGAAAGAACACTAAGTTTAGAGATTCACTAGGTTCCAGTACAGGAGAAAGAACACTAAGTTTAGAGCTGTTGGGTCTGTAATGGGGCCAAATGAGGAGACCCTTTGACAGAAGCCAAGGGATGGCTTCCTGGGCCAGGGCTGGAGGAAGAGAGTATTCTAGACTCAGAGATTCTATATTGTCATTGAGAATAGACACTGTTATGGGGCAAATGGAATGAAGGCATCTGACTCACTGAGCTAAGAAAATTCTACGGACGAGTTCATTATTCATGGATGTTAGTGTCAATGTCCCTCATACCCAAGAATGAAGCAAAACCAAGGAAACCTGATAAAACGCTGCCCACCGTACACTCAAATATCAGACCCGAGGAATTGCCTTCCACACAGTTCCATGGGGTCATGTCAGCCATTCTGCCATATAGCCAGAAATGAGCAAGGGTGGGGAGAAGACCAGGGAAAAGAGCAGTTATTTCAAGGAGATGGCCTTAAATATAAATGAATGATTTAACAACTGATTAGATTCACTTTTCAACTTGCATGGACTACATTTAAAGATATTTGGCAAATTGGGGTTCATGTGAAGAAGAGTAAAGTAACAGTAGAGAAATAAAAGAGCCACAAATTCTTTGTTCATTGAAGTTTAATTCCACTATAGAACTTCATTCTCTCTGGTGGTCCATAATTCATCTATTATTTGCCTAGGTCACTACAATCTTGTGACTAGGATGGTAAGTTCGGTTAAAAGTGAGTACATTGTGTATTATTTGCTATGTAACTTGATGTCTGGTGAATAGTAGGTATTTGATGAATGTTATGAAACATGAATGTTTCCTTCTACTATTTAGCATATCCAAATTATAATCAAGGTCCTAGCAAAGGCATGAAAGGGTTGACATTTGGTTTGGGTTCATCTCACTCCTGCTCCAACACTGTCTCTCAGAATCTGTTCTTGGCCTTTCTCCAACCAACTTTAAATTAGAAGAAATGATCAGAATCTCATTTAGACTAACAAGTGGCAGATAACAATGCATTATGTCCTGTCTCCTACAGATATTGGTCCATTAACTGATTCCAGTCCTTGGCCTTAGGATCGGCCAATTCCCACCATGGGGTGGGACCTACTGGGACAGATGGAAGAGAGATCTTAGGTTGGGAGACTCTTCAAATTACGCATCAATAACACTAGGTTTTTCTGCTTAGGTGAATGCCCCTGCTTCAATAGTAAGCTTTGCCCATAATAACTAACTGGTAATACAGAGATTTTCATGGTACACAGACAACACTCTTGTCTTAATCCCCAAAAAGGGAAAGAAAATCTAGTCTTGGAGTTTTAAATTTCCACCCCAAGTGAGCTTTCTAGTATTTTTCTTTTCTTTTTTTTTTTAAGCCCGATTTCTTTGCTTCCTCCTTGTGAATGAAATATCACACAGGCATGGGTTTCTGAAGGTTATCTATAGCTTTGCCTAAAATGGCTATAATTGGAGAAATGAAATAGTGCTAACTGCAAAGCCTGAATAACATTATAACATTATGCAAAATGAAGGCACTTTAGAAGAATAAAGGAATGATGACAATGCAAATCAGAGCCAGTGAAGGTCAGACGTTTTGCATAAAGTGCCTCGCAATCTAATTCATGTGAACTTCGCCCGAGGAGAGAAAAGTGACTTATTAAAGCACAGTGCTTTTTCAAAGAGTATGTGAGGCTCTGTATCTGCTTACAAGTCCCACAGGCGGCCACGAGGATTGGATGAGGATCTGGGTATAGGCATAGCCATGCTGAAATTATAGAACCTTTGTTCGGAAATAAAATATCTCAACCCTGTGATTGCATTCAAGTTGGCTTTCTTAACCCTCTGATGGATGAACTAATGGGTGGTTGCTTAGGAAACAGGCCTAGGAAGTTATTTACAGTTATTTACAGGTTACCATGTTTATTACCATCTTTTATTCTCAGAACCATGTGAAGCAGAAGGCTTTAGTTTATTCTCTTTACAATTGAGGCTACTGAGGCTCAGAAATTTAAAGGCATTTGCTTGTGAGACTTGTAAATGTTGGAGCAGATATGTAAACTCTGTTAGACTCTGAGGTCTAAGGTGAATCCACTGTGTCAGACAGCCTAGAAGGAACTATTGTCTGTACCTCAGAAGATCAGGTCCTTGCACTTAGAGTGAGGTCTTACACATGGTAGCAGGATTCTTTAGCTTGACTTTATAGCATCTTTAGTCCCCTCACATCTAATGACTGTCTTTGTTTCTCCTTCTATACCAGGCTCCCTTGCCCTAGGACGGAGGGCCAGACTACTTCTGGGCTTTAACTTCCCATCCTCTTTTCTGGCTCAGTAGAGAGGATAGAACCTACACAGAGTGCCATTGAGGGACTCCAGTGTGACACAGAGCAGGAAGTGCTGTATAGAGCTAAAACCATAGACCAAGGGTCAGGCTTCCTGGATTGGACCTCCAGTTCCACCATTTACTAACAATGTGACCTGAGGCAATTTTCCTTATCTTTAAAAATGGGGTAATACAAATATCTAGCTCAAAAAGTAGTATAAGGAAGAAAACAATCAGCTATTTAAAGTTCTTATTATAGTGACTTGCATTGCAGTAGAGATTCTATAGATGTCAACTCTCATATTTTACAAAAACTCTTAACACCCCATTGGCAAGTTCAAGCCTAGGGTAAATTCTCCACCATGACCAGAACCAAGAAAGAGTCCCTACCTTTCTCTCAAAAAGGTTATATATGTGGTCAGTCTCACACAGACTAGCCTGATCATTAGAACCACCCAAAGTGCTAGGTAAATATGCAGAGTCTCAGTGTCATCTTAGAACAGCAATCTAAGCTGCACGGGAAAACTTAAGGAGGTTTTCAAAAATACGCTTGTCTGGGCCCCACCCAGGACCCACCCCAGAGCAGCTAAACCAGCCAGGCTTGTGAGCTGTAGCAGGGTTTTAGCAAACATACCTTATTCCTCATCAGGCAAAGGTACCAAAGGCAAGTCCTCACTGAGAAGTTTGTCTTTTGGCCCTGTGTATAAAACCCCATGAGGAAAGCTTGCTTGGCTGGTTAAACCAAGACCATTAGCCCCTGGGAAGTGGAATTCTTTTTGTATAATTTACACAAATCAATAATTCATAGAATACTACAGGAGAGGACATTGGCTTTGGCAGCACCATAAGTGCCGGAGGAATTCGGTAGAGGAAAAAAAAGCACATACGTTACAGGGGAAAGAGAGAAAGTCTTGGGCTCCAGATAGACTTGAGCTCAAACAGTGACTCTAACACAGTTACTCTAGGGCAGCTGGGTGGCTCAGTCAGTTAAGAGTCTGCCTTCAGACTCCGCCTCACCTAGGTCATGATCCCAGGGTCTTGGGATTGAGTCCTGCATCGGGCTCCCTGCTCAGCGGGGAGCCTGCTTCTCCCTCTCCTTCTGCCCCTCCCTCTGCTCATGCTCTCTCTCTCATGCTCTCTCTCAAATAAATAAATAAAATCTTCTAAAAAAAGGCATTAAAATAGTTACTCTATTATGCAGAATGTTAACTATTTGGCAGGGTCATTGTGAGAATTATCTACGGTATTAATGGCTGGCTTCTAGTAAACATTCAGTTTTCTGTGGGTTAACATCTTCAGAAATAGCTTTCTGGAGACCATTCAGAAGACTTAAGCCAAGCCTTAAAGAAAGAGAAGTTTTTATGTTATAAATATATGCTTATAAGAGACCAATACTCTCTTATTTGCGACCCAGAACATTCCTGATATACATGGCTAAAGCCATGATATACATAGCTAGTACTTTCTTTTCCTTCTCTAAAAAACATGGCCTTCTTGATCCTCTTCATTTAATTACACTCACAGATCTCAGAGAAGAAGGACCCAGAAGGGACCCTTTGTTTGGTAGAGAGATGGGTAAGACAAGAAGGAGACCTTGATCCACTAGGGTGTTTCTTCCAGGAAATACTTCTCAAATGTTCCTATTTATAGCACGCATTTCTTCTGCAGCTTTTAAGAAAGGTCACCTGGAGCCCGGCCAAGTGGGAATGACAATTACCTGGTTGAGACTAATGATTCATCCAATTTCTGGAAACTACACCAATGCCCCCCAGAAGAGAGCCAGTCCATTGTTTCAATACAATGTGAAGCATTTCCAACAGTTTGCTCAGCGTCTCCTACCAGACCATAACACTTAAATTCCTCCTGAAACCCAAATGAGCTTGAGCATTCTGAGGGGATTGGGGGTTGGGGATTGGGGTAGATGATTCCTTTGCCACTTCAGGTATAAGCCGTTATACATGGGCATTGCTGCGCATGGCTATTAGTGAAAAATTTGCTTTCATCAAATTTCAGGGAATAGAAGGGTATGAATCATACCAAAATTGTACATTCTCTTGAAACCACCATGTGTGTGGTGTAACACACTTCCCATTGTTGCTGCTCAAATATCAGAGGGTATTTTCCTGGATCCAGGGTCAGCAAGAACAGTGTATGCTAATAGATGGAGGATGTGAGTATCCACACAGTATGGTCTACAGGGCCCGTAAAGATTGCTGTCCTAGAAGTTTTCTCCCATCCTGGTGTTCCAGTATTAGAAATTCCTGCCTTTCATGGCTTTTCATTCTCTTTTAAATACTTACACTGTTAAGAGAGGTTGACACATGACATAGCTTACTAAGTAAGGCATCGGTCAGATGAATTTGACCCTCTGCCCTCAGCTAGAGGACCCAGACAAACAAGGCAGGAATTTCTAGCCGTGTTGTTTCTTTTCTTGTTTCACACACTTGTTCTGTACTTTTTACCCCGATCCCCTTGATCACATGTTCTGGACTGGATGTACTTCCCCATCTGTATCTGCCTATATGGTATTGACCATCAGTATTTAGCTCAAGATGTGGTTCAAGAGTCCTCTCCTCCATGAAGCTTCCAGCATACCTGTTCAGAATTAATGCTTCTTTCACTGCCTTCGTGCTCCGTGACTCATGCACTGCTCCATTTACTCCTTCCTCATTCATTTTTCACCATCCCTGCCCTTGTAGAGTTTAGAAAGGGAAATAGAGGTTAATCCACGAATCACACTATTCAATATGAAATTATGACTCTGTAAAGCATTATAATGACGAGGTGTTTGGCTACGAGAGAATATTATAAGGGAATTTGACCTGGTCGGATCAATGAAGGCTTCCCTGTGGAAGGGAGGATTGAGCTGTGATCAGAAGGCACATGCAGTTGACTCTGGGCACTCACGGGATTGTAGATTGTTAGGAGGATTATGCAAGGCAATGAATGCCCTTTGGGGGTTTCTAGCACACGGTACATGCTCAATAAATGGTGCCCGTTATGGTTACTGGTATCGTGGTTTTATTATTATGATTGTAAAGTGCTACCATATTCTCTAATATGGCCTTTTGACCTTTCACAAAGTAGGCTAAAGTCACCTAGATATAAGGTCCATCCATGATCCAATTCTTTTGGGGGCTCAGTTTTTATGCTGTGGTATGTGGGATGGAAAAAGCAACTGTGCTGATAAACCACATGCCTAATGTTGATATCATTTCTTCACCCTCCCTCCTAAGTCATGGATTTTTGGTTTCTGGCCACTATTATAAGTTGAAAAGTAGAAATCTTATTTCAATGTTTATGAAAATTTTAAATGTGCATATCATTTGATCCAGCAATTTTCCTTCTAGAATCTAATCTATGGAAATACATGTATGCCTAAAAATAAAGTCCAAGATGGTTCATTGCAGCATTATTTATAACAAAAAATACCAGAAATAATGTAAATGCACAACAATTAGAATGTGGTTCTGTACATCTATGTACTATCTATGAAAGATAGTGTTTAAAAAAAATGAGGCAGATCTTTATGAACTGACATATCAAAAAGTCCAAGGCATAGTTGGAAGTGAAAATGAAGTAAATCACATCTAGTCTGATCCCTTTCTTGAAAAACAAAGCTAAAAGCAAAACGGTTTGTGAATCACAGAGATAATGAATAGTGTGATGGTTAAGAGAGCATGCCCTGAAGTCAGAAGACCTGGGTTGAAATGCCAGTGCTACTACTTTCTAACTGGGTGAGTTTGGATAAGTTATTTAACTGCCCTGGCATCAGTTTCTCCATTTGTAAAATGGGGGTAAAAATAGTATATACCTTAGAGGAATGTTTTGAGGATTAAATAATTTAATATGTACAAAGTGCTTAGATTATTGCCATATTCCAAGGGTTTATATGTAATTACTATTACTGTTCTTAAGCATATATGTAAGCACACAGAAAAAGGACCATAGAGAGATTGCAGATTTTTCAATAGGTTATAGATTAGTAAAAACAGGTAACACCTATACATTTATCCTAAGTTCCTGCTTCATTTAACCAAGGATATGCGATGTAAGGAAGGCAAGCATGACCCCATGTAGCTCACCTTGTCATGACTTTCATGTCACTCTGGACCCTTGGATCCTCATTGGATCCAAAGCTGAAGGTGACACACTCCTCCTAGGTAGGGCTCCACCATGTTGAAAAAGTGTTGAGAATGTTCACTGTGAGAGAAGGACATACCTTACCAACCTGGGCATCTTGATGTAAGGGAGAGTTTGCAGATCTTCAGGCTCTCCTGGATGACATGAACTGAATTCAGTTTTAGGGATGCCATGTTCTCCTACTGGGGAGAAAGCACAATGAGCACCTTGGTGTCTTTCCAAAAATAGTATACCTGCACCCAGCTTTTCAACGAATCAGAAAACATTTCCTCTCATTCTGTCCCACCACATGGCTGTGCTTTCGTCATTTTTGTCCTGGATGACTTTGCCATTGAGTTTGCCCCAAGAACACAAATCCATTTTCCTGCTTACTTCCACTAAACTGCTGATGATGGGAAGGTGACAGGGAGAGGGCAATCCAGAGAGGGACTTTCACTTGTTAGTCCTTATATTTCTTGATGGTTGGATGTTTTTGCAATGAGAAAATATCACGTGTGAGTTACTTGTGTGCACTCTTTACATGAAAGAAAGGAGTTCTTGCCTTCTGTCTCATAGCATCTACCTATACAGTTGACATTTGGGAGGTCAAACAGTATAACAAGAGGTCAAGCTCCATAGCTCTTCTTCTAATTCTAACAGAATAACCTTATTTAGTTTTTTTTTTAATTTTTAGTATTCAAATGTTTATATACAGAAAAGTAAAGATTACATTATAATGGGTGCTTATAACTTGCTTTAACACTTCCTAACATTTTGCTGCATTCACTTTATCCCTTTTTTTTAACATTTGCTTAGTATTTTAAAGAAGTTTATATTTTAAAGCAAATTACAGACATCATTTACTCTCAAATATTTCAGAATGCAACTGTAAAAAATATTAGGCTATTATCTTACATAATAAGAATACAATTATCATACCAACATCAAAATTAACAGTAATTTCCTAGTGGCATGTAATGCCAAGCCCAAATTCAAATGTCTTCAGTTATCTTTCATAGCTGATTTGTTCAGACCTCACAGTGCATTGCTGCACCGGGGAGTCTTCTTTGGCTTTCTGAAAGGCATTTGAAGGGCATCAGGATTAGGAGGAAAGATAGCAAGTGGCCTTGCTTTCCTTGGGTGATGACTTTGCCTGGCAGAGGCCAAAGCACTGGGCATTCTTGCTTAATGACCAAGAACTGAAACAGGAATAGGCCTGTGATTACCCATTGATGTGAGTTTGGAACTGAGTGACCAGTATGGAAATCACATGCAAATCTAAGCAAACTTTACCAACTTCCCACAAAGGGGTCAATGAGAATTATTACGCTTATTTGGAAAGAGAATATGTTCTAAAATTTGTTGAATCAAGGCTTTGTTGTTTTATAGCAGTTTTAATTCCATTTTCCCTCTCCAGAGAAGGGTAAGTTCCCTGATTGTCACCTATCCACAGCATTCTGCATAAACGTTGGAACTTGAATGATTTGTGTTGAGCAGCAAATCTCCTTAGCTGCTCAGTGCTGTTGGCACAATATTCGCTGCCTCTTGATTGCTCCAGGGGGCCCAAGTTCAAGTCCTCATTCTGCCAATAATCCCAAGTGACCTTTACTTCAGCTTTAAAAATCACTCATGTTTGCTGGAAAATGGGGGGCTTTACTAATGCTCTTCAAGTTGATTTCCAGTTCTGAAGTTCCAGGTATCCCCTAAGTTCTGCCTTTTCGACCCCAAATTTCTCCCTCTGGCCTTTGGGGTTGAAGTCATACATATTTCTTTTCTGTGTACTGCTAGAAAAAAAAAAATCCTATTAATTGTATTAGCTGCCCTCTTATAATTTGATTGCCCATTTCATTTTTTGTTATTTTTTTTGTAAGGAAGACTATCAAGGGGGCATTTGGATGTTTTCTTCAAAATTGGAGCCTTGCTTTCTCTGAAGGATCTTAAAGAAATGAATACATTTTTTAAAACAGTCTCATGAGGGCTCTGTGACCAAACTTGCTAACTCCATATCGGTTAAAGCATCAGAAAAACCAAACACCCTCCGAGAGAGGATGCGTGAGGGGACTGGATGCTGGAGACTGCGTCTTATTTCCCTGCACAGCTTCCAGCTTCTAACTTTGAACAGTGAGGAGGGAAGTGAGAAAACATTCCTCAAGCGCATACCACATCTTGGTACCACACATACACGGCTTACCTAAACGTCACCACAACGATCAGAAGTAGCTTCCATACTTATTTCTTATAAGTAAGGACATTTTCCACTTTCCAGATGAGGAAATGGAAGTTTAGAAAGCTCTTTCAAATTATCTTCTCAAGGTGGAGCAGGAAGAAGTCAGGGGCTCCATGGCCAGACTCCATGCCAAAGCCCTCAGTCTTTCTCCTTCTCCTTGCCAGCTCATCTGTCCTTCCTTTTTCATCTCTGAAAATGCTAGGTGTAGACACTAGCCAAGACTGAGCACTGGGAATGCCTATATGGCAGAGTGGCGCTCAAGAGGTTGATTTGCAAGAGTATTTGTGGGTTTGTTTGTTTTGAGCTGCAGTCTTCCCCAGGAATCAAGCCCTATCTGTCACCTATGTTAAAGTAATCAGTCCAGGTCTTCAGCCCTATTTTTGCCCTGCTGGATGATTTTTCCCTCTTTTACCTGGGTTCTCATCACTTCCTTCTCCTCATCCTTATCATCTCCTCAGAGATCCTTCTCTGACTCTTCAGACTAGGTTAAGTCTCCCTGGAACACTCCCCTAATTCTCTGGCCATCTGCTTTTTCAGCATGTATTTATATATATTTAGTTGCTATATATGGTGAAGCAGATTAACACAGAGCTTAAGTACGTGGGCTCTAGAACTGACCTGTCTGGGTTCATATCCTAGGATCTCCTATTTACTAGCTGATTATGTCTTGGCAAGGCTACTTAACCACTGTGTGCCTCAGTTTCCTCATCTGTAGAATGGGATAGTGATAGTACCCAGTATTCACGGGATAGCAGTGCTGGTTAAATCAGATGTTCTATGTAAAGTTCTCAGAACAGTGCCTCGCACGCAGCAAGCACTCGGTCATTTTCTGTCTTACTTTCTCAATGGACAGTGGTTCTGTTGGGGCAGATCCTATATCTGTCTCATTTGCTGTTGTATTCAGTGTCTCCGCACACTGTGGATACTCATGAGGTATTTATTACCTGCTCCAGTTACTACGTTTCTGAATCACACAGCTCTGCATCCTACTGAATGCTTGCCATGTGGTGGGAACTTTCATATAGATAAGCTCTCAGGCCTCTCCTTAGTTAGTTATTATTGGCATAACAGTTCTACTGACAAGGAAAGTAAGTTTCAGAGAGGTAAATTGCTCTGTCCTGGGTCACACAGCTATTGAATAGTTGAGGTAGAATTGAAACCCAGCTCTGGGGACTCTGGGCCCCCTGCTCTTGCTCTTTTTTTCTTCCCCAGGCTGCCTCTCTTTTTGCCATGGAAAGAACAATGAACCTTATGTAAATCCTATGTAAATAGGAGGTTTGGCTTCATGAAACCAAAGCCAACGCCAAGGAAGCAGAAGTTAACAAAAGAGTCACAGTCATCTGATATTTTAATAATAATTAAAAAAGACATCTCCTCCTTTTTTCCTAGATACCAAAATTGATGTTGATTCCTAAGTGGAGATGGAAAATCATGAAGCCCTCTCCCATGGAGGTCACAGCTTTCTTTTTTTTTTTTAAGATTTATTTATTTATTTATTTGACAGAGAGAGACACAGCGAGAGAGGGACCACAAGCAGGGGGAGTGGGAGAGGGAGAAGGAGGCTTCCCGCAGAGCAGGGAGCTCTATGCGGGACTCGATCCCAGGACCCTGGGATCACGACCTGAGCCAAAGGCAGACACTTAATGACTGAGCTACCCAGGCGCCCCAGAGGTCACACCTTTCTGCATAGAGGACTAAAGATCCACTTGCTAGTGCTGATTTATAAGTAACCATGATGGTCCTCTTGGGCCACTCTGAACTGTAATAATTCCCAGTGTGGGATGGCTGAGCTAGGCGGATGGTGGAGAACCGTGATGTTTGTCCTGAATTAAAGGCAGTTTATGTTGGTGCTTCTCAAACTTTCATGTGCATAGGAACTACCTGGGGGTCTTACCACAAAGGTGAATTCTAATTGAGTGGGTCTAGGGAGGGCCCTGAGATTCTGTGTTTGTAACAAGTTTCCAGCTGATGTCGCTGCTGCTGGATCACGGATGACCCTTTGGAAAGTAACGGCTTATGGGACTTCCTTGGGCTGCATTCTAGTCAAAGATAGTGACTCCAGTAAAGAATAGTCTTTGCAGGGGGGCACCTGGGTGGCTCAGTCGATTAAACATGTGCCTTCGGCTCAGGTCATGATCTCAGGGTCCTGGAATCTAGCCCTATGAAGGGCTTCCCTGCTCAGCAGGAAGTCTACTTCTCCCTCTTCCTCTGCCCCTCCTCCCTGCTCGTCCTCTCTCTTTCTCTCTCTCAGATAAATAAAATCTTTAAAAAAATAGTTTTTGCAGGAACAGAAAGAGCAGGAGCCTACTGGGGGAGCTCCGTGCATTCAAGTCCGGCTCTGCCACTTAATGGGAATGGAGTCATGGGCCAGATTCTTCTCTTGAGATGTGGGTGTCCTCATAAATAAGTGAGTGTGCTGAATATTGGGAAGAAGCAGTGGTTTGATGTAAATTACCTGTAAGGTTCTTGCACTTAAAATACTGCATGACTGCCTGACTCATTCTAATGCCTGAACCGGAGTTGATTTTTTTTTTTTTTAAGAAGGGAGTGGTCAGGGGGCGTCTGGGTGACTCAGTTAGTTGAGTGTCCAACTCTTGATTTCGGTTCAGGTCATGATCTCAGGGTCGTGAGATCAAGCCTGGTGTTGGGCTTGGCACTGAGCATGGAGTCTACTTGTCCCTCCCCCTCTGCTTCTCCCCCTGCTCATGCGCTCTCTCTCTCTCTCTCTCAAATAGATAAATAAATGCAATCCAAAAAAAAAAAAAAAAAAAGGAAGGTAGTGGGGAGGGGCTTAGAATCTTGTGAAACAGATCAGCAGTAGCCTTGGGAGCTAGTAAATAGATCCAGAGACTGCTGTTCATGATACAACTCCTTAGCCCTTTTCTGCTTCTCTGTGCTCTGTGTCCATCCCACCAGATGGCCAAGAACATTTTGTCACCATGATACACTGGCTTTGGTCCTAAAATTTCCTGACCATGAAGACATTCTTGGAAAAACGACAGTGACCTTTAGCAAGAGCAAAATAGATACGGAGCTTTATTGCTGGAGTGAAGCTTGGGTGCCACAGAGCCAAAAGACCTTATTTCAGAGAGGGGAAGAGACTTATCCAAGAACACACAGTCAGGTGGAAAGCAATTTGAACCCAGAGCCCCTGTGGGCTCACTGCCAGCCCCACGTTTTCTCTGCAGTATAAATGAATGCAACATGCAGGTTTTAATAATGTGCCTGGATAGGGCGCCTGGGTGGCTCAGTCGTTAAGCGTCTGCCTTCAGCTCAGGTCATGGTCCCAGGGTCCTGGGATCGAGCCCTGCATCGGGCTCCCTGCTCGACGGGAAGCCTGCTTCTCCCTCTCCCACTCCCCCTGCTTGTGCTCTCTCTCTCGCTGTGTCTCTCTCTGTCAAATAAATAAATAAAATCTTTAAAAAAAAAAATAATAATGTGTCTGGATGTCCTTAGGCAACTGTCATAAAATAGCATTCCAGTGTGAGGTACACTATCTGTGTTTCCAAGTTGCTCCTGATATTATTGTTTTATTTATTTATTTAGCCCATCCAGTTTAAAAATAAGATTCCTAATACCTTTCTCTGGTATTAAACATTAGGTATTGTTGGCAGTAATTGAAAACACTGCCCTGGAAAGTTGCCTTTCTTCTCCAATCATATGTGGCAAGAATTATGCCTATTTCCTGGGGCCTGATGCTACCATCTTGTCCCACGTGCTCTGCCCACTGAGAAGTGCTTTCTGTTTGAGAGCCAAAAGAGATGAAGGAAAGTCAGAAAAGAAGACAAGAGACACAGGGGAGAAGACTGTGAAGTTGCTCTTGGAAAACCAAAATGCGCCCTCACCACCTTCCATGCTTCCCATCTCCCTGGATCCCCTGCCTTCTGTGGAATTTGCATTGTCTACTGTGTTCAGGACTTTTAGAATGTGGCTCTCAACAGAAATGGAGGAAGGAAGGAAAGCTTATTGTTTCTCTGTTGGTTAATGTAAAATTTTATAAGATCACACTGTGTCATAGAGTATGGTTGGTGTTGGCTTCCTCTCATGAAGTGAGATATCAAGAATATTATGAAAAGAAATATGTACCTTCACAAGTAGACAACACATCTCACACGTGAGGTCATCAAACTGACCACTGTCATTGTCTTCAGGCACACCATTCATCAGCATATATTCAGAGATGATTTGGTATCAGGGGCCATGGAAGATGATGTATGAGCTACAGATACACATCGTACATGGAACCATGGCTCCCAGTGTGGTGAATTGTCAGGTCCCCTCCTATGAAAGAGCTGCCATAACTATAAAATGGCAGGCGTATCCTTGCCCTGTCATAATACAGCCAACCATTTCTGCCTCCCATCCCTGCCACTGTTCTCAATGCCAGTCTTGAACCTTATACCCCTTGCTCCCTATATCCTATCCCACCCTGCTGTTGATCTTCCTAGCTCCTTACTTTGTCATTTGTTCTTCTTACTGTCTGTTTCATTCTTTCATCCCTTAGTGCTTAGGACCACTCTTCCAGCTCTGCTCATCTTCCTCTTCCTCGACTCGCCCGGTCACACTCTCTCTCTGGCTCTACTATTCCAGGCCATCTGCATAGGCTCTACAGTGAACACTGTTCCCGAGAGCTCCTGCATTATATAACTTCAAGGTTTTGTACATTCATTTCCTACTGCTGCTGGGACAATTTACCGCACACACAGTGGCTTAAAACACAAATCAAGTATCTTACAGTTTGGAGATCGGAAGTCTAAAATGGACCTCCCTGGGCTAAAATCATGCTATCAACAGGACTAGGTTCCTTTTGGAGGCTTTAGGGGAGATTCTGTTTCTTTGTCTTTCCTAGCTTCTGGAGGCTGCCTATTTCTTGGCTCATGGCTCCTTCCTCCACCTTCCAAGCAGCAATCGCCCAGTGGGTCTTTTTGGTGCTGTATTACTGGTTCTGATCCTTCTGCCTCCCTGTTCTCCATTTAAGGACCCTGAGATTACACTGGGCCACCCAGATATCCTAGGATATTCTCCCAATCATAAAATCAGCTGGTTTTAGCAAACTTTATTTCATCTGCAACCTTAATTTCCCCTTGCCAGGTAATATCCCATATTCACGGGATCCAATGCATTCCCTGGACCTGGGAGAAGACTCTACTAAGAGATGGGCAGGGGGTAGCTTGGGGAGGCATTAGTCAGAGAAGATAAAAGAGGCCTTAGAAATATTCTTGCCACTGTCCCACATGGCTTGCTGTCACTTACTTCACAATTTTGCCAAGACTCACCCTGTCTTGCTAAAAAACATATTAATCACTCAAGACTACAACACAAATCCAATATGTAGTTATTGCCATCAAAAAGACAAAACAAACATGCATTAAATATTTAAATTACAACCTAAGGAACATCTATTATTCAATGCAAGTTATCAAGGCAATAAATAATTCTAATAAATAGTTTTAGGTATTTTAAAGACAACACTGTCAAACAACGAGCTGAGTACTTTCCACAAAGCCTACCTCTTAATTTCTAAAACAGCTCTATGAGGTAGGTGCTATTGATATTCACATTTTTCAGTAAGTCAGTATAGACTCAAAGGGGCTTGGGCTATTGCAAAATGTCACATAGCTAGTATATAGAGAGGCGGGATTTGAAGCTGGATTGGATTCCATGGTCCAGACAGGACCACCAGGCAACACTGCCACCTTAGGAGTTCAGAGGAGAGACCCATCAGAGGAGGTGTGCAGTGGCTAAGAAATGCTTCCTGAAGGTGGTGATGTGTGAACACACATTTAAAAGGTTGCTCAATGGGAATCCCCTTAAAATTCTTCTAAGACTATAGGGGAAATCAGAACTTATTTACACTCCAATTACCAAAACAAGATCACCCCCAGGGCTTGCCTGTGCTGTTAAGACAATATGCATTCACGAACCGTGCTCCTTTTATTTCAACTTCCCCTTCCCATCTTGGCGAGGGAATTAAAAAAATCATCCTTGTTTTCTTTAGGTCTTAGATCAGCTCTTGCTGCAGCCCCAGAGGGAACATTTCGCAGCACGGCCAGATGAGGGCGCTTGGGTGTGGCAAAAGGATGGCTGGGAAACTGAGTGTGGGGGTGCTCCCAGTGTGCTCTAGAGGCCATTTTAGGGAGCACAAACCAACAGATGGAAATTACTGGTATTCCTTCAGAGCCTGCAGACCACACAAGTCATTCATTCATGCGTGCGTGCATGCATCATCAAGCATTCATTTTATAGGCAATATGGATACAGAGACGAGCAAGTCATGACTCCTAAAAATCTAAGAATCCACAGGAGACAATAAATAAAAATTATCCTCTATCAACAAATAAATACAGACTCAGACATAGCAAATAAGTATTAAGCATAAAGTGTCAAGAGTCTGTCATATATGCATAACACACACATATATATGTGTTGTACTATGTTCCAATGTATTTGTGTAGATTTTGTAACTTCTACTAGGGTGAGATCTCTTTGAGTACAAGACTGTTAGAGCCACTCTTGCTTCTTTAGCGAACACCACATGAATTCTTACCCATAGGAAAGCCTAATAATGATAGTGTTGAGGCAGATATAATGAATTATAATTTACCAAGGAGACTCTGTGGAGTTGGCCACGCATATTTGTTTTGTTTTGCACCAAGCCGCTAATTCTGAGAGAGGAAAAGACATGGTTTTGCTCCTCAGAGTGGTTTTTGGAAGGAGCCTAGAACTTCAGGGGTAGGTTGGTTTTCAGGCATCACAACTGGACATGTGAAGCAGGGCAGCCTAAAGCTTAAGACCCTGAGCTTCAGAGGTAGAGAGATCTGGCTCATAAATTTGCTTCTGCCCCTTTTCCTTTCTGGGATATCATGGTTCATATATTAAAATATGTCCGTGATGGGGCGCCTGGGTGGCTCAGTCAGTTAAGCGGCTGCCTTCGGCTCAGGTCGTGATCCCAGGGTCCTGGGATCGAGCCCCACGCCGGGCTCCCTGCTTGGCGGGGAGCCTGCTTCTCCTTCTCCCTCTGTCTGCCTCTCTGCCTACTTCTGCTCTCTATCTCTCTGTCAAATAAATAAATAAAATCTTTAAAAAAAAAAATAAAAAAAAAAAATAAAATATGTCCGTGATGATGATGATAAAGTTCATGTTCATCGAGTCCATACCATGGCCAGACACTAGTTTTAGAAGTTACATGTAGGAGATCATTTCTTTCTCACACCAACTCTCCAAGGTAAGAAATGGTATTATTCTCATTTGTTAGATGGACAACCTGAGGCACAGAGGGGTTAAGTAATTTTCTCAGGATCACCCAGCTAGGAAGTGACAGATTGGGATTCAACTCAGATATGTACTGTATTATTATTAAAATTCTTGTGATATTTGTGAGGTCTCCAGGGGGAAGTTACATGAGGAATTATGGTTTCAATACAACTTGGATGGAAGTTTCTCAAACCTGAATTTGGAACCAAAGGTGGCTCTCTCCCTCTAAAATGAGAATTATCAAAGTAGAAGCCACATCATTGGCATAGAACATTTTTTGATTTTTAAAAAACTCACTGAGTGAGTGGGTGGTGTGCTGGAGAGTGGACTCCCTCACCACACCTCTCTATCCTTCTGTAAGCAGAGAAGTCTCCCTCTACATGGTGTGAGATTGTTCATGCTACAGTGGTTGGGACTGAAGGGAACAGTTGTGTGTTCAAAGGAGAGCAAGAAGATTTGAGGCAATGGTCATACCCAGGTGGTCGGTCTACAGAAGAGAAGACTCAGGGCCCATCTGACAGATGGCTGTTCCACTGAAGACCATCAAGCCATCACGGTCAAGACCCTGATGCATGATGTGCTATGGAGCTAGGGTGACCTGTGTCTCACACCCGACTTCACACTTCTGAGCTATGGTGTGTCAGGGAAAATACTTACAAAGCTTCACTTTCTTTATTTGCAAAATGGAAAGAGGAATACAAATCTAAAATGCCTCATTTGCATTTCTGAAATCCAAAAATATCTGAAAACAGAAAATATTTTCATAAGCCCATGGCAGATTCACTTGACTGCTAAACTTGACCTGAACTGGAATGAGCTTGTTATGGCTGTCTCTCTCCCATTCTATGTGAATATGCATGTGTTTCCCTGCAAAAATTAATGTGTTTGATTAAAGCACAATATCCCAGGCCCTGCTAATGGTCAGATTCAATACAACATATATTCAATACAACTATTACCTTTCTGAAATAATGAAGAGAGCTATGCATTTATAAGTGCGTCTTGCCCCGAGTTGTGGATAGGGGGCAGTGTACCTGTACCCACCACCTCATTAGGTTCCCATGTGGATTAAATGGAAGAGGTTCAGCAGTTGCTAGCACATCCTAAACCACCAAACAGTCCATTTCCTAAATAGTTACTGCATTCAGTGTATTAGGTACTTCAGTTAAGCAATTCTGTTGTACTGTGCCATCAATTTTATTCTCCTCATAAGAACGTTGTAATGCAGTGTTTAAAGTGCTTCAGTATTAGGGCACCTGGGTGGCTCAGTTGGTTAAGCATCCAAGTCTTGGTTTCGGCTCAGGTCATGATCTGAGGGTCCTGGGATCGAGCCCCATGTCAGGCTCCCTGCTGCGGAGTCTGCTTGTCCCTCTCCCTCTGTCCCTCCCCCAGCTCCTGAGCATGGGCTCTCTCTCTCTCTCAAATAAATAAATAAAATCTTTAAAGTGCTTCCATATTGCCTCCAGGATTTTTTCCAGTATGCCTTCCAAACGTTTTTTGTTTGTTTGTTTTTTCCATGCTTTTGTCATTTTCAGGAAGCTTCAACTATGAAGGTTTTTAGGTTGTGAAGTGGACTTATGTTCCTTACTCCAAAGGCACCTGAATGGTCTGATGATAACTGAAGGAAGAGCCCAGATCCAAGGTGCACAAGCAACAAGGAATCATGTAGCTGCCGCCCAAGCACCGTCATAAGACACCTTCAGCTAAGGGGCACTCTGGGTTCAGAGATAAAATATAAAAAATATGCATCTTAGACTTTGGAGTTGCAGTGTTGCCTCCCAAAGAGTGGAACTGAGATGGAGTTCAGGAAGGCACTTTCAGAATGCCGTGAGGAAACGAAGAACAAAACTTCCTTGCAGATGGATTCTCTGGAAGAGGGAACGGGCTTCCTTTGGTTTTATGAAACCCCAGCTTCCTGGCAGTGGGAAGCCGAGCCTGGACACACTCTTATCAGGGGTATTGTGGCAGGGTTTCAGATTCCTCAAAGTGGTTTGCACGCGGGGACCTCTGAGAATCTGAGGTTCTGCGAGCCTCGAGGAAGACAGAGGAGACAATGCAGGGGTCAATGGGAGAAGCCCATGAGCTCCCCAGACCTCCTGCTTCTGCTTGGCTCCTGCATTGTTGTCCTGAGTGGCTGGATTTGAAGGCTGAGCTAAGTGCTCATCAGTGATATGTTCTGCTCTGCTTCTGTCCAAAGAGCAAAGTGGAGGAAAAAAAGAGTATGGAGTTTTGGAACATCTTTCAACTGTGATGAAGAAAAGCATTTACATTTCACATGAAATTATGGCCCAACTTGACATTTGGTCTACAGAAGAGAAGACTCAGGGCTCATCTGACAGGTGGCTGTTCCACTGAAGACCATCAAGCCATCATGGTCAAGACCCTGATGCAGAAACCACGAGGAAGCTTCTCAGTCTTTAAATTAGCCACTGCTAATGCACAGGGACATTCTCTGATGGAAGGGCCAAGCACACCACAGCCCCTTTCCCTGTCGGAGCTCTGAATCAACAAGAGACCCAAGCGGGGGTTGATGGAGAACAAAACGCCAGCTTTCTTACTGACAAAGACAATACTGGAGATTCAGGCAACATTGGGCTTTCTAAAATTATTCCCCAAAATTAGGTTGGCTTTCCCACTGATGTGCTAGAAAAGTCGTGTTCCTCTTTGGGGTAGGACCTTATTCTACATGGCAGGGAACTCAACTGCCCTCAGCCAGCAGTTACAGGATGTCAAAGGGGAGAGAAAGATGAGCTCTGGAAACCCCAGGCTTTGTCCCAGACTTTCCAATTCGATTGATTTAGGGGCTCAGCATGGGGAGCAGTAGGTAGCGGGATGGGAGTGTTTGGGGGAATTTTTCTTCAGGGAGACCTGTGGAGTGGGGGCCAAGCATTCCCCATCTAATTAGCCTTTCTTCATGTGAAGCCTTTTTTTGAGAGAAAAGAACGTATATCCTTTACGGTTTGGGAAGCATTCCACACTCCTGCCTGGAATTTCATATTTGCAAACTTTCACATAAAAAGAAAAAATTGTAGCTAACCCTGACTTGACGTTTGGGAAAAGAGAAGTGAAGTATTCTGTCAAAAGGAGAGCTCCATATAATTGCATGCTGATGGGATGAAGAAGCGTCCCTCCAACAGTTTTCTTCAGACGCATCTGTGCAGAACGAAGCAGCTGTGTGAACTTGGCCAAGTCACGTCACCTCTCTGGGTCTCTTTTCCCTCAGGGGTTAACCCAGTGAGGTGTTGGATGGCTGCCTTAATCTCTTCCATCCCTCTCGCTCTCTCAGGCTCTGGTCTCCTATTTCCAAGAACAATAATTACCGCAGAAAATATCATCTTGCCCTAGATTGTGATCTTCATGACTTCATCTGTGTGAACAAACATCAAAAAACAGCTGAAGCATAACACAGGATCTACGGCAATGTCAAGGGGCCCTTCCTGAAAACCTCCAGTGGAGATAAACTTTCAAACAAACAGCATTTGTCTGTCAGGAGGGAGGCGGGAGAAGGTGGCAGAGTATGAAGCAGGGTCTTTATTCAGGGTGTAAGCTCCCATTTCCTGGGACAGTGAGAACTTTGTCTTTTGGGAAAGGCTGTGTGAAATGTTTGGCTGTATTGTCACCTGGGGACAGGGAGGAAGAATGACATGTGTATGAGCTGCTTCCTTCCTGAATCCTTCAATCCTTCTCTTCAACCCAAGCCTCTAGGCTCTGTGGCTTCTCGCTAGGCTGCTGTGCAGGACCAGGCCGGTGCGCACACGTGGGCACCCACACACAAGCGCGTCTACACACAGGAATAATCACATGCCTTTCTGTCACTGAGCTGATCAAGGATGGGGTCCCCTCACGATGTGCACTCCTCCCAAATCACATTCTTGATTCACCTGGGGGGACTGAATTGCTCCTCCCCCTTAAAGCCACCAGGACACTGGCCATATGTCTCCATTAGACTTTTTTTGCCTAATAGGGCACTTATTTTGTCTCATGTAGGTCCATCCATCCCTGCTAGACCATGAGTTCTTTGAATGCAAAGATTGTAACAGAATTAGTTTTTGTTCCCTAGTCCCAAGCCTTACCATATAAGCAGCAATTAATAAATGCTTTTTTCTTTTTTTTTTTTTTAAAGATTTTATTTGTTTATTTGACAGAGAGAGACACAGCGAGAGAGGGAACACAGGATAGGGAGTGGGAGAGGGAGAAGCAGGCTTCCTGCTGAGCAGGGAGCCCGATGTGGGACTCGATCCCAGGACACCGGGATCATGACCTGAGCCAAAGGCAGACGCTTAACGACTGAGCCACCCAGGTGCCCCAATAAATGCTTTTTTAAATGAACTTGGGGTGAAGGAACATAGGAAACACCATTGGGGTTTCTGCTTATCTTACAGCCACCCCCATTTACTGAGAACAACCACTGCTCACTAGTCTGGGTAGACCCACGGCAGCATGTTTCTACTACCTAGGACCCCTCCACTGGCAACAGGAAAAGAGACCTTGGCCAGTCAGATGCCCTCTGGCAGGTTGAGAGGTAGGCTCAGCTGTTCCCAGGGCAGGAACCAAGATGTAAGGTAGCTTTCTTGTGCCAGGTGTCCAAAAAAACAATGTAAGCTCTGCAAGATACAGAATTGAAACCTGTTTTCATGAACAAAAGTAATGCTTGTTTACTATACAACTTCAGACAATGTATACGTTTCTGATGTAGAAGTTCATGTTTAAGAATGGCTAAGAATTGGGGTTCCTGGGTGGCTCAGGCTGTTAAGCATCCGACTCTTGATCTCGGCTTAGGTCATGATCTCAGGGTCGTGGGATTGAGTCCCGTGTCTGGCACTGTGCTGGGCGTGGAGTCTGCTTGAGATTCTCTCTCTCCCTGTGTCCCTCCCTCTGCGCTCTCTCTCCCTCTCTCAAAAAAAAAAAAAAAAAAAAAAGACTAAGAATATTTTGCAAAAGAAAAATAGTAAGGGGTGCCTGGTGCTACCAGATAAAAACAGTATGGTAGCAGAAAAGTCTAATTATGTTGGTAAACCAGGTAAGTTTATAGATAGGGGCATTTATTCTAGGATTAAATGTACCATTTCAGTTCAGTGCAGAAAAAAACAGATTTTTTTTAATGGTGCAGGGACAATTGATTTCACATTTGGATGAAAATGAAGTTAGCCTACCTTAAAAGGAGCATAAAAATAAATTCACATAAATATAAACATAAAAATAAAATAACAAAATCATTGTTAAAAAATAAAGACTATCTTCATACTTCGAGGTGGAAGAGGCCTTTCTGAGCAGGAAATGAAACCCAGAAAGAGTTTATAAAGGAAAAAAAAAAATTAGCAGCTTTGGTTATGTTAAAAACTAATATTAATAATCTAAAAAAAATTGTTGAGACTCCGTAAAGAAAGAAGGTAAATAACTGACTATGAGAAAGTATTTGCAACTCATATAAAACACAAAAGGATATCTCCAGGATACAAAGACCCTCTACAAATTAAGAATTAGAAGACAAACAATCTAAGAGAACAATAGATAAGGACATAGTTGAAGACCTTTTATGGGGGCAAAATAATTTTTTTTTGTTCAAAGCACTAACTAAACAAAAGCATAATTTTTTTCTGTGCCCCCGATTATAGCTTATGATGTTCTGTGGGAATCAGCTCTTCTTAAATACGAGTGGTGTGATTTTGACATTGAATTCACCTAACCCATTTTATGAGAATGTGTTGAATGACCAGTCAAATTCATTTGACAACTCTTTGTCAATAACATGGCTACTACACCGGGCTTTTGTGAGAAGCACCTGTGTTAATACACGGGCAGTCCCAGGAGCCCAGGAAAAGGGGCAGTTAAGCAGAACTCAACAATTTCTCTTCTGCTTTTCCTCTTCTCTTTCACTTGACTACTTGAAAGCTGGAGCTGTCTCAGATGCATTTTTGTATCCCAGTATTTGTCACAGTGTAAGAAAGGAGGAAAGAAAGAAGGAAGAGAGAGACAGGAGGAAGAATGGAGGAAGGAAAGGGGGGTTGGGAGGAAGGCAGGCAGGAAGGCAAGGGAAGGAAGGGAGGAAGGAAGGAAGGAAAGAGGGAACAGAGGAAGGGAGGAAGGGAGGGAGGGAGGAAAGGAAGGAAGGAGAAGAAGGAAAGAAAAAAGACAAATCCTCCTTATCAAATTTGTCCGAGTCCGTCCCCGGTGCAGTTCCTGCTCCAACCACATGATGGCAGCGTGAGCCTTGCAGCGCTCCGGCGCGCTGAGAGTCTGGCACTTTAAATCCCCATATGTTAAAGCCTGGGGCGCCTGGGTGTGTTTGCGTTTGTGCCTGCGAGTCAAAGCTACACCCAGCATCAGCGCTCTCAGCTGAGCTGTAGTGCAGGTCGACAGGAAAATCTGCAAGGATTTCACGGGTTTTCTTTCTAGAAAAACCCCAAAAGGAGTTTGAGAGTCAAAAGGACTTTGTAGTCGTTTTCAAACGGAGAAAATTTCCTTAAACACACAGCATCTGCTCTGCTGGGCTTGCAATCTGTGTGCAGGTATTGCGGTTAATGAACCACCGGCTTGCTGCTCCCAGGGCCAGGCTGGAGCAGTCAGCTGGTGGACTGATAGGAACTGCAATCACCAGCTCTGCACCAACATGCCCCAGGATGGAAAATGTGATTTGTGACACAGCAGCTAGGGAATAATGATGAAAACATAATTGCTCCGGGCGGATTGCTCTCTGTTTCAATTGCAAAGCTGCTTCACATCATAGGAGAAGAATCGGAGTTCTTAACTTTTGTTTCTCTGGGACAACCAGAGGCACACCCAGCAACTGTCCTTCTGCCCCCAGTTCCTGAGCTGTTTCTTTGAACCCTGGAGAAAGGTGGTCCCCAAGCCAGGAAGAACCTGCCTCAGCTCCTGCGTGCTGTGGCAGCCTGTCTGTTCAAGCAGGGCCACCCGTCATGGATGTGGCTTTGAAACCTGTTCGTCCCATTCTCTGCTACTGAGACTGTTTGTTTGTTTTCTGCCTTTTGGAAAAAAAAAAAAAAATCCTCGTGTATGTCTTTGTAGTTTACGCACATTTGTCATTTTGTCTGCATTACAGCCCAGAAAGGAGGCAGAGGTCATTGACATGATCTTACAGACAAGGACCCCAAGAATCAGGATGATGACAATGACTTGTGTCCACAATCCCCATCTCCCGGTTCAGTGATGAAGAGCAGAGGACTCCGAGGTGGGTAGTCCAGGTCTGAGAGCCTGTTGGCTCTTTTAGGTCACCTGATGTCTCTGAGGTCCAGCTTTCTCCTCTTGTAAGTTGAAGAGAAAGATGCCAGCCTCCTTGGGCGCCTGGGTGGCTCAGTCGTTAAGCATCTGCCTTCGGCTCAGGTCATGATCCCAGGGTCCTGGGATCGAGTCCCACATTGGGCTCCCTGCTTGGCAGGAAGCCGCTTCTCCCTCTCCCACTCCCCGTGCTTGTGTTCCCTCTCTCGCTGTCTCTTTCTGTCAGATAAATAAATAAAATCTTAAAAAAAAAAAAGATGCCAGCCTCCTGGGGCTTGGGGAGACCTGAAGGAGGTCATGCACATCCACGTCCATGTGGTACGAGGTCCACAGTACTCAGCTCAGGCCTGTGTCATCTGCTGTGGCAGGGAGTAGGCGGGCGAGCTGTGTATCAAGCCCCTTTTTACACCGTTTCCCAGCCCCATATTCTGTGCACACAGTTCCACCCAGTTTCTACAGCTTTTATGCGGGGGCAGTCCTTTGGATTGGGGTTTCTCTGGCTCACTGTAGACCTTTGCTGAGCTTTTAAGGACTATAGGAGAGGTTCACACTGGAGGGGCACTCCTCACTGAAGGGGGGCTGGAACTGTTGCAGAAATTGTCCTCTTTTCATCCCTCTCCCCCCAAGTAGATGGTTCTGAGACACAGTTCACGTGGGGGAGAGACTAAGCCACAGTCACTCCCAGTGCTGACCAAATTGAAAGCAAATATATATTATATTAATGTTCTGGTTTCGCTCACTGGTGCTTCACTCATGTTCCCTGGGGTCCCCTCCCAAATAAACTACCTCACTGCAAACTCTGACTCAGACTCTTCATTGGGGAACCCAAGCTAGGATGAGATGGGGTAGAAGCCAGACCTCTGCTCTGACTCCAAGGTCAGGACTCCTTCAGTTAACACACGCGCACACACACACGTACACACGCACACTTGCTCCGCGTCTGTAGCCAGCAGGTGGAGCAAGGGGGTAGGTTTGATGAGCTCCAGAGTGTTTTCAGAGCATCTCATAGGTTGTTGGGGGCCCCCCAAAGGGCAGGAAGTGTTTGTCAGGTCCCTTAAGGACATGCGTTCCGGTGCATTAACATGCATCAGGGTCCACCCCAGAGAGACTGACACCAGCAATCACCTTAGACCCGAGGCTCGCATCAGGTGGAGTCAGAAGCTGTCTCCATGATGTTATTTAAAGGCACCATTAGGCTCTGCGATGCAAATATATTATGTGGGTGGGGCGACCTGTTCCCCTCAGGCTCTTTGCCACACCAGGGTAAGCCGGAGCTTGCAGAAGAATGGCGGTTTTAGGTGAGGACTCCTTGCCCACCGTCACTTAAACTACCATTTACTGATGGCCAATTATGAGTCAGCACCATGCTAACACTTCCATACACATCAGTTTTCATACCCCAAGCTGCCTGATAGAATTCCCTGGAGAGACTGCAAAAGTGCCAGTGCGAGCCTGCAACCCCCGTTCTGTCTTCATTGGTCTGAAGGTGGGGCTTGGGCATCCAGAAGGTTCTTCAGCTGGTTTTCAGATACAGTCAGGTTTGAGAACCATTGATAGAAATTGTCTGAATTGTCTGTTTTCACTCATCCGCCTACTTCCCCAGGAAGATATCCCCCCCCCCCACCGCCCCCACTGCAGCAGGGGAAACGGTGAGTGTCTCGGAGCATGTGGGACACACAGCCAGTTAGGAATGGAAGGAAGAGTCACACGCAGGTCTGCCTGGCTCCGACAAAGAGTGTACTTGCCAAACTTCTCTTCTAAAAGTCCTAACAGAGAGGAGGATAAGCATGTTCCTCCAGAGGTGAATATTAGGGGAACCAAAAGCCGACTGGAAAATTTATTGCAGTCCCATGCTGCCTCTTTAAAAACTCCTTATTTTTTTTTTATAAAAAGATAAGATTTTGCATAATTTTCTATAAATTGATACTCCAAGGAGACAGGCTGTTGTACCCTGCCCTGGTCGTTCACACTGTACCACGGTTGCGGGGGGATCGGACGCTCTGGTTTGAGCAACTCAGCCCTGATCTGTTTACCAGCCCCCTACATGGAAAAGAGAAAATCGTCCCTAGAAGGGGATGGGCAGATGGATGAGAAGGAAATATGTGGGGAGGAAGAGTGAGGAAAGCCTGAGACTCCTTCAAGGTCACCTCTGTTACTATTTCCCATCCTAGTGGGAAAGAAAGGTTCTTAGCTTTGGAAGATGTAGTCATTAAAGACTGGTGCAGAGACAGAAGCTCACAGAATGTCCCTTATCTTGTGTTTCCGAGGTCAACAAACATTTTCTGTAAAGGGTTGGATAGTAAATATTTCAGGCTTGTGGCCCATCTGGTCTCTGTCACAACTACTCAGCTCTGTGGCTGTAGCATAAAAGCAGCCGTAGACATGACGGAAATGAATGGGCGTGGCTGACAGCCAATAAAACGTCATTTACAAAAACGGGCAGGCGGACCGGATTTGGCCTGTGGGCAGTAGTTTGCCGACCTCTGCTCTATTTGCTTACTGACAAACATGAGCGAGGCAATTAGCTTAACTCCTCCTATCCTCACTGGACTTACCTGTGAAATCTCAAAGTAGGGGCTGGGCTAGATGCTTCGAACTGCAAACTGCGCCTGCACGCACATCTGCGCATGCGCGCACATTGCTCACCTTCGCAACCTGGATTTGCTTTCTGGGTGAAACGAGGAGGCTTAGGGCAATTGGGTCTAATGCTTCCCATGCAATCAGTATAAGGCCAGAATTTGTGCCCCGACCTTCTGGTAACCGAAACGGATGCTCTTCTAGGCTATAGCAATGCTTCTAAGTGGTTCTTTGAAAATACTGCTAGCCCAGAGATCTATGAAGCTATGATTTCATTTACTTTCTCTAGGTGGCTCTTTGCCCAACATGCAGACAGAGCAGAAATGTACCAGCCAAGCCACTTTTTTTTTTTTAATAATGTACCTAAGGTTGAAATCTATTCAACTGAACAGGTTGACTTGGCATCCTGTACGCGAATGTCGAGAGACCCACTTTTAGGAGACCCACCTCGTGCATCAGGGATATATTCGGAAATGCATCAGAAGCACCTTCTCATTCTGACCGTGCAGCTGTCTCCATTCTCACAAGGTCATGTAAGCACTTGGAGAGTCCGATCCCAATGACACCAGCCTCCTGAATGCAATAAATGCACTCTCTGTGTCATTGGCTTTAAATGGCCTCTCTGGAAATATCCAAGAGACCGGAAATCACTGTAGTCCAGATGCCTGCTCACCCCGTCACTCATTTTCCCTCTATTTAAAATGTCAGCCCAGCATGTATTTATGTGTCCAATGATCCTAGGTGGCCAAATGAAGAATAAAAGTGTGGTCTTTGTGTTTGCCCTCTAGGAGCTGTGGTGCCGGGCTTATGTTAGATATTTAAATCTGTTGCATATATTATATGCCACTAAATTCTTCCAGCAGCCTTATGAGGTAGACATTATTGTCTTCATATTACATGTGGACATGACGTGTGCCAGACCACACCTCTTCCCCTTGGAAAACTGCGGGAGTTGGCTCAAATCTTCTCTCTCATGGGTGGGGAGAATCTTCAGCCTCCTGGAGATCGCTGTGAGGTCATCCGTGGGTGCAGCTTTCATGCTTACTCTCTGATGACTGAAAAATATTTGCAAGTGGATGAATAGAAAAGGGACAAGCCTCAGGTCATAGAGATTCATAGACCAGTAGCCCTTAACTCTTTGGGATCGTGGATTTGTTTTTAAATATGTGATTAAAATTTAGCATCTTTTCCCTTAAAAAATGTGTGATTATGCATAGTTTGCACAGCATTTCAGAGGCTCCATGAACAAAAGCAAGTATCTGCTAAATGTAGGTTACTATGGTAGATGCTGGGCCATTGCTGGCCAACCGTAGTCACCAGGGAAGATGCTTTTGGAAACCTCTCCCTGCACCTCTCCATATCCCATCACCCTGTGACTACAGTGACACTGGACCCATTTCCAGCTGCAGCTCCTGCATTTCTCTGCCCGAGGGCTTTCTCTTAGAGATTGATTTGCCATCCTCATGGCACCTGGAGTGCCAGGATATGAATGCCCCGGGAGAACAGCTCTCCAACAAAGACTGACGGGTGTATAAATACCCCAGCTCCCTTTCCCTTTAGTGGGATCAAGCCGAGGTACATGCTCTGCATCATCTCCTGGTTTGCTCACTGGGATTAAGCTCAGTTGCCCACACTGATGGCTCTCTTCTATTTCCCTACTCTTCCACCAGTGTCCCCTTCCTTGTCAAATAAATCAGTTGCACTTGTATTCTTGTTTCAGAGACTGTTTCTGGGAACTCAAACTAAGACAGCCCATAACAGTTATGTGTAGAATGATTTATCCCCTGTGCTATTTAAGGTGGGTCTTAATGGGTATTCGTTTTACAGATGGGGAAGTCTGACACATGAACAGGCTTAGTAACAAGCTCAAAGTTCTGTGGAAGATTGATCTAAGTTCATCCTGGACCCAAGTCTCTTTATGCAGAGACTTGCCCTCCTTTTCATTTATTTAGACCATAAAACTGCTATGTGCTAGGCATTAGGTAAGACAGTGGGGATACACAGGATAGTCAGTCAGATATGGTCTGGTTATATGGAGCTCACATTCTAGGGAGCGGAGAGAGACAGGAAGCCCATATAACAATGAAATAATTACAAGTTGTGGTGAGGAATATCAAGGAAATACAAGCCTGGTATAATATTTAAAAAAGAGGAAGAAATTGGAGGGAAGGCCAACCTTAGAAAGGATTCAAGAGGAATCTTTATCCTAGGTTCTACCTCTTAGTTCATTGTACTGCTGTTCTTACCTCCAGCAAATGCTGAATGCATAGTATGTACCAGCAAAGAAAATGGATGTAATCTTTTTTTTTTTCATTTTTTTATCATGTTATGTTAATCACCATACATTACATCATTAGTTTTTGATGTAGTGGTCCATGATTCATTGTTTGCATATAACACCCAGTGCTCCATGCAGAATGTGCCCTCTTTAATACCCATCACCAGGCTAACCCATCCCCCCACCCTCTCCCCTCTAAAACCCTTAGTTTGTTTTTCAGAGTCCACAGTCTCTCATGGTTCATCTCCCCCTCCAATTTCCCCCCCTTCATTCTTCCCCTCCTGCTATCTTCTTCTTCTTCTTTTTTTTTTTTGTTAACGTATAATGTATTATTTGTTTCAGAGGTACAGGTCTGTGATTCAACAATCTTACACAATTCACAGCGCTCACCATAGCATCTTACTCTAAGGAGTTTACAGTCAGGCAGAAGAGATAGGGAATAAACAAATAAGTAGATAAATGAGGAAAGATACCACTTAATGATCACCACTTTTAGAAGACTAACAAGTGATAAGGGGGCACGTGTTGCCTTTTTCAATAGAGAATTAAGGCCAACCGCTCTAAGGCATACTTTGGATGTAAGTAACTCTTTTCTCTTTTATGACTCAAGAATGGTACTAGTAATATGCAGTCCTTGAGAAAGTCTGGGGGAGAAAGTTAGTGAAATCATGTGCTGGGTTCTATGGTTCTGATGAGAAACCCCAGGTGAGAAAGTTATGATTTAAGCAGAGCTCTGGATGTCAAGGAGAAGCTAGCCACTGAGGATCAGAGGTTGCAGGGTGTGGAAGGGCCACGGCCAAGCCCTGAGAAGGCTGGTGAGACTGGAGCAGGGTGAAGGAGATGGTGGGGGGAGGAAGTGGGACTAGTGAGGTGGGAGAGGGCCACCATGTGGGCAGACTTGGGCATCAAAGAGCATGTACTCTATTCAAAGTATGGGGAATAGTTCATAGAAAGACAACAATCAAAGAAGGGAGACCAGGTAAGATGTTATTGCAGCATCTGGCCAAGAGATGGTGGTGGCTTTATCCAAGATGGAAGTGGAGTCAACAGGGCTTGCTAATGAATTGGATGTTGGGGGGAAGGGATGAGAAATCGAAGGGAATGCCTGCTTTATGAATAGTGGATTAAGGATGGGGCCATTTACTAGGATAGGGAAGACTAAGAAGGAACAGGTGTGCAGGAATAAATTCAAGAATTCTATTTTGCTTATGTTACAATTGAGGTGCTTATTCGAATCCGAGTAGAAGTGTTAAGTTTATTACTGAGTATGTGAGTCCTGAGTATATAGAGAAAGATTTCAGAATCTTTGCCAGGTAGTATGTGGTCATCTAGAAATACATCTGTGGTCCTGTAGTACTTACGGCCTGGGTTAGCATCTTAGCTCTCTCAACGTGGTCCTGTGTTGGATGGTAAATTAGATCAGCACCCTCCATGGGGAGAGAACAGATGGAGAAGTTAAGGAAACTTAGGCAAGAGCCCAGGACACTTCAGTATTTGTAGGTTGAAGAAAAGAGGAGGAGCCAGCACAGGCGACCGAGAGAGAATAATCAGTGGGGTAGGAGGACCACCAGGAAATTGTTGTCAGGGAGACAAAGGAGAATATGTTTTATAGAAAGTGAGATGGTCAGCCATGTCAAATGTTGCTAGAAGGTAAAGCAAGCCCAGACCATCCAGAAGACTTCCTCGCTGGAAGTCGTGGTTCTAGTGGATGAGATAGCCTCTCTCTCTAGGCCACAAAACCACCTGCTCCTGGAGAAATCTAGTCTGTGGCATCACAAATGATTTAAGGACAATTGGCAGTGGGCTTAGAAAGACCACAGGATATTTTATCTAGCATGCTTAGAACCAATTAGACAAATTGAAATTTCTTGGGATGAAAGAACAATGTCTTGCGTGACATTGGCTATTATGAAGTTCAGCAAACATGGGAATTTATTTTGGAAATTGGGATCCTCTAAGGGCTCTGGCTTACTAATGACTGTTCTACTACTATTATTACTACTGTCGGTTACGACCACCTACGGTTGGTTCGTATCACCTCATCTCTCCCAACTCCAGGCCAATGCTATTTTCTAACAGATCGTGCTGTCTCAGCAAAGCTCCCTGGCTGGTTACATAAAAAGCAATGTGGGAAAGAGTTAATTGGCAAACAGAGTGACTACATTTGCAACCCAAGAAGGCCTGCTGTGACTTGTTATCATCTGCTGAGCTAAGCAGCTTGCTGTACAAGTGATATTTGAGGCTCATTGCTGTCAATGCCAATGGGGGCACTTAACACCTCCCTGGAAATGATCTCAAGATTAATATCTTGCCATTTATTTTATGTTGTTTTTTTCCCTCCTTGGAGTGGAAGCCTTTCCTCATCCTTTGCCTTCAGGAGCCAGAGCTGAGAGAAGGTCAGATGTGGCGTGAACCTGGGGGGGAGATGCTAACTTGACGGCTCCTTCCAGACTTCTCCCTGTGCAGCGTGAGTCATGGAGTTGGAGCATTACTCAGCAGAATGGAAAGAGCATGGGCTTGGGGATCCAAAGCCTGCTTTAAAAATATTTAATAACTAAAAGATCTACTTAACTCAGCTCAGCATTATTTTTTTTATTTATTAAAGTAAAAAAACATAATGAAATCTGTATTACAGGTTTATTATGAACAATCTTCTCGAATCTGGCTTCTGACTTCTCCACCTACTGAAGCTGGTGTTGAGCTGCTACCGTTTCAATTGTATCTTCATCGCAAGTGACCCACCCTCCTCCCCAAAACATACTCTTCTTTTCATGTCTGGGATCTCATGCATTCCTGTTTCTGTTTTTGTTTTTGTTTTCTTACTACCGCTCTGGCTGCACCTGTTCAGTCTTCTGTGCTGGTTTCTCCTCCTCGCTCTGATCTCAGAACTTGAAGGTAGGTTTTCTTCCCTCTTCCCTTTATAATCTCTCTCTAGATAATAGCCATTATCATCTCATTAAATACCCTGTAGATGCTGACGACTCTGAAATGTATCTGTCCAGATTAGGCACGTCTTGTGAGATAAGGTCTTGTTCAACCACCTGTTTACGTGACAGCTCCCTGGGATGCCTCCCAAGCACCTTACACTCAACATGCCTATGAATCTTGAGCTTTTTAAGAATCCATTCTATCCCAAACCTACCACATCTCAGTAACTGGCACCATTAACAACCCCGTGACTCCAAATAGAAGCCTAAGGAACAGAGTTAATGCCTCGCCCCTACTCTCCATATAAAATACATATGCACCTCATGGGAATTCTATATCCAACTATATCTTGAGTTCATCCATTTACCTTTATCTCCACTATCACCTGGGGAGCATATTTGCCATTTTTCCTTCCAGATCTGTTCTCCACCCTTCTCCATCCTGCTCTATTCCTCAACAGGCTGGTCTGCATAAGCTGGTCAATAAGATCCTTTGCCCTTGGGCTTCTGGTTGGATTCAGTTCATGGACAGTAATAGCAGGAAATTGGAGGAAGGGAGTGAGTGAGGTTGGGGTATGTGTTCCATGGGCTCCCTCCTTTCAGGATGGCCACAGACCTGTAGGGATCCTCAGCACAAAGTCTCATTTCCAGTCAGGAGGTAGCCCTCTGTCTCCATGAACTAGTTACCTTCTCTCCGTTTGTGCCTTTGAGCCTTCTGGTATAGTACTGGCTCTTCTCTGTTCCTTGTCCCCAGGGAACCACAGTGCCCTCTTCTGCCTTCCCTATACCTGATCTCTACCTTTATCCTGTATCAAACTCCCAAACTGTCCTTCTGTTTCCTGCTGAAGCCTGAATGATAAGTGATCAAAGAACATACAAGAAAACAAAAAACATACTCCTCATTGGTCTCCTACACTCACTGAAACCAGCTCCATATAGTTTCTCTGCCACAGTATTGAGCAATCATGTTAAAACATATTTTCACTCCTCTGCTGAAAAGCATTCAGGAGCTTCCTGTTGTGTTTGCAATAACCTCCTTATTATGGGATTAAGTCCTTTTGTGATCTGGCCTCTGCCTTTTTTTCCAAGCATGACTTCTTTTCTGCATTCTGGCCATGCAGATATATATTTTTTAATTTACTTATTTGAGAGAGAGAGCGAGAGACAGAGAGAATGAGCAGGAGGGAGACGGAGAGAGACTCTGAAGCAGACTCCACGCTGAGCACAGAGCCCAGATGTAGGGCTCAGTCCCACAACCCTAAGATCACAACCTGAGCAGAAACTAAGAGTCAGAGGCTTAACTGACTGAGCCACCCAGGCGCCCCATCCATGCAGATATTATTAAGTCTCTAAAACACAAGAAGCTCTTCTCTGCCTCATGGATCTTATATGTGTATTTGTTTCTGCCTCCTCTTCACTGTTGAGTTCTAGCTTGGATGTCACATCCTCAGAAATACCCTTCCTGTCACTCACCTTAAGTAGCCCGTTCCCCCTTAATCTCTGCTGTAGCTTTCTGTAGCTTTTCTTTCCTGGGACTGAGTTCACTCATAATTATTTATTATTTAATTATTTAATGCACGTATCCCTGCTGTAGACAATGAGTTTAAGGCCATGGCTGTTTTTTTTTTGACCTCATTATGCACATCGCCTGATATATAGTAGGGATTCACCAAATACTCATGGAATTAAGGAATTAGGCAGCCAGAAGTACCTGGCTTATAGCATGTGCTGTAATTATTGAGGATATACTGTTTACCAAGTATTTTCTGCTACTTGATGTTAGTTAATATTAGTAACATCATCAAGTCCACTCTTTCTTCAGATGCTTCTGGTTATCATGGGTTGACCTCAAGACATAATCCATGGGAATATGTAGGGTGACTAAATCCATTGATGTGTATCATTAGGAGTGTGAAGGTACCTATTCTATTCTCTAAGGGGACTATTTTCTAGATGAGTGAGAATAAAGAGAATGAAGCAGGTTTACTCTTCTGGAAGTTTGGAAAACGGAATTTATTGGAGACCAGGATCAACCTGTCCTAATAAATACGTGTTGCCTTTTCTTTTTTTTTTTTTTTTAAGATTTGTTATTCGTGGTGAAGTAAATTCCAAACATAAAGAGCTAGAGAAACACTTTTGGATGAATTTTCCACGATCTGAGACTTCTCCACCTAGTGGTGTTTATCTGAATTACAGGCACGGTACGGGGAAGAGATCAACCAGCCTCCAGGATGCCACTGTTTGAACAAAGACAGACTGTAAATATAAATAAACCGAAATAGATATAATGGCTAATAGCATCACAAACAATTTTGACCCATTTGGATTATGAGAAAAATGATAAATTCCTGGCATAGGACTTGGGTTAAAATAAGCACTTTTTCCCACGGAACTATACATTTTAAATGTAGAAGGAAATTTCAAGTGGTTGTTGTCTTCTGTGGACCCCTGGCTCATGGGGGGATAGATGAAGCATCAGTCACATCATTTTATAAATGAGGTAGCTGAGGACTGTGGCGATTACGCCTTGTCCACCAGAGCATCCATTTTGCACCATGTGTTGCAGTTTTAACAAGAGGAATAGGTCCAAGCAGGAGTCCTTCATATTCCTATTCTTAGTTTAGCTTCAGAGCCACTTTGTGAAGTTGGTATTTTGATTAAAGTAAGGCTCAGATGGAGGAAGACATCAGCTTTCCTGGGAAAACAGGGCCTTTCTTTCCTTTTTTGTGAGACAGTGACAAAATAAGGTCTCAGATTGTGGGTGTGTTGACTCTAGGTCTTATCCCCCTTTCTACTTTGTGATGCAAAACCAGTGGAAATGGCACGGGTCTCTTTTCTTTCTGTTTTGGTTTTTATGCAACAATTTTCTTTTAACACCTGTCACCAAAGTGTGACACACATTTCGTTTTGTTTTGCTTAACTTCTTTTTAAAAAAATTTTATTTGTCACTGAAGTATAGTCGACATACAGTCTCGCGTTAGTTTCAGGTGCACAGCATAGTGACTCGACAGTTCTGTACATTACAAAATGCTCAGTTCTTCCCAGAGGCCAAAGGGTGGCGCCTTCCTCTGATGGTTGCTAGGGGCAGTCACGTGTTAACACCTGCTTCAATGTGGAGTCACCTACAGGATCAGGAAAAGAGAATTTAGCCCACAGGGCCTTGCTCAATAAAGGCACAGAGAAAAGGGACACAGAATGGAATGGGGCTTTTCCCCACTGTCTTTGTAATTACTTTTTATAGGCGATGTTATAGCAATGTATAATTACAGACAAATAATCATAGCTCTTGTTCCCAGAATGCAGGCTATGAGGTTCTGCATAAATAGAACCTATCTTTCAGTGCTGTACGGTAAGGAGGAATGAGGACAGGTCAAGGAGGGCATGGACTTGGGTTCAAAACACAGCTTCATCACCTGCTAGCTTCACATTGATCCTTACTTCTTCATATCTCAAAGAAGGAAATAACATTGACCTCAATATGCCTTGGAAGTTTAACTGATAGAACTATACAGACAGTGCATAACATAGTGCTTGAAATCAAATAGACACTTTAGAAACATTGGTTTCCTTGCCCTTCCATCTCATAGTGAGTAGAATAGACCTCCCCATAACACCTGCCAGTGGCGATGCAAATGAATCCTATTTTCACCTGAGTACAGGTGTGCATGTAGGAAATTGCCAAATCTTATGATGCTTGTCAGCTTGTCCAGGGAACCGTTGCTCAAGGAAGTGACATTTCAGCTGCAATTTAAAGGAGGAGCAGGAGAAACTAGGGGAAAAGGAACGTGAGAAGTGTTTGGAGCAAATGCCTTGGTGCAACTGTGGAACAGAACCAAGATGAGGTGTGAGGAACTTAGAAAGAGGGGGAGCCTGGGGCAGTGGGGCTGAAGAGGCTAGCCGAGGCCAAGAACAATCAGCAACTTGGAGGCCATGCCAGGGGTTGTAGATTTTAAGAGCGAACAGAGGTCATTGCACGTTTTAAGCAGGAGAATGGCATGATTTTCTTCGAGCTTGCTAGGTATTGGGTATTATAATCCTCCCAACAATTTTATGCATTGAGTAGAGTTGAGTAGATTGAGGCCTAGGGAGATAACTGATTTGCTCAAGAAAGCCGAGGTAGTACATGGCCATAGCAGGATTTACCTGAGGCTGAGCCTGCTCCAGAGCCTTCACCTTAACCTTGGTCCTGTTGTTCAGGGTCCACCTCACACTCTATGGGGTAAATCTCCGTACTCTCCCCTCTGCCACGGTTCCAGCCAGTTGCACTGACTGCAGCGCCGTCCACACATCTGTGTTCTCTGTCCTTCTACTAAAATGCCCGCACTCTGAAAGTGGAGACTTGAACTTATTCACTGTTCTATCATCTGTGACCTGAAAAGAGCCAGGCACATAATAGATGCTCAGTTATCATTTTTGAGTGAATCAGACAGTAGCTGGAATGTAGTAGATAATTACAGCATATGTTCTAGAATGTTCCTTGGGTGTCATCTGTGTGCTGGGCCCTTGCTGAGCACTTTCATGTACATTGATTTCATGTTTACCCTCTCCACAACCTTGGTAGGAAGGGGCCCTTGTTTCTCTCCCGTGCTTTCCATAAAAAGATAAGGATATCCCTGAAACAATGTGCTATGGGAACTGTTGTGTGTAGTGGCAGGAAGGGGCTGTGTCTCCGGTGTGCTCACAAGTGACCATTCCTGAGGTCTGAGCCACTTCTTTCCTCCAGGTGGCAGCTAGGAAAAGCACTGTCTCTTTAAAATAACTCACATCATTGAGATACTAATAATAAATCAGAGTTAGATGATTTTTCCTAAAAGGATTGAATCCAGGATCCTTCCCCAGAAATTCAGTTCCCGCCACAATGGGCATCCTGTTTACTGTATTCTCGATAATAGAGTCCTTACTGGACAATGTCAGAGCGGAGTTAAAGGCCAAAGTACACGTGGGTGTCGTGCTTGGAATTTTCCTTTGTGTCGAATGCCATGTCCGTATGTACATCTCAACGCGCTGCCTGGCACTGACCTTGTTTTGTTCATTGTGGTGTAAAAATATGCATACCACCACATTTACCATTCTAACCATTTTGAAGCGTACACTTCAGTGGCATTAAGTACATTCATAATGTTGTGTAATTATCACCATTGTCCGTTTCTGGAACTTTTTCATCTTCCCAAACTGAAACTCTACCCCATTAAACCCTAACTCCCCACTCCCCCCAGTCCCTGCAACCACCATTCCACTTTCTGCCTCCAACTTTGACTCCTCGAGCAGCCTCACATAAGGGGAATCATACAGTATTTGTCCTTCGGTGGCTGGCTTATTTCTCTGTGCGTAATGTCTTCGAGGTTCATCTATGTTGTAGCACGTGACAGGACTTCCTTCCTTAAAAACTGAATAATGGTCTATTGTATGTACATACCACCTCGTTTATCCATTCCTACATTGATGGACCCTGGGTTGCTCCACATTTCAGCTACTGTGAGGAAGGCTGCTTTGAACATGGGTGTGCAAATATCTATTTGGGCCCTGCTTTCACATCTTTGGGGTAAATGTCCAGAAGTGGAATCCCAGGATTATATGTTAATTCTATGCTTATTTATTTATTTTTTTGAGGAACTGCCATGATGTTTTATGAAATTTAAAATTTTTATTTTATTTACATTTATTTTATTTAAATATTAAACATTTATTACAACGTTAAGTAACTCCTAAATGTCTAGAATAACATTTTAAAATCTGGATTAAAAGACTGGTTTTGAGAAATGTTACAAAGTAACAAAAAGTGATGGTCTTCCAGCTGGTCTCAAGTGTCACAACTTAGTCACAGACTTCGCAGGCTGCCCTAAAGACCACTTTATAAGAAGGCACAGGTATTCTGTATTTTTTTTCCTGTGTTTTTGTTCTCTGAATGAGTCAGCCGAGGAAGCTAAAAGGCTGAGGGAGCACTGGCAAGCTTTCTGTATTTTTTCCTTCCCTGTTCCCCTAACTCCACCAACTCCCTATCATCAGTGTGAGCCAGTGAGCCAGGCACTCAGGCTGTTTCCTCACAACCCATCTGTGACCTCACAAACCTCCGGATGGGCATTAACTGACCTTGCCAGACCCAAGTAAAGAGCTGGAATCACACAATAATGTTCACTCAGCACAGGGATTGGAGTATTAGGCATGTGAAGAACGCCAGAACTTTGCGGTCATGAGCATCACCCTGGAAATAGGAGTTAGAGGTGGTGCTGGGTCCTACTCTGTGCTCTGCTCCCAACTCACTTAGCCTCATCTTGGCCAACCTGATTCCCTCACTCTGGGAGAGAATGAGTCCTCTCACTCCATTTTTTTTAATCAAAAGTTCCCCCAAAGCAAATGAAATATTACACAGAATGTCAAGAAATAGCACAAATGATAATAAAGGTGCTCAAGGAAACCCATTTCTCTACTCACAGTGCTCTGGACACCAAAGGTGTGGGATCTTTCCTCACACCAACAACCAGTTCTCCACCTCTGCACACCAGCTGGGCACCCTACCGTTTAATGCAATCTGAAGCCATCCACCTGGAGTTGGCACAGACCCCACTGTCAAGGTCAAGGGCTCAGTCCCACAGGCTGCCCCCACTTCTGATGCCAGTCACAGGTCTAGATTGTCATCTGTATGCTTGAACAACTGGCTGTAACCGGGGGTTCCCACACCCCCCTCCTCTGTTTTGATACTTTGCTAAAATAGCCCAGAGAACTCAGAGAAACACTTTCACTTACATGGACTGCTTTATTACAAAGGATATGAAGGAACAACCAGATGAAGAGGTGCACAAGCCGAGGTCTGGAAGTGTCCCGAGCGCAGGAGCTTCTGTCCCCATGGAGTTGGGGTGTGTTACCCTCCTGGCACCTGGATGCATTCCTAACCCCGAAGCTCTCTGTGGCCTAGGGATTTTTATGGAGGCTTCGCCACCTTAGCATGATCCATCGTTAACTCATTCTCTAGCCCCTCTCCCCTCCTCAGAGGTTGGGAGTGGGGCTGAAAGTTCCAAACTTCTTTTCATGGCTTGGTCTTTCTTGTGACAAACGCCTATCCTATAACTATTCAGGAGCCCACCAAGAGTCATCTCATTAGAACAAAAAAGGCTTTTGTAACCAAGGAATCTCCAAGGGATATAGGACCTCTTGTGTAAGACTCTCCCATCACCCCCACCACTCAGGATATTACACAGGTTATAGGATGTCTATGTTAGGAACGGGGGCAGAGACCAAATATATATTTTTTATTCGGTCACAGGTGCTTTGCCTAAAAAAAGGATAGAGGGGAAGAAACTCATCTACTTATTGCCACCCACCTATTTCACCTCCCTTCTCTCCCCTCGAGACTTTTGAAGCTTCATTGTGGCACCCTAGTGCTCAATGGAACCCAGTTTGGAAACCACTGAAGTCAATGACTCAATATTGTTAACCAGCTGTAATATGCGATGAATGGAGCTCTCCCAATATGGCAGCTCCTCTACTTATGAACTGGATTTCTAAATGCATTTCACATAAATACAGCTGTTCATCAGAAGTCGAAAGGTAGATAATATATCAGCGATGATTCCTGCCATCTGTTGGCAGTGAGCAACACTGATGAAATTTTACTCTGACTTATTGCTTATTGTGTGTGACTGTCACAATGCCACATGGTTGGTAGGCACAGGAGCCACGATTCAAACCTAGAAAATGTGGCTCCCCTCCTTTTCAAAAGTTGTACATTACAGCCTTTTTTAAAAGCCAGAGTAGGTAAGTGCAGAATCTTCTGTGTACAGCAAACATGAAAGACAAGAGATGGATCCATCTCGTGGCCCACCTCTGTTGTTCCAATACCACTGTGAGAGGGGTCTGTCCCTGGCCGAAGTCACCAACCTGCTTCCTTGCAGGACCCAAGGCCCCTGGGGGCAACCCTGGGCCCACATACACATCAGGAGAGCTCTTTAGCAAGTTCCAGCAATTAAAGTGATTCAGTTAAAGGTTCAGAGCTACAAAACAATTCATTTGGTCCAAGATTGGGTCTTTGGGATTGAATTTTCAATCAATTTCCACATCTCTTTTGCTCCTTCTTTTCGCCTTGTAAGAGGGGCTTGTCCTCTTTAATTATGCAGATGCTTCCTCTTAGGTCTTATTTTCTTCCTCATGGCTCCCTGCAGAGAATTTGCTACAGCTGATTGATAAGAAGATATTGATTCCAAGGGCAGAGTTCAGGAATATTCTTATAAATGGATCATGTTGTTAATAAAGGGTCACCACAGAAAGGGCTTTGGGGTGTGGGAGTTGCTGAAATCAGAGCCCTCAGCAATGGTAGCAAGAGAGAGAAAATGGCCCGATGACCCATGCTTAAGAAGGGAAATTAAGAGAAGGAAGGCGTGGGATCAAAATTACCATTTATCAAATACCTCTGGTGCCCTGGCTCTGCTAATACTAACCTCATGACCTTGGGCAGGCTTTTTAACATCTCACACTGAAGCTTCTTCAGCTGTAGAGTGATATAAGGAACATCCTCACAGGGTGTTGTCAGGGTGAAATAAAACAATATATGTCAAGTGCTTGACTGCCACAACATGGACAATACTAGAAATGCCTGTTGTTACAGCCATTATTCCTGTTATTATCTGTGCTTTTCATAACCCTCCCCAGCCTCCCCAGTGATAGGTATCAGCTGGAACCCTGGGCTTCAAAATCATAAAGCAAAATTGACATAATTCTTGCTTGTTGGGTGACAGGACTTTGCTTCTGTTTATGACTTTCATATGAAAATCAGACAAAAATAATCACTGTTGGGCAAGGGAGAGGTGCAGAGAAATGAAGCCAGTCGAGGGGCAGGACTTGTAAATTTTGCAACTGTCCTCAGTTTAATGTTTGGCGTTCTGTCCTCATTACTGACTGGGTATGGCTTCACAGCAAACTGGGAATTTGCTGTGTGAGAAAATGAAGATTTATACAAACCCAAATTGGACAAATGGTGAATAATTGATTTAGCTGACCTGACAGCTCCCACTTGTACATACCACAGAATGTTTTATTCTGGTTGTAATTTCATTTTCTGGGCATCCTAACTCCTTCTAGCAGTTCACAGTAAAGGCCTAGTTGCCTTCTGACTTTGCCATACAGCAGAAAATTTTAGATGATGAGATCTGTTTTCATGGCATCCTAGCATAATCTATAATAAGTATGGTTCATATGAGATACTCTTTGAAGAACGTGAGGAGCTTTTATTTAGTCCTCTGATGTAGAATATAGTTTGGTTCCTACTTAATAAAACTTGAATATATTTGGTTGGATTAAAAAATTACTATGTTTACCCATCTTAAAATACAGTTTTTAGGAATAAAGTAAACCAAAAATGAAGTAAATAAAAGAAACATAAAACCAGCAATGTTGTGTCATTGTCTAAAATTCCCTTGCTGGCATCTGGGTATAGTATATGCCATCTTAGAACACATTAGCAAAGGAAGCATTTATTTCCAAGCTTGGCATCCCAAGGAATGGTATGAATATTCCTTGGGCATTCCCAAATCAATGACTATGTGAATCACAGATAGTTTATAAACAAAATACAGAAGCAAATGAGGACATTTAGAAGACCTCTCATAGCCCATGCTAAAATCATGCATTACTAGGATTGAAAGTGTCTTTGAGAGATCATCCTGGTTAACCTCTTCATTATAGATTCAGTTTCATTCAATAAACACATAGTGAGCTTCTAGAAGATGACGTGCATTAGGCTCAGGTTATTGATGGGGGCATATGTTTTTGGGGGAAACTGAAAAAAAAAAGAGTGTACCATCAAGGAATTTATATGCTAGTGGAAGGGCTGTTTGGCTATACAAGGACTGAGGCCAATGCCATGAGGTCAGTGTGAATAATGTACTCTAGGAACAATTTGGGAGGAGAAAGCTACTTTGTGTTATTAGCCTGGCCAGCAGATAACCATCCTTAAATATAAGCTCCTTTTCATTTTACTCATTCATCAAAAATCTGTTGACCATCTTCTCTCCACCAAAATCCTGTGCTGGGCATTTGGAGATGCTGAATACAATAAACATGATGCCTTCATGGGCCCAAATTCTAACAAAGATGGCTAGAAATTGAACAGGAAATCGCAGTGTCACTAGTTTTCTTAAATGTTGGCATGTTCCCCTGATTCCGATAGACCTGTGTATCTCGGAATGCTTGTGAGAAGCGATGACCTAGCATGGTGACAGTTTTTGACCCCTCATTCTCATGTTGGAGAGATGAGATTCATGAATGAGAGAGCGGCTAGCTTATCTTTATTAAAAAAAAATATAGACCTCCAATAAACATGAGTTGTCCTATTCTTTCTAGCCAAAATACAAATGAACTGAAAAGGTCATTGTGATTTCTTGCTATGATTTTGCACAGTTGGACACTTTCTGGACTGTGAATCAGAAGTTCTAAGTGGGAGTGTTAACTCTGTCATGGATCAGATGTGTGTCTGTATCTGTAGGATCTTATTCAGTTACATTGAGCCTTGTTTTCTTTGATGCAAAGTGAGGAAGTCATGCTTGCTACACTCTGGGTCTGTGTGTTCTTCTCTGACAGTGTATGATGCTGTTTACTGACCACTGGAAGTCACTCATGACACTAGAAGGCTCTTTGGCCGTATGGTACAATTAAGTTGACATACCTTTCGAAGGTAATGTATGCCTCGGACACAGACCTAGTTGTATTGCCTGCAAGTGCCACATCACCGCACTTCTGTCCAAATTTATGACACAGCAGCTCCCAATTTTTGGTTTATATAAATATGAACCACCAACATTTAAAAAACAAATGTTTCCAATGCATCATGTCCTGGAGTCATTTTTAATGAGCAATGAGAAAATGATTTTGGCGATGTGCACAGGCTCTGTGCTTGAGTTTGTCATTTGTGGCCGTGTGACATTGCTGGATTTATATAACCTCTCTGCATCTCCGATTTCTCCTCATAAAAATAGGGCTCCCGTTGGGCTATTTAACATAGAAAAAGTATGTAGCCTACCCATCGGAGTGTCTGCCACATGGTAAATTCTCAATGACTGGTAATGTGGATTCCCCGGCTGAGAGTGGTGTCTCTGCTCTTGCGTTCCTTTATGACTAGACTGATTTCTATTCACGTAGATGGAAAGTGGCAAAGCTGAGATTTGAATCCCGTCAGATATCAGAAACTATACTCAAATTACTATACTGTCTCACTGATCAGAATCGATGACTTTATACATTAAGACTCTAATATAAACCTATGGAATTCTCCTTCCTGCCAGGCTTTTCATACCTGTCTGTTGACTATTCCGTTTACCCAGTGAAAACTGATATTTGTTGTTAACACAGTTCTTCCTGCTTTGTCCTAGGACCAGAACTATAAGTTTCAGTCGTGATGGAACATTAGTATCTTAGAGTATATTTGAGAAATATCATTAGAGAGGATTATTTTTTGAGTTTTTATCTTTTACATATTCAGTGATTTGTGTGTGCGAGAGTTTTCTGATTGCTTGCTTGTGTCACAGCTAACCAGCTTTTTGATCTAGGGGAGCAAGATATTTGAAGTACATGATGGTAAAACATACTAATAATAGTAGCTGTCATTTTTTAGCACATATTATGTGCCATGTACTTTATATACTTTATTTCTATTTTCGTAATAATCTTGAAAGCTAGATATCATTTGACTGATTAGAAATAGAGGCTCAGAGAACTTAAATACCCTGCCTATCATAGTAAGTGTTAGAACCCAGATTGCAACCAAAATTAGCCCATCCCCAAGCTCAGCAAATTACACTTCTACTCCGCCTCCCCAGAGTGGAAGGAAATGATGTTTACAGGAGGAATAGGAAGGGAAAGCTTTGTTCTAACTGACAAAAATGTGTGTGTGTGTGTGTGTGCATGAGTGAAGTGATATTTTTTGTGTGTGAATTAAGATATTGCACACACAAACAGCACAGAGGACCCTAGGGGAAGAGAGGGAAAACTGAATGGGAAGTCATCAGAGAGGGAGACAAACCATAAGAGACTCTTAACTCTAGGAAACAAACTGAGGGTTGCTGGTGGGGAGGAGGCTGGAGGGAATAGGGTAATTGGATGATGGGCATTAAGGAGAGCACGTGATGTGATGAGCACTGGGTGTTATATGCAACTGATGAATTACTGAACTCTACATCTGAAACTAATGATGTACTATATGTTGGCTAATTGAATTTAAATAAAAAAAGAAAAAAGATATTGCACACATTCTGAAGACCTTGCTACTTAGATGAACAAAATAATTATACTTTTTGCAAAAATAAAAAATATTTTTCAATGGGAAATAACCATCCCATAATAATTGGTGTGAGAAATCTTCATTTTGATCTAACAAATTTGCTTAAATGAGCTAGGTTTCCATGTTGTGCTTTTTCCCATGACAACCATGATTGTTCCTGATTTCACCCCCATCAGGGGCAAAGGGGCAAATAAATACTGTAGGAAGAGATGCAGCTGTTACAAAAGGTAATAATAACTTAGGTTCATGTAGAACTTCAAAATTCTTATTGAATCAGCTTTACAATTACCCAGGGAAATAGTCATCTTCCCATTGTCCTCATTGAATGACAGTGGTTATAGGCATGCAAAGTAGGGTACAGAGCAGTTAAGAGCTTGCCAGATAGCAAACAGTCAGAAAAAGTAGAATCGGGACTTACACCTTGGTCTGTGGGTGCCCAAAAGAATGTTCCTTCCTTCCTTTCTTTCTTTCTCTTTCTTTCTTTCTTTCTTTCTTTCTTTCTTTTCTTTCTTTCTTTCTTTCTTTCTTTCTTTCTTTCTTTCTTTCTTTCTTCTTTCTTTCTTTTCTTTCTTTCTTTCTTTTCTTTCTTTCTTTCTTTCTCTTTCTTTCTTCTTTCTTTCTTTCTTTTTCTTTTTAATTAATTTATTTATTTGACAGAGAGAGGGAATGCAAGCAGGGGGAGTGGGAGAGGGAGAAGGAGGCTCCCCACTGAGCAGGAGCCCGACTTGGGGCTCAGTCCCAGGACCCTGGGATCATGACCTGAGCCGAAGGCAGATATTTAACGACTGAGCCACCCAGGCACCCCTCTTTCTTTCTTTTTAAAAAAAGATTATTTATTTACTTATTTAAGAGAGAGAGAGAGAGACAGCATGAACATGGGAGAGGAGCAGAAGGAGAGGGAGAAGCAGACTCCCCGCCGAGCAGGAAGCCTGATGCGGGCTCCATCCCAGGACCCCGGGATCATGACCTGAGCCGAAGGAAGACACTTAACCGACTGAGCCACCCAGGCACCCCAAAAGAATGTTATTTCATCTGTCTCACACTGTTATGCTAGAGTAGCTGGGAGAGAAGGGATCCAGGAGTCTGGGGGCAGCGACGACCAACAGAAGCAATCATTTAAATGGCAATAATTAGCACAGGTTGGTGTTTCATTGAAGTTACTTATTTGTAACCGAGTACTCACTTTGGTTAAACACAAAATTTAAATTACCATATTCCTAACAGTCTATAATCAGATTTTTGCTGCAAACCTATTTTTTTACAAATATATTTCTGTTAAAAAATATTCCAGAAAGTTTAGAAGTAAATATAATTAATTAATGAGCATATGCTATGAATTAATTGAGCATACACTATGTGTAATGCAGTTTTCATTCTAGGAGGAGACACGTAAGTATATAAATTATTACAGTAGAATAGTGGATGTTGTAGGAGTATAGATGATTTACTCTTGGGGAGTTGTTAAATATAGCCTTGATACAGGTGTCAAATGAGAAAACTACAACCAGAAATGAGTTTGATGTCCTTTATTCAAAGGAAAACTACCCATAGATGATGGAAATACAGTGCCTCACAAACAGTGGAACACTGATCCCAAGGGGTTTCAGGTAAGAGTGAGTTTTATAGTGTTAGAAGGGGCAACATGGAAATGGGGAATGATTGGCTAGGGTGTGAGGAATTCTGTTATAAGACTGGCAGGTCCTGTTTTCTAGGGTAAAGTAGGCTAGCTAAAGCTGAGTTGGAGGATTGTGATTGGTGTCAGTTTTTCTGGAAAGGTGTTTCTCATAACTAATTTAGGTTTAAATCTGTGGCACGGGCCGGGCCGCTGGGGCAGCCTCCATTTTGGGGGTCCCAATATACAAATTAATGTTATCACAGGTGAAGATATTTAAGCTCGGTCCTGAAGGATATTAGACGTTTGCCAGAAATACGTAGGGAGGGGGCGGAGCAAGATGGCGGAGGAGTAGGAGACCCGGATTTTGTCTGGTCCCAGGAATTCACCTGGATAGGGATCAAACCATTCTGAACACCTGTGAACTCAACAGGAGATCGAAGAAAAGAATAGCAACAACTCTCTGAACAGAAAAGCGACCGCTTTCTGGAAGGTAGGACGTGCGGAGAAGTGAATCCGAGGCGATATTCGGGAGGATAGACGGCGGGGGAGGGGGCCTCCGTTGGCCGCTTCTGGCAAGTGATAGAGCCACGGAGCACAAAATCGGAACTTTTAGAAGTCGGCTCCGCTGAGGGACGTCACTCTGGTGGCGAAGTGGGGGGTGGAGCCCTCGCGGGACAGTGTGGTCTCAGGACCCTCGGGGTCACAGACCGGGGGTGCCTGAGTGCGGCAGAGCTCCCAGGTATCGGAGCAGGGAAGCCGGCTGCAGAGACGGAGCCGAGGCGCGGGCTCTCAGCTCGGGGTTCCCATAAACCGTGATCCGCGGCACAGTCGGGCCACTGCTCCTCCAGCAGGGACCCAACAAGCGGCAGATCCGGGGAGACTCACCTTCTTCCCCCGGGAGGAGAGGGGCGGGAGCGCACCACAGGGATCTGCTGGGTTTGGAGACTCCACCCGGGGTCGGGTGCCAGATAGAAAGGCGCGGTCACAGGCCGGGTGAGCACGGAGTGTGGCCGGAGACCGGGGAGACGGGAGTGATTGACTGCTTTTCTCTGGGGGCGCACTGAGGAGCAGGGCCCCGAGTTCTCAGCTCCTCCGGGGCCAAGATTGGGAGGCCGCCATTTTCACTCTCGGCCTCCAAAGCTGTACAGAAAGCTTGCAGGCAACAAAAGCTCCCGAGAGCAAACCCGAGCAGATTACTTAGCCCGGACCGGCAAGGGCAGGGCATTTCTGCCTCCGGCAAAGACATTTGGGAACCACGGCAACAGGCCCCTCCCCCAGAAGATCAGCGAGAACAGCCAGCCAAGACCAAGTTCACCGATCAATGAGAATGGCAGAACTCCAGAGCTAGGGGAATACTGCACATAGAATCCATGGCTTTGTTACCATGATTCTTGTCTTTCAAAGTTAATTTTTTTTTAACTGTCTTTTTTTTTTTAATTTTTCTTTTTCCCTTTTCAACTAACATCTTATTAATCCCTTTTTTAAACATTTTTTATTTCTCATTTTTAGAGTCATATTCTATCCCTTCATAGAAGTTACCCTTATTTTTGGCATATATATATAAGTTGTTCTCTCTTTAAAATTTTGAAATACAGTTTCTTCTAACAGATCAAAATATACCCTAAATCTCTAGTGTATGGCTTTGTTCTAGTCTCCTGCCTGATCACATTCTCTCCCTTTTTATGTCTTTTTTTTTAAATCCTCTTCTTTCTTTTTTCAAACAACTTATCAATTCCTTTTATAAATTTTTTTATAATTTTCATCTTTACAGTCATATTCCATCCCTTCATTATATTGACCCTTAGTTTTGTACATATATAAGTTTTTCTTTCTTTAAAATTTTGGGAGGCACTTTCTTCTAACAGACCAAAATACACCCAAAATCTAGTGTGTGGCACTGATCTGTGGACCAGCCTGATCATATTTGATCATATTCTGTTTGTTTTGTTCTGTTTTTGCTTGTTTTTATCTTTTTCTTTTTCTTCTTTCTTTCTTTCCCTTTCTTTTCCCCCAGTTTCAGGTCTTTTCTGATTTGTTTAGAGTATATTTTGTGGGGACTTGTTACCCTGTTAGCATTTTGTTCTCTCATTCATCTGTTCTCCTCTGGACAAAATGACAAGACAGAAAAAATCACCTCAACAAAAAGAACAAGAGGCAGTACCGACTGCCAGGGACCTACTCAATATGGACATTAATATGGTGTCAGAACTGGAGTTTAGAATGATGATTTTAAAGATACTAGCTGGCCTTGAAAAAAGCATGGAAGTTATTAGAGAAACCCTTTCTGGAGAAATAAACTAAAATCTAACCAAGTCGAAATTAAAAAGGCTATTAATGAGGTGCAATCAAATATGGGGGCGCTAACTGCTAGGATAAATGAGGCAGAAGAGAGAATCAGTGATACAGAAGACCAAATGACGGAAAATAAAGAAGCTGAGAAAAAGAGAGAGAAAACAACTACTGGATCACGAGGGCAGAATTTGAGAGAAAGTGATACCATAAGACGAAACAACATTAGAATAATTGGGATCCCAGAAGAAGAAGAAAGAGAGAGAGGGGCAGAAGGTATATTGAACCAGGAAGAAATAGAAAACCTGAACAGACCTATAACCACTAAGGAAATTGAAGCAGTCATCAAAAATCTCCCAACAAACAAAAGCCCAGGGCCAGATGGCTTCCCAGGGGAATTCTACCAAACATTTAAAGAAGAATTAATACCTATCCTTCTGAAACTGTTCCAAAAAATAGAAATGGAAGGAAAATTTCCAAACTCGTTTTATGAGGCCACCATTACCTTGATCCCAAAACCAGACAAAGACCCCATCAAAAAGGAGAATTACAGACCAATATCTTTGATGAACATGGATGCAAAAATTCTCACCAAACTACTAGCCAATAGGATCCAACAGTACATTAAAAGGATTATTCACCACGACCAAGTGGGATTTATCCCTGGGCTGCAAGGTTGGTTCAACATCCGCAAATCAATCAACGTGATACAATACATTCATAAAAGAAAGAACAAGAATCATATGATCCTCTCAATAGATGCAGAAAAAGCATTTGACAAAGTACAGCATCCTTTCTTGATCAAAACTCTTCAGAGAATAGGGATAGAGGGTACATACCTCAATATCATAAAAGCTATCTACGAAAAACCCACAGTGAATATCATTCTCAATGGGGAAAAACTGAGAGCTTTCCCCCTAAGGTCAGGAACGCGGCAGGGATGTCCACTATCTCCACTGCTATTCAACATAGTATTAGAAGTCCTAGCCACAGCAATCAGACAACAAAAAGAAATCAAAGGCATCCAAATTGGCAAAGAAGAAGTCAAACTCTCACTCTTTGCAGATGATATGATACTTTATGTGGAAAACCCAAAAGACTCCACCCCAAAACTGCTAGAACTCACACAGGAATTCAGTAAAGTGGCAGGGTATAAAATCACTGCACAGAAATCAGTGGCATTCCTATACACCAACAACAAGACAGAAGAAAGAGAAATTAAGGATTCTATCCCATTTAAAATTGCACCCAAAACCATAAGATACCTAGGAATAAACCTAACCAAAGAGTCAAAAGATCCGTACTCAGAAAACTATAGAATACTCATGAAAGAAATTGAGGAAGACACAAAGAAATGGAAAAACGTTCCATGCTCATGGATTGGAAGGACAAATATTGTGAAGATGTCAATGCTACCTAGAGCAATCTACACATTCAATGCAATCCCCATCAAAATACCATCCACTTTTTTCAAAGAAATGGAACAAATAATCCTAAAATTTGTATGGAACCAGAAAAGACCCCGAATAGCCAGAGGAATGTTGAAAAAGAAAAGCAAAGCTGGCGGCATCACAATTCCGGACTTCCAGCTCTATTACAAAGCTGTCATCATCAAGACAGTATGGTACTGGCACAAAAACAGACACATCGATCAATGGAACAGAATAGAGAGCCCAGAAATGGACCATCAACTCTATGGTCAACTAATCTTTGACAAAGAAGGAAAGAATGTCCAATGGAAAAAAGACAGTCTCTTCAACAAATGGTGTTGGGAAAATTGGACAGCCACATGCAGAAGAATGAAACTGGACCATTTCCTTACACCACACACAAAAATAGACTCCAAATGGTTGAAAGACCTAAATGTGAGATAGGAGTCCATCAGAATCCTAAAGGAGAACACAGGCAGCAACCTCTTCGACCTCAGCCACAGCAAATTCTTCCTAGAAACATCACCAAAAGCAAGGGAAGCAAGGGCAAAAATGAACTATTGGGACTTCATCAAGATAAAAAGCTTTTGCACGGCAAAAGAAACAGTCAACATAACCAAAAGACAGCCAACAGAATGGGAGAAGATATTTGCAAATGACATATCAGATAAAGGGCTAGTATCCAAAATCTGTAAAGAACTTCTGAAACTCAACATCCAAAGAACAAATGATCCAATCAAGAAATGGGCAGAAGACATGAACAGACATTTTCCCAAAGAAGACATCCAAATGGCCAACAGACACATGAAAAAGTGCTCAACATCGCTCGGCATCAGGGAAATCCAAATCAAAGCCTCAATGAGATACCACGTCACACCAGTCAGAATGGCTAAAATTAACAAGTCAGGAAATGACAGATGTTGGTGGGGATGTGGAGAAAGGGGAACCCTCCTACACTGTTGGTGGGAATGCAAGCTGGTGCAGCCACTCTGGAAAACAGTATGGAGGTTCCTCAAAAAGTTGAAAATAGAGCTACCATACGATCCAGCAATTGCACTACTGGGTATTTACCCCAAAGATACAAATGTAGGGATCCGAAGGGGTACATGCACCCCGATGTTTATAGCAGAAATGTCCACAATAGCCAAACTGTGGAAAGAGCCAAGATGTCCATCGACAGATGAATGGATAAAGAAGAGGTGGTATATATATACAATGGAATATTATGCAGCCATCAAAAGGAATGAGATCTTGCCATTTGCAACGACGTGGATGGAACTGGAGGGTGTTATGCTGAGCGAAATAAGTCAATCAGAGAAAGACATGTATCATATGACCTCACTGATATGAGGAATTCTTAATCTCAGGAAACAAACTGAGGGTTGCTGGAGTGGGGGGTGGGAGGGATGGGGTGGCTGGGTGATAGACATTGGGGAGGGTATGTGCTATGGTGAGCACTGTGAATTGTGCAAGACTGTTGAATCACAGATCTGTACCTCTGAAACAAATAATACAATATATGTTAAAAAAAAAAGAAAAGATAGCAGGAGGGGAAGAATGAAGGGGGGGAAATCGGAGAGGGAGACAAACCATGAGAGACTATGGACTCTGAGAAACAAACTGAGGGTTCTAGAGGGGAGGGGGGTGGGAGGATGGGTTAGCCTGGTGATGGGTATTAAAGAGGGCACATATTGAACGGAACACTGGGTGTCATACACAAACAATGAATCATGCAACACTACATCAAAAACTAATGATGTATGGTGATTGACATAACAATAAAAAATTTTAAAAAATGAATCTGGTTTGAGGCAAGCATCATATTAACTACCATTAAGCCATGAAAAGGCAGAGGATGTTTTAAAAACAGCAAATAGAGAACAATTTAATGTGTCTGGAACGTAGAATAGGAAGAGAAAATGTCTGTAGATAAAACTGAACAAAAAATGTGTGACTTGTTTGTGATGAGCCTGGTTTGCCCTGCTAGAGAGCGTAGACTGTATCCTGTAAGCTGTGGGAAGTCATTGACTGTTTTCTAGAAGGGGAGTGACATGAGCAGATGTATGAGAACTATTTCATTGGCATCGACGTGAGGAATATATACACGGCACTGGAAGAGAAGAGAGAAGCTCAGAGGCTGATGCAGCAGGACTGGCAGGAGATGGTGGTCCCGCAGGGCAGTGGGGGTGGGGATGGAGACAATGCCCCAAAAGGAAGAGAAGCCGAATTTTGTGGGAATGTTTCCCAACAGCTTGTGAGGACCAGATCTTTAACTTCTACCCCACACTCTTTGTGCCTTCCTCAGGAGAAGAGCAGTGATAAGAATGGGCTTTTTTATTCATTGATTTAATTTATCTTCAAGAAATTACAAAAGAAACTTGTCTTTGCTATAACAAATTAAGCAGTTTAAAACTATGAAAAAAAACAGCTAATAATATTCCCTTAGGCCATCCCTTGTCCTTCTATGAAACCAGTTTGTTTTGTTTTGTTTTGTTTTTTGAGATTTTATTTATTTTAGAGAGAGAGCACGAGCAGGGGCTAGGGGCAGAGGGAGAGGGAGAAGCAGACTCCGCTAAGCAGGGAGCCCAATGTAGGGCTCAATCCCAGAACTCTGGGATCATGACTTGATCTGAAGGCAGACGTTTAACCTACTGAGCCACCCAGGAGCCCCTCTAGGAAACCAGTTTTAACAACATGATGGGTATCTTTGCCTTCATTTTCTTTCTTTTTTTTTTTTTTAAGATTTTATTTGAGAGAAAGTGAGAGAGCACAAGCAGGGTGGGGGCAGAGAGGGAGAGGGAGAAACAGGCTCCCCACTGAGCAGGGAGCCTGATGTAGGGCTCAATCCCAGGATCCCGGGGTTATGACCTGAGCTGAAGGCAGATATTTAACCGACAGCCACCCAGGCACCCCATCTTTGCCTTCATTTCAATATTCATGTAAAACATATAGACATATGCTTTTTGTCCTTTTTATTGAAAGCATCAGATTCATACACACACACATATTTCTTCGACTTGCTTAAATTCTCTATAAATGTCTCACTTTTACAACTCATCATGGACATCGTTTGAGGGTAATAGCTAGCAATTAAACTCATTTTTTTTAAGTGGCTGGATAATATTCCTTGCATGGATGTGCCACAATGTGCAGCCATTTCCTTATTTAGATACACGCAGCTTGTGTCTTTTTTTGTCACTAGAAACTATAAAATAATGATAGTCACATATCTTTTTATTAATTATGTAAACAGTGGCCACAGAATTAAAAAAAAATCATTCTGTACCCTTTCACGGTTAGAAAGGACCTTACAAATATCAACCAACCTCCTAATTTACAGGTGAGGCGTCAGAGGCACTGAAAAGTGCAGGGAAGAGCTCAAAGTCATATAAGCAATTTGGTGGTACCTCTGCAGCCCAGAATCTAGTCCCCTGGCAGCAACCTAACCCCCTTTCCATAGGGCAGGTGCTTGTAGAGAATGGAGATGTGGGCCCCAAAATGGTGGGAGATTTGTAATCAGAACACAGAATCCCCATGCAGAGGGATCTTCCTGGCCTAATTTCAGTCATAAGAGAGCCCTTCTTCTAACCAAAGCGTCCTGTGCCACAGGCCAGGGCAGGGGTGAGGGAGAGCTCTGAACTCACCTCAGCCTGTCCCCGGAGGCAACCAAGCAATTCACCCGTCCTTCTGCTCTAAGGAAGTGCCCTTCCAGCAAGAGTGTGTGGTTTCCTGGTTGGCAGACAGAGGGTAGCTGCTCTTGCCTTCCTAGAGCAGACCCCTTTGACCTCTGAAACATCCTTGGAGGCCCTGTCTTACTTACTCTTTTATGGGCACAGCCTCCAGGCTCCCGGGAATAGGCAGGAGAGAACAACGCTTTGGTGTTCCTACCATGAAATGCTAACCAGAAGAAAACCAGTGACCTCTTTCTCTAATGATTTTCAGACCTGTCTAATCTTCAGAATCACCCAGAGAGCTTATTTCCAATTTATAGATTACTGATCCCAAACACACAAATATACATGTACATATATTTTTCCTTTGGAATTGCCACTTTGGCATTGCCTATGGCAATTCCAGAGAAGAAAATATTCATATTATTTAAAGTCTATTATTTAAATATCATATATGAATTCTATAGTAGTTTTTCTTTGGAGTCCCCAGGTATTGCAATGATTAGCACACTTTTGACCTGTGGACCATGTCCAACATTGTTATTTTCTCAGTGAGAAAGTCGCGGTCTCGAAATGTTCTACAACTTGCCAGAAACCATTCAGCATGTCTGTGGCGGAGCCAGGACCACTCCCTGTCTCCTAGGTCCCAGGTCAAAATTCTTTCACCGGATTTATAAATACAGATTCCTTTTAAAACCAAGAGAGATTTATCTTTGTCAAAGTGCCACTGTGAGCGGATGTAAGGGGGAAAAAAAAACCCAGAAACTAGACAAGTGCTCGGGTTTTTATGGTGCTGAACAGAAGCAGCGTTTCTGAACTGAGTGATGGGGGTGCAGGAAGGTGGGCGCCCAGAGTCCCGGCGATGCATGGGGGGCATGGGTCTTGGCCAGCTTGTCCTATTACAAACACTGGCGAATGGACAAAGCCGGTCTAATTCATCTCCTAAGCATGTGAAAGACATTTAGAGACTGAATGATTTTCAGTCCCCCTAGGTTTGGGAATTAAAGGTAAATACGGTACGGAAAATGCTCAGGCCTGGCTTTAAAGACTTGTGTGAAATGCTTCCCGAGGGGGGAAATGCGGGTCACTGAAAGGTTGCTTCTCACTAATGCCCTTGATTGGCTGTTGGTGTGCAGCTCCCTCTGAAGTGACAATCAGTCCAAGTGACCACTGCCCTCTTGCTGCAATTATCAATGGTCCGGCAATTTCCCTCAATTTTAATCAATTTGGTTTGTGAATAGCCCTTTTCTTTGTTTGAGACAAAAGAGGCAAGTGTTCAGTCAGGAGGTCTGGCTTCTCCCTGGCGGCTCCTGTTTTCTTTAGGAAGCTTGTGGAGACCCCGTCCACTTTTAGGCGAGGCAGAAGACTGGCATCTCCTTTCAGTAAAGCAAGAGCCATTCCAGTGCAGCCCAGTGTGACACTGTCGTGAGAGCCCGGGGTGCAGTAGAATGGGGGCGGCAGGAGAAGGGGTGGGGAGAACTGTAGCATGAACATGGACTTAATGGTTGCGTCTGTTAGCATGCCAGTTAAAATACAGGACTCAGTTAAATTTGGATTGCAGATAAACAACACATTCAGGTGGGGCATATTTGCACCGATTGTATGAAGTCCTGTCTTAACTGGGTATCCTCTGTTATCTATCTATACCTGACTACCCTAGTAGAAAGAGATGAAGAGGAGAATTCATGCATGTCCATGAATTCAAGAGGGTGAAGGCCCAGATGAGCAACAATGACCATGGTGACAAAACACTTTCATTCATTCATGTATTTGTATATTCGAAGATTCATTGATTTAGAAAAGATGTACTGAATCTGCTATGTAGCCAGCACTGTGATGGGGATATTAAGATAAATGAAGCAGATTAGTGTGACTGAAGATGTACAAATCCATGTCATGATACAGTATGATAAATACAACAAAACTCAGTACAACTATGGTTTCTCATGTTTTTCCATCCATCACACTGGAGAAGTATGGCCAACAACAGCTGAGACCCCAAGCCAATAAAGCTTGGGGATGTACCAATCTTTCCTGAGCAGGAGTCTTTCCCTTTTCATTTTCTTCTTCTCACCACATTCAAGGTATCGCTCTAGGGAGGAGCCGAGTGGGTGAAGCATGAATAGCAAACACCTATATGTTTTATTTCTAAGATAAATGGGCTTATCTGGATAAGCTTAAACTGGGTATCTAAGTATAGAAATTGGGCCATAGCCATTAATAGAGTCCACAGCTGTGTCGGGAAAAAAATAATATAAAGGAAGATGTGATATGTTTACTTCAAGTTCTTTCTAGATGAGAGGCCCTAAGGCATCTTATTAAAATTTATTTTTAAACTTGATCCAGACCCTTTACCTGCTATTTTATTTTCTGTGAAGGGTTGTAATGCCTTTTGTATGTGTTCCCTGCTGTCTGTGGTGCACACACACACACACACACACACACACCACATCACATCACATCACATGCACAAATATACTCTTTTTAAACCAGAGTCGGAATTGCCGAAAAGCTAAAACCAATCTAATGAGAAATCAGTATAATTGGGGTTTAAAAGCATTTGCGCCGCACCTATTAGCTGCTGATGGGGATGCGAAGATGCACAAGAAACAGTTCATTTACCTTGTAAAAGGAATTCAGAGAGCATTAATAAAGCTGAGATTGTTCACCAGGGAGTCCTTGCTTTAGATGCTGGCCACGCCACAGCCACTTTTGTTGGAGTTCCCCAAAAAAGGCAACCAACTCAACGTCAGAAGTCTCCCTAGCGCCAGGTATGAACCCAGCACCCTGGCCAAGGCTGATTTGCTTGGAGTGGACACCTGACTCAAGGACTGTCAATCGACCAGCCTACTGTGGGTGACATGGAAGGGCTTAATAGTGACCACCTTGACAGTCAGATTTTCTCTCTCAGAGATGAGCAGATGGCAGAAAAGGAAAAATGGGAGCATGGTAGAGTCAGGGTGAGGGGAGTCCAGGCCCAGAGACTCCACAGGCAACCCCACTCCAGGGGGGGGCACAGGTGACTGCTGGCCAGTGTCCAGATGCCCGCATGTGCACATTATGTATGTGAGAAGGGTGCTTTCTGGGACCCAGGGGACCTTCCTATTCTTGAAGGTCTTTCCATCTCTCCGAGGCCAAGAATTCTGACTATCTCCATTCTTTCCAGAAGCCAGATGGTGGCATACTCCTGGTTCCCAGGAGACCTAGTAGAGCTTCTCTGTATTTTTATGGCCATGCATTTTATTACAATAATTCATTACCTGAAGTAATCCAAAGAAGGCCTGTGCTTCTTCCAAGCAAAGGAGGAAACTCACAAACCCAGACTCAGCAAAACTACATGACAAGGCAGCATAGAAGGTGTACTTAGCATAGAGAGAAAAGAAGCTGCAAACAGCGAAGGAGGGCTGGTTTCTGCTGGTTTCTGAACCAGGAGTATGCCACCATCTGGCTTCTGGAAAGAATGGAGAATTAGACACAGAGTCTGAAATTGGCTCTAAAGGAGGGGTCAAGAGTTCCCTAACCTAGCCTGGTACTTTCTAAGGAATTAAATAGAACCATGTGGTTGTATTAAAGCATTCCTCTGCCTACTGAGTTGAAATCAGATGTCCATACTGCAACCCACTGACAGACACACACACACACACACGCACACACACATTTGACATTAACTTGTCTCACTGTCTACATGATGAAACATTTTCATGTCTTTCCATTCACCCCTTCTTACAGAGAAAAATTATGAAGGAGAGAGAAACCTAAGAAAACAAGCAACTGGTCATTGAGCTTATACCTCGCCTCCTACCAGATGCGTGTATTACCTCCCAGGAAACTCACAAAAATTGGCTGATACAGTGCTCCCTTTTTAAAGGTAAGTTAACTGATCCAGAATGAGTAAGTGATTTGCCCCAGTATCACGCAAACAGTAAGAATACAGGTTTCTTTCTTTTTAATTAAAACAATGTAAAAACAAAAACAAAAAACCTCAATGTTGTCATGTAGGACCTGTTCCCAAATTCCCCCTTATACTCTGCACCGAAGATCTCTGGTCACTTCTTCCCTTCATGTGGCTCAGGGCCCACCGCAGCCATACTCAATCCAATGTCAGGCTCTCTCCGGTGACCTAGGATTTATGGTAATTTTGACTCTCCTGACCTCATCTTAAAACTTACCTACCCTTTGCCGCTTTCCTTAAGATTCTTGCTGAATAATTGGTTGTGAAGTAAGCAAATCAAACACTGGGGTATTAAAGGATGATAATGGTCAAAATACAATTCCCTATTAAGACTGTATTTGCATTTTATCCTGGAGAAAATGCTTGAGAACTCAGCATATCCCTATGTGTGGAATCCACTTTATCAGCTCAGAGGGTTTTTTAAAAGTAGATCAGGCAGATCACTAGTTAAAACCCACAAAATGGTCCTGCTTATGAGTTCAGAAAGTGCTATTTGTCTTCAGCTCTTCTTTATAAATCCTGGAAGCCCCAAATTCCAGACCCCCAAAATATAATAAATTGATAAAGTTTTGTAAAGCCCATCTCATGTTGAAGCTTCAAGGGCAGCACCCTTTTTAAAAAGGTGAAGATTAATATTTGTGGATTTAAATTGAAGTGAAACTATATTTAGATCCACCACAGTCATAAGCTGACTGACCAGTGTTTATTTTCCCAACAACTATGGCCTTTTGCAGCTATTCCTCAGTGGTGTGCGGGTACTGCCCTGTATCAGCTTACAGGAATTGATTACTGAATTTTCAGAAATTTTGTGAGCTGCTTGACTTCCCATTGAAAGCTTATAATTGGCCATGGTGAGAATATATTCACCATGGAAATTGGCAAGCGCTATAAATCCAGGGTTGATTGATTGCTTGATCTTTATTTATTTATGTATTTACTACAGAACCAGTTTTTAAATTGTTAACCATTTACCTACATACCATTGTCTATTCTCCTTCCTTCCATCTCTTCCCTTTTTTCCTTTCTCTCTCTCCCTTTCTCTCATTTTTTCTTTTTTCTTTTATTGTCTCTGTCTTCTAATATTTCTAATAGTACTGGGTGTTTTGACAGGCTCTTTACAAAAAATCTAATTTCATCATCATAACAGTTTTATACTATTTTAACTCAATTAAAAAAAAATAAAGAAACAGAGGCTCAAAGAACTTATGTAATGCCCAAAGGACGCTATCAGTAAATAGAAGTGGAATCGAAACGCAAATCTGTCTTGTTTGAAAGCTCCTACTCATTCCTGAAGCCTATACTAACACACACACAGAACAAGCAAACAGAAGGCTGGGGCTGCAATTTCCAAACAGACTTGCTTTTTTTCCAGATTTTGAAAGATCTGTTACTGGATGACAAACATGTGCTAATATCCCCACTGGACTTCTGCCTCTGAAGTAATGTATCAAATAAGGTTAATTATGAGAATGGGAGGTGGCAACCTGCCCTGATTTTATCTGAGGGTAAAAGATTCAGGTAGGAGGTTTCACTAACCATTGGAGAAGTCAAGATTTCTTAGTAGGGCAGTCCACATGAAGTTGCCCTGTCCTAGCAGAGAAAACTAAGGATAGAGGTGACTAGATACCACCCCCATTCCCTACCAATTCCTGTAAGACTTTCCAACTGGAGATACAATTTAGAAATGTCCAAGCTCTTTCCCCCCCCTCCCTTTAATCCTGTATCTCTGGGGGTTGCTTATTTCCCTCTTTGGGCATGGGTTTTACTGAAGGAAAAGCTCCATAACTCAGCTCTTGCAACACCAAATTCTGGTGAGTCCAGGGCGGATGATTCAGAAACATCTGGACTTAATTTCCTCGTTAACAGACATGGGATTAGAAATTAAGGGAAAAGTTTTTGGCAAATGGTATTTGGGGGAGATTGTCAAGCCCCAAACTAAACGCAAAGCCTTAAATAGAAACCGATGAACTCATTTGCTCATTCATTCAACACACATTTATTCAGCAGGCGCCTCTTGTGTGGCTGGTAATGTTCAATGCACTGAAAAACAGTAGTGAGCTAGGCAGGGCAAGACAGAAAATGAATTCATAAATCTGGAAACAAACAGGATACTTTCAGATGGAGTTAAGTGATGTGAAGAAAATAAAATGAGGTCTTTAATAATGCCCTTCCCAAGCAGGTTATGAATAGTTCCTTAATTTCTCCAGAATTGTTTTCTAGTTTTCAGTATTCCTGTCTTGTACATCTTTTGTCAGATATATGCCTAAATATTTCCTATTTTTGATATATTTTCAATGGCATTTCTTTGTAATTTCAATTTCAGATTGTTGTGGTATATAGAAATACAATTGATTTTTCATATTGATCTTGGACCCTGGAACTTTGCTAATTAACTTACTAGTTATACTAGCATTTTGGCAGAGGGCATAGATTCTATAGAATTTTTGATGTACATAATCATGTCTTCTATGAGGAAAAACAGATTCATTTTTTTCCCTCTCCAATATGGATGTTTACTACTTTTTGTGCCTTATTTCACTGGCTAGATTCTTCAGTACAGTGTTGAATAGCAACAGTGGAAGCAGACATCATTGCCATGTTCATGATTTTAGGGGGAAAGCATTCTGGTTTTGTTTTTTTTTTTTTTCATTATGATACTAATTCTAAGTTTTTGGTATATGTTCTTTATCAAATTGATAAACTTCCTTTCTCTTTCTAGCTTTAGGAAGTTTTTATTAGGAATAGATATTACAGGGGCACCTGGGTGGCTCAGTCAGTTAAGCATCTGCCTTCGGCTCAGGTCATCATCCCAGGGTCCTGGGATCGAGTCCCGCATCAGGCTCCTTGCTCAGTGGGGAGCCTGCTTCTCCCTCTGCCTGCCCCTCCCCCTGCTTGTGCTCTCACTCTCTCTCTCACTCTGACAAATAAATAAATCTTTTTTTAAAAAAGGAATAGATATTACATTTTGCCAAAGGCATTTTTCAGCATATATTATATGATCATATGGTTTTTCTCTTGCAGCTAGTTAACATGGTCAGTTATGTTGATTAATTTTTGTGCACTAACTTTGAACTTGTAGGATGAACCCCGTCAGATCTTTATGTATGGTTGGATTGAATTTGCTCAAATTTTATTAAGACTTTTTGCTTTTACCTTCCTGAGCAATACTGGCCCTTACTTTTCTATTATTGTAATATTTTGGGGTCTGGTTTGGATATCAGAGTGATGCTGGTCTCATAGAATAAGTTGGGAAGTATTCCTTCCTCTTTAGTTGTCTTTAAGAGTTTGTGTGGTTGTTAGGGTTGTTTGCTTGTTGGTTTGTTTGTAGAATTCTCCGGTGAAGCCAATTGTGACTAGAGTTTTCTGTGTGGGAAATTATTTAAACACAAGTTAAATTCCTTTAATAGACATAGGGCTATTCAGGCTATCTATTTCTTCTTGAGTGAGTTTGGGTATTTGAATGTTTCCAGGAACCTGTGCATTTTATTTAAGTTGTCAAATTTATTAGCATATAAAGTTGTTTGTAATATTTTCTCATTATCCTTTTCATATATAAAGAATCTGTAGCTATGTTTCTCTCTTATTCTTGACACGGGTAATTTGTCTTTACTCTTTCTTTCATGATTAGTCTTGTGATCAATTAATTTTATGGTCCTTCTCAAAGAAGTGGGTTTTGGATTCATTAATTTTCTCTATTTTTTTTCCTATTTTCTATTTTATTGATTTAAGATGTGATTATTTTGTTTCTACTGTTTATTTTGTTGTTGTTTTCTTCTCTCTTTTTTCCAGTTTTTTAAGCTCAAGTTACTGTTTTGAAACTTATTTTGCTTTCTAGTATAGGCTTTTATTTCTCTAAATTTTCCTCTAAATACTGCCTTAGCAACATCCCACATATTGAAGTGTATGTGTGTGTGTGTGTGTGTATAATTTTTTTTAGTTCAAAAGGCCTTCTAATTTTTCTTTTAAGTTTTCTCACTGACTCATATCTCTTTTGAAATTTGTTTTTCAGTTTCCACATACATAGGAATTTTCTAGAGATCTTTTTAATGCTTATTTTAAAATTTTTATTTTACTGTGGTTTGAGAACATACTTTGTATGACATAAGCTTTAAAACTTTTTGAAATTTATATTAAGACCAAAAATGTGGTATATTCTTTGTTATTAGATAATATAAATTAAAAGTGACCAAATTTAGACTTAATTTAATTTCACCTACTTCTGTTTCTTTTTTAATTTTTCTTCCCATGATAGGTGTTCAAAATATAGTATTAAATATGTATTGCTGCAAAATAAATTCAATGCTTTGAAATAGTTGTCACATATCACAACATCTAGATAAAAACTTTAAAACATAATATGCATTAGATAATGTTTGCTGAATTATAATTTACTTTTAGTAGTTATCTGTTTTTTTTTTTTTTTCTTATTCTAATTACTCTCTCAAATATCTGTTAGAAACTGAGAAGGTTTACCTGGCTGATCCATAGGAGGGTACGGTACTATAAACTGGGATACCAGCTTCAAGGTAGGGTTTGCACAGCCCGAGCCAGCCTGTCTCAAACTCCCTTACCTCAAATTACTTATCCTAAATCATATTGAGAATTGCTTCAGTTTCTATACACTCAGGAATGAGTTTCACTGCAAATGAGATCCATATTAACAAAGGAAAAATGGGAAAAATTGTCACTCTGAGAAGAGCCGTTTGTCAGAGGGAAGGCTCTTCCATGTCTCACATTGTCTTTCAAGAAATGATACTGAACCAATGATTTATTGGATCAATTTCTTATAAATACAAAGGATATTTAAACTCCAAGGATTTTTCCAAGATCTCACTTGAGAAAACTGGCATTAGACAACAAAATCCTACATTATAAATGGGTATAAATGCACAATTGTACTAATGGCTTTTGACTGTGTAGAAAAGTTACTAGGCTTTTTAAATTTGAAATCTATATGGTAGAATAAGCACCATAGAGAATTTTTCTAGGAAGCATATAACATAAAAGGAAATCCATTTTTATTTGCCAGGTTTTATATAAAGCACTTTTCAGGTATTGTCTTTAATCCTCACTGTAATAATTTTGTGCAGTAAATATTATTTTCCTCATCTTCAGGTGTGACAACTGAAGCACAAAATGTGTAAGTAGCTTGCCTAAGGCCACACAACTAGAAAGTGGCACATCTAGAAAAGCTAGATAAGACTCACTATATGGGGCGCCTGGGTGGCTCAGTCGTTAAGTGGCTGCCTTTGGCTCAGGTCATGATCCCAGAGTCCTGGGATCTAGTCCCACATCGGGCTCCCTGCTCAGCGGGAAGCCTGCTTCTCCCTCTCCCACACCCCCTGCTTGTGTTCCTGCTCTCACTGTCTCTGTCTCTGTCAAATAAATAAATAAAATCTTAAAAAAAAAAAAAAAGACTCACTATATGTGTCAGTCACTGTGTTAAAATCTTAAAAGATATGATTGTTACCTCCTCACATCAACCCTCTAAGGTTGATTACAGTATTTTACAGATGAGGATAATGAAAGTATACAGAGCTTAAGCATATTACCCAACTTCACACAGCTAACAATGAGCAGTATCAGGATTCAAATCCAGGTCCATTTGGGTCTAAAGTTCTTCTGACCTCTAGGATAATTAATTGTGCCAAGGAAGGGAGAGTCTCCCAGAGAAGTCTCATGAGAGAGCTCATGTTGAGGTTGGATCATAAGAGAAGCGTAGGCATTATTCCCAGATTTGAAGACAGATATTTGCAGGGGAGAGAGTAAAGGCTGGGAAGGCTATGGGAAAGTGGAATAAGAATGCCATTTCCAAGCTGACCAGTTAGGCTTGAAGTTTCAATTCTCAGAGAAACTGGAGAGGCAACTAGTCCCTGGGGATTCAAACAAGAAGGTTAAGCCACTGGACGGGCATTTTGACCTGGGGAAACATTGAAGAAGCTGCCACACAGTGTCCTCCCAGATGGCCAAATGATTTCTCCAATGTGCCATCAGGTGAAGACATAGCTAAGTGTTTTCAGACCCTTTCTGCTAGAGTAAAGGGAGGTCCTACTTCTTGTTAGTCTGCATGACAGTTACGTTTCCAAATTCTGGTGTCAAACTGATGTGGTTTCTAAGCCTACATTAGCCACTTAATAGCTAGATCACCTTGGACAAATTCCTTAAGCTCCCTGAGCCTCAGTTTTCTCATCTGGACAATGAGAATAAATGAACACTTACTGCAGATTAACCAGTAGGAGATGGGGACAAACGGGGAGTAGGGTAAGATATAACCTTTGGAGTAGATGCTATGTAGTGACCTGTCCAATTCTAGATATTTCTGATACTAAATTTGAAAACCTGGAGTCAAAGATATTGTTATTAGAATATTGTCTAGCACCTCTCAAAAAACTTACTCTCCCAGCACCTGTATCTAAGATAGATCCATAGTTTGTTTGTTTGCTTTCAGAAAGGGAAATAAGAAATCTAAACTTATTGAACACTTTACTATCAGGAAATATGCTTTCCACTTAATATTCATTATAATTTTTAATCTTGCAAAGCCACATTTTGCAAATATTCTGCATGTCCTCTTGCACATGAGAGAAATAATATATAACATAAAAAATAAAGAAAATTTCCCCAAAATGTAAAGCTGACAACTTGAGCATCCAAGATTTGAGCCTGCATCTGTCAAACTCTGAAATGTGTGCTCATTACCCTGGGCTGCCTTCTAAGCACAAAGATCTGTTCTGAAAATAGACTGACTTCCTGCCATTGCCCCTGCTCAAACAGACTCTTGGTCTTAACTTGGAAGGGTCCAAAGAGGACTGGCCTTCCAGGGAAGCTGGGCATTGTTCCTTAGCATTCTATCTACTGTTTTCTAACCTGCCATATCCTGTGACTCCAACTTCCTTCCCCTTGCTGATAAGTGGGCAGACTGAGCTGCAGACCTAACGTACACATCACTTGCCTTTTTGTCCCATTGATATAATGACCCTTGATAGAGGAGATTTATGGCATTCCTATACTTCCGAGGAAGCGCACTCCAGATGTAGAGTGAGGTTTAGTGACTCCCTCTTAAAAAACAAAACAAAACAAAACAAAAAATAAATAAAACAAGGGCAGCTGAAGAGCTTCGTCCACACCCTCTAGGGCAGACACTTAATGTCCCTCATGCTCCGGTGTAAGTGACTTCCCTTTTCCTTCCTTCTTATCGCTTTCCTTTAAAGTGTGCCTGGAAACATTGCAAAGGGGAAAGTATAAACAATGTCAGGGGTGGTGCTATATTTAAAGGAAATTTAGGCTTTGCATCCTGTCCTACTCTTAAAGAACATAAATAAATAAACTCGCAAGAAAGTCCTGTACATTTTGTAGACTTGGCTGGGTGTGCTGGCTTATTTAAATTAGATAACCAGTTTAGCTTTCAAACAATCTTGTAATGGGCTTTCTGATTTTCATGTTTGAAATGAAAGACATCAAATTCCAGCTTTCTGGACTAACCTTGTATCCCTCGAACAACTATGTCTTTTGTAATTTCAGTAATTTCCTCTGTAACACTCCCCCAAAAGGTAACATGCTAGGGTTTGAGTTAGAATGACTTTCAGAGATGGAAGGAAAGATAGTGGGAACAAAGTGGAAACCTGAGTGAAATCTTCTTATACATATGTTTTGCTTGACTTTAATGATATTTTAAAAGATGTGAACCAGCATTTCATTAGTTAGAGGTTTTATATTTAAAACATCTGACTTTTGGGGTTATTTTGAAAAGGTGAAAAGTAGAGCAACACAGGGCTGGCAATCCCACCTATAAAAATTAGATGAAGTTCAGTAGCCACTGTCCCCTGGAGGACAGGTGCGTCTCTCTTGTTATCTGGTCTCACTCCTCCCTCTGTGATCCCAGCATTGAGGCCAAGGGTCAGTTTTCCTTTATGCCATTATGTTGCCTTTGAGCTGCTGCTGATGTTTTTAAGAAAATAATTATTTTTCTCTATGTATCTGTCAAAAATGGAATCATGAGAGGTGAACCAAGCTATGTGATATTTTCTTTATACGTTTAGTTTATGTTACCTGCCTTGCCCATTGGCATTTAACTTGGTTACCCTTGATCTAGGCCACTGCCTTCAACTAGGAGACCAGGGCGCTGGGCAATAGACGATGACTTGTCCAAGGTCAGGCACTGAGTTAGGTAATGCAAGGAGAACAGTTCATATCTTGTGACTTAATCTTATGTGGTGCTACTTGCAGGGGATGCTTTGGAGATTTTGGTGACATTTCTGGTTGTCCTAATGAATAGGAGGATCAACTGGCATTTAGTGAATGGGGACCAGAGATGGTAGGGATGCTGTGATGCACTGTTACAGTCAAGAATTGTCCTGTGCCCCACTTGAGTTTTGATTCTCTTGCCAGCCATTTATTAGTTGAAAAACTCATTTATAATTACTTGACCCTACAACCTATTTTCATTTTCTATACACACACACATACAAGTTTATTTTTAAATGTAGGGTTTTAATGTACGCAGAATTTTCCAGAATTGCAATTTCAGTGTAAATCAAGAGAGGCTATATATTGGTTGAGACGACAGACCCTGGAACTAGACTATGAGGGTTTGAATTTCAGCTCTACTACTTGCCAGCTGTGTAACCTTAAGAAAGTGAATTAACCTCTCTGGGACTCATTTTTTTGTATATATAAAATGGGAATACTAGTAGTAACTGTTATTTGGATGTCCTGAAGCTAGATAAACTAATATATATAAAGTGTTTGGAATAGTTCTTGGCACACATTAATTGCTATAGACACAGTATTACTGTTATTTTGTTCAGAATTTAGAGTTATTCACTGTTTCAGAAAATAGTGCTTGCCAATAAACCTTTCTCTAGCATTCTGCTTGTGTAGGGTTATATTCTTGGTGCCTTAACATTTATGAGTGAGTATCTCATTACTTTATAATGCCTTCTAAGGTGTTTCTATGGGATGATACATGTTATTTCATTTGAAAATACTTTTCTTTTTTCCAACTTATAGTAGTTTTATAATATTATGTTGTATTTTAAAAATCATGTGTGAGACTGTTATTGTATCTGTGGAATTTATTTCTGTTAACAAAGAAGCATTGCAAAAAACTTGTTCTGGAAAGAGGATATGAGTTTGATTACACTGAATACCATTGGTCTGGTGCTTTCTACTCATGGCCTGACTTCTAGGGCTTTTAAGGAACCATTTTGATCAAGTCCCTGTCTGACTTTACAACATTTGAAGAAGACCAGCTTTAGGCACAAACAAAATAGGCATTATATTACCTTTGAGTGACCGAGTCACAGCTTTCTGGAAGGGTGACACCTACTCTTGGCCAATTCTCAAGAGGGGAAGAAGCATGCCCTGGAGAAAAGGAAAACTTGAGAGCTTTATCCTTCTGCAGCCTACTACCTGGGTCTTGTGGTGTGAGGTTGAAGGAAGAGTTATCTAATACTTTATTCAAACCCCATGGTAACTATTAATATAAGAGTCCACTTTATTCCAAGTGTGATGGCAAATTATGGGAGGGTTTTGAACAAGTGATCAGAATTATGTTCTTAAAATAATTGCTGTAGGTGCTCTGAGGAACTTGCAGGGAGAAGACAGACCAAGAGAGGAAGCAGAACCTAGTTAGGAGTCACTGTCTCAGGTGAGAAATGCAACCACCCAACGGCAAGAGTGAGGGGATGAGATTTGGTCTAATTACAGATACATTTTGAAGGCTGTGCCAGTGGCTGTGCTGATGGATAAGATGTGAGGTATGAATGAAAATCATCAAAGCTGGCTTTTTTAGAATCAAGCAACCATATAGAAGGGGGAGCTACTGACTGAGATGGAGAACACTGGTGTGGAAGCAAGTCTGGTCATATGGAATCAAGGGTTCCTTTCTGAACATGATACATTTCAGCAGTCCAGCCTTATCTAAGTAGAAATGCCAATGCACAGTTGCATATGGGAGCCTAGACTTTCTGGAGGAGGTCAGGACTAGAAATATGGTTCTAGAATCACCAGTATATGAGTTTGGATGACATAATGAGGGAGTGATCACAGGAGCCCACCAATGTGGAGAGGTTTGGGAATATGAGGAGGATCCAGAAGGAGAGAAAGAGGAGGAAGAGACAGAGATAGGACAAAAAAAAAAAAAAAACAAAAAACAAAACGGAAGCACAATGTTATAAAAGTCAAGTGAGAAACATGTTTTAAGTAGAGGAAGTAATCAGTTGTGTTAAATGCAACTGAAAAGTCAAGAAGAAAGATAATTGTGAATTGACCATTGGATTTGGCAAAAGAGCTTGTCAGCTCTTTCTTCCAGGTATTTCAGACTTGTCATTATCACATGTCCTAGAGTGAGGCTTTAAACAGTTTTGTACGGAGTACTCAGGTTTCAATCTGGGGACCTGTGTCCTTCTATTCTGAATTTTTTTCTCTTATTATTTCATTATTTTTTCCTCTGGAATTTTTATTATTTGGATGTTGAGCTTCCTGGATTTCTTTCATTCTTTCTTTCTTTCTTTCTTTCCTTCCTTCCTTCCTTCCTTCCTTCTTTCCCTCTTTCCTTCCTCCCTTCCTTAATTTTATTTCCTCTCCCATTCTCCATCTTGGTGTGTTTGGTTCTGGGAGATTTGCTCAACTCAACTTTTTAGAGAGAAAAAGCCAGGGTTAGCTAGCCAGGGTGGAGAAGAACCTAAGGGATCCATTTGCATCATATACAAACTTTAAAACAATCTTTTCAAAACTTCTATCTCATATCTGGGATATTTTATAAGAGGATGTGCATATCCTTTGGCATTCTTTAGCAGGATTTCAAAAGTTTTGAAGGAAGAAAACCATGCCTTGAGAGGAAAGAAAAGTTTCTGAGAGATCTACTTTTCTGTGGCCACAAGTTGAAGAAAACTTCCATCAATACTGTGCTAAATCCCAGAGGTTCCTGTTGATCTCCCAGGAATTTGAAAGGCTGCAGGGCGTGGTTCATTTCCCTGTGGGTGACTCTCCTGCTGAAAAGAAACACAGCCATGAAACAGTTGCATCTCCAAATCATTAAGGCTTTGGAGTTGTCACTATGCATCTTCCCTGTACATTCAGCTCTTTGACTCACACTTTGTCAGGGTTTTTGTTTTTGTTTTTGTTTTTTGTTTTGTTTTTGCCTCATTTAAAGTCTTGTGATTCTATAATGTTATTGTCTCTTGAAGTGTTGAAATGTTATGATGTGAGTCCATAATTTTATATAGCATCTTCCACCCTGTCCTAAGTACCCTGAGATATTTAAGAACACAAGGCATGATCTTTGTCACTTTTGTAAACAAAATAAACAAATGGGGAAGGGGAAAAGCAGCACGTAACAGACAAAATTGTACTCTAAATATAAGATGGCAACCTTATTTCTTTGTGCATGCTACTGCCATGGGATCTGTAGAGGCTACTTTTAGTACCATGAATTTGTATTAAATTCATGTTGAATCATGTCTAGGTTTGACATGAAGTGCCACATTTGATTAGACATATCAGCCTTCAGCACAAAATGGAGGAATAGATTTTCTTCCTTCTGTTTTCTATCATTCTCTAAGTGCTTTAAGAATTTATGAGAAAGAGAGACAGACAGGGGGAGAGAGAGAGAGAGAAAGAAATAAACGAGGAGGAGGAGGAGGAGGAGGAGGGAGAGACCAGTGATGAGTATAAGCTGGATCAGTCAGAAAACATTTCTTTTGCTAGGTGGTAAGATTTTGCTATGAAGAAGGACTCATGAATGACATCCCAGGGGAGGAGAACAGGAAGAAGGAGCAGATATATGACTGTTTAATGCCAAGGCTTCATTAACATAACCATTAGCATCCAGGAGTTCTGACCTCTGGCCCCAGCTCCATCATCATTAGCTGTGAGTCCTAACACAAATCATTCTTTCATTCTCAGTCAGTATTGTCACTCATTTTTTTTTTTGCATTTGTGACCTAGAATTGTTATTCATAAAATGAGGAGAATATGACATGATGCATTGTTGTGTTCCCCAAAGATCGTTCCATGGAATTTTATGTTCATGCGATATCAACAGATGTTTTCTGAAAGAGCATTCTGTGATCAAGTTAACTTAGAAAATACTGGCCAAAGAAAACTAAACTGATTTTGGACATTTTAGAATCTTTAATATGTCAATAGTATAAACTTTATGAGAGGGATATTATATGCAGAAATATTCAACTTATTTGATCACAGAAACTTTTTATATAGACAATCATCAGGGGCAGGTGTTGATGAGTTGCTGATCCTAATAATCAATTTCCTAACTCCTGGCTACATGCAAGACACTGTGAAAAGATTCAAAAGGGGTAGGTAGGGGCGCCTGGGTGGCTCAGTCATTAAGCGCCTGCCTTCAGCTCAGGTCGTGATCCCATGGTCCTGGTATGGAGCCCCACATTGGGCTCCCTGCTCCATGGGAAGCCTGCTTCTCCCTCTCCCACTCCCCCTGCTTGTGTTCGCTCTCTTGCTGTGTCTCTCTCTGTCAAATAAATAAATAAAATCTTAAAAAAAAAGGGGGAGTAGGTAATACACAGATGGAGCATGGATGATCAGTCATGCAAACTGCCTTTGAATCTCAGAGCTATAATTGTGGGATCTTGGAAAAGCTGACTTTTTTGCATCTTAATTTCCACATTTATATAACAGGGATAGTAACTTCTGCTTTGTGATTATTGTTAGAATATACGGAGACCTGATAGTCCCTGGTACTAAGTAGGTGCTTAATAAATATTAGATCTTCTGTTCCTTCCTACCATGTAATTTTGTACTTTAGTGAGAGGTAAATGTCAGTGGGGCTGATTGCAAATGAGGCATGGGATGGGTCAACATCATGTTTTGAATGGTTTGTGTAAGGGAATCCAAAGGGGAGAACTCCTTTTTTTAACCCAAAACATTATTGAATCTGGAGGTACCACAGGATGAACAGATATTCATGAACTTATCGCTTGTGTGGGATCACAAATCTTGTGTAAACATCTGGTTTCCTCTTTTGAAGTGGCAATAAGAAGAAAGAACTGGAAATCAGATTTTAGCCTGTAGTTTCAAAAGAACAGGTGTACCAGACCAACCTTTCATGAAATCTTGTTCTTTCTCACATTCCCTTCCACTTGAGCTTCCCTATCCATAACCCCCTTCTTTAGAAAGAACCTCTAGACTGTACTTGGTGCAGGGATGGCTAAAATTAGACGGGGTGGGCAGCTGACCCAAGAGCAGCCTGTGCTGGACAACTACTAAATACCAATCAAACTGGCTTCCTTTGTGACTGGGGCTAACACAAAGAAATTGTCCAACCAAGGGAGAATAGGGGACATAGACACAGAGAAGACATGCCATCATAATGCCTGCTCCTTGTGGCTCCAATGAGTCCCTGCTTCTTAAATAATAAGAATACAGGGGCGCCTGGGTGGCTCAGTCATTGAGTGTCTGCCTTTGGCTTGGGTTGTGGTCCCGGGGTCCTGGGATGGAGCCCCACATCGGGCTCCCTGCTCAGCGGGGAGCCTGCTTCTCTCTCTCCCGCTCCCTCTGCTTGTGTTCCCTCTCTTGCTGTGTCTCTCTCTGCCAAATAAATAAATAAAATCTTTAAAAAAAAATATAAGTAGCATATGAAGTTCACTAATCCCTCTGCCTTGGTAGTCCCATCCTATCCTTTATGAAAATTTTCCTTGTAGCTAAAGTTGGGACGAAACTGAAATATCCCATTGCTCATTTTTCTTTAAGGCTTAGAGCTTGACATTATTTTCTAAAGTCCAAGATGGGAGGTGGTCCCTAAGTTGATTCCCTAGGAAGATTTACTTCAAAGAGACTGAGAGATGAAAATCAACACCCGTTTGTACAGATCCAGACGTGCCAAGCTGGGGTGGACTTTCTCTTCTTCCTTGTCAACAGCTTTGATGCTATGCCAGGTGAAGCTGTCTGCAGCCATTAGCTACTTGGATGACATCAGACAAGTATTACCTGGCAACATCAGCCCTGAATTCCTGTGGAAACTCAGGTTAATCTTGGAGGATCCTCTGAAAAATTCCTTTTGTATGTTTTGGGGGTTTTATTAAAAGTTGTTGCTCTACTATATGTCTTTCAGATGAGGTCAATAGTTACACAATAATCCTTTCCTCTTTTGTAAAGTCACAGATCCTCCAAGTAAGGACCAATGCCAGCAATTATACTTACTTGCAGAGTTTTTTTGAGGACCCTCCACATTTCAGTAGCTAAAGAGCTGAAATGAATAGCCCTAGTTAGTCATCTCTGTCACTTTGAGCAAATGCCATCTCATCTCTTAGCCCTCATTTTCTAAATTGGATAAAATTTGGATGACTGGAACTACAAGTCTTCTCTAGAAATTATGGTGTCCAACTGCCTTCACTTTGCAATGGAGGAAATGGAGGCTTTGTGTTGCAAGCTCCTGCTGGGATCCAGGGATGCTCATGAGCAAGTCTTGCCACTCAGCATTCAGTTTCCATTCTTCCAGAAATAGCACTCTGGTTTCCTTTGGTGAAGCCCCTGCTTCTCTCATTCTCCACCCTTTTAAAATGGACTGACTACACCCCAGCTCTGGGGATGAACGATTGATTTCACAGACTTAGTGATTTGTGCAGGGACAGGTCATAACTCAAGCCAGGCTAATCAGAGACAATGAACGTCAATCAGAAATCTTGCATTGTGAATTGTTGAGAAAAGAGCCTTAGGGTTTCTGCTGGGGTGATTGAGAGTAAAGGTGGAGTTAATGAAAGCCATGTTTCAGTCATCAGACAAAGCTCTGCTTGAAAATGGAGCCAAAGAATAAGTGGGAGTGCATAGTATGAGAAGAAGATTGAGTCTGATATATTTGAGTCCATAAACCATAAGCTAGATGTTGGGACCAGACTGCCCAGAGTCACAACTCTGCCACTGACAAGCTGTGTGACCTCCTTAGGTAAGTCACTTGCTCTCTGAATGTCTCAACCACCTCATCTGTAAAATGAAAACAGTAATTGGAATCCTACCTCATGAAGTCTTACTGGGAGAAATAAACAAGTGTGTGTGTGTGTGTGTGTGTATGTGTGTGTGTGTGTGTGTGTATTTAGAGCAGGTCTTGACACATATACATGTCATGTAACTATTTGTGAATGTTAATATTGTTATAACTGGACTTTTCAGATATATGAGCCAGTAAATTCCATCCTTTTTTTTGGAGCCAGTCTGATCTCTGACAAAATTAATTAGTCACCAAGTTAGTGGCCAATCTTAAAGCCGGGTCTTCTGAGCCCCTTTTCAGATAAATTAATTCCTCATCACCACAACCATGCCATAAGTTACAAGGCATAAAATCAGAGTATTGGACTGGACAGAGAACCAGTCTGTACATTCTCTGAGTTTATTGAATTCCATGTCAATTGATGTTAAAGACTGGGTATTCAATGCCAAGAATTGTTGTTGAGTTTGATTTTGTCAGGTGTAATAATGCTGTGTTACCCAGAGAAACATTCTTTTTTTTTTAAGAGAGAGATACATGCTGAAGTAATGGGAGTCAGTGTTATAATGTGTATAATTTACTTTGAAATAATTCAACAAAAACCACAAAACAAGATGAAATAAATGTGACAAAATGCTGGCAACTGCTATCCAATGAATGATGGATAATTGGATGTTCATTATAAACTTCTCTCAACTTTTCTGTATGTTTGAAAAATCTTATAATATAAATTTTGATTACAATTGTTGGCTTAATTATATGTCTTCTTTACTTGAATGTAGAAACCATAAGGGCAAGGAACATGTCTACCTTGTTTATTGTTGTATCCCAGTGGCTGTAATATGGTACGTGCTCAATAAATCTGTAATTAAAGATGAACAGGTTAGACCTTGTTGGATGAGGAGGACCAGTAGACCAGGTATAACTGAAGCTGTGGGTGCCTGCCATATCCCATCATCACCAACCATCTGGGGCTCCCCTCCTAGGGGCTGTTCCCCTGAGCATTCAGGCTCTGTCTGAGGCTGGCCAAAGACCTCAGAAATTGACATTCCCCAAGAATAACCTTGAACCAATGATCAACAGAAACTGGAGGATAAATATTTTAGCTTCCTTGCACCTCTAGTGGATTAACTCTGAGGCTTGTTTCAGTTATCTCTTGGAGAACAGAACTTGGTCTCCTATTGGTGTGGGATTATTGAGAGGTAGATATTTCCCCTGGGGACATCCCATGATTTATGCATGTCTGATCAGGTCACCCAGTTACCTGGACATTGGGAAAACCTTTTGCTCAGTACCAGCTCTGCTATTTCTAGAACGAAATTACTCAGTTATTCCATTCTCAACCCCCCCTCCCCTTTCTGCTTTCTCCATGGAGGTATTTCTTAGTGCTGGTTTTTGAATCACCAGCCAAGTATTCTTTTCCTCTCTGCATGGTGACTTTGCACTGCAGTAAAGACATATGCTCTTCCCTGAGAGCCAAACCTAAATTCCATCCTGGCTTCTTCAAATACCCTTGGATGAAAATAGACATTCCTTTCTCCTGCACTCTTATGTATTCTTATTCATTAGATATGGTATGTTAAATCCATAATTGGAGCAGTTATGCCTATGAAGCTCCTAAATTATAACCAACTCAAAATAAAGCCCTTGCAAAATGAAACAAAAAGATGGAAAAAAAAAATAAAGTTGCCTTAGCTATTCATTGTCTGTGGAGTGTAATATAATCTGCTCAGAGTGACAATCAAGGACCTCAAAGACTCAAAGTTCCGAAAGTAGTGGGAAGGATCAAACAGACCTAAATTTGATTTCTGACTCTGCTTCACCACCCTCCTGGGGGTTTTGAATCTATGCCCTCCGTTTTATTATCTCTCCAAACAAACAACAGCACACACAATCCAGACTGATGCTTCAGCTCTTATTTTCCCGGAAAAATGAGGAACTTTTTTCTCATAAGAGAACTGTGTTGAAGGGATGAGTGAGTCAAATAACACATTCTTTATTTTACTTCATATTTCCGAACACTCCCCCTGACTTGCTGTTATAAATCTAGTCACCCAGGTGTGAAAATTCAGTCATTCTCAACTTCTCTTGCTTAACCTTTTCTCAAAGGTCTCCTTAAATCCTGTTGGTGCTGTCTCTGCCGTGCCCCCTCAGACCTTTACTGTGGTTTCCACGCAGACTTCCCCTGACTATGAGGAGATCCTTTTACCTACCCGCTGTATAATTTTATTAACTGGTCTCCCTGCTTCCAGCACACCTCTCCCCACCCAGCTGCCCCTACTCCAATCTTTTACTTTGCTGCCGGTGTGATTGTCCTAAGCATGGGTCTTACTAGGTCAGTCTCTGATTCTCAAATATTCAATGGTCTCTGCACTGAAATCCACTTTGTCTCTAGCTCCCTGGATCTAGCCTTCTTTCTCTGGTCAGTACCTTGAGTCCTATACTTCATCTTCACAAGTCTAGAATCTTCCCTCAGTTTTCCTGCCACTGTGCCTTTGCTCAAGCTGTTCCCACACCTGGATAGTCTTCTCAAATAGACATCTCTCCAAGTTCTCTATATCCTTCTGGTGTAGCTCAAATTTGATTCCCTTTCCAAGGAGTCATGATTTTTCTTTTTTCTGTATACATAATACCACAGAGCATAGTTTCTCTATAATAAAATTTACTATCCTGTTTTGGAATGATTTTGTTTTCTGTTTTTCTCATTTTTCTGGTGAGCTTCTAGGAGATGACTGCTGTTTTATTCATTTCAAAACCCTTAGAACTCTGTGTGCACAAAGCGTGGGCTCCGTAAATGGAACCCCCAGGAACCCTTGTGGGGGAGGGTGGGGCTTGGCTCTTGCATAGGCAAATGAGAAGGAAGTAATACTGGCGCTTCTGTTGTCCATCTCTCCTCTGAGAAGCAACAACTACATTTTGATTTAAAGAAACAAAACTTCCAGGCATCTACTGCGGTAGGCAGTTTCTGACAGCACTCTCAATGATCCCTACCTCCTGGGATTCGGGGCATGGATAATCCTTTCTGAGTGTGGCCTGGATCTCAGGACCCACTTTTAATGATAAAATATGGTGGAAGTGGGTGGATGTCAAAAGGCTACGGTTTCCATGCTGCCAGCACTCTTCTTTTGCTGGCACTCTGTCCTCTTGCTTGCTTGTTGCCACATTGTACGGAGAAGCCCCCATGGCAAGGGATCAAGGGAGGCCTCCTGATGAACAACTTGCAAGCCACTGAGGAGGCCTCACTCCAAAAGCCTGTGAAAAACCAAAATTACTAACAACCATGTTAAGTGAGCTAAGAAGCAAACCCTTGCTGGTGAGCCTTGATATGACTGCAGCCTTTAAAAAAAAAAAAATTAATTCACTTTTTATTTGAGTATAGTTGACACACGTTACATTAATTTCAGGTGTACAACACCGTGATTCAGTAAATTTATACATTATGCTATGCTCACCGCAGATATAGTTACCGTCTGTCACCCTAAATACTATGATGATATCATTGACTATATTCCTTACGATGTGCCTCTTATTCCATGACTTACTCCATAACCTGAAGCCTGTATCACTCACTCACCTTCACCCATTTTGCCCATCCCTCTACTCCTTCCCCTCTGGCAACCATCAGTTTGTTTTCTGTATTTATAGGTCTGATTCTGCTTTTTGTGTATTTACTCATTTGTTTTTTTTGTTAGTTTGTTTAGATTCCACAAATGAGTGAAATCATATGGTGTTTGTCTTTGTCAGTCTGACTTATTTCACTTAGCATAATAAGTGTCCATGTTGTCTCAAATGGCATGATCTCACTCTTTTTTATGGCTGCATAATATTCTATTGTATAGATACACCATTTCTTCCTTATTCATTTGTCTATTGATGGGAACTTAAGCTGCTTCTATACCTTGGCTATGGTAAGTAAGACTGCAATAAACATAGGGAAACATATATCTTTTCAAATTAGTTTTTATATTCTTTGGGTAAACACCCAGTAGTGGAATTATTGGATCAATTCTAGTTTTAATTTTCTGAGGAACCTCTATACTGTTTTCCACAGTGGCCGTACCAATTTACATTCCCACCAACAGTGTATGACTGTGCCTATTTCTCCCACATCCTCAACAATATTTCTTGTCTTTTTTATTTTAGCCATTCCGACTGTAGCCTTATGAGAACCCCAGAGCCAGAGCACCCAGCTGATCTGGCCCAGATTCTTGGCTTACAGAACTGAAATAAGAAATGCTATTGCCTTAAGCCATTATGTTTTCAGTTATTTATTATGCAGCAATAGATAACTAAAGACATCTACCTTTGACAATTCTGACTACCATGTTTGGGCTAGCAGGATGTAGTTTCTTACTGATGGATTGCCAGGGGCATGTGTTTATATTGTCCTTCTATCCTTTCTAAGTGTTTTCTATTTCAGGGCTTTGTATAAAGATTGCCAGCTTCTAAGAACATGGCTTACATTTATCTGGACAGAGCTAGTATGAAATTATGTAAAACTAGGACTTTAATAGATAAGAACTTAAAATAAATCTTAGTGAAAATGTATCAACTACAGATTGCCTACTGGTTCAGGCATGTAACTATTTTTTTTTATTTCTGCAAATAAGGAGAATGGCAGTCAAATTAAGATGTTTGCACAAGGGCTCAGATCCAGCAAGTGTCAAAATCAGATGTCAACCCAGATGTATACATTGTCAAAACCAAACTCTTTTCCTTAAACCAAAGTTCTCAATCATAGCTGTCCATTGTAATAACCTGAGGGATATTAAATAAACTTTGGGAGATTCTGATTAATTCTTCTGGGGCACAGCCTGGACACTGGGGTTTCTAAAAGCTTCCCACATGACTCTAATATGTAGCCAAATTTGAAAACCACTAGACTACATCACAGACCCTCCTGAAGGAATTTAGCCACACTCTGTGATTGTTCCCAGTTCCTGAATTTGAAATCAAGCTGCTTGAATCCTTTCTAAAAAGAAAAAAAAAATTCACCATGACAGAAGCCTCTGTGGAGTACAAACTGTGGGGAGAAACATTCTAGGTGAGGAAGAAAGAGAGGAAAGAGAAACTCTGACCTTGGGTTACACTGACTTAAATGGAGGAGATTTTATTACAGACCAGGAAACTGATCAGCAGTTCCCCCCATCCCTGATATAGCTGCACTGTATTTACTCATATTTCACATGTCCTTGAATAATGGCTATTTCCTTTGCATGATAGTATATTGACCTAGAAGGGAACCTAGAATTCAATCATTTATATACAAAGACATTGAATCATAGAAAGGGGCAGTGATTTGCTAAAGGCCACATCACAAATTCACGGCAGAACTGGTTTCGCCTAAACATTTAGACTCTCTTTGCTCAAATATTTCCTTATCAGAGAGTCCTACGCTGACCACTACATATAAAATAGCAGTCTCCTCCAGCATTCTCTGTTCCCTTTATTCTATTTTTTCTATAGCTTTTATCATCAACCAAAATATATTTTGTTCACTTATTTCTGTCTCTTCTCCTTACCCCACTAGAATGAAAACTACCTAAAGGCAGAGTCTTTGGCTTATTCTTTTGTTTATTTATCACTTTACCTCTAATGCCTGGTATTCTGGAGGTGGCCCTCAGTAAACATTAGCTAATTAAATGCAGAATGAATAGTCAAATCTTCAAAGATAACCATCCTGAGACCTCATAAATTCAACATCAGGAAATACATTCAAATATAAGTTGGGTTAACCCTTAAAGAAGATAAAGAAAGTGATATTCAAACACAAATGGGAAATTGAATCCAGTAATTTCTAAAATCCCTTCCAAAACAGAATCTGCAATATAAAATATTACTTCTCCATACAAAGAACTCATGGTTGTTAGGCTTTTCATGGATTGTTTGAATATGTGCTTAATTCATTCAACATTTTCATTCATTCAAGACATATTTAGTGATCGTCTGACTTACGTGTATCGGGTACCATTGCTGCATGAGTGATGCAGGGCTAAAGTTAGTATCTTCAGCCTATCTCTCAACTCCTGACTGCCCATCTTCCTCTAAAATCTCCCTACTTGCAAATGTTCCTTAATCATTTTTAGAAAGTCAAATTCATCATAAATGGTGGCTTTGGGGAAACATAGTAGTATATCAGTGGCATCATTTGATAGTGCATGAGGTTCTTTCTTTACAGAACAACTCATGAGAAAGGTAACTGCATACAATGACTCCCCAAGGTTGCGGTCTTTCTAAAATGATGTGAAAAGAGGCTATGCCAGACCTTCTATCTTTTCCTTTCTTGCTATTGGGTGACTTAGAGCTGTGATATAACCTAAAAATTCAGTCAGTTGCTGATAGGGAATTAAAAGACCAGAAGAGGTTATTTCACTTGTCCTGAAGTATTAAACTCTTCTTGGAATTATTTCAATTGTCAATTATTCTCCATTATCCACTCGGGAAGAAGGACTAGAAATAAATATTTGTATTTTATTTAATTTATTTATTTATTTATTTTTAAAGATTTTATTTATTTATTTGACAGAGAGAGGCACAGCGAGAGAGGGAACACAAGCAGGGGGAGCGGGAGAGGGAGAAGCAGGCTTCCCGCCGAGCAGGGAGCCCGATGTGGGGCTTGATCCCAGGACCCTGAGATCATGACCTGAGCCGAAGGCAGACGCTTAACAACTGAGCCACCCAGGTGCCCAATATTTGTATTTTAAACAGCCAAACCTGACCCTCCTTAGGTGCCCTCACTCCCAGGCATTTAACTCACACCACCTTCCAAAGATTTTATCAAAAAAAAGTTTTTTTGTTTTTTTTTTTAAAGATTTTATTTATTTATTTGACACAGAGAGAGAAACAGCAAGAAAGGGAACACAAGCAGGGGGAGTGAGAGAGGGAGAAGCAGGCTTCCCACTGAGCAGGGAGCCTGATGCGGGGCTCGATCCCAGGACCCCGGGATCATGACCTGAGCCGAAGGCAGATGCTTAATGACTGAGCCACCCAGGCATCCAAAAAAAGTTTTTTGATGTGTCAAAAATACTGTATTGGACTTTGTGACTATAATGAATAACACTGAAAAAAATATCAGATTTAGAGATAAATAATTCACATATTATAAAATTTACCCCTTTAAAAGGTAAAATTAAATATTTTTTAGTGTACTCACGGAATGTGCAACCCTCACCACTATCTAATTTCAAAAACATTTATCATCCAGAAAAGAACTCTGCACCTTTTAACAGTTTCTCCCCCATTGTCCCTTCCTAGCAATTATTGACAAATGCAAATATACTTTCTAGCTCTATGGATTTTTCTATCTTGGACATTTGATACAAATGGAATCATACAACACGTGGCCTCTTCTCTGGCTTCTTTCACTTAGCATAATATTTCGAGGCTCATCATTTTTCTAGCATGGGTAGGCATTTCACCCGTCTTTATAGCCAGATGATACTCCATTGTTCAGTTATTACGTATTTTGTTTAAACATTCATTAGCTGATGGACATTTGGGTTATTTACACTTGTTGGCTGTTATAAATAAGGATATGGTGAACATTAGTATACATGTTTTTTATGTGGGAATATATTTTTAATTCCCTTGGGTATACAGCTAGGAGTACAAGTGCTGGGTCATATAGTAACTCTTTTTTTAAGTTTTTGAGGAATTGCCAAATCCTCTTATAAAAAGGCTGTACCATTTTATATTTTCAGCAGCAATGTATGAGGATTCCAAATTCTTCATACCCTCACCAACATTTGTTAGTGTCTATCTGATCATAGGCATCCTAATGTATATGAAGTGACATCTCATTGTGGTTTTGATTTAATTTCCTTGGTAACTAATGATGCTGAGCATCTTTCCATATACTTATTAATCATTTGCATATATCCTTGGGGGAAATGTTTGTTCAAAGACTTTGCTCATTTTTAATTGGGTTATTTATATTTTTTATTATTGACATATGAATTTTTTATATATTCTGGATATTAAGTCCCTTATCAGATATATAATTTGCAAACATTTTCTCCTATTCTTTGAGTTGTCTTTTCACTTTCTCGGTGCTATCTTTGGAAGTACAAAAACATTTATTTTGATGAAGTCAAATGTATAAATATATATATATCTTTTTTTTCTTTTGGTTACTGTGCTTCTGGTGTTATATCCATGAGACCATTGCCTAATCCACTGTAACAAACATTTACTTCTGTGTTTACTCTAAAAGTTTTTCTTTGTTGGTTTTGCTTTTGTTTTTGTTTTTTAGTTTGAGCAGTTACATTTAGGCCTATTATCTACTTTAATTTTTGTATGTAGAGTGAGGTAGGATTTCAAATTTATTCCTTTGTGGGTGGATGTTCAGTTTTCCCTCCACCATTGTTGAAAGGACTATTCTTTCTTCTTTGAATTGTCTTGACACTCTTGTCAAAAATCAATGGACCATAAATATAAGGGTTTGTTTCTGGACTCTCAATTCTATTCCATTAGTTTTACTGACTATTAGTCTGCCAATATCAGACTGTTTTGTTTGCTGTAGCTTTGTAATAGGTTTGGAATCAGGAAGTATGAGTCCTTCAACTTTTTCTTTTTTAATAGCGTTTTGGCTATTCAGGACCTCGTGCAATTCCATATCAATTTTAGGATTAGCAGTCAATTTCTTCAATTAATGCAGCTAGGATTTTGATAGAGATTGTGTTGAATCTGTGGATCAAGTTGGGGTGTACTACTACCACAGCAAGATTCATTCTTCAATTCATAAACATGGGAGGTATTTCCATTTATTTTTGTCTTCCTTAATTACTTTCAATGATTTTTTTTTGTGGTTTCTAGTGTGCAAATCTTGCACTTTTTTTTGTAAAATTTATTCCTAAGTATTTTTTTCTTTAGGTGTTATTGTAAATAGAATTGTTTTCTTAGTTTAATTTTTAGATTGTTCATTGCTAATGTATAAAAATAAAATTTTTATTGACAAGAGTGTCAAGACAATTCAAAGAAGAAAGAATAGTCCTTTCAACAATGGTGGAGGGAAAACTGAACATCCACCCACAAAGGAATAAACTTGAAATCCTACCTCACTCTACATACAAAAATTAAAGTAGATAATTTTTGTATATTAATCTTATATCCTGCAACCTCATTGAACTCATGTAGTAGTTCTAATAATTTTTGTAGTTTCTTTAGGATTTTCTGCATAAGATATCATAACATTTGCAAATAGAGATTGTTTTACATTTTCCTTTTCAATCTAGATGTCTTTTTTTTAACATGTATAATCTAACCTCATAGCCCTGCTTTGAACCTCCTGTATAATGTTCAATAGAAGTAGCAAGAATAGACAACTGTTTCTTATTCATTATCATAGGGAGAGCGAGCATTCAGTCTTTCACCATTAAGAATGATGCGAGCTGCAGATTTTTAATAGTTGGCCATTAAGAGGATGAGATAGAAAGGCCTCTTGTTTTCCTAGTTTGTTGAGTGTTTTTGTCACGAAAAGATTTTTTTTTTTTTGTCAAGTGATTTTTCTGTGTCTATTAAAATGATCATTGTTTTTTTGTCCTTTTTTTATTAATATAGTACATTACACTGATTTTTTCACATTAAAACAACTGTGCATTCCTGGAATAAATCCTATTTTGTCAAAGGTCACAATTCTGTTTACATATTGCTGGCCTTAGTTTGCTAGTATTTTGTTGAAGATTTTGACATCCGTGTTTAATGAATATTGGTTAATGGTTTTGTTTTGTTTTCTTTTGTTGTGATGTCTTTATCTGGTTTTGGTATCAGTATAATACTAGTCTCATAATAAGTTGGAAAGAGTTCCTCTTCTATTCTTTGGAAAAGTTTATGAAGAATTGCAATTAATTCTTTTTTTAAATATTTAGTAGAATATATCCATAAAGCCATATGGTCATAAACTTTTCTTCATGGAAAGTTTTTTGATTCATAACTGAATTTCTTTTCTCTATAACATAAGTTGTTATAGAGCTTTTTAGATTTTATACTTATTCTCGAGTCCATTTTTGTAGGCTGTGTCTTTCCTGTAGTGTATCCCTTCTAGCTAGGTTGTCTAATTTGTTGGCATAATTGTTTATGTTATTTCTTAATAATGTATTTATATAAGATCAGTGTGGTGGATCCTTTAATTTCTGATATTAGTAGTAGAATCTTCTCTCTTTTTCTCTGGTCAATCTTGATAAAGGTTTGCCAATTTTCTTAATCTTTTCAAAGAACCAATTTTTTTGTTGTTTTCTTTATTGTTTTTTTCCGTTCTCTGTTATTTATTCCCATTCTAATTTTTATTATTTCTTTCCTTCTTCCTGTTTAGGATTTAGTCTGCACTTTTTTCTAGTTTATTAAGGTGTAAGTTTAGGATACCTATTTGAAATGTTTTTTCTTCTTCTTTTTATTTTATTTTATTTTGTTATGTTATGTTAATCACCATACATTACATCATTAGTTTTTGATGTAGTGTTGCATGATTCATTGTTTGCGTATAACACCCAGTGCTCCATTCAGTATGTGCCCTCTTTAATACCCATCACCAGGCTAACCCACCCCCCACCCCCTCCCCTCTAGAACCCTCAGTTTGTTTCTCAGAGTCCGTAGACTCTCATGGTTTGTCTCCCCTTCTGATTTCCCCCCCTTCATTTTTCCCTTCCTGCTATCTTCTTCTTCTTCTTTTTTTTTTTTTTTACCATATAATGTATTATTTGTTTCAGAGGTACAGGTCTGCAATTCAACAGTCTCACACAATTCACAGCGCTCACCATAGCACATACCCTCCCCAGTGTCTATTACCCAGCCACCCCATCCCTCCCACCCCCCACCACTCCAGCAACCCTCAGTTTGTTTCCTAAGATTAAGAATTGCTCATATCAGTGAGATCGTATGATACATGTCTTTCTCTGATTGACTTATTTCGCTCAGCATAATACCCTCCAGTTCCATCCACATCGTTGCAAATGGCAAGATTTCATTCCTTTTGATGGCTGCATAATATACCATTGTATATATATACCACCTCTTCTTTATCCATTCATCTGTCAATTGACATCTTGGCTCTTTCCATAGTTTGGTTATTGTGGACATTGCTGCTGTAAACATCGGGGTGCACGTACCCTTTCGGATCCCTACATTTGTATCTTTGGGGTAAATATCCAGTAGTGCAATTGCTGGGTCGTAGGGTAGCTCTATTTTCAACTTTTTGAGGCACCTCCATACTGTTTTCCAGAGTGGCTGCACCAGCTTGCATTCCCACCAACAGTGTAGGAGGGTTACCCTTTCTCTACATGCCCACCAACATCTGTTGCTTCCTGACGTGCTAATTTTAGCCATTCTGACTGGTGTGACGTGCTATCTCATTGAGGCTTTGATTTGGATTTCCCTGATGCCGAGTGATGTTGAGCACTTTCTCATGTGTCGGTTGGCCATTTGGTGTCTTCTTTGGAGAAATATCTGTTCATGTCTTCTGCCCATTTCTTGATTGGATCATTTGTTCTTTGGGTGTTGAGTTTGGTAAGTTCTTTATAGATTTTGGATACTAGCCCTTTATCTGTTATGTCATTTGCAAATATCTTCTCCCATCCTGTCAGTTGTCTTTTGGTTTTGTTGACTATTTCTTTTGCTGTGCAAAAGCTTTTTATCCTGATGAGGTCCCAATAGTTCATTTTTGCCCTTGCTTCCCTTGCCTTTGGTGAAGTTTCTAGGAAGAAGTTGCTGTGCCTGAGATCGAAGAGGTTGCTGCCTGTGTTCTCCTTTAGGATTTTGATGGACTCCTATCTCACATTTAGGTCTTTCAACCATTTGGAGTCTATTTTTGTGTGTGGTGTAAGAAAATGGTCAGTTTCATTCTTCTGCATGTGGCTGACCAATTTTCCCAACATCATTTGTTGAAGAGACTGTCTTTTTTCCATTGGACATTCTTTCCTGCTTTGTCAAAGATTAGTTGACCATAGAGTTGACGGTCCATTTCTGGGCTCTCTATTCTGTTCCATTGATCGATGTGTCTGTTTTTGTGCCAGTACCATACTGTCTTGACGATGACAGCTTTGTAATAGAGCTGGAAGTCCGGAATTGTGATGCCACCAGCTTTGCTTTTCTTTTTCAACATTCCTCTGGCTATTCGGGGTCTCTTCTGGTTCCATACAAATTTTAGGATTATTTGTTCCATTTCTTTGAAAAAAGTGGATGGAATTTTGATAGGGATTGCATTGAATGTGTAGATTGATCTAGGTAGCATTGACATCTTCACAATTTTTGTCCTTCCAATCCATGAGCATGGAACGTTTTTCCATTTCTTTGTGTCTTCCTCAATTTCTTTCATGAGTATTTTATAGTTTTCTGAGTACAGATCCTTTGCCTCTTTGGTTAGATTTATTCCTAGGTATCTTATGGTTTTGGGTGCATTTGTAAATGGGATTGACTCCTTAATTTCTCTTTCTTCTGTCTTGTTGTTGGTGTATAGGAATGCCACTGATTTGTGTGCATTGATTTTATATCCTGCCACTTTACTGAATTCCTGTATGAGTTCTGGCAGTTTTGGGGTGGAGTCTTTTGGGTTTTCCACATAAAGTATCATATCATCTGCAAAAAGTGAGTTTGACTTCTTCTTTGCCGATTTGGATGCCTTTTATTTCTTTTTGTTGTCTGATTGCTGTGGCTAGGACTTCTAGTACTATGTTGAATAGCAATGATGATAGTGGACATCCCTGCCATGTTCCTGACCTTAAGGGGAAAGCTCTCAGTTTTTCCCCATTGAGAATGATATTCGCTGTAGGTTTTTCATAGATGGCTTTTATGATATTGAGGTATATACCCTCTATGCCTATACTCTGAAGAGTTTTGATCAAGAAAGGATGCTGTACTTTGTCAAATGCTTTTTCTGCATCTATTGAGAGGATCGTATGGTTGTTGTTCTTTCTTTTATGAATGTATTGTATCATGTTGATTGATTTGCGGATGTTGAACCAACCTTGCAACCCAGGGATAAATCCCACTTGGTCGTGGTGAATAATCTTTTTAAGGTACTGTTGGATCCTATTGGCTAGTATTTTGGTGAGAATTTTTGCATCCATGTTCATCAAGGATATTGGTCTCTAATTCTCCTTTTTGATGGGGTCTTTGTCTGGTTTTGGGATCAAGGTAATGGTGGCCTCATAAAACGAGTTTGGAAGTTTTCCTTCCATTTCTATTTTTTGGAACAGTTTCAGAAGAATAGGTATTAATTCTTCTTGAAATGTTTGATAGAATTCCCCTGGGAAACCCTCTGGCCCTGGGCTTTTGTTTGTTGGGAGATTTCTGATGACTGCTTCAATTTCCTTAGTGGTTATAGGTCTGTTCAGGTTTTCTATTTCTTCCTGGTTCAGTTTTGGTAGTTTATACATCTCTAGGAATGTATCCATTTCTTCCAGATTATCTAATTTGCTGGCATATAGTTGCTCATAATATGTTCTTATAATGGTTTGTATTTCTTTGGTGTTGGTTATGATGTCTCCTCTTTCATTCATGATCTTATTGATTTGGGTCATTTCTCTTTTCTTTTTGATAAGTCTGGCCAGGGGTTTATCAATCTTGTTAATTCTTTCAAAGAACCAGCTCCTAGTTTTGTTGATCTGTTCTACTGTTCTTTTGGTTCTATTTCATTGATTTCTGCTCTGATCTTTGTTATTTCTCTTCCACTGGGTTTTGGATTTTTGCTGTTCTTTCTCAGCTCCTTTAGGTGTAGGGTTAGGTTGTGTATTTGAGACCTTTTTTGTTTCTTGAGAAAGGCTTGTATTGCTATATACTTTCCTCTTAGGACTGCCTTTGCTGTATCCCAAAGTTTTTGAAGACTTGTGTTTTCATTTTCATTGGTTTCCATGAATTTTTTTAAATCTTCTTTAATTTCCTGGTTGACCCATTCATTCTTTAGTAGGATGCTCTTTAGCCTCCATGTATTTGAGTTCTTTCTGACTTTCCTCTTGTGATTGACTTCTAGTTTTAAAGCATTGTGGTCTGAAAATATGCAGGGAATGATCCCAGTCTTTTGGTTACTGGTTGAGACCTGATTTGTGACCTAAGATGTGACCTATTCTGGAGAATGTTCCATGGGCAGTAGTGAAGAATGTGTATTCTGTTGCTTTGGGATGGAATGTTCTAAATATATCTGTGAAGTCCATTTGGTCCAGTGTGTCATTTAAAGTCTTTATTTCCTTGTTGATCTTTTGCTTAGATGATCTGTCCATTTCAGTGAGGGGGGTGTTAAAGTCCCCCACGATTATTGTATTGTTGTTGATGTGTTTCTTTGCTTTTGTTATTAATTGGCTTATATAATTGGCTGTCCCCATGTTAGGGGCATAGATATTTACAATTGTTAGATCTTCGTGTTGGATAGACCCTTTAAGTAAGATATAGTGTCCTTCCTTATCTCTTATTACACTCTTTGGTTTAAAATCTAATTTGTCTGATGTAAGGATTGCCACCCCAGCTTTCTTTTGGTGTCCATTAGCATGGTAAATCGTTTTCCACTCCCTCACATTCAATCTGGGGGTGTCTTGGGGTCTAAAATGAGTCTCTTGCAGACAGCATATCAATGGGTCTTGTTTTTTTATCCAATCTGATAGCCTGTGTCTTTTGATTGGGGCATTTAGCCCATTTACAGTCAGGGTAACTATTGAAAGATGAATTTAGTGCCATTGTATTGCTTGTAAGGTGACTGTTACTGTATATTGTCTGTATTCCTTTCTGGTCTGTGTTACTTTTAGGCTCTCTCTTTGCTTAGAGAACCCCTTTCAATATTTCTTGTAGGGCTGGTTTTGTGTTTGCAAATTCCTTTAGATTTTGTTTGTCCTGGAAGCTTTTTATCTCTCCTCCTATTTTCAATGACAGCCTAGCTGGATATAGTATTCTTGGCTGCATATTTGTCTCATTTAGTTCTCTGAAATTATCATGCCAGTCCTTTCTGGTCCGCCAGGTCTCTGTGGATAGATCTGTTGCCAATCTAATGTTTCTACCATTGTAGGTTACAGATCTCTTCTCCCGAGCTGCTTTCAGGATTTTCTCTTTGTCTCTGAGACTCGTAAGTTTTACTATTAGATGTCAGGGTGTTGACCTATTTTTATTGATTTTGAGAGGGGTTCTCTGTGCCTCCTGGATTTTGATGCCTGTTTCCTTCCCTAAATTAGGGAAGTTCTCTGCTGTAATTTGCTCCCATATACCTTCTGCCCCTCTCTCTCTTTCTTCTTCTTCTGGGATCCCAATTTTTCTAATGTTGTTTCGTCTTATGGTATCACTTATCTCTCGAATTCTGCCCTCGTGATCCAGTAGTTGTTTATCTCTCTTTTTCTCAGCTTCTTTATTTTCCATCATTTGGTCTTCTATATCACTGATTCCCTCTTCTGCCTCATTTATCCTAGCAGTTAGAGCCCCCATATTTGATTGCACCTCATTAATAGCCTTTTTGATTTCGACTTGTTTAGATTTTAGTTCTTTTATTTCTCCCGAAAGGGTTTCTCTAATATCTTCCATGCTTTTTTCAAGCCCAGCTAGTATCTTTAAAGTCATGATTCTGAACTCTAGTTCTGACATCTTACTAATGTCTGTATTGATTAGGTATCTGGCAGTCGGTACTGCCTCTTATTCTTTTTTTTGAGGTGATTTTTTTCCATCTTGTCATTTCATCCAGAGGAGAATAGATGAATGAGAACAAAATGCTAACAGGGTAACAACGACCCCAGAAAAATATACACTAAGCAAATCAGAAGAGACCTGAAACCAGGGGAAAAGAAAGGGAAAGAAAGAAAAAAAGAAAAGAAAAAGATAAAACAAACAAACAAACCAAAAAAAACAGAATATGATCAAATATGATCAGGCTGGTGCATAGATCAGTGCCACACACTAGATTTTGGGCGTATTTTGGTCTGTTAGAAGAAAGTGCCTCCCAAAATTTTAAAGAAAGAAAAACTTATATATGTACAAAAATAAGGGTAAATATGATGAAGGGATGGAATATGACTGTAAGGATGAAAATTATAAAAGATTTTATAAAAGGAATTGATAAGATAAGAAGTTGGTTGAAAAAAGAAAGAAGAGGATTCAAAAAAAAAAAAAGGGAGAGAATGTGATCAGGCAGGAGACTAGAACAAAGCCATACACTAGAGATTTAGGGTATATTTTGGTCTGTTAGAAGAAACTGTATTTCAAAATTTTAAAGAGAGAACAACTTATATATATATGCCAAAAATAAGGGTAACTACTATGAAGGGATAGAATATGACTCTAAAAATGAAAAATAAAAAAGATTTTTAAAAAAAGGGATTGATAAGATGTTGGTTGAAAAGGGGAAAAAGAAAAATTCAAAAAAGAAATTTAAAAAATTAACTTTGAAAGACTAAAGAATCATGGTAAAAAAGCCATAAATTCTATGCGCAGTATTCCCCTAGCGCTGGAGTTCTGCTGTTCTCATTGATCGGTGAACTTGGTCTTGGCTGGCTGTTCTCGCTGATCTTCTGGGGGAGGGGCCTGTTGCCCTGGTTCCCAAATGTCTTTGCCGGAGGCAGAATTGCCGTGCCCTTGCTGGTCCAGGCTAAGTAATCTGCTCGGGTTTGCTCTCAGGAGCTTTTGTTCCCTGTAAGGTTTCCGTACAGCTTTGGAGGTGGAGAGTGAAAATGGCAGCCTCCCAGTCTCTGCCCCGGAGGAGCCGAGAACTCAGGGCCCTGCTCCTCAGTGAGCCCCCAGAGAAAAGGAGTCAATCACTCCCGTCTCCCCGGTTTCCAGCCGCATTCCGTGCTCACCCGGCCTGTGACCAAGCATTTCTATCTCTGGCACCCGACCCCGTGTGGAGTCTCCAAACCCAGGAGATCCCTGCAGTGCACTTCCCGCACCGCTCCTCCCGGGGGAGGAAGGGGAGCCTCCCCAGATCTGCCGCTTGTTGGGTCCCTGCTGGAGGAGCAGTGGCCCGACTGTGCCGCGGATCACGGTTTATGGCAACCCCGAGCTGAGAGCCCGCGCCTCGGCTCCGTCTCTGCAGCCGGCTTCCCCACTCTGATACCTGGGAGCTCTGCCGCACTCAGGCACCCCGGTCTTTCTGTGACCCCAAGGGTCCTGAGACCACACTGTCCCATGAGGGTTCCACCCCCCACTTAGCCACTGGAGCGACGTCCCTCAGTGGAGCTGACTTCTAAAAGTTCCGATTTTGTGCTCTGCGGCTCTATCACTTGCCGGAAGTGGCCGAGGGAGGCCCCCTCCCCCGCTGTCTATCCTCCCGAATATCGCCTCAGATTCACTTCTCCGCACGTCCTACCTTCCAGAAAGTGGTCGCTTTTCTGTTCAGAGAGTTGCTGCTATTCTTTTCTTTGATCTCTTGTTGAGTTCGTAGGTGTTCAGGATTGTTTGATCCCTATCCAGGTGAATCCCGAAATTTAGGTCTCCTCCTCCTCCGCCATCTTGCTTCTCCTCCACTCTCTTCTTCCTTTTTCTTTGTTACTTCTTTTTCAGTACAGGTGTTCAGAAATTTAGATTTCCTGATAATCACTGTTCTGGCTGCATTGCATAATTTTTGGTATCTTGCATTTTAATTTTTCATTTATTCAAGTAGTTTATAATACCACTTTATTTTGAACCATTGGTTCAACAATAGGAATGTGTTGTTTAATTTCTACATATTTTTATATTTCCCCAATTTTTGTTATTGAGTTTTAATTTCATTCTATTATTGTCAAAGAGCATACTTGGTATGATTTCAGATCTATAAAAGTACCAAATAAAAAATTCTGAAGTTGGAAAATTTAATAACCAAAATTAAAAATTCATGAGAGGAGGCCAACAGCAGACTTGAAATGGTCAAAGAAAGAGTCCACAAACTTGACACAGGTCAATTGAGATTGTCGGTCTGAGGAACAGAAAGAAAAAAGAATGAAAGAATAAAAATTAACAGAGTCTCAGACCTGTGGGACACAATTAATTGTACTAATATACATGGTCCTACTGAGCCTGATTTTCATTTGGAGTAATTAACAGTAGTGAGCAGCAACTACAGAAAATGTGTACATCCTTTTACTGCCATCCCTACTACTCCCTATTCTTTTATATCAGGTGATCTTCACTGATTTTATGTTACTGCGTATCTCCCTTGGGGACTGAGTTTTTGACCTCTGAAAAAGAGCATCAGACATAAAAGGAAGGGCATTTTAGGAAGGAAAAACTGTAGAAGCAAAGAATAAGAGGTAAAGAAATTGTGGTTTGATGAGGGAGAATGAAGATGGGTTTGGCTGAGGAGGGGTCTCTGTCGGAAGGCAAGAGTGGATACATCTGGAAAGACTATTTGGAGCTACACTGTGTTGAACATACGTAGTAAGGCTTTTACATACTGATTTGTAAATCTTCATGCATTTCAGAGAACGGGAACACTAATGATCCTATTTGATCTCCAAAGATACTCTGACACGGGGATTGCAGTTATTAGTCTACAGATGTGGAAATTAAAGCTGAGAGTTACATGGGCTATCAATACTTAATGGAAAAACTGGAACCAGAATCCACATCTCCAGATTCTGTTCCACTGCTGATAAACAGAAAGCAAGCCATCCCAAATAAGTCAGAATTGAGCCTGAACTTGTTCTCTGTGCTAGTCTTAGCACCTGGAACAATACCTAGCACTTGGGTGAAAGGAATAATTGAATCCTGCCAACTACAATCTGCTTACTATATGGACAAATATCATTTTGGCTTCCATGGGGGCTCAGTGCACAAACAGCTCCTGGAAGGCAGAAAGGTTTATCTAAGAGCAGCTGTTCAACTTCAGCTTTCTAGCTCCTTCCACAGGCTGAATCAACTCTTTCATTGGGAATTTTCTGTTGCAGAAGTCACCAAGACTGGGCTCACTACAGGATTCCTTATAATGAGGAAAGCTGGCTTCCCTGTGAGATGGTGGTGAATAGGCTGCACAATGGATAGGGATTGAGGGCCATGGTAACAGGCAGTTGTCACTTGAAAACAGAACTGTTTCCAAGTCACTCCCAATAGCACTGTAAGATGTGACCACTATTTGCTTAGGAAAGAAAATTAGTCCCAAACTTTATGCTCTCTGATGAGGCATTCTTGGGACTTTATATTAATATATCAAAAGTTAGTTTTGTGAATAATTTATGGATGACCAGATTTAGAATGTGGCATTACAAAAGATTTCAGAATTTTCAAAACCCAAAACATAAAAGTTATCCTATATTGTATTTTGTTCATGCATGAATTAATGGATATCTAATCTAGATTTAGGTCAGTTTATTATAAAGAGAACTAGACAGGGGACCCAGAGGCCTGAGTCTTATATGTGTTCCAATCTAGTAACTCATAGCCAGGCTCATAATATCTTTGAGTCTCAGAATCCTTCCTTTATAGAAACAGGGATGAATAATTCCTAAAAGCCTTCCAAGTCTGCAGTTCATTTACTTGCGTTTTGCAAAGTTCTCTGAGAAGCTTCACATTCTGTGATTGATTTTGTTGTTATTGTTGTTCCTAATTCCAGTTGAAAGGAATGAGTTAGTTACATCTCTGACATATTTTTACAGTGATCTCAAATGGTTCCAACCAAATTAAATATTTGCTCTAGAAATATTTTGTATTTGCATAGCATCTTGCAATTTTAAAAAATAACATGGATTATTTAATTTATTTTGCTTTTTCACAGTAAAGTAGGGAGACCAGATAGGTGGTGGGGAGTTAAGGGAATTATGCCCATTTTAGACATGAGGAAACATCCTCAAATTTCAGTTATTTAATTAAAATAATGTGACTAATTCATGGAAGAGGTGGAACCGGATACAAGATCATCTGATGCATTGTCCAGAGCTTTTGAAATTATTATTAAACAGCTGCTTATGTGTAAATCATTGTGCTAGGCGCTGGATATGTCTTAAAATATTTCCCAGCTTTCCATGAGCTTCCAATCAGGTAGATCTGTAATTAGATAAGTTGGATGATTGTGTGAAGGTAGTAATTGACACGGAAATGTGAGTTGAGACAACACAGAACAAGGAAGAGAACAGTCCAACCCAGGGAGCTCATGAAGGGTTTCTGTAGGAGATAGCATCTGACTTCAGTTTTAAAAAACTGATGAGTTAGTCAGGCATGAACTGGAAGAACGGCTTGCATGGTTGAAGGAACAACATGAGCACAGGTACAAAGATGGGAAACATTTTCTGTGCAGGACAAGATAAGCATTTCTTTCTGCAGCAGATTGGAGAGTGGGGATTGGTGTGAAATGCAGCTAAAAAAGTAGCAGGGGTCAGATTGGGGAGGTTGTATTTGCCTTGCAAAGGAGCTTGGACTTTTCCTGGAGGCTATGGTGGGAAGCTATTGAAGGATTTTATATGGCGGCACGACTTGCTCCCATTGCAAGTGGACCACTATCGTGGCTACCAGAGGTTGCGAGATAGTGACATGACAAGAGAAAGGGAAATCAGTTTGGAGGCTTTAGTATGGGATGAAAAATTCTGAAGTGTCTTTTATGGAGCTTTCATAATAACGCACCAAAACAAGAAAGTGAGTAGTGAACCTAACAGAAGTGATTATCTTTCTAGAGGAAAGTGATCTATTTGGCTCAGTCCTTAGCTGCTTAAAGTTGTGCACACCAATTCTCTTAGAGTTATGGTTGCCTACCAGATCTCCTATTGTAGGACACTAAAAATATGTCATAAACAAGATTAAGCTATTACTACCAGTAGTACATAAAATCAATATACTACTATAGTCTCCATAATGAGGTAGGCCTCGCAAATTCCCAACAGCTTTGTAAAAGAGGTATACTTATCACAGATGGGGAAATTGAGGCACAAAGCAAATAAGTCTTACGCTAAAGTCATAGAGCTAGTGTGTGATCAAGCTAGAGTTCAAATCTAGACTGGACTGTTTTCTCAAATGTAGCTCTTATTTGCAAAAGAGTGTTGAATAGTAATAATCAAATAGAGAAAAAATGGAGGACACAGAATACCAGCAGGAGTGGAAAGGGTGTTGAATGTAAAGGAACAGGTATTCCATGAATGCAGCTCATTAGCAGTTGTGAAACCCTGTGGCTCATTGGTATCAAGGATCCCAATGTTCTCAACAGGGACGAAGAGAAGACCTGGCCATAGTTACTCTCCAAACTCTGTAGAAATAATGCAAAACTATTTTTTGCAGGCTTGGATGGAAGGCCAGTGAATGAGGTTTAGAATTTCACTAACTGCTGACTCTGGTGCTTTCCATTTTAGGTTTCTTACGTAGACTCCATGTTCTGAGTCCTACAATTTTTTCTCTTATTATTTAAAACTTAGATTTTGGGAAATGTCCCAAATGCTTGGCTATAGCTCATTTTCACGACTATTGTTTTTGCTGTGGGCAAAAAAATAATCTACTTTGGAGCTCAAAGACATCAACTTGATTCATTGTTCCTTTTGGATTATTTTCTGTCATCTTTTTTAGCCTCTGGCTTGGAAGTGAGGAAAGGCAGGGACCAGGGAATTTTGGAGATGAAAAAAATGTGCTAGGTTATAATTCAGAATATTGTCCCACTAAATGTGAACATTAATATTTATAAAACACCAGAACAACCTAGAGTGATGTTATCATTTTCCAATAAAATTGACTACATGAGCTCCCTGAAGGCAGGTGTTATGTCTGTCTTGCTCACAGCTCCGTATCACCAGTGCACCACTTGTGCTTGACACATGTTAGGTACTTAAGAAACATCTATTGGCTGAACAAATAAATTAATGAATAGTTTTCAAATAATCTGTTCCTCTCTGCATTCATATCGTAGTTGACTCTACTAATATTCAGAAGTACATCAAGTATGTGTGATGTTTAAGTAGAAAGGATTTCAGTATAGGGACATAGATCTGACTTCAATAGTGGTAAGTCTGCTTTTGAAAGAGAGAGTAGCTTGGACCAGTGATGTTCCAAAAGTCAAAGTAGAGACCCACTGGCGCAAACTACAAGCAGGTGGGTTTCAGTTATTTAAAGGAAATATTCTGACAGCTATAGCAGAACAACCATAGAATCATCTGCCTACGGTCTTACGAAAAGAATGTTAACAGATCAGTTTAGATGAGGGCTGAGCTTGATCACTTTGGATAAGGTGGTTGCAATGGAGCAAAAGCCAAATGGGACTGCGTGTAAAAGAGAATGTGAGGAATTGGGTAACATTTAGGAGTTTGCTATGAAGGGGAGCAGAGAAATATGGGATAGCTGGATAGCAAGAATGGGTTTAAGAGAGGGTTTTTTTTTTTTTTATTTGGGAGGAAAAATAACTTGGTTGTATGCTGGAAGGAATAATCCATTAGATAGGAAAACTTGATGATAGAAGAGAGAGTGTTTCATTACTGGAGTGATGCCCTTGGGTAGGTGAGAGAGATGGTCTGTCTGCTGCCAAAGGGAGGGTTGGCTTTAGCCTGAGGCATGCATAGTTCATCTTAGTGACGGGAAGGTAAATGTCTATCACTGAGTACAGATGCTGTTGGGTAAGTGGATAGAGGGTGGGAGATGGTGGAAGTTCTCTACGCAACTTGTTACATGTTATATTTGGTTACATGTTCTTCTCTCTCATTGGGCTATGTGGTTTTCTTTTGGAACAGTGTCTTAGGGTTATTTGACCCTGTTTTTCTGGCAGTTTTTAGCTACAAGGCACTTGGTAGGCACATTTAAATGAATAAATTAATGACTAAGAGATACACCCACATTTTCCAAATATTAGTGTAATACTGGAAGTCTCTAGGAAATAGAGGTGGTGGGGTGCAGTTTAAACCCAATCACAGCAGATGTAAGGAAAGAAGGAGTGTGCTGCTGGTCTGGAAGGGCTCAGAAGTGAGCACTGACAAGGAGGGTGGGGCCAATTTTATGGAATGGGTCAGCATGTTTTATTAAGAGCCTCCCAGGACCCAGCCCTGTATTCGGTACTGTTGGGACTTGAAGAGAAGAAAGATGTGTAGCGGCTCTTGAAGACTTTCAATATGGTTGCTGAGCCCAGACCTTATATGGAGCCTAGTGATAGATTGCATGGCTCCAACTCTCAGCCTTCTAGCATATTAGTTAATTTTGCAGGCTCATAAATTAAAAATGTCTGGATTTGAATTCAGGCTCTGCCAGATGGTCATTGGATAATCTCACACAAGTTATTTTCATTGTACTTCAGTTTCCTCATCTTTGAAAGGATAAAACAGTGTCCCACATTGTAAGGTGTCCTGAGGATTAAATGAGTGAATGTGTGTGAAACACTAGGCAGCATTTGACACATAGAAATAAGTCCTATGTATTAGACATGATCATATTAAGAAGAAAGCGTGAATATTCACGAGGCAGGTACGATAGAGAAGGCAAGCTCTGGGTTTGCTGCCTCTCCCCAGATGACTCCTCCTAGCAGCCGTGTCCTTCTTACCTTATAATCCCTAGGTATGTTGAAGTGAGGAAAAGGGCTTGTTTATTAAGCTGGAACAATCAAACTCTCCCACTTAAGAATTAGGCATCACAGTGAGAGACAAAGGGGTTGAGACTAGTAGTCATATTGTGGTCATCAGTTGGGCAAAAAGGCCTGCAAAATCCTAATGCTGACATCCTTTTTTTTTTTTTTTTTTTTCACTGTATGGTTCTGAGATTGAATCTGTGACAACTCTGCTATCTTTCTAATAAATCTTCATTTCACCTGAAGAGTAAAAGTTGTTCTCTGTGGCTTGCAAATACATTTTTTAGATATGTAAATAGATTCCAGACCCAATGGAGCTCCCTCAGGGAGGATTCTGTATCATGGAGGTTTTAGCTATTAAACAGGTCAGATAATTCATTCACTTATTAAGCTGGCATTTAGTGAGCACATTTTGTTTTATTAATGCTAAGTATTGGGATTATACAGATGACTCATACACAGCTTCTGCCTTCAAGGAGCTTGAGTCTTATAGCCCAGAGATTTATGTGCTAGATTCAGAAGAGGAAGGGATTGAGTTATTTTGAGGACTCCAGGACTGGGTGAAAGGTAGTACCATCAAGTATTGTTGAATCTAGACAAGAAATATAGTCTTCAGAGAAATGATCCAGTATCCTTTTTTTTTTTTTTTAATGATTTATTTACTTTTATTGGGAGGGGGGTAGACAGAAGGAGAGGGAGAGAGAGTCTCAAGCAGACTCTGTGCTGAGCATGGAACCCTGTGCAGGGCTCGATCTCACGACCCTGAGATCCCAATCTGAGCCGAAACCAAGAGTTGTATGCTCAACCAACTGTGCCACCCAGGTGCCCCCAGTATCCTTTTAATGAGGGGTCAAACTTCTGCCTTTATACCTATCTGAGTACCTCCAAATGATTCCCTTCAAAACAAACACAAAATTGGAAGTGGAAAAAATATCATTAGAAACACATACTATTCTATTTATTTGTTGAAGGGAGATAACATAACACCCTTCCCATTTTTGTTTGCCCAATTTTAAAGTTTTAGCGTGGTCTCATATTTCCAAGTACAAAGGATTTCTACATTCTGTCCACTCTTATACATATATTTTACATTTTTGGAATACTTTTATCAGAGTTAATTTTTTCAATTTTCTTTCTCACTATTCCTCTATAAATATACTCCAGGCGTCATGCTGGCATCCCTCACATACTCCATATTCTCTTCCCTCTGTGTCTTTGTTCACACTGTTCTTCTCCTCATATCCTGAAACAGTTTCTTCTCATGATTTCATGCATAAATCATTCTTAGTTTTTGAAGTTCAACTAAAATATTGCTCATTCTGTGATGATTTTTTTTATCCTCTCTCAGCTGGAAATTCCTCTTTCAAATTTTCAAATGTTATCTGTCCTTTTTACAGATTTTATTACTTAATACCTCATGCTGTAGTTATTGTCTTCAACAGTTTTCTGCCTTTCTAGAATTGTTTGAGGGCCTTCAAATGGAATGTTCTAGAGGCTCTGTCTCACCCCCCACCCCCCGCAGTAGGCCCTGCTCAAGACCTTAGGGATCTTCTGACACTGAGAACAAATACGGATTCTTGTAAGCATTGGTATGTGAAATGTAGATTTCTAGCTGGCGTGATAGGCAAAATACAAAGAGATGAATTTCTGATAAAGATTTTAAGATGAGCATTGGACAGAGACCGTAGGAAGAAAGGACTAAAGAGAACAGAGCAGATCGGATGAGATAATCAGGCAAAGACACCTCAGTGACTTAGCCAACATTGAGAAAGAAGGACAAGGAATAAGAGCAGGCCGGGTTCCAAGCTGGTGTTGTCCCAAGGAGAGATTGTGTGATAGACTGAATCCCCCAGGAAACAGTCTGATATGGAAATTAGCATGCACTTGTTTTCTTCTAGGGTGTTTTTGGAATCAACACATGTGGAAGGGAAGGGAAGGAAGTAGGATTCGGAAGTGGGAGATGTCATGCTGCAATGCAGTCTCAATAGAATCCTCGGTTTACACTGTGGGGAATTTTGAAGATGAGATGGCCCTTCAGAGTTGTCCTGAGTTGGGCCAATAGGGCCTTTATCCCCAAGCATGGAGCAGTTGTGGATGGCAGGCCTTCTGACAAGGTGACTTCTTTCAGAAGAGGTACTCTCAAAAAGGATTGACAGATAAGGACTGTCTGCCAGCAGCACTTCCAGAAGCTGGGACAATTAAGTCTGTGACTGTGGAAGGGGGATCTGGGCAGTGCATTACTGTCTAGCACAAGGTGTTTGTGTGTTCAGGGGCCATGTGAGTGAACTGGAAGACAAAATGATGAAGTTATAAGATCAGCTTTCAGCTTATGAGCTTGGATCTAAGTAGTCTCAGTAGGGCTTAATTTCCATCAATCAATACACTGGTGACCAAGATTATAACTGTAGTGACCCCTATTCAGTTATGAAAATGCAGCATTACTCGGTCTATTTCTGATGGGAACAATGCCAGATAACCTAGCAATATGTGCGCAGTGCCTTGCACATAGATTATTCAGCACATGACTGTTAAATGAATGAAGGGCCAACTCACCCTACCAAATTATTAGAGAACTGAAGATTCTGTTCTATTTTATGAAACTCTCCTCATTTCCTTTGAACTCCCTCACATTATCTTCCCCATTTCAATCCTGGTTTATACCAGGACTGTCCATCTTCATGGTTTCAAGCTTGAAGTATTTCATTTTATTTATTTTCAAATTTGCAAGTTACCTCTTCTGTACATGGTCTCTCCTTTTTGGCATTGAAGGAACTTTGCTCCTTTGTTCTTTCTGTACCTGAGGGGTTTGTGTATGTGTGTTTGATCTTCAGCACACCTTTCTCCTGGCCTGGAATGAAAGTTTCTCATTTACAACATCCCATCTTCACCACCCAGGCACAGACAGATCCTTGTGAAAATTCAAATAAAAGTGCATAGAAAGAAGAGGCGGTCGCTTAGTAATGTCCTTTGGCTAGCTGCCTGGATCTTACTTAAGCCTTTCCTGCTTGAGTCTAAGCCCTGGGTGGTCTGGGGCTTGTTTCCTAGCTTTGGTAAAATCTAGACAGAACAGAAAAGTCATGGATGCAAAAGATGATAAACTAATAAAAGGTTGGAAACAGGTAGTCCTAGGGAGTCATGGTTCCAAAAAGAGTAAAAGGGGATGGATTACAAATTAATTAACCTTCTCTAATCACCAATTTCCTCATCTATAAAGATAATAGCATCTAATTCATATATATTATTAGGATTAAATGTAATAATATGTACAAAACACTTAGCCTGATAGTGTGTACTCTTCAATAAATGGGCATTTTATTGTTTAATATTAACAATTATTATTACAATTCAAGAATGTAGGCTAAAGTAATGTATTCAATAAAATAATAATTGCCTTAGAAACAAAGATAGAAAAAAATGTGGCAGCCAATGAGGGCAATAACAAAGTGGATTTCCAGTTAGCAGAGAACAGATCTTTGTAGAATACTTGTAAGGCAAAGAGATGGGACACTGCACTGGACTCAGGATAACATCTTCCCCCAGTGATTTTGGGGGGGAACATTTCAACTTACAGAGGATCTATAGAATTATATTTAAAATAATATCATGAGATAGATAGTTTTTACTTTCCACATATTTCATGTGCCCCTCAATATTCCTCAGCTTCCCTTGTAGTTCAGTTGTAAATAGTTCTGACAAACAAGCTGTGATCAGAAGTGATGTGTGTGTACTTAAGAACAGATTCATGGTCTTCCTTCCCTTGCCATAGTGATTGTGGAGAGTATGGGTTGAGATGAAGGAGCCACAAGATGCAACCAGATTGAAATACCTAAGTTACCACATGGAAGAGAGTTGCCCTAGGGAGATGCTGAACGTTCAGTGGGAACAATCTATTATGAAAACAGTAAATACATGTTTATGTGTTAAGCCACTGAGATTGTGTGTTTGTTTTTTAAGGAAACACAATATAGCCTATCCTGACTACCATAAATGGCATATGATTTCTAAGATTTCTCCCAGCTTTAATGGTTTTTATTCTGACCATTCAGGTGAGTGAAGAATGTGAACACACTGTACATAAACTTAGCTCTATTCTGTGTGATGTCACTTTAGAACTTAGGACCCACTCTTTGTACAGGGACTTTTCATCACACAGGTGGCAATTAGAGATCACTTTTTAAACACATGCACATGTGTGTGTGTGTATATATATTCATATATATGAATACGATATATATATGGTGTGTGTGTGTATATATATATATGTATTCCATTGGCATGAATATTTCTATTACTGCTTTTAACCCTTTATAATCTTATATACTCTAACTCATAATGAGATTAATAAGCAATGGCCTAGTGCACTCATTAAAAAAAATACCAACTTAATGAGAGACAAAGGAAAGTGGGAGAAAATTATTAAATTAGGGTTCAGTAAGGTAGGGGCTCCTGGGTGGCTCAGTCAGTTGAGCATCCCACTCTTGGTTTCAGCTCAGGTTGTGATCTCAGGGTCCTGAGATCGAGCCCCACATTGGGCTCCATGCTCAACATGGAGTCTGTTTGAGGATTCTCTCCCTCTGTCTCTCCCTCTGCCCCTCCCATGTATGCTCTCTCTCTCTCTCAAGTAAATAAATAAATCTTTTTTAAAAAATTAGGGTAAGGCAAAGATGTGGAATGATTTAATGACATACTTAAAATTGATAGAGAAAATTGTAGAGTTTTACATTCAAGTTCAAAAGAAAAGTAGATATATATGCCTATTTACTAAAACACAGTCATATATAGGTATTAGGGACTTTCAGTTGATAGAAAAGTCAATGTGAACCAACAGTGTACATTTTGTCAGTAACAACCACAAAACACACACGCGTACACACACACACACACACACACACACACACACAGATGCATGCTCAAACTCTAAATCTATGCAAACTTTAACTCAATTATGTTAGAGCTAAATAGCAATGAGATTGAGATTTAAACTAAAATATCTCTTATTATCTAGATAAATTTAGAAAAGTTATTTAATATCTCTAAAGCTCCATTCCCTAAATTGTAAAAAGACAATTACAGTAGTAGAATAGTGGTACCTATCTCATGGGGTTTTTCTGAGGAGTAATCGATAATGATGTATGTAAAATATATAACATAGTGCTTGCCATAGAGAAAGCACTAATAAAAGTTATCCATCAACCTAATTAAATCACCCCAAAGAAAGGAGCAGCCTTTATGTGATAGAAGATTGTTTGCCTTCCTGGCTGGCAAGACCATGTGTTTAGGATAATGTTAAGGCAATTTCTGTATTGATGTGGTATTTTGGACAGATTACTTTTCAATTGAAGATTATTTGGTAATATGTTTCTTTGAGACTTACCTTTCATAAAGAGGCTTTCCTATAAACCTAAACTTATCCTGCCAAAGTGTGAAAATGGGCATTAGTGCCTGTCTTTCTCCACTTAGCCCGACAGAGGCATCACTTACTGGCTTCTCAAAAGGGGCAAGCTGAAAGGGTGATTTTTCTACTGAAAATTGGGAAGGGACATAATGGCTTTCTGATCAGCATTTGGGACTTTCTCCTATAAGTTCATAGTGCATAACATTTTTGGAAGGAGGAAAAATGGATCTGTTTTCTAAATGCCTAATTATACATAAAAAATTACCTTTGCCTATTGCACACACTAATTGGAAGACTGACTTAAAATATGTTTCTATCATTAAAATTAACACTAATCAAAAGAAAGTTAGAGCAGCTCTATTAATTTCATAAAATAGACTTCGAAACAAGAAATGTTACTGTAAAGAAAGATATTTCAAAATGGTAAAGTGGTCAATTCACCAAGAAAACATAACTGTTCTAAATATATATATTTTAATTATTTAATAATGTACTTTATATATCATATAAATAGAGCTTAAAATACATTAAGCCAAAAATAATAGAACAAAAACAGAAAAAGAGAAATACACAAATTCACAGTCATATTTGGATATATGTGGATACTCATATCTCAGTAATTGATAAAAAAAGGTAAATGAGTAAATTAAATGGGATTAGGAATTTAAGAAATGATTCTGGAATAAGTATTTATGTCTTCACTCCTTATACAAAAATGAACTCCATAGAGATATTATGGATATAAATGTATATAAGCAAGAACCATACATATTTTAGAAGAAAGCATAGGAGGAAACCTTTGTTACTTTGGATTAAGAATTTATTTGTTAGGGGCACCTGGGTAGCTCAGTTGGTTGAGCTTCTGACTCTTGGTTTCAGCTCAGGCCATGATCTCAAGGTCTTGAGATCGAGCCCTGTGTCTGGCTCTGTGCTCAGCAGGGTGTCTGCTTGGGATTCTCTCTCTCCCTCTCCCTCTGCCCCTCCCCCCACTCACTCTCTCTAAAAATAAAAAAAAAAAGAGAGAGAGAATGTATTTGTTAGATAAGACAAAAAAAAGTCTAACCATGAAATAAATTTTTTTTTTTTAAAGATTTTATTTATTTATTTGAGAGAGAGAGAATGAGAGAGAGCGAGCACATGAGAGGGGGGAGGGTCAGAGGGAGAAGCAGACTCCCTGCCAAGCAGGGAACCCGATGCGGGACTCGATCCAGGGACTCCAGGATCATGACCTGAGCCGAAGGCAGTCGCTTAACCAACTGAGCCACCCAGGCGCCCCATGAAATAAATTTTTTTGACATAATGGATTTTATAAAAATTCCTTAAAATTATGCTCATTAAAGCATACCACTAAGTAAATGAATATCCAAGCCACACACTGGAAAATATATTTGCAAAACATCATACAGATGGTAGACTTCCATAAAAGATATATAAGGAGACCCTAACAAACCAATAACAAAAATACAAATGACCCCATAAAAATGATCAAAATTCTTGCATAGACATTTCTTAAAAGAAAATGTGCAAGAAGTTAGTAATTCCATGACGTGCAACAGATCATTAGTTGTCAATGACCTGTAAATAAAAATCACAATTAGATACCATTTCATACTCACCATAGTGGCTAAGTTTAAAAAGGCTGACTGTGGAGCAATTGGAACTCTCATACGATGATGGAAATATGAATGGCACGATCATTATCTTGTGGCCATTTGACTCCCACGTATTTACTCAAGAGGAATGAAAAAAAATATGGCTGCAAACATATTGTACAAAATTGTTCATAGAAACCTGGTTTATTTATAATTTTAGTCATTCTAGTGGATATGTAGAAGCATCTAATTTTAGTTTTCACTTCCATTTGCTTGATTACCAGTGCTGTTGGGCATCTTATCATTTGCTTATTTGCCATTCTTATATCTTTATTTGCTGAAATGTCCATTCAAATATTTGCCATTTTTATTGAACTGCTTTTCTTCTTATTATTGAGTTACATGAAATATGTCTATATCTATCTATATCTATATATACATTTTCATCGATGTGCTTTGCAAATATTTTCTCCCATTCCATGTCTAGACTTTTCTTTTCCTAACAATATTTTTTAAAGAGCAGAAGTTTTTAACTTTGATGAATACAATTTATCAAATTATTTTATAGTTTGTGTTTTTTGTGTCTCATTTGAGAATTTTTTGCCCAATTCACTGTCATGAAGATTTTATCCAATATTTTCTTCAAAAACTCCATACATGTAGCTCTATGATCCGTTTCAAATTAAATCTTGTATATGGAGTGAGGTAAGGGTTTTGTTAAAATATTTGCATATAAATATCCAAATGTCACCATATAATTTGTTGAAAGATTATTTTTCCCTTATTTTATTAAGTTGGCATCTTTGTTGAAAATTTGGTTATATATGTGTGGGTCTATTTCTTATCTTTCCATTCTGTTCCATTGATCTGTATGTCTATTCTCATGTCAATATACACACTGTTTGATTATTTCAGCTTTATAATGAGTCTTAAAAAATAAGATAATATGAGTCATCTAATCTTTTTTTTCCAAAATTATTTTGGCTATTCTGAGTCTTTGTATTTTTATATACAGTTTAGGTTCAGTTTGTGCATTTCTATAGAAAATGTATGCTAGGATGGTATTGCCCTGAATATATTGGTCAATTTGGGGAAAATTTATACAACAATACGAATATAAAATATTTTAAAATTTTATTATATTTTCTGATATATCCCCTTTACAATCCTTTTCATTCTGTCCTGCAGATCTGGTTTCCAAATGGTATTATTTTCCTTCAGATGGAATATTTTCTTTTAGTATTTTTTTTTAATAGGGATGATCTATAGAAGATCAATTATTTCACCTTCTGCCTTAACATGATTTTATTTCACATTTATCTGGAGTCTCTTTTTGCTGGATATAGAATTTAGGGTTGATAGTTTTTTGTTTCGTTTCTTTTTTTTTTTTTCCATTTAAGCCTTTTAAGTTATGCCATTATTTCCTACATTTTAATTTTTGCTAATGAGACATCAGCCATCAATCTTCTCTTTGTGTATTAGTATATAATGTGTGTCTTTCATTCTCTTTAGCTATGTTTAAGATTTTCCTTTTATCTTTGGTTTTTAGCAGTTTGAAAATGATGTGTCCAGGTGTGGTTTCTTTATTTAAACCCTGCTTCAGGGGCTCCTGGGTGGCTCAGATGGTTGGGTGTCTGCCTTAGGCTCAGGACATGATCTCCAGGTCCTGATCTCCAAGTCCTGGGATAGAGCCCCATGTCGGGCTCCTAGCTCAGTGGGGAGTCTGCTTCTCCCTCTCCCTCTGCCTCTCCCCCTGCTTGTGCTCTCTCTGTCTCTCTCAAATGAATAAATAAAATCTTAAAAAAATAAAAAATAAATAAATCTTGCTTTCAGATTTATCAAGTTTCTTGGAAATGTGGGTTGATATATTTTAGCAGTTTTGGAGAATTGTTGTCCATAATCTCATCAAATATATTTTTCTATACTATTTTTGTCTCTCCCCTCCTTCTGCAACTCCAGTTACATATATGTTAGACCCTTTGACATTGTCCCGCAAGTGATGTCTTATCCTCTTAATTTTCCTCACTCTTTTGCTCTTTGTATTTCAGTTTAGATAATTTCAATTAACCTGCCTATAGATTCATTGATTTTTTTTCCTCTACTAATCCTGTCAGCTGATAACCCCATCAAATAAATTTTTCATCAGTGATAGAATTTTTATTTTCATTTTTGTAGTTTGCATTTTTCTGTTTTGATTCCCCCCTTTTCAAAGCATGTTTCCAGCTTCCCACTAAACCCTTTAAAATCTTGATGTGATATGTTGATTACATGTGCCATCACTGGTTCCACTTCTTTTTTTGTCTCAACCTCACATTTACTTGATTCTTCACATGTCTCCTAATTTTTACTGAATATTAGGTATTATGTGTAAATAACTGTAGAGACTAAAGTAAATGATACTTTTCCCAGAAAAGGTCACACATTCTTCTTTGAGGCTGCTAACATGGAAGCTCAAGTTAATCTACCTGTAGCTTAACTGGGTCTTGATTTTATGTTTGTTTTATTTAGATCCAGAACAACACTGGCTTCCAGATTTGAGATCCAGATCAGGAAATTTTCTTCAACTGCCTGGGGATCTGAGCACCAGGGAGGGTCTAGAGATCTCTTTGTGGTTTACAGCCCATCCACCAGCTTTCCAAACTATGGAAAATCTTTCTCTCTCTATTATAGTCTGGGAGATTTTTGGGTTTCTGGAGAGTTCTCTTTTCTTTTAAGGATGTTCTTGAATTTCTGCCCTTTGGGAGATTACTCTCTTCCTGTTGCCTTGCTCAGCCTTTAGAGACCTGTTCACATCATGAGGCATGAAGAGGAACCTCAGAAAGAAATCTTTCAGTCTCCTGCCCCATCTCCAGCCTCAGCACCTTCTGCCCTGCACTCCTCTCTTCCAGTCTTTATCATCCATTGCCTCAAAATAAAAAATCCCACAGAGGGTTTTCTCAGTTTTCACCCTGAATGTTGGAAGTGTGGGCAGACTTATTCTGTGTCTGAGATTCCTTGGGGCTACAGATCTTCACATCCCTCACTGCCATTAAAACCTCATCAGATAATGAGCTTTTCCCCCTTAATCCATAGATGGTAGGTTCTTCTTCCTCTTTCCAGACATCATAGATGAAAGCAACAAAAGCACTCCTCTCTTCTAGAAGGACTTGTTCTTATCTGGAATTTATTTCATTTAGATTTATCATCCTCAGATTTCTGATGGGTTTTCTGATTGTGACAACCATGATTTTGTAGTTTATCCAGACTGTTCTTACAGCTTGCAGTAAGAGTGAGGGATTCTTACAACTTTTTTATATCCTAACAGAAATCCTATAATTCCATATTACCGCTATTGCTCTTTAGTATTTTACCACCTGGGTTAGGTGTCGGAAAATGAATGGTCTGCAGGCCAACCCAACTAGCTGTATGTTTCTAAAGCCTATAAACTAAGAATGGTTCTTATAATTTTAAAGGGTTGGAGGTGGAGGAGGAGGAGTTGCATCATAGACTGTATATGGCCCGCAGAGTCTAAAACACTATGTGGTCCTTTATAGGAAATGCCTGTTGACCCCTGACCTAGACTATGCCAATTTCTGTGCCATAGGATTGCTTCGTGTTCTGTGTGAGGAAAAAGAATATTCATTTTGTAATATGGGTGAACACATGGAACAGAGGAAGCATTGTAGGAGGGAGAAGATAGGGAACTTGGGTTTGGGATGTAGGGAGATTGGGTAGGCCACACGTGCTGACTTCGACACAGCTTCCTTAGGGCTTCAATTCAAAGAGGCACGTAAGAGGTATAAAATCTCTGGCATGAGTTTCTGAAACAGTCTTTCTGACATTTTGGCTGGAGATACAGTACTGGCCAACCGATGTTGTCATATTTTGGGGACATTTTATCTATAGCATAAGGAATCTCGGTCCTAAAAACCCTTTCTTAGTAACAATGGTGTGCAAACAGAAATAACTCTGTGTGAACTCTTGTCCGTGAAGATAAGTCACTGGCTCAGCATCCCATTTACATGACTTCATGTCTGGGTTGACCAAAAACACCCATTGTGATGTTTATACCATAGAGATGGGGTCCTGCCAGACACAATGCCCCTTTATCTAAAGCCATCCAAATCCTTTTTCCTGTCTTTATCTTTCTCTAGTTATCTCTGCTCCAGATAGCCAGGTGATGGCTGCTCAAAATAGAAACAGCAGAAACAGGGTCACTGTCACTGTGGTTAGGGGCACATCATTTCAGCATGTTAAAGGGAAGTTTGAAATTTGTCATTCATGAATTATATTTGTTAAATGTCCACAGTATTTTGGTACATTTAAGGAAGTGAGAAGAGCAGCTTCTGTCATACATACCACACCGTCAATCAATGCACTTTTAGTAGGCATCTATTATATGCTGGGACTGGTGGGGGATATTGCCTTCAAAACCCTCCAGTGTTCTTGTTGCTATGAATATTCATGTACCGCTTTTTATACAAACTTTACCACAACCCTGTGAGTCATTTATCATTATTACCATCATGACCATCATCATTGTTCATTCTGTTTTATAGATCAAGAAACTAGCAATGAGAGATTCAGTAAATTGCCATGCATGATGCAGCTAGATGTGTAGAGCTGGGACTCAAACCAGACCATCAGATTCTAGATTCTGCATTCTGGATCCTGGATTCTAGACTCTGGCTTCTGCTTCACTGCCGTTTCTCAAACCCATAGCTTCCTCTTGGGCCTAATTTTGATGAATTAAACAATGGGATTATCACCATCACTTTTTATCAGCTGTTAGTATACTGGTGCTCTTAGAATAGCTGAATTCTGTATGCTTGTAGGAGCCAGTTAGGTAACAACTGTCCTTCAGAGTTCCAAGAACTTCTTTGTCAGTATCAGTAGGTTTGAAGCCATGGAGTTTAGAGTCCAAATCTATTCTTAAAATATTGCAGGAAGAAAATGTTCCATATAATTTCTATTATAATCACTGATCTAATAATATAGCTCACAAACCAGTGACTCAATTACTAGAATATGAGGGAATCCCTGAAGACTAGGGATAAAAGTCTATCTAGATAACATCTCACAATGCTTCATTCATTTGTGGATGAGGAGTCTGAAGTTCAGAGTTGTTAAGCAACATGTGCAAACTCATTTACTTGTTCCTGATGAGACTTGCACCCCTTTTCTCTAACTCAAAGCCTAGTGCTCTTTCTGCCACACTGCCTTGCATACTGCAGATTTGCCTCTCCTAAGCTTTGTAACTTACATGAATGCAACCATATTCATTCAGCATCTGTTGAAAAAGACAGAAAGAAATAGATAATTTAAAAATGACAAGGAATGCTACCCTGACTTCACTCCACAAGCATATCCTTAAAGAGGCATAGCTTTGATTTGGAATCTGTTCTTGCCTCTGGTAATCTCAAGTGTTCAGGCCCCTTGGTCTCTCATCGTGACCATCTTCTACCTTTAGTATGGCTCTGGTGCCTTGTAATTTTTATCCTTTTTTGTACAGCTCTCAGCCCAGTACTTATTGCTCAACCAAAGAAACAACAATCTCTCTCAAACTGAAGGAATAAACTGGTTTTGTTGGGTATCACAGAATTGAATATTGTAGGTGTACTGGTCCCCAAAATTCCCGATAGATTTTCAAGGGGAATTAATGTTGAACACACTTTTCTTCCTTTACATTGATTTTAAAATGTAGGCTTTGCCTCTCTCCCATTCTCCTGGTAAGATGGGGCTTCCCCATCTCCTTATTAATCATAGCTCCTGTTTTCCAGCAAAATATGACTTAATCCTTAGAGAGGGAAATGTATTTATTAAATATTTAAACTCTTATTTAAGCATTTTTCCCCTTTGCATAATACTTCCTTTTCTTTCTATACTCATAATTGTCCTATACACAAATTATCAGTTTAATTAGTTTGGCAATTCATTGGCTACATGAACCCACCTCACTTTCACCTGATCTCTTTAAGTCTTTTATTATTAATATGTTTATGGCTTATCTCCACACCTAGACTTTACATTACTTGAGGATCAATGTCTTGCATCTTAGATCTTATTGCTATAGTGCTTTATATACACAAGGCCTCTAATAAATACCTAATAGTTTGGACAAATGCCCAAATAAGCATCCCGATAGAAGTAACATGATTAAACTCTCCTCATACATCAGGATTTTGTGAAGTACTTTATGTATACCATTTCAAAAATGCTACGGGTTAAGGCATTTTAAAGGGGAAAGAACAACTCAAATCTGAAAACTGAGCCTGGAAGAAATTCTCTGAGTTGCTAAATATCAGACTCCTAGTAAGTATAGAGGGGCCTCTGTTTCTGCATGCTGTGTGCTGTGATTCATCCTCTAGTGGGTATGCACCACTGATGCTCGCTGAGAGGAAAGATGAGGCAAGCCCTTGCACAAGCTATTCCCTCTGCCTGGGACATCTTTTCTAGCCATTATTCATTTGTCAAGATCAAGGTTAAATGTTATCACCTCTGTGGAACCATCCTCAAACAAAATTTGTTTTTCCCGCTTCTAGGCTCATACTCTATGCCTTGCAAGTATGTACTGTTTTCATTCACTCCATCACAATCCTGGTTAATTTTGGTGGTAAATATCTACTTGTCTGTTTTCTTCACTGAAATGAAAATCCTTTATAGATAGAGGCTGTGTTCATCTAATCTCTCTATCACCAACTCCAGTAGGTGCCTAATTAAAATAATGAACTGAATTCTCCCCTTTACCACGTGAGTTTCTTCTCATGACCCCTTAAGGAAAAAAAATTCCCAGCCTTCAGCTGTTTGCCCGCAAAATGCCTTACTGATATGTGCAATCTGAAGTCCTGTGTTGTAAAATGATGCATTGTGTTTGGCATGGACGTTTGGAGTTGAGGAGACACATCTGTACTGCTGTATTTCCTTTTGTATTAGTCGTGGAGGATGAAAGAAACCAATCATTCTTTCAGGCTTTCCTTTGTGAGGTTCTGAAAATGCAGTACACAACAGGCTTATAAATTATGTCACCTCCGAAGCCCTAATGAGTTAGCTAGCGGTGATTCCATCTTTGAGGCAATGTCTATAATCATCAGATGATTCCTTTGGCTAAGACCCCAAAACTCCCTGAAGCATTTGCTTTGAGCATAGCAGTGGGAAATTTCCCTCACATACTCCTACATGCTTCCAGGCAGTAAAATGGTCATAAATTAGATGCAAATGAGTACATCAGCCCCTCAATCGCTGGGTGTCTTGATTCCTCTTTTCCAGAGTAGAGGGAAGCAGAGCTAACATCCTTAGCATATGGACTTGCAGAGCTGGGTTGGTGACAGCAAAATGCCCCAGCCTCCAGGCTTTAAAGGAGCTGGCAGAGAAAATGGATGACTTTCTGCAAAGCCCTGGTAGATCTTTGTAACCTGTGGAGAGAGGTAGTGAGTCTGGCCTGTAGTTTTCCATAGTAATGCCTAGGAAAGGTGTCTAGTCCCACTAGCTTAAAGTCAAAGGATGCCCTGGTGAGTGCTTACAAGATTCCACAGACTTATAGCTTTGGAATGCTAGGGCCTCAGGGGGCCTTCAAAACCCTCAAGACTTCTCTATACCCCCAGACTTTGAGATAGTATTGATTTCTCCTTCCCTTTTCACCATTTCATGGCCAGTCATGTGCCAACCCCTCAGGACTATCTGAGGACATCATTTCAATATGTTCTCTCTTCTCTGGATCCCTTGTCACCCTCTCCCCTGTCTTCATTGTTCACACTATGCACTGATTTCCTGTTTCCCTTTCTCTGGTCTCTGCCTGTATCTCCTTTCAATCCATGCTCACACACCTGCTATTTGGTTATTTAGTTTCACAAACAACAGAATAATATTAAAGAAACAGGAAATGATTTTACAGTCAGACATACATCATTCAGAAGGCCTGCTTTACCAGGTACAAGTCCCCTGACACCTAGGCTTCAGTGTTCCTTTTTTTTTTTTTAAAGAGTGTATATATATTCCTTAGTAGGATTATTATAAATTGATATCATGTATTTCAAGCAACTAATAGAATATCTGGAATGAAGGGGATATCCTGCTCCATTACCATGCTAATCCCTCATCAAAGATCACAATGGTTCCCTATTTTGGAGATATATGTAGGTATATTGGATATATGTAGATATAGCTCCAATATGTATATAGCTCCCTATATGCTGACTATAATGGCTTTTATATCGGTCCATAGAATAAAATCCAGACCCCTAACCTGCATTCAAGTGAAAAAATAAGGAGATCCAATCCATTTCTCTCTCTAGTTGCTTTTCCACTCTGACCCTTTAGTACTGGATGCTTGAGCCAAATCACACATCCCACTGTGCTTCAGGTTCTCCTTTCTCTTTGGTTTAGTTCTTGCTATTTTCTTCACCCAGAAGAACATTTTCTGAATGTTGAAATCCTCTCCATCCTTGAAAGCCCCTTGCAAATTCTTTCTCCACAAACTCGGAATTAATCACTTCCTCACTGAATGAGTCATACATTACTAACTTTTCTCTGGAATTTGTCATTTTCCTCCTTGTATTTTTGTTAATGCATACACATATCCATTCTCTACTTTAGAGCAGGTACTAAGTCTTATTTATCTACCTACCTCAGAAGCAAGCAACGTCAATGGCACAGCATATGTACCCAATACATGTCTTTGAATTCAATTAAATTGGGTTATGAGACCTTGAACTACTGAGAGTGGGACTCTTGTCTTTTAATCTTGGAATTATCTATTTCTTTTTTTAAGATTTATTTATTTATTTGAGAGAGAGAGAGAGTAAACAGGGGAAGGGATAAAGGGGGAGAGAGAGAGAGAGAGAGAATCTCAGGTAGACTCCCCGCTGAGCCCAGAGCCCTATGTGGGGCTCAATCTCACAACCCTGAGATCATGACCTGAGCCAAAATCAAGAGTTGCATGCTTAACCAACTGAGCCACTCAGGTGCCCCTGGAATTATCTATTTCTAATGCCACCCAGCTCTGCATTCAGAACCTCTGAGAGGATTGCAAGGGTCTCATGGGCACCTGCAATTTTGGGTGAAGTCAGGATCCTCTTCTTCACTTCAACCAAGGGCTATGCTGAATACTCCCGTGGAGGGTCCAGATGCAAACTTTCCATCTGGTCTATTTTGTGTCAGGGCAGAATTGTACTGTGGGTGCCGAGAAATGACCATACATTCTTGATTGGTGCAATAGCAACTCAACAGATTTCTAGAGAATGGCCCTAGGAAAGATGCTCTGTTTCTTACCTAGAACTTTACAATCCAATTAAGAAACAAAGGTACTTTCTTCCTCTCATATTACCTTTATTTGTAGTCTGAGTTTGCCTGGGAGCTGTAATGATTGCCAAGTGTTGTACAGCTGAAGTGTCACAGGAACATGTGAAGTCTATCATTTGAAGAAGGGGGTGAGGGTGGGCAATGCCAACTTCTGCCATTTCTGGGGGCCAAACAAGATGAGGCAGTCTTTCATTATAGCAGGAGAGAATTTGGCTAAAAGTAAGGAGGAACTGACAGATAATAAATTGTTTATGCAAAAGCCATGCAAAACTAGTATAAAATCTCTCTATTGTATCTAGAAAACTTTAGGATACATTTAACTCTCTATACCCAGTACACTGCTGACATTATAAAGATGTGGAAATAGACCAGGCATACCTATTGGTCCTGCCCTTATATGTCAAAATAAAGCATAATCAAATGTACAAAGCCATAATTTCCTCATCTGCAAAATAGAGTTGGTAACAAAATTACCTTTCCCATTGGAAAAATAAAATTAGTCATGCAACATGCTTAGTGCACTGTCAGGCATATAGTAAGCACTTAATAAATGATAACTGAGGAGGAAGAGGAAGATGAAGATGATGATCATGAGTGGAAAAATGGCTACAGATATAAATTATTTCCTAAGGGAGGCAGCTGGGGTCTCCTGCAGGAAACATTTGAGTTAGAAGCAAATGACTTGATTGAATCTGACTCTGAACTACTGGCCACATGACTTGGGGGAAGTTAGTGAATTTCTCTGGGTCTTGGTTTTCTTCCTCTCTATGTGTCTCTCCCAAAATTCTTATGAAAACTAAATGAAACAGTCTATGAGAGTATGTACCCAAGATTTGGTAAATACTAGGCAACTCCATGTTGGAAATGGGTAAAGAATAGACATTTGAATTCCGTTTATCCATACCAATAAATAAATAAATAAATACATAAATACATAAATAAAATGATAATTAAAGTAGTCAACATAAGCTCATTTGTTCCACTGGGAAGCCCAGAATGCAAGCCAGTCCTACATCTGGGCCAAGTCACCAGTCACTTCATGGTATATTTTGACAAATACCAAGAAGGTCTTTTCATGTCGTCCTGAAATTCCACTAAGAGCAGCTTTCTGTATTTCATTGACCCTCTCTCCATGACCTTTTACATAAAATGCAAATTCTCTTATTAAGGGTTAAGATCAAATTCTTAATGTCTTAGAAAGGAAAGGAAAATTGCTTCAATGAGTGTCTCTTTATGTTCTAACCCCTAAGGAGGAATTCCTTATTGCTTTTAAAATAGACTATATACTGTATTCTGGAGAAACTGGAAGAGGTGAGGACACTGAAAACAAGCAAGTTTTCAAAGCTGCAATCCCCCTTTCATTGAGTGAATGAGGGCCAATGGTTGTGAGTGAGGCAAAAGGTTTTGCACACTGAGGCTCCCTGGGAACTCCTAATAGCTACAGGCATAAACAACCCATTTAGTGCTTGCTGTTGCTATTACATAGCATTTTCTGTTAAATTAAGGAATCTAACTTAACAGAAATTTAAGGGTAGTTGTCTTCTATTTCAGATGTTTTTAAGGGTGCCGGGAAAGCAAGAATATGCCACTAATATTTCATAAAACTATCCTGGGGGAATTCATAAAAATGTACATGCACAGGAGTCTTCCTAACTATGCATGGCAGGCAATGGAAGCCATTGAACTTGAAATGTTGAAGATATCAGGATGTCCTTGCACATCTATTTACTGTCCCAGCTGAACTCTTTCCTCCCTGCTCTTTATTCATGTGCAGTTGCCCACCCACAGCAAGCTACAGAGCTTCACATCCTTTCTATCACTGGTATTTGGAACAGAGAAATGCTGCTCGTTTATTTGCTCTCCTCCTTTGAAGAGTTATTCCCCTCACCTCCAAGTTGTTAACCATTCCTATCAGAGCCAGAGAGATGGGGTTAAGAGAACATGAAAAAGAAGTGGGAGGGCCAAGGCTAGGCCCAGATTCCAGCTTCTGTGTTCATCTAGGTCCCTAACTGCTGGCTCCATTGACTTCAGGGAATTAGGCACAGGTGAAACAAAGTTGGTGCTTGCTGATGTTATCAAGAACTTGCCCTCCAAAGATACCATGTAAGACCTGGCCTTCTCAGAGTTCTCTCTTCATGTAGGTGAAGTATGCCAGCCAGACCAGCTATAGCTTAAGGATTATCTGGGATTCTACTCAAGCCACCATATCATTAATGGTCGGCTGCTTCCCCACAATACTCTGGTTCCCTTTTTCTTAACCCTGATTTAAATGTATATTTATTGGTTGTTCAACCCCCTACCCTAATATCATCCCAGTTAAGCTTCTTGAAGTCAAGAACTTTGCTTTATGAAGTGCACAGAAGGTTTTATCTATCTACCTATCTACCTACCTATCTGTTGCAGAAAGGAAAGAAGGGTGGAAGGAAAGAAGAGAGGAATAGGTTTTTGTGAAAGTTACATATTATTAATCATTTGGTAGAAAATGTCCTTAGGAAAGTCAAGATGTGTTTGGATCTCTTGGGCCAGTATACTAGAACACCTGAGCATAGGTCTTGATGCCTGTATTTGGACCCAGATGGTCCAGATGATTCTAGACTTGGATAATTTATATGTGCTTCTTCAAAGGACTTTCTTTCTTTCAAAGTGCTTTAGATTGTATATTAGTTTGTTATTACTGCTGCAACAGATTACCGCAATTATAGTGGCTTAAGACAACAAAAATTTATTATAGTTTTAGATGTCAGAAGTCTAAAATTAAGGTGTTGGAAGGGCCATGTTCCTTCTAAGGAACCATGTTCCTGGGGTGAATCTGCTCTCTTGCCTCCCCAGATACTATAGGATATCTGCATTCTTTGGCCTGTTGCCCCCTCCTTAATCTTTAGAACCAGCAGTGTGGAACTCCTCTCCTCTCTGACTTCCTGCCTCCCTTTCTTTAGGGATCCTTGTAATTATATCAGGTCCACCTGGATAATTCTGGTTTACCTTAAAATCCTTAACTTAGTCACATTTGCAAAATTCCTTTTACCATGTAAAGTGACACAAACACGGATTCCAGGGATTAGGCATGGAGACACCCTGGGTGGGGGGCATTTTTTAGTCCATCAAAGAAGGATAATTATCCTCCCTGTTTGTTAAGACAATAACATGATAAGGACCAAACAGACCATACAATGAGCAGGAGTACTTTGTACACTGTATTCTATCCAGGGCATACCAATGATGACCAAGATCATCCCCTTCTTTCTGTGTGGCTCTGTCTCCTTCCTATGGAGAGGCCATTGATTCCTAAGACATTCTATTGAGTCTTCAGACATCACAAGAGCAAAGCATACTGGTCTTTCATTGTCTTCGTTAAGTGGACCCTTTAAGGAGTAAGAAGATTTTTAAGATTGTGCATGGGTCTTGAACTTTAAGACAGCATCTCTGTCCATAAGTAAAACATGGATCAATGAATGTCACAGGCTCTGACTAATTTAAAACTTAAAGAGGAGTTAGCAATAGACATGGACAGAGGAGTACAGTGAGAAGGGTCGATATGTCCCAATTCCTAACATTATATAATAGTTACCAAATTCAAGTCCTTCCTATGTGACAGGTACTGTGCTATGAGCCTTAATAACATTATGTCTAATCCTCTGCATATCCATAAGATGCTGGACATCTGTGTATCTGCCACTGCACTCATACAGGGCTAGATGTACACTTCGGCAGTTAAGGCTTATTGGATAAATATAGTGTTCTTATATTTGTTAAGAGCCTATTTCCAAATAAGGCAACACTCACAGGTGCTGGTGGTTAGGCTTGAACATCTCTTTCTGGGGGAGTCTTCAGGGCTGGTTGAACAAGAGCTAATGAGTGAGACTCATTCCCATGCAGCCAAGTTTAGGCACGTGGTGATGAGGGTGACACACATTTTATATTTCAGTATGATTTGGGGTTTTATATCCAAATACCTCTAATTAGGCCCTACTATAATTCCACAGAAAAGTGAAATTTCTAAGATGAATTCCTATGTTCTGGTTTAAGACCCAATGTTGTGAGCCTGTGTAAGTCATTCCCGAGTTGTCTAAGATCATGGATATGAAAGTACTACAAAACTAGATAATCTATACAAGGAATGGTGATTTCCTCTAAAGGCCCTATTAATTAAACTCAATGCTGATTTTTAGCCTTCTTCACTGACTTGCTGTGGTACAGAAAGTCTTTTTCTACTGGAAGCTGGGCCTGGGCTGGACCTCAAATACATAGAACTTCCCAGACTGTCAACAAATCAATGAGAGTGATTGACTCCTGGTGAGCTTGCAGCTTAACATGACCCAAGGGTCTTTCTTTTTCCTGGAGGCCCAACACCTTGCCAGTCACTCCTCATTGGCAGTTCACCCTGTGGCCTTGAACGTACTCTCTCCACGTGACCCCAGTGCATCTCCACCTGTTTATGCTGCCACTCACCACTCCCTCCCCCCGCTTCCTGCCTCTTCGCAGTGACAGCAAAGCAATGACAGCAAATGGCAGTGGATGGAGGATTGGAATGATTCCTTTTCTTTTGATGTCCCCCAGCAACTTTGCCTTCCCATCCAATTAAAAAATGTCTTTACTAGCCAATTATAAGAGGCACTTGTATCAAATTAATTTTTTAAAAAAGTGTTCCAGACTATCATGATTTCTTAGAGTTTGATGGTGTCAAAGCCTTTTGCCTACAGCATAGGCCCAGGTTTTGGGGTCAGACCTTGGCCTTGGATGAGGTGCACAATGTCTCCAAGCCACCCTTATCAATAGGACGTGATTTATTACAGAACTTTCCTCACAGATTTTTGCACAAAAATACTGAATTTGCAGGCCCTCAGTAAATATTTGTTAAATGACTAACATAACATAATAAAATAAAATTTAAAAAAATTTGTTGAATGAATGATCAAGTGGGATTGAATGAGGTGACGCAGATAAAACATGTCACACAGGGCATGGTACAAAATAGGTGTTCAACGCACAGTGCTATTACTGTCACCTATAGTACTGTTTCCATCTAGGTGGCTATCCAGGCCTCTTCATTGTGCGTCCTTGTCCCTTATTTGTCATAAGAACTTTACAGAGTGATTAAGAGCTTTGACTCCAAAACTGGAATCTCTGGATTTGAATTCTGGCTCAACCAGCTATGTTACCTCGGGCTAGTTATTTATTCTTTTCTGCCATTGCTTCCTTGCCTGGATGATAAAGATAATAATGTGTATTTCATACAATTATAAGGATTAACTGAATTTATACATGCATTATGCTGAAACTAATGTCTCACAGGTAATAAATACTTGATGAAATTAATTTCTATTTTAAAATTCTTATTGGAGTCCATCTAGCTTGGTTCTTGGAATGTCCGTACATAAGGAAGATTGCTCTAAAGGTGTTCTCCTGGCACATAACCATGTTTCACTTTGTAGTATCCCATTGGCCTCTTTACAAGTCTTTGTGGTATTGTCCCCCTGGACCATGACTTACTCCAACAACATGGTCTTTCTTTTTTCCCCCCCTTCCCTATTGCTCCTAGCATATTGCCATGGCACCTTGCTTAGTGCTTTTTTGTTGACTTTAAAAAAGTGTGTTGTGGAATTGACATAAGATGAAATCTTTTTAATTATGAAGCTTTAAATCTCACAGGGCCTGGGGCGCCTGGGTGGCTCAGTTGTTAAGCATATGTCTTCGGTTCAGGTCATGATCCCAGGGTCCTGGGATCGAGCCCCGCATCGGGCTCCCTGCTTGTGTTCCTTCTCTCACTGTGTCTCTATCAAATAAATAAATAAAATCTTTTAAAAAAATCCCACGGGGCCTTAACTCTACTCTTCCTCATTTTACAGGTGATAAAAATGGCCCACAGAGGTTGGAACTTGCCCACAGATACCTGGTTAGTTGGTAGCTGATTCTCAGAACCAGGTCTCTTGGCTTCTAGTACAACACACCTCCTTCACCCATTAAACAAACATTTAGAAAAAAAAAAAGATTCATAGCATATGGATCCTAAAAACTGTCTTAAAATATATAAAATGAAGATCCTATGCTACAGATTTACCAGTGGTGGTTGTTGGAAGGTAAAAGCCACCTTCTGCTGAGCAATCACCCCATCAAATAAGAGATACGAATGGGTCTGATGACCTGAGATCACCCCCTGATTTTGTTCTCTGTCTGGCTGAGGTACAAAGAGAGGGAAGTTTGGCAATGAAAGAAGAATTTGCAATTGTGAAAAGCAGGGTGGTATTATAGGATGCATGTTGGACTGCGGCCAGCATTTCACTTCTCCTCACTTCCCTTTGACCCTTCCTTGCCTGGTCACTTCCCCTCTTGGAGTCTCAGTTTTTTCATTTTTTGAATAAAAGGATTGAAGCCAGCTGATTTCTGGTCCTCTTCCCATTCTACCATTCTGTGATGCTAGCTATGGATAAATGCTAAGTAGCTCCTCTGTGCACAAGTGTTTCATTTATTATTAGCTCCTGCTCCAGCTAGGAGGTTCTGTATTGCCAAAATTCTTTTCATACAATGCATCTCTTTGAATGACACATGGATAACTGTTAAACATGACTGTAATGTGAGAATATGTGTTAAATTAGTGTAAAAACTGCACGCCTCACAATTTCCAGATGCCAGAGTCTCGTAATGTTGTCATTTTTCTTTTTCTGCTCAGATGTTCATACAAACGGAAGGCAAATGGGTGCAGGCACCATCCCCCAACAGCACATGCCTTTCAGCTTGCTTCTACCAGCTTGTTCCTGGGGCTTGCATACTCTCTATGGGCTCACCAAAGGAAAACCGACTTTCAGACTCTCACGGCACTGCAGCAATGCCTCCCTTGTGCATTGCTGAAAATATTGGCTCCTATGTAACTTTGAACACTTGAAAACACAGACAGCTTGGTGGTAGGTAGTATTTACCCAAATTAGAGAAATTAAACTCTGAACTGTTCAAGTTTCAAGCAATCAGTTCCAGTTGGTACACACGCAATTCTAACCTTAGGCATCTGAAGAGAAAATGTGATTTTGGCAGCAAGAGTTGCTAGTAGGAGCTTAAGTCCCAATCAACATAAAATGTACATAAGTGCCAAAGCTGAATATTGATCAGGTTTTCTTTTGCCTACTTTAGATCAGCTGAGATACTTAAAGGCTGTCTTCTTTTATCAGAGAAGAAAAAATACACAAACAATTTAAAGAAAAAAATAAATCTCCTTTTTATGGCATGAAGAAGTTATTAAGCCATAATAGAAAAGCTATAAATTATCCTATTTATAAAGTCATTGTCACTTTAATCCTTTTATTAAAGATGAGACCAGATTCTTTTGTAATGGACACTTGGGAAGGAAATGTGCTTTTCCTTCTGAAACCTTATGTAGCTCAGCTGAGCTACACAACTTCAGCAGGCCTGGTTCATGTTGTACTCTATACATAGATCCATCGAATAGAATGGGATAGTGCCCTCTGGGGGTGTTCAGTGGGCCATCTTTGACCAAATCCAAATGCGAACATGGGATAAAAGAACGAGAATATGTAGATATGTTATATATTAATTTTTTAAGATTTGTTTTATTTATTTGAGAGAGAGAGAGCATGAGTGGAGGGAGGGGCAGAGAGAATCTCAAGCAGACTCCCCACTGAGCGTGGAGTTGGACATGGAGTGCAATCCCAGGACCTTGAGATCATGACCTGAGCTGAAATCCAGAGTCAGCTACTTAACTAACTGAGCCACCCAGGCAGCCTGATATGTCATATATTTTGATCATTATGAGAATCCAATGGAATATTCAGATGAGAAAACTTGAGACTCCAAAAAGTTAAGCAACTTGCTCTAGTAGGAAGGTGGGCTAACTTCAGAGACAAACAACCTCAGAAGCTCGGTATTTCTACACAACAAGGGGTCTTTTTCTCACATCATATTCTAATCAGATATTTAGTAGGTGGCCTTCCAAGTAGAGATTCAGGGACCCAGGTTCCTTCTATCTAATGGCTCCAGCATCTTATGAGCTCAGCATGCTGCAGAAGATCCTCTGCATTAGGTTTATAGAAAAAAAGAGAGAGGAAGCCTTGAGAGTGTCCTGGAAAATTCTGAGTGGAACCAGGATGGAAGTGGCTGGCCTGTATCACTTCTACCCACATTCCATTGGCAAGAACTCACTCAAATGGCTTCATCCCACTGCAGGGGAAACAGAAATGGAGTCTTTTGGTGTGCCCAGGGTAAAAAGGAAATGGGTTTGCTGAACACAGTGCTTTGTCTTTGCCACTTGCTAGCAGGATTTGTAAAAACAGGGATCTCTTCTCTGTACCTCCAAATTCTATGATCTTTCCACTATACCAAGCTGTGGGATCATCTTCTGAATGATTTTTGACCCAAATTAGAAGAACAGGCAGAGGTACATACTAGTGCTTGGGGTCAAAAAGAGAGACTGAAAAGTCATCCAGATGTTCCTAAAATTCTTTATTTTGCTTATGTGGGCACAAATTTAAATATTTGACTGACTTTTCTAGATCTCATTCACATCTAGCTTAGACATTACCCAAGAGTTTCTTGAAGGTATTTGGACTGGCTGTATTTTTGATGCAAGATATAATCTTGGGAAGGCTCTTATCCCTGCCAATTTCCCCTTCTTTCTTTAAGGCTTCATCTTTAAGACTGTAGCTACTTCCATTTTTTCAACTATACACACCACATGGTTGACCTCCACACACTCTCATTATCTCTTTCGCACTCTCTCCTGACCTGAGGGGCTAACACCCAGCTGCCTACTGACTCCCTCCTCAGCATCCCACATGCTCCTATGGCCAACTTATATAACATTGAGTATTTTTTTTTCCCTCTCGAAACATATCTCTATTACCATCTTTCTTGCTACTTAGATTATTGAGTTGTGATTCATCTGCATCAGCAGATCCAGTTTTATGGGAACTGAAGCTTTAAACATTTCTTTATGAATACAAACTGGATTCAAATGTAATTATTTAGAATGAGGAGAGCAATTAAAACAAGTTACAAATTAAAAATCCTGATAAATGCTATAATCCCACAATTCATTAAAATAACATGTAGTTTTATTTGTTAACTGCCTGTCACAACTCTGTAGTGTTTTTTTCTTACATTTTTTGGCCTTATAAAGAGAAAAATAAAGATAACTTCATTTTATTTCTATCACTGCTGATAGCAATTGGGTTTTGTTATTAATATCTTATTGGACTCTTTTTAGCTTCTCAACTCATCGATCATGTTATATAAACTTGCAGAACTTTTTGTTGAATTTAAAAAACTTCTATCATAGTTTTTTCACAGCATTTATGTTTTCTTTTGAAGTGATTTGTCATAAATGTCCTTGGAATTGGCAATACTTGTTAACCTTGGTAGAGTCCCTGCCAGGTCCTTGGAAGGGGTCTGTACAAGTCAGGGGCCCTGAGTTTGCATTTTATTAACTTCACAGTAAATCTACACTTCTTTACCTGTGTTCACCCTCACTCTCTTTTCCCACAAATAATCAATTGCCAAAGTACTTTCAACACTTTCCTCATAGTGGACTTTTTTCTCCATTCCACCAACCTTTTAAAGACCATGTTATTTTAGACAGGAACCACTGCAAACTTTTCACCTGAGGACTTTGCCTCCTCCATGTCATTCTGAAAAATAGTTCCAAATTAATCATTTCCATTTTTTTAAACCTTCTTATCTGCCAAGTTAAGTTCAAAACCTTTTACCTGATTTTTCAGTCCATGTATAATCTGGTCCCAACTCGTCTTTCCAGTCGGATCTCCTGCAATTTCACTCTGGTCCAGAGGTTTGAACTTCACCCAGAAAAGGTTTACTAACATGCCATCCACTCCATCTTGAACATGACTCCCCCTTATATTAGAGGAATAAAATGGTCTGCATCTTGTAAGTGCCTTGACCTTCCAGAAAGGAGAAGGTAGCACGCACAATAATTAGAGAGTTCAGATGTAGCTTAGTGACACCTGATTCCTTGTCCTTCTCCATGATCTTTAAAACCACAACAACATTCTAAGTACTATAATTCTTTTTTTTTAGTTTAATTTAATTTAATTTTATTGTGTTATGTTAGTCACCATACAATACATCATTAGTTTTTGATGTAGTGATCTACAATTCATTGTTCTCGTATAACACCCAGTGCTCCATGCAGTACGTGCCCTCCTTAATACCCATCACTGGGCTAGCCCATCCCCCCACCCCCCTCCCCTCTAAAACCCTCGGTTTGTTTCTTGGGATCCATAGTCTCTCATGGTTCATCTCCCCCTCCAATTCCCCCCCTTCATTTTTCCCTTCCTTCTCCTAATGTCCTCCATGCTATTCCTTATGTTCCACAAATAAGTGAAACCATATGATAATTGACTTTCTCTGCTTGACTTATTTCACTTAGCATCATCTCCTCCAGTCCCATCCATGTTGATGTAAAAGTTGGGTATTCATCCTTTCTGATGGCTGAGTAATATTCCATTGTATATATGGACCACATCTTCTTTATCCATTCATCTGTTGAAGGGCATCTCGACTCTTTCCACAGTTTGGCTATTGTGCACTTTTCCATTCAGTAGATCACAAGCTCCATGAAGGCAAAAAGTGTTTGGTCTGCTTTGTTCATTGCTATATCCCACTGCCTGTAAGAGTGCCTGGAATACAAAAATTTCTGGAAAATGCTGAAATATTGGCCACATTTGCCTGTGAGATTTTGAGAAATTACTAATGGTGCAAAACCTTGAGTTTCTTCATCTATAAAGTAACAATTATCATAGTAAACATTTCAAACAATTATTGTGAAGATTTAGTGATTTAAAGTCAACTAAAGCTTTTAGCAGAGTGCATGGCACACAGCAACTGCCAGTAAATATTATTTAACATTTTATTTTAATTAGAACCTGCACGTAGGAGTGCTAAGAAAGCAACAGCTTGGGATAGCAGAAAGAACTTGAGAATTTGAGTCCCAAAGGGGCATAACTACCTCTGGGGTTTTGAGGAACATCCTTTGATTTTCTGAGCCTCAGTTTAATGTATCTGCACAATGGGAATAATGAGAATAATGTTGCCATAAAGTTATGATGGGGATGAAATGAGATCTTAAAAAAAAAACAACAAACCTGTGCAGTCCTAAAAATACCATTATTAGGACAGATATTAGAGTAGGAGGACTTTCTCTGGGCCCCTCATAGGCAGGCAGAGTGCCTGCTACTACTTACACAGTATAGAGAAGACATTGAGTATCCTCAGTGAAATGTGCTATGGAAGCAAAAGGTATCATTGTTTTAACTGTAAACTCAAAACTGTTTTTACAGAATGACATCTATGATTAACACTTCTAATTTTGGAGATAAAAAGAAATCTGAAGATAATTATTTGAACTAATTTTACCAGACAGGAATTAAACTTTAATTTTGTTTTATTCCTAGCCAACTTTGCTCCTGGCAGAATCCAAGGAGATCTTTTTTCCCTTCTCACCTACTTGTTTTTAAGGGTTGGGTAGAGAGCCTGTTTTCCTCTCTGGGAAGGACACATGCCAGTGCCAGAGGATGAATGAAGCCAGATTGACTAGAGGTTTCAGAGCCTTTGAAACATGGCCAAGGCCAGATTTGAACTGGAATAGGAATTTCTCCAAGCTGCAATAAACAATAAAAATCCAAAATAGAAACTACCATTGTGATGCAAAGAGGAAAGCAAACACGATTAGCACAAAGCCTTTCTGGAGGGAGAAACCTGAAGTATTGAAATGATCTCAGTGGGTGCTACATTGATTCCATGGGTAGGCATCATGCTTAGTCATGTAGCAGCCAATAGTTATGACCAGACCCCATGAAGAGGAGCTGGCCTCAAATCCCAGCCAAAACCTTTCATTTTTGGTGATTGTGGTCTAGGGGTCATTGTGGTGGAGAAAAAATCCTGTTATCACTGGTAAGGTATGACATCTCTGCCATTAGGACAAAACGCAAATTGTCTTCAGATAATAGGGGAAGAGAATCACAACATTTACTAGGAGATTTAGCATAACGATTATGGGCATGGGCTCTGGAGGTGAGCAATTTGGAATGAATCCTGGCACCACTCTATAGGACCCATGTGATGTTGACCAAGTTATTTAACCTCCAAGCCTCCTTGTTTCTTCCTAAAGCATGAGGACAATAATTGCAATACCTCGCAGAGCTGTTGTGAAGATGAAATGAATTAATCATGGAAGGCGCTTAGAAACACAAGTCATTATGTAAGTTCTTTACCTGAACTACCTCTGTCAATCCTTACAACAATTCTCTGAGGCCAGTTTTGCTATCCCCATTCTATGGATGAGGAAACTGAGGTTCCTAACTCAATTGCTAACAAGACAAGTCTTCAAGAGGTTGCCATAATGAGAGATATCTCTGTCATTTTAGAGTGGGGATGAGGACCCTCAAAAGGAAGAAAAGGGACATTCAAAGCAGAATCATTTCTCTAAGACCACCTCACTGAACCATTGATTCTGGGTCTTCCCTTCTCTGAAGAAAATTTAGGAGTTCCTTCCCATTGGACTCCTATTTCCCACCTTCCCCTCACCCTCCCCCAGCCCTCTATCACAACTGTGGCTCAAGACAGTTCTAGAACAACAAGAAACATTGTAAGAGAGTTCTTTCAAAAGGAAAGCTCACTCTATAAATGAAGCAAGCGGAACTAATGAATCTGATTATTGAACAACTGTGTTAAGAGCATCACTTGAGTTACTGGCTTGTAGGCTTTCTGGTTTGTTTAGAGGCTAGCTGTATTTCAAGAAGTTCTTTCATTGTTCCTAAGAGAATTCATAAGACTACAGGAGCTGGAAAGGAAGTGAGGGTTCATCTAAACAAGCCTCCATGGTTGACAGATGAAGATGCTGGGGCCCAGGTAAGGAAGGAAATTTCCTAAAGTTCACACAGTTACTTCAGTGGCAGAGTACAAGTCGAGTGCTCTCCACATTATTCACCACCTCCATCCCTTTCACCAGACTGAACTCTTTGCAAATCCCCAAATAAATTTTCTCAAGACTCTGCTTTGACATATAACACATACTAATCCTGGAATCCCAAATATATTACTACTTTTTTGTGTTTTTTGTTTTGTTCTGTTTGTCTTTGCTTATCACCTCCTGATCCATAGTACTCAGATGAAACATCATCTCCTCCAGGGAAACTTAACATCTTATATGCTCCTACAGTAGTCTCTGTTTATCAAACCCATAATCTGATTTAATTATGTCTGTGTATATGGCAGTCTTTACTGGAGGCAAAAGATCATGTCTACTTTGTTTATCACTCGATTACGTGTGTCAGGCGCCATGACTGGCATCTAGATGGAGGGTCAAATACTGGATGGATGGATAGTTGGGTGGATGTGTGGATGGATAGATAGAAGCATGGATGCATGGACAAATATGGAGAGTCTCTCTTGAAAATGTATGGAATTACCCGCAACCCTCTACAAGGCTCAGAAAACATGAATCCTTTAATCCTGTTATTGGCCCACCAGATGGTTCTGTGATATTTCTAAAAGCAGGGGAAAAAGGCATGATCTGATCTAGTAGCAGGTAGAAATCAAATGCCTCTTCACTGTGAGCTTTGACTGAAAGCTTTCACTCTCTATAAGTATTTCCTCTGAATACTTTTTCAGTGTGTGTGTGTGTGTGTGTGTGTGTGTGTGTGTGTGTCTATACTCATTGATTTATCCCCTTCAACCAAGAAATAGAAAGAGAAATGTATATTCAGGAATCATAAACAGCCCCTTGGATAGTCAGAAAGGTAAAATACCTTCAATGTGAACCTGTCCTATTTTATGGGGAGTCAATGAGATCTGGACAAGCCCTAGTGGCTGCTTTGGTTAAATACCACCTTGATTTAAAATCTCTGCTATTGGGAATTCCATGTTATATATGCAGCATCTCAGCCTTGCCTACATTTCAATTCTGAGGCAAGAAAGAAAGAACGCTTCTGGGTTCTTTGAATGACAGAATAGTAATAGACCGTTGCATTTTGACTTTTAAATTAACCATAATTTTGATTTTCTTTATTCTGTGCATCTTCTATTTTTTAGTCTCATTAGCTCAGAAGGTCAAAGTTGAGATACCTGTCTTGACAGTCAAAATGTGGAACAATAAATCCATGACAAAAGCAAGGCATGATATTAATTGTATATTAAGTTTATAGGTCTTTGAGTCATTCATTCCTCTGACAGTGGTAATGGGAATCTTGAGTGCTATTATATTTCCTTCATGGCAAAGATTATAAAAGGCGAGAGGAATTACACATGCTTCTACCCCATCTTATCAGCACTCAGACAAGGTCTACAAATGTGCATAATCGCAATGAGTTTCAAAAGATGTCACCTTGGTATTTTTGCTAATTTAATTCAATGTAACACATTTGTTGAGCATCTATTAAGTACTAGGCACTGTGCCTGGTGCTGGGGATAGAGAAATGAATAAGTAGATGTGGTCGTTGCCAATAGAAATAGGAAGTAGAGACATGCAGTTGGTTTATGTATTAAGTGAAATTTGTGTTCTTTGTACCAAGTAGATTCAGATATAGTTGCAGTTCATGTTTGGTACTAATTATTTATGTAACTTTTTTTTATTTATGTAAACAAGTCAGTTTACCCCCGGAGGCTTCAGTTTCTTCACCTATAAACAGAGCCCATTTGAGCCTTTCTGTTGGAAAAGTATCTGCTAAGGGTGACACTGGAACTGGAAGTCTGGGTTGAGAGTCTGAAGTAATAGTCATAAATCCCCAATCTTGAATCAGTGTGTATGTAGCAGGTTGTTTCTTTGGAGTATCATGGGCAGCATCCTTCCAGTTATCACCATTTCATGGGAGACTCTAAAAAGATATTCTTACCATAAGTCTATGTCAAAGACTTTTACCCCATTCTTTGAAAACATTCAGTGGGGAGGAGAGAAAAATCAGTTGCAACACATGAGGAGCTCGTGAAACCATCTCTCCTCTCTCGAGGGATGCTTTCCACAGTAAATTAGGACAATGTGGTCAACTTTAGGGAAGTTAAAATACTAGATATTTCCTTAGTATGCACTAAGTGAATCATTATAATGAATGGGTCTGTTTTTCAATTGTTTTAGACCATCGCACTGAATACTCCTAACTATTCATTAATGATAATTAGGGTCTATAAATGAGAGATTGCAAGAATAGCACTTGCAGCTTACTTTTTTTTTTTTGATATGACCTTTTCATTTTTTTAAATCTTTTTATTAACATATAATGTATTATTTGTTTCTGGGGTACAGGTCTGTGACTCGTCAGTCTTACACAATTCACAGCGCTCACCATAGTACCTACCCTCCCCAATGTCCATCACCCAGCCACCCCATCCCTCCCACCCTCCTCCGCTACAGCAACCCTCAATTTGTTTCCTATGAATAAGAGTCTCTTTTTTTTAAATTTTTTTAAAAGATTTTATTTATTTATTTGAGAGAGAGAATGAGAGAGAGAGAGAGCACATGAGAGGGGGGAGTGTCAGAGGGAGAAGCAGACTCCCTGCTGAGCAGGGAGCCCGATGCGGGACTCTATCCTGGGACTCCAGGATCATGACCTGAGCCGAAGGCAGTCACTTAACCAACTGAGCCACCCAGGCGCCCCTGAATAAGAGTCTCTTATGGTTTGTCTCCCTCTCTGGTTTTGTCTTGTTTCATTTTTCCCTCCCTTCCCCTATGATCCTCTGTCTTATTTCTCAAATTCCTCATATCAGTGAGATCATAGGATATCTGTCTTTCTCTGATTGACTTATTTCGCTTCACATAATACCCTCTAGTTCCATCCACGTCACTGCAAATGACAAGATTTCATTTTTGATGGCAGCATAATATTCCATTATATATATACCACATATTGTTTATCCATTCATCTGTTGATGGACATCTAGGCTCTTTCCATAGTTTGTCTATTGTGGACATTGCTGCTATAAACATTGGGGTGCAGGTGCCCTTTCGGATCCCTGCATTTGTATCTTTGGGGTAAATACCCAGTAGTGCAATTGCTGGGTCATATGGGTAGCTCTATTTTCAACTTTTTGAGGCACCTCCATACTGTTTTCCAGAGTGGCTGCATCAGCTTGCATTCTCACCAACAGTATAGGAGGGTTCCCCTTTCTCCACATCCTCGCCAACTTCTGTCATTTCCTGACTTGTTAATTTTAGCCATTCTGACTGGTGTGAGGTGGTATCTCATTGAGGTTTTGATTTGGATTTCCCTGATGCCGAGTGATGTTGAGCACTTTTTCATGTGTCTGTTGGCCATTTGGATGTCTTCTTTGGAGAAATGTCTGTTCATGTCTTCTGCCCATTTCTTGATTGGATTATTTGTTCTTTGGGTATTGAGTTTGATAAGTTCTTTATAGATTTGGATACTAGCCCTTTATCTGATATGTCATTTGCAAATATCTTCTCCCATTCTGTTGGTTGTCTTTTGGTTTTGTTGACTGTTTCTTTTGCCGTGCAAAAGCTTTTTATCTTGATGAAGTCCCAATAGTTGTTTTTGCCCTTGCTTCCCTTGCCTTTGGCCATGTTTCTAGGAAGAAGTTGCTGCAGCTGATGTCAAAGAGGTTGCTGCCTGTGTTCTCCTCAAGGATTTTGATGGATTCCTGTCTCGCATTGAGGTCTTTCATCCATTTTGAGTCTATTTTTGAGTGTGGTGTAAGGAAATGGTCCAGTTTCATTCTTCTGCATGTGGCTGTCCAATTTTCCCAACACCATTTGTTGAAGAGACCGTCATTTTTCTATTGGACATTCTTTCCTGCTTTGTCGAAGATGAGTTGACCATAGAGTTGAGGGTCCATTTCTGGGCTCTCTATTTTGTTCCATTGATCTTTGTGTTTGTTTTTGTGCCAGTACCATACTGTCTTGATGATGACAGCTTTGTAATAGAGCTGGAAGTCCGGAATTGTGATGCCACCAGCTTTGCTTTGCTTTTTCAACATTCCTCCGGCTATTCAGGGTCTTTTCTGGTTCCAAACAAATTTTAGGATTATTTGTTCCATTTCTTTGAAAAAAGTTGATGGTATTTTGATAGGGATTGCATTGAATGTGTAGATTGCTCTAGGTAGCATTGACATCTTCACAATATTTGTTCTTCCAATCCATGAGCATGGAACGTTTTTCCATTTCTTTGTGTCTTCCTCAATTTCTTTCATGAGTATTCTATAGTTTTCTGAGTACAGATCCTTTGCCTCTTTGGTTAGATTTATTCCTAGGTATCTTATGGTTTTGGGTGCATTTGTAAATGGGATAGACTCCTTAATTTCTCTTTCTTCTGTCTTGTTGGTGTATAGAAATGCAACTGATTTCTGTGCATTGATTTTTATATCTGCAGCTTACTTACTAAGAATCTACCTATGACACTAATATATCTGATTATACTCTATGGTGGTAAAAGTTATAAGATAAATACAGTGCCTATGATTCTTATCCCAGGGCTTCGCAGGAAGATATTTTCTTCCGGCTTGTTGAAAAAAAAATCCCTATAGTTCCTTGTATACTTAGATTCCCTAAGTATTATAAGAGAAGATTAACTAGAGAAACAGTGGATCTGGTGGACAGAGAATGGGCTTCAGAGTCAGACCTGGCATGAATTCGAGTTCAACAGATTAGTAACTGAGTGACCGGGTAAGTCATTTAACATTTCTGAGCCAGTTTTCTCACCTGCAAAATAAGAACATGCTAGTACCTACCTCACTGGGTTTTGGGGAGGATTAAATAAATGTTTTTGTGAAAGTGCCTTGAAGGGTAAAAACAGAATACAAACAAATTAGTAACAGTGGAAGGTTTACAAATGAGCTGGTAGTATTAAATTTATTAAAACTTCATAAATAGATATTAAATTTCTTTTCTTTATTTAAGAATATGGAACCAACATTGACTGTTGCACTTGCCCCAACAAGATTTGGGTTTAATGGGAAGTGATTTTGATCCTATTTTCTTCAGCTGGAGAACAAAGCATAAAGACAAAGTCCCTTGACTTTTCTTGGTCTTCCTTTTCAAAAACCAGAGAGAGGCTGAAGACATACATTTGGCCCCTAGTAGTTTTCTTCTTCATCTAATGCCTGAAATTTTCACCCAGGTGATACAACATAGCCCCTATTAGGCTTCTTGAATTTCTGTGTAAATGGTAAAGCAGATAGTGCTCTTCCAAGTGTGGTCCAAGGGTGGTAACTCTAAATCGCCATTTGTTGCCAGTCCATGAGATAAGCACAGAAATTGAGAATACGTGTTTAGAATCTTTATAGCAGTTTGACAGAGTAGTTTTGTTTCTGTTGAATCTAATAATACAGATTTTGAATTTGTATTTGGTATCTTTTAAATTTAATTTTTCTAGTAATTCATTTTTTTTACTTTACAAAAGCATCAGACCATGACAGATTATAAAATAAGGTGGAATCCTTCAGCCCAGACAAGGAGAGCCCTACTGTAAAACATCATAGACGTGTTGTTATTGAAACTTTGCACTATCTAACTTCTCAGGTTATTTCTTTTCCTGTTCAAAATATTGCTTATGGAACCCAAGTTTTAATTAGATAAAGATCTTATGATACTTCAGATTTCTATTTCAACACAAATAGACAGAGAATATCAATAGTGTACTGTGGGGATGACACTGGTCTTGGTGTCCTGGGGAATACCAGCCCTTGTGAGGAAGTGGAGGAAATTCATAGAGCTTACAAGGTTGTAGGAGAGATAAGATATGCCCACCATTAACCACCATAGGAAACAGAGGGTGGCAAGTGCCAAAAGCAAGATATGGATAAAGTTATGGGAGAAATCAGATATGAGAATTTACTTCCTGTTAGTAGAAGGAGAATGAAAAAAGAACAGTGAAAATGGGATAAATGTAACCAGAGGCCATGGTCAGGAGGACTCCAGCCCCCTTAACAGTGAATGATGTCAACACTAAACCTAGTATGTATGAATATATGAAACATGTCACTGGACTGGCTACTTTCCATTTTAGAATATGAGGGTTGAGAGGAATCACTTAGTTTAAATTTCATCTTTCACAGAAGTAGAAAAAGTACAGACCAGGCAAGTGATTTGTCTAAAGTCCAATGAGAAATGCATGTGAAGCCATCCAATGATAAAAATGTGCTATGTCTGCCTTACCAGTATTAAGTTCATGCCCACTGGACTGGAATAGGTTTTGTGAGGTTGATTGTAAGGTGACCATTTGTATTTAAAGGATGATGTTTAAAAACAAGTAAATATTGCAGGATATTTGCAAGGCAGCATGATATGGTAGAAGGAACATGAAACTGTGTTCAAAGTCTGATCCACCAAGCTGTGATTTTAGACACATTAGTCCACCACTCTGAGCCCATTTCTTCATGTATAGAATAGGTATTATAATTAGCACTGGCAAGAGAGATTAAAATACAAGATATATATTTAAGGAGATAGCATAGGACCCAGAGTGAAGTAAACCCTGAATGTACATTATTCCCTCTACCAAGCTCATCACCAAGATAGCAGAGCAGTCAGGCACAAAAAGCATCCAAGGCTCCACCTTCCCAATCGAACATTCTTTCCATGGTACTGTGCTGCTTCTCTTCTCTGCTGAATCCCCCACTTAGCTGTCTGTGTTTGTGGTAGCACTGGAGCAGCATATTCTGAAGTTGTGATAATAGCCATAGCCAGGCTAGGAGTTTAGGGAGCAGGACCACATACCTTCAGGAACTGGCTTATTTCTTACAAGCAAGATGTTTATGTGTCCAGTTTTTTATCACCAGAAAATGAGGGTAGGGCTTTGTTAGCATGAATTCAGTGTTTCACCTGGTTGACCATCTGCCAATGAGTCCAGTCACCCACGAGGCATAAAAGTAGGACTTTTCCTAAAGCAAGAGAGCTGAAATGTCAAACCACTGTTTGGAAGTATAACGTGGGCTTTCAGCAGCCCCAAAAGCATTGCATTCATTGCATCCCTCATTTTGGTGCTAATTACAAAATTTGTCTGGGGAAGTTTTGTTCGCTACTTACCTTGTAGTTAACAACATGTGGACATTTTTCACAGGTTCTATGGCAGGAGTGACCTGATAGAAACCTGGAGGCCTTAAAATGCCCATGGGGGGAAACAGAACACAGCTGACAATACTATGGAGAAAGCTTACACCCTCTTCACAGTCCCTATCCCAGGCAAGGGGTAGAGTAGGAAGAAGGAGGACCTAATGTTGTCACTGGCACATGATTTGCATTCTATGCATCAGAATTAACCTTTCACTCAGTGCTGACCCCAGGGCTCCTTGCCTTTCAGCGAGCCACCTTGCTTTTAGGAATGTGTGTTGATAAGTGCCACAGCTGGGAACATTGTTGGGTTTTTCATGATGCTGTTTAATGTTCAAAGTCATCCTTTGAACCTTACATTGAACCCTTGAGGGTGAAACCTTGAGAAGGTTCGTTTATGTGACAGCTTCCTCTCATTCTCCTCACTATTGTTGGCAACACCATCTATTACCCTGGGAAGCCATTCCTACTCATGTAGGATATCCTGTTATGTGCCCAAATGCTGTCTTTATAATTTTGCACTGGCCGCAAATAGAAGGGGAAGGAAATGGATATTTATTAACAGCTTACTTAGCATCAGATCCTCAACATACATTATCTCATTTAGTCTTCACAACAATAGGTTGAAGCAGAGATTTTTATTCTCATTTTACTTATAAAGGAATTAAGGTATAACACATTGATGCAATTTGCCTAAGGTCACACAGCCAATAAATGACTGAGTCAGGAATAGAATCCATGTTTCAAACTCCAAAATTGATCTTTCTACTCCATTGCTGTTCCCTAAGGATAATTCCTTTTGGGTAGCAGCAAACATGAACAAATTGGGCTTCTCCTCATTTGATATATATTACATAAATGTAAATAAGCATATACTTATATTATGTACTTATTACTGGTTAGGATCTGAAGATAAAGCAGTGAAATAAACAGATAGAGTTCCTGCCCATAAAGATTTGACCAATAAATATACATACATTCAGATATACAAATAGTTATACTCCAGGGTGACAAGTAATATAATGGGGGAAATTTGAGGTCACAGGAGAGCACACAGAAGAGGCACTTAATTCAAGGTTAGGGAAAGCTTCAGGAAGAACTCCTGTCTTGGAAATTCTTAGGAACGTAGGAGATAAATGGAGATAGGTTTGCACAGAGGGATCAGTAAGTACAAAGAACTAGAGACAAGAGAGAATACTGTGGATTGGGAGAAGTGAAAGTTGTTCTACATAAATCGTATGGGAAGAATTGTTTACCAGCACCTCATGCCTCAAGCCACTCCTGGCCCTTAACATACCAGGTGCTGGGGATACAAAAATGAATAAGCCATGGTGTTTCTCTGTGGGGAATGTACAGTTAGAAATATTCAAGAGGCAGGGGATGCTAGAGTGAAAAGAGAAGCTACTTTATAAAGTTGGTGGGGGCTGGAGATGAAGTAAGAGAAGACTTCAGAAAGGCTCTGAAGACTGAAGAGAGTTTTAAAGATAAGGGTCAAGTTCAAGCAGGGATCCAGTAGGTAGGGAAGGCAGAAAAGTACATTCCAGAGGACATGACATTTTCAGTGGGGGGTTGGATAGGATGCTTTTCTTAGAGATTTACAAAGAGCTCATTAGTCATCTCCCTTTCTAGATTTATTTGAATACATTCTTCACCAAGCCACAGGAGGATACAAGATGATATCAGGGTATTCTTACTAGAAGTTATAACTCCAGTCCATTGAATGTTCCTTGTTGACTGGAAATGTGTGCAAGAAGAGGCTTGAGGAAAGTAAGCTTTTAAAGGAAATAAGTTGTCTGGCTCACCAGCACTGGACTTGCAGTCAATTATCACAAGATTCTAGACTTTGTAAAAATCAAGGATTTTGTCTACTTATCTTTTTTTTCCTGTGTTCCCAAACCTAGCATGGCATCTGGTTCATAGGAGGTGTTCAAAATATTGATTGAACAAGTGGAAGAGTAAGAGGTATTTTAACCATGCCAAGGTTGAGTTTTCTCATCTGGAAAATGTGGGCCGACACTGTATGGCTAAACACATATCTGAACTCAGCTGGAATTTGAATTATGTGCCACCACATACTCCGTGTTTCATTTTGGATACATGACCTCACTTCTAGTGAGCTTTGGGTGTTCATCTGGAAAGTGGAGTTGACATTAGCTCCTCACATGGATGGCGAAGGTGAAATGAAATAAGGCATATTAAGTGACTTAGAATAAGGTAAGGCACACAGAAATTTCTTAGTAAATATTAACTAACATGACAATTGTTAAAAGGTGATTTTCAAAAAATGTGTAAAATCGGGCGCCTGGGTGGCTCAGTTGGTTAAGCGACTGCCTTCGGCTCAGGTCATGATCCTGGAGTCCCGGGATCGAGTCCCGCATCGGGCTACCTGCTCAGCAGGGAGTCTGCTTCTCCCTCTCCCGCTCCCCCCTCTTGTGCTCTTTCTCTCACTCTCTCTCTCAAATAAATAAATAAAATCTTAAAAAAAAAATGTGTAAAATCATGAGTCTCATACATATATAAAAATAAATCAATTTTAAAGATTTCATTTAATTCGTTAATTAGGGAACTAGTGAGATGTTAAAACCTAGTTCAATGGAGATTCCAAACTGCAGACATGTTTCTCCATCAGGAATGTTAAAATGGATGTGCAAATGGAGGAAATATTAGTCTCCTCTGGAGTGGGGGAGGAAAATCAGTTGAACTTCCACAGGATATAACTGACAAAGTTTACATGTGTATGAACAAGAATCACTTTGCATTGCGATCAGTTATCTATAAGGTACAGAGTTGTAAAATATCTCCTATGGAAGCAGAATTAGGTAACTTGCAACAATGTGTTTTAGATATTGCATAGTTTTCCACTAAGGTAGAAATTGCTTTTTAAAGATTTTACTTGTTTATTTAGAGAGAGAGAGAGCACGTTTGTGTACACGCACACAAGTGGGGGAAGGGACAGAGGGAGAGGGAGAGAGAGACTCTCAAGCAGACTCCGCACTGAGCATGGAGCCTGATGCAGGGCTCGACCTCATGACACTAAGATCATGACCTGAGCTGAAATCAAGAGTCAGACACTTAACCAAGAGAGTCACCCAGGCACCCTGAAATTTTTTTAATATTATTACTACGTATCTGAGACTATTTTTAAAAAGATTTTACTTATTTATTTGTCAGAGAGAGAGAGAGAGCACAAGCAGGGGAGAGGTAGAGGGAGAAGCAGGTTCCCCATTGAGCAAGGAGCCCGATGTGGGACCCTGGGATCATGACCTGAATTGAAGGCAGACGCTTAACTGACTGAGCCACCCAGGCATCCCTTACCTGAGACTATTAACAGCAGTTATATGAAATCATATTACATATAATTTATGTAATGAGAAATGATTCTTCCTCTTCTCTTCCTGCTTTTCAAACTGGTCCTTTTAGTATTTTTATACCATTATTCCTTTTTTCAGCATATTTTTAGAAGTTATTAATATATTTTATTTTCATATTGGTAATGGTTCAGTATAACAAATTAGTCAATACAGAAAGGCATAAAAACAAAATAAAATCATCAGTAATCTACCATGCTAAGATAACCAATGTTAATATAAAAATATCTAGATATAGATAGATAGATAGATAGATAGATAGATAGATGATATATGAAAAGCTGACAGATATAGGGTGCCACTTGATGTTATGGAAGCCGAGAAATATCTTAGTGCCTGATGTCCCTTCAACCAATCCCAACAGGCATTGCATCTCCTCTGAGAATCTGAGAGGAGATGTTAACTTAGAGGATGGGCTGGATAAACAGTAAGGGACAAACTGTGAGCACAATCATATTCAATCCAGTGAGAGTTGTCCCTAAAATTGGATTGGTCCCCTTTGCACTATATGTCTGTCTCCTTCTTAGATATGTCCTTCTTCAGGTAGCTCAAAAGCTCATCGAGGAAGAGGACAACATCTGATCCATCAGGCTCCATAATGAGCCTGATCAGAAGCTCCATAACTGCCTAATTGAAGGATCTTTCCTTTCTGTACCTGCAGCTCTTGGAAGGATACCCACCACCAACTGAATCCCTCAGACTAGGGGAAAAAATTCAACTTGGACTTTCCTATCTTCTGTACCAACTCAATCTTCCACTTCCATTCATTGGTGAAGTTTGATGGATTTGACTACTCCACACCATCAATCCTTTCTCACCCTCCCACCCTCCTCCTTCCATTCTTGCTCCTCAGAGCTGTCTTATTTCTCTCTGATTATAGCAACAACCCCAGGGGTCTCCAGGTTTGCAATCTTCAATTCATTCTTTACCAGTGGCAAGGGTGATCATTTGAAAACTCAAATGTGACCATGTTTTTCTGAATAATCCTTTGCCTATAGATATAGTTCTCAAAGTTACATCAGAATCTCCTGAATAACTTGTCAAAACATGGATTGCTGTGAGTCTCATAGTTTTTGATTCATTAGGTCTAGGGTAGGGTCCAATAATTTGCATTGCTAAGTTCCTAGGTGATGTTGATCCTGCTGGTCTCGGGATGCACTTTGAGACCACTGGCTTGGGGTAATAAATCAAATTCCTCAATGAAAATTTTACTGAGGATATTCTAAGATTTATGCTATACTGAATATTATACTCTACTTTGCTAGATTCATCTTCTATTACTTCTACACTCTTTGCTCTCACCTCAGACACATAGAACTTTCCTTTCAGCCACATCAAACCATGTATCTCCATGTATGCCCTGTCCTTTACCAGTTCTGCTTGAAATGTAATGTTCTTCCTCATTCACTTTAATCTGTCAAAATTCTACTTATACTTAAAGGCCCAATATAAACAACCAAAACTTCCTCTTGAAAGAATCACAGTCCATTTCTGAATTACCCCTCTTCCTGAACACCCAGGTAGACTCAGAATCACAGGCAATTTTCCCTGTTTACATTTTATTCTGCCTCTTCCATAAAACCCTAAATTAGAGATATTTATTTGTGTGTCAGTGTACTTAGATTAATTACAAGTTTGTGGAAGCTTTCTTTTCTTTCCTTCCTCCCTTCCTCCCTCCCTTCCTTCCTTCCTTCCTTCCTTCTTCATTCCTTCCTTCCTTCTTTCATTCCCTCCCTCCATCTCTTTTCCCTTTCTTTCATTTTCTTTTAAAATCAAGAGAGCCTAGCAAATAACTGAATGAATGATTTCCATTAAATATTTATGGAATTTAGTTGAATTTATGGTTCACCTTAGTTTAAGGAATGAGCTATCAGATCAGCTCCTAATATTGTTCATTGCTGGACACATGTGCACTTGGGGAAAAATTAGGTAAATAGTTGGGTGATCATTCATCTGCAAAAATAGATTTACCAGGGAACATTTTTTATTCTGGGCAGGCAGTCATAACCAGTGCTGGTTTTATAGGAACAATACATATAAAAAAGAAATCATAAGAGCAAACTGGCTCCTTCATATCTACATTTAGGTAGAGGGCAAAGGTAAATACAAGTACTACTACTAATAGTAATATGTTCATATATGAACACATTTTGTTGTCCAGGTTTTGATATATGCCAAGCACTGTTATAAAAATAAAGTAGAAGCCATTTTATCTAAAACAATCATGATTTTTCCAGCATAATCAAAAAAGAGTCATTTTTGCAAAAACATTCCATAGTCATCAATTTTCTTAAGGGTTTCTCTGAATTCCTTGAGATTAAAATCAATCACTTTTAAATCTCCTATGGTGTCATGATCATATTAATTTTTCTCTTCTTCAGTTGTTAACATATCTCATCCAGATCTTTGTTTGCAAATGTCTTTGGATTCAAGCAAGTCACTTTCCTGAACCTTTTGTAATATTCATAATTTCACTTGAAAATTGATTTGTACCATTCAGTTGAAGCCTTCTTAGACAATGCATAAAAATAAAAATGTATCTTTTTTTCCCTTTTGTAGCATTTTATTTTATTTTTTTAATAAATATTTTTATTTAAATGCAATTAATTAACATATAATGTAATATTGGTTTCAGAGGTACAGGTCTGTGATTCATCAGTTTTATATAATACACAGTGCTAATTACATCACCTGCCCTCCTTAATGTCCATCATCCAGTTACCCCATCCCTCCACCCCTCTCCCCTCCAGCAACCCTCAGTTTGTTTCCTATGAATAAGAGTCTCTTATGGTTTGTCTCCCTCTCTGGTTTTGTCTTGTTTCATTTTTTCCTCTCTTCCCCTATGATCCTGTTTTGTTTCTTAAATTCCACATATCAGTGAGATCATATGATAATTGTCTTTCTCTGATTGAATTATTTCACTCAGCATAATACCCTCTAGTTCCATCCATGTCATTGCAAATGGCCAGATTTCATTTTTTGATGGCAGTGTAATATTCCATTGTGTGTGTGTGTGTGTGTGTGTGTGTGTGTACCACATCTTCTTTATCCATTCATCTGTCAATGGATATCTGGGCTCATTCCATAGTTTGGCTATTGTGGACATTGCTGCTATAAACATTGGGTGCAAGTGCCCCTTCGGATCACTACATTTGTATCTTTGGGGTAAATACCCAGTAGTGCAATTGCTAAGTCATAGGGTAGCTCTATTTTCAACTTTTTGAGGAACCTCCATACTGTTTTCCAGAATGCCTGCACCAGCTTTTATTCTCACCAATAGTGTAGGAGGGTTCCCCTTTCTCCACATCCTCGCCAACTTCTGTCATTTCCTGACTTGTAATTTTAGCCATTCTGACTGGTGTGAGGTGGTATCTCATTGAGGTTTTGATTTGGATTTCCCTGATGCTGAGTGATGTGAAACATTTTCTCATGTGTCTGTTGGCCTTTTGGATGTCTTCTTTGGAAAAATGTCTGTTCATGTCCTTGTCCCATTCCTTGATTGGATTATTTGTTCTTTGGGTGTTGAGTTTGATAAGTTCTTTATAGATTTTGGATACTAGTCCTTTATCAGATATGTCATTTGCAACTATCTTCTCCCATTCTGCTAGTTGTCTTTTGGTTTTGTTGACTGTTTCTTTTGCCGTGCAAAAGCTTTTTATCTTGATGAAGTCCCAATAGTTCATTTTTGCCCTAGCTTCTCTTGCCTTTGGCCATGTTTCTAGGAAGAAGTTGCTGAAGCTGACGTCAAAGAGGTTGCTGCCTGTGTTCTCCTCTATGATTTTGAGGGATTCCTCTCTCACATTTAGGCCTTTCATCCATTTTGAGTCTATTTTTGTGTGTGGTGTAAGGAAATGGTCCAGTTTCATTCTTCTGCATGTGACCGTCCAATTTTCAAAATAAAAATATATCTCAATAATTAACTTCAAACATATGGATTAACCTTTCTTTTCTAAGTTTTTTGATGAAGAGCTAAGGCCTTGCATTCAGATATGAGGAATATGAATTGCAATCTGAAGGTAAAACCCCTCTAGATTTTTGTTTTCCCCATTCTTTTTACCCTGGTACTTATGGCACATACCACTTTGGTGAGGCTTGCCTTTGCCACTCTTCCAAAACATTAACTTAATTATAAAGACATAATACCCTTTTTCTTTACAAAATCATGTTTGATATGTTTATGTAACACTTTATGAATCATTAATTCCATTAGAATAAAAAGGTTTGGGAGTCAATACAGCTGATTCTTGGCACATATAAAATTTAACTGCTAAGAAAGAAGTGTCCAGGATTACCTGAAATTGGCCTCCTAGAAGCCAACATCAGAGTATCATGGAACTCAATCAGAATCATTTGGAGAGAGAAGTGATACCGGAAGTCAATTAAGAAGTCAGTGGAGCCTCCTGGATGGCTCAGTTAATTTAAGTATCCAACTCTTTTTTTTTTTAAATATTTTATTTACTTTTTGACAGAGAGAGAGGGAACACAAACAGGGAGAGTGGGAGAGGGAGAAGCAGGCCCCTCCGTGGAGCAGGGAGCCCTATGTGGGGCTCGATCCCAGGACCCTGGGATCATGACCCTACCCAAAGGCAGATGCCTAACAACTGAGACACCCAGGCGCCCCAGTATCCAACTCTTGATCTCGGCTCAGATCTCAATTTCAGTGTCCTGAGTTCAAGCCCTGGGTTGGGCTCCATGCTGAGTGTGGAGCCTACTTTAATAATAATAATAATAATAATAATAATAATAATAATAATTTGAAAATAACTGCTATTGTAATTTACACGTAAACCTCACAAGAAATCCTAGGACTAGGACTACCCTTTGTAAGGGATTCCATTTTCTCTTTTCCAGTGTTTCTGAGCAGGCCCATTAAATAAGGACATCTCTCTTCTTGGAAATATTAGAAGCACTCTAAATCCTGGTATTTCTCTTCCCCACCCATGCTTCTCCAAGGAATATAGAATGCATAATCAGATTGGCTTGCAGTGATTGGCAAAGGAGTCCTGAAAACATGGCACCCACCTCTCTTCTCCATTCTCTCCTAGATTCAGCCAGCTCCGAGGATGCACACATTCTCCTAGACTGGGCAGTGTGAGTTTCTTCCCAAGGTAAGAGAGGCCAGCTGTTGACTCATGGCTTTGCCAGTCTTGAGTTCATTCACATCTGAGTGAAGTAGATGGGGACCTCTTTGACTTGGAGCCTAAGCAGGGGTGTCTTCATCCTGGACTCGCAACAAGTCAATGTTTCATACAATTGGTCTGGAGAACTTGGAAGGAAGAGAGTGTGTAAAATATCAAACTTGTTATTCTTATTTTACCCACCATTTTATCATAGCTTAGGTATATGACTTCATTCTGAAAAATCCCAAAGAGGTAGGTGTTGCTGTTATCCTATTTTTATAGATGAATTTGAAAATGGCAGAGGTGAGAAGCCTAGTTGAGTTTCTTATAACTAGTAGGAAGGAGGGCTGATTTTTAATCTATTATTCATTTATTCAACACTGGTATTAGACATTATGCATGCAGGTGATATGTGAACAAAATAGTTATAGTGCCTACTTACATGGAGTTTATGGCTTAGAGAGTAAGATAAATGTTAAGTAATCACATATATGATTATATAATTACAAGCTGTAATAATGTCTTTAATGTCCATTCTCTTAACTGTTATACTGTCTTGCTTTGACCTAGAGATTTGCTAGAGCTGGGATTCACATTATTCTTTTGTCTTTTATTCTTTTATTGAAGCATTCTGTCATTCCTTATTTGATTGCTTTATTTTGACCAACTAATACAGAAACTCCTAAAAACCACCAACTTGGCAAGATCATGAGGGTACTGGAAGCCTCTTTGCCACCACTAGTCCCTATTCTACTACCTGTACTGACATTTAACAGGGACAGAATAGTTCCTAACATCTAGATCAAGAAGACAACCCCCCCCAACAGAAAATGTTAATTGTAGAAAGAATTTAGAGACCATCTAGCTAAGCCCCTTTGTATTACAGAAGAGGAAGCCCCGAGGGCTCAAGTAAATTAAGACATCTATGGGAAGGTTACCGAGGTTATGTTTAGAGGCTCCCATTCCAGAGAACTGCTTGCTGTACCTTTTAAAATGTTAGCTCAAGTTGTCTACATATTGAAATTAGCTGAAATCAGATCTATATTCAAGAAAAGGTCATGGTAAAGCAGACTTCTGTGCTCTTTCATTGACAGAAGAAGATAAGGTATGGGATTAAGGAGGGGGGGTGGACATTGGAATAATTTCCCTGGTATGGAACTCTCAAGTGAAGACTATGATTATTTCACCATCTCCTCTCCAGTTTCTGAAATATACAGAGTAACTCTGTGTAACTGGGGTTGTTACTTGAATACACTTCTTCATGTGCTTAGCCTCTTCATTTGTGATACAGGGGTGAGGATAGCACAGAGCCCACACTGTTATGAGACTTTAATTGTGTAATGTACATAAAGGATTTAGCATAGTGCCAGGCACATATAACACACTCAATAGATGTAAAATTTTGTGATTGTGTTGTTGTTGTTGCTCTTGTTCTCTTGTTACATTAGCATATAATGTTTCAAATAAATTATTTAAAATTTTAATGCTAGAATAGGAGGGTAATGAAGGAGGAAACGGGGCATATATTTAAGCAAAAAGCTTCTGACGTAATTCAATTTTATTCTACTTCCAACCTGGTTGAAAACCAATGGTGTATAAGTTTGTTGTCTTTTCCTATTTTAGCACCTCACCTGTGCTTTACTCAGAGTACATGTTTAAGAGTCGCTTTACACAACAGTTTCCATAATTTGGCAAACGAGTCAAGGTTAATTAGTGGAAGAGTGTTGTCTAGACTTCAAGTCTCTTCAGCTCTAATCTGCTTCTTCTTGCTTGACAGTGGAACCAACCAAAACACTGTCTTCATTTCAGCCCCCAACTAAAGCTTTTCAGTGTAGAGCAAATTTTCCTTCCAGCCCCATTCAGATGATCAGCCCACCCTCCCCAACCCCACCTCATTTCCATTTCCATGTTTCTGACTTCAGGCCCTGCTACTAGATGAAGGCAAAATGTTTTCCCTTCCAATTACTTCGGTGGAAATCTCACATGTTTGATATCGTAGCAGACAATGTTTCATTATGCTCTCGATTCAAACAGAGAAATCGCTGTTCCTGAAGGCGGCCAAGGCACACTCTGAGAGGTAGAGTTACTGAGTTAGAGCCCAGAAAGGGAGACCACGAGGGAGGCTAGATTCCATTGAGAAAATGCACCGGCAAGTGTGGCCACACAGGAATGCTTCAGAAAGGATCTTATGATCAGCATCAATAGATGTGTGTGTTTTATGAATAAGAATAAGTGTATTCATGTTCCTAAAGTACTTCAAAATCTCTGGCTGAAAGGTACTCCTAATATTTACTCTCATGGCTCCCCCTGACTTAATATGCCATTTTACACGCAGGAAATGGTGCGTCAGAGTTTCCCCAGGCCCTCACACACCAGTGGGAAGTTGTATCTTAATTGTTTAAGGCTCTGAAACTGTTTTGTACTATTTCTGCAGCAATGAGCCTAAAACCAATGGTCAAAAAGTATTTCCAGATCTTCCCCATCTAAAATATACAGACAGTTGTCAATTACAAAATAAATGAAATACATACCGTTTCTTTTGGCGGGTAGGGAGTTCAAAGAGATAAACAAGCAAAAGGGTAGAAGAGCATTCCAGGTGGAGGGGTCCAATGATGGAATGGGCTAAGACAAAAGTTACAGTTGTTAGAACGTCAACTGCAGGCAGCAGATGGCTGAAAACAAAGTTGGAGACATAGGGATTTATTCAAAGTGCCTTTCTTATATGTTGGGTTAAATCCCAGTGGATCCAAGAGTGGCTTGATGTACATTTTGCACTTATATTATGTACATTTACAATTTAAATTTTCTTCCAGGTTTTTCTTTTATGAAACTGGGACATCTATTTCTATCTTCATCCTTCCAGTACTCTACAAATAGTTCCAGTATATCTCAGAGCTTGAATTCGTTATTGTTACCATTAAAAATGGCACAAATGAACAGCATGACCCTAACTGCATTATGTCATTTAATCCTCATGATAGCACTGGCAACAAGGCATTATTGGCTTTATTATTTCTACTGTATGGATGGAGACCCTGAGGCATGTGGATTTTAAATGACACAGGTAGTGGTATGATAGCATTTTTTCTTGTGATATTCCTAATTATGACCATTACATTTCTTTATCCCCTAGTATCTCTTTCCAGAGCACCCCCTCCTCTACTCGTGTCTGTGTTTACTAATTTATATTACATTCTAGTCTCAGCTTCAACTTACACTTACAATACCCACCTTACTTTGCCTCCTTCTAGATTTTTTAAAACATAAATGGCAAACCAACCCGATCTTCTACAATGAGATCAAATTATGAATTTTTTAAGTCAAAATTGTGGGGCATTATCATTCATTTCATGTGATATGTTTCAGCCTGGCTTGCCCAGGTAATTTTGTTAGCCTGATGCTGTCCTCTAGCATGCTAATGATTTCCTCCAGCTTTGTGATCCTCTTGAATTTAAAACCATGAGTTAGCAAGGGCCTAAAGGAATGAGAAGCAGAGTTTTTCCAGGAGACAGTGAGGTAATGTACTTCCTAGTCCTTGAGCTGTAGGAGGATATTATGCCAAAGCTAGGTACTTGGGGGCATAGTTGTTCTAAAAAATGTAGGCAAAATGAACACCACATCTCACACTTTCGCCAAAGTTCAGTTTTGCCAACCTCTGGAAAACCCTGCCTGCCTTCAATCTGGAGAGAGCCAGACTGCATTTCTGAGCAAAATGCAGAATCCTTTGACTTCATACTCAGTGCTATCCATTTACCCTGTACACCAACCATTTTGCTTTTGGAGTAAGTAATTACCTCTTCATGGTCTCCAGCAGGTATGAATTTAAGACTTCCTTTATTCACATGCAGGGCATTGTACTGGGTGCTGGGAATATAGCAAGGACAAGGACAGACCTTTTGGCTGCCTTCAAAGAAGTTACTATCTGATGGAAACGTAACAGAAAACCAGAATAATAGAAGTTCTAAGAGGAATTGTTTGATCAATGTTGTTAGAAGTTCTTCTCTTACCCCTTTCTCTGACTGCTTCTATTTATCTCTTTTTAAGTTATCGTGGCAAATAGATTTTCTGAGTTGTCTTTGCATGCAAAAGTATACTGTGAGCCTAAGAGGTAATTTTATTATCTTGTTTTAGATTCTATTTATACTAAAGTAAATGATGAGCTTGCTATATTTGAAGTTTGGAAAGTTTAGGGGTGAGAGGTAATTAACTAATTCTTTCAACCCTTGTCTCCCCTTAAATAGGGCAGATTTACCCATCTCGAAAGCAATTTCAGTTGTCAAAACATTGGCCTTCTTCATGGTTTTTGGATCTTGACAACCATCAAAATTTGGCAAGCAGCCCCTACCTGCCTGGCAGGAAGTTATATTTAGTACTGTGTGAAACTTTATTTTCCAGTTTCAGACATACTCAACCCCTGCTGAGTTCCAACACTCACACTTCCAAATAAAGAGAGTTTCTGGAATTCTTCTATGGCTGGTAGATGCTTTGACCAAGGTTCTCACCAAATCCAGAATAACCTGACACCAGCTAGGCCCTCACTGTAGTCTATTGTTGCATGGCCAAATTAAACAGGGCAGTTCTTTGTCATTACTTTGCTTGTTTGTCAGTCTAGCTGATGTGCAAAGGGAGCCTTCTGGCATTGAAAATCGTACAATCAAATAAAAAAAAAAAAGGCTTTAATTTTGAAATGAGACTCAGCCTGTGTTTACTCACTTGTATCCCTATAACATGCAAAATGGTGCCTCAAAATTATATTTGAAAATCTGAGGTGGTCCTGGCATTCAGTCACATTCAATTCAATCATATTGCTAGATTTGGATAAGAATCCATAATTTGTCCCCAGTCTTTCTTTCCTTGTAGATGTGCTTTGTTGCTAAACATTCTTGAGTAGCAGTATGATGTAGTCTGGGCTACCGCAGTGTACTAGCTAAGCCCCAGTTCCTTTTTCTCCTCTCCCAATCCATCCCCTTCTCTTAACAGCTGTGTAACTTTGGAAAAAGTAATCAATGTTTTTGATCCTTCGATTCCTCATTTGCAGTTTTAGGATAACAAATTATCAGCCACATCTGTCTCTAAAGGATGATGTGAGGAATGAATAAGATTGTGGATAATTTTTCTAATAGATGCACTTAGTGCATACCTGGAGTAGAGAAGGTATTCAATAGTTGAGTAGTTGCATGGATAAATAGATGAACGAATGATAGGGACATATAAAGGGAAACTTTTTATACACTATAAAGTAGGCCATTATACACTATAAAGTAGGCCACAGCAATAGTGTTCACTTAAAGAAAGCTAAAGGCCTTGGCAAAGTTTTTTTATATTCATAGTGATTTTACATGAAGAGGATTCTGTGAGCCTAAGAGGTAATTTTATTATCTTGGCTTAGATTTTATTTATACTAAAGTAAATGGCTTTACTGAGTGAAGCATTTCCTGGGACTGGACTTCTTGTTAGAATACACTTCATCTAACCATGATCAAGCCAGCCAATGATAGTATAACCCACTATTGAGTGGGATTTTGCCTGTTGCTCCAAAATTATGATTAGAATGCAAAGCTGTAAAAAAACCATTAGGTACCCAAAATATCTATATATAGCCACAAATAATCACATAAAGAAAACTTCCTTGGGGGCTCATTAAGAGGCACTTGTGCAGTTCTGCTTTTTCCCACTACCACCCCAGGCCCCCATGTACCTGCCAATATCAATTTTTACACTAATATCAATTAAAGCAAAAAAGCCACTTTGAGTGAGGGGTAGATAGAGAAGAAATTTATCAGTCATGAGTTGTTGGACTAGTAGATTGTAGGGTAAAGCCTTCTTATACTTTTCTAAAGCCAAGAGAAGGGAGTAACTCCATGAGAACCACTCACAGATATTCAATTTCTGCTTAGGCAGCTTGTTCTGCACTGGAGTCTACCATACATACAGGTTAGAAGTGGGAGAGGGACAAGGGGATAGAGAAAGCATCCTCTGCCCTCACCAGTTAGTGAGGATGTATGAATTCCCACAGGTCAAATAGGAACCAAGGAGAGAGTCCTTTGAGAACAAAGAAACAGCTAGGATGGTGGGCTGGGGCTGGAGGCCCACAGCATCAGAAGCTGTAAGATGTAAAGCCATTGGGGGAACCTGAGGGATTTAAGGGATCAACTGGTGTGTCTCACTTTAGGCATCTGTCAGAGGCCTCACAAGGCCTACAGAAGAGCTCACATAGGCCTGCAGAAAAGCCAGCTTTGGATCTTGCAAAGAGGCAGAGGCACCAACAGTTAAGGAATATTTACATCCTTCTCCCTCTCCTCCAAGACCCAGTAAGGGCCCTCCAGGCCAAACTAAAGAAAGGAAAGAGAGAAAGCTGAAAATAGCTTTTAATCCTTTCAAATGAGAATTTAAATCTGTTGGAACTTCCCAATATAAGGTAAATTCTTTGGTATTTATAAACAAGGGGAAGCTATAGCAAGGGACTGCCTCAGAAAGAATTCCTAGTCCCTGGGAGCCTGTAAATCAATGATGCAGAATCAGGTTGTGGGGTGTTGCAGATGTAAATGACTCAGGTATCCCAGATGGTCAGTGATGGATCCTTCTCTCCCCCGGTGCCATGTTTTCAGTCACTCTGCCTAGACTATAAGGTCGTAGGAGCTTAGTCCTTACCCAGTCCACTGCCCATTTCTCCACAATACACTCGCTATATGTTCATCCAGTTTCAGATTTAATATAATTCAAGGAGAATCAGGATACCTGAGCAAGACCATCCCATACTGGGATAATTAAAGTTCTAGGAATCATCCTTATCTTTCCACAAAAACTGTCTCCCTTGTTGTTCGCACTCTTACACACTTCTTTTGAATTCTCCATATTGCCGGGCTAAACTGACTAAAAACAACTATTGTCAGAGGCCTGTCTTAAATGGAGAAATCTAGAGGTATCCATGTAGAAGTTATAAATTGGAAAAGAATGTCAATAACCTTAAAATCATCAGACATTGGACTGACACTTTCTACAGGAATTTTTTTTTTTTTAAGATTTTATTTATCTATTTGCCAGAGAGAGAGAGAGGGAGAGTACAAGCAGGGGGAGTGGCAGGCAGAGGGAGAAGCAGGCTCCCTGTAAGCAAGGAGCCCGATGCGGGACTCGATCCCAGGACCCTGAGATCATGACCCTGAGATCATGACCTGAGCCGAAGGCAGACGCTTAACCATCTGAACCACCCAGGCGCCCCTCTACAGGAATGTTAAAGTGTTGTTTCTCCAGGTTGGAGGACAGTGACTTTGAAGCTGTTGAGCTATGTCAAATCTTCTGGGTGCAATTTTTTAAAATCAGAAGTTGGCACATTTTCTCTGTAAAGAGTCAGATTATAAATAGTTTGGGCTTTGTGGGCCATAGAGTTTCTATTACAACTACTCAACTCTGCCATGTTAGTGAAAAAGTAGCCATAAATAGTACATAAATGAATTAGTAGAGCTGTGTTCTAATAAAACTTTATTTGCAAAAGCAGGTGGGAGGTTGGGTTTGACCCATAGGCTATAGTTTGCCGACCCTCATACTAGAGAATCTTGCTGCTGGAATGATTAAAGGAAATGTCTTTGGATTTTATCACTTTATAAAAAAATCATGCTTGTTCTAGAAAAACATTGCAATACAGAAAAACATAAAGAAAAATTACTAGCATCCTCAGATAATCACTACTAAATCAGTATGTTTTCTTTCAGCCTTTAATAAGTTGTTTTATATACTGTGAACCTACTATTTAAATAATTTTTTACCCTGCTTTTTTTTAATTTAATTTAATTTTATTATGTTGTGTTAGTCACCATACAATACATCATTAGTTTTTGATGCAGTGATCCACGATCCATTGTTTTCGTATAACTGCTTCTATCCTTAACATGCCATTGTAAGCTTTTAATATGTTATTTTATACTCTTTATTGGCATCATTTTTAATAGCTATATAATATTTCATTGAGTAAATGTGCCAATGTAGAAGCTCTATAAGCAACCATTCTTTCTCTGTTAACTCTTTAAGTTGTTTCTCATTGCTCGCTATTTGGAAAAAAATTCTACAGGGAAGCATATTTATATATATTTCCCTTTGTATTTTAAGTTATTTCCATAGGTTAGACTTTAAGAAATGCAATTCCTGGATGGAGTTTTTGAATGCTTCAAGGCTCTTATTACACACTGCTAAATGACTTTCTAAGGGGTCATTGCCATCTACATTCCCAGAAGTAATGTATGACCACTTATTTTAATGAATCCTTAGCATGCTAGGGCTTAGCATTAAAAAGAAAAAGAAATCTATGTTGTTTTATATAAAAAGTGGTACCATTGTTTTAATTTATATTTTTTGTTGAGCATTTTTCTGTGTTTATTATCCATTTATTATTTTCTTTTTTGTGACTTGTATATTCATGGCAAGACCATTTTCTAGCACGATGATTAATCTTAGGTACAAACCTAATGCACGAGAAGTTTTCTTAATAAGAGCCATGAATTACTGAATGCTTACCATGTGCCAGACAATTATATATAATTATGTGTGTAAGTGTAATATTATTTAAGCCACACAGTGACATTATACGGCTGCTATTTGAGCCTTTTAACATAGGCTGATAGCCCATATGAGTGGACCATAAAACACACTTCAGAGAATGGATTTAGTTTGTGTTTGTCTTGCACACGTCTCTGTTCACTCCTTAATAACACTGCATTTACTAAGCATTTAGATCTTGGAATTTAAGCACTCAGATCCTGCAAAATATTTTACAGGTATTATCTCAATTTCATCTTATAATAACTCCATACTGTGGGTATTATTCTTCCATTTACTAATAAGGAGCCAAGGTTCTGGGAAATGGAATACTTTTTTTCTGTCAGTGTGACTTGTAAGTTGTATAGGTAGGAACCCAGGTGTGCCTATCTGCAAAGCCCATTATTAAATTATGTGCTGCTGTGAGCGCCCTTCCTTTTCCCCCAGTTCCCTGGGTTTTCATTACCCTTCCTAATCTATTTCTTATAACTTTGGGGATTCTGGTGGATCCCTCTATGGGCTTCTTGGGCTTCTGCTTCTTAATGGTTCTTTTTTGCTCTCCCCTCTAGTTTTGCCACAAATATGCATCACACACACACACACACACACACACACACACAAACACACACAAGTTCAGATGACAGACACTTTGTTCCAGAACGCATTCCAGGATAGGAGAACCAGGGTCTCAAATGACAAGTCCTTTCTATGTGGAATTTAGTTTTTAATGTTCTAATGTTTGAGTTCGTTCACAGAGGGAGTTCTAGATGTTTTTAAACTTCTTCATTAAACACCACCTTCCTATAGGTATGCAATATTCTTTCTTCCAATTTACATAAGTAAAGTGGACCTAGTTTTAACTTAAGCATCACAAGGGCTTTTTGTTAAAAGAAAAAAAATCTGTGTTGAATTATGTTAAAAAATGGTATCATTGTTTTAATTCATAGATCACATTACACAATTTTAATAAGGTTGGCTTTCTATTTTACATGTGTGAGGAACTTCATAGTCAAATCTCTTTTTTCTCTATGCAAATTAGCTTCAAACAAATGCATTGCAAATCCCCACCCTTCTTATCCCCTTTCATGCTTTTATTTCCCTTTTGGCCCCAGAAAGGAACCACATATTTGCATATGACTTATTATGTAGTTTTTAAATTTGACTGTGGTTTGTACTTAGAAAAACTGCCTGATACTGGAAAGGTACCCTTGTGCAGTTTGTGTCTACCTACAAGTTCAAAGAAGCTATTTCTTGCTTCAACCTAGTCTCCTTTCAGAGTCTGGGTAATGTTGGACTCGTGCCTATTTTGCATCTTAAATGGGGTGTTATGAAGGTAACTAATTTGGGTAACCCAGATGGTCAGTTATAGGTCCTGAATCTGATTCTCATCTCTCTCCAGATGCCACATTTTCAATCACTTTGCCTAGACAACAGGTTGAAAAAAGCTCAGTACTTACCAAGCCCATTGCCCAGTTTCTCCACAATATGCCCTCTATATGTTCATCCAGTCTCAGGTTTCGTACTATCCATGGGGAATGGAGATTCCTGAGCAAGACCATTGCATACCTGGATAATTCGAGTTCTAAGGATCATCCTTATATTTCAATGAAAGTTGTCTTCCTTGTAGTTCTTACTCTTAACTGCTTCTTTTGAACTCTACATACTGCTGGGCTAAATTGACTAATGGCAACTATTGTCAATGGCTTGTCTTAAATGGAGAAATCTAGAGCAATCTGGGTAGAGGTAGTAAAATTGGAATAGAATAACAAACACCTTAAAAATCACTATTTCATCATGTGACAAACACTCTCTAGTGGAGTGTTGAAATGTTTCTCCCTGTTGAATGCCATCAATTGTCAAACTGTTAGGTTACCTCATGGCCCCATTCAAATAGAATGAGGACACCATAAGCTTCTGCATGGGTAGATCTGTGACCCCATATCCACCTTCTCAGGCCAATCCTGGGCTTTCTAAGAAGCCCTGTACTGAGGGGTGTTTTCTAGGATCAGGAATACTATCCCCAAGGCATCTGCAATGTAATTGCTTTTGCCAACAATAGAGAGAGCCTCTCAGGCAGTGAGACTAACAGATACAAAGGCAGGGAGATTATCTAGTGCTCCCTCATTTTTGTAACAACACTGTAAAAGGTACCCAGGATTTACCTCCAGTTCAGCGAGCCCGGAACAAGGACGATAGACCATATCATGATTGTAAATACTAGAATCAGTTGAACCTTTGAGGCAGTCATTGTCTCACCCATATGACTTTGCTTCTTGATTACAAATCATTTACTATCCCTCCGTATAGACACAATTTTCCTGAGAAGCTTTGGAAAAGAGTAGAAATTTCACTGGACTTGGAATTGAACACCTCTGGGGTGGGTCCTGCCTGTGACTCTTACAAACCTTGTCTACTTGGGTAAGTTTTATAATCTGTGTAAGCCTCGCTTTTCTCATGAGGATAATAACACATGTCTCACAGAACATCTGTGAGATGTCAACAATGCCTGAACATTCAAAGCATAGAACATGGAACATAATACTCATAAAGTGAAGTCCTGCCTGCCTCTCTCTCCTCTTCTTCTTTTTCTCCTTTCCTCTCTCCTTCTTTCTCCCTTTTCTTCCCTTTCAGTCCTCCTGTCTTTTCAAAGTCTAGTTATTAGTGAAATCCACCCTGTACTTCCAAGCACAGCCTTGTTTTGGAAGGATAGTCTAAATCCTGGGAGATGTGAAGTTGTTATGTGCATTCTGGGCTTGGGATGGGTCAAATGCAGAAGGGGAGGTAAATAGAAATGTCCTTTGAGATTATGAATCTGCAGTGACATCTCCATAGACCAAGGACAAGAGGCCAGTCTTGAGTTTGGGTCCCGAACTCTCAGCAAGGCACTCAGTGACATCCACCCCCTATCATCTCTTACTTATTCTTATGACTCTGGCTTCTTCTAAACTATTAGTTCTCAACACGTGGTCCCTGAATCAGCAACATCAGCATCACGTAGGAAACTTTGAGAGATACAGATTCTTGGGCCCCACTCCAGACCTACTAAATCAGAAACTCTGGGGGTGAGGTCCAACTATCTGTATTTTGAAATGTCCTCTGACTGATTTTGATGAACACCCACGTGTGAGCACCACTGTCCTTCACCAACCTCAGCTCAGGATGTCCCTTGTGCACAAGGATGGGAAAGGTAGCTGGAAACCTGACACCAGATTGCCAAAGCTTCTCGAATAGGTCTCATACCATCTGAGCCACAAGTTAGTTAACTAAATTCACTCCCCCAGGCTATGACTCTGATAAGGGTAAAGGATGTTGATTCATCTGACATGAATCTGCAAATATTTCTCCAATAAATGCTTTTGAAGTGTCTGAGTTAAATAAACATTTGCAATGGACCCAAGCTTTTCTACTTGGCCTCTTTCATCAAGTTCCTATCAAAATCTCCTCTTGGATCATGCTCAAAGGAGATGAAGAAGACAAGACAGGCTTATAACTCCTGCTTCCTAGGTCATAGGATTCATGTACTACAAGAACCATGCTGCTGCATTTTTTCATATCTATCACCCTTTCCCCAAAGCATTTGGGGCAAACATTTCTTCTTAATAAAAATGGATATAGAAAATTTTAATGCTCACAACTCTCCTGTAATATATAAGGCATTTTTATTTATAAACCAGGAAGTCAAAACTGGGATTGGTTATTGTAACAGATGCTGTTGATTTCCTACTCCACATCCCCAGAGCCCACCACTGAGTTCACCTGAAGCTGACAACTTCCCCCTTCAAGCACTTTTCCATTCATGGGCACAGCAGCTCTGAAGTGCCAGGGGGAACTCTCAAACAGTGAGAGAAAAGTATCAGTGAATAACTATCCCAGCTGTGCTGTCCCTTGGCCAGACAATTCTGAGGTATACTTTACAGTATTACTGAGATGATCTCCAGAAGGATTGGATGACAGAGGCCCAGAGTGGTAATGGCTCATTCAGACACTGTAGAGCTTTGTCTCTCCTTTCTGTGTCACTTTTCCCATATTTGGGATAAAATTCCAACTACACTCTCTGCACCCAAGTTTTTGTTTCAAGATCTATTTCAGGAACTCGTAGGAAGAGAGTTGGGTAATGTGATCAAGGTCATACGCGTAGTTAAGGCAGATGAGGATTCATCCTTTTTTCTACCGTCTTGCAAGAAGGTGCATGATCCTGGTGTTGAGTTTAGTACCTAATTCTATTCTTGTCAACATGCCCCTAGAGGTGAACATGTCACAAATACAGATGAGGTGATTGAGACTTATTTCGTAAATCAATAGCTGTTGAATTCTCACACTCCCTAAACCCATCAGAGTTTATATAGCAAGTTACCTTTCATGGTGTGCTTTCCAGAAATCCTATTACTGTTGATTTTCTCAATAACTATGTACCTATATAACATGGGCAGAAGCATAATGCCTGACATGTAACAATTCTTAATTTGTTGAATGAATGAGTAAATCATGGAGTACATTTCAGATTAGGAAATAGGGGCCTAAAATTTTGAATCCCATCAAAGGTCACATCTGTTTAATAGTCCAGGCGGGACTAAAAGTCCAGCCCCTTCAGGTTTTACCTAGTACATTTCCTATTCCATCTCTTAATGCCCTTTAAGGTCAAATATTTTTCCAATATTTTTTAATCAGTAGAAGAAAAATTATATCATTTAGAGCTATCTATTATTGTGGTACTATTCAAAGAAAGTAATTGTCTGGAACAAATTTATACTGAAAAATTCTAGTTTGGGGTTTTGGACAAATGAGGTCTTTTGGCAGCTGAATATGAAAAGTGTAATGATTGGTACAGCAAATACTCTGGGTGGATTGTGACCAGAGAACAACTCCCAAGCAAGAATCTTCTGGAGGCTATAATAATCTTCAGGCTACACCACTCTGAAATAATGGGATTGTCTTATGACACTCTTTTTTTTTTTTAATCTGTCAGTCAATAAGTATGTTTTGGACATGTTATGTGCAGAATCCTAGACTAGGTGCTTCTCAAAAAATGTGTGTGGTGGGTCTCTGCCATTAAGGAGATGATAAATTCTCCTATATCTGATTCCCTCCATCTTCCACCCCCTCCCCCAAATATAGGCTATTATCCTAATGTAAGACACCATTGTCTTTCATGGGTATAATTGAAACAACTTCTAACCTGATGCTTGCATTAGGTTTTTGGTAAATACCCTTCATCAAGTTATGGAATTCCTCTTTTGTAGTTTATTAAGTTTGTCATGAATATATATTGAAATGTATCAAATGTATCAAATGATTATTCTGTATCCATTGAGATAATCATTAGATTTTCTTCCTTTACTCTATTAATGTGGTAAGCCATTTTAATTAATTTTATAATGGTAAGCCAACCTTAATTTCCTTGGTGGGGGGAAACAAGTTGGTCATAAAATATTCTCATTTTTATATACTACTGGATTAGGTTGGCTGATATTTTGTTTAGGTTTTGCATCCATGTTCATGAGTCATTTGGCTTATAATTTCCCTTTATTCCTTTAGTTTTGTCAGGTTTTATAATTGAGATTATTCTAGCCTCATAAAATGAGTTTGGAAGTATTCCCTTTCTTTTTATATTTGAAAGAGTTTATTTAAGATTGGAATTATTTTTTCCTTGAATATTTGGTAAAACTTATCCAGATAACCATCTGACTCAGTGTTTTCTTTGTAATGAGAATTTAAACTACTGGTTTGATTTTTTAAATGTTTATAGGAATGATCAAGTTTTCTGCTTCTTGTTGAGTCAGATTTTATAAGCTTTGTAGGGATGTGTTTTTTATCTATGCATTTATAGGGATGCATGTATGGGGATTTTATCTATGCACATTTATAGGGATGTTATTTTATCTGTTTTAATATTCATTGATAGAAAGGTGCTCTTAAGACCCCTGTTATCTTTTTAATCTCTTCCATAACTATTATGTCCTCCAGTCCATTAGGGCTGCTGTAACAAAATACCACAGACTGAGCAGCTTATTATCAACAAAAGTTGTTGCTTCTCACAAGTCTGGAAGCTGGAAGTCTGAGATCAGGGTGCTAGCAAAGTCAGATGAGTGCTTTCTTCTGGATTAAAGACTTCTCACTGTGTCCTCACATGCTAAAAGGGACGAGGGAGCTCTATAGGGTCTATAAGAGATTTATAAAAACAGTAATCCTATTCATGAGGGCTCCATCCTCATGACTTAAGCACCTCCCAAATGCCCCATCTCCCAAGACCATTGCCTTGGGGGGTTAAGATTTCAACATATGTATTTTGAGGAGACACATACACCTAGATCATAGCAACCCCTTTGCATTTTTGACCAATTATGGCAGCAATGGAAATCTAACACAAGTGCATACATAAAAGGAGTGTTGTGTGTTTTAAATGAGTTCATTTGTGTAAACCAGTAAGAATAATACCTAGCAGGTATTAAGTGATAAATTCTTACTGTTATGATTAGGCTACTCCCTATATTATTTCATTCACTTGAACAAGATCTTATTTATTATTATAATTATTATAATGTTACAGTGCATGTAAAATATATTGTCATATTGTTCTTTTTAAATACGTTCTTGGATATTCTCATTTGTTTATCTGTCCTCATTCTGTGGAACAGAAATCACCACTGCAATTTTTATTAGAAACACTTCAAAATGTATACATTCAATTATTTCTGTTGATAAAAATCATAGCTTTTGTAATAAAGAAAAATGTGGATGTTGTTTTGGAATTGGCCAATGGGAAGAGGCTGGAAAATTTTTGAGAAACACGATAAAAAAGCTAGATTTTCTTGAACATATTATTAGTAGAAACGTGGATGTTAATGATTCTGCTAGAGAGGACTGAGAAGGACATAAAGAACCTGAGAGAAAAAAAATATATATGCATTGTCTTGGAGAATACCTAAATTGTCTTAAACAGACTGTTGGTAGAAATGTGGATATTGAAAGTGTTGTTGATGAGGGCTCTGATGGAAATGTTATTGGAAATGGAGGCAAGGGGAGCTAAGCAGAATGCTGAGCAGAATTGTGCCCTGAAGTAATGTGGAAAACAAAGCTTGTAAATAATTAATTTGGAAATTTAGCTGATGAAAGTTCCAAGCAAAACATTGAAGTTCAGCTTGGTTTCATCTTGCTGCTCATAATAACATGCAAAAGGAAAGAGATTTGTGGGAAGACTGTTAAGCAAAATGTGTCCAGGACTTGATGATTTAGGAAATTCTCAGCATATCTACATTCTTAAGAGACCTCATGGAATTATCCAGTAGGTAGAGGAGTAACATAAAGAATATTAAATTGTTCTGTAAAATTAACATAAGAATATTTTTCTGTGAGGAGTCCAAGTAGATGAATTAGTTGAAGAGGCCCAGAAATATGAGAAATGTAGAAATTAAGAGCAAATAGAAAAAAAAAAAAAGAGGGATTTAACAAGATGGTGGGAAGATGTGGGCTGAGGAGAAGTGGGAGCCAGCAACACATTCTGAAGAGCTGGAAAAGCCCAGCGTCAGAGGAATTAAGGTGTCTAATAGCCAACATTAAGCTACTTGTTGTGATGCCCTGTGAAATATTTCCTATCCCTATGTCTATTGCCCTCACACTTAGTCAAATCTACTGGAACGGAGGAGCATTTAAATTCTACAGGACCCAAAAGGGAGACCACTAGAAAGAGATAATACACAGGACAAAAGAAAAAGAAATTGGAAAAAAAATGGGGCAAAGGTGATTAGAAGTGTAATTCGTTACAATCTAATCATCCTCTGATGATCCAAGAAATAGCTGGAGAGGGTTAGGATGGGGGAATACTTTGTGTTTCCATCTCTGAGGGATACGCAATCTTGGTCAATTTTATTTAAAACACTAAAAGACAGAATGATCTCAGTAACCTGAAATATTGGAAGTACTCAGGCACCTGATATCTGGATCCACTAAGAAAATCACATCAGATATGAACATTTGTATTATTTGTTTCATCATCAAGAAAATGAGAATAACGGGCGCCTGGGTGGCTCAGTTGGTTAAGCGACTGCCTTCGGCTCAGGTCATGATCCTGGAGACCCTGGATCGAGTCCCGCATCGGGCTCCCTGCTCGGCAGGGAGCCTGCTTCTCCCTCTGACCCTCCCCCCTCTCATGTGCTCTCTCTCTCTCATTCTCTCTGTCTCAAATAAATAAATAAAATCTTTAAAAAAAAAAAAAAAAAAAAGAAAATGAGAATAACAATGGTACTCATTTGGGATACTCCACCCCCTTTCTTTTTTAAAAGAAAAAAATTTCTTTTTTTTTCCTCATTTTTTTCTGTATTGGAAATTAACCTCATTTTCTCATTTCCAAATACAGTCTTCAATAATATCTTTCTGATGCTTTCAGCAAACCACATTTCTGCTTTACCAACTTTTTTTTTACATCATTAGTTTCAGATGTAGTGTTCAATAATTCATCATTTGCATATAACAAACAGTTTGCATCACATCACGTGCCCTCCTTAATGCCCCATCATCCGATTACCCCATCCCACCACCCATCTCCCCTCCAGCAACCCTCAGTTTGTTTTCTATAGTTAAGAGTCTCTCATGGTTTTACTCCCTCTCTGGTGACTTCCCATTCAGTTTTCCCTCCCTTTCCCTATGATCCTCTGTGCTGGTTCTTATGTTCCACATGTAAGTGGAACCATATAATTGTCTTTCTCTGATTGACTTATTTTGCTCAGCATAATACCCTCCAGTTCCATCCATGTCAATGTAAATTGTGAATATTCATCCTTTCTGATGGCTGAGTAATATTCCATTGTATTTATGGACCACATCTTCTTTATCTATTCATCTGTCAATAGACATCTCACCTCTTTCAAAATGGATGAAAGATCTAAATGTGAGACAGAAATCCATCAAAATCCTAGAGGAGAGCACAGGCAGCAAGCTCTTTAACCTCGACTGCAGCAACTTCTTGCTAGACACGTCTCCAAAGGCAAGGGGAAAAAAAGGCAAAAATGGACTTTTGGGACTTCATCAAGATAAAAAAAACTACACAGCGAAGGAAAAATTGACAAAATTAAAAGACAACCTACAGAATGGGAGAAGATATTTGCAAATGACATATCAGATAAAGGCCTAGTATCCAAGATCTATAAAGAACATATCAAGCTCAACACCCAAAAAACAACAACAAAAATCCAATCAAGAGATGAGCAGAAGACATGAACAGACAGTTCTGCAAAGAAGACATCCAAATGGCCAACAGACACATAAGAAAAAATTGTTCCACATCATCTGGCATCAGGGAAATACAAATCAAAACCACAGTGAGATACCACCTTATACCAGTTAGAATGGCAAAAATTAACAAGGCAGGAAACAGCAAATGTTGGCCAGGATGTGGAAAAGGGCAACCTTCTTACACTGTTGGTAGGAATGCAAGCTGGTACAGCCATGCTGGAAAACACCATGGAGGTTCCTCAAGAAGTTAAAAATAGAGCTACCCTATGACCCAGCAATTGCACTATTAGGTATTTACCCCAAAGATACAAATGTGGTGATCCGCAGGGGCACCCACACCCCAGCGTTCATAGCAGCAATGTCCACAATAGCCAAACTGTGGAAAGAGCCAAGATGTCCATCCACTCCCATTTCTCACTATTCTTTGATGTAGGAGCATAATTGCATGATTCTCTCCAGGTGGCAGCAATTTAGAGAGGATACAACATGGCATAAATAAATGAGTCTCACAGGGACTCTGGCCTTTACGTTTGCTGTAATGTGTTTGCTCCCCTCCAAGTTTACTGGAGGCTTGGCCTAGGATGGCCCATTCACAACCTTGTGGCTAGAGAACCATCCATACTAAGTGTTCTACTTTCTGGGACAGCCAGATGAGTGCTTTTCCCACCCCCAAACAGAGCTAATTGTGCCAGAATTGAACATCATTAGCAATTATGTGACTTTTACATTGGTCATCCAATATTTTCCTTAGTGCTGAAAAATTTATTTTGCTCTATGTAGTGAATTTTAGAGAGTGATAAAAATTAAATTCCTCCTCCAAGATTTTGTTTCAGTAAGTTTCTCTCTGTCTCTGAAATATGAAACATTAAATAGGAAATAACATTAAAGGAGATATTTATGTAAAGAAGCCAACCATCATCTTGCCATCTTAATGCTACTATCCTTGTTTATTTGTATCTTAATTTTTGCATTTATAGGCATACCTCATTTTATTGCACTTTGCTTTATTGTGCTTTGCAGGTACTGCATTTTTCATAAATTGAAGATTTGTGGCAACCCTGCATCGAGCAAGTCTATCGGTGCAATTTTTCCAACAGCATTTGCTCACTTTGTGTCTCTGTGTCACATTTTGGTAATTCTCACAATATTTCAAACTTTTTCATTATTATTATATTTGTTATGATGATCTGTGATCAGTGATCTTTGATGTTACCATTGTAATTGTTGTGGGAGACCACAAACTGCACCCATACAAGATGGCAACTTTAATTGATAAATGTGTGTGTTCTGACTGCTCCACAGACTGGCTGTTCCCCATCTGTCTCCTTCTCCTCATGCCTCACCATTCCCTGAGACACAACAATACAGAAATTAGGCCAATTAATAACCTATAAGGGCCTCTATGTGTTGAAGTGAAAGGAAGAGTCGCATGTCTCTCACTTTAAATCAAAAGCTAGAAATTATTAAGCTTAGTGAGGAAGGCATGTCACAAGCCAAGATAGGCCAAAAGCTAGGCCTCTTGTTGCAAACAGTTAGCCAAGTTGTGAATGAAAAGGAAAAGATCTTGAAGGAAATTAAAAGTTCTACTCCAGTGAACACACAAATGATAAGAAAGCAAAATAGCTTATTGCTGATATGGAGAAAGTTTTAGTGGTCTGGAGAGAAGATCAAACCAGCAACAGGATTTCCTTAACTCAAAGATTAATCCAGAGCAAGGCCTTGACTCTGCAGTTTCATGAAGGCTGAGAGAGGTGGGGAAGCTGCAGAAGAAAAGTCTGAAGCTAGCAGAGATTGGTTCACGAGATTTAAGGAAAGAAGCCATCTCCATAACATAAAAATGCAAGGGGAAGCAGCAAGTGCTGATGTAGAAAATGTACCAAGTTATCCGATGACCTAGCTAAAATAATTAATGAAGGTGACTACACTAGACAATAGATTTCCAATGTAGACGAAACACCCTTATACTGGAAGAAAATGTCTTCTAAGACTTTCATAGCTAGAGAGAAGTCAGTGCCTGGCTTCAAAGCTTCAAAGGAAAGGTTGACTCTTGTTAGGAGCTAATGCAGCTGATGATTTTCAGTGGAAGCCAAAGCTCATACACCATTCCACAAATCCTAAGGCCCCTAAGAATTATGCTAAATCTACTCTGCCTGTACTCTATAAATGGAACAACAAAGCCTGGTGACAGCACATCTGTTTACAACATGGTTTACTGAATATTTTAAGCCCATTATTGAGACCCACTGCTCAAAAAAAAAAAAATATATTCCTTTCAAACTATTACTGCTCATGATGATGCACCTAGTAACCCAAGAGCTCTGATGGAGATGTACAGTGGCATTAATATTGTTTTTATGCCTGCTTATACAGCATCCATTCTGTAGCCCATGGATCAGGGAGTCATTCCAACTTTCAAGTCTTATTATTGAAGAAGTACATTTTGTAAGGGTATAGCTGCCATATATAGTGCTTCCTCTTATGTATCTGGGCAAAGTAAATTGAAAACTTTCTGCAAAGAATTCACTATTCTCGATACCATTAAGAACATACATGATTCATGGGAAGAAGCCAAAATTTTAACATTAATATGAGCTTGAAGGAAGTTAATCCCAACCTTGAGGGATGAATTTAAAGGGTTCATGACTTCAGTGGAGGAGGTAACTGCAGATGGGGTGGAAATAGCAAGGGAACTAGAATTAAAAGTGGAGCCTGAAGATGGGACAAATTGCTGCAATCTCATGATAAACCTTTAATGGATGAGGAATTGCTTCTTATGGATGAACAAAGACAGTGGTTTCTTAAGATGGAATCTACTCCTGCTGAAGATGCTGTGAAGATTTTTGAAATAGCAACAAAGGATTTAGAATAGTACATCAACCTAGTTGATAAGGCAGCAGCAGGGTTTGAGAAGATTGACTCCAATTTTGAAAGAAGTTCTCCTGTGGGTAAAATGCTATCAAACAGCATCATCACATGCTACAGAGAAATCATTCATGAAAGGAAGAGTCATTTGATGCAGCAAACTTCATTGTAGTCTTATTTTAAAAAATTGCCACAGCCACCCGATAGGTAAGCGGCTATCAACATCCAGGCAAGATCCTCCACCAGCAAAAAGATTACAACTCGATGAAAGTTCAGATGATGGTTAGCTTTCATTAGCAATAAAGTACTTTTAATTAAGGTATGTACATTGTTTTTTAGGCATAATGCTATTTCTCACTTAGTAGACTACAGTACGGTGTAAACATAAGTTTTCCATGCACTGGGAAAACAGAAAATTCATTTGATTCCCTTTATTGCTGTATTCGCTTTATTGCAGTGGTCTGGAACCCTGCAATATCTCTGTGGTATTTCCTGTCTCCCAAGTGAAAGAAGGCAATCTGAAAAGGCTACATATCGTATGATTCCAGCTGTATAAAATTCTGGAAAAGGCAAAACTATGGAGACAGTAAAAAGACCAGTAGTTGCCAAGAGTTAGGGGGGAGGCAGGGATGAACAGGCTGAACACAGAGGGTTTTTAGAGCAGTGAAAGTATGCTATACAATCCTGCAGTGGTGGATACATTTCATTATATATTTGTCAAAACTCATAGAATATGCAACACCAAGAGTGAACTCTAATGTGAACTATGGACTTCAGGTGGCAATAATATGTCAGTGTAGGTTCATGGATTTTAACAAATGCACTGCTGCAGTATGAGATGTTGATAGTTGAGGAGGCTGTGCACATGTGGGAATAGTGGGCATATGGGACTCTCTATACTTTCTGCTTAATTTTGTTGTGAACCAAATACTTCTCTAAATAGGAAAGCTTATTAATTTAAAAAAATCTTATGGTTTGTAATAAAAAAGCTTTGGGTCTTGCCTTTTACAAAAAGATAAAATATACAAAGAAAGCAGGGATGTGTAAGTTTGAAAACAGAGTGATTGTGAGTTCTGGCCATTGAACTCTGAACTTACATATTTACTGATGGCTTTTAGAGGAGCTGATGTGATGGAAGGCATAGTCACACCTTTCAATTGCTTCTAAGGCAGTGGTTCTCAAAGTGTGGCCCTGGACCATCAGAGTCAGCATCACCCAGGAACGTCTTAGAAATGCAAACTCTCAGGCCTTATTTCAGGTCTACTAATCAGAAGTGGGGATTGGGTCCAGCTATTAGTGTGATGAAGACCTCTAGGTGATTCTAATGCTTGCTATGAGTAAACTAAGAGTAAGAGGAAGAACTCCTATGTTAAGATGTGGTGAATGTGCTGCATTCAACCAATTTGTTATCTGAATGCTCCACAGTGTATCCATCCATTAGGATCTGTGGTTGCATGGAACAGAGACTATCTGAGCCTGACTTAAGTTGAAGAAAAAAAAAAAAAAAAGGTTATACTAGAAGTTTTTCTATGAGTAACTTCCAGAATTAAATAAGAGAGACACAACCAGACATCAGAAAGAATAACCAAGGAAACAGATTTTTATAGGGATTATTTTAAAATTGATGTTCTTTCAACTGCTTTCTGTACAAGTCTGACTTCACTGAAATCCAGAGTGCTAGAATGAAGTCTACGAGTGGCAGAGAGAGGAGTGGGTGGCACTATGACCAACAGTCTCAGTAGGTCCCTTCCCAGTGGCTGCTCTAGCAAGATGGGTGATGAAGCAGCAAAATACCCAATGTTGACTGTAGGGAGGTATGACACAGTACAAGGTACATGGGCTCTGGCACTGGATGTATCTGAATTTGAGTCCCAACTTCGCTGCTTATTAACCTCACCACCTTGGAGAAACTACATAACCTGCCTGAGCATCAGTTACAAAATGAGCAGGGTTGACATGTGGATTAGAGAAAATGTAGACAAAGCACCCAGCACATAGTAGGTGGTAACTTTCATTGGGGCACTATCGCCAATCTTTGAATCACCAACTATTATTTATTTCACCTCCCACAGGTTTTGGGAGGGTTCCTTGGATGCCATGTACGTACTCCCTAAATGTTACCCAATGGTGCCCTAGGTGTCAGAACAGGTTAATACTATTCCTAACATGCCCCACACTTCCAGAGATTAAATTCAGCTGTAGAGGATTTATCTGAAGGTGGGGGGAAAGTAGTCTTTGAAATAAAGTCGTTAGGAGCTGGCCTACTCATTGTATTCCAGCAAAGGGAATGAGTCACCATTTCCCTGCCAACATGTATGTGTAAATACAGACCAAGGTTAAGCAACTAGCTGCTCTTGCCTTATTCTCTGTGGCCCTAACCTGCTGTCATAGCAGCAGCTTTTGAAATGGAGAAAAATGCAATGATTGCATGACCTAATTCAGGCCTGGTGCTTTAAGCGGGAAACATGTGTGGGCCTCTCTCTTTCATACACACACTCAGAGCCTAGAGCAATCAGCAGGGATTTTGAAACAGGTCCTTGTGGAAATAAATTCAGTGCCCTACACCTACCTATTACATAACTAGAGGTTAAGGAAACAAAGCCCTGTGGCTGGGTGTGCCTGAGTATGCAAGCCAGAGAGATACACGCCAGATACCAGAGCCCTACCCTGTCCTTACTAAGCAGAAAAGGGAAGGCAGAAACGACCTCTTTATCAGGGATGGTTAGAATGCTATCTTCTGAAGAGGGTCAAGTGGGAGAAGGGAAGGAAAAGATAACATCTGTGAGCACCTATTAGGTATTGGAAAGCAGGCTTGATGGTTTTGCTAAGTATATCTCGATCTTCACAACACTTCCCAGTTTTTGAGCTTAGCATGATAAGGTCACAATTATCACATCATGGATGAAGAAACTGAAACCAGAAAAGTGAACTCAGCTTGCTAGTGAATGGCAGTGGCAGGCTCACAAGGGATATATGTGTGGCCACCACATTCTAGCTCAGCATCCTGCTGGAGTGGGAAGGAGACAGGGCCAGGCCCTCAGTCCTACTTGCCCCCATCCCAGTGAGGTGGGCTATACCAGTGACATGCGAGTCAGATTGCCATTCACCTTTACTTGAGGCAGCCTCAGCCCAGTAGGGATGTCGTTACATCTTCTGGAACAGAAGAAGGTATGCACTATCCCTCCCTAGTAGCCAAAAGATGAAAGGGGCTATGCGCTCTGATACAGAGGTAAACTCTAGGGCTTCCCAATCTCACCTTCATCTTTGCACAGGATTCTCAGAGAGAAAAAAGACAACAGATTGACAAGGTAAAGGCCTTCAGTGCATTGTCCAAGACACAATAAGCTTTTTCTTTTCATTTATTTTTCCATCTTGAAACATGATGGCTGTGAAAAGATAATTTTGCCAATGTCTTCTGAAGTCCAATCAGTGTCAATGTCTAATCAAGCCAAAGAATGGACCACCCACATTTTAAAATAATTCCCTCCTTCTTGCCTATATGCATTGCTTTATTCACTTAAATACAATACATATTTATGGATGACTATTCTGTGTCAGGCATTATGCTCATTGCAGACATGGCAGAGCTAATTAAGACAGAGACCTGCCCTTAAGGGACTCCTGGTCAAGGGGTGAAAACAACAAGACCTGGGCAATGATACAGGTACATACAGGTGAAAGGCAGGGGTGACACCTGCTAGAGACAGGGAGAAGTAGAGAAGGACAGTAGAAGGACAGTGTCTCAAGCAGAAGGATGACCATGAGCACAAGCAGAGAGGCATGAGAGAGTTTCATGCTTTTGGGAAATAGAGAGTAATCCAAAAAGTTGGACTGTGAAGCTTGAGAAAGATATAAAAGGAGATAAAATTGGAGAAATAAATAGCTAGATCAGGAAGGAGGTTAAGGTTTCGCTCAAGATCTGTCAGGTGGTAGGCATGGGACTCAAGTCTTTTGCTTCAAATTATAGAGCTCTGTCAACTCTACAAAGCTAATATGTTTATAAATATGCTCCCTGGCCTTCAGTGACTATTGAAACCTGCTTTAAAAATGGAAGGATTTATTGTATATCCTTGTGATAAGTCCATCTTAAATCATACTTTTTGAAGTTGGTATCTTTTATAATGATTTTTCTATGTGCTATACAATCCATATTGCTGATCAGTAATATGGATTACTGGATAACTGGATGAAGTACTAGATAACCCCTTGGTGTTTGGCTAAAATTAAAATAAGCACTTCTGAAGGTCCTAGGCCCTTTGTCCATCTACTATTCATCTCTTCATCTGCATGTATTTTGAATTTTACATGTGTATCACTATTTAGCTCTTCCGTCCCTCTTTCTCTCTTCCCACAAGGGCACTTTCTTAGAACACATGCTTTTGGAGTCCCAGATCACCTTACAAGAAGCCCAATTATCTGAATCCAGCATGCTATGGTGACCATATAGACTGACAACATAGGTAGAGAAAGAGGCCCAGCTTTTCCAACTTACAGCCTTTTGAGTCTTTCCAACCCAGGTATCAGACTGAAGAATCCTTTGAGAAAAAACTCAGCTCCAGTCACCATCTGAAAACAACCTCCTAAGACACCTCAATTCAAGAAAGCCCAGTCATGCTGCTCCTGAATTCTTGACCCTCGGAAATGGAAAGATTACATATGATGTCTGTTACTTAAGATATTATGTTTTGGGGTGACATTATGCAGCAGTAAGTGACACAATTTCTAAAGGGTGTTTATGGAAGGATTGTAATGTAGAGGCCAAATGATACGGAATACTGTTTTTTACAGTGTCTGTCCCTCCATGTCTTTGACTGGATGTTCTTTCTCTTCTCTTCATCTACCCAAACTTGCCTATGTTTGAAGGCTCAGTTGAGATCCTAACTTCTCAATCTTTCTCTTATCACCCTAATCCATAATGATCTCTGTCTTCTTCGAGGCCAAGACCAAGGGTTCACAGACCTGCCTGAAAAGCAGAATCCTTGCTGAGTTTGTTAAAGAAATGCATGCCTAGGCCCTACCCTGGACCTACTGAATCATAATCAACAGGGTGGGGACCAAGCATCTTTACTGGTCTGACATCAGTTGGTAGGTTGGTGTGCAGCAGCTTTTGGAAACCATTCATCTGGACCATGAATCTGAGCGCAGGATTACTCACTGCCTTGTAATACCCCCTCACTGCAATATTGTCTTTAAATATTTTAAGAGAAGAACCCTGTTTCTTTGTTCATTCACTTAATGGAGATTAACTGGGTACTTGCTATTTGCTGGGCATTGTAGTAGGTGATGGCAATATAGAGATGAGTAAGCACTAGGACCTATCTCAAAGAGATCTCAGGCATTACTGCAGGCAATAGACTGGGCAATGACTCAGGGAGGGAGGCAGCCAGAGGTGGAATGCAGTGGCATGTCAGCTGGTACTAATGATCCCTGAAGCTCTTGTAGGCACAGTCAACCAGGCAAACAGGTAGGACAAAGATGAGAAGGCTGCATATCATTTGTTCTTCTTCCTTCTACCCATTCCTGTTCATGCACAAATCCTCTCCCCACTTCAGGCTTTTTCTGATATTCAATATAATCCAATTTTACCTATAGAGAACTGTCTTCAGGGAGGACCAAACAATGTATTCCCTGAGGTCTGTACCCTCCAAGGGATCGCTTTGCCCGCTGGAAAGTCAACACTGTAACAAACCATTTTTAAACCATATATTAAATACTTATTATATTCCAGGTTACTGTGCAAAGCATTTTCCCCATTCTCTGCTCAGGCATCTCTTTGAGGTAATTATTTCTGTTTTACCCCCTATCTACCCCATCATCTCTCTTACTGTTGCACCTACTACCTCTGTGTCTAACCTACTTGGTACTTCCAGTGATAGGCTCACTGTCATCTATGTCTAGTCTGGCTCCAGTTAATATAGACATCTGCTACCTCAGAATATGTTTCCAACATTTCACTCAAACCCAATGTATTATTTTGCTACTGCTGCTGCTGTAAAAATATTACCACAGTTTAGTGGCTTAAATGAACATGAATTTATTATCTTAAAGTTCTGGAGGTCAGAAGTCCAAAATGAGTCTTTCTGAGCTAAAATCAAAATAAAATTCCTTCTGGAGGCTCATGGGAAGAATCCATTCCCTTGCTTCTTAGAGCTCCTTGAAGCTGTCTGCATTCCTAAGCTTATGGGCTCTTCTTCCAGCTTCAAAGCCACTCTGACATCCTGCTTCCCTCTTGTAAGGATTGTTGATGAGTAATCCAGGATAATCTCTCCATCTCAACAGCCTTAATTTAATCTACTGTGCAAAGTCCCTTTTCCATGTAAGGTAAAATATTTACAGCTTTGGTGGGAGTTAGGATGTGAACATTTTTGAGGTGGAGGGAATTATTCTGCCTGTCACACCCACATCTCCTGAGCAGTGGACTACACCACTGTTTCTAAATTATCTTCCTGTCTACCTTCCACTGGACACATCTCATCCAAGGATTGGAGGAAAGGAAGCTGAAGTAAATGCCAGAACTGCTAGGTCTCCCTTCCAGAGCTGAACTGAATCTAAGGGTATATAATATTCATCCATCTATAATTGAGTCTCATTATCTTTATCAATCATCTGATCCCACAAAGTCTACTCTGCCCTAAATTGAAGTTTTCCTTGGTCACTGACCAAGTAAGGCCCTCCTTCAGGTAATACTTCCTCCTCACTGTAACTTTGTGAGTTTCCTCTCCTGTCATCTACCCCTTATTCCTACTGCATCTTGCAGAATGTACCTTTTTAGACCATATGGACCATCTACACTCTCAGGCTTTTGTCTCTCCAGTTCATCTTTAGCCATACCATATTCACTATAATCCTCTAATTGCAAGATATTTATTGACCCACAACCCATCTCCTTTATATTTTCTCCATCTTAGATTCTATACTTCACCTTTTCAGTGACACTTCTGCCTGTCCTTTTCTTTGAACTTCAGTGTCATTCACCCTATCCATGGATGAATCCCTACTGCCTTTTCCGGGCTTGTTTCCTACATTCTGGGAGTCAGAGAATAAATTACATAACTGAGTAGATGGGCATTATTATAATCTTAAGGTCACCAACAACAATTCGTACCCTAGCTCTGCTCCCGGACCTAACAATTTTTCACCCATTGCCTTCTCTCCTTTATAATTTCAGGATCTTTCTCTTTTTACTATACTTGAAGGCCCTGCCAGTTGCCTTCTCCTCACCAAAGCAGTGCCTGAACCCATCTACCCAGCCGTAACCAATGCTTCCCTCTTGCCAATTCTCAGAGCATTTGTCTATACTTTTCTTAGGGCATCTGAATATTCTCCCTGGGAACATATTGTACAAAGTTCTTACCTTCTTCACAACTTTGTGTGTCTTAAAAGTAGGTTTCACTATTTTTGGTCTTTATTCTCTTTATCTCCTAGGCACTGGTCTTGCTACACAGAAGGCCCCAAATGCAAATTTGCTAAATGCATGAATGAATGCATGAACATAAAACATCGATGCTTTCTTCAGTGACACCAACATGGTAAGTTGGAAATTCACTCAGCTGGACCTATGAAAGCGAGTACTGCCCTTCAACAATATAATTTTTGCCAACAGGGGACTTAGAAAAATCTCCAGTCACTTATAGTGACAAGATTTCTTTCTCAAGCTTGCAAATTCCTGTTCTAAAAACAAGCAAAGAGAAACAACAACTAAAAAATAATAATAATAATGAGGTGTACATGAGATGTGTGTATATGTTGATAGAAATCTTTCAAAAACAAGCTCTTGAAAAAATATTGAAATTTCATGTTTTTGCTAACACAGTGTAATGACAGAGTCCCTAAATTATTTTCAGTCTCCACATTCCTGGTATTTTAACCTATCCTGGCAGAGCCAAAAGAGGAGTGAAAATAAAGCAGGTGGAGGGAACAGGGGAAAGATTTAAGGAGATGCTTCCAAGATAAATCACAGAAAATGGAACACCCCTTCCAGAAATGAAGCTCCATGCAGCTTTTGACAACGGTTCAAAGCTGTCATGCTTCTTTAATTCGTAGATGCGTCAGCTGAGAAAGGTTTCGGTATTCCCACCGAAACCAGAACTACTTCAGATTTATGTGATCCACACCCTTGGAATCAAGGCACTAACATGTTCTGCTCCAGGCACTGAAAAGCTTAGCAGCTCCCTTTCAAAAAGGAAGGTTTCCTGTAAAACAAATGGAGCCAATCACAGGTGGAGCAGATCCAGGCTGTTACGGGAGCTCGCGTGGCTCAGGTGAGATTGGGCTAGAAAAGGCTTATGTCTGTGTTTCACCTCACTCCTCTTTTCCACTGAGCTACTCGCCATGGGCTTTATGAGCTTCAATAGCTGGGCAGACCATGCTGTTTGTTTGTGAGGCTTTTGCAAAACACTCTGCCCTTGCCTAATTTTCCCCACTCAGGGTCAGGTAGATGACTCAGCTTCATCAAGTGCCCTGGGAATCCAGTGATGATGGGTAATTGTCCTTTAATGCCAAACTGATGAGCTCTTGAAGCACTTAACTATGGTTAACTAATTAAGCTACATATAAACAATCACCTGCCATGGCTAAAGACCAAGTGGAGGCTAAGGTCACCAGCAGAGAGGCAGAATCATTTGCTAAGATTCAGCTTCAACATTTATTGTCGAAGTTCATCGGGCTCTTTTTTTTTTTTTTTGGCATAAGAAGTTTTTATTTCATTAAACTCACCAAGAGCAAAGGAGAATTTAAGTAAATTTCTCTATAAGAACAATTACTAACCAGGGCATATACCCTTTTGAGAGACCTTTATAGATCTGTTTTGGGAGTCAGGGGCATAGGGTTCAAACTAGTCTGATAAGTCCTCCTAAAATGGCTTGCTTCCCAATCTCCATTTGAGATAGTGAGCTCACTATTACTATTGGGATTCCATAGTTATATTGTCAAGTTTTAGGGGGAAGAAAATAAGTGGCTAATCACTGATGTTGAAATGCTTGAATTTTAATTTTTGCACCTTACTGTGGGAACATAGACCTATTTATTTAAGCTTTATGTCAGCCAGGTTCTCAACCATAGCTGCACATGTGAATCATTGTTGGCTACTTAAAAAGTCCTGGAGCCAAAGTGTCATCCCTGAGTATTATATGTCATTAAGTCTTGCGGGAGCTTTTGTGTGTATGTGTGTGAGTGTGTGTGTTTGTGCATGTGTACACATATGCATATGTACACAAACATATATGCCTATGTATGTATATGTATGTTTAAAGTTAATATGGATTAATTGATGCATCAGTGTTTACTTGATCAATGATCAAAATAAAATTAGTGAGCTGAAATCACTTTTTCATTCAGTAGATATTCACTGAGTGCCCACTCAATACAAAACACAGTGATGAGTAAAAGAGGGCCCTGCCCTAGAAGAATTTATGATAACTTTCAACCACAGGACAAGAAACATATTCATCTTTGCAGCATTCCCTACATCTGGTACAGACATTGGCTCATGGTAGAATTGCATAATGGAAATATCTTGATTGACAGGCTGGAAAAGCAACCTCACAGCATGCTTAGGAGAGCAGGCTCAGGAAACAGACTGCCTCGGTTAAACTCCTAGCTTTACCTCAAATTAGTGGGAAAATAGGAAAAGATCTTCACTATTCTGTGCCTCAGTTTCCTCATTTATGAAATGGGAAAACTCAGAGAAACAGCATCCTAGGATTGTGCAGAGAATTAAATAATCTAAAGTAAATTAGAGGCCTCACCCATATCTCAGCGTACCTTAAATTCTCACTATTTTGCTAGTGCTCAATTATTCTTAGCTGGACTGAGAATGAAAAGGGAAATTCAGGAACTAGCCTTTGTAGAAAACCTACTATGTGTCAGGAATTGCCAAAAGTATTTTGGATCAGGTTAATTCTCACTACAGCTCCAAGAGGTGGTTAAAACTTAACCAGAAGGAGGTTATATACCTTGCCAATCTCTACAAAGAGGCCTTCTGACATCTAGTTCTCCTGCTGTGGGAATGTTGACTCTTTAAGGAACAGAAATAGATTATATCTTGCTGGGACTATTTCTCAGAGAATTTATGGTTAAAGGAAATTCCTTACAATCCATTAAGACAATATTTGTACCCACAGCAAGGCTCTCCACTTTGAAGGCAATAGTCATTCAGAGTTCCCCATGCACAACCTCAAAGAATATTGAACTTAAATCATTCACATAGAGAGGAGTGTAAGACTTGAAATCACGAAGTCCTGGTGGCTTTGGGGCCTTAAACTAGTTCTCTAACTTCTCTGAACTTCAATTTCTTCTTTCTCCTCCTCCTTCTCCTCTTCCTTCTCTTTCTTCTTTTTTCTTACTTCTTCTTTTTAATGAGAATGGAAAATGGGGGTTATAACACCAGCCTTACCTGCCTCCTTGTGTTGCACTGAGAATTAAATCAGTACCACTCAAAACATAGTCTGTCCATGAACTACAATCTAACCTACAACCAGCAGTTTCAGCCCAGACCCACTAAATCAGAATTTCTGGGGGTGGGGGTCCAGGAATCTCTTCTAACAATATTCTTCAAGGTGATTCCTCTACATGTTAAAGCATTTTGTAAAGTGTAAAACATTTATGTTTCCATAAATGTGTTCTTTTCCTGTCCAGCTCTCCTTAACCCACATTCTATCTCTTCTCCCTGCCCCTACTTTCCTCAATCCTTCTTCTCTATTTTTCATTGTCTTCCATCTACTTCACTTCCTCCTTTTGCCACCAAACTGAAAATATTTTGTCTGTGGAGAGCCAGTACCTTTCCAATCTTCTGGGTTCTGTAAACACTAAGTGTTGAAATCATGTTTGATGAATGGATGCATGGACAAATGAACAAATGCATAGGGTATCCAACCATATTAGTATTTTTTTCTTTTTACAAACTAAATCTTATTCATCTACATAATGGTTTTCCTCCAACAAATCTCAAGTGCTTTCACGTGCACAAACCTCATGCATCTTCACCTGCACATGATCTTACTGAAGCAGGCAGAGGCAGATGCCATCTCCCCACCCCACCCCACCCTGCCCCATCCCCAACCTGGCCAGATGCTGATATAAAAACTGAGGGTGTTTGGGTGCTTGCCTCATAATATACAGGAATGAGGAAGAGTCAGAATTAGAGACTGGTACTTAGATGTCCCAACCCCTGACCCATTGCCCTCCATTCCCAGGGTCCTTGGATTTAGAAAGAACGTAAGAGGAACTCCAGTTTGCCCTCTTCAGCAGTAGGGTCCAGGGAAAGATACGTAACCTCTTTCTACCTGTATGCTTTGAGGCTTAGATTAGAGAGTGTTTGTAAAATGCCTGGAGCATAGTAAGTGCTTGGTAAATACTACATCTCTTTCCCCATATTCTTTTGGGGTGGCTCCTGCAAATGTTATCAGCATACTTGGCTTCATTTAAAGTATCTTGATTGAGGGCAACAGAGTGTAGTCCTGCCCTTTGATCTGCATTTCTTCAACAGCTGAGGTGAAGAACTTACATAAGCTGAAAATGAAAAATACAACCAGTGCAGGTTTCTCAATATGCATTCCTTGGACTACCTGAATCATAATCCCTGGGTGTTTGCTAAAAACACAGATTCCCATGTCCTACCTAAGAACTACCCAAAACCCCAGGGGGTGGATCCTAGAAATCTCTATTTTTTGCAAGCATGCCAGACAAACCTTAAATCCACTCAAGTTTGAAAACCATTGCTTTAGTTAATCAAGTATCAGCCTTGACTGTACATTAGGAAGAACTGGTGAACTTTTAAAAATTAGTGAAGCCCAGATTCCTACCCAGAACAATTGAATAAGGGTATCAGGGTGGGAGGGGGCATTGGATGAGGGGTAGGGTAGATAGTGGAAATGAAGGGGAGAACCGCAGCCAACCAGACTTCTTTTGCCCTCTAACTAATCCATTAGTATTTAAATGTGTCTGCTGTTGGGGGAGAAAGAAGATGAAGGCAAGAGATTATATAAATATACTTTCGGATTTCTTTTTCCTAAATCAAGAGCATAACTTGGGCTGTCGAAGGCATTTTGAAAAGAAGCCCTTTCCTCTCTTTCTCTGTAGGAGTCACTGAATGTATAGGCCAGAAGGAGCTGAAGGTGAGGTTGTTTCTTCCCTAAGCTGCCTTCTAACAAAGAAGCTGTCCTCATTTGACCAATGTGCACTGCCGCACGAGGAACACCTACCTAGCATTTAAACAGTCTGCACTTTTAATTATTATATTAACATTTGGCAACTGTCAAATGCTCAGAAATAATTTTATATCCTCCCATTTCTATGCAACACATTTATTGATATTCATGAAGTGAGTTCCTCCAGCAGTGTCTAGACTGAATGTCAATAGGGTCTGCTGAGGGAGATACTTTTCACAGAAGGAGGATATTAATAATGGAATTCAAAAATTATTTTTAATTTTGGTTTAATAAAGGATTAGATGGTACAAGACCACTGTGCCCCCTTAATAGTCTGACGCATAAATAAATGTAACCTGGCCAAGTCATTTTGAATATCAAAGATGAGAAATGATCAACTTAGCCTAATTCGCTTTTAGCTCATATCAGCTTCATATTTTTACAGGCCAGAGTCTAGTCTTCTATGTTATATCAGAGAGTTTTTTACTTGTGTCCTTTGCAAAAAGAAGGGTGAATTTGGGAAGGTAGACTCCATTTTTGTAAATCTGAATTGTGGAAAAGGTAGAAAAATGGATTTTGCAGATATTCTTGGCAATAACCTGCTTCTCAAAAAAAAGTACCTGGGGATGTCCCTCAGAAAACCATCCAAGCTTCCTAGTGGGAAGATAGGAAGGAGCGTTGCTACACAATTAGGGATCTTAATAAAACCATTACCATCATGGGGCAAGTGGCAGATAATCCACTAAACCCTTCCCAAGCTTTTCCACACTTAATCCCCCACCAACCCCAGGAGATACCCCCCCAACTATTACCCCTAATTTTACTGTTGGTTTGTGAAAGACCTCTGTTTTAGAGCTCTGAGTTAATTGCACTACTTAGTATGTATATGGCACTGTTTTTATTACTTATCTATACAAGGATCCTTTTTCATTTAATTAATTGATTTATCCCTTTTTATTCTCAAATCCCATTCCAATTTCTCCCCATCCCACAGGTAACCATTCCATTGTATTTATATGTGTGTTTTGTGTGAATGTGTTCTTACATAATGTGTAATGTATGAGTGTAATGTTATAGCTGTTTCTTACTTTTTCAACTAGAGCTGTTTTTAAGCTCCATTGGTGTTGCTCTGTGTACCTCCAACACAAGGTATATATATCAGCCCAATTTTCCAAGATGAGGGAACTGAGGCTTAGGAAGTAAACTACATTACCCGGCACAGTATCACACGGATATTCAATTGTGGAGCTGGTCTCCAGTCAATTTTACTCCAAAGACTGTGTTCTTGACCACTCTACTTCCCTTTGCTTCTCTTCAAAAACTTATGTTTGTTTTTCGCAGTGACCCTGTGAAGTTCAGAGACGTTAAGTAGCTTGTCCAAGGTCACTCAACTAGTTAGTAGCCGAGTTTAGATGACAACTCAGATGTGTCTGACTCCTGAACCTGTGTACTTTTCATTTTTTTATCTAATAGCCTATATTAGTGCTAGAGCCTTCTGAGTTAGCTCACTCTTCAAGCTCCTTGCTCTGTGTTTGATTCTTGTTTAGTGGGCTGGAGGACATGCATACCTTTCCTTATCAAGCAGCACAATGGAGGGGATGAGGCATCTTGTGGAGAGAGGACTACTGGGTTGTCAGTTACAACCTTACAGTAGCTGGTACTACGGTGATTAGTCCCATCTGAACCTATGGGGCCAAGGAAGGCTATGTGGGCAATCTCTCCTCTCTGGGTGGATTTCTGCCCAAGTCTCATGCTGGAATGATGAGAGAACTATTGAGTTCTTTCTCCAAGGCTGACATGATGCAATAGGTCTGGTGACAGGAGGTTTTCCTTTTTCTAGTTGCCCTTGGACTCTATGGCTTTGTCTACTGGGATTATGTAAAGTTCCTTGTATGCCTTGGCCAGTGGCCCTCAGCTGTATTGTCCTTGCTGGTAAGCACCCAAGCAGAGTGAAAGGAAGTGTAGGTTCTCCTGAATATTTCTGAAGATCACAGGTCTAGATTACTAGTCCTAGAGTCTGGCCTTGTGGACCAAGGTTCTTATACCTAAATTAAACTGCAGGTATAAAACATGTATCTGTACACTTTTACAACATTTGTCTTCAGCCACTTCATAGCCAGCCGACCATTTGGATGGGGCACTTTTCTTGCCGTCAAACAAAGGGGAGAGAAGAACATTGACATTTTCAAAGTATTGAGTGGAGTTTTCTTATTCTGATATACATCTGAGGGGTCGTTTTGTGTGGGAAAAATGTGACGAATTTTATAGTAAAACAAAATAAATATCTCAGACTCACTTCTTTCCAGTGTGACCTTGGGCAATTTACTTAACCTCTGGCTTATTTCCTCAAATATGAACTGGAGACAATGACATCCATCTCACAATGCTATTATAATATAATAGGAGAAAATGTATATAAAATACCTGGCACATTATCAGGCATTCATTGAATGTTAGGTCACCATCAGAAAGAAGAGATTGCAAATATTTTAGTACCTCAGCTCATTTTAAAGATTTTTCTAGCTGAAGTTAAATTATAGATTTTTTTTCCTTTGCCCTTTCAGTTCATTTTGGTAGAGGACAGCTTAGCTGGGCCTTGCAGCATTTGGAAGGTCATTCTGTGCATGAATTTGTTTTGGCATTTATTTCTGCCTTCTTTATTTTATTTTATCCACTGCCAAGGGGGCATTTTGATTGGCACGGGGAGCCAAGTGAAACAAAACACTCCCTCAGAGGGACATACATGCAGGAGCTCTGTGAGAATTGCCTCCTTTCTGTCTGATGAGGGCTGACTTTCTTCCCCTTCACTGTGTTTCTGAGGGATTTTTGATGTTTTCCTGGACCTGTCAGTTTCATTCCTTGCCTGCCTCATTCACCAACACCACAAGGCACTATCAGCTCAGACCCAGAAACATGATGCCAACGTTGTAGAATCCATTTAGACATGGTAACGTCTAGTCTGAGGCTTGTAGGGGACTACGACTGAATTTATTTTAAAGCCTAAAGGGAGAGAAAGGTTTCTCTGCCTGTCTGGTACTTGGTTTCATTACTCAGCCTCTTTCCTAGTGATAGGGATTTTGTCCCTTGAAAGATATCAATCACCTGAGCTTACCTGTTCACATTAGCTGTACTTTTTGATCAGTGGCTCTGAAATGAATCATCTGAAAGTTTCTACTGCCTTGAGCAGAGCCCCTTTTAAGTAGTCCAGGGATGAAATGAATTATTCAGTAAGCTCTGTCCTCTCCCGTACTCAAAGAAATTCAGGAGAGGCAGTGACTCTGCTTTAGAAGAGAATCTGAGAGGATCATGTGTTCATAAGAAGCATGTGTTATACTTTGCACTGAAGAATCCTCAGGAAGGAAACACATGTAATAAGCAGCAAGACAATTTAGAATAAGTTGGTGAGGGTTTGAAACCTTAGACCTAGAGCAGTGTTCTTTTAACATATGGTTCCCCACTAACAACCCATATACTTGGGAGCTTGTTCCGAATACAAGCTCCTTCCCCTCCCCCTAGAAGATTCTAATTTTGGATGTGGAGTCCTAGAATTTGCAAGTGATCCTGATGGACACTGACACTTGAGAATCACTGGAGCAGAGATTCCATATTCCTTCCTCAAGGACCATATATTAGGTTTCTTTGTAAAATGTAATTTAATCACAAATAGAGAAAAAAATTAAAATGGTTGCTGTGCTAGAAAGGGGGATAAACTTAGAAATTAGCCAGATGTGGTTTTAATTTTTAGTTTCATACCTGGAATGGTCATTAGTATTGTTTCCTAAATGATTCTTGCTTTCCTCCTTCTGGGAAAAATGTTAGCATCATACTTCTTTGGCCTCTTGGAGTTAGGTGTGGCCAGGTGGGGCTTTGGCCAATGAAATGTGAACAGTGGTATCTTTTTTTTTTTTTTTAAGATTTTTTTATTTGTGAGAGAGAGAAAGCGGTAGAGCACAAGCAGGGGGAGGGGCAGGCAGAGGGAGAAGCAGACTCCCTGCTGAGCAAGGAGCCCAATGCAGGCCTTGATCCCAGAACCCTGGGATCATGACCTGAGCCGAAGGTAGATGCTTAACCAACTGAGCTACCCAGGTACCCCTGAACAGTGGTATCTCACAACATTTGAGACAGGCCTGGTCTGTCAGCCTAGATTCCAGGGTGATGGTGATAAGCAGAGAATTGCTAAATCAGCATGGGTTGTAAAGAACGAGTTAAGAAGAAATGTTCATTGTTTTAAGACACCAATATTTGGGGTTTGCTTTTTACTACAGCAGAACCTAGACTAACCTGACTTATAAACAGTAACTCACTCTGTGACCTGAGCCAAGATAGTTAAGAGTCCTGAGTCTCATTATCACCACCATTTAACAAAAAATGTAAAATCCACAATTAAGGGTTGTTGAGAGGATTAAATAAAATTGTGTAGAAGAGCCTTGCCTAGTTCCTTCCACATAGACACTCAATATGTGTTGGTTTCTTTCCTTGTCCCCACAATCTTTTTCACCAATGTGTGCATACTTTTGTTTATAAAGAATAAACCTTCATAATATTTTTAAGTGTGGTCCTAGTAATACCATAAATAGCATAACTACTTTCTATAAATAGGTTAGTTAAGGTTTTTGAAAGAACACTTAAGAAGATGTAAACATTTATTCTGTGTCATCAATCAACTCCGTGAATTGGAGTTACAGAATCTTGAACTTGGGATATATGTTTAAAACGGAAGGTAATCATGCCATACATCCAGATTAGCACACATTGTGATGAATAAGACAAATAAGACAATCTGTCTGTCTTCAAGGAGCTAATGGTCTAGCTGATAGGGAGGCAGAAAACCATCAGAATTGAGTAAACTTGTACAATGATGCAAATATGCACAGAGAGCAATGGGAACCAGGAGGGTGAATGATGAATGTATATAGGTAGCCAGTGATTATATTTATTCTGAGCTTTAAATGACAAGAAGATGTTATGCAGATGTAGGAGGAAGGAAAAGACCCTCCAAGAAGAGGCATGAGGTATGAGGGTCCATAAAGGTAGAGGGTCCATACTTTGAAGAATGGAAGATCATGGGGTCTAGGAGTTAGAGAAATAAATAGCTATCAAATCATAGGAGATGGGGTGTGCAGGTAACTCAGGTCAGACTGTGAGATTTGGAAAGCTGGCTAAGATTCCAACTAGAAAAATGATAATCAAATCTGTGTTTGGGGGGCAAGACCTCAGGTAAATTACAGGAGACAAGGAGCACATTTGATGGGTTCCTAAACTTGAGTATGACAGTTATCCTGGGAATAGAGACAAAGAGGTAGATTTGATGCTTAAGTCTGTGTAAAATCAAATTGATGATGGGACATGATAACATGTTTTATAACTGAATGTGACAGACAAAAAAGAAATTTTAAAATGTGGTTAAATTTTCTAACTGGAGGAAATAGGTGAATGATGTTGACATAAACTAAGACAGGAAACAGAAGAAAGAAAGAAGAAAGAAAGAAAGGAAGAAAGAAAGAAAGAGAGAGAGGAAAGAAAGAAAGAAAGAAAGGAAGGAAGGAAGGAAGGAAAAAGAGGAAAGAAAGAGAGGAAAGGAGGAAAGAAAGAAAGAAAAAGAAAGAAAGAAAGAAAGAAAGAAAGAAAGAAAAAGAGAAAGGAAGAAAGAGAAAGCCTCTTACATTGGGGATAATATAAATCTGGTTTTGGCTTTATTATAGAATTGTTATGTAAAAAATAAAAAGAATATATAAAATATATAAGCAAGTTATGAATCATAAGGAAATGAATATTTGTGAGCTCACTACACAGAGAATGTTACTTCTAACATTGATGCCACCTGCATGCTTCTTTGCAAACCCATCTCACTATCCAGAATCATTCCCTTCCCTTCCCTTCACAGTTCTACCACTTGTGGATATATTCTCGTATAATAAAATGCTTAATTTTTATATAGCATATAGCATTCTGTGATAATTCTTTCACTCTACCATGTTATTATTTGAGATTCATCCAAATTTATTTGTGTAGCTATTGTTTATTCCTCTTTCCTGGTGTATAACAGTATATTGACTGACCATACTACAATTTATCCCCCCTTCTGTTCATGCCCCTAGATTATTTCCATTTTTTTTATTGCAAACAATGCTGCTATATGTCCTTGTTTTGATCATTTTGATTTTGAGGAGCATATTCAGGCATTCTAAAGCTAAGGGAAACATCTGAGCTAGAGATATGAACTGGAAATCTTTGAGGAGTAGGTGGTATTAAAGGCCATTGGCTTGATCACTATGATTCAGTGTAGGCGTAGAGAAGAGGGCCACACTTGGCAATCAAAATCCTCACAAACACTAACAACTAAGATCTGAAGATATGTGCATTAAATTAGTTATCTCAGCGTAAGAGAAGAATCAGGAGTCGTATCAGGGAAATCACTGGAGGAGATACTGAGGGAAAGTATTCTCTATACTCACAAAAGCAGAGAACACTCGGTGGATTTGTTTGTTATAGCATCAGGGACATAGTGAAAGACAGCTCATCCAAGAGTTGAAGAGAAAGATGTAGAATGCAAGATGAGGAAGCATTACCAGGAGAGTACATTAGTGCTGAAATAAGTTTGTTTGTTAAAAGGAGCCAGAGTTGGATAAGGAGGCTGAGGAGGGATGCACATTCAAGGAAATGTTTTTGGAAACATGAATATATTTATGGATGCAGGGGAGAAATTTGCTATTTAAGATTCATGGGAGAAATGGAAAACTTGGTGTAACTATGTCCTATAACAACAACATTAGAGAAGATTTATGGCTTGCCCTCTGCAGACACTCTCCTAATTTCTTTATATTTAGTCTCTACAACAATCTTAAAAGAAGATATTTTATTAATTGTCTTTTTTTATTAATACTCAAGCTGCTTTCTTAAGAATAGATGGTAAGGGATCCAGCGTAGAAGGGAGAGACTTAGAGGGCTTTGCATAAGTACAGTTTCAAGATGATGGTGAATTGAATGAGGGGCAAGTGGTGAGAAGAGATTAAATTTGGCATTACTTTTGAAGTAGAGCCGATCAGATCATTAATAGATCAAACTGGTCTGTAAAGGAGTGAAATAAAAGACAGCTCCAAGCTTTTTGGACTGAATAACTGGGTGGATGGAGTTGTTACTGAGATGGAGACTATGGTAAAGGAGTTTGGGGAGGAGGAAGAGAAGTGAGGTTTCTAATATGCTAACTTTGAAATGCCTAGTAAATATCTGAATGGAGACAGTGAGTGAGCAGCTGGATATACAAATCCAGAGTTCCTGTGAGTAGGCTAGGCTGGAGATATAAATGTGGGAGTTATCAGTGTATAGATAATATTTATAGTCATGAGACCAGACAAGACCACCAAAGGTCTCAGCCTTAGAGAAGAGGTGACGTCTAAAAATTAAGCCCTGGGTTAGAAAAGATGAGGAGGAACCAGGAAAAAAATAGATTGAATTGGAGGAATCATCCAGGTAGGAACTGAACAAAAGGAGTGGTTCCTGGGAACAAAGTGAAGAAAATAGTTCAAGGAGGAGGAGAAAATTGACTGTTTCAAGAGCTTAAGTTCAAATACGAAGAAGACTAAGAAATGAACACTGGATTCAGCAGTGGTGAATTACAAAGTTGAATGAGAGTCTCAGTTTCTCCATTCTGATGACTGATTATACTTCCAAAATAGCAGAAAAACAGACTGCATTCAGCTCCATGGAAGCACTTTTTTTCTCACGTGAGTCAGAACCTTTAGTTAGTTCATTAATCAGAAGAGTTGTTGTTTGCTAATCTTTTGATGTAGATCCAGAGTTTTCTTTGTATAGAAATAACTTGCCTAAAAGCAAATATTTGAGTTTCTGTTTCCTTAAATTATGAGAGAACTTGAAGACACCTAAAGCAATCTGAATGCAGAATATATCTAGATCTCTACAACCCTATCCAAATCTTCTACGATTGTATTGCCCACACCTATTTCAACAGAAAAAAAAAAAAAAAAAAAAAAAGGCAAATCACCCTTATCCAGTCTTTCCAAAAGGCTCCACTTAGTTTTCATCAAAATAATTCTTTTTTTTCTACTCATACTTTATCAATTTATAAAACAATAAATACAACATGAATATACAGGCTTGGGGACAAATGCAATTCTGTCTTGAAGAGACTGGAAGGGGTAAAGGAGAACTTAAAACTAGCTGTTTGCAGCAGGAGTGTTGAGTATGCCTTGGGTATCCACCAGCATGGTCAATAGCCGAGCAAAACATTGTTAATTTCAGGAGAAGGAAAATGGAGTTTATTTAGAAGATACCCTAAATTGTATTTACTGATAATTTATGCACTAACATTCTGATTTATAAAAGTAAGAAGGAAAAATCAACAACAATAATTTCATTGTCATTGCCCTCCCATTATCTCATGAAACTAAACCCGATCTTTTTACAGACTCCAACACTTCCCATGTCTTCCCTCCCATAGGAAACCTCTCACATGCCAGACATAAACCCTCAGGAACTTTGGCTAATGTGTTTTTCAGTTATCATTTCCAGATCATTAGATAGTTTCAAGTCTCCCTATCTCTTACGGTACACTGTAGGTGGAAGCTTCTGGAAAGCAGGATCTATGCCAGTCTTTTTTCGTAGTGGTCACAAAGACATGGTCTAACTTATGAATATATATTTTATTATGTATGTTTGTTATTTTAAAAAAACTAACAAATGTCCACATGCATTTTATGCTTTATAGTATACAAAATGTTACCACTCCCCTTTATTCATTCATCTAACAAATAATAAGTGAGCAATTTCTGTGTGCCTAGCATGATTCTCCACTGAGTTAGAGAAGTCAGAGAAGGCCTCTCTGAGATGGGGACATTTATTTTTTAAGATTTTATTTTTATTTATTTAGCAGAAAGAGAGCACAAGCGGGGCAGGAGCAGAAAGAGAGGGAGAAGCATACTCCCCACTGAGCAGGGAGCCCAACACGACATGGGGCTCGATCCCAGGACCCCAGGATCATGACCTGAGCCAAAGGCAGATGCTTAACCAACTGAGCCACCCAGGTGCCCTGAGATGGGGACATTTAAGCTGAGGTCTAAATGTAAGAAACAAGCATACTTGTGATAGAAAGGAAAAGCATTCTTCAGGTTCCATAGTAGGAATGAATGGAGCATGTTGGAGACAAAGAAACAAAGTACATTGAGTGATGGGAGAGGGGCAAGAAGTGAGGATGGGTGGGGGAAGGGGAAGCAGGTCCAGGTAGGGTCTGATAAAATTTCTATTTTGTTCTAAGGGAAGAGGGGAGCCCTTGAAGAATTTTAAGGAAGGGAATGATGTATTCTGATTTACATTTAAAAGTTCATCCTGGCTGCCAAGAGGAGAATGACGGAAGTTGGAAGATTAGTTGGCAGGCTAATGTAGATTAATCTCACAGACATTGTGTTGAAAAAAAGCCACACATGAAAGTGTACATGCTGCACTGCACACTGAAATTATACAATACTCTACACATTGATTTGTGTGAGGTTCAGGCAGGAGAGGATGATCGCTGGACTGGAGTGGTAATAGTGGTGAGGGAAAGACCTTTAGTGTGTGTAATCCTCGTTGTAAACTGTTAAACAGGGAGGGAGAAGTGAGATTATTCTCCATGTTATACAGATAAGGAAAACAAGTCAGTAGAGTCAAATACCTGCCCGAAATCACAGAGCTAGTTGCAGTGGATCTAGGCCTCAAATTCAGATTACTCCTTTTATTAATTAAGAATGGTTCATATACATCCATTTATACAAGGACTTTGGCTCAGCAATAAAGGGGGGAATTGGCTGGTCATGCAATAACATGGATCAGTCTCACAGGTATTACATTGAGTGGGGGAAGCCAGACGCAAAGAGTGCATGTTATATGTAGTTCTACAATAAGAAAACCAACTCTGTGGTCTGTGGTGACAGAGGTGAGAAAAGTGACGATCCCTTTATGGATTCAGGGGGATTGACAGGAAAGAGCCAGGAGAGGACAATCTGGGGTAATGGAAACGTTCTACACCACTACATGTGTATGGGTTACATGGACATATATATTTGCCAAAACTCATTGAACTAAATTCTTAGGGGGGGAAAGTTTAGAGTACATAAATAATCTCCGAACTATATAATGTCAAAACAATGACAATGCTGGGGTGAGAATCCAAGTTTCCTGAAGTTAGGTCATATACTGTTTCCCTAAAACCACAGACCATGGGTCCGAAGCTACTCGAGAATCCTGGCTTCTGAGCTTAAGTCAAGTGTCATGACATGCTAGTAACTAGACTAACCCTCTTTTGTTTGGAGCTATAGCTAATAAACCCTAAAACTCATAGATATGCCCATGTCCTTCTAGAACAAGAGAACCTATGCTGAATATTGGAGAATTTTATAGTACAACGGAGTGATTTTTAGGTCCTGAACCATGTGAAAAACTGTTCTTCTAAGAAAAGCTCTCAAGATCCAGAATGAAACAAAAAGCCAAGACAGCTTAAAATAAGCTTCATAACAGAACTGGGTTAGCTTATCAGAACTTAGAGTCCCTCTAATGACACCTTTGACAATGGTGTCCACATGATTGATGCCACTGAGCTGATAATGGGACACGATGCCCTTACAGGAATGGCATTTTGGCAAAACGCAATATCTTCTGACTAACAGTTCATTTTTTATAAGATTCTATTCATGGATTGCATAGTTATACAATCTCATTTGTCTGCCATTAATCATTTCCAAGTCTGTCTGTATTCTATAATTTCAAGGCCTGGATTTGCATACATGAAAACACTATGTTAACATTTGTATAGCATTTTAGTTTACAAAGCATTTGGGGCCTGAATCATGAGATAACTAGGAGAATATGAGAGGCAGTTGGCTCCTTTACCTTATGTATACTTCCTTGGGTGAACTGGAGCCATGGTGGAGGTCCTGAGAGGTCTCAGCTCCAGTGATATCTGAACAACCTAAGAGGGTCATGTTTGAGGGGTAGTGTGAATTTGTTATTCCTTGTGAACTAACTTGCACGTGATAATGTCACATCTCACTTTAGAATACGTTAGAGTATCCTCAGCACAGGTATAAGCATCCTGGAAGCAGAAAGCATACTCTCACCTTGTGCTAAGGTATTTGCCTTATGCGCAACATTCCAGACCAGGAAGCTCCTGCTAACTTCAAAAATGGATAGTTAGGAAGGTGGAAGCAGAGGAGGGTTAATGAATTGTTAGACAGAAAGCATCTAAGTTATCAGAAAAAGCACACAGGATAGAACCAGAAAAGTAGGTTTTATCACAGAAAGCATCGAAGTTACCAGAAAAAGCACACAGGATAGAACCAGAAAAGTAGGTTTTATCCTGGTTCTTAGTGTATTCAGTATGACAGTTCATTTTACTACTCTGTATTAGTTTACTAAGTTTGTCATAGCAAAGCACCATGAAGTGGGTGGCTTAAACAACAGAAATGTATTGTCTCAAATTCTGGAGGCCAGAAGTTCAAAATCAAGGTGTCAGCAGAGTTGGTTTTTCTTTTTTTCAAAACTGTAATTTTATTTTTTTCCAGCTTTATTGAGACATGATTGACAAATAACAATTGTGTATATTTAAGGTATACAATGCAATATTTTGATATATGTATACATTGTGAAATGATTACGACAATCAAATTAATTAACATTTCCATCACCTCACCTAGTTACCATTTGTGTATGTGTGTGGTGAGAACACTTAATATCTACTCTCTTTGCAAATTTCAAGTGTACAATACAGTATAATTAGTACAGTCACCGTGTTGTAAATTAGATCTCCAGAACTTGTTCATACTACATAACTAAGCATCACCCTCGAAGCCAGCCTTTTTTACAAACATCTCTACATTTCCCCATCCCCCAGCCCCTAGAAACCATTCCACTCTCTGCTTTTATGAGTTTGACTTGTTTAGATTCCACATATAAGTGAGATCATGCAGCATTTGTTTTTTGTGGATCTGTATCTGGGTTATTTCACTTAGCATAATGTCCTCTAGGATCATCCAGGTTGTCGCAAGTGACAGAATTCCCTTGTTTTTTAAGGCTCTAATATTCCATTGTATACATATACCACATTTTCTTTTTCCATTCATATGTCAATGGATATTTAGGTTGTTTCTATATCTTGACAGCTGTGAATAATGCTATAACAAGTGGAGTGCAGATATCTCTTTGAGATACTAATTTGATTTGTTTCGAAATGGGATGGCTGGATCATATTGTAGTTGTATTTTAAAATTTTTGAGGAACCTCGAGACTGTTTTACATAATGGCTATACCAATTTATATTCCCACCAATGGTGTACAGATGTTTGTGATCTCTTGTCTTCTTAATAACAGCCATCCTAACAGGTGTGAGGAGATATCTCATTGTGACATGAGACGAACTAGTTCCCATTTTCATTTCCTTGATGATTAGTGATGTTGAGGACTTTTTCATATACCTGTTAGCCATTTGCATGTCTTCTTTTGAGAAATCTGGATTCAGGGTCTTTGCTCATTTTTAAAATCTGTTTATTTTCCTCTTACTGAGTCGAGTTCCTTATATGTTTTGGATATTAATTCTTATCATATATATGGCTTTCAAATATTTTCTCCCATTCTTAGGTTGTCTCTTCAGTCTTTTAATTGTTTCCTTCACTGTGTAGAAGCTTTTTAGTTTGATGCCATCCCACTTGTTTATTTTTGCTTTTAGAGCCTGTGCTTTTGGGGTCATATCCAAAAAATTCTTGCCCAGACCAATGTCAGGAAGATTTTTCCCTATATTTTCTTCTAGTAGTTTCATAGTTTCAGCTCTTATGTTTAATTCTTTGGTACATTTTGAGTTTATTTCTGTATATGATGTGAGGTAAGGATCCAATTTCATTCTTCTGCACTTAGATATCCAGTTTTCTCAACAGTATTCATTGAAGAGACTCTCCTTTCCCTGTTAAGTGTTTGTGGCACCCTTGTTAGGGATAAGTTGACTGCAAATGCATAGATTTATTTCGGATTTCTATTCTGTTCTATTGGTCTATGTATCTGTTTTTATTCCAGTAATATACTATATTGATTACTGTAGCTTTGAACTATAGTTTGAAATCAGGAAGTGTGGTGCCTACAGCTATGTTTGCCTTGCTGAAGATCACTTTTTCTGTTCAATATCTTTTGTGTTCACATGAATTTTAGGATAGGTTTTTTTTTTCTATTTCTGTGAAGATGCCATTGGAATTTTGATATGAGTTACATTGAATCTGTGGGTAATTTTGGACATTTTAACAACATAATTCTTCCAATTCATGAACATGGGATATATTTCAATTTATTCATATCTTTTTTAATTTTTCATCAATGTTTTGTAGTCTTCAGTGTACAGTTCTTTTACTTCCTTGTTCCAATTTATTCCTAAGTATTTTATTCTTTCTGGTGCCATTGTAAATGGGATTGTTTTCTTAATTTCTTTTTCAGATAGTTTGTTGTTAGTGTATAGAAGCACAACTAATTTTTGTATGTTAATTTTGTATTCTGCAACTTTACTGAATTCATTTATCAGTTTTAACAGTTTTTAGTGGAGTCTTTAGAGTTTTATATGTATAGGATCATGTCATCTGCCAATAAAGAGTTTACTTCTTGCTTTCTAACTTGGATGCCTCTTATTTATTTGTCTTGCCTAATTGCTCTGGCTGTGACTTCCAGTACTATGTTGAACAGCAGCAGGAGTGGGTATCCTTATCTTGTTCCTGACCACAGAGGAAAATCTTTCAGTCTTTTACCATTGAGTATAATGTTAGCTGTGGGATTGTCATATATGGCCTCTCATGTTGAGGTAAATTTCTTCCTTCTATACCTAATTTGTTGAGAGTTTTATCATGAAGAGGTGTTGAATTTTGTCAAATGATTTTTTCTTTATCTGTTGAGATGATTATATATAATTTTTACCTTTCATTCTGTTAATGTGGTATATCACATTTATTGATTTGCATATGTCAAACCATTCTTGCATCCCAGGGATAAGTGCCACTTGATGGTGTATTGTCTACTATCTACATTATTTAATGTACTGTTGAATTTGATTTGCTAGTATTTTGTTGAGTATTTTTACATGTATATTCATTAGGGATATTGGCCCATAATTTTCTTTATTTGTGGTGTCCTTATCTGGTTTTGGGATCCAGGAAATGCTGGCCTCATAAAATGAGTTTGGAAATGTCTCCTCTTTGACATTTTGGAAGGAACTGAGAAAGATTGACATTAATTCTTCTTTAAAAGTTTGGTATAAATTCAGGGTGCCTGGGTGGCTCAGTTGGTTGAGTGTCCAACTCTTGATTTTGGCTTAGGTCATGATCTCAGGGTCATGAGATCAGGTCTCATGTTGGGCTCCACACTCAGCAGGGGGTCTGCTTGGGATTCTCTCCCTCACCCTCCTCTTCTTCATCTGCCCCTTCCCCTTACTTACACACTCTCTCTCTAAAATAAATAAATAAATCTTTAAAAAAAAAAATAAATATTTAGTATGATTTGCCAGTGAAGCCATCTGGTCTTGGTCTTTTCTTTATTGGGAGGTTTTTGATTAGTGATTCAACCTCATTACTCATTATTGGTCTTTTAAGATTTTCTATTTCTTCATGATTCAGTCTTGACAGGTTATATGTTACTAGAAATTAATCCATTTCTTCTAGGTTATCCACCTAGATTCCAAAGCTCCCACTAAGGCAGTTTTGTTTATGGATACTATCAAATGTTTGTTTCTGTGGGGGGGTATGGGCTGGGAACCTCCTAGTCTGCCATCGTGCTGACATTAACAGGGTTAGTTCCTTCTGTGGGCTGTTCAGGAAGGACTTGTTTCAGGCCTTTCTCCTTGACTTAGAAATGGCCATCTTCCCCATGTGTTTCCTCTCAATGTCTTTTCTCTACATATATTTTCCCAAATTTCCCCTTTTTATAAGGATACCAGTGATATGTATTAGGTCTCACCTTAATGACCTCATTTGAACTTGATTACCTCTATAAAGACCCTATGTCCAAATAAAGTTCCATTCTTCGATAGTGGGGCTTAGGACTCCAACATATCAATTTCAGGGGACAGAATTCAACCCATAATATATTTTGATAACTTGTTCTGAAAAACAGGTATATTTACCTTACATTTTTACTTAAAAGTTGAAAATCATTCAACATATGAAAAAGAATTAGTAAGTTGAATATTTCTGTATAAAAATAAGGCAGTAAAATTAATGAGAGATAATAACATAGATATACCTAATAATAAAGAGCTCTTTTTTTTTGCTGACAATGACCATGTGTCTGGCACAGTTCTAAATGCTTTAAGTCATTAATCTTTAAAATCTTCTGTTGCTATAGATGGTAGCATTATCCTTACTTTCAAGATGCGGAAACTGAAGTACAACAAGTTTGGGAAGCTTTCTAAGAACACACAGCTCATAGGTAACATGGCCAGAGGTCAGAATCTGTAGGCTTAATCCCACCTACTCAATACAGTTGCTACTCATAGAATCAACTTAAAGTTTCCTGAATGGAGGTTGTTACAATAATAAAAATAGATACTAAAAAAGAAAAATAGAAATGATTTCTATGGACAGGTAAATCGAAAATTAGTTGAATAGGTGGACGTATGGTAGATAGCTAAATTATAGGAGAGAAGTAGATGAAAATTTATGAGTGGAAAAAACTTTTCAGTTTTCCTGTAGTGAAATTCTAATTAAAGCAGCGAAGTGTTTGAGAGCAAAGTTTCCCTCCTGAATTCAAATTCTGACACACCACTTACTAACTTCATGACTTTGGTCACATTCCTTTTGTACTACAGCTTCCTCATTTTAAAAAAATGAGCCTAGTAAAAATACTACTTTCTAAAGCTGCTATGGGAATCAAACATATTAATATTTTTTAAATACTTGGGGAAAAAAAACCCAACTTGGTACAAAGTAAGCTAAAGACCCAAGGAGAGTAATCTAGAGCAGAAATGAAAAATTTGTACTCTAGGGGCATCTGGGTGGCTCAGTCAGCTAAGCATTTGCCTTCAGCTTAGGTCATGATCTCAGGGTCCTGGGATCGAGCCCCACGTCAGGCTCCCTGCTCAACGGGAAGTCTGCTTCTCCCTCTCCATCTCCCTCTGTGCATGTTCTCTCTCTCACTCTCTCTCAAATAAATAAATAAAATCTTAAAAAAAAAGGAAAGAAAAATTTGAACTTCAAAAGAATTATTCCCTAAACATAAGATTCCACTCCATAGCTTTATTAAAGGAAAACTGGGAGATAATAGTTACATGGTAGACTCATGGCAGCACCTTCAACCCACTATTAAGTTTGGACCTTCCAAAGAGAAGAGAAACTAAAATTATTTCAGGGCCTACTATGTGCAGGGCTTTTTATATGCTAGATACATATGTATATGCTATGTCTATTCCTCAGTGGCTCAGAGGGCATAAGCTATTAATAAACTTTTTAGGGCTAATTAAATTGAGACCTGCCTAGGTTTATACAGTTTTTGACTCGGAAGTTACTTTCAGGTTTATTTTACCCTCGAACCTATGTTACTTTCCACTAAAGCAAGTAAACTGTACTATAAGTCACATTTCCCTGTCTTTGTATCTCTTCTTCAAATATCTGATAGTGGATACTATTTCCCCCCAAAGTACTTGAATTGAACCTACACATTTCCAAGAAATTAGATTCTAAATTAATGAGTTGAAAAAAATAAGTTCTTTATCCAGAGAGATGACATCTTAGAGTTTCTCTGACAGATTTTTTTTCTCCTCTCCTATGAGCTATCAATGTGCACTGCCTGGAGAAGCCTATAACTGCAGGTTTCTGATTAATCTATTTTCTTTAGATACTGCTTGATGGTGACAGAATGGTCCATGGGGACAGTTTTGCAGTGAATATTTTTGACGATGATAGGAACACAGAGCTAAACAGAGTATTAAGAGGCATTTAGTGCAGTAGAGACATCTGGTCTGTTTTTGCAGCAAAATTAGCATAAAATTATCGTCTCATTATTATTACCATCTCAGAAATTATTAGAACCCATAAAGATATCTCTGATGACAGAGGTGGAGAGGGGACTCTGGTCGAGGGAAAGAAGATTTCAGCCTCACCGTTGAATTTTGGAGAAAAAGTGTTCATGCTGATCTAATCTTGATAAACTCCATCTATTCCAAGACACAGGAGCATTGAGGGAAAGGGTGGAGGGAGGCAGAAAGGACTTGAAGCACCTTGGACTGAATCAGAGAAACCAGAGGTAAAGGTTTCAGAGTCCGTGACTCTAAGGAAGACACATAGTTTCATGCAAGGGGCCATTCTATGACCACATAGGCCATGAATGAGCAAAGGGAATCCCAAACAAAAATGTACCTAAAGGAGGAAAAGGCCTCCCAGAAGTCTGGGAAAATGCCAGATGATACTGTGTTTTAGTTCCAACTTCATCCCTGCCAAATCTGGGGTGAGGCCCATCTCCTCTCTGCTGGAGCTTCTGGGTCTCATTTGGAAAGCATGGGGCTTGGTCGAGAGAGGCTCCCAGGCCTCAGCCACTTCTAACATTCCTGCTGTTGTGGTTTGGCAAGGAGAGCTTCTAGGATCCAAATGAGCTTTTTGGTTTGGCTCTTCTTAACTGAATTTCCTCAAAAACAGGCAATCCTTATTTTTCTAGGGTCTTTCAGCATTTAAATCTAGTTCCATATATGTGGATACATCCTAGCATTTATTTGACTGAACAGAAAAACAAAAAGGACATAGTCTAAAAAATTCTAACTTGTCAGCCCAGATGTACGTACTATGAGTACATTACTCAATCTTTCCCAGTCTCAGTTTACGCATCTGTAAAAGGGAACAATGACATCTGTCTGCCTATAAAATAGCAGGGAAAGGGAAAATCATTATTACCTTTCGAGTGGCACACTATTATGTGCCACAGGTGTAATACTCATCGTCTCATTTGGTTTTTACAACAACCCAGTGAAGTAAGCATTACCTCTCCAGATTTTCAGGTAAAGAAATCAAGAACTAGGAACAGCTTGCTAACACACAGGGAGTGTGGAGCTAGGACTCCCAGCCACAGGTGGGTGAATCCAATGTTCAGGATCTACTCCAACATAACAGTCTTCACCAGGGATGCGCAGCAGAGTGAAAAGAGCTAATAAGGGTTGGCAGCATTCTGTACATCATGAATGTACTCCTGATGTACCATCTAGTGAGCATAGGAGCCTGATCTCTGGGGTCCCACAGGCCTGGGTGCCTCTGCCATTTGCAAAAGCCATCCTTGGTGAAGGACTTAAATTCTCAGTTAGTCTGTTATATTTGTGTTTAAATTGGAGCACTTAATATTTTTTTACCTCTTGGTTTTATTTAAAGGATTTTGATTGGAGAGATTTCTATTCTCTTGGCCTCCTCGTTTCCATATAGAGGGAGTTCTGCTAAAGTTTTACTCCTGGCTTCCATCTGACTGTCTCCATGCTTTCACTCTCAGTAAGGGGTGGCTTCTCTGATTGAGTAAATATGGAAGAAGAAATTAGACAGCTCATCCCCCAACCCTGTCTTTCTCCAAGGAGACCAGTCCTTCTCCTAAGCCACACAGTGTACGGGTGCCCAGGTGCAACCCCTGTGGGGAAGGCTCAATTGACCAGCTGAGCCAGTGCCGGAAGGAACAAGTCTAGTGAGTACAGGGGTGAAGTAGTGAGGAATCCCATCATGGCTAGAGGGCTAAAGCCATGTCCTCAAGTCATCCTTATAGGTAATAAAACTGACATTAAAGCAAACAAAAAAATATAAGGCTCCTTCTTGAGTTTTATTTCTCATTTGGTTCTGAACTGGGAGACAAGGATGTATTTATTGCACCCTTCCTGCAACCTCAACAGACTGAATGAGCTAATATATAAAAAGCATCAGTCATAGTGTCTAGAGCATTATCAGTATCAGTAAATGTTAACTATTACTATCGGGCTTGCCCGCATGGCTCCTTGGATTACAGGCACCGGAGGAATTCCGGGAAGAGCGTCGGGGTGGGGGTGGGGAGGTTGGAGGATGGGTCACTCTGTGGCAACATGCTTTGCAAACTGTGCTGACTCTATGTTATTTTCTCAGAATAATGCTGGTGATTTGGTCACACATCAGAATCCAAAGGCATTCTATCCACTCTGATTTTATTCTTAAATTTAACTGTACTTTGTATCTACATGAGGTACAGTAACAGGTCTCTTCCTAATTTGATTGGATTATCTATGGCTGTAATAATTTTAAACCTAGCACAGTTACCTTAGAAGAGAGACCCTAGGCTAGAATCAATTTGGAGCTATATGAAATAGATGTGAGTACTTCCTGGGGTAGGGTCTTACTTTGATGCTTCTAAATGTGATGATATAGAAGGTTTAGGACTCCCTGTGAGTTTTATTCTGTCTCGTTATTCCCTGTTGTAAAGATGGTGCTTCACAACATTCATAGCTGTCCTATCTTAAGTGCTGACACAGGCTTATTTTGATTGTCTCAGAAGTCCTGGACCACAAGCTGGCAGGTCTCACTAGGATGAAGAGACAGGCAAAGGGGAGTTTGCCATAACCTCTAGTCAGGGGTGGACCCAAGTTTTAGGGGGGTATGAAGCTTATACATTTGCAGGACCCTCTTAAGAAAAGAATGCAAAATTGTGAATACAATATGAGAGGCCCTGAAACTTATGCCTCATTAGCCCCACAAGGAACCCACTTCTGCCCACAGCCAAGGACTTTGTGCATAACCTGGTGACTGCATCCAATCAACCCTTTTATTACCTCCCCTGGGGCAGAAATGCTGGCCATGAAGCAACTTCCAATCAGAACGATCTTCTTTCATTTGACACACAAAGGGGGAGCTCCTTCCCCAATCTCTTACAAAAGCATTAAACAGCAGGTAAGCACAATTTCTATCTAAAGAGAGGTTTCATAGGACCTTTGCAAATGCTTCTTGTTCCCTTTCCTTGTTGCAAGATGCATAATGTATCTTTTTGGAATATAAAGTGCATGTCTTAGAATATGTGACTCAGGATCAGCGTTCTCAGTTACCAATTGCCAAATTAAAAAGCAAAGCAAATCCAGTATATTACTAAGTGAAAGAAACCCATCTGAAATGGCTGCATACTGTATGAGTCCAACAATATGATGTTCTGGAAGGAAAAGCAAAACTATGGAGACAGTAAAATAACCAGTGGTTGCCAGGAGTTAGGGAGGAGGGAGGGATGAATAGGTAGAGCCCAAAGGATTTTTAGGACAGTGAAACTACTCTGGATGATACTACAGTGATGGATATATGTGATTACGCATTTGTCAAAACCCATAGGATGTATAACACCAAGAGCGAACCCTGATGTAAACTGTGGACTTTGGATAATAATAATGTGTCTGTGTCAGTTCACTGATGGTAATAAATGTGCCACTCAGGTGGGGGATGTTGATAATGGGGAGGTTGTGCATGTATGGGAACAGGGGGCACCAGGGAACTCCATACTTTCTGCTGAATTTTGCCGTGATCCTAAAACTTCTCTAAAAAAATAAAATCTATTTAAAACAAAAACAAATCCAGACTTAGGTATGTAGAGACTTTTATTTGAAAGGATTGTCACAAGAGGGAGAAAAGGACTATTGCGAAATGGACAACCATGTAACAGTAGATTTCAGGCACTTCACACCCTCAGGCAGAAAAGGACTTTTCTTTTATACAGAGTAGGGAACAAGACCAGAAAGAACCCCGTGTGGAAGTGAGATGGACAGGTTGAGGTGGTCTGACTAGAGTAGATTAGGGAACATTTTGCTCTGAGGGGAGCCTATTCCTAGGAAGAGCCACGGAGGCAGGGCTGTCTGCTGGCTCAGACTGAGAATACATCAAACTTCAGGAGTCTAAGGGGACCAAAACTTGATCATTGTCAGGTTAAGGGGGCATTTTGTCCCAAATGTTCTGTGGGCACAAATACTTTAATCATTGTGAAGCACTGAAGGGGAGGTGGAAAGTATATGTCTGGTCTTGTCATAGACAAACAATGAGGGCATTTGTGAACCTCATGTAACTCATCTGCAGAGGGGTGATTCTTTGCAGTAAGCCATTTCCCAGAACCCCAAAACATGGGAAGTGAGATGGTTCTTAATCGTTGCTCTTTTCCAGGAGCGCAAGGCTCAGGTAAAATTCAAAATGGTCACAATGCAGTTGCTTGCCATGAGAAGGAATAATTTTCACACGTGGATGTTAATGAGTTCCCACCCCATAAAATAGGAGATTTTCCAAGGGTCTTCTTGGAAGAATGGAATCCCTGTTCCTTCTCACAGTATGGGTCCCAAGGCTGAGTTTCATCATGTACGAAATTCGGCTAATAATATTCACTCTTCCTGCAAATTTTGAGGATGAAATGAGGTGATGCAGAGCCAAGTATTGGTGAGCGGGTCCAAAATGTTATTTCTCCTCTTCTCATTACTTCTGTTGACTGAGCAATTTCCCAGTATGATCTAAACTTCCACCAGATAATCTGCTGCATAAACTGGTTGGTGGCTTCTCTGTGGTGGAAGGATTGCCCCTGTTCATGACAGCAACATGTTATGTGTATGACTTGATTCATATGAGCTGGAGTCCTTGTTACTTGAAGTTCTCTGGATGTTTCACCTTCATCCTGTGTTAATCTCCATGACACAAAAGGAAGAGTCAAGAAGAAGGATCAGGAAGGGCAAAAGCAAGAAATCAGGATGTCATGCCCTCATGTCAACTAAATGGAGAAGCATCTCCCAGAGGGACAACTCCATAAGCGCAAAGAATTGACAGAATAATCTCAGAGAATGCAGATACCAGCAAGCCTGAGTCTGGCAAGTAGAGGAGCTGAAAACAGAAAACTGTTTCTTTTCATTGCTGCTAGCACAGTAGAAGATGCAGATATTTTGGGGTTTGGTGCGGTTGTTTTATTTTGGAAAACATAGGTCTTGCCTAAAGTAAAATGGTTTCAGGGACTGAATTAAGACTTCCTCTAACTTATCCTGAAGTTACAACAACTTCAAAAAAAAAATTGAACTAAAGTTCTAGAGAAAAGCTGACTCTAGGAGGAATGTTGTCTATCAGTCATTCTCAACATAGTAAGAAGTAATATTCAAAATATTTTGTTCTTGATACCTAACATTTAGTTGAAATCAACCATTCTTAGGTAAAATTGTTAAAGGAAGTCTCAAAATCTCATTATAATAAATAGTTTTTACATTCAGCTTCTGCTATCCAAGACCCAAACAAGTTGGTTTGAGCTATCTCTGCATTTCTATTCGTGGAAATTTGAAGAGCACGTGAGCATATATCCTAGTTTGCCTAACACAATCCCATTTAAGCCTATTGTTCTTGTGCCCTGTCTGGTTTAGCATTTGTCCCATAGTTCTCCTTTTCTGAGCTGAAGTATTGTTATTAATGTGCATGTGCATTGAAATGAGTCCGGTTGAGTTTGGTAGTTATTCACTTTTCCTTCCTGCCTCCACCATGGTCTCACATGAGTGTGTGTAAGGTGCACACAGTCAGGGAACAGAACCCTATCTTTTGCTGACCTTCTCCAGACTCAACATGTCCAACATCTTCCTACCAAGGTACAACCAGAGAACTTACTGGTGAAATAAATTGTGCCGGACTGGACTGGCCAGGGACAGAAGATTGCTTTTAGTTTCCCCTGGTGGAAGGAGAATATTCAATGCCACTGACCCTACTGGTCTCCCATTGCAAGACCAGTAGTGCCAGATTCGGTCAGTACCTGTGAGTTTGCAAGACCCCATCTAAAGGGTTGGTGGGAAACTTGGGGAATTACAGGTTAGGTACACTTGAAATGAGAGAGAAAAGGGCCAAGGAAGAGAGTAGCCTAAGTGTCTTGCTACAGTGATTTTGCCATTTATCACAAAGTGAAGTAAAATTTGTAAAGTATTTGATCAAATATTGAACGACTTAAAAATCACCCCTAAATTATAGAACTTTTCATGTTGTGCATACTGAAATTTAAATGTTTATAGTAATGGTTTGTTTATAGTAATGGCTTCATGCTATCCTTGCTGAAGACACAAAAAACATGTAGGTCAGATTTCAACATTAATGATAGTAGATACAATTTCACATATCAAACAGTCTTCCTGATAATTTAGAGCTCTTTTTTACTGACTTCATGTCATATGTGATTATACCATTTTTTTTATATACCTTATAATATGGCTGATGAAGCCCTTGTGCCCTTCCAAGTTCTTATTTGCCCATTCTTTGCATTATTAGTATAATCTTCAATCTCTGTAGGAATATTCGAAGGATACTTGTCTGTTTTGATGTTTAATTAAGGTATTGCTAGGTAATAAGTTATCTAAACCAGCCTAACCAGGCACGTGTAAACTATATAATGTTACAGTATGCTGAGAATGACTGATTGAATGAGGATGCCTCTGGAAACCTCTTCAAATTGTGGACATTTTCTTTCTCAGAGTATCTTCTCTATTTTCTGTGGCAGATGATTGTCTCCCAGGTGAACTGAGAGCATCAGTGCCTGTGTGTCATTAGATATAAATAAAACTCAATTCATTTCTTTCTTTTCCTTTTAGATAGCAATAACTAGAAATAGAATTTCTAAAGTTTTCCTTGATACCAAGGGATCATCTTTCACTGTTCACTTTGGGGGTCACTGATTCAGATCAGAGGCTGGTAATTTTTTTTTTCTTTTCTTTTTTTTTTTATAAAGGGTAGATAGTGAATATTTTAGGCTTCTTGGGCCATACAGACTCTTCTGCAACTCCTCAACTGTGCATTATAACATGAAGGCAACCATAGATATAAGCAGATGAGCATGTCTTTGTGCCAATAAAACTTCATGTACAAGAAAAGGTGCAGGCCACATTTGTTCCATGGGCCATGGTTAACTAACCATGATTGATTTAGATAATTAATCATGGATCCAAATTTGATTGAAAGTTTAGATTCAAATCTGAGATTTGAAGAACTCTGACTTACAGGGAGAACTTACAAGACCCTGCAATTTCTAAGAGGAGAGAAGACAAGGGTTGAATGAGTCAGGGTTTCAGAGACCTATAATGGTTGGAAGCAGAAGCAAATAACTATGATGCTACTATTTAAGAATTCTAAGAAAATTCTGGATGATAACAAGGGCAAAGTTAAGCCACGATAAGGGTGGCTGAAGTTCAGTGAAGGTAAGATGTGATGAAGTTGAGAAGGTCTGGGAGTGGATGACATAATATTTGAAAACTTGGGGAAGAGATATCTGAAGTCCCAGAGAGATTATTTAATCTTTCCTCCCTGAGTTAACAGATATTTTAAAATTTAAACATTACAAAATTTGTGCTATTTGAGAAGTTGGGGAGATAACTAATTGGATCTTTTAATGGACACCCTTAAGGCAAGGAAACTCCCCAGGGGCTGGCCATTCTTCCTTCCTAGGTACAGGAGGAATAGTGGTAAAATAGAGCTGGGAAATATTCCTTTTAGGAATTCTTGGTCCCTGCCTTGGAGAGTTTATAATATAGAGGAGCAATGTACAGATAAATTTTGTATTAGTCATCTTAGGCTACCATAACAAAATACTAGAAGTGGGTGGCTCAACCAATAGAACTTTAATTCTCATGATTCTGAAGGCAGAAAAGTCCAAGATCAAGGTGGTGGCTGTTTCAGTTCTTGGAAAAGGTCCTCTTCCTGGCTTTCAGTCAGCTACCTTTTCTCTGTGTTCTCACATTGTGGAGAGAGACAAAGAGTGAGCTCTGGTCTCCTCTCTTTGTATAAAGACACTAATCCCATCATAGGGTCCCCACCCTCATGACCTTATTTAAGGCTAACTACCTCCACAAAGCCCCACATTTAAATTTCATTACATTGGGGGTTAGGGTTTCACTATATGAATCGGGAGGGGAGGGGCACAAACATACAGTCCATAACAAACTGTTACATTAAAAAGTAAATATAGATGACAAAATGTGCTAGCCAAAGGAATGAAAATGGTGAAGTGATAGAGTCAAGCTTGAGAGGGCACTCCCACCAGGAGGGAAGGGAACTCCTTTCTGAGAAGGTGACATTTCATGCAACATTCAAAAGATGAGAAGGAGCCACATATTGCTCAGGAACAATATTCCAAGCAGGAAGAACAAGAACTATGGCACTAAGCAAGAAAGAGCCTGGCATGTTCCAGAATCTGCCAGAAGGCTGTGGAGGTAGCAGCATGGGGTGTGAGAGAAGAAGTGGCATAAGGAAAGGCTGGTTTCCTCAAGTTTGTTGAGGAGGACTCTCCTCTGCAGTCCCAATCCAGTTTGCTCATTGTGTCCAAGATGGCATCTTTTTCTGTGAGATTTCATTTCTTCTCCTTCAGGAAGCTACACTCTTAAGCAAGACTGCCTGGATCCAAGTAATAGCTTCTTGCCATGCACCAGCTGCATGCCTTAGGCTTCAGCTTCCTCATCTGTAGAATAGGGATGATGGTATTTACCTCACAGGTGGCTGGTGTGTGGAAAGCACGTACATCTGGACCTGTCACTCATGCTGGTACAGCATTAGCTTCTATCAGATCTCACTTTGGAAGAGTCACTGCTTTAATAATTTGTTAAGTTTTCATTCCTATCAGGCTTACCTTGAAGACTGCCCTTCACTGATCCACTACCTCTCATCAAACAGTGACATCAAGAAGCAGCTCTGCTCTGCAGGCATTCACCCATCTGCCAGGTTGTGGCAGGGTGTGAATGCCAGTATGGGTCCATCTTGGCCTTTTTCCAAAAACATTTATTTTCACAAGTGGCACTAGAAGTCCCATCTTCAGTTACATGGCCCCAGAGTAGGGGCATGGGGCTGAAGCCATAAAGCTCATGGTGGCCCCAGGGGAACCATTCTGGACGAGAACTTTTCCCTAAGGCTTTCACGCACTGAACCCTGAAGACCCAGACCCTGAAAAAGCAAGTCAACTCTTTGTGTGTTGGGGCTTCTGTCTGACTCACATCAGCTTTTCTGAGAATTGAGAATTTAAGTGATGTTGCAGCCATTTCTGGCCTTGACCTTTGCACTCTAGTAAGACTAAACTGTTTTTATAAGCTTTCCTCTCCATCTGAAATTCTCTCCCCTCTTCACCTCCTTCCTCCTTCTACGCTCACTGCCTCTGCTACTATGTCAGGCTCAGGCTGCCACATTATTACATTTGCAGGATTAGTTCAGTTGGCCCCTCTTGTAGGATGCCTCCCTGGTATTTTCCTGCTTCCTTCTCCCCACCAGGTGTGTTAGGGTTGCCTCTCTCTGGCCTCCATACTATTCTGTACATACCTGTGTCACAGCAGTTCTAAACACTCCTGGCTAAGTGTCTTTCTTTTCCACTAGACTGTGTGCTTTGGCATCAGGGCCCCGGAGAGTAAAACTTACCCAACTTTAGATCCCCGGTGTCTACCATAGCACCTGGAACATGGTACTCAGTAAATGTTTACTGAGTGAATGAATGAATGATAGATAAATAAGCTATCTCCTCGTTTCCTCTATATAGCAGATCCCATCCACCCCCAATTCCCCATCCTCAGTTCCTGATTATCCCCATACAACATCCCACCCACTCAGCATCCTTTCTTCTGCATGGTTATCTACGTGTGAGGTGATTTGCTCCATAGTTAGGCTTCTGTTTTTAGAAAAATTCTTTAAGATGGGGCACCTGGGTGGCTCAGTTGGTTAAGTGTCTGTCTCTAGATTTCAGCTCAGGTCATGATTTGAGGGTCTTGAGATCAAGCCCCATGTCAGGCTCCATGCTCAGCAGGGAGTCTGCTTGAGATTCTCTCTCTTCCTCTCCCTCTGCCCCCCACCCTGCACTCTCTCTCTCTCTCTCTCTAAGAAGGAAGGAAGGAAGGAAGGAAGAAAAAGAAAGAGAGAAAGAAAGAAAAAGAAAGGAAAGAAAGAAAGAAAAAAAAAGAAAAGAAAAGAAAAAGGAAAGAAAAGAAAAAAGAAAAGAAATGAAAAGAAAAGAAAAGAAAAAAAGTCTTTGAGTTGAAACTCCAGGCATCTTTTAGCTTTGGGCATTATCGGTGCCATCTGGAGCAAAAACCTACTGACTCCTTTATAAGATAATTTTTCCCAGACTTAAGATAATTATTTGTTCTTTTTCACTATTTACCTTAAAAAAAAACTATCCAATTCCCTGTATATTTATTCATTCATTTAATTCATTAATTCACTCAGTAATTCATTAATTCATCTATTTATTTGTTCTCTTACTCAACTGGTCCTTCATTCTGCAAATATTCTGAGTTCCTATGATGTTGCAGGTACTTTGCCAGAATTGAAAGTATGATGAACAAAATAGCTACAAATCTCAACCTGTTGCTCCATGTTTACAGTTTGATGAGAGAGGCACATATCAAAAGGGGTGATAAATACTTTGATTAAAGAAATGCAGGGTGATACAAGAACACAGAATGGCACCTAACCCAAATTGGAGGAGGCAGGGAATGCTTCCTGGTGAGAAGGGTATCTCAGATGAAGCTAAGTAGGAGTCAATAAGGTCCATAAAGGGACAGGGATTGTGTATCAAACAGAGGACACAATGTTTTGGGGTTAGGGTGTGTGGGTGGGGGAAATGGGAAGTGCGAGTGGAGAGTTCCAACAGGTGAAAGCGTAGCACGCACAGAAGGCTTCCATAAGTTGTGTCAAAGACTTTAGATTTTATCCTAACTGAAATGAATATCCACTAAGTGTTTGAACTGGTCAAATTTTCATTACACAAAAATAACTTATTCCCTCTAATGAGATGTTTTTCTTTTAATTTTCTGACCACTCCCTTTGGGGGTCTCTCCAAATATTGTCACAATTTCTGAAGATGAATCCAAACTAAAAATGGATTTGGGAACTGAGCCCAAATGTCCCTGTTAAGCAATTTAAGCATGTTTTCTAATGATGTGCTTTCTGACAGTATGGAAAGTATCTTAGGCTCTCACTTGGGTCCTGGAAAAAGAAGGCACCTGTTTCATGGAATGTCCACCCTCTTCTAACTTGGCAGCTGCCCTTCCAAGCTGGATGACATTAGGGATGTGGCAGATTGAAGAGGCTGATGATGCCATTTGGTCAAACCATGTGACTATTTCCATCAGCTTTATTTCTGCAATGTCCTGTGCCCACAGAGGGGACATGAGATGACTTTATAATTCTTTGGCTGTACTAAGATACAGATACACTCAGGACCTTAAAAGCAAGAATATGACTGAAATGTCAAATAGGGACTTGATGACCTAAACTATGCCCCTCAAAAGCTAAGCTCTTACTACCACCTGTGTCCTCTGGGTGAGATTTCTAAACAGAGATAACTGAAACCACAGACTTTCAAAAAAGGAAAGTCACAACCCTCTGGTGACCAGGACCAGAATGGAATGGTATTACTGGGGAAGTGGAGAGGTGAGCTGGCTTTTCTCTGAGCCAAAGCTATCAAAGGCACAAAACTGCCCCATCCTAGTTGGTCCAGGACCACACATTGCATTTTCCTTGCATGATTACCCTCCCGTCTTACCCGTGCATTTCCGATTCCCTTCCCTCCTCTATACCACCTCTTTGCTGCACCACTGACCTCCTACCCCTGAGTTCTAACCCCATGGGATTGTTTGCCTTTCCTTCATATTCTGATTTCTCTGGCCTCTCCGTCTTTCCATTCAAGTTGTTCTTTCTTTTTAGGTTCCTCTCCAGCATGAGTAGGAAAATGCCGTGCTTCAGTGGAAAACTGCACATTGTTTATTTTTTTTTATTATGTTATGTTAATCACCATACATTACATCATTAGTTTTTGATGTAGTGTTCCATGATTCATTATTTGCGTATAACACCCAGTGCTCCATGCAGAACGTACCCTCTTTAATACCCACCACCCGGCCAACCCATCCTCCCACCCCCCTCCCCTCTAGAACCCTCAGTTTGTTTTTCCGAGTCCATCATCTCTCATGGTTCATCTCCCCCTCCGATTTCCCCCCCTTCATTCTTTCCCTTCTGCTATCTTCTTCTTCTTTTTTATTTTTTTTTAACATATAATGTATTATTTGTTTCAGAGGTACAGATCCAACTGCACATTGTTTAAATCACACCCTTCTAGATTATATGCTTCTGGTCTTTCATTGTCTTTGAGCCATTTACAGCTCTGTAAACTAATAATAATGCATGTAATTCTTGTCTGTAGCCATGTAAATTCTGTCCTGTGGAGGTTTAAACAACTTCCCTTCTCCTCTGTGGAAAAGGCCAGTTTACCTCCATTTGCCCACTAATTTCTATATTCCTGATCTATAAATATGTCTTTTGGGGGATTCTCCCTTGAACTCATAACCCTTCACCAGTTTCCTCATTAATGAGTTAAATAAAAATCTTTAACACCTATTCATATTTATGTCAGTTGGAGTATCCTGATTTTATCTTGCTTGAGAATTATCTTTTAATTGGTGATGGAAAGATAAAGCAGGGAACAGTAAGTACTGAGTTCCTGCTATAGTCCAGAGAGGGCTAGATGCCAGGCCATAGGATGGTGTTTTTCCTCACACCACCTTATTACAATCATTTGGATTGTAACAAATTGCCGGTTCCTGGGCACTCTAAGACAAGGGTTGGGGATTTGTAGTTTAACAAGTCAGTGCTCAGGAGGGTTTAAGAACCAGGGCGGTAAGTGATAAAAAGTAGAAGGGAAGACTTTCCAATACCTTTAAAGCAACTTAGAGAAATAGACTAAGATAAAAATTAAAGATAAAGTTGGTGATGAGAGGGGCACCTGGGTGGCTGTTGGTTGAGCCTCTGCTTTTGGCTCAGGTTATGATCCCAGGGTCCTGAGCAGGGAGCTTGCTTCTCCCTCTCCCTCTGCTCTTCCCATGTTCCCCCCCACCCACCCCTCCCCACTCTCTTTCTTGGGCTCCCTTTCTCTCTCACATGCTGTCTGTCTCTCAAATAATAAATAAAATCTCTAAAAAAAAAAACAAAACTACTGATGAGAACTAAGACTAACATAGAAGTTGCACATGCAATTGGAACTGTATGTGTAAAAAAACCCAAGTGAACTGAAGCAAACTTCCCTGTAAGAAATAATGGTAAGCAAAAGGGTTAGGAGAATGTCACTCATACACCTCACCCCTTGGCCTGGGTAAGACATCTTGTATCTTTTTAGCCTAGCCTGATATGAAAATACTGTGGTATTAACCAATGTGGTTGGGTAACAGCTTACAATGTCTTCCAAATACAATGTCAGAAACCCACAATTCAAGACATTTCTTTTTTTTTTTTAATTTTTTTATTGTTATGTTAATCCCCATACATTACATCATTAGTTTTAGATATAGTGTTCATTCATTGTTTGTGGATAACACCCAGTGCTCCATGCAGAACGTGCCCTCCTCAATACCCATCACCAGGCTAACCCATCCTCCCACCCCCCTCCCCTCTAGAACCCTCAGTTTGTTTTTCAGAGTCCATCGTCTCTCATGGTTCTTCTCCCCCTCCGATTTCCCCCCCTTCATTCTTCCCCTCCTGCTACATTCTTCTTCTTCTTTTTTTCTTTCTTAACATATATTGCATTATTTGTTTCAGAAGTACAGATCTGAGATTCAACAGTCTAATTCAAGACATTTCTATGTGGAAAGTATGAGTTAATGAAAACTGTATATAGCAGGAAGTGCTAAGGAAGTACCTGGAAGATATCATAAATGATATGTGATAGTATAAAATCAAGCATGGAAGTGGGTGCTAGGGAAAGTTCAGAAAAGAGAAACTAGTAGGGAAAGGCTGGAGTAGAGTAGCTTCCTGGAATTGAGGAAATGCTAAATCATAAGGACAGTTTGGATCGGTATAACATCAGATTGGAAGGCTTTCCCTACAGAGGTACTGTGTGCATAAACCCGGACGTGAGCCTCACTGTTTGCTGCAGAACGGTGTCAGTTATCAAGAGCCTCTCCCACAAAGACAAAAGTCACACATTCTTTCACTGCTCATCACCTGCCTGCAAGCCAGATGCCAAGTGCACGATCTCCTGTGGTAGACAGATATCCCACTGTTAGATAGATCTTTCTCAGATAGCTGGATAGAGGGAGAAAGCTTCCCCCCAAATACCAGATGCCTCCCAACATCTGGATGTGTGGTGTCATGTACTCTCAACAGCTGGTTTGATAAAGCTGTTTTAACTTTCCACCTGGATGTTGGTTGTCAAGCCCTTCATCAACATCTGGGAGTTCCCAAATCATCAAGGAGAGAAATGAGCAAACATTCCTGTCTGCAGTCAGAAGCCAGTTCTGAGCCCCACATGGCAATATGCCTGCATTTAATAGGAAATGGCTTAGCTGAGCTTACTGTGAATTGAGTCTACAGAGCTGGAAGGTTTCATCCTGACTGTTCTACTCCCTCCCCTTGGGGATTTTATCATATTTCTCCATTAGCCATATAAGGATTTTTAAGTTGATATATCCCACTTGGTTGCTAAAAGGAGACTAGTAGCATGATTGTGGCATGCATTGCTCTAGACCAGGCTTTGTAAATGCTGATAATTAAAATTACTTTTAACTCTAATTACACTGAAGAATAGATTTTTCACTCATTCAGATGTCTGCCAGTGGATACATTTTACCATCTTTGAAGGAACCGACTACATTCAAAGTAGTCTTCCTTTTGCCTTTATGATGTCAAATTTTTTCATCTTTCATTCTCTCCATAACTAGGGTCTCCTGTGCCCAAATGTAGGCACATCCCTGCTACCAGTCCCAGAGCCATCCTGTATCAGAGGCAAATTCATTACACTTTCCCTCTATCTGTTTGCACTTTCCTTTTAGGAGCAAACTAGTCAATCCTTTCCTCTCATTCATGCAGAGTGACTTTCTACCTCTCTGAGCCTTTTTGCTTGCTGACTTCAACACCCTCAGAATATATCTCTTCTACTCCAATCACTTTCAACAATTTTTTTTCATACAAAGAGAGTTATTTCTCAAGGCAAATGCATTACATCCTTTTCCTCTGTTTACTTTTATCTTCTTTTGTAAGCCTTTCATCTTCTCATCTAGATTGAACAATCCTCGAGACTACAGATTTTAATTTGTATTTCTTTCCTCCCCTTTCTACCCAGCGTGATGTGCCCATTTAACAGACTTAATGAATTTTAATGGATTAATGTCTTGGAAGAGGTGGACAAATGCCCAGCAGCTAGCCTAAGGGATATTTGAGCTCCAGAGGTTGTGACTATCTTATTCCACATTATATCCTCAGAGCTTAGAACATAGTCTTGCAAATAGCAGGTGTGAATGAAAAAATTATTGAGTGGATAAATAAATGTAAACTAGAAATTTCTTAGAAACTACCTTCAGACAAATCTGGGTTTCTGTGGTGGGTAGAATCGTGGCCCCCAAAGACACCTCCATCTTAATCTCCAGTGATAGGGGTGGTGTGATAGCTGGCTTTGCAGATGGGGAAGGATCACAAGCTAAGGAATGCAAACAGCCTGAGAAGCAGCAAAAGGCAGGGTGACAGACTGTCCGCCATCACCTCCATAAGGAAGGCAGCCAACTCCTTGATGTTAGCCCGGTGAGACCCATTTTGGACTTCTGACATCCAGAACTATGAGATAATAACATTATGTTCTTTTAAACCACTAAATTTGTGGCAGTTTGTTACAGCAGTAATAGGAAATAAATACAGATTATTTTCTAGTTCAATTAGTATCTCTCCAGATTCTCTGGACCTCAGATCTCTTTTCTGTAACAGGTTGAGAGATAGTCCTTGAACAGTACAACACACGTGTGGAGAACCTGTTTACTGCAGTGATCAGCATTTGTCTAGGCTCCAAATGGATATGAGGATTAAATAAAAGAGCACAGATAGAGTGCTTAGTGATATTTCTCATGAAAACTATGTCTTTCAAAATGCAGGAGTTAGATCCTGAAAACCCACAAAGTAGGTGAATTGGCAAGGAGTGCAGTAATTGAATTTCAGGAACCTAAGGAAGGTGGAATGAAGAACTGAGGTTGCTGATAAATCCATAAAACTCCTTATGAGTAAATATTTAATTTACTAATATAGGATAATAAGATATAAATAAGACAATGCTAACATCTTACACATTTTAAATGTGCACTAGTAAATCCTTCACTATTCATGGGCATTTAAAATTCCTTCTTACTAGAAACTCTTCAGGAAATAACTTCTTTTCTGTTTCAAATATGTCCTCAGTTTGATTGAGATAATGTCTATACTAGGTCGCATGCTGGCTTGTTATTCCCTCAGGCTAGTCCTCCAATCTCTGCATATTGGATCTAATAACTCCAAGAGTGCTAACTATCCCTAATAGTCCCGACACATACACACACAAACACACACACACACACACACACACACACACACACACACACACACACACCCCTCCTGCCCACCCTGGGACTTGCCCCTAATAGCGTATACCTAGTCCAATTCTAAAATTACTGCAGTTCTAAAATTAAGTTCTATTTTTCCTCATCTTCATTGCCTTTCTTAAAAGCTTCCAAAAAAAAAATTTTTTTTTTATTTACTGCATTGCCATTGCTTTATCTCTATTTGCTCCACTTGCCCCCTCTATCTATAATAGACGTCGCAAAATTTGTGTTTACTGGAACCAAAATTTTTGTCCTTGTCAAAAATTATACAGATGTAAATTCTTATGTAATTATATTTTGCATGAGGGACATTCCCAGTTGGGAAGGGAATGCTATGCTCAATAAATGACAGTCCCCTTCCTCTCATCCCCATGTCCCCAGGCCAGCCTTCCAGCTGACATGCTGCCAGCTCACTGCAGCTCTCCAGGCTCTGCTCTGGGGATTGAGAGATGATATTATCGAGTTTTAATTAAACTACCCCTCACAAGGTGGCTGAGTAGCTTAAAACTCTTCCCGTAAAGAAACTGAAAAACACCTGTAATGCAAGTACTGAACAACAACAAGAAAATAGCAGAGTTGGCATCTCCCATAATCTGGCTACAAGGCTTTTATTATCTAAATCTTGAAGGGAAAAAAAAAAAAAAAAAAGCAAGGATGATCTAATCAGACCTGACAGGAAGCTATCCCCAAATGCTGACATTACGAAGAAGTCTATTTGAAATATGGATCACACCTACTAACATTAACTAGGAATCTCACCTCAAGTGTATCTGTGCCTTGAGAGATTAGTGCACAACAGGACAGAGCTATCACAATGAGCAAAGCTTTCAAGCAAGCATGAAGAATATGAGGACAAATGTTAACAGTTTTTCCCCCTCAGGAATGTTTAAAATGATGCATTACTCAATCAAATATTTCATGAAATTTCAGTAAACTTAATGTTAATTTAGAAGCTATGTTTAAGTTTTCTTAATTGATTTTTTTTTTTAAGAGAGAGAGAGAAGAGGTGGGAGAGGGGCAAAGGGAGAGGGAGAAAGAGAGAATCCTCAAGCAAACTCCTGGCTAAGCACGGAGCCCAACACAGGGCTCGATCCCACGACCCTGAGGTCATGACCTGAGCCAAAACCAAAAGTTGGATGCTGAACTGATGGAGCCACCCAGGCGCCCGTCTTAATTGATTTCTAAAAGATAAAAAGTCATATATCATTGTGGCTATATCCTGGTACAGTGAAAGGCTGACAGTTGGAAAACAACATGGTAACAAGCCAAATGAATTCCTCTGTCAACAAATACTATGATGCTATAAATAGAGAGCATTGCTAAATATTTAAAGAAATTGACATTCAAGCAATTACACAACAGAATGTATGCTCTGTGGTGGAATGGAAGTACAAATGTTTCTAATATGTTTCTGTTTATAAGAATTTCCTAGATTCTCAGTTAATATTAAAGCATATGAAAAAATATTTTGTGTGATTCTGGAAAGCAAAGAGACCCTCACACATGGTAGCTGACTTAATAAACACAATGCTTTATCAAAGAAATTTATAAATATAACCATTCTTGGAAATGCTGAACTCTAGGAAACAAACTGAGGGTTGCTGGAGGGGAGTTGGGTGGGGGGGATGGGGTAACGAGGTGATGGGCATTAAAGAGGGCACTTGATGTAATGAGCATTGGGTGTTATATGCAACTGATGAATCACTAAATTCTACCTCTGAAACTAATAAAAAAGAGAGAGAATGAGAGAGACATATTTACAAAAAGAAGAAGGAGAAGAAGGAGGAGGGGGAGGCGGAGGAGAAGTAGAAGTAGTAGTGGTAGTGGTAAAGGGGAAAATACTGTGTTACGTTTGCAGACAGCACCACATCTAAGAGTTTTTTACTGCATAAGTCATAGACAAGCTATTGCATCAAAGTTGAAGTAGAAAGCATTAAAAATGCTATATATAATTCAATTAATGCAGACAATATCTCTAAACTTTTCTAAGCAAAGTTTTTGCAGTATTTTCCATGAGAAAATACATTTTTGTACCACAGATTTTATTGTGGAAATGATCTCATGGCAAACTTTTTAAAGGGGCTGCACAACAATAAAGAGACATATGCATTTCTCTTTTACAAAAAAGGCCAATGTTCCAAATTTGCTGACCTTCTCTGTAATGAGAAGTGACTGTCAGTAGCCAGCAGATGTATTTGTAAAAATAAACCCACTCAATCTGTCCCTGCAAGATAAAAGTGACATTTCACAGTAAGAGAACTGCTCTCAAGAGAAAATTATGCTATGGAGAGCATTTTGAAAATATGCGTTTGGAAATATTTACATCATTATGTGATTTATTTATTTATTGGATCAAAAAAGCCTAGCTCGGCTAACTCCAATTTATCTCTTAAGACACAGATCGGGCATTATTCTACAGTTAGACAATTCTGATCATTCTGCCAGTTAGGTAGCCCTCTCTTTGGTCCCTCCCCTTTAACTTTTGCACATATACTGTTATTATACTTAAAACACAGTATTAAAATATGTTATTTATGTGTCTATTTCCTCCATTAGATTGTAAGTTTATTGAGATCAGGAACAAAGCAATGTCCTACCAAATGAGAAGCATCTCATGGACTAAAACACAAACATACAGTGGATCCACAGACTGAAATCATTAGCCAACATAATAATAATACTAACAGTAACAGTAATAATAACCAAGCAATGGCGAACACTTCACCTATTTCATGTTTACGATATACCGGGCACTGATCAAAACACTTTGCACATATTTTCTTATTTAATGCTCCCTTGGACCTAATGGGAATGTACTGTTATTATCCTCAATGTGTAAATGTGGTTGAAGGAAGTCATCCCAAAGCATCTAGTCAGTTGTCTGAGATACAATACAAGTGGTCTCTTCCCAGAGCCTAGGTTCTATGAAGTGAGGAAAAACAAACTTTGGTGTCCAATTTCAAAATGAGAATCACAAACTTATAGAATATATAGAACCAATAACTACAATAATAGAATGACCACTGCACATCAAGGACACTTGATATAATACAAGTTATTCTCACTTGACCATAAGGAAATTTATGTCCCATGACATTACAGATTCTGTCTTCTCAGTCTGTATTCTCAGTGCCACGTGGTATTGGCTCATTAGACTATTTCTGGAATACTCTTTTTTCTTTTTTTTTTTTTTAAAGATTTTATTTATTTGACAGAGAGAGAGAGACAGCGAGAGAGGGAACACAAGCAGGGGGAGTGGGAAAGGGAGAAGCAGGCTTCCTGCCGAGCCGGGAGCCCGATGCGGGACTCGATCCCGGGACTCCAGGATCATGACCTGAGCCGAAGGCAGTCGCTTAACCAACTGAGCCACCCAGGTGCCCCTGGAATACTCTTTATTCTATTATCGTAGAATATATAAATGTATGTAATGAATGAATACCATAGGCAGGGGCTTCACATAGTTGGTTATCTCACATCACATCTCAACAAACCAACTGGTAATCCCAATGTAAAGCCTAGAAAAAGAAAAAGAAAAAGAAAGGTCCCACCTTTTCCCAGTCTCAGACAGCTGGACAGCAACATGCCCCTCTTCCTCCTCTCTGCCGGCACTGCCCATCCAGGTTGTTACTCTGGCCCTGCTCATCTCAGACGAGGAGGGCCCTAGCTACCTGGACTGCCTCTGGCCAGAATGTTGAGTAGCCCAATAACCATGTTGCACAAGGAACAGCTGAGGGGACTGAGAGCATTTGGTCTGGAGCCAAGGAGACTTAGGGAGGTGGGATCACAATCTTAAAATATTTTAAGTGGCATCAAGTGGAAAAGCAATTCACCTGAGGTAATGCAGCTCCAGAAGGTGAATTCAGGAGTGCTGGGAGGAAGTGCATGGAAAACGGGTTTCGGTTAGCTAGAAGAAAGAAGTTTCTAGTATTTACTGATGTACAATAGTGGGAAAGGTCATCTTGTAAGATTCACACGAAGTTACAGGGGAGAGTCTTACATGAGGGACTAGGTAGAATTTGCCCACTTTCTGTGTAGGTCATGTTCGGGCTACAGGAGGGCACTTTACCATTTATGAGATGGCATTATTAAGAATTACTCATATACATAGTTAATAATAGCAGATTACTATTTTTAAAGATTTTATTTATTTATTAGAGACAGAGAGCACACAAGTGGGAGGAGGGGCAGAGGGAGAGGGAGAATCTGCAGCAGGCTGCACACTCAGCACAGAGCCCAACCTGGGGCTCGATCTCACAACCCTGAGATCAGGACCTGGGCCGAAATCAAGGGTCGGACGCTTCACCAACTGAGCCACCCAGGCACCCACAGATCACTATTTTTATTTCTTTATTTCAAATCATCAGCATCTATGTTGTTTCCTCAACCATGAAATGATGGTAATACAAGTACCATCCTCATGGTGTTGTGAGAGATTAAACGGTATCTATAAAGTACTGAAAACAATGCCTGATACATAGTAAGCATATCATTTTAAATATAATTGCAATAAAAATAGTACATACATGTATACATACCATTACTTGGTCTCCTCCTATGTGCTGCACACAGTGTTTCACAGAGGCCTCACTACACCCTTGATGTAGGCATTAAAGTCTTTATTTAACAGGTGAAAAAACTGAGATTGTACCCAGTACACTTTGTCGCTATTGTTTATCTGTTCATTATCTCAAAACGAACCTGCTAAAGAATTGATGACAAAGAAGACTGGTAAACCTTCTAGGTGAGGAGTCTGATATTGAGCAAACCAAGCACCCACTCAGTCCTGGGGCTGCTGCCACCTTCCCTGCCTCCCCACCCATCTCGAGAACAAAGGCATGGGAATGTCCCTGTGCCAGTGGGGATTTGGTGAGACACAGCGTGGGGCAGTTCCTCCTTGTTGCTGTTGCAGATATATGTGCATTAGGAGGAGGGGGCAGAGCCTGAAGGTGCTGGTGCAGCCCTCCAGGAAGCCAAGGGCCTTTGCCCAGGGAAGGAAAACAATTGCCAGCCTGAGTTCAACAGGATGGGTGGAAAAGCAGGCCAGGGAATTCCCCAGACCTACTTCCAGATCACAGCTCTGCCACGTAGGCAAGTCCGTTAACTTCTTTAAGCTTATTCCTCTCGTTCATAGAATGAGGGTGATAATGCTTGCCTGTCGAGGATGCAAAGGCACTGAAAGACATAACATGTAATTAAGCACCTGTTTCGACGTCTGTCAGGGACCCCAACAAAGTCATCCCTCTTCCTATTGTCCTCTGTTCATTCTGGTTTTCCATCATCACGAGGTCCATCAACACTCACCCTGCTCCCACCCCACCTCCAGTACCAAAGAGTAGAGAAACTCCCCACCTGAAGTTATAATTTGAAACTTCAACCCAAAGCAAATACTGTGAGAATCTCTAGAAACTTCCCAGAAAACAGAGGGTCTGGATGGCACCATAAGAAGCTCCATTGACAGCCTGTGCCAGGTGCAATAATAGAGTCATCATGGAAGACCAAGAAAGAATAAAACAAAACTGTGCTGGAAATTCCAGCATGTTGGCTCCCCTCCTTTAGCTTGGAAACCAGGATGCCTGGCAAATGGTGTCATGGACGCCTGGTTGGAACACCAGGAGTTCCCACCTTTCCCAGAGGGTAATGCATGGTCAAGGGACATGGTCCTGCCATGACGACTTGAGAATTTGAGCAGCACAAATCAACCAGGAATGAAATACTCAAAACCTCAGGGATACCATAGACAAATTAGTCACCTCAGGACTCTGCCCAGCTCGGGTCTGAGGTGGAGGTTTTGAAGGTGCAGAGCCACCAGAAATTAATGAGCTCCTACCATTATGGGGTGGGGCCTTGGGAAACAGATGTCACAAACTCTCATTAAACTGTCAGACATTCTTCCAGCATTTCCCCTCCCATCACAGCTGATTATCAAGTACACACACACACCCCAAATATCTTGATAGGTTACTAGGAAAAGCAGAAAAATGTCTAAGAGTTTAATGAGATTTGGGTGGAAGAAAATTCTGTATTTTAATGTTTTCTAGGCAGTAGAAACAATTCATCAAAGTTCCTGAGACTCATTCAGCTTGGCTACATTTCTTAAAATATTTTCATAAAATTTGAAGAACAAATACCATTATTGGGCACTAAAAACATTGTAGTCTAATAGACCAGCCATTTCACCACTGTTCACTCAGCTTGGCATTCATTCAGCTGGGTCTTCCTGGGATTGCACACAAGCTGAGCGAGCTGTACCCCGTGGCTGGCAGGACCCCACGCAGGTGCTGTTTTCTTCACACATAGGGCTGGTTTTCTGATATGTTCATATGACAGCAGTCAGCCAACTGGTTGGTAGTGGTAGCATGTCCTGAAGAAGCACGGATCAACTCACTGATGCAGTACAGTTAGGGAAAGAACTCTTGGCAATGACAGGGCTAAAGTAGAATGAGTTCCTAGTCAGGGACTGGAGAAATCAATTTTCAGGTGATTTTTGGAGGAAAAAAAATGCATTGGAAAAGTAAATTATAATAGATAATTTCTAAGGTCATTTCAAGTACTGAGACTCTAGGATTCTGAGGAGAAGAATGAGAGAAAATGTTCTGCAATGCGACATGTTTCAAGCCCTGAGTGCAAGGAGCCTGAGAGATGCAAAGAGCAACTTCCAATGTGTGTATGGTTCATGTGTTTGAGAAACACCTTTGACATATATTTGGGGATGTGATAATTAAAATATGAAATAGGCATTAAAATAATCTCTGTATGTCAGAGGAGATTGAAGATCAAAGACTGAAGAATTATCCCACACCAGTCAGCTCATAAATTTCAGAGCTAGAGTAGCTCATTGGACTCTGGATCCTGTGATCTACCTGTTGACTTCTCCTGGAGCAATTACGAAGGCAAAACATCAATAGACATAATGACAAACTGGACATGGATGAACACTGAGAGGGATCAAAGACACCCCAAAGTTCTGAGCAGGTTTAAAAGGGAGAATGATCAGAGCATTGATAGAAATAGGAAAGGCAGTAGAGGAACTTATTTCGTTTGGAAATCATTAATGTTTTGGGTTAATTATATTTGAAGAGGACTGCTCATCAAGAGAACAAAATCCAAAATACAATTATGAACTAGTATTAGCCAGCATTTACTACTTGCCAGACAACAATTATGCTTTTAAAGAGCAGCTATCTGCTTATTGCACGTTAACTCATTCAATGAACATAACAGCTCTAAGAACAGGCACTATTAAGGGGGAAAATGAGACAGAGAAGTTAAACTGTGGCCTGAGGCCATATAGCTAATTAATGGAAGAGCCAGGAATTGAACTCAGGAGTCTAGCTCCAGAGCCTGCACTTTTATAAAAGCCATTACACTCTTTTGGCAGGAGATTTGGAAGAAATCTATAGGCACACAGATTAGGGGCACCTGCCCCACTGCTGGGTAAGTAAGAAGAGGCTTTTCAGAAGCAGTGAAGCTTGAGTGGGAAAGTTAAACTATTTTTCACATACTGGTATATAATCTTGTTTGACCATTGAATTTGTTTTATCTCATAGAAAAATAAAATGAAAGAAAAGGAAAATGAAAATTAGCTCTGTAAAAGTGTGTGCCAGAGTTCAGGTCCCAGGAGATTCTCTTAGTAGTTGCGTTAATTTTTATCTGTTCATAGGACTGGCTTGGTTATTTTGGACTTAGAGACCAATCAATACAATCAAGTAACACAACAACCCTGTGTGTTTGTTCTTTTCACCTTTCAAATTAGTTTTCTAACTGCACAAAAATTGCATTTAACAGAATAAAACCATCAGCAAAGACGCAAGCAAAGCTGCAGTTGTGTTTACAGACACAATCCGGTCTAAAGTACAAGGAGAATATCCCAGTGTCACTTATGTAATCCATATTCAGCCCAGAACTATGTACAGTAAGATTCTTAATGATGTTTGCTAAGGATGATGTATTAAAGCATTGCTATAGAAATGTGAAACTGTGACTTACAATAGGGAGGGTTGGATTGAGGCAGAGTTATATGGATGGAAGGTTCCTGAAGGCATGGTGGGAAACATCTTTCGGGTATGATACTTGGACAAGGAGTTGATTTATTAGTATTGGAAGGGTACATGGGAGAAAGGAAGTAAGAGGTTATGAGAGAATGACCCTCCTGCGATGGTGGGTGGGAGAATTCTTGCAATGTGTATGTTAGCACTGCTGTGTAGTGAAGGTCTTGGATTTCCTGGGTCTGTCCAACATGGTAGTCATTGGTCATATGTGGCTACTGAGCACTTGAAATGTGGCTAGTCTGAATTGAGATATGCTGTAACCATAACATACAAACTGGATTTCAGATTCAGTTTGAAAAAAAATCATGCAAAATATCTCAATAATACTTTATATTTGATTGCATATTGAAGTGGTAAAAATTTTGTTATACTGATTTAAATAAAACACACTTTATTAAAAATTTTAAAAATATTAAAATTAATTTTTACATGTGTCTTTTTACCTTTTTAATGTGGCAACTAGAAATTTTAAAATTCATATGTGGCTCACATTATATTTCTGTTGGGCAGCACCAGCTTGAGCCTGTCAGTGGGTTGGATACATCCCTGTTGGAATGGAGAAGTCTAGCATAGCAGTTGGTTTGAGAAGGTATGGGACTGACAACCTAGGTGGGGAGGTCATTGGGATTCAAAGGATGTCTGGCAACACTGCTCCCTGACTGTAGAAGATTCATCCTGGGGAAAACAAGTTAGGAAAAGATTTTACATTCATAGGAGGAAAAGTATTTTGCATCTAAGTTACAGCAGGGCAAAAGAGTCAGTGGTTGGCCTCATGGAGGTCAGAGGTCTAGAGGGAGCCAAGGATCAGTGATCTCTAAGAAACAAGTTGGTATTTTGGAGACCAAGACCTGGATGGTTTCCTTAATATAACACCTGCTCCTTGAGAAGATATCTAGCTGGACACTGCTTGTACTTTCTGCCTTTAATTCTTTTATGTTCTTCCTCAGCAAATGTTTTTCTTAACTCCATTGCACCTCCTGTTTGCCCTGGGAACACAGAGAAATTTTGTACAAACTTATCCAGGGTTTAAAGAGAGCATGGCATGACTCCAAGAAACAGACGTGCTGATATGTACTAGGGAATTTTGTAAATGTTTGGTAGGATGAGACTTCCATGACACCAGGGACCATGTCTTTATTATTTCCTGAACCCCTAGCGCTAAGCACAGTGCCTGGAACATAGTAGGTATCCACCAGCTGTTCAATTAATGAATTAATGACTCAAGAGTTAAGTGATACTCAAGAGAATGAAGTGAGATCAGTTGCCTCTCCCTATACAAAGCTACTTGGCATAATTCTTGGGGGATTTTGCCTTGGTATAATTCTTAGAGAAATCAAAGCACATACTGAAGTGAAAACTGGATCTTCCACAAATAATGCTAGAAGTGAGTCTAATAAAACAGCAGTTATAGCTACCATCAATGGAGGAGTTCTCATGAGCCAGGACTAAGAGCATTACATGTATTACCCCATTATATCTACATCAAAGAATTAACTATGGTCTATGTAACGTTAAATCTCATTTTATAGGTGAGGCATCTGAGGTGTAAAAAAGTCAAAGAATAGGCTGAAATTTACAGAGTTAGCAAGGGTGGGGCTGGAATTTGAATTCAGACAGTCTGACTCCAGAGTCCATTCTCCTAATCATTATGCTATAATTGTATTTCAATTAAGTGTCATCCATAAATTGAAATATGATGTACAATGTCTCTTTTTGTGAAGGCTTCGCTATTTGTGTGGGTGAGTGTGTGTATAAGTAACTATGAACTTGAGTGCTATTACCAGGAGAGAGGACGTGTCTTTCTCTCTTTTGGTTCATTATAGTAAGCTATGAGTATTTGATTGACTTCAACAGCTGGAATATCTTCTTCATAAACTTACCTGTTTGTTTTAATTACATTAAAGATTAGCTACTTTCGGCATATTTGCATACATAATCGTTAAGGTGATCTTTCAAATTATCGAATTCTGTAACCAGAGCTAATATTTCTGGCTCCAAATTATTGATGCATTAATACTATCACTACTACTACACACGTGTGCGCACACACACATACATGCACACGTGAATGTATACATCCTTAAGCTCAGAGAGCTTCCTCAGGACTATATACCTTACTTCTACAACTGGTCATCTTGAAACCTGTCAATCCTACTCAAATATCAGCAAAATAGAGACACCAGATTCTGCCTTTATCTTTCACTTTTGTTGCTGTCTTTATTACAGTGCTATATGTTTATTGAAAAAAGACGTGAAAACAACTGAAAGGTCAAACGAGAAGAATAGTTAAGTAAATTATAATAATTCCATAAGATAGCACATTGCACACTATTAAAATTGTAACTACAAAGAGGTTATTGATAGGTACAAAGAAGCCATGATTAAAAGTTAAGTGAAGGGGTGCCTGGGTGGCTCAGTCGGTTAAGCGTCTGCCTTCGGCTCGGGTCATGATCCCAGGGTCCTGGGATCGAGCCCCGCATCAGGCTCCCTGCTCAGCGGGAAGCCTGCTTCTCCCTCTCCCACTCCCCCTGCTTGTGTCCCCTCTCTCACAGTCTCTTTCGCTGTCAAATAAATAAATAAAATCTTAAAAAAAAAAAAAAAAGTTAAGTGAAAACAAGACATAATTATATTTGAATTAGAATATCCATTCTGTGTAACAGTATGTGTAGAAGAAAAGATATATACCAAAGTAGTAACAGCGTATTTATCTGGATGGCGGAATTAGAGGTCTGTTCTCTCTATATGTATTTATACTTTATAAGTTTTCAACCCTACACACACACGCACACACGTCTATTTATATGCATATGTGTGTATATACATACACATACTCATACATGTGTTTATATACATATGCATGTATATGTATACACACACTCACAGATATAATTTTTATGATTACAAAACAATGTGGACGGGGCTGTCTGTCTGCTTTAGATGGTGTGATCTGAAAAGGCCATTCTGAAAAACTGACATTTGAATTGAAATTACATGGAGGAAAATGTCCCAGTCACCAAAAGAACATTCCAGATAGAAAAAGAACAAACCCAAAGGCCTTGCTCAGCAAAGCCCAATATGTTGATGAGGTGACTGGACCACAGGGGCTGAGTGGGAAAGTGGCATAAGAGGAGGATGCGGAGGCTGGAGGGTCAGACCATGCAAGTGTCAGGAGAGCCGCGTGGCTGAAGGGACATCTGAGAGCAGGCATGTTGCTGATATTATGCTGATATATATGTTCTCCATACATGAAATGAATGGGATTTCCAGCAGTAATTCCACCTTTTCTAAGAGAAGTCTGATGATCATGCTTATGGTGGGTATGCTTTCTAATGTGGACCCAGAAATAAATTCTAGCATGTTGCAGCACTAATCCTACGGTTAGTAGTCATCTCAGAAGCAAAAGGAAAATGTATGAAAGACATGTACAGTTAAGTTAAAGGATAGTTACACACATACACATACACTCAAGGTGTTGATCATACTACAAGAATTTAACCATGACGTTTGCTTAGCAGGTTGCCTGTTATGCCTTTGGGTTACACTGTAAAGGCAGAGTCATCGATCCAAGTTTGTACTGGGTTCAGAAGCACAGTACTGAGATCCAAACCCCCCAAAAGAAGGAAACACATCTTTGAATCTGACCCACCCTACAGGACTTTTAAAGATAAATGTTGTTAAGTATAAACATTATGGCAATCAGATAAAATATATAGCCCAGAATGGAGTCCTGGGGGACAGAACTGAACATGGGAATTGTCTGTGTTGATCTCTGGGTGGAAAGGAGAACTATGTCTAAGTCTTGAGAGAGGAAGATGAGGAATCAAAGACTACAAAGTCCAGGGGAGTGGTTAGAGGAGACACGAAGAAGGGTATCCAAAGGCAGGACCAAGATCAGAGAATGGGGAAGATGGAGCTAGGCAGTCTAAGGAGTGGAGTGAGGAGAGATGCCCAGGAATAGGATTCAGGTGGTAGGAACACATACACCACACACATGGACAGAAAGGGGTCTGTGGTAGAGGCCCATGATGGAACTTATTTGGAGAAAAAGAGGATTAATAATACAGTAGAACTACGTTCATAGTTCATCTGTGGGGCAAAAGAAGGGCTAAAGAGCTGGCTCAGGCTGTCCCAGGTCCACATGCCCTTAAGACCTTCATTCACTGTTTTGTGGGTAGACAGTCTCAACAAATATTCCTTGATGTGAACTGATGAAAAGGCCATAGAAAGAGAGTCAGAACTTCTCCAAGACTCCAAACTAGATTCAAGAAGCTCAAATGGACCTCAGAGGTCCCCTCATGGGAGTGAGGGAGAAGTAACAAGGCAGAGCCCCGAACCTCTCCCTGACCTAAACCAGGCAGTCCTGCTCTTCTCTGAACCACATGCAGAGATATTACAAAAGATTTGGAAATAAGATTCTAATTGGAAACAGCATTTGAAAGCCACTAAATTAAGGAAGGGAAGAATACATCCTTGTATCCCTTTCTTAGCCAACTCAAGGCAAGACATTTGGGAGCTAGCAAAAGTAAGGGATGATTCCTGGGGAGATGCTCCAGATGTAGCCTAAAACGGAAGACCGATGTCTTGGGGAAAGACAGTATCCTCCCAGCAGTAATTACCTTGACCACAGCCAGTCAGTGTGGGTCTCCTGGAGAGCTGGGGCCACCACAGGAAGTGATTCTGTTATTGTATAGCCAGAGGAATCCTCGTTGTCATTTTCTCCACTCTCTTCTGTTCCAGCACAGGCTATCATAGACATATCTGACATTTGTGAAGTGAAATTCCTATCTGGCAGCTGCTCACAACCAACAAAGATTGACTAGAAGCTTCTGTGCCTCAGGAAGTTCTCTGGGAAAGCCCTACATTTGGTTGAGTTTCTTTGCCTTCTGCTCTGTGATATTTCCCATAAGGATTTAGGAAGAAATGGAGAGGAACCATCTGACTTGATGGCTTTTAGGTGATTAAAGATGGGGAATGAGGGTGTCAAGCTTTTCATGTAACAGATAATATTCCCTGACTCTGGAATTACTTTATTTTTTTAATTAATTACAAAATCATGATCAGCAATTCCCTCTCAATGCATAGTAGTCACAAGAATGGTAAGAAAATGAAACAAATCCACAGTTAATTTTGGCAAACTTCCATCACTTGTGTGTATTTTTTTAAACCCCAATATAATAACAGTCCTGGACTTTTAATTTTTATCTTATATTTAAGTGACAAAGAATTTGTCGAATGGTACATCATAGTTCTCTCCCATCTTCTTAGAAATATAAATTGCTGGAGGGGGGAGTGCTATAATTTTAGACCAGAAAATACATGCCAGATGTCTTATATGAAGCTGACCCGCCCTAGGATATATGCCTTAGTCATTAGGAGGTGTCCTAAATATTACCGCAAAGCCCTTGGAATGATGGGTCTGAACCCTCACTTATACTTAACTCCTGGCATGTTGCTTTGTCTCCGTGTCTTGTGCTCCTACTTCCATTGATGTAAAGGAAGCACCAATTAGATAACACTCCATTATTAAGGAACCAAGCACAAGCCAGCTGAGGCAGGGGACCCGCCCTCTCACCCAGAAACAATGTGAAGCCTGCCTGGCTGAGGGTCCCCAGGCCTCACTCGCGCTTTGCTTTTGATATTCTCCAGCACACACTATAAACATGTCTAAGCCTGTCCTGTTCAGTTTGTTTATTCAAAGTATATTGTCCAGCATAGAGAAAAGGGAAATCTAGCAGGACTCTGGAGATGACAGCAGGGAGAGAGACAGAGAGAGAGAGGGAGGCAAAAAAGGGGGAAAAAAAGGCAAAATGGTGAAAACAGGAAACAGACCAGTGAGAAGAGTCAAAATGCTGAGAGTCAGGAAGCAGGGTCTCTAAATGCTCTAATCTCCACTGTGCGGCTGGTGTGCAGAGTGGTTGGTACAATTCCAGGGGTCTCTGTGCACCCCAGTACCGCCTATTAAATAAGGGCGCGTCCTCATTTACAAGAGAAAGGGATCCTCTTCACTTACTCTTCTCCCACATGACTAACTCCTTTTCCTCTTTAGGAAATCTTCATGCCACCTCTTAATCCTGACCTCCCTAGCTAGATTGGCACGTGCTCAGCCACATCACTCATCACCCACATTACGTCCTGCATAGATCTGATCTATTTTGTAACAGTTAGTTGTTTCATTGTTGTTGTTGTTTATGGCTTCTCTCCCCAGAGGCTGCAAAGCCCACAAAAGTGGGAATAGTCTTCTCTTAACATTACCCTATCACTGGGTATTTAGTACATGCCTGGCCTGTAATGGATGTCAAAAAAAATTTATTAATTGAGTAAATAACTAAATTAATAAATGAGTCTACCAGATGGTGTAGGTAGCATGTGAAAGGAATGGGAATATAGTAAAGTGTCTTTTGTCACTGAAGAAATACTTATATTTTAGAACTTTCAAAAATATATTACCAAGCATGGAGCTAAAGTCATGGCAACTGATACCCACCTACATAAAATAAAATATGCAGAAAGTCAGAAATCTCAGGGATTATATTTCAGAGCACTTCCACTATATTTATTCCCTCTCAGTTTTTAATATTACATTATTTTGAATTTTAAAGAATTGGGATCTTCTCACCACTTGTAACATCATTCCTAACGTACCCACTGCCATTTTCTACTGATAAATCAAGTGCCATGTTGCATTTCCTGGCTAGGCTAAAAAAGAGGCTTCTCTCTATCCCTTTACAAATATACAATTAGCAGAGTTAATTATTCTCAGGGAATAACATATTTCTTCCAATTTGCCAATTAGGAGACAGCCATTTGTAACAGTTGAAAAAGAGGAAATGCTACATGGGCTAAGAGGAAATTTGGAAAGGAAATGTGATTGGAGAAATTATTTTGAAAGGTGAAATGAAGGAAGAAAGAGACAAAGGAAAAGAAAAATTAGAAATTGGAGATGAAGTCATTCTAGCCCCTCTTCAATAACCTCTGTTCCTTGAAGCTGTGGACGTAAGACTTGACAAAGGATCCTATGCCACGTGCTTAACAGATCCTTCGGGTCATTCAGGGTCATGGGACTCAGGCTTCACCCAGAGGCGGTTACATCTGGGGCCCTTTGATCCTCTCTTTCCTCATCTGGAAAGTGGGAATAATAAAATCTTAAAAGGACAATTGTGAGATGAAGTAAGATCACACACATGAATGTACTGTGTCTAGCTCAGTTCATATCAGCTTCCTCCAGTTTCTCCCCAGCTTACCCAGACTCACAGCCATAGAATAAAGTCAGGCAGTAATTCCTCTTCTACACAGAAACAACCTGTTGACTGTAATATTAGAGCTTGCACTAGAAATCCAAAATCTCTTTTTATTCCATTCCCTGCAATCGCAATCCTTTTTTATGTGACTGATTATACTTTTCCGACTTCATTAGGCCCACTGTTGAAGATAATTTCCTCTTGATTATTATAGCCCTTAAAAATTGTCAGGTTGTGGGGCACCTGGGTGACTCAGTTGGCTCAGCATCTGACTCTTGATTTCAGCTCAGGTCATAATCTCAGGGTTGTGAAATTGAGCCCCACATCAGGCTTCATGCTGAGTGTAGAGCCTGCTTAAGATTCTGTCCCTCTGTCTCTCCTCCCCTCCTTGCTCTCTCTTTCTCTCTGGAAAAAAAAAAAAATTATTAGGTTGTACTTTTAATTATTTAGTTATTCTATTCCTTATGTAATATAATAAAGTAGGCTGAACTTATATAGAGCCATGTAAATATGTATGCATATGTGTATGTGTATAAATGTGTGTGTGTGTGTACACTTTTATATTCTAAACGCTTCCTGCCAGCTTGTTTCTTTGTCAAGAACCTCTAATCCTGGCTAGTTGGGGACTGGAGGTGTGGAGTCCACGTAATTGAGAAGCCCAGTGTTCCTGTGCTCCAAAGATTCAATTCTGTGAGATAGTGTAGTGTGGCATGCATCACCAATGCAGAGTATTTGGGCTGGTTTCCCAAACTCAGATGCTAGAGCTTCCTGACAATAAAAGCAATCACTCAAGGATTAGATATGTTAGGGGAGATGCTTCTGGGCTTTGATGGATGGTGTATGTAGGAAAATAGTATACTGATATTGCCAAACATTCAATTCTTAGGCCACATTAATAAAGATCTTCAGTCCAAAACAAGACAGGTGTTAATCCCAAAGCATCCGGTAGTGGTCATGCCACTCTCTTCAGATGCCACCTCTTAAAAGACAGTGGGGAAAGGGGTGGTCAGGATTTTCACACTTAACCCCTGAGAAATAATAAAGGAACCTGGGGGTGCTTCTTATGAGGGGAAAAGAACTGAATGAAGGAAATGTAGGCATTAACTTCACATATTTGACAGACATTTCGAAGGAAGAGGGACTAGCTTTATCCTGCCTGTTAACAAAAGCAACACAAGCTCCAATGTGCAGGAAATATGATAAGGTAAAGTAAGATATGCATTTTTGAAAGGGGAAAGGATTTTCTAGCTGCTAGACCTGTCTAAAAATTAAATGATAGTGAGTTTTCTGCCACTCCAAGTATGTAAGGTGGAGTGGGACTCAAGGAATGTGTGTCTGGGATGTCAGATTTTGTCACCAATGTTGTTCTGAAGCACGAAAGGAGAGTCAGGGAGGCTTTCCCTACTCATTCTTGCCTTGACCTTGAGCAGAGACCCCAGAGACAGAGTAGAAAGGGCAAAATCTTAAGAGTCCCTAAGACCTGTGGTTGAACACCCGTGTCAGCTCTGTAACACTCGAGCCACTGTAATCGTTCTATTCCTTGACTTGCCGGGCTCACTCTGGCCACAAGGGCTTTGCAGTGGTTTGGCACTGGCTGGTCTCTCTGCGCGGTATGTTCTTCTTTCATCAAATTATTCAGGCCTCAGCTCAGTGTCATTTCTTTACAGAGGTTTACCACTCTAGGTAAAGTACTCATTCACCCATTTCCTCATACTCTTTCTCTCAAGGTTTTATTTAGTATTTATCACTGTCTTTAATTTTCTTCTTCATTTGTTCACACACTTTTATCTTCCCTACTTAATTTAAGCTCCACCATAACAGAACTTTGTCTTAGTCACCACTGTTTTCGGTGCTTAGAGCTGTGCTGGCTCAAATAAGATCCCCTGAATATAACTTTTAAGCAAAATAATGATGCTGGCACTCAGTACAAATGATGTTTAGTCAGATAATTCGCTCCCTAGTTATAGATGAAATATTCTAATTCTAATGTGTTTGATCTAAGTAACTCCGGTCCTTTCTCTCCTACTCAAGAAAGCATCCTCATACAATGTATGCCTCTATGAATGAGCCGGTACTCTACCGCCTTCTGTGATTACAGCTGACTGGGCTGTGAGTGCGTATCTGACCCAAGACTGGCCAGTTAGAGAACTTCCCAGGAACTGCTGTGACTGGAATGCAGAAAAGATGTGTAGACTGTCTATGATGGTAGAAGAAATGGCATATGAAGCTCAGAATTTGTTGGTGCCCCTATCCCGTACCCTGTTGGAAGCCAACCTGGTGAAGAAGAGAATGAAGCTGGCCCTCTGAGAGAAACAGAGACACAAGATGAACAGCTGAAATCACAAGTCCAATAGACCCTGAGGCCATGCTACCCTGCCTAGCCTGTGGTTATGTGCAATTTCCCCAGTATTCTTCCCATAAATATCCTCTTTTACCTACATTGGCTCAAATAGGTTGTAACATTAGTCATAAAGATAGTGCTGGTCAATATAGAAATCAACTGAGTAGTGATATGGAAATAACCTGATGTGTGGACACACAGTAGAAACTCAGAAATATTCACTAACTTTTTAAATAAATGAAAAAAAAATAGTGCTTCTGATATATAAATAAGACATGACAATCAGTTGAGAATAGCTGCTATCTGCGCCATGCAATTTTTTTCTCATGAATTATATTCTCTCTAAATGGCAAGTAAACAATATGGCCCCTGAAATAGAGATGGGGGCCCAGCTTGAAACAAGACCCAACATTATATGGGCCTTGGACAAGACTAAAGGCTCACAGAATGTATTTGGAGGAGATATTTGGCAGCCAAAGAGGCAAATTGGCATTTTCCAAAATGCAAACAACAGTGGAGAGGCCTCAGGCTAAAGTTTCAGAGTTTCCTTAGGGTCTCTCAGCAGTGCTGGATCCGAGAGTGTGTTGTATATCCAAGTAGTTCTTGAGGAAACGACAGGCAGACCCTGACATGGGGGAGCATATCCTGAACGAGTATGAGCCAGAGCATTCGAAACGGAATGTACAGCAACATCCCACCCAATCGCAAGGGATGCCACCCCACACACAGAGGTTAAGAAAGCTGCCCAGATTGAGACACTGCATCCAACCAGGTCCCTCCCGGTAGGAGTCAGTGGAGATGGAACTGCATTTTGGGGAGCAAATTCATGCAATCACTTGGTAAGAGAACAAACTGAGCCGAGAAGCCAGATTTCCCCTCCTGGGTGACATCATTAGGAGGCACATAACTCAACCTTGCAACACTTATTCAAGAGAGAACAGCTACATATGGTGGAGACCTTCATAGGAAAGTGAAAGGGCCCAAGGGTTTAGTAAAGCCAGCTGTTTCCACTTCTGAAAATAAAATAACAAAATTTAAAATGATACAAAGTTCAAAGTTTAACAAATACATCTGAAGCCATTTGCAAGCTGTGGATACTGTGGGGTCTTTGTCCTGGGGATGGGGTTCTTGGTGTAGTGTGGCTTATATCTAGGCCAACGATATTTTGAGATAGCATGATATGGTTGGAAGTGAACTGGACTTGGATGTTTGAATCTGTATTTAAGTGCTGGTTCTGCCCCTCCCCACTTGGGTGAACTTGTAGAAGCTCTGACATCTCTCTGAACATCATGGGAAAAGTAGGGTAGGAATTACATGTTCCACACCATCCAACAACAAAGAGATGCTGATATAAGAAAGTGCTTCTAGGAACTGTAACATGCTAGAGTATGAGTGTCAGTATAGGATCCTGAGCTTACAGATGGCAACGTGAACCTTAGCGCAGAGGAAGGACAGCAGTAGAAAGTAGAAGGCTATTGAAGAGTCAGGAAAACAGGAAGTGGTAGGAGTACGTTAGTAGCCAAGGTGTAGTAATTTGTTTTGGCATGGATGGGAAGGAAGTGATAATAGCTTGAACTAAAAAACTCAGACATTTTCTGGGAGGAGGAAGGCAAAGATAGAGCTAATGGAGACAGGGCAGGATGAGGACTTGATTATGGGAGAAAGGAAGGGAGAGGAAGAGGAAAGAAGAGAAAGAAGGTTAACTGCCTACTCTGTGTTAGCCTCTGTATCCAAAGTTCCGTGCTTTTCCTTGACTCAAATCCTCTTCCATAACTTTCTCTGGCTCAGTCCTGTTCGTCCTGAAAGACCTACTTGAAGGGTCTGTCTCCACTTCTTGGGAAGCCATTGCTGGTTCCTCTGGACTTTCCTATGGCATAATATTAATTATGTTGAAATGGAACTAACTCTCCATCTGCCTTTCTCAGCTGATGCTAAGGGAGAAGCAGGTAAGGTTAGAGAAGGCTGTGGGATCATGAGGCATATTACCACCCTTTTAAAATCATGCCCCTTTTTCCCCATCCTGCCCCCCAAATGCAAGTCCTGGTTTACATTTCTATTGGCCTTGACCCCTTTTCATATCCTTTTTTTTTTTTTTTAAAGATTTTATTCATTTATTTGACAGAGAGAGAGACAGCGAGAGAGGGAACACAATTGGGGGAGTGTGAGAGGGAGAAGCAGGCTTCCCACTGAGCAGGGAGCCCGATGTGGGGCTCGATCCCAGGACCCTGGGATCATGACCTGAGCCGAAGGCAGACGCTTAACAACTGAGCCACCCAGGCACCCCCCCCCCTTTCATATCCTTAAGCCCAACATTGCAATACCTGACTAGCATATTTCACAGGCAGGCCACCTAATGTCCCTGGGGGAGCCCATCTTGCTCAGAATGTCTCCGGCAGATTTACTTCCAGTGTGATTGTTGCAAGAATTTAACGGAATGAATGATCAACCCTGAGTAAAAGGATTATGAAAAACTTAATAGCATTGTAGCAATGTGGTTGTTAATGAAATACAGTTGGCTGCTCCAGCCATTTGGCACAAACCGACCCAACACTGTCAACATCACAATACGATATTTGTTCCCAATTATTTTACAGCAACAACTGAAATACAATATGGTATTAATCATATTTATTATAAGTATCAATTTGAGAAATTTCTGACATGCCAGAGATGAATAGGTTTATTATGAAAAGCAATTCTGCTTGGTGCATGCTGACTGCTGCAGTGTAATAAACAGCCTCTGTAGGTCATTTTTTTTTAAAAGAAAGCGAAAAAACATACTGGAAACAAAAGTGAAGCATCAAGACCCTTCAAATGCCTGGTGTTTCTAGGGGCCAAGCATAACCTTGTGCCTTTAGGATTTCAGCAAGTTAAAAATAAGCCAAGGGAATATTCCAGACCCTCAGAAAAGAGAGCAAGGATGGATTCATGACTGGGACTCAAAGGGAAGGGATGCTGAAAGGAGGCAAATGACATCTTCTGAAAATGCATTACCCTCCAACCTGATGCTTCTCTTACAATACTACCCTAAGTGAGTGCACTGCTTTAGGGAATGCAATATGCTATCAGCTTTGTCCAGAAAACTCACTCTAACTATATTACAGTGTTTGTTTCTTCACTTCTTTCAGGTGCCTTTTCAAATATCTCCTTCTCAAGAAGGTCTTCCTGACAACCCCACTAAAAAAATACCCCCTAAATTATCTAGTCTTTTATTTGTAATAACTCTGTGACTATATCTGTATTTGCTTCTTATAATCTTCTGCACTCCCACTGGACTGTAAACCACATGAGAGCTGAGCATTCATTTTGTTCACTGCCCTGCATAGGCATGCCCGGCATATAGCAGCCAAAAATATTTGTGGAATAAATGAATGAACAAACAAATGGATGAATGAATGGATGGATGAATGAGTCAGTTCAGTCCCCAGTGTCTTTATGAACTAAATTTGGACAATTTCATCTCTTTAAAAAGTTTCTTCATTTCCTGTTTGTTCTTGGCTTCTTCTATTTCGGCTCCTATTTAGTTCCTCCTCATTAGAACATTTTCAACAGCTTCCAAACCTGTTGTTCTTTTTGAACCGCTTCAATCCATTCTCACTATTGCCATCAAGGTAACTTTAAGAAAAAATTGTGTTCTCCCCTTGCTTCACTGATGTGGTTAAAATCTTCCATGAATCTCCTATTATGTTAAGGATGGAGCTCAAAATCCTCAGCATGACATAAAAAACACTTCATAATCTGGCTCTTACCTGTGTTCCCAGCTTCATCTCTTGCACATCTCCTCCTCCCCAGGCACATTTTTCTTCTGGTAGGTATGCCTCCTAAGTAGGTGTCCCGCCAAATGGACTGCATTTTACTTCCATTTATATTAGAGAAATTCCTCCTTTGGTCCCTCTTTTGTGTTTCTTTCTGTCACACCTTTTCACATACACAACCTTAATTTTATCATGTGACTGGAGCAGAAAGAGAGAAAAAACAGGGAGTTCACAAACATATATTGAGGAATCCAGAGTTGTATAGAATTTACTGTACAAGAATAGCATCTGTCAAGTCAGTCAAGCAACAAGGAGATCTATTTTCAGAGACCCGGTGGAACTCACTGGAGAAGTAATAAAGATATGTGTATTGGGGGACTTTCAAATAAATCATGATCAGAATTCATCTGCAATCTCTGGGATGGTGTCACAAGTAGATATAAATATTTCTTGGCAGGAAAGGGGTTCTGTCCTTAGTCTAGTCTTGGAATGCTAGTGAGTTGTCAGTGAGTAAGAACTTTGGGGTAGAAGAAGATACATTTGAATGCCTTTCAAGTCTGAGGCAGGAAGTGGAGGTCAGAATTTATATTCTGGAAAGGAGAGCTATCAGAAATAGTGGAGCTGACCTCACAAAAGGAGTAATAACACCCCCGTTTACTTACAAGATTCAAATCAAGTTCACTTATGGGAAGATTGTCATCCATGATGATGCTGTTACATTCTTCCCGAATGACTCTTGCATTTTATTAAAGTATTTGTCACAATAAATGACATTTCTTTGCTCACATGTGTGTTTCTCCAGCTAGAGCAAAGGGTTCCATGCTTCGCTCATTCTGTATTACTACTGCCTACATGTCATCAGTCCTAGAGTGGGTGCTGCTCAGATATAGACTGAGGCTTGAAGAATAAGAGTAAGCTCACCAAGCATCACACCAAGAGTAACTGTTATGGAAATAAGGTATTTGTATACTTTATTGTCAGCAGAATGGTTATAACCATAGAAATGAATAATGTAAGGAGAAGTGAGGAGGCCCTTGGATGTTGGAAAGATAACTTCATGTGAGTAACTACAGCAAAGTCAAATGCTAGTGGCAGTGATGTTGACCCATAAAACAGAAACTACCATTATAGTGCTTCACACAATGCCTGGCACACAGTAGGCCATCAACCAGTCGATCAATCCATCTGTCAAAAGTTGGGATAGAAAATGGCACAAACATTGAAATCAATATGCCCTAAGGTTTCTAAGGCAACCCTGTTAGCCATTCAACTTTTCTTTGTTAGGGTAAGTTCTTATGAAGACAATTGATAGAAATATACCACCAAGATATACTTTTATTTTACTTTAGTTATCTTACCCATGGCCCCAGCTGGTTCTCTCATAGGTGGGTGTGGCGAGGGAAGGACAGTTTCTAGCAGCATGATTCATCTCTGATGCTTTTGCAATAGTTATTCCAATTCTCGCTTCAATTTCCAAAAGGTCTGTAGAAAATCACAGGTCGACATTATTTCTTCCCTTGAACTATTTTGTTGGGTAGAATTTATTTTGCGTAGAATTATTTAAGATGACTTTTTGACTATAGCTTTTGTCTTATGGGGTTTTTACAACCTGATTTTTTTGCTGATACAAATGGCTTTTGATCTTTAAAAGGGCAGGGCTATATTTCCCTTCAAACACTTTTAAATCACTAAAGAGAATTAGTTTTTAATAACAGTGAGGAAAGGACATTTTACTCCTAGAACTTAAGAAATAGGAGGCCTGATAACCAGATACTGGAAACCTACTGAAGTTTTTTATTCCAGTATCCAGACAACTGGCATAAAATAAAATAGCCTGGGGGGAAAAATGCTGAAAATAAAACAATAAAAGTGGCAACTAAACATAATATTTTGTCCAAAATATTCCACAAATGTCCACACATGTCATCTTTTTCAATTTTATTCCTGAAATGAATAGGAAATAAACCACTGCAGGATTTGAGTTTTAGTTTAAGACATGGGTGTGGTCATTATAATAAGGGCAAAGGAGCATAAAGTAACGCTGGAATCATTGTTGAGGAGTAAGTAGCATAGGGAAGAGAAAGTTGCAATTAGCTTGAAGGACTGTTGTCTTTCAACCTTCATTAATAAACAGGAAGTGGCAATTTCACAGAAAATTCCAGAACTCTTCACTCTGATCAAAAGTCAACTCAATATGGGGGATTCCTATAGGAAAGAGTAAAATAAGGAATAAATGTTAAGTTTTGTTCTTTTGTCACTTTGTTATTGCAAGAAAGAGGAAAAGAGGAAGATAAAACACTACAAGAAAACAAAAAATGTACCCAACATTTTGGAGCAAGGTTGCAGGATCCACAGGAAATTGGAGTTTGGTACTTCCTGTTCCATCAAGATAAGCAATCTACTTTCTTTTATCTTACTTCTCAAAAAAAAAAAAAAAAAAAAGAATGGAATTTTAGGCCCCAGCGAGGGAAATTTTAGCTGGAATTGATGGTACTATCTGAGTACAAATTATCCTCAAAGGAAAGTAAGTAAGAAGCTTTCTAAGAGGACAAGTTATTTCCAAAAGAAATGGAAATTGGATTGCATTTGTAGATCTGTTTGGCGCGAACATGGATATTGTCTTCACTGCTGGCCACGAAAATTTTACTCTCAGTTCATTTAATGTCTTGGTTCTTAACCTGCTGTGGTTGCAGAAGGTATAAATGTACCTTTAAAAGAGATTAGGGTGAAAAGTGCCTTCCATAGCCCCACGGCCAGAAAGAAAAGACAAATAGGCAACAGCTACAAGGCTTACTGGTGGTGGACTCATACCCAAATCAAAATCTAACCAGCCTGCACTCAACTCATTCCTGGTTTTACATTTGAAGATGGAGTGTGTGGGCTGAATGTCAACATGAACACCCAAGAGAGGGCAGCCTGGTAGAATCAAAAAAGTATTGATCTGAGGGTCAAGAGACCTTGGTTTCCTTCTCAGCTGTACCACAAGTTGAAATCAATATTGCTTCCAGGTTTCAATGTCATAATCTAAAATGAAAAGAGAAAACAAAAATAGGGGAGTTAGACTAGTCAGGATTTGGCACACTGCAGCTTGCCAGGCAAATCTGGCCAACCAGCTGTTTTTGTAAATGAAGTTTCACTGAGATACAGCCACACCTATTTATTTACATCTGATCTATAGCTACTTCTGGGCTGCAGTGGCAGAACTCAGTAGTTATAACAGAGGCCACATGTTCCAAAAGCCAAAATATTTGCTTCTGGTCCTTTACAGACAAAGTTTGCTGAACTAGTGCCAGAGAAAGCTAGGGTCTAAATTGATCCTCTAAAAGATTGGGCATCGAAGTTTCCACCTGTGACTGCATATTGTGAAATGCATTCTCCTAATCTAGAACACAGCACGTGGATCTAAAGGCAAAGCTATCTGCGTCAATTCTCAAATTCAAAATTCATTCACTTAAAAATACAGCAATTGTTTATGCTTTTTATCATGTCTGGGTTTGTTATAAAGGGGTGGGGGGGAAATTTCCTGAGTCTATTTTAAGTCTATTTCACTTTCATTATGAGACCACTGAGGCTTTTCTTGAGCAAGAGAGAGTGTGAAATAGAATAAGGCATCCAAATCAATATATTAAATTTATTTAAAGGTTGAGTAATTGGAGTAATGTTACAGAATATCAAGCAGATTATTTAGATAGCACATGAGTTTCCAGTTTGGGTCAATTTGCAGGCCATCAGAATGTACACAGAGAAATAGTTGGTTTGATCCAAAAGCCTTCTGCATTAGAATGTAGTAATTTTCTCTCTTTAGCTATTTAATCTCTTCCTCATGTTCAGAGAAAGAAAGGAAGCAGTGATGAGAGAGGGGAGTAATGAGATCATGCTGCAATTGCTTACACAGATAACAATAACAGAAACCTTTTCACACCTGCTTATATTCCAGATTGTATTTACAGCCCTTGATTTCAGATCATGAATAGAGGGGTAAATCAGGAAAATCCCAGAGTGGATCTAGGGATTTGGCTGCCAAGTTAATCTGTGTATCAGAACCTCCAGTGGAGCCACAGCCCCAAACCTACTGAATCATGGTCTCTGGGGGTAGGGCCCAGGCAGTTCTATCTTCAGCTGGGTGCACAGGGGCTTTGCTGTGCAGGTGGGGTTGGGGTGTGCCTGTGGAGTCCCAGCGATCCACTTTTTGGTACTGAGAATGAAGTGACTCGCTGAAGATCACAGCGCCCACCAAACTACCCCTTACCCCTTTCAGGAAAACACCAGGTCCCTGCCCTGCAGGGATCATCTGTGATGTGACTTACTCTGACCAGCCACACGGGCTTCCATGTTCTTCTTCAGACATGCCACGCACACTCCTGACTCAGCATATGGAACTTTTGTCTCCACTTTCTGTAATGTTCCTCCCCAATATCTGCACAAATCGCTTCCCCACTTTATCCACCTTAACAGAGAAGCTTTCTTCAGCTTTACTTTTATTTTTTTCATGGCACTTACATTTACCTGGCACTTCATATACTTACATGTTTGTTTATTGTCTGTTTCCCACTTGATTCTATTAAAAGCTCTGTGTCAAAACAGAAAAGTTACATTTTTCCACTGCTGTATCCCCATCGCCTCTATCTGGCACATCATAGACTCTCAATAAATATTTGTAAATGGTTCTTCTAAATATTGTCACCTGGACTGCCAGTCTGGTGTAACAATGGAAAATGGAGGAAAGGGGCTTTGAAATCAAACAGATTTGGTTTGAATCCTTCATGCATGACTTTGAGAGTCTTGCTGAGTCCCAGTTTCCTGTGTGTAAAGTTGGGGGCTGACAGGACAACCACTGTGAGAATTCACGAAGCAAGCCTAATAACAGCTCCCTAGGGAGTAAGGCTGCAGAGGGCTCAGTTTTAGAATTTCCCATCGGGAATTCCAAGGGGCTGAGTGGTTGATTGGATTCCCCAACTGGGCTGCAGAGGATGCTTTCCTTTCTTAATCCTGAATGAGTCGGGGGGTTGTGTAACTCTCAGTTGGTGCCCTTTGGAACCACATTTCATTCAGATGTTGTGAAACAGGGAGCAAAAGGGAACCTCCTCTGGCCAACACACATCAGGCCATGGGCTAAGCAGGATGTACTGCGAGGAGAAAGTGAGACTTGGCAGCTTTGCGCAGTCTCCTCCAAGCTTTTGCTCTCATGGGGCTGTCTGGGAAAGGGCAAGTCATCCAAATCACCACGCAGTCCTCACCGGCCAATGGAGAACAGCAGTGTCTTTTGTCCAGTGTCTCTCCAGGTGAGATTTTAGGTGTGTGGTGTCCAGGAGAGAGAAGGGAGGAAAGAGAAGAGCATTGACAATCATGTCAAAAACCTATGTTCTAGATAACTGACTAGTCACATTCATAGTCCAGCACAACTTTATAGAATTCTATTAACCTATAAGTAAGGTTTTGGCCTCATTTTCCAGATGAGGAAACAAGGCTTGGCAAGGTATACTTATTTACAGTATTTCATAGTTGTTCAGCACATGAGCCTTGCCCTAAGACTTGATTCTCTACTTCCATAACCTTAGGAGCCATGCCTGGACTCATGTGTTTGTGTTTTAGTTTGTAAGAAATAAAAAAGATAAGAATAATATAATAACAATAATAATAATATCTACTCATAGAACTGTTATTAAGATAAAATATACTGTTGGGGTAAAACACTCATCCCAGTGCATTGCCCATAGTATGTGCTCAATCCATACTTACCAATATTATTAATATTAGCCTAAGTAACCCCATCAGGGACAGAGGTAAGATTCTGACACCAGTTGATTGGACTCTAAGCTGCTTCTCTTCTATAGCACCATATCGGTCCCAGTGATTTGGGCCACAGCATGAACCTTATAGCCCAAGAAACTCACAAAATTAAAGAACTTGAGTTGCATGGCTTCTCTAGCCTCTTTCCAAACATCAGATTCAGTAATTCCAGTGGAAGAGTTGAGTGTCCCATTCTGAGAGCTCTCAAGAAAAGGAAGTCTGGAATCTTCCCTGGAATCATATCCTCTTATGGCACCTCCCTTCTCTTCAGGATGCTGAGGACCTCTGGCCTCCATGGACTTCATCCTCCTGTACAATTGGTTCTCCTCACAATTAGTTTCTGGCACGGTTATCAAAGAGAACTCTCTCCAAGGACATGGAACAGGATGAAAAACAAATCGTATATTGTAAACTCAAAGTGCAATCAGGACAGGCTAAGCAAAGGAGGAAGCTTATGTTGTGGGAATTGGGGTCAACAGTGAAAGACAGCCCACCTCCTGCCTCCCCTCAGTAATTTGTGAGATAGGGCATGTGCCCACTTATGCCCCAAACAGGCCCATTGCAGAACGATGCTTAAGGAATGGAATCTCTGAAGATTTCACGTAAACTTAGAATCATTTTTCTGTCTTGTTCCAAATCATAGCAGGGAAGCAGACTGTTTCCTCACATCCAGAAAGTATCAGACTTATCCCTTCAAATCCTTAGGGCAAGTGTGGTTTGCCCTCATCTTCTGACAGCATGGACAAGGAGAAGGAGCCAAAAGACACAGCATCTCTCTTCCAGTGAAAACTCAGCTTCAAAGAAGAAAGTGACCGCTGTTGAGGAGGTGAAGTCACAGGCTTGGCAAACCCTTGAAGCTGGAGAAGAAGATGTAAATTAAGCACAGACAAGCAGGGTATAAAAATAAAATCCTTGAAGGAAAAGCAAAACTCATCTGTAATGGGTGTGAATGTAAAGGAAGTTGGCCAAGGCAAAGAGGAGATAAACAGGATTGCATGATATAATCACACTATGAAAAGGCAAATTAGATGAAAAATATAAGGAAAATACATGGAAGCTTCAAATTGTCTATTTTATCTGAGAACTTGTAAGAATCAAAGTAGAAGCAATGTCAATTTTCTCAATATTCAATTCATTATAAACCTGCCTGGGGGACAGGAAACATAATTTTATTTGCTGTTTCGGCAATAGTGTTACTCTGGTGTATGACAGGGCCATGGGGCTCTGTAATCTTATGTAAGGCTCCATGCCAAGTTCCCAGTAGTTTTTTTTTTTTTTTCTTGTGTCTCCTATTAGTTGTGTATTCATTTATATAGTCATTCATTCAATAAACTGATTCTGTGCCTGCAATGTGCAAGCACTGTACTACATAAGGAGTAAATGAATATGAACATGACATCGTCCATACTCTTAAAGGTTCATGGACCCATAGAAAGACACATGTAAGTCAGCAGTTAGAGGTCAGTGTAGTTGGTTTCTGACAGAAAGAAGCAAATGGTTTTAAGGAGAGACAGGGTATAGTAGCTCGAAGAAATTCATGGCCTCCCAAATTCATAGATACCTAGAACTTCATTATGTGACCTTATTTGGAAATAAGTTCCTTGCAGATGTAATTAGTTTAGGTGAGGTCATACTGGGTTAGGGTGGGTACTAAACTCAATAACTTGTGCCTTTATAAGAAGAGAAGAACACACAAACACACACAGAGAAGGCTATGTGACTACGGAGTCAGAGGTTGGAGCGATGCACTGATAATCCAAGGAATGCCAAGAATTGCTTAAGCCACCAGAAACTAGGACGAGGCAAGGAAGTACTTTTCTTCAGAGCCTTTAGAGGGAGCATGGCCCTAAGGACACCTTAACTTCAGACATCTAGCCTCCAAAATTTTGAGAGAAAAAAATCTGTTGTTTTAAATTACCCACTTTGTGGCATTTTGTCATGGCAGCCCTAGGAAACTAATATATAGGGGGAAGGCATTAAAGCCATAGAGGTGATAATTAAACGTAATCGTTTATTTCGATATCATGTAGTTTGTAAGGTAGCTTTTGCTCTGGGAAACTACCTCCTTTGTTCGTGGATATGCGAACCCGTATCTGAACTGGATCTTTCAGGTACTCCCTTCTTGCAGTTTGAATCTTTTTGCTGATGGAAGCTTCCAGAAGAAACTGTCAGTGTTTGCTTCCTTCATTCCAGGACCTGCCTGGGTTCTTGCACTTCCTGAAGCCTAATTCTTTGGCATGTCATTCCTCATTTGCTTTAGTTAACTGAAAGTGGTTATTGTTGGTTGCAACCAAGAAGTTTGATAAGGGGCCTATGATTTTCTGTTTATTCTTTTACAGAGAACACAATAATTTCTGTTTAATTTCATTGTTGTTGGGTTTTTTTTTTTTCTATTCTTTTTTTGTTCTGCTGCTAGAAAGTTTGTGCTGTATTTTTGGCTACCTCAGGTCATGATGGAAGATTCTGTGGTACACATTTTATAAACATGCTCTGTCCCTGGCTAAAATAACACCTTAATTCATGCCAGTCTCGCCATTTGGAATCACCTCTCCTTTAAACAACTTCACATATTAAAAAATAGCCATTTTTTTAGACCTAAGTTATGCCTTGAAGAATGAATAGAAGAAATAAGTCATTGGAGTTTAGCTAAACTGGGCTTTCAATGAGGCACCATCAGTGTTTGTGGCCTACATTTGGACTGATCACTGAAGCTTCCTAAGCCATAGGTTCCCATAGTCAAATCTACCCCTGAATCATTGTTGGAGTCAAGGAGGTGTCATATGTAAAGCACTCAGACCAGTGTCTGGCCTGTAGGGGTGCTAAAAATGTCTTTCTCCTTTCCTTCTTTCTTCTAATCCTGACCCTTCAAAAGCCCTGCTCAGAGCCTATTCTTCTTTCTTTTCACCTGGACCTGTGGCTACAGGCAACTGAGAGTAATACATGGATAAATGACAAGAGATGTCTCTTCAGCCCCCCTCCCCTTTAGCTTGCTGGGGTCTCCTGGCTGGATGAACTCAGCTCAAAGAACCCCTCCCCCAACCTCACACATACAAGAAAAGGGGTCATTTTTACTCAGTAAGTTGTTTGTCAATTCGGTCCATTCTCAAAGTATATTTTGCATTTTGAGTTTAAGTGCTCCTGTTTCCTTTTTCGTTTGTTTGTTTGTTTTATTTATTTTTTTGAGAGTGAGAGAGCGAGGGAGCATGAGCAAGGTGAGGGGCAAGAGGGAGAAGCAGACTCCCTGCTGAGCAGGGAGCCCAATGCAGAGCTCCATCTCAGGTCTTTGGGACCATGGCCTGAGCAGAAGGCAGATGCTTAACTGACTGAGCCATCCAGGCATCCCTAAGTTTCTTTCTCTAAGGTATATAAATTTGTTTAATGGGAAAAAAATAATACTTTGATGATTAAATGTGCATCTATATCTTTCCAAACATGCATAAGCATTTTACTTGGACCTGCAAGAAATTCTTAAATAGTTTCATTTGGTTGACTTCAGGATTCATTTTGACAGCCTTCCAAACCTGCCTAATCTTGTAAGTGATTGATATTGTTACCCCTCCAAAAGCACACACTATTGATTGTACATCTCAATTGCACATGAGAAAAACTGACTTTCATGCGCACAACTTGATGTTTCATTGACATCTTTCTTTCTAAACGAGTATAACAGAACCAGGCTATTAAAACAGCTACCTGGATCATTTTTTCCCAGTATTTCTTATCTGATAGGGAGTTTACTTCTTCACTGTCTTTTGCAAATTTCTAGGAATAAGTCCTCTGTACTGTCAGTTTACTGGTCCACCGACTAGGTTAGAAGCTTGTTCTTGGTATTCTTCCCTCAGGGCTCCCATCACACCTTATACTACTTCTAGGGGAGCTATTACCACACTGTCCTATGACAAGGATGACCATATAAAATTTCATCATTCAAACCAGGACACTCTTGAGAGTGCAAGGGGACACAGTTAATAATTAAGCCAGGATAATGGAAATAAACAAGACTGTTCTAAAAAGAACTAGGTCACTCTAATTTTAACCATCAGTTCACTTGTCTGTTTCCTCCCCTAGACATCAAACTCCTGCCATATTTAGTTTATTCTCAGCTCTAACCCCAGTACCTACCACAGTACCTGACACAGGAAAGGCTCTCTACTCCAATCATGGTCTTGTGTCATGGCAAGAGCATAAATAAAATTATCTCCTTAAATTCTATAATCCTTTAGTCGTAACTAATGTATAGTATAGGTTAGTATTACCTAGTTCAGCAATTGTCCCACCTCCTTTTTTTGCCTGGTTACTCTTGTTTATCAAGACATCTGAACCCAATTGCATTAGGGGGCCTTTGTGTTCCTATAGCATCCTGTATTGATATTTTTGCATTGGCCATGCTCTATTATAATTGCTGATTTGTAGTAGGTGTTGGCCCTGAGGCTGTGAGTTCTCTGGGTTCTCCTTCATCGCTACACTAGCATTTAGCACAAAGCTTGTCACAGAGTAGGGCAATAACACATGTTAGTTGAATGAATTGATGGATGGATTCATGAGTGGAAAAATGAAATATCCAGATTGAATATGAGAAAAGCCCATATGCCGACTTGCTGTTTTGTTTGCTTGATATTAATTATTTAGATACTTGGCAAAATACAGATAGCTAGCATCAGGGACCCACAGATTAATATCAACTTAGAGGCAATTCTAGACATTAGTAAGATAGGAAAGTATTCTAGTATATTGTAAAAGACAAAATCTGACGCCAGCGTCACCAATGGCATGATGTATTTAAAGGTGAGCATAGGGCTAATGTTCATGTAAAAATCATTCTATGATATTTGTTGCTGGTTAACATTTTTATTCAATCTCATGGGAGAACAAAGAGAGTGATTAAGAGCTGAGAAAATACAATTCATGAGAAAAGGTTAGAGGAATTGGAATTATTTAGCCCAGAGAAAAAAGTACATGTAGTCATTCAGTGAAACCTCATTATCCAATATCAATTTATTCAAACAAGGGCATAATTTAAACTGACAGCTATGTTTCCAATGAACAAATGACCTACTGTTCTTTAAGAAAGGAAAAAATGATAATCAGAAACCATTTAACTCAAATATCACTTTTTTTCTTTCTGACCTCTTCTATTTTAGATTACCAAGGATTTATTTCATATGAAAACTTTTGAGCCACATTGCAGGGCACTGGAGTTAGCAGTTTAGCAGATATGACCAAAGAGGTTATGCCCCACCTATTTCTGGCCCTTAATTTCCTATTCTCTAAAATGAGGGTGTTTGTTTATTCATTCTATTAAGTGTTTTTAAGGGACCTATTGCATACCAGGCTCTGTGCTAAGTACTAGGAATACAGAAATTATAGAAGACAGACTGTTTGTATTATTTCAAGAGATTTCCATTGAAGTCCCTGCCCTACCAAGCTTAAAGATGCCTAGAAATCCATTAGACAGTCATACCTCTAGGTTAAGACATCTCCAAAGTATATATATTCAGGTGTTGGGAAAAGGGAGGCAGCAAATCAAACTATTATCTGATTCTTTTCATCTAGTTACTTTTCAGATGGGCACCTTTCCAAAAAGAATAGAATACTGAATAATTGAGTTTTTTTAAAAAGATTTATTTATTTATTTGAGAGAGAGAGAGAGAGGGTGGGGGGGAGGGGCAAAGGGAGAAGGAGAAAGAGTCCCAAGCAGACTCCATGCTAAGCATGGAGCCCAACATGGGGTTTGATCTCATGACCCTGAGATCATGACCTGAGCTGAAACTAAGTCAGTTGCTTAATTGACGGAGCCACCCAGATGCCCCAGTAATTGAGTTTTGAAAGATTAAAAAGGAAGGATATTTTAAGAATTGAGGACCAAAAAATATTAGAACTGGGAAGTACCTAACGGTTAGCTGATAAATATGAAGTTCATAGAGATCAATTGGCATGCTCAAGTTAACATGGTAAATTGGTAGTAAAATGAAGACTACAATTACAGTCTCCTAGTTATCGTGGGGCTCTGCTATCTAGTGTCTCTCCCTCATCCATATTAGTTAGTAATTGCATTCAGTTACTAATAGCAACTATGGTTGCTAATAACAGAGCCCAAAATAATGGCATAAATACATAAAGATTTATCCACTCACATAACATCCAGAGATAGGCAGCCCATAACTGCTATCAGGGACCCAGACTCCTTCTGTCACTCTGCTTTACCCTTTCTGGTATGTAGCTACAATCTTCATGGTCACGAGGAGGCTGCTAGGACTCCAGCTATCACATAGTCTTTAATTAGGTACATTGCTGCCTGGCCTATTTTCAATTTTCTATCACTTACTGGAAGAAAATGAATATTGGGTAGGAAATATATAATCTGTACTACATCATTGTTAGGAGACAAATTTCCATAGATCTCTTGCACTTTTACACATGTTGCAAGCAGAGGCACTCCCTCCTTTGTTCTAGACTGTTTTTTCAAGGATAGTCATATAGCAAACAGCTTTGGAAACTAGAGATAGTGCCTTCCTTAAGAGCAGAAGGTAGATTTGTTTACTGTCCAGTATAATAGAGTTAAAATCTCTCTCTGGTGCAAAGGTTAGGCATTCTTACTGCCCATTATAGAAAGATCCAAGTTCCCTAACTCAGTATTCCTCCCTTGTTAACACTGCCTGCTGTATGTGCAGGCATCACATGGCTCTGTTGGTGGTACCCTTTGGGAATTAAGGCTCAGGGAATTGGCTTAAGAAAATGATATTACTCTAATTACTCTGGTCACTATGACTGCTATAAGTAATCAACTGTCCTCTGTCTCTGACCCAAGAGTCTTCTGTCTTCTGCCAGCATCCATGAAACTGGAGGCTAACTAGTTAGCTTGCAAGTAGAATAAAATCTCAGGCCCTTCACTCTTCTTGATAATCATCCATAACTTGCTTTGTATGATGTGTCTAGAAGAGAGTAGGTGACCAATACATACTTAAATAAATAAAGGAATGAATAAGTGAGAGAGAGCCCCCAAAGGACATTTTAATATATCAGGTCATTTGATATGAAGTCCTGGTATTACCACTTAGGAGCCTTATGATCTTCAGCAAAGTCACTTACCCTCCCTCTCCTCAGCTTCATAAACCCGTGGTCTGCATTTACTCCCAACACTTGCTCAACCTTCATTTACTCCTAACCTACTACTATTTGGCTCTGGACCTTATCAATTCACAGAACTTCTCTTCCAGGGGCTCTATGACCTACTAACTGCTCCCGCCAACTGACTCTTTTCACTCCTTATCTTATTCCTTGTTGCTCTGATGACATTTAACTCCTTAAAAATGCTTTCTTCCCTTGTCTTCTGTGAAAACTTTCTCTTCTGGTTTCTCTTAAACTTCCAGGAAACTATTTCTTTATCTCCTTGTGCTTTCTTCACCCTTAAATGTTGGCATGCCATGAGTTTCTATCCTCTACCTAGCTCTCTTTCAGTCTGGAGAATGAAATGAAGACTCTCTCTCCCTTTTTTTTTTTTTTTTTACAAAAACCATCTCTATGACCACTTGTGTGCTGATACTTCCCAATCTCTATCTCTAGATTGCTTTCCTAAGCACCAGTTTGCCTAAGCACTGTATTTTTAACTCTGCATTTACTATCTCTACTTGGATGTCCTATTAGAAGTTGGGGAGCCTGCTTCTCCCTCTGCCTACCACTCACCCTGCTTGTGCACTCTCTCCCTCTCTGACAAATAAATAAAATCTTTTAAAAAATATTAAAAAAAAAAGAAGAACTTCAAACGAGAACACATTCGAAACAAACTTATTTATTTTCACCCTTTGTCAAACCTGGTGGGCCTGGAATCCCTCTCTTGGTGAACAGTATCACCATCCATGAGATTTTTTCACGTCAGAACCCTTCCCAACCCTATGGTCAACATTCCCATCCTGGTTCTCATGAGTCTCTCATAAATAGCTCTCAGAACCCTCGTCTTCCTTTTCCACAGCATCTACATTAATTGAGGCGTTGTTACCTCTCCCTTTGGCTCCACCTTCAAGCCATATCTCCAGAATCTTCCCCATGAGATCTTAATTCCCAACTATCCATTGGAATGAACCCACAGAACAAAAATCTCATAACGCTGCCACCCTGATTAAAATCCTTTGTTGGCTTTTCTCGGTCAGAACAAGAGAAAGCACAAACAGTTTAGTATGATATACAAACCCTCTGTTATCTGTCTGTGGCCTGCCTCTCCAGCTTCACCTCCCATTTCTCTCCATCTCATGGACTTTGCCCCAGACATAGTGGATCACTCACAGTTTCCAGCATGTGCCCTGGTAATTCAGACCTCTGCACCTCCAGAGAGACTGAGTCTTCTGCCTGTTATTCAACCTGACCTCCAAATCCAGCCCAGGGAATCTTATGTCCTCCAAAAACTAGCTCAACTTGCTCTAGCCCTGAGAAGCTTACCTGGAACCATCAGACACTTACTCTTAGAAGTGGTTGATCACTCCATGCTTTGTGCTTCTCTCTACCTTGAAGAATCTTTTAATAACAGCTGTCATGTCACTATTCCTACCTGTTTATGGTCCTGAGCCTACCAATAAAAGGTATCTTATTTATCTTTATATGTAGAACATAGAGCACAGGTCCAGGCACACAAAAGAGGTGCAGTGGAAGTATTTTAGGTGGTAATAAAGCTGGGGAGTTTGAGTAATACCAGCAAAAAGGCAGTCACTGAAGGAGAATAAAGGAAGAAAGGACAAAATTTACCTTCTTCAGAGTTTGCCTCAAGTAAACCCTAGAATGTTCTTGAGCAATAATCACCCTCCTGGGCCCCAAAATAAGAAATCAAGTTCACCAAGAAGGAATGAGCTGGGAATTGCACATGCAAGCACAGTGTCCACCTCCCAGTCAGTCCCAAGATAAGCCACTGGGGAAAAGGGCAGCCACAAGGCAATGGTTTGTCTTAAACAGCATGCATAAAGAACAATTTGTGCACATTGGGAAACTTCCCAGTTCAGAAGCACAATCTGGCTTAGATGAGGCTGCATGTGAAGAGTAGGAGAAAGAGCAGTGGGCAGGGTCAGGGGCCAGAGGGCTTGGGTGGAAGTGTCATTCCAAAACCTGCTCCTGGGTCCTTGGGTGGCTCCTTCCCCTCTCTGAGCCTTGGCTTCCCCATAGGTAAAATGGGAATAATAATTATACTTAGTGCATGGGTTTGTTAAGAGGATTGGAAAAGAAAGTAAGAAAATTTGCAGCTTTATAGCTTGCAAAGTTCATTTGCAATGAAACCAAAGAATTTTTGACAGAACACTTCAAGATTTTTCCATTTAAATGTGCATTTTACTGGATTAACATGCTACCCCTTGTCTCATTTTGTCACTGTCAAATTTACATGCACTTGTCTTTTGCCCTATAAATAGTTGTTATTGCAAATAAATATTGCATTTGAACTTGAAGATGAATTTTCAATTATAGATCTAAATTACCAAAATTTAAAAAAAATACCAAAATATAACCACCAGGCTGATGACTAATTTCCAGGAAGTGTCACCATTTTATTTTATTTTATTTTATTTATTTTCTAAGGATTTTTTTTATCTGTTATGTTCTTTGCAAGTTATAAGGCTCCAAATTTTCTAAAGGAATTGTTTACACACTTTTACATGATGAAAAACTGTTTGTAAGGAAAGTGAGTTAATGGACTAGTCATGGTTAAATTTGTAAGGTGAGATTTTACTACTGTTAACTAAAAAGGCTGTGAAAATCTCAGAAGAATGATCATTTCCTGGATATGCTATACTTGTGAATATTTACATTTTGTAATAATTGATGATTTACCTTATAATATTTTTTTCTTTTAATAGATCAATATAGGATTTGGAGGGGAAAAAAAAGTAAAACATGGCATGCTTTCAAAGTGCCTAGAACAGGATGAATGCTCAATAAATCCTCTTTGTTAACCACTGTTATAATGAAGGCAGTATTAATAACCAATCATCTCTAAGCATCATGTCCTTCACTTATAAAATGGAGTTTATTTCTCTTCCTGAGTTGTGTGAAGATTAAATAAGCAACACATGTCAAAGCACTTCCTAAATTTAAACTATTAGTCAACTGAGAAACTATTATTGATAGTATTATTATGACAAATTAAGGGTTGAAAGCTAGCCAGGAGAGGCCAAAATACTTGTGTGGAGGACAAAAGAGCAGTACCTTTATGTATGAGCAGCCTGAAAAAAATACACACTGGAGAAATAAGTACTACTGTTATTAGCATGTTCTATGTTCTTTGTATTTTTTATTAATGTATTCACTAATTTACTAATATCTCCCAACAAAGTATTTTTATGGTTGATATTACTGTACTTGTTTTAGACTAACAGATACACCGAATATTAATGTGCTTACAAAATGCTCAAATAGGACTCAACCCTGTTCCAGTTATTCTGTAAGAAGTGCTAAAACTGTGATGACAATTGCTATTTATTTGGTTTGAGCACCTCTCTCCTCTTGCAAAATGTGGTAGGATTCCTTTAATCTACATTCCAGTGCAAATATTAATTTTAAATGACCACACACACCATGTGTAATGAAAAGCATAAGTAGTTACAGTAATATTAAATAATTACTGTAGCATTTATTGAAAAAACAAAACAAAACTACATAGAGAACAAGCCACATGCATGATGTACTACATCTCTGCTGACAATTTCAGGCCCTCTTTCATTAGGATTGATGGCGCACTTAGCTGGATACGACTAAGGGACATGTCCCTGTCTTTACTCCATTTCAATGTCTCTACTCTTTCTTTATACACATCCTGTAATGTCCACTCATATCTTTCATGCTGCACAAACTTTGTACCTTGGATTGTCTACACTCACATGGTTGCATCCTGTATTTAGCAGTTTGACACTAACTGCAATGAACTCAGTCTTTCTCTGACCAATTTTCTCCGAGTTTACACTCTAGGTGCAGTCTTCACCAATTTTACTACAAATATCCACCTGCCTGGTTGATATTTCCACTTGTGTGTTCCACAGGCAACTTAAATTTCACAAGCCTGAATGTCAACTCATTTTCTTCTTCCCAATTCAGATTTCCCTACTAAGTTTTATAATAGCAGATAAAAATCTCATACCCAGGGGTGTCTGGGTAGCTCAGTTGGTTAAGCATCTGCCTTCAACTCAGGTCATGATTTCAAGGTTCTAGGATCAAGCTCTGGGTCGGGCTCAGTGGGGAGTCTGCTTCTCCCTCTCCCACTGTGCACGTGCTCTCTCTCTCTCTCACTCTCACTCTTACTCTCACTCTCTCTCAAATAAATAAATACAATCTTAAAAAAAAAAAAAATCTCATACCCAGGACAGCATAGACTCCAAAACCAGACTGTTTAACTCTTGGCTCCAGTAGTAACTTGCTGTGTGATTTGTGGTATATGATTAATCCCTCTGTGCTTCATTTTTCTTATCTGATATTTATGAGTTAACTCATAGAGGTTTTAGAAGGATTAAATAAATTACCATGTGTAAAACACTTGTAACAGTCCCTGGTGGGGCGTCTGGGTGGCTCAGTTGGTCAAGCATCCAACTCTTGGTTTCAGCTCAGGTCATGAGATTGAACTCCCCCTCCCCGCCATGGGGCTCCATGCTCAACGGGGAGTCTGTTTGAAGATTCTTTTCCTCTGGCCCTCCCCCCACTCACAAGAACTCTGTCTCTCTAAAATAAATAAATAAATCTTTAAAAAAAAAAAGTCCCTGATACATGGCAATTATTACAAGTAGCAATTTACCAAGTGAAACTAACCTGGAAGTCCTCCCTGTACTCCCACGCCCAATCAATCCCTCACTAACTCAGTCTCTCAATTGTATCCACATCAGCTACCTTTCATTACCTTTGCTTAAGTCCCATCATCTTTCATCTGAGCTAGTATAACAGGCTCTTAAATGGTCTACGCATTTGTTCATCCATCAAGCAATGAATATATATATTCACTCCTTGTTTTGGAGCTGGCATTGCTCTACAGAGTGGGAAGCAATGATGGATCAGATAGGCATGATCTCCTCCTTCTGGTTTTGCCTTCTCTGATCCAGGGCAATCACAATATTGTGCTTTGGTCCCCACTGTCTTCCTGTCAAAGTCAAACCTTCCAACACGCCATCATCTGGCCCTATTTACCACTCCATTCTGTCAATTCCCCAATCCTTGCTTGAACCTCAGCTGCAAGCACTGAACCCTGCTTCTTATAGGAGGTACCATGTTCCTTCTTTCCTCTGGTCCCTTGCACCTGAGATTCCCTTGAATCCCTCCAACTCCACCCCAGTCATACCCTTTCCCATAGCTAATTCCTATGGGCTGTTCTATTTTCAAGAGGAAGTTTTCCCTGATCCCAGATCTGTATTTCCATAGCACATAGAACTGACTCCTATCATGACACAAAATTAAGTAACTTGTAAATTCTGGTTTATTCATCTTCCATGAACACTTTGGGTGTATTTGTTAAGGAAACCCTAGCTGATTTAACAAATAAACTGAAACTTCGGTGGCTTATAGTCTTACTTATAATGAAAATGTATTTTCTGCTCATGTTAGCAGGTGGATGCAGGTATTAATTGTCAGCAGTTAGCTTTCCACATGTGATTCAGGGAATCATGGTCCCCAACTCCTCCAGAGAAGTATGTTCAGCCAGCAAACGAGGAGAGAGAGCAAGAGAGAGAGAGAGAGAGAGAAGAAGACCCTTTGCTCCATAGGCAGTTTGCCCTAGAAGTGATACCCATCCTTCCCATTCATTTCATTGGCAAGAATTCACTCCAAGGCTGAGAAAAGTAGGCTCTGCCAGGACAGCCCCTTTCCAGCAATAACCCTCATCTCCAGAGGGGAAGCATACATTTCTGATGGACAGCCAGTCATCTCTGCTATAGTTAGTACGTTCCAGAGCCAGAACTGTGTCTTACTCGTGTTATTGTTTATTTTCTCTGCCTAAAATAATACATAACACAGGGAGGGTTCTAAATAAATGTGTGTGAAATAAAGTGATATTTTACTTCTCTGGCTCTAGCTTGCCCTATTCCTAATTACATAGGTATGTGGAGATTGCCTAGACCTCAAATAAATTTTATAATGAGCTGTTAACTTTTTAAACCTCAAAACAGCATCTTCCAAGTCCTGTGGCATGTCAGTGTCCCTCTCCCTCCCTGCTGTAAGCACTTGTGGATCACTCCAGGCTCTAACAGAAGAGGAAACATCATGTTCCCTTCTGGTTGGTGGTTAGGAGGGTGCTTCTCCATTGGGAAAAATACTGGATTCACTATTTCCTGGGAGTTACCACCAAAGATCTTTCCCACAGACTGCAGGTTTCTGGAGTGGAAGGAAGGGATAACTCACGGATTAGTTCTTTCATTGCAATTCTGGGAGGATTTCATTAGAACTTGAAGGGACCTCAAAAGGATCTCAAAGACCCTCTGGTCTTTGGATGGCAAATCCTGGTCATTTATGATACCAACCCCTTAATACACCTACAACAAGCATCACTGATTGTCCACACTCCCCTACCAAGCCTGTCTGTGGCTTCAGAATGATTTGTTCCACTCCACCTTCTTATTTTGAAAGTATAAAGAAATTGAAGGAAAGAGAGGTGAAGTAATTTTATAAAGATCACATGGGAAGTTGGTAGCAGAGATAAAACCAGATCCTCTGTCAGATCTTTCTTTTTTTAAAATCCCTACCACTTAGTAACAGAACATTTATTTTATTTTAAATATTTTATTTATTTATTTTTTAGAGAGAGAGAGAGTGTGTGTGTACACACAAGCAGTGGGGAGGGGCAAAAAGAGAGGGAGAAGCAGACTCCCCACTGACCAGGGAGCCCAATGTGGGACTCCATCCCAGGACCCTGGGATCATGACCTGAGCCGAAGGCAGATGCTCAACTGACTGAGCCACCCAGGTGCCCAGAAACAGGACATTTAAAGCAAAAGGAGCCACTCCAGAAGACTTGAAGTGGGTTGGGTGAGTGACTGTGGCCGTCTGCCTAAGGACAAATTTCATGTCTCATAATTTGGCTAAGGGCGTGCTCTGGCATTTAGGAAGGTCTTGAATTTTGGGTTTACGACATGCTCATTCATTTCTCAGTGCCACTAGATTGCCATGGAATGTGGTTAAGATCCTGGGCCCCAGAAACAGGCAGGTAGGTATTTGAGAGTCTATTGAGACATTGAGTGGCTGGGTGGCACCCTGTCCCAAGCTTCAGTTACCTCCTCTGCAAAACAGAGAATAGGGGTTTTGAGGTAAGATTAGACAACTCACGTAAAGTGTCAAACAAAGCATATTGGTAGGTGTTATTGCCTTTATGCCCAACTTTGGGCTCCTACACGTGATCAGAAAAAATGTTTTAGCAGCTTAGGCTGATGAGGATCTTCAGTATCTCCGGCAACCTAATTCTAATCCTGGCTTTTTTGCTGTCAAGTGTTTTGATCTTGGGTGAGTCACTTTGCTCTCTGGTCCTCAGTTTTCTTGCCTATAAAGTGGAAAGATTGTAAAAAGCTCTTGATGGCCCCTTTCATCTTTGAACCCTTATGAGTCTATGTCCTCTCACTATCTGAGTCCCTCAGAATTATGTTTCCTAAGCTATTTCCCTCAGTTGAGAAAAAATTATGAGGGCTACTGCCCAGGTTTATTTTGGGTGTAATGGCCAGTCACCCTTGCACTTGGCATTTGAGATGAATCTCCATGAGCAAAGCATGTTCCAAGTATGACTTCAGCCTGCTGGCCCAGAAAAGCCAATGGGTGCTGCCAACGGGATTAGAGAACCGTTCCAGCCATGAGGCAACTGTTTTGTTACACTCATGGACATGGGGATGAGGGGCAGGTCCCTGGGACATATCCTTGTGCCCACCCCAAAGAGGTCATCCTAGGTAAAGGCACTCTGAAGAGAAAAATTGTTAAAAATACATGGCAGAACTGTAGCCTCCAACTCTAGGCAAATCACCACCACCAACAGGGTGAAGAAGTAGCAAAGTGCTGTTGGGTGTGTCATGGAGGGTAAGTACTTTGGTCATTCCTTCCTGGGTCACAAGTCACTTTGTGTCAAGCATGGTTGCTGGGTGCTGGACATACAGAGATGACAAAGATGCAAAAACGTCGTCCCTTCTTAAGGAGACCACAGTTTACAAGGGCAGGTTTACCAGTAACTAAGGCAATCTTATTACTATAATACACAGACAGCCACCTACAGATCGAAATTATGATTTTAGCAAAAGGACTTGGTGTCTACTTCAGATTGTAGGTGGGAACAATAAATTGGCCAGAATTGCTAAGCAGGGCCTCCCTTAGAGGAAGAAAATTCAAGTCACGTTCACCTCGCCAGTGGTGATTACCCCTTGAAGGCAGATACAGGAGGCAAAGGTTTGACCATATTGAAAGAAAAAAGAGACAAGACCTAGGAGAGGGATCATCATCAAGGAGACCAGGAATTGGATTGTTTCTGAGTTGGTAGTGTGGACGTTGCTAGAAACAGTCCTCACTCAGGTGCCCTGAGATGAGTCTATGGTCCTAGACTGACAGACCTAATTGCTAGAGCTGTATTACTTTTGGCTATAACCTAGTAGATGTTTTCCCCCTAGACTGTAGCTCCTTGGAGCTTACTGTTCCTACTTTTTTTTTTTATTCCTGCACCTACCTATGGCATAGCTTTAAAAACAAGGGAAGCTTCTTATCTTAAGTCAGCTAAGCTACTTTGGGGTAAAAATAAACACTAATATCTCAGAGACTTAATACAAGTTTCCCACCCACACCACAACACAATAAGAGTTGGGTTCCTCCCCTCCACCATCCTGAAACTCTGGAACTTATATCCTTCTACATAACCTTGGAAAGGAAAAGAAAGCTGGAGGGTCAGGTTTTAAAGGACATGACTGGAGTGGCTTATATCACTTCCATATACATTCATTGCCCAAAATTTGGTCATATGACCCCAATGTGTTTGCAATGGAGATTGGAAAGTGTCTTCCTACATTCCCAAGGAGAGAAAATAGTGTGGGGAACACATGACACTTGTTACTGCCATACTCCCCTGTAACATTTGCTTCTCCCAAACATTTCTCTAATCATTGGTTACAAAGTCCCAAGACTTTCTTGTTTTCTGCAGATGAGACTTGAATATATGTGCTTCTGTTCTGACTTGAAATAATTAAGCAGTACCACAGTCTCCCTGGGTATTGTTCTGCCACAGCCCCAATCTCCACTGCCTTATGTCACTAGAACACAGGAAAGACCTTGTCCAATTCAGTCAAAAAGTTCCTCTGAAGGACACCAAGTTGTCATAACATCTGTGGCAGCCATTGGAGCTGTGGACTTCCCTGCAACTGGGTTTTGGACATAACCTGCCAAGGCCAGCTTCTGTTTATCCACCAGCATCCCTATGTCATAGAGAGTACATTGAGGTAAGACCAAGCCAGTAAAACCACCTTCCATCTAAAAGCACTTAAAGTCACCTGGAGACCCCAAAATTCATAGCAAGAAAACAAGGGAAATTCGGACAGGTCTGAACTATTGATTCTCCAACTTTTATATAGGTGAGGGATATATGGGGCCCCCAATTTTATACATTCTTGATGTAGAAAGGGGTGCATTCATTGTACCACAAACTTAATAGGGAAAAAAAAACTCCAGTTATAGTAATATGAGCCCATTAAATGGTAATGTAACATAGGAAGAAGAAGTTTTCATGGAAGAAACAATATGTAAAATTGAAACTTTAAAAAAGTGTAAGATTTTGCCAAGTTGTTTTAGGAAAAGGGGAAGGGAGAAAGAACAATCCAGGCAAAGGAATAACTTTTATCATGGAATTATGAAAATGTGTATTTCTTACCACTCAGGAATAATCTGGAGGTCAAAAGCTAAATTACGCCAACAGAATCTGATGACCTTCACATTGGCTTATTGGAGCTTCAGACTCACTCTCCAATTCATGATGCACCCTTGCAAAGTGGCCATCAATGATCTGAAGGAAAAGGCAGAGCAGAGCAGCTGGGGACACTGACCATAGGCTGATCTGACCTCAAGAAGTTCTGAAGGTGGTCTTGTGTTGAGTCACTAGGACAAGCCCATGCTAGAGCAGCCACAAAGATCCAGAAAGAAAGCAGCACCTCTTTTGGCATGACACGGTGGACAGAGGGTCTTCTCCAATCATCAAAGAAAGAAAAGAACTTTGGGTGGTGTTTCCAGAACAAACATGAAGAACAAGAAAATAATACCTGCCCTTCACATGTCTTTCAGAATCGAATTTTGTTTATGCTACTTTCAAGTAACATGAAGCAAGAGCACCATCTTTCACTGAACACTCAGCACTTCATGGTTTAATTCTCACAACAATTCTCAAAGTGGGCACTGACCTCAGATAAGGAAATGGGGGACGGAAAGCACATTTGTGCATCATCTCATTTGTCTGAGGCAAAACCAGGATCACACCCAAGATGACCCGAGTCCAAAGACCAAGCTGTGTTCACCAAGTGGCTAGAATGAGCTACATTATACTCAGAGAGCCTGACAAAGTCTGGGAATGAAAATTGATCTCATTGGCAGGTTTTCTTTTGCTTTAAAAGGAAGATATGGGAGAAGGACAATTAAAGTGCCAGGGGATAAATCTAAATTCAGGGTTTCCTTCCCCAACAGGAAGGGACCATGGAGCATCCTCCAGGTTTTTCTCTAGAACATATTCTAATAAACTTTCTTGCTACTTGGCTCCTAATCTTATTTTAATTTCTGGGTGCAGTGGCTTTTCATTCTGAGTGCATTACAACATTCCAGCGCTCACATCACAAATTTGCCCCAGCGGAGTGTCTTGAGGGCTTAAATGTTCAATGCGGTAGAGGAAAGGTTAGCACTAATCTCCTTTGATACCAGAGGAATTTGTTTACCACATATTGGACAGGAAATTTCATTGCATTCATATGGCAGCTTACTTGTCCCTCGGCAGAATCGAACAGGACATAGTATTTCGTTACCAGCTAATTTGTTCTGTAAATGAATGAACACCTTCTGAATTTACTTTAACTAAACTAACATTTATTGTGAGTCACTCTGCAACAGACACCGTGTAATATGAGGAAATATAAAAATGAATAAAACATAGTCATTGCCCTCAAAGCTTCACAGTTCAGTTGGGTAAAGTCTGTAAGTAAGTGAATAGCAATGGGAGTTCAAAAGGTCTTTGAGTTCACTTTACAGGTCACTGAGGACTGTGAGTAAGTCCTAAATTGGCTGATTGCCAAAGTAATAGGGTCTTTCTTAGACATGGCTATTTCTCACCCATTGAATGTGACTTTGTTTGGTGGCTGTAGAGTAATGCCTTGTGTTAGCTCTGCTACTGGCCATTGCTCTTTTCTGAGAACAGAATGCCATAGAACCATTGATAATAATACCAGAATTTGTTGGGTACTTGAAGCAAGGGCACCATCTGTGTTAGAGCTGTGTCTAATAGTGAGTAAGCACTCAATGAATGCCATTATCATTATAGAACTTCAGTTGTTACCCCAATTTGCAGGTAAAGAAACTGAGCCCAGAAAGTTAATTTACTTGCCCAGAATCACATGAGGAGATCTGTGGTTCCATTTGGCTTTTCCTAAGCTTGTTTTTAAGCAATTTATTAGGGCTGATCCAGGGATAGTTTAGCACCCCCTTAAGTGTGATCTTTCTGACATCTGTAGCAAAATCCCTGTGTTTTCAACAAGGTCTCTAAACTCTGGCTGGCATGAACTCAACCAATTCCCCAGCTCCACATGAGTGCTGGCAGTTTTTCAACTTAGGGTTGCCTGATAATTCTTCTTTCCATGAAGTTACTCTTTGCTCAGTCTTATGGAGTTTCATCCCATGCATCTAGAAATTCCTACTTATGGTGTCTAAGACTCTGTGCAGATTTCTGGAGCACTTCATCTTTTCCAGTATTTCCCCCCAGCAAATCCCAGCTACCTCTACTTCTCCCCCAAATGATCTCTTCTTCCTCAACTCAGGAGACCGCCATGCTGTTTCAGAGCCTGCCCATTGACAACAGTTCATACATCGTCTTTAGGGGAAACCCAGGATGATTGTAGGGCTAACCTCATTTCTGTTCCCTATTTTGGGGATCACAGTCCTGCACTGCCTGTTTTCCAGCATTTGAAAATGGTTGTTTTAAAGATTTCATACCATTTTGCGGGGAACCTGGGTGGCACAGTCAGTTAAGCTCTTGGTTTTGACTCAGGTCATGATCTCAAAGTCGTGAGATCTAACCCCATGTTGGGCCACATACTCAGCGCAGAGTCTGCTTAAGACTATATCTCCCTCTCCCTCTGACCCTCCACCTGTGCCTGTTCTCTCTCTCTCTCTAAAATAAACAAACAAATAAATATTTAATACCATTTTCAAGTGGTTTGTGATAGGAAAGTAAATCTGAAGAAGGTTACTTCCTCATGGCTGGCAGCAGATGATCTCCTGTCATACAAAAATTCTCATGGTGTTTTGAATGAAAAAAGCACATTTTAGTGAAACATGCGCAATCTAGTCCCATTATGGAAAAATATAAATATATTTTAGGAAAAGATCTGAAAATATATACATGAAATGTTAATAACAGTTTCTAGGTGAGTAAGAGTATAGACATTTTGCTTTTTCTTCTTTTGGTCTCTGATTGTAAACATACATCACTGGAGTAACATAAAAAGCAGAGCTTTAGGGAAAAATTAAATGATAAAATATACAGTGCTCAAAAGAAAAATCATAACTAATATATGCCATCTGTATTCATCATTAGAGTTGAGTGGTGCCAATCAGAATCAAGGATATCCTACCAGAAAACTTAATGACACTATTTATGCATCCAAGAATTAGTTACTACTCTAATTTAATTCAAATTTTTCTTTTTCTCAGACTTAAAATTTTTGACACAAAGTGTTCCTTAATTGTTCACAACAGCTTCCTAATATTTCTGTAATGGCTTCTCCTTACTGAGTTTCTGTGGAAAGTTCCTCTTGATATATTTGTCCCTCTGAGCTAAAAAAAATTTTTTTTAATTGTGTTATTCATTTGTTTAAAATTTACTCTTATTTTTTCTCTCCCACTCTGTCCTGTTCTACCTTGAGAAGAAAAGAAGTTGAAATTTGCCAGTATCGATCAGGCCCTTTTGTCTCTTTCATATATTTTATTTGATTATCAGAATACCCTGCAAAGCATTTTTAATTTCTGTGTGATAGGTATGGAAACTAAAATTCTCAAGAGGAAAAAGAACTTCTCCCAAATTATAAAACTAGTAAGCAGTGGATCCAGGACTGAGCTCTGGACTCCAGATGTATTTTTCAATTTACTGAGAGACTATTATATAGGAATTAGGTAGAATTTTACTTTTCCCAGCCCCTACAACAGTGCGTGTCAGAGTTTTATAGCTAGCTAGTTCACACACACAAACACACACACACACGCGCGCGTGCGCGCACAAAATGTGGCTCTGTCCTCTTCAAATCATGTGTCTAGGTGCAACACTGCATGGCATACATACCGTAATAGAGAGATTATCTTGGTCCCTGAACAAATCTTATATTCAGATTTGTGAGGCCATTTTTATTTTGGTCATTATCTCCCCCTTTGCTTCCATAGAATTTGGTTCATTAATGTATATCATCTTTTATTGAAAAACATATACTTAATAAGTGATATTCTTGAGATCCTGGTTATATAGTGATAAGTAATATTCAATTTCTACCCTCAGGATACTCAGAATCTGATGTGAAAATACTTACACATAGCATGGAATAAATGATGTTAGAAGTAGGCATGGAATCCTATGGGTGCACAGAGAAAGGACCCCTTATTTCATCTGGAGAGGTGATCCGATCAGAAATGCTTCTTGGAGAAGATTGTGACTGAGTCAATTCTTAAGAGATAAGTAAGTTTAGGCTGGTGGATAAGATAAGGAAGAGGATTCAGGTATTGAGAATATCGTGCGAAAGTGCTTGTAAGCGGGAAAAACACAATGTATGTGAAAACTCATGAGCATTTTAATCTGGCTGAAGAAAAAATAAGATGGTAGAAGGTGAGAAGGAGCATGGAAAATTTGGTACGATTTAGATTTTAAACAGGATGGTGTGCAATAGTGAAAAGTTAGACCTTAAAGACTGGGTCCTTGAAGACTTTCAGGAAACAAATGATGTGATCAGATTTCCTCTTAACAAAATTGTGTAGGATCTTGAATGGACAAACTATTAACAGGTACTAGGGATTCGGACTTCAACATATCTTTTGAGGGGGGCATGATTCAACCTACAATAGAAGAAAAAACTTGTAAACAGTGTAAGTTTCCATTGAAAGGGCTAGGAGATAAGCACTGAGAAATGTCTGTTGGATTCAGCAACAAGGAAGTCATTAAGTCCTTAGGAAAATTGGCTTCAATGGCTTGCGTTACCAGTGTGTCACCAGGAACATTATGGCACTGAGCCTCTTTGACAAAGCTCAGTCTAATGAAGAAGTCAAACAAAGATTCAGAGGAAGGCAACGTTACAAGGGTCACAGAAAGCTTTCTGAAAGAGGTGATAACTGAACTAGGCTTTAAAAGATGAGCATGAAAAAGTATTCAAAGTGGAGAGAAAGAAATTTCATTCTGGAGGAATAGGGTGGGCCAAGACACAAAGAACAGAGAAAGTGTAGTTTATGAAGAGTTGTAAAGTACAGTGGACCCTTGAACAACATGGGTTTGAACTGTGTGGGTCCACTTATAATTGGATTTTTTTCAATACACATAGTACAGTAATATAAATATATTTTCTCTTCCTTATGATCTTAATAAGTTTCTTTTCTCTAGTTTACCTTATTGTAAGAATACAGTACATGATACAGTTAACATATATGTACACATATGTAATACATTTAACATATATGTGTAAAATATGTATTAATTGTGTTATCAGTAAGGCTTCTGGTCAACAGGAGGCTATTTGTAGGTAAGTTTTGGAGGAGTCAAAAGTTACATGCAGATTTATGTGTGGGTTTTGGATCCCCTAACTCTTCCCTTATTTTTTATTTTTTTATTTTTTATTTTTAAAGATTTTATTTATTTATTTGAGAGAGAGAATGAGAGACAGAGAGCATGAGAGGGAGGAGGGTCAGAGGGAGAAGCAGACTCCCTGCCGAGCAGGGAGCCCGATGCGGGACTCGATCCCGGGACTCCAGGATCATGACCTGAGCCGAAGGCAGTTGCTCAACCAACTGAGCCACCCAGGTGCCCCTAACTCTTCCCTTATTAAGAGTCAACTGTAATTCAGTAAGAATGAAAAGTAGAGAGTGAAGTGGGTAAAGAGCAGAAGGCAGAATAGAGAAAGATTTATCTGGAGAAAGCATGAGCTATCAGGATTCAAATGCAGGACTTCTGAATTCCCTCTTCCCAATATGCCTCTTTCCCACCTTCTTTTTCGTCTTTGCCCAGTTTAAGAACCTGTTTTGTGGGGGTTTTGTTAGGTTCAGCTTTCACTTGCTGTAAATGCATGGACTGGCATATGCCCCAGAACAGGTCAGCCAGCGGATATGCAAGGTCAGAAAATGACTTTCTGTCAACATCCATCCCCATTCTGTGTCCCCCACCCCCTCAGCATTAACTAGAAAATAAGGATGCCTGCCCAGCTGTCCTGCTTGATGTCACTGGATAAATTATCTTTTATTAAGGATCTGTAATTGTTCTTCACTGAGCTGTGACCTAAATTTAGTGGTGCTGAGGAGTGAGTCCCAGCCAAGAGGATTTCCCTGAGAACGTGATGAAGTTCCTGTATCAATTCAATTCATTAGCTAGAAAGAACAAGAAGCCAGTTTTTCCCCCCTCATTCTTCAGTGAATCATTTGTTTAGTTTGACCAGAAGTTTTCTAGGATCCAGTCTGAAACTCTGTCAGGAAAAAGAGACAACAAAGCTTATTCAAATTCTTCAGGAAGAAGAAGGGGCAGAAACCAGATTACATTAAATGGATCTGTCTTTCCTGGTATTAAGGACTGTGGGTTTACTCACTGGATATTTTCACCCTGAGAGAAAGAAATGCCCTTAACCTGGGCAGGGTGAGTTGGGGTAAAATGAAGGGGAAGCAAACTGACTCACCAGAGGGAAAAAGAAGAGGAGAAAGGAGGAAAAAAAAAACAAATAAAAAATAATAAAATACATACCTGGAAAAGACCCCCAGTGAAAATTTGTGTGCTGTAATAAAGCTCATGAGAAGGAAGGGAACTAATGCTTAATACTTATAAAAATGTCCTTTAATCATGACAACCTAGCTGAGGCCCAGAGAGGTAAAATAATTTACCTAAGGACACACAGCTTCCAAAGAACTGAGCTGACATTTAAAGCCATGTCTTTTGACTCCAAGTCTAGTGTTCCTTCCCCCAACACTAAGTCTTGGCTTCTGCCAGGGTGGACTGCTGACCAGTGATGGTCAGGAAGCCTCTGGCACCTCACAGGCCTATGCTTACACAGATGGAAAGCAAACAACCCTCACTTTAAACATCTTCCCGCATTTTTGACAGTAATCCCCCAGAAGAATCACTCGATGGCTTCTTCTATTGCTCTGGCTGGAGCCACTGGATGACTGATATTTTCCTGTCTAATCATTCTATGCACCCTTATATGAGAACCACAAGAACATGTATAATAGAGAGGACAGTCTACAACATACCCTCAAAAAGTTTAATCTTTAGCCAGGAGGCTAAGGGATACATACATCCTGGTACTAATTTACACTGACATCATATTGTCACTGATATTACCTCAGCTGAGTTTCATAGCAAATTTGTGGGGCAGAGTGAGCAAATAACATTGTCTCCATTTACAGTCAGGCATCAAGGGTTAGGACACTGGCCTATGGTCACTAATACGGCGAGTGGCAGGATCTAGTGTAAAGTCCAGTGAACTTGACTTCTAGTCTAGTGTTTTTCCCAGTCCACTCTAATAACTGTCAAGGTTGTTTTAATATTACGAAAATCCTGTGTCAAATTATAGCTCGGGTTGGGACTTTAGAGTCTGAAGTTGGATCTACTTGGGAAGAGGCATCGCAGGATCTTTGAAGAAGAGCCTCCCTCTGTGAGTCAGATCTGGGGTCTCATCCCTCAGTTTGGTCTGCTATAACAAAAATACCATAGACTAGGTGGCTTAAACAACAGAAATGTACTTATCACAGTTCTGGAGGCTGGCAAGTCCAAGATCAGGGTGCGGGTTGATTTGGTTCCTGGTGAGGACTCTCTTTCTGGTTTGTAGATGACCACCTTCCTGCTATGTGCTCACATGGCAGAGAGAGACCATCTCTCTCTTGTCTCCTCTTATAAGGCCACTAACCCCATTCATGAGAGCTCCACCTTCATGACCTAATCACCTCTCAAAGACTCCACCTCCAAACATCATCACATTGGAGATAGGGCTTCAATATATGAGTTTGGGTGGGGAGGACACAAACATTCAGTCCATAACTCATTCCATCTCTGCACTTACATGGCTGGACAACATTAGACAACTCCTCTAACTCACTTTGGCCTCAATTTTCAAATCTATAGAATGGAAGTTTCAGTTGGAGAGAATATAAAGTTTCCATTGCTTACTCTACTTTCAGAACTTCCAGTTTTCCTCAACTTGAAAATATAGGCAATTAACTCAAACGTAACACATTTTTAGTTCAACACTATATAGTCTAAAAATATGATTCTTTGGTCCACCTACTCTAGAGACAGTTTGCTTCTTGCTCACACACACTGTTTCAATTTGAGTTATGACTACTTGAGTATTCATTAAAAAAAAAAAAAATGTAATGCAGTGACTGTGAGCACAGACTCCAGAACCAAATAGTTGGGGTTCAGATCTGATGTTAACTAAGTGAATGACCTTGTGCAAGTCCCTTTATTTCATCTACACCTCTGTTTCCCTATCTTTAAAATAGTACTTACCCCTTTTAGTGGCTGTGAATATCAAATGACTTGACATGTATAAAACACTTAAAATAATTCCTGACACATTGGAAGAGCTATGTAAATATTGGTGCTTATTAGAACTCTCATCCCAGGATGAACATCTCCTACAAAATATCTTTCCCCATAGAGCAACTTAATCACACTTACACTATAGTTAATTTTTGTATCCCATTATTACATGTTCCTTCTGGTTAGAGTAGCCTGAGGTTATTCTGTTTATCCTGACCTTGGAAAAGACAAAGCAGCTTAAAACTTGTCCCCAGGGAGCTAACAGTTTAGCTGGGAATGATCACCCTGTTTCCCCCAAACTCCAGCCAGGCTTCTCTATTTACAGCTGTACTGAAGAGCTTCCTTCCTGGCTTGTGTCTCCTAAAAGGAGAAAACTATTGCAAGGTCTCTAAGAGGAAGGAAAGGGGACCTTTTTAATTAGCTTTCTCTTTTGAATGACGCCATCACAGACCTGATTCATTTCCATGAATTGAAGGTGAAAAAAAAGTGGAGTGAGTGGTAAGCTCTCTGTGAAGGAATGAGTGAAAACTGTCAAGACAGGACAGATTAGAGGAAAGCTGGAATTGGAGAAAACAGCCATGTGAACTTGGCAGTCCACCACGACCCACGTTCAGGCCAGGAGATGATGTCAAAATCTAAATTTAAAATGGAGGCGGCAAAATGTCTGTATCCATGGTTGGAAACGGGAGGCCAAAAGAGTGATGGAAATGCTGGTCTGATTCTTGGTGTTCTGGAATGTACCAACTGGTATATGTGGAATTTTTCATTTAAGGGCTTCCTTTTTGCAGACCTATTTCTTTTTTTTTTTAATTTTTTATTGTTATGTTAATCGCCATAAATTACATCATTAGTTTTTGATGTAGTGTTCCATGATTCATTGTTTGTGCATAACACCCAGTGCTTCCATGCAGAACGTGCCCTCTTTAACACCCATCACCAGGCTAACCCATCCTCCCACCCCCCCTCCCTTCTAGATCCCTCAGTTTGTTTTTCAGAGTCCATCGTCTCTCATGGTTCGTCTCCCCCTCCGATTTTCCCCCTTCATTCTTCCCCTCCTGCTATCTTCTTCTTCTTCTTTTTTTTTCTTAACATATATTGCATTATTTGTTTCAGAAGTACAGATCTGTGATTCAACAGTCTTGCACACTTCACAACACTCACCATAGCACATACCCTCCCCAATGTCTATCACCCAGCCAACCCATCACTCCCACCCCACCCCCCACTCCAGCAACCCTCAGTTTGTTTCCTGAGATTAAGAATTCCTCATATCAGTGAGGTCATATGATACATGTCTTTCTCTGATTGACTTATTTCGCTCAGCATAACACCCTCCAGTTCCATCCACGTCATTGCAAATGGCAAGATCTCATTCCTTTTGATAGCTGCATAATATTCCTTTGTATATATATACCACATCTTCTTTATCCATTCATCTGTCAATGGACATCTTGGCTCTTTCCACAGTTTGGCTATTGTGGACATTGCTGCTATAAACATCGGGGTGCACGTACCCCTTCGGATCCGTACATTTTTATCTTTGGGGTAAATACCCAGTAGTGCAATTGCTGGATCATATGGTAGCTCTATTTTCAACTTTTTGAAGAACCTCCATACTGTTTTCCAAAGTGGCTGCACCAGCTTGCATTCCCACCAACAGTGCAGGAGGGTTCCCCTTTCTCTGCATCCCCGCCAACATCTGTCATTTCCTGACTTGTTAAGTTTAGCCATTCTGACTGGTGTGAGATGGTATCTCATTGAGGTTTTGATTTGGATTTCCCTGATGCCAAGCGATGTTGAGCACTTTTTCATGTGTCTGTTGGCCATTTGGATGTCTTCTTTGGAAAAATGTCTGTTCATGTCTTCTGCCCATTTCTTGATTGGATTATTTGTTCTTTGGGTGTTGAGTTTGATAAGTTCTTTATAGATTTTGGATACTAGCCCTTTATCTGATATGTCATTTGCAAATATCTTCTCCCATTCTGTCGGTTGTCTTTTGGTTTTGTTGACTGTTTCTTTTGCTGGGCAAAAGCTTTTTATCTTGATGAAGTCCCAATAGTTCATTTTTGCCCTTGCTTCCCTTGCCTTTGGCGATGTTTCTAGGAAGAAGTTGCTGCGGCTGAGGTCAAAGAGGTTGCTGCCTGTGTTCTCCTTTAGGATGTTGATAGACTCCTGTCTCACATTTAGGTCTTTCAACCATTTGAAGTCTATTTTTGTGTGTGGTGTAAGGAAATGGTCCAGTTTCATTCTTCTGCATGTGGCTGACCAATTTTCCCAACACCATTTGTTGAAGAGACTGTCTTTTTTCCATTGGACATTCTTTCCTGCTTTGTCGAAGATTAGTTGACCATAGAGTTGACGGTCCATTTCTGGGCTCTCTATTCTGTTCCATTGATCGATGTGTCTGTTTTTATGCCAGTACCATACTGTCTTGATGATGACAGCTTTGTAATAGAGCTGGAAGTCCGGAATTGTGATGCCACCAGCTTTGCTTTTCTTTTTCAACATTCCTCTGGTTATTTGGGGTCTTTTCTGGTTCCATACAAATTTTAGGATTATTTGTTCCATTTCTTTGAAAAAAGTGGGTGGTATTTTGATGGGGATTGCATTGAATGTGTAGATTGCTCTAGGTAGCATTGACATCTTCACAATGTTTGTCCTTCCAATCCATGAGCATGGAACGTTTTTCCATTTCTTTGTGTCTTCCTCAATTTCTTTCATGAGTATTTTATAGTTTTCTGAGTATAGATCCTTTGCCTCTTTGGTTAGATTTATTCCTAGGTATCTTATGGTTTTGGGTGCATTTGTAAATGGGATCAACCCCTTAATTTCTCTTTCTTCTGTCTTGTTGTTGGTGTATAGGAATGCCACTGATTTGTGTGCATTGATTTTATATCCTGCCACTTTACTGAATTCCTGTATGAGTTCTAGCAGTTTTGGGGTGGAGTCTTTTGGGTTTTCCACATAAAGTATCATATCATCTGCAAAAAGTGAGAGTTTGACTTCTTCTTTGCTGATTTGGATGCCTTTTATTTCTTTTTGTTGTCTGATTGCTGTGGCTAGGACTTCTAATACTATGTTGAATAGCAGTGGTGATAGTGGACATCCCTGCCGTGTTCATGACCTTAGAGGGAAAGCTCTCAGTTTTTCCCCATTGAGAATGATATTCGCTGTGGGTTTTTCATAGATGGCTCTTATGATATTGAGGTATGTACCCTCTATGCCTATACTCTGAAGAGTTTTGATCAAGAAAGGATGCTGTACTTTGTCAGATGCTTTTTCTGCATCTATTGAGAGGATCATATGATTCTTGTTCTTATTGTATCATATGATCATATGATTCTTAATGTATTGTATCATGTTGATTGATTTGTGGATGTTGAACCAAACTTGCAGCCCAGGGATAAATCCCACTTGGTCGTGGTGAATAATCTTTTTAAGGTACTGTTGGATCCTATTGGCTAGTATTTTGGTGAGAATTTTTGCATCCATGTTCATCAAGGATATTGGTCTCTAATTCTCCTTTTTGATGGGGTCTTTGTCTGGTTTTGGGATCAAGGTAATGGTGGCCTCATAAAACGAGTTTGGAAGTTTTCCTTCCATTTCTATTTTTTGGAACAGTTTCAGAAGAATAGGTATTAATTCTTCTTGAAATGTTTGATAGAATTCCCCTGGGAAGCCATCTGGCCCTGGGCTTTTGTTTGTTGGGAGATTTTTGATGACTGCTTCAATTTCCTTAGTGGTTCTCTATGTCTTCCTGGTTCAGTTTTGGTAGTTGATACATCTCTAGGAACGCATCCATTTCTTCCAGGTTATCTAATTTGCTGGCATATAGTTGCTCATAATATGTTCTTATAATTGTTTGTATTTCTTTGGTGTTGGTTGTGATCTCTCCTCTTTCATTCATGATTTTGTTGATTTGGGTCATTTCTCTCTTCTTTTTGATAAGTCTGGCCAGGGGTTTATCCATCTTGTTAATTCTTTCAAAGAACCAGCTCCTAGTTTCATTGATCTGTTCTACTGTTCTTTTGATTTCTATTTCATTCATTTCTGCTCTGATCTTTATTATTTCTCTTCTCCTGCTGGGTTTAGGCTTTATTTGCTGTTCTTTCTCTAACTCCTTTAGGTGTAGGGTTAGGTTGTGTACTTGAGACCTTTCTTGTTTCTTGAGAAAGGCTTGTATTGCTATATACTTTCCTCTTAGGACTGCCTTTGCTACATTCCAAAGATTTTGAACAGTTGTGTTTTCATTTTCATTGGTTTCCATGAATTTTTTTAATTCCTCTTTAATTTCCTGGTTGACCCATTCATTCTTTAGTAGGATGCTCTTTAGCCTCCATGTATTTGAGTTCTTTCTGACTTTCCTCTTGTGATTGAGTTCTAGTTTCAAAGCATTGTGGTCTGAAAATATGCAGGGAATGATCCCAATCTTTTGGTACTGGTTGAGACCTGATTTATGACCTAGGATGTGATCTATTCTGGAGAATGTTCCATGGGCACTAGAGAAGAATGTGTATTCCATTGCTTTGGGATGGAATGTTCTGAATATGTCTGTGAAGTCCACTTGGTCTGGTGTGTCATTTAAAGTCTTTATTTCCTTGTTGATCTTTTGCTTAGATGATCTGTCCATTTCAGTGAGGGGGGTGTTAAACTTCCCCACTATTATTGTATTGTTGTCAATGTGTTTCTTTGCTTTTGTTATTAATTGGCTTATATAATTGGCTGCTCCCATGTTAGGGGCATAGATATTTATAATTGTTAGAGCTTCATGTTGGATAGACCCTTTAAGTAGGATATAGTCCTTCCTCATCTCTTATTACAGTCTTTGGTTTAAAATCTAATTTGTCTGATATAAGGATTGCCACCCCAGCTTTCTTTTGGTGTCCATTAGCATGGTAAATGGTTTTCCACCCTCTCACTTTCAATCTGGGGGTGTCTTTGGGTCTAAAATGAGTCTCTTGCAGACAGCATATCGATGGGTCTTGTTTTTTAATCCAATCTGATAGCCTGTGTCTTTTGATTGGGGCATTGAGCCCATTTACATTCAGGGTAACTATTGAAAGATAGGAATTTAGTGCCATTGTATTGCCTGTAAGGTGACTGTTTCTGTATATTGTCTGTGTTCCTTTCTGGACTAGGCTCTCTCTTTGCTTAGAAGACCCCTTTCAAGATTTCTTGTAGGGCTGGTTTCGTGTTTGCAAATTCCTTTAGTTTTTGTTTGTCCTGGAAGCTTTTTATCTCTCCTTCTATTTTGAATGACAACCTAGCTGGATATAGTATTCTTGGCTGCATATTTTTCTCATTTAGTGCTCTGAATATATCATGCCAGTCCTTTCTGGCCTGCCAGGTCTCTGTGGATAGGTCTGATGCCAATCTAATGTTTCTACCATTGTAGGTTACAGATCTCTTCTCCCGAGCTGCTTTCAGGATTTTCTCTTTGTCTCTGAGACTCGTAAGTTTTCCTATTAGATGTCGGGGTGTTGACATATGTTTATTGATTTTGAGAGGGGTTCTCTGTGCTTCCTGGATTTTGATGCCTGTTTCCTTCCCCCAGTTAGGGAAGTTCTCTGCTATAATTTGCTCCAATATACCTTCTGCCCCTCTCTCTCTTTCTTCTTCTTCTGGGATCCCAATTATTCTAATGTTGTTTTGTCTTATGGTATCGCTTATCTCTCGAATTCTGCCCTCATGATCCAGTAGTTGTTTATCTCTCTTTTACTCAGCTTCTTTATTTTCCATCATTTGTCTTCTATATCGCTAATTCCCTCTCCTGCTTCATTTATCCTAGCAGTTAGCGCCCCCATTTTTGACTGCACCTCATTAATAGCCTTTTTGATTTTAACTTGGTTAGATTTTAGTTCTCTTATTTCTACAGAAAGGGTTTCTCTAATAACTTCCATGCTTTTTCCAAGCCCAGCTAGTATCTTTAAAGTCATGATTCTGAACTCTAGATCTGACATCGTACTAATGTCTGTATTGAGTAGGTCCCTGGCAGTCAGTACTGCCTCTTGTTCTTTTTGTTGAGGTGATTTTTTCCGTCTTGTCATTTTCTCCAGAGGAGAATAGATAAATGAGAGAACAAAATGCTAACAGGGTAACAACGTCCCCAGAAAATATACTCTAAACAAATCAGAAAAGACCTGAAGCCGGGGGGAAAGAAAGGGAAAGAAAGAAAAAAGAAAAAGAAAAAAAAAGGAAAAAGAAAGATAAAAGCAAACAAAAACAGAACAAAATAAAAAAAAACAGAATATGATCAAATATGATCAGGCTGGTGCATAAATCAGTGCCACACACTAGCTTTTGGGTGTATTTTGGTCTGCTAGAAGAAAGTGCCTCCCAAAATTTTAAAGAAAGAAAAACTTATATATGTACAAAAATAAGGGTTGATATGATATAGGGATGGAATATGACTGTTAAGTTGAAAATTATAAAAAATTTTATAAAAGGAATTGATAAGAAGTTGTTTGAAAAAAGAAAGAAGAGGGTTTAAAAAGAAAAAAGAAAAAAAAAGGAGAGAGAATGTGATCAGGCAGTGGAGTAGAAAAGAAACATGCACTAGAGATTTATGGTATATTTTGATTTGTTAGAAGAAACTATCTCAAAATTTTAGAGAGAACAACTTATATATATATGCCAAAAATAAGGGTAACTACTATGTAGGGATAGAATATGACTCTAAAAATGAAAAATAAAAATGATTTTTAAAAAAAGGATTGATAAGATGTTGGTTGAAAAAGGGAAAAAGAAAAATTTAAAAAAAAAGTTAAAAAAATTAACTTTGAAAGACTAAAGAATCATGGTAAAAAAGCCATGAACTCTATGTGCAGTATTCCCTAGCTCTGGAGTTCTGCCGTTCTCTTTGATCGGTAAACTTGGTCTTGGCTGGCTGTTCTTGCTGATCTTCTGGGGGAGGGGCCTGTGGCCGTGGTTCCCAAATGTCTTTGCTGGAGGCGGAATTGCCCAGCCCTTGCCAGTCCGAGCTAAGTAATCTGCTTGGGTTTGCTCTCGGGAGATTTTGTTCCCTGCAAGCTTTTGGTACAGCTTTGGAGGCTGAGAGTGAATATGGCAGCCTCCCAGTCTCTGCCCCGGAGGAGCCGAGAACTCGGGGCCCTGCTCCTCAGTACACCCCCAGAGAAAAGCAGGCAGTCACTCCCATCTCCCCGGTCTCCGGCCACACTCCTCACTCACCCGGCCTGTGACCGAGCGTTTCTATCTCTGGCACCTGACCCCATGTGGAGTCTCCAAACCCAGCAGATCCCTGCAGTGCACTCCCACGCTGCTCCTCCCGGGGGAGGAAGAGGAGTCTCCCCAGATCTGCCGCTTGTTGGGTCCCTGCTGGAGGAACAGGGGCCCGACTGTTCCGCGGATCTCAGTTTATGGCAACCCCGAGCTGAGAGCCTGCGCCTTGGCTCCATCTCTGCAGCCGGCTTCCCTGCTCCAATACCTGGGAGCTCTGCTGCACTCAGGTACCCCTGGTCTTTCTGTGACCCCAAGGGTCCTGAGACCACACTGTCCTGCGAGGGTTCCGCCCCCCACTTAGCCACTGGAGCGATGTCCCTCAGTGGAGCCAACTTCTAAAAGTTCCGATTTTGTGCTTCCCGGCTCTATCACTTGCCAGAAGCGGCCAACGGAGGCCCGCTCTCCTGCCGTCTATCCTCCCGAATATCGCCTCAGATTCACTTCTCTGCACATCCTACCTTCCAGAAAGTGGTTGCTTTTCTGTTCAGAGAGTTGTTGCTATTCTTTTCTTCTATCTCCTGTTGAGTCCGTAGGTGTTCAGAATGGTTTGATCCCTATCCAGCTGAATTCCTGGGACCAGACAAAATCCAGGTCTCTTACTCCTCTGCCATCTTGCTCCGCCTCCTCTGCAGACCTATTTCTGTTTGTGATATTCCACAGGAAAATTTTCTACTTTCACACCATTTTAAGTAATGTGTATGTGTAGTGTGTGTGTGCACATGTGTGCAGATACACTGACATGAAATTACCACAAGCCTGAGACAGCCTCCTGAATGCATACCATGGCCTCCTGAATACCTTTGCACTGACCAGGACAAGCCAGTATCTCTGGGGAAACTGAAGAAGAGCAAGGACCCAGATCCACAGAGTCAGGAGAGATCACCATTTCCCTAGTACTTCCCATGTGCCCGGCCCAGTATTGATGCATTTAATATTTTACCTGTCTATCCTCACACGGTTCCTGTGAAGTGGATGTCATTAAGTAGAAGTAGAGACAGACTCAGATAAGTCTACACATTTGCCATGGCCACATAGCTACTGAATAGGATTTAAGTTAGGTCTTACTTCTTTAAAAGCTATGCTTTTTTCTGTCCCATGTTACAGTAACAATAAAATATGATTAGGATGTTTTGTTCTATACAGTCCAAGAAAGTACATCAACTGTCCAGCCAGTTTCTTACCTACAGTTAAGTGCTCGCTTTCTCTCTCTTTCCCTCTCTCTTTCTTTTCCTATCCATCCTCCACAATGTAGCCAGAATATTCTCTCCTTAAGTTATAAATGCCTCTAAATCTTTGCTTAAAAGACCTTTCAAAAGCTCCACGTAGTCCACAAGATAAATAGAAAATTCCTAGGGGTGCCTGGGTGGCTCAGTCAGTTAAGCATCTTCCTTCAGCTCAGGTCATGATCCCAGGGTCCTGAGATTGAGCCCGCATCGGGCTCCCTGCTCCGCGGGTAGCATGCTTCCCCCTCTGCCTCTCTCTCTCTCTCTCTCTCATGAATAAATAAATAAAATCTTAAAAAAAAAAAAGAAAATTCCTTAGCAAGACTCTTCTCAACCTGTTGCCAGTCTGCCTCTCTAAGCTCATCATCTCCCTAAAATGTAGTCAGTGTAAAAGACTCACAAGATATTGATTATTCCCTTAAAACACCATTCACCCTCATGTCACTGAGTTTGTTTACTTCTATAAAGTTTCTACTGACTTCTCAATATCTAGTGCAAAAAGTCTGTCCTCGGTGAAGGCTTCACTGACCTACCATTGTCCACCCCATTCCCCTAGCCAGATACCATCCTTTCTACTTCTGTGAGGCTACAGCAGTTGGTGAGAATGTAAATTGGTGCAGCCACTGTGGAAAACAGTATAGAGTTTTCTCAAAAAATTAAAAATAGAAATACCATACAATCCAGTAATTCCACTATTGGGTATTTACCCAAAGAAAATGAAAACACTAATTCAAAAAAATATATGTACCCTTATGTTTATTGCAGCATTACTTATAATAGCCAGGATTTGGAAATCTGGAAACAATCCAAGTGTCCATTTTTAGATGAATGGATATAGAAGATGTGGGGTGTGTGTGTGTGTGTGTGTATGATGGAATATTACTATATATATATATAGAAATTATATATTATACATTTACTACGTATAATGGAATATTAGCCATAAAAAGAATGAAATCTTGCCATTTGCATCACATGGGTGGACCTAGAGTGTATAATGCTAAGTGAAATAAGTTAGAGAAAAACAAATGCCATATGATTTCACACATATGTGGAATTTAAGAAACAAAACAAATGAACAAACAAAGGAAAAAACAGACAAACAAAAAAACAAACTCTTACCTATAGAGAACAAACTGGTGGTTTCCAGAGGGGAGGTGGATGGGGGGAATGGGGAAAATAGATAAAGGGGATTAAGAGTACACTTATCTTGATGAACACTGAGAAATGTATAGAATTATTGAATCATTATATTGTACACTTGAAATGAATATAGCACTATATGTTAATTATAAATAAAAAAAATAGAATGGCTCTCTGATAGTTGATGAACTCCATTACATGTAAAACACTTTGTCCTCATCAACAGTGCCTAGTCTAGGGTCTGACTCGTGGTGTTAATAAACTTATTTGATATGTATTTGTAAAAAGAATGAAGGAAGGGAGGAAGAGGGGGAGGGAGAGACAGGAGGGAGAGCAAAAGATATGATTCTGTTTTCATATGTGGACAAAATTTAAAGAGGAATCACTATAGGTAAGAGTTTGTTTTTTTGTTTGTCTGTTTTTTCCTTTGCTTGTTCATTTTTGATTCAAGTTGACTCCTGGTTTAGTCTCCAGCACTATAAATATAAACATATGATATATATCATACAGTGTATGTATGTATGTATCTATGTATCTATGTATGTATGGGCTTCAGTTTCTCTAAACTGACCAGAATTCATTGTTTGTCTTTAAATGTTGATTAAATATTCCATAGAGGCTTTCACTCATCAATTCTTTCAACATGTGGTTTTATCCTGGGTAATGTTAACTCACTTCTGGCAGCAGGGGAACCAACTGAAATGGGAGCAGATGACTTTCCTATGTTATTTGCTTTGTTGTCCATTGGAGTTATTGCTTGTTTTTGTTTAATCCCCAAAACCCTGCCCCAACTCCTCTTAGAATACATATGTTTCCATCTAGGTCAACAGGTGTCACTGTTGAGTAGGACAAATATGCCCCCCAGACCCCATCTTTTGGGTGCTAAATGTCCTAGTTGGTTATAGGGCCCACTCTCTGCTCAGTCTTGATATAACCATAGTTTAACTCCATGATCACTGTGCAAGTTGACCAAACAGACCTCTGAAAGCACCAGTAATTTTTATTCCTTAAAGGCCTAGATACTGAATGTAATGATAGACCCAATTATACCCATTAAAGGGGGCAAATAGGAGGAAGAAACTACAACCATTTCTATTTGTAGGAGAGAGCATTGTTCAGTGGGAGACATCTCATCAGTAGAGGGGAAAGCCTGAGATTTAAGTGCCTGCTCTGTCCCTAAGTAGTTGCCACTAGTGTAACTGGCTCAAGCCAGAGGTGCCATGACTGCAAATTGGAACAGGAGAGGGGAAATGTTGCAAATTACCAAAAACATCAGATTACTAGTTTAGACCATAGGTTGTTGAGAAACCCCCAGAATTATTCAGGAAGAATTTGAGAGGAGAATGTACTCACAGAAAACAGGTGGGGATAGAGCAAAAGAAACATGGAAATTGTTATCATTTTCCTATCCTCAGACTGACATGGCCTGGGAGACATGTGGAATTGGATAAAATGGAATGGAATGGAGTAGGAAGGAAATGGGATAGAATGGGATGGGGATGATTTCCAAATCATGGAATCTGACAATAAATGCAGTAAAGAATAAATTAAAATGAGATAAGGTGCTCTTCCAACCAGGGCCCAGCAGAATGGGTCCTGCAAAGAAGGATGGCAAGAAAAAGGGCCATTCTGCCATCAACGAGGTGGCAACCAGAGAATACACCATAAACATTCACAAGCACATCCATGGAGTGGGGTTCAAGAAGTGTGCCGCTCAGGCACTCAAACAGATCTGGAGATTTCCCATGAGGAGATGGGAACTCCAGATGTGTGCATTGACACCAGGTTTAACAAAGCTGTATGGGCCAAAGGAATGAGGAATGTTCCCTATTGTGTCTGTGTGCGATTGTCCAGGAAACATAATGAGGATGAAGATCCACCAAACAAGCTCTATATGTTGGTTACCTATGAACCTGTCACCACTTTCAAAAATCGACTGAGCATTAATGTGGATGAGAACTAACTGCTGATTGTCAAGTAAAGGCATACAACTGCAAAATAAATAAATAAATAAATAAATAAATAAATAAATAAATAAAATGAGATGAGGTAAGATGGACTATGGAATGGAATTGAATCAAAAGGAATATGGGAAATGAATAAATGAAATATAAAATGATGTGGAATGACTAAGTGTGAAATATAGAATGTAAACAGAATAAAATGAAATGGGCTAGAAGAGACTGGGATATAAAGCATAATGTTATGTCAAAATTTTGAAATGGGATACAGAATACAATACAATGGGATGGACTTTTTCATTAAATGGTTTTGACATATAGATAAGCAATTTGTTTATAAAACAATTAGCAGACTCAGGAAATTGCTATCATAATCTAGTCCAGATGATTAGAAATTTAGGGATCTAAAAGCTTCATGCCTTTCTTGAATTATTCCGCAAATGGTCACCTACCTTATGATCATGGCACACAGCTGGCACTCTGTAGTAACAACAACCAACAATACTGGCATCTCTGCTAAACCCCTTGTATGTGTTATTTCTTTTAATTCTCACATCAGTCAAATAGGATAAGTCCTATTTTGATCTCCATTTATAGATAGGGAAATGGAGGCACCAGAAGGTTCACCTACTTGCCCAAGATTACACAGCTAGAAAGTAGTGGAATCAGAAATCAAATGCCAAGGTGATTAGGCTGGAGCTTCTGTGTGCTGACCCACTACACAAACCACTTCTCACCATGTCAGGGACTCATAACTTATGACACTGCATGTAGAAATATTAGGATTGGTATAAACTGTGTTCTAGCCACTAAATGTCACCTACAAAAAGACTGGAAAACTAGACAGAGGCACTGCTCTGGTACAAACATGATGAAACATAGCATGGTCACAAAGGCACTCAGCTCTGCTGCCATATTCGACACATCCAGAACCACATTGTCCGTTACCCCCTTTAAACCAGGTCTCAGTGGGGGTTTTCCTCACCTATTAACCATTCCTAATTCCAATACTCAGATGCTCAACATTTCCTAAGGGCCACTACAGACAACTTGATCATTCATTTTTCATTTAACATTTGAGCACTTATTCTATTGTTTTGAAACCTAAGGGTTTTTTAAAAAGTGGATTCACTTCTTCTAGAAATATTCTCAACAAATAAAAGTGGCCATGCAACTAGAAATTCAGATAACTAGATGCTCCCCCCTACTGAGATGCTAGAATGCTCATTCTGGAGAACTTCTAGTGAGGATACGAGTAGCTGCTTTTGCTTGGTATTTACCACTTGAGAGAGGCTGTATCATCTACTGATTGAGAGGGGCTGCCTGAGTTCAAATCCTAACTCTATCGCTACATAGTTTTTTTCCCTTGTGTGAGCTATTAACCCTGTCTGTGCATCAATTTCCTCCTCTGCGAAATGGAGATAAGAGGATAGTTTGAAAGATAATATACTTGGAGCACTCAGAACACTGCTTATCACAAATGAAGAACTTTATAATATCAGCTATTATTATTGGATAGGCTTCGCATCATGTGTTTCCTAGGCATTATCTTTTTAAATCCTTATAACCATCCTATGAAATTGGTGTTATAATTTTTGCCATTTCACAGGTGTGAAAACTGAGGTTCCAGGAAATTAGGTAATTTACCCAAAGCCACATAATAAGTAAGTAGTACAAATGAGTTTCAAATCCAAGTTAGTACAACTCAAAAGTCAGTGTCCTTAACCATTATGCAATGCAATACTGCCTCCTTTTCAAGCTGTTAGGAGGTCACCAGAGCATAGACAAGGACACCAGCACTTGGACAGGAATAAAGAGTTTCAAGCAGTCCTGGAAGGGGGAGGGGTGTGGAGAGGAGTGCATGTGTAGAAAGTGGTGAACTTCATGCAGAAAAATTTAAAAACCACTGGGGCATCAAAGAAATGTGTCATCTCTTCCTGGAAATAGTTCATGGCTTCCTGAGGGCTCCACCCAAAAGACCACATTTAACCTCCTCCTGTACTTAATCTATACTGGCTGGTTGCCCCCTACCTTTCTCCTACCACACTCTAATTTAGTCCTTTCTGACCTACCAATTATAGTCATGCCAACATGGCAACTGGGTTACTTAGGAAGGCCCTAGACCTTGGTGCCTCCAGTATGGTCTCACCTCAGGCTATATCTAATGTGCTACCACTCTGGTCCAAGCCATCATCTTCTCACCTATATCTGTGATCATTTCCTAACTAGTCTCCCTCCCTAATCCATTCTCAACCTGCAGTCAAAGGGAGCTTTCCAAAGCTCTAATATCATCATCTCACTACATTGTTTAACACCTGCTTTCCATACTCTTAGATTATATCCAAAGTCCTTAACAAGAAGCATCTTGTGCAAAGTCCCTGTGATAAGATGGAACGTGGCTAGTAGAACAGTAGAGGATGAAAAGGGGAATGATGGAAGTGAGATTGATTAGTTATGGGGTTCAGAGTCTTTCAACTACAGCACTAACCTCAGCTTATAATGTTACCCTTCATTGGGAGATTATTTGTTTCATGACATCCACATTCATCCGGTGGTTCAGACTAAAAGTCATGGAGTCATCTTTGACTTCTCTCTTCCTCTCATACTCCAGGTCTGATCATTCAGTGAATTTTGATAGCTCTACCTTCAAAATACCTTCACTAACACCACTACCAGCACCCTGGTCCAAACAACCTTCTTCTCACTTAGGAGTCATCACAAGGGTTAGACCAGATGACTCCTCCACTCGAAATCTTCTGGTGCATTCTCATCTCACTCAGTAAAACCCAAGTTCTCACAAGGGCATGACAGGGCTCTATACACAACTGCGCACCACCCCCTGCTTCTACATTCTGCCTGGCTTCACCTCCACCACTTGCCCTTTCTCTTACAGACCACTGCCTTCTTTCCTGATCCTCAAGAACTTCAAACACACCCCTGCCTTGTGTCCACATTCTTGCTGCCCCTTCTCAGAACATGCTTCCTCCAAATATTTGTACGACTTGCTTCCTAGCTTCATTCAGGTCTTGGCTCCAGTTTCACTTTCTCAGACATCATATCTGATCATCCTATGTAAAATAGAACTATTCATTGCTTGTTTCCCTAGTTTCCTACTTTAATTTTCTCCTTATCACTTCCATCCACCTGACATGTTACTATTTTGTGTCTGTTGCTCTCCTCCCCACCTTACCCCAGTACAATGTAAGCTATATGAGGGCAAAGATTATACCTGCTCATTCTCTACTGTATCCCTCATGCTAAGAATAATCCCTGCCACACAGTGGGTGCTTAACAAATATCTCATGTTGATAAATGAATGTCTGTCTTTGCCAAGAAGCTCTGACTCCCTAAGACTAGTGTTCACCATCATGTCCCCAATGCATAGCAGAGTCTGTCTCACAAAAGTTGTTCAATAAACATTGTTGAATTAAAGAGTGAATGGAATAGGGAATGAATGAATGATTAGGGTAGGTCACTGACCATGGGATGAGAATCACAGAAAGTATGGTGAAAGGGTTTGGAAATATAAAGCAGGAGATCTGCCTGGTTAATTTTCACCTAAGAAGGTCATCTAGGAAAAGCAAGTCAATATCTCAATTTCAAAGTCCCCAAATTAGATTCTAGACAGGAGAATGGGACAGCACTGCGGGATCATTCTGGACTTTAGAAGTGAGGTACACAAATGGGGCACTTGTTGATATCAGGATGTTGAAGTCTGTGGACTTTCTCCAGCCTCTAATGAAGGTTAACTTTAGAAACAGGCAGGAGGGAGTACCCAGTGCAGTTTCAAGTGGCCCCATGCAGCTGGAGAAGCTAAGCAGTACAGAGTCTGGGACAGGCAAGACTTTTGGGGTGGTTTGTTTTTGTTGTTGTTGTTGTTGTTGTTGTTTTTGAGTGGGGGACAGTTCCAAGTTGACTTTTTCTTTGCTCAGGAAGGCATCACTGGGGTATTCAGAGGGATTGTTAGTCCATGTGGAGCCTCATAGCCTGGCCTGAATGTGAGTCCAAGCCTGCTGCAGAGGTACTGTGAATTCTAAGATGTTTTATTACCATGCAGGCACAACTGCAGTGCCACATTTTGCTGACCCACCTGAAATGCAAATAGGAAGAGCCTGCTTTGCTTCAGCTGTTGCCTTACCTCCAGCTCTGCAAGAAGCTGATCAATAATAATTTTAATTAAGACAATAGGTTCCAAGGGGCTGAATCTAAAAAGATGTCTTGATATAAAGAGGGAAAGTAAATGGAGGGTGGAGGGTATGTCATTTAAATTTCAGAGAACATAAACAGTGAGATGTCTATGCTACATGTCCAGGAGGCAGTGTGATGGGGAGGCAGGGAATGGAGTGGGGCTCTCTGGTAGAAGCCTCAGCCCCAGTACCTACAGACTATGGACCTTGAGATGATACTTAAGTTCTCTGAGCCTCTTTTATTAAAAAAAAATAATTTCCTGCATTCCTTTCTTTTTTCAGTTTGTGATAGAGTTCTTTATTTTTTTAAATTTTATTTTATTATGTTATGTTAGTCACCATACAATACATCATTAGTTTTTGATGTAGTGTTCCATGATTCATTGTTTGCGTATAACACCCAGTGCTCCATGCAGTACGTGCCCTCCTTAATACCCATCACTGGGCTAACCCATCTCCCCACCCCCCTCCCCTCTAGAACCCTCAGTTTGTTTCTCAGAGTCCATAGTCTCTCATGGTTTGTCTCGTCTCTCCTGCATTCCTTTTAAACTTAATTACAAGGTTACAAACAAGAATATTTGCATAGTAGCTTATGAAGTACTTGTTACATGCATTTGTTGATTTAGTCTTTTCAATAATCCTGTATAGTAAGAATTACTATGGTTCTCATTTTACAGATGAGAAAAGTGAACAATTGAAAGTGCAGGAGCCTGCCCCAGGTCCCACACACCTGTTGGAGGTGTCTGTGGTATTGTGGTGAACCAATCACTCAAACTTCCTCCCTTCAGGGTTCTCTACTGTGGGAGCCATGCTCCTGGGATTATCATCTAAACAGAAAATAAGTCAACACCCTATAAATAACAGATACATTCCCAGTATCTCTCAATGTGGAACTCTCTGGTAAGGAGTTGGGAAAGCAGGAATGCCTGAATCCTACCCCATTTTCCAAGCACCCCTCTATGTGGCTATCAAGGAAGATATATACACAAGGACCCGTGACAAGACTAAAAAGGACCTAGGTCATCCTGAGCTGGTGTGATGCTCTGAACATTTAGTGAAGTGAGTGGAGTTACAGGACCCAGCTGTAGACAGAGAGGCTCTGCAACCCTTTTCATTCCATTCCATTTTATTCCCAAATTTTACCATCAAACCATAGGGAGATGCAAAAAGGTAAATGCAAAAGAGTAGAGGGGGAGCACAAGAAAGCACAACTAGAGGGGCTTTTCCTAAGGAACAGAAAGGACGGAGGAGAGATACTCACACTCAGGTGGGTAACCTTCCATCAAGGGCTGCTCCCATTCAGTGATCAGCCTGGGCACTCAATGGGGCCAGGCCTAAGGTGAGGCAAGCAAGGTCCCATGAGTACAGAGTGGAAGGAGGAACAAACCCTCAGATTCCTACAAGTGCATGGTGGGCACCTGAGACTCTGTGCCTCCAGAAGTGTTGCACTGTCCAAGTCTCTCACTTGTCTCACCCTAGTCCTGCCACTCAGAGTCCCAAAGTCAAACCAGGTAGACCAGTAAGTTCTCCTGTTATGGAGCATCTAGGTGAGAAGAGAGGTGGGACCCTGTATCTCCCTGCAGTGCTGAAGATGGATCTTCTTGTTGCCTTTCATTTACCATCCCTCTAGACTTTCAGCCCTTCACCAGATTTAACATGTGTGCAGATTACCTGGGGATCTTATTAAACCAGATTCTGATTCAGCTGTTTGGGGACAGGGCCTAAGATTCTGAATTTCCAACAAGCTCCCCCAGTAAAATGTATCATATATAGCAGATTGTTTAACATATGAATACATTATTAACATCTAGTTAGTATAGAGTGTCTATAAATAAGCATATTGTTTAACATATGAATACATTATTGAAAAAAACAACAGAGAAATGGAACTACCATGGCACCAGGTGATAGTTTGACTTTGGTGCAGTGTTTTTTTAGCCAGGATTAGAGGGAGGAATGATGAAGTAAAATCTCTACCAGTGAGGTTTGGGAAGAACTGATCAGGGAATAATTTTTCAACTCAAGGGCTTGGACGTTTAAGATAAAACTCTAGTCCTGGTGAAGTAAAATTCAGAGCAGGAAGTAGGAAAGAAGCCCAATTTTTCTGGCTGGGTTGAAAGGGAGCCTTTAATGCAGACAGCAGTCCACTATTTAGGGTACACACAAGGCACACCAGGAGCTGACCATAGGCAGGAACTGTAGCCAGGCTGAGGGTCCATAGAGATAGCCTGACCTGATTGAGATGGCCACTTCCTTATCACTACCTAGCTTCCTGTATATTTCACTTGCTCCATCTACTAGAACATGAACTCCATGAGGACAAGGACCTGTGTCTGTTTCATCTACTCTTGGATACTGAACATCAAGAATAGTGCCTATAACAGAAAAGGCACTTGATAAATATTTATTGCACAAGTGCATACTAGTGAGAGAATTAGCATAATAACAAATGAATGTAAAAGTGAGTTAGATGGACCACGGCTTATAACTTTGAATCAGGAATTTACTGACATAGAGTGCCATAATATGGTCGTGGCCTTGGAAGAGATCACACACTAATTGAGGAAACATGGCAAAAATATAAGAAGAGATAAATAATGATACAAGGATTAAAAAGCAGAATAACAGTTTCAGAAAATTGTATTTTCGCCATCTTGAATCTGATACTTTAATTGGGGAATGAATATAGAAAATGAAGGGACAGAGTTCTGTGGAGTGGCCCACAACAGAATTTTGAGAGACCAGATTTGATGTGGCTTTTAAAACTTTTCGTGGGTCTTTGGGATCTTTTCCAAAGAGTCAAAGTCATGAAGATCGAAACCACAAATGTCCATTGTCTGATAACACTGTCTGTCCAGCTTACAGCTTGCATGTAAATGCCATGAAAAAGGCTGTCTTAAAAGTGATATGACTGGGCCAGTTTAGCTGAACAGATTCCTGACGTTCACAGATTACTTAAATAGAAAGCTGTTTGAAGGAATAAGGGAGCTCAAAATAGAAATAGTAGCAGCAGCAGCAGCATCTCCCTGAGCCCAGTTCTTCTAACTTTGGGTTGTGTAGACTTCCAAAATTACCTGGAGAGTTGCTTAGCTTTGCTCCATGTGGATAACTTGGGATAAGTGGGCCTCCAATGTCTTTGTGCCAAATTTGTAAAGGAGAGCATATGATTAGTTTACATAGGCAGCAATTCGCATGAAGTGGTTTGGTTGGTCAAAATTCTAGTCAATCACCTCAGAGGTAGTGCAAATAGCCAATGCTCAGCACAGAGACAGGGCTTTCTGGCCCACCAAGATTCACTGTTGCAATTTGCTGTTGCCCCTTACAATGTCTCTTGGCCTGGATGCTGTCAAGTAGGTGGAGGGAATATCATTAAGATCCCTTTCCTCAGAAGATATTGGTACACAGGGAGATACAAAGGCATTATCAATTCCTCTTTATGAACAACAAGATGCTCTTAAAATAATTTCTAAGTTGCTTCTTAGTAAAGTCATTATGTCAAAGATAATCTGTCAAAAGCTCAAAATGATATTAAAGTCAAGCTTATCGATAGAAGAGAATCACTGTGTATAGCTTTCAAGTCATGCATAGCTAATGGCTACATCATCATGATATTGCTCCATTCCACTGGCAGAAGAAAGAGAGTTTCTTTTTTGTAGTTAAGAGGAATTGGTCATGAAGACTCACTATGCCCAGAAATAACACAGAGCTATGTCACTGTCCTCTGCTCTTCTCCTATGTGGAAAGAGTGAAAGTTAACTTACCAGGAAGTAAAGTTGATAGAAGTAATTTCATTAGCGGGCTGTGGGAAAGCAGCTATATTAATAACTCTTTAATAGGAAATACTCATTGCTAGAAAGTTCGAGAATCCATGTGAGTGAATTTTAATATTAAGTTCATCTGAAATTCCATCGTAGTACTCAATCTCATAGAGGTACTAACAGCAAAACTTGACTATAGAACACAGAAATGAACAATGCATGGTTATGCTGTGACTAGTCATTAATAAGGGATAGTGAGGAAGGTACGAACTTTTACCTTCAATTTTAATTTCTCTAAAAGCATTCATATGTGTAGACATGTAGAGTTTCACATACATATGCAGCAATTCATGCACACTCATCTATACAATCTTTATAATTATTGAAATGAAAATTAACTATACCACTTCAGTTATGCTATTAAGGTTTACATTTTGAATTTTAAATGATAGTAAGTGAAAGGTATATTAACTTTCCAAATAACCATGAATGAATAAATGTGTGAATGAACAATTATTATTCCAAGATGGTGATCACGAGTAAGGCCCTATTGCCACCTGGTGGCAGCATACCCTAATTGAAGAATTAGTTATTGAGTGAAATCGAGAAGTCTAAATGTACAAAGTGACAGAAATCACATCACATGAGTTGATATCACACAGATGAAGTATTAGACGGTCATAAGCCCCTGTAATTTAAAGACAATGTTTGTATTTTTATTTTCTATCTCAAGTGAAGAAGGGAAACACAGGTCCCTGGTCTTTGGTACAAGGCTGGTTTCCCTTAGGCTCTATCTAAGAGTGTTCATTTAGGGAGCTACAAAGCCATTTTACCCAGCAGGTGGCCCCAGGCCTATTTAGTCACCATATTGACCAAAAAGTTTTAATTATATCATTTCTATGGTGTAGTAGAAATACCATTGGCTATAGATCTAATCCAACAGTGAGTTCTAGGAATAGGTAGTACTCTTTACCCCTCAAAAAAATCTCTGCAGTTCAGTGGATTCATGCACATACTTATTTACAAAAGATTATTTTATTAAACTAATCCCAGTGTCCCAGCTGCAATTCAGACAAATTACATCCTTATCATTGGAGATGGAAACAGACATTGATATTTTTGTTAAAACTTCCCAGGGGTTTCAATGTGCAGCCCATGTTGAGAACCACTGAACTGGAGTAAAGAGAAGGTTGAAACATGCGTCAAGGAAAGATGATGTTCCTCTTTGAAATCAGAGAAATCTGCAGCGAGCCCAAATATAAAATTCAAGTGTGTATGAAAAATATACAGACAAAAAACAAATGCCATTGGCACCTACCGTCCAAAGTTCTTCAGAAACTCTGAAGTATAATGGAAAGTAAACCTGTTTTAATTGACAACTTTCTGGGCAGATGCTTTCTGTATACGTTTCATTTAATCTTTACCCACATGGTAGGTAGACTTTATAATCCCTGTACCCCCTACAGTTTTATAAACTGAAGCAAACATAAATTTATTAGTACAAGGTCATGCAATTTGTAAATAGCATAGCATGGATTTAAACTTAAGATGGTCTAACCCCAAATCCCATGGGTATTTCCATGAGCCCTTGTTGAGTTCACATTGTTTAAGAAGTAGACTAGCCATCAGGCTTCCAAGCTTCTCCTTTGGTATACTGACAACTTCTTCTTGAGCCTCACAAACCTTAGTGCCAAAGCCTTAACAGGTTTGGAGACAGAGACTCAGCTCAGTGAATCATCTGGCTTTCCCTGTGTCTCCTCTCCCTATTTACCAGCCAACCTAATCAAAGAAACTCTAGTTCAAACGCAAAGAAAGCAGTGGCTGCCAGCTGATCAGAAGAGGAATCAAAGACAGATTTTTAATGGAAATTTGGTAGAAATAATGACTTTTTCAGCCATAAATAGAACACCCCAGTGGTTTTAAACTATGAGAAGGTGTGGTGTCTCACCTCCCATCTCCTCTATTTTTGGACTGTACACAACCCTCTGAACTTGCCCAGACTCCTGGGTTATTTCACTTTATTCTACTGGGTATCCTGATGATCTAATCAGTCAAACAGTAAAACGAGACTTTCTGAGCTTCCACTATGGATGTCCCCTATAAACCCCTGCCATGATGGGTTTTCGGTCTGGTAAAAGAAAAAAGCAATGCACATGTGTAAATCTAACCATGTCACTTCCTTGCTTAAAATCCATCTAATGATCTTCCTTTGCAATTAAGGTAAAAACAGAGGTCTTTGACAGGTTCTGACAGTCAGCTTGATTTGAACCTTGTCTATTTCTCCAAAACCTTCTGTCTGCCCCCCCTCTGTTCCCTAAAAGTACGTTCTTCCCTCAGCAGATGTTTGCTACACCTCCATCTCTGCCTAGAATTCAGTCCCAGTCCCCAGACCAAACTTGGGTTATTAGTAATTTATTGCCATATAACAAACCACCCCCAAACTCAGTGTCTTAAAATGACAGCCATTTCACTAGCTCCTGATTTGGCGGTATCTACTAGAGTTGTTTTTGTAAGCTGTAGGTATCTGGCCTCCAGACCCAGCTGAATGATCTAAGGCAGCATTGCTCACAGTTGGGAGCAAGAGGTTAGCTGGTTGGACTCAGAGAACTTAGCAGGGGTGGCACTTCTCCAGGGACCTCTCATCATCAGGTAGGCTAGTGGACTTCTTCAGTTGGCACTCTCAAAGCCGTGCTCCAAGGGAGCAAGGGCAGAAATGTTTACTTGGACATTCTACTGGATACTCAAGTCAAAGACTAGCCCAGATTCTGTGGATAAGGAAACCAATTCTACCTCTTGATGGGGGCAACTGACCACTTTTGATCTACCACACCTGACTAACTACTGCTGGAACTTCCTTTAGATGGCAGCCTTCATTTTCCTACAGGAAAGCATGAGTGAATCACTGGATACCATCAGATCCTGTTACCTGCTCGCAAATCGCCTGCCCCTTTTTCTTGCAGCGTTTATTATTTCATAAGTAAATATTTATTTGTGGGATCATTTGATTAAATCTGGCTTCCCTCCTCCACATCAACCTCTTTGATGGCAGGGAAAGGGTCTATACCTTCAGTATGCAACAAAAAGCCAGGCTCAAAGTCCCCATCCAGTAAGCATTTGTTGACTGAACACAGCATGTGAAAGCCAGTTGGGAGTAAAGTAGATTAGAAGGAAGATGACCATTTCTGAGGCAGAAGGAATTCATTGGGTTACATAAACACTCCACCTTTGGTTTTCATATCAGGAAGCTGAGTGTTCACATCATGGATGCCAATCAATGCCCTTGAAAGCAATAGGAGATCAGTGATTTAATTTTTAGTGAAAAACAAACATGCCTTTCATCCTCATATTTTTTTTTAAGTTAACAAATTTATTTTTTTTGTTTTTTGTTTTTTTTAATTTTATTATGTTATGTTAATCACCATACAGTAAGTACATCATTAGTTTTTGATGCAGTGCTCCATGATCCATTGTTTTTGTATAACACCCAGTGCTCCATGCAGTACGTGCCCTCCTTAATACCCATCACCGGGCTAACCAGTCCCCCCTCCCCCCTCCCCTCTAGAACCCTCAGTTTGTTTCTCAGAGTCCATCATCTCTCATGGTTCATCTCATCCTCATATATTTTTAGTGCATGAAAAGTCACAGGTAAACGGAATTATTAACTCCTATATTGATTAATTAATATTAGCATATTTTAAAATACTGCCCTAAGTAATCATGTGCCATTTATGTATGAATAAGGACGGGTAGATGGTAAAGAAAGACAGAAACCTTAGGCCAACTATTGAAAGAGTTTCTGTAACCCTGAGGTGTCTTTTTTTTTCAGCAGGTGGAGAGAATTTCCCAGGGCTAATCTACTATCTTGTCAAAAATACCCATGATTTGTCAGTTAAGCCCCTGATATTTTTAGTGCTGGAAAATCTGTCAGAATGACCAAAAGGCTCACATTTACAGAGTAGAAGAAACAAAACCACGTGGGTAGACTGAAATGAAACAGTCATTAGTAGTAAGTTTGAGGTTGATTGCTCTTCAAAAAAAGAAACAAACCCATTTTTTCTGTTTTTCCAGTGCTGTCAGTCTTCAGGGGCCCCTTTGTACTCTCTGAGAATCAGAAATATGCCTACCCATTTTTGGTTTCCTGCCATTGTGTTTAAAATATGAATTTTACGTATTTGGGGTAATCACCAGGGTAACCTCTTCAGTGAAATTGACCTAAGTTAAGAATAGTGTACTTTCAGAAACCCAGTGCTCCGTGGGTTACAAATGAGTGACCCTCATGCTGTTCCCACCAGGGCAGATGGCATCTTTTGTACATCCTGAAGCATGAGGTACTATTTTTTCTCCTCTCACATTATTCTCTTTTTAATTTCCCCTAACTGAAAATATATCCAAAAGGACTTCCCCAAAAGTGCTGTGACAGAGTTTTCAAAAAGCATGAGAGAGTTGGGTTTTTTTTTAAGTTTTTATTTAAATTCCAGTTAGTTAACATACAGTGTAAAAGCATGAGAGAGTTGTATCAAAGAGAAATAGTTTTCACTAAAGTTTAAAATACCTCTGGGCATTAAGCTTTTATAATTTTAGCATTATTAGGATCAGATATGTATTAGTTTAGGCTAGACTGTGATTACAAACAGATCCAAATCTCAGCACAACAAAAATTTTTCATTGTATCAGTATGGAACAGTGCAGTGAGGTGGCAGATAAAGTGTGTGTTGAAGGTTTGGGGGTGGAGTGTGCTTCTGGTTCACAGTCACTCAGGAGTCCAAGCTGGTAGCGAGTTTGCCATCTTGAACATGGAGCTTCTGAAGTCATCCTGAGGTTGCCATCACAGTCAGCCAGAAGAGGACAGGGAGTAAAGAAGAATGCATGGGGTGGCCCATATCATATTCTGTTGGCCAAAGCTCCATCTCATAGCCACAGCAAACTGCGAGAGAAGCTGGGTGAGGCCACCTCTGTGTATGAAGAAGAAAGAGGAAGATGGTAAACAGTATCTGAAACAAGATACCGACACACACACAAAATTAAAGCTCTCGGTAAGAGAACACTGTTCTACAGTATTAGTTCTCATTACTTCACAAAGTGACCTGACCTCACCTACTGGACCAGCTTTCATGCTATTCTTTAAAATGAAGTATTTTTCCAGTCTTCCTGTCTCTTGCTTTTCCATCTTTTCAGTCTGTGCTATGCACTGCGGTCAGGACCCCTTTTCTAATTCATAAATATAATTGTCTTCTTACTTTTATTCTTCAGTAGCTCCCAGTTATTCCCTGGTTGAAGTGATATGGTCATGGCATACAGGCTCTGTCTTAATCCAGCCCCTTAGAGTGTACGGTGTAGAGGTTGGGAACACAAGTTCTGCAACCAGACTGCCTGGGTTTGACTTTTTCTGTGCCACTTACTGGCTGTGAAACCTTGAGCAAGATTCAACGTCTCTCAGAGTTTCTTTCCTTACCTCTAAAATGGGGAGAATACTTATATCCAACTCCTTGAGTCACTGTGAAGTTTAATTACATAGATGTAAATAGCACTTGGAATAACCAACATTTGCCTTGGGCATTACTGCGTAAACTTACCTTGCATGATTTTATCCAATGAACATCCCAGTTCAGCTGTACCCAGCATCAGGAACCGCACCATCATCATAGACATAGCGATCACTAATACAGCGTGTCCTATGTTCCAAGAGCTTTGAGATAATACACTTCTGTTGTTCTTAAGCTAAAGTTTGAGGTAATTGGTTACAAAGCAATAGAGAAGGTAATGAAAGGCCATGTCTAATTTATTGAACCTCTTCATGCCTAAATTTCTTGCAGCCTCTGAATCTTTATATATAAGACAGAGATAATACTCATTTCACCAAACTGTTGTGAGAATTACATTATATTATTACCTTAGACTCAATCACATGTTAGAAGGGATAGAAAAGTGTTTGACTCAATGCGCAGGACTTTGAAAGTATTTAGTTAACATTTACATCTTCCTTCTCCTGGAATAAATCACCGCAGGCCTCTGCTCACTGCCAATTTGGGTTTCTCGAACTCAGGATGGATACTTTAATAGATTCTACACATAGGTGTCAGCCCCTCTAGAGCTGTCCATCAGAGGACTTTGGGGAAAAATGATTTTCTAGACTAATGCTAAGCATTCCTGAACAGCTTTCAAAGGACTCTGTCTCCAGTCCTCAGAGTCTCTCCCAGGATTTGTAATGTCCTGTTTCTGAGAAACCATTTCCAACTACAGTAAATGCAGTACAAACGTATAAGGACTCAGGACACCGGTAATGAAAGCAACGCAACAAAATTTGCAAACTCGGGCAGTATGCAAATGTGAAACAATGAGGGACTTCACCCTGTCGTGAAATGCCTCAGGGAGTACAGGAGGGCCACAATTTACTAAAGAGGATGTGTGGATGGCACAGCCTCACGTGCCACGGGGGCTTCTGCAGACCAGGCTTGTACAGTCGTGAGAGACTGGAGGCTGATGGGCCTTTAATTTTCTGTACTTGCAGCCTAAACAATGAACATCGCGAGGGCTCGGCGGGTTCATAATTATCTGTGCTACAGTGAATCTCTCGGGGCTTTTCGCTGATTTGTCCTTCCTCGGAGGGTGTGAATAGAGTGGGCGAGAAGAAAATGAAACCTGAAAAGGAAGCAGTGCCTCTCCTTCCTGGAGGGCAATTCATTTTGGGGAAGTAGCTTTAATACTTGCAAGGAATCAAGAGGGTTCTTGTGTTCTCTGCCTTTTTTGCCAGTCTCTTCTCTGAAGCTCATATCAGAAGTATGCTTCTGAGGGAAAGCCACAACAATGGTAATCATAATAGGTAAAATGTATGGATCACAGACGTGTCAGTAGTCCATACAATTCTCAAACGGAGGACAGTATATATATGCCCCCCCCCCCACACCCATTACCTACATTTCACAGACGAGGATACAGAGGCACAGGGAAGTTAGTAACTTGACCATGATCATACAGTGAACAGATGGTATCCACAGGATTCTAACCCAGGCATTTGGATTTTCGGTCCAGCCTTGCTAATGTTAGCCAAGAGTATCAATAACAGTGAATCAACAAAAAAGAAAAACACTAAACATTTCATACTCCTTACAGTAGACAGTGTTTGCTCACAGGTATGGTCTCATTCTGAGATGGGTCCTAATCATTCCCATTTCACAGCTGCAGAAGCCGAGTCTACAAGAGCTGAAGGGTCTTGATCACTGAGTAAGTGTCAGAACCAGGAACCCCATATTTACCATGCAAGCTTCACCACAAATGGTCTGTGGTAGTGAGGGAGTTGCTTTACTTCTCTAAACCTCTTTAAACCAATTTCCTATAAAATGGGAATAATAAGAGTTTCCCCCTGATGAGTATATTGGAGCATCAAATGAGGTTAGATATATAAAATGTTTAGCACAATTCATGGTGCACATCAGATCTGTGATAAATATTTATTATCATCATCCGTAAAATCATCTCCATTATTAGCAGACTTCATTATTATACATTATTGGAAAAAACAGTGGATAATTCCTCCACAGAGTTTCATCCTTTCAAATATATACTCCTTACTCATACAACTACTTAGAAGAAATTCTTCTAAGTTAGACTTTGAACAAAGAAAAACTCTGCTCTGGTGAGGTAAGCTGGTGAAGTAAAAAGAGGAAATTTTACTTTATAAGCACTTTTCCTTTCTCCTGGAGGTGGACACTAAATGATTTGTGTGTGCATTTGTCTATGCAGCTCTCAAAATTAAAATTCCTTAGAGGGAGCCATTGAAAACCAATCATTCAAAAAGCTTAAAAAATGGCATCTTGAAGAGCTCCTTGGTGCTAATCCATCAAGGTTAGCAATGATTCAACTGTGATCCTTTATTCAGATTCATCTCTCCCACAATATTAAATGCTATAAAGCTTTGCAGCATTGTATCCCAATGAATGAAGACATTAACAAGAAAGTAGGGTGAGCAAGTGGGAGGAGAACCCTCAGATGAGCCCACCCTAGCTACTCTCTGAAAAGAAAAAGAAAAAGAGACCTCTTTGGAAAGAGTGATCTCTTAACCTTGACAATTTCTGCACTTAATAGTGGACTGATAGGATCACTTATCTCAAACAGTTGAAAATTTGAATGAAGTTTACAATTAGCTTTTCTAAATCACCTTGAAAAACATTTCCAGCAACATTCCGCATCCAGCCCTGAGATTAATCCTGCAGTTGGAGGAGTACTGTGTTCCCGTTTTCACAGAGGAGAGAACTGAGTCACAGAGAGATTATTTACTCCAGATCAACAAGTCAGTAAGACCAAGAACCAGGAATAATATTGTCTTCTCCAAATCTCCTGTTCTTCAAATTATTGTTAGTATCTCTAGACAGTTTAAGGTTAATAAAAGCTCAATAATAATAAATAAATGTCCTTCTATAAAGTCTAAGGTTTAAGAGTTAGGATTGTCTATTTAAAAAATAAATTAAATGCCAGTCATTTAACACTATTTAGTGAGAACATTAGGCAAGGGGTAGATATGAAATATAAGGCCCCGTGTCTGTTCACAGGGATGAAACATACAGTGTAGTTAGATAAGTATAAACCAGATTATAAACAAAATAATAGTGTTTGGAAATCAGTCATTACTTTAGACCAACTTTTCCTAAGCTGTAAGGTGTCTTACTAGTCCTTCCAGGTGTTAATAATTGTTCTGCCTTTAAAAACTGAAGTGAAAAGTGGTGCTTCATAGTGGGGAGACATTCTATGGAGACACAGTATCCATCTCTTATTAGAGATTCACAATGCACAGTACCCCATCCCAAGTTCCTGAAGTCAAACCAAAAAAATGAAAACCTGTTTAACTTTATTGAGCCAGCACCTCTTTTTTTTTTTTTCATTTTACTCTGCATTTTATTTTTTTGGTATTTTTTTGGTTAACATTTCTTCTTTTTTTTGTTTTATTTATTTATTTATTTTTATTTTTATGTTATGTTAATCACCATATGTTACATCATTAGTTTTTGATGCAGTGTTCCATGATTCATTGTTTGCGTATAACACCCAGTGCTCCATGCAGAACATGCCCTCTTTAATACCCATCACCAGGCTAACCCATCCCCCCACTCCCCTCCCCTCTAGAACCCTCATTTTGTTTTTCAGAGCCCATAGTCTCTCATGGTTCGTCTCCCCCTCCGATTTCCCCCCCTTCATCCTTCCCCTCCTGCTATCTTCTTCTTCTTCTTCCTTTTCTTTAATATATAATGTATTATTTGTTTCAGAGGTACAGGTCTGTGATTCAACACTCTTACACAATTCACAGCGCTCACCATAGCTCATACCCTCCCCAATGTCTATCACCCAGCCACCCCATCCCTCCCACCCCCCACCACTCCAGCAACCCTCAGTTTGTTTCCTGAGATTAAGAATCCTCGTATCAGTGAGGTCATATGATACATGTCTTTCTCTGATTGACCTATTTTGCTCAGCATAACACCCTCCAGTTCCATCCACGTCGTTGCAAATGGCAAGATCTCATTCCTTTTGATGGCTGCATAATATTCCATTGTATATATATACCACATCTTCTTTATCCATTCATCTGTCAATGGACATCTTGTTGAGCCAGCATCTCTTAAACATTTCATCATGAAATAAGTTTACTCAAAAAACTCTCATTGAAGAAATAGTGTTGTAGAATACAGTGATTCTCAAACTTGAGAATACATAAAAATCAGGTGGGGAAAGTTGTTAAAATACAAATTCCTTGGCTCTACCCCCAGAAATTCTGATTCAGGAGCTCTGTGGTGTGGCCTCAGAATTTGTATGTTTTACAAGTTCCCAGCTGATCCAATGTTGCAGGTTTGAGAACTAAATTTGAGAAGCATCTCTGCGTAACAGTTTCTACATGTTTTTGTAGAATGTTAGACCCTTATGGTTGACTGAAGTGTGCCCCCACCCCCAAAATCCCTATGCTGAAGCCCTAACCCCCAATGTGATTATATTTGGAGATAGAGCTTTTAGGAGGTAATTAAGGTTAAATGAAGTCATAGGGTAGGGTCCTTATTCTGATAAAATTAGTGGCCTTGTAAGAAGAGAAAGGGGTGTTCCCCACCCCCGCCTCCGTGCACGCACTCTGTGAGCACATAGTGAGAAGGTATCCATCTGCAAGCCAGGAAAGAAGCCCTCACCAGAACCAGACATTGCTGGCACTCTAAATTCAGATTTCCAGCCTGGAGCAAACTGTGAGAAAATAAATGTCTGTTGTATAAGCCACCCAGTCTATGGTATTTTATTATGGCAGCCCTAGCAGAATAAGATGATTCTGAGGCCCCTGATTTTTTATAGTATTCACAAATGCATATAAATAGTCTCATGCACGTAGTTGCATCTGTTTAAATAATATACCAAAAAGGATACCTGATCTAAACAGGGAAGAAAGAATGAAGAGAAGAGGATATTTTTAGAAGACCATAATTCAAACTCTATGTCTACAGTTATTAAGATATGTGACTTTGAGCATGGATAGGAGGGCATTTCAAGTTGAGGGGAAATTGTGCACAAAACTGAATGAGAAATGTCATAGGATATGTAGGGAATGAACTATTTTGCTTGGCTGGAGATGAGAAGATGAGGAGACAGAAGTTTTTGTAAGGAAGAATGTTCTTAGTTGAAAGCAACAGAACATTTGGAACAAACTAGTTGAAGTACTAAAGGGAATGCATTGGTTCGCATCACTGAAATATCTAGAGGTGCAGCAGATTTCCAGCTAGACTCAGTATAGTTGTTCTAGCCCTTCTGGAATGGAATCCCCAGACAGCCAGAAGTTTTCTATTTTAATGGCTGTCCTCCTGATACCTGGCATACTGCCTGCATGAAGGTAGGCACTCAATAAATTCATAGGGAGCAAAACAAATAAATGCCCTCAAAGACCTGGTTTCTTTCAGTGTCACTCTTTGCTCATGGTTTCCACTTCTTTCTTAGTCTGACTCGCTTCATGGGCACAAAAATGGCTGCTGTTAACTTCCATATCCTAAATATGTCCTTTTTCACTCCTGTGAGAGACAATCTGGTTCTTCTCTAAATCATTTTCTTCTTCCTAGGCACACAGGTAGTCTACATTTCCCAAGCTCTCTAAAACTAGGCGTGGCCAGGCAATAGAGTTCTAGACAATGGGATGTGAGCAGCAGTAATATTCACCATTTGTCCTTGGGGGCTCCGAGACATACCCTCTGTGCTCTTTCTCAGACCTCCTCTTGATGCCAATGAAAGCTATCTATTGCAGTTGGCAGAGCCATCATGTTTAAGGCCTTTTATCTTTTTGGTTTTGGTGTTGCATTTGCTGTACTTTTTGTTACAGCAGCTTACCTTACCTTACCTTACCTAATAAAAAAGCAAATAGGAATGAAGAAAAATAAGGCATTTTGTTTGAGGTTTCTCATCAGAAACACTGAGAGTCACTCTTTTTAAACCGACTTAGTTCATGTGACCATCCCTGAAACAGGCACTAAGTGAGGGGAAGAGAATATGCTAATTGACTAAGCCAAGGTCACAGGGTCCAAACTTGGAACTGAGTTTTGGCATCAGTTTCCCTAGAACCACAGAGACACCCAAGTGGAAATCAGACTCTGTTGACAAAGAGGAAGTAGATTTCAGAAAGGTAACTACCAATGCCCTTGATAAGTCAACAAGTTCCCTGCTAGGAAGGATTTTCCATTAAGGAATTTGGATGTTGTTTGGTAGCCAATTGGAGGCCATTGAAATATTTTAAGCAAAGGAGTAACATTGTCAGATTTTTTCAATTACAAAATGCTTTAGCATACAAAAAATTATAGAGAATAATATAAGTAAGAGTCATACACTCACTATCCTACTTAATCAAATGTCATACTTTGCCATGTTGGAATCAGATTTATTTAAATTAAGAAAACATCATAGAATCCTAAAGGAGAACACAGGCAGCAACCTCTTCGACCTCAGCCACAGCAACTTCTTCCTAGAAACATTGCCAAAGGCAAGGGAAGCAAGGGCAAAAATGAACTATTGGGACTTCATCAAGATAAAAAGCTTTTGCACAGCAAAAGAAACAGTCAACAAAACCAAAAGACAACCGACAGAATGGGAGAAGATATTTGCAAATGACATATCAGATAAAGAGCTAGTATCCAAAATCTATAAAGAACTTATCAAACTCAACACCCAAAGAACAAAGAATCCAATCAAGAAATGGGCAGAAGACATGGACAGACATTTTTCCAAAGAAGACATCCAAATGGCCAACAGACACATGAAAAAGTGCTCAACATCGCTCGGCATCAGGGAAATCCAAATCAAAACCTCAATGAGATACCACCTCACACCAGTCAGAATGGCTAAAATTAACAAGTCAGGAAACGACAGATGTTGGCGGGGATGCGGAGAAAGGGGAACCCTCCTACACTGTTGGTGGGAATGCAAGCTGGTGCAGCCACTCTGGAAAACAGTATGGAGGTTCCTCAAAAAGTTGAAAATAGAGCTCCCGTACGATCCAGCAATTGCACTACTGGGTATTTACCCCAAAGATACAAATGTAGGGATCCGAAGGGGTACGTGCACCCCGATGTTTATAGCAGTAATGTCCACAATAGCCAAACTGTGGAAAGAGCCAAGATATCCATCGACAGATGAATGGATAAAGAAGAGGTGGTATATATACACAATGGAATATTATGCAGCCATCAAAAGGAATGAGATCTTGCCATTTGCAACGACGTGGATGGAACTGGAGGGTATTATGCTGAGCGAAATAAGTCAAACAGAGGAAGACATATATCATATGACCCCACTGATATGAGGAATTCTTAATCTCAGGAAACAAACTGAGGGTTGCTGGAGTGGGGGGTGGGGTGGGAGGGATGAGGTGATTGGGTGATAGACACTGGGGAGGGTATGTGCTCTGGTAAGCACTGTGAATTGTGCAAGACTGTTGAATCTCAGATCTGTACCTCTGAAACAAATAATGCAATATATGTTAAGAAAAAAAGAAAAGAAGAAGATAGCAGGAGGGGAAGAATGAAGGGGGGGAAATCGGAGGGGGAGACGAACCATGAGAGACGATGGACTCTGAAAAACAAACTGAGGGTTCTAGAGGGGAGGGGGGTGGGAGGATGGGTTAGCCTGGTGATGGGTATTAAAGAGGGCACATTCTGCATGGAGCACTGGGTGTTATGCACAAACAATGAATCATGGAACACTACATCTAAAACTAATGATGTAATGTATGGTGATTAACATAACAATAAAAAATTTTTAAAAAAACTAATGATGTAATATATGGTGATTAACATAACATAATAATAAAGAAAGAAAGAAAGAAAAAAGAAAAAAAAAGAAAAAGAAAACATCATAGATTTGGTTTAAACATACTCTGTGCTCTTCTTCTAACATATCTCCTTCTCAAGGGTAACCACTTTCTGACTTTGATAGTTGTCATTCTCATGGATGATTTAATATTACTGCTGATTTTTATATATACATAAATGATTATAGAATTGTTTTTGTGTTTTTCAAGTTTGTATAAATGGTACCGAATGATTAAATTTTTTTACCACTTGCTTTTTTTAACTCAATCTTTTTTAAGATTGCAATGCAGTTATTTCTTTAGATCACTCATCTTGACTATAGTATTATTTTTCATTGTATGACTATGGCATGGTTTATTTATACACTTCCCTACTGATGAACCTTTATGTTTTTTTCCATATTTTTGCCATTAAACATCATGCACATGTTCTGAACATTCTTGTGCATTTCTCCTTGTGCACATATGTTGGGGTTTCTCTAATGTATTCTGGGTATTGCTGGGGAAAGGCTATGCAAGTTTTCAATTTCCCTAGATGTTAAACCAGTTGATACATGCATGGTCAGTGTGAGAGTTCCTGTTGCCCTTCATTCACCAGATTCACATTTACATGGAATATGAATGACCTATGAGTCAGGTTGACTGATTAGAAAATCGTTGCCAAAGCCAATGTAAGAGATACTGAGGGTCTGAGGTACATATACCTAATAGAGACAAGACAAAAAAGGCAAGAAGTTAACATGTTTAGGAACAAAACTCATAGGACTTGGTAATAGATTATGGAGACATGAGGAAGGGGATAGAACCAAGATTCTTCAGTTTCTAACTTAAACACAAGGAGGAAGCTTATGTATAGTTAGGCTGATGGTGAATCCCCTTAGAACATGTTGCCTTTGGAGGAATGGGAGGAAACCAAAAAGCATGATCCATCAGGCACTTGGATATTTAGGTCTGGGGACTGAGACTAGATCAAAACAGAACACAAAAAATGTAGAGTTGTCAAACTAAGTGAAATTCAGAGTTGAGCTGGGGAAAGTCTGTAGACTCAGAAGATAAGGGAGGTGAGAAGATATTCCTGAAAAACATTAGTATTTAAAGGAGGATAGAAGGAAGAGAAGACTGTAGAGGGGACAGACTGAAGGAGGAGCCAATGTGTGTGATATCATGGCAGCCAGAGCAATAGAGTTTTAAGGAGTAAGTGGTCAACCACATTAAATGCTGCAAAGAAACCAAGAAGGTGAAAACTGAAAATTAAATATTGTTGCAGTGAGGCCATTGAACCCATATCAAAGACCATTTCAGTGGAGTAGCACAGGAGTAAATGTTTGCAATTGTTTAAGGAATTAAAAGGAAGAAGAAGAGCAAATGCAGATAGCTAGTTTTTACAAGCTGGGTTCTCTGCAATCCAACTGAAATGGAGTTTGGATGCAAGATGTTTATTTTTTTTAATTTAAATTCAATTGCAAGATGTTTATTGGAAATCAGCACATATGAAAGGAAAGAATGAACTTAGAAAATTTGACTTTAGAGTCCATGTATTTAACTTGGAAATCAACACATGTGAAAAGAAAGAATGAACCTAGAAAATTTGACTTCAGCGCCCATGTGTTTAACCACTATGTTACAGTCTTTCTATCCTTAGGGAAAAAAAAAAAAAGTCCATCTCATGCCACCAAAGTCAGATTCATCAAATCCTTCTTTGCCATGTGGTCACTATTTTCATCCTTATAGTCCTACTTGGGAAACTGAAGTAAAGAGTTAGGAGAGCATAGAACATAAAAGAAAATGTTCTATCTCTCCCTCAACTTTGCTGTCTTTGATTTTCTCCATTACTGGTAGAATGAACACTTGGAAAACTATGGGTTAAGCATGTGCCTGAAAATGAAGCCCCATGATGATGAATTGTGAATCCCTGTAATAGAAAGACCAATGGCGTTGATATATGAGTTCCACTGCTAGGGATTAGGTGACTTAAGCTCATAAGTCTGATCACAAGCAACATAGCAATGATCATGGCATCCCTTCTCTATCATGGGGTTGCCCTGAAGATTCAGGGAGGGCCCACTGTATTAAAATCTTTAGCACAGGTCCTGGCACATGACAGGGCTCACTATGTGGCATCTCTGGGTACCTCTGCCTATCAGTGTTGCTGGGGGAGCAAAGGCAGCCTAAATATCCCTGGATACTCACTGGGAAGAGCTGGGATGAAACTGTCAAGGATGGAGATCTGGCAAAGATATCTTCCACCTGAAACAGACTTCACTTAACTTTCAGTCAACTTTCTTAGGAGTTAAGAAGTGAAAGTTGAACTTGACTATCAAGGAACACACCAGTTGTTAACTGGGCCCCAGGAGGAAGTCAGCAAGCTCCACCACATCTAACAACACCTACTGCTGACAGCCCTTCCCCCAGGTCAGAAAGCTCTACACCTAGCTCTTCCGTGTTCCAACTGGGGGTGGAGGGGATGAATAGGCACCAAGAAGAAATTATTTCACTTCCTTCCCAGAGTTCAGAAGGGAATGAAGTAATCAGCATGTACTGGACATCTACTCTGTGCTGACTGTCTTATAGAAGTTGTGCGGTTTACCATCCCCACTAGACAGATGAGAACACTGAAGCTCAGTGGCTTGCTCAAGACACACATCTGGTTACTAGGGAACCAGGATTCAAAGTCATATCAGCCTGATACCCAAGTCCCCATTATTTCTATAACTATATCTATCTCTATATAGTCTAGGTTTAAAAGCATGGATCCCCTGTGAAAGGAGACGGGCTCTTGGAACTTACCTTCTTAGCAAGCCTTCCATCATCACTTGCTCTGCCTTCTTCCTCTGTGCAACCTCAGCACTTATTATTGGGCCCTTCTCTAGGAGTTTGTAATCTAGGAAGAAAAATGAACATGTGAGGAAAGAATTTAAATGTCATATAGTAAATGCAAAGCCAGAAGGATGCATTGGTGACTGTGGAGAACAGAGGACTGGGGGTTTGTGGAAACCTCTCGAGGAGAAACCTCAGAGTCTTAAAATGTACATGAGAACTGGAAAGAAAAAGAAAGGGGGAAGAAAATTCCAGAGAGATGTAAGAGCATGAATAAAGGTAAAGAAGCATAAAACAGCCTGGACATTTTAGTCTTTGGGCAATTCACAAACAGGCTTACACAGGCTAAATTCCAGGGGCTGCTGTAAGATACAGATAGGAAAGCGTCCATGGGATATTTTAAGACCTTTGTAGAATATTTAAGAACCCTGGTAGACATTTCATTAAACACTCCTCTCTTAGTGGCAGAACCCACATCATATCAAACCTAATAAAATATACTCACATCACACATTGACACATTTATTCAACAAGTATTTATTGAGCGCCTACAATGTGCCAAGCACTCTCTTAGTCATCTAGTATCCTAGCATTAAAAAAAAAAATCACAAAAAGCACCACTCTACTTGGAATGACCTTCTAGTGTGAGCAGACAATAAAGAAAGCAAGTAAATTATATATTATCCCAGAAGATGTTGCATGGGAGGAAGTCAGAAGAGCCAAGGGAGGGATTACAATATTAATAGAGTGTTCATAAAGATCTCAGTAGGAAGGTCATGTTTGAGCAAACACTTGAAGGAGATGAGGGAGTTGGTCAAGCTAAACTGAAGGAAAAACATTCCAGGAAGGGATCCAACCAGTACAAAGGCCCTGAGGCAGATGTGTGCTTGGCATATGTGGAGTGACAAGAAGGCCAGTATGGCTGGAGCAGACTGACCAAGGGAAAAATTGGTAGGAAATGAGGTCAGGGAAACAGTAAGAAACAAGGACTTCTTAGGTGAGTGGGGATTTGTTTTTTACTAAGACGAAAGAGAAGCCCCTGGGTGGTGGGGGAGGGGATGGGGAACTTTGAGCAGAATATGATATAATTTAACTCAGGTTTAAATGGGGTCGTTTCAAGGCAAAAGTGGGAGCAGGGAGGCAAGACACTGTTGAGGTGTGCAGGCTTGGACCAGCAAGTGAGCAGCAGAGGTGAAGTGGCTGGGCTCTGGGTATAAGAAAGGGTGGGCAGGAGAGAATGGTATCAGGGATGAGCCAAGACTGGCCTGAGCAACTGGAAAGAAGACCCTGGTGTTCCATCAGCAGCTTCATTTTGCTTTAAAAATATTTGAAAGAATTATACTTTGAGTTTTATCCATAATTTTTTCTGTATGTTTTTGTGATCTCAACTGTTTTAATATCAACAAAATTGGGTTGAGTTGAATTAATCTTGATATTACATATGATAGAAATTCTGTTAACATCTATTAATTTTTAATGCTTCAATTTTCTTTTCAGTGTTTAGAACAGTATTTTATTTTTTGGGTCTCAGGCCACCAAAAAGCTTCTAGTACTAATCACTCTTCTTATAATGGGTGATGAGTAAAACATCCCTGCTTGCCCTCTTAGAGTTCGCAGTCAAGAGCAGAAAAACATAATAAAAACAAATTATGTATTTTTAACTAATATGGCTTGGTTCTAAACCTCATATTTTACATCATTCTCATAACACCCCTATGAGATATGTACTATTAGTGCCTCTATTTTAAAGATGAGAAAACTGGAGGACGGAGAGGTTGCATGAATATGCCCAAGGTCATAAAGCTATGTATTCCCTAAGCTGGGATTTGAGTTCTGGAAACTGAGTTCCCAAGGTCATTGGGTTCTCTTAACAAGTCCATTGGTTTACAGTCAGGAGTGGTATAATCTCAGGAAGCATTTGGAAATGGAGAGTGGGGCTCTTAGCGCATTCCAATGACTGGAGCACCTCTGTCCTCTGGGAGGGGCAGAGAGTGTAAACATCTTTTAGCTGGTAGAACCATCATGCCATGAGGAACTATACTTCCTGCAAGGCTAGTAGTGCTCCCCTCCTTTAGAAATACCAAAGGCTCAGCCATCTCTTCACTTGTGTTACCCATTTCTACCTTGCAGGTCAAATGTTTGGTGACAAAGAAGTCATTGGTGAGTTTTGTGAACCCTCTTATGTTTCCTTCTGCTCTCTGTATTGGCAATCATCACTGCCCTGAGCTGGCTGTAAGAGTCAAATCCCATGACATTGGTTTTGGGGGATGGGCAAACTCTTCAGGCTGTCCTGAAATTCTAGTTATTAACTATTGCTCAATGTAAGCGGAGCATTGATTGGGACTTGATGATATTTTCATTTCAATTTCTCTTGCAATAATACATATTCTACATGTAAAACTAATTAATGTAACATCATTGGGAAAATTATGAATGAACATGGGGTATTAAGTCAAAGAGGGAGAAGTGGAAATATCTGGGGTGGCCTGAAAACTTGCTTTGAGACAGGCAATCTCATAAACTCTGAAAGGTGAAGGTCACACAACCAGTAAAGGACAGAGTCTGGATCCCGTGTCAGAGGTGAGTCCGCAGCCCATGCTTTGACAGTACACCGGGTTTCTTTTCAGTACTAGAAGTCAGAAGAGCTGGCTTCTAATCCTAATTCAGCATTACCTGGCTGAGTGACGCTGATTGGGTCATATAACTTCTCTTGATCCTCAATATCAACATCTACAAATAAAGAAAGCTAGAACACTAAAGCCTCTCCTATATCTTCCAATCATTGCTTTTATAGGCTTTTGCTCAGTAAATGGTTTATTCTATTTTAGGGAAACAAACTTTGTCCTTATGTTGTTGCCAGACTTATTGCTCTTAACTGCTATAACTGTTTCTCTTTGTTGAAGAGATTTGCCAGGCCAAACATGAAGGGTATGTAGGCTTTGGCATTTTGGCTAGGTCTAGCACATAGAATCTACTAACGGTTCCACTAGGCATCTGAGGCCACCGGGCTATGTGTCATTCCATGCCAATTGCAGATAGGCAGGGATGAAAGTTGGCTTTCCTGATTTGGTACCAGAATTTGAGAGAGAGCAGGGCTTTTAGAGTCAAACAGGCCTGGGTTCATATCCCAACTCAGCCACTCTCTGGGTGTGTTGTCACAACCAAGCCTGAATTTAAATGTCACTTTCTCAGAGAGGCCTCACAGGGTCTCCCAAGTTAGCTTAGTTCAGAACACTGGTTTTGCTCCATGATAAAACTCATCATATTTAGCAGTATATAGTGGGCATTTAATACATACTTTGAGAATGAATGTTGAATGAATGTTTGTTGAGTAAAACATCGTGTCTTGACTTCATTCCTATGAAGTAGGCCAAGAACAAAACAGAGATCTTACAAAAAAGAAAGTCAAATGGCTTCACGGACAGCAATAGTAAACATTGTAACAATGTTAAATAGTGTAATTATAGTCTGAAATAAACTAGTTTGAAAAGCAAATCTCAGATTCAAGTGAGGCTTTCTCTAGTTTAGAACCTGGAGTTAGAGGGAAACATGAGGAAGCTAAAGTTTACCGAGTATCTATGATGAGCCACGTGCTGTGTGTAATAGGATGATGCACTAGTGATACTTGTTTAAAAGTATGAAAGTGTGAATTTCCAGAGGAAGGAAACAGGGTCCTGAGAAAAGCAAGGTTTGTTCTAATTGTTCACACACGGTAGTGGGCCTCCTTGCCTTCTTTTTCTGAGTGGGAACTTTTGAGGCCACTACTGTTAGAAGGAAAAAGTGTGTGATGCTTATCTGTGCTCAGAACTAGAAAATGCCCTCTTCCGCTCCCTAGGTTGGCCCCGTTGTTGTTCAGGTGCTGCCTGTGAACAGACACCCACAGAAGATGGAAAAGATGAATCCGCAGATTGCTGCATACACAGGCTCATCTAGGTGAGTGGCAAACACTGAAGTGTTGGCTCTACCAATAAGTTACTGTCCCATTTCCGGATGACCACACCTTTCTCCAAAGTGGCAGGGGCGGGGGTGGGAGGAACATCACCAGGGGAATACTAAGAGAACAGCTGGGTTCCTGTCCAGCATAAGAGTTAGAGGATCCAGATTATTGCCCAAGATCTATTGCTTGCTAGAATCCTCTGTAAGCCTGTTTTCTCACCTGCAAAATGGGTCACTGAACATCCACAGTTTTGTGTATTCATTTTTTTGTTCACTGAATATGCCTACAGCAAACACATGTTATTTCTATCAGAGACTATGCAAGGCACGTGAATACACAGATCTGATTACTACAAATTGCTGCAGTGAAGGAATCACCATCTAGTGAAGGAGAAAAATATGAAAGCAAACAATGAATTTAGCAAAACTTCAAAAATTCTTACTGAGATATAGGAAGAGTGTTATGTGATCACAGAGGAAAAAGAGAATATCTCATTCTGTCCGGGGAGGGGAAGTTTTCACTGAAGTGAAGATATTTGAATAAGTCTTAAAATATGTGCTAGAATGTGTCATATTAGTAGGTAGAAAAGTGTGCTCAGGGCAGAGAATGTCCTAAAACAATGAGTCACAAAATGGCACAATGCCTAGCCTAGAGTAGCCACATTAAGCATTTGTCTTATGAATGAATAAATGTATGAATGAATGAATGAGCATTTGGAGAAGCATAAAAAATTAATTGTTGGGGTGCCTGGGTGGCTCAGTTGGTTGAGCGTCCAACTCTTGATTTTGGCTCAGGTCATGATTTCAGAGTCATGGGATCCAGCCCTGCATCGGGCTCTGAGCTCAGTGAGGAGTCTGCTTGGGATTCTTTCTCCCCTTCCCTCTGCCCCTTCTCTCTCTCTCTCAAATAAATAAATAATTTTTTTAAAAAAAATAATTGTTCCTGGATGGACTGTATAAGATTTAGAGAAGATAGCAGAGTAGAGTAGAGATATAACTATGGGAAAGTTTGGGATAAACTTAAATATCCAAATAAATAGTTTTGACAGAATTGTGATTTTTTCTAACCTAATTTTGTCTAGAATTGACTCAAACTCTTGTTTAAATTCCAAAGTGCTCTTTATACCTTTGAATATCCCCCATGTTAGAATCATGAACGATGGTTTAGTTGGGGAAATTAAAGACAACTTGACAGAACTGTAACTAATCAAGTAGCAATTTCATAGTAAAGGGCTACAATTTTTAACTACATGTCTATCTATTAGTCATTCACTTACTACTTATTAAATATACATTTATCAATAGTCCATTTATTAATTTAAAAAATTTGTATTAAGCACTCACTTACTCCCCAGGCATTGGGCTAGGACCTGGGCATTTAGTGCTGAACAAAGCAATCATGCTTTCTGCATTTATGGAGCTTATAGTCTGGTGGGTAGAGAAATGATATACAGATAAGTGTTCAAGTCAGTAAATCAAATAGAGGTAAGTACTAGGAAAGAAAAGAACAGTGTTCCAGAAGAGAGAATAATAGAAGTTGATGACTGAATCTAAGTCAATTGATTATGCAATATGGTAAACATTACCTCCCCGGTAGCAGACACTGCTTATTGCCTATGTATTGGCCATTTCCCTTTTTTCATTGCTGATAGCATCCCTGTTTGTTCTGAAATGATAGTCTACACAGCTCTAGGGGAATCACCATGGCTGATCTATGTTTTCCATAGTAAAACCACTTTTCTTTTCCAGATACTCATTTTCCAGTCTCTCTTATAGGTAATGGTGACCTGTGATATAGTTCCTGCCACTGATACATAGAAAAAGTCTTCAGGGGAGACTCTAGGAAAGATTTCACATCTTTAAAAAAAAAAAAGACAAATACTAGGGAAAAACCTGCCCTTCCACTTTGTTTCTTCATCAAAATTTTGGTAGGAAGTTGTTATGTTTAGAACTGCAGGAACCACAGTGGTCTTAAGATGATCAAAGACCAACAGTCTGAGGATAAGTGGAAAACCTTCAGTCCTCAATAATGTGTTTTATTGCACTAATCATTTTAAATCAAATGCCTCCAGATATGCAGTTGTACTGAAAAATTAGATAGCTTTTTGAATCTAAGAATGTAAGTTTTTTATTATTTGCAGCTGAAAGCCACAAAAAAGGCTCAAAAAAGACAGGGTTGTGTCTGTTTTTTTTAATGGATTTCCCAGTATCTTCCAAAGTGCCTGGCACATAACATAAGAGTCACTTAATAAACACCTGTTTAATGAGTGAATAAAGGATGGGATTAATGAAAATTGCATAGACAGTAGAGGGTTATAGGAAAATCAATTTTGAGATAGTCTAATCTCAATCAATCATGCCTTTACAAGATTAGATCAAGGAGTTACATAGGGCATTGGACACAACCCTACCAGAATAATTAACTCAGTCTTGAGTGATAGAGGTTTGTTAATACAAGCACAAGATCTGCCTCACCAAAATTGTTCCAGAGGCAGTATTCTTTCTCTTTGGGTCAATTATAGGGTCAGAGAAATTGAGTTTTGTCCCCTCAACTTATATATTTCACACTATATTTTCCTCACCTTCAAACTATAGATATATTATGTCTCTCTTCCTATTAACACTTATGGTTAATATTATACAAGTCTTGGCTAGTGCAATAAGGCAAGAAAAATAAATAAAAGACACACAGATTAAAAAGGAAGAAGAAAAACTATCTTATTCAGAGATGATATAATTGAATAGAAAGGAAATCCAAAAGAATGTACAAACTATCAGGGCCAATAATGGAGCAAGGTCATTGGCCATAGAGTTTTTATTCAAAAGTTTATTGTAGTTCTATGCACTAAGAACAGAAAATTGGAGACAATGTGAAAAACAGTAACATTTTCAATAGCATCAGAAAATATCAAATTATCAGAAGTAACTCTAATCAAATTTTCCAAGACCTCTACACTGAAAATTGGAAACCAATGCTGAGAGAAATTAAAGAAGACTTAAATACATGGAGAGACTTACTGGGCTTATGGTTTGGAAGACTCAGTATTTCTAAGATATAAGTCTTCTCCAAATTTATCTACAGATTCAATCCAATCCCAGTTAAAATCTCTGAAGCTTTTTATTTTTTGTTGTTGGAATATACAAGCTGTTCTAAAGTTTACACAGAATTGCGAAGAACCTAGAATAGCCAAAGAAATTTTGCAGAAGGAAATTGGAAGACTTACACTGTCAGGTTTTGAGACCTTCTAGAAAGCTACAACTACTAACAGAGTGTATATTGGTACAAGAATAGACAGACTAATGAACAGAAGAGAGTCCATACAAGCACAGTCACTGATTTATGACCAAAGTGCCAAGGCAATTCATAGGAGAGAAAATGATGTTCTAAATAAACTGTTGGGTATCTGGGTGTTAAAAAATAAACTTTGACTATACCTCATACAATACCCCCAAATTAATTATAGATGTATGTAAAAAGGTATGTTCATACTTTGGGGTAGTAGAGATTTTTTAAAACAGAACACAGGAAAGTGAAAAGGCAAGCCACAGTCTGGGATAAGGTTTTTATAACACTGTACATGTTTATATCTGATAGAGGATTCATACCTAGAATACATTAAGAACCCTTAGAAATTAACAAAAAAAGACAAATACTCACTTTAAACATGACAAAAAAATAGTTGAACAGGCACTTTATACAGATCATTCATCAGGAAAGTGCAAATCGAAACTACAGTGAGTTACCACCACATATTTATCAGAATTGCTTTAATTTTAAAAAGGCAAACAGTACCAAGTACTGGTAAGTTTGGGGAGTAATTGGAACTCTATATATTGCTAGTTAGAGTGTGAATAAACTAAACTGCTTTTGAGAAACTACTGGAACTATCTACTAGAGCAAAACATTTGCCTACACTATAACCCAGAAGCCCTATTCTTAGATATATACACAGGAGAAATGAAATAGACTAAAAGGCATGTACAAAAATATTCATAACCACCTTGATTCATAATAACTGAAAACTGGAAAAAATTCAAACACCATTAACATGAAAATGAATCAATAAATTACAGTCTAATCATACAATGGAACACTACTCCGCAATAAAAACCAACTGCTGATATATGCAACAACATGGATTAAATTCACAACTGTTAATGTGGAGTGAAAGAAATCAGTTGCAAAAGAATACATACAATATGATTACATTTATGTAAAGTTCAAGGACAGGGAGACCAACTCTCTAGTGACAGAAGTCAGAACAGTGGTTATATCAGGAGATAGAGTTAAGAAGGAACACAAGAGAATCTTTTAAAGTGATGGAGGGGCACCTGGGTGACTCAGTCAGTTGAGTGTCCGACTCTTGATCTCAGTTCAGGTCTTAATCTCAGGGTCGTGAGTTTGAGCCCCTCATTGGGCTCCATGTTGGACATGGAGCCTGCTTAAAAATTAAGTAAAATAAAGTATGGAAATATTCTCTGGTTTGATATGAGTGGTGATTACATACGTGTGTACAGGTATGCATATATCTAAGCAATTAGTAAGCTGAACACTTAAGATTTGAGCCCTTTGTGCACCTTACTCATGTATTTTATACTTCAATTTAAAATGTAAAAAATTTGCCAATTATTATGTCACATTTCCTAGAACTGCCTCCCCCCTTCTCTCTCTCTCAATCTTCAATCTTGCTCTCTCTCCCACCCCGCCTCCCTCCTTCTATCCCTTCCTTTCTTGGAAGGTAAGTCAAACCTAGAGAAGTAAAGGAAATCCACATGGACAAATTGGGGTTTAAGTAGGCTATTTTAACTGTCAAAATGAAGATAGCAAAATCAAGTTGAGACTTGAATTGCCTGCTTTGGTTATTTGTAACAAAGACTCACTGGATAATTGCCCCAAATCCCACTTCATTTTATGTTATGTACTTTACTGGTTTCTGGTTTGAATATTAAGGAGGAGTTTACAGCAGAAGAGGAAAATAGCTTCCCGGTAATAGTGGCCTTCACTCACCATGTTCAGTGGATACCAAAAAGATTATGGCATCAGTCCAGTCTACTCACAGTGAGCAGTGTGGACTCCAGGCTGATCACGTAGCCCTCTGGGTCTCTCTGAACCCTCACCTGAAACATGAAGGGGCTGGACCATGTGTTCTTAGATATCTTGTTTTGTTCTAATGAAATACAAATAGTCTCTATTCTTCCATGTAACTAGTATTTACTCAGTGTCTGCTGTAAACAAGGTGTGTTATATGAGGGATTCAAATACAGGAGTTCAGTTCTACTTTATTCAATAATCCTTATGACTTTACTTTGTGTAAAAGAAAAAATAGAAAACAATATTAGTCATTTGGTGCAAGGATTATCTCCCCACACCCTAGCAATAGGGAGGGATGGGAACTGAGGGTTCAACAGGCAACAGTAGCAGTGATATCCTGCTTCTTTTAGAGGAGAAAATAGCCCCAAAGGCATTGGACTGGCAGGTTTCTTAAGTGTTCAGCTGACTATTTTGGGTCTTTCTACTTCCTTCCTTTCATAGAGAACACAAAGTCAACACCATGTCAATGTGTGTGTGTTCGCCTGTGTGTGCACACATGCATGTACACACACATGTGTGTAAGGGTATTTACATGTATAGTGAATGTGCATAGGTACATATTTGATTTTGTAAACAGGTATGTTCGTGTGTGTGTGTTTCCTAGTGGTTGCATATAAGGATGCAGATATGTGTGATCTGTGTTTATATGTGTGAGTATGTGTGTAGGAGTGTGTGGGGGTGCACAAAAAAGCTGCCCCAGGCTTTATCTTATTCTAAAAGCTGAGTAATAACATTAAAAACATGAGTCAGAAAGGTGAAGGGTTAACTGTTTACTGAATACAAAATTCATTCAGCAAACTGTGCTTTGTAACTGGTAAAAGGAAGTATTGACCAGTTTCTCGTAAAGTTACAATAGCCAGACTTGCAAAGGAAACCCCTCCTAGCTTGGAATTTTAGAGTGTTTCCTAGAGTTTGAAAGGTGTCCAATAAATGACCAGGCATTTAAACAAGAAGGGGATGGAGTTGGGAAACCTGGTATTTAGAGCATGAACTCATCTTCCTTTCCATCTACTACCCTTTTCCCCATCTTTGATAAATAATTTTAAGGAGAAACTAATGGATTTATACATAATATCGTCTCCCTTATCTTTTGCCTTTTTTTTCTTTTTTTTTTTTTTTTTTTTGCCATGTCCTATCTTCTAGTGGGGACCAGTGCATAGTACAGGAGAAACCCCTAACCCTGAATTCCAGCTACTCTTCCTTTCACCAAATAATCTCAATTTCCTCATCCATCAAGTTGTATAATGATGGTCTCAGAAGTGGTTGTTGTGCATCAGATGAGCATAAGCTTATAGCTTATAATCTCTAAGTTCTGTGGAAATAGGGAACATTCCTGGTTTATTCATCTTTGTCTATCTTGTATTTAGTACAGTGCTTGGCACATGATAGGCCCCTCAAAATATTTTTTGAATGATTGAATATATAAAAAGGTGGCAATTTTTTAAATACACCATTAAGTGCTCTTATAAAGTCATTGGTGGTAGTGGTGAAGGAGAGGTACTAAGGAGGGATTTCTCTAATTTGTGTTCTATGGGTAATTTAAAAGAAGGGGGAAAGCAGGAAGGAGATAGCCTGTGTGGGAGGCAGAGGTTGTAGGCGGCAAGACAGACTGAGCCTGCTCATGCTCACAGAGACGGATCTCCTTTATTATCTGCCCTCCCTGGCTCCAAGTCTTTTCTCAATCTGTATCTTCAGATCTCTCACAAACACAAATCCCTTAATCGACCAACAGGGGGTGCTCCTCTTATGGGATTGGCACTGACATTGATCACTGTGATCTGACCCGCAAGGTGGGGAAAATAGAGACTTTTTGCAAATCAGGCATATCCAGGTTCATATTCCTACTCATATTCCTACTCCGGTATATACATAGTCAGACCCCGGTATTAATAGGATTTATTTATACAGGGGGAGAAAAAACACAAATATCAGACACTTAGAATTTTGCTGAAATAAAATACACAGCAGAACATAGAACTAATGATTGAATATCACAGTGTTCCAGTGAGCCTTCCCACAGGACAGAAGTGTGGGTGGGGACCCAGGTGAGTACCTAAAATACTCAGCATTCTTCCAGATGATTTAGCTAAGTTTAGGGGAGTAAGCCACCCACACATCCTCTTTCCCACCCCACTTTGGATTCCAACAGTCATCCACGTCTTGCTTGAACTATTTGCCTTCATTACTGTACAGTTTTCTCCTTGCTTAGGGGTCAGTTTGTAATTTCCTTAAGTGACCTCATTTCAGTTAAGCCTCAAACATTCTGTCCCCAGTAAGTAGTTGTCAGGCTTGTTTAGGAGCTCAAGGCTCAGGGATACGCGGGACAGAATCCTTTTGCTTCTGAAGCTCACCAATACAGTGACTGCTTTATTGGAACTGATGAGCTGCACCACGTTCTTACCAAGCAGAGGGTTTAAGGCCTTTTGTCTCATTTAGTTCTCACCACAGCTCTATGTGGTAGGTACTCTCATTAGACCTGTTTTCGAGATGAGGAACTAAGGGTAAAATGGTTCCATAACTTGCCCAGAACAGTCAAGTTACTGATAAGAAATTCAAAATTCAAATTCAAACATTCTGACTCTTGAATTGCAAGTCATTTCTGTACTAGAAGAGAAATGAATGAAATGGCTCAGTTCCATATAATGGCTACAGAAGTTCAGGGAGAATTCCCTGGTGCAGGATCATTCCAGCTGGGTCTTGAAAATAAATGGAAGCATGCAGTTAAGGAAGAGAAGTGAACGCATTCTAGGAGGAAGAGAGCATTTACTAAACATCTCAGAATTATTAAAGTTCCTATTATACTTATATCGTGATGCCAAGGTCATTGGTGAAAGCCTTCCTCCTCCCAGTGGGGTTGAGCAGTGGTGAAGGGACACAGGTGGAGATGAGATTAAAGGGTCTAAACTTTCTCAATTAAAACTTGAATGACCACCTTCTCAATGCCAAAAAGAAACTCAATCTTGGTGTATGCTTTGGATTTGAGAGAGCCTGGTTATTTAGAGCTGAAAATGTGAATAAGTTGGATGATTATGGTGATTACTCATATCAGATCAGTGCTTCCAAGGTCATAAGGCAAATTTTGTTGTGTGGCTCAGGTATGACCTCAGAAACTGTGCCTAAAGTCAGTGCAATGTGTTTTCGGCAAGAGTAACAGAATCGCAGTGCTTAAGATGGAACAATGGATAAGAATGTGTAAATTCCTTAGCAGTAATTACAGGGTGGAAGGAAGATAGGTAGCCTTTTCCAACTGTCTGCATTTAACCAGAAATGTGCTGCCTTCACCAGTTGTCATGCCCTGTGGAATGGGATGGAAGATATGGTCTTCCTATTCCCATTGCCATGGGATCTTGGGAAACAAATCCTAGGCATACAGAGCTGTGGACGGGAAAGTCACCCAGAAGAACATATTTATTTGGAGGAAGATAATTTAAGCAGTCCAACAAAAGAGATATTTAAGATATCTTTCTTTTTCCTTTTCTCCATGAAGGTTATCTAGCCGTCAACTTTCTCATTGGCTACATTCTGTACTTACAAAGGAATAATCTACACATGACACTTTGGGTTTTTTTCATTTTTTATTTTTATTTTTATTTTTATTTTTTTTATTTTTTACTTTTTTTAAAGATTTTATTTATTTATTTGAGAGAGAGAGAATGAGAGAGAGAGAACACCTGAGATGGGTAGGGTCAGAGGACGAAGCAGACTCCCCGCCGAGCAGGAAGCCCGATGCGGGACTCGATCCAGGGACTCCAGGATCATGACCTGAGCCGAAAGCAGTCGCTTAACCAACTGAGCCACCCAGGCGCCCATTTTTCACTTTTTTAAAGTATACAACCCAATGATTTGATATCCATAGCCATTGTAAAATGATTACTAAGATGAAGATAATTAACACGTCCATGACTTCACAGAATTTATATTGGTACCTCTCTTTTTTCTTTGGTGAGAATGCTTAAGACTGACTCTAACCAACTTTCAAGCGTACACATTATTAACTATAGTCACCATGCTGTACAGTAGATCCTCAGAACGTATTCTTCTTAGAACTAAAATGTGTGCCCTTTGTCCTACATCACCCACATGACACTTTGAAAAAAGTCTCTGCTACGAGGAATGGTGCATAAACTTGGCTGGGAAATTGTGGTAACAATGAAAGATATGTGGGTGTCCTCACCTCTGCTGTCTCAAAATGTCCAGCTCTCAGGTTAAATGTTTTCCCCCATGAAAACCCCATTAAAAACAGAAACCAGAACTATGAACTAAAAGAAAAATATCTATTTGAATTTTTCTTCCGGTGAGCTGCCTTTTTAGCTATTTTAGTACATTTTCTTGGTGGCTGAAGCATAGCAAACAGAATTGTGTTTCTTTCCCACAGACATCTTATTTCTTTGAACAATACATGGAATGACATGCATCTCAGGGCATTTAACACACGACGCCAAAGCCACTGAAGGGAACATGGGTTGGGGAGAGGGAAGAAGCAGAGGGCACCATCCTACTTGGGGTTCTATTTCTCAGAGGTCACCAGGTAGCATCAGGTAATATGTGAGAGTTTCCTGGAGGAGAGAGAGGCTTTTCTCCCCGTACTGACTGCCATCCCTACATCCCACTAATTCTGGACGTCAAGTGAGCAGGGTCATCAGTGCTGAAAGCTGAGCAAATATTACGGATAAATCATGGAAATGCAGAGTTGAGAGCCAGACAGAAGGTCAAGAAGGTATCTGAGCCAGCCCTTTGACTAGTAGCAGGTGACGGGTTATTATGCTGGTTTTGAAGACCAGGCAACTGGCGCCCAGAGGTGTTTGGGCATCCTCTTCTCATCCGAAGTTCAGCCCCTGTGGGAAACGATTCTCTCCATTATCACACAAACCTCCTCAACATAAAATCAGCATTGTAGCCAAATCTATAGCTATGGAAAACGTGAGATTTTCCCTCTGCACACATACCGTTGAAGAATGTACTCCAAATGTGGAACAGGTCATCACCCCTGGGGGTTCGCTGTGGGACTTCCTAATACTCAGAGCAACGTAAGCAAAACTGCCTCACTTTGCATAGCTGAATTCAGAACTGAGGAAAATCATAGCGAATGTTCTGTTCTCTTTGGTAGCCAGATATTTTTAAATATTCTTTTTTTACACGTTATAAAAATAATACATGTCTATTGTGAAAATAAAAGATAAATATAACAGCTTTTTCAAAAACGCAACGCTGCGATTAGAAAAATCGCTATTAACATTTCAGCATACAGCAAGAGTCAGCAAACTCTCTAGGAGCCAGATGGTAAATATTGAGGCTTTGAGGAGTGATGGTCCTTATCACAACAACTCAATTCTGCCATCAGAGCACCAAAGCAGCTATGGACAATACATGCAGAATGAGTATGGCTGGGTTTTGGTTATTTACAAAAACAGGCAGCAGAATAGATTTGGCCCATGGGCCATAGTTTGCCAACCCCTGGCATATAGAATTTGGATTTTTTCTTTGCATACCACATCATGTATACAACTGTGCATCCTGCTGTTTTCACTTGATGTTATAACAATACTTTCTCAGGTTATTGAACATTCTTACTAAATAGGCACTAAACTGTGGCATATTATTCATTTTATGAATATACCAACATTTGCATGACAGTGGATATTTAGATGTTTTACAGTTTCCTGACTATTTTATATACCATGATGAACATGTGTGTACCTTAGATTTTTGTCTGCATTTCAGGTTGTTTCCATAGGACAGATTTCTGGAAGTGGAATTTTTAAAATACTCTTAGAAAATATTGCCCATTTTGGGGGGAGGTCTCAAAAGGCTTCACCAATTTACTCCCAGAACTGTGTAGGAAATCGTTCATTTCTCCATAACCATACAAACACTGAATATTACCACTTTGTAGATCATTGCTAATTTTCTAACAGCCAGAATGTTTTAGGTAAGTGAGGAACTGTACAAACATGGTACTCAGGTCATTATCCCTTCTCATCCTTCACTCACGCAGATGACTCTACCAGAAGGGAATGCTGAGAGATCAGGGGCCTTCCTCTTCCTCCTTTCCTGCACCCTCCAAATCCACCCCCCTCTTCTGCTCCAGGGAGAGGGCAGAGAATGGAACCTATTATCTTTCTGAATGTTCCTTCCCTCTTCCTGCCCATCTCACATCTGGACTGAATGCAAATCTCCTGGTTTCCTGTTTCCCCACAAAAGCTTCCAAATTAACTCTTTTTATGCTTTTTTGCTCCTCTATCTCAACTCCAAACCCTTTACTGATATTTTCTTACTGTCGCAGAATGAGTTGTAATGAGCTCTGCCTTTTTAAGACCCCCCCCCCCCATTCAGCCACTCTTGGTTAGTTGCCTTCATTGGGGCAGACAGTTCACATGAACATGTGACAAGGCTTTGTGGGCAATAGGGGGTAGTGGGGTCTGTGGTGCAGGTATGCAAATTCACAATCTTTCAACAACATGCCAGCCCAAGAAGTTTCCAGTGTATTGACTGGATCAAGCTCACAGGGTCTTATACTTGCAATCCCGGGTCTACCTAATAAGCCTCTTCTACCCATACATCTTCTGCATTTTTCCCAGATACTTGGCTAGGGTCAGATAGATTAGCCTCGAATTTTGGCTATGAAACTGATTATGACCAAGGAAAAGTCATTTAACCTCCATAAGCCTCTATTTCTTCATCTGTGAAGCAGGGATAATAATACCATTCTCCTGGAGTTAGGATAATAATATCCTGATAATAATGACTAGTTGTGAGTAGTAAATATGATTCCACATTCTTATAACTCTGCCTGTCCATTCTCTTTTATCCTCATTGCCACTGACTTACTTCTGGTCAAAGCAATTGCACTGTAAGTCTGAGAGTGTCCTTCCGTGCTAGCCAGGCACACAGGCCTTCACAACCTGCCCTTGCCCCACTGTCCATGGCTTCTTGTCTTCGCCAGCTGTTCTGGGAACCCAGACCCCTGCCAAACTCAACTGTCCCCATGCACATTTTAGCATAGCTAGTCTTTGGCTCATCAGGATATTTTATTTTTTTCTTCTCAAATGTCCTTTCATTGAAAACATTCTTTTTTTTATGTTTCCTGAATACTGAAGCATTCTGCAAAGTGAATGTAGAAGCATGAGGAAAATGCCACATACTTATCTCTAGGAAACAACACTGTAGGGAAAAGATCCTTCAACTAACATCAACTTTCCTGAATATTGAAGCATTATCAGAAGTGGTTGTGGAAGCATGAGGAAAGTGCCACATACTTATCTCTAAGAATCAACACTGTAGGGAAATGGTCCTTCAACTAACATCATCTTTCCTGAATATTGAAGCATTATCAGAAGTGGTTATAGAACCATGAGGAAACTGCGAAATACTTAACTCAAAGAACACTGTAGGAAAACCATCTTTAAACTTACATCATCTTTCCTGAATATTGAAGCATTCTGCAAAATGGTTGTGAAGCATGAAGAAAGTGCAGACATTCTTAATTAAGAAAAGCTCAAATATCACCTGTCTGATATCACCTCTCTCTCAGATACTATCTCCCACCACACGGGGCCCATAGTCCTTTACATATGATGGCACTGGAGCACTTCAGTCTCCTAACAAATATTCATTGAGCACCTAGTATGTGCCAGGGACTGCAATAGGCACTGGGAATACAGCTGGGAGAAAGATAGACCACTTACAATAGCTTCTGCATTTTGATCATTATGTTAGTTGGAAGTCAGGGGCCTCCCTCCCAGGCTGGGAGCTCCATGAGGAAAAGGGTGATGTTCCATTTGTCAGTTATCCCTGTGCTGGGCACAGTGTAGGTGCTAAGGGGATGTTTATGGAATGAGTGAATATTTTGTTGCCAACGGGAAGCAGTGACCTTCTTGAGAACAGGACAGTGTCTGATTCACCTCTGTATCCCCCACAAGCAGCCAGCACAGAGCCTGGCACCATAAATCCTAAGTAAATGAATACAGGAGGAAATGAATAACTGACACCATATTGCCTCCTGACCCCCTTTCCTTAACTCTTACCAAAGAAAACAAAACCCAGAAAAAGACAGGGAGGAAAACTGGCTCCCAAACTAATCCTCTATTTTATTTCCAGAAAGATGTGAGCTTCCCAAGTTGTACCCATCATCATTTGGTGATGGCAAATTTATATGTTCATCCCTTGTTGACTGAGGAAGCTGGGGTGAGGGAGGGTTCACCTCTGAGCCTTTTCCATAAGATGGAGATAATAAAGCATACACAAGTGTGCTGACAGATAATTAAATTAAATGAATAAAATAAAATACTTTTAAGTACCTATCTCCTAGCACAGAGTAGGTATTTAAGAAGTGTTGGGGTTTTTTTCCTCTCTACTCTTCTAATAATCTAGTGTGACAGCAAAATTTAAGCTTGTTTTCATGAAAAGTGCCTCCTATTTTTCCTCCAGTCAAATGCCCAGATCCTTATTTCAAGAGAGTCATGTGTATCCGCTGACTCCCAGAGAATTCTGAATTTTCTCAGTGAACAGGGTGGTGCTGTAATGAGGGACAACGGGATGGTAGCTCATGGTGTTAACTGGTTAAGTGTTAAGTATGCTCGGCTCTCAAGGTGCCTGGGTTGAATTCATTCATTCATTCAACACCTATTTATGAAGGACTGGCCATGTGCCAGGCACTTTACTAGGCCTGGTGTACGGCAGAAATCAAAGCCCTGCCCTCGTGGAGCTGATTAGAGAATCAAACAATAAACCTATACAATTTCTCTGTGAAATGAGGATGAGTGTGATGGAGGGAAATAAAGGGAAAGAGGAATGGGTATGCTGGAGAAGGCTGGGTGGGGGAGGCAGAGGTGGGGAGAGATTGAATTTCTGCTTGGCAACCCGCTGGATGAGTAACTGTGACCCTGGGAACCACCAGCTCCATAACTCCATGGGGCCCCAGGCAGAAGGAAAATGTGGGGCCTGCTCTTCAAAATGTCAAGTCAGGGACAGGAGAGCATAAGGCCAAGTGTGGGTCCTACTAAGTGCAGGGCCCTCCTGGTGTGTCTGCACAGGTCCCATGCCCATGAGCCAGCCCTGACTTTGGGCAAGCTAGTAGACTTTTTTCAGCTTTGTTTTGTAAATGGGAAGAGACTAGGAAATACTGACACATTTGATAAAGGATATTGGATCTAAAGCTTTTTGCTCCCAAAACACCTTGGATCAAGTTCCTTTTCTAGTTTTCAGGGAGTCTTGAAAGGGATAAGCTTGCTGAAGTTCTAAGAACCTTCTGGAACGTTATATAAGAGTGTGTATACATGCATGTGCATGTTTGGTGTGTGATGTGTGTATGTGCATGTGGGGGGTATATGTGTGATTGCATGCACATGTGTGTGCATATGTGGTATATGTGGGGTGTGATATGTATGGTGTGTATGTGTGATTACATGTGCGTGTGTGGTATATGTAGGGTGTGTGATGTGTTTATGTGGGGGGTATATGTGTGATTGCATGCACATGTGTGTGCATGTGTGGTATATGTAAGGTGTGTGATATGTATGGGTTGTGTGTGTGAGTTTGCATGTGCTTGGGTGTGCATAAGTGGTGTACTTATGTGTGTGTTTCCACTGGGAGGAAGGCCCATAGTCTTCATCATATTTTCAGAAAGGTGCATGACCACTTTAAAGGGTTAGGAATCATTTACCTAAAGAAATGGAATCAGAAATTTCACTTACCCATAGGGAAGCAAGGCTATTAATTTCTACCATGTGTGTGTCTCCTACTGTATGACATGGTCATATTTCATCTCATCTGAGCCCATACAAACCAGTAGGCTAGACAGAGCAGGAATCCAAGAGCAATTTTTCTCCCTGATTCTAAAACCCATGTTCCTAAACATCCTGGCCATTGGAGGGCATCGCTGTTTACCCCTTTGGTCTCAGCTGTGCTCCTGAAAGCAGCAAATCAAGGGGAAGAACTACAGTTTGACCTTAAACTATTCAACTCCACTTAATTACCCATTGTCATGGAAGCACATAAATACAGGATGTCCCCTCACTCTGCCATTCTGCTTTGCATCATTATCAAAAAGACAAATGTAATTCATGTCCAATTACTCACTCACCGCAAGGTCAGAATATTTATTTTTATCTTACTTGTGATGTTTAGGATTAGTGATATCAGTATTTATTCATGGCTAACCTAAATCAAACATCCTGTTGATATCTATAAAGGGCCATATAGTTATTGTCACAGGTATGCTGAGTCACAAAGCTCGTACAAAGTTTATGATTTGACAGGGAAAAGGCTGCGGGGAGGGGAGAGAAGTGTGCAAGTGTCTTGTGAAATATCCACATTGTTTATGTATATTGTCCATTTATTGAACTTGATAGGTGCTTGTGAAACCGAAGTAGTTAGAAACAAAATAGTGAGGATTGTTTTAAATTGTTATTATTGTTTTTAAAGTTGATGGTGGCAATGACTTTTTGGTTAAATTCATCAAATGCACATTTTAGAAATTGTTTTCTCTTTCTAGTGGCACGGAGCCTGGACCAGCTAGAGGAAGACAAGGGAAGAAGTAGAAGAGATGGGGAAATGCAGGGGGCTCGTGTGACTAGGATTAATTTACTCAGAGATCCAGAGTAGCAATAACAGCTGTCTGTCCAAGACTCCTGTGGTCAATTAATGAGATTAATTTAAAGAGGTTGTATTGAAAGGGAGGACCCAGACACTTAGAAGGGGCAGGATTCAATCGACCCCATTCCTTTTCCCATTCAGATTCGCCCAGTCGAATATAGCTTACTGTCTTTGGCCGCCATCATCAAAACATATTAATTAATTTCCTGAGTTTCTCATCAATTCTCTGTCTTTGCAGACCTCACTCTTGTAGGTTGTGCCTGCTAGTCCATCATTCTTTCCTTGCTCTATTAATCCATCCACATTAACAGAATACTTACACACATATATATTCTTTTTCTTAACCCATTCCACTGTTTCTCTTGGTGTCCTTAGATCAGCAGTCTGAGAATCAGGCTTCCAGATGAAATCTTACTAGGAGTCAGTAGCTGTGAAACTTGGACAAGCATTTTATCTCTGAGCCTTGGTACCCTCCATGTATAAAAGGAGAATGTGAAATCAAATGGTTTCTTTGGTCCCTTCCTAGTCGATCACTCTGTATTTCTATACTTTTCTATCTAGTTTCTGTGGGGCACATGGTCATTAATAATGGGACAGCTGAATCTCAGCTTAATCAGACAAGCCAAGTTGGGGGATTTGTGAACAACTTTAGAGTCTCTAGTCAGCAGTAAACGAAATATGAGTTGTTGATGTGATATAGTCTCCAAAAAGATAAATTTGATGTTTGAATACATGGAAATATGTTAGGCCTTAGAATATGAAGTTTCCATTTTGGTGGATCAAAAATGCTTGAATAAAGGCAATTTCATAAGGGTCATAGTCTGTGGAGTGAGATAGAGGCAGGAAAAACCTGCTTTGCTGTATTCTGCTCTGCTCAGCTCACATTCGATGCCACACCAAAAAAGACAGTAAAAGACCAGAAGAGAGACACATTCAGAAGATGGAGACAATGTTGGAAGAGGATTGAAAGGATGTCTCGGTGATGGGGAAAAAAAGGGGGGTCCTTTAGAGATGTTAGTAGTCTTCTAGTATTGGAAAGAGTTGTACAAAAGATAAACGATATATACATATATATATATATGAAAAGCTAAGATAATGACTAGAAAGTTCAGGAAGACTAAGATTCATGTAAGGATGCATTTTTTTTTAATTTTTATTTTATTTTATTATGTTATGTTAGTCACCATACAGTACATCATTAGTTTTTGATGTAGTGATCCATGATTCATTGTTTGCGTATAACACCCAGTGCTCCATGCAGTACATGCCCTCCTTAATACCCATCACAAGGGTAACCCCCTCTAAAACCCTCAGTTCGTTTCTCGGAGTCCATAGTCTCAAAAAGAAATAAAAGGTATTCAAATTGGCAAAGAAGAAGTCAAACTCTCTCTCTTCGCAGATGACATGATACTTTATGTGGAAAATCCAAAAGACTCCACCCCCAAATTACTAGAACTCATACAGCAATTCAGTAGTGTGGCAGGATACAAAATCAATGCACAGAAATCAGTTGCTTTCTTATATACTAACAATGCAACTGCAGAAAGAGAAATTAGAGAAACGATTCCATTTACAATACCACCAAAAACCATAAGATACCTCGGAATAAACCTAACCAAAGAGGTAAAGGATCTATACTCTATGAACTACAGAACACTCATGAAAGAAATTGAAGAAGACACAAAAAGATGGAAAAACATTATGGATCAGAAGAATAAATATTGTTAAAATGTCTATGCTGCCCAGAGAAATCTATACATTCAACACCATCCCGATCAGTTCATTTTTTTTCATTCTTTTTTCAGAATGACATTTTTCAAAATGCTGGAACAAACAATCCTAAAATTTGTATGGAATCAGAAAAGACCCCGAATTGCCATGGAAATGTTGAAAAAGAAAAAGCTGGAGGCATCACATTGCCTGATTTCAAGCTATATTACAAAGCAGTGATCACCAAAAAAAAAAAAAAAAAAAAAAATTCTAGTTGAATTTTGAAAGTCTATTATGCCCCATGGTACTGGCACAAAAACAGACATATAGACCAATGGAACAGAATAGAGAGCCCAGATATGGACCCTCAACTCTATGGTCAAATAATCTTCGACAAAGCAGGAAAAAATATGCAATGGAAAGAAGACAGTCTCTTCAATAAAAGATGCCGGGAAAATTGGACAGCTATATACAGAAGAATGAAACTCAACCATTCTCTAACACTATACACAAAGATAAACTCAAAATGGATGAAAGACCTCAATGTGAGACAGGAATCCATCAAAATCCTAGAGGAGAACATAGGCAGTAACCTCTTCGGCATTGGCCACAGCAACTTCTTTCAAGATACATCTCCAAAGGCTAGTGAAACAAAAGCAAAAATGAACTTTTGGGACTTCATCAAGATAAAAAGCTTATTTACAGCAAAGGAAACAGTTAACAAAGGAGGCATTTTTTGGGCAGAGCTGTCCAAAATTTGAATGTGCCATCTCAGCTGGTTTTGAATGTGCCCTCACTGGAGTCGTTTAAGTCCAAGCTGATCATGGCCATTACAGAAGCATAGGACGGTGGGTATCGTCCAGTGGCATCTGTCTGGGGTAGGTTTGCCATCCAGGCAACATTTGGCAATGTCTGGAGATATCTTTGGTTGCCCCAAGTCTGGGTGTGGGTGGGATGGTACTACTGGCATCTGGTGGGTAGAAGCCAGGGATTTGCTAAACATTCTGTAGTGCACAGGACAGCCCTCAACAGCAAAGAATTATCAGGTCCAAAGTGGGCCAAGGTTGAAAAACCCTAGTCTATAGAATTTGATAAAGATGTTTCATTCCTAACATCCCCAGAGCTGGGAGGAAAAAAAAAAAAAAAAAAGGATTTATCAGAGAAATGGTTTACAGGCAATTTTTTAAAATGGCATTTTAAAAAGAATGTTAATGACATGCAGAAGAACAATTATGAAAACACATCTACATTGGAATTACAATTTAGAAATATTGGTTTGAGAGTGGTTATCTCTGATTGGTGGGATTGTTCATACTTTGGTTTTCTTTTGTTTGTTTGTTTCATTATTTTTCTCTATTTTCCCAGTAGTTATAAAACACAGGTACTGCTCTTAAATTTAAAGGCAAAAAAAAAAAAAAAAATCTAGTTGAATTTTGAAAGCCTATTATGCCCCTGAGGACCTAATGGCACATGGTAATAAGAACAGTAATGGTAACTCCACTTTCACTGGCGAGAACATGTGGAGATAGGCCAGCTCATTCACTCCCCATCAGAATGTAAATTGTTATAACCCCTTTGGAAGACAATTTGGCAATATTACTACAGAGCCTTAAAAATATTCATAGCCTATGACCCAGCCATTCTATTTCTGGGAAGTTAGCCTAAGGAAATAATCAAAAATAGGCACAAAGATTTATGCACAAAGATGTTCATTTAAGCATGATTTATAATAGTCTAAAATTCAATTTATAATGACTACAAATTGAAAACAGCCTAAATGAACAGAAATAGGTGAATTATTAACTAAATTACAATAAACCCATTTGTTGTAATACATAGCCATTGAAAATAATGTTTACAATGACTATTTGATGATGTGGGAAAATACTTATGATACACAGCTAACTATAAAATAATAAGGATCCAAAATACATTAAAAGGATAACACCCAAAATGTGAGTATACAAAGGAACAAAAAAGTTTGAAAGGAAATATGTTAAAGTGTTGAGAAGAGGTAAACATTTTTAAGATGTGGGAAAGTGGCTTTTATTTTCTTCCTTTTTAATATTTCTGTGCCATTTCCAAATTGTATACATTGAAAAATGTGACTGTTATAACCAGATAAAAACACTGGTAAGATTCATCAGATGCCAAATCTGAGTCCATTGCAGTTGTGCATTTAAGGACCGCCATCTCATTTAACATTAGAACTACATTCAAGGTGGGTGTATCATGACCATTTCACAGATGAGAAAACTGGGACTAATCCTCTTCATCTTCCATGTCTTATCTTAGATATTGTTTCCTCTAAGAAGCCCTCCTTGACCTTCCAAATCTGGTTAACTTTTTTTCTGAGTTTCCCATTATCTTTTTTGGGGAGTTTTTGTTGGGATTTTTTATTTTTTGGGTTTTTTTGTTTGTTTGTTTGGTTGGTTTTTTTTGTGTAGGCAGTGCCTAGCAAGTATACAAAATAGAGTATTTGTGGACTGAATGAATAGACAAATTAGTAACTTACCCAAGCTGGTGAGCGGTAGGGTTGGCCAGGTCAGGCTCACTTCAAAGTCAATATCGTCAGTGAATGCTCCAGATGGATTGTGGAGAAAAACCAAAGTTCATTTCTCAGCACCTTTCCCAAGGTTCAGGACTTATTGTTGAAACAGAATGGAGCCTGGCCTGGAAGTTATACATTTATCCAGTTCTAAAGGCCTGAGTGCCTTCAAAGAGCGGTATGGATTTTTCTCTGTGAATCGTGAACATTTTCGCAATGCTTAACATGGCAGCTGGTAATGATTATTGCTCCTGTTTCCCTTTGAAATTTCATGTTTGTTTACTTAAAAGGGCATTACTAATCTGGAGGAAGGGAGTGGGTGAAGAACCCCATTTGTAAAGAGGATAACAGGTTAATGAAAAGAAGCAGAGGTATGTGTAGGTGATAGTGTTTCTACAAGGCTCTGTTCAACCAAGATGATTTAAGGGTAAACCTTGGCTGGCTGGTCATAATAAGAGCCAGATTATGGAGGGAATTTACGTGGCAATTACCATGGTCCTTGCTAGTGGGATACAATGTTTTAGGGCTCCCTAGATACTTAAGATTAATGTCTGAATCAGTAATGTTATTGTTGCAAGATCTCAGTATGATGGGGAGCCATTTGCGACAGGAATTTTTATCCCTTATCAGAACATAAAATATCTCATAGTCTGCAAGAACACCAATGCCTATGGCCTGTAGCTGCCCTCAGAATAGGTTAAGCATCATGTTGATTGGGTTTTTTTCCTTGGCAGCTAAAATGCATAAATCAGTCTAGAACTACTTTTGCTCATCCGGGTAATATGATTAAAATGGGAATTAAACATGTTCAGTCATTCAGAGATGAGAGATTAAAATCACCAACCTGAGCAAGGCAAATGATTATAGAGAATTTACTATGTAAATGGTAGATCAGGACTGCAATTAAGGACTTTTCCATGTACCCCAGAGAGAGCAGATCCACAGCATTCTCTGCAAACTCACCATGCTTATATCTTAGTGTATTTATTGCCAATGGATCTTAAACCCAAAGGAATTTAGGGAATTGATTGGTTAAGTGCTAAGTAAACACCTGACCAAGATTAATCTGGTGAATCAACAATTCCCAGGAATCACATTGTGAGACCACTAAGAGAACTAATTGATTTCTCTATTAGTATGTTTCCTCAAAGTTTAATATCTGTTGAGGGGGGAAGATGCAGTGGAGAAAGGGCAAAGTCTGAGAAGTTCCCCCTCAAAAAAAGAAAAAAGTGGTCAAAACAAGTAATACTTGTTAATAAATCAGTTTGAGATCCAAATCATCCAATTAATGGGATTAATGCCTTAACTTCTCTTTCCCAGAATCCCACAGATTAAATCTTAACACTATCTTAGCAGAAATGAGATGAAGATGTAGGCATGGAGAATATGGTTGGCTCATGGCTTCCAAATAATCAAATAGAACATTGAGAAATGCCATTTAGGGTATGGGTGAGACTGGGATACCAGGGTCGAAAGATATGATATTTGGCCAGGAACTTGTAAATATCTGAATCTCACCATTGTTCATGACCATCCCTTCCCATTATATCTCTGAGAGCAAGGAAAAGTAATAAATATTAACTGGATTGTTAGCCCCAAACCCCAATGTGAAACTCCAATAAAACAGATAGACTACATGGAAAATTCCTTTTGTTCCTAGACAAAGTAAAGGAAATTAAATTAATTAAATTAAATTAAAGTGGACCAAAACCCCACTCCTCTATTTTTCATGGAATTTGGACTTTTCCATTTTTAAAGGTCATATCTACATCTACCCAGAAAGATTCTAATCCAATCTCTAGGGCTCCACTTCTCTGAAACCTCTCAATTATCATTCCGAAACTGAATGCCCAGATTAGCCTTCTTCCCCATCTTTGTGCATGTGTATGGAGGGGTAACTTAGAGGAGCAGATGAATGAAAGAGAGGTTTTGAATGTCTGTTAGAAGCCAATATCACAAATCCAGAAGGGCAAGACAAAGGCCAAGATATAAATGACCTGATGTCAGCCACTCTCCTTCACTCTCTCACTTATTTATTAATTCATCCATTAAATAAACATTTGCTGGGCCACCCTGTTTGGTGATGAGGCAAGCATACATCAAGAGTGAGCAGATGCCAAGCCTGGAAGCCCCATGGGAAAGATATGAAGATTATTATCTAACCTCAGAGCAAGGGGAAGAGCAGTGAAGGCTATTGGATGCACAAACTCCTTTACTTTCTACAAGTGCAAGAACTGAGAACAAGAGACACCATCACAGTCTGCGTAAGGGTGATCTAGTGTCTGCAGGAAAGTTGTGATATTTGGTATTTTCCATACACACACACACACACTCTCACACACTCACATGCACACACACATATATACACATACTACCCCCACATCTACCAATTACATATGGAATCAGACAATCTTATTTTCAAATCCCAGATTTTCTAGTTAGCTGTGTGACTTTGGACAACTTGGTTACCCTTTCTGAGCAACTAATTCCTCCAGGGCTGCTATGAAGACTAAATGAGAAACTGTAGAAAGTGTGTCTAGTACCAGGACTGGCATGTGAATGACATCTAGTAAACGATGCTTTTTTTCTCCCCTTGTACCTTCTTCAAAAGCAGAACCAGTCTATTATTTGTTCTCTACAATAGATATAACATTATGAAAGGAACAAAAGGAAGGAGTGAGAAAGGGAAAGGAAGGAAGGAAGGAAGGAAGAGAGAGAGGGGAAGGAAGGGAGGGAGGGAGGAAGAAAGAAAGAAATGTAAGCAACCATGGTACAATCAAGAAGCTAAGTTTACAAGTAGATTTGATGTACTCTTCTTCAACACAGGGGCAGGTCCACTATGCTTAGTTCTAGCCCTATCCTCATGAATGAAAACAGTCAACGCTTATTCAGTGATGCATTGAAGACCATCATGTGAAACAAAATACAAATGGCAAATGGAAATACCATGTATCATTAACCACCACTATAAAACACTAGCTATTTGCATATCTGTAAGCCCCCATTTTGCTGGCCAGACAGGGCAGAACATTTGGAAAGTGTCTAGGCCTCTTCTGTGTCTCAGAATAATAATTACAAAAGCCACAGTTTATTGGTCACTTGCTACATATTGGGTGCTTTTATTATATTTTTCCTTTCACCCTCAAATATCCCAGGGGTGGAGGTATTTCTAGCTTAATTTTCCAGATGAGAAAACTGAGGTTTAGATACAGTAATTTAGATGCCTAAGGTTAGTTAGCTGGAAAGTGACAAAGTCCAGATTCCAACCTAGGTCTGTGTACCTCCAAAACTAACACACATAACCACCACACTGTAGAGTCCATTATATTTGTAGGAGAAAGGTGGGCTTGAACGAAAGGAAATCCAATTCCTGCTCCATTTGGCAAGTGTAGGATTTTCTAAAGCCAATGGCATTAGAGTTGTGTGAGTAAGAATAAGAAGGATGCAGCTGGAGGAGAAAGGAAACCCGTAGCAATGAAGAATACACAGAAGGCCATGGATCTTAAATCAATAAATGCATCAACATTCATTCAGCAACCCTAGAAATCAGAGGATGAAGAAATGCCTCTGTGTTTCCCTCATCTTTCAAATGACCAGCCTAAAAGTTTTAAATATACATTCAAGTCACTAAGGCACATAAAAATCAAAGAAGCTTTAGATCCGAAGACTGAAATGCACAAAAGATGGAAGAATGTGGTATTTGCTGAGGGCCTGCTGTGTGCCAGTGGTTGCATATATCCTCTCATTTAAACCTCATTAACCTCCCTGCAAAGAGTTTATTCATTTACAGAGTTAGAGACTGGATCGTGGAGATGGTAAACCCCCTGCTCAAAGACCTGAAGCTACTAAGGAGAAGAATCCATGATGGAACCCACACTTCTCTAATCTCAAAGGCAAGCAGTGGTCACTCTTCTACATGCTAACCTTGACGTGGTGTTCTTTTACAAACTTCAACAGTGGATCAAAACCAGAAACTGGTAACATAGGTTGCCTCTGGGTAGAAGATGTGAGTGGCTGAAGAATAGGAATAGGAGAGAAGTTTCCATGGATACTGTATGTATCTTTCCAATTTTGAGCCATGTGAACTTAGTACCTATTCAAAATAATTAAAGTGTCGAAATTAATTTAATTTTATATTTTTAAAGATATATTTATTTGAGAGAGAGAGAGAGAGCATAGTGGGGAGGGGAAGAGGGAGAGAGAATCTCAAGCAGACTCCTGTCAGAGCACGGAGCCTGAGGCAGGACTCCATCTCACGTCCCTGAGATCATGACCTGAGCCAAAACCAATAATCAGTTGCTTAACCGACTAAGCCACCCAGGCACCCCAAAAATTAATTTTAAAGTAGATTAACATGAGCATTAAGTAATAAAAAGAAATCTCATTATTTCTGAGTTTAAGTCCATATGATAGTCAAATTTTAAGAACTATATGTTGACAAAACAGAAAAAGTTCTCAAAGAAAAACATTTATTGAATTTTTTCTTTCTGCTCATTTCAATTCAGTAAATACATGTTGAGCAATGCCTATTTTTCAATTGGGGAATTATGCAACTTTTTAAAATGTTGCTAAGATTATAAATGAAAACAAATTACAGGTGAAAAAAGTTAATCATAATTCAGTTTGTCTTATTTTGTTTAAAGGTTTATAAGCTACTTTGAAATTCTTTTCTGAAATAAGACAGGGAAAATAAACAAAAACTAAATTAAAAAAGTCTAAAAATAAGGTATTAAAATGCTATATTTCTTCAACATGAGAAAGTATCATTCATAAATGTAACTTTTTTCAACCTAGCATTTTTCTCAGATAAAAGTAGAAATCAAAATTTTCCCTTTACTTGGAGAAATCCCGTTTACAAACTGAGTTGATTACACTATAAATGTTAACAAACAATGTCAGTGTGCATCTTCTATCTCTTTTATTTTTGTTAATGATCACAACTGTGACATTGAACAAATATTGTGTGCCTTACACTATGTTAAATATTTTTCACATGTTGTTATTTAATCCTTCGAACTCCCTGGAAAGTAGATGTAATTAGACCCATTTTAGGGATGACAAAATTGAGGCTCAGAGAGGACAGTCCTATAACTAGAAAGAGGTTAAGCTGGGATTTGAACTCATTTGACAAAAGACTGTGCTCTCAATTATTACATTTCCCTGCCTTCGAAGGATAAATAAAGGTCATAGGATGCCCAGGGAAGGCAGGTGCTCTGCTCTTTCTAACCAGCACTTAAATTTGGTAGCAGCCTTTGGTTAAAAAGGACCCTCATGGATAGGGATCCACATTCCTAACGTGAATTCATTCAAAAGCACCCAGATTTCCCAAGAGGAAATGATGAGGCATTTTTCAGAGGTGTTGAAATGTTCCCTTTGTCAGTCACCAATGAAAGAAAAAAAAAAAAGCTCTGAGAATTCCTCAAAGGTAAAAGGTAGCCTTTCTTCTCCTGAAGTTCTGATATGGTCCCAAAAGGAAATAGAAGCTTGCATAATTCAGGCCCTGGTGATTCTTCTTTCATTCTTATTAACTGCAAATCTTTGCCACATTTTTCTTTACTAATTAGTTAAATGCTTAAGCTCCTGAGTCACTTGGCCGTCTACTGGTTATAGCTTGCTCTACCTCTTCCACCCTCAAATGGAACTTGTGAGGAATTAGGCACTCCAAAGATCCCACATTCATGTAGCGAAAACAGCCAACAATGCAATCAATCACCGCCGAGAGGGATGGGCAGGCATGAGCATTTAGACCTACTAGTGCTGAGTCAAGGGCTTCAGATGAGTTGCCAATGAGAAGAAGATAGAAGAATTCTGTTTATTCATTTTTAAATTATGCATTCTTTCCTCCAAAGGTCCGGATTTCACATTGGTCCTCTTGTCCCTGTTACATTCAGGAGCACAGTTGTATTACCCTGCTGCTGGAGAATGCAATTGAGCTTCTTCTCTCCAACAGTGACGGAGCCAGATGTGAGGTTAGCTTTCCTGCGGGAGTGGCTAATGGAGGCTCTGAGATGCCAGAAGTTTGTCCAAGCTGCATGGTCAGAGAATGTCAACCATGCACTCCTTGGTGCATGACATGACTTTAGCCATAAGCATATATAGGAGGTAGGGAGCTTTGCCTTCTGTAGAAAAGTCCCGTCTTCAGCATAGATTATTTCAATCCACACAATTCAGTGCCATGCAGGGCTCCCAGTATGTGCCCCATTAATAACTGTCATACAAGCCACAGGAGCAAAGCTATGAGTAACATTCCCTAGCTGTATCTTTTGACACAAACTCCTTAGTACAAATACATGACCTTGCACTCACTGATCAACTCCAAAACATTTTTCCAAAGCTTGCCTCCCCATTTACTCTTCAGCAATGTAACTACCAGAATGTTCACTGTTCCCCAGAAGCTGTGTTCTCCGTGCCTCTCTAATTCACATTCTCCCATCCTTCCCTTGCTGCCATTATCTTCCTAAAAAATCAAACCTGATTATATTGTCTGTGCACACATACACACATGCACACACCACACATTAATCCAGATCTCCACTTTCATGTGTAGAATGGAGTCCAAGCCCATTAACATTGTATATAAGACCCTTCTCAATCCAACTGCAGCCTGCTCCTCTGGCCTCATCTCCACTCTTCTCTTCTTCATCTTCTCCCCTCCCTAATGTCACCACAAAATCATCTCACTTTCCTCACCATTTCTAAAAGATCCCAAGCCAGGGCGCCTGGGTGGCTCAGTTGGTTAAGCATCAGCTTTCGGCTCAGGTCATGATCCCAGAGTTCTGGGATCGAGTCCCACATGGGGCTCCCTGCTCAGCAGGGAGTCTGCTTCTCCCTCTGCCCCTCACCCCACTCTTGTGTTCTCTCTCTCACTCTCTCTCTCAAATAAATAAAATCTTTAAAAATTAAAAAAAAATAAAAGATCCCAAACCCAAACTCAGTGCTTTTGTGCACTGCTGCTTCTCCATATGATGTGGATTCCCTCTCTATCTACCAAGCAGACTCTTTCTTAACCTACCTGAGCTAGTTCAAATATCCCACTCTGAGAAGCCAATTCTGATGGTCTCAGATGGAGTTAGTGACACCCTTTCCTGTGAGCAAGCCAAGAAAAAGCTGCTTTGTTCATGTGCCCATCTGGCTGCATGGTAATAGCTCACCTGCCTACCTCACCATGAGAATGAGATTGTGTATTTCTAGAAGGCAGGGATCATTTTCTAATTATTTCTGATTCCTCAGTACCTAGCACAATGCATATCACCTAAGAGTTGCTTAGTACATATTTGTAGATTAAATAACAAGTGCCTCGGTGACTTGGCATTTGGTAGGCGCTGTTGGCAGTCCTAGAAAGGCTCCTTGCGATCAGTTAGTCAGACTACCCTGCATTGCCTGTCACGAGCCCCATCATCAGCTTTGAGAATGTCCTTCTCTCCCTCTGAATATCCTGATCTGGCAAAGACAGTGAAGTCCTCGGGAGCATAAAACAGGAGGTGTTAGCTCCAGGATTCACTGGCACCTCACATTTGTTCAGGACAGTAGGGGATGTTACTGGTATGCTAATAGGAGCTGAAGTGATCATCTGGTTTCCTGCATATGGTAGATCTAAGAAAAATTCAAGATTGAGAACTAACTCTATAAAGCAAAATTATAGAATACCAAGGCTGAAGGACCCCAATATCAACCACTGTAGTGTAGAAAGAAGAAAACTAAGACCTAGTGAGGGAAAGAAACAGGAATGTGAATACACTAAATTAACATTACGGCCAGAGAGGATGGTAGAAACTTTCCCTAGGAAAAGAAAGGGGGTGTCTGTTTAAGGTGCTAGTTTTTCTCTGCTTGCCCAGGAAACACTAAGCCACCCTGCTCTGCAGTGCACCCCAGCTCCCCTTGTAGGGCAGAGCAGATCTGGGAAGCAGCCATAGACCTTGGCAGCTTTCACTACGCTTGTAGAACATTGACATTTTTGTTAGGGGTGACTAAGAGAGAAGATTTGCCTTGGTTAGAAATTAGTCAGATGGCATTTCCTTAGGCTTTGCTTTCATTTCTCAGTGAAAGGTTGAAATGCATGAAGAATTTGGTTTTCCTGTCAGATTATTTCATTAACGATCTATAGTTATTGCCTAGTTTCCAGAAGCCTAGGGCAAGACAACTTGATAATGAAGGATACCCCAAACACCAGGAGATGCCAGGCAGGCACTGGCTGGGGGGCCTCAGGAGAGCTCATTACAAGTCCTGGGTCTTGATTTTCTCATTTGTAAAATGAAGGGTTTTGACCAGGTGCACTCTGGTTCCCATTCCTAGACCAAGAATTCTTTTTTTTTTTTTTTTAAAGAGCACAAGCAGGGGGAGCTGAAGGCAGAGAGAGAGGGAGAAGCAGGCTTCCCGCTGAGCAGAGAGCCCGACATGGGGCTCGATCCCAGAACCCTGGGATCATGACCTGAGCCGAAGGCAGACACTTAACCGACTGAGCCACCCAGGTGCCCCCCTAGACCAAGAATTCTTAAGGCTTCCAAGGCCACTCATGAACTCTTTCACTGTCATTTCTCTCTTGCTCTGTGACTGGCCTTGAGAAGGGAATTATAACAAGGTGGACTTCATTCCTGCCATCACAGAGTTTCTGGTCTAGCAAGGAGCACAAACAATAAACCACCAGAAAACATATGTTACAGATTATTACCAATCATTATGAGTACAGTGAAACAAATAATGAGGTATTAGATTACATGATATAGGGAATTACATGATGGAAGAGAGTCCTCAGTGTAGATGGAGGGTCAGGAGCATCATCCTTAGAAGGGGACTTCTAAGCTGAGACTTAATGCCAGCAATTAAAAAATCATAATAAGGCTTGAGCATTCCAGGCAGAGAGAATAGAATGTAAGAGAGGCTGAGGTCGAGAAAAGTTTAGTCTGTTTGAGAAACTGAAAGGGGACAAGTGTGCCCAGAGTAGAGTGAGTAAGGAGACAGGTGGGGGTGTACAAGATGAGGTGAGAAAGAGAGGAAGGCACAAAAGCTCAAAATCTAGGTTTCAGTATCACTTCTAAGGATGTTCATTAATTAAGCAGAAAGGTAATATAATTTGATTTTCCATTGTTCTGATGGCTGTTTGGAGAATAACCTGAATTGGGGCCAGCATAGAAGCAGGCAGATCATTTAGGAGGCTATGGAAGTAGACCTGGTAAGAGGTAACGGTGGTCAGGTTGAGGTAGAAAGAGGTATATTAGTTTGATTAATATTTTGGAGAAGGCATCGGTAGGACTTCTTGATGGATTAGTATTTGGGTAATCATTTAGGGGCATCACTGAGTTAGGGGCTGGGTAGGATGAGTGTACAGAAGTGAAGAGGATGTGGTCCCAGGTCCAGAACCTTAGGAACTCACGGTTCACATAATTGTCACAGAATGTGGATGAGCAAAAGTTATAGTAACAATGATACATTCTTTTGCTTTCACAATACAGAGGAGAGAAGCACCCATGACAGAGGAGGAATAAGAAGAGGTTTGACAAAGGAGTAGGGCTGTAAGGTGGGCCATGGAAGCTGGACTTTGGTTTAACAAGCAGAGAAGGGAGAGAAATCACTCAGAGGAGTGACAGCAGATCCAGGATGGTGTGAAGACACGTGCTATGACTCAGGGACTGTGAGCAGTTCAATTTGAGTAAGACCAGGGCCAAAGCACAGAGTGTTAGGATGACGAGGTAGAAAACAGGCTGAGGTCAGATTCAGGAGGGTCTGAAGCCTTCTGGAGGGTCTGCACTCATTAAGAATTTCAGAGTGACATTATTCATTCTAAAATAGGAATGATAATTCTGGGGATGCAATCTATTTAGGGGTAAGATGAGCCTAATCACTGAGTTTACAAGTTACTCTAAAACTCTAAACTCTGTTATGCAGGTATGAGTGGGAAGCCAGCACATGACACCTTTCTCCAGGTCTGTGCTCTGAACCAATGGAACAACGAAATGAAAGGGAATCATTAATACCAAACACTTTCATAGAGCATTTACCTTGTGCAGACACTATTCTGAATACTTTATGTATATTAACTCATTAAATCCTTACAACTCTAGTTGGGCAGTTAACAGAGTAGGGGTTTGAACCTCAACTATTTGAAGCCATTGCCTATGCACTCATCCATAATGTCTTTCTGCCTCTGGATGAATACAAGATGAAAATATTACCTTTATATAGAAAGCATCACTTTGGGAAATGGGCTTCTACCAGCCAGGTGGGCTTCCTCATCTAAAGCCCAGAAGCAGACAGGGATACCCACCAGGCACAGGCAGTGCTATAATATCCCAGGCTTCAGCCAAAACAATTGCATAAGTTTCCCTTTCCAAGAACAGTGGAGAATTCCAAAGATGCCTCCCCCATGCCTTGATGTTGTGTGTGATAGCTATCATACAATTAGTGGTTAAAATCCTTTGTAACTGAGGATATAAATCTCCTATTCCTTTACCAAAGCATGGAGACCTACAAACTAGAATGGATTTCCCACAATGAGCTAGAACTAAGTGTACTAACATAGCTTGAAACACTCTAAAACAGTTCCCAAATTTATTTAAAATTAAGAAAAGAAAATTGGGTAATGTCGGATTACTGACAGTTGGGAACATTAGAGTGACACAATACTAGCATATCATTACATAATCATTTGTGATAAACAAAAAAGGAAAGTTCATATATGAGAGAATTATAAAACAATGGCAAATCACTAGAGAGATCCTTGTCTGTGGCTTTCCTTATTAAAGAAGGAAGAATCAAGCATCAGTGAAGCCTCCTCTCAGGTGCAAAAAAATAGCAATAAGGAACAGCTCTGGATCTCATGCTTGCTCGAATCTTTGCCTTCACTTGAGGTGAGAGATCACTGTAAGAAGCTGATATGGGGAAGGAGTCAGGGAGGCATTGCAGCTTAATGCAAAATGGTGAGCAGGGAGAACCCACTGAGTTATGAGTCAGGGGTTACTGTTTTACCACCTGATAATCTCATGTGAGCCTGAAGAAGTAATTTAAGCTTGGTATATGGCAGTTTCCTCATCTGTAAGCTAAGAGAAGTTGGTCCAAATCATCTGAGTCCCTTGCAGTTTGAACATACTAGCACCTTGTATGCAGCTTCTAGAAGCTGAACTCAGACCTCTGTCAACTCCCTGTATCATATGACTTTTAAAAAAAGCACCTGTGGTTTGACGATACAAATTATCATTCGTTCTTCTTATAGCCACAGCAGGTATCAGTATGATAAACGGCCACTAGTGGTGGTTATTAATATAATGAAGTTTTTCTGATGCCCACACACCCAGGCTATTAGATTGTTATCTTAATGATCCCTCAGTGTGGAGGAAAGGACAGAAAACACATCCATTTCCCAGTTTGAATGTTACTGAACCACATTCCATATAATTCAATATAATTAAAACAACAAATTAATATACCTAGAATTGGCCAGTGTCAATTTCTCCCAGCCACAGGAAAAGTCAGATATATGTGTTTTTAGAATCTGTCCTGTTATTTTTCAATATAATCTATTCAACTAAATATCCAATAAATTGAATGGATCAAGATGGAAATATCCAATGCAATCATCTAAAATATGCTATAGTATAAAACATTTGATTTTAAGGAAACTTTAGAGCTTCTTGTACAGATTCTTTCACCTTTGTGGTTAAAATTCTAATCAGCCACTTCCTCTTATGAAGATCAGGAAGTTACAAAGAAAGATGGCAGAAAGGTAACCTTATACCTCCACAGTAAAGAATCAAAGGAAACTGGGCATCTGGGTGGCTCAGTCGTTAAGCATCTGCCTTCAGCTCAGGTCATGATCCCAGGGTCCTGGGATCGAGTCCCACATCGGGCTCCCTGCTCAGCAGTGAGCCTGCTTCTCCCTCTCCCACTCCTCCTGCTTGTGTTCCTTCTCTCACTGTGTCTCTCTCTGATAAATAAATAAATCAAATCTTAAAAAAAAAAAAGAATCAAAGGAAATTAATTAACATACAAAGATAAATAAATCTCTGGTGTCATAAATCCTACCATTTGGACTTGAAGACTGGGTGACCCTGGGATACAGCTAAAAATAGGTCTTTAATCCTAATGAATATTGGTTCCAAAGAGATTAGAAGCACAGAGGCCACCCAAATTAGAAAGATTCGATTCTTATACGAGCAGTCCTCAAGCACATCATATTTGACACAAAGGAATTAACAAATATTCCTTGTGCTCTTGCTGCTGAGGGAAGTGGGACAAGAAGGGGCACTTAAGGAGGGGGAAGAAGTATGGATTTGCTTTTCTATAATAGGGGGTATTTATTTTTAATATGAACTACACATTAGAACTACTTTTTGACAAAAAAGGACTGAAAATAAGCTTGTAAGACCTCAAGTTCCAGCAGTGAACCAGATTACAAGGAAGCAAGATGAAATCTGTTGGACATACCTGACTCATAGTGATAACACCTACCTTGTTGAGCTGTTCTGCGCTTGACTGAAATAAGCCATATAAAGTTCCTAGCATGGTGTCTGGCACCTAAACCACATAAAGTTCTCATTTCAAGTGGTGGGTTCAATTATTTTTAAGCAATTGTCTTATAAATTCAGTTCATATTAAAATTTCAGACAGCCTGGTTTGCAGAAGTCAATGAGAAGGGTGGGCGTATTAATATGTATGCTCTCAGTTCTGGCTTGCTTAGAGAGCAAGGTTTCCACACAGTGAGATTGAGAGGTTGTGTAGTCTAGTGCAGGCCTCCCAGCCCTGTCTGTACAGTAAAATCACGTGGGCAGCTTAAAAAGATAATGAATGCCAGGACCTCACCTCCCATCAGTTGACTCTGAATCCCTGGGGGTGAGGTGTGAGCTTCCCAGAGTACAGAAAATTTCTAGATTATTCTAAGTACAATCAAGTTTGAGAACCATAGGCATAAAGGAACCAGAGCTCCCTAGGTTGAATCTCAGTTCTGCTTTGGCAAAGTTTCCATGCCTCGTTTTACTAAGTTGTAATATAAGTGTAATCGAGGTTAACAGTGATGCCTACCTTGAAGGGTTAAACAAATTAATTTATTTAAAGCCCTTATAAAAGTTATAATTTACAATGATAATGTATGCCTTTTGTCTCTGTCTGCATGCGTGGAAGGTGTATGACTATTATGATCAAGATCCAAGATCTGGCATCTAAGAATTAGCCCTTATAGAATTCTCTCATGAAGTCTGATTCTACCCACGATGCTGCATCTTATAGAAGCATAATTTCAGGCATGGTAATATGACAACTCAGGCTGTGTCCATAAGCACTTACTATTTATCAGCCATTAAGGAGGTATAAGGCAAAGAGATGTAATAGGAAACAGATCCCAATATGAATTGTTGCTATGCCATTTACTAAAAATGTGACCTTGAGCAAGTTATTTTAACCTTCTCCAGCCTGCTTCTCTACCTGTCAATGGGAATGATGTTAATACCTACGACTTAAGGATTATTTCGAAGAATGAAGGAGATAATCAATGTGATGGATTTGGTACAGCACCTGGCACCAAATATGGGCTTAATACGTGTTGTTTCCTCAACCCCACCCAAGTGCTGCGGGGGTACAGGAATTAATGAAACACCTGTCTCAGTCTTCACAGTCTACTTGAGAAGATGGGAAACAGAGACATACATAATACCATTATGTTTAAAATCTGTGTATCAGAGACAGGCAATGATAAAGAGCTAGCATCTATTTATAGGAAGTTCCTCATATTTATGTGCTCAGTTCCTTGATAGGGTACATCTGGGGAACTTCAGGTTTTTCTGTGCATGGTTGGTCACTGTTTTGATTTTTGGTTTGGGGGGTTTGGTTGGCTTCATTTGTTACAGCTTTAAAAGCAGACATGATTTGGCAGATGTTTAGAGTAGCAGGTGTGTCTTGCTTTTGATGTCTTTGAGAACACAGAGTACTTAAGGACTTGGGTGATGTCTTTCTATATAGGTTGTATTCTCTAACTAAGAGCAATGCAGTTCATGAGCATTGAACAATATCAGTCCAAATTACGTAACAGGTCATTCTTCAGTAAGCAGAGTGAATTGGTGTGAGAAAAAAACAGCACATTCCATATGAATCATGTTCAACCCCACTTGACGGGGGCAAAAGTGATTGGGGAGTTAAGAGAGAAATCTAAAATTGATCCTGTAATCTGTTTAAAACTTGGAAGAATTCTGAACTGAATGGTTCCCACAAAAACTGATGATGGTAATTGAAACTTGATCATGATTGTCCATTGGAAATAGAAATGCTAATTCAGGATTTAAGAGACATGGGTTGACTTCCCACTTACATCCCTAACTAGATGTTTAATTTCATTAAACATCACTAATACTTAAGTGACACTATAATTTACAAGGAATATTTCTACCACCATCTTATTTAATCCCTACATCACTCCGTGTAATATTACTATCCCATTTTACAGATGCATAAGTCAAAGCTCAGAGTTTGTAAGTAATCAAGGTTTCGATCCCAACTCATCCAAGAGCAGCACCATCTATGGATTCCTGCCATGTCTTGTCTCCAAAGATTATACTCTTTCCATGAAATATTAGCCATAATTGTTATGAGGCAAGTCACTTTACCTACCTATGCCTCAATTTCTTCATCTCTTAGCATTGCTTACCTCACAGTGATAATGTGATAAAATCTGAGTTAATAAGACAAAGGAGTTTTGAAAGCATAAAGTCGTATATATGCTTATCATGATATTTCAGGAAGTGTGGTAGTGGACCTGGACAAGGCATGTGTATAAGTGAGCCCACCACCCCCATTGAAGTCTACAAGCCAGACACTCTGTAAGTTTTAATTATTTTTTGGTTAACACTCTGCATTTCTAAAAGCCTCTTGGAATATTTTACTTTCGCTTGCCAATTTTTTTTAATCCCACTTGGGCTGAGTCCAAACTTGAAAAATTTCATCTGCAAATGGATTTTTTTTTCAACTTTCATAAAGTTCAGAGCATAAAGTACTCTTTCACAGAGAATAAAAACAAAGTTTACAGTGGAAATCATGTCGTAGACAGGCCACGGGGCTCTTTGCTCCCCAGCAAATCCTCCAGAACTGGGTGAGTGGAGGATGGAGTCTGGCCTCAGACACTAGCCTTTTAGGATAGACCCACCTCACTTTACATAGCTACTCCTATTAAAGGTATTGTGAATATCCTGGGCTAATAGTGAATTTACAACACAGTTTGGAGCTTAGTTCCACTTGGCCATCTAGTTTGAGAGGATAATATCTTCAATCATCCAAAGGAAACATGGCTACTTATCAAAATCAATCTAAAACTGGACTTGCCTAACTGGAACAATAAGCCTGAAATCCAGAGTTGTTAACAAGCTGGAGCAGTGGACCCCATGCTGATGGTTTTCAGCTCTAGGTAGACTTTATTTAAACACAGGCATGAACTCTTTCAGCTACCTCTTCCCTTTAATACCTCTTCATGAATTCCAAACAAGTGAAACCCAAGCCACAGTGATGAATGAAGAGCCGCCATTACCAAAGCATATTGAAATGAAGGCTTCTCTTTCTGCTGCCCACTCCCTCCCAGATTATGCTCCAAATGTACTGTTGACACCTATAGATGTTCAAACGTGCCATGGTCTCAGTTGCCTCTGTGTTTTTGGATCTGAGAGCCCCCTCCCTGAATTCTTGTCCTTACCACCCCATCATCACCTTCACCCTCTTTATAATTCAGAATACAGGTCAGTTTCTTCCTCTTCCAGGAAGTTCTCCCTGATTCCTCAAGACTGTTCTGGGGGCTCCCAACCCACTCTATATTTGCTTACATCACAACATTTATTGCCCATTTCTTGCCTGTACTCCCCTGCTTTAATTGGCTGTGAACTCTAAAAACATTCTGATACATTCTTCTCTACAAGGTTTGGATAAAGAATGACATGCAGAAAAGCCATTCAGTGTCTTCGAGGTGGAAGAAAACTGTTAGTTATGGAGTGCTTTCAGTATGCCAGTCACTTCTTGGTACTTCAAGTGTCTTATCATATCATTCCAAATATGCCATGAAACTGATATGATTACCAGTATCATCGTTTTATAAGTAAAAACAAAAAACAATAAAACAAACAAACCTGTCGATAGAGGCAGAGCAAGATGGCAGAGGAGTAGGAGACCTGGATTTCGTCTGGTCCCAGAAATTCAGCTGGATAAGGATCAAACCATTCTGAACACCTACGAACTCCACAGGAGATAGAAGAAAAGAATAGCAACAACTCTCTGAACAGAAAAGCGACCACTTTCTGGAAGGTAGGACGTGAGGAGAAGTGAATCCGAGGCGATATTTGGGAAGATAGACGGTGGGGGAGGGGCCTCCCTCGGCCGCTTCTGGCAAGTGATAGAGCCGCGGAGCACAAAATCGGAACATTTAGAAGTGGCTCCGCTGAGAGACGTCGCTCCAGTGGCTAAGCGGGGGGTGGAACCCTCGTTGGGACAGTGTGGTCTTGGGACCCTCAGGGTCACAGAAAGTCCAGGGGTGCCTGAGTGTGGCAGAGCTCCCAGGTATCAGAGCGGGGAAGCCGGCTGCAGAGACGGAGCTGAGGCACAGGCTCTCAGCTCAGGGTTGCCATAAACCATGATCCGTGGCATAGTCGGGCCACTGCTCTTCTAGCAGGGACCCAACAAGCAGCAGATCTGGGGAGACTCCCCTTCCTCCCCTGGGAGGAGCGGCACCGGAGTGCACCGCAGGGATCTGCTGGGTTTGGAGACTCCACACGGGGTCAGGTGCCAGAGATAGAAACGCTTGGTCCCAGGCCGGGTGAGCACGGAGTGCTGCCGGAGACCGGGGAGACGGGAGTGACTGACTGCTTTTCTCTGGGGGCTCACTGAGGAGCGGGACCCCAAGTTCTCGGCTCCTCCGGGGCGGAGATTGGGAGGCCACCATTTTCACTCTTATCCTCCAAGGCTGTGCCAAGAGCTTGCAGGGAACAAAAGCTCCAGAGAGCAAACCCAAGCAGGTTACTTAGCCTGGACCCGGCAAGGGCGGGGCAATTCCGCCTCCAGCAAAGACATTTGGGAACCACGGCAACAGGCCCCTCCCCCAGAAGATCAGCAAGAACAGCCAGCCAAGACCAAGTTTACCGATCAAAGAGAATGGCAGAACTCCAGAGCTAGGGGAGTACTGCACATAGAATTCATGGCTTTTTTACCATGATTCTTTAGTCTTTCAAAGTTAATTTTTTTTATAAACTGTTTTTTTTATGAATTTTTCTATTTCCCTTTTTCAACCAACATCTTATCAATCCCTTTTTTAAAAAAAACATTTTTATTTTTCATTTTTAGAGTCATATTCTATCCCTTCATAGTAGTTACCCTTATTTTTGGGGTACTATTATACCCATATATATAAAAGTTGTCTCTCTTTAAAATTTTGAGATACAGTTTCTTCTAACAGATCAAAATATACCCTAAATCTCTAGTGTATGGCTTTGTTCTACTCTCCTACCTGAGCACATTCTCTCCTTTTTTTTTTTTTTTAATCCTCTTGTTTCTTTTTACAAACAACTTCTTATATTATCAATTCCTTTTATAAAATTTTTTATAATTTTCATCTTTACAGCCATATTCCATCCCTTCATCGTATTAACCCTTATTTTTGTACATATATGAGTTTTTCTTTCTTTAAAATTTTGGGAGGCACTTTCTTCTAACAGACAAAAATACACCCAAAAGCTCATGTGTGGCACTGATCTATGCACCAGCCTAATCATATTTGATCATATTCTGTTTTTTTTCTTTTGTTCTGTTTTTGTTTGTTTTTATCTTTTTCTTTTTCTTTTTTTTCTTTCCCTTTCTTTTCCCCCGGTTTCAGGTCTTTTCTGATTTGTTTAGAGTATATTTTCTGGGGACGTTGTTACCCTGTTAGCATTTTGTTTTCTCATTTATCTATTCTCCTCTGGACAAAATGACAAGATGGAAAAAATCACCTCAATAAAAAGAACAAGAGGTAGTACCGACTGCCAGGGACCTACTCAATACAGACATTAGTATGATGTCGGAACTAGAGTTCAGAATGATGATTTTAAATATACTAGCTGGCCTTGAAAAAAGCATGGAAGTTATTAGAGAAACTCTTTCTGTAGAAATAAAAGAACTAAAATCTAACCAAGTTAAAATCAAAAAGGCTATTAATGAGGTGCAATCAAAAATGGGGGCGCTAACTGCTAGGATAAATGAAGCAGAAGAGAGAATTAGCGATATAGAAGACCAAATGATGGAAAATAAAGAAGCTGAGTAAAAGAGAGATAAACAACTACTGGATCATGAGGGCAGAATTCGAGAGATAAGCAATGCCATAAGATGAAACAACATTAGAATAATTGGGATCCCAGAAAAAGAAGAAAGAGAGAGGGGGGCAGAAGGTATATTGGAGCAAATTATAGCAGAGAACTTCCCTAATTTAGGGAAGGAAACAGGCATCAAAATCCAGGAGGCACAGAGAACCCCTCTCAAAATCAATAAAAATAGGTCAACACCCCGACATCTAATAGTAAAACTTACAAGTCTCAGAGACAAAGAGAAAATCCTGAAAGCAGCTCGGGAGAAGAGATATGTAACCTACAATGGTAGAAACATTAGATTGGCAACAGACCTATCCACAGAGACCTGGCAGGCCAGAAAGGACTGGCATGATATATTCAGAGCACTAAATGAGAAAAATATGCAGCCAAGAATACTATATCCAGCTAGGCTGTCATTGAAAATAGAAGGAGAGATAAAAAGCTTCCAGGACAAACAAAAACTAAAGGAATTTGCAAACATGAAACCAGCCCTACAAGAAATCTTGAAAGGGGTCCTCTAAGCAAAGAGAGAGCCTAAAAGCAACATAGACCAGAAAGGAACACAAACAATATACAGTAACAGTCACTTTACAGGCAATACAATGGCACTAAATTCATATCTTTCAATAGTTACCCTGAATGTAAATGGGCTAAATGCCCTAATCAAAAGACACAGGCTATCAGATTGGATTAAAAAACAAGACCCATCGATATGCTGTCTGCAAGAGACTCATTTTAGACCCAAAGACACCCCCAGATTGAAAGTGAGAGGGTGGAAAACCATTTACCATGCTAATGGACACCAAAAGAAAGCTGGGGTGGCAATCCTTATATCAGACAAATTAGATTTTAAACCAAAGACTGTAATAAGAGATGAGGAAGGACTATATCCTACTTAAAGGGTCTATCCAACACGAAGCTCTAACAATTGTAAATATCTATGCCCCTAACATGGGAGCAGCCAATTATATAAGCCAATTAATAACAAAAGCAAAGAAACGCATTGACAACAATACAATAATAGTGGGGGACTTTAACACCCCCCTCACTGAAATGGACAGATCATCTAAGCAAAGGATCAACAAGGAAATAAAGACTAAATGACACACCAGACCAAATGGACTTCACAGACATATTCAGAACATTCCATCCCAAAGCAACAGAATACACATTCTTCTCTAGTGCCCATGGAACATTCTCCAGAATAGATCACATCCTAGGTCATAAATCAGGTCTCAACTGGTACCAAAAGATTGGGATCATTCCCTGCATATTTTCAGACCACAATGCTTTGAAACTAGAATTCAATCACAAGAGGAAAGTCAGATAGAACTCAAATACATGGAGGCTAAAGAGCATCCTACTAAAGAATGAATGGGTCAACCAGGAAATTAAAGAGGAATTAAAAAAATTCATGGAAACCAATGAAAATGAAAACACAACTGTTCAAAATCTTTGGAATGTAGCAAAGGCAGTCCTAAGAGGAAAGTATATAGCAATACAAGCCTTTCTCAAGAAACAAGAAAGGTCTCAAGTATACAACCTAACCCTACACCTAAAGGAGTTAGAGAAAGAACAGCAAATAAAGCCTAAACCCAGCAGGAGAAGAGAAATAATAAAGATCAGAGCAGAAATGAATGAAATAGAAATCAAAAGAACAGTAGAACAGATCAATGAAACTAGGAGCTGGTTCTTTGAAAGAATTAACAAGATTGATAAACCCCTGGCCAGACTTATCAAAAAGAAAAGAGAAATGACCCAAATAAACAAAATCATGAATGAAAGAGGAGCGATCACAACCAACACCGAAGAAATACAAACAATTATAAGAACATATTAGAAGCAACTATATGCCAGCAAATGAGATAACCTGGAGGAAATGGATGCGTTCCTAGAGATGTATCAACTACCAAAACTGAACCAGGAAGACATAGAGAACCTGAACAGACCTATAACCACTAAGGAAATTGAAGCAGTCATCAAAAATCTCCCAACAAACAAAAGCCCAGGGCCAGATGGCTTCCCAGGGGAATTCTACCAAACATTTAAAGAAGAATTAATACCTATTCTTCTGAAACTGTTCCAAAAAATAGAAATGGAAGGAAAACTTCCAAACTCGTTTTATGAGGCCACCATTACCTTGATCCCAAAACCAGACAAAGACCCCATCAAAAAGGAGAATTACAGACCAATATCCCTGATGAACATGGATGCAAAAATTCTCACCAAAATACTAGCCAATAGGATCCAACACTACATTAAAAGGATTATTCACCACAACCAAGTGGGATTTATCCCTGGGCTGCAAGGTTGGTTCAACATGATATAATACATGATACAATACATTCAACGTGATACAATACATTAACAAAAGAAAGAACAAGAATCATATGATCCTCTCAATAGATGCAGAAAAAGCATTTGACAAAGTACAGCATCCTTTCTTGATCAAAACTCTTCAGAGTATAGGCATAGAGGGTACATACCTCGATATCATAAAAGCCATCTATGAGAAACCTACAGCGAATATCATTCTCAATGGGGAAAAACTGAGAGCTTTCCCCCTAAGGTCAGGAATGTGGCAGGGATGTCCACTATCACCACTGCTATTCAACATAGTATTAGAAGTCCTAGCCACAGCAATCAGACAACAAAAAGAAGTAAAAGGCATCCAAATTGGCAAAGAAGAAGTCAAACTCTCACTCTTTGCAGATGATATGATACTTTATGTGGAAAACCCAAAAGACTCTACCCCAAAACTGCTAGAACTCATACAGGAATTCAGTAAAGTGGCAGGATATAAAGTCACTGCACAGAAATCAGTGGCATTCCTATACACCAACAACAAGACAGAAGAAAGAGAAATTAAGGAGTCGATCCCATTTACAATTGCACCCAAAACCATAAGATACCTAGGAATAAACCTAACCAAAGAGGCAAAGGATCTGTACTCAGAAAACTATAAAATACTCATGAAAGAAATTGAGGAAGACCCAAAGAAATGGAAAAACGTTCCATGCTCATGGATTGGAAGGACAAACATTGTGAAGATGTCAATGCTACCTAGAGCAATCTACACATTCAATGCAATCCCCATCAAAATACCATCCACTTTTTTCAAAGAAATGGAACAAATAATCCTAAAATTTGTATGGAACCAGAAAAGACCCCAAATAGCCAGAGGAATGTTGAAAAAGAAAAGCAAAGCTGGCGGCATCACAATTCCGGACTTCCAGCTCTATTACAAAGCTGTCATCATCAAGACAGTATGGTACTGGCACAAAAACAGACACATTGATCAATGGAACAGAATAGAGAGCCCAGAAATGGACCCTCAACTCTATGGTCAACTAATCTTTGACAAAGCAGGAAAGAATGTCCAATGGAAAAAAGACAGTCTCTTCAACAAATGGTATTGGGAAAATTGGACAGCCACATGCAGAAGAATGAAACTGGACATTTCCTTACACCACACACAAAAATAGACTCCAAATGGTTGAAAGACCTCAATGTGAGACAGGAGTCTATCAGCATCCTAAAGGAGAACACAGGCAGCAACCTCTTCGACCTCAGCCACAGCAACTTCTTCCTAGAAACATCGCCAAAGGCAAGGGAAGCAAGGGCAAAAATGAACTATTGGGACTTCATCAAGATAAAAAGCTTTTGCCCAGCAAAAGAAACAGTCAACAAAACCAAAAGACAACCGACAGAATGGGAGAAGATATTTGCAAATGACATATCAGATAAAGGGCTAGTATCCAAAATCTATAAAGAACTTATCAAACTCAACACCCAAAGAACAAAGAATCCAATCAAGAAATGGGCAGAAGACATGAACAGACATTTTTCCAAAGAAGACATCCAAATGGCCAACAGACACATGAAAAAGCACATGAAAGCACATGAAAAAGTGCTCAACATCGCTTGGCATCAGGGAAATCCAAATCAAAACCTCAATGAGATACCATCTCACACCAGTCAGAATGGCTAAAATTAACAAGTCAGGAAACGACAGACGTTGGCGGGGATGCGGAGAAAGGGGAACCCTCCTACACTGTTGGTGGGAATGCAAGCTGGTGCAGCCACTCTGGAAAACAGTATGGAGGTTCTTCAAAAAGTTGAAAATAGAGCTACCATATGATCCCCCAATTGCATTACTGGGTATTTATCCCAAAGATAAAAATGTAGGGATCCGAAGGGGTACGTGCACCCCGATGTTTATAGCAGCAATGTCCACAATAGCCAAACCGTGGGAAGAGCCAAGATGTCCATCGACAGATGAATGGATAAAGAAGATGTGGTGTATATATATACAATGGAATATTATGCAGCCATTAAAAGGAATGAAATCTTGCCATTTGCAATGACGTGGATGGAACTGGAGTGTATTATGCTGAGCGAAATAAGTCAAACAGAGAAAGACATGTATCATATGACCTCACTGATATGAGGAATTCTTAATCTCAGGAAACAAACTGAGGGTTGCTGGAGTGGGGGGTGGGGTGGGAGGGATGGGGTGACTGAGTGATAGACACTGGGGAGGGTATGTGCCCTGGTAAGCACTGTGAATTGTGCAAGACTGTTGAATCTCAGATCTGTACCTCTGAAACAAATAATGCAATATATGTTAAGAAAAAAAGAAAAGAAGAAGATAGCAGGAGGGGAAGAATGAAGGGGGGGAAATCGGAGGGGGAGACGAACCATGAGAGACGATGGACTCTGAAAAACAAACAGGGTTCTAGAGGGGAGGGGGTGGGAGGATGGGTTAGCCTGGTGATGGGTATTAAAGAGGGCATGTTCTGCATGGAGCACTGGGTGTTATGCACAAACAATGAATCATGGAACACTACATGTAAAACTAATGATGTAATGTATGGTGATCAACATAACAATAAAAAAATAAAAACAAACAAACATCTAGGCTTACAACCTATCAGTTTAGCAATCCCAGCAGAAAGAATATCTGCCCTTTCAAAATTGCTCTAGAAAAATCCCAGGAGTTGCTGAATAAGCTGGCTGCCATTATGTACCCATCTCTGAACCAGTCACTGAGTATGAAATGCTTTTACAGTTACCAGCCAGGACTGGGTAATGTGTTGACTCCGGAGCTAGGTGGTAAGCTGGGGAAAGCTAGTATCAGCTCCTTCCAAATTATGTGGACTGAGACAAGGGAAGGGGACGTTCTCTACAAAAAGGTTAACAAGGGAGGAGGGGTTGGAGATCCTGGGAAGGCAAAAATGGCAGACAACTTCAGCAGTGAAGAGTAGACTTTTACACTTGAGGCACACTTTGTTGGAGCCCTACTCATATCTCCTCAGCTCTTATAATGTCTGTGCACACCAACTGAACCAACTGCCAGTACCATGCTCCTTTGCTAAAAAGCTGAAGATTGTTCTGCAATTCTAGCCTGTCCCTTGCATGCAATTAACTCCTCTCAGTAGTATATACAAGCAGTAATTGTACAATCTGGTGGATAAATACCCCAGCTACCTCATCCTTCCAGCTAGATAATTCTGAGATTCCCAGAGTTTCAGAGCAGGATTAAGCCCCAGGAATCTAAAGCTATAATTTAATTAAAAACATACCCTATATTCATTTCCCTGTCAGTCCCAAGTATCAGTTCTCCTTGCCCTTACTGTATATACTGGTATAACCTCCCAAATGAACTGATTGCTCCTGAATCCTTGTAAGTCAAAACTAATGAAATAGGCTGTTTTATGAAGTAGTGAAATTCTCTGCAGCAGAAGTCTTTGGCCATGAATGTAGAAGGGATTTGGAGAGATTCAGGAATAAAATGGGCAATTGGAATGAAAGGCCAACCTTTAGACCTAGCTGTCCCTTGTAATGCTAAGTTGAATCAATTACTTGTTTGATTTGTGACACCTTCACCCTTACAGAAAAAGAGACCTTACATTCATGCTTTGGATTCTGGAATTTATGAATGAGATAATATATAAAGTTGTCTGGGGAGGATTTTTTTTCTAGTGGTTGTTGGGAAGTATGATGTTCAGCCTCTTCTTTTGTTGTACCATATTCTTATAAAATGACCTTCTCTGTTCATTCTGTTCTTCCTCCGCTTAGGAAGGGCTCAAGGTTACAAGAATCTGTTATTTCCTTGGCCCTGACTAGTGTTAATTTTTGATACCCACCATCATCCAGGCAGAGAAAGAGCCTTCATGAGGGAACCCATAAAACACAGGACGTGCACATTTGTCATAAAGAAGGAGGTGAGAAGGTGTCATCATCTACAGTTCTTTGTATCTGGACATGTGCCCAGTACACACAAGTGTAAAGGAAGTGACTTCTCTCAAAATAAATATATCAATCAAAAAAAGAAAGAAAAGAACTATTTCACCTTTTTGATGTGTGAAAGAATGCATGTCATGGAATTTATTCTCAAGCAATGTCTTTATTTCCTCACTGGTATTTTTCTCCAGCTCACTCATGAAAATACTAATAATAGACAAAATTTGTTGAGTGTTAACTATGTGCTGGGCACTATGAAAAGTACTTAATGTAAATTATAACACTGGGTCCTCCCAAGTAATACATAAGTACATATAATATCAACAATTTCAGTTCACACAACAGGAGATATGTCCCCCTGACTCCAGTGGAATATTAGTAATTACTGTATAACAAACCATATCAAAAGGCAATGCTTAAAACAATAAGCATTCATATTGCTCACAAGTCTACAGGTCAGCTGGGCCATTTTTCTGGTCTCAACTGGGCTCACTTCATGCATCTGTAGTCAGCCATGAGTTGGATAGACATCTCTGCTGATCTTGTTTGGACTCACTCACATGTCCGGGGTCAATTGGCTAGTTTAGGATTTTCACAGCTGAGACAACTGGGCTGTCCTCCAGCTAGTCTCATCCTCCAGGAGGCCAGAACAGGTTTGCTTTTATATGCACACATGTTCTTAATTTTCCTCCATTATGGGGTGCCCAGAGCCAGCCCCATACTCTGAATGCTGACTCACAAGTGGGAGGCCAGCGGTCCTTTCAGCTACCTCAACCTATGTACTCTGCTTTTATTAATACAGCCTAAGGTTGGCTTTGGTTTGTGTTTTCCTCCTCAACCTCCTCTTCTTTTAAAATTATGCCTTCTTTTTTTTTCTTTCTTTTTTTGTACTAAAATATTGTTTATGTCTATGAAATTTCTGTAATCTTATTGCATTAAATTGAGTTTGGTTTCTCATCCATAGTAAAAGATCTGAAAGAGACTCTCATCCCTATATTCATGCAATTTGTTTTGAAACCAAGTCTTTCTCCTTTTGTCTTTTCCTCTGAGTTCAGCCCTATCTTTCCAGTCCATTGCAAGGCTGTGGACACTGACGATGTGATTTAGTCTGTCCATTCATTATGCGGTGGTCCTCTACAGAGATACTCTTCAATGCAAGGTTTTGTACCAGCTGCTTGGGATACAGAAATGGATAAAACCTAGCACTGGTCCTTGAAGAGCTTGTAGGCTCCTGGGGGAGGTTGTGATTTCAGTCTCTTTCAGGTAACCTTAGACTCCTTTAGGTGCATATGTTTCTTTTGGCGTTTCCTCACTACTCCTCTTCTGTGTCCCAAGAGGACACTTGCGTAGAGAAAGAAGGCTGTGTAGCCTTGCAGTGGTTGTCAGGGGAGGACTGTCTGGTTCCCACCCTGTTTTCCTCTGCAGGCTGCTTCAGTGGCTGCTCTTCTTTGGTCCCCAGCCATCATGCTGGCAACCTCAGCCTTTAGCAGATGCTGCCGAGGCCTTCAGTCTTGAGGTCCAGGCCTGTGGGCGCTGGTGGCAGTCATGCATGTGACTCTCTCTGCACAGAGCAATTGTGTGTGAGAGGCAGCCTCCGACCCTCTGCTTTCCCACTACCTCTGCACCACAGGGGATGGTAGCTTCGTACTGATTATGAGGCTCCTCTGAGGGGTTTGCAGACTCCCAAGACTTCGTACAATAATGCAGATAACCAAGTTCTGATGTCAAATTCTAAATGATATTAGCTTTCAGTATCCTCCAACATGACATTCACACCAAGGATTAAGCTGTAACTCAGATAGTATTGCTGTGCCCCTTTTGTTTCCCTTTTTTCTGTGCCTAAGCCCATCCACCACCAGAGGGGCCATCTCCTTCCTGATTGTGAGAGCTTCCCTGCATCTGATCAATGTTCTCACGATGCTCTATAATTTGCTCCTAGAGCAGCCTTCAACTTCTGCCTCCATGGAAGTCATAAGACCTTTTTTAGTTTGTTTTCTGTCTGTTAACAAAGCCAGCTCTCTGCATATCAAAAGCATTTGCTTTCACACCACTGTCTTGCTATATATATTCTTTAAAACAGTATTCTGGAACTCAAAGCAACAAAGTTCCGGTGTTCAGACTGGTTCTGCTCTCACATGAAGAAAAGAAAATGCCGTTGATGGTAGAGCAGCAAAGGGAAAAGGGACAAGGATCCCAGGAGCTAGATGTGCAGGGTACGTGAGGGTTCATGATATTGTTCTCTCCACAATATGCATGTTTGATATTTTCACAATAAGAAAACCTTTTTTTTAAATTCAAGCGTAATTAACATACAGTGTTAATTTCAGATGTACAGTATAATTATTCAATAATTCTGTACATTACTCAATGCTCATCACAATAAGTGCACTCAGTCCTCTTCACCTATTTCACCCATCCCCCCCACAACCACTCTGGCAACTACCAGTCTGTTCTCTGTATTTTTAAGAGCCTGTTTTCTTGTCTTTTTTTTTCTTTGTTCATTTTTTTTCTTAAATTCTACATATGGGTGAAATCAAATGATATTTGTACATGGAAAAAAAAAAAAAACGTTTAAAAGCTTAATTCCCGTTTAACTTATGAAGAGATTTGGTGTGCCAAGGAATAAACAAAGAATCCAGGAAGCAGAGTAGTGACAATGACATGACGTTCATGAAGGTTTCCAAAAGGCTTAATGAGATTTCTCCATTTGCTCTTCTTCTCTGTATCATCTAAATTCTAATAAGGATGGTTTATTAAGTACAATCCAGTCTGAGAGGGAGAGAGAGAGAATGGGCAGGGGGAGGGGCAGGGGAAGAAAAGAAGAGAAAGAAAACCAAAACTGGACTGGTGACCAGTGTCTAGAAGCTAAACCCCAAGTCTTAAAAAGACTGAAGGTTCTGAGAAAAAAAAAATGACAGAAACTCCTCCTCCAAATAAAATAATGATGGCTTGGACAAGAGTGGTAGTGGTAGAGATGGTGAGAAGTAGGTGGCTTCTGGACATATTCTGAAGACAGAACCAACAGGACTTGCTAATGAATTAGACATGGGGTGTAAACAAAAGAGAGGAGTTAGGAGCTTTTGGTCTAAAGGAGGGATCGAGGTAGAGAAGAATGCAGCAGTACAGGTTGGGGATGGAAGAAATTGGGAGTTTCTTTTGGTAAAAACTTCTAGACACTCATGTGGAGATGTCAAACTGGTAGTTGAATATAATTTTTTGGTATTTACAAAGGAGACCCAGACTTGGTAGTAATTTGGGAGTCATCAGTGTAAACATGGTTTTAAGGCCATGGGACCGCAGGGCAATGAGTACAGCTGGAGAAAGGTGAATTTCAAGAACTGATTCCTAGAGCACACTAAGGTTTCATGGTCGGGGAGTGAGAAGCAAAATGCAGAGGAGATTGAGATGGAACCAGTGGAGAATATGAGAACAGTATCCTGGGAGAAATGAGAAAATCTTTTTAATGCAGAGGGAGTGGTCAGTTGGTCAAATGTTGTTAATAGGTTAAGTAAGATTAGGAATGAGATTTGCAACACACAAGTCTTTGGTGACATTAACAAGAGACATTTGTATGAAGTGGTAGGGATATGAGCCTGAATGGAATGGTTCAAGAGAGAACAGAAGGCAGATGTAAGGACAATGAGAACAAGCATCTCTTTGGAGGAGTTTTGCTAAAAAGAGGAGTGGGAAATGTGGCAGTAGCTGGGAAGAAATATGGCATCCAGAGGAGTTTTGAAGACGGGAGGAATTATACACTAGCTTCATTTGCTAATAAAAACATTTGTGGAGGAGAGATAAGGATTCTTGTTGGGGCAACATCCTTGAGTAGGGCAAGAGAGGATGGTTCTGGTGCAAAAGTGCAGCAACTGGCCCTGGACACAAACACAGACATTCATTCACACTAACTGGGAGAAAGTATATAGTGCAGATACATAAAGATAGAAGTGGTGGGTAGGGGGTTAGGAGGGATAAAATTGTCTTCTGCTTTCTTCTACATTCCCAGTTAAACAGGTAAAGAGATCAAGGTATTGTAGGTCACTGTGCAGTCCAAACTTTTTGGAGTCAACATCCTGGAATGGACATGTTGGAAAGACAGAGTGTGGCAGGGGGAGAGTGGGATGCTTGAAACAGATTACAGAGGTGATGGTTATTTTAATGCCAAGATCTGGGGAGGATAGAGGGGCAGTAAAAGAAATAAGAAACCAGATTCCTGGAAGGATTATCCTCACTGATATTGGGATCACCAGTGTATGCTATGAATAGTAATTGAGATTATAAGAATAAGTTAGAGTTGGAAAAGTAAAGAATAAGGGGGATGGAGCAGGCATGGCTCACAGGTCCCAAGGTGCCTGTTATAAGGGGGGGTAATGGACGGTATAGATAGATGACATAAACTTTAAGGTGACATTTCAGAGAGGAAGGAGGGAGAAGAATCGGGATGCTGTAATGAGGAAACAGGAGGACATCTATCCTGCCTTCAGGTTAAGGGTACAGGGAGGCAAAAAATTACAAATTAAAAGGGCTTTATGGGGAGACAGGATTCCCAGGAGTATCTGCATTTCTGTTAGAGCAAAAAGTGTAACAGAATTTACAAAAAAGAGGTTAAGGATATTAGGGGTATTGCTGGTGACTGAACTGGAATTGCAGAAAGCACAGTGGGAGGGTCTGGGAATTAGGGAGAGGTGAAGAGGCAGCCAGATCAGATTGTATACAGAGCCGTATTGGGGAAATGTTTGGGGGAGAAAGAATGACCTGAGTATCTTGGGTTTATTTTAGTGTCTGATGGAGATGAAGATCAAGGCATGATGGCCTCCAAGACATTTGCAGTGAGGCTGTGAATGTAGGGGGAGGCAGGGTGCAGGGTCTTCTCTGCAGCACCAGAATGCTAGGGCAGTCCTTTTTCTCTCCTACCAATGGTGGTATGGAAAGCAGGGGAGACATGGTGTTAACCGGAATAATGAAGCCTGAGCCCCCTTTCCATTCTTGCTGATGTTTTGCTTTGTTCATTCATCAGTTCATTAAACAAATATCTATTTGGGGCTACTAAACCTGAATAGTAGATGGCAGAATACAACAGTGAGACAAGTCAGTTTCTTCTTTCATAGAGCCTTCAGAGTACTAGGGAAAACTCCCTTCACTCAACAAATATTTATAGGGTGACATGATCAGACTTGAGTTTTTCTCTTTAAGATTCATCTCTGCACTATGGAAAATGGATTCATTTAGGACAAGGGTGAGACAGAGATACCAGGTAAGGTGTCAGTGTTACAGTCCAAATGAGAAGCAAGAGAACTTAGAGGAAAGTTACAGGGATAGAGAGCAGTACATGGATCTTAATTATATTTGCAAGAATATAAACCACCAGACTACATGGCAATGGATGGGGGTTGAGGGAAATGGTAATGTCAAAGACAATTTCTACATATTTGACTTAAGCAACCAGGGGAATGAGGATGTCATACACTGAGGTTGGAAACATTGGGGATGACCAGTTTTAGGGGATGAGAATAATGAGTTAATGTGAGATATTCAAATGGAGTTAAGTACTTACCAAAAAATATTAGGACCTAATATTTGTTACATATTCTACTATATGTCAGGCTCTTTCCTTTGTGCTTAACAGTTATTAACCATTGACTCCCAGAACATTATAATAAGGATGGTATCAATTCCCCACCCCCTACCCCCATTTCACAAAGGAAGAAACTGAGGCTCCGGGTGATTCAATAACCCCCCTTCCCCTAGGTCACACTAGCTGTAAATCCATCCCAAAGCCCATGCCTTACCCACTATTCTATACCCTATCTTCAGGGGATGCTTAAATATCTGAATCTGAATATCTCACACCTCAGAGATAGGGTCTGGCAAGAAATAAAAGCTTGGGCCATAGTCAGAGATAATATGACCTAAGGAAAAAAAATCTACACTTAGAAGAAAAAAATTATCAAAAGTGTGAGAAACTGGGGAAAATTGGAGTGGTTCCAGAATGTTAAACACTGAGAAATGTTTGCTTTTAAAGGGGATCCTTTTCTTGGCCTGCCATCACAAAGTACCACAAATTTGGTGGCTTAAGACAACAGAAACGTATTTTCTCACCATTCGGGAGACCAGAAGTCTGAAATCAAGGTGTCAGCAGGGATGGTTCCTTCTGGAGTCTCTGAAGGAAGAATCTGTTCCATGCCTCTCTCACAGCTTCTGGTGGTAGCCAGCAATCCTTCGTGTTCCTTGGCTTGTAGATGTATCGCTCCAGTCTCTGCCTCCGTCTTCATATGACATTCTTCCCCACGTCTCTGTGTCTCTCTGTCTCCAAGTCTCCCTCTGCTTGTAAGGACACCAGTAATTGGCCTTGGGGCCCAACCTATTCCAGTATGACCTCAACTTAATCACATCTGCAAAGATTCTATTTCCAAATAAGGTCACAGTCACAGGTTCTAGGTAGACATGAATTTTGGGGGGACACTATTCAACCCTCTGCAGGGAGAAAAGATGACATTATAATAACCATTTTTTTAATTCCACCTTGATTATATGTCGATACCTTCTGCTTTTTAGATCACTTAATTTGAGCTCATCAGCAAAATCCCAATTTCTTCCTCATTGGGAATATTTTTCATCATGCAGTCATTCTGTCATGCCAAATAATAACATCTCTCTTCTCTCTAAGTCACTGGTCATCAAACTTATTAAAAGGGATACTGGTTCCAACCCCCAGAGTTTCTGATTCTGTAGTTCAAGGGCATGGCCCCAAATCTGCATTTTTAACAAGTTGCCAGGTGATATTGATGTTGCTACTACTAGTTGGGGACCACATTTTGAGAATCACTGCTCTAGGTTCCAAAAGATCAGCTTTCTCCAACTCTATTCTTAGGGAAAAGTATATACAGTCACAGCAATTATTTATCTCTCTGTTTCCTATGTGTAGTTAAGGTACACGAAAGAACCTAACTGATGCAGGAATGGCATTGCTTATGCTGAGGTTGTTACCACTGTAATGGTAATCATTCTTCATATCCTGCGAAGTGCCTTCCCATCCTCCATGTGAAGCAAATTTTGCACCAGCATTAAGTCAGATGTTGTTGCCCCGCTTTACTGAGGATAGCTTACATTCAGAGGTATGCTGTACCTGGAAAGACATCATGACCAGAGGGCAGTAGAACCTGTGTTGTAAATTCCAACCTTTTTGTTCTAGAGTCAGCGCAGTCTCAGCTACTCAGCAGCTGTTTTATAGCTGTAGAACCTGAATTTTGATGAAAAAGATCTGGGTAGTGTTCATGGAAAATCACTACAAATGGAGGCAACCAACAGGTTTGTTTTGCATTGCATTTTTGCCACTGGCTACATCATCAATGTGGTGGTTTCCCCTTGTTCTCTTCCTCTTATTCTAATCAAAGGCTTATCAGTCTAGTTCATCAAAGTGCTTTGTTCTTTGTTCTCTCTGTTTGTCCAAACAGCAAGTTTTGTATGCTAAGGCACATTTCCTAACACTAATTCTCTAAAGTTCATTGGTCCCTAGCTCTTCCTTCCAAGGAACCAGGGCAGGTAAATATGATGTGAGCTGTGCTTCATCCATGTTGCTTCAATCTTTCTCCTCTCTCATGTTCCCTCTGCTCAGCATCACATGCCTGGTAAGTGGCAAAGCTGGGGCTTGAACCTGTGCAGTTTGTCTCCAGAACCTGTGCTCTGACCATTTAACATACTGTCTTGCTCACAGCCCTCAACAGCTCTTCATTTTCTCTCAGAATCTCGCTAAATTTCCTGAACCTGACACCAAAGGTGCTCCGTTAATTCCTCCCACACGTTTGTATCTTCAATGTGTGCAGGCAAGGGCAGCTATTCCAGGCAGAGAAGTTTCTAATCACCTCCCACACCTGTCATGCTCACCGATGGCTCATGCCCTCACACAGGTGACATGCATCAGATTAGCAAGCTTGGGAGCCAGGTGACTCCAGATATGACTTCTCACTTCTTCATTGACCTTGTAATCTTGAACAAGTCACTGACTTCTCTCAGCTACCATTGCTTTATCTATAAAACGGGTACAGTAATATCGACCTTGCAGGTTGCTGTGAGAATTATATGGAAAATTTATGTATCTGGAAGTGTTTCACTCGTTGCTTGCATCTCTTACCATTTGTATCATTCTACTGCCTCCTCTTAAGGCATTCCATTTACTGCTTTCTGCCCAAATGTTCTTTTTTAAAGATTTTATTTATTTATTTGACAGAGAGAGACACAGCAAGAGAGGGAACATAAGAAGGGGGAGTGGGAGAGGGAGAATCAGGCTTCCCACTGAGCAGGGAACCTGATGTGGGGCTTGATCCCAGGACCCCGGGACTGTGACCTGAGCCAAAAGCAGACGCTTAACGACTGAGCCACCCAGGCACCCCTGCCCAAATGTTCTTAAGTGCTCACCTCTCTTTCTTCTCACGTGAAAACACCTTGATGAGTCATGCTAGAGTCTCCATAATATTTTTAGTTCTGTTGGAGTCTTGGTGCACTGCACGGCAAGTATACTCCTAATGGCATTCCCCAGGCTTTGTGCCTCTTTCACACAGTATATGACTCTACAAAGACTCTAATTCATCATTCAATGAAAATAATAGCCACCAGTTTGGGCCCTTAAAATTTCCCAGACACTGCAATAAACACCACTACCTGTGGGGGAGGTATTACTATAATTCCCATTTACAGGAGGATCAGTAAGATTACATAAAATCCTAGTATCTCAGAGTTGGAAGGAACCCTAAAATCTACATCTATTCCATTTCACTAGACTGATATTCTGATACTTAGATTTTTTCCCAACTCAGCTGGAGTTCTACTATGATGGGTACTCAGGATCTTGGATATACATATCAGATTATATCATATATATATCAGATTATTATATGTATCAGACTACTCACTTCCCTAATGAGACTGCAACTGTCTTAGTTACTTTTGGTTCTCATCAGTACCTAAACCGTTCAACCTGGCATAAAGAGCTTAAATACCATGGCCCCTTTCTTCTCTCCCTGCCAGCAACACTTAACAAACTCTGCCTCATAGCTGCTAAAAAAATAAAGTTGAACCGAGTAAATTTGAAGATCCAATTGACTTCATTAAGTGATTCATGAATCAGGCAACATCCCATCTAACAAGTAGAAGATGCTTTGAGGAGTTGTACAAAATTGAAGGTTTTTATAGGAAAGAGGGTGGTGCAAGGTGTAATTAGCAAGAGAAAAGAAAGGATTGTTTCAGGCAAGGTCACCTGCCCTTAGGGCAGAGGGTCTTATGCAGATTACCTCATCTTCCTTTGGGATATGAGGAGGGCCCATGTGACAGATTACCTGATTGGTACCAATCAGAAAATTCCCAACTGGTCCATCAAGACTGCATTTCTGGGGGAGGTTGAAACTGCAGTTAGGTAAGGCATTGAGCCCTGGTTTGGTGATGTGGCCTACTGTAAGTGGCTCCATCTTGGGCTTGTGGTTTTCTTTTTAACATGGCATATGGTTTCTTTCTAGGTAATTTTGTTCAGACATCTTTCCTTCTGCTGCCTCCCTGCTTCTTAACTGGCAACCTTTTACACCTCTACAACTAAGTTCAGAAGAGCCACCTCCTCAGGAAGTCTTCCCTCTTTATCCACTTAGGCTGGGTGAGGAGCTTACGGGCTGAGTTGTCACACTGTGGCATAATATTCAGTTTACATACATCTGTGTCTCTCCACCAGAGTTGGAGCCCCTTGAGGACATGATTTGGGCTTTTCTTACTGTCATATCTGCAAGGATCTACACAATCCCTGGCATGTACCATGCTCTCAGTAAGTATTTATTGAATGAGTGAATGCCTTTATGAATTAGCACAAGAATGCCTAACACAACAGTGGCCACACAAGCTACCCTGACTTGCTGACTTGGTCTTAGTTCTAGAAGTACCATGCTTCTGGAGCTTTTGGTGAGCCCCCCAGTAGTAAGGACTTGGCTCAAACTGAGCTGTGTGAAGGTGTTTTGAGGCAGTTTATGGAAGGCCCTGGTTCTGTATGGGGTCTAACTGAAAGCCACATGCAATGCTTTCTTGCTTCCATTCATAAACCTGAGCACTCCTATGGACAGAGGGACAATTGCCGCCAGGGTTGAGATGAACAGGGTGTGGGCAAACCTTACTTCTACATTATCACCCAGGTATGACTGTGAAGTTGCTACAAGTCAAGGTATTTGCCAGGAAGTTTCCCTTAATTTACATGGCTTTCCAGTGAGGTATAAACAATCACTGAGGTTTATCACTTCCAGACATCGCCCTTCCCAATCATCCTTCAGAACATCCCCAAGATGCACTTTAGCTCATTCTTCCTGTGTGCCCCACCACCCCCAGTAAGCTTTGCCTCTGTGGAGCTCCAATAAAGTCACACTGTGCAATCCATTGAACAGGATCTTCCCAGCTTCCAGCCAGGCTCACTAACTGTAAAGGCTTTGCTAGACTTGGAAACATCTTCCCCAAGTTCCCATTTGTGAGCTTGATGCCGTTCTCTAGTATTTCAGGATGGGGAAAATAACACTTCATTTATTTCCATTTTTATTCCAGTCACTGTGGCAGCCACGCTCCATGACAAGGCTCCATGACATAGTCAGCAAATGACTAATTCTAACACAGTGGCCAGTGTTAGTTACACAGCAAGGGAAAGAAGAAAAAAGAGAGAGAAATAATAGAAGCATCAGAAATTGTTTAGTTGAGAAAAAAATCTGGGGGGTGCCTGGTGGCTCAGTTGGTTAAGCGCCTGACCTTTGGTTTCAGCTCAGGTCATGATCTCAGGGTCCTGGATTGAGCCCCTCTTTTGGTGGGTTGCTTGGGCTCTACACTCAGCGGGGAGTCTTCTTCCCCTCTCTCTCTTACTGCTTGTGCATTCTCTCTCTCTCTCTAAAATAAATAAGTAAACCTTTAAAAAAAATAAGTAAAACTTTTAAAAAATCTTTAAAAAAATATCTGGGACAATAGACTAAGTCAGAAGATGATAATTCACTGATAAACAGGTCATGGGGAATAAAACCAGGGAAGGTGCAAAGTGCCTGCCCTCCCAGTGCATGAGGCCTGGCAGAGCCCTGGACCTGCCCATCCTTGAATTCTGGAGACTCACCCACTGCTCTAGATGGAGCTGGGCTGCAGGAATGGTGTCCATGAGCCTTTTCATCACAAGGCATTATCTATGTTGTTGCTTTTGCCCCAGGGATCCAGTTTTTCGAAAGGATTTGATCCAAAAATAAGAGATGGTAGTTTTCAATTAGTACTTAACTCATTTCCCATTTTTTATGGATTGGAGATCTACAAATTACTAATCAAAACTTCTGATCAACAGGAATCAGACAGTAATTCCACCTTGAAGCACAGGTTGTTTAATATTTTAGTCCATTTATTATTACTACAAATCAATGTGGAATCTTCTAGGCTTTTTTAAATATTGAGAAGTGCGCATGGCCTCCCCTTCCTGGCTCCGTGTTACCTTTGTTGGTTGCTCATGGTGTGGTGTGAGTGAAGAGTGAATGAATGAGGGGCTGGGGCTTATGGTGAAGAATAGAGGGGCTCTGAGGGTGGATGGGTTGCAGTCTCCTGTGGGGTGTAAGGAAGCTGTGGTCAGGAGGGTTGGGTTCACTGTAGAGTGTGCAGTGTGCGGACAGAGGAAAGATTGGGGGTTCATGTGGGTGTCAAAGGGCTGTGTAGGTGAGGATTTGGAATCTGAAGGGCTTGAGGGTTGTTACTGTGGAGTGTGAAGGGGTTGTGGTGGGTGAGCCTTGGGGTTCACTGGGAAGTGTCAAGTATTTGATTTAGGATGGGGTTTAACCTGGGGTGTGAGGTGTTTGGGGGAAGGAAGCCTGGGGGTTATGTAGAAGGTGAAGTGGCTATAGGGAGGAATGATGGGTACTAATGTCGAATGTAAACTGGTTTTGTGGAGGGAGGATTGGGCTTAATGTGGGAGTGGGGTGGGTAAGAGTGTGGTGTGGGGGGAAGGAATGCCCTTTCCGTGGAGTGTCACGTGGTAGCAGGTGCAAAAGTGCTGTGGGGAAAACCTAAAATTTTTGTTTAGTGTGAAATACACATGGGGAGGGCAGAATAGTGCTTAACACGGAGTGTGAAGCAGTTGCTGGAGTGGGAGGGTGGATGCTTACCGTGGAGCATCAGGTGGTTTTGTGGTGGGCACATTGGGTTCACTCTGGAACTTCAAGGGCTTGTGGGGACAGAGGATTGGGGTTCACTGAAATGTGTGAAGTGGTGGTTGGAAGGAGGACTGCCTTTACTTGGAATATCAAGTGGTATGGGAGGATGATTGGGGATTTACTCTAAAGTGTGACGTGGTTGTGGTAGAGATTTGGTGCTTAGCATGGATGAGAAGTGGCTGTGGGCAGGGAGGATTGGGGCTTCCCATGGAAGGTGAAGTGGTTGGGGGAGGGTAAAATCATGATTTGCTGCAGAGTATGAAGTGGCCATAAGGAAGGACAAGTTTTGCTTCATGTGGAGTGTGAATTGGTTGTGGCAGGGAGGATTGCTGTCTACTATATAGTGTGAAGAGACGGGGGTGGGGAGCTTATGGTAGGATGTGAAGTAATTGTGTCAGTGGGAGGATGATGGCTTACTCTGGAGTAGGACATGGTCTTCTGTGTTATCTCTGGCCAGCTCTTTTGCACTTTGTCTCTCCACAAACTATGTCCCCAACCTGACTAGATGTATCCCCCTTGGAAAACAACTTAGAATCAAGAGAACTTTTCTACCACTGGTACATCCCTCCATTCCTCCTCTTATGCAGCTGGTATTATTTGAGGACCTACCATGTGCCTGACCCGGTCCCAGGAGCAGTACATACAGTATGAAGAAGACACAGGTTCTTCCCTCATGGGGCACTCAGTCTGAGAGCAAATGAGAGACTTGAGCACAGAGAAAGCAGGTCTCTGGGTCATTCGTGAGCTCTGGACTCCACGGAGAGTGTAAATTGCACCATCAGGTTTCTACCTCAGGTAGCCACTTCAGTTCTTCAGAATTAAATGGCATCTGGCATTCAAGACAGACATGCTCTCCTAGATAATGAAGGTGAGTCTGGCAGCAGCTATTTCTTTAGGGATTTTGGACAGAACATGGGAGGCATCACAGATCCAGAGGCCCCTGACACTGGTGATCCCTGGGTCCTCTGGGACAAGGGCATTAGTGGGCAGCATGGAATAATATGGTTAAGAACACAGACTCTGGAGTTGGCTGGACCTGGCCTCTAATCTCAGGTTTACGACTGTGGTGAGCATCTTGTCGTTTAGCCCATGTGAACATCCTCTCCATGTTTTGGTGGTTCTCTGCAGTGTGTCTCCTTTCCAATGTGGAATTCATGTTTCTTGTTGTTGGACCAACAGTAGCATAGACTCTGTTAATCAAATGGGCCCTGGAGGACATTTTGGGGACAGCGAGATAGATTCATGGAGAAAGAAGCAGGATTCAGGGAGTCCATTCTGCTGGCATAGATTGATACAGAAGCAACCGGTTCTGGAATCCTCAGCTGGGGTGGCAGCTCCTGGTTTGCAATGCCCCTGATCACGACAGGGGCAGCCTCTCTCCGGGTGGGTTGGTTTCATGGTGTGGCTCTGAGAATCTTTCCTGGAGGTTTAGCCCAGTCTGTTACTTCAGGCTCTTCATCAGTTGTGGGAGCTAGCTACATCTTTTAATGGATCCTTTTCTTTTTAAAACAGCTAGATTTAATCATGTTGTCTGCAGTTAAGAAACATGACCAGTACAACTACTAATTCACTTGGAAACTTTGAGCAAATCAGTCTGCACAGATCCCTTGGCCTACAGGGGCAAAACAGCCTGATGGTTAAGGGCACAGGCTCTGGAGCAGGACCGCCTGGGTTTGATTCCTGGCTCTGAGACCAGTTACATGAGCTTGGAAAAGTTCCTTCAGCTCCTTGTGTTTCTGTTTCCTCTTCTATGTACTGAGAATAATGTTGCTTTTCTCATGGGGTTGTTGTGACAATTAAACAGGCTAATTCATAGTAGGCACTTAGAAAGCATCTGTGACATATGAAGCACTGAGTATGGATTAATTATCATTATCACCCTCTCTAAGCCCTCAGTTTTTCTCTTTTACAAAATTGAAGCAACATATAACAATTAGATTTTTAATGATGCACTTGATAAATCTTGGCTTGTTTGCTTTCCTCCTTCCTTCTTTCCTCCCTCCCTCCCTCTCTCGCTCTCTTCCTTCCCTCCTTTCATTCCTCTTCCTCCCCCCCCCTCCTTTCCATAATGGAGAAGGAAAAGAAATGGCTCTTGACCAGAACCTGAAGACCCCCTAAGGCAGTTATCAACTTATTAACAATTGACCTATTATCAATTTTTAACTGCTTCCTCTCTTTTGGGCCATCTAGAATTACAACCACACCCCAAAAATAATGCATTACCCAGGGAGAGACAGAGACTGAGAGGGAGTTTAATAACTATGAGTTGATTAGTTTAAGTCTGCTTTAAGGAGTCAAGCAGCTAACATTCATTTAAGCTCCCACTGGGCAAAGAACTTTCAGCACGACTTTTGTTGTTGTTTTTCCTTATTTTTTTTTTTTTAATTGCCTGGCTTTTAAATGTATTTCATGTGCCTTTTTTTTTTTTTTTTTTTGCAATGTTCATAGTTTGTGGGGTTTTTTTTTTTCCATTTTATACCGTGAATAATACCTTGTAATTAGATAGGAGCTATTTTTCTTTATTCTCATTAAATATGTTCCCCACTAATGGAGGTAAAGCATTGGAACATGAACTTCCTCAGGCAATTATCATTACCTTTCTGAAGTACCTAGAATTTTGGAAAAAACAATAAGGAGACTTTAGATCAACAGTAAAATTGATACTTGTCCCACTTTTCTTTTCCTCATGTAAATTGTGTCCTCTATGTCAGTTATATTTGTTTTCACTGCAAGCCATGGGAAACCCAACTGGCTTGGGGACCAGGAGGGCATGAGTGATGGGTTCATCTATAGTTTGAAGTGGCCTACTCTCTTTAATGTTAGTTCCATTCTAAGACAAGGTGGAAGCTAGTGGCTACAGCCCTATGTTTTCCTAGGTTTATATCCCACAGAGAAGATAAAGCTTCTCTTCCCTCAAAATTCCCACAAAATTCCCAAAAAAGACTGGGGCCTGACTGTCAATGGACTGAATCACATCACACAGCCATATTTGGACTAATGACTGGAACTAGATAAGGCCATACTTTGATCAAAGTCTGAGTCACAGGTTCACCCAGAGCAGGTGGATGGAGAGTGAGGAGGGGTAATGCCCCAGTGGAAAATCAGGGAATTGTTACCAAAATAAGAGAGAAAGGATCCTGGACAACCCAATAAAAACAATCATCCACTGTGGTCATCTCCAGATTATGTTTGGACCACCAGTTGAAGAAGTGCAGGTCTTTCCATTAAAATCAATGCACACATTGATCCTATTGAAGTATGTGCTTGTTAGGTCTCTCACCACACACTGGTCAATGGGGTTAGAATCCTGAGATTTCAAAGTCATGCTCTGGATCAGTGATTTTCAACCAGGAAGGACACATCACACAGGGTGGGGAAAAGGGAGAAGGCAACTGAATATTGTTCACAAACGGTTTTGATGTCATTTGAAAAAAATATACTTAATTACATACTTAATGACAAGTACATGCCTATCAAATAAAAATCAAAGCCTTATTGTTATAATAGAAACCACACAGGGAAAGGAAGATAACATCTTAGCCAATGGCAATGGGCTAGAGAAATACTTGGCATATCTGCACTAGCCAGTATATCATCAACAAGAAGAGCTCCTCTTGATAATATACTGGCTAGTGCAGATAAACCATAAGAGGAAGATACCGGAATTTCAACGGCATGAGATTACTACGTAAAAGGACTCTCACTTTTATTAAGATATAACATTTTAGATTTGCTAAAATATCACTTTTTTCAGCAATGTCTACTCTGACCACCAAATTTAAGTTTATACCCTGCCGACTATTCTTCACAATTATTCCTTCACAGCCTTTACCACAGGGTATACTTATTTTTTTTCACCTGTTTATTGTCTATCTTCTTCACTAGACTAAGTGTTCCATGAGTACAAACAGTGTGTCTATTTTGTTTTCACAGTATATCTGGTCCCTGAGGTTCAGGGAGGAGCATTATTTTAGTCAGGATAGGACAGTCTCTGCTGTGGTAACAGATAAATCTCCAAATCTCAGTGACTTAGAAAACTAAAGGTTATTTCTAATTCATGCAAAATCCATTTGGATTTTGGACAGATTTTCTTCATCTTATAGCCATGCCATTTAGAACATATGGCCCCAGGGTCACCAAGGCAGAGAATGAGAGGGATAGAGGAACATTTTAACTGATTAAACTCACAAGTGATACATTACTTCCACTCAAATTCATTGGCCAAACAAAGTCACATGGCCCCAATCTAACAGTAAGGGAGACTGGGAAATGTAGGTGACAGTAGATGTGTGGAGAATGTCTACTGGCTTGACCACAATTATCCCCAACTTTTCTGGTTTCCATGAGGAGGAATTTACCCTAGGCCCAAAGGCCTCTCTCCATTCTCTGTCCTACCCTTCACTGGGAGAGGAAATGACTTTGCTACTGGGTACATTTGGGAGAAGGAGCTAAGCTTGCTGGAACAGTCCCTCCCTTTCCTTAACTCTCTGGGAGTGTATCTGACAGCATAGAGAATGTATTCCGCACTGCTCCTCCATGATGCAAATTTTGGGGAAGAAGGATACCCGCCAACACTCACAGAAATGGGGAACCCTGTCATAGTCCAGCAGTGCTTGAGAATGGGTGAACAAATTAGTTTCCTTCTGATATCTGGTGGTAGAAAAGCTGTTACTCTGTTCCCTGTAGCCTTCTACTCTCAGTAGTGTTTGTCTATAATAGTGGTGATATGTGAATCTCCTTCTGTCTAACTTCAGCGTCTTCCTCTCAATTGGTTCTGAACTTGGGCAGGAAATAAGAGGGGTCTTGATGGATCTGGCAGCCCAGTGCCAGCTCGTTCAGTCCTAATGAACTCGATGAATGAATGAACCTGGAGGATACCTATAAGGTTATCTAGACCAACCTGCCCTTAGCAGACACCCAGAGAAGTGATCTGACTACTCAGAGTCCCCTATTTCGACAGCTGACTTACAAATCTCACTTCATCTAATATGCTGCTAATACCAAACACAAATAGAATGTAAAGCAGATCTCTTACATGGCACCTTCTCTTCGTAATTTCAAAGACCTCTCCCACAAGGAGGAGGAAGACTTAAAAGAAAAAAGAAAGGATCAAACAGTACATTTCATACCGTTCTTTTCCAGGAGGTGGGGGGGGGGTCAATTATTTTCTTCTCCCCACTCTTGCCGCCAAAACTATTGAATACTTTTGTGTGAATCATTTCCAATCTGAACCAATAATCCCTACAGCAATCTTTTCTTCCTCAACCATAAAAATGCAGCGGCTTGTTAATCATACAACTATTTAATCCAGACCCTCCCTAGTCCTACAACTGAGCTCTGAGCCTATTACTTATAATCTACCCACCCACACATATTGAAATGAGATTATTTTTCTCACAGAAAAGAACCTGCAGTTACACAAGTTCCAACTCTGTTCCAGAGAGTGATAAAAAGGAGAAGGAAAAAGCCCAGAGTTATTTGATAGGCTTCTAAGGAAGGCAGCGAAAGGATGAAAGATTACCCTCCCAGGTACATAATGTGAAATAATGTTCCTGCAAACATCCAGAGGGCTCCCACCCTCCACCTGGGCATGCTCCCTAGCCCTTTGATCTGGAAGCCATCACAAATTACTGATAGTTAAAGGGGTGGTCCCAATGAATACACTTATCTCGGTTTAAAAAGTCATAACAGCCAGGGAGGAAGAATATCCAGGAAAAGAACACTGTGGCATGCAAGACCCCAGACTGAGGAGTGCTTAGCATGGAAGAATGAAAAAAGGCTTTGCAATCATATAGACATAGATTTTCGTCTCAAACCTGCCACTTAGTAGCTGTGAGAGTCAAAAACACAATTGCTAATGGAGTATATGTGCTAAGAATTATATTGGGCACTGCAGTTGCAACTGTCTAAGACCTCAGCAGAGGTTTTGCCTGCTCAGAGCTGGCACTTCTCCTTGAAAATGAGGGTGATCTAATTGTTATAAGGAACAGAGACCATCCATGCAGGGTGACCATAGGTGGCTCATGGTCAGCATGCAGTCAAAAGAAATGATGATTTTTTGTTCACTCTTTGGGAAGGGCTAGTTGCCAGGTGTCCTGGAGAGTGGGACCCATTCTTCTGAGGGCCAAATACCCAGCTGCAAGTCTGGAGAGAGTTCCTGATAAAGAAAGTTTGGGATTTGAGCTTCAACTCACTGACCATCCCAGAAACCAGAGTATGTCCTGTATTAAAATGACACATTACTTGGGACACTGGGAGGGGACTGAGAGAGATGGGACTTCTGGGCTGGGAACCTGGAAGCAGAAGCCAAAGATGAACTCACTGGGAGGCTGCTGGAGGTTTGGAAGAAGATAGATATGCTTTCACTTTACATCATTCCTTCTTAGAGAAGCAAATATAAACATCATAGATCTGTCTGTCCTCTGAAGATGAAGTTCCAGAGGGAAAAAGGCAAGGCTGGTGTTCTCTGGGACTGTTTCCCTGATCCCTCTCACTCTCTCAGCAAAGCCCTGATCTCTCAGGCAATATGGCCCCATGCATGGCTTTCTCATGTTGCTGAAAAATCCATTATTGAAATGTCTCTCTCCTCCTGAACTGGCAACTCCTCCAATGCTGGGACTGTATTGTATTCGTGTTGATACTAAGTGCCTTACACACTGAAATACAGAGATATTTATATACATGAGCATGCTTTTTTAAAAATTAAAATAATACTACAGAAACTGGTACCCTCCTTTTCTTCCTCTTGAAGTTTAGAATTTTTTTCTTAACTTTTTAGTGGTTGTAAGTACTTCATCATATAGACATATATAGACATACAATAATGAACTTAAGCATTCTACTATTGACAGATATTTATAATTTTTCCTGTTCTTGTTACTTTCTCATATAAACTATCCATATTCTTGTCATCACTGACTACTCCATAACCAACAGAATCCTAGAAGTGGTCATCACACTGTCTTGTGTATAGAGAGGCAGTGAGTAATAAAGAACAAAAGCTCTGGAGCTGGACCACATTGACTAGCTGTGTGACTTTGGGTAGGATATTTAACTTCTCTGAGCCTCAGCTTTCTTACCTCAAACTATAGCTGATAAGTGTAACTAACTAACAGGGCTGTTGCAAGAATAAATGAATTAATATATTTAAAGCATACAGAACACTATCTGGAACATGGTCATTGTTCTATGAATGTTTGCTATTATTATTTATATTTACATAGCTGCATCTGACAAGACTGAGCAACCATTGAGGGCAGTGACCTTGTGAAACCTCCACAACTTGGCACTGAGAAGGAGTTCTGTGCATATTTGCTGAATAAATAAGAAATACAGATGTGGAAATCAACTATTGACCTGGCTGTTACCCAATATTCCACAACAAACAGGTCATTAGTTTGTATTAAATCTCTATCCCCAAAAATATATTGAACCTTACCAGTCCTTTGCACCTTAGTTTGGAATGAGCTTATTGGATATTTTCTAGAGATGATGATTGACAAGAGGAAGGAGAAAAATACATAAAGGAATCCAGGTGCCCTAGAGAAAGACCAGAGCAGACACCATCAGGGAATCAGAGGGTACAGGAATGGGAGTGACCAACCTGAAGACAAATGTCAATGGCTCCCCAATTTTGTCCTGGGTTGGCTCTGTACCTATAAAAATGTATTAGAGTCAGGCTACTATTCACGTAACTGTGGCTGATTATTCTCCCTTCTATCAGTAGATTAAACTTGGAATGAGGAAGCAAACAAGAAAGGAAGTTGATGGTTATTGAGTGCCTACACATACAACAAAGCTTTTTAAATAATGATTGTCTTTGAATATTACAAACACCCCAGGAGGTCTGTATGATTTTCCCCTTCCTACAGATGAGAAAACTAAGACATAGTCATGCATAGTCAAACAGCCAAGAAACACAGAGCAATGACTTAAACTCTGACCTCTTTGCCTCCCTGTTCTACCTCTTCCTTGTTTAAGTAGAGGCCAAACAGACTTCACTCCTAAGGAGCTAAAGCATTACAAGCTTAGGATTCTGGCTTCTGACACTGGGCAGGAAAGGATAGTACATTAACTTTAAATCCGATCCATAAAGCTGCCAAAAAAAAAAAAAAAGTACAGTCATTAGCCTTTGTTTCTGCTTATGTACCATGGTTGGAGATGGGAAGGAGCAAAGGTGTTGAAACAGGTAGAAGTAAGCCAACCCCATCTACAAGTGGGAACTTGCATCATCAGAGAACAGATGCTGTTGAATGTTCCGTAGTTGAGGGGAAGGCAGCACAGCTGAATATCTGAGACAGTATTCCAAATGTTACATAAATTTCCTTTCAATCACCAGCTTCCATCCTAGTTGTGAAAAGAGGGAAAAAAAGAAAAGAAACAGAATTCTGTTCTTAGTGTTCATTTTTGACTGTGTCATACTGTGATCCTACTCAGAAAAGGCTGAAACGATTCAGTGTAGTCCCTATAAGAGTTTGGCATTTTCTGGAGAAACTGCAGATATATTTGGATTATATGCACTGTGAATCATTTATATCCTAAAATCAAATCTGAGATTTATATTCAATGTTGCTTCTAAAGATTTTATAACACAAATCTTCCATTATTACCGTATGTGTTATCATCTCTTAATGGGAAAATAAACTGGAGACTAGAATATATTTTCCCACCTCTATAAGGGGGAAATCTGAGGAACTAGGATTAAGTAACTCATCTAAGTATAGAAAAATGAATTGCATTAAGAAAAAAAATAGAAAAAGCTCCTTCAGGGGCCTAGGATCATAAATCTCAAAGAGACCTTATTATATGTCACATCTAATGTGACATTACCATAACATTGCCACCAACACAGGGATGGTCTCTAGCATATCCCTGGGTGATGACCATCCAAATCCCACTTCAGTACATACAAAGAAGAGATGATGTGTTTCCTCTCAGTGGGATCCCGTATTCAAAGCAAAGATTCCACATGAGCAATGAAGATACTCAGCAGGCATTGAGCAGGCCTGGAGAATGCTGGAAGGCCATGTTAATCTCAGGTGGTTTACTGAAAGTGAAACTGATGGTTTATTGAAGTACTAAGTACTTCAGTAACAGTTATGTATGCGGCTGCTTCAAAAGCTGAGTCAAGACTTCACCCGTCCTTATCTTCAATTTTAACCTTTTTATAGGGCTTATATTTACAACCTTAATGTATTGATTATTTACTGAATGACAAACACTGACAAGCCCTTTGCTCATTTATCCCTCCAGTCACTCCAATGAAGGATTACTGTCTCCATTTTATAGATGAGAAAATTCAGGGTTAAAAATTTGTCCCAGTGAGGGAAGCAGAAGACCAAAACAGCCATTAGTAAGTGGTAAGTGCTGCCCTAGGAATTACTTTAGGAATCTCTAGAAACAGTAATTCCAGCTGATGGAGGTTGACCTGTTGGAAGAGAGGACTTCTGAAAGGGGCCTTGAGGATGAACAAAGAGGAAGGCATTCCAGATAAAGGGAACACCATGAAGAAAAGACCTAGGACAGTGAATTTGTGAGATTTCTTACAGGTAGCGCCCCTGACTCCCTGACCAGGCTCTCTTCACTATACCCTTATGCCTGGTGTATATTTATTAATTGCCTTATTTGTGGTTCAGATATTTGACTTCACAGTGCTTGACCCAGGAGATGGGTCTCCAAGCTCTCAAGTATGGGATTTGTTCTTAAACCTTGCTTGATGTCATAGTGACAGGGATGGCATCAGCGAATCCTGGAGCAGGCAGGGAGGGAGCTCATTTCAAGAGCCAGGCTTGGATGCACAGAATGCTCAGAACTTCCAGATCCCTTTGTAAGTTGAAGATTTTCTTTTCCTTCAGTGGTACCTGTAATAAATTTTGACTAAAGGCAATAACTGGCTCCACTCACCAAATGGCAATCAGCTATGAGTATCAACCCTCAGGGAATCACTCCTCTTTTAAAAAGAAAAATCTCATTTAAATAATTACACATTGGCCTCTGGGTTAATGCAAATTATGGGATACACTACCATGACATCTGCTGAAAACAAATGAGATTATTTGTAATACTCAATGATTTCTGCTTTAAGCTATTAATCCATTCTGGGCTTTAATGAGATCAGCTGTGGATCTAGAACATTCTGGAGAGTTTGACACTGAGTCAAATGAAAGAAAAGTAGAATCAGAGAAATTGTAGAGCTGGGAAGGTCTTACAAATGGCATTTTCTAGAGTTTTCAAACTTGTTTTTAACAATGGAAACACTTTTTCAGACAGCATCTTACATGGAACCTGTGGTAGGAGTCTATTGCTCCTGTTTTTCCTCTTTCTTGATAAAATATATCTAAATTTTCTTTCAGAAAATACCCTGACTCCGTTTATATTGTGGGGGATTGACCCCAACCCAGTCCATCGGGGCTGCCATTAATATTTGCAACCTGAGGCCAATGCTGGCGCAGGAAGCAGATCTGAGAAATATGAAGAAATGAGCCCCTGAGGTAAATATAATTAACCTGTGGAACAAGGTGTGCCTGAAGCCAATTGTCCCTGCACTTCTTAGTTATGTAAATAGATTATCTTTTATGCTTAAACCAGTTTGAGTAGGATTTTCTGTTACTTGAAAGTGAAAACAGGTGAAAGTGTCCAAAACTCAACAATATAGAGAGGTTAAAGCCTTACTCCTCTTGTTGAAGTATGGGTAGGAAACCTGGAGTCCCACTCACAGTGTACCACCATAATTTCCAGAAAGCTCTGTCAATGGACTCTACTCTCCAGTCCAACCCTCTTTACAGATGGACAAACCAAGTTCAAAGAAGAATACTAAAAATATTGACAATACACTAGAAGAAATTAAAACATGAGTACAAGCTTTTTTAAAAAAAAAAAACAAGTTTCAGAAAATTAGACAGAATGAGTAGTTACTGATTAAATATTACAAAAGGTTTATTTAGGGAAATCACAATAATAGAGTATACAAAATAACACTAAGAAAGTCATCAATAATTACACTGCAATAACTCATATAATATAAGCATGTTTCACAAAGTCCATAGAAAGCATGTTTGCTACCCTGATCATGCTTTTTATAAGCTTACCAGAGAAATTTCTGGTATGTTCTGATAAAAAATGCACTTTTCCTTTGGGAGCTGGCTTTATATTATGCCATTCATCTTTCCTCTTCAGCAGGTGGCACACAGCCTCACAGCGTTCTCTTGAAGATCATCACTGTTGCAAGATATATCCTTTTGACGAATTCAAAGAAATGCAACATTCAGATCAAAATTTGATAGCACAATATGAAAGGCACATGGTAGACAATTGTGCCATAGTAGACTGGTAAAACATCACAATCTATAAAGGTCAGAAGACCTGGCAAAGTTCACAAGTCAGAGAGAGGAGAATCTGGCCATGAATTTATAATTAATGACTCATTGCGTCTCGTTTAAATGAGGAGCTAATTCCACAAGCCACACTGCCTTTCTCTTTTCAGTGAGTGAAAAAAACAATCTAGTGGTTAGATAAACAGATTCTAAACCAAAACTTGAAAGAACATCATTTCCTTCTTTTCTCTGATCTAAAGATGAATCATTGCATGACCCCTTTCTGAAGTTTAAGAACCATTTTATAGAAATGGTACATGATTAACTCAACTCACTAGAAAAACCTTTTATCCTTCTGTTTGATGGAATGGAAGTAGTACTAGCTAGAAATACCTCATACGTTCTGGTCAAAAGGAGTTTATTTTTGGTCATCTGTATGAACCCTGTTGTATTATTTTTTGTTTCTTGCTCTCTCATCTAATATATTTGAGTTAAGGAGGGTTTTTAAAAACTTCATTTGCGGGACACCTGGGTGGCTCAGTTGGCTAAACATCTGCCTTCAGCTCAGGTCATGATCCCAGGGTCCTGGGATTCGAGCCCCGCATTGGGCTTCTTGCTCAGTGGGAAGCCTGCTTCTCCTTCTGCCTGCTGCTCTCCCTGCTTGTGCTCACGGGCTCTCTCTCTCTCTCTGACAAATAAATAAATAAAATATTTAAAAAAATAAGTAAAAACTTCATTTGCTATTAGTGAAAGTTGCTGAAGTATTTGAGAAACACTCGAGGGGCTGGGAGTTGGTATATAAAAATATGATTCATTCATGAAAATCCAAGGAAATTATCTTTTCCCATATACAGAAAGAGTAATTTTGCTGCTCAAACCTCTTCATCTTATTTTGGCTATCTTAGGCCAGTGAAATCATCAATAACTCATTATTGGGTCAAGGAGTTATTAGAAATTCCAGTTGGGTGGGTTTCAGTAAAATTTGAGATTATGCAGTTTTTCTGAGACCAAAGAGAGACATCGTGGGATCTAACATACTGCAATATGCTACAGAGTTATTTGCTTGAATTCTAACCTGCTTCCGCCACTTACTAATTATGTGAACTTGGACAAATTACTCATCTTTCCTCAAATGACTTTCTCAGTTTTCTCATCTGTAAAATGGAGATATGTATGGTACTTAATAGGGTTTTTATAAAGATTAGATGGGTTAATATATATTTAATACTCTTAAGATGATTTCTTGCATATGCTAGGCACTCAGTGTTAATCTTTAATAGCATATTTGGCTAGTGCAACTGACATAAGTAGGCAGTTTGTGCCATGAATGGCTTCAACTTGATAAAGATGGAGATAGAAAAACTTGATCTCATCAGCCAGATAAATGGGATGTTAGTATTTCAGGTCAGCCTGGATATTCACTGGTTATAGTAAATGGAATCCTAAGATTATCCCAAGATTTCTGCCCCATTATGTGCAGGCCCTTTATAATCTCCTCCCCCTGAGTGTAAGCAGAACCATGTATACCATGGGGTACCACTCTTGTGATTAGGTAACTAATCAGTTGACTTGGAGTTAACCAAAAGGAAGGTTATCCAGGAGGGCCTGACCTAATCAGGAAGCCCTTACAAAGGACTGGTTTCTTCCAGAAATTAAAAAGGAGTTGACGTGTGGGAGCATCTGTGGAAGATTCCTTATGGCAAGGAACTGAAGTGGACTCTAAGAACTGGAAACAATCCCTGGACAGCAGAAGAATGGGGGTCTTGGTCTTATACCACAAGGAACTGAATTCTGATAATAACCATATGAGCTTGAGTGGGTCCCCTTGCTCCAGAGGAGATCACAGCCCCAGCTGGTACCTTGATTTCATTTTTGTGAAACAGCCAGCAGAGAATGTGATTGAGGTCTGGCCTGAATTCTTAGCTACAGAACTGCGATATAATAAATTGATGTCATTTTAAGCTACTACATTTGTGGTAAATTGTTATATAGCAATAGCAAAGTAATACACTGCAAATGATTTAAAGTTGTACCTCATCTGCTTGGCTCATATAAGACTAGGAGGATAGACAGTAAGAATATGTAGTAACCACCTTGCTTCTCACCTACCCTTGTGAAAGAAGCACAACTCAGGAAATCGTGTGGCACCAGAGGATGGCTCCTGCAGGTGGTTTGCTGTCATCCCCCAAATGCCTCTAGTTCCCTCAGTACAGTCCCCAGAAGACCCTTACTCTGCAACATCATCTCCTTTAGGATTCTACTTAATGGAAATGTAAACAAAACAAAACAAAACTTTTCCTAATCACTCAGTCTAACTTTGGCCTCCCAGAGATGCCCCTAAAATCACCACTTACTTCCTTCATAATGTACATCTATGATTATCTTGTTTGCTGTCTCCCTGGCCTACTGGTGTACTCTATGATTGGAAAGTAAGCAACATATAAATAAGACCTTCTCTATCTTGCTCACTGTTAATATCTCCAGAGCCTGGAGAAAGGGGAACCCTCTTACACTGTTGGTGGGAATGCAAGTTGGTACAGCCACTTTGGAAAACAGTGTGGAGGTTTCTCAAAAATTTAAAAATAGAGCTACCCTATGACCCAGCAATTGCACTACTGGGTATTTACCCCAAAGACACAGATGTAGTGAAAAGAAGGGCCATATGCACCCCAATGTTCATAGCAGCAATGTCCGCAATAGCCAAACTGTGGAAAGAGCCGAGATGCCCTTCAACAGATGAATGGATAAAGAAGATGTGGTCCATATATACAACGGAATATTACTCAGCCATCAGAAAGGATGAACTTTTACATCAACATGGATGGGACTGGAGGAGATTATGCTATGCTAAGTGAAATAAGTCAAGCAGAGAAAGTCAATTATCATATGGTTTCACTTATTTGTGGAACATAAGGAATAGCATGGAGGACATTAGGAGAAGGAAGGGAAAAATGGGGGGTGGGAATTGGAGGGAGAGATGAACCATGAGAGACTATGGACTCTGAGAAACAAACTGAGGGTTTTAGAGGGGAGGGGGGAGGGGGGATTGGTTAGCCCGCTGATGGGTATTAAGGAGGGCACGTACTGCATGGAGCACTGGGTGTTATACGAAAACAATGGATCATGGATCGCCACATCAAAAACTAATGATGTATTGTATGGTGACTAACATAACATAATAAAATTAAAAAAAAAAAAATCTCCAGCCTGGACACATGGCTGGCACCTGAGGAATGTTTGCTACATGAAAGTATTAGAGAGAAATGCAGCTAGTGCCACAAGAGCAAACACATAACGCTGTTACACATTCATATGCCAGGCATTCATACACAATTTTATTAAAAGGTTTTTGTAGCACTTTGTTCATATTCTTGTTTTAGGATTTTTGATGCTGTTTTATGAGATCCTGGAGGACAGAGATTATATCTTCTTATCTTTGTGTTCTTAGTTCTAAATATAGCAGTCAGTTTGTGGTAGATGTTTAATAAATGTTTGTGGAATGTAATGGAATTGATAAGTAAGCTATGAAAATCAAATTATTCTCAGTATGACCACAGAAATATAGATATAGATATATAAAGACATGGATATTGATTTGACTAACTGTAATTCTTTTTTTATTTTATGAGCTATAGCAATTTTCCACTTTTTTCCTAACTCCTAAGGCTTTTACAAAAGTCTTCTTCCAGTATTCACCTCCTTTTTCAACATTAACTCCCACACACACTAGTTCCTCCAAAACTTGACTAAATGATCTTTCATTCTGAACCTCAGCCAGCCCGAGAACACAGACCAGCTCCAATGACAGGACATAGCATTTCAACAGCTTCAGCCTACCCATTATGTATGATTTTACAATAGGTGCTCTTCCATGCCATGAGCTGGTTCTGACCCTGCAGCCATCCCTTCCTGTTTGCTGATGCCCCTATAGATATCTGCATGTAGCTATGTCACCTTCCCTATATCCCCAATACTGCACTTCTCCTTTAGGTGAACTCTCTGTCCCTCTGCATGTAGACAAACCTGCACATAATAATCACTACCCATCAGGCTTGAGTCTCTCCTACTCTTCACCTATTTTTCTTAAAGACTTTCCAGGCATCCCATTTTCCAGGAGAACTGTAGATGAACTACAACCCTGAAGATGGAGTGTTAGTCTCTTCCTCTGGGCTCCCAGAGCCCCCTGCACTTACCTCTTTCACAGCACTTAGCACACTACTGTCTAATGGCTAATTTTTATGTCTGTCTCCCTTCTTGAGTAAGCTCCTTGAGAGTGTTTTATTTCTATATACCCAGTTCCTATCATACTGCCTGCTACATGGTCAGTTCTTAAGAAATGGAGTTTGAACTAAGAAAGAAATCATGAATGAAGGTACTGTAGGCAGAACAATGCCCTCCCCCAAAGATGTCCACACATCTTAAATCCCAGGACCTGTGGTATGGAACTTTACATCGTAAAAAGACTTTTCTGATGTCATTAGGGCTTCAAGATAAGGAGATGATCCTGGATTATCCATATGTACCCATCACAATCACAATGAACACCCATCTAATAGGGAGCTAGGAGGGTCGGAGTCAGAGGAGGAAATGAGGCAACAGAGTTAGGGGTTGGAGTGATGGCACTGCTGACTTTGAAAAGGGAAGATTCATGGAGCCAAGGATTTCAGGCAGCTGCTAAAAACTGGAAAAGGCAAGGAAGCAGATTCTCCTATAGATCCTCCAGAAAGAACGCAATTATTCTGACACATTGATATTAGCCCAGTGAAACCCATTTTGGAAGTCCGACCCCCAGAATTACCAGATAATAAAAATTTTTGATGTTGTTTTAGGCCACAAAATTGGTGGTAATTTCTTCTAGCAGCAGAAAGAAACTAAGAAATGAATGTACAGGGAGAGAACTATCTTACAAATCTCCTCTTTATAAAAATCTGCTTGGACTGCTTGCTATTAGTCAATGGTGTTAGGTCCTGCCAAGAATAGGAACCATGATTTTTATCTGTGGTAAAGCTCTCCCCATCATCTCCCTGGCTTCCTCCTCAACTTTGTGCCGAATGTGATATGGTTGAGTAGAAGCAACATGGGCTGCAGGAGCAGAGAAACATGAATTCAGTCCTAGTTCCATTACTTCTCAGCAGCATGCATTAGGACAAGTAACTCCACGCCTCTCATTCTATTTCTTCATCTCATTTTCAGCATTGTTATAAGAGTTAGACAGCAAACAAAGAAATCATAACAAAAAAGTAAGGTTATTGGTGGCAAGCAAGGCAGCCTTCTGAGGAGGTGGATGAATTGCTCACACTAGAGTGTTTCTGCTCTGGACCTCCATGGGATTGTGTGATGGCAAGAGGTATGGATAGCTAAGTTCCTTCTTCACCTTACAGAAGGAGGAGACTTGATGCTATCTGGCCCAATTGTGGAAGGAACAAAGTAACAGAGAAGTTTGAATGGGACAGGAAAGGTCAGGGAATGGCAGAAGGCAGCACGGTCAGTAGTGTGAACTTCCCTAGAACTTCCAAATCTTCAGAAAAAAGTTCTAGTATATTTTTTTATGGAAACACATAAAGGCTAATTCCTGGAACCACTCTGACTTAGGGCAAAACAGAGAAAAGTCTCAGGGGGAGGGTGTCCATGAGAGAGTAAACCCCGGGGAATTAGCAAAAAATCAAGGGAGGACTTTGGACATCCAAGGACCATGAGGATGAGAACTGAGCCAAACCTACCCAGCTCTCCCACAACACAGAATAGGAGTGACTGGCAAGTTACAGACACACAAACAGCAAGGATTTCAGTGCTGGGGCTGTTCTGTACAATTTCTCCTCCCATTTGCACCAATTGACTTCCCAGTTTGTTTACATAGAGACACAGGAAACAGCTGATCTGAACTAACAGGAAAACTGTGGGGTTGGCAGGTGGTAGTAACAATCAAGAGATCCATTCCCCCTCCAGGCCCAGGATTTATCCCCCTTTTCTCAATCTCCTCTCTGCCCTCTGGGCCACTGCTGTCTGCTGGGGAAGACTTAGCGCAAAAGAGCAGGTGGCTTCACAGGCCTCTCATTTAGGTAATGAGTTAAAACCTTTACCTAAAGCCAAGCCCAAGGATGCTTCCACACACTGGAAGCTGACAGGCAGCAACGTGTGTGTGTGTGCGTGTGTGTGTGTGTGTGTGTGTGTGTGTGTGTTGAGAGGGACGCTGGAACATCTTCATAATAATCAACACATTCATAGCTCTTTCCTCCCCCTGCCCCCCTGCCCTTCTTTTTGTAAATCATAACAGTTTCTTGGATCACTTGATTCCTTTATGGGGTGATAAAAAGAAATCAAGCCTAACTTTAGGCAATAAACTACCTCTTTAAGCAATCAGCTTTATGCACAATTTTCAAGGAATTCTTCATTACCCCTTCTGAACTGCTGTGGGAAAAGGTTGGAAGGAGATAGGCAAAGACCAGCAATGCAGGGTGAGGCCCCTGGGCACCCTCCTAAGCTCAGGGTTAATGAATTGCATTCTGGGGACAAAGACAACTTTGACAACATAAGGCAGGAAATGTGGTCATTACCAACCCAGAGCTGGGTGTGCAAACACAGTCTCTATGTTTATATACCTTTACCCAGCTTGTGGACATTGTTTAAATGGGAAGGGAAGAAAGTGCAAGAAGGAAATCCTCTTCCTTTTGGCAAGACCAAACTTCACATGCTCAACCTACATCTTTCGTCTCAAGGAGCAAGTGTCAACTCCTCTGTGTTGGGCATCACAGAGAGAGCTCACAAGCCAGCATTGCCACCACTGATGGCAGTCATTCAGCAGCCATTTATGGAACACTGATTATCAGACAGTCACTACACTGGGTGCCAGGGTTATAACAGATGAACAAGAAGTCAATGTCCTTCCCTTCCCCCATAGAGCTCCTGGTCACTGTTGTGGTTCAATTTGTCACACTCATCATCACTACCACCTCTCTTCTCCTCTCTTGATGAGGCAATGCTGAAAATCTAATTGTGCTTACAAAGCATGTGGGGATAAACAAAAATGAACATAAAAATAAAAATAAAATATTAAAAAAATAAAAGAGTGGAAAATAATCACCTGGTGATTTCATTAAAATGCAGATTTCTAGGTACATTTGCCATACTATGAATTAGAAAATCTTGAAACAGGTCCCAGGACTCAACATTTTCAAAACAATCTAGAAGATTCCAATGCAGGCATTTCATGGCTCACATTTTGCAAATACAGTCTTATGTTAAACTACCTTATGCATTTTTGTCACATTCATTGTGTTTTGAATGTCACAGCAGCTCAAGAAAGTAAATAGGATAGGAATTATTATTATCTCCAATTTACAGATGAGGAAAAGAAATGCATAAGAATGTCTATTCAACCTAATTTAATATAACTGGCATCTAATTTGTTCAAGCTCTGAGCTAGAAATTGTAGAGGATGAGACACTCAGTGAGTTTGCATTAGAAGGACGCAAAAGACAAGCACACAAATATGCCAGGTGCTTTCCATGCTGTTCTATCTGGAATTTACTTTAACACTTATCAGTATATACATGCACATAAATGTATTATGTTAACTTTATTCTGTACCCTGAGGGTGATAAGTTCATTCATTCACTAATTGGTTCATTCATTTTACCCAGTATTTACTGGGCAGTTATTATGTGGCTGGCATTGTTCTCAATACTGGGGATACAGTAGTAAATAAAATACACAAAAACATCTGCCTCTGAAACAGAGACTAGGTAACCACACCATGAGGTGATTCTTTCATATTTGAAGGGACCTACCCAGCCCAACAGGCTGTAGGGCTATTTGGGGCCTATTTGATGATGAGTATTTATACAAGTGGCGGAGACTGGCTTTTGTCAAAATATTCCTTCCAGAAGTAAGATTGTTGGGGAGCAGATGCAGGACCCCCGCAACTCTAATTGTCATAAACCGTTGTTTACCAAAATAACCTGACATGCCAATTTGTACCTTTTTCCAGTAATACTGTGGTATACATATTATCTTCATTTTACAGATGAGGCATTTGAAGATTAACAGGGTCAAATAATTTCCTGTCACTTCCCAGTGACCCTGGGCTTCAGTTGGGCATTCTCTTTCACACCAGCAGTGTTCATCTCATCTTTGTGCCTCCTCTCCAGCCTTCTGGAGAGCTGGTTTAAGGTTCTCTTACCAAAGAATTTTCCAGGACCAATTTTAATTGCTGATGATCATGCTCACTTCTTAGTTTGTATTGAATCCTGTGTCTCCCAAATAACAAACTGAAACTTTTCTTGAGATTAAGGAGTGTTTTTCCTACACTTTTCTAATACCCCACTGCATCTAATATGATACAATGCATGTGGAAGAGGTAGTCTTTGTTGCTTTGGTAGGTAAATTTTAACTATACCACTTAGAACACAGTGCCTGGCACATAATAGATGATCAGTGAATATTTGCTTTGGTAGATGGAATTTTCACAAGATTCTGGATAATACAATGGATGTCGCTTTCCATTTAGATAATCAAAAATAGAAAATCAATGAGAATTTGATTTTTAAGATTCTTTGATTATAAACAGCTACTAACTTACCTATTCTTTTAAATATAAGGCTTAGAATTCTTGGAACGAGAGGTTCATTTTCAATGTATAATGTATGTATCCGAAAATCTGAGTCAGCAATGAGGTTATCTCAAGGCCCAATGGGGAAATATTTGTAGAGGGAGGTTCTGGATAGAGTAGGCAGGACTAACATGGAATGCAGAATGTGGGAAAGGGAAGTATGTGTGGGGCCAAGTCTTTATATGATAGTTTTTCCCTTTTATATTATCACAAGTTAGAGGAAATCCTCTTCCTTTAGTCTTTGTATGATTTTGTCTACTTCTTATGGCTCCTCCAAAGAGAATAGCATAAAGCTAGCTTCATGATAAGTAGGAATAGAGGCAAGAAAAAAGACAGGGTAAATAACCTTTATTACATGTCCCCCATGAACTAGACATTTTCATATATGCCATATCATTTAATTCTGTGGTGAATGAATCATATATTAAGCTAAAAGGGGTTATTTAAGCAACCCTCTACTTACTTTGGAAACACAAAACACATTTCACATCTTGTCACTTCTCAACAATTAATGCACTCAATTAAGGCATTTATTTGATGGCACTGAGACAGATTTGGCAAGTATTGATTAATTACGTGTAAACATGATAGAATCATAGCATTTAATATATGCATCTGTGTCTGAATAGATATTCCGACCTTGTTTTTCAAGTCCAATACTAAGATAAACAGTTCAACAGGGGATTTTATTAATTTATGATTTTCTTTAAATTAATGTCTTATAGTGCAAAACAAGTTTGTCACATTTAGGCATATGTATTTGAAAAGAATAAAATTATCTGAGATTTGGACTGTTGCTGATATGGGAAATATGTTCATTCTGTGAACAAGTATGTACAGTATAATCAGGGAAAATAACTGTCCGAACTTTATGTAGATTCATGGATCAAAAACATTATACCAGTAAAAACTTAAGAAAGAAATGTGTGTGTGATGCACACCCATGTATGTACACACACATAGATACATGGGTGTTGAACTCCTAGAAACCGTGATTTCATGATGAAAGCATTTCTGACTACATATGTTTATGTCTTTGAGCCTCAGGTTTTTCTTCTCTAAACATAAGGATAATCATAATAGTTCCTATCTCAAGGAGATGTCAGAATTAAATGATATGGCATATATGAAAATGTCTAGTTCATGAGGGACATGTAATAAAGGTTATTTACCCTGTCTTTTTTCTTGCCTCTATTCCTACTTATAATGAAGCTAGCTTTATGCTATTCTCTTTGGAGGAGCCATAAGAAGTAGACAAAATCATACCTGCTCTCAAGGACAATTTTGTTGGGGAACCAAATTATTAATAAATAGATTAGAAAACTTCAGAAGAGTGGGTCTAGCCAAGCATTCACTTACATGTTTCATGCTCTTGTATATAAAGTAGAGGGTGAGAATTTTGAAAAGGGCTGGTTGAGATTTCCGCAAGGTTTATGCCCCTAGGCTGTGACCAGCAAGAATTAAAGACAAGATCTTGAATGAGCCAGAAAATTCAGAATCCAGGTCATTGCCACACTGGAGAGGTGCCCTGAATGCAGGAAGTCCCTGAGGAACAATGATGGGCAGCAGGGAGACAGAGGAAGGACTAGGCACATGCTGGAGCCAGGCTGTAACAGTCAGAGGAGAGGAACCAGAAAAGTGTACTGACAGGAAAGGAATCTTCCATCTGAGCCCAAGCTCTAGGACCCACTCAAGTCCTGAAGCTCACAGATGCTACCATACACCTACCTGCTCACAACACCCAGGTGCCAAGCACAGGATAGGTAAGGAGCACCATGCATGCCTCAATGACACGAACAGCAATGTCCTGATCTAGAGGAGCAAGCACTGAACCAGAAGCCAAGGGGCCCAGTATCCAGACCCTCTTCTACTTAACAGCTCTGTAATATTGGGCAAATAAATTCCTTCAGTGCCCTCATTTGTAAAGGGTCGATGTTTTCTCTCTCTTTCTCTTTTTTTTTTTTTTAAAGATTTTATTTTTATTATTTATTTGACTGAGAGACACAGCGAGAGAGGGAACACAAGCAGGGGGAGTGGGAGAGGGAGAAGCAGGCTCCCTGCAGAGCAGGGAGCCCGATGTGGGACTCGATCCCAGGACCCTGGGATCATGACCTGAGCCACCCAGGCGCCCATCTCTCTCTTTCTCATGGTCATGTGAGACCCAAAGGAAATAAATATGAAGTAGCATATGTTAGTGGTCAAGGGCACAGACTGCCTGGGTTCAAATCCCAGATCCACCACGTGCAGCAGAATATAATCTTAGCAAGTATAGCTATTTTCAGAGTCCTCATCTGGAAAATGGGATAATAAGAAGACTTTCTTTCTTTGTTTTTTTTTTTAAGATTTTATTTATTTATTTGATAGAGCAAGAGAGCACAAACAGGGGGAATAGTAGAGAGAGAGGGAGAAGCAGGCTCCCCGCCAAGCAGGGAGCCTGATGCAGGGCTCGATCCCAGGACCCTGAGATCATGACCTGAGCCGAAGGCAGACACTTAATCATCTGAGCCACCCAGGTGCCCCAAGAAGCCTTTCTGATAGAGTTGCTTTGAGGATTAAATGTTACCAGTAATACATGTGAAGTGCTTACAATAAAGCCAGACATGTGGTAAACACTCAGTAAATGTAAAGTGATAATGAGAACTTGGTTTGTGAATAGGTGATGTGGAAGCACAGAGAACTTGGCTTTAGCGTTAGACAGACTTAAGCTCTGATTCAAACTCCACCATCATGAGCTGGATGATTTGGAGGAAATCACTTAACTCTTCATAAATATTGGTTTTTAAAATTTGCACACCAGGCATGATAATTCACTGTTCAAAATATTCTTATGAAGATTTTGAAATAGCCTATATCAAACAAATGGAATATAGTATGTTTTCAATGAATGGTAATTACATATAGGATGATAGACATATCTAGAAAGTATTGCTGTTAGAACTGATATTACCATCAAGTTCTTTCCTAATCAAGAGGTGACTTCCCAGATGCTCAGACAGAAACATTCTTGAATTGTGAGCAAGGCAGACCAGTGCCCCTAGGAAAACTGAGAAACTTATTTCAAGCAAGCATAAATGCTTCTTCCTATAGAAAACCTGATCAGAACAGACGGGTTCACACAATTCCCCCACTCCCAGTGGTTTGCATTTGTAGTGGCACTTTGCCCAGCCCTCTCTCCTCTGTGGTCCCATGTGTTGGTGACACCAATGGGGAGAACATGAAATGTCCTGGGAGAAGTGCCACAGGTAGCCTGAGGACATGAGCTCTGTGCTCTGTGGGCCTCAGACCTCAACAACGCTGCCACTGTCCTTCCCAGAAAAGCTGGAAAGTGGACAAGGGCCAGCTGGACACGGCTGCCACAAAGCAGACCAAAGGGTTGCAAATGGGCCAGGAGGAAGGCTGGAAGATGGGTTGTTGAGAATGTGACCGGCGGTGTGCTCTCACAATGCCCTTCAAAGTGCTGGACTCATTCCAGCTCCAAGTTTGCCGAATATCCCAAAGAGCAAGCAACCCACTTCTAACTCCCAGTAAGAAGTCCTGGCTCAGAGGGTCCACACAGAAGAAAAAGGGCTCAGCAATAATTAATTTCCCCCTGTGTGTCAAGTACTTTATACCTTGACCCCATTTGGTTCCCCACAACACCTATGCCAAGTTCCAATCATTACTCATTATACACAGCCTAGTGCATTATAAACCCTCAACAAATGTTAACTATTATTATTGTTGTCATCTTTATCCTTATTACAAATGAAGAGAATGAGGCTCATGGCAGTGAAGTCACTTGCCCATGGTCATACAGTCATTAGTGACAAAGCCAGGACTCAAACCCAATTGTCTACCTCCAAAGCATATGCACTTGGCATCAGGGCCTGCAGCCAGTATTGCTTATTAGCCACCTTCCCTGCACCCTGGGCCATACTAGATACAATAGCAGAGAGACGGGAAATATCCACCTCCCAAAAACTCTCCTGCAGTGTTTTTCAAACTATGAACCTTGGCTTCAGTGGTTCATGAAACCACTTTGAGGTCATCACAAAAGCATTTTTAATGATATTAAAATTTAAATAAAGAATACATCTTACATAATTCAACTAAGTATTTAATGATACAGTTGTAATCACGTATAAAAACATATGTGTGCATACGGGATCATGATGTACAAAATATATCTTATAAAGATCATCGTCACAAGTGTTTGAAAGCCATCAATCTAGTAGGCATGCAAGAAGCAGACACAGAGGTTTATGTGGTACAATTTCCTCCTTGCTAACTCTTCTCATTAATCTCTTGGGGACTGTGTGGTAACCTTTGCAGTACTCCAAAGCAAGGGAGGGATCATAATGGCTCACACCAAGGTAAGGGGATCATAGGCTAAGACTTCATAGGTGGGACTTCTGAAATCCACTGTGAACATCTCAATTATACTGAGTCCAATAACATGATATGAAGTGAATTTTGAATCAAGCTGGGTAAATCTAATTATTTTCATTCAACATTCAACTAACATGATTTGAACCCCTTTGGGTACCAGTCACTGTGTTAGGCACTGAAATGGGGGGAGGGTTCCAAAAACAGATACACTATTTCCCTGGCCTTGTGGAGCTCAGAGTTCCTTCCAGAATCATGAACTGAACACCTTCAATGTACTAGGACCTGAGCCAGGGCTAGAAAGATCAGAGCCAGGCCAAGCTATGTTGGAGCCTAAGGCAAAATGAATTTTAATATAAGGTTTTAAAAGCTAATTTTTTCTAGACATAAAGATGGTTGAAAAATCAAAACACAGGAGTATTAAAACTCACAAAATTATTTTAAGTATTTTGTTTATACCCAAAACTGAATTTATTATAGTCTTACTTCCCTCATTTTATTTTTTTCTTCCCTCATTTTATTGGAAACAAACTCATCAATAACATTTCAAAATCAATTTCTTTCTTATCTCATTTTCAATTGGGGAGATTTCCATGTTTGACAATTTCCCTTGACCAAGCAATGATCTTATTTATTTATTTATTTATTTATTTATTTTTAATTTTTATTTTTATTATGTTATGTTAATCACCATACATTATATCAGTAGTTTTTGATGTAGTGTTCCATGATTCATTGTTTGCATATAACACCCAGTGCTCCATGCAGAATGTGCCCTCTTTAATACCCATCACCAGGCTAACCCATCCTCCTACCCCCTTCCCCTCAAAACCCTCAGTTTGTTTTTCAGAGTCCATAGTCTCTCATGGTTCATCTCCCCCTCTGATTCCCCCCCCTTCATTCTTCCCCTCCTGCTATCTTCTTCTTCTTCTTTTTTTTAACATATAATGTATTATTTGCTTCAGAGGTACAGATCTGTGATTCAACAGTCTTGCACACTTCACAGTGCTCACCATAGCACATACCCTCCCCAATGTCTATCACTCAGACACCCCATCCCTCCCACCCCCCACCACTCTAGCAACCCTCAGTTTGTTTCCTGAGATTAAGAATTCCTCATATCAGTGAGGTCATATGATACATGTCTTTCTCTGATTGACTTATTTCACTCAGCATAACACCCTCCAGTTCTATCCACGTCGTTGCAAATGGCAAGATTTCATTCTTTTTGATGGCTGCATACTATTCCATTGTATATATATACCACCTCTTCTTTATTCATTCATCTGTTGATGGACATCTTGGCTCTTTCCACAGTTTGGCTATTGTGGACATTGCTACTATAAACATCGGGGTGCACATACCCCTTCGGATCCCTACATTTGTATCTTTGGGGTAAATACCCAGTAGTGCAATTGCTGCATCGTATGGGAGCTCTATTGTCAACTTTTTGAAGAACCTCCATACTGTTTTCCAGAGTGGCTGCACCAGCTTGCATTCCCACCAACAGTGTAGGAGGGTTCACCTTTCTCCGCAACCCCGCCAACATCTGTTGATTCCTGACTTGTTAATTTTAGCCATTCTGACTGGTGTGAGGTGATATCTCATTGAGGTTTTGATTTGGATTTCCCTGATGCCAAGCGATGTTGAACACTTTTTCATGTGTCTGTTGGCCATTTGGATGTCTTCTTTGGAAAAATGTCTGTTCATGTCTTCTGCCCATTTCTTGATTGGATCATTTGTTCTTTGGGTGTTGAGTTTGATAAGTTCTTTATAGATTTTGGATACTAGCCCTTTATCTGAAATGTCATTTGCAAATATCTTCTCCCATTCTGTCGGTTGTCTTTTGGTTTTGTTGACTGTTTCTTTTGCTGTGCAAAAGCTTTTTATCTTGATGAAGTCCCAATAGTTCATTTTTGCCCTTGCTTCCCTTGCCTTTGGCGATGTTTCTAGGAAGAAGTTGCTGCGGCTGAGGTCGAAGAGGTTGCTGCCTGTGTTCTCCTTTAGGATGTTGATGGACTCCTGTCTCACATTGAGGTCTTTCAACCATTTGGAGTCTATTTTTGTGTGTGGTGTAAGGAAATGGTCCAGTTTCATTCTTCTGCATGTGGCTGTCCAATTTTCCCAACACCATTTGTTGAAGAGACTGTCTTTTTTCCATTGGACATTCTTTCCTGCTTTGTCAAAGATTAGTTGACCATAGAGTTGATGGTCCATTTCTGGGCTCTCCACTCTGTTCCACTGATCGATGTGTCTGTTTTTGTGCCAGTACCATACTGTCTTGATGATGACAGCTTTGTAATAGAGCTGGAAGTCCGGAATTGTGATGCCGCCAGCTTTGCTTTTCTTTTTCAACATTCCTCTGGCTATTCGGGGTCTTTTCTGGTTCCATACAAATTTTAGGATTATTTGTTCCATTTCTTTGAAAAAAGTGGATGGTATTTTGATGGGGATTGCATTGAATGTGTAGATTGCTCTAGGTAGCATTGACATTTTCACAATATTTGTCCTTCCAATCCATGAGCATGGAACGTTTTTCCATTTCTTTGGGTCTTCCTCAATTTCTTTCATGAGTATTTTATAGTTTTCTGAGTACAGATCCTTTGCCTCTTTGGTTAGGTTTATTCCTAGGTATCTTATGGTTTTGGGTGCAATTGTAAATGGGATCGACTCCTTAATTTCTCTTTCTTCTGTCTTGTCGTTGGTGTATAGGAATGCCACTGATTTCTGTGCAGTGACTTTATATCCTGCCACTTTACTGAATTCCTGTATGAGTTCTAGCAGTTTTGGGGTAGAGTCTTTCGGGTTTTCCACATAAAGTATCATATCATCTGCAAAGAGTGAGAGTTTGACTTCTTCTTTGCCAATTTGGATGCCTTTGATTTCTTTTTGTTGTCTGATTGCTGTGGCTAGGACTTCTAATACTATGTTGAATAGCAGTGGTGATAGTGGACATCCCTGCCGCATTCCTGACCTTAGGTGGAAAGCTCTCAGTTTTTCCCCATTGAGAATGATATTCGTTGTGGGTTTCTCATAGATGGCTTTTATGATATCAAGGTATGTACCCTCTATGCCTATACTCTGAAGAGTTTTGATCAAGAAAGGATGCTGTACTTTGTCAGATGCTTTTTCTGCATCTATTGAGAGGATCATATGGTTCTTGTTCTTTCTTTTATTAATGTATTGTATCACATTGATTGATTTGTGGGTGCTGAACCAACCTTGCAGCCCAGGGTTAAATCCCACTTGGTCGTGGTGAATAATCCACGAATAATCCAAATTAAATCCAATTTAATTTAATTAAATTAAAACATTTAATGTACTGTTGGGTCCTATTGGCTAGTATTGACCAAGCAATGATCTTAAATATTTTTTAATTAACTTCAAGTTACTTGTTATGTCTTTATTCACAATTTTGGTATTGTGTTCACCATGGAATGTTGGCATTAAATTTGATTTTTTTTAAGTAGTGCATTAAAATATTATTTATCTTGTTTTTTTTTCTGTTTGTTTTGTTTCCTTTTTTTAATTATTATTATGTTTAGTTAGCCAGCATATAGTATTGATTTTTTCCCCCTTCCACCAAATTCTGCACTCAGGCTAGTGCCTCACTCAGTTTACCCAATCCTGACACAGGGGATACATAAATGAAATAGGATGGAGCCTTTCTTTTTCAGCCTTTATAATCCAATGGGAAACTCAAGAAAGTAGACACATGCTAGCTAATACTTCCTGAATATTATTGTTCTAATTACTTTACATGTATTAATTCATTTAATCCTTCCAACAATCCTATGAGGTAGATACTACTTACCTTAAAAAAAATAAAAAAGGAAATTTAGGTACAGAGCAGTTAACAAACTATTCCAAGGTCACATAGGTCTAAGAGATAGAGCCTAATTTTGAACCCAGTCAGCCTGGCTCCAAAGCCTAAGCTGTTAACCACTGAGTAGTCACTAGGTCAAGGCAAGTGATTGTGGCTTTCAGCTTAAAGAATCACCTGCTCAGCTGGAGGAACAAAAGTAAACATGATGTCAACATAGGGCTTTAAATCCAACTGTTAAAAAATAAAACAAAATGATTAATAATATTTTGAGAGCACTGAGTAATCTGCCCCCAGATAATTTTATTTCCTTCTCTCAAAAGAATGATCTTTCCCTGAGCCATATGCTTCTCATTCCCAAGGTAGCTAATAGCAACCCTCCACAGATGTTAAAATTAATCAGACTGTTTCCTTAGGGTGGCAATGTGGTACTGAATTGGCCCTTCTTCCACAGCAAGTAGCCACACTGAATGAACACATGGCACCCATGTTTCTTGCATATTTCATCTTATTGATTCATTCAACAAATATTTATTAAGCACCTATTTTGGGTCATTTTCAGAATTCACAGTCTCATTTTTAAAGAAAATATAAAATGCCTTTAAAGCATCCATCCAGAAGTCTATTTTACTCTGAATTTCTCTGAAGGGATCCCTGAAGAGGAAGCAGTATTAATGCATGAAGCAATATCCTCAAATATAAAACTATATATAACTTGCATCTGTATTATGGTTTATAGGTTACAAAGTGCTTTCATGTGCACTATTCCATTTGTTATTCATCCTCTGGAATGTCTCAGGAGATAAGTAAAATTAAAATAACACTAATTTAAAATACTCTAATTAAAGAAACCTAAAATGGTAAGTAAGCATTAGCAATAGATAAATTCTAATTGTTACCCCACTAAGGAAGAGAGTTTGAAAAAAAATAGGTCATACATAATACTTTCCCTGATTATGAAAGGAAGATAAAATGCTTAAGCCCTGCCAATACCACTTGCGTGATGTCAGGTTAAGTCATTAGGTTCTGTGTTTCAGTTTCCTTACCAATAAAGTGAGTGTTCAATCACATGCCAGTTCATCTCAGAGAGTGATTGTGGGGATGGATAATGCATCCCTCAAGTAAAGAGGGATGTAAGAGTAAAGATCTTTACATTTCTACAGCACCAGGCTTAGCACAGTTCCTGGTATGTGGAAGGCATCCAACATGTATGCAGGTGGATGGTTGCGTGGATGGATGGATAGATGGATGGATGGACAAATAAATGACTAATTGAACTGGCTTCCTCTGCCACTGGGGCCCTTTCGATGAATTTGTACAACCCTCCCATCACATGAAGCTAGTTGTGGGTACTGGCCCATTGATGGTATTTGCACAGGGCCTTTGCGCTTGCTGTAACTACTGCCTGGTATGCCTGTCTACCAATTCTTTACATTTCTTGTTTCTACTTGCTATTTGGAGCCCAGATCAAATGTATTCTCAGAAGGATCCTTCCTGATTAACCCTTAATATTGCCTTCTCAGTCCTGTTTTATCAGCCACCCTGCTTTATTATCTTCAGAGCTCTTGGTACCCTGAATGTTGTTATAGATCTTTGTTGATTTACATGTATGTTATCTGTTTTTCCCCTTGAATGTAAGCTCCAATAAGGTAGTGAATTATTGGCTCTTATTCACTGTTGAACCCTCAGTTCATAATATGTTGCTGGTACACATAGCACCTAATGAATGATTGTTGGATGAACAAATGAATTAGCCTAGACCACCCTTCCAAGTACCAGTCTAATATAATTGTCCTTTTTTAAATTTTCTGGCTATTGGATTATCTGGCTTTATTCTATTGTTGCCAACATTTTCTTCAGGTATGTCTATTTTAGAAAAGTTTTCTTATCAATCTTAACCAATGTGAATCCACCATTCACTAATTTCCAGAACTCTACAAATAAGAGAATTTTTCTCCTCCTTACCTGCCCCATGAAAGTCTCACTGGTCAGGCTTATTATTATGTTTCCTGTTAAGAGAGGAACTAGAAATGGATGGATGGATGGATGGATGGATGGATGGATGGATGGATCGATGAACAGACACACAGGACAGACAGATAAATGAATAATGAATTTGAAAATGCTTTCAAAGTTTTATGGCTATTTTCACCAGCTGAGTATTTGTTAAGTTCTTTTGTTCTCTCTATGAAGATTTCTCCCATGGAAAGAAAATTGCCATTATCCCAGCACCCCAATAGTACTCTGCTTTTACAAAGACTATACACAGTTATGTCTTCAATCACTATTTCAGTCATCTGTCGTAGTACAAGCTGAATTTCCCAACATGAATTCAGAAACAGTTGACTGATTAAGACAAAAGATGCAAACCTGAATCTGAAAATCAAAACATCAACATTATTACTAAAAAAGCCAGATTGGAGGATGTGACATAGAGATATCATGGCAATGGGCTTTATTCCAGTTATCTACTGCTGCATAATAGCCACCCCGAAATCAATGATTTAAATGAACAACAGTCATTACTTTACTCATGAACCTCCAAGTTGGGCAGGGCTTAGTGGCGGCAACTTGTCTCTGCTCCATGTGGCATCAGCTGAGGTAGCTTTTCTAAGGCTAGAGGATCCATTTTCATGATGGCTCACTCACAAAACTAGCAGGTTGGTCCTAGATATTGACTGAGAGCTCAGCTGAGGCTGTCAGCTAGGAGTCTTAGGTCCTATCCCTACGGGCCTCTCCATGGGCTGCTTGAACTTCCTTACAGCCTAGGGCTGGGATCCAAGAGAATAAGAAAGAAGTACAAGATGTTCTGGTCAATCCACCACAGGTGCCTGCCCTTGTAGAACTTAGGGAATGGAGGGACTGACTAGAGAGGAATGGAGTGCTGACTCCTATAACCCAATCAGACCCAAGGAAACACAAGGAAATCTTTGCTAGGGTTTCTAGGACAGAGAAGAATACTCTCTTCTGTGGGACTTGATAGTGTGAGGATGTGAGGCTTACAGCAGCTTCAGATATTTTATCAGCGTTAGAAGAAATAACCAAGAAATAAAGCCCACACAGAGGAATCAGAGACAAAGATGATCCTACTAGTTTTATTCAACTGAATCAAACTATACCTGAAGCTGGTCCCACTGTTGGACTTTTACTTTGCATGTCCCCCAAAATTCCCTGTTATTTATAAGACACTGAGTTGGGGCTTGATAATGATATGTAAATTCTGTCTTGGAAGTTCTCTTCTATCTGGTCCCTCCTTTCCAGTTACTCCTGTAACACCTGATTCAGATCTGGGCAAATATTCCCCCAGGCTTCTCCAGTTGCCTCCCCTTTAGTGAGCTTATCCCAGTGACTCCCACACCCAGTGTATTTCTCATCCCCTTCACTGAGCACCTTCCCTAACCAAAAGCCACATCTTTTCTGACCTGGTCACTCCTGTTCTTACATCCTTTTATTAATTCCCTATTTCCCACTCTGTTAAGGATAAAGGTACCTTCTAAGCCTTCCATTCTACCTTCCCAGCTTAAATCCCATGTACATTATAATTCATCCAGACTGTGTGACTCATTCTCTGAAAAAAAAAAAAAGTTGCTCCTCTTCTTCCTTATTTCTTGACTTTGCTCTTACCATTCCTTCCACAATAAAGATGGCCACCAATTCTTTGATAATACTCCTCCCATTAAGAGAGGAAGTCTGCCTTGAACATGGGCTGGCCTTGGTGACTTGACTGGCCAATAAAATACACCAGAAATGCATTTCTGGGGAAGAAATGTTTGGTATCTCCAAGGCAAGGTGATAAGGAACCTTGCAGCTTGTGCCTGGGCTTCTTAGATATATGCTTTCAGAGTGCTTTTTCTTAGAACGCTGTCTCTCAAATCCCAGCCACCATGCTGTCAGGAAGCCTGAGCCAGCCTTGCAGAGTAGATGCAAGTAGAAATAAATGTCCAGCCGGCCTTCAGCTTTCCAGCCATCCTTGCCAAGATACCAGATGTGTGAGTGAAGCCATACTGGACCTGCTAGACTAGCCCATTCACAAGCTGATACCACTGAGTGACCTCATTTGGTACTGCTTGGAGCACAAGTGTACAGCTGAGCTCTCTTAAATTCCAGATGCATCCAATGGGTATCATCAAATGGCTACGTTTTAAGCCAATGAGTTTTGGAGGTAATTTGAACATAGCAATAGGGCCAGAGTAGGGCCAAGTTCACCAAAGAAGTAACCATGAGAAAAATCCCTCCTGAGAGTTAAACAAGTTTATGGACAAGAAGTTTTCATTGAAACTAAGTGATACTAGACAGGCTTAAGGAATATTTCAAGCATGTGATCTCCTTATTTATCTTGTAATCGATGAATGTATAGAGCTGGCAAAAGAACATTACTGGAACAGAACATTATTAAAAAGGTGATAAAATGAGGAAACAGTGTTACTGTCTTAGAAGTCCAGGAATGACTGTGAATCATAATGCCCTGAAAAGAGAAACCATCTGCCTCCAAATGACCCCACACCTAACAGCCTGTTTCACAAAATGCAAAAGAGAATCAGTATGGTTTATTCTCCATGATAAACATTTTTAAATTACTTTTTATAAAAAAGATGATTTTTCTCTCTCAGATGCTCCTAAAAAGGAAAGAAAAGATTATTATCTGTTATTCTAAGTTTCTCTCTTTAACCAGACTCTCCCTGCTGCTTATAATTTGCAATTGATTACAGAGTTTTACACATCAAAATAGAAAATAATTTTGTCATATTTGAAAGGGGGCCTAGGTTGCATTATCTATTTCCCTTACCATTATAAATGATCAACCAAAAGAAGAAAAAGGAAAAGGAAGAAGAAGAGGAAGGTCATTCAAAGTGGAAATACTTGCTTACAAATAATACTGCACAATTCTCTGCAGTTTTTCAACCCTAGTTGAGAAAATAAACCTTGAACCACTTTAGCTTTATCATTCCCCACCGTTTTCAGTGCAACACTGCAGAAGTGAAATACAGGAGGAACAAAAGCAATTTCTAGCATAAAGATTGAGTACTAAACAAAAAACCCTAAACACGCTTTGAATACTATTGTAGAAATAAGACACCAGAATCTAAAAATATACACATGCACATACATATATACATACATGTCCATCTCAATATTTATCATTGTTGAAATCTTTTCTTCAATTGATCTCAAAGTCTGCATTCATTCATTCATTCATTCTTATACATATCATTTAACAAATGTTGATTATCTGCTACATGCCAAGCCCTGTCCTAGATGCTGAGAATACCATGATGAGCAAGATGGACATTGACCTAATTCTAGATCTTAAGATCTGATGGGTACACAAAAATTAAACAAATAATTAAGCAAATTTTGGTCATAATTTTTGTCATTATTTGGGTGTGATTTATAAAAAAAATTGTCAACCAAATTGATACCTATATATATATGTGTATATATATATATATATATATATATATATATATATATATATAAAGAGAGAGAGCATGTGTGTGTGTGTGTGTGTGTGTGTGTGTGTGTGTAGCATCCAATATAGCATAGGATATTGTAAGAAGAGCACCAGAACCCAGAACTAGATGATCAAAGAAGGCTTCTTCCTTGGGGAGAACTACAGATTTCTCTTTGTAACATGTAGTCTGGCTTCCTAACAATCAGCAATTTCAATTCATTTCTTCTTTTTCCCCTTCTGTCTTCACTGAGAGGCTACAAATGCTAGATCTTCAGTCTGGGCCTCCCATGCAGCTAGGGATTCAATTCTATATGACTCAGTTCTAGCCAAAAAGACATTTAGGGCCCTTTGCTGGAGTCCTATGGGAAATATTTTTTCTACTTTGTTAAAGTAGATAGGCACAGGAGGGGAGGTCTCCCTCTACTCTGGCCTCCCCTTGTTTGCTGACTGAATTTCAGTTGCCGCAAGAGATCACCATTTTGCTATGAACAAAAAGGAAGGAGAATTACATCAGTGGTGGCCTAGAGCCCTGATATTCTTGAGCCACTGAGCCAGCCATGGACATTTTGCCATGTGCGATAATTATGTCTTAATTATTCTAGATTGGCTATTGTGTTACTTGGAGCTGAAAACATTCTTAGCTTCCAGCTTCCCAGAAAAAAAGTGATAGTAAACTGATCCTCCTGAATTACTAAAATATCTACCCTCTGCTTTAAGCAAACCCAGCATCTTATTTATATCTGTCCTACAGCATGTATTTCTCCGTATTGTATATTGCCATTTATATAATTTTCTAAGTTCCTCTAATAAGCTATTGTCCTCCAGGGCAGGAATCATGGCATAGTATTCTTGGTATCTCCAGGGCCTGTAGAGTGAGGCTGTACTCAGTGTGTAACTAAGTCAGTAACCGCGCAGTAAATAACTGAATTAAATGAAGGTAGGAGATATAGCACCATTATTCGTGGTGGTGGTAGATGTGGTGCAGGTGCATTCACAAAAATAGATTTTGGTGGTGACGTTCCTGACGGTGGGGGTGGCGATTCTGTTGGTGGAGGTCAGGGGATGGGTTAGGTAATGGTGGTGGTTGTTGTGCCAGCAATTGTTGGTAATACAGGTGGTAGTACTGTTCAGCCTGGATCGGAAGGAGGGGTGCTAAGTTATCCAGGAGTGATATCATCTTGATAATGAGGGAAAACTTGGTGATAACCCTGATTTTCAGTCTATGCCACAGTTTGGGGGAGGAAACGGGGGACCTTCTTTCTCCGACAGAGGGCGTAGACCTGATGAATTAGACAGCGGAGGCTATTAGAAGAAATTTTGTCAACCACAGGAAAGATGGCCTCTGGAGAGTCCTTCTAGTTGATTCCCCAAATGCCTCTTTGCCCCAGGACTTAGGTTTTTTAAGGAATTGAGCAACCAATATAAAAGAGAGATAAACAGTCACACCCAAAGTGACTTCCAGCTCCTCATTGTCTCATGCAAAGAAAAGAAATTCAAGGAAGAGGGTTCCTTCCAAAGAAAACATCCTGGCACCCAGGCAGCCTGCTCCTAGATCCCCAGTAGCCAGCAAGCTGACTCACTGACATTTGTGAGGCTCCCTGGAGCCAGTGAATTCTAATGAGGACATTCCAGGCAGTCAAGTTACTGGGGCTGGAGGGCGTAGGGAAGTGGAGGTTGCCCACATAGGTCACTTTCTAGAAAGCAGGTTCTAAGAATGGCTCTCTGTGAGCTGAGAAGGACATCTCCCTCTTCCAACAGGATATGTTCTGCCCATAGCATACATAGGCTGAGGGAACTAAAATGCTTAGTTGGAAGCTTACTGTACTTAAGTTCACAAAAATTAGGCACTCATCAAGCTTATTTACTCTGCACTGTATTTAAACCACCTCCCTCCCGCCTTTGTTCTGTAAATAACTATTCCCAAATCCAGACTGCCTATCGAACAACGAACCAATGATTCAGTTAATAATTATAAACCCGAACAATTCAGCATACACCCACATACAAAGGAACTAGATATCACTTGCCTGAAATATTTGACAATCATACAAAAAAGCAAATGAGGCTACATGAACACAAGCGTCATGTTGGGAGCCATTGGAGAAGGGGTAGGAGAGGGAGGATTTTTGTTTTTTGAATGAAACCTCACCTAAGCAGTTCCAGTTGATTCTTTCCCACACAAGCTCAAGCCTACATCTCACCGAAGTATTAGATCCATTCACTTCCTTGTGCTTTGCTCCAAGAATTAGTGAGTCATGTGTTGAGCAAAAATTCTTAACATAGGTGCTACCGGGGAACAAAGGAAAACAAAACGCCTTATTCTCTTATTCATCCTTTGAAAGGAAACTCATGGCGGAAACATTTGTATAACATTCCATTTATATAACAGGAGAGCTGTCAGCTGAAGGAAAGAACGTGCAGCTGAGGAAGGGGAGCTGGTGCGTTTTCTTTTCACACGGCTGCACCCCTCCCAGCCTAATCCGTTCCTGATGCCCTATCACAGATCCCAGGCCAGCAAGGAAATGTGAGGGCCATCACGGGACGCAATGAGGTGGAGGCGAAAACAGCAAGAGAGCCGAAGTCATTCAGCAGGGAGTAGGAAAGGGTTTGGCAGAGAGTTTGCAAGCATGGACTCCTGAGTCGCGCAGCCTGGGGCCAAATCCTGCCCGCTATTGTGTGGAGCCTCTCATTTGGTTCCTGAATGCCTATGTGGCCTGGGGCAGGTTGCTGAAAGTGTCTGTGCAAAGGGGTTTAAAAACCTACCTTCTGTACAATCTATGTGAACCTGTGTCTGATACAGAAATCAAGTTCAGTAAAGCCCCTCAGGTCCAATTCGGGCTTCTCCTCTTGGACTGTCATTGTCCTTCTAGTTTCAATCTCCTCACCTTTCTCTGGATCTCATCTATTCAAGCTGGATGGAAAAAATACAGGAATGTTCGGAAATGGGAAGTCACTGGGTACCAGCCATAGTTCAGACCTGAATCCTCAGTGTTAAGGAGGCATTACTTGCTTTGTGACCATACAAGGGAAAGGAATACTAATAAAGGTCCTTTGAACTTCTTATAGCCTTGTGATACCTTGGAAATGTTGGAAAAAACCTTTATTTTATTTTACCATCTTCGAGTCAGTTTATTAATGCCCAATTTTTCTTGAACCTTTTCATAGCGGATGATGCATTAGACAAGGCTCTGGATGCAGACAGGCAGGGTTTGGTTTTCTTTTTTAAGATTTGTTTGTTTATTTTAGACAGAGTAGGGAGAGGGGCAGAATCTTCAAGCAGACTCCCTGCTAAGCACAGAGCCCCACTCGGAGCTCGATCTCAGGACCCTGAGCCAAAACCACGAGTTGGATGCTTAACCAATTGAGCCACCCAGGTGCCCCAACAGGCAGGGTTTTAATGATAGATGTTCCACTATGCGCCCTGGAGCAAGTGAAGCAAACTCACTTCTCCCTTCAGCAGGCTTGCCACGATTAATGTCAATATGTCAATCGTTGGTCTTTTCAAAGAACCAAAGTTTGCTCCTCTTTATCTTTTCTACTGTGTTGTTTTCCTACATAACGAATTTCACATTTTATATGTGTCAGCTCATGTGTTCTCCCTCATGATTTACTTTATGATTCTTTTTCCAGATTCTTCATTGGAATCATTCATTTATTTCCAATAATAAAATAATTATAGCAGTTTAGGCTATATGTGTCTCTTTAATTATAGGTTCACATCCAATAGGTTTTGATAACAAGGAATCGTCTTTTCATAATTCCTAGATAAGATTTAATTTCTATTTTCATTTTTTCTTTGCTCCCATGCTTATATTGGAAGAGGATTCTATACTTTCCTAGTGGTTAAACTTTAAAAATAAAAATTGACTTGCTTTGTTATTCTCTTTGTTGTGCATATGAACTTTTGGTCCTTGACTCCTAGGTTTACCAAATTATGGTCAGAGAATGACAACTTTGAAAATCTCTATTTGGGGGAATTTTTAAGGTATTTTTTAATTGCGACCAACGACAGGTTAGGTTTTTACAATTGATACTTCGATGTAAGAGAATGATTAATAACCTCTATTTGTAGGATCCTTTCATATATTAAATCAAACCCATGTGAATCATTCAAATTGTCTCTATATTTGTGGAATTTTTGTCAAATTTTTCTGTCACATTCTGAAACAGGCAGCTTACCTGCTTATATTTCTAGGATGTTTTTTCTGTTTGAGGCAAAAAGATTTATGACATCTTGGATTTCTCACCTCACTATTTCACAATAAGTCTCTCCTTTAATGCTTTGGACTTTGAAGTCATCTTTACCTGATTGACCCCATCTTGGAGCCTCACTTTACTCATCCGTAAAATGGGCCTAATGATGCCTACATTGCTGTGTTGTTGTAAAAATATACAATGAGAGAAACACTGTGAAGGACCCAGGAGAGTGGCCAGCATACAGTACACACTAACCCATTTTAGTTCTCTTCCTTCCAACCCTGTAAGTTCTCTGTCTCACAGCTGGAAGAAGAAAATCTTGGAAATGGAAAAAGGTCACTTGATTTCCATTTAGGAGCCCTTTAGAGAGCAGGTCATTGGAATTCTTTGCTAGTAACCCCTGGGCTATGGGTTTGAAAGAAGAGTATAACATCATTCTAGACAGAAGTATGGAAAACTGGTGTTCTGAGCCAGATCGGAAGGTTTTCTGAGAAATAATATAGTCATTGTTCTCCACAGTCTTGTTCTAATAGGTCAAGGATGCACTGGTGTATCTGGGGTAGCTATGGATCCTGGGATTTCCCCTTTACCACAAAAGAGATGACGTAGATGTGAAATTCCAGGCCTCTTGCCAATCTTTTGCAATCCTTGCTTCCTTTCTTCTCTCTACTGATTTCTTCAGAATCTACCTCCACAGCCCACCTGGCTTAAAGCACCAATGCTTTCCCAAGGCCCCCCCTCCTTAAACTTCCCAGCAGCTCTGACTGTACCCAGGGAGGTAGACTCACTGCTCTGGAAAATGAACTAAAACCACACACAATACTTATCGATATCCAAGAAATTCTTTTGAGTCACTTACCCAACACATGAACCTCGACGTTTTAAATGATATGCCCTTGCTCATTAAATATACACTGAGCTGGTTGCTCGCTCTCCTTCCTTCTCCCACAAGTGTTTGACAAAATGTTTCTTTCCCCTGCGACTTTAAATACCTCTACAAAGTGACGTCTTTTAAGAAAGAATACATCGCTTAGTACAATAGGCACAACATTTGTTAAATAGTTCAGTCTGCACCTGTGTATAGCACCACCCTGCATTTTCACAAAAAGCCTGAGAGAAGATGACCACGGGCACTTTTCTGAAGATGAAATGGAGGCTCAGAAGATTAACCCACCAGAAGTCTCACCTGACAGATCTAGGAGTCAAACCCCTTTCTGTTAGGCTCAAAACCATATTTTTTCCATTGGCCCGTGCCACCCTCCCAGGAAGCTCCCTTAGGCATTAGGGGGGCACAAAGTGAACGTGGTGTGTTTTGCCTGAGTTTCCTCTAGTTAGAGTTGGTCAAGGAGCCACTTCTCCAGCAATATTAGAGTGGGGGGAATCCCCTCTGTCCTCTCACCCCTTTAAGAAAGCCGGTGATGGTCTTGGGAAATTTAATGAAGGGAAGCCTCACTACAATGGAGTCGGAGGTTTGGGGGGTGGTTCTCATACCCTATCACTCGTGGCCAATTGCAAACCCAGCAGGAAGAGATGGACCTTGCGTATGGAAACTACTGTGCTATCCCAGCAGGAGGAAAATGCCTTACCTCCTCACCTGGGAACAGCCCAGCCAATGAGGGAGAGTCACAACTCAGCCAAAGAGAAGCCACTATGCTTCCAACTCCCAGTTCACTCCAGTGGACCCTCTGTTTCTAACAGCTCCCAATTCCTTCCTTTCCTCGATGAAAGAGCATTCCTCTCCTTTGTTCAGGGGATCCAAGTATGGTTCTGCCATAGCTTTCTTCTCCTGGACTGCAATTCTCTGCTATTCCCAAAAAAACTCATCTTTTGCTGATAAGACAACCGCCAGTTTTATTTTTATGGTTAATGGTCCCAAATGCTCATCTAGCCCAATGGACGTTTTGTGTTTTGTATGGTATGAGGATTGACAGTCCTCAGAGGTAGGGTGCTATTTTTCAGATTCCTATTTTGTACCAAACTGGTAGGAAGATACGTGGTAAGCAGTCTCCAAAGATAGCACTATCTATTTCTTCCCTTCCTACATGCACATGCCACTCACCCATCAAAATGTGTACTCCATATCCTATCCCCTTAAGCCTGGATGGCATATATTAGAAATAGTTCCAGGCTTAATCTTTAAGAAGATGGGCAGTGTCTGATTTCATTCTTGAAGCCAGCAACCATATAAAAAAATGGATTATGTTGAGACTACCATGCTTTGAGAAAACCCAAACTATCTACATGGAGAGACTGCACAGAAGAGAAAAAGGCCCCCCACACCTGAATGAAAACTTGTCAGATCTTTGAGCCCAGCTGAACACAGCCAAATGAGTGACCCTGCTGATAGTATGTGGAGCAGAAGAACCAGCCAGCTGAACCCAGGCAATCTGCAGAATCCTGAGACATATGAAATCACTTTTATTTAATTTATTCAGTTTGGGATGTTTTATTACACAGCAGTGGATAATCAGATGGATGTTTACATCAAGAACAGACAAAGGGAAAACTTCCAGTCTCCCATAGTAATTCACCAAGAGCCAGGACTTTGCAATTGTGCATGAGAATCAGCTGGAAACCTTTCTTTACTAGAGATGCTCAGGCCTAGTATAGATCCTCACGACATAAACCTCAGGCTTGTACATCTCCATGTTTTTCCATTCCCCAAATATGTATAATGAACAGTCAGTGTAATAACCCACAAAATCAAAGACTCATTTACTTTCAGAAGCTCTTCTTTTGAAACACGGATTCCTTCTGGGAGTGATAGATCCATCAGATGGTCCCAGGATTATATTCCTAATCGGATTGTTTTCCTAACTCCTGGCTAGGATTAGCAAATGTCAAGTATAGTGGAACTAAAGATGGAGCATGCACACACCTCAGCAAGGAGCTGTTGATTGAGGTCTCCAAAACTGTCATCTGAACAGTCCAGGGCCTGCTTGAGTCTGGTGGGTGTCCAGAAACCAGAAGACAGGTACAGAGAAAGCAGTAGAAAATTGACAATGCTGAGTATCCCCACTCTGATGGAATGTCCTTAAAAAATCGTCTCAGGGGTTACCTTTCGAGCTTGTTATTTAGGAACCTGAGAAATGATTATGGATGTTACTACAAGGGACAGATATTAACACCTGTGTTCACGCCTGATCTCCCAAGAGGCCATAATATGGACTTGCCCTATTCCCTTTATCTTAATTATATAAGTAAAGTGTGTCTAAAAGGTCAGTCCCTCAAGACTCAGGTTTCAGTACCGAAAACGGAGCTGAAGGGAGAAGGCCAGTGCGGTGAGGGGGGAAATAGTAGGGGGAGCCCCTGTGTCTTTCTCCTTTCTTTCTCTGTTACTTCATGTTTCCCCCAAACCACCTCAGCATCTCCGCACAAAGCATCCCAGGCCGGCGGCTTCTCCCTGAGGAGTTGGGAGTCAGCTCCTCTGAACGCTTTTCGTTTTCACTCTTCTTTCATCCCACTCATTCTGTACCAAGACACACCTGGGGGTTTCATGCCCCCAAAAGAAAGGAAGTGAAAAGACATGTATTTCCTACAAAGCTCAGCCTTCCTTTCTTGCTGTGAAGAGAAAATAAGTCTGTAATTCCTGAAACTTCTTTACTTCCTGTGTTGCTGAGTCAGTAAGAAGAGAAGTTGCATGTGCTCAGCACTTACTACATATTAATAGCATTACCTACATTGTCATTCTGAATCCTCGTGTCCTATGTCTTCCTTCCTGAGATAGATTTTATGATCCCATTTTACAGGTTAAGACACTGAGGCAAAGAGTTTTGAGATAATTTAGAAAGTAATAGAGATAGGATTAGAGCCCTGGTTAGGCTGACCTAAATCCTATTTTTCTAGCCTACAAAGTACCCCTACTAAAAAAAATCTTTTTTTTAGGTCCATTATTTCAGGGTGTGGAGTGAAGATTTTTCATCAGGTCATTTTTGGCATTGTACAATGCAGCCTAATGACCTACTCTTCCAAGTGTGGTTCATGGTCTAGCAGCATCAGCCTCACCTGGGAGTATTATTCAAGAGTGGTCCACTGACTGGCCTCATGACATCACCTGGGAGCTGTTAGAAATACAGCATCTCAGCCCGCCCCCCACCCCCCACCCCCCACCTACTGAATTAGTATCTGCATTTTAACATGATCCCCAGGTAACTTAGTATGCACATTAAAGTTTGAGAAGCACTGACCTGAATTAAAGTGTTCTAATTATTTGAACTTGGTATGTCACCAAACCTCAATTCTAGATACAACGCTACTCAAATACTTGAATTCCTAGAGCCATCGAATCTCACAACAGGAGGACCTTGCAACCCACAGAGGCAAAGTAGCTCATCTTAGGCATCCCAGTAAATTAGTGGCAGAGTCAAATCTAAAATAACTCCTTACCAGATGCCCAATTCCTGTCATTTAGTCAAACATCACGTATGAAGCTCGTGTCTGTGTCAGTCACCTTGCTAAGTGCTGAGAATTCAGAGACAGTAAGACCAATCTGTGTCCTCAAAGAACTCATGGTCCGTTGGGTGAGAAAAACAGACATCCGGACGATTATAAAACAATATGACAGTGCAGTAACATAGAGAAGTACAAGGTATTATAAAGCCACCATGGAGAGACACTTAGTGGCCCCCCCAGGACGCCTGGAGGAAGTGCCGCCTTCCCAAACCCATGGACTATACTACTTCATGAATAATTAACTTACCCATTCCATTCCCTTCACCATTCCCCCTGGAATAGGGCCTTTCTGTCGCTCAAATCTCTATGCTTTCCTTCAAGATTTTTCCTTTCTGCCCTCCCTACTCCACAAATTCCCCTTTCTCTCCACATCCACAACTCTTACTTACCAACAGTTCCCAGGCCTGACTGCATATTCATATTCAAATCGTCTGAGGATGTTTTTTAAAAAATGTCCCAGAACAGCCTCCCTGTCTATGGAGATGATGCTAGGGCATTCACATGTTTCATGGCATCCCATATAATTCTGATATATAGCAAAGGGTCATGGTGAGAGCCTGTTTCACACCACTCACTTGACACTTAACCCTGGTACCTTGCATTACAAAGAGATGCAGTGTTTACAAAATGCCTCCATGCCCACCATCTCCTTTGGTCCCCATGTCAGATGTAGACCTGTAAAATGACAAGTGAGACATGGTTATCCCATTTCACAGATAGGAAAACTGAGTCATAGGTGAAGTAGCATGCCCAAGTTGCACAGATCTTTGACCTACACCTTCTGACTTGTTCTATGCTGTTTGAAAATAGATATACACAGGGGTGCCTGGGTGGCTCAGTCAGTGAAGCATCTGCCTTCAGCTCAGGTCATGATCCCAGGATCCTGGGATGAGCACTGCATCCAATTCCCAGCTCAGCGGGGAGCCTGCTTCTCCCTCTTCCTCTGCCCCTCCACCCTGCTTACGTGCACTCTCTGTCAAATAAATAGATAAAAATCTTAAAAAAAAATAGATATACACACATAGTAAGGATGAAGGAAAGGCCATGCCTTTTCTTTCAATGTCCCCCCCCCCCCCAGGGCTACCGCCTGTAAGTTCCTTAGGACAGAGCTAACAGGTCTATTCCAACCACTCATCAGACACATGCATCACTTCAAGAGTTCGCAGGTCTCCCTGAGAAAGAGGAACTAGGATTCGGTGTAAATCAGAAGCCATATGACCAGACACACTTGAGCGAACTCTGTGAGAAAAGGGAAGGATGCAAATAGCCTGAAGTATTGGAACTTTCCTCAAAATCAATCAGGAGTCACGTTCTGATTAGAAGGGCAGATAACAGGATCATGAGGACTGAAATGTTCTAGCGTTTCATTTCTTTCCGCCCAGCGGCCACCTGCCATTCTAGTTTACCAGTGCTCTTGTGAATGAGCCCCTTCTTACCTGGCCTTGCTTACAAAGCAAACACGGAAACATGGGTTAAGCTCCCCTCTCTCTATTTCTGAAGCTGCCCAGGAAGTAGGATGGACTAAAAGAGGGCTCAGCAAACATAACTTGGGAAGGAAAGGGTTTTTGAGTGGGGGATGGGCAAAAAACCATTGTCTTCCTTCTTTTCTTTTTCTTTTCTTTCTTTTTTTTTTCCTGTGTTTTTTGTTGCTGTTGTTTTTTAAATGGCTTCACTGGGCTTCCTCCGTGCTCTGCTTTACAAAAAGACTCATCTTTTTTTTTTTAAATTTAATTTTATTATGTTAGTCACCATACATCATTAGTTTTTTTAATGTAGTGATCCACGATTAATTGTTTTCGTATAACACCCAGTGCTCCATGCAGTATGTGCCCTCCTTAATACCCATCACTGGGCTAACCCATCCCCCCACGCCCCTCCCCTCTAACACCCTCAGTTTGTTTCTCAGAGTCCATAGTCTCTCATGGTTCATCTCTCCCTCCGATTTCCCCCCCTTCATTTTTTGCTTCCTTCTCCTAATGTCCTCCATGCTATTCCTTATGTTCCACAAATAAGTGAAACCATATGATAATTGACTTTCTCTGCTTGATTTATTTCACTTAGCATAATCTCCTCCAGTCCCATCCATGTTGATGTAAAAGTTGGGTATGCCAATAAGCTGAGCAACCTGGATGAAATGTATGCTTTCCTGGAAACCTATAAACTCCCAAGACTGAAACAGGAAGAAATTGACAACCTGAATAGGCCAATAACCAGTAACGAGATTTAAGCAGTGATCAAAAACCTCCCAAAAAAACAAGAGTCCAGGGCCTGATGGATTCCCTGGGGAATTCTACCAAACATTCAAAGAAGAAATAGTACCTATTCTCCTGAAGCTGTTTCAAAAAATAGAAACAGAAGAAAAGCTTCCAGACTCATTCTATGAGGCCAGCATTACCTTGATCCCCAAACCAGGCAAAGACCCCATCAAAAAGGAGAATTTCAGACCAATATCCCTGATGAATATGGATTCCAAAATCCTCAACAAAATCCTAGCTAATAGGATCCAACAATTCATTAAAAGGATCATCCACCACGACCAAGTGGAATTTATCCCTGGGATGCAAGGGTGGTTCAACATTTGCAAATCAATCAGTGTGATAGAACACATTGATAAGAGGAAAGAGAAGAACTATATGGTCTCTCAATTGATGCAGAAAAAGCATTTGACAAAATACAACATCCTTTCCTGATTAAAACTCTTCAGAGTATAGGGATAGAGGGAACATTCCTCAAGCTCATAAAATCCATCTATGAAAAACCCACAGCAAATATCAGCCTCAATGGGGAAAAGCTGAGAGCCTTTTCCTTAAGATCAGGGACACGTCAAGATGCCCACTCTCACCACTATTGTTCAACATAGTACTAGAAGTCCTAGCAATCAGACAACAAAAAGAAATAAAATGTATTCAAACTGGTAAAGAAGAAGTCAAGCTCTCTTTTTGCAGATGACATGATACTTTATGTGGAAAACCCAAAAAACTCCACCCCCAAATTACTAGAACTCATACAGCAATTCAGTAATATGGCAGGATACAAAATCAATGCACAGAAATCAGTTGCTTCCTTATACACTAACAATGCAACTGTAGAAAGAGAAATTAGAGAAACGATTCCATTTACAATACCACCAAAAACCGTAATTGATACCTCGGAATAAACCTAACCAAAGAGGTAAAGGATCTATACTCTAGGAACTACAGAACACTCATGAAAGAAATTGAAGAAGACACAAAAAGATGGAAAAACATTCCATGCTCATGGATCGGAAGAATAAACATTGTTAAAATGTCTACGCTACCCAGAGCAATCTATACCTTCAGTGCCATCCCTATCAAAATTCCAATGACATTTTTCAAAGTGCTGGAATAAACAATCCTAAAATTTGTATGGAATCAGAAAAGACCCCCAATCACCAAGAAAATGTTGAAAAAGAAAAACAAAGCTGGGGGTATCACGTTGCCCTATATCAAGCTATATTATAAAGCAGTGATCACCAAGACAGCATGGTACTGACACAAAAACAGACATATAGACCAATGGAACAGAATAGAGAGCCCAGATGTGGACCCTCAACTCTATGGTCAAATAATCTTCAACAAAGCAGGAAAAAATATGCAATGGAAAAAAGACAGTCTCTTCCATAAATGGTGCTGAGAAAATTGGACAGCCACATGCAGAAGGATGAAACTCGACCATTCTCTAACACCATACACAAAGATAAACTCAAAATGGATGAAAGACCTCAATGTGAGGCAGGAATCCATCAAAATCCTAGAGGAGAACATGGGCAGTAATCTCTTTGACATCTGCCACAGCAACTTCTTTCAGGATACATCTCCAAAGGCTAGTGAAACAAAAGCAGAAGTGAACTTTTGGGACTTCATCAAGGTAAAAAGCTTCTGCACAGCAAAGGAAACAGTCAACAAAACAAAGAGGCAACCCACAGAATGGGAGAAGATATTTGCAAATGACACTACAGATAAAGGGCTGGTATCCAAGATCTATAAAGAACTTCTCAAACTCACCCAAAAAACAAATAATCAAGTCAAAAAATGGGCAGAAGACATGAACAGACACTTCTCCAAAGAAGACATACAAATGGCTAACAGACACATGAAAAAATGTTCATCATCATTAGCCATCAGGGAAATTCAAATCAAAACCACACTGAGGGCGCCTGGGTGGCTCAGTTGGTTAAGCGACTGCCTTTGGCTCAGGTCATGATCCTGGAGTCTCAGGATCGAGTCCCACATCGGGCTCCCTGCTCGGCGGGGGTTGGCTTCTCCCTCTGACTCTCTTCCCTCTCGTGCTCTCTGTCTCTCATTCTCTCTCTCTCAAATAAATAAATAAAATCTTTAAAAAAAAAAAACACACTGAGATACCACCTTACACCAGTTAGAATGGCAAAAATTGACAAGGCAAGAAACAACAAATGTTGGAGAGGTTATGGAGAAAGGGGAACTCTCTTACGCTGTTGGTGGGAATGCAAGTTGGTACAGCCACTTTGGAAAACAGTTGTGGAGGTGCTTCAGAAAATTAAAAATAGAGCTACCCTATGACCCAGCAATTGCACTACTGGGTATTTACCCCAAAGACACAGATGTAGTGAAAAGAAGGGCCATATGCGCCCCAATGTTCATAGCAGCAATGTCCATAATAACCAAACTGTGGAAAGAGCCGAGATGCCCTTCAACAGATGAATGGATAAAGATGTGGTCCATATATACAATGGAATATTACTCAGCCATTAGAAAGGAAGACTCATCTTCTTGGGAATGTGTTCTCTGCATATTTCATTCTCCCTTTCTCAGGAAGAATTGTTAGTTCTCAGAAAAAAGCAAGACAGAAGGAAGGGCATTGGCAGGCTGCAGGGGAGGAAGGAGACCCCGAGAGGGGCGCACAGGCGGGCTGACGTCACACAATCCACGCATCAGCATTTTTTGGGGCAGCCAGAAGGTTATTCCTGAGGGGAGCATGTTTTAAACCAGCAGAAAACAACTGCCACTTCAAAAATAAGCATCTCAGTTGTGGTTTTCCTGGGTCATGGGAGCCTTGCTGTCGTTTCGCAGGGTAGGGGGCTACGGCCCCAACGCGCTACTGTCAGAAGGCACTGCGTCTCCATTTTCATAAATAGGCGAACCCTCATAGGCCTTTGGAATCTGATTCTATTTGGAACAAAACTTCTAAATATAGGGCCGTTATCTGAAACCATGTGACCATCTCGTAACCTAATTGTGGTGATCGGAGAATGGCTCGCTTCCAGGGCGGTGCCTAGGGCTGTAAGCTGGGGCTCCGCAAATAGCCTGGGTTCTACTTGTTTGGAGGGGGGAAAGTGTGGACAAATGACTTTCTGTTGATTACACAAACCAGTGCTTTAACTTTTACCTGGAAAAACTCTCCCTTCGTGGTGTATCATTTTTGCGAACAGGACAAAGTCCTAGTCTCAGAGAAAAGCTTAATCCACACATCCCTCTTCTGTGTCCCTAACTGGTGGGGAGATTGGTTTCTGTCTCATAACACTGACCCATCCCCAGCCTGATTTTTTTTTTTTTTTAAGTTAAGGAGTGATCTCCCTTCCATTCATTCCCCAGAAATTTATTTCCTTTTTTTTTTGAAGATTTTATTTATTTATTTGGCAGAGGGAGAGAGGGAGAGAAAGAGCATGAGCAGGGGGGAGGGGCGGGGGAGAGGGAGAGAGAGAAGCAGGCTCCCAGTGAAGCAAGGAGATCATGACCTGAGCCAAAGGCAGATGTTTAACTGACTGAGCCACCCAGGCACGCCCAGAAATTGATTTCTTAGTGTGACTACATATAAAAGGTAACTTGGTCAAAAGGTCGGATGTCTTTCTTGCTCTTATAAAGCTGTCAGCCTAATGCGTAGGAAGATGTTAATAAATACTCACAGTGTAAGTAACCTCAAGTGCCTTGGAAAAGGGGACTGTGAAGACCTAAGTCTGGTTCACAGACTAGGTGGAGATTCAAGAAGGGCTTTTCTGAGGAAACGATATTACAAATGAGACCTCAGGGTAAGAATGGGCTAGTGGCGAGAAGCCAGGAGCGCAGTGGTCTAGGCAGTGCGAATGGCCTGACAGGGGGCCACCCCTGTCACCCTGCCCTGCCCAGCAACTGGAGGCTGCAGTGTTAATGCAAAGTGAACCACGCAGGGCCTGTGATGGGAACACAGAGCAGGGACAGCAGGCCCAAGGCTTCCTGGAGTGGCCACAAGTGGGCCTCACCTGGGCCACACCTGAAGGGGGAGAAGCACCAAGGTCAAGAGAGTAGCAGGGGAAGGAGGTGAGTGGCAGGGGAAGGAGGTGAACAAGCTGACCCGTGCCTGAGCCTGATGCTGTGGGGGTAGGGAGGGCAGAGATGAGGGACCACCGCTGGGAGAGGTGGACCCTGTGGGCAGGAAATGCCGCACTGCGGGGTTAACAGGGAGAGGGACAAGCACGGATTGGCATTTCCTGCCGGCGAGGAGGAAGGGAGCAAATCTGGAAACAGAGACTCCTGTTAAGAGGCTATGGAAGAAACACAACCTCAGACTTCTCTAGGTTGAAAAGCATAGCTTTAAAAAAGGAACTCGAATTTCTTTTTCTTTGAGCTTTCTTGAGCCCATGTTTTACCTGCATTATTATGGACTAAGTTCTTTTTCACTTTTCCTTTCCACAGGTCCACTGTGCCCTCCTGACGGTGGCCAGGCCCAAGGATGGGGATGCCCTTTATTCCCTGTGGGTTGTGGCTAAATTGCAAGATAGTGGTGAGCGGATGAATTTGCGGTTTGAGGCACAGTGCAGCACGCGAAGTCTTGTTCAGGAAGAACGGCAAATGGTGAGATTTCCCCTTGTGCCCGGGCAGCTGAAAACTTTTGGAGAAAATCCAAGCTGTCCAGGTGCCTGGCCCTCACAAATTCCACAGTCAAAACCAATAATAAGTCGTCTTCCCTCAAAACGTTCCTCCCCATCCTCAGGTCTCTTCTGTTGACAAGGATACCAGGAATTGTCCTGGATTTCTGAAGGGATCTTTCGAAGGATAAGATGCAATCAAACCATTTCCCCACTCAATATTCTGTAATAGAGTCTCATCGCCAGGAAGCCACAATCCCCCCTCGCCAGCTAAGCCTTTCAGGATCTGGCCCCTGCCTCCTTCCCCATTCTCATCTTCTATTTAAAAAAAACAAACAAACAAAAACAAAAACAAAAAATTTAATTTCCCCTCTTTATCTCTTGGAGCATTTCTACTTTTACCATGCTATATGATTTGTTTCCGCAAACATGGCAAGCTCTCTCACCCCTAAACACTCACGCATGCTCTTTCCCATGCCCATCCCATCCCCTTCCCCCACAGAGGTCACTCTTTGCCTGGAGAAGTCCTGCTCATCCTTAGGTCAGATGTCACCTTCCTCAAATTCCTCTAGTCACCCTTAGGGGCTCTCTTCCAGCACTAGGGCATAGCTCATTAAAGCAATGTCGTGTCATAATGGAATCAGGAGAAGATCCAGGTGTTATGGGACATGAAGCCTTATGCAGTTTTAGGGGGTTCTCTTTAAGGAAAAGCACAGAAAATTCATATTACAAAGTTGGACACAGCTTATTTGGGTTAAAATATCTTTCCATTGCAAATTTTACAAGAACATCTGGACCACGTGAACCTCTTACTAGGACTGTGGAAGGAGTCTGTGTGTGTGAGGGGTCCTGAGTCCGAAGTTTCATGAGCTGCACTGTCAGTCTACCTCTGACTGTAATTGTGGGCTATCATGCCTGTCTTCCCAGGAGATTTTAAGCTCCTTAGGATCAGGGACCATGTCTTCTCTAAGATAATTATTTTTAAGAGGCCAGCCTTATTCCAAGTCACATTTTATAACCTCATATGTCTTTTCTCTGGATTCTGCATCAGCTGAGAATTATATTTGGTTTGGACTGACGTTAATTTTTTTCTAGAAGTAAAACCTGCATGGGGTACATGATGGTTGTTCAGAGGTTAACATCTGTGGGGCAGAATTGAGAGTGGCCACGGGAAGGAAAAGGGGTAAGGGGGCACGTGAAAACTATCACTGCTCCCAAGAAAGGGGTGTGTTAGAAACTTTCGTCTCATCATAAAGACTCAAAAATATCAGCCATTTACTATTAGCTTGTGGCCCAGCAGCTGTTCATGGAGGGTGTCACTTTCTGGGTTATGATAACCAGTTTCCTATAATAGCAGTTGGAAAGCTTTTTCTATAAAGAGCAAGATAGTGAACATTTTCTGCCTTGCAGGCCGTATGGTCTCCATTGCAACTCTTTTTATTGTATGCAAAAATAGCCATAGACAATATGTGAACAGGCATGGCTGTGTTTTAATAAAACTTTATTCACAAAAGGAAGGGACAATGGGCTGGATTTGGCCCGTGGGCTGTAGTTTGCTGACTCCTGCTACAGACCACAGACTGGAGATTCAGGAAATAGCATGGGATGTATATTAATCCTCATGTTATTCTATTTTGGAGAGGAATGCATCACGTGAAACCAACTTGCTGACCTCTTCTTCTAGCTAGTTGATTTCTTGCAGTTCAAAAACACAGTAAGTTCGTCAACAACTATTTCTTAAGAGTTTGCTAAGCACAAGACCCTGTGCTCACCCTAGAGAGTCAGTGAGAACAAGATCAATGGGGCATCTTTCTGTCCAGTCTGTGAGCAGGTATGTGTTCATTATTCATCATGTGCCAGGCTCTGTGTGAGGGCCGCAGAATTCATTACTAAACAAGATTGATGGTGCATCCATCCCTCCATCAGCCCATTCATCCACCTATCTACTCAACAAGCAGCTAATGAATTTCTACTAGGACAAGACAAGTTGGCAGAACTCTGCATAATTTATCAGTAACAAAGCCATGGCTCCTGCCTCCAAGTTGCTTACCGTCTAGGGAGGAGATAAGCCATGTGCATTAATATCCAGGGTCTGAGGTACAGAGAGAAATGTGCTACAAGAAAAGTACAGATGGAGGACGGTGGGTGCTCAGAGCTGAGCAGGATTACTTCCAGCTGGAAGAGATCAGGAAGGCTGACAAGATGACATCTAGTTTCCTGTTAACCCTTTAAAGTGACATATGAGCCTGTGGAAAAATTACAAGCAGATTCTGAGAAGACAATACTCTTTTGTACACATTACCAGCTTTTGGGTCCCACTGGGACAAGCCTGGCACACACTCTGTGGATTCAGAGTTCCCAGGGACAGGCTCTTCTCCTCTCCCATCCAAACTACCCTACCTCTCAGTTTGCCTACTTGCGAAGAATTTCCATATTTGTGGGCCCTTGAGTTGTGCCCAGAGGGAGTTGTTATTATGCAAAAGAACGATAATAATAATCTTCGCAACTCTATGGTGTTGTTGTATCTATTTTGCAGATGGGGAAGTTGAGGCCAAGGGGATTAATTAGCTTATGGAGCAGCATGGAAGAGGGAGAAGCAAGCCCAGAACCTATGTCTTTTGACTCTCAGATGGCTCTCTCTTTGACAAACTCTTTGGTTGTTAGTCTCCAGATAAATAAGCTGGAGTTCATCTTGGCCCCTTCTGTGATCTTCTTCCATTCAGACCAGCTCCCTGCTTGACATTTCTTTCTCCACTATATTTCTTGGAGACATGGCTCTGCTTCACCTCCTCAGCCACCACCCCAGGCTGAACTCCACTGACATCATTCACATTTATCCCTTGCCCCCAGGGAGTTCACAGTCTATTATTCGGGACTTTAAATTGGCCTTCACACCTCCTTCCTGCTCCTTTCCAATCTATCAACCAGACAGCATTAATAAGCCCCTCCTTAGTTTGACTTAAGACACATTCACTGATTATCTCCCTTCTGCCAGGCTCTGTTCTGGGTCCTAAGGAAGGGAAATTACAAATTTACAGATCTCATAGTTTACAAATCTTTTTAGTTAAGTCACAAACGCTTGAGGACAAATAGCAAATCTCAGCTGAACTGGCAGCAGCGAATCTGGACAAAAGAAACATTCCAGAAGCAGGAAGAAAGAAAAGATGGGTTTTCTGAAAGAGTATTGACTCATCAACCAAGAAGGTTTGTGCAGCAGTCATCACCCCTAGACCTTGCAACCTCCGCCAGCCAACAGCAGGAGAGAAAAGGGAGAAAAAGCATCTCCTTCCCAATTCGAGTGAGGATAGATACAGGAGAATTGCAGAAGGACTCAGGACCTAAATGGATAGGGGCTGCCCTTCTGAGCCCAGGACTTTAACGCCCTTGATCATCCTCTGTATGCAGCGGCTGCTCCACAAAGATGGTTGGTTATGATAATTAAACTGCTTTTCCAAATAGGAGCAAATTCCAAGAAGGCAGGTTGACCTTTGGGAGAATTTCTAGTAGGAATCATTCCGTGATCGATTGGAAATATCTGCAAATATGCATGTCCTGCGAGGTGAATGAGAAATGTGTTGTGATTTTCTCCCTAATGAGTCCATTTGTCCTAAGAGAACAGTTTGGCAGAGAGTGGCATTGAGGAAAGACAAGTGGCTAGTGATGTGGGAAGCTCCACGGACCTCATGGTGCTCGGATTGAGGGGTTTGGGGAGGAACAGAGAGCATAGATAGAAGGCACTGCAGAAGAGGAGAGTAAACACAATACATGATTTTAGGTCACAGAGCTGATTTTTGGTAGAAAGCAAGTTGAGAAAAATAGAAATCAATGTTACCAAGTTTGAACTTTATCTTCCTAAAAACAATGCTTCTGTGGGCAGAGTTCGTATGCAGGAGTAATGAATCATAGGACGCCCATTGTGTCACCCCTTGGGAAAATATCTCTGCCTACACTGAGGTTTCCACAGATTCTCTTTTGACATTCAGAGAGAAAAGAAGAGGAGAGGGAAACACCCTTCCCCTCCATTATGCTCTCAGGCCAGAAACCTACTTTGGAGGCCACAGTTGATGACAAACACACTCATGCAAATTCTGTGCTTGCTTTCGTGCTCTGTTTCTTCACCAACTATGCAACTAAGCAAAATGGAACAAGAAATAGTGTCTTGGGAGAAATAAAAGTTCTGGATTAGATACAGGCCACCTTTACGTAAAGAAAAAAAAGTAAAACTATGGCACTGCTGACAAGGGTCTAGGAAGTTATTGGAGAATTTTGCATGAGACTGAGAGCTGGTTAAGGGGAGGATGCCTGAGTATGAGTATCTTTGGTAATCGATAGTTCTAGAATTAAAAGGAATAATCTAGTGTAGCACAGAGGTCGGCAAAATGCGGCTGTGGGCCAGCAACCTGTTTTTGTTTTGTTTTGTTTGATGGCCCTTAAACTCAGAATGGTTTTTGTATTTTTAAGTGGCTACATTTTAAGTGGTTATGTAAGCACCTACCTAATAGCCTCGATTTTACCTGTTGGGCCACAGAATCTAAAATATTTATTATCTGGCCGTTTCAGTGTTTGCCGACCCCTGGTATATTGGGTAAGAATATATAAGCTTCGGGTTCAAAGAGATCTGGATTTGAATTCTGCCCAGACATGTCATTTCATTCATTTGAGACATACTTATCAAATATTTATTCGTTTTCTCTCTTGCCTCCCAAGATGCCATCCACTCTTGATTTTCCTTCTTTGTCACTCACCACTTCATCACTATCTCTTTTGCCAGTTACTCCTAATCTTCCTGACCTCTTAAAATGGGTCTGGAGTTCAGACCTTGGACCCCCTCCCTTTCTCATCTGCCCTCACGCATTTGGAGTCATTCTTTCCCATTGTATTAACCTACGTGCTGATGACTTCCAAGTTTGTATTTCTAGCCCCCAGACTCCACAGTCATAAATGCAAGTGTCTTCTTTATATCTCCCCTTGACATTTAATGAATATCTCGGACTTAGCCACGTGCAAAACTGAGCTCCTGATCTTCATCCCCAAACCTGTTCTTCCTACAATCTTCCTCCTATTAGTAAATGATAACTCCATTCTCCAGTCATGTCAGATGAGGCAAATCACTTAACCTTTCCGAATTTCAGTTTCTTCATTTAGAAAGTGAGCATTGCACCCATCTCAAAGTCAGTATGAAGATCAAATGGAATAATATGATGTAAATGCTTCTCAAAGTACCTGCCACAGTTAGCCCTCTGTAAGAGTGATTCAAGTACTTTCTTACTCTTTTAGACCCCAATTATCTTATCTTGAAACCATGACAGAAGTTTCTTAACTGGCAGCCTTGACATAGTAGTAAAGTAGTCATCATAGATAATATGATTCTCTCCATTTAAAGATAAAGAAAATGAAAATCATCCAAGTATGACCTAGATCCCACAGCTTAGCACAAAAGTGAGTATTTAAACCCAAGCCAAGTGAAAAGTCAGTGTTCTTTATTCTCTAGTATTTACCAGGCTCATCCTCTGGAACGCAGCCTTTACCCTGCTTGCTACCAGGTGAAGAGCAGAACCTAAGAGGTATAATATGATAACCAAGGAGGGCAACTGAAGCATGGAAAACAAGAGAAGGCATTCCTAAACTGGGCTGATATGTCAGAACCCTCTGGATTTTTATGCAGATTCCTGAGCCTTGCCCTAGAACAACTCTATCAAAATTTCCATGGATAGGGCTCAGGAATGCATATTTTTAAAAAAAGATTTTGTTTATTTATTTGAGAAAGAGAGAGAGAGCAGGGGGAGGGGCAGAGGGACAAGCAGACTCCCTGATGAGCCGGGAGCCCAAAGTGGGGCTCCATCCTAGGACCCTGAGATCATGACCTGAGCTGAAGTCAAACGCTAAATGAACTGAGCCACCCAGACACCCCTGAAATGCATATTTTTTAAAAAGCTCCAAAGGCAGTTTTGAACAGTCAGATTTGAGTACCCTTGCTCTAGAACTCTGGCAGATTTCACAATATTTAGAGCCAATAAATATGATCTCGTAACCTAAAACTTCAAAGGGGCAGCCAAAACTCAGACACTCCAATATATAAATGGGCAAAGGGCATGAAAAGAGAATTCATAAAAGAGGAAGCAAAGTGGCTTAATAGAAATATTTTAAGTTGTCAGACCTATCATATTCTAATGAGTGCCAACTTTTAAGAATGAATGGCATGCCATATTTTGTACCTATCAAATTAGCTACTTTTTTTTTATGCAGGTGAGGATGTGATGAGATGAGCACTTTCATAAGCTAATGGGAAAATAAATATTGGCACTACCACTTTAAAAAGCAATTCAGTAGTATGTATCAAATTGTTGGAAGTCATCTTTAATTCAGAAATTCTTCTCATATAAATGTATATCCAATGAAATAATCCAAAAAGAATGTAAGAGATATTTCACATGTAAAATATCTTTATAACTATCTCATTTGCAAAAGCAAAATAAATGAAAGTAAGCCCAAATGTTCAACAATAGGAAAAGTGAATTATTCAGCATCATAATATATCACGCAGTTATCGAATCTTTCAGAATATCATATATTATTTCATTTTACTCAAATATAAAAATATATAGGCCAGGGAAAAAAAAGTTGAATGTCTTTAAACAGTGTTAACAACAGAGTCTGTGAGTAAGACATAATATTATTCTCTCCATCTCATTACATTAAAGCAAAAATTACACTAATTCCACAACTCAGATTATTCTGCTCTTCTTCTTAGAAGGTCCTACCCAGGTTTCTCCACTAGGAAAATGTTTTTATTTTAAGAACTAATGTAGCTCCTTTTGTCTCTTACCCGGGTTGTGCCCCATTTGCCCATTTTATTTACTAGCATAGATTACTTTTACCTTAGCACTTACTTCCTATTCAAAAATTCTTTGTTGGTGCATTTATGACTCCTAGTAGAGCATGAGATGTTTGAGAGTAAGATTTGGGAGTCTGAGATGCCCAAAAGTGCTTATTGATAGACTCCATGGATGACACACAGAAAACCCAAAGTGAAACTTGCATTGAGTGTCTGTGATTCCATCAAAAAGAATGTTGTCAAAGACTTTTGGTTTCTGCTTAGGACGTGGAGAGTGGGAGAGTGTGGCACTGCCATGGGTACTACAAACACAATGCCAGACAATCTGCAAATTCACAAAGTTTTTTGAACCAATCAGAGTACTGAGGTCATAGGACAACCAACTAACCCTAAATCAAAAGAAAGACACTGCCTTCAAGAAGAGCCAAGACTGAGCACTTAATTACCTGGAGCAGGTATCACCAGGAGCCATAAAAGCTGTTAAGAAGAATTCAACTAAAATTTTTAACACGTTGCTAAAAGCCACACTGGGGTAACATGAGATTATAGAACTCCTGGCACCATGGGAATTTCCACCCACTTACTGGCTCTTCTCAAAAGACAACAGACCTCAGTGGGTGCTCACAAGAATGACTGGAGGCAAGGTGTGAAACCTACGGGACTCCCCCTCATGACACTGGTCTCAGAAAGTGGGCCAGCAGCCACCGTGGGAAAGGCGTGAGCCCTACTTGGATCTTTCTACACTCTCCTACACAACAAAAGCATTAAGCTTATAGGTAAGGAGCAACAAATAATGCTGGCCCTGGACAGTAGTGAAAACCCACTGCACCTGGGGACAGGAAGCAGAAAAAAAGTATTAAATTATTAAAGGATGGCTTGATGACCACACCCAGATTTTATAAGTAGGAGAGTAGGTTCCCAGCTTTTAAAACTAGAGAACCAATATTCAAATTAAGCCATGTAGAAAAGCATAAAATGTACAACAGATAAAAGGAGAGCAAGTATGGACAAAAACCCTATCGATGTATCCTCAGACTTTACAGGGAGCCTGAGGTACCACTAGGAGATGTCTAAGGCTCCACTACACATGCTTTTGAATTACAAGATAACGGGGTCTGATTAGGATGTGACCACTAACTAATACTTTTTTTTTAATTTAAATTCAATTTAATTAACACGTACTGTATTATTAGTTTCAGAGGTAGAATTTAGTGATTCATCAGTTGCAAACAACACCCAGTGCTCATCACATCACGTTTGTTTCCTAGAGTTCAGAGTTTCTCATGGTTTGTCTCCTTCTCTGATTTCTTCCCATTCAGTTTTCCCTCCTTCCCCCAATGACACTCTGCTCTCTTTCTTATATTCCATATATAGGAGTGAAACCATATGATAATTGCTTTTTTCTGATTGACTTATTTCACTCAGCATAATACCATCCATTTCCATCCACATCAATGTAAATGGTAAGATTCATCCTTTTTGATGGCTGAGGAATATTCCACTGTAGCCCAGATGTCCATCAACAGATGAATGGATAAAGAAGACTGTAAGTTTTTTAAATAATAGAGAGGGATTTGGAAACAGACAGACTTACTCCAGAGCCCACCCTGACTTATAGAACAAGAACTACGGAAGTTTTAAGAGTGAGGGCCATGGCAGCTGAATTACTGAACTCTACATCTGACCATAATGATGTACTACTATATGTTGGCTAACTGAATTTAAATTTAAAAAAAGGAAAAGAAGAAAAAAGCTTATAATCTTGGGCAAATTCCATAACTTTTCTTTTTTTTTTTTTACTTTTAAGCAATCTTTACCCCAACATGGGGCTCAAACTCACAACCCTGAGATCAAGAGTTGTGAGCTCTACCTACTGAGCCAGCCAGGCACCCCCAGGGCAAATTCCATAACTTTCAAAGTCTCTGTATCTTGGTCTGGAAAATGGGGATACTAATAGCATCTGCCACAAAAGATTTTTACAGTGATGAAGAAATGAGTGAATATATACATGAAGCATTTAGAACAGTATCTGACACACAGTAAACATGTAATAAATGTTAGCCATTATTTTTTCTAGACATAGCAGCTTTTGGGAGTGCAAAGAGCAAGGGCTTTGGACCTAGGTTGACTTGATGGTACTTCACGTTGAGCACTGCCAATTAGTAGGTCTATAATCATAGGGAACTTACAGCAAGTTTTCACTTTGTTGTCTTTATTATGTATTCCACTTTCATTGATTGAACTACTACCATGTATTAGCCATTCTTCCTGTTTCTTTTTGTACAAAATTGGTATGGAGGATTAAAGATTACAAAGCTAAAGGATGCAAATAAATCACTTAGTAGCGAATTAAAGGATGCCAAAGAAATTAATATTGCCTAATTTCTCTCTGGATCCAAGGTCTGAAAGTGTACTTTCAGAATATTTTTTGTATTTCTATATCCCTTGATTTTATAACAACTTGGGAAATAATTAGCACCAATAATCGCTTGCTATAAAAATGTAGTGATCATACAAATTGTGATAATAGCCCAAAGGGGAATCGTGATATTCTTTGTGGGGCCCAATAAATTGTGGGTACATCTATTCATAGCAAATCAGAAATAGGGCTCTTTGATGCATATTGTAGTTCTTTACATCTCAAAACCTAGCACCATATCTGCATTTTTCCATCTATTACATTTATTACCATCCGTTCATTTGGATATGTACCTACTAACAGGAAAGTCAAAGCAGGCTTTGGAAAAAAAAAAAAGGTAAGGGAGAAAAACTATAAATTGAAAAAAATTCTATTTTGTTTATTCTCTTTTCTGTGAACTGGAGAAAGATCATACTGATTAAGTATAGCCAAGGACCACTAAAAGTGACTTTTCAAATAAGGTGTTCTACATGGATGGAGTTTGCGAATCACTATGGGATGGAGCTAAATCAAGCAATTTCTAGGATTCACTTGGCAACAATAAGTGTGTCTCATTTGTGAAATCATATAGTGGAAACCAAAAAAAAGAAAAAAAAAGATTATGCTTTCTTTAGCCACCACCACCCCTCCACCCTTTTAAAAGTAACTATTTCTTATGCTTTACGCCTCTGTTTGTTCTCCAGGCAATCTATTTGGTCAGTCCCCACCACCTGACCCTTTCTGATTATTTAAGGCCTTTGACAGACTTGAAATGCAAACCACCATCGCTCATGATATTCTTCTATTTTCAAACCTTATGAAAAAATGCAGCTTTTATAATATTACCTGGGGTTAGTTGGGATATCTCATTGTATCTCTTATCCTAATTGGTTTATGTGTGCAAATTGTTGAGGTTTTATGAGAGATATTTTAATAGGCCAATAATCTTTAAGAGGCATACTAAGAGACCAGGCATTCTCCAGAAGGGCCATGTGCTCCCACTCCTATGTGGGAAGTTTAAAACATGCTACTCTTTCTACTTGTCATGTCCCATCATACCTCAACTGGCTGGTGAACTTCTCCCATCCCTCACAACTTGGCTCAAGTATCAGTTCTCTATGTTTTTGTTTCCTTCTTCACATCTGTTGGTGACCTCTCTGGCTGCTTTGTCTGTGACTTCTGTGGTAGGCAGAGTAACAAGCCTCCAAAGATAGTAAAATCCTAAACCCAAGAACCTATGAATATGTTAACTTACATGATACAAGGCAGTTTCAGGGGTGATTAAATGATGGATCTTGAGATGGGAAGGGTATCCTAGATTACACAGGTGGGCTGAATACAATCGCATGAGCTTTGTAAGGGACAGAGAAAGGGAAGAGAGTGTGAGAGATGATGGGATCAGTTAGGATGAGGCAGTGAAGATGGAGGAAGGATCACACCAGGAGCCAATGACTGTAGGCAGCTTATAGAAGCTAGAAAAGCCAAGGAAACACATTCTCCCCTAGAGCCTCCAGAAGGAACACAGCTCTGCCAACACCTGGATTTTGGCCCTGTGAGACTCATTGCAGATTTCTGATCTCCAGTACTATACATAATAAATTGGTGCTGTCTTAAGCCAAGTTTGTGATAATTTGTTACAGCACCATTAGAAAACTAACACAACTTCCAAGAAACTGATTGTCTTAGGGAATGAAGACTTCAGTGTGAGGACTTTTCCTCTTGCTCTACTGTCAATTTGCCTATAACTACTAGTTCTAAAATAAGGGCTTAGTAAATAAATGATGATTAACAAATGAATAAATGCATGGATGATTCACAGAACACTTCTTGCAAGCATTTAGTTAAGGATAAGATGGTACACTAGACAAAGCTACAGACTCGGGTCAGAAGCCAGAATTAGTTTTAGCTCCTCCATCTGGGTGGAGTTAAATCACTTCACCTTTGTGAATCTCAGCGTCTTTACCTGAGAAAAGAAACCCAAGATACGTTTTTGATCCCCAAGCTAACTCTCAGCCATAAGATTGTGTGACCATATGCCAGGAAATTTTTGGAAGATGTGCCTGAACTGGGTCGCAGGTTGGTCTGATGACCTTACAGGTCTCATCCAGCTCAAAGATTCTATGACACACACACAGCAGGACACATCTTGTGTAGAAATAACTCTAAGACAACTGATTTTTCAGAGCCTCCTGCAGGGAGAGGAAGTCCTCTGAGAGCAAACAAAGGCACCAGTAGCTTTGGGTCAAACCGTGCTTCTGATTCAGGCCAAAGGCAACTTGAGTGCCACAAAGAACATCAAAGGGCAGAATCTGGCCCTGGAACAAGAAGACGGATGGAGGGGAAGTCATGATCTGCAGTAAAACAAATAAATAACCTTTAAAATCACATCTGCAGACGGTCTAACGTTTTTAAATGCTTTCCAATAAGCTTCCCTGGTAGCTTGCCACAAAGCCTGTCCAAGAGGATTTACAACAGATGGAGGCAGGGAATTGCAACCCAGCCCTGATGCTGCTACTAGCCATTTGGGTGACCTTGGGCACATCATTTCACCCCTGTGGCCTATACGTTTCTCATTTCAAAGACAGGGGAGAGAATTAGATGACTTCTAACCTCCCCTCTAGCTTCAGAATCTTACCACCTCGGCCCAAGCACTGATCACGGATTCTCAAAAGCATAGTGGTTAGTTTTATGTTAAAAAACAGACATTTACAGGATTCTGCAAAGGAACCCAAATTTAAATTTAAATCCCAGCCTCGGGAGAAGAAAGGGTAGGGAGGGAAGAAAGAGGAAAACAGGGAAGGTTATAGAAGCTGGTATTTTTTCTCCTTAAACCATTTCCTCATTGTTTCCCCCTGTTGATACAACTGCTCAAAATCATTCATAGCCAATGTCCTTGTAAATGACCCCACTGTAGTTAAAGATGTACAGGTCAGGCTTAGAGCTGTTCTATCTTTCAGTGCATAGACAGAGCGGCAGGCTTGGGCCTCCCAGGCATGAAACCAAAATCCCAAGATAATGTTTAGGACACTTAATCCTCTTTTGTCCTCGCCTTTCCAGTGTAGGAATCCAGCAATATGGAGCACTGAGCTATCTCCCAGATTCCCCATTTTAGGGCAGGTCTTGAAATAGTTTATGATGTAACTGTTTCCACTGCATTTCTTTTTTCAGACCCCTTCCTATATAAGCCAAAGTTGTGAGAACAAGAACTTTTAGTTTTTTGAGAAAGACCCAAATGAAAAGCAAAAAGGGGGAAACGTTTACATTTATCAGATGTTAAAAGGTGTTTTGAGTTTGAACTTCAACAAATTTAAAATTTTACCAATAACTATCTTCCACCTGCTCCCCAGCCACCATATAAATACAAGGACAACTGTGCCCATGGGATCCTTTTGAGTTTCTAAACCCTGGGATATATTTACCAGGGAAGAATGGAAGAGAATTATAAAGACAATAAAGTGTGTTCAAAGAGCTAATTATAAACAATTCTATCTATTCGTAGAATGTGTTAAAGCAGTGTTTTCCAGAGTATGGTATACACACATATGGCCGTATACAATACGTAATATACAAAATAATTTAATGTAGGACATGTATGTGATACATTGACTGTTCTTACCACTTGCTCATGGGCATCCCTGTTCTTAAAGTCCTGTCCCAAGAAGAGAGTCTGTGAAACTTAATGTGATGAGGACACATATTCCATCACCTCAATGATCTGCCCACTTCCAAATGGGTCCTCTAGCTTACCTGGCTGCAGTGTCACCATGGCAACTCCCATCCCTCAAGTCCTACTCAACATGCCTCACCACCTTTCATCAGCATCCCTTCCCTTAACTTTCTCAACACTCCTGTGTTCCCAAACCAACCTTATATCTCCTCAATTTCCCCCAATCCCTCAACCCTGACCCTTATATGACCTCCTTAAACCAAACCTTTCTCTAAACCCCTACCTCTTCTTCCTCAGTCCCAGCCTCTCCCCACAACAGTACCTCATCTTACCACTCATTGTAAGTCACTGACACCACACTTCTCTATTTCTCCCTCCCTCAATCCTCTGTTTCAGGTTAGATTTCTCTTTCAGCGTATCAACCCACTGCTTCGGGTCTTCCTCTTTTTTACTCGTTCCATCTGCCTATTTTTTGATCCAACACCCTGGAAAACTCATGCCCAAGCCCAAGACTCACTCCTCTCTGTTCTTCCCTGGCATATACATTGAGCAACTCTCACTCTCTGAGCTGGGATTCTTCCTAGATTTCCCCCTGTCTTATTTCCCTTCCATTAATTGCCCTTTATAAATACATTTATTTATATTTTATTTTTTTATTTTTTTATTATGTTAGTCATCATACATTTATTTCTATTTTAAAAGTAAGTTGACTTAAAGAAAAAATATTTACTAAATACTAAGTAATAATGCACAATAATTTAGATATGTCCCAAATTTTGATGATTATAAATGAATGACAGACTGACAAAGACTACTGTAGAATTACAAGATATTTTCCCACATATTTTTTTTTCATTTGTCCTTGTGACATCCAGTAACAGCAGGGAGAATACGAGTAATTAACTCACTGTTGAGACGAGGAAGCAAAGACTGAGAATGGTTGGATGAATTACCCAAGGTCAACAACAAGTAGCTGGTAGATCCAGGACTCAAATGAGAGCCCACTGACTTCAGGTTCCCTGCTCTTTACACTTGCTGACAGTGACACTCTTCCCTTGCGTATACACTTAAATATGAATCCTTCTTAATCCAAGATGCATGATGGAGGCCTTAGGAAGAGGAATTTTTAAAAATTTATCCCAGGTACTTTGAATGTATGTCAAATTAAGAAAAAGTATGATCTATAGCCAAGGAAAAGACAACAAATCACTGGAATATAAATAAGGTTCCCTTACAGAAAGTGGCAGAAATATGGAACACAAATATAACTCGAGGAAAATGATATAAGACTCCTGCATTTTCAAATATCCGATGTTTGAAAAAAGAAGTTGCTAAAAGATGGGTATTGCAGATTGTGAATGGAGTCAGTTTCCAGGAACATCATGGTCACCCCACACCAGGCTCCAATACATACTGAGACAGCAGGGTGGTGGGGAAAAAGGAATGGGGTGAGCCAGGCATCGAATGGGCTTTAAGCACTGCCACAGCAGTAGATGTGGACCCAGGGGAGAGTGGGCATATAGACATGGGCTCAGACAAAGCATGGTGATAAACCTGAACTTTATGGAATGTCTTCATGCATCATGATGAAGAATACAGGTGATGTAAGCAGAACTGACTCAGGCTTAAATCTCAGCCCTCTCACCTACTTGCCGGGTGTATTAGCAATGTGTCTAATATCTCTGTGTCTCCTTTCTTCACCTTTAAGAAGGTGGCAAGAACAGTACCTGTCTCCTAGAACTGGTGTGAGAATGGGGTGAGACAATTCTCCTAAGAATATTAGCACAGAAAAAGTCCAGTTAGTTGCAACAGAGGAATAAAACAATCATCTAAAAAAGATAAAGAATTAGAATGACATCAGGCTTAAGAACAACATTCAAGACTGCAAGGCAATGGAATAATACCCTCAAACACCAGGGCAAATATGGCTTCCAACCTAGAACACCACAACCCTCTAAATTATCAGTCAAGTGTATGAGGAGATAAAGATATTTTTAGACATTCAAGTCCCAAAATATTACCTACCAGACAGCTTTCCTCAGAAAGCTGTTGGAAGCCATACTCCATCAAAGTAAGGGAGTCAGACAGGGAAAAGATCCAGGAAACAGGAGATCCAACTTAGCACAGAAAAGGAGGTAATTCCAAGATGCTGCTAAAGACAAGCTCCAAGGTCACTGTGGTGCAGCCAGTGTGGAGAGCAACAAGATGAGACTGAAGTAAGAGAAAAAGGACTCCAAAAGGATGCTTCCAAGGTAGAAAACAAACAAACAAAAAAACTTAACTGACAGATTACTTCATGCATTTGACAATAATATGCAGAGTTTTGCCACCTGGAAGAGAGTTTGTAGATGTATTTGTGATGGTTACATGGAACAAATGAAAAAGTAGGGCAATTTTTATCTCCCGAAACACGTACCAAAATGGAAAAAAGAAAGAGAAAATATTGTAAAACACACGATGTGGCTCAGCCATGAGGACTATATCATATATACAAATTTAAACACTGAATATTGATAGAGCAGAACCAGGGGGAGGAGAAATGTTTAGGGTTGTGGTATGGAAGAGACCTAATTCCTTATCTTCCAAATAGGAAGCCAAAGATACATATCCAAAAATGTAAAACCAAGCAATTATAATATGAACATGTTATAAGAAAATGAGATAAATAGTAGAAGAACTGGTCAGATCATTTTAAAAATAGTAGCCTCTGAGTTTTATAATAAGCTTTATAGTACTATATGAATTTTTAAATTCTATACATGCATTGTTTGATTTTTTAAAGAAAATGAAAAATAGCCTAACAGAGTTTCTGGCATAGAGAAAATACTCTCTAAATATTAACTATTACTGTTGTCAACATTTTTCAGGAGATAAGTCCCAGAATTAGCTGGGCACTGTAAGGCAAATTAGTAATCCAGAATCTAGTATTTACCAGGCTTTTAGTAAACTGTCAGAGGACAGAGACCATGTTTCTCATCCCTTATGGTTTACCACTGTTCCCTACACCACTCCAGTATAGCAGAGAGCTGGTACAAATAGGTAATCAAAACATAGTCATGGAATGAATGAACAAAAGAACAAATGAATGAAAAATATAATATTCAGTTGCTAACGTGGGGTTAACTCAGTCTACAGGTACAGAAAATAAAGTTGGACACACTTATAGTGTTGATGCTGACTAGATCATAATTCACTCACTTATGGACCAAGCACAAGAGTCAATGACAATTGTAATTCTCTTATTTAACGTTTAATTTTAATAAGCATTGTAATTCATATATTATGTCCCACCAACTTGTATTCAATACCTCCCCAACCCTTAGAATCTTGAATTTCCAAGAAGTTATTTTATAGAGACCTAGAATGGGACTATGACAAAGAAGAGTGGGTTGAAAGAAATATAGATATGAACTATTCAAAACTATCTAAAAAGAAAAATGAAACACAATTTCAGCTCTCAGGAATATGATAAACAGGCCATACATTTCCCAGGAAAATCCTCCAAGGGAAAAGGACACTAGGACAATCCCAGTCCACCATGTGCAGTACCGTGTCACAGGCTAACAAATACGACATCCTGGAGCTCTTGTCTGCAGAAGTCATAAAGACACCAGGTGGGAGCTTTGGCACAAACTAGCTTTCTAAAGCATGCATCTTATAAAAATGAGAGTTTAATTCATATGTTAGATACTTTCTGCCTTCCCTTTGAGATCTATTCTCCACACATTTTTCATCCTGCTAACCTGGCTAATAAGGATGCAAGCTCCTCACCATCTGGCTTCTGGTTGTGATATGCAAGAGGTCAGGGGACAGAGGAAGTATGCTCAGGCTATTGATTTCCAGCCTGCACCCCACACACACCCACTTCTCTCTGCTCCATTGGCTCTATTCCTTTACTGAAGCAGGCTTCTCTATGTAGACCTTCTTTCTGGATTCAGGTAATTACTCCTTCCCCTTGCTCTTCAGATCCAGGGGTCTTGACAGCTCACTGCTGTTGCCAACCCTTGGGATACTGCGTTCTTTCCTGTTCATTTCTCCAAACGTTTGCATAGAGTCATTTTACAAAACTCTCCCCCTACTTACCAGGGTAAGTTTGGTGTCCGTCTCCTGCATGACTAATACACACTTGATTTGTGCAATGACTACATATTCAACAAAAGCTACCAGGACTTATCAGATTGGAGGATTGTAGGTAAATGCAACTTTTCATGAACCCCCATTCCTCTGGTGGGGCGGGAGACTTGCTCGAATTAGGAGTTATAATATTCTGCCAATCCATAATGAAGTCCTTCCAGGTATCAGAAAGCCCAAAGTTGTGGAAAAGTAAATGGAACTAAGGTCAGTGACATCAGTCTCTGGAGGGCAAATGCTGGAGTGAATAAGCTAGTGAGAGAAGAGATGATAATAAAGCAAGTGGGATGTATGAAATCAAGATTTGGGAGAGATGCAATTGCTGGAGATGACAAAGACTAGAGCGTGGACATGTGAGTAGGTGGCTGAGGTGGGGCAGAGAAAGAAATGCTTAGAGCTAAGGGCTCCAAAGGCTGAATGATCGGTCATAGATGACCAAACTTCATGGATACGGAATTTGCCAAAGATGTTATCAACCAGAAAGGAGGAGAGGAAGAAGTAAGCCAGATATTCAAGTCATCAATCAATTAATAACAACAAAAAATAACAGACATTTGTATGGCACTTATAATATGCCAAGTACCATTCAGAGTACTCCCCATCTATCTTATCCCCATTTTAAAGATAAGAAACCGAGTCCCAAAGACATTAACTAACCTGCTCTAAATCTCGCAAATAAAAAATGTCAGAGCTTGGATCCTACCCAGGCAATCTGATTCCAAAGTCTATGTCTTTAACCATAAATTTCCCCTCCTGCTCTAAAAAACAAAAATAAAATAATAAAATATATAATTAAAGCTAACACTTTGGAAGCACTTCGTCTGTATTTCTGTACCTCCGTACTCTGTAACCCGGTCCTTTTGGGTACTTTTGATATGCTTCAAAGCAGCTGGGATTTTTGAAGTAGGAAAACACACCATGTGGAAAGGGAATAATCCCCTCACCCTCAGGCCCTAAGTTATCTGGGGTGCAGAGATGAAATAGCCACCAATGGAAGCCTTGCTGGGGAAGCTGCTTCACCAGGGGACAAAAGACTTTGTTTAGATCAAGGAGGTGATAGGCCCTTTCAGAAAGAAAGTTTGGAACATAGGGGATTTGTTCATGACTCACTGTGAATTCCAGGAAAGCACAGGGGTTTCGGAGGGCAGGAAGAGGTAAGGATAGAGTCAGATTTGGGAAGCCTAGAGGCATGTCCATTGATAAAGAATTAGCTGGGAGCCGTGACTTCTGATGGTATCTAAGGAGGAAAGGATTGAAAGTGAGAGGGGCAAGTCTTGGAGGTCTGGGAGCATCTGGGAGTGAAAGAAGTCCTAGGTGGAGGAGGAGCTTTATAGATGCAAGGAGGCAAGACCCTCAGGGCAACTGATCTGGTCCGCAAATGTGTCTTTTTGGTCTGTCTAGCCCTAGTGTCTGGCACCCATCATGGTTTACAGAACAGAGCTTGTACCTATACTCCTTACAAGGGAAGATGAGGTGCAGCATAATCAGGCCCTACCTACATCTCTTGCTTCATCCTGAACTACTATCCTCCATGTTTATCCAACTCCAACCAAACTGGGCTGCACTGTATTCTCCAAACACACTAAGCTCCTTTCCACCTCGGAGTTTACATATTTACTATCTCATGTCTGCCTGGACCCCTTCACCCCACCGCCAACCAGTTTCTCACATGCCTGGCTCTTTCTTATCACTCACGTCTCTGTTCAGATGTCACCTCTTCATTGACACCTTGCTTGACCCCCAACTTTAACATCTCACCCCAGTCTCAGTCTCATCCTCCTACTTCATTCCCTTCATAGCATGATGTATCACTTATTGCTTATTTGTTTATTAATGTGCATGTTACTTGGTTTTTGTATATTTTCTTGCTCTCTGCGCTAGAATGTCCATGAAGGAAGAAGAATAATCTGTCTGTCTTGTCTTTATGCCCTAGCACTTAAAATAAGTAAATATTCATTGAAAAAAAAAAAGGCTTAAAAAGTTTGTTAAAACTCTTTCAAAATTTGAGTAAGAGTTGTATCAGAAAAGCCCTCATAATTCATGAAGCCCTCTAAAGCTCAGCAAGATCAAGATTTGGCTCAGTATCCCCAAGACAGCTCATCATGCTTCATCTGCAACTAAGTGTGTGGGTTCAGTGGCCGAAACTGAATGGCTCATAAGGGGAGTAAGCAAATATTTGGCAGGCTCATTTGCCAGAGTCATTGCCACTGATTAAAAAGCAATTAATTATGGGAATTAAGGGAAGAGTATGGCTTGCATGTCCCAGAGCCACCTTTTTCTGAATGACTCGTGTGGCCCAGGGCAAGTCAGGACATAAAACTAAAAATAAACCATGTGCTCTGAAGCCACAGCAAGGCTTTGACAATAAAACTGATGAGATGGCAGGTCATAGATAGGGTGACCTGACTGTAGAAGATTTTAAAGAGCATGCCTTTGAACTTCAAAATGAACAGAGGAAGAAACAGATTCTTAGAATTAAAAGAAAAAATAATACAAAAAAAAGAAAGAAAGAAAGAAAAAGAAAGAGAGAAAGAAAGAAAGAAAGGAAGGAAGGAAGAAAGAAAGAAAAGAAAGGAAGGAAGGAAAGAAGGAAGGAAGGAAGGAAGAAGAAAGAAAAGGAAGAAAGAAAAAGAAAGAAAGAAGAAAGAAAGAAAGAAAGAAAGAAAGAAAGAAGAAAGAAAGAAAGAAAGAAGAAAGAGAGAGAGAGAAAGAAAGAAGAAAGAAAGAAAGAAAGAAAGAAAGAAAGAAAGAAAGAAAGAAAGAAAGAAAGGAAGGAAGGAAGGAAGGAAGAAAGAAAGGAAGAAAGAAAGAAAGGAAGAGAGAAAGGGCGAGAGAAAGAGAGAAAGAAAGAAAGAAGAAAGAAAGAAAGAAAGAAAGAAAGAAAGAAAGAAAGAAAGAAAGAAAGAAAGAAAGAAGAAAGAAAGAAGCCCTCAGCATTGAGTTAAAGAAAGATAAGATTTACTGCACTGGGAAAACCAAAGAGAACCCATGCAAGTGCTGCCATGGGATGAAGCAATTTGAGATAAGCCCTTTCCAGCTCCGAATAGAGGGTAGTAGTTTGAAAGCAAAGGGGGCTTTGTGTCTTCCATTTGGTGCATTCGATTTTTTTATTTTCTGGTCAACTTGACCTTTGAGTCTTACTCTAGTGATTTCTGACCTAGTTGTGGCATGGAAGCCTGAAGCTCTCTAAAATAAAACAAATTTGATTACAGTGCTTAGCCACTATGAAATTCTTTCACTTTTCCCCTACTTTTAAAAATATTTTTCCCACCTCAGTTAAACCAAACTAGTCTTTTCAGTTCATGTCTACAGACAATAGCTTGTATTGTTTTAGTACCTTCCAAGACTAAGAAGTGAGTTTAGCAATCATCCAGTTAGTTCCCAGCTCTGAGCAAAGTCAGCCCCAGAATGATGAGAAAGCTAGGTCAAGAGCACAGCTAGCTAGTGACAGGTAGAGGGCAGGGAATCCAAAGTGCTGAGTCAGGAGAACCTGAGCTTGAGTCCACCTCCACTATGTGCTAGCTGTGTGACAGTCACCATAGCTTCTACATCTGCAACAAACAAGACTATTTCTCCTGATTGAAACAGTCCTCATCTATAATATGGTGAGAATTCATAATTTCCACAGATGTTTATCATGTACAAGTGCTGTACTAGGATCTGGGGGTTTAGTACAGATATGACACAAAATAGACACATGGATTTCATCCTCGCTCCGCAAGTTCATAGCTGTGATTATCTTATTATCTTAGAACTCAGATACTCTAAGCAGGGGTTTTGGGGGAGAAACAAAGAGCAATTTCTCCTACCCAGAGCTAATGCTATGAAGACCCTACACCAAGAGGAGTAGTAGACTTGTCTAGGTCCATGTTTTAGGGCCTGCTGAAAAGGCTTTTAGCTCTCCCTGCTCCGTACTTTAAAGTTTTAGGTACAGACAATTCTCCCTGTACTTTGGTGTGCGGTATTCTAGAACATTGGCTTCTACTCAGTAGAAGTTATCAAGGACCTTCCCAACCTTTCCCATGCCATGGCACACACAGCAAATGCAGCTTTTTAGCACCCTATGGCCTAACACAGGGGTTGGCAACTTTTTCTGTAAAAGACTAGAGAGTAAATATGTTTGGCTGTGTGGGCCTTCTGGTCTTTGCTACAACTACTCAACTCTTCCACTGTAGCTTGAGAACAGCCTCAGACAACATGGAAATGTATGGGCATGGCCATGTTCCAATAAAACCTAATTTACAAAAACAGATCCTGGATGGATTTGGCTTACTGACCACAGTTTGTCAGCCCCTGGCCTAACACAAAGTAAAATATCAATAAATACTATTTCTTAGTCATTCATTAAGCCAACAAAAATTTGTTGAGTACCTTCTAAGTGGCAGGCCCCATCCTCGGTGCCAGGACAAAGCAGGTAAGTAAATGGACTTGGTTCTTACCCTCACTGAGCTTATAGTCTACTGTCTGAATAAGTAGATACAAAGCAATATTAAAGAAACAAATGTGGTTTTGAGATAAGGAACAACCAAGTTCTCAGCTCTTCTGACATCAAAGCTAAAGTTTTAATATTTTTTATAAGCTACTTTGGGGTAAAAAAATCTTTATTACTATTAACTGTTATTGCCAGGCACAGTTCTGGGCACACGTTAATCACTTCACTGAAAACATACTGACTTTTATCTTACATTAGGGGATTTGGGTCCTCACGGAGACTCTTCCATATCCCTGCCTTTTCCAATCTCTACAAATTTTCTCTCTGCAGATATAGTAAGAATTGGCAGGCTAATTGACATGACTAATTTTGTCTTTAGGCTCAAGGTCATGGACGATATTAAAGCAACTTGTTCAAATTCCAAATCTCAAATGACCTCGAGAAAATTTGTGGATGAAAAGTGGGAAATCATCCAAAAGCCTCTTAACCTAGGTGCCCCCAAGAGAAGTAGAGCCTGGACAAGGTCTTGCAGGGAGTTTATTTTGAAGAAGTGATCCCAAGGACGAGAAGGGGGATTGTGAAGGGTGAAATGGGGAATAAAGAAAAGCCTGGCCAGGGTGATCTGTCCAGGTGATCACCACATGGACAACTGGGGCTCAGTCCCCTTAGGGCCCTTCTGAGGAACCTTACAGGATACATCACATAATGGCTGCCTAAAGGATAAATGAGAGGTACATTTATCTACCTGCTCCCATTCCCCCATTGATCAAGGGTTGTCTCAGGAAGTGCTACCTCTCATATCCTCAGGGCTGCATATACCTCAGAATGTCTGAGCAGGTTCCTTTAGGTACCTCACATTGGCCATGTCATAGAAACTCCAGGGAGAACGCAAGAGTTAGAGGATACCGCTGAGGCCAGATGCTGTTAGGTTTGACCTCCATGGTAGCTGGTTACTGCAGCAGTGGGTGGAATAGAAAAGGTGGACCAAGAGGATATCAGGTGGGGCAAAAGAGATGTCAAATCCAGCCATGTACTTACATTGAGCCAAAATATAGCAGGTGTGCTGAGGAAAGGTGGTCTTTAGACACAGTGAATATCCAGCCATTTGTCTAGTATAACCAATTCTCACCTCTAACCTCCCTCTTCTGCTGCAGATACTGGCAAAAATAGCACTTTTATGAACATTTGACTCTGTCAGAAATCTTGTGTTGTAACTAAAGACTAAATCACTATTCTTCCCTTTTCTCGGATAAGGAAACCAAGCTCAGATAAGTTAAGAGAATGAATCGTCTAAGGAAGCACTATCCAAAGGAACTCTTGGCAATGATGGAAGTGTTGTATGCATCGTTCAGTGCAATAGCCATTAGCCACATGGAGCCAATGAACACTTGAAATGTGGCTCATAGAACTAAAAAATGGAATTTTAAATTTTATTTCATTTTAATTAATTCCAATTTAAATTTAAATGGCCACACGTGGATTGTGCAACCATACTGACGAAGCGGCCACAGACACTAAAACATGTCTTTTTTACATTGTATTCAAAATATTTTTCACTGGAAGTTCAATGAAAGAAATCTGTTGACTTCCCTCATATTTCATTTTTGTTTACATATTTAGTGCTAAATTAAACTATTTCACATGCATTCTTGCTATCACCTGGTTGTTTTCCAGTCCTAACTGATGTATAAAGGAAGGACTCGCTCGGAAATAGCACTGAATAACTAATGTGAGCAGGAGCCGCCAGAATCTTCACAGGAACAGAACAAAGAACAGCTTCTCCCCTCCCTCTACCTACCTTGCTTCTTGTTTTCAGTTTGCACTTGGACACAAGACCATTTTGTGCTTCTGTGCATAGAGCAAAAAACAAAAAACAAAAAAACCCTGCATGCCTAAAATTACACTCCGTGCCTTGGGAAACCATGCACTTAAGATACCATTTGTATAAGGTGAGATGCATAATTTGGGGGCATCTGTGCCTAATAAATAGCAGATTTGGGAGACTCTACCTCAAACCTTCAGAGTTTTAATTCCATGACTTTTTACTTCATATCTTACCACTTCTTATTTCAAGTATGATGAGTATGTCAAATCCAAGTACATTCAATAAATGATTCAGGAGCTACTAAGTTACAGTACAATTGTTACTTAAATATTTATGTGTTGTTTGGAGGGAAAGAGGCATTTTAAATCTAAGACAGTCACACATCATCCATCTCGAATTGTTAGAACAAGGCACCTCTCCTTCATGTATTTTTCAGAAAACAAGCTTATGGTAACCTTTAAAAACTACAGTTTCTAAAATCCTATCCACTTTTGCTGGAAGTATTTCTGAAACACTCTCCTCTTTCTTAAACAGAATGCAAACATTTTACTCTTTTATCCATTCACTTATTCATTCGTTCTTTCAACAAATATAAAATAAACATCTCCCACAGGCCATGCACTGTGAAAGGCCCTGGCTCTGGAGTACACCAAGCAAATAAGTCATTCTGCCCTCAAGGAACTCAACAGTCTTGAACCCCCAGCCTCCCATCCTGCCATTATTACTCAGAGCAGGATGAATATACTGCAAATGCGGAATACGATGACACATTCTGGAGCACTGCTTTCCCGTAGAAATCTAACAGGAGCCGCTTAGGTAATTTTAAATTTCCCAGAAGCCATGTTTAAAAAAAAAGCGAAGGGAAACAGGTGTAATTAACTTTAATAATATATTTTAACCTAATATATCCTGAAGTTATCATTTCAATTGTATTAAATATTTAAAAACTATTAATGATGTATTTTACATTCTTTTTCATAATCTTCAAAGTTCCATGTGTGTTTTATATATAGCACATCTCAATTCAGACCAGCCACATTTTAGATGCTTAATTGTCATATGTGGCTAGTGGCTTCTATACTGGACATCAAAATTCTCAAGCTGATAAAGTATGAATGATTAATTGCCTCTTCATTAAATGGAAGTAGGCATTTAAATATTTTAACTCCATATGTCTGCTTGTCCTAGTTTCTGGCTTTGCCCCCTCACTCTCAGCCAGCCTGTTTTCCTCTCTTTTTGTTATAAATGTGCTATCTCTAGCAAAAGCCAGTGTCTCCTGTTATTCATTTATTCTTATCACCTGATATAATCAATTTTCCTAAAATTGATAATAAGATAACCCTGTCTAAAACAGGGCTCTCTTTCTTAGACAGAGCTCTGAGTAAGCGTTAAAGAGACATTTTGTGAACAAAGCATCTGAGGATTAATATATGAAATTTCTAACACAGGTGTGACTTCCTAAGATGACTTTCACTTCTCTCTTTCAACCTTCTTCTGGATCACTGGTTCCCAAAATATGGTCCTCAGACCAGTAGCACCAGCGTCACCTGGGGAGTTGTTCGAAAGGCAGTGTCAAGTTCCCCACCCCAGACCTACTGAATCAGAAACTCTGGAGATGAGTCTAACAATCTATGTTTTAACAAGTCCTCTGGGTGATTCTGGTACCTGTTAACGTTTGAGAACCATTATTCTAGAAAAATCAGACTGCTATATACATGGACTTGACATGAATAAGTACTCCTTTACTCCTTTTAAATTCAGTATTCTAATTACTTGGAGAAGTATTAAAGAGCATTATTTGTTTTCTTTAAAACGTGGTACTAAAAGTTGTGTTGATTAATATACGTATTAGCTTCCTATTGTTGCTGTTACAAATTTCTGTAAATTTAGGCACACAACACAAATTTATTTTTTTAACTCTTTGATTCTATTTTATGTTCTTTTTTTCATCATAAATGTACTCTTTATTCCCCATCACCTATCTCCCGTCATCTCCCTTCTGGTAACCATCCCCTCCGGTACACCTCCCCTCTGGTAACCATCAGTTTTTTCTCTATAGTTAAGAGTCTGTTTCTTGGTTTGTCTTTCTCTCTCTGTCTCTTTTTTTTTTTTCCTTTGTTCATTTGTGCTATATCTTAAATTCCACATATGAGTGACATCATATATTTGTCTTTCTCTGACTGACTGAATTCACTTTCTTTATATTCTCTAGCTCCATCCATGTCATTGCAAAATGCAAGGTTTCATTCTTTTTTATGGTTGGATTATATTCCGTTGTACAGATACGCCACATCTTCTTTATCCATTCATCTATCCATGGACACTTGGCTTGTTTCCACAGTTTGGCTATTGTAAATAATGCTGCAATAAACATAGGAGTGCATGTATCCCTTCAAATTAGTGTTTTTTGTATTTTTTAGGCATATATGCAGTAGTTCGAATTCCTGAATTGTAGGGTAGTTCTATTTTTAATTTTTTGAGGAACCTCCATACAGTTTTCCACAATGGCTGCACCAATTTGCCTTCCACAACAGGGCAAAAGTTTCCTTTTTCTCCACAACCTTGCCAACATTTGTTGTTTCTTGTGTTGTTGAGTTTAGTCATACTGACAGGTGTGAGGTGATATCTCATTATAGTTTTGATTTGCATTTCCCTGGTGATGAGTGATGTTGAGCATCTTTTTGTGTCTTTGGGCTAACTGTTTGTCTTTGGAGAAATGTCTGCTCATGTCTTCTGCCCATTTTTTAATTGGAGTGTTTGTGTTGGGGGTATTGAGTTTTATCAGTTCCTTACATATTTTGGATATCCTTTATCAGATATGTCATTTGCAAATATCTTCTACCTTTCAGTAGGTTGCTTTTAGTTTTGTTGATTGTTTCCTTTGCTGTGCAGAAACTTTTTACTTTGATGTAGTCCCAATAGTTTATTTTTGCTTTTATTTCCCTTGCCTCTGGAGACACACCTAGAAAAATGTTGCTATGGCTGATGTCAGAGAGATTACTGCCTGTGCTCCCTTCAAGGATTTTTATGGTTTCAGGTCTCACATGGAAGTCTTTAATCCATTTTGAGTTTATTTTTGTGTATGGTGAAAGAAAGTGGTCCAGTTTCATTCTTTTACATGTGGCTGTCCAGTTTTCCCAACACCATTTGTTGAAGAGACCGTCTTTTTCCCATTGTATATTCATTCCTCCTTTGTCAAAGATTAATGACCATATAATTGTGGTTTTATTTCTGGAATTGTGATACCTCCAGTTTTGTTTTTATTTTTCAAGATCGCTTTGGCTATTTGAGATCTTCTGTGGTTCCATACAAATTTTAGGATTATTTGTTCTAGTTCTGTGAAAAATGCTGTTGGTATTTTGATAGGGATTGCATTAAATCTGTAGATTGCTTTGGGTAGTACACACATTTTAACAATATTTGTTCTTCCAACCCATAAGCATGGAATGTCTTTCCATTTCTTTGCATCATCTTGAATTTCTTTCATCAGTGTTTTATTGTTTTCAGAGTACAGGTTTTTTACCTCTTTGTTTAGGTTTGTTCCTAGATATTTTATTGTTTCTGATGCAATTGTAAATGGGATTGTTTTCTTAATTTCACTTTCCGCTGCTTCATTATTAGTGGATAGGAATGCAACAGGTTTCTGGATTGATTTTGTGTCCTGCTACTTTGCTGAATTCATTTATCAGTTCTAGCAATTTTTTTGGTGGAGTCTTTTCTATATATAGTATCATGTCATCTGCAAATAAGGAGAGTTGTAGCTCTTCCTTACCAATTTGGATGCCTTTTATTTTTTTTTTTATGTTCAGTTAGCCACTGTATAGTACATCATTAGTTTTTGATGTAGTGTTCAGTGATTCGTTAGTTACGTATAACACCCAGTGCTCATCACAGCATGTGCCCTCCTCAATACCCATCACCCTGTTATTTCTTTTTGTTTAATTGCTGTGGCTAGGACTTCCAGTACTATGTTGAATAAAAATGCTGAGAGTGGACATCCTTGTCTTGTTCCTGACCTTAGGGGAAAAGTTCTCAGTTTTTCGCCATTGAGTATGATGTTAACTGTGGGCTTTTCAATGAGGCCTTTATTATGTTGAGGTATGTTCTTACTAGACCTACTTTGCAGAGGGGTTTTATCATGAATGGGTGTTGTACTTTGTCAAACACTTTTTCTGCATCTGTTGAAATGATCATAGGGTTTTATCCTTTCTCTTGTTGATGTGATGTATCAGGTTGATTGTTTTGTGAGTATTAAACCACCTTGCATCCCAGGAATAAATCCCACTTGATCATGGTGAATGATTTTTTTTTTTTTTTGATTTTTTTTAATATATTGTTGGAGTTGGTTTGCTAATATTTTGTTGAGGATTTTTGCATCTATATTCATGAGAGTTATTGGCCTGTAGTTCTCTTTTTTTGTTGTGTCTTTATCCGGTTTTGGTGTCAGGGTGATACTGGCCTCGTAGAATGAATTTGTAAGTTTTCCTTCCTCTGGTATTTTTTGGAATAATTTGAGAAGAGTGGGTATTAACTCTTCTTTAAATCTTTAGTAGAATTTGCCTGTGAAGACATCTGGTCCTGGAGTTTTGTTTTTTGGGGAGTTTTTTTTATTACTGATCAATTTCTTTGCTGGTGATTTGTCTGTTCAGATTTTCTATTTCTTCCTGCTTTAGTCTTGGTAGGTTATATGTTTATCTAGGAATTTATCTATTCTCCTAGGTTGTCTAGTTTGGTGGTATATAGGTTTTCATAATATTCTATTATAGTTGTTTGTATTTCTGTGGTGTTTGTTGTTCTTTCTCCTCTTTCATTAGCAATTTTATTTGGGTCCTCTCTCTTTTGTTTTTCATGAGGCTTGCTGGAGGTTTATTAATTTTGTTGTTCTTTTCAAAGAACCATCTTCTGGTTTCATTGATCTGTTCTATTGTTTTGTTTTGTTTTGTTTTTTAGTTTCTATTTCATTTATTTCTGTTCTAATCTTATTATTTCCTTCCTTTTGCTGGGCTTGGGGTTTTTCGTTGTTCTTCTTTTTCTAGCTCCTTTAGGTGTAAGGTTGGGTTGTTTATTTGAGATTTTTCTTGCTTTTTGATTTCTTGGTTGACCCATACATTGCTTAATAGCATGTTATTTAACCTCCACGTATTTGTGCTCTTTCTATATTTTTTCTTGTGGTTGATTTCTAGTTTCATAGTGTTGTGGTCAGAAAAGATGCATGGTATGATGTCGATTTTTTTTAATTTGTTGAGACTTGTTTTATAGCCTAATATGTGGTCTATTCTGGAAAATGTTCTGTGTGCACTTGAAAAGAATGTGTATTCTGCTGTTTTAGCATGGAATGTCCTGAATATGTCTGTTAAATCCATGTGCTCCAGTCTGTCATTCAAAGCCACTGTTACTTTCTTGGTTTTACAAATTTATTTTCTTACAGTTCTGGAAGTCAGAAGTAGCAGGTGGGTCTCAGTCTAAAACTCAGTGTCAGCAGGCTTATGCCTTTCATGGAGACTCTAAGGGAATCTGTTTCCTTGCCATTCCAGCTTCTAGAGGCCACCTACATTCCTTGTCTTATGGCCCTCTATCTTCAAAGTCAGAAACATCAAGTCCAGTTTTGTCAGGTTGCATCTCCATGCAGCTCTTTATTCAGCCTCCCTCTTCCTCTTTAAAGTGCCCCTGTGATTACATTGGGCCCACCTGAAAAATCAAAAATAATCTCCCCATTGCACATTCAACTGATTAGCAACATTAATTCCATTTACAACGTTAATTCCCCTTTTACACTGAACCTAACATATTCATAGGTTCTGGGGATTAGGACACGGTCATCTTTGGGAGCCATTAATCTGCCTATCACACTGTATGATTAATGAGCTACTGACACTCCTTAATGAAAGAATTTTTAAAGTTATTTACCCTCTGCACATTCTTAGGTTCACATCCTTCATTTTTCATTAGAGTTGCAGAGGAAGTAATTGCTTGCACTTTGTAAATCTCAATATTTATATCACTCTTAAAAGTACTTAAATGAATTTAAATGTTATGGTGATTTGGTATAGCCATCATCCATTTTTTTTTCAATACATGTATAACTTTCTTCCTGACAGTTGAAATTGTTTATCATTTCTATTTTCCTTGAAAGCATGTTCTCATTTTCTTCCCCCAGAGTCAGAGAATGTTATATTAATACAATATATTTTCATGCTTAGGGTCTTTCACTGATAATCCCAACATACATGTCTATAACAAAATTAGATAGATAGATGATAGATAGATAGATAGATAGATAGATAGATAGATAGATATGTACATCTGTGTGTGTATTCTGCTCCCTGGGATCACTATGCTTTATGAGTTTAAATTTTTTCCTCTATATTGAATTGTTAATACTATTAAATACTATTAATATAAGTATGCAATAGAGCTAAAATATTATACATTTCATAAATATTTTTAAACTAAAAAGTAAAATTTTGTTGAAAAGACATTTCTTTTTGTTATGGATGAGGGTGAAAAAGGCAAATTACGATGTCTTGATTATCTTAGACTTTTTCAAACAATATTTCAAATAGTCCCCCTGTGTTTCCACACCTCAGGACAACCTTTCATAGTATAATTCTGTGCAGTGAGAGACAAGCCTTTATTTGGTAAAGTGGGAGTGTTTCAACAGAGAAAGTCAAGGTGATCCCTAAGAATCATCCAGATGCCCAGTCAAAGCAGAGCAGGTCTTCTGACAGGATACAAACATTGCAGCAGATACAATTATAAATGCATTATGCATTTTTTTCTTCTCTGCTTGGAATGACACAAAATAGGATATATCAGCATTCCAATGTTTGTAGGGTACAAATCTTTAGTACTATAAATAGTATGTCTCCTTGTGGGTGAGGTCATATGTTTTATGCATCCCAACTATCAAAAATGAACAACAAATCCCAGTCAACTCTGCTGGAAGAAAGACTAAGTTAGTTCCCAATGCCCTCTAATGAAAGTGATATGGGGAAATCATTGTCATCAGGAAGGGAGATCAAAATGTAGGCAGGCCACCAAAATGTAAGAAAAAGTATCATAAAGTTGTACTTAAAAATTAATTAAAATATTTCTCTTAGACTTTTCTAACATTAATTATGTTTGTCAAATTTGTTGTGATTTCTTTTCCTATCTAAGTCAATACTCATTTTCACAACTAATCCCATATTCACGATTATGTATGCTTTTTAGAAGAGAAACTTTAAATGAAATTTTTAACTTAAAAATACAACTCAATAAATGTTTGTCAAACCAAATTGAATGGAATTCATTCAATTGAGTGGAAAACAATTAATATTAATCGATTCCTGCTGTATGCCAGGCGCCCTGTTTAGACTGTTTGAAAACAATATTTCATTCATTTCTCACAAAACAAGCAACTAAATAAAAATATGCAAAACATTATAAGCATGTATTATTGTCCATATTTCACTCCCAGGGAAAGATTAAGCATAATGTTCACAGCTAGTCATTCCCACAACTAGTATAACAACAATGCAGGATTAGACCCCAGGATTTTTTTGACAATAAGTAGAGCTACCACCAAGTCATTATTCATCTATTCAATGGGTTAGGTCATGGTAAGGGCAACATAGAGCAAAGCAGGGGCAGTGAGCTCAACACAGTGGCCATGGCAGTGGTGAAGGAAAGCATGTACAATTCTACATGAGGTAGTGAGGAAAGACCTCATCAACAAGGCGATCCTTGAACAGAGACTCAAGTGATGTGAGGGCTTAGTTTTGCAAATGTCAGAAGAATGAGCATTGCAGGCAGAGGGAGCAGCAAATGCGAAGGTTCTGAGGTGTTCTGAGAGTGTTCAATGAACAAAAAGAAGGGAGGTAAAGAAGGGTTGTGGGTGGGAACAGGTGCAGCTGCAACTCGGCATGGTGTCCAGCTCCCATAGCCTTTGCAAACTTCTATTAGAGCCTCAGCTTCTACTCTGGGGATATTTCAAAGGCACAGGAGGATGCACAGAAGTGACTTGATCAAATTCACATTCTCCAAGCTGCCTCAGTCTGCTGGGTAGAGAGCAGGCTAAAAGAAGGGCAAGGATGGAGGCAGGGCATCAGGTTGGAAGCACCTGCAGTCATCCAGGTGAGATTACAGACACAACAGCAAGGTGGTGAGAAATGGTCCAGCTGTGGACATATTCTACAGAGAGAGCCACAGGATTTGCTGATGGCATCTGTGAGGTGTGAGAAGTCAGGATTTTTCTGGGGTTTTTTTTGGGGGGGGGCGGGAGAGGCAGAGTGGCTGAGCAACTGAAAGACTGAAGTTTCCATTTATTCTAAGACAGTTAGTGTTCTGGATTCTTTATACAAATTATCTATAATCTTCATGTCAACTCAACCCTATAGGCAAGATTGCAGAACCAAGTGTAGAAAAAGATCCTGCCTGTCCCAAGGCCCTACATGTCATACTCAGTAGCAACTCCATAACCTTGGGCAATAATAGTTTACTTTCTTAAAGGATGTGCCCCGCACAGTGCTAAACCCTCTTGCATCGATTTCTCATTTAATCCTCAAAACAACCCCATTTTCAGACAAGGAAACTAAGGCCTCGCCATGCCCTGCAGAAACACTAGTGCCAGTGGGCAGTACCCTCTTCCCTCCTCTTCCAAATTTCTTAAATCTGATTACCCAACCTTTCCTTTTTGTTACTCCACACCCAGGATTAATAGCTGCTTCCTGCAGTTATTCACTGGTATTTTTTTCTTCTTGCCAATGCAATCCTCTCACATTTATTTAACCAATTCACTATATTAAATTCCATCGGTTAAAATAACTAGACTGGTTTCTATTTTTCTACCAAGATAGTAAATCCACGTTTCCTTCCATGAAAGTGTTGTGTCTCTCCCAGGGAGCAGGCACTGTGCTAAGCACTAAAGACATACAGATGAAAAAGAGAGAGGCCCTGACCCCAGGGATGCGAAGGAGCTAGACAAACACATGCCAAGCTCAGTCCCCATAAACCAGTCAGGCCATACTACAAGTTAAAAGGCAGGAACTGTCAACAAAATGTAATGGAAATACGGGGGAGAGGGACTGACTCTAACTGGAAGAATCTTGCCAGCTGACAATGGGGCTGCTTCTTGAAAGAAGAATGGGATTTAATGGGAAAAAGAGGACAAGGGTAGATGGAGACAAAGGAAACAGCAAGAGCCCATAAGAGCAGGAGTGTTTAGAATGACAGAGAAAGGCCAATAGCTCAGCAAAGTAGGGACTGCACAAGGTACGTGATGATGGGACAGTGCAGGCTTGAGGCAGAAAGGGGAAGGGGGCCCTTGGACTATTGTTCTTCTAAAGTTAATCGAAGTTATCAAAAGAATTTGGTCAGAGAGTGACATAGTCAGATTTGCCTTCCCAAAGACCACTAACTCTTACCCTCAAAGGAGGACAAAAGCTGAGCTGTGAGTGGAACCTGAGTGATAGATAATAAGGGTTGGAGTAGGGCAGTGGAGGGGTGTGTGGAGGAAGGGTGGATCTGAATAGGATGATATATGTAAAAGTGTTTTGAAACAACAATTCCAATAGGAAATCAAAGTGTTATTTGTATTTTCCCTCCATCTCCCTAAGAGTAGCCTTGCCAAGTAGGTAGGCAGTCTAGTCAACTTCATATTCCTGGTCTTGCATATTCTTCTCTATTCCTCCTAGAATACTGGGGGACATTCTTACAGGAGGATTTTCAAATCCTATCTTGTTTGGGTTCTTTTCTTATAATTATATCATTGTACACTGAGACATGAACTCCTTCCAGAGCTTAAGCCTATTTAGGGAAGCTTAGTGGCCAGTGCTTTGTTGGATTTCCAAATGACTTCTTGGGTCTTGAAGGATACAGAAGTAGATGTTGAAGGACACAGCATGGACTGGGGTGGTACCTGGTTCTGTCACTTATTGGTCTTGGAAAGTCCCGTCAACCCTCCAAGCTTCATTTTGCTAATCTGTGGAATGGGAATCCCAATACCTACCCCACAGTAGGTGATTTACTAGGATAAAAGAATGAAGTCTGTAAAATGCCTGGCATGGAGCTCAGACCACCGGAATGCTAGGTTCCTGAGAGAGGAGACCAGTCTGCTGTGCTCATCAACTCCACATTTATGGAATGGTTAGCTCATTCAGATTAGTACTTGCCTGTCTTGTTTTGTCTTATTGTTTGCTTACTCCTTGCATGAATGTCATGAGGCTGAATTCCACTCTGTAGAGTTCTCATGGAAAGCAGAAATCCCAGAGAAAACTCAGTCATGAACTCCTTGCACCACACTGGCATCACCATGTGCAGCTTCCCAAAGCTTTTCATTTATAGGAATGGATTGACCCTTCTGGGAAGCCAAGGGATGGTTATGTCCACACCACAGGAGAGGACACTGAGATCTAGGAGGGAGAGTGATTCGAGGACTTTCATGAGACTAGAATAATAAAGCTGGGACTGGAGTCAGATGTGTCCAACTACATAGCCCCACCTGTCCTGAGCCATCAAGTGGCAGTAAAATAGCCAGGACTCTCTGTTGGGAATGCACCCTCAAGCTAACAGAGGACAAGAGGGAAGAGTACAGAGCCCCTCCCCAATCCCAAGGTGAGTAGTTATTCCCATGTGGGATCTATATCTCCAGGCCTCCCTGATTGCTGGCTTCCTCTGTCCTTGGAGTAGTGCCTGGGCCACAGTAGATGCCGGGACCTTATTTTCATTTCTTTATTTCCTCCCTTTTTCTCCCTAATGCACATTGTCCTGTTCACTGTCCTTGTCATCCCTACACATCTGCTCATTTCATTTATAAAGTCACCTGCCAACCTAAGGTGCCTTCCTCTTCTCCCTTTTTGTCCTTCAGCCCCCATCCTTCCACATGCCTGCATTAACTAGCAGGGAAATTAATAAACCTGCCCACGTTATTTACGTCACACAAGGAATTAAAATTTAACATCTTTCCCTTTTGCCTATGATGAAATACTTTAATTATACTGAAACAAGGTGAGTGCTGAAGGCAAAGCTGTTATCAACAGAAACCAGAGCAAAAGCACCCTTTCCCCAAGCTAGACATAGTAGGAGACAGCTTTTGGTGGAGCAAGGGTGTGGGGTTGGGAGATAGGCAGACCCTGGCTCCAATGTCAGTGTTTCCACTTCTTCCTAACTCTGTGATCTTGAACTTTGCTGCTCCTGAGATACTAAGATATACTTTCCCTTTTCCTTAGGGACAAAACAAATCATGTAACTAATTCATTTTCCTTTGTGCCCTGGCTACCAGGAAGCTCATAGATTTGTCTGGAACTCAATTTAAATAACAATATCAGACCCAATGATATCTACATTAATCCTAACTTACCTTTTGGTTTTCAGCTTCTCCCTTACCATATTTTCCATGATTTTGACTTTTTATGCTTATATTCATAATTTCCCTTTTTATTAAATGAGCATATAAATGTGTTTTATTGAATCTTTGCAAATCAAAGCAAAGTATAAAGAAAAAAATCTGCACTTCCATTTTCAGACCTATAAATGTGTACATATGCACCTATTACATAGCATTGTTATGAAGATGGAATGAGATAAAGTTTTTAGCATAGCCTTGAACATGAAAGATGCCTATTAAATATGAGTGCTCTCCTTTCCTTGAGGAGGCAAAAAGTTGGCTGAATTATGTGGTCCATTTAAAACATTTTCAATAAGATGTGACAGATCTGAGGCATGGGAACCTGTAGCCAAGTTTAAAATATCTCACAGACGCATGAGCATCCCCCAACCTGTCCCAAAGCTGGGTGTGACAATTCCAGTCTTCTAGTCTTCAAGATTGTCTCAGGCTGCCCTGCAAAGTCATAAAGCTTTACGTGATGTTAATGTACAATAGGCCATGATCTTGGGCAAGTTCTTAATCTCTCTTAAGTCTCTGTTTACTTGCCTTAAAAATAATAATAATACCTCTCTGACTGAAGATTATGTAAAATGAAAAACAAGGATTGCGTAGATCATGCTAAATGCTCAATTAAGGTTAGCTATTAAATTTTAACTCAATAATTAGTCCTATTGTTATTGCTTGTATTTTACATTACCCTACCTTCTTTAATCCTCCCAGTTTAGAAAGGAAGGCATTATTGTCTCCATCTTGCGACTAAAAAAATGGAGGCTCAAAAATGTTTCATGACTTCCACAATTTAAAAGATAATGGAGGGACACCTGGGTGGCTCAGTCGGTTAAGCATCTGACTCTTGATTTCATCTCAAGTCATGATCTCAGGGTCGTGGGATCGAGCTGCACACTCAGCAGGGAGTCTGCTTGGGATTCTCTCTCTCCCTCTCCTACTGCCCCTCCCCCTACTCACAGGTGCACTCTTTTTCTCTCACTCACTCTCTCTCTCTCTCAAATAATAAGTAAATATTTTTTAAAAAGTAAATGAAAAAGCAGATGAATGTTCATGCTTTAAAAAAAAATTTAAGAATGGAAGATGATAGAGATTGGTAGAGAAATTTTGCATGTAAATGTTTTAGAGTCACCTAAAGTTATAGGATGAACTTTGGAAATAACTTCAGGTCCAGGCCACACCAAATTTGGATATTCACACATATGGGACTAATATACAATGCCCATCACCTAGTGTAACACCAATTCTTTATTAAGGAGTAATTGATGTACAAAAACTGTACATATTTAGTGTGTACAATTAGATGAATTTGAATATCTGCAGACACCCATGATACCATCACTACGATCAGAGTAATAGACATATCCAACACCTCTCAGCTTCCTCATGTCCCTTTGTTGTTGTTGTTTATGTGTGTGTGTTTTCTTTTCTTGTGGTGAGAGTACTAAACGTGAGATCTACTCTCTTAACAAATTTTAACATAGACAATATGGTCTTGTTAACTATAGACACTATGTTGTACAGCAGACCTCTAGACCTTGTCCATCTAGCAGAACTGAAACTTTATACTCATTGAATAACACCTCTCCATATCCCTCTTTCCTCAGGCTATGGCAACCACTATTACATTCTCTGCTTCCATGAATTTGACTGCTATAGATCCCTCCTATAAGTGGAATCATGCAGTATTTGTCCTACTGTGGCTGGCTTATTTCATGTAGCATAACGTCCTCCAGGTTCATCCATGTCATCCCAAATAGCAGGATTTCCTTCTACTTTAAAGCTGAATAATATTCCATTGTATGTAGACTCCATATTTTCTTTATCTACCCATCTGTCAGGGACACTTGGATTGTTTCCTTATCTTGGTTATTATGAATAATGCTGCAATGAATATGAGAGTGCAGATATAAATGAAAGCTTCAATGCAAAAGTAAAAGCAACGTGTAAATGTGGAGTCACACTTGGGAGACACACTAACCCATTTTAGGCTAAGAAGAAAATTACATTCACATCAGCTTACTCCCGCCTAGAGCTGTCTGTTTTTCTCTGAGAGGAAAAGCACTGAGTACCACCAAGATTGCTTCACCTTGGGGGCTTTGGAGTCAAAATAGATCTGGACTCAAATCCCAGGTTTTAGCATTGTTAACATATTAAATCTTTGTTATCTTAATGAATACATACCACTTAAGCTTAAAAAGAGATAACCCAACTGCTCCAGTCCTTGACTAGAGGCTGCATGGAATTCTAAGTCCATTAAAAAAAAAAAAAGTACTCATCAAAGAATCCAAGACATTTTCTTGTGAACACCAAGATAAGTTCCAAGGCAGGTGCGGTAGGATTCATGTTATTTATAAAGAGAAACTTTTAACTGGGGGAAAAATGTCTTTTCTGTCCAAGAAGGGACTAGAACATTTTGTGTCCATCTTATTCAGTCATGTCATCCATATCTATCAGCCCACCACATTTTTCTCTCTTAAAAAAAACTGTTCAACTTATTCCATGCAAAACGGATTCTAATATGAGCTACCTTGTCACATCAGGGAGATATCCTAAGTATTATATAAACTTCCATTTCTGCAAATTTTCATAGGGATTCTCACGTTACCTACTTCTTGGAGATTTAGAAGATTTGCATTGCCTTCATTCACCCTCAAAACTCAGCATGATTTGTTAAAAACTTTACTAGTCAGCATTGAAATAAAAAAAATGGTACATCATGCACAATGATAAACTACCCCATGTGGTTTGGATAAATTAAATACTTTAAGCTTTCAGTCTCCCTAATGATTTGGAAATGAAACAGCTGTGATTTATGACTCTAGCTGATAGGCTAGATCTGATGTTTACACTTTGAAAAATGCCGTATTTAAATTCCCCTATAAATAAAAAATCATATTGCTCTAAAAATCTAGCCTAAGATATGTATGTAATAAATTAGAGATCCTCATGTTGGGTGGGGAAATCTCCAGGACTGATGGCTTTCTTCCTTGAAAAAATGTACTCAGTGAGCCAGACCCAGATCTCTGTGTATCTGCTAATACTGAATCAACAGTTATTGTTCCTTTCTGTCCTTTTATTTGGCCATCTTAATGATGACTGTCAGAGCCAACCTGCATCAGCTCAGTTGTAAGGGTGACCTTATTGGTTTTTAAGTCTAGATCAACTATTTTGAGTCAGGTGGTTTCCAAAGTCTTAATACAAGCATCATTCTGGGTTCCTTGTGCTTTTTTGTTTGTTTGCTTAAATGATAAGACTGCTTTTGGCCTCTGCTTTGAGGCAGCTTATAGAAGCTGGTAAGAAAAATACAGAAATAGGGGAAAAAGCACTTGGAGAGGAGTCCATTGACCCTGGGGCCAGTGTGGCCTCTGCCTCTCCTTACCTTGTGATCTAGTGCTTATTTCTTGCCCCTTCTGGGATCTTTATATTGAAAGGTTGGTGTATTTCATGCCTAAATCCCCTTCTTTTACTGACAGAGCGCAACACTTAGACTGGAGCAAAGATAACTTCAAATCCTTCGACAAGCTGCTTATTCTCTCTGTCTCCCAATTTTCCCTAGTGTAATTATCCCTACGACACATAGTTTTCAGGGAGATTAGAGGAGATAACATATGCACAGTACCACAATTCCTGGCACATAGTTAACACACATTCAAAAGTACTTGTCATTATTATTTTTATAATTTTCATTACCAATATTTTCAATATACTGCCAGGCAATCAATCACCTGCCATTAAGTGGGGAAAAAATGAACAAGCTTCAGGGAGGAAGCAACACCAAAACAAGAACCATCTCTCATATTTGTTTCAGAAGCCTAACACCAAAGCCAGCTCATGGTAAAAGGAATAAAGAAGTATACTGAGTCTTCATGACCCTCAAGGCTCACCAGAAACTACCTAAGGCCTCACAAACCTGGACCCGAATTCCCAAATGCCATCTCTGCCACATCCTAGGTCTTGGGATTGGGTAAGTCGGGTAAATGTTCTGAGCTCAGTTTTCACATCCACAGGGTGAAGTAGTAATCCCTACCTTATATGGTAGTCATGAGCACGAAGTAAAACTGTGGCTGGAAAGCACTTAACTTCCTTCCTACCCAGTCCATAGTAAGTGTTCAAACAATCAACGTTGCTACTGTTACTCTGATGATTACCATTATTGATTTGCTGGCACTGTTTCTCAGCTCCCGCTAAACCCAAAGCCCCTCCCCTCCCAGTGTCTTCAGATTTCCTCTGGAGTCCCATCACTTCGGTTCAACGGGCCCACTTGACAGGTCCCTGTTCACTGGCCCGTCTTCCGTTTTCTTTGCCTCACTTTTACAGAAATCCTCAGCTTGCTGAGAAGGGCTCTTGTCTCATTTATGATTCATGAGGCATGGAGTATACAGATGGCATTATATAAATGTTTAATAATCACCATATGGTTTCCCTAGAAATTCTGTCACTCACGGACGAATCCAGACTGAAGGCTCCTCATATGTGAAATAGATGAACAGGCAGACCTCCATTCTCCCCTCCCTTCTTCAGCCATGGGTGCTCCATAAAACAGGGAAACAGTGCACACCAGCCTGGGAGGTGTTAGGCGAACACCAAATTCGGATTATGAACAAATAAAGGCCTCCCATACTGGCTATTACCCTTCTGTGTCAAGGACAGCTTGGTTGCTCCTGTCATATCCTAATGCCTCTTTTAATTATTCCATTACAGGACATGGTTTTAAGTTGGTGGGGTAACCATGAGGTTTTCAATTGGGTCCACTTCTACCATGATCTTGTTTCTCCCAGCTGTTTTCTTAAAGGGCCTTGTGACAGCCTTTTATTTGTGAGGTACTGCACTTGTGGATGGAGTTGCATATGGAATGAGGGAGATGGCACATTTGACAAATGGGAATCATGATTGTCTGGCCTCCTGACAGGTGTTGATGTGTTCTCCTGACCTATAAATGTTGCAGCTGACTGATTACAGTAATTGATTGAGAAAACATTTGTCAATAGCTTTCTAATGAAAGAGAGAGGTGAGGAGGAGAAATTGCTGGAGCTCCTAGGAGCTGGATTTCACTTAACAGAAGGAGCACTGAACCATGTTATAATCACTGAATTCTATATCCCCATCTATAAAATGGAAATTCCATTCATCTGGTCAACATTTGTGGAGTACCTACTATGTGCAAAGTCAGAGGTTAAAAGCTAGTGATTTATAAGTAGAATATGAACCTCACACTTGCTCTATATGTCCTGCTTAGTTGATCTGCACAATCATTTTGTTATAGTTGGAAGCAAATGGCCGATACTTAAAATCAGGATATTTCATATTAAAATATAGGTTTCTGGCATCTCTTGGGAAAACCAGTATTTGGCAACACTGGGCCAGTATTTCTGGAAGGCAACATTTGTCTCAACTTGGGTAGCTGCCTCTTGGAAATGGACTGTGTGCCCCTAAGTTTGCCCCTGTTCCTACCACTCCAAGATTTCATCCATTAGTGTTAGCTGTCTAGGTCCTTGTAGGATTTCCAGTTTGAGATCCCTGGTTTAGATTCTGAAGATGCAAGTGTGAAAAAAAATATGATTCTGAGCCCTGGCTTTAAATTACTCACTGTAGTATAATTGTTTACTGCAATAAATACTAAATTTCTAGCCAAGAAGGAAAATTAGGCATTCTGGCTTATTAAAGATTCTACACAGTAAAGCCATCCCATATCTGTCATGATGGCTACCGTATGCAGGAAACCACTTTACAGATCTTTGCAACACCATCTCCTATGGTGGCTGGGGTTGTAGCTGCAGGACTAGACATGGAAGCAGCACACATGGGCATAGTTTACAGTTGTGTCACCAGATTGCTGGTGACCTCAAGTGGGTTGTTAACTTCCCTAGGAATCCTATTCTTCTAGATGCAACAGGATAAGGGACTGTAAAGCATGCTATAAACTCTAATGCTCTATACTGGGGGCAGTAAACTATGACAACCTGTTTTTGTACATAAAGTTTACAGCCTCATGCATTCCTTTATGTATTGTCTATGGTTGTTTTCACATTATGACAGCAGAGCTGAGTGGCTAGAACAGAGATCATGTAGTCCATAAGGCCTAAAATATTTATGAGCTACCCCTTAAGAAAAAACTTTGCACATCTCTGCTCTCTATAGAAATTAGCTATAGTAATAATAATAATACACATTATTATTGAACATGATTTCCTCTGTCTTGAGAAAGCCTTTCAGTATTTGCAGAGCCTATAAGTCATTAGTATGACCCTCACTTTTCATCAGATTCCAGGTGTGCTGAGATGCATTACTAAGCTTTCTGCTTGGGGGAGCTGCTTTTTCTTTTGTTGGAGGAAACTTCTCCTACAGTTGGGCTGTGGGGTGTTCATGGCCTTGAACAAAGCTTGTCCCCTTCCCCACTTCTCTTCCTGGAATGATTTTGGGGAGGTGGAGCCTCGCTGCTCCCTAGGCCACCAGGGAGTGAGAGACAAGAGAGGCCATTTGAAAGAGTTAAGAACTGTAACTTGCTTGGAACTCTTCTACAGAATAGCACCAAGAGATGGGTTGCAAAAAGCAAGAGGCAATGTTGCACCCTGGTTAAGGGTTCAAACACTGGCAAAGGACTACAGAGTTTCAATCATTTTTTCAGTGACTTACTAGTTGCATGACATTGAGCAAGCGCTTAACTCTGTTGTGCCTCATTTTCTTCATTTGTAAAATGGGAAGAATGGTAAGACTCATCTCATAGAGTTTTGTGAGGATTTACTGGGGGCAGGAATCACAAGACAGGGAACAGAGTGTATGGTGCAGATGCCTGTGTGCACTTAAGTCTGTCAGGTCTGGTGTGATGCAGCCAATGCCCTAACTCCAGAATATAAACTCCGGAGCAGTGCTTTTCAAAGTATGATCATCAGGACACCTGGTTCAGAAATTCCTGGGCTTAACTATTAATGCAGATTCCAAGGCCTCACCCCGGACTTCCTAAAACAATTTGATGTTGGGGGGAAAGTGTCAGACTCTTTACTGTAACTGTCAGATCAGACATCAGATCCCCAGATGATTTTGATGAACCCCCCCAAATTTGAGAATTGCTACCCTAAGGACAGTAGTAGCTTCCCCTTTCTGCACATTGTGGCACACACAAATTCTGAAAAAGACAGGGAATCTGTGTCCAACACAATGCGTGACAGGCCAGATAAGAGCCAGTGGCATGAATTATGAATCTCCTCTTGTCAGAGAAAACCCTTCAGGCAAGAAAGGCCTGCTCTGGCTTTTAATGGAGTTGAGATAAACTGGGTAACCCAAAGAGTTCCTCCTCTGGACAGCTGCCTCATGAGACAGCCTCAGAATCACTTCCTGCTCCAATGCCCAAACCCACACTCCAGCTAATTTAGTACAGATGGATTCCCACCCACTGCTCATTACACACGGGCGTTCTAGTGGGTGTTCCCAGTGCAGCTTTAGTTCCTCTCTTATGGGTCCTCTTTTAATGGATGAGGACACACGTGTAATGAGAACACTGAACACGCAGAACTCATAGGGTTTAGTCATAAAATTAGCTTTGGGTTTTGTTGTTGTGTTTTTTTTTGTTTTGTTTTGTTTTGTTTGTACCTGACTGCCCTCTTAAATTCACTCAGTGGGGATAATAAGCCTTCCCCTGCCACTGAGGGAAAATTCAGGTCATCCTATGGTCAGATCATTATTATAAATCCCAAGTAGACAGTCTCCATTCAGAAATTAAAATATCCAGTCCAGTACATTAATCAAAATTCTTGTCTATACGCAAAGATAAGACTCCCCTTCCACCTGGTCCACCCCAACAGCTAAAGCCTATGATAGTCAGGTAACCTTCCTTGGAGAGGAGTTACTTCTTTTTTTTTTTTTTTTTTTTTTTTTTTAAAGATTTTATTTATTTATTTGAGAGAGAGAGAATGAGAGAGAGCACATGAGAGGGGGGAGGGTCAGAGGGAGAAGCAGACTCCCTGCCGAGCAGGGAGCCCGATGCGGGACTCGATCCCGGGACTCCAGGATCATGACCTGAGCCGAAGGCAGTCGCTTAACCAACTGAGCCACCCAGGCGCCCCTTCTTCTCACCTTCCTGTTTGCCAGTTTCTCTACTGTTTGGCAGTTATTTTTGATCTTTGCTCCCTTTCAGATGAGGGTGGAAGAGAGAAGAAAGAGAGGTAAGGGGAATCAGAAAGTCCTTACTTAGCTAGTGCTATTGTAAAATAGTTCTGCTATCTATGGACCCAACAGACAAGTCCTGTGAACTCTCTACTTTTCAGAAGGCCAGCTCCAGATTGAGCTAAAAGCCCTTGCTGAGCCCGTGAACAGCAACCTCAGTTCTACAGGATCTAGATTCATCCAAGCACATGGACAGTGCTCTACACCTGCTCCCACTCCACGAACATACACTGAGGTAGCCCCATGGATAGGTGGCAAAGAGCTTGAGGCCGGCTCTCTCTTCCGTGTGCCCACGTCTGATCTAGAGGACACAGAGGCATCTTTTGCTCCTCTCAAATTGGCTGTGTGCAGGGGAGTGGAGTCACTTCTCCTGCATGCTGAAGTCCTGTGGAGGGAGTCAGTCTTCAATCCACAGCTCCTAGGTACACACATCAAGCTCCCTGAATGGTCTCAGGGAAGCCCCATCGCATTTGGCTTGAAGTGAGGAATAGACACCCACCACCTTGGAGAGGGACTCACAGCCTTTCAATGGTTCTCCAGAAAAATCTCCCTCACATAGTCCCCTTTTTCCATTTGCTCCTGGTCATTCTAAATTCCACTCAGGAGAGAGGGGCTTTTCAAGAAAACTGGTTCTCAGATACCCTCTTTGAAATTCCTCTGTGTCGATGTCTGATGTCTGCTAAATCTGAACCTCATCAGTCTAAACTTCCTAGTCCTTAGTTGTCTAATGCCGGCTGAATGTCATTTTTAAGATAATTTTTGAGAGAAGCATTTCCCAGAATTAAGCATGTAAAAGTCTAAAAATCACTCTTTTAGACAAATATCAGATCATACCAAATACTGCAACTAGCTCGGGCTCCAAGCATGGGCTCAACCTACAGCAAAATTCTAGAGAGATGCCAACACCTGCAGACAATCAAGTCACTCTGTTATTTCCAGAAAGTCAGCCCCACAGTGTGTGAAATGATGCTGCGTCACCTCTAGCTTGTCATTTACCATCCTACAGTGACTGTTTATGCCATTTCCCCCATTAGACTAAGGATTCCTGAGAATACACCTGTATATTATTCTTCTATCTCTACATCTTCAAATACTAGCAAACATTCATCACTCTGAAGGCACCATATAAAGATTAATTGAATGGAATACAAATGTTTCCCTTTCAGTCCCACCTCTGACCAGCCCTCTCAGCCACATTGAGGTAAAAATGATACCTAATAGCAGCTAAAGCACTGTATTTTTCTAGGTAGATCTGTGAATATATCAAAGCATTAAAGAAAAAGTATAGAGTTGATACTGGAATTTGAGGAGTTAGTTTTTCTTGTCCTCTAAAGTCACACCATGAGTGGTATAGCAACAAAGAAGGATACCCTACCCCTGTTACATTTTATTGCACATGTGGTCCAGGTGCATCCAGATGTACCCCTAGAATACAACATATATTACATGACCTGGCCAGAGATCCTTTTCAGGCACAGATTTCTTGTTGCTGGTGACTTTTTCTTATTTTTCCAAGAGTGCCTCCTTTGTGCTACTTCAAATATGTTGTTGGGCTTTGAGGAAGCAAGTCAAAGCAAGTGGATAAGGGAAGGCTCTTCCTATGAAAGTCAACCACAGACTGGAGAGGTTTTTAAGAAGTTCCAGAAAGTAGCATCTACACCTCTGAATGCAGCTTCTCTTCTCCTGAGAATGAAATTGCTTTATTGCACTATTCACTGAGTCCTCCACTTGATCTGTGCTCTCACAGCATTTTGCTCATCCCTCAAGCAAAGCATTTATTATGCTCTGTTATGGATAATTCACAAATGTCTGTCCCCTTAACACTCAGAGATCCTTTGGGGAAGGAACTTTGTCTTATTTATCTCAGAAAGCTGAACACTTAAAACACATAGTTTTTGTTAAATGGGTGGATGTAAATGTTTGTTAGATGGATGGAAGGATAGAAGAATGGATGGATGAAAGGATGGATGAATGGGTGGATGGATGGATAGATTTATTTCTTGCATATTTACTATGTATAAATTAGAATCACACAGTGTCTGTCTCCCCTCAAAACCAGGCAGTGAACATGAAGGATCTGGAAATAATACTATTCTTTGCCAACAGCTGCAACAATATCTCACAATGGCATAATATTTTGAAATGTGTATGTGTTCAGATGAGTAATTTTTATATTGAATTCCCTTTGAGATTAGGATGCAAACTACATATGAGAATATTTATCCATATGATAAAGCGTTTTTTTACTTTTTGACAAATTAAATTTTTAATTTAAAATTTGTTTTTAAGTGAATTAACTGAATAGATTCTGAAGAGTAAATATCTATTTTTGTTTTTGTTTTTGCTGCCAAGCATCCAGTTGTCCTTCAGATAACCACACTCTGATTGTTCTTGAAGGAACTATGTCCCCATCAGTCTCAGCCCATCTGTCTTAGGTGAGGTACCACATCAGTTAAGTTAATCACAATGTTTCTTTTTCTTGGTCCTGTGGATAGAATCAAGGTTGGATATCTGATCCAATCACAGCCAATGAGTTATCACCAGACTGTTGCTTAAACTTCTGGGAGACTTTAGCTCATTTGGCTTAACTCAAACCTGAAAGAATATAAAATCTGGTTGCTCACAGCCATCTGGCTATGGTGAGGAGGCAATATTTGTCTGAGAATGATTTTACTTGGAGAACATGTAAGAAAAAGAATGACTGGGTCATGATTTTTTGAGTCTTTGAATAAAATGTATTTTAAGTCAACTCTACTCCCAGACTATATATATATATATATATATATATATATATATATATATATATATATATTCAAGTGTAAAAAAAAAAAAAGTCATCTGACCTACTTAGTTTAAGGGGGAAAAAAGGCGTGTATACCCATATATAAATGATTCACTGGTCCTAATGGATTCATTGATCTTTTCAGAAAATGGATCCTAATAGGCTCAGATTTTTTGGGGAACACACTATTTGGGAAAATAGTGTGTTAAGAGCTTAAATGAAGAAGGAATTGCTTCTGATTTGCAAATATTCTTCCTAATTTATAGTTATAAAATAAGTCAGAAGGGTAAGTGAGTAGATGGGTAAGAAGATGAGTCTTTTCTTATCCTGGCTGTATATTAGAATCATTTGGGGGCCTTTAAATAAATCTGATGCTGGGACCCCCTACTCCCAAGCAATTAAAATAGACTCTCTGGGAGGCAGGTCCCAGAATTTGTATGTTTTAGAAGCTCCAGAACTGATTCTGATGTGCAGCCAGGGTTACCAATCAATTTTCCATAGGAGTGATGCTCAGTTCTCTTGCATATCCAAATCACCATGGGGAGCTTATAAAAAGTACAAATGCCAGGATTCCACACTCAGACATTCTGATTCAGTTGGTCTAGGGTGGGATTCAGGTGTCAGTAAATTTAAAAGCTTTCCAATGATTCTAGTGTGCAGCCAAGGTTGAAAAACACTGATCTATAGGGAATTCACCATTTTGGAGGTGGTTACTAAGTACTAAGCTTCATGCTAGGTGCATTTCTATATCTGATTTCCTTTGGTCTTTAGAAAAATCTTTCAATCTTTCAAATTAAAAAAGAGCCCCATTTTACAGATAAGGAAATAAACATTCTGAAAGGCAAAATAACTTGCCCAATGTGACCTAGATAACTAAGTGATGGAGCTGGAATTCAAACACAGTTTTTTCTGGCTCCAAAGTCCAGATTCTTTTTTTTCTTTTTTAAGATTTTATTTATTTATTTGAGAGAGAGAGAGACAGTGAGAGAGGGAAAACAAGCAGGGGGAGTGCGAGAGGGAGAAGCAGACTCCCCGCTGAACAGGGAGCCCGATGTGGGGCTCGATCCCAGGACCCTGGGATCATGACCTAAGCCGAAGGCAGACGCTTAATGACTGAGCCACCCAGGCGCCCGCAAAGTCCAGATTCTTTTTACCACAGCATTCATGTATTCATCCATTCATTTATCGTCACTTGGTCTGTTATTCTTTCAATAAATATTCAGAGAAAGTATGTGGCTTAGTTCCTGCAACACACAAAGTGTCAATGGACCTCCCTAAGAACACAACCAGGTGGACCTATGCGTGAAGGACAAATCACTGTGAAATAAACTAGCCTAGCCTTAAGCCATCTCCAGTACGTTAGGCTGCAAATACAGTGGTTGATTATTCAAACCTCCTTGTTCTGGACACAACATGATCCCTGTGACTCCACAGAAGGGCAAGCCACATAAATGATGCTCTCACCAGAAAGGCAGGCTACAGGCAACTGCACTGGATCCCACTCTAGTCCAGTGACTGGGGGAGGAGGGGCAGGTAGGGTGTCCTGTTGGGGAAGGAGTGCCTGGGAGAGACAGAAGGGCAAAAGCAGTACTGGTGTGAGAAGCAAGATTTGCCTCCTAGCCACAAGAAAAGGAATGTCTTTGTCTTGCTCAGTCCCCCAAACCACTTGCCCTTTGTGATCAAACCTGCCAGCCCTTCCGTGAAGACTGGATGAGCCTGTTGTCCGGGCAGACAGTGGGAGGCTCCAGTGCCTGAGGCAGGGCAGTCAATGAAGAGGAAGAGAACAGCCACCTTTTCTTCCCCTCACCTTGATGGCCTCCTGTTACAGGTGCATCCCTGCCACTTTCATTTCAGAGATGCACGCCATTCCACCATCTGGCCTCACAGTGTTAGAATTCAGAAATTCTATCTGTGTTCATCTTGCTGTCCACCTACCAGATCCTCTGCTCAGCCTGAAGCAGTTTGGTTCCAGCCTACATTTTCAGCTTCACCACTTGCTACTACCTGCAGCTAATGACCCTGCCATGTAATCACAGCAGGCCACTTACCTCTGGGCTTTCTCTCACTCAGTCCTCTCTGCCTGGAATCCTCTTTTCACTTCCTTCTCTTGGAAAACTCCTACACAGTTGTCATCTCTGCTAGGAAAACTTTCTATTATACTGAGGAACAGAGTCACTTTTTTTATAAAAAGAATGGTCTATCTACTTTTATACTTCTACTGCTATTACATTCACCTCAGGGCTTAAGATTAAATCATCTTTACATACCTATTTCTAGGGTCTCCTTCTCTGGGATGTCTTCCTGGTGTCTTCCCTTTTTATCCTGAGCCCAAGACCAGTATAGATGCCCTCCTTCATGCTTTTATAATGGTACCCCAGTAACTCTCAAATGTTAGTGTGCATCAGAACAATCTGAAAGACTTGTTAAAATTAAGCTTTTTGGGTCCCATCCCCAAAGTTACTGGTTTAGTAGGTCTGGTATGGGACCCAAGACTTTGCATTCTGTTATATTCCCAGTGATGCTGATGCTGCTGGCCCAGGGATCACATTTTGAGAACTGCTGGCCTACACTTACCTCAAACATAATTTTTTCATTGTACTTATACCATGTGTTGTAAATTACTTGTTTGTGATTCCATCTCCTCTACTCACTTAATCAGTCAATAAGGCAATATCAGATAATGAAAAACACTGCAAAGAAAATAAATTATTGTATATTAGTTATCTATTGTTGTGTAACAAATTACCCCAAAACTTAGCTTAAGACAGCAAACATTTATTATCTCATAGTTTCTGCAAGTCTGGAATCTGGAAACAGCTTAGCTAGATGATTCTGGCTCAGGATCTTTCTCATGAAGTTGCAGCCAAGCTGTGGGCTGGGGCTGCAGCCTCATCTAAAAGCTCAACTGGGGGAGGATCCTGTTCTGAGCTCACACACATGGCTGTTGGCAGGTCTCAATTCCTCACTGGTTGTTGCCAGAAACTTCAGTTCCTTTCCATGTGAACTTTTCCACAGGATGCATTAATGTCCTCAGGACATGACAGCAGGATTTCCCCAGAGCGAATGATCCAAAAGAGATAGTACACACCCAAGATGGAAGCCATGGTCTTTAACAACCTAATCTTAGAGGAGATACACCATCCCTTTTGCTGTGTGCAGTGGGTCACACAGACCAACCCTAGTTCAGTAAATGATGAGACTACACAAGGATGTGAGTACCAGAAGCCAGGTTTGTTGGGTGCTGGCTACTGTATAGGATAGTGATAGGGAAGGGAAGTTGTCCTATTTAGGTAGAGTGTCTAGGGAAGACTTTCTGAGGGGATGCTATGAAAACTGAGACCTAGATGAAGAGAAACAATCAGTTGTGTAAAGACTTAGTGCTCTGCTTTTCCAGACAGAGGAAAATGAGCTTAGTGTATTTGAAAAAGTGATAGTAAGCTAGTGTAGCTCTAGCAGAACTAGCAAGGGATCAGAGGAGTAGTTATCATTATTAGCATCAACATCAGTAATATTTAAAAAAATACCTACTATACTTAAGATCTTATGCAGTGAAGAAGGAAAAAATAAACAGTCATTGCTTCCTTGCTTCAAGGAACTGATCTTCCAGTTGAAGAACACTCCATTTTTTCAATCTGTAGAACAAGAAAGAAAGTTTAGATAATTCAGTATCAATACATTCCCATTACCATGCCCATCATTTCTTCCTGTATGATTTCCAGTTATGTTTAATCAACCTAGGAGCAAGGGTTTGAGGAAAAAAAGTACTAATTAATTGAGTGAAGCTAAGGCCATGCTTTACATTCATCAAATTTAATAAGCCATGACCTTTCCAATATTGGAGGGTATACAACCTAGAATCAAGACAAAGCTGGAAGAGACCACAGACATCATTCCATCCTTTCCTCTTCAACTCTGACTTGATTCTTAAAGAAGAAGCTGAAACCAGTGAGCTATAGAAACCAGTCCAAGGGCTCACAGCTTGTTCAGCAGTCCTCCATACACTAATTGGATTAGTGAACTAAATGAGCACCCATCACATTCAAGGTGTTCAGAGTAGCAGAGGAGTGACTAAAAGCCAGTCTCAGGATTTCTGGGTCAACCTGATTTCCAGAGCCAGAAGAGATGCAGAGGTTGTCTTACGTATAGGAGGAAGCAGAGAAAGAGAAGAGCTGCTTCTCAGCCTCTATGTCCTCCTCTCCCAACCAGAGCAGTGACGTTTTCCTCCACTATATATATAGGATTTCATAAATAAGTCTCCTGCTAAAAAAGCTTGAAAAACCACTTCACAACACCATCCTTCCTTTCCTGACTATAACTCAAGAGATCAGCGAACTCCATCCCTTGGGCCAAATCCAGCCCACTGCCTGTGAGCCAAGAGTGGTTTTTGCATTTTCAGATGGTAAAAGTAAAAAAAAAAAAAAAAAATCAAAAGAAAAATAATATTTTGTCACACATGAAAATCAGATGAAATTCACATCTCAGTGCCCATAAATAAAGTTAGAACACAGCCACACCCATTCATTTAAGAATTGTCTATGGCTGTTTTTGTGCTACAGTAGCAGAGCTGAGTGACTGTGACAGACCATATGCCCACAAGCCTAAAATATTTGCAATCTGGCCTTTTACAGAAGTGTCTGCTGACCCCTGGTATAGCCAAGTGTCCCATATATGCCTTCATCCTTCCTACAAACCTTCCTTCTTTCTCTTTGTCTTCATCTCAGCAAAACTTTATTATAGGTTTATATTCAGAATACAGTCAACGGGGACCCTAGGTCTGCATTTGGATGCTAGTGTATTTTGGTTTGTGACTTGGGAATGCTTAATACTATAGTGTCAGGTTCCCAATTCAAACCACCCATTCTCCTATCCACTCTTCTAATAACATCCTGTGGTCAGTGTAGCAAAAGAAACTTGAGTGAATACCCCACTGCTCCCAATGGAAGCACATGCTAAGTGGTACAAGTTGCTCTTGCCTGTCCCTTTGGGCCACAAAAATCTGAAAGAGTAGATCTAAAGTACATAGACAACTCCACTGCCCACAGTTGCTTGAGCTCCTAAGTAGCTCCCTAGATGCGCAGGAAAAGGAAGACGAGCCTATTGCTTTTTCTCCTTGGTGTACCTGTGGACTGTAGGAAGCATTCATCACTCCAGGTAACCTGGACTGATGTATAGGTGAATAGCTTTTCTATGCTGTAGGAATATTAGATAAGACATATTTTAAAGGTGCTTGTTCTCACTGCTAACCAAAGATGTGCAAAGTAAGACTGGATTAAAGTATCTATTTTATACCCACTCAAATAATTTTAAAGAAAATTAAAAATTACAAAGCCCAAAGCATACAGAATTATAAGGAAACCAAATCAGTAAAATAAATTAAGAGTCAGTATAGTCATGCCTTTTAACAAAGGAATTCTCCTGGCAACTCACCCTAAGACACAATTTCAAAGAAAAGAAAGAACTTAAACCAAGAAATTCATTGCAGTATACTTACGGTTTGTTATTTAGAGTAAAAAAAAAAAAAAAATCCGAACTTTAAATGTCTGATAAGCCATTATGATTAATTAAATTATGGTAAACTAACCCAATGGAAGTATCTTGCAGTCATCAAAATGTCCATGTTGCAACATAAAAAAATTCCTTTAAAAATAATGTTAAAGTAGAAAAAATAGAACAGACCATTTTATTCATGTTGCAATTAATGTAAAAATATGCATGCTTCTGACTAAAAATTGGGAAATGAAGTTTCTAACAGTTCTTTTTGGTTAGGCATGAAGAGAATGTGGGTGAATATTTGTTTTAATTTCCATGAAAGTCGCTGTAATAAAGTCCTTTGTTTTTACTTTTAAGCTCACATTTTCATAAAAGAACACAAGGAAAAAGAAGAGTAAGGACTGATCTTTATAATTACTTTTAGGAACACTGAGCAGGAACATTTTATTTGAGGAAGGCCAGCTCACAACCGCCCAGGGGTACCTCGCAAGTCTATGATGCAGAAACGGGATCAGGGTGGGAAATAAGCTGAGTTCTTCCCATGAGCTCTGGTAATCATGGCATCAGCAGAGATGGATGCCCCTGATGGGAAGCAGCAATGGGGGCCACTTGAGAATGTGACTCAGCAGGGCCAGATGGTATTTATTCAAGAGTTCATTTATTTGGATCAACTAACATATGAAATAGCAGGGACTCTGACAAGGACATGTGATACCTCATTTCCTTGAAGATAAGGAGCTGCAAACACAGTATCTGTCCTCCAAAGAGCCCCGGGGAAGGCAGAGTGAGGCTCAGAGATGGCCAAGCCCTGAACAGAGGCCCATTCCCATGGGATGACAGAGACAGAAGTCTGTCCTTTGTTATGGGTTGAATTGTGTCCTCCCTACCAAAAGAAAAGGATATGCTGAAGTCCTAAGTCCTAGGACCTCTGAATTCGGAAATAGAGTCCTTGTAGATATAATTGGTTAAGTTGAGGTGAGGGCATACGAGAGTAGGGTGGGCCCTACTTCAATATGCCTGGTGTCTTTCTAAGAAGAGGAGAGCCCACATAGAGCCACACAGAGAGAATGCCCTGTGACAAAAAAAGGTAGAGGTTTGAGAGATGCAGATGCAAGCCAAGGAATGCCAAAGTTGCTGGCCATCACCAGGAGCTCAGAAGAATTATGGAAGGATTCTCCCACGGGTTTCAGAAGGGGCATGGCCCCGCTGACACCTTGATTTGGGACCTCTAGCTTCCAGAACTGTGAATAAGAGCATTTCTGCTGTTTTTAGCCACCTAGTTTGTGGAACTTTGTTACAACAGCCCTAGCTGGGAAACTTACACACCCTGAAAACTCCTGTGGCCAGCTGAGCATATCTGAGCCAGTTATTTTTCTTTGAGTATCTTTTGGATTGCCACGACTGATCATAGCTTGGGTCTTACTGATACAGAAACCAAGTAGAAATAACCTGGCAATTGGAGATGTAGCTTAGGCCCAAAGTGGGGTAAACAGAGCAGAAATGTGGGCTGTGGGCCAGGAACCCTCTCCCCACAGCAGGATGCAAGCATTTATCAGCAGAGAGAGAAGGATGAAATGACAGGATGGCAAGAGGTAGAAGAATATGGTGCCCAGACACTCACACAGAGTGTGTGGTATATATAGTGGTTAAGCACATGGATTCAAGGTTCCAATCCCAGCTACATCACTTAACTAGCTGTGATACTATGATAATTGACTTAGCCTCCCTGAGCCTCAGTTGCCTTACCTGTAAAATGGAACTAAGAGTAGTTCCTACCCTACAAAGCATTCAGAATTATACCCAGCACATAGCAGGTATGTCATAAATATCCATTGCACACTTCCATGTATACTATCACATTTAATCTCTCACCTACTATGTGATGGAGGTTTTGTTAGGTTTAAGAATAGATAAACTGAGGCTCAGGATGTTAACATACACAACTATAGACAAAATAAAATGGCGTGGCAATTGGAGGTCCAACTGAGGCAAGAGGAGGCAATAGAGGACAAGACAGGAATGTGAGATGTGAGTCAGGGACTTTCTAGTAAGTCCCACCAGGAGCTGGGTCACCTGGTTCCAGAGCCTATCCTTCCTCCACTCTTTCATGGTACTGATGTCCTAGGTTCTGGACAGTTAATCTGTCAGCAATTTGCTGCACAACCTTCAGGACGTTGCTTGCATTTCTTAATCTACACCAGGGTTTCTCAACTTCAGCATTACTGCCATTTCAGGCCAGATAATTGTTTATGTGGGAAGCTTTCCTGTGCACTGTAGAATATTTAGTAGCATTCCTGGCCTCTACCCACTAGACACCCAGTAGAACCCCTCGCCAGTCATGATAACCACAAGGTCCCCAGACATTACCAAATGTTCCCTGGGAGGCAAAACTGTCCCTAGCTGAGAATTATTGACTTACAAGATAGGATTAAAGTACTTGTGAAACTGTTGCATTGAGCCATTGTGGGAGCACATTTGCTAAGTATGTTTTTTAATCTTTAAAAAGAAACAATGCGTTTGTCAATATAAGGTAGTGTAAGACAAATTTATTTATTAGTGATTGCTTCCCAAGTGCAAAAAAAAAAATCATAAGACAGGTCTTCCCTTCAAAGAAATCACAACCCAGTAGGGGTTGGGGGAAGGTGCAAAGACCAAAAGGCATCACTGGGGTCCAAAAGCCTAGAAAGAAATCACCCTCGGTTTAGTTGCTAAGACTTTATAAAGGAGATAGTGTATGAGCCACTTATTGAAGGGTGGGGATGGAATGTCCTGCACAGAAATGGATTTGTACAAACTTAGTACACAGTAGAAGTCAGCTGAGGAAAGACAGGAGCTAAGCTGATACAGGTCTCCAGAAATAATGTGTTTTTCTGTCTGCCTAAAAGGCCTTTCAGGCTTTGATTGACGAACCAGACCTTCCTCCTCCTAAGAGACTCAGCTCAGATGCCACCTCCTCTGGGACTTCTCTGAACTCCCATCTTTGGCAAGATGCTCCTCCTCCTTGTTCCTTTTTATCTCTAGTAGCCCCCATCAGTGTCTCTTATGTGGCTGCAATTGGCATTTGGGGTGGGCCAGCTCTTTATTGAGAATTCCAACCCATGTGTTGCAGGAAAATTAGCATCCCTGATTCCCACTCCCTAAATATACTAAATGTACTCCCCAATCATTGTGACAACCAAAAATCTCCACAGCATTTTTCCAAACATCTCTGAGTGGGCAATACCGTTCCCAGTTAAAACCTACATCATAATATTTACATTCTGCCTGAAACCATGTGTCTCTCTCCTCCTGTTGATGGTAAGCTCCTTTGGGATAGGGACTGCTGATTTCAAATCATATCTGTAATGGAAAGACCTTGCCCAGTACCTAGTTTGCAACTGGCCCTTGGTAAATATTTGCTGATCTAATTAAAGCAGAAGGTTCATCTAGGGAAAAACTGGAAACTCAGAATTGAAAAATAAATTGGGGCCAGGCAGTAAGGGACTTCACATATGCTAAGGAACATGGATTTTATTGTATAAGGTGAAAACATATGAAAGTGCCATTTTGTAAGTCAAAAATAATCAGTTATTGGCAATTTCATATAGTCCGTCCTAATATAAGGCAGTATTAGTATTTACTTAACTTTCTGTTTAAATTGAAATAATTTTTTTAGCTTAAATACCTAACTTCGTCTCCTCTTAAACACAAATATTCAGCTATATGTACTGACTTTTTCCTTTAGAAAACATTAAAATAGTTGTGCTTCTTAACAACCAATAGGCATCCATGCAGCACCTAAAATTATATCCTGTGCCGCAAGTAGACACAGACCCTGCTATCACAAACTGTGCTCTAAGCAATGGGATGCATTCCCGAAGTCTGGGGAGTGCGGGCAAAGACTGGGGAGGGAGGCAGAGACTGGGGCTGGGGGGGCGGAGACTGGGGGGGCGGAGACTGGGGCTAGGGGTGGGGCTGGGGTGAAGACTGGGGCTGGGAGGTGGTGTTTAAAGGCGGATAAGGAAAAGGAGAAGAAGAACCTTCAAGAACAAGGAAGAATTAGAGGAAAACAGAGGAATAAGTAGAGGAGAAAAGTAGGAACAAGGTAGGAAGAGAGAGAGGAAGAGAGAGAAAGAAGAAAAGAAAAAGCCGGTGGAGGAGGAAATAATTGCTATGGGACCAGATTTGTTCCTCACTCTGGTTCCCAGGTTCCACTCCCGTGCCGCAGTACAATCAGCTTAGAGCCTGATTATCATGGCTGACATAGCAAAGTGCCTGCCTATTTTTAGATGAAATTAATCATTTTCTTGTGTTATTTTTGGTTCAGAGAATGGCTCCAGTACACAGCAGCTTCTTCATTAGCTGCCAGCAAGAATGTAAACAAGGTTGAATCTCCGCTTGGCAGGTTCTATATTCAGCTCTGCCATCAGGAAGCCGAGTTCGCTGAGAAAGCTGGCTCACCCACAGCTTGTGAGGGGCTGCAGGGAGAGGCTGAACCATACCAGTGGATGGATCCAGAGGAGCTGGAATGACTTAGACCCCAGTGTTTGCTTTATTCAGTTGCTCTTTAAGTCAGGCACTACTTAAGTGGGCACTGCTGACATTTAGACTGGACCGTTCTTTGTTGTGGGGCGCACTGTCCTGCGCATCAGAGGGTGGTCAGCCACAGCTCTAGTCTCCACGCACCTCATCATGACAACCAAAAACGTCTCCAGACGTGGCCAGAGGTCTCCTAGGGGGCAAAATCGCTCCCAGTTGAGAACCACTGGTTTAAATCAATAAATTAAAGCCATAATAGTGAATCTCAAATTAGTGTTAGGAGCACGGGATTCTAATCACTTTATTGCCCGAAACTAGAATTTCCAGGCTGCCTCAATTTGTGAAAGAGCAAAATGCTCTTATTTATTCACTCTTGCCTCCAGGTTGCTGGTGATGACCCATGAGAAACAGCTGCTTTGCCAGGCTTTCCACCAGTGACCACAGCGACTACCTCCACCCTGGCCTCAGAGCATGCCACTGCGTTTCACCTGCTTCATCCCAAGCAGGTACCAAGCCCTCCTCGTTAACTCTGCACAGCAGATCACAGAAGCAAATGGAACTGTTCACTGGATGCTGCTGAAAGCTCAATGACACTAGCAGGGAACCACAGTAACAGGATAACCCCAAAGCCCTGCTTTGACCCTCCCTGGCCAGTGCTTGCCCTGTGCTCGTTCTCTCTCTTCATATCTCTTCATGGGACCTGAGCCAGCATGCTCTGCCTCCTGGAATCACTCACATTGAGTCCATTTCATTGAAACGTGACCAAACTGTGTCCCCCTCCTTGCACCCAAGGCTCGCAAAGGAAGCGACTTCCTCTAAGTCCAGACCGACACTCACTTCTCAAGTTCTCACCCATCACCACTTCAGAAGCCACCTACTCCCAGGATGGCTGGCAGTGGAAACACACAAATCTCTGCTCTCATAATGGAGTGCGATCTGATGTTGCATCCTCAGAAAAATAATCACTCAACAGGCTGGCATCAGAACCTCTCTCGAGTCTGGGTACACCAGACATAAACAGTCCAGAACAAGTCCATTTTTCCTCAGTTTCTCCTCGTCAAGATTAAATTGAAACACTAGGAGGCAACTCCATAAGTCAGTGATCCAAATTCAATATGACAAGGTGTCCTGCAAACCTAGAAGCAGCATGGGGCCCAGACTGCGGTGGTGAAGGAGGCATTCATTGCAGAAGTGAAGCACTAGGAGCATCTTGAAAGGTGACCGGAAGTTAACCAGATAAAGTTGATGGGGGATGGGGCCCAAGGAGAAGCAGGAGCTGATTTCCAAAGCAAAAGTACACCATTGTGGAGAGCAGCCCCATGTATTAAGAAGGATACAACACAGATATTCAAGGGGGTACAGAGCAAGGCAGATAGTGATGAGAGATCAGAGTTGGACCAGGTCAGATTCTGACGTAAGAAGAAGAGAAGGAACCTGGATCTGATGACTTAATTCTAGAAGACAATCCCAAGGCTCGGGATGGGCCGCTCCACTGTGGCCCCTCCGTAGCTGGCAACTCCTTAGACATACCAGCCACAGTCCCCTTCAAAAAGGGGCACCAACTTTAGTTTCCTATCACAAAGTTACACTTCATTTTCCCAACTATGAGGGGGAGCAGGAGGAAAAACTTTTTTCCTTGCATATGTTAGGTCAGAGTGAATGAGAGCTTACAATCAGAATCAAGGTGGAGGGCTGGCCAGCACTCCCTGTGCCCCAGAGAGTTTGTTACCTGGGTGCTCATTTTAAAGGGCCCTGGGTGTGATTGTAGGACCCATGCTGATCCTGGCCTGGAGACACAGACCCACACACACATAGACCAAGTCAGGAAACCTCTGCTCTCCCAGACCAGTTTGGACTGCCAGTTCCCACCCTCTCCTCCCAGGCCTGAACATGAGGAAGGAATCAAGGGGAGAGCTCTGATAATCCCCTCTGACAGTTGTCTGGTGTCAGAGCTATTGTCTTCTCTCAGTGGCAGCCTCCTGGTGGGTGGTGGCTTTCAGACACGATCTCCTAACCTAAACCCAAATGTCAGATGCTGGTAACAGCCTTAAAGAGAGCCCAAAATAAAGGTTATCCCAATAGGCTCCTAGGGAATAACAGTGACTCTCACATATTCAAGGCTCACACCATAATGCATGACTGATAAAAGCAAACCACCCCAGAAGGAAGACTAGGGATAACTGCTACCCCAAGAGTTTATTCCCTCTGTGTGAACAAATACCAACTCAGGTACATGAGCCAGGGAGAGACTGTAAAAGTAAAAAGTCTTTATAATCTAAGAGGCATGTTTAAATTTACACCCAGATGTGAGGCCAGGAATGCCAGTTACCTTTCATCCATGTTCCAACTCTCTTTACCCAAAGTTGGCCAAGGCATTGTGTTGATAAGAATGCTGGGACAGGGGTAAAGTCTCCCCAGAAGGGAAGCCAGAAGAGCAGTGATGACTGCCACAGGAACAGGAGGGGTGACTGTCCCTGCATGTGCCCAGGGGTGGGTTGTTCGTCGAGATTCTTTGAGTTTCAAGCAACAGACACGGAACTTGAATTCATTTAAGTACCAAGATGGGAAGTCATTGGTTCCTAAAAACACAGAATGCAGGGAGATGGGCTTCAGCCATTCAATGAGTTTCAGCCAGCACCGAAATTCTCTCTCCTCTCACCTCTCCACGCTTCTATCAATTCTATCAATTCTATCTTCTTCTATCAATGTGCTGACCTCTTCCCCTTCCACTGAGATGCGCTTCTTTTACGCAGTGGAGAGCAGGGCCAAAAGCTGACTCAGAACTGCATTCTTGGGTAAAGAGAAAACAGATTTCCCTCATCCACTTCCTATTTAAAATGACCACAGGTTAAGATGCTGATTGGCCTGGCTAGGTTATGTGCTAGAATGAATGAGCATTCCTGGTCCAGTCACAAAGGTCTAGAGTAGGGGGCATTATAATTGGCCCAGGCTTGATCACATGCCCTCCTCCAGTGTCAGAAAGTTGATTTGTGTGGGTATAGGCACATGTTTGCACCAGCACACACACGTGTTTGTGTAAGTGTCTGGAAGGCAGTGGGGGGAAAAAATCAGTATCTGCCACTACAGATATGCTCAATTTAAAGTCCTTTGAATCTAAGTGAAATTTTTGGAACTTGAGAAATAAAAATCTATTTTCTAAGGCCCCTTTTGGAAACAACTTCTGTTCTTTCCTTTTGATTTCTATATCATTTCATCTGTAACCCCTTTATACTCTTTATCTCCTTGGCAACTTATTTGAGCTTCCCTACAAAGCCATGAGTACCTAGAGAACAGATGAGATAAGAACAGCTAATTCTTCTCATCAACAAAATTTTAGCTTGCTTGTTTCTGTTCCTGAGTACTTTGTGTTCCTGCCTATTAACATATATAAACAGGTACTGCTCCTATCTAAGCCAGCGTGGAGACTTATGCTTTAGACCCCATCCCCCCTAATCTACTCAAAGATTTTGCATTTGAAATGATCTCACCTGTCTCTTATATCAAGCATTTCTCCCTCTTTTTTGGATCATTCCAATTAACATATAAATATACCATACTTTCTTCCATCTTAAAAAAAAAAAAATCTCCCTTCACCCTGCAACCCCTCCAACAACTGCCCCATTTTTCCTCCTTATAGATAAACTTATTAAAAGAGTAAACTCTGTTTTCTGTCTCTACTTCTTCACCTCCCCTTATCTCTTTAACTTACTTTTATCAGGATTCTGTCTCCACCACCCCACTGAAACTACTTTTGTCAAGTTCCATCTTGCCCAGTCCAATAGATAATTCTGTCTTTATGTTGCTAACTTCTGAGCATCATTTGACATTTACTTGTGTATACATCCTTTCCTAAATGCTTCTTTCACTTGACTTTGTGACAACACATTCTACTGGGTCTGCTCTTACCTACCGGGCTGCTCCTTCTGAATCTCCTTTGCTGGGTCTTCCTCTTGCTCACAACTTTTAAATAAAGCATTATGTTTAACTCTATTGTCACTCTATACTCTCTGGGGAACCACAACTATGACTTTAAATAAAACCTATATGCTGACTACTCTAGTTCAGAACTCCCTTGATCTCCCTCCATGTGTTTTCAATGGCCTGTTCAATATCTTCATTAGCATGCCTAATAATTTTGGACTAACTAGGGCCAAAACAGAACTTGCCCACCCACCCCCACTTCATACTCCTCTCCAATCTACCCATTTTGTTTAATGATGCCACTATTCACCCAGTTGCTCAGTCTATAATTATAGGAATTAGCCTTTATTCTTCTCTTTTCCTAACACTTCACATCTAACCCATCAGCAAGTTCTGTTGATTCTGCTTCCAAGATACATTCTGAATAGGATCTTCTCTCACTACCCCCACTACTACCAACCTAGCAGTTACCATCGCATCCCACTTGGACCACTGCAAGAGCCTCCTAATGGTCTCCCTGCTTCCACTCTTCACTCTTCCTCCTCAACAGCTCATTGTCCACATAGCAGCAAGAGTGATCTATGGAAAATACATTCAGATTATACTTCTTCCCTGCTTAAAATCCTGCAAGAGCTTCCCAGTATATTTCAAATTCAGTTCAAAATCCCCAGCATGGCCCATGTGGTCTTGCTTCCTCCTTCTCCATCTTCTCTTCTCTCTCTTATTCCAGTGTTCCAAACACAGTGGTCTTTTTGCTGTCCCTCCTCCATACCAAACCAATTCACTTTTCAGGGACTTTGCCATGTTTTCTTTTTTGAGAAAAGTGCTCCCCTCACCCCAGTTCTTCACACAGCTGTCCTTGTTATTTAAGTCTCTATTCAAATGTCACTTTCTTAAGGAGCACCTTCTCTAACCACCGGCATTCAACAGTCACACTTACTTAGTACCTCAGAAAATCTTTATCTCATAGTGGTGTTTTATTTCATTTATAGTACTGCTCTAAATTACACCATTTGTTTATTTAGGTATCTCTTTCTTTTCCGTCTTCTCCCACTGGCGTGTAAGCCAATACCATTTCTGTCGTATTCCCTTGATTGTAACTCATTTATTTGCCTTTATCAACTCCCCGATCAATATCTGGCAGTAATAAATTCTAAATAAATACTTGTTGAATGAGAAAAATAAATATGTGTCCTCCATTGTCCTTTTCACAGTAGATGTTCAATAAGAGTCAGATGAATGGTTGGATAGATGGAATGATGGGAGGAAGAATGGATGGATGAAGGGATGGATGGATGGATTAACAGATAAATGTATAAAATCAACAAATTCAATATCTCCCTATTACTGGCAAATATAGAGTATCAACTAAGTTCTTTTTTTCTGTTTTTCAGTTATCTTTTCCTATATAACAAACCAGCCCAACATTTAGTGGCTTAAAACAATAGTTGATTATCTCTCACAATTTGGTAAGTTGATTGGGTGGCTCTTCTGGTCCACCTGATATTGGCTAGGATGCTAGGGTGGCTGCATCATCTGAGGACCGTTTTGGACAGGAACATCCAAGATGACCCACTTACCTGGCTAGTGGTTAACGCTGGCTGTTGGCTGAGAGTTCAGCAGGGAACATCAACCTGAGTACTTACATTTGTCATCTCTATGTCACTTGGGTTTCTCCCAGCATGGCAGCTGGGTTTGGAGGCATCCCAGGAGTGAGTGTTCTAAGAGATTCAGGCAGAAGCTCTAAGGCTTTTTCTGACCTAGACTTGCAAGTCCCAGAATATAATTTCTGCCACATTCAATTAGTTAAGCAATCACTAATGTCAGCCTAGATTTAAGCTTCAACCTCTGAAGTAAGGAGCAGAATTGAGGGCAGCCATCTTGGAGAATATCTACTATACCCATAAACAGGCAGCAAGATTCTGCAGGGAAATCACAGTTATTAAAACCTGATCCTTCTCTACTTTTTATGAAAACTACTTCCAGTATTTGCACCTATCTGTGTTATTTTAGGTGGATTATATCTTCCAGTTATAAATGAGTGAAGAAAAAAAACTTTTATAAGTCAAGACTTCATAACTCATTGGTTGCATATTCATTATTCTGAAAACTCTAGAATTCATTGCCTTTTCTTTGTTCCAAAAAATTTTATGTATTGTTCCAAAAATACAATCTTGTTTCACTTTCTTTAAATTCTTCTGTGAATTCCCACCAGGGTTCTCTGTTTTTTTCCATTTCTATGTTCCTGTCACCTGTTCCCTTTCCCCACCACCGCTTCTCTTCATTAGCTCAGATAAGCTTATAGAGGAAGAAAAAAGTCATTTCTAGAATAAGAGCTAGAAAACAGGATCTGAACAACCAAATGCAGTTATAAATCAAAGCACAGAATTAAAAGTTGAATTACTAATTCAGCGATTGGGTTCTATTCAGTTAAGATGTTGCCATTTCGTTTCCAATGGTTCTTGCTAGCTGCACATAAGAATCACATGTGGAGCTAAAACAAAGCAAAAAGAAAATAAAAATCCTGAGCTTTACCCAGACTTATGAATCAGAAGCATAAGAGGTAAGGCTGGATACCTATATTTTAAAAAAATCCACAGGTGACTTTGATATTCTGTCAGCATGAATTACCTCTCTTGGGTTTCTAGATACCACATTGAAAGTAAAACCTAGCTCTTTTATAATTATAGTTTATCTTATTAACACACACTTATTATTTTTCTATTAAAGAAGGGACTGGAAATATCAGCTAAGTTTTCCAGTGTGATTTTATGTCCCAATTTCCGGCTGAATGTGTTTGTACATTTGTAAGGAAACTTAATAAGAAGATAGCTTTCAATATGCATAGATTCACTTTCCAGGCATCTTTTCAACATTGATCCTATTCTGCAAAAGACATTGACCTCACAAGAAACAGTTACAGTCAGGTTCTCACTGTGCTGAATTTCCTCAAGTGCATCCTGTAAGTGGGCCACAGCTGCAGCCAGCAGATTTTGCACTTCTCTTGTTCCTGCTGAGGATGAAATGTGCTGAGGCCAATAACCTGGTGAATAATTCATTTTCCCGAAGAACAATTTGTAAGCCTCAGAATTGCTTTTGCCAAAATAAACAGCAAATTTAAAAGATAGTAATACTCTCTGCATGTATATAACTTCCTATAATTTTCTAATTATTCTCCTAACAATGAGGATGATGACTATAGCTAGTATTTGTTAAGAGCTTACAATGTGCTAGGTTTTGTGCTAAGTGCTTCCACATACATCATCTCATTTAATTTTCATAACCTTCTGAGGTGAATATTGTCATTTTCATCCCTCTCTACCAAAGGAAGAAACTGAGACTTAAAAAAGTTAGGTATCTTTCCCAGGGCCACACAGAATTTGAATCCACATCATGGTCATCATGCTAGACTGCCTCCCACGTCCATATGTCCCTTTATTTCTGTCAACCTGTCTATTGCTCCACTGTTGATCAATAGGTAGGTTAGTAGATAGAGGTAGAGGTAGAGATAGGTTCATCTGATAATCACAAAACCCTGAGTGATAAACAGAATTGGGTATTACTGTCCCCACTTTGCAATGAGAACACTTAAGCTACAGACTTAAAACAACCTGCTCCCATGTTAGGGAAGCAAAGTCAGTTTTCTGACTGGAGTCCTGTGGTCTTCCCACAGCCCTGAGGCAACTCCAACAGAGCCAAAGGGACTTCTCTAAATCTGGCCTTGCAGTGTGAAGGAGGGTGTTGCTGGTGGGGTGGGATTCGGCAGTATGCTGAGCCCTATGATGACATTTTCAGCCAAGAAGAATGTTTTATCAAATCCCCATCAGCCCAAGACTAGATCATACCAAGATTTTGCAATATGAACATAATGTTCTCTACTGTCCAGGACCTAATCCTTTTCCATCGGGGAACACATTTGCAAACAATGGCTCCTAACTGATGAGGAACAGGATCCAATTCTTACTCCACACACCAGGACCTTTACACCACGTTGGAGGCAACAGCCCTGAGGTTAAAGGGCTGCTCTGTGTCTAACCACTGTAGCTCTTGCTTGAAGGAAGTTTTCCCAAATGAACCCCCAAAGAAACCGAAAATGGCATGAATGTACATCCTGTTACTCAACACTCTCTGGGTTTCATAACGTGAAGTCAGGAAGAAAAGGTGCCAACATTCCTGAATGTTATAATCATTAAGGAGCAAACTCTAATGTTCCCACACTTGAAAGTTAAAGAGATGGGATTATTCACTCTCCTCCTCACTTATGGAATCACTGCAAAACCATATGGGCTGAATTAGGCATCCAACATGAATGCTCCCTACCATTCCCTCTGGGGGGCCTTGGGGCTCATCCCAGGCAATTGGCTTTAAAGACAAGGATATCCTATTTGGAAACATAATCATGATCCCTGATATTAATAAGCACTTTCTAACTTCAAAGCATTTTAATAACTGTTGCTCTAATTAAATCTCATAACCTCCCAAAGAAGAGACAAGCTTCATCATTTCCACCTTACCAATGGAGAAACTGAGGCAGAGCCCTATGGAATCTGAAACCATGGTCTACCTGATAGTAGAACCTCTGGAATACTTAATAATTTTTATGCGAAATTAAAATGTTGAACTGAGATTTTTTTCTGTTACCATTTGGTGAGAGCAAAATAAAGGCATTTAAGACTGTGTATTAGGATGGTGAAAAGCATTAGACCATCCAGTTGTATGGTGTTGGCCTAGGGATTTAACTTCCCTAAGCTTTAGTTTCCTCATCTCAAAAGTTGAAATAATAATAGAGCCTACCATAATGCCTTGTTGTTCAGATTAAATAAGATAATGTATGTTAAAGTTGGTGGCACACAACTGAACACTCAATAAACTTTAGCAGTTCTTGTAAAGCCAGGTCCTTCACCTATAGTCACCACTGGATCATTTATTGACTCACAAGTATTTATTGATGGCCTATTGAATGTCAAGGAGTGCTGTCCAGAAAGGATACAACAGTGAACAGGACAGACAGGGTCATTTCCTACATATGGAATGTGTCTTATTTCTTATTATAAATTAATTCACACCAAGCCTGGTCATACTCCATTGTTGATTTTGGTTTGATCTCACTATTCACACAGCTAAAAGATCTCTGATTGTTCTCTCAACTGGACTGCCATAGTCCTTGTGCTGCCTGTGGTAGCTTTGATTGAGTTCTACTACTAAATGCAAGAGGACTTGAAGGCAGTGGTCTGATCTTGGCATTTTAACTGAGGTTGCCAAACAATGTCTTGTAGAATTTGACACCTACTTATTCTTGTCTCAGTCCATGCAGTTGTGGAAATCTGTTTTAGGTTTCTTTGCACAGACACTATGTGGGGCACTGTACTGGGAGGGAGGCACGGGAGGGAGATCCAAGTAATGCTTCAAGGCCAATTGCAGTCATACAACATCGACAGTGTTTTGAAAAGAAGCAGCATCAATAACTATGACATTCCATGGGAAGGATACAGAATTAGCAAACATGAAGATTTTATTCTCTGGCACTCTTGTTTGAGGGTCTCAATGGTCTCAGCATGTACAACTCCTCTATGCCCTTCTAATTACATTTATATACAAATGTGCACACGTGTGCATGCACATACATACACACACATATGCATGCATTTTTTTCAATAAACAAGTACCTATTGAATAATAACTAAAGGAGATATTTATTGAGCTTTTATTCAAGGCCAGAAATGCTGATGGATGCCCAAAAAATATTAGCACATTTAATCTTCCTGAGATTTCTAGGATGTAAGTATAATTACTTTTCTCATTTTAGAGGATGAAACTAATGTTTAGAGACATAAAAACTCACTTATGTCTTTATAAGTGGCAGAGTTGAAATTCAAAGCCAATGTGGCTCACTATATTCAAAAGTTCACTATACTAGGAAGGATGAAAGAGGGAAAGGAAGGAAGGGAAATAGAAAGTGAGGGAGGGAGGAAAGGAGAGAGGAAACAGAATAATCTAGGAAACTCTAAGGCATGGCAAAAACAAAGTCTACAACCCACAGCCACATTTTAAGGCCCAAGAGTTTAGTGTTGGGACCCATTGCGAGGAGATGGGGAGGAACCATGTGGAAGAAGATGTGATGGGAGAAGAAAGAGGTGGTAGGGGTGAAGACAGAACTGTGGCCCCAACCTCCCAAGCCTTGCTAAGGAGAGCCCAGCACTCTGAGCATGGCAATGACAGTGGAAATCATCTCCCAGGAGAGGAAAAACCTATACCCCTATACCCAAAGCACCCACTGCTCTGAGTCCTCCATGTCAGTCCCAGCCATTGAGTCATTGCTGCCCAGCCAAATCTTCTCATCCTTCAAGACCTAAGTGAAATTTCTCTTTCTCCAAGAAGTCTTTCATGAAAATGCACTCCACCACCACCACCAATAGTGCTCTCTCTTGTGTCTGAAGCCCTTGTAATTATACAACTGGCAATAGCCACCATGGCCTTGTGTTAAACCCTTCCTTCCCATGTTTCCATTATTTAGATACCACATTTTGAATCATCATGACAATCTTTTGAGGAAGTTGATTTTTTTTTTTAAAGATTTTATTTATTTATCTGACAGAGAGAGACAGTGAGAGAGAGAACACAAGCCGGGGGAGTGAGAGAGGGAGAAGCAGGCTTCCCGCAGAGCAGGGAGCCCTATGCGGGGCTCGATCCCAGGACCCTGGGATCATGACCTGAGCCGAAGGCAGACGCTTAACGACTGAGCCACCCAGGCGCCCCGAGGAAGTTGATTTTTATTCCCATTTTACTGGGGCCATCATGGTTAAATAATTTCTCCACATCATCTTGCTCCCAAGTGACAGAACAAGGATGCTTACCCAAAGCCCAGATTTTTTCTGCTACAATATGGCCTTCCTGGTGCTTGACGGCTTGACGATTGAGGCCAGGTGTTAAAGGAGCAATGATGGGGAGGGCTGGTGAGCCATACCAGACAGTTCTGAGAGAGCATTGCAGCAGCAGAGGGGAAAGGAGGAGAAACTCCGTGCTTGGAAGCCTGACCTGCTCTAGAAGGGACTCAGCTCAAAATATGATATCATGGGGACTGTCAGCAGGAATCAGAGATGCAGATCCAAGGGCAGAATCTAATTTCAATTCCAGGACATTTCATGAAACAGAGTGTAAGGCAACAATTATTTGCTAAATAGAAAATTAAAGGCATAAATAAAGTCAAAGCTTAAACCACTGAGGCAAAAATCACGCAGGCTCCAATTTCCTTCTGCTGCTTGGAGCTGCCAATTTGGAAAGAAGAAATCATGGGGATAGTGAAAATACAAGATCAATGGACCATGGTTGATAGATGGTGATGTCTCTGATCCCACACATTGCCCCTACCCCCATGTCAGCCCTTCCCCACCCACTGCCAAACCCAAGCAAGTTGGAGGAAGTAAGACTGTGAGAAAGAGGCCCCTGTTTCTCTTCATAGGTATTTTGCTTTCCTATGAATGAATTCCAGCACTGAGCATGTTCTGGTAACAGGAGCTTTATTTCCCTAGACTCCTTGTACCTCCACTTATGCCAAAATACATCTCTTAAGTGTTTTAACCTTAACACACACACACACACACACACATACACACACTCTCTCTCTCTCTGTCTCTTGGTCTTTAAAATACTGAGTTTGCCCCTTTTCTGGAACTCCTACTAAGGCTTCCTGTTGGATGGATAAGTAGTGACACATGACAGGGCATAAGCTGGTCTAAATCTTTGTTTCCCATGGGTCCATATGTAAGACACTGGGCCAAAGGTCAAATGCTCTGGGTCATATTTTACAAACCACTGCTTAATGAGATCAAACACTGCTTATGACTTCCACCTCCCCTTTATCCTCTGTATTCACTCCTCTCCTTTGACTTCTTCCCTACAAGTACCTCTCAAATCTTTCGCTCGTCATAATATCCACTGTTTTATTTGCCTAGACCACTGCAAAGTTGACCACCTGTACTCTACTCTCCACAGAGCCACAAGAATATGTTTCTAATGGTTTCTAATCCATACATCTGATTATATTTTAGCCTTGTTTAAAACATACAGTGGATTCCCCATTGCCCACAAGATAAAAACCATTATCCTTGGTCATATATGCCTGAACTTTCACAGACCTCCTCTACCATTGATGTCATTCATTTATCTCTTCACTCATTCATTTAAAACCAGCCATCATTCTGGATACATGGGAAGTACCTATGAATGTTTGTTGACTGACACCTACTTCCATTATCTCCCCCAAAAAGCCACTTTGCCATTCCCAGTTGTTCTGAGGAGTGGGCAAGTTGAGTGGCTACCAACACAATATTTGGGAGTCTTACCCATGACAAAACTTTATGCCAACCAGCACACTCTGTCCTGGGATCTGGGGTAGCCCTATTACATGTTTAATTGTTAGCACACACCACCTTTTTAATCTCCTCCAGCCCCATTTCTATTCTCATCCAATATGATGTCATCCTTATGAGCATAGACTCTGAGCCAGGGTGCCTGTCTTCACTCACCAACTTCACTGCTGTACTTGAGCAACCTAGCACTGTTCCCATTCTTCCTTCATAAAACAGGGATTCTAATAACCCTTACCTCACAAGGCAGGCAAGAGGATTAAGGAAAGTAGTGAATGAGGAGTGTTGGAAAATTTAGTGGCACACAGGAGGGGCTAGCTATGTGGTTATTATTGTCTTCTACTCAGCTATAAGGTCACTTTCCATACCAAGGTTTTCATAGCCCTCAAGCTCATCCTTCCCATCCAGGTCTCCCTGCCATTCCTCTGCCCTGAATTCCCTTCTCTTTTGTCTATTCATTCTTCAAGATGGAATTCCAGTCATGTCCATGAAGCCACCCTGACCACTCCTCACCCAGACAAACTTGACCCCTTTCCATTTGTCTCACATTGAAGCATTTGCATGCTTTGATGGCAGGTTTACCAGTTCTGACTTACTACCCATTCCCCCTATTAAATCCAGAGCACTATGACCCCAAAGAAAGTCTTAATGCTCCAGCACAGCCTCACTGAGACACTTCCCTGTGCCAGGCACCATGGCAACTCTGAGGGTCCCACATAGTTTAAACATAATCCCTGCCCTCAGGACACAGACAAAAAAAATAATCTTAAAATCTGTGGAAGGAATAAATGCAGTCGTCTGTGGTCACTTTGAAGGAGCTCCTGCCCTTAGAAGAGTCCTTAGCAGCTATTAAGAAATTGGTGAAAAAAACAAGAGGAGAGAAAAAACTTTATTGCTGATGCTTTCAACAGAGCATTTCCCAAAGAGTGGCCAGCATGCCATGGGAGGCAATTTTCCTCAGCATGTGGAGGACTATTTTATATTCAAATAACTACAGTTTTAACATGTGTTAATACTAAATCTCTAGCCTGTCAAACCTATCGTTTCACGGATATCATTGCTTTGTTTAGAGTGAGTGCAAACAAATTACATGTGAGTGAAATTGAGGGGCTCAGATTTCAGGGCTCACCTAAAGGAGATTCTAAGGAAGGAATGCTTAATGGCACTACCAGGGAAGTAGCTAAAATCCAAGATTGCAGAACCCAAAGGCACACCTGGCCCTCAGCCTAACTGACCGCTACTATCCAATACATCTACCCCACACTCAGCAGGGGGAAAGGCCTGTTCATCACTTTTGCTGTACAGATTTTTAAAGTCTCACCTATAAAGTTTCATCTGTAAATCCTAGATGAACAGATTGAGGCCCAGAGGAATGAAATGAGTCATTAATATTTCATTGGTTAAAACTAACCATAACTGCAGAAAAAGCAGCCTGACCAATGGCACTTGTTAAATAAACTTTGTCATCCCACCACAGACTCATGTCAGAAAATAGCTTATGTGGGTAATTCTTCCCCAGCCTAAATTTCAAACCCCCAAGGAATCTCATTTGGACCCAGCATTTCCATATAAGCAATAGGAGGAGAAATGATGCAATACCTCATTAATATCTTTCTTGGCAGGACATACCTTTAAAATATATATACCAAGTTATAGTTGTGATGGAATCACACCTCATTTTAAACAGTACCTGGGACTCAGCTACCTGTGGGGTGTTTGCCCTGGGAAACCAGCAGCTTCCAAGAAGAAAAATGTTCAACCTGCCTGTTATCTTACAAATAAATGATTTTGTTCTCTCCCTTTTTCTCAGGCTTCTTTTCTCTCGTATTGTGCCAGACTTTCTGTACCTTGTTATTGTAGGATATTGTCCTGACATGCTATGACACAACACAGTACAGTTCAGTGATATTGACACAACCCAAGTGCCATAATCATGGCAAAAACACATGCATAAGAAGAGCAAACTGAAGACTCTCGATATTGATTCAGGTAGGAGAACAGCCTGAGGCCAGGCAGTGATGTATTTAATTAACTATCAGCATGCCAAAGACTCCTGACCATCTCTAGGGATGAAGCTGAACATTATCCCCAGAGAGGGAGCAGGAGCTACTCTGTACCCAAAGGGGTCCCTTGACAACACGCTCAGGTAGAGTGTCAGGTAGGTTATTCATCCACTCCTGGCTCAAGCTGATTGTTCATACTTGGAGAGCCTCACCACTGGTCACTGCCAAAGCCACTAGTTGAAAGACAGGCAGTAGGTTTAATTCAAGACTTACTAGTTGCTTGACTAAATTATACCATGTGTTTGCGGCATCTCTCTCCCCCCACCCCAGGATATAAACTGTCTTATGTATTAGACACAGTTTTATTTGGGACTGGCTAGGAAAACTTTCCATCAGCTCATTGGTTAACTCCTATTCTCAGTTCTGAAAACACATCTTCAGGGATGTCATCCTTGACCAACCAGTCTAAGTCATGAACCTCTGTTTTAAGTTCTCATTAACACTGTATTCCTTTCTTTCAAAATCAGCAATTATCAGAAGTGTAAGTGTACACTGATTTGTGTGACTATTTGAATTATGTCTGTTTTTTGTAAACACCCCCTGTTGTCTGCTTTTGCCTCTGTCCACTATCGTGCCTAGCATATAATTGACCCTCAATGAATAGTTGTTAAGTTTATGAGTGAATGAATGAATGAATGAGTGAGTGAGTGAGTGAAAAAGGCACCTGCAACACAGGCATTATAATGAGATGATATCAGTAATCTGAGCTCAGAATAAATGTATTCCTCTGTTCCTGGACACACTGCTGAACTGCATTTCCCAGCCTCCCTTGCAATTAAGATGTGGTCATGTGCCTTTTGGGCCAGTGAAACATGACTTCCTGGTCTAACCTATAAAAATCTCTAAGCTCTTCCCCTTATGGCTGGCTGGAATGGAGCTCATCATGGCAACCTTGGAAGCAAGTGGTGAGGATAACAGCTCTGTGAGACTGTCTCCCAATAACTACATGAAGCAGAGCCAGTCTGACAACACATTCACATATTTCCAGAACTATTGTATCAAACACCAAATAAACTTCTAATAAGTGTGAGCCATTATATGCATGGAATCTATTTGTTACGGCAGTTAGTGTTACTTGAACTAATACACCTCTTCCCAGTGATTCTCCACTAAAGAAAACTTTGGAGGCCATATTACAATTTCGTGGAAGAAGGGGTAGTTGGAAAAACCTCCCCAAGCAACTAAGACACTCCCACCTCCATGTCCCCCCATTATAATCATTGTCCTACACACTCTCCATGGTTTTCCATGAAAGCTGGGATTTAACTATGTACTTGACTAGATGAGAGCCATTGCAGATGTAAAGAACACACACACTCACCCACATATGTGGTCACAGGAGGCAGACACAACAAAAATCATGGCTCATCATCAGTAGTGATGTGTTATGATCCATTTCTTTTCAGAACAATCAGAATTTCATCAGCAGTCATTATCATACGAGTCCCTATGGAGGAGAGAGAGAGATGTAATACACGTGCTTGGTGTCCTTGAACAACACAGCTCAGTGAAAGAGCTCAGAATTGTGGTATGAAGGACTTGGCTTGCAAGTGGCTCACCAGCAGTGAGACCTTGGCAAAATTATTTCACCTCTGCCTTTCTTCATTTGTTACCAACAGGTTTAAATTTGCAACTCAAAATTGCTATAAGGTTATGTGAATCAATGCATATAAAAAGTCTTGTGGGGCAGAGACACAAGTACATCATGGATCATGACCAAGTCTTTGCAAACTATGGCAGAGTGAGATATAAAGTGTTGTGGAAACCTAGCCTGTGGAGGTTGGTGAGTCAAGGGGAGGGACAGGGACACCTTAAAGTAAGAAATGATCCCTGATCCCAGGGCAAATGTGGAATTCAAATGGTAGAGGCTAGAGAGCTGTTTAGAGGTGATCAGGTAGGGTTTCCTAGGTGCTCTGGGTCTTGAACTGAATGCTGAAAAATGAATACAAAGGCATAGAAAGGAAAGCTGGTATGAGACTATCAAATCATCATCAAACATTTCTTGAACACTAATGAAATTGATGTAGACAGAGCTACTACAGCACAATGAAATGGAAATCACCTTGGACTGGAAGTTAAGAGACAAGGTTCTCTAATGAACTCCACATTTGACCTTGGAAAATCATCAACTTCCCAAGCCTCATCTCCTCATCTGGGAAATGAAGACATTGGCAAGATGATTGCAGATTTCCTTTCCTGATCTTAACATGTGATTCCACTTCTGCAACGGTCTTTCAAGTTTTAAACAACTGCATCTCTCAATATAGCCTGCAGGGGGCCCTGTACTAGGAATTGGAACACCTAATTTCTCTTCCCAGCTCCACCCCTGACCAATTATGTGACCCTGGTCACATTGCTTAACCTCTCCCTATCTCAGGTCCCCATCCATAAAACAGAAGGACGAGCAAACTCTCCACCTACCACTAAGGGGTGTAGCCAGAGTTAATACCCTCAACGTCCTTTGAGCTCAGCAGATGAAAGGCACTGAAAAAAGTACAAAGAATTTTTATGTGCTATTGACTTTATTTTATTTTCTGTGGGGGAGGGAGTCTGCCCCAGCTGGAAAGCTGCTTTCTCTGAATCAAAGGGCAGGAACCCAGCAAGTTTCTCAGCATCAGGGCCTTAGACTGAGCTGCGTACACTCACTGTCCCAGCCAATCCTCCAGTTTAGTTTCCTTTAACCTCATGCTCCAGGCAATAACTGTGCAACTCTGCAGTTTAACAATGCGTTCTTTGTCCCACAACTGTTCTCATTTCGCAACTGCCCAGGTAATATGTTTGAGCCTGTAGGAAGAGTCAAATAGTTAATGAGGGAAGGGTTTGGCATGCCCTACATAGGTTCTAGCAGCAAGTCTCAACAAGAAGGTATTCTCTCTTTCCTGGTTTCCGACCTACCTCCAGAATGTACAAGTGTCACTAGCAGGAATGAGCCTTCTTTCCCAGCCAGCTGTAATACCAGTTTGGCTTTTATCAATGCATTGGTGAGGTGTGTTTTGTTTATGGTTTTATGCTGTCTATTTTCCCAGGGATATTATGTTTTGTACAGAGCCCTAGAGTTTGCGTCAGCTTTTAAAGCTACCGGCACCTTTTCAGGTCTTATTAAGCCCTTAATATGGTATGAATAGGGGAGCTATTAGACGAAAGAGCCATAATCACCCCCAAGGAAAACATCCATCACCTGCCTTTACGTGGTCCCTGAACCCCTGAAAGGTGTCGTCTCTCTGGGCATATCTGGGGAGAGCGTTCTCTGGGAATGCCAAGAAGCCAGTGCATTCAATGGTACTTAGAAAGGCATTTTTTAGCCATTACAAATTGTCTAGTGTCTCAATTTCATCTATGTGATGAGCCTCAATTAAATTTGTCGGAGTTTGATCCTTTGTCCCCAGATGTGGCTCTGACAGAGATTGCTGACATAAATAATATGGGCTCCAAGCCCTTGCCAGGCTCCAGGCTCAGCTGGGACAGCTGTGGCTTTTTAAATGTCATTCCCAAGATATCCTAGAGGTGTTCAGCTTCCCTCTTTCTAATCTGGGAAGGGAGCCGTGGGCAACATCAGCCCAGATTACACTAATACATCTTGACAGAACATTCCTGCTGGACAGGTGTGCTACCTGCAGACGCCTCCAACAGAGAAAGCAGCCACTGTCCACAAAGAAGGTCTCACCAAACTGAGGGCATTTCATGCACAAGTCTTGAATCTCATGTCCCTGAATAAGGTTCCTTTAAAACTGCACATACCACACACACACACACACACACACACACACACACACACACACTCACACACGCACATATCTGAAAAAGTTATCAGGGTTTGCCTTATTTAACCATAGTATTCCAGGAAACGGTCCAGGTAGCAAAATCTTTTCCCAGTGGCTTCCTGGTTCCTCATTCCTGACTTGCTCTCCTGCTGTCAACTGGAGCCAACAAGAGAGGTATTCTCACTCTGGAAGCTGTTGGCTTATTATGGCCCAGGCTGATTTTAACTGGCTCTGGGTGGGTTTTCTTCTGAGGGTTGGCTGGTAAAAGCCACAGCAAAGTTTCCGACAGGGCACTCATGTCCCGTGTATATAATTCCACCTCAACTCTGGCTTGAACCTAACTGACAGCCTTACCCATTTACTCAGAAGTGCTTTTACTGCAGGCAACACAAAGTAGTGAAGAACAGGCATTTGAACCCACAGAGCCAGGCTGGAATCCGCGTCTGGGATTGACTCTCCACATAACCTGTAATACATTTCTTCCTTTGAGTCTCAGGCTCCTTATCCACGACCCAGGGCATCGGGTGAGCTTTCTCCCACCTCCCACTCCTACAAGTTCACACTTTCTCTCCATCTCAAGTGACTCAGCCACACAAGGACCAGAGTGGCTCCTATGCTGGCCTTCATTCAAAGGCCATCTACAACTGGCTGAAGGAGCAAAAGAAAACTTCTACGAAACAGTTGCAAAAAAAAAATGAAATTCAAAAACCATTTCCATTCTTTTTCTAGTAGAAATCCAGTCAAGGAGAAGATCGTTGCCTTTGACTCCATAAACTACTGTTATGCCAAAATCTGGGAAGCAAATGTTTGCCCAACACTGTTCAGTTGTCAAGGCATATCCAGATCTATGAAGATCCAGATCTTGAAACCCTGGCTCTGTTAGTAGTAATGAAGAGGGTCTCCACTTTACAAACAAGGAAACTGAAACTCAAAGGCGTTAAATAATAGTCCGAAGTTCACATAGGTCTACATCGTGGGTCAAGAAACAAGGGCACATCATACGAATCCAAATCGGGAGTTCTTTCACATCTCTGGCACTGCAGCTCTTGCATCATTGGCCTATGGGCATTCTTGACGCCCTTTTGTTGCTAAAAGTTAAGGAGAACATATAGAAGGTTAACTGCTAACACAAAGCAAATAAACAAAAATCATAAGACTATAGTCTTCATAGCACAAAAAGGATACCATTGCAGATACAAAGCACTTTGCAAACAGACACCATCTGCATTTTTAGTTCTTTCTCTCACTTCTTTCTCACTCTCCCCTACCCCCTGTCCTCCTCCAATGGACTTTACTCTCTGACCACAGAGGACTGGTCATTTTCCAAAGAGTCCATGCTTCTTGGCCCCTTTGACTTCTCACAGCCTGGACCTGCTTGGCCTATAATGCCTATCACCCCTCCCATCTTAGCTGTCAACATACAGGGTCTAAGGGAATGGGTGCAGTCCCAGACCCTTTGGCAAACCTGGGGTGGGGGGGCAAGCCAAAGCTTTTGAACGTGACAAATGTAACTTTAATAATAACTCTTAATCCTAGCTATACCTCTCTGCTTTACTTCTCTGAGAATCAAAGGGAAATTATATTGTTCCCCCAGCAATGCTGTGAAGATTAAACAAGACAAATATGATGCAAAAAGCACAGTATTTGCTACCCAGTAGACATTCCAGAAATACTGCCTCTTTCCCCTCCTTCCTGCTTCTCCTTCTATTGCAGAGAATCTTATGTGCCCATCAATTGTAGTGCACTGTATTGCGATAATTTGTGTCTTTCTCACTAGACAACTGGTAAGCTCTTCAGTGACATGAATGACCATTTAGCAGTCAGGCTGGTATACATCAGGCATTCAATATACAGTGAACGAAGGAGCCCTGTAAGAGCAGGAAGTTGTAAAGAAAATGTTTTCATTTCTTTGCCTAGGAGAAAAGTACATTATCTTTGATGTCCCCACCTCTTTAAACCAGCCTTGTCTGAATTTTCTGAACTTCAGATGACTTAAAATGCTAGTTCTGAACTGGATGGTTCAAGCCAGCTTGGGCATCTCCACCAAGAATTCCCCTTCTGCATTTCACACACACCTGCGCTTGTGCACAAAGTTGGAAGGTAAACATCTGATAGACTTCATCCCTCCAGCGCCTGGCAACCCAGCACACATATGGCCAAACAGTTCTTCGGCTTAGCCAGGAACCCACACATTATAAAACTGACCCGAAAAGAGGTGCTAGTCAGTTGGAGCGGAAATCAAGCCACAGGTCTAAGGGAAGCAAGAAACAAAGATCCTACTCTTGGCCTCCCTCTTCCCTTTGTCTTCATTTTGTGAAAATCTACATTTATTTGAGGTACTTTGAAGTTGAGTGACTACAGAGTCACAGACTATTTAACCTCTCTTCACATCAGTTTTCTCATCAGTTAAATGGGAGAATAATGTTTCCACAAAATAAGGACCAGGTGAAAACCACATGGGGGGGAACCCAATTTTACAAATGAAGATAGAGGAGAAAGCAAAAGAAAAAAAAGACAGCTTATATTAACACAACTAAATATTTTAAAAGCCTTCATTCCCTAAAAACCCAGGATAAACTTACCCATCTGTGACAAGAGCTTTGTCAAAATAATATTTTCTTGGTAAGATTTCCCTCTTAAGATATTTGGTTTCTCACTTAAATCACCTCCCAAAAACTGAATTAAGTAGTGAAGGTGATTTGGTCCCTAAATAAAAGGATTGGATAGACCACACCAGGCCTTCAGACTCATTTCTATGATTCATGACATAAGAGCTTTGGCCACTTTACATGGTTGAAATGGTAGCACTCCATTGCAGAAATAGCTAGTCTATCCCGGCTCACCAAGATTGTATCCCGAGGCCAAGTTTCAAAATTCTGACCCATCCAGGACAGATACTTTATGGAGACGCCATCCCTGACCCAAGTGGGCCATCTCCAAATGCAGGCTTATGGCAGGTCCTTGATGAACCTCTATTCTACCTTTTAGTATAATGGAAAGAGTTGTCCTATGTTTGAAAAGTTCAAGAATTCTGTGAAAACTGGGTTTGGAAGCCTTAGAGTTAGTGGATAGAAAAAAAAAAAAAAAAGAGAGAAAGAGAGAGAATGTATTCCCCAGAATTCTCCATGAATTCAACAAAATTCTTTTAAGTAATAAAGAAAAACAAAGGGAAGGAAGTCATCATCAGGTGTTTTTGGGAAACAAGTCTTTGTAAAGTTGTACAGGTTAATGTATCAGTCAGAGTCCCAGTAGGAAACAGAGGATATGTTCAAATTAGGATAATTTGAAGAGAATTTTTAAAAGACACTATTTGCAAAGATGTGAACAGGGTACCAAGAAATCCTAAGGAATATCACAGTATCCCAGGGTTATAGACTTAACACCCCAAGGTCAGAAGGGGCAAAGGCATAGAATATTCACTGGAACCTGGAGCTAGAGAGGGCTGGATGGAACCAGGAGCTGAGGGCTTTGGTGAAGATGAGCCTGCAGGGAGGGAGCCAAAGGAATAACCATGCCATTTCTACTCTCCTACCTCCCTCCAGACACCAGAAACATGGGAACCTGTTAGTCTGCTTAAGTCAGTCTCATGGGAAGTAACTCAGGGTGGGGGGTGGAGGGGAGATGGCATCTGGAAAGGTGAATGGAAGATGCACAGCTCACCTGCTTTCCAAGGGGCCTCACATTATTTAACATGCTAGTTAGGGCACTGGGTGGCTCCCAGAGCTACCTCTGCTGTAGCAGTTCCCAAACTGATATCATGGCAGGTGCATTTACTGAGCATGTCAGAGAATGTGCTTTGAAGAAATGCTAGAGGGACAGTGGATTGGGGGGTTTGGTTTATCATACTAATGACTGGCAAAGATCCACTGTGATTTATGAAGAATTTTGCTGTAATTCCTCTATCCTATAAATATCTGTGGTTTGAGGCAGAGCTGGTTATATTATCCTCATTTCTCTGCTCATTCTGGTTATATAGCTCCATGAAAAACTTGTCCCTGGACTCCATTAGTATCCCTGGACTGCCAAGCCATGAATGCCAGTGATCTAGGTCCACCTCTTAATTTTCCTTGGGAAGAATTAATTTGAAAATAGGATGATCTCATAAATAAAATCTTTTAAAAAGGAGGGTGCCTGGGTGCCTCAGCCAGTTAAGAGTCTGCCTTAGGCTCAGGTCATGATCCCAGAGTCCTGGGATCAAGTCCCACACTGGGCTCCCTGCTCCACTGGGAGCCTGTTTCTCCCTCTGCCTCTCTCTCTCTTTTTCTGTCTCTCATGAATAAATAAATAAAATCTTTTTTAAAAAGAAAGAAAATAGGATGATCTCTGCTATAGAGTGAATGCCTGTGTCCCCCCACAAAATTCATATGTTGAAACCTACCTCCCAATGTGTTGGCATTAGGAGGTGGGGCCTTTGGGAGGTGATGCGGTCATGAGAGCAGGGCCCTAATCAATGGGATTAGTACCTTTATAAGGGAGACCCCACGGAGCTCCCTTGCCCCTTCTGCCTTGTGAGGAAACAGAGAGAAGACAACCATCTATGAACCAGGAAGTGGTCCTCACCAGATACCCAATCTGTCCCCAACTTGAGCTTGGATTTCCCAGCCTCTAGAACTATGAGAAATAAATTTCTATTGTTTATAAGCCATGCTATCCATAATAATCTGTTATAGTAGCCCCAAGGGCCAAGCTAATCTCTCTGAAGAACTGCTTACAGAAAGCTCATCAGCTTTATCTGAGGTTAAAGATACTTCAGTAAGACTCTAGACTCTCACTCAAAAGCCCATCCATGAACAAATATTTTCAAAACCCTTCCCTGTGTGAGATACTGTGCTAGCAACCCCATGAAGTAAGGTGATTATAAGAATGCTAGAGTTTGGGTTGAAGTGAACACAGGATCAGGGAAACTTTTGTCTTGCCCTGTGGGTATTTACAGTCTAGTGGGGACTCACCCCTGATGCTCATCAACAGGATAATGGAAAACAGATTGTGATGAATCCATACAATGGAATACTTCTCTACAACATGGGTAAGCCTCGAAAATGAATCAAGTGAAAGAAACCAGACACAAAGAGCACATACTGTCTGATTCAATTTATATGAAGTTCAAGATGAGGCAAACTAATCTATATGGATAGAAATCAGAATATCAGTTCTGTCTTGGTGTGGAGACTAGGAAGGAGTATTGAAGAAACATCTGGGGAGATGGACATGCTCCATTTCTTGACCCAAGTTGTGGTTACACAGGTGTATACACCTGCAAAAAAAATTCATCAGATGGTACCATTAAGATTGGTGCAATGTATGTTTATAAATGATACCCACATTTTAAAAATCAAATAGGAACTGTTACAGTGCAATATATGTAGTCATTATGATGCTGCCCACCCAGCAGTTTTCTCCTGCACATGCATACCTGAGCACCTTCACACACGTTTTGGGAAACCAAACTATATGGATGCAAAGAGCATGAGCCGTGCTGAATGGCAGATCTAGGTTCACCTGCCAGCTCTACTACTTCCTGATGTGTGACTTTGACCAAGTCACATAACCTTTCTGATCCTGAACTTTCTCATCTGTAAAATCAAGCCCCATCATACAGTGTTATTATGAGAGTTCAATGAGAAAATTAATAAAAGAACTTAGCAGATTTCCTAGCACACTGTTAATGTTCAATAATATAGGTCATTATCACTGTCACTATTGTTACTCATGTGCCCTCCACTCCACCTCACCTGTAGAGAGAGAGGAGGGTGGGTAGAGGGAATGAGTAATGTCTATGAAGTCTCTCTTTTTTTCCTCCCAGCAGTCTCATGTAGGCAAGTTTGAGGCTGACTGCAGCAGAAGACTTAGCTGACGGACATGATGGGATGATGGGCAGCCTGACCTCCTGGCCTGCAGGCCCTTATAATATGCAAGGCAATGGCTGCACCACTATGCCCCTGCATGCACCTGCCCCAGTGGAAGTGTGGGGCTCTAGTGGGCTGATTAGTGGCCCCCCTCACCCACAGCCCTCACAACTCTGACCTGAGTTCTTCACAGAGCCAGTGTGCCTAAAAGCAAGAGGTGAGGCTCCCATGTGTCTGCCAGCCAGCTGCTTCCATAATAGAATATTGATCTCCACCATGAGGGTGGCAAGCCCCGTGCCAGGCATTGGCTGTTAACGGCAAGGCCTCTGCAGATGGCAAATCCATCAGCCATCAATTTGACATTAACAAGCAATTATAATGCAGTCCCTGTGTTACCTCCACTCAGGGATATCAGGGTGATTGCTTCAAGAAGAGAAAGAAAGGGAAAAAACAAGGAAAAAAAAAAAAAGCTTGATCAGTACACACTGCTCCTCTAGAGTTCTGTCTGATGAGGGTGAGACTAGATGGTGTAGCAGAATGAGCACTGGACTTGGAGTTAGGAAAATAAGTGAGCCTATAACTAGAAACCGATGTCCATCACTGTCCTTCTCTGAGTCTTCTTGCCTTGGTTCTCAATCCTGGTTGCACACAGGAGTCACCTGGTGAGCTTTTAAAACTCCTAGTACCAAGACCACGCTAGAACAAATATATCATACTCCAGGGAAGAGGCCCAGATATCCCCAATTTTTGAGGCTCTCTGGGCTTCTAATGTGCAGGTGAAAACCTTGAGGACATTCAAAGTGAGGTGGCTGACATCAGTGATCTCTAAGGCAGTGATTCCCAACCTTGCACATCCATGCAGGTCACCTGGAATCTTGTCCCAACACAGATTCTGACTCAGTTGCTGTGACTTAGTACATCTGAGACTCTGCATTTTTTTAATGAACAATCAGGTGATGCAGTTGTAGCTAGTCTTGGGACAATATTTTGAGTAATAAGACTCTAAGGTACTTTTTCTCCCAAACATTTAAAAAGTCTATAGCAGCTTTGTCCAGTAGAACTTTCTACAATGAACTTTCTGCCTCTATCTGTGATGTCCAGTGGTACAGTAGCCACATGTAACTATTGAGCACTTGAAATGTGGCTAGTGCAACTGAGGAACTCAATTTTTAGTTTTATTTAATTTTAATTAAATTTAAATAGCCACATGTATCTAGCTGGTGCCATGAGACTAGAGGTTTTAAAGCATGAAACATATGACAGAGTTAAGAAAGGATGTTTGTACCATATACACATGGGCAGGATCATATGTACTCCCATCCAGGAATAGATCCCAATTCATGGCAAGATATTCTTCTCCTGGCTCAAATTAAACCCAAAGTCTAAATCAATATGAATGGAATGTGTTGATTCTGGGTATATCATGGAATGGAAATGTCAAGAGATATAGCTGAAGAGGTGATCATTGTACTGAGGCCCACCTCCTAAAACAGACTAAGGAGTTTGGGCTTTAGCTCAAGAGCAAAGACAAAAGTATGGCCAAGCTTTCATGGCAGCCCAGAAGAGGGAATCCTTGATATCACCCAGAGCTAGCAGGGAAGGCAACCAGGGGAGGTAACATTTGAGCTGTGTCTATAAGGACGAATAGAGCTTCACCAGGAAACCAAATCAGGGAAGAATTCCAGGAAAAGGGAACAGCATGTGTCAAAGAAAAAGGCAAAAAATGAGAAGGTGAAGAGCAGTAAGTGTGTGGCAGAGAGCAGGGAAAGTGAAACTCTAAGAAGCCTAGGGATGCATAACCTCAACAAAGGACAGTAAAGACAAAACACAGTGGTGACTATGCATCCTCTTATTTCAAAGGATAACAGGCATTATTATTGAGAAGATGGTTTTTTGTTTTGTTTTGTTTTGGGGGTTTTGTTTTGTTTTTTTTTTTGAGAAGTGGCCCCAAACAGGACCACTGCATACAGTTATGGAGGTTGCACACTGCTCAACTCCAGGAGCAGCTGTTTGCAAAAACACAATGTAAGTGGCATCCCATGAAGTTGTATGATGTACCTATTCTGCCCCATTTCACTTTTGTTCTGTTAAAATGCTTTGGTTTCTGGTCAAGAAAATCCCCTGAGAATGGGAACTTCAGACAGGTGACATCTAGACAATGAGCCCCAATCCCTGCAACTTCAGTTTCCTGATCACCAAATGGGATGAAGAATTACAGGTCTCCCATATGCCAGGTATGGTTCTGATGCTTTAAATGTGACATCTTGTATTTCTGATAGCAGTGCCATGAGAAAGAAAGCATTCCTGCATTTTCCTCTTAGGAAATGGAGCTGAGACATTAAGATAGTGTAGGTAGAAACTGTTAGAGCCAATATACTCACCCAGTCTGGTCTAAGTCTTAGATCCATGTTCTGTCCACTATTTGATGATTCCCTGACAGTGTTAAGGGGAACCCATTAGTCAGTTTCAATATTTTACAACCCTACTGGAAATCACTTACTTGCTTGTGATTAGGACACATACATTCAGACATCACAGGGCTTTGATGTGGCTAAAATTATATCAACTTACTGTGGCAAGACTAGAATCTCACGCTGATTAGAACCTCTCCTTGGCAGCAGTATCTGCCTTAGATTCATTAGAAACTGAAACTAACTGCTTTAAAATTTTCATTTATTTGGCATCTTATCAAAATATAACTACCCAGCGGAAGAGTAATAAAAATGGGTCCTTGGTGGTACATCTACCACATCTTGCCTGGAATCATAATTATGTCTGCATATCTGTATACCACCTTCAGTTGACCCACAAGAAGCTCACTCATATTCTCTATGTTAATTCTCGACACATCTAGGTCTCCCCAACCAATCTAATCCACTCAGTGGCTTTACTTATCACACATATGCTAGTTATGGCCAAGTGTCTTTCTCTTAAACCACTTCATAGCGCCTAATACCTACAACCAGCTACCTGTGGGATTCCTATGCCTCACTGTCCCATGGCCCCTTTGGACTTACTATGCCCAAGACCATACATATCCCCTCTTCACAACTTCTTGTTTTTCCTCTTGTGTGTCCTTTCTCACTGAATAGGACCACCCCCCACATGGTCACCCAAGCCAAGAACCTGGTAGTAGCCAGCTCCTGTCTTCCCTCCCATCCATCTAGTCACTCCTAAATTTATCTGTTAGGATTAAGATCAGCTGCCTGTAACAGAAAACCTAAACAACAAACAAATAAGAATAATAATTTAAATAACTCAGCTGTTTATCTCTCCCATAAAAAAAGTCCAGAGGTAGGATGTCTGAGCTGCATATGCTGGCATAATGGCCATCAGGGATCCAAGAACCCTCGTTCTGCTCACCAAATAGGTTGCAACTTCCATCTTAATGTCACCTCACAGCTCAAGAGGGCTCCTAGAGTACCACCATCATGTCTATGGTGTAGGATAGCGGAAGGAAAGGGCTATAGGATAGAGTGAGAGGGGGAATTTCTGGCAAATTTAACTACCTTTAATCAGCCTTCCTCCATATTTCACATTACACTCCTTCTGATGTTCCTTGCCCATATCTTAGAGCTCGGAGAGACTAGTGAATATAGTCTTTTAGCTGGATACCTGCTGTCCCATAACAATGAGGTTATGCTATTAAGGCAGAGAGGGGGAACAGATCTAGGGACACAAATAGCTGTTTCTGCCATCCCAAGTGTCACAGCTTCTCCTCATTTTAAATTTAACATACCTGCCTGCTTCTCTACATCACACCATTGTTGTTCTAGTTGAGGCCCAACCCCAGAGGAATAGCAACTTAAATTTGACAACCGGAAAAATTTGCACAGAGCAAGGAAAACAATCTTTATCCAACTTAAGACTGGCTTTTTCCAATTTACCTCCTCCCCTCCCCCTGCAAAAAGCTTAGTTCAGAGGGAACAATGATGTAAGAAGGACTAATGTTTCTACCTGCCCCTCCATTTAATAGCAAGAGATTCCACATGGCAGACAGGAGAAAGGGCTAGGAAGGAAAATGTGCATTATGATAAATAATTGATGTTAATACCAACAACCAAGACAAAAATGGTGATAAATGACACAGAGAGAAGCAAGGAAATTGTTCAGCTGTGATATCTTGATTTCAAGCAGATTGACTCTATAATCATCCAACACAGTTTCATCAGGAATTTCATCAATGTCGACACTCCTAGGCTGCCAGTCTTCACTGTTTACTACCAGTGTGTGTCTTAGTAACATGAGCTGGCTTTCCATCCATCATCTAGTTCACAAGGGTTGTCCGTCTGTCATTATCTGGAGACAAAAATGAAACGTTATAATGAGTTTTGTGCTTCTCCTCTACCTCTACATTCCCATAGAACCTCCCTTTAACTCTCTTTACCCCTCTATCTAGCCCTGCCTGTGCCTGGCCCGTAGTATCCCCCAAAGTTATTATTGCACTAAACTAAACACAATTGATTCCATGGATTATTAATTCTTACTTGTATTATGTAGTCAAATGAGCAGTCAGCAGGTCACAGAATTCAGCCCATCACTCTGTGAGTCCACACTGCCTTTGTCCTAATATAGTCAATAAAGCAGAGCACTGTCTCAACTTCCCAGGGTCAAGTCTAGGTACCATGAGGCTTAGGCCAACCAACTCACCTCCTATTTCCTTATCTGCTAAATGGGAATAATAATATGGGTCTCACTCTATTTTTTTGAGGAATAAGTTGAAATAATCTATGGTAATTGGCAAGTACAATTTACAATTCTTAGGAAAAGGTAGTACACCTACCCTCACCCCCAAAATACACACACTTTTTCCAGATGGTATTTAAAATATTTTAGACCTTAAATGAAGCTAACCATAAATATGATGAAAGTAATAACTACTGTTTATTGAATTAAGTTACACGCATTATCTGACTTAAACTTCACAACAAAGTTGAAAAAGAGTATACCACTCTGAGAAAAGGGAGCTCAGGGTTGTCAAGGTCACAAGTGGAAGAGTCTAGAACTAATCCTGTGTTTATCTTATTAGAAACACTCAAGAGTGGCCAATAAACATGAGAATTTGGGCAAGATTGGAGAACATTTAAGTTCCCTTTCCAACTTACATCCCAATTCTGGAATCTAATTTTTGTCACAAGAAACTATATTCCATGGTGTAGGGGTTAAGGCAGCCCCCATGAAGACACTGGCAGTATGGCATGGTAGAAACAGCATGGACTTGGGAACCAGTGTGTGTGTCTGTGTGTCTGTGTGTCTGTGTGTGTGTGTGTGTCTGTGATTTTCATATCCTGACTCAGACTTATACTTGAGAAGTGGGGAGAGGGAGTGTTGTCTTATAATGGAACAGAAATGAGTCCATTTTTTGAACACTTACTTTGTGCCAGACATTGTACTAACAGTTTTATCTCTATAGCCTGCAAACCTGCCAGCAAACCTGTGAAGTTGGTTTTATACGATCTTCATTTTATGGTTGAGAAACAAGGCTTAGAGACATTGAATATATATCCAGGGTTCAAAGACTGATTTGTTAATACCAAAGCCCCCACCCCCTTTTTTTTTTTTTGACAATATCTATGGGGAATTGAAATACAATATTTGAGTGGCAGATTACAAAACATGGCCTACCTAATCCATTATGGTGGTTTTAAAATATGTCCCCCAATTCTATGATACTCCTCCCTTCAAATGGTGAAGTTTAATTCCCCGCCCCTTGAGTACAGGCTGTATCAGTGACTCATTTCACACTGGGAGAAGACAGCTGACATAGTGTGATGACACTTAAGCAGCCTTATGGAGATGCCCACGTAGTGAGAAATTGAGACTTCTGACCAACAACTGGCAAGGAACTGTGGCCTTCCCAATTGCCATGTGAGTGAGCTATCAAGAATCAAGAATCAAGCCAGGGAGTTCTGTTTGTCTTACACTACTCTGCCTTGTGATTGTCCATGGTAGGACCATTTCCCCTCAATCTGCAGGAAATCATAATTGGAGAGAAACACCCACCATTCTATAGCATAAAACACAAGTAGAGATGTCTTCCATGAAGAATCTGCAGTGTGTCACAATGGAAACAGAGTGGATTCAGAAATCATGGAGTTCCAGATCTACCACTGGCACAATGGACACATTATTTGTAATGTGGCATTCTCATCTTCAAAGTGGGGATAATAACTCCCAGTTCACAAGGTGATCATAATGATTTTAAAAGATCATTTATAGAGAGCTTTATTCTTCAACAAACACTGAAAGATGCTTTAGGCACTGTGTTCATTACTGATGTGGATAAGATACATAGAGCCATACCCTCACAGAGCTTTCAGAGGAAAATAAACATAATCAAGTAGTTATATTTTTAAAGTATGGCAAGTTGTATGGCACATGTTTGGTACTTAATAAATATTTGTTTTTTCCTCCCTTTGATCCTCTACTAGAGTCCCACTTAGTGGTGGTGGTGGTGGTAGGTTTTCTTCAAGACATCTCATTTATCATGAGACAATACCTCTTTGAACACTAAAAGCATGGCCACAGTCTCCCTTCATTTCCTGGCAGATTCCACAATAATTGGAAAAGTAACTCTTCTCCATGATCCATATACTTTATTTTTAAAAGAACGTAATATTTATCTCCCAATTCATTAATGAGATTTGACATTAGAGTCATTATTCATAAAGAATAGTAGGAACTTAGGTCCACCCCATAATAATGGGCTTACCCACAGTCCTTGATCCAAAGAGGTACCCATAGTCACTCTGGACCTTCCCAGAAGGGCATGGAGGGGAGGCTGAAAAACACTTCTTTCCAAATTTGCTCTGAATCTACATCACCAAAAACTGACGCTCATTTTCCAATTGATGACTCAAATGGCAATAAAATCCTCAGGCTATTCTAAAGCCCAGTGGGGATTAGTGAGTAGGAGTACTGGCGGCCATCAGGGGACATGCTCAAAACTGCAGGGCTCTGCAGATGGTCTGTAAGTTGGAAGACCATCGTACATCTCTTGATGGCTTAGTTTTCTGCTGTTTGTCCATCAGTGACACCTTCATAGGAAATGGTGGTGCCATGGCCAGGAGATACAGTGGATGTCAGGAAACCTGCAATCTACGAACTAATGGGGTGGTCTTTGGTGAGTCACGTCTCCCCTTGTGGAGTTTCAGTTTTCTCAGACATAATGTAAAGGCAATGGATTCCACAACCTTTTTCCTGGATCTAAAGTAACATGATAATTGCCCCTTTTCAACAATGATTGCTACCACTTTGAACATTCTTCCTCATGCACTGCTTTGGACTTTTTTTACATTGTTTTTCTAATCTTTAAACAAACCCAGAGATAAGTAGCTTTATGATGCTCACTTTATAGGTGCAAAAGGTTTGTTGAATAACCTCCCTAAAGTAAAAGGCAGGTCTGGAGTTTGGACTCAGCTCTGTTCTGCTCTAATCTAAGTGATCCTGGATTGCAGACTGACCAAATGACAAGTTATTCCAGAAATACTCAAAGAAAAGGCTGGTGTCATATACCACACATGGAAAAACAGAAAAGGTAACAATATTCAGTCAAAGGTATATTTCATTATGATTTTTTTTTTCACCTCTCATTTATCATTGAGGAATCCCAGGGAAGAGGCTTGGTATCTGTGGACTCAATTTGAAAATTTTAGTAATTCTTAAAATTAAATGGGTGCCAATTAGAATAAACAGGACACATTTAGCCTAAAGAGACTGTGCATATTTTGGGGTCGAGAGCACCTTGTCAGCTCCATGTCTAGCTCCAGTATAACCAGAAGGTCAGGATCCCCATTGAACCTTAGAGATTTTATTTTTCCTACAGAAATTGCTGAATGCCTGCTATGTGCCAAGTAGTATCTGTGCTTCCATGCATGCATATTTTATTATCTCCCCACATCTAACCAGTGAGTCGGGTACAATGAACCCTATTTTGCTGATGAGAAAAATAAGTCTCAGAAAAAAGGAAGAGATTTCTCAAGGTCATACTGCAAGTAAGAGGCAGTGAAAGAATGGACCCGAGCCTCCTAGATTTCCTCATCACACCAATCCTGCCTCAGGAGCATGCTAATCTCCCATAGCTTATTTGGAAAGGCCTCGTCCTCTCTCATTCATGAACAGGCAGCTCTATCCAACAAACCCAGAAGCAGACATAAAACAGAAGTGACGAAACCCAGGCAGGAAATAAGCAGAGTACTTTAGACATGGTTGTTGTCTAGAGTGGGGAACAGGAAAGTTCCTGACAATGTGAGCCTGAAAATAACAATGAGTAGCTGAAACTGGGAAGGAAGAATCTTCTCTGAAACTGGGTATTTTCTCAAGTCCCACCTATGATCAAAAACTAATCACAAAGAAGTGAAGACACCAACCTCCAGGAAATACCAGAGTTAAATTCATGCTGAAAAATCTCCTGGCGTTAGGGAGAATATCAACATTTCTGGGAGAGTAAAACAAACCAAACAATTCAAAGGGATACATGAACCCCTATGTTTATAGCAGCATTATTTAAAATAGCCAAATTATGGAAGCCGCCCAAGTGTCCATTGATAGATGAATGGATGAAGAAGTTGTGATATATATACACACAATGGAATATTATTCAGCCATAAAAAAAGAATGAAATCTTGCCATTTGCAGTGACATGGATGGAGCTAGAGAATATAGTGCTAAGTGAAATAAATCAGTCAAAGACAAATACCATGTGATTTCATTCATATATGGAATTTAAGAAACAAAACAAATGAGCAAGGGGAGAAAAAGAGAGAGAGACAAGCCAAGAAACAGACTCTTTATTACAACCAACAAACTGATGGTTATCAGAGGGCAGATGGTTGGGAGGATGAGGGAAATAGGTGATAGGGATTAAGGAGTACAGTTGTCATGATGAGCATTGGGTCATATATGGAATTGTTGAATCACTATATAGTACACGTGAAACTAATATAACACTGTATGTTAACTACACTGGAATTAAAATAAAATTTAAAAAAAAAGAAAAACCAAACCAAGCAATAATGATGACAAAAAAAATCAGTGGAAAAAAAATTAAGAAAAGAAAGATCAGTGGACAATGGTTCAGCAGCAGATGGCACAGAGAAATAAGAGCCTTATTTTATTCAGGGCTTATTATATATAATCATTTAACTCCAGTACACAGTCCATAAGGTAGGTGGTTAGGATTCCCAACTTGTGGATAGGGAAATTGTGCTGGTAATTCTTCATTTGCACCTCCGGATCTTTTCTCCACCCTTCTACACTTGGCCCACACTCTAGGAGACTGACATTTATTGACTACATCAATGAGCTCCTTGCCTTCTGGCTTCCAGTTGGGTTTAGTCGATGGGAGCCATCAGCAGGAAGATTGGAAGGTAGGAGAATGACATCTGGCTCTTCATTGCTCCAACTCCTTTCCTGCTGGAACTTGGATTGGCAGCAATCTTCCATTGGAAGTTATAGCTCTCTCCAGGCAGCTCTTTCCTACAGCTATAACTACTTGCCAGACTCTGGTAAATGCTTCCTCTCCTTGCCCTCAGGTGCAGAGTGTAAATGGCTCTCTGCTGTCACCAGCTCTGAGATGCTTCACCATCCCTTGTGAATGTCTCTTAGCTCTGTCTGCATCTTTGTAAACAGTCTTGTCTTTGAACTTCCTCAATTGTGGCTTTTAAGTGTACAGGCTGATTATTTTGGGAGGGACCCTGACTGATACGGAATCCAACATAGAAGGGTTAAGTGGCTGGCACAAAGTCACACAAATGGGGTGTTAGTTAAAGCAATGCTAGTTGCTATAAGATATAAACTCCTAAATCTCAGTGACTTCAATCGAGATACATAAATTTCTCACTCACCCAAGTCCAGCATAGGGGTTCCTGAGTGGCAGGTGGCTTTCCTCCAAATGGCGATTCAGGAACCTGGCTCCTTCAACCCCCCTGGCTTCGCTATATTCAACAAGTGATTTCCAAGGTCCCTCCTGATCATCAGCATCAAAATGGAAGAAAGAAAGAGTCGGGCGTTTGAACACAGAAGGTTGTGTGTCAGGCCTAGAAGTGCCAAGCATCTCTACCACTCATTTTCCACTGGCCGAAGCTCAGTACATGGTTGTGCAATTATGAGAGGCCTAGAGAGGATGTGTTTAGAAGGATAAAGGAAAGGGTTGGGAGCAGAACTGGTCAGTGGCTACCTCAAGGAGTGGGTATGAAAGCACAGGCTCAAGTTCAGAGCTGTCCCATTCTCTACCCAAGACCTCTAGTTCATGGTCTACACTGTGTATTTAATGTGTGCATCAAATAACAAGATTCAACTCTGTGAGTTCAGGGGGCAAAACAGAGAGAGTGAGAACAATTTGAGTAATGTGGTAAGTTCAGCCCATGATCCCACCAACAGTGTATCTGCTCTGAAAAGAACGTAAGTTGGGAAATATGAGCTGCTGCTGCCTCAGTTTATCTCAATGAGTACTTGCCCATAATATAAGCGCCTCATTGCACATGATTCTGTGATTCTAGCACTTAAGGACACACATTTTCCTATCCCTCAGCTCCTATTTATTACACGCATGCACACACATATATGTACATTTCATCATAAATATTACTATGACAGGATTATATAAACAAAAATATGCATTCTATGATTTACAGTCCCTTTTAGAAATCTCAAGGGTTATTTTGATTATGTACCCTGTATGCTTTATCCACTGAATTTAGAACCTGTCCCCATGTATCCCAAATCTCCACTCTACCCAGACTGTAGATCTCTCTCCCCACTCACACCTCTGTGAATTTCTCTCTGCTGCATGTGAGTTTTATAGTGTTAGTACACACCCTCCGGGAATACAGACAGTGGAACTTTTCGCATCACTATGTAAATCTGCAGATTCACTACTCAATAAGTATTGACCTGTTGACTTCACCTTTTTTCCACCTTGTAGGCATTTCCAGTGATCCAGGAATTTGAAGAAAGAATATGTCTCATGAAGATAACTTTTCCCTAAATGAATAATTTGGGGGACTCATGTAAAAATGGGCTGATGAATGTTATTTCGAGATTTAAAAATGTTTAAAATTTAAAAATATATATATGACATCTTCTTTTTCCATCCGTCAATGGATATCTCAGCTCTTTCCACAGTTTGGCTATTGTGGACATTGCTACTATGAACATTGGGGTGCAGGTGCCCCTTCAGATCATTACATTTATATCTTTGGGGTAAATCCTTGGTAGTGCAATTGCTGAGCCGTAGGGTAGCTCTATTTTTAACTTCTTGAGGAACCTAGATACGTGGTCAGAGAAGGCCCCAGATGATAAGAAGGATTGCCAGGTGAGGCATGGAAGAAAAGTATTCCAGCATGAAAATCAACCATGGTAATGGCCTTGAGATCAGGATGGTTTGAGGAAACTGGAAGAATAGCATGAGCCTGTAAGGCTGCAGTAGAGAGATGTTGGACATGAGGTGGAGAGGCGTCTTTGTCATTCATTGTTTCTGCCACTCATTTTCTCCTTCACTTTGATTTCTTTATTTTCCCCTATTGCATGTCTGTCATCTCCTGGTCTGGAAGATGTGACATCTTATCCTTTATTGAATCCCTGCCTTGTCCCAGACAAGACCTAACATGGAGTGAGAAATCCCTAGTATTCCCTGATATATTGCCCGGCTAGGATTTCAGCAAGGTATTCATCAAACCTTTTGGAATCTCAGGAATAAATTTAAAAAAAAAAGATCTACCCCCAAACCCACCCCACTTCTGCACCCCTGTGGCCAGTTAATATCTTGTTCAAGAACATCTTCATTTACTGTTGGACACATATTTGTATATTCCCACCTGAGCCTTTACTTAGAGATCACTCCCAAAAGAAGTCTATGAGCCCCGTGAAATTGCATACAAATAGTGCATATGTATGTGTGCTTCTCTTCTGAGGAGACAGTCCATACCTTTCGTCAATGATCATATACCTCTGAAGTATTCTTAAACAAAATCTTCTCTCCCAAGTCCCACCAACTGAGTTTAGCTCTTCTCCCATGCATTCCCAAACTGACCTCCAGTGCCCTATGCATTCTGTACCATATATTTGGGTAATTCCACTGTGCTTATTGTCATAAAAGCTAAAACTTATCAAAAAATTGATAACAAGTTTGTTTTCATTGTTAGTACTTTAAAAGAGCTAGGACTCTTTTCTTTTGCTGCTTATATGAAGTTTAAGTAGTCCACCCATCGTAACTACCATGCACATATGTGCATACCCAGCACACACACATTATACACACACACCACATACCCCTACATACATGCACACAAGTACACACATGACTTTGGCCAAAACAAATAGCAAAAGAAATTTCCAGCAATTTCTGAACCAAAGAAAATAGGAATAAGCCGGGCCATGCCGTTTTAATTGCAGCGAAGTGTGTGGGCACCGGAGTCGAATTGCCTGCAGTTGAATCTTGGCACTTCTACTTGCTAGTTGTGTGATTCTGGGCAAGTTAATTCATCATGCCTCGATTTCCTCATTTGCCAAATTTGTCATTTGTCTCACTTTACCCTGTAAGACTCTTGAGCAAGAGTCACACTCTCAAGAGGATTCACTATACTCTCAGTTCTTCATTTTATACCTTATAATGTATTGGCTCATCTTTTGCTGAATTTGATGTCTAATCACCTATTCTGCATGGTTTAGAGAATAAAGTATGGTGATTTGTCTAAAGTGGATTGTCATCTGCCTCTAGAGTGGAGGCTCTGAATCCCACCTCCATTCCCCATTAGACATGGAATTATAGGGATGAGCTGACCCAGAGCTCTCCTTTTACCCTGAAGCTGGGTAAAACCCAGAAGAGTCAAGTGTCTTGCCCAAGGTCACAGAGTAGATTAATGATAAAGCTAAGACTAGAACTCAAAACTTCCAGTACCCATCCCAGTGCCTATTAGCAAGTATGTACTCAGTGTATAATCATGCTCTGGGGCCTGTGGGTATACAGATGATTGAAGCACAGTCCCTGCCCACAAATATTTCACAGTCTAGCAGATTTTATTAAACCCAGCAGGTGGCCAATTGCAATGTTCCCTAACCCTGTTTGAGCTTGAGTCTGAGAGGGAAGGGAAATGCATGGTGTTTCCTATCTTGGGCTTTTGGGGAGTTGATTCCCAGCCACTCGGTATTCACAATCTGGAGAGCTTCTAAGCCTTAACCTGTGCCAGTTCCCAGCAGAAACATGCGTGTTCAAAGCTTCTCTATGTAAGTCTCACATGGAAGATGAGGATGCTTCTGAGGAGGAAAATTCTCACAGTAAGAGAAATCAGACCAATGATTTAAGCCTAAAAGAAAGAGATTATGTATTTAGCAAGAGATTTGGAGCTAGGGGCTCCAAGGCTGGTTTGATGGCTTTGTGACTTCAGACCATTCAACAGATGTCTCCCACCTTCTCCCCATTTTCCTTTCATGGTCTCAAAGTGGCTACCCTGTCTTTAGGTGTCACAATTTCACATAACCACATTCAAAGGCAAGAAACAGGAGGAGCCAAGGCATGGAAGGTGAGAGGGAGAGAGAGAGAGAGAGAGAGAGCCTCCCTGCATCTCTCCTTTTATAAAGGAGGAGAAATATGTCCTGGCTATTCAGAAGACTTGCCCTTAACATTTCATTGCACAGAACTGGGGCATGTGACCGCTCAGCTGCAAATAGGCTGAGAGAGCATGAATTTGACTCTGACTTCCAGCCCATATGGCTAGAGGCAGGTATGGGGAAACCAACTTTGGGATGGGTATTGGTAGCTAGTCAAAAAATATCTGCCATGCCCAAACTGTTTAGGTTTGTTCAAGTGACACCTTATCCTCTCTGGGAACACTAAACAGCTCTACTTGCAGAGTCAACATCCAGGAGTTTGCAGATCTCTGCTCCTCTGGCACAAGAACACTTCCCAAAACCAAGTTAAAAGGGGGAAGCAAGAGGCCGGTCAGATTTCAGGGACACCTGCCGTTCTACCACACATCACCCTCTGTCAGACCTCCCCCTCCACACCTGGGTCCTCAGTGGGCGATAATAATGGAACTCTGTGATTCACTAAGCCATGGAATTCCGCCATTTACGAGGGCTCAGAAGTCTACCACCCACTGATACTGAGATTCTACTTCAAGCAGATCTCCAATTCGGCCATCAGCCAGGCCCTCAGAATCTTGGCATCCCCAGAACTGCAGCCCACACCACTTTATTTCTGAGAACTCAAGGGTTGGAAGAGAATTTCAAACCCCAAATTAAGAATGGCCAACTTGACACATCAATCTTGTGAATTCCGAGTAAATTGTCAGTTGCCAAACAGCCTCTCAGGATAGCTGTAATTAAAAAACTAAATTCTCAAAGCCAACTTTGGGCCCACCCATTGGTGACTGTGTCCCCTCCTCCCTCAGGGAATATTCCAAGAGTCTGTGCTGTGCTGGGCAGCTTCTCTTCCCCCATGAGTAATAACTCCTGCAAGGGGCGCGTCGGAGATGTCCTGACAGGAGAGCCTGGCTTCCTGCCAGAGGAACCTCTCACTGTTTTCCTCATGATCGCCCCCTCTCTTCCCTTTTCCTCCTGAAGGGAAAATCTGAGGGTAGGTGTTCAGTTTAGTCACGGAGGGTGAGCCGCTTTGACTTGTTGGCAGTAAATACTGCTCCCTCACGGCATGACTGACGTACAAGTGTGTTGTTTCAACATTCCCCTCTGAATCTTCCCTCCAGAAACCTCAAGGCAGCAGAGCATGTTTTTGGTGTTCCTATCAGCTTGGACAGAACATTCTGGGACAATGAAAGTCAGCGGCTCTGGAGTCATTCAAATCGAGTTAGACCTTCCACTTTCCAGCTCTGGGTATTGGCCTAGCTCTTCAATGAGCTCCCCATTCTCTGTGAAATGGGCCTAACAATGCCTCCTTTAGTGAATCTTCTGGAGGATAAGAAAACATCACATAAATAAAGGGCTGACACCTCTAATGATCCCTGGGACACAGTAAGCCATTTTCAAAGACAACTCACTTAGAAATATGTGTGGAGCGTGCGAGTGTGCACATTTCTGTGCACACACATGCATGTTCACTCATTCATTCACATGTCTGTCCATCAAGTATCTCCTGCCTTCTAAATGCCCAGACTTTGTATAGGTGCCAGATATATAAACACTGAGCAAAACTAATCAAGTTCCAACTCTATGTTGTAGAATAGGGACAGATGATGAATAAATAAGCATATATGATGACCAGTATCCATATGAGCTATGAAGGAAAACAGGTGTGGTAAGGGATAGGCATGCTGGAGGTGCCCCAGTGCTAATTTAGAGAGGGTGGCCACAGGAAGTCTTTCTAAGAAGGGGGTATTTGAATGGGCCTCAAGGAAAGGAGGGAGGGAGCCACCCGGATGTATGGTAAGGAGCCTTCCAGACAGAGGGGGTAGCCTATACCCCAGCTGAGGGGAGGGAGCTACCTGGCCTCCTTCCTGTCCTCAGGCCAAAGCAGAGGAGAAAGAGAACAGAGGGTCAGAGAGCTTGCTGAGGGTAGCTCACATGAAACTTTGTAGGCCAGTTTAAAGGATTTGAGTTTTAGGGCACCTGGGTGGCTCAGTCGTTAACCGTCTGCCTTTGGCTCAGGTCATGATCCCAGGGTCCTGGCATCAAACCCTGCATCGGGCTCCCTGCTCAGCGGGAAGCCTGCTTCTCCCTCTCCCACTCCCCCTGCTTGTATTCCCTCTCTCGCTGTCTCTCTAATAAATAAATAAAATCTTAAAAAAAATAAAGGATTTGCGTTTTCTTCTTAGGAAGATGGGAAGCCACTGGAGATGTGTGGACAGAGGCTTGTCATGCTCTGAATTATGTTTTTGAGGAAGAGACTGGGAAGCCAAGGGCAGAAGCCAGGGGACAAGGTAGGCAACAGTGGCAGCTGAGGAATCATGGTTGCTCGCACGAGAGCAGCAGTAAAAGAAATCTTGAGAGGGAGGTATCGATTAATAATACCTCCTGAAGTCAGAGCTGACAGACGTGCTGTTGGAACAGGTGTGACTATGGAAGAGAGAAGCCAAGGGTGACTCCTACAATGAAGTTCTCCTTCCCTGAGACTAGAAAGATGACAGGAGAAGGAGACTGGGGAGAAATCAAGAGTTTATCCAGCCAGTCTGTCTGTGCTAGGCATTGTGCTAAGCCTGGAATGCTGGGATGATGGGACAAAACAGGCTTTGCACTCATGAAACTCAGGTTGCAAAAACAGACGTTTACTGAGTCCTCACCAGGAGTCAGTTATCATGCTAGTATTCTTCATTTAATGAACCTTACTGTCTGGTGGAGGAGACAGCCATTAAACAAATAATTACTGCACTATTTATTTAATTATGAGTGGAAAATTACGGGGCATCTCCCTGGATATAATCTGGGAGAACTGCTCCCCAGGCTTCTTAGGAAAGGTTATAGTGGATGATAGTAGAGGAGAGATATTTTCGAGGGTCTGGCCGTCATGGAAAGACTTCCTGTCATACTCAGATTTGAGGCCACCCATTATTTTGCAAACACATTAGCTACCCACTTACCCTGGGAGAGGAGAGTACCTCCACCCTGAGCCCAGGCATTACCTGCTCAGATCCATTCTCACACACCTGCTCGGGCCATTTTCCCAAAAGATAAACCATCTTTTCTCCTCTCTGCTTCCCTATCCCCAAGGAGCCAATCCAATGGGAAACATCTTAACTCCAGACAGTAATAAACTCTCCCTCTGACCACCACCCTTCTATAAGAAGCCTATTCTCAGTCTCCAGATTACCTCTCCAACCTCATTGGGATGTATTCCGCTCAGTGGAATCATCCCATGTGTTGTACGATTCTGATAATGTGTTGTACAGTTCTGAAAGGTATGTTATTAGTGTTTGTTTGCTGAGTTAGTGCTTATTAGCACTGATTTCCCAGCAAGAGCACAAACTCCTTGAAGATAAGGACAGTGCCTTGTTCTGCTTTCGTGGCCCCCAACAAGATACATCACAATGCAAGCCACTCAGAGTTGAGGTTATTTGAGAGACTGTGAACTGAATACCTTGACATCGAAAGGAGGATGTTTGGAAAGAAAGTCATCTTGTGAGTACTCAGAGTTCAGCCTGATTCAGGCTAAGCAATGTGTCCATGAGATCTAGAAGCATACCAAAAATTCAGGTTATTAATATCCAAAGGGAAAAAGAAATAGGCCAAAATGTTCAGGTTGGCCTGGTCTGAGTTGGTGTGATTCCTTCCCTGAAGCCAAGTCACAGGGGAGGTAAGCCATGATTGGAAACCATTTTATTTTATTTTATTGCTCTATGAGAAGTCATTTCTGCAGCAACCAGAAAATAACTGAGCTCCTTACAACATAGTATAGTTTCTGTAAGAGGAATCACGGCAGCATAAATTGCCATTTATAACTAATGGAGTTATTTCTCCAACCTGGGTAACCCTTTGACATTTCCCATGTATTTAATGGATCCCAGATCTCTGCCTAGCTGGAATTGTTATACCATCCACTAGAGCTTATCAGATTAGCCTCTTTAGGTTGAATGAGATGCTCAGTAAGTGATGCCAAACAGACAGTGGGGTTCCCCTTGCACTGGGCATAGCCCAATGGGGCTAATTTAGGTTTCTCTTTTCTTTTAGGTATATTTTAGGAGAAAATCTACCACTGTGTTGATTTCTGACTCAAAAAGGAAAAATTGGGGACCTAAGTGTTCTAGAAACCATCTTTGTCTAGAGATAACTATGTTTCAGACAGTTAGTTTCAGAAACTAGTGGAAATACCTTATTATCAGCATCATCAAGAAACATTAGAAACATTTAGAAACCATGATGATTTCAGATATGGCCACAAGAAAGCAAAGATTCAACTTGAAAAGTATGTATTGAGCATCTAGGCTGTTCAGAGTCGATCACTTTTGATTTGGCTCACGTTTTTATTTATTTTTTTAAGATTATTTTATTTTTATTTTATTTTATTTTATTTTATTTGACAGAGAGAGACACAGCGAGAGAGGGAACACAAGCAGGGGGAGTAGGAGAGGGAGAAGCAGGTTTCCCGCTGAGCAGAGAGCCCGATGTGGGGCTCGATGCCAGGACCCCGAGATCATAACCTGAGCCAAAGGCAGTCGCCTAACGACTGAGCCACACAGGCGCCCGATTTGGCTCACATTTTTAATGTGTTAACACCTGTGCTCCTTGCCATGACCCCATGCACTATGTGCTTCGTGTGACCGATGAAGAAATGAATGCTCAGTGAGGTTGGGTGAGTTGCTTATTGTCAGCAAGATCTAAAGGACAGAGTCACCAAAGTTGGAGCCTCTATGATCTCCCTCAGCTCCATTCTGCATCACTCGGTAAGAAATGCCACTCGGAGATCTGGGTTTAGCTATGCTGGTGTGGTTTCCAAACTGGCTGTGCATCAAAATCACCTGAAAAGCTTGTCAGACACAGATTTCTAAGCCTCAGCTCAGAAGCTCGGATTGCGTGGGTGTGGCACGGGCCCCAGAGGTATGTATTCTGCATCTAGCCTAGACCAGTCCCAGAGCAAGTGTCAGATTGCTGTGGATATTCCAGGCACCTGCCTTCATGTAAAGCACCGTGAGGTAACAGGTATGAAGTACCCTCCTTCTTGGTCTTATTTATTGCATATTTGGTCTAATTCAAGACAGTAGCACTTTGGGTGTTTAGCATAACCTGCCCCATTTGATAAGTAATTCATGAAGTTGGCGGCGAGGGAGAGCAATAGAAAGCTCATTGATTTTGCCATGCACAGGGAGATGGACCTAGCCACCTCACCTCTCTGAGATTCACTGTCTGCATCAGTAAAAGTGCGACTTGGAGAAACTTCTCTCTAGGGGTATGATGAGATTCTAATAAAATAATGCATGTATTAATGTTAATAGCCAACACTTATCAGAGCTGGAAGTTTAGGGGACAGGTTCTGCAGCCAGACACCCCAGATTCATCCCAAAACACCCTCTCACTGGCTGTCAACTAAGGGGAGTTATTTACATCTTTGTGCCTTACTGTCATTATCTGTAAAATGGGGAATAATAATACTAGTACCAACTCAGAGACTGTTGGAAGAACCAAATGAATTAACATATACAATGTTTAATTCAGACCCTAGTTTAATATCAATAAGGACTTAATAAATGTTAACTAGTAGGTATGCAGGGCATATACATTCTCATTTAATATTTGCCAACACTATTGAGATAGTTACTATTAGTTCCCCCATTTTACAGATGACAAAACTGAATCGTAGTACCTTGATCCAGACCTTGGAAAGGCTATGCAATCTTGCCTCCCAAGACAGCCCAACCCTTGTTTTGATAGTAACTCTTAATGCATGCACAGTCCTACCTCTGCTCCTGAAGGAGGTAGGCTTCTGAAAGGGTGAAAACAAGTCACATTGTACCCCCTGCCATTTGGGCAGAACCCTGCTCATGTTCGAAGACAAGCCTGAAAGGGCTAGAAAGATAGGGAGGAGGGATAGCTCCCGTATCTGGGCAAGACATTTTTGAATTTTTGGAAACCCAGAGGAGCGCTTGACTAGTCCTGGGCCTGCCTGTGCACATTTCCTTGACCACACTTTTCTTCTGCAGTCAGAGCTTGACTATGTTTTCACAGGCCTCTGCTAAGCAGTATTTTGCTGTGGTTTACACTCTGCTGCTAAAGCCTAGTAATAAATGCTACTGTCTCTGACAGCAAGATCTTAATCCACATGAGTGGGTCTCCAGTGCAGGAATGGTGACAATTTGGTACATCCGTGAGGGTTTTCATAGGCACGAAACATGTTCTATGCAGAAGGGAACTTTCAGCACTTTTATAGAGTCCAGCCTGCTACCGGGAAAGCAGAGCTCAGAGAGATCCCAAGACGGTCCACCGGTCAGCCAAACACTTGTATTGTCTTTGGGCTTGCGTGTTCAGGCTGCTGAATCTCAGGGAGGGTTGTTTCTCATGCTGCTTTTTCAAACCATAGCACCTTCGCTGGCTCCATCTAAAACCAGTCCTCCCACTGTCTACTTTTTAGATTCTGATGTCCCCAATTCAGAGAGATTTCCTGGAAACAGAGCTAGCCCTTCCAGTAAGCGTATATAACAGAGCAGTGATTGCAGAGAGTGGGGCCTGGTGGAAACAAAACCCAGACATGTAAAATTTGACACCTGAACCGACATGAGTGCCCACACTCCCTCCCAATTCGCACTCCCTGCTTCACTCCCACCTTCAGCGTGGCCATAATTTTATTTGGGGGAAAACCACAACCAGCACTTAACACCAGGAGCCAAATTCCCTGGCAGCAGCCATGCTTTTAAAAGGGAGAGATGAAAAAAAATTGTCAAGACCTATGGGGATTTCTAACACATTAGGAGGGCCCCCAAAGACTGTGTTACACCAAGCATAATATTTTATTTTTCTTTAAGAGCTTTCTTAATTGGTTCCACGCAAAAGACTTGCAGGTAATGAGTTTTAAATAAATAATAATTATGTTCCCCCATCCTGTCTGGCCAAGAAAAGTAAATGTCTTTTGCACTGAGTTAGGTAAGTGTGGGGATAGGGAAGAGGTCTGTGTGGTAATGTGGACCTCGCTGCAAAAGGCAGGACCTTGATTCTTGGGCCCAGACATAATCAACTCTGAGTTACACACTCAGTTCTTTTTCAACGATTTTGTGCCAAACATAGTGTTAGGTCTTGGTGAGATGAAGATGATGGGCTGCATATCTGGATGCTGAGAATCATTAAAATGTGAAGTTTACTTGGGCTTCAACCCGTCTGAGACACTGCAGTCCCAAAGGAGAAGTGTTCCAGGCCAGCCTTTCCACACACACATCTCTGGTTTGGAATGCCCTCCCTCTCTTCCTGACCTGGGGATGGTCATTAGGGCTTTTACCAGTTTTTGGATTCCTTTCCTTGCAGGCATATGGTAACATTGTACCTCCTCATCCACTCGACCATGGAGTTGCGAGCACGGAGCTTGATTTGGTCAATGAAATATAAGTGAACACAATGTTTGTCCCTTCAGGCAGAAACTGTGAGAACCAGTGCTTACCTGTGTCTCACTCTCTCTTCCTCTTGCCACTTTCCAGATGGTCAAGGCTCCATCAGCCTGGGTTCTGAAGTACAGAGACATGAAGTGAAGCCTCAACTGACCAAGGACAGACACAGCATGAGAAAGAAATGAACTTTAATCTACAGTTAATATACCTTAAATCTTCCAGGATCTAGAAGTTATTTGTTACATAGCGTAGCCTAGGCTAAGCTGACTAACGGGTGCTCCCTCCACCATTCTCATGTACCTGGCTAACTCCAGTCATCCTTCAGATCTTCACTTTATGGTTACTCCGCAAGAGAAGACTTGACTGGCCACCTCATGCCCCAGTTTTATCTGGGACTAATAAGCTAGTTCCCATAGTTTCCAAAGCACCCCCAGCGTAAGAGTTAGTACATTATCACTTTAACAAGATTATTAGTTCATTTATCCACAGCCCCTGGAAACCTATGAACTCCTACAGAAGAGGCTATGTCTCATACACCAGGATCTAGTACTGATATGACATACCTATACTTACATGTCCATATATAACTATGTCCATACTACTTGTTGAATTCATTCTCTAACTACTTCTGTCAAGTCACTCTGCTAATACTTCTTAATTAATGCTTATCAGAAGCTCTAACACACACACATTCATATGTATGTAAAATATATGCAATAGTAACGGGGGCACTATTATTTCAGAACAAGGAAAGAATGGTGGCTGACCTTAAGAAAAGCATTCCCTACTCCTGGCCTTAATTTTATTTATAAATTTCACTGCTGGAAAAGAAGATTGTGGGCTTTGGAGTCAAATGAGCCTGTGTTCAAATCCCTGCTCTGCCACTTCTCAGATGTGTGACCTTGATCGCTTCAGGCTTTTGTTCCCTTATCTACAAAAAAGGAAACTATACCTACCTCTTATAGCTATTCATAAAGGTCAAACAAGATAATGTGTATGATGTGTGATGCGCATATCATCTGGAACACGGGAGACGATCAATGAAAGATAGGGATTATTAACATTGTTAATCTGATGATAATTATCTGTTTAGAGATTTCGCTGCCTTGAGGCTAGAGAAGTGCCTGAGGGCGTGGACCTGGTCTTATTTATCTCTGTGTTCTCAAGTTTCTAGGCAATCCTCGTATAAAGCATGTTAAATGAATAATGAATGATATGAGACTTGGAGGAAAAATAAATGTATTTGTCTTAGATACCCTTGATTTTGCCAAGACTACAATGGAATGGAGAAATAAGATTTATACTATTCAGGCATGACTCATAAGGTATTTATTCCCTACTAGAGTCATTTACCTATTTATAAAAGGGTTCAATGTGCAGTGCCTAATAACCAAAGCTGTGATTATGACTGGTGAAATTAGAAACACAAATGAAGAGATGTCACAACCAGCATATCATCCTGCATGCAGTGGGTACTCTGTAAGCATAAGTCAAATTGAACTAGATTAGACTGCATAAAGATAATTGGGATTGAATTGAATTGAGTTGAGTTGAGTTGAATTGAATTATAATAATTTCATAAACCTGATAGAATATGAGCTTTTTTAAAAAAAGAGAGGCTTTATCTGTTTTGTTTTCTCCTATCTCCTTAGTACCTAGCACAGAGTGGGCACCTAATAAATATTAATGAATAAATAAATAAATTGGCAGCCAGATAATAGCCACCATGTCAACATGACAGTCCAGATGCCCTGTGGAAATCAAGGGATTCAGAAAGTCTCCCAAGAAAATGATGGATTCTGTTTAATCCATGTGCATTGATGAACATGAAATGAAAGTCAAGAGCAAATGAAGAAATAAGGACAGTTTACTGTTCCATGATCATTGACTTCTTTGTAACAATTAGAAAGCTGATCGGCCCTTTAGGCTATATAATTGCATATAACAAATAGTTTTACTCCTTTGAAAAGTATAAAACTCCAGATTGCACAACATCTAAATGCTTTGCCAAAGGAAGAAACTAAACTCCAAGGGAATCCCAATACCTGTCACCTTGATGAGTTCTGCAGGGCCTGCTTACTCTGTATGTCTTCTCAAGAGTCTCCAGATGGGAAGTAGCATCCCTGCTCCACACTTAATGTAGTCGAACACCAATGCCAATGACTGGTCAGTGGCTGGGATTGGTAAGGCACTCCCAAATAAAAGAGAAAAATGCTGATTCTCACTTCAACCAAGATAGGCAGTCTCTAACCAAACCACACTGTTGGGGGAGACTGAAAGAACAATTTCATTTCCAGTCCAGATCTGAACCCCAACACCAGCATGGATGAGTTATAGACTCACAGAACTTTAGGCCCAAAGGGAGCATCAGGTATAATCTAACCAAGGTCCTTCATTGTGGGGATGTGGGAGATGAGGCCAAGCATGGTGAAGAAACTGGCCCAAGGACTTCATCAAGATAAAAAGCTTCTGCACAGCAAAGGGAAACAGTCAACAAAACAAAGAGGCAACCCACAAAATGGGAGAAGATATTTGCAAATGACACTACAGATAAAGGGCTGGTATCCAAGATCTATAAAGAACTTCTCAAACTCAACACCCATAAAACAAATAATCAAGTCAAAAAGTGGGCAGAAGATATGAAAAGACACTTCTCTGAAGAAGATATACAAATGGCTAACAGACACATGAAAAAATGTTCATCATCATTAGCCATCAGGGAAATCCAAATCAAAACCACATTGAGATACCACCTTACACCAGTTAGAATGGCAAAAATGGACAGGGAAAGAAACAACAAATATTGGAGAGGTTGTGGAGAAAGGGGAACCCTCTTACACTGTTGGTGGGAATGCAAGTTGGTACAGCCACTTTGGAAAACATTATGGAGGTTCCTCAAAAATTCAAAAATAGAGCTACCCTATGACCCAGCAATTGCACTACTGGGTATTTACCCCAAAGACACAGATGTAGTGAAAAGAAGCGCCATATGCACCCCAATGTTCATAGCAGCAATGTCCACAATAGCCAAACTGTGGAAAGAGCCGAGATGCCCTTCAACAGATGAATGGATAAAGAAGATGTGGTCCATATAGACAATGGAATATTACTCAGCCATCAGAAAAGATGAATACCCAACTTTTACATCAACATGGAGGGGACTGGAGGAGATTATGCTAAGTGAAATAAGTCAAGCAGAGAAAGTCAATTATCATATGGTTTCACTTATTTGTGGAACATAAGGAATAGCATGGAGGACATTAGGAGAAGGAAGGGAAAAATGGGGGGGTGGAATTGGAGGGAGAGATGAACCATGAGAGACTATGGACTCTGAGAAACAAACAGGGTTTTGGGGGGGGTGGAGAGGGGGGATTGGTTAGCCCGGTGATGGGTATTAAGGAGGGCACGTACTGCATGGAGCACTGGGTGTTATATGAAAACAATGGATCGTGGATCACCACATCAAAAACCAATGATGTATTGTATGGTGACTAACATAACATAATAAAATTAAAAATAAATAAATAAATAAATAAAAAGAAAGAAACTGGCCCAAGGCCACATATTTGGTCAACGCAGCATCAGAGACACGCCTCATATCTCTCAACCACCAAGGCAGTGGGATATCCAGGTCTTTCCTGCCTGAGAGCTTCATGACCACCCTCTAAGTTGTCCTATGTTGGCCTTCAAAGGGGGTAATATCCGGGCAATTTGATGATGAATTTGTTTAGTGGAGTGGTAAATGCTCATAAAATGGAAAATGTAGACTGTGTGATGTTAACATTTGATCCAGAGAAAGTCCTTCATTGTGGCTGCAGTGTTAACAATTACCTCCTTAGTATGGGCATTGGAAAACATAATTTGGACCAAAGCACAATTCTATGAATAGGTGCAAGAACAGAATCAAGTACCAGGAAAACTGTAAAGTTAGAATGTGACATCCCTTGTGTCCCAAATCAGGATCTCCTTTCATCTACCTGCCTCTTTTTATCTCTCCTTGTTCTGTCTTTATCAAATCCTGGTCTCGGACTCCTCATTCATACTAAAGTATAAGTGATCGACAGCAAAATGGCCACTTAGAGAAGCATTCAGGGTCAAAGAGATGAAGTTGTGATTTTTTTTAATTGAAGTATAAGGAACATACAGTGTTATATTAGTTTCAAGTGATTCAACAGTTCTATACATTTCTCAGTGCTCATCAAGATAACCGTACTCTTGGGGCACCTGGATGGCTCAGTCGTTAAGCATCTGCCTTTGGCTCAGGTCGTAATCCCAGGATCCTGGGATCGAGCCCCGCATCGGGCTCCCTGCTCAGTGGGAAGCCTGCTTCTCCCTCTCCCACTCCCCCTGCTTGTGTTCCCTCTCTCACTGTATCTCTCTCTGTCAAATAAATAAATAAAATCTTAAAAAAAAAAAAAAAGATAACCGTACTCTTAATTCCTTTTATCTATTTCACCCATCTTTCAATCCAACTCTCCTCTGGCAACCACCAATTTGTTCTCTTGTATTTAAGAGTCTGGTTTTTTGTTTTTTGGGGTTTTTTTGGTCTATTTGTTTGTTTGTTCATGTGCTTTGTTTCTTAAATTCTACATATGAGAGAAATCATGGCATTTGTCTTTCTCTGAATGACATATTTCGCTTAGTATAATACTCTCTAGTCCATCCATGTTGTTGTAAATGGCAAGATTTCATCTTTTTTATGGCTGAGTAATATTCCAGTGTGTGTGTCTGTGTGTGTGTGTGTGTCTTTGTCTGTGCGTGTGTGTGTGTGTGTGTCTGTGTGTGTCTGTGTGTGTGCATGCACACTGCGCATGTGTGCACGCATATCTCACATCTTCTTTATCTATTCATCTTTGGATGAACAATTGGGTTGCTTCTATACCTTGGTTATTATAAATAATGCTGCAACAAACATGGGGTGCATATACCTTTTCAAATTGGTACGTTCATTTTCTTTGGGTAAGTGGAATTACTGGGTCATACAGCAATTCTATATTTTTTGAGGACCCTGTATACTGTTTTCTAGTGAGCTGCACCAATATGCATTCCCACCAACAATGCACAAGTGTTCCCTTTTCTCTACATCCTCACCAACACTTATTATTTTTTTGTTTGTTTTTTATTTTATCCATTCTACCAGGTGTAAAGTGATAGCTCATTGTGGTTTTCATTTTCATTTCCCAGATGATTAGTAATGTTGAGCATCTTTTCATGTGTCTGAATACCTTCTTTGGAAAAATATCTATTCATGTCCCCTGCCCACTTTTTTAAAGATTTTATTTATTTATTTGAGAGAGGGAGAGAGCACAAGCAGGGGGAGCAGCGGAGGAAGAAGGAGAAGCAGGCTCCCTGCTGAGACTCAATCTCAGGACCCTGGGATCATGACCCAAGCTGAAGGCAGACGTTCAACCTACTGAGCCACCCAGGCGCCCCTTCCTATGCCCATTTTTTAATTGTACTGTTTTTTTGGTTTTGAGTTGTATAAATTCTTTATGTATTTTGGATATTAATCCATGAATCCATTTTAATCCATTTTGAGTTTGTGTGCATGGTGTAAGCGGTCTAGTTTCATTCTTTTGAATGTAGCTGTCCAGTTTTCCTGGCACCATTTGTTAAAGAAACTGTCTTTAGCCCATTGTATATTCTTGCCTCTTTTGTTGTAAACTAATTGACCATGTTAGTATGGGTTTATTTCTAGACTCTCTATTCTGTCCCATTGATTTACATGTCTATTTTTATGCCAGTACCATACTGTTTTGATTACTACAGCTTTGTAGCGTATCTTGAAATCTGGGATTGCAATACCTCTAACTTTGTTCTTCTTTTTCAAGATTTCTTTGGCTGCTCAGGGTCTTTTGTAGTTCCACACAAATTTGAGGATTATTTGTTTTAATTCGTGAAAAAATGTTGTTGATAGGGATTACATGAAATCTGTAGATGGTTTTGGGTAACTATGGACATTTAACAAGATTGGTTCTTCTGAAGCTGTGATTATTGACCTATCACACTGAGGACAACAAGGCCAGAGAGAGAGATGGAGTCAGAGATAAAGAACATTCCCCACAACAAACAATTATCCCGCCCAAACTATCAGTAGTGCTGAGGTTGAGTAACTCCCGCTCTGGGTTGTAGCAAATTGCATAAACTCCCAGCATGAATCGCCAGGTGAGCAACTGACAGTAATCCGCCATCTCCATAACTTTGCATCTCAGCCTTTCTCCAGAAAGGAAGTATACAGCCCCCTGCCTATAACATTCGCAGCCTCTCATCAGCACCATTATGATAGCAGCCCCTCGTGTTTGCATGGTGCCTGCTACATGCTTTCATCAAATATTTCTCACCCTCAAGATAATCCTGGGGTGGAGGCAGTATTATTACTCATATTCCACAGACCGGGAAACCAGAGAGGAAGGCAATCTAGCAAGATCATTCAGAGAGAAAGAGGAGGAGTCAGAATTCCCACCCAGATCTGCCCCAACTCCAGAAACTAAGTTCTCCCTACTACTTCACACTTCAGACAAAAGTGCTGGCTCCAAAAGTTGGAAATTTTAAAGAAATGTTCAGGGGCAGAGCAGCAGTACAAGTGCCACCCAAAGCTATTTGTGAAGACTATGTGTCCTGAGGTCACATTTCAGGAACTAGGTATTTCTACCTAGGCTAGGCTAGGTGTGGTAGGTAGAATAATGTCTCCTCCAAGGATGTTAATGTCTTAATTCCCAAACCTCTGAATCTGTTACCTTAGTTGGCAAAGGAGATTTTGCAGATGTGATTAAGGACCTTGCGGAGATGTAGCCTCGATTACCCAGGTGGACTCAATATAATCACAAGTGTCCTTATAAGAAGGAAGCAGGAGGGTCAAGATCAGAGAAGATGTGAGAACGGAACCAGAGGTCATAAGCATGTTGTCTGGGAGCCAAGGAATGCAGGTGGCCTCTGGAAGCTGTCAAAGACAAGGAAACAAATTCTGTCTTAGATCCTCCATGAGGAATGCAATCTTGCAGACACCTTGATTTTAGCATAGTGAAACTGATTTCAGACATCAGACTTCTAGACTATAAAGATAGTAAATTTGTGTTGTTTTAAGATAACAAGTTTGTGGTAATTTGTTATGGCAGCAATAGGAGAGTAATATACTAGGGTTGCCCCATGAATACTGGACACCCAGTTAATTTTGAATTTTAGAAAAATAGCAAGTGATTTCTTTAGTATAAGTATAACCATGCAATATTTGTTTATCCTGTACTTTTATTTGCTAAATCTGGGAACTCTGATCAACTCTAATCCTCTCTCCCACCTGATCTCTGAGTCCCCACTATCCTCCTTCTTACCCATCTGCTCAGTCACCGTAGTATTGTTATAACTGCCACTCCGGGGTTAGTCTATGACTCAACAGAGTGAAATTATTAAGACCTCAGACAAATAGCTCTGAGGCAAAGTTATTATTCTATATCATTGCCTATCAATTATTTATAGTTTATAATGCAATGCCATTTGTAATGGGTAATATGTTTTCTTATTGTGTTGTAATATCATCCAACTCATCAGAAGAACCACTGGGGAGATGGATTGGCCTGGTGAAAACAGCAGTGCCTTTTTTTTTTTTTTTAACGATCCATGTGCATTTTTGAACCTGAAAATCCTTGCTATTTTAGATAAAAGAAAACTCTCCTTTGAATTTAAAGAGAAAGATAGAATCCATCTTTTCTGACAAATTGATTTCCTAAGAAACAGAGTAGGAACTGGGATAAGGCAAATATGGTGCCTTGGGCACAAAGTTTAAGGAGGCTCTTACTTTTAGATGCCAATCCTGCCTGCACTTACACAACCTTGAGAATAAGTGTTTTTTTAAATCTGGCATCCTATGAGCCTCCCCTGCCTCTCTCTAGCTTGTCCCTGCTAAGAAATCTCACCCGGAGGCATCAACAGAAGCCAGAGCTGGTCTGCCCTCTTCACATGGCCTTTGGAAACTGAGACCCAGAAAGATGTAGATAATCCAAGAGCCACTTAGCTGAGTGACTGCAGGGGGCCTTGCCACCCCACTATTTTCTGCACCTGACCCTTACTGGGCTACAGCCAGAAGGTGAAGTCTGTATCTCATTTCTAGCTTCAGGAACAAGCCCCATCCTGACTGAATTAAGCAAAATTCCATGCGTCTGGCCTCAGTGATCAGGCACTTAACTCAGGCCTAAGCCCATCAACCGATGGTGTGTCCTTGGTCACATTGGTTAGTGCCAGCTCTATTATACACACGTGGGGCAGAGTGAAACCCATGCCTTTTCACCCATGGATAGAGAAAAAGATTTCTCCTTCTTGATGGTGTGGAATACAAATGAAAAGGCCGGAACTATTGCAGCCATTTTGTTACCATGAGGAAAACCAGCATGAGAATAAAGCTATCAAATAAGGAAGAGAAAGGTGGGAAAATTATAGAAAGAAGCCAGCATCTTTATCAAATCTCACCTGAAGGATCAGCTACCTCTGGACTGCTCTGTTATGTGCACAAATGAATTCTTATTGGTATTTAATCCAGTTTGAGTTAGAATATTCTGTTGATTTCAAGAGTTTCCTAAATGGATAATGACCTTGGAAAAGCCAAACTCTACAGCAGCACTGTTCAATAGAACTTTCTGCAATGATAGAAAAGAAATGTTCTATATCAGTCTTAGCTAAATAACCACTGAACACTTGAAATATGGCTAATGTGACTGAGGAGCTGGCTTTTAAATTTTAGTCATTTTAATTAATTTACATTTAAATAGCCACATGTGACTAGTAGCTATCATAAGGGACAGTGCAGTTCCAGAAGCTTTCTTTCCTTCATTTCACATGTTGCTTCCTCCGCAAAGCCTCTCCTGATCCTTTGTTTCCTCCAGAGCTGGGTTAGGCTCACCTCTTCTGTGATTCCATAGCAATTGGGCATGCCTTTAACATTGCAATTACCTCTCTTAGAATAATAATTTCTTACTGTGCTTATCTCAGTCCTGTGCTTGAGGCTTTTGAAGGCAAGTCTATTCCTATGCCATAATGCCTAGCAGAGGCATAAGAATTGTAACTATAACTGTTGTTGTATTCTAACTATGGAATTGCATGAGTTCATACGTGGTTCAGCTATGTATTGGACATTGAAAGGCTTTGTAACTTATAAGACTTTAAGGCAACATAAAAATGCTTGCTATCTTTGTGACTGTTAATATTCCTGGTTCTTAATCTTGATCTATCCTTCCATTTGCTGAGTACCAGTTGCTGCTCTTGACAGACTTTAGAAACCCTAGTTTGCTCAGCCCTGTGATATCTGTGACTGCTGATTTCATGCCCACTCTCTTCTTACCCCACTATTGCCCTGACTTCCTAACTCACCAGGTGTCCTATTTCCCTAATCCTCTAGCTTGGACCTCTTGGTCTGCCATCTGCAAACCAAAGGTAATGGAGGAGGTGTTGAGTAGGTAAGGCAGAGTTGGATTTTGGGCCATTGTGACTGCCAGGTTGTAGAATGTGGATCTGGTGAGCTGAGAAGACTTTTTCTTGAGATATGCATCCTAATCCTGGGCCATTAAAACTGGGAGATTCATCCATTCATTTACTCCTCCAACCAATGTCTACTGACTTTCTAAAAAGTATCATGCATGTTACTAGCCACTGGGTTCTATAATTGAAAAAGACAAAATTGCTGTCATACTGAAGTTCACATTCTAACTGGGGAGACAGGCAAAAATAATAACAAAACTAAATATATAATATATAAGTAATATAAATAGGTGCAGTGACGAAGAATAATACAGCAAGGTATAGAAATACAGAATGATAGAGGCATTAATCTAGATTTCGATTTCAATGGAGATCTGAATGGAATGAGAAAGTAAGTCTTGAAAATATCAAGGGGGGGGCTTCCCAGGTAAAGGAAGAAGTTAGTGCAAAGATCCTGAGGTAGACACATATTTGGTGTATTCAAGGAACCAGAAGAAAACCAGTATGGCTGGAACAAGGGGAAAAGGGGAAGGTGAGTAGACAGTGAGGTCCAGGGAGTAGCAGAAGCCAGATCATGTGGGGCCTTGGTGGTTGCAGTGGGCTGATAATCTTCCCCCCAAATTCATATCCACTCAAGAACCTATGAAAGTGACCTTATTTGAAATAGGATATTTTCAGATATAATCAAGTTCAGATGAGATCATACTGGGCAGGGGGGCGGGGGTGGGGAGTGCTAAATCTAGTATGACTGGTGTTCTTATAAGAAAAAGGAGATTTGAACACAGAGACACAGGGGAAAGGCCATATGAAGCCAAGGTGAGGTTGGAGTGATACATCTACAAGCCAAGGAATAGTAAGGATTGCCAGAAACCACCCAAAGCTAGGAAAAGCTCCCTCAAAGAGAGCATGACACTTGATTTCAGACTTCTACCCTCCAGAATGAGAATAAATTTTTGTTGCTTGAAGTTATCTAGTTTATGATACTTGGTTACTGCCTAACAGCCCTAGCCAACTAATATAGTGGCCTTGGGGTTTTATTCTAGGTGTCCCAAGGAGGTCATCAATAGAGCTCTAAGCAGGAGCAACTTGGTTTCTATGTGCGGAATGAACTTCAGCATTTCAGAAAGGAATCAAGCAGATTAGTTAGACAGATTATTAGAGTGGTCCAGAAAAAAACAAAAAACAAAAAACAAAAATTGTGACCACAAAGTCCAGGGTGGTGGAAGTTGAGATGGTGGGACATCATTAGATTTGGGGTGAGATATACAAGAATCATTTGTTTTCCTTTGTCCTTTCTCTCATGCCTTGATTCATTCGAGCTCTGCCCAAATCCCCCCACCATCGTCAGATAGCCTCTGATTCTTAGCAATAAATATCTTCTCGGTTCTCTCTAAGGA